>NW_023425404.1:16953053-19353053 GCF_014108245.1 Pipistrellus kuhlii | reverse complement strand
CCATTGGCCTAAAAGTCTTCAGGTCTTTCTTGACTGTTGTTTGCTTTATTTTGTTTACAAAAACAAAAGAATTTTAGCTAGTGGCAGCTCTGGCAAAGCAGGGGTGGATGGCGAGGGTGGGGACTATGGAAGGACACAGGCAGGCAGGCACAGCGATGGCTGTCTGGTGCTTGCGGGAATGTGTGTTGGGTTATGGGAAATTTGGTTTAAATCTTTCTGAAAATTAAAAGGCAAGAAAAATGCTGCCCGGCTGGTATGGTTCAATGATTGATTGGCAACCCATGAACCACGAGGCCACTGGTTTGATTCCTGTCAGGGCACATGCCCGGTTTCAGGCTCAGGCCATGCAGACGGCAGACGATAGATGTTTCTCTCTCTCCCTCTCCCTTCCTCTCTGAAATCAATTTAAAAAATTTTAAAGAAAAAAGTTAATGACATGTTTTCAATAGCAGTCATTGGAATATGTTGCGGGCAATATTGTTCCCTTCTATACTGCAAGAACTATTTTATTTTATCTTATTTTATTTTATTCATTAAGTTGATTGGGGTGCTATTAGTCAATATGAACATGTAAGTTTCAGGTGTGGGCTTCTATGTTATAAGATCTGTATATTGCACTGTGTGCCCACACCCAAAGTCAAATCTCCTGTCATCTTATTTTGGGCCCCCCTTCTCCCTCTATCTCCTCTCTGGCAGTGACCACACTGCTGTTTATGCTCATGAGTTTCAATTTTATATCCCATGTATAAGTGAAATCATATGGTTCTTAGCTTTTTTCTGACTGACTTATTCACTTAGCATAATGTTCTGAAGGTCCATCCATTGCAAAAACTTCTAACATGCTCCAGACATGCTGCAACCTAAGAACAGGCTGCCTTAAAGTTCATCTGCAATTCAGTTCAAACTGGGATATGTTTTCAAGGGGAAGAAAGGTTATTGTAATTATTGCCAAAGTTCCACAGATGCTTGCCGAGCAAACACAGAGGTGCGAATAGGCTCACATTGAGCCCCAGCCCTTGGCAGTGAGTGACATCAGGAACCCAGGGAAGCTCAGGTGGCAGTCTTCACATTTTAGCAAAACGGCAGGGAAGTGGGATAAATTAGGACTGCCTGTGTATAAAGTTAAGGATATACCGCATAAAGTATAAAGAATCTATAAAAAGCCGAAACCGCAGTGGATAGAGCGGAGTGAAGGGTCCCAGGTTCGATTCCGGTCAAGGGCATGTGTATTGGTTGCGGGCACATCCCTGGTAGGGGGTGTGCAGGAGGCAGCTGGTCTGTGTCTCTCTCTCATCGATGTTTCTGGCTCTCTCTCCCTCTCCCTTCCTCTCTGTAAAAAACCAATAAAATATATTTTAAAAAGAAAAAAAATCTATAAAAAGTTGAAACTGGCTGACATGGTTCAATGGTTGAGAATCGACCTATGAACTAGGTCATGGTTTGATTCCCAGCACATGCCTGGGCTGCAGGCTCGATCCTCAGTATAGAGTGTGTAGAAGGCAGCCTATCAATGAGTCTGTCATCACTGATGTCGCTTCTCCCTCTCCCCCCTCCCCTCTCTCTCTCTCTGTCTTTCCTCTCTGAAATAAATAAAAAATATTTTTTTTATAAGTGAAAATTCACCATAAATCTGAGATGCTGATGACAGTGATAAATACCAAAATATCAAAGGACTTTGAGGACCTCTGCCACAGCTTGAATAAAATAGATGAAAGGGTTGTCTGGTGTGTGGATTCACTTGTATTTCCTTCAAAATAGTTTATACTTCTGGCTTTCCATTAATTAATGTAGGCATTTGCCAAAATTAATCCAAATGATCTTTTTCTTTTCAGGGGCCTTGTGGAGAAAAAAGAGATGGAACTGGTTTTAACTAAGTTAGAAGCGGCACAGAAAAACTTGGCACAGAAGTACTGTGTCCTTGTCCTGGGCTTGGGAATGCCCGAAAAGCATCACATGTGCTGCGGGAGGTGAGTGCACACTTAGGATTTCATTCCAGCTTCATCTGTTTGTATATCCACATCCTTAAAATTCTTAAATTTGACTTTCGGTGCCCGGGAGAAAGGGTCCTTTTTTGTTGTGCAGAATAATTGAGCTCAGCTGAGGCTCTGCTTCTAAAACACGTGATGTTCCTTTTGAGAAAGGAAAGTATGGGAAGAATCCCAGAATCTCTGCTGATATTTCAACAACCATCTACTCACTGCTTGGGTTTAAATATGTCTTCTCTCAGTCCTGGCTGGTTTGCTCCAGTTAGAGCGTTAACCTGGGGACCCAAGGGTCTTGGGTTTGATTCCCAGCCAAGGGCATGTACCTGCATTGCAGGTTTGTCTCTGGCTCCTGTCAGGGCACGTGCCAGATGCAACCAGTCAATGTGTCTCTCTTGCTCCCCTTCTCTTCTCTAAAAAAATCAATGGAAAAAATATCCCCAGGTGAGGATTAACAACAAGAAACGTCTTTTCTCTCAGCATATGTCAGATTAATGGAATCTTGCTCTCAACTAGGAAGGCTTCCTGCTGCCACACAAAGGCCACTGGGCTGCCTTGCAAGGGAGACCGAGGGATGGGCCAGTGTTTGATGGGTGTGTCCCCTGCCCTTTTCCTGCTTGTTTTCATGCAACAACAGTTGTGGATACAAGCTAGTGAGGCTTGTATCCCTTCCCCTGTTTGTGGGAAGGCAGTTTTTACCTAAGGATGACAATTCATACACTACAGTAATTAAAAATTTAAAGTGTCTTGCCCGGCCGGTGTCGCTCAGCATCCACTCATGAACTAGGAGGTCAAAGTTCCATTCCCAGTCAGGACACATGCCAGGATTTCAGCCTTGATGCCCAGTAGGGAACATGTAGGAGGCAGCCAATCGATGATTCTCTCTCATCATTGAGGTTTCTATTCCTTTTTCCCTCTCCCTGTTTCTGAAAGCAATAAAAATATATTTAAAATTTTTAATTATTTTTTTTGCTTTATTTATGCTACTTTTTTTATTCATTCATTTATTTAAATTTATTGGCGTGACATGAACAGATAGGTTTCAGGTGTATGTTTCTATGTTATAAGATCTATATATTATACTGAGTGCCCACCACCCAAAGTCAGATCTTCTGTCACCACCTGTGAGGGCTTCCTCAAATAGGACTTGAGTTTATTGTTGTTTATAATATATTGATATATTTTCAGTTCAGGCTCATTTTCTTTGTTTTTGTTTGTTTGTTTTGTTTATACATTAGTTTACCTGTGGTTTTACTTTCTGAGATTTTCATTACTCGTGGTCAACTATGGTCTGAAAATATTAAATGGAAAATTGAAGAAATAAGCAATTCACAAGTTAGGTCGCACTCTGTTCTGAGTATTGTGATGAAATCTCATGCCATCCTGCTCCATCCTGGGATGTGAATTGTCCCTTTGTCCATCGTCTCCACGCTGTGTAGCTCCCTGCCCATTAATCACTAGTGTCTCATTCAGAAGGAAGAGCACACTGCTGTCCCCAGGCATATATTATATTTGTATGGTATACTGATATCTTTCCACTTCTTATTGCACCCAATCACCATAACCATTGTTTATGATTTCTTTTCTTTTTCTTCATTTTAGACTTACCCTCTGGTTGCTTTATTTCCATACCTACTAACACCTTATGTTGCCTCTTCATCATATTTCCACTCCACCCCACACTCACATCACTAGTAGCATTTGGAAGAATACATTTCTTGGCTTGTTTATCCTGAATTTGTATCAATTAACCTTGGATAAAACACTCCAGGAGTTTCAATCTAGGTAATCTAAAAAGTTGGAGAAAAACACATTGGGACTCATTACCAACGTATCTTGCCAGCACTTATGTGCCTAAATAGTCTTGGGGCAACAGGTATTAATCCTGCAAAGGGACCTTTTGAAGATAAGGATTTGTGTAGATCACTGAACATTTGAGCTTCCCTCTCAACCTAGAATTGTGATCTGTTATATTGCAGGGAGAAAATATCAAATACACAAAAAGACTGGAAATTCTTTGAGGTGAGTCACTTACGTTTGGGGCTTTTCTCTTTGTTGTAAACTTGAAGGATAGCAATAACTAATAGCCATTTGCCAGGTGCTTATTGATAGTGAATACCCCTTTTCAAAAGGATGCTAACAAACTGTATTTTTGGTCTGACTTTCCTCCTACAGAGATTAGTAAATGTGTAATTCCCCACAGTTTTTTAGGAATGTTGAAAAATTGGATTGTCTGTGTTTACATCTATTTAGCAGTTTTATATAGACAGGTGGGGGTTTTCCATACCATAGCTCTGGGTTGTGATTCTTGCCTATTTTCCGTTGTAGTCCTTTTATACTTTCTGTACATATGTAGCTTGGATTGTTTTTCGACGTCAACATTTCTCAGAGATTGAGGAAGAAATAGGGAGGCTCTTTCGTACCAATATGTTCAATATTCCTCGAAGGAAGCGTGAGGATGAAGAATCAGGAGGTGAAAAGAAACGCATGACATTTGTACAATTCCGGTATGGCCTTCTGACATTCCTAAGCTCAAGAATATTTCTAGAAAATAGGATGATATGACCTACATGTCACCTTTACCCCCATAGGAGAATGATGGCAAAACGCCCAGCGATTAAAACAGCCATTCACATGCGCTCCCCGGTCATGTCTACCCTGCTGCCATCTCTCAGAGAAAAAGCTCAGAATATCTTTGAGAAAAAGAATCTAATCAGCACCAGATTGCCAGCCCAGATGCAAGAGCACAGAGAAAAGATGGAGTCTGTGCCCATGCCAATGTAAGTGGCCCAAGGAACGAGAAGAGAGGGCCCCGAGGTTGGGCCAGGAAGGGAAGGGGCTCAGACACCATGCCTCTGCCAAAAAGCTGACCAAAGATGAAAGCTCCATCTTCCGGCCCACCCTGCTCCTTTCCACCTGTTTCCTCTCCAGAGGAACACCCAGTTAGACTAGAAAAGATTGCTAGACATTAAGCTAGTTCTAGTTTGGACAAGTGAGTAGCAGACTGTATAAGACTGAGGTTTTTCCATTAGAAGAATCATCTTTGGGAAATACTGGTACAAAATCTGGTGTGGGGCTGAGTTTTTGACCCATATTTAAGACCACAGTGGCTCAGGGAAACAGGGAATGCTTAAAAAAAAAAAAAAAAAAAAAAAAAAAAAAAAAAAAAAAAGCTGTGTGTATGCACACAACCACAGCCATACACACCTTAGTCTTTGGCCTTACTGCTTCAGCTACACCAATAATTCTTTCCACAGAGTTGGCATTTTGGGGCAGCCTCGATGTCTGTTCAACCCCCATACGCTTCTCCCCCTCGAACCAGAAGAAAAATCGTCCGGAAGACAGTCTTTCCTGATAGAAAAAAACAACGTAAAGATTCGGGATACACTGGACTTGGTCATGAAAACGCTGTCCGCTCAAACATCAGTCCCTAAATAATCTGGTACATTCCATTGCTGTAATTAAGTTTGCTTTGTCATTTACTTACCTCCCTGGCTTCTGTGTAACTAGAGTAACATATCAGGACATTTAGCCAGTGTCCTAGTGGACTAGTGAAGAGATATTCTATTTATTAATTTCTAAGTTCATTTTTGCTTTATAACAAAGTGTCTTTGATATGTTTGTAAAAAATTTTATAAAAAGGCAAATTAAATATTTTAAACATTAAATCTCTTTCTATGGCTATATTATTACTGACAGTAAAATATAAAGTATATCTGATTTATTTAAAAGCCTTTTAAGCCAAAACCGGTTTGGCTCAGTGGATAGAGCGTTGGCGTGCAGACTGAAAGGTCCCAGGTTCGATTCCAGTCAAGGACATGTACCTAAGTTGCGGGCACATCCCCAGTAGGGGGTGTGCAAGAGGCAGCTGATTGATGATTCTCTCTCATCGATGTTTCTAACTCTCTATCCCTCTCCCTTCCTCTCTGTAAAAAAATCAATAAAATATATATTTAAAATTTTTTTAAAAAGCCCTTTAATATATATGTTTCATTAATTCTTTTATTGATTCATTTAACAACAAATATGGATTAAGCCCCCTCTCCATTCAAAGCCTTGTGTTGGGTTAGGTAGAGAGAGATCATCATCAAGACGGAGGCCATATCCTCCAGGGCTAGGTAGTAGAAAGGATGAGTAAAATACGTGCCTGTTCGCAAAACAATACTGAAGATGACAGAGGCCAGAAAGAGGTTAACACTGGTGCCCTGAGAGGACAGAGTATAAGAGCAGTCACTTGGGGGGTGGAGGGGAAACGGAAATCATAGTGTTCTGATTGGAATTTGCTGTTGCAAGGACCAGTTGGCACTAAAGAGGGACTTCCAGTCGGAGGAAAAAGGCATGCAAAGGCAGAGATGAACAGTGTGCCCTGTGGCCAAGGAATGGCACAGGCATGATATAGGTAAAAGGGTGTGGTGGTAGAGCAGGCTGGAAGGTCCAGCTGAGTGTCCAGCTAGAGACTGGAGGGATGCTATTTGGTAGACATTGAAGATTAGGAATCTCTAGTGAAGCCAGTTCCCTAGGTGGAATACAGAACTGCTGATTACATAATATTATCATTTTAAAAGTCCTGTAGGCCAAAACCGGTTTGGCTCAGTGGATAGAGGGTCTGCCTGCAGACTGAAAGGTCCCAGGTTTGATTCTGGTCAAGGGCATGTACATTGCTTGCGGGCACATCCCCGGTAGGCGGTGTGTAGGAGGCAGCTGGTCGATGTCTCTCTCTCATCGATGTTTATAGCTCTCTATCCCTCTCTCTTCCTCTCTGTAAAAAAATCAATAAAATATATATTAAAAAATAAATAAATAAAAAATGAAAGTCCTGTAGGAGTTTAGCCAAGTGAAACAACTGCACCGAATTTACCTTTCTGTGCCACAGGATAACATCAAACTCTAATGTCCTTTTAGCATTTAGCTAAAAATTCATTCATTTCATAGAGAAAACTGGATACCTTTCCCAGGTGTAATCCCGGGAGCCGAGGAACGCCAGCTCCAGCCTATTGGTCACGTGGGGCAGCTTCTGTTAAACCTACTCTGTCTTCACTCTCTCATCCTTTATTATCCAGGTTAGTTTCTATTTCTCCTGTTAAAACGGCAAAGTTTCAGTCAAAATCCAGGATTATAAATTAAACCTTGCTGGACTTTTTATTTATGTAGAGAATTTGGTTATAATGCACTCTTTCATAACCCATTTTTATCTAGACCATGTTGACATGGTTTCATTTTTGTTTCTTGTTTTTGCTAATTTTAACAAATACCGCCTGAAAATTGTGAGACTTTTATACTGTCTTTACGAGGGCACTGGGCTTTCTCTGGCTCCTTTCTGAACTGCAAGACTGGTGTACTTCATTTATTAATGCTGTCTTTTGTTTATTAATTATTTCACTCTACAATTACTATGTCCCCATTCTGTGCTGTGCACCATGTTTGGTGCTGGGAACTCAGTGTGGAAAAAATATAGTCATCTCTGACTTGGAACTGACAAGTCTTGGGGGGAAGACAGACAGGAAACAAATATTTAGATAATGAATTAATTGTAATAGTGATGAGTGTGGCAAAAAGAAGAGAATGCTATGAGCGTATATAACCAAAGACTTGCTCATATGTGGGGGATTGTCAGAAAGGGAAAGTCATTCCTGAGGAAGTGACATTGAAATCTGAGACTTGAAGACACATAGCAATTAAAGAGGTGGGAAGTGAGTAGGGGAACATTCCTGACTGTATTAGCTATCTATTGCTGCATAACAAATTACCCCGATAAACAGTAACATTTATTTGCTATCTCACAGTTTCTAGGGATTAGGTATCTGCATACAGCTTAGATGAATCCTCTGACTCGTCACCTCTCAAAAGCTTTCTAAGTGTCAACTCGGTCTGAAGTCATCTAAAGGCTCAATTGGGGTTGATCTGCTTCCAACATGACTTAGTGGTTGTTGGCAGGATTAAGTCCCTGGTAGGCTGTTGGACTGAGACCTCGGCTCCTCATAAGCTATTGGCCCAAGGTCTCCCTCAGTTCCTTGCCATATGAGCCTCTCCATAAGGAGCTTATAACATGTCGGTTGGTTTCATTAGAATGAAGGAATACGAGAGGGAGAGAAAGTGCAAGAAGTTACAGTCATTTACAACCTAATATTCGAACTGATGCCATCACTTTTGCTCTGTTCTATTCATTAGAAGCAAGTCACAAGCACACCCCAAGGGGAGAGGGCCACACAAGGCGGAGAATACCAGGAAGTGAGGATCATTGGGGTCCATCTTAACAGCCAGCCTGCCACACTGGCAGGGGAAACATGCAAAGCTCCTTCAGGTTGTGGTGTAGAGAGGAAGGACAGAAGGGTGAGATGTGGCTGGAGAACAGGCAGGAGCCCTGTCCTGGAAGGGTCTGTAAGTGCAGTACGGATTTATAGATCCAGGAGGCGTGTTGCAATTTGGTTGTTCAGTTTGTGTCTTGCACAAAGGCACCAGTGAAGGGCACAGATGGGGTGAAACCCAAGTACATATCTCAGCCTGATTCTAGTTCTCTCCAGGGGAAGTCCCTGTTTGTAACTCCCAAGTCAACAGCCTTAAATTGAAGCCCTTCGATGGTTTTTCCGAAGGTTTTTCCAAAGGTGTATCAGAGCTTACCAGGAGGGTTCTCTGTTTATTTAAAATATTCAGCAATTAAGAGAATGAAAAGACAAGCTGCAAGCTGAAAAAAATATTCGCAAAACGTATCTGATAGAAAACTTGTGTGCAAAATATAAAGAGTACTCTTAAAATCCAACAACAAGAAAACAAGCAATCCAATGGAAAATAGGCAAAAGATATGAACAGATACCTTACCAAAGAAGATATACACATGACAGATACACAGATGAAGAGATGCTCACCATTATTTGTAACCAGGGAATGCAAGTTTTAAAAGCATGAGGTAACATTACATACTTATGTAAAAAAACAACCACCGACAATACGAAATGCTGGTGAGGATGCTGAACCACAGGAGCGCATTACTGGTGAGAGTCAAAACGATGCAGCCACTTTAGAAGACGGTTTTGAAGTTTCTCAACTTATGTTCCTTATTCATATCCTTTGCTTATTTCCCTATTAATAGACTCCATATTTATCTCTTTTTTTATTGCTTTGTCATTCTTTGAAGAAATTGCAAAGGTTTCTACGAGAAAAACAGGTTATAGAAAAGTTGAATATAGTAATCCTTGTCCAGTGTAAAAAAAAAAAAAAACCTTAGGAAAGTACAAAAAAAAAAAAAGCTCAATCTCACCACCAGGATAACTTATAATTGTTAATGTTTTGTGAACCTTCTTTCAGTCATTCGTGTGCATATTCACCCAAACAAAAATGGGGTCATGCGCGTGCCCTTGCTTGCATCCTCTCTCCTTCACATAGTAATATGTTGTGAACATTCTCCTTCGTCAGCTAGTCTCCCCTGAGACATGATTTTAACTGCTCTGTGGTATTTAGGGTATGAATAGGTCACAGTGTCCTTGCCCAGTCTCTCCTTTTTTGTCACACACATATTGCCACCCATACTACTGACCATTTTCTTAGGATAAAGCCCTGCAAATCACATGGCTGGGTCACAGAGCACACTTTCTTTCTTTTTTTTTTAATTTTTTAAAAAGTATATTTTATTGATTTTTTTTACAGAGAGGAAGGGAGAGAGATAGAGCTAGAAATGTCGATGAGAGAGAAACATTGACCAGCTGCCTCTTGCACACCCCTTACTGGGGATGTGCCCCGCAACCAATGTACATGCCCTTGACCTGAATTGAACCTGGGACCTTTCAGTCCGCAGACCGGTGCTCTACCACTGAGCCAAACCGGTTTCAGCCACAAAGCACACTTTCTCAAGAGCTTACTATTGCCCAGTTTCCTCACAAAGGGCTAGCCCCGAAGCACACCACCTCCATCTGTGTGGGAGAATGCTCACTTCCTCACCTGGGCGTTATTATGTCTGAATCTCTGCATATTCTATGGTAGTGAAAAATGGAATCGTGTGCTTGTTCTGCGTTATACTTCCAATTACCAGTAAGGATGAACACTTCTTTATGTTGGCCATTTGTGTTCTCATTGTGTGAATGATGTACAATAACTTATTCATATCCTTTATTTTCCTAGTAATATACTCTCTCTCTATATATTTTTATTGCTTTGTCATTCTTTGAAGAAATTCCAAAGGTTTCTATGAGAAAAACGGGTTATAGAAAAGTTGAATATAGTAAAATCCCTTGTGTGTAGAAACACACATATATGGGTAATAAGTCTGGAAGAAAATACTGTAACTAAATTATTAACAGTGATTCTGAGAAGTAGGATTATGGATGATTTTTTAAAACATTTATTTGCCTACATGTTTTTTTAAACAATATACATATTTTTAAGTGTCCCTGATTTCTTGCATAGTGGTGACATCCACGCCCACCCAACAGTACACAGGTACCTCATGCCTATGAGCAGAAGATATGAATAGGTAATTAGCCACAACAGTAGAAACACAGGTGGCCAATGTGAAGAGGTTTTCATTCTCATTATTGGTTCGAAGTATGAATGAGAACATACAATTCCATTTTCACCTATAGAATTGCAAAGATTCCAAGAACCAATGATGCCTAACATTGGCAAGTGGTTGAGGAAGTAAGCATTCTCATATTCTGATGGGAGAGTTGTGGTCTGGTGTGGGTCTTGTGGAAAGCAATTTGGCAGTAACACATGTTCTTTTGGACTTCCATGTGTATTTAGTGTATTCACTTGGGGCTTGTTCAAATATCTGGCTCTTTGATGCCAATCTGTAAGGGTGTTATCCATTACTGATTCAAGACTTATTGAAGAGTGAAACTATGCCATTCCACCCAGCTCTGTGACCCACTAGACATTTCAGAAGTGCTTTTAAGGATGATTATGAGAGTGCTAGATAATATATATGCATCATCTTGAATTTGTTAGTAGCCATCAATCATTTATTGATAGTCTACTCCGTGCTCAGTGCCTTGCTAGGTCTATGCTGGACTCAAGAAGTATCAGGTGGAGTTCCTGCCCTCAGAGTTGAATTACGGACAAAGCTCAGTAACAGAATGAGGGAGCGAGCAGGTAAGACTGTTTCATGCAGTAGAGTCTAAGGGCTCAGCAACCAACCAGCTCAGAATTATCGAGGCAGAAGTAATGAGCTCCCCAGGTAGGAGGAGCGCACATCTCCTTTCCAGTGGTCACTCCATCCTCCTGCACCAACGCCTGAGGAACATTTACCTTGAAGCACAGCTGGTGCCTCTGAGTTTGCCTCTTTTCCTGGCAGGCAGTGACTTCTCCTTCACAGTGTATCTCCGGGCAACCCAAACACTTGACTAAGGAAAATTTCTCTATGTAGAAACGTGTCAGGTAATAAATGTAGAAGGTCCCAACCACTCTTATGCTAAGAAATGTTATAGTGTTTTGTTATTTCCTAAGGATGTATTTAATTATCCCATAGTAATTATGTATTTTCAAATCAATTTGTCATTTATTTTCCATTTAGTTATTATACATTCTGAGTCACAAGTATCAAATTCAGACATGGTTTCCTCAGGGAAATTGTATATATTTTTTTATTATCTTTATACTAAACAAATAAATAAATGTAGAAGGAATAATAGAGTTAGGATGTTACCATCTTGCAAAACTGTAATGGAATGATGGCCTAGGTGTTGCTCATTGGTGGCAGTGAGAGACATCTGGTCATAACGTGCCCCCAGTGAAAATATACACCAACGATGTATTCCTGGAAAAAAGCAACACCACCCAAAGCAGACTGAGATTCTAAATCTAAAGTTGGATTTATAGGAAATTCAGGAAAGAAGGAGCATGCTAAATAATACTATAGGGATTCAATCAGAAATTTAAAAATAGGGAGAACTCTGAAGAAAAAAATTATCCTACTCTTCAAAAAATAAGGGGGTGGGAACAAGGGAGGGAAACCTTCAGGGTAAGAAAGAAACTTATCGTTCAAATGCAATGTGTGGACCTTGCTTCGATCCTGATACGTACATGTGACCCTTGAACAACAAGGGGGTTAGAGGCACTGACCTTGCAGTCAAAAATCCCTGTATAACTCTGCATCCACAGTCCCAACTGTGGAAAGAAAATACTGTTTTTGATTTGAGGTCTGTTGGATCCACTAATGCGAAACCCAGGGATAACGAAGGCTGACTATATATTTACTGAGAAAAATACATGTATAAGTGGACCCATGCAGTTCAGACCTGTGTTGTTCAAGATATATATATATATATAGCTGAAACCGGTTTGGCTCAATGGATAGAGTGTTGGCCTGTGGACTGAAAGGTCCCAGGTTCGATTCTGGTCAAGGGCATGCACCTTGGTTGCGGGCACATCCCCAGTGGGGGGTGTGCAAGAGGCAGCTGATCAATGATTCCCTCTCATTGATGTTTCTAAATCTCTATCCTAAATCTCTTTCTTTCTCTCTGTAAAAAATCAATAAAATATATTTAAAGAAAAAAAAATATATATATGTATACACACACACACACACATATATATATATATATATGTGTGTGCTATATATATATATAGTTTTTATATGTATAATAGCATGTACATATCGATAATCCAGTCCCATAACCAGTAACAATCTGTGTTTCCACCTCTGATTTCTCCCCAACTCCCAATCTATGTAGGGTGGGCAAAAGTAGATTTACAGTTGGGAATACATAAAGCACAGTTTATTCTTATATTCTTATGTATTAATTATTGTATTTTTTTCTATACAAACAACTGTAAATCTACTTTTGTGCCAGCCTGTATATCGAAGGCTGATTCATCTCTATGTGGATGACTAATTGGCATTTGAAATGAACTCAAGATTTTCTCCCTCAGCCTGTTCCTCACCCATTCTTCCATATGAAAATACTGAACACCCAGATGCTTAGGGAAAAAAATTTTAGAGTTATCCTTGCTTTCTCTTTCCTCATTCCCAACATCCAATCCACCAGCAAATCCTGTCAACCCTACCTTATCTGGAATCCATCTCTAGTAGCTCACCATCTCCCCTATCCTGGACCCCCCCTGTAGTCTTGGGCTGATCTCCCAGCCTCCATTCTCCAACCCCCCATCCCCACCCCCAGCCCACTTTCCACATAGTAGCCAGCGTAATTCTTTCAAATATAAATCAGATCATGTCACACCTAAAACCCTCCATCTGAATCTAGTCACTATTAGATAAAATCTCAACATTTTGCCACAACCTACAAAGGACAAACCATCTGGTCCTTCTTTTTAAATTTTTTTACATTTCTAATTTCAGAGAGAAAGGGAGAGGGGGAGAGAGAAGGAGAGAGAGAGAGAGAGAGAGAGAGAAACATCAATGATGAGAGAGAATCTTTCATTGGCTGCTTCTGAACACCCCACACTGGGGATCGAGTCCACAACCTAGGAAACGGGGAATCGAACCGTGACCTACTGGTTCATAAGTTGACACTCAACCACCAAGCTACACCAGCTGGGCATCTGGCCCCTCTTAATTCCTTCTCATTCCCCCTCCACAAGCAGGAACTCCAGCCATGTCATCTGGCTGCATTGCCATGGGGTATTCTCAGGGCCCAGTGCAGCGGATACACAATAAGTATTAATTTGTGAATCAATAAACCAATGATTTAGTAAGACAAACTTACAATTCTGGACTGGGTAACCACAGCTCTGTACCTCAGGGTTCTGGCTTGAAAAGCCAGCAGCTGTAACCAACCACCGCTCTGCTCTCCCTGCTTTGCTGTGAGAGCTAGTGGAAAAAAGTTTTCCTCGTTCTGAAAACCCACCCAATTGTTCTTTAATGGGTACATGTTGCAGTGTGAGTCTTGTGATGACATCTAGGGCCCTCCTCACTTTATTCTTCGTGGGCAATGACTTAGACTCCTGTCCTCCAGCAAATGCTCGTTTTGTGCCTTGTAGGGCTGTATCC
The DNA here is from genome assembly GCF_014108245.1 of Pipistrellus kuhlii. NCBI lineage: Eukaryota > Metazoa > Chordata > Mammalia > Chiroptera > Vespertilionidae > Pipistrellus > Pipistrellus kuhlii. Next base: position 19,339,133 of record NW_023425404.1, on the reverse strand, counting down.
CTGTGTAATTATCAGCTCAGGATAAAGGGTTTGTGTGCAGGGAGATGGGCGTGTGGTGGGGGGAGAGAAGACAATTATTCCCAAATTAAGCATCAGTGTTTGGGAGGAACCCGCACATTATTCATAGTCAGTGGGCCCAGAGAAGCCACACAAAAGCACACACTCCCCTGGAGCAGGAATTGTAAATCCTCTGCAGGATCCATCTGCGGCCAGACTACCCTGCTGCTGGCCCAGCCTGAAGCAGATTCCGGCTGTCTCAGCATGCAGTGGATTTATTGCGTTTTGTTTCTGTTTTCTCTCTCTTGCGGGCATGTCCTGTTGGTTTGACATTCTCACGCATGCTCTGGTCTGTGCTTGTTGCAAAGCAAAAGGATTAAAGAAGAGGATATAATACCAGTCAATCTGCAGCCATATCCGACAGTTTATGGAAAGTTGATAGCTGCTCATTTTTTCTCATCTTCCTTTCCATTGCCTGCCTTTTACTCCCCCCCCCCCTTTATAAATATTTATGTTTATGTCCCTAAAGGGGTGGGGGTACAAAACAATAACATTATTACACCTAACAAATGTACCAATAATTCTTTATTATCAAAAACCCCTAAGTAGTAAATTTTCCTGATAGTAATGAGTGGGTGGGGTGAGTAAGGATACTTGTAGGAGCTGAGAGCTTGAGGACTGGGACCAGGAGCACAGGTTGGGGGTTGCCCTTCATGGGGAAAGACATGCAGTTACAGGAGGGAATGCAGAGGATATGACACTCTTTCTCTCCTGAGTGTCATAGTTTTTCCATGTTTTCTTAGATGTTCTTCTGTGTCTCTTAGATACCAAGAGGTCCCCTCTATGTGCATCATTTGGACCAGGCTCAGTCTCTGAATTTTCAGTAGAATTTCGGATAGCCAAAAGCATAGCCCAAACAAGTGCCCCCAGACACCACATGGGAAAGACATAGCTGTGTTATGAAGTGTTTTTTGTTTTGTTTTTGTCTTGTTTTTCTAGAAATCACATTTTTGGGGTGGTCATCTGCTCCACTTATAAGTGCAGCCATGAAAGTTGTTTTTTGCATTTTATTGTTTTTCCCCCCCTTGGGTCCCTCAACTAAGTCATGGATCATCAAGCATTAAAATTAATAGTTCTTGATCTTTGAGTGCACTTTTCCTCTGTAGAACTTTTGTGCCCTACGGGTTACATTTTAAAATGAAGGTATTTTCTCTTTTAGAATTGACTTTCCTGGGAAATACTGTCTCTCCTAAATATTTACTGTAATTACTTTAATCACAAAACAAGAATATATGACCTATCATGGTCCTCTTTTTTGTTTGCTGCAAGGAAACACAGATACACATTTAATGCTCTATCCTGAGAACTTGGAGCTTTGTTCTCTCAGGTTTTCATTTTTACAGCTTTGTGTGTTTTTATACTTTTTCTTTTTTTGTTTCTTTTAAAAAAAAATTTTTTTTTCTTTTGAACAATGGCAGATTGGCATGCCAATGGAAAGAAAGAACACAGAGCAATCCTGCAAACCCTTTACCCATTTTCTTCCAGTGGTAACATCTTGCAAAATTATAGCACAATTTCACAACCAGGATATTGTAATAATTCAGTTAACATCTTTAGTTGATTTCTGTTTTAAGCTGTTAAGTTAGAAATGCCAATAGTCATACAAGTAGGGATGAATCAGCCACAATAATTCCATTCCCACAAGAATCCCTCATGATGCACTTTTATAGCCACTCTAGAGGCCTGGTGCATGAAATTTGTGCATGGGCAGGGTTCCTAGACTTGGCTGGTGATCAGGGGCTATTGGGGCCTTCCTTTGCTCCGTGTCATCCTCTGGTGGTCAGCACACTTCACAGTGAATGATTGAACTCCCTGTTGAACTCCTGAGTGGACATTGCATTTTAGCCTTTTATATATATAGATACTTCTCTCCTGCCCCACCCTCTCCTCAACCCCTGGCAACCACAAATCTGTTCTTCATTTCCTGTAATTTTATCATTTCAAAAATGTTATATACATGGAATTATACAGTAGGCAACTTTTGGCTTTTTTACTCAAAATAATTTTCTGGAAATTCACCCAGATTATTGCATGTATCGGAATATGTGGGTTGTTTCCAGCTTTGGGGCTATCCTATATAATAAAGAGGTAATATGCAAATTAACTGTCATGCTGCCATAAGATGGCTACACCCACAGCAGAGGCAGTGTTCCCATAATGAGCGATCATTAGGGACCTGAGGCTGCATGGAGCCGGGCCAGGGTGGGGGACCTGAGGCTGTGCCCCCCACCTGGTGGGGCTTGACAGGGGATCTCAAGGCATGACCCCATCCTGGCCTGGACTGGGGGACTTCAAGCCATGCCCCCCCACCCAGTGGGGCTTGATAGGGGTCCTCAGGCTTTACCTCCTGCCCTGGCACTGGGCTAGGGGACCTTGGGTCATGCCCCACATCCCAGTGCCAGGCCGGGGGACCTGAAGCTATTCCCTCTGTCCAGCGGGGTTTGATGGGGGTGGGGCTGGCAAGTCTGGGTCTCATGTGATTTTTAGGCACGCATGGGCAAGAACTTGACTCTGGGTTCTGTGGCACGTCCCAGACTCTGACAGGAGAAAGATCTTCATATACAATACATTTTACTAATTTTCTTTCATCTCTGACATTTCTACTATAGAGAAAGGGCAAATAGCAATATTAAAATATTTCCTCTAATTAATTCTCCTTTACTATGCACTAATTTCATGCACCAGGCCACTAGTTACAAATAAGCTGCTACAAACACCGACGTACAGGTTTCGTGTGAACATAAGTTTTCATTTTTCTGAGCTTATACCTTTTATAGTGAATTATATTAAATCTTTTTCTGTGAGTGGATAGCATATAATCTCTAAATAAACAAAGACAACCTACTTTATTTGTAGTTGTGGTTATTATTAGCATGCTATTATCTTTCATCTTCACAGCTTCCCATTTTCTAATGCCTCTTGTGGTCTGGGAAGAAAAGTAGATGAACTTGGCACAAAAGTTCTATAGCGAGGAAGTGGGCTCAGAGATCAGGTGCTATTAATTTTAATGCTTGACGAACCACGACGTGATTGAGGGATCCTAGGGAAAACGCAGATGAACACCATTTGTTTGTGGATCCGGAGGAGCCTGAATTCTGATACATGCTTTCAATTATTATACTTGCTTTTACATGGCTCTTACGAAAACCACTACATTAATAAGATGCTGTTCCTATGCCCAAGGGGCTCACAGTTCAGTGGGAGAGGCATATGAATGTCTTAATAGTCGTGAGACAATGCACTAACTGCCATTCCCAAAATCTGCTCATGGCAGAGGTGCCAGCAGCAACCTCCAGAGACCAGAGGTGGTGGCAATAGGGGTCTCACATGACTGATCAGTGATGTGGCCTAGCCTTTGGTTATGGCTAGTTGTCCATTCCTCCCTTTATTCCTGTCTATTTTCTAAGCCTTCCTGGCAATTCTACCCCATTCACTCTCAGTAAACTCTCTTTCTGTTTAAATCACTCAATGCTTATTGATAGGCCACTACTATCAGGTTCTTAAGAAACATTCCAGAATGGTTTGATGCATGAGAATGTGGGGCTAAGCCTCACTCAGTTGTAAGAAAGCTGAAATACTTCATGTCAGTTGGCAATTAGACACTGCCCTTAAGCCCTGAGGTCCCATCTTTCCTAGTTCCCCCCTCAGACACTCTTCCCTATAATCTGTCATCTTGAAGGATTAGGCACAGGTGCTTGGTACTAAAGGTGACATTCTTTCTGATTGTCAGGTGCTTCTTGTGATACATCTAAATGTATACAGTGTACATATATAAGTGGAAGTAAGAGAAAGAGTGATTAAGAAGTAATCCCATTTACCATAGCACCAAGAAAATTAAGATACCTATGAGTAAACTTAATTAAGGATATAAAAGACCGATACTTGAAAAACTACAAGGTACTGAAAAAAGAGGTAGAGGAAGACATAAACAGGTGGAAGAACATACTGTATTCATGGATTGGTAGAATCAATATCATTAAAATGTCCATACTACCCAAAGCAATCTATAGATTCAATGCACTCCCCAATGGCATATATCACAGACCTAGAATGAACTATCTAAAAATTCATCTGGAATAAAAAAAGACCCCGAATAGATGCAGCAATCCTGAGAAAGAAGAACAAAGTAGGAGGGATCGCAATACCAGATATCAAGCTGTATTATAAAGCCACTGTTCTCAAAACTGCCTGGTACTAGCACAAGAACAGACATATAAACAAAATGGAATAGAATATAGAACCCAAACCACTATGCTCAATTAATATTTGACAAAGGAAGCAAAAACATACAATGGAATTAAGATAGTCTCTTCAATAAATGGTGTTGGGAAAATTGGACAGATACAAGCAAAAAAATGAAACTAGACAACCAACTTACACCATACACAAAAATAAACTCAACGTGGATAAAGGACTTAAACATAATATGGAAAACCATAAAAAAAATATTAGAGTAATCCACATGCAGCAAATTTTCAGACATGTGCTGAAGCAATTTCTTCACGATACAGCTCCTAAGGCAATGGAAACTAAAGAAAAAATAAACAACATCAAAATAAAAAGCTTACAGCAATAAGAAACCATCAGCAATAGAAACCATCAACAAAACAACAAAAAATACCACTGCATGAAAGAACATATTTGCCAATGTTAACACCAATAAGGGTAACAAAAGGAAGATAAACAACTCAATAAAAAAAAAATGGGTAATGGACCTAAGTAGATACTTTTCGAGAGAGGACATAAGGAAGGCCAAGAAACATAAGAAAACATGCTCAAAGTCACTAATCATCTGAGAGATGCAAATAAAAACAACAATGCGGTACCATCTCACACCTGTAGAATGGTTACCATCAACAAATCAACAAACGACAAGTGCTGGCAAGGATGTGGAGAAAAAGAAAGAAACCCTTGTGCACTGCTGGTGGGAATGCAGACTGGTGCAGCCACTGTGGAGAATAGTATGGAGTTTCCTCAAAAAACTAATAATGGAACTCTCATTTGACCCTGAGTTCCCACTTCTAAGAATATATTCCAAGAAACTAGAAACACCAATCAGAAAGGATATATGCATCCCTATATTCATAGCAGCACAATTTACCATAGCTAAGATTTGGAAACAGCCTAAGTGCCCATCAGCAGATGAATGGATTAGAAAACTGTGGAACATCTATACAATGGAATACTACACTGTAGTAAAAAAGAAGGAATTCTTACCATTTGCAACAGTATGGATGGATAGAACTGGAGAGCATTATGCTAAGCAAAATAAGCCAGTCAGAGAAAGATAAATATCACACAATGTCACTCATTTGTGGAATATAATGAACAACATAAACTGACAAACAAAAACAGATCCAGAGACAGAGAAGCATTGATCAGACCGTCAAACCTCAGAGGGAAGGTAGGGAAGGATTTTTTACTGTACATTAAATTTCCATTTACATTTCATGTCCTTTTTGTTTTTAAAGTGTTTATTTAGTCCAGCTGGTGTGGCTCAGTGGATTGTTGCCCTGTGGACCAAGAGGTCCTGGTTTCAATTCCAGGTCAGGGCACATGCCCAGATTTTGGGCTTGATCCTCAGTAGGGGGCATGCAGGAGGCAGCAATTGATATGTGTTTCTTCTCAATGTTTTTATTTCCTTTTCCCTTCCTCTCTGAAATCAATTAAAAATATTTTTAGTGTTTATTTATAGATTAAATAGTGCATTACACATGTACTGTATATAAGAAAGGTTAAAAAAGGGAATCATTTGGGAGTCTAGAATAGATTAATTCAATTTACATTATTTCTAACGGGAGAAAGTGTTTTGGTTTTCAAGCAAATCACTTCTCAAACAGCCTTCTGGAATGAATTAAGTCCAAGAACCGAGGTTTGACTGTATTTATGACGACTTTTTCACAAATGCAAACTTACTACATTCCGAATGGCTAATGTGAGATCCTCCCATATTAGCACATGTGGATTTACTTCCCCTGTCAAGCGGCTGCTTGGTGCCCCATTACGTGGATTTAACCATAAATGATATATAACCAATTTGGGGAGGTTTTAAAAAACAGAGATGCTTTGCCCTCATGTGTCAACACCACCTACAAGATGAAGATGCCGGAGTTTAGGGAGAGTTTGACCATATGAATTTTCCAGACCCTCCAGGTGGTTCTGACCATTGGCAGGTCTGGAGTTTATTGGCATAAGCAACGCATCCGTTCACCCTACAAATATTAGGTATAAAAGCAAACAAAAAGCCACAAAACTTCGGTTTTTAAAAAAGGCCCATCTTCTCCTTTATTTTATATCTGGTGTCCCTCTCTCTAGGACACCAGATATAAAATAAACTATATAAAAACCTGTGCCTAAGGACTTCCAACACTTCAGTTTATGGTTGCCCTGGCTTGCTACCAGATTGCAAATTTTCTCTGTTTAGCAATAACTAACAGTCACGCCAGTCCAGAAGCAAGATGAGGGGTCGAGCCTCTCCGTAGATTCCAGATATCCCGGCCAAGCTTTTGCTTCCAAAGAACATTGCTCTCCCTCCTATATTTAGAATAAATTCCATTTTGGTTGTCCTCCAGGTACTGGGCAGTGGCCAAACATCAGTATTTCTTCAGATTTGGAAACGGGTCTTGTTTCTTCATAAGTCGCCATGGAGCTCACATAGTCAACTGCAGTTCTTGGGAAGGGTCGAAATGTGAACTCAGCTCACCACTCCCGGGCTATCTGGAAGCCAGAAAACCGTATTTATAGGTAAAGAGGTTTATATAAATACTCTCCTCAGTGACCCACATGCTAGAGTTGAAAATAAGCACTTTGTGTTTGATGGATGATAAACCAAATTAGGTGGCATTGCTCATGGCCCCCTCAGTGAGAATTAAACTCAATGTGACCCTTCTAGATTGGCCTGGACAAATTTTTACATGATGATTTATACCACCTCTACAAGATGAGAAATGACTCATACGAGCAACTGTGTGACAGTACAAAATTGGTCAGCAACAGAGACATGACTGAGAAAACAAAAGAACGCGAAGCTGGAACGTTAATGAGGGAAAGAAAAACAAAACTCCTGAATTCTTTCCCCATATATGATGCTGGGCAGGCCTTCGCTGCAGAGCGTGCCTATCCAGAGGGGTCGTCATCATTTGGGAACTCTATCTGAAAAAATAGACTGGGCCCTGAAAGATGTGGGCGGCTTACGAGATGGGAGGAATGTCTCGGGGGTGGGGGGGTGGGGGGGATTTTTAACTAATTGAAATTATTATTCTTTTAATTGACTTCAGAGAGAGAGAGGGAGGAAGAGGCGGAAAGAGAGAGAGAAGCAGGGCAGTGCGGGGGAGGGGAGGGATTTTTTTGCTCTACTTTTTGTGTATTCATTGATTCTGACTGGGGATCAAACCCTCAGCCTTGGTGTGTTGGGATGATGCTCTAACAAACTGAGCTACCTGGCCAGAGCCCTAATTGGGATTATTTAAATTTAGAAAAAAAACACACCTCAGAAACAACTTAAAAATTGTCTTCAAAGATTCACGGTATGATGATAAAGAGGGTGCTGAATATCTTTTTTTTTTTTTTCTTTTCCAATTGGAAAATAAGAGGTACGCATATACTGTAATAATTCAGATTAAGCTAGGTCTAAAGATGTGCTTGCTTGAGGCAGGCTCGTGTCCCGGGCACTCAGTGTGAGTGCCTGGAGTACAGAGCATGGACGCTGGAGCAGATTGCCTTGTGTTAATCCCAGCTCCACCACTTATGCCCTGTGAGCCTTGCATGGGTTACTTACCCTGCAGCTGATTCCGTTTTCCCCACGTGACTGAGTGCCTGCCTCATAAGGTTATGGGAAGGAGATATGAGATGACGTGTGCAAAGCCCCAAGGCGTGTGTGGGGTTATTGGCTGATCACTAAAGGTGGTAAAACTTCTGGAATGGGCTCCTGGTGGGACCTTGAGTCTATTACTAGACATTTAAAAGACTCTCAAATTAGTTCTATTGTAATTGGAGTCAACTCTTTCAATAACACATGATGTGTGTGCTAAATATCTCACACAACATTGTAGTCGTAATTTCGAAATTGCCTCCTCCTATCTCATTCATATATCAGAAAATTATAAATCCTGTGAAGCCAGCTGTGTCTTCCCTGCACACAGTATGTACTGGTACATGCAGTCCCATGGATTATGAGCCTCGATGTGGATATATGCTTCTTCACCGTTTGATATTATATAACAGAGACATTATCAAATAATTTTCATAACACACCATGGAATAAAGTCATTCCTGAATTTTGTGCCAGTGTGCTTAATTCATTGGATTAAAATAAATTCCATTCAATTCCACTTACAGATACCGAGTACTCTTCCTAGGCCCTTAGAAAGACAAATAACGCTTGTCCCCGGCCTTTAGAGGCCTCAAGGTCTAACAAGAAAAAGAAGCAGCAAAAATAGCTGGTGTTGCTATCATGTGATAGATGGTACATTTCAGGTGCAATCTGGCATGGAAGCTTAGAGTCTGACTGATGATTTTTGCCTGGGAATCACCGAGAACTCACAGAAACCCAGACACGTAGATCACCCTAAAGAAAGCGGGGAAGGCAGCGCGTTTCCTGAGGTGGAGCTGAGCGTAGGGAGTGACTCTGCGGGGTCGGGGCCTGGCACAGTGTGGCGGAGGGAGCAGCTCGGTGGTACAGGGAGGAGGAGCAGAGTGAGGGATGGGCCCCTGATTGCAGGAGCTGACAGTGCTGGGTGCCTTCCCGGCGCTGCCAGAGCCCTATTCCACCTTGATGTCTATTGTCGGCGATTGTGGGAAGAGACGGGTGGTCTCGCCCAGCTCCTCTTCTGCCCTCTGTGTCGGAAAGATAGTCACATCAGCTACAGGGACTCCATCTTCCCCCTGAGAAGAAATTCCACATTTTATAATTGTTGTCTTAGGGGAGTAATGCACCTTTTTATGCAGCAGGAAGGGTTGAACAGGCACTGGATTTAGAGTCACGTTCTAGGCCTGGGTTCCAATTCCAGCTCTGCCACTTACGAGCTAAGTTACTCAGGGTGGCTGCTCATTGGCACTCCGTTTGAGGGGTTTACTAGTATGTTATTGTTACCATTGTGATTTCGCCTAAGGCGTGTTGGCATGGAGCTGTGACATCGCTGGTGAACATGAACATGAAGCAGTATTTGAGGCAACAAGAATTCAGAGGCTGGTGCAACCACTATGGAGAACAGTATGGGGTTTCCGCAAAAAACTGAAAATGGAACTCCCATTTGACCCAGTAATCCCACTCCTAGGAATATATCCCAAGAAACTAGAAACACCAATCAGAAAGGATATATGCACCCCTATGTTCACAGCAGCACAATCTACAATAGCTAGGATTTGGAAACAGCCTACGTGCCTGTCAGCAGATGATTGGATCAAAAAACTATGGTATATCTATACAATGGAATACTACACTGCCATAAAAAAAGAAGGAATTCTTATCATTTGCAGCGACCGGGATGGAATTGGAGAACATTATGCTGAGTGAAATAAGCCAGTCAATGAAAGAAAAACACCACATGATCTCACTCATTTGTGGATAATAAGGAACATTATGAACTGATGAACAAAAGGATAGATACAGAGACAGTAAAAGAAACAGACTGTCAAATTATAGCAGGGTGGGTAGGGAGATATAGGGAAGATAAGAGATCATCCAAAGGACTTGTATGCATGCATATAAGCATAACCAATGGACGAAAAACTCTGGGGAGGGAGGGCATGTATGGAAGTGGGGGCGGGGTGGGATTGGTAAGGTATGTACACATATAATACCTTAATAAAAAAATGAGAGGGGGGGGGGGAAAGAAGTCAGAGGCCGTGAGTTTAAATTGCATCTCTACCTTACAGAGATTTCAAAAGCACCACTGACAACTCAGTAAGAATCGTGTGTGTGTGTGTGTGTGTGTGTGTGTGTGTGTGTGTGGAGGGGGGGGGTTGTATGAGGGTGTGTGTATGGAGGGAGGCTGTCTATCTATTTTCAACAATTCTTAAACACTAGAGGCCCAGTGCACGAATGTTGTGCACTCAAGGAGTGTGTGTATGTGTGTGTGTGGGGGGGTTCCCTCAGCCCAGCCTGCGCCCTGTTGCAGTCCGGGAGCTCTCAGGGGATTCCTGACTGAGTGGGCCTAAGCCGCCAGTAGGACATCCTTAGTGCTGCTGCAGAGGCAGGAGAGGCTTCTGGCTGAGCGGCACTCCCCCTGTGAGAGTGCACTGACCACCAGGGGGTGGCTCCTGCATTGAGCCCCTGGTGGTCAGTGCACATCATAGCAACTGGTAGTTCTGCTGTTGGTTGATTTGCATTTTAGCCTTTTATTATATAGGATTATCTAAGTAGGAAAACAATAAACACCAGAGCAAGATGTCCTATCTGTGATCAGTGGGATAGAAAGAACTCTTTCCTCCAATCCTGTTTCTAGGGATTCTGCTCTTAGAATTCTGCTCTTAGGGATTCTTCTCACAGACATATGTGAGAAGTAGGCACGCATTCCATTTTTTGTGACTGTTCCAAAATGCTGGAAGTTTACAGAACTCTACAAGTACAGGGGAGAGTTCAAGGAATTCCACCCCTGAGTGTTGCTGTGACGGTTTCCACATCAGGAACAATGAGAAACAGTAAGAGAGAACCAGGACGGCCAGGAGGCGGACACAGGTGTCCCTGCAGATTCAGGCCCAGCGGTGGTTAAGGGCTCTCTTTTCATCTCTCTTTAGGCAGCAGGGTTGTTCTCTATGTTTTTCTAAATAACAAGAAGCAGAATTCTGTAATAAATCACCCCCTCCCCCACGTTTACAGGGAAGGCAGCACTGGCACTATTGACCAAGCAGCTCGGGGTCCTCAGGGGACAAAGTTGCATGTATGTTCCTGGGCACCAGCTCTGGGCATAGCAAACGGCCTCAGCACCCCTGATGGGAAGACTCGGCTTTCGGGGCAGAGCTGGGAGAAGCAGCTGAATGAGGAGTGTTCAGTGCTTTCCTATGGCACTAGGTCAAGGCTTTTTTCAAAGCGACCAACAGACCGTCCTTTGTCCACTCCAGCTCAGTGACACCCGAGGCCCCAGCAGCAATAGTTGGTGCCCATCACGAGACACCGCACCCTCGTCACATGCTGTGTCAGTCTCTGAAATGAGCCTGGATGAGCTGGCCCCGCAGCCCTGCCCCTGACCTCCGGCCAACAGCTACTTCCACTCCCTTCTCTTCTGTGGTGTCTGGTGTCACAGATGCCAAAAAAACAAACAAACAAAGAAAAAACCCACACCTCATTGATTCAGCATATGGGATCATCAGAGCTGAACACACTGAAGTTTTCCTTTGCAATACCTTCTGGGAAATGTTTGATAAATAAAAGAATAAGCCCTGACTGGTTTGGCTCAATGGATAGAGCTTCAGCCTGCAAACTGAAGGGTCCCGGGTTTGATTCCGGTCAAAGGCATGTACCTTGGTTGTAGACACATCTCCAGTGGGCGGTGTGCAAGAGGCAGCTAATTGATGTTTCTCTCTCATTGATGTTTCTCTCTCATTGATGTTTCTAGCTCTCTATCCCTCTCTCTTCCTCTCTGTAGAAAATCAATAAAATATATATTTTTTTAAAAAAGAAATTTATTCTCTCTTCTTAAAGGAAATCTTTTTAAATTTAACAGATCTAATATACTTGAAATTGTGCACAGAAAGCCTTATCAAATAAAAATTAATAAATATATTTTAAATGTTATGAAGGTTTTGGCCTCTAAAAGGGCAAAATGAAGTAACTAACTATTTCTTAAAATGACAAAAAGCCAGTAGCCGCCTGCATTCTTAATTAAGCTAGAGACAAAGGGGCAACATTTTCGGCTTGTGAATCAGATGTAAACATTTACTAAATTTGCTTTGCTTTTTAAAATGAAGATACCTACTTTAATTACTTAAATAAATTAGATTTTAAATTATAATCAAGGGTTTCAGCTAAATGAAAAGCCAATATTTTTTATAAATAATTGTAATAAAGACCAGAAACAATTAGTGAGATTTTTGTTTATCTGCAATATAAATTTGACTGTCTTTTAAAAAAACGAATTAGACAGCCGCCATGATGGCCACATGGCTTGCTGGTCCCAGAGGGCTGCCATCTTGAAATAACAAAGGCCAACCCTTTCCTTTTGAATAAGCCAATATCTTTGTAAGCAATTTGATTAAGTATTCTAAAATAGTTACTAAAACCTCCCCATGATCCCCTCAGTGGATGGAAATAAGTCTAAGTCCTTTAAAAAATAAAATTCTAGCTTAATAAAAAGGAGAAATTTGAAAATTTTGAAATCTCTTTCACTGGTATTTACAGGATAAACTGAGAGTTGCTATTAAAATATTAAATCTAATCCATACTAATGGTCACTATAACCTTAAGAGAAATTGTTTCATTGTGACAAAGATTTTTAAATGAAGCTCTGTAGCCTGAAAATTATTTTAGAAGGAAATAAAGAGAAGTTTTCTTCAAATATCTCAAGGATTGTAACTGATAAGCAATGTTGATTATAAGAAATGCCTGATGCCTCTGAGAAGAAATAGTACCATTACAGAGGTGATTGAAGCGTGTCAGAATGTGGGATTAGGCACTTTTCAAGCAAATTTACTCGCTGCTGTAGTAACAGGTGTTCTAGTGTGGAAAAGCAGGACATTTCCAAAACGAATGTAGGCAACCTAGAAGGACACAAGGTAGCACTCTAGGGAGAAGCATAAACATTCAACCTCCAGATTCAATCTCTTGGTGTCCTAGATGTCAGAAAGGGAACCATTGGGCCAGTCTGTGTAGATTGAAATTTCATAGAAATGGGCAGTCTCTAGATCAAGATAGAGGGCATGGTCAATCTCCGGGAAAAGGCCAGAGGGGCGACCCCCACTCCCCAGCCCCATCAGCAACAGGAGAAGTCTGTCCTACAAGGCCCACAGTGGATTCCCTCATCTGAGCAACTCCAGAAAGAGCAAGCCTGGATCCTAACAGCACTATTTTGATCACTTTGATTCCAGATATTGCTTGGCAAGCTATTCCTACAGGAATTTGGAGACCTGTGCCTCCGGACACTTTAGGATTAATCTTAGGGAGGAGTGGAAATACTCTAAAAGGATTAACTGTTCTGCCTGGAATCATTGATTCAGATTATGAAGGAGAGATTAAAGTTATATTAGAATTTAATCATGTTATGCAACTTGCTCCAGGACAAAGAATTGCTTAGATATATAAGACGACTTTTGAAACGAAAAAAAGTCAACTGAAAATCGGGGGCAAAAGACCAAAATTGCACAAAAATTACCTGCAGATCTTGATGGCAAAGTAAGTCTTTTCTTTGAAGTGGGGGATAGTATTATACAGCGAATATAGGCTTACACCTATGTTTTAACTGTAAAATTAGGGGGTTGTCTTATACGCTGGAAAATACTATCTTATGTTCAGCATGGTGAGGCTATAAATAAGAAAAGAGGAATGAAAGGATTTGGAAGCTCAGACATCTATTAGATACATAAAATTAGCAAAACCCATCCTATGATTAATTTAAGAACAGAGGGAAAACAATTTAGGGGTCTGAAGCAGATGTTAGTGTTATCAGCAAAGAATTCTGGCTTCCAGGATGGTCCACAGCAGAAGCTGTGGGCTCAGTTAAGGGGTGGGAGTTCCTGATGACACACAACGTAGTGCTGCAGTGTTAAGGTGGCAAGATGAGGAAGGACAGACAGGATGGTTTCAGCCCTATGTCATCTCTGGAATTTCAGTCAACTTATGGGGCCGGGATGGTTTAGAAGGTTTACAGCATGTATTATTACCGGCAAAGGAAAGAAGTTAATAACTCAGACAGTATATCAAACCTTTTTAGGAGCAGTCACTGCTCAGTCTCCTCACCCTCATACTGATCCTATACAATGGAAAGATGATAGACCTGAATGGGTGGATCAGTGGCCATTAACCAAGGAGAAATTAAGTCATATTCATGAATTAATACAAGAACAAATAGGAGCTGGTCACATAGAGCCTTCCAATAGTTCTTGGAATATGCCTATATTTACAATCCCTAAAAAAAGTGACAGGAAAATGGTGATTGTTCTTAAAGATTGCTTTTTCACCATTCCCTTGAAAAAGATATCAATAGAAGGTTTTACCTCAAAGAATGGCCAATAGCCCTACTTTGTGTAAAAAATATGTGGCTCAAGCTGTTCAGCCTGTAAGAGACAAATGCTCCCAATGTTACATTATTCATTACATGGATGATTTGCTCTTAGCAAGCCCATGGGAAGAGCAGACTTTGGCCATGTTTTCCCAATTATAAGAGGAGCTCCCTAAATGGGGCTTAAGAATTGCTCCAGAAAAGGTAAAGAAAGAAATGCCTTTCCAATATCTGGGAACCATAACTGAACCATAACTGGGAACCAAAACCAGTGCATTAGGCCTGAAAGTGGAGATAATAAAAGATTACAATAAGCAAAATGTCACACTTGCATGTTACATCTACCTCAAAGGCTTAACACAGGAGTCAATCCTAGAGGCTTGCTGAGGAATCATATATGGCAAATGGATGTAACACATTATAATTCCTTTGGATGCCTTGGGGCATTACATGTCTCTGTAGATACATTTTCAAAAGTCCTATGGGCTACTGCATTTACAGGAGAAACAGCAAACAGGTTATTAATCATTGTCTAGCTGCTTTTGCCGTCATGACAATTATTCCAGACAAACTTACAAACTAATTTTTTGAAAGTTTGGCAATAATATAGAAAGGACATGAAAGGATTTAATCCCTTCCACTATGTGGAAGGCCCCTTGGGAAGGAACTTAAGCATTCTATATTGGCCCCTCTTGCTCTTTTTTGCCAAGAGGAACCCTTTTCTTACAATCCAATTGTCTACAGCTGCTGCCTGAGTTTTCTATTCATGCTGAGGTTGAAACCGTGTAGTGGCTGGTACCATGGATCTGTCTCTTGACCAATGGTGTGAGCTGGGCACTCCCTGGAGAAGAAACCTGGGTTCCCCAAGATATGTGATCAGTGCTGGGGCTGCTCCGGAGGCCAAGGTGGGATCTCGAGGCAGGTGTGGGGCGTGGAGGCCATGGGGGCATAGGCTACCAAGGAGACAGAACTGAACCTCACATCATCCTGTTTGGCCCTGAAGGATGGCTGGTTAACCAGAGATGGGTAAAATTCCTCAGGGAAGGAACAACCTAAGACAAGCACAGTCACAGAGGGGCCATCAGGAGAGAACTTGGGGATCAACAGAGGTGGGGCATAGACCCTCACCACCCCCCAACCTTGCAGCTGCCTGAACCCTAGCCCCTTCTGAGGGATGTCTCCTGCCCCATGGATGCTTCACTTCCCATGCCCAGCTCAGATCAGGACCTAGGCAACAGACAGAGACTTGATTGACAGCAGCTGCCCTATATCTAAATCCAGCCTAGCCTAGGGAATGCTCAGAGCCTATTTAAGAATGAAAAACAAAACAAAACAAAAAAACAAACAAACAAAAGAAAACACCTTTCCATTAATATTTACAGGGTAAACTAAGATTGTTGTTAGAGTATTAAAATTTGACAGTAAGACAGTAGTTTTCAGATTAATTGACTAATTGAAATGTGAATATCCAAGAAAATTTAATTGTACTGGACAAAAAGCTGTTCCTAAAGTATTAACTAAAATTTCTACTGGTAGTTCATCTCATGGTAAAATTGTTTAATAAGCAATGAACCTAAAGCAGTCATATTTTTGTGCAAAATATTAAAATTTAAAGTTATTAAAACTGCATTATAAAAAATTTCCCCAAAGCCTCCTAATAATTAAATTTAAAAAGGGGGATAGTGGAGTAATGTTATGTAAGAAAAAAATATCCTGAAAGTCAATTATATTTAGAAATTTTTTACTTTGAAAACTAATTTTCATTTGGACACCCATGAAAAACACACATAGTGTCAAAATAGGTCAAGGAAAAATCATTTGGGCAAGGATGGAAAGGATTCATTGTAAAATTTGCAGGAAAAAAATCCTTTATTAACTTTTGGTCGAGAATAGGTTTGTATATTTTCAGAAAACAACTCCAAGCCCATGTGGATTCCTGCAACAGAGAGGAATTGACAGGCATGCTCCAGCCATGAAGACAAGAGGAGAAACAGTCCAGAGATGGAAGACACTAACACTGCCATACTAGCAGTCAGCAGCTGTGCCTCACTGCAGATTGCCCAGGACCAAACCAGAGAGTGTCAGACCTGCAGTACCACCATTTGTCCACCATCCAGAACTGAAATATCATTGCTGACATGTATATGTAAGGAACTGTTTGGCATTGAAACTGGACCTCTTAACCTCTCTGAACCCCTATTTCTTTATCTAAAAAATTGTGTTAATAATACTAACAACCTCATGGAGTCACTGTAAATTTTAAATATTAGAGATAATGCACATAAAGCACCTAAGGCAGTACCTGCTACATTGGAAATGCCAAGGCAGTGTTGGCACACATTTCCTAAGTATTGCTATAACCTCTGAATGAAAAAAGAAACCAAGTTTTTTTTTTAATTTTTCTCTTCCCTTCTTTACTCTCTTGAGAATGATGGTTTCTAACGTGTCTTCCCCAGGTGCTCACCTGCCTGGGACTTTGAGAATCTTTCCTGTCAGCACCTGCCTCATAGTCCCAATCAGAGCTTCTCTTTGTTTTTAGCACACACCTAGCATTTAGGAAATTCCTCCCTGGATCCAGAGAGGGTGTGTCTAGCCATGCATTTCTTCCAAAGTTCAGAAATGGAAGGATTCCATTGGAATGCTTCATAGGCTCAGCTGGCATGGCTCGGTGGTTGAGCATTGATCTACGAACCAGGAGTCACAGTTCAGTTCCCGCTCAGGGCACATGCCTGGGTTGTGGGCTTGACCCTCAGTGTGGGGCATGCAGGATGCAGCCAATCAATGATTCTCTCTTATCATTGATGTTTCTCTCTTTCTTTCCACCTCCCTTCCCCTCTGAAATCAATAAGGATTTTTTTTTTTTTTAAGAAGAATGCTTTGTAGAATACACACACACATTCATGTATTTAGCAGAGGGAACAAGGATGCCTGAAAGATTTATTTTTTTATTTTTTTTTGTTTGCTTTTTTGTGTTGCATATTCAGTTTATTCTAGAGAGGATTAGGATTCCAAACACCTGGACTATTGCTTCATGGGGTGCATCGTGCCAGGAAGGATTCTTTTTGGAGGACTCTTTCACAGCTGGCATCCAATGGCCATCTTCCATTTTGAGATCCCAAATGATGGGATCACAACTTCTTCCTCTTGGGTACCTCCCACTCCCATAGCTCCTCTATGTGAAGCCACCCAGTGACTATGTTTACCGGATCAGGTCATTTTTATTTAGTTGATTTAGTTGGGCAAAGGGAAAAGAGCCATCTTGATGCCAGTGCCAAGAGAGAGGGCAGGGACCATGACCCCAAACGTCTCACGGGGCTCAGAAACTTCTGATGCTCCTGTAGAGTCCTGGGAGAGAGAGCATGATCGGCCAAGCTGCTGGCTGGTCTAGATCGGAGCACATGCTTCCTCACTCTCCTCCTGCCCTCGGTGCCTTGTACAGCCAGGAGATACATTCTCCCTTCGGCTGGTTCTGCCACCGCAGCATGTCCATGGCTTGGATTCTGTTCATAGAGAACGAGCCATTCTGGTTGAAACCTTGCCCATCTTGCTCAAACGATCCTCACAATGACTCACTCACTTTATGTTTGCAGATCTTGCTCTTTGGCCTTCATCTAACTTCTCCACACTAAGAGGAGAGCTGAGAAAGCTTGGCATCTCTGTGCCTTATAGACCGGCCACCCACCACAGGAAATGGATGTGGTCCTGAGGAACCAGCCTGGCTCTGCCCACAACACATAATGACTGGGTTTACTCTTGGGACGATCCAAGCCAGAGCCAAAGCTCTTGTACTTGTAGGAGCCGGGACATAATCCCCCATCCTTTCTTCCAAAACAAACCCGGGAGCCTTCATTCTCTGCACTGGTTTCTTTGATGAGGTTTTCCAGTGACTGATGGATGACTCCGTTCCCTCACCTTGGCCTCCAATTACCATCCACACTTGCTGCCATCTGTTGTGGTTTCTGAGCTAGGAATGGAAGTGTACTTGGATGTTTTATCATCGCTTTGGAACACAGGCCTAGAAAAGCACAATGTTCCCTGTAATTTCCACTCCCTTTCTGTGCAGCCTTGGGTTTTGCTGAAACAGCACATGTGGCAAAGAATAGACAAGGTGTGGGTCCCTCCCCAGAGTCCCAGCTTACCTTCCTGGCTTATCAGGAGCGAAATCTAATGAGGGAGCAAGTTTCTGTCTTTAAGCAGCAATTAACCTGCAAGGAAGTACAAGCCTATCACACATCACATATTAAGACACAGGGGCTGAGCCCTAACTGGTTTGGCTCAGTGGATAGAGTGTTGGCCTGTGGACTGAAGTGTCCCAGGTTCAATTCCGGTTAAGGTTGCAGGCACATCCCCAGTGGGAGGTGTGCAGGAGGCAGCTGATTGATGTTTCTCTCTCATCGATGTTTCTAACTCTCTATCCCTATCCCTTCCTCTCTGTAAAAAATCAATATGTATATATATGGACACAGGGGCCGAAGGAGTTCCCAGAGGTAGAAGCATTCCCCCTGCCCCAAGGAGCTTGCCTTGTGGACTGTGCACTCACACACATTCTCCACGTGGACCCACGTGGCCAGTAACGAGCAGATCCGTTCTCAACCCAGGAGCAGACACAAAGGTCGAATTTGTTGCATATTCAGTGACTGTTCATCACACTCAGAGCAGCTTGCGGTCACTGTGGACTAGAGAACTCAGGGAAAGGGGCCTAGAAGAGGAGCTGTTTGAACTGAATCTTTATATCAAGGAAGAGTAATTTGGGTGGACGGAGAATAAAGAAGATAACAGCACTCTACTCTGCGTAAAAGTAAGAGTGAACCCAGCACCTGTAAGAATGGGCCCATGCTGTGGTCCCCTCTTCCTTTGAACTTCTTCCAGACTTTTTCCTTCAGCTGCTTTAACCAAGTAAGAGAATCCTGGTAGGCTGCAGGCATACCCCTAAATAAAGAAATGGTCAAGATCCCTGAAGGTGAAGCTCCAAAATCCAGCTTCCCCATGCCACCGCAAGTTACCCAGTGTGTAAGTGTGTGTATATAGTCACTGGAGTAAAAATCACTAATTAAGAAGCTTGCCCGACTGCTGTGGCTCAGCAGTTGAGCATCAACCTATGAACCATGAGGTCACTTTTCCATTCCCGGTCAGGGCTCATGCCTGGATTGCGGGCTCGATCCCTGATTCTCTCCTATCATTGATGTTCCTATTTCTCTTTCCCTCTCCCTTTCTCTCTGAAATCAATAAAAATATTGAAGAAGAAGAAGAAGAAGAAGAAGAAGAAGAAGAAGAAGAAGAAGAAGAAGAAGAAGAAGAAGACACAGTAGCCCAAACCGGTTTGGCTCAGTGGATAGTCTGCGGACTGAAAGGTTTGATTCTGGTCAAGAGCATGTACATTGGCTGTGGGCATATCCCAGGAGGCAGCTGGTCAATGTTTCTCTTTCATCTCTATCCCTCTCCCTTCCTCTCTGTAAAAAAATCAATAAAATAAAAATTAAAAATTAAAAGAAGCAGCAGAAGGGTGTGGGGGAAAGGGAGTTAGACTGAGGGAGACACCACAGGGTGCCCAAGGCTAGTGGAGATAAAAGGTGAGAGACCCCAGAAAAAGCAGCTGAAGAAGGCTAAAGGTCAGTGCCAAACTTGTATCAGGTGAAGAGGTCAGACAGCCAGACAGCTGTTTGTCTTGTAGGTGTGGGCAGAGGCAATTGGAAGGAAAGAGCCGAGGGCTGGTTTGACACACTCTGGGTTCTACATGGGGTCTTCATAATCCACTTACAAGATGTTAGTTGAGGTAACAGACTCTTACCATCTTCCCTCCCGTCCACAGCCACCATGGATTTTACCTTCATCAGGGAAATGCCAGGAAAGGCATGTATGGTGAGCTCTGTGACCTTGGGTCCCCGGTCGGTCTCAAAGCATTTCCCTGCACTTGCCCTGGGTTATCCCAGTCACTGCCAACTGGAGACAGCTCTTGCCTCAGCTCCTGGCTTCCCCACCCTGCACCACCCGCAGCACTTCTCCTCTTGATCCCTGTGCTAACAACAGCCCAGGGAGTGTCCTGGGCCTGCCCAGGCCCTTCCCCTGGTCAGGACCAGGAAGGAGGAGGAAGCCCAGCATGTGGGAACAGTGAGCCCAGAGGATGCCAGGAGGGAACTGTGCCTGAGGTAGGGGCCTGGGGCTGTCCCCCTGCCTGGGAGCTGGGAGTTTTTGAGTCTGAATGTGGGAGTAGCTTTTTATTGGTATCCATGTGCTCATTCATCGGGATTGTAACTCTAAGAGTGCGTGTCTCTGCTCTTCACCACTATCTTCCTAGTAAGAGGCATGGGAATGGCACTGCAGGGAGGAGGTCCATGAAGGTTTTGTCAATGAAAGGAGAACTTAAGCTCCTGGAGGGCAGGAGGGTCTGTTGTTTTGCTTGCTGCTGCATCTCAGTGCTTGCCACATTGTAGGCACTAAATAAATACGTGCTAACTGAGTGAATCAATGAAGCATTTAAAAATAACTTGATCAAAGCATGAAGCTTTTTTAAAAATTGCAATCTGGCCCTAGCCGGTATGGTCTAGTGGATAGAGTGTCAGCCTATGGACTGAGGGTCCTGGGTTTGATTCCAGTTAAGGGCACGTACTCCAATTGCAGGCACCTGGCTCAATCCCTGGCCCAGACTGGAGCAAAATATCCTTGGATGAAGACTAACGCGCACCCCCCCCAAAAAGTTTGCAATCTAGGGAAAGCCAGATTTTTTTTTTTTTTTTTGCAGACCCTGAATTCACGATCCATCCCCATCCATCTATCCTTCCATCCATTTATTGAACACCTACTCTGTGCCAGGCACAGTGATAGATGTTTGAGATACAAAAATGAATAAGATACAATCTCTGCCTTCAAAGAGGGTCACAGGAGACTTAACAAATTAAAAGCCAAAAAACATCTCACACCTGTCAGAATAGCCAACATCAACAAACGACAAGTGTTGGTGAGGTTGTGGAGAAAAAGGAACCCTCATGCACTGCTGGTGGGAATGCAGACTGGTGCAACCACTGTGGAGGACAGTATGGAGTTTCCTCAAAAAACTGAAAATGGAACTCCCATTTGACTCAGTAATCCCACTGCTAGGAATATATCCCAAGAAACTAGAAACACCGATCAGAAAGGATATATGCACCCCTATGTTCATAGCAGCACAATCTACAATAGCTAGGATTTGGAAACAGCCTAGGTGCCCATCAGCAGATGATTGGATCAAAAAACTGTGGTACATCTACACAATGGAATACTATGCTGCCATAAAAAAGAAGGAATTCTCATCATTTGCAGCAACCTGGATAGAATTGGAGAACATCATGCTGAGTGAAATAAGCCAGTCAATGAAAGAGAAACACCACATGACCTCACTCATTTATGGATAATAAAGAACATTATAAACTGATGAACCAAAAGACAGATATAAAGACAGTAAAGCAACAAGCAGACTGTCAAATTACAGCAGGGAGGGTAGGAAGATCTGGGGAAGATAAGAGATCAACCGAAGGACTTGTATACATGCATATAAGTACAACCAATGGACACAAAACTCTGGAGAGGGAGGGTATGTATGGGAGGGGGGGTAATGTTAAAATATGTACACAGATAATAATTTAATTAAAAAAATAAACTCTAAAAAAAAACCCATAAAAGCCAAAAAACATCACTCCGGTTGGGCAGGATCAGGTAGGAGCCCTAGAGAAGGAGATAGAAACATGGGACCTGGCCTCAGAGAAAGGGCTCTTAAATGTCCTCTCCATTTTAATGTCCGCATCTGTACCTGGAGGATTCTCATTGTTTCTATTTACTGTACGGGTTGTTGGGAGGATAAAACAAGCTAAAGCATGAAGTGGCTGGGCACAGGGCGTGTGGTAACACAGAGCACAGGCGAGTCCCAGGGGAAGAGCAGTGAGTTTCACCTGGGATGAGTGCATGTTGGCCACGTGAGCAGAGAGGAGCGCTGAGTTGGATGGGATGATGATGAGAAGGATACACAGTCCTTCTAGGTCCAGCGGATAAAGGGCCGGAGGAGGACATTGAGAGAGTGCTTAAAGCAAGAGCAGGGATCACCCGTCACATCACCCCACACTCTTCTCCATGGGATCTCTGTAGGGTCATCTGTGCATGCAGGGCCCTCGCAGGTACTGCCCGACCTCCAGGATGAGCTTCAGCCACACGCCCACAGAAGATACCCACACAGTTCAGCTGTGGTGACCATTATGAGTTATCAGTCTGCAGGAAGCAAGGGCCAAAGACCACCAAACACTGCCTTGGTGCCAGGCTCTGTCCTAAGCACGTCATTAACTGGTTTCACCCTCCCAACAAGCCAACAAAGTAGGTGCTTCATTTGCCCCATTTAACAAGTGGAAAGACAGGGGCGTGGAGAGGTTAAGTAATGAGCCTGAGGTCATGCAGCTGGACTTGGCAGAGGCAGGCTTCAGACCTGGCTGTCTGGTCCGAGTGGGAGCTCTTAGGCACACTGTTAGAAGCATGATGAGTCAGTCTTTACCGTTTATATGGGTGTAAAAGCCAGTGAAGGGTGCTTTGTTGGGGATATTGGAGACCTACAAACAGCCGAACCTTTTCACTTCTAGGGCCCTGGAGACTGGAAATCTGAAGGCTGTCTGGACACTCCCCAGAAAACACAGGATTGCAAATGTAAATCCGGGGATTTGTGGGTTCTTTGAAGCTTATCCATAGGCCCATTACAGGCCTGTGAACTCCAAGTTAATGGGCCCAAGACTTCCAATTTGGGGCGGAGATGGGGCAGGGGCGGGAGGTGGGCTTGGGGAGAGGAGCAAGCAGGAGGCAGACAGGTTTTGAGTCAGAGCCAGGTGCAGCTGAGCCAGGGCGCCCGGCCGCGCAGGGCGCCGGGGACGGGGGAGGGGGTGGGGGCCACGCAGGGCGCCGACTGCTTGCCGCCCAGCACAGAGCTTCGGAGGCTAAACACACTCCTCCAGACTCTGAGTCATCTCTGGCGATTTCTTTACATTTTTTTACAAGAAGAGAAGGCTTTGCTTGGAATCATTTGCCAACATATTATAAATCAAGAGACATTATAAATCAAGAGGCATACAAAACAGATTTAAAAGGCTACAGAAACTTAGGAGCCATAAAAACAAATGATTTCCAATGTTCCCACACAAGGCATGTAAACTCAAACTCCAGAGAAGAGAATAAATTAAATCACTTCACTTTTCAAGAGGTTACAGATCTAGCTAAGATAATGCCCAGCTATTTTCTTTAAACATCGAACCAAGGCAATATATTCATAGGATTAAAAAGTAAAAACTTTGGCCTTAGACAGTTTGGCTCACTGAAAGGTCTTGGGTTCGATTCTGGTCAAGGGCACATGCCCGGGTTGTGGGCTTGATCCCTAGTGGGGGGCTTGCAGGAGGCAGCCGATCCATGATTCTCTCTCATCGTGGATATTTCTATCCCTCTCTCCCTCTTCCTTCCTCTCTGAAATCAAATAAAAAAATATTAAAAAAAAAACACAAACACATAAATGTATTATTAACAAAACAAAAAATAAAATAAAAATTTTGGAAAATCCATGCCAAAACTGGTTTAGCTCAGTGGATAGAGTGTCGGCCTGCAGACTGAAAGGTCCCGTGTTCGATTCCAATGAAGGGCATGTACCTTGGTTGTGGGCACATCCCCAGTTGGGGGGAGGGGGTGCAGGAGGCAGCTAATTGATGTTTCTAACTTTCTATCCCTCTTCCTTCCTCTCTTTAAAAAATCAATAAAAATATATTTAAATTTTTTTTGAAAATCCAGCCATGAAAAGGAATAGCTGCATCTCTCCCCACCTTGAGTCCCAAACCCTGTTTCCACTGCTCTGGGGGCTACCTCCTGATCTCTAAATGTGCTTGGCTTCCGTTGTTTTCTCTCCTAGCAAGGATTTCGATTATGCCACCACCCTTATGCCATCCCTCTCCCATTTCCTTATAGTTAAACTGCTGTTTTCCACTCTGATGCATTGGTTAACACTGTAACATTGAAAAAATATATCCACAAATCTCCCTCTCTTGCTCCTTCAACTTAGGACCATGTCTCTTGGTTCCCTACTTTACAGGTGAGAACATGGAGGCCTGAAAAGATCTTCGCTCGCCCAAGACCACACGGCTGGTAAGCGGTGGAGTTGGGAACAAGCTCAGGTCAGCCCTCCAGCTGGGCTATGATCGCTGTGATTCCAGAAACACTTTTTGTCTGGCACCTATCACTGAGGTGGGGTCACCTGCTCTTTTTACACCTGTTAACTGTGCAAAGAGAGCCGTCTGTCCAAGGACTCGGCTCTGTGGCTGGTTGGAAGGCCTATCAGCTCCCGGAGGGGGGTGTTTGCAGAGCAGGTTGCAGCGCTGTGATTGGTCCTGGAGGTCTGGGTCCATAGGAGTTCCCTGGTCCTCCAGCTGTAGGAGGGCAGGAGGAGGAGAGCTCGTCAGGGCGTGTGACAGTAGCAGGGGTTGTCAGGTAGAAGCCAGCCCAGAGGCTCCCTGTTCAGCCCTGTTATTGAATTTTGGCAAAAGAGAGCACGCGTATTGAGGTCAGTGGCTGTTTGCTTAGTGTCCCGCCCCACATCTGGGAGCGCGAGGTGGTTTTACCGGTGCCACTCTCACTGGGTGGCTCCCTCTTCGGTGGCACTGTGGAGGAATGAATCTGTTTTCATTGCTCCTTGATGGTTTAAATTCCGTATCAGACACTGGCACACCCAATACAAGGTGTTTCCCAAGCCTTTTCAGCTGATCTACCTCTATCAGAGCGAGGAACCCAGGGCTCAAGTCCGCATGTACTGGTGTGTTTGGTAAATGCTTAACAGCTGGTTCTCCCAGGGGTGGGGGTGTGATGCCTTTGCCAGTTTGCATGCTGTAAATATTCCCACCCGAGTCAATTCCAAGTTACCAGCTGACTTCGCTGAACATAGAATTCGGAAGAGATGCAGAATAGCATTGGTTGTAAAGTATTTCCATCCTACAATTGTAATAGAGATAAATAACCCCAAAAGCACAGATAAGCGCAAACCGGTTTGGCTCAGTGGATAGAGTGTCGGCCTGCGGACTGAAAGGTCCCAGGTTCGATTCCGGTCAAGGGCCTGTACCTTGGTTGCAGACACATCCCAAATAGGAGGTGTGCAGGAGGTAGCTGATGGATGTTTCTAACTTTCTATCTCTCTTTCTTCCTCTCTGTAAAAAATCAATAAATATATATATATATATATTTAAAAAGCACAGATAATAGTAAAAATAATTAGGAAGTGATTATTCTTGAGTTTACATTTTACTTTTTAAAACATTTCATTGGTTTGATCATACATGTTTATCATTTAATATTTAATAGTAGCAGGGTTTAATGATCGGCTCACAACATTCCTGAAGATTCAACAGCCAGCACTCGGGGACCTGTACAAACCAGCTCAAGCGTGCACTGCCCCTCGGACAGCTCAGGAACGTGACGGGACGGAAGGGTCCGTTTGCCTGAGTGCGTCAAAGCCCCGCCAGAGGCGGGCAGGAGCTTGCAGCAAAGCGAGTAAGGGTTTATTTTTAGGAAGTGGCCCGTGCCCAAAGACGGGTCAGCTAATGCTCAAAGACAGGGCTCCCCGAAGACTCCCAGGGTGGGTTATACAGGGGGAGACCATTCATTATGGAGACTGCAGGAGGTAGAGTTGTGGTCAGGGCCGTGGTCTCTACTGATCGGTCAGCACTGGGCAGGGGGTCATTGGTCACTGCAGCTGATGCTGAGGCAGCACGGGTGTAGTGTCGGTCTGATTTCACTGCTTTTCTGGGCCTGGCGCTGAAACACAGCTGAAGCCTAGATGTTAATCTCTGGTTTTACCGAAACTCTGTCTCTGAGGTCGACAAGCCTGAGGCTTTGTTCCTCAGATTATTTGATACTGATCGGAATCTCACTGTCCTGAGGGCTTAATGATTGAGGGAGTGGCCATGCCAGCGAGAAGGAGGCACACAATGCAACCCACAATAAGTAGTGTGTGGTTGTAGAAGCACCGGGTGGGAAGGGACATGTGTGCGTCCTCATGAGGGAGGGAGCCTGTGAGCTGTCCTCCTGGCGCTCACTGGAGACTGGCTGGTTTGGGCTGGCTTCTGAACATCCAGTGCCCACCACGTGCTCACTCCGGTGAGGCTGGTCTCACTGCCACGTGCTCACTCCGGTGAGGCTGGTCTCACTGCCACGTGCCCACTCCGGTGAGGCTGGTCTCACTGCCACGTGCCCACTCCGGTGAGGCTGGTCTCACTGCCACGTGCCCACTCGGGTGAGGCTGGTCTCACTGCCACGTGCCCACTCCGGTGAGGCTGGTCTCACTGCCACATGCTCACTCCGGTGAGGCTGGTCTCACCGGGCTCTTTTGGCTCCTGCACTGGTAGCCCCTGTGGTCATTTGGTTCTCACATTTGTGGCCTCTCATCCTTCCTCATCTTTGTGTAGCCTCCTGGCTCTGAGAATGTACTCAGCCCCCTTGGAGGACTGGGGCCCTTGGCGGCGGCTGGCCTCCCCTGGCTGCCCTCCTGGGGCTGTGAGACCATCAGGTATCTAACCATCCTCAGCGTGGGCAGCCCGGGGAGGGGGCCTTCCCTCGGGGCCTGGGAGAGGAGCAGGCTCACTGCTCTGGGGTCTCCTAGACTTACCCAGCGCAAGCGGGAGGGGGACAGGATCCCCTTGCTTTGGCCTCTCTGTCTTTTCCTCACCCATTTGCATACTAGAGGTGCTATCTGTGTTTCCCTCGATGAGTGCTTACTTGTTATCTCTCCCTGCAACTTGTAGTAAAAGTCAACCTAGAGAACTCTAAGCAATACTTCTGACAGTTAAAGGGAGCTTTTGGAATTTTCGGGGGAGGGGGGCAGGGAGAATCTCCCCTAAAACAAAGTGTGGCTTTCAAAATCTGTGGTCTCAATTTTTGAATCACGCATCCCTAGAAGTAAAAATAATTGACTTATGTACATAGATGCTTGACCTACAAGAATATCATAAACAGGGTGGGGCAAAAGTAGGTGTACAGTTGTGAGTATGTGAAGCAGTTTATCCATGTATTATTATTATTTTTTAAACACAAATAATATATTTTAACTTAACATAATTATACAGTAGGTCGTTGGGTTACATTGGAGATCCGTTCCTATGGCATGATGTAATGTGATTTCCCCGTAAGTAGGAACCCACATATATAAGCACTTACATCGCTCACATGGAATACATACACAGCAGTAATGAAGTGAAAAGAATAAAAAATAAGTTAAAAGAAAGTTAACAATTCCTGACCTTTACTTGTGATAAATCTATATTAATAAAAGGATCATATGCTAATTAGACTGAGAGACATGCCCCACGTCCTTCTGGAGAAAGTCATGGTGACAAGGCTGAGGCAGAGGCACTTAGGAGCGATCAGGCGGGCAGGGGAGGGAAATGGGAGATGACCAGGCTGATCCATGTATTATTATTTATTAACTAGAGGCCCGATGCACAAAATTCATGCAAGGGGCTTGGCCCTCACAGCCGTGGCAGCTTGCCTTGGCTCTCCCAGCCCCTGCTTCGTCAGCCCCTGCTTCGTCCAGAAGGCTGTCCGGTCCAATTAGCATATTGCGCTTTTATTATTGTAGATTATCGTCTCACTTTTCCATACGAACAACTGTATACCTACTTTTGCCCCACTCCTGTATATACAGTCTTAGAATTATGTACATTTAATACTGTACAATGCAATACATGCTTTATCAAACATACATTTAAAAAAATAGACATTGAAGGGCTAAGATAAAAATGAAAATAGAGGTGCTAATATTTTCTTCCTGCACCCCAGAGAGTTGTCTTGGGAGCACCCCACTTTGTTTTATTTCTCACAAGCTATAAGAGATAGTTTACTTAGAAAGTCACAGAGGTAGGAAAAGTGAGCCCGCTGGGTGTGGGATAAGGAAACCAGTTCCAGAGGCAATAGAAGGGCCCTTGGAGCTTAGGAGAGAGAGAGAAAGATGAAGGTAAACATCTGGGGGAGGAGAGGAGACAGGGGAAGGTGTGGATGCTCCTGAGAGGGAGAGCTCGCCTAGCACACCCCACGGTGAGGCCATTCTTCACTTCTGTTGTCTTGCAAGGAATTAAAAAAAAAAAAAAAAAAAAAAAAAAAAAAAAAAAAAAAGAGTTTGGCAGCCAAAGTTAGGCAATGACCTAGTTGCTCTCATTGGAGCCTTCCTTTCTCTGAAGCATGGAGACCTGTTAGATGGGTGGAGAGCCACAGACTATGATGACTTAAGTGGAAAGAAAGACGCACCAGTTTAATATATATTCAAAAGTACGTGAGAACTGTGCCATGGGCTGCTCTGATCTCCTAGGCCGGAGAGCCAAAACAAGCTGCCTCTCTGTGACACACACATTCCCTGTGTCATCACTTGAAGGCCGAGGGGTTAAGGCTGTCTCCTATCCTCCCTGGGCCTACAGGACAGCGAGGGTGTCTGTCAGCAGAAGCACCAGAGTGTGTCCATATGTCGGGGTGGGAGCCGCCAGGGGGTGGATGCGGAGCAAGGTGAGAAAGACTGAGTCCTATGCGCTGGGAACAGAAAGGACAGGCAATCCGACTCGGGGCTTAGCTGTGATGACTCTGTCCCAGAGGCTGACCAAATCCCCCCCTTTTGAATAGAGTATCCAATTGCATGGAAGTCCCCAAGTCAGGATGCCAGTCCTGATTGTAGAGGCAGAAATAGAAACGCCTTCTAAGGCTAGCATGTCTCACATGGGCACGTTGGAAGCCAGGAGAACAGATTGTAGGAGTGCTGTCCTGCCTCTCGGTGGAGACCTAGGAAGGCAGCCCTGGCTGACTTGACTCAGTGGTTACAGTGGGAGGCAACCTGTTGGTGTGTCTCTCTCACATCGATGTTTCTCTCTGTCTCTCCCTCTCCCTCCTACTCTCTCTAAAAATCAATGGGAAAATATCCTCGGATGAGGATTAACAAGATAATAATAAAAGAAGAAATAAAAAATAAAATTTCTAGCCAAAACCGGTTTGGCTCAGTGGATAGAGCATCGGTCTGCGGACTGAAGGGTCCTAGGTTCGATTCTGATCAAGGGCATGTACCTTGGTTGTGGGCAGATCCTCGGTGGGGAGTGTGCAGGAGGCAGCTGGTCAATATTTCTCTCTCATTGATGTTTCTAGCTCTCTATCCCTCTCCCTTCCTCTCTGAAAAAAATCAATAAAATATATATATATATTTAAAAATAAAATTTCTAGGGCTGTTTAGCTATCCAATTAACCTTAAGCTTCATTTAGCTTCTGTATATAAAAATGCATAACATTGTCATCAGGAAAATGACCAACGAGTTTATTACCGTGTCTAGCTATACTGTCACACCACCAGTGCCCCTGAGGTGGCCGCTCTCCACTTCCACAGTATTTACACCGTGTGGCGTCCCTCGCCCTGCATCTACACGTTTAGTAGGAAGCTCTTGGAAACCTGACCGATTTAAAAATCGAAGTGCATCTAGGATCCGGAGACTTCAGGCTGTGTAACAGATAGTAGAAGGAAATATTTGTAGGAAATCTGTTGCGTGGGAGGGAGGACGTGTCTCACTGTTGCTTAGGGTTGGACGTGCAGTTGCTGCCGATGGAACCTGCGGGCACAAGCCTGGGGAAGGCTCTGACCGGTCCTCCTCACAGCAGGCAGCCGCCACCTTCTGTTCCGAGTCTGGGTACCAGGGTTTTTCTCAGCCAGCCCCCCTCGCCATCTCCTCCAGGAAACGTGCTTGGCTCTCCCAGGAGAATCACAGCTCACAGAGCTGGCAGCAGGCAGCAGGTGGGTGAGGGGACGCTGGGACAGGCCGTGGAGCTGAGGTTTGGAAATCATCTTCCCTGGGTGTTTCTGAAAGGACAGATCCGTGGGGAGCGTCACAGCGAGTGGCTTGGGTAGCAAAGGTCACCGGTGACCTGGGGAGAAGGGAGGTACTACTACCATTTTTAACAAAACCTATCCTGCTTATTGTTAGTAAAAGGTTTCAAAGATAAAATGCAGGAAAAGGCACATTTTTACAAAGCAAATGACGTGGTCTTCCTGCCCCCACAGATTTGTCTTCAGGTCTCCTCCCGGGCTCTCAGTGCAGACCCTGGTGGGCTTCGGCTGCGTGGGAAACACTGCCACCTGCTGGGCCTTTTGAGAATGTTCGCAGACCCTGCCTGTCAAATCCAGCCCCACGCCCTCAACGTCTGTCAGCACCTAAGCCCCTAGAGCTGGCTTTTCTAGCGGCTCCAGGGAAGAATTACTCAGCTGGCCAGAATATAGAGAAATCACTTAGGCTTTAAAAACAAAAAGAAAACCTTTAAGAGAACTGTATTAAATTAAAATTCTAATACTTGCTTCCTGAAATGAACTAATTTTGCCCTACATATATATTATCTTCACTACCAAATAGCACTGGATTAGATCAGAAAAAATTCTCCTTTTCATAGCTTTACCCTTACCAGCTGTGGCACATGGTGGGGGTGGGGGGAAGACACTCAATTTAATAGTTATCTATCCCATAGTTTTGTTATAAGGGCTTAAAAATATGACACATAGTAGCTCAATAAATAGTGGATCTTACTATTTTTAAAATATATATATATTATTAATTTTTTACAGAGAGGAATAGAGAGTTAGAAATATCGATGAAAAGGAAACATAAATCAGCTGCCTCCTGCATACCCCTGCCAGGGATATGCCCGCAACCAAGGTACATGCCCTTGACCAGAATTGAACCCAGGACCCGTCAGTCCACAGGCTGACACTCTATCCACTGAGCCAAACCAGTCAGGGCTAAACATATTTTTATTGATCTCAGAGAGAAAGGGAGAGGGAGAAAGAGACAGAAACATCAGTGATGAGAGAGAATCAGCATGCCCCACACCAGGGATCCTAGTTCATAGGTCAACACTCAACCACTGAGCCACGCCAGCTGGGCAGGTTTTACTATTCTTAGTTTGGTTCTAAAATTCTATGGAATTTAGAAAAGTGGTAACATATTAACCCAGGACTTGTGTCGGAGAATGTTTTCCAGGTGAACTTTGTTCTCTTCGGCTAAGGTCCAGGCCTAAGCAAAACACAGATCATGGGGTTATTCTGTCCCAGCCCTACCTGCTCTGTTATTCCAAGGTTACCCTGCTGCACCAACCTGGTTCTCCTGGAAAAACAAACAAAACAAAACACTCCCCAACACACAGGCACACTAGGAATTCTACCAGAATGTGCCCAGAACTACAGTTGACACAGTGGGGCGGGAGTGGTGGGGGCGGGGGGTGAGGGCGTGGGAGGCGATAAATAATTTTTCTCTTGGGCCCTCACAGTCTGCTTCGCCTTCAGCACTTCCATCTCCTATTTCTGGCCTAAGAATTGTAACTGAAATCACTGAAGAAAGTTCAGATGTGATTCACCAGAACATTGTTGGGGCGGGGGGGGGGGGGGGGGGGGGGGGGGGAGGCTTAGGAATATATTGAAGCAAAGTAAAAAAAATACCCACAAAAATGGAAAGGCCACCTAAGGAGAAGTCCTTAGATTGTGGGTAGAGGTGAGGAGTGAGAAAGGGGCTGTGAGAGGTGAGAAGGGCTTCTGTTAGGAAACTCTTAGCTAAACATCGCTAAGACACTGAGAGAGAAGAACAGAAGAGGGAAAAGAGAGAATAAAGTTCCTAGAGGTGACAAATGACTTCTTGAACCCAGGCCTCCTTCCACAAAACCTTCCTCCCCTCCTCCTCCTTTCTGCTGACTTGGGCTGGGGATATGGAGCATGACCAGATGGCCTCCTCTGGAGGGAAGCATGGGCTGCCCAGGCTGGTGTGGCTCAGTGGCTCAGTGTCCTCCTGCACACCAAAAGGTTTCAGGTTCAGGTCTCCGTCAGGCTCATGCCCAGGTTGGAGGGTTTTCAGGGAGTGTTTGGGAGGCAGCTGATCTATGTTTCTCTCTCGCATCTACATTCCTTTCTCTTTCTCTCTCTCTCTTCCTCTCTCTAAAAATCAATTTAAAAAATTTTAAGCAAATTAGATTAATTGAGAAATTAAATCATTTGTGTCTGGCAACAGCAATCAAACATCAGATCACAACATTATGGGAGCAAAAAATTTGAATCAGGTCATTCAAAAGATAAGAAACTGTGCCAAGAGGAACAAAACAATCTTGCCCTGGCTGGTGTTCCTCATTGGTTAGAAATCAGCCTTCACACTGAAGGGCTGAGGGTTCAATTCCCAGTCAAGAGCATATACATGGGCTGCGGATTCTCTCTGCCCCCGGGTGAGACAGGTACAGGAGCCAACCAGTTGATGTGTCTCTCTCACATTATTGTTTCTCTCTCTCTCTCTCTCTCTCTCTCTCTCTCTCTCTCTCTCTCTCTCTCTCTCTCTCTGTCTCTCTTTCTCTCTCTTTATCTCTCTCCCTCCTTCCTCCTCTTCTCTCTCCCCCTCCCTTCTACTCTCTGAAAAGCAATGGGAAAAAATATCCTTAGGTGAGGATTAAAAAAAGAAAAAAGAAAAACCAATCTTGAGTAAGAATAAAGTTAGAAGATGTAAATTACTAATTTTTAAGCTATTGTAATTAAAATTATGTGGTCTTGCCGAAACCAGTTTGGCTCAGTGGATAGAGCGTCAGCCTGCGGACTGAAAGGTCCCAGGTTTGATTCCGGTCAGGGCATGTACTTGGGTTGCATGTACTCAGTAGGGGGTGTGCAAGAGGCAGCTGATCGATGACTCTCTCTCATCGATGTTTCTAACTCACTATCTCTCTCCCTTCCTGCCTGTACAAAATCAATAAAATATATTTAAAAAAACAAAAACAAACAAACAAACAAACAAACAAAAAAAACCTCTCTGGAGGTGGTTACGGTAAACCTTTAAAAAAAAAAATAGAGTTCTCAAATAGACCCACATGTATATAATTGCCTCATTTGCAACAAAGGTATAACGCAATACTGCAGGGAAAGGGGAGAGTCTTTTCAGTAAATGTTGCTGACCTGTTGGATATTCAAATGGAAAAACCTTGGCATGTACATCACACCAAACACAAAAATTACACAAAACCATAGGCCTGAATGTGAAAGGAAAAACAACCAAGCTTCCAAAAGATAACAAAAGAAACATAGAATATCTCCAGGACTTGGGGTAGATAAAGATTTCTTTAACAAAAAACACTACCCTATAATAAAAAAGATTGGTTCTCCATATTTTATTAAAGTTTAAAACTATCTATATATATATAAAAGCCCAAGCCACTGTCACAACCGAAACAACTGAACAGATGACTGAATGGGCTGTGTAGGACGACCAGGCCAGCAGGGGGGTTAGTGAGGGGCAACCAAATGACTGAACAACAGGCTGTGTGGGATGACCAGGCCAGCAGAAGGGGCAGTGAGGGGCGACCAGGCCAGCGGGGGTGGAGGAGTTAGGGGTGACCAGGCCATTGAGGGGACAGTTAGGGGTGATCAGGCAGGCAGGCAGGCAGGTGAGCAGTTAGGAGTCAGTGGTCCCGGATTGTGAGAGGGATGGCCGACTGCTGGTTTAGGCCTGATTCCTGTGATTGGGCCTAAACCTGCAATCAGACATCCTCTGAGGGGTCCTGGATTGGAAAGGGTGCAGGCTGGGCTGAGGGGAACTCCCCCTCTCCTCTGCATGAATTTCATGCATTAAGCCTCTAGTTTTTTATAAAATAGCACCACAGAGTGTGAGAATGCAATTGCAGTCCATATGACTGATAAAGAATTCACATCCGGAATAAGAAAAAGGCAGACTACCCAAAAGGGAAGTAGGCCAAAGACGAACAAGAAATTCTCAGCAGAGAATAAATACCCAGGTGTCCAATGAGCCTTTAAAAAGAGAGGTGCCTTTGTCATCTGCTGAAGGGTCTTGGAAAACAAGGGCCAATGGCTTTTCTCTCCTCCGTAGATCTGCCGCCCGCAATTTGAAGTGACATACGTGCTCCGTCTTCACATTCAGGGCAGTCTCCAGTGAAATGCATGTAATTCCTTTCCTCTAACAGCATGTCCCACGATCTTCTCTCTGTCTCATAAATATCTGTGTTTAAGAGGATTTATGGAGCCTGATGAATAGCTTAACCTTTTTTGTTGGCTTGTTTTTTTGAGCTCCCAGATGTTCGGACCCGCTTCCAACTTGTAGCTGACATTCCCAGCCGCCCTCCATGGGACATTCCTATTTCCTGCTGAGAGACAAGAAAACAGCCCTGTGTCCCCAAGGATGGTATGCGTGAGCCCGAGGCTGGAATCTCCATTTTAGGAAAGTGTTTACAAGGCTGCAAAGCTCGGAAAGGAAATGGGTCTGTGCGTCTCCTGAAATCCCGGATACAGATCAGGAGAGCCCACCCTGAGGGTTTGCTGGGGATTTTTGCTGCATTCCTCAGCCATGTGGGCTGTCTAAGAAGTCCGTTGTGGTTGTAAAATATATCCGAGTGAAAGTGTAGGGAACAGATCAGATAAAAAAAAGACAGATAAAAATAAAGGAAGTGAGGGAGAAAAGGAGAGAGGTTAAGGGCAAATAGTTCTCTTGCAAAAAGATCTCCTCAGTGTAATTGAATTTTTTATTAAGAAACTATTCAAACATATAAAAAGTAGAGGAAATAGTGTCACGAACCATCACGTACCTGCCATCCAACATCAACAATTGTCAACATTTTGTCAATCTTTGTCACCTACCTGCTCTTCTTTATTTGTTCTAGAGCTGGGATAGGAAAATTATGCCCCATGAGCTAAATCTTACTTGTCTCCTGTTTTTGTAAATAAAGTTTTATTGGTACACAGCCACACTCATTCACTTATGTATTATCTATACCTGGTTCCACGAAAAGCTGAGTAGTTGTGACTAAAATTTTATAGCCAGAGGAAGCCTAAAATATTTGCTATGTGGCCTTTTACAGAAAAAGTTGCCAGTCCTGACACTAGAGTATTTTAAAGAAAATACTAGATATCATATAATTTCATCTGTAAATGCTTCAATATGAATCTCTAACACATAAGAGCTCTATTAAAACCATATTCATCACAGAATGATTATATCTAATAAAATTAATAACATCTTAATTTCATCTATCACCCAATCTGTGTTTAAAATTCCTCTACTATCAAAAAAAAAGAATTATTGCCAAAACCAGTTTGGCTCAGTGGATAGAGCATCGGCCTACAGACTGAAAAGTCCCAGATTTGATTCCAGTCAAGGGCATGTACTTTGGTTGTGGGCACATCCCCAGTAGAGGGTGTGCAGGAGGCAGCTGATTGATGTTTCTCTCTCATCGATGTTTCTAACTCTCTATCCCTCTCCCTTCCTTTCTGTAAAAAAAAATCAATAAAATATTGTATATTAAAAAAAGAAAGACAGAAAGAACTCTTGCCCTAGCCAATTTGGCTCAGTGGATAGAGCATCCGCCTGCAGACCGAAGGGTCTGGGTTCGATTCTGGTCAAGGGCACATTCCTTGGTTGCAGGTTCCCCAGCCCTGGTCAGGTGCATGCAGGAGCAACCAATTGATATGTCTCTCTCACAGCAATGTTTATCTCTGTCTCCTCCTTTCCCTTCCATTTTCTCTCTCTCTAAAAAAAAAAAAAAAAAAAAAAAAAAAAAAAAAAAGCCAAAACCGGTTTGGCTCAGTGGTAGATTGTTGGTCTGTGGACTGAAAGGTCCCAGGTTCGATTCTGGTCAAGGGCATGTACGTTGGTTGCGGGCACATCCCCGGTAGGGGTTGTGCAAGAGGCAGTTGGTCGATGTTTCTCTCTCATCAACGTTTCTAGCTCTCTATCCCTCTCTCCTCCTCTCTGTAAAAAAAACATCAATAAAATAAAATAAAATTCCATGGAAAAATATCCTCAGGTGAGAATTAAAAAAAAAAAAAGACTTTTTTTTTTACACTTGAGTTGGTGTTCTCATATCATGATCTAAATAAGGTTCACACATTGCATTTGCTTAGTATGTCTCTTAAGCGTCCCCTTATCACCCCCCGTACTTTCTTTTGATGACATTTATTTGTTGAAGAAACCAAATAATTTGTCCTGTAGAATCCCCGCTTTCTGGATATAGCTGGTTGCAACGTCACAGTGTGAGTTAACATGACCACGGTGCATTTGTTAGTCTGGGCCACATGCGATGACATGGAACTGCTCCTTGCCCTCCCGCGGAGCCGTGTGGAGAGATGTGGCTGAGCCGATGCTGCCACTTTGGGGCGAAGAGGATGACCATTTTAGCTACATTTCAGGCTCTTGTAAGTCCTCTTAACTCTGTTGAAGCTTATGTGGCACAAGGGGTGAGAGAAAATCGTATAACTAGGAGGACCATCAGGAGAGTGATAAACCTAAGAAACAGAATGCTACCTGGAGTGAGTCACCATTTATACAAATTCAAAATACAGAGCAAATAAAAACGACTCTGCCTATTGGACAGGACCCAGGCCTTCCCAGGACCTATGGCAAACCTAAGAATGCATGCCCTTGAGGGAGGCAGGGACGGAAGAGACCACTGATGAAGGGAAAGGCCAAGGCCGGACAGTAGGCAGAACCTTGTGGCGGGTCGCCCTGAACTGGAGAGAATGGTTAACTCAGCTCTGCATCAAGCAATCAACCGACCGGGAGGGACTCTTCCTGAAGAGAGACTAGACTGTGTGATTGCCAAGAAAAGCCAAGTGCTTGTTTTGGAGTGATTTGCCAGTGTGTGTGTGTGTGTGTGTGTGTGTGTGTGTGTGTGTGTGTTTTAAATGGTGAGCAGATCTGTCACCCCTCTAGCTGGTGAGGAGACTAAACTGAAATGGGCCCCCACCGTGTCCCTCTAGAGTAGGGGTGTCGAACTCAATCAGAGAAGGGGCCAAAATCTAAAATCCAGCCTAAATCGCGGGCCGAATGGTTTACTGAACAGTCATAAACTGTCATTGTGATGGAAACGCAGCGGAGTGCAGTGATGACAGCGCGGTGCGGGCCACATTGCAAGGCCTGGCGGGACGGATTTGGCCCGCGGGCCTTGTGTTTGACACATGTGCTCTAGAGTGACAATAGCTCAGCAGAGGGCCTTCCCTAGCAGGGAGCAAGGCCTCGGAAGAGACCTCGTAACGGGCAGGAGCACAGTTTCCTGGGGAAGGATGAGCGCTCTGGACCAGGGGATGCGGAAAAGGTAGCTACCTGGAAAGAGGGGCGTTTGGACTACAAAGACAAAGACAGCAGATGGGAGAGAAAGCAACTCCACAGGACAATCTCCTCCTCCTCCTCCTCCTCCTCCTCCTCCTCCTCCTCCTCCTCCTCCTCCTCTTCCTCCTCCTTCTCCTCCTCCTCCTCCTCCTCCTCCTCCTCCTCCTCCTCCTCCTCCTTCTTCTTCTTCTTCTTCTTCTTCTTCTTCTTCTTCTTCTTCTTCTTCTTCTTTTAAATTCTTTAATGATTAAGGTATCACATATTTGTCCTCAACCCCCCATTCCAATCCCCCTCCCCCCCGTCATTGTCCTTGACCACTGGTTAGGCTCATATGTGTGCACATAAGTCCTTTGGTTGGTCTCTCCCTTTTATCCCCACCCTCCCTTTGAGGCCCAACAGTCTGACCCATGGCTCCTTATCTCTGGGTCTGTTCTTATTATACAAGAACAGATACTACACTTGATCTCAGCCAAAAGGCCGAGAACTGATAGGACAACCTTCTTTTGAAGGCCTCGGACTGTAACTGTTAGGGGTTGAATTGAGCCTCCCCTCAAAAAAAAAGATATATTGGAGTCCTAACCCCTGGCCCCCCAGCATATGGCCTGATTTGGAGATAGGGCCTTCACAGAGGTAAGCAAGTTAGTTTAAGGCCACTGGGAAGGGCCCGAATCCCAGGTGACTAGTGTCCTTGTGAAGAGGAAATGAGAGACCTGCACCGGGAGAACACCATGTGAAACTTGTCCTCGTGTTGCCACAGGCCAAGCCGCTAGGAGAAAAGCCTGGAACAGATTGTTCCCTGGAGCCGCTGGGGAAGCAAAGGCCCTGCTGACACCTTGATTCCGGACTTCCAGCCTCCGGACTTGAGACACAAGAAACGCCTGCTGCTCTAGCCACCCCCTGTGTGGTCCTTCGTGACCACAGCTCTAGGAAACGACCCCAGCGACACTTTCCTCCTGTTATCTGAGGGGGCGACAGCGTTGCACGGGCGGACCCTCTGCTCCTCCCATGGAGTCCTACTCTTAGAAGAACCGCCTGACTGACCACAGCTGGCAGCTGGAGGAAGACAGACTAGGCAGTCCTCTTAACCAGAGGCACAGCCCAGATGGAAAGAGGAAGCTACGGCATCTCAAAAACCATGGGCAGCACCCAGTGAGAGAGCAGAACAGCACCCAGGGAGATCGCACACACACACACACACACACACACACACACACACACACACTCACTCACACGTGAGCCCCACCCGCCTCCTCCCAACTCACAAGCATGCTTCTTCTTTCCCTGCGGAGGCCGGAGGAAGAGCTAATTGACAGGTCGCAGGCCCGGGCCTGGCTTCAGCAGAAGGGACTAGAGCGGTGAGGCCCAGCACGACGCTGGCTGTGTCCCCGTCTGTGCTCCGGGCTGAGGCGGCCGGGGAAGCTCAGGCGCCTGAGTCACTGGGGGAGAACCGGGCCACCTCGGAGCCAGTGTTTTCGTTGTCTGTTGGGACACAACAAATCACCCCTAAAACGCAGAGATTGAAAAAGCTTAGGAGATGGTTATCATAGCACACAGGGCAGGAATGGGGGAGTGGCTTCGCTGAGTGCTTCTGGCCTGGGGATCTCTCATGAGGGCTGCGGCAAGCTACCAGCCAGGCTGCAGAGTCCTCTTCGAAGGAGGCTCACTCCCGTGGCGGGCGAAGCATGTGGGCTGCTGGCCGAAGCCTTGGATCTTCCCACACGGACTTCTCTGCAGGGCTGCCTGAGTGTCCTCTCAACATGGCAGCTGACGGAGAGCGAATGACCCCATGGAGCGAGATAGAGCCGCCCTGTCTTTTAGGTGATAGCCTCAGATGTTCTGCTCTTTCCTTTCCGCCTTATCCTACTGTTACACAGTCCATCCCTGTTCAGTGTGGGAGGGGCCGACACGGCACGCATGCCGGGAAGCAAGGCTCACTCCGGGCCTTCCCGGAAACTGGCCACTACACCGGCCTCAGCACGGCTGTGTCCTAAAGAAGCACGCTGCACATCCAAAAGCACCAAAAAACAATTGGAGTCTATACCGACGTCTCTTGAAGAGGCAAGGGAGACGGAATTACATTGCAGGGTGCCCAGCAAAAGCTCTAACGTTCCTCTCCACTCGTCTATTTCCCCAAAGTCACACTCACCACAGCAACTGCTCTCCAAAAATCTCTCTTCTTCTAAACGTACTTGAATCTCCCCATCTCTCCTGACATCCTGTCACAACCTCGGGTATGTAGATCAAGTCTCTCCTCTTGCCCTGGCCAATTTGGCTCAGTAGATAGAGTGTCGGCCTGCAGACTGAAGGGCCCCAGGTTCGATTCCGGTCAAGGGCACATGCCCAGGTTGTGGGTGGACTCAATCCCCAGTAGGAGGTAAGCAGGGGGGAGCCGATCTATTATTCTCTCTCATCATTGATGTTTCTCTCTCTCCCTCTTCCTCTCTGAAATCAATTTTTTTAAAAATTCTCTCCTCTTTACCTTGGAGCCTCAGGCACCAGGTAGGCAGCCTTAGACACTTTGAGTGGGACACAGAGAATGGAGGAAGGGGGAAGGTGGGACGAATATGTTAGCATTTTGTGTGTGAATCACATTTATGTCCTGAGCACCTAGTAGGTGGTCAATGAATGCTGGTGAATTAGCAGAGGAGGCATTTAGCAAATCATAAATGAAAATGCTGGTGTTCAGTGGCATTGCTATAGCAACAAGTTTCCATATGGAAAACAAAAGTGAGACAATACATACTATCTTGTTTTAAAACGTTCATGACAAGGACGTGAACTTTTCTATGTACGTCCTCTGTGTGTGCTCTTCTGAATCAGCCTCTTGAAAGTGGGGTCAGTGTTTTCTTCATTATTATGTCTCCACAGACTGGCAATGCCCGGGTTGGGTTAGGAAAGAGTTTTGTCAGTAATTTACTGAACACTTACAACATATGCCAGGCACTCCTCCAGGGCCAGTGTACATGAACTCACTTGATTCTCAAAGAAACTTAACGAGGCAGCTTATAGCATTACCATTCCCATTTTTTCAGATGAAACACTGAGGCACAAAGGGTTCCACTTACTGAAGGGCACAAAGCAAGAGCTGGGATTTGGACCAGGGTGGTCTGGTCAGCCTGTGATCACTTTCTCTACCACATCCACAGACTTGGTGGAACTGAATTGAAATCGATGGGACCTCTTGTGGGAAAAGCCTGTAAATCTATACCAAGCACATCTAGAGAATCGCTGAGGAAGTCTTTGAAACCACCAGTGTGCTCTACGGTGACTCATGGAGGGAAGAGAGGAAGTTGGTTTAGAGAAGGATGATGTGTATCTGAAACATCAATGAACACACAGAGGATTCATGAGGGCAGTGAAAATGCACTGCAGTATACTATCATGACGGACACATGTCATTCTACCTTGGTCTACACCCGCAGGATGGACTTTGGGTGCTAATGATAGTCCGCGCAGGCTCATGGCTTGTAAGGAAAGCTCGCTCCGGTGGGGAGTGCCGGTAATGGGAGGCGGGGCGTATGT
This sequence comes from Pipistrellus kuhlii, assembly GCF_014108245.1. Classification (NCBI taxonomy): domain Eukaryota; kingdom Metazoa; phylum Chordata; class Mammalia; order Chiroptera; family Vespertilionidae; genus Pipistrellus; species Pipistrellus kuhlii. The sequence continues at coordinate 19,298,272 of NW_023425404.1, read as the reverse complement.
TGGGCAGGGGGTCTATAGAAAACCTCAGTACCTTTCCTCTTACTTCTGCTGTGAACCTAAAACTGCTCTGAGAAAATAATTATCAGCAGGGAAGAACAAAAACCGTAAATACAGAGAATGCCGAGCAGCTTTGTTCACGTTAACGTCCAAGCAGAAACCTGGCTGGAGCGGGGCCTTACCACCTGCCCCCACCCTGTCCCCCGCCTGCTGTGGTGCTGCCGGGTGACTGGCTGGCTGGGTCCATCAAAGGTGCAGGAGCTCCGGTCATCGCCAAGCTCTGGGATGTCGGATTGTGTTTATTCTCATCTGGATGTCCGTGTTTGGGGGACATTGAAAACATCACCATGGAAACCAGGAAGCAACACTTCTATTTGGGGCACCCACTAATGGAAAGTTTTATAAAGTCACAGCAGCCATGTGGTTTGCAACATTTCTTCCATGTTATGTAGTTAATGTCTGAGTTCTTTAGCACCACCTAAGCATACTATACATATATATATATATATATATATATATATATATATATATATATATATAGAATTGATTTTTTATAGAGAGGAAGAGAGAGGGATAGAGAGTTAGAAACATTGATGAGAGAGAAACATCGATCAGTTGCCTCCTGCACACCCCCCACTGGGGATGTGCCTGCAACCAAGGCACATGCCCTTGACCAGAATCAAACCTGGGGCCTTTCAGTCCTCAGGCCAACGCTCTATCCACTGAGCCAAACCGGTCTCAGCCTAAGCGTACTTTCTGCCTTCGGGATTTTGTAACTACATAACAGTTGGGCAAGTTGAATGGAATGAGAGCATAATGGTTTCCCAAACCAGTAAAGAGTGTGCATGGCTGAGGCTCGCCAGCAGAGCTACGGCAATGGGAGGCGGGAGGGGCAGGGGGGAGAGGGGGGGCGGCACCGGGAGGATCTAGGCTGGTGTCCGAGGCATGGGTTTGAATTTCAGTTCTGCTGTGCGCTCTCTGTCTTTCCACAGGGCACTTAACCGCTCCGAGCCTCACTTTCTCCTCTGGAAGGTGAGAGGGTTGCCCTGGATACCAATCCTTACGGACCCGCCCAGGAGAGGCCCGAAGCCACAGGGCCTTGGGGCTGCGGAGAAGGGTGTGGTGTCCACGCCCACGGGGTTAACACACACGGTGAGCCCCACGTGAAGTTTCGGCTTGCAGAGGCAGCTCGCACACTCGCAGACGTGGAGTCATCTGCAAAGGAAGCAGCCCCCAAATGGGCGCGTAGAGTGTGGGGTGGGGTGGGGGAGACAGGAGCCTGTCTCTGACGGGCGGGCCCACGCTGACCAGTTTTCTTCTTTTTGCCCCAATTCCACGAGCCCTTTTTCCTCTTTATTGTGTGTGTTTTTCTAAAGGCCTTAAATCCTGCCGTGGATTGAAGTGGGGTAGAAAATATTTGAGCCCTTTGGACGATGATGTTTTCTCCCATTATTCTTTTGTTTCCCCACCCATTTTTTTCTGGCCTCAGATTTTCCTTTCCACTCAGCTTCATTTGTTTTCTTACCCAACATCCAGCTCTTTGGTCTTCCAGCTCTGTGAGAGCACGCCTGCGGGGTCTTACCCTCCTCTTCAAACGACTTGTTGAATAATTCCTTCCAGCCACTCAGCTTCTTTCCTTGGGGGGAGGGGGGAAGGGGGGGAGGGAGTCCTACAAACACAGCCTGTTCTGTCCTAGTTATGCTTCCAGAGGTTTCACTCCTCTCATAGACAAGGTATGGCCCTGCCCGGCTGGCCCACCGGTCAGAGTGGGGGTTGTTGATCGGGAGAGAATTCCAGGCTCTGGGCGTGACTCCAAGTCCTGGGTTAAAAGCCCCGCTGTTTACCAGCCATGAGACAAATGGATGCCGTGTGCCTTCTAATACGATGCCCTGAAAAGAGCACACGTCATTTTTGTGGTATTCCTGCCCACAACACATAAATCATGAAGAAACATCAGACAAACCCAAACTGAGGGGCATGCTGTCATGTATCTGGCCTGTGCTCTTTAAAAACATCAACACCATGCCCTGGCTGGGTAGCTCAGTTGGTTAGAGCATTGTCCCCATACGCCAAGATTGCAGGTTTGACCCCAGATCAGGGCACAAATAAGTGGTACAATAAATGGAGATCTCTCTCTCTCTCTCTCTCTCTCTCTCTCTCTCTCTCTCTCTCTCTCTCTCTCCTCTTCCTTTCCTCTTCCTCTCTCTCTAAAATTAATTTAAAAAATTAATGTTAGTGTCCTAAAAGAGAAACTATCTAGATGGAAAGAGACGACAGGGACATGATAACTGGATGCAGCCGTGTTCCTGGTTTGGATGCTGGACCTATAAGTGATGTAATTAGGACAATTGGTGAAATTTGGGATCTGTGGAATAGATGGTATCCTATATAATAAAGAGGTAATATGCAAATTGACCCTCACGCTGTCACACAAGATGGCCGCCCCCAAGTGGTCAAAGATAGCCACCACAAAATGGCCAGCAGGAGAGGGTAGTTGTGGGTGATCAGGCCAGCAAGAGAGGGCAGTTGGGGGTTACTAAGCTGGCAAGGGAGGGCAATTGGGGGCAATTAGCTGGGACTGGTTTGGCTCAGTGGATAGAGCGTTGGCCTGCAGCCTGAAAGGTCCCGGGTTTGATTCCGGGCAAGGGCATGTACCAGTAGGGGGTGTACAAGAGGCAGCTGATCGATGATTCTCTCTCATCGATGTTTCTAACTCTCTATCCCTCTCTCTTCCTCTCTGTGAAAAATCAATAAAATATCATTTAAAAAAAATTGGGGGCAATTGGGTTGGCAGGGGAGCAGTTAGGCATTGATCAGGCTGACAAGGGAGTGATTAAGGGCAATCAGGCAGGCAGTCAGGTGAGCCGTTGGGAGACAGCAGTTCTGGATTGTGAGAGGGATGTCCAACTGCCAGTTTAGGCCCAATCTCATAGGGATCGGGCCTAAACCAGCAGTCAGACATTCCCAAGGGGTACCAGATTGGAGAGGGTGCAGGCTGGGCTGAGGGACACCTGCCCTGCAGGAATTTCATGCACTGGCCCTCTAGTTATTGAATGAATGTTAATTTACACATAGTTATATAGGAGCATATCCTACTTGGGAAATCCGCCCTCAAATATAATATGAAGTGGAGAACAGTCCCTCTGCCTTTAAATGCAGGATGTCAGTAAAGAGGGTAAGAGGATGAGCTTTGGAATCCAATATACCTGCCTTGCAGCCCAGGCCAAGTCTCAGTTTCCTTATCTGTAAGTGGAGCTAAACTGCCCACTACAAAGGGTATTTTAAGAATTCGACGACAGCATAAGGAATATAGTCAGTAATATTGTGATAACCATGAACGGTGCCACGTGGGTCCTACACTTATCGGAGGGACCACTGTAAGATGTATAAATGCTGAACCAGTTTGCCGTACATGTGAAACTAATTAATATTGAATGTTAACTGTAACGGAAACAATTTTTAAAGACTTTGATGAGATAGTGTTTTCAAGAGCTCAGCCTGGTGCCCGGCACTGGCAAGCCCTCCATAAACGCTAGCTGTCTTAATTGCCCACACGTCTCCCAGAGGGGGATCAACTTTCCTTGTACTAACCCCCTGGCTGCGTGGCTGGGACCCTCCCAGAGTCCCTCCTGGCGGCTCTGCTTTGAGACTATGTCACCGTCATCGTGGGCAAGGCTGCCTTTGGGACTAGCCCCTGGTCAGAATGTTCTTTGGCCTGAATTCAGACTCTCAAGTTCAAGTGTCCAAGTCTGAGGGAGAGCTCCCAGCAGGAGCCTTGCTCAGTGATGACCCGGGCTTCCTGTTCCTGTGGTGGAGCGCGGGGGACTAGCTTCTATCTCTTCCTGGACAGCCTGGGGCTTGATTGGATTTCCTCTTGGCCTCCGGAGGGCTTGACTCTGCATCCGGAGGGAGGCCCATCTCCACCTCCTCCTTTCAGAAGGCTTGGAAAGCTGCCAGCTCCTCCTGGCCAGCGGCTTCTTCCTCAGAGCTAGCTGTCGGTTTCTCTTAGATGTGGGCGGCACGGATCGGAGGTGCAGGTGGGAGGCCAGGCCCTGAGGGACCAGGTGTGTAGCCACGGGGAGGGGACGTGGCATCTTAGAGGTGCCGTTTGGCACGCCTCTGCCTCATCACCTAAAGCGCCCCTTCAGGAATCACTGAGGATGGGTGTGTCATGAGATGAGGGAGGGTGTGTTCATTTTCCACAGATTTGACAGCAACGCCTTCATTGCAGTTTAAATCTTCACCGTCATCTTTATAGGCCCCATCCATCTTGGTCTTTCACATACAGTATCATTTCCATTTTAAAAAAAAAATGTAAATGAACGCTTGCAGCAAAATTATATAATCAGCTGAAACCGGTTTGGCTCAGTGAATAGAGCGTTGGCCTGCTGACTGAAAGGTCCCAGGTTTGATTCCGGTCAAGGGCATGTACCTTGGTTGCGGGCACATCCCCGGTGGGGCGTGTGCAGGAGGCAGCTGATCGATGTTTCTCTCTTATCGATGTTTCTAGCTCTCTAACCCTCTTTCTTCTTCTCTGTAAAAAATCAATAATATATATATATTTTTTAAATTACATAATCATCTATCATCTCCAGGTCTCTGTTGGTTAAGAATTCAGACCAGCCGGGACCGGTTTGGCTCAGTGGATAGAGCGTCGGCCTGCGGACTGAAGTGTCCCAGGTTTGATTCCGGTCAAGGGCATGTACATTAGTTGCAGGCACATCCCCAGTGGGGGTTGTGCAGGAGGCAGCTGGTTGATGTTTCTCTCTCATCGATATTTCTAACTATCTCTCTCCCTTCCTCTCTATGAAAAATCAATAAAATATATTTTTTTAAAACAAAAAAAGGAAAAGAAAAGAATTCAGACCAAACCTAGTGAGGACATTTGAAGCTTTAGGTGGCAGATGTTGCTGTAGTGGCAGGTTGGAGTCGTTCAAAGGCTCCTTCACTCACATGTCTGGTGATTAACCCAGGCCACCCACTAAGGGCTTCACTCATGGGAACCTCCCACGTGGCTTCTCCATGTGGCTTGGGCTTCCTCAAAATATGGCGGCTTCTTTCCAAGGCAAGTACCTAATGAAAAAGAGAGAGCAGGGTGAAGGCTGTGGGTGACCAAGGGCAGTGGTCTGCAAACTCATTAGTCAACAGAGCCAAGTATCAACAGTATAATGATTGAAATTTCTTTTGAGAGCCCAGTTTTTTAAACTTAAACTTCTTCTAATGCCACTTCTTCAAAACAGACTTGTCCAGGCTGTGGTATTTTGTGGAAGAGCCACACTCAAGGGGCCAAAGAGCCGCATGTGACTTGAGAGCCGCAGTTTTCCGACCACTGACCTAGTGTAACTCCATATATACAGTTGCAAAGAGATTTATTTTTAGAAATTAGCTCATGAGAATATGGACATAGAAACTTGTACACAAATGTGTTTTTTTTAATATATATATATATATATATATATATATATATATATATTTAAATATATTTTGTTGATTTTGTACAGAGAGGAAGGGAGAGAGAGAGAGAGCTAGAAACATCAATGAGAGAGAGTCATCGATCAGCTGCCTCTTGCACACCTCCTACTGGGGGGGATATGGCTGCAGCCAAGGTACATGCCCTTGACCGGAATCGAACCCGGGACCCTTCAGTCCCCAAGCCGACGCTCTATTCATTGAGCCAAACCAGTTTTGGCAAAACTTGTACACAAATGTTAATATGTGTACATATGCTAAAATGTTAATAGCAGTATTATTCATCAGAGCAAAAAAAAAAAAAAAAGAAAGAAAAAGAAACAACCCAATGTCCAGCCACTTATGCATGGATGAATAGAATGTAGTACACCCACACAATGGAATATTACTCAGCAATCAGAAGAAATGAAGTGCTGGCACATGCTACAATACGGAAGAACCATGAAAATATTATGCTAAGTGAAATAAGCCAGATACAAAAAGATTTCTCTTATATGAATTGTCCAGAGCAGGCAACTCTCATATAAAGACAGAAAGTAGGTTAGCGGTTGCTGGAGGCTGGGGGGAGGAAGTATGGGGAGTGACTGCTAATGGGATTTCTCTTTGTCACGATGGAAATGCTTTGCGATTAGCAGCGCGTGGTGATGGTTGCATCACATAGGTATATACTTTAAAACGTTGAGTTGGAAACTGGTGAAATTTGTTACGTGAATTATATATCTCAATTTCTTAAAATATTGCACTACCTTAAAACATATATATTGAGTTGAACTATTCATCCCTGGAAAAGGTGCAGGTTCAGAGGACTCTGGATCAACTCTAGGTCTTTCTGGATTTTCCTGCTGGCCACGGTTCTGAGAAAAGCCGGCCTCCAGAGACACAGAGCTGGCTCTGTGTGTGAGAAAAGGGCGTGGCTGTGACTTCTCAGCTGTGACTGCTGGATAGGTCAATTGCTGACGTGTTAATTACCTTCAGGAGAGGATGTTGGAGAGGGAGGCTTCCACCCTTTTCACTTGGAACTGATTTCTGAGGTGTGTTAGATTCATCAGAGTGTCCTGGGAAGCGAGGCCCAGTCCACCATCCTAATCCTGAGGGGACAGGGGCAGGTGGCAAACACTCGAGTTGGAGTTTTATTTCAGGCTTTGGAGGTTACACAGAGGTGGAAGGAAGCAAACCAGCCTGGGCCATGGTATAGAGCTGTCCGGAATCCAGAGAAATGTGCTCTGTCTGTAGTTGAGACCCTGGTGGGACGGCTGTCAGGAGGGATGACACACTCCTCGCAGACGTACATAAGGGGTCCTCGTCAGTCTGGTGGAACAACAGGACATTGCCGTTCAGGGTTTGTCCTTGCCGACATTTGTCAGCGGAATGAGAAGGGGAGGACGGGCCCTTTGCCAGGTTATCCTGTGGAGAAGCAAAGAGATCCAGGGAAATGCTGATTTGGAAAAGGGAGAAACCCTTTGCAGGAGAGACGTGGTTACAGCCAGGGCTGCCCTGAGGCTTTGCTCTCACCATCAGGTCCTGCCTCTTGGAGGTCAAGACAGACCCACAGTCACATAGATTGTCTTATTGATTTATTGAGGGAGAGAGAGATTGATTTGTTGTTCCCATTTGTACATTCATTGGTTGATTCCTGTATGTGCTCTGACCAGGGATCAAACCCGCAACCTTGGCATATTGGGCCGATGCTCGAACCAGCTGAGCTCCCTGACTGTTCTTTTCAGTAACAAACATTTTGCTCTTTCTGGCCGATCCTTCCGGCAGCTTATTTGCTGCTGCCCTGCAGGGCCTCGGTGTTTTTGTGGGTTTTGTTTTTGTTTTGTTTTAATAGGAACAGGAGCTCATTGCAAGGGCAGTAATTATTCACTTTCCGACTGCAATCAACCAAAGTGCCAAGCAGGGTCACACTTCTGCCCTCCGGGGCCCAGCCGGGCGGGCCGGTTCCTGTGAGGGTGTCAGTGAGGCCTTGGTCTGCTCTGGGCCCCTCGTCCTTTAGCCCCAAGCCCCGGGGGCCACACCCTCCGGTGACAGAGGAGGAAACCAAGCAGGGAACGGGTAACCTGCCCAAAGTTACACAGCTAATGAGCAACGGAGCTGGGGTTTGAAGACTGGTCCGTCTGGTTCCAGAGTGAGTTCAGGATTTCAGAAGCCCTCATTCTGGTTTCTAGAGAGCTTTTCTTTTCTAAACCAACTTCACTTTTCCCCAGGGCCTTTGTGTGAACAGGAAGTCAACTGCACACTCCACACTGCAGTGAGAAGAAGGGCCCTACAGGGAGGCTGTGGATGCAGACGACAGGGACATAGGAGGAGGGGACTCCGGGCCGCTCCTGGCACTGTGGTGAGCAGGGTGGCAGGAGGGGGTGTGTCTGTGCCCCCCCTGTAGCCTCTTGACAGGAGGTTGGGGGGTGGCAGAGACAGAAAGGGACCCAGGAATCTTGAAGCAAGAGGAAAACGTGAAGAATTTTCACCCTTGTGTTACAGATGGGGAAACTGAAGCCTAGGAGAAACATAAAGCACGCCCTGTCTGGCTTCCCCACCATTTAGACGATGGGCCACTTTCTAAACTCGGAACCCAAGGCCCTGAGAGGTGATGTAATTGACCATGGACAGGGACCCTCCTCACCTCCACGGGGCCCGCCACAAGTGGACGTGGCAGTGGGCTGTGGATGGCAGGCATTCTGCAAACACTCATAGGATGAATGAGTCACGCACATCTGTGTTTCCCAAACTTGCCTGATGGTAAGAATCATCTGGGGCATGTGTTTAACGTGGGAGCGCCAGTCCTGCCCTTGATACTGTGCTCACTGCTGGTGCAAAGCAAAAAAACCCAACCAGGTATCACCAACTCTCCATGAACTAAAGGGTATTCCTTTTTAGTTTTGTTTCTTGCAGGCCTGGACCTGCCCAGATTTTGAGCACTTTTTAACTACTCCCTCCCTTCCTGTGGTCTCAGCAGTGTAGATGGTGTCCTCTAGGGGGCAGAAATGAGCCACTTGTTCTTTATTTGGGCTGAGATGTCAGACTTCTCCAGGACTTGAAGGAGAAAACACCCAGAGGTAGTTGGAAAGGAAGCGGATCTTAAACACACATGCTTTTCTCACTAGACTGAAATGTGATTAGAATCCTCTAAGTCTAAGAGACAGAATAGTGGTTCAAACAGATCCAGGTTCTTGGACTAATGTACAGCATGGTGACTGTAGTTCACAATACTGTATTGTATATTGGAAATTTGCTTAGAGAGTAGATCTACAATATTCTTACCACACACAATAGTAACTATGTGAGGTGATGGATGTATTAACTAACCTTTTTGTGGTAATATTTTCACAATATATATGTCTATCAAAGTATCATGTGTATACCTTAAATGTTATTTTTCAATTATCCTATCTGATTAAGAAGGAATATGCTAATTGATCCTCACACTCATAAAGATGGCAGTGCCCACAGCCAATAAGGAGGGAATATGCTAATTGACTGCTCCACCCTCAAATATGGCAGCACCCACAGCCAATTAGGAGGGAAAATGGTAATTGACTGCCATGCCTTCAAAGATGGCAGCACCCACAGCCACAAGATGGTGGCTCCCAGTCCCCTCAACCCTGCCAGGCTGCTCTGTGCACCAGCCTCCGGAGTCCTCCAGTCCCCTCAGCTCCCCAGCCACCCAGGGCTGCCCAAGGCTCAAGTAACCAGGGCCAGCTGAGGCTTGCACTGCTGGCAGTGGCAGCAGCAGAAGTGTGATTGCCAGGTCACCTCCTACCCCTGAGGATTCCTGGATTGTGAGAGGGAGCAGGCTGGGCTGAGGGACGCCCCCTCCAGTGCATGAATTTTCATGCACCAGGCCTCTAGCGTCTTAAAAAGCTGGGGACAGGGGGAGGAAATAAAATAGCAGACCCAAGTTCACACCCAGAGTCAGTCTTTGCAACCCCTGCAGGCTCATTCAATTCATCAAGCCTCAGTTTCCTGTTCTGCAAAATGGAAATAATAATAATAATAATAATAATAATAATAATACCTGTTTAACAAGATTGCTGTGGGCCTTACATCATAATTGCTAAAACATGTTTGCTATTACTATTACCTCAACTTCTGCTGCGGATCTCCAAGCAGCACAAGAATATTAAGTCTTTGGGGGAGGTGGGCTCTACGTTCTTCAGTGATTGGCAAGAGCTCTGAAGAGGCGTCAGCCCATCCTTTTCCAGGCTCTGTCCTAGAATGACACTTCACATCCTGGAGACCAATAATGTGAACAACACAGAGGCCACAGAGGCCACACTGGATGGAAGGAAACGTGTTGGCTTCCGTAATAGCATTAACCCCACTTCCTCCAAGGCCGACCCCGGCTGGCTGCCGGGAGGTGCTCAGCATGGAAAGGGGGGCTGATCTCTTGGCTCCCGTCCCACAGGAGTCACCTTCCCTGGGAGATTTCTCCATCTCATGGGTGCCATCAAGGCTAAGGAAGGCTGCACCCCTTTCCCACCCCTGTGAGAATTTCGCCTTCACTGCCAACCTTGGAGGGCCTGGGTTTGATTTGACTGAGGGTATCAGCAAGTTCCTTTCCCTTGAGACTTGGGGATGCTCCTCTCTCCAGCTTTACCCGGAGTAGCTTGAGATGTCAGGATCCTTAGATCCTAACCAATCGTCATCACCATAGCAGTACCATGGTCTCTGAGCCCTTTCCATGGGCCAAGTATCCATGAATTCTCTCATTCCATCTGTAACCCAGTGGGAGAGTTCCCATGACCACCTTTGTTTTACAGACGGAGAAACTGAGGCACTGGGTGGTCAGGTCACCAGCTCAAAGCCTCGTGGGTGGTCAGTGACGGAGCTGGGGACTAATGCCCAGCAGCGAGCCTCCAGAGCTGAACTCCAGATCACTTGGCTGTGAAAGGCGTTGAGTCAACACAGATGGCTGCCTTCCCACCCCTCCTTTCCGCTGTCGTGATAAAGCCTAAGGTCTCTGATATAACCAGCTTCATCAAAAAGATCGAAGGCAGGCTCCCTCCCGCTGGCCCCCGAGGCAGGTCAAGATGTCAGTGACACAGGGAGGGGGAGAGAGCCAGCCTCCCACAGCCTGGCACTTAACTCTCTCCCACACACTTCCGCCCTCCTCGCCCACAGCGGGTCCCCTCCCTGCCTGAGACACAGGGGGATAGATGCTCAGTTCCCGGGCACAGTCCTCTGCCAGGCTCACGCAGAGGAAGAAGGCATGCAGTCAGCTCGCCCCAGGCTGGCACAGGTGGGAAGAGACACCTCCGAGCCTGCCTTACGCACTGTTCCCTCTTGTCTCACCTTTTCACCTCCTTTCTTCTGCAGCATTGGGAAGGCACCGCCCATGAGCATGTAAAGACACCGTCCCTGCCCTGAGGACTCAGAATCTGGCTGTGGCAATGAGGTGAGAGGGAAATTCAGTGCTGAGGTTTCTGGCTTGGTCCTCCGTGAGAGAGAAAAAAAACCACTGTCAACAAACCCCAAACCCATCGACCAAATGATGCTGGGAGGATGCAGCTCGGCAGCCTCTGGGGCAAATGAGGTCGCACGACAGCTTGGGCCCAGAAGCCGAGATGACAGGAGCAGAGGATGAGGAGGAGCGGAGGAAGCTTGAGAAGAGGGGTGTGTGGGGCTCAAAGGGAATGAGGCCAGGGTGTGTGGACTCCCAGGGTTCCAGGCTGCTGGGCCTGACGCGGCCAGGAGGTGAGGAGGACAGAGGGCATGGACGGGGGAGGATGTGAAGAGAGGGCTTCTGTGTCCCAAGAGGCGGAAAGAAACAATTTGGAAAGAAAAGCCAATGTCCCAGAGAACCCACGAGATTAGGATGTTACATAGCAAGACCCGCTGGCCCCGGGGGGAGGCTCGCCGGGCCCTGGGCCCCTCACAGGAGCGGGGTGGTGGGGAGGCCGCCGGGCTGCGGTGACCTAGATTTGTCCATATGAAGCAATTTGCAGAGGAGGCGGAGTGAGGAGGAGCAGGGAGCGGAGACAGTTAAGGAGAGTTGTTTAAAGTTTAGTACAAAAGGCTATATTCTGGAAGAATATCATATATGGAAAAATATCCTGAAAGTAAATTACATCTAGAAAATTTGTACTTTAGAAAATTAATTGTAATGCTATCAGCAAGACACCCATGAAAAACGCACATGGTGTCAAAACAAGCCAGAGGAAAATCATTTGGGCAAAAAAATGAAAAAGGATCCCGTCAAATTTATAGAAAATATTCCTTTATTAACTTTTGGTCGAGAATATGTTTGTATATTTTCAGAAAGCAACTCCGAGACCATGTGGATTCTGGCAACAGAGAGGAAGTGACAGGACTGCTCCAGCCAGGAAGACAGAGAGAAACAGTCCAGAGATGGAAGACGCTGATGACGCCTTGCCATACTAGCAGACAGCAGCTGTGCGTCGCTGAAGGTTTCCCAGGACCAAACCAGAGAGGGTGGAACCTGCATTACCACCATTTGCCCACCATCCAGAACTGAAATATCATTGCTGACATGTACACATAAGGAACTGTTTGACATTGAAATCGGGTCTCAAAAGAACTGGTGGCCCAAAAAGAAATTCTCTACAGACTGATTCATATGCCTTTCAGGATAACAATTATTGCTTGTCTCATTTTCGATTCTCATAAGTATATTTCCAGTAGGACATGATCTCACTCATCTAGGGGAAATGGTGAACAACATAGACTGATGAACAAGAACAGACCCAGAGATAAGGAGCCATGGGTCAGACTGTTGGACCTCAAAGGGAGGGTGGGGATAAAAGGGAGAGATCAACCAAAGGACTTATGTGCTCAAATATGAGCCTAACCAGTGGTCAAGGACAATAGGGGGGTGGGAGCATGAGTGGGGGGGGGGGATTGAAATGGGGGGGTTAAGACAAATATGTGATACCTTAATCAATAAAGAATTTTTTTTTTTTAAAGGCTACCTTCTGGAAAAGGCAAAACCAGTGAGGAAGAGATCAGGTCAGTAGGTGCCAGGAGCTGCAGAGGGGCGCGAGGCTGGTCCTGGTTTGTATTTTCATTAAGGTGACAACTACGAAACTGCACACGCTTGTCAGAACGTGTTGAAATGTATACTTTAAACAGTTGAATTTTGCTGTAGGTAAGTTGTGCCTCACTCACCTGGCTTGAAATCAAGTTGGCAGAAGTGTCAAAAGTTACATACTACAACTTAGCTGGGGAAGACCAAGAACAAGCAAAAACTCAGCCTCTGGCCCTGCCAGGCGGCTCAGTTCGTTGGAGCACCATCCCGATAGGCCAAGGTTGTGGGTTCAATCTCCGGTCAGGGCACATGCCAGAATCAACCAATGAGGCATAAATATGGGGAACAACAAATCGATCTCTTTCTAAAAATAACAACAACCACAACAATCATAATAAATAACTTCTAAAAATTCAGCCTCTGAATTTTTTGGAATATAAACTTTTTATAAGTCTCATTCCCAATAATATTGAGAGGAAGACTTTAAACTTGCCAATTAAAGGAAAACTAGTGTCTGCCACTTTAACAGTTTTATTAAAGTTGTTCAGCCTCTTTTGAATAAACATTCAGGCCAAGTCCTGCCTGCACTATTACCTGCTCTCTGGGCGCACCTCCTGTTGGTCCCATACGCCCCTCTCCTGGCCCATGTACAAGCCTGGGGCAGTGGGAGAGGTGGTTGGCCTGGGTGCTGGACCCTGTGCTGTCCTCTGGTCCGAGGTGGCCTCTCAGAGATGTGCTTCACCCGCCTGATCCGCTGGCGTCGTGGCTGACGTCCTGGCTGGTGGGGCAGTGGCTCACCTGGCTCCTTTGTCCTGCCTCAGCCCCGAGGGTTCTGTAGATGCACCTGTCCTATGTCCCTACATTTTCTGTTCTCTAAGGTCGGTCCCCAGGCTCTTAAGCCTCTGCCTTCCCTGGGGGCTCGGTGACTTCCAGGTTGTTCCTGGGCCTCAGAGGGGAACTGAAGTGGGGCGGGGTGAGGGCCAGGGAACTTCTGCAGTCCCTCTCCCAGGCTAACCATGCCACGCAGGTGTCTCTCCTTGCCTGCAGCGGCCCCAGGGGGTCTTATGGACACACCACTTGGTGACTGTCACAGGGCAGCAAGGGAACAGTGGGGCACAGATCTTCCTCTTTCTGGCGTGCTCTCCTCTGTGCCAGTTGTCAACTTCCCGCAGCGCCATTAAGGTCGGATGTGGTGGGAGGGCACAGGCCGGGACCTCCCCAGCCCCTCCCTCTCCCTCCAGACACCAGGGGGTTTGCACTTCCTCTTTCTGTTTCAGAGAAATGCCGTTCTGCCCTGTTTTCCTCCTTCCCCGCCCTTCCGATTTTGTTCTAGGTGGTACCCATCTCTCTCCTTCCCTGGGCCAGCAAGCCCCATGGTGATGGCTCACTGAGGATGAAAATACCTTGGGAAGTGTTTCCAAACAGTATCGTCATTGCAGCAGGATTTCAGAATGAGGCGGCCATTTCCAGGGGAGTGTTTGCTGGCATAGTAAGGGACTGTCCTTAAAATGATACAAGTTTTCTCAAAACGACGGCATTCGCATCCACCCAGATACACAACACGCACTACGTTATCTTTCCAAAGTTTGCCTCGTTATCTTTTCCCCCAAGCTTCTTCCTCTGCTGTTTCTAAGTCAGAAGTTGAGAGTTCTAGGCTGGATATAAATATCCAGTCTGCACATTCTTCGTCCTTACTCTGGATGAACGCGTCTCTCTCCCCCGCTCCCATCCTCGAGGCTGCCGCCTTAGTCCAGGCCCTTGCATTTCTCCCCTGGGCTGTTGGAATGGTTTTCTGATCGATCTTTCCACCCCCAGGCTTGTTCTTTGCTTTCCTCTACCATCCTCCTTGCCGCTGGCAGGATCTTCCCAAACACATGTCGTACTGTGTTACTCCTCGGCTTACAATCCTCCTGTGGGGGCCCCATGCCTCTGTACTCGGCGCCTGACCATTTTTCACGTCTCATCTCCTCCTGTGTGCCTTTGCATGTTCTGTTCCCTATGGCTGGAATATCCCCATTCTCCTTAAAAACAAACAAACATATATATATATATATATATATATATATATATATATATATATAAAATTGATTTTTTTACGGAGAGGAAGGGAGAGGGATAGAGAGTCAGAAACATCAATGAGAGATAAACATGGACCAGCTGCCTCCTGCACACCCCCTACTGGAGATGTGCCCGCAACCAATGTACATGCCCTTGACCGGAATCGAACCTGAGACCTTTCAGTCCGCAGCCCGATGCTCTGTCCACTGAGCCAAACCGGTTTTGGCCCCATTCTCCTTCTTATGTAACATTCAGCTCCAAGATTTCCTCCCTCCCTAAAGCCTTTCTTGTCCCTCCAAGCAAGAACTCTATGCTAAAGTCATCATGGTGCCAACTCGCCTCTCTTAGGAACTGACCACACAGCATTGTATTACAATGTAGGCTGTGATCTCCTTGAGGCCAGCGATACAACCTTCACACTCCGTTTCCCCAGCACGTAGCACAGCGTCTGGCCCAAGCCGGTCGGTGATGACCATCAACCTTAGTGTGGGAAGAGATCTTGGAGGTCCTTGGGTTCAATGTTTGCATTTCCAGAAGAGTCTCAGAGAAGGGAAGTCCCTCGGCTTACCTCCCACAGCTTAGACCTGCCTTCAGGTTCAGGGGTCTTTCCACCACTCTGTAGGGCCTCTGGACACAGGGGAGAGGAGAAGAGGGGTTGGAACCGGGCTGTGGGCAGTGGTCCCTGAGAAAACACCAGAGTGAGGAAAAACACTTAGCTCAGCGCCTGGGATAACTTATTCTCCTGCAGGAAAATGGGTCAGCCCCACAAAGGGTTTTTTGTAAAACCCTCTCACCTGTGCAATCGGAGAGACGCACACGCTGTCAGCGTGAGCAGCTGGCGCGGAAGTTCCCATCACGATGCTGAGGAGGAGACTTAAGTATTATAGAAGGCTGGCTTGTTCACTACCCATTTGCTTGAGGCCAGACAATTTATCTAGCCCGATTCCGAGAACCATCACCACTGGCTTTTTATGGCTTTATTTCTTGAAATACAAAATGTGTATTTTATGGTTTTTAAAAAGCAGCCATACTTCCTATAAGCCCTTACCTTGCTTCCTCCTGGAGTCTCAGTGTGGGGTGATGGAGGAGCGTGGGCTTGGGGGCACCTGACCCAGATTGAGTGGGGTCTGTGGCTTACTGACGGCACGACCTAAGGCCGTGGTCGGCAAACTCGTGCGTGAGTCAACAGAGCCAAATATCAACAGTACTATCGAAATTTCTTTTGAGAGCCGAAAACCCTACTTCTGCGCTTGGGCCACGAAGTTTCTATCGCACCGTACGTGTGTGCCCACAGGTGGTATTTGGTAAAAGAGCCACACCCAAGGGGCCAAAGAGCCGCATGTGGCTCTCGAGCCGCAGTTTGCCAACCGCGGATCTAGGACAAGTCACGGACCTGCTCTGTGTTTCAGCGTTTAGGTTGAAGTCATGCTGGTCTGCCATGGCTGTCCTGGGCGTGAAAGAAGGCACGGGGGAAGCAGCTGCCAGGGCGGGGAGGGCTGGCCCTGCAGCCAGGGAGCCGGGGTTCCACTTCCCCTTCGGCCGCTTGCAAGGGGTGGCCTCCGACATGCTCCTTCTCTCTGAGCAGCTGAGAATTGCCCGAGTCCGATGTGGCACGTGGACAGTGCCTGGCATATAGGAGGCACCATCGAAGGGTAAGCCAGAGACAGTGCAGATGTGGAAGTTCTCAAACGAAGGCCAAGTGTTGTAGAACACCCTCACACATCCATTTTCCTGGCCTGCTATTTGGAGCTCTGAAAGCTTTTACATTTTATTTTATTTTATTTTATTTTATATTTATTTATTTATTTATTTATTTATTTATTTATTTATTTTAAAGTATCTATTTAGGTCCATTGCCCATTTTTTAAATTTTTATTTTATTTTAATGATTTTCCACAGAGAGGAAGGAACAGGGATAGAGAGCTAGAAACGTCGATGAGAGAGAAACATCGACCAGCTGTCTCCTGCACACCCCGTACCGGGGATGTGCCCGCAACCAATGTACATGCCCTTGACCGGAATCGAACCCGGGACCTTTCAGTCCGCAGACTGACGCTCTACCACTGAGCCAAACCGGTTTCGGCTAGCTTTTACATTTTAATACAGGTATCATAAGCGCTTGGTGAGGAACATTATAACTACTTTGAACACAAGCTTGGCTATCGTGTTCATTTCTTAGTGCTTGAAGTACTTTGATACTGTTATAGTGCTCTATGAGAATGAATTGTTAAGTGTGTCACCACCTATTTTTCCCCAAAAAAACACCAACTCACCTTGACAGTAAAAACAAATGTAAACAGTACCACATTAAATTCTCAGCCTTTCAACACGTTTCCCCTGTGATGACATTGTGTTATTCAGATATTAAGTCTATTTGAACATGAAAAAAAAAAAAAATAGTGTAAGCCAGCGAAACGCTGAGCCCTGTGCCAGGCAGTTCACACCCGGCCTTCCTGTCTCCGCTCCGCCCCAGGGGGAGCCCGGGCTGCGCATCTGTGTGGTGGACGCCCATGACCCACCGCCCACCCGAAGCAGCTCGGGTGAACCTGGAGGAACCAGGCCCGTCTCTTCCTCTGTTGAGCCAATGACCAGTGAACTCTCTGTTGGTCCCTGGAGTCACCCTGCGCCTGGAGCCTGTCTCCCACCCCCAGGCTTTGCGCATCAGGAGCAACCAGGGCAAGCCCAGCCTTGGGTGGCCCCTCGGCTCCCGGACCCAGGGCGTGCGGTTTCCTGCTGGTCTCATCTCAGGTGCTTTGTGCAGGGCCTCGGCCTGGGCTCCGGACACCGAAACCTGCCCGCGGCCTGTTCAGACCTGTTGTCCTCGGGTTTATTAGTCTCGGCTCACTTGCTAGACTCTCGGCGCTGCATGCCAACCCGTGGCCATCCCCATCCAGACGCATCCCCGGGTTCTGAGCAGAACGCTGGGCCCCAGCCCTGGTCGTGTTCTGGGAGCCGGTGAGGGGGAAGCAGGTGGGGCAGGGCCAGACCCTGAGAAGAGCAGGAGCCTGACTCCTGCTGCTGCCGGGAAGGAAAAGCAAAGACAGCGAAGGCCTGTGGGTCCTGCGTCTGTGTCTCTTAGAAACCCCTGTGCCCCGTGACAGCGCTGGGCCCAGCAGCCCGGAGACGGAAGAGACCCGAGAGCTCCTGCAGGCCCGCTCTGGCCTCGGCCTGATGCCAGCGGCCACACGCAGGCATCCCGGACGGCTGGTCCCCCAGGCCCGGCCGGCGTCCGTGAATGAATGTGCTCTGTCAGGTGCTCACTCCCTTCCACCTGCTCCCACGTGTCTAAGCCCCTCCACTGGCCGCACATGTGGCGTCTGAGACTTTGGCCCAGTGCTCCTGGCCCCTCTGCCAGGACCTAGGGGGTCTGAGCAGTGATCCCACCCCCTCCACACGCACACACCCCCTCTTTGCTTCTCTAGGCTAAACACCCTCATGGTTCCTCAGGTAACAGGATCTCCAGGCCCCCGCCCCGTTCTGCCCGCTGTCACTGGGTTTATTTTCTGTCCACAGAGAAGCAGCTGTAACCATAACAATGACGCCAGCAGATATTTAGGGATCTACTGGGGGCTGGGCACCTCACCAGGTGCAGGAGGGGGAGGGGCACACAGGTGTCACACCTGGACTCTGTCCTCAGGGAGCTGACCACAGAGGTGAGAGGGAGACAACCTACCCTCACGTCTGCAGGGGATGGCGGCCACCTGCCATATGTATGCCTAAGTGCTAAAAGTTTAAGAGTTAGGTCAGTGGTCGGCAAACCGGCTCTCGAGCCACATGCGGCTCTTTGGCTCCTGGAGTGTGACTCTTCCGCAATACCACGTGCGGGCGCACATGTACAGGGCGATTGAAACGTCGTGGCCCATGCGCAGAAGTCGGTTTTTGGCTCGAAAAAAATTTTCAATCGTTGTGCTGTTGATGTTTGGCTCTGTTGACTAATGAGTTTGCCGACTACTGAGTTAGGTGGATAATAGCTAAAGGACACAAAGTTTCTTTTAGTGGTGATGAAAATGTCCTAAACACGGGGACGGTGAAGGCTGCATATCATCTGTGCACACACTGAATTGTACACTTTAAGTGGGTGAATTGCATGGTAGGTGACTTACATCTCAATAACACTGTTTAGGATTTGAAAAGCTTAAGTGCTAAAACACCTTGAAAAGTATTTCTTCCTAAGGAGCCTGCAGGGCGAGGTGTGACGTTCTCAGAGTCCTTGGAGTTCTGCGTGGGAATGTGGCCATGCAGGGAGAGCCGGCCTGGCCCGCACACCTCCCCACCCCCTCGCTCCCACCCCAGCTCGGTCCTGCACCCCGAGCGGCCCATGAGCACGCCTCACCGGTTCCAGCTCCATCCACAGCCCCCGCCAGCACCCTCACGGCCAGGGGTGTGCACGCGGGTTGTGGGTCTACCCTTGGAAGGCCAGGCTGGGAGCAGACACCATCCCAGGCCCTGGTGGAGGAGGAGCCGCAGCCAGGGAACTCTGGAGCGTGGGCAGGGCAGGGCTCTGCCACAGAATTCCATCCGGGAAGCTGGCAAAAGGGTGGCTGCAAGCCTCGTGTGGCATTGAGCACCGGAGTGTGGCGTTGGCACCTGAGGAATTGAATTTTTAATGAAGTAACATTTACATCCAAATTGCCACATGTGGCCAGGGACTACCCCAGCAGACGGTGTAGGTCTAGAAAGGGGAGGGTCGGGTTGGACTGGACCTGTCCTGTTGACTTTGCGGACTGCATCCCAGGAGGAGGGGGTGAGCCAGAGGAGGATCAGTGGTGCTCCCAGAGCTCAGGAGGATCCTGGAGAGGGGGGTGAGGTTTGTTCTCAGAAGGAAGCTGCCATATAAGGCAGCACGTGCTTGTCCAGCTGAGCTGAACTCTCCAGATCCCTGAGGAGGGAGAGGCAGATGGCTGGGGCTGGGGGAGGGAGTGACTGGAGGGCACCCCCAGACAAGCCCTCCTGGGGTAGGTATCTATCTGAGGGGCCGGGTTTCACATAGGAGGCTTGCTTTGGTGGCTCAGGCCCGCGGGTCTTGGCAGAGCGAGAAGGCCCGGCTATTTTTTCTGCCGAGGCCATGTGAACGGGCCGGCAGAGCGCATAGTTTCCATGGCATAATCCGACTATAAAGCCCTGTGTGTCTGGGAGGGAGGGAGGGAGGGACAAGGAGAGGCCCTGGTCCTGGCCTCAGTCAGAGCTGGGCGCGGGCCCAGGAGGCACATTCCCTCCAGACTCCTGCAGGGTCCTGGGCCGTGAGGATGGGAGCGCAGGGCGCGCCTGGCTGGCCCCGCCTTGGGGAGCTCCTTTGGTGGCTTGTTGGGGTGAGGGTGTGGGCTCTTCCAGAAGCCTGGTATGTGGGAGAGGAAGGATAATCTCTGGGGAACTGGGCCGGGGCGAGGCGCAGAGAACACAGGATGTGGATTCACTGGGCCAAGGAGAGCCTCCACGTCTGCACGTGGCCACCAGCTCCCACCTGCAAACAGAAGCTGGCTCGGGCTGGCTGCGGCCCAGGCTCCAGGAGGAACTGGAACAGGCTCGTTTGCGGGAGAAAGGATGTCTCCAGAGACCAGACGCCACTTGGCCAGCAGAGAAAGGTATTCAGTGAACCAGCCTAGAATGGCTCTGGGCCAGTGACTCAGGGGCTCGGCAGGTGGAGCCAGGGATGCAGAGCACAGGCTAATATTTACTCGTCAGCTACTGGGTACCAGGCTCTGTGCCAAGTGTTTTGCATGTTTCCTCTCATTTGGAGCAACACAGATTAATCATCATTGTAATAGCAAATAGTTGTTGAGTGTCTACTAGGGGACAGACATTAGTCTGTTTAATTCTCATAACCCGCCCCCCCGCCCCTGTCTATGGGGTGAAGGAACTATGCCTCATGGATCGTTTTGCCCCAAGGCACTCTGCCAGGAAACGGCCTAGACAGGATTTGACCCCACACTCTGACCCCACACTCCCTGCTCTTAACCATGGACGTTTAGACAGACGTCCTGGCTGTAGGTTTTCTGGGGCTCTACCCCCAGGGCCTTGGAAATGGACCCTCAGCTCTGAATTATTCAGATTTCCCCAAAGCTCCTGCTTCCTGTCGCTACCCCGGCCCCTCCGGGGTCTCGGAGCTGTCGTCTCAGAGGAGCTCTGTCCTCGAGAGCGGCTGTCCCTTCGCCTGCTCGGAGCTTGTTGTGACGTGTGGGGTGGCAGCCCCAGGCCAGGCCATGGCCCAAGACAATCCTGCCTTTTTGAGAGGCGGGCTGAGCCTCCAGCCGCAGGCCACAGCCTGGGCACACAATGCCCTCTGTCTCCGTCAGGGCAGAAAGGCGCATTATTGTGGTCGGGTGACTCGGCCCTGCTGGGGTGATGTTTGCGGCCTGCACATCCCCCACAGCGTGCTGCCCAGAGGCGGTGCGGGGCACCAGGGCCTGGGAGTCCCTTCCTCTGGAGGCACCTGCCCTGCCTCGCAGATCAGACTTGTCCCCTCACCTCCCGTCCCTCCATAGGTCTTTCCCTGGATCCACACCTCACCCCGCTGAGCCTTTGAATGCTCTCATTTCAGTTATTCTGGGAAGCACACGGTACTGTGCCCGATATATCGGGCTCTCCCCAAATGTGACTTTCTCTTCTGTTTTCCTTTTCTGGTTTCTCATGTTGGGATTTTTTGTAAGTTAGAGATAATTCTGTTATCATAAATTTTTACAGAGACCCCGAAAACAAGTGTGTTCTTTTTTTAAAAAAATATTTTTATTGATTTCAGAGAGTATGGAGAGGGAGCGAGAGATTGAAACATCAATGATGAGAGGGAGAATCATTGATCGGCTGGCTGACTCCTGCATGACCCTTATTGGGGATCGAGCCCACAACCTGGGCATGTGCCCTTGACTGGAATCAAACCTGGGACCCTTCAGTCTGCAGGCCGACGCTCTATCCAGTGAGCCAAACCGGCTAGGGCACAAGTACATTCTTAGCAGCAATAACAGCCACAGTTCGCTAAGCCCTAGCATGTGCCAGGCACCGGGCCAAACCCATATCCGCACAGCAGCCCCGGGAGGGGGTGCTCATTCTAGTCCCCCGTTAAGTGTAAGAAATGGAGCCTCAGAGGACTTGAGTGTCTCACCCAGGATGGCAAAGCTAGTAAGTGGTGCAGCTGGGATCACACTCAGTCCTTTTTCCTTTCTTTTTCTTTTTTTTATATATATATTTTATTGATATTTTACAGAGAGGAAGAGAGAGGGTTAGAGAGAGTTAGAAACATCGATGAGAGAGAGTCATCGACCAGCTGCCTCTTGGACACCCCCTACTGGGGATATGCCCGCAACCAAGGTACATGCCTTTGACGGGAATCGAACCCGGGACCTTTCAGTCCGCAGACCGACGCTCTACCACTGAGCTAAACCGGTTTCGGCAGACCTTTTTCTTTTTTATGTCACTTTTTATTATTGTTATTTTTTGTTTGTTTAAAACATTTTTTTATGTTCAATATTATTTTATATTAGTTTCAGTGTATAGCGAGATGTTAGATAATCATGCACTCTACAAAGTGCACCCTCTTACCCCCGATATTCCCAGTACCCACCTGGCACCACACGTGCTTATGACAACAGAGTTGACTATACTCCCTGTGCTGTGTTCCATTCTCGTGCAAACTCAGTTCTGGCCGAGTTCAAGTTCTCGTGCTTGACTGCTGTGTTCCAGCGCTGGTTCGTTTCCCAGGGCTCCACAACAAAGCACCCAGAACCGGTGGCCTAGAACAACAGGCGTCTACTGTTTCCCCGTCCTGGAGGCTTCAAGTCCAAGATCAAGGCATCGATAGGGCTGGTTCCTCCTGAGGGCCGGGAGGGCAGACCATCCAGGCCTCTCACCGGCTTCTGGTAGCTCGCTGGCGATCTTCATGTGGTCCCCCGCTGTGTGCGTGTCTGCCTGTGTCCAGATTTCCCCTGACCATTAGGACACCCATGGTGTTGAATTAGGGCCAACTTGAATGACCTTATTTTAATTTGGTCATCTGCAAAGGCATTATTCCCAAATAAAGTCACATTTACAGGTTCTGAGGGTTAGGGCTTGAACAACTCTTTTTTTGGAGGGAGCACAATTCACCCCATGAAAGCACCCTACCCTGCTTAGCGTTCTGGTGTCCCAGGATTTCTTAGGAGTATTGAGAGGAGATAATGCTTCCTTCAGCTCCAAGGGCAAGAAAATCTCTTTTCAGGATCCCTTTCGCTTGGTCACATCACACACACACACACACACACACACACACACACACACATGCACGCACGCATGTGCACACACAGTTATGGTCAGGACAGAGGCTGGACTGCCCCATTAACATCTGTACCCCATGGAGACAGTGACACATCTGGTCCAGATGAGGCACCAAGGGTATGACAGGAATTGAACCTGGGACCCTTGAGACTGCAGGCTGACGCTCTGTCCACTAAGCCAAACTGGCCAGGGCCGACTGTTCTTAAAACACCCCCATTTCGCCGAACCGGTTTGGCTCATTGGTAGAGCGTCGGTCTGCGGACTAGGGGGTCCCAGGTTCAATTCCGGCCAAGGGCATGTACATTGGTTGTGGGCACATCCCCAGTAGGGGGTGTGCAAGAGGCAGCTGGTCGATATTTCTCTGTCATCAATGTTTCTAGCTCTCTATCTCTCTTCCTTCCTCTCTGTAAGAAAACCAATAAAATATATTAAAAACAAAACAAACAAAAAAAACACCCCCATTTCCCTTGCAATCCCTGTGTTCTTCCCAGATGCATCCCTCTCCACTCTCCTTCCCAGGCCCCAGTCCTCCCTGCAAGTCTGATGGAGGTGGAGGCGGGGCCTGTGGGTCTTTCTATCTCTAGCATTTGATGCTGGGGGACTATTTATGGAGCATGGGAGGGAGGGAGGGAGGGAGGGAGGGAGGGAGGAAAGCAGCTCACCAGCTGCAGTGTGGGCTCTTCTATCTGTACCTACATCAACACCCAGGTTATCCCGCCTGGTTAGTTACTGCTTCTGTTGGGCCTCACTTAGCAATTCCCCACTCATCGGTGTATGCAGGGCCAGGGAAAGGGAATGTGTGAATGTGTGTGTGTGTGTGTGTGTGTGTGTGTGTGTGGTGTGGGGTTAGGAATGTTGCTTCCTAGCCCCTGGCCTGAGGGATAAAGGCCTGAGGACTTTCAGCCCCAGGCACCACGGTCTTCTAGCTGCCTGGCCAGCCACACCCCCAGGTCTTCTACCCTGGCTTCCCCTCCCAGCTCCACCCCTGCCTGTCCCAGCCTCCTCTGCCCGCTCCTGTGCCCCACCCCGGGGCTCCTGGTCAACTTTCTGTCTCCTTAGCTTCTTGCCCACCTCTGTGATTGCTTTTCTCCATGCCAGGCCTCCCGGGCCTCAGTGCAGACACTCATACACACGTTACGCAGTTACACAGGCTCATATAAACATGTTCACGCACACTTTACAGACTCACAAATATTCACATAACCACACACTTTACACACATATTCACATATACCCACACCCTTTGTAAGTCATAATCACATGCTCACACACTTTCATACAGGTTTATACCCTCATAACCATAATACTGACTCACACACACACACACACACACACTCACACACACACAGCCTCATACATGCTCCCAGAACTTCCTGACCAGGGCACTGCTGTGCCTAACAGGGGCTTCCTTGAGTTGGCTTCTTTCTGGGCTTATAAATCGGGCCCCTGGAATGAAGCATCCATGGGTCTTGCTGGGAGAATGAAAACTGAGACAGAGGGGGGCCCTCAGAGAGAGGGGGCACTGGAACCCTGCCTGACCGTTCCATGGTTGTGTGAGCTGAGGTACTTGCCTAATTTCTCCCAACCTCTTTTCTTATTTGGGAAATGGGCATCATGTTGCCCATTTCGCGGAGTTGTGCTAAAAGTAGACAACAGATTTGAAAGATATAGCCTGGCCTCATATGTTTTTTTTAAGAGAGATTTTTACCTATTGTACATGAAAAACTATATGCATGTACTCCTTTTCTCCCTTCTCGCCGCAGGTACTGTGTGCTGTTCACGCGGCTCTGTGCGTAACTTTCCTCGCTCACTGTGCCCTGGAGGGTGTCCCAGATCAGCACGTTAAGGGCTTCCTCATTCCTGTGCAGCTGCTTTGAATTCCATCAGACGGAGGCACCCAATGGGTGAGACATGCAGGTTGTTTCCGGTCTTCTGCTATTTCACACAAAGATGCAGCGGGAAATCTTGTGCAGACCGATTTCCCACGGGTATGAACATATCCATTAATACCGTAAATGGCGCCAAATGGACACAAAAAAAGCTGCTTTTTCCTGGCACCAGGGTCACCCTTCCTCTTCCACAGGCACCCACTTCTACCGCCTCAGGCTGCGAGACGTCCGATGGGCAATCCCACACAGACCGAGGGCACCAGTCACCCGCCAACTCAGGAGACCCGGGCCGTGGCTGAAGACACATCTTTTGTGTTTCCATTGGGTTCCGTCCACGTGGGATGAGCCAGCACCGCCTGTGCGTGGCAGGTCAGTGACGAGTAAGTCGGAGATCTGCTGAGGAGAAGGGTGTTTGCCAACCAAAGAGCACAGCGCTCATGCATTGGCCTGTTGCTTCACGTAGTCAACAGTCACCAGACACATGTGACCTGCCACGCACTATGCCGGGAAGGAGGGCCCAGTGTAGTCAAGCCGGGGCAGGCCGGGCCCTCAGGGAGCCTGCAGTCATGTGGTGGAGACAGACACAAAGCAAATAATGCACTAATGGTTATCTTTCTGCCGGTGGCCTCCTTTCCTCACACACTCTGGGCAGGTGAGGGCCTGGGGGCTGGGTAGGGGTGGCGCCTGCTGCCAGCCAGGCACAGCCAGACGCCTCGGCCTTCTCCACTGTTGCCGTCCATCAGCCTCATGGCCTTGGAGAAGTGCTTTGGTCACAGGTGACCATGGGAGCCAGGCAGTGAGGAAAGCTTAGCTGCCGCCCACTCCCCTGCCAGGCGGGGCTGGCCTGGGCCACAGCAGCTGCCTTGGGCCCATCCTTGTGAGAACCAGAGCTGGCTCACCCTTCCTGACACACGGGAAAGCAGCGATCTGATAAAAGTGGGTGGCACCTAGGTGTCAGCCACTTAATAGGCGGCCCTCCCAGGACTACTTGCATATTAGATGACACACGTTGAGGGTTTGCTTAATGCAAGGAAGTGAATTCCCAATTACAGAGGCTGCCCCTGTGGGAAGACTCTATTTGGGTGAATCATAGGGGACCTTCCCGTATTAGCAACAGTTTACTTTATTTAGGGAGGTCATTTCCCAAATCTGCCCTGATTTAAAAATATATATATATATATATTTTATTGATTTTTTTACAGAAGGAAGGGAGAGGGATAGAGAGTTAGAAACATCCATCAGCTGTCTCGTGCACACTCCCCACTGGGGATGTGCCCGCAACCAAGGTACATGTCCCTGACTCGAATCGAACCTGGGACCCTTGAGTCCGCAGGCTGATGCTCTCTCCAGTTAGCCAAACCAGCCAGGTCTGCCCTGATTTTTTTTTTATTGTTATTTTTGAGAGAGAGAGAAAGAGAGAGAGAGAGATCACTTTGCTGTTCCACTTACTTATGCATTCATTGGTTAATTGTTGTATGTGCCTTGACCAGGGATCAAACCGGCAACCTTGGTGTAGCGGAATGAGGCTCTAACCAACTGAGCTACCCAGGCCCCGCGGGTCCCTTTCAGGCTGGAGGCTGTGGGTGGAGCCCCGTGACTCCCGCTGGCTGGCTTGGATGGTTTCCCACTGTGTTAGGTGACAGATTGTTCTTGGACAGGAAATCATTTAAGTCCAGCTTTTCCTCTGATGATCCGGGAGGCACTCAGTCAACACATGTGGAGCTGACATCCCACGGGACCTGGTCCTTCACGGACCTCTGAGCTGGGGTCCTCAGGCACAGCGTGAGACACTTCTCACCGTGGAGGAGGAGTGTGGGATGTGGGCTCTCCAAAACCCTGGGGTCAGCGGGGGCGGGGGCGCTCCCTATTGGGCTATTTCCTTCCTCACTGTCCTGTGGTTTGGGGACACCTGGTCGCCTCAGATGCCCTGTGTGAGGTGCTTTCCAGAGGCCGTGGCTCTCAGAGGGGGAGGCCGGGTGCAGACAGTTGCCAGCGTTCCGGCTGCTGATGTCCGTGTTTAGGAAGGAGGTTGACACCAGGGGTCTTCCCTGCTTCCCATTCCCCACCATCTGCCTTTCCTGATGCGGATGGCGGATGGAGATGTTCCGTTCCAATTTGTCCTGCCGCTCCTGCCCGAGCCCCGAGGTGGGTGGAGGGAGGATGTTCTCGAAGGCGCAGTGTCTGACACAGAGCCACCAACCACACGTGGCTATTGGAATGGAAATTCATTTCAATGGAATAAAGTTACAAATTCAGTATCTCGCCCTAGCCGGTTTGGCTCGGTGGATAGAGTATCGGCCTGGGAACTGAAAGGTCCCAGGTTTGATTCTGGTCAAGGCCCAGGTTGTGGGCTCGATCCCCAGTGGGGGACTTACAGGAGGCAGCCAGTCAATGATTCTCTCTCATCATGGATGTTTCTATCGCTCTCTCTTCCTTCCTCTCTGAAATGATTAAAAAAAAAAAAAATTAAATTCAGTTCCTTAGTTGCACTAGCCACATTGCAAGTGCTCAGTAGTTGGCCAGCGGCTCCTGCAATAAAATTCCCACCATCTAGATGTCAGTTGGGTGGCACTGCCCTCAGCCCCTGCTCTCTTTTCTCCTTTATGGCTCCTTCCTGGAGAGACTGGAAGCTGCTGCTCCCTAGTCTGGGATCCCAGACTGTGCTGCCGACTGAGCATTCAAAAGCAGAAAATGAGCAAAGTGGAAATAAACGCTTCAGTCCCCTCTCGGTGTGGAGTCCAGGACAGCCCTCGGCTGGGAAGTCTTGCTCTTCCTGGGTTGACACGCACCGTCCTGAAGCTGCCACCCGCCCTTTCAGTGAGGCCAGCCTGCAGCGGGGTTCTGTTCTGCTCACCCCCAAATCCACTGCTTGCGTTTTTCAGGGGGTCTCCGCCTAACCGGGGCTTCCGATCCAGATCCCTCTCCTGAAACGCCACATCTCCTCGGGTGTTTATCTGGTGGCTGACCCCGCTGCAGGGTCCTGGGAGAGAGAGAGAGCTGCTTCCTGCACAGGCTCTCTTGGCCATTAGCGGTCAGTTTGCCTGTGAAGAGAGGCTGGCTGTTGGGGGCGGGAGGAAGTGGGAACATGACCATCTGGGAAGACTGAGACAGAGGCTGAGGCTTTCTAGAATAGTGCAGCACGGCCTCCCCAGAGCAGTCCACGTTGTCCTTTAGTCTCTCAGGCTCCCCCGCCCACAGCACCAGGAGCCTGGTCCCCATGTGCCAGTCGATTTTGAGACTCCACCGGTGAAGCTCTTGTACCTGCTTTGTCAGGGAAACTTCCTCTCTCCACTGGGGTTGAAAAGCTCAGAGAATATGAATCTAGGGTTGCCAGCAGCCGGCTTCCTGACTTCCCAAAGCCAGCCAGCCTAGAAAGTGGATCTCAGTAGAGTAGAAAACGGAGCGCAAACAGAGCCCTGCAATATTATTATTTCTTTTTATTG
This sequence comes from Pipistrellus kuhlii, assembly GCF_014108245.1. NCBI lineage: Eukaryota > Metazoa > Chordata > Mammalia > Chiroptera > Vespertilionidae > Pipistrellus > Pipistrellus kuhlii. Next base: position 19,270,187 of record NW_023425404.1, on the reverse strand, counting down.
ATTTTTTAATTTTAATATTATTATTATTTTTACAGAGAGGAAGGGAGAGGGACAGAGGGTTAGAAACATCGACCAGCTGCTTCCTGCACACCCCCTACTGGGTATGTGCCCACAACCAAGGTACATGCCCATGACGGGAATCAAACCTGGGACCTTTCAGTCCGCAGGCCGACGCTCTATCCACTGAGCCAAAATTGATCAGGGCGTCCTGCAATATTTTTAGAGCCAGTTGCGCCTTAATGCTTTGCAAACTAATGTACTTCTATGCCTAGACTTCCCTAATATAAGAGACAATTAACACTTTTACTGATCAAGTTAGTTTGTATTGACTCTCTCTGTCACATGCAACCAACAGAATCGTAACTAATATAGAGCCATTAGGTCTGAATGTTTGGGAGGAGAAAGCCTCTGTTTGAAGACCAAGTTCAGATCATGCTAAGATACCTGCAAGGAATGACGAGCCTGGAAAGAGACAGGAACCAGAGGTTCACAAACACCAGAGTTACACACAGGTGCGCCTTGACCGTAGGTTTGCCCTCCCAGCACTGTTTTCTGATTCTGTTATTTCCTCTCCTCTTCAGCTCTCCCAAATTCTCCCTCTCTCTCAAGACCCGGTTAGATGGGGACGGGTGGAGGTGGGCAAAGAGGGGAGGGAGAAGGGAGTTACCTACGATAATGTCAAAACGAAAAATGTTAATTAACAGTAAAAGACCCTGTTAGATCCTACTTCCTCCAAGAAGTCTTCCCTGACCACCCAGCCTCTACCCTCTGGCTTTCAGTACTAATTATTTATCCAAGAATAAAAAACGTCTCGTATCATGTCTGCTTTCATTGTTTGGAATGGCCCGTTAAAGACTGTTGTGTTATATGCTGTTGTGTTATATGATTGTAGTGGGAATGGGATCTGATGCTTTTGTGTCCGTCCCTGACAGGAGCCAGCACAATGCCTGGCACAAATAGGACCCCAGTGAATGTGTGTGGTTAGAAACCTATGGGAAGCAGAGTGAGACTCAGGTCTTCCTGCAGCTCTTCCCAGTGGGAAGTGAGCGCTCCACGCCAGTGTCCAGGATGACGGTGGGCTGCGTTCCTCTAGTCAAGTGTCTGGTCTCTGACCACAGGACTCTGTTTCACATCGGGAGTGAGGATGGAGGAAGAGGAGGGGCAGGGGAAGAGAATGGAGAAGAGGCGCGAATGCAGATCTTTGCTTGATGGCTGAGGCCTGCAGGAGGCTCTCCTAGATCACCCAGGAGAGTGGAGGAGAGAGGGGCGCTGGGTCCCAGGCTTCTCTCAACTCCCCAGGGGAAGAGTGGGCGTGGGGTGAGGACAGGCACAGGTCTGAACCAGCTCCTCTTTGGAAATACCTTCAGAGCCGGCTCAGGAGCCACGTGGGAGAAACGAGTATCCTCACGCCACAGTCACACCTCACTCTCAGTCCATTTCAATGCAGCTGGGGTTATGTTTTCCACCAGACTTGGGTCTGAACGGTATTCGGCTATTTGCCAAATGTACTCTCTCAACCTTTAAAGCCCAGGACCTGCCAGCATGGAAGCTATGATAATAATTTAAAGGCCTTCTGAGTGATGAGAAGATATTTGACATAAGCACACATTCTCATTCTTTGAAAGCCAACATTACTTGAATATATGCATTCTTGAGTCATTCATAATGAGCGGGAGAATCTCTTTCCTCCCTTCAGGTGTGATAATTGTCACATCTGAGAGCATAAAAAAAAAACCCTATTCCGTTAGGTCCTCAGCTGTTCTCTGGTTGTTTTCTGGCTTCTCTATTTCTCATTTGGTTATACGTTTTCCTCATGGGAGCAAGGCCACATCTAAAAACCAGGACACTCAATAACTGACTTCTGGGTGAATAGATGAATGGATGAATACTCAGTAAATTCCTACTTAGACAAATAACAACCACAAAACCCTGCATTAGGGTTCTGCAGAGAAACAGAACCGATAGGACATCTGCATTCCTACTTATCTAGTTTATATTATTTTATATTTATTTTTATGAGGTATTGACTCATATGGTTATGGAGGCTGAGCAGTCCCATGGTCTGCTATATGAGAGCCTGTGGTGCAGTTCGAGGGCCAAGAGCCACAGAGCCAGAGTCATGTGGCAGATTCCAGGCCGAGTCTTAGGTCTAAGAACCAGGGTGCTATGGTAAGGTGACCAGACATCCCTCTTTGGCGGGACAGTCCGATTTTTAACAATTTGTCCTGCGTCATTTTAAAAAAAGTCCGGATTTTTTTTCCCAAAAATCGGGACTTTTTTAAAAACTCCATGGGATGCGGGACAAGAATCTTTCCAAAAATCGGCACTTTTTAAAAAACGCCACGGGATGCGGGACAAATTGTTAAAAATCGGGACTGTCCTGCCAAAAGCGAGACATCTGGTCACTTATGCTATGGGCAGCAGAACACTGACGTCAAAGCTCTGTCAAACCAACTTTCCCTCCACCTTTTGGTTCTAGGCAGGCCCTTGGTGGATTGGGGAGGGCCATCAGCTTCACTCCGTCTACCAATTAAATGCTAATCTTTTCTGGAGACACCCTCCCAGACACACCCAAAATAACATTTAACTACTATCTGGGCATCCGGTGAGCCAGCCACGTTGACACATAAAATTAACTATCACAAACCTAACACTTATTAAGCATTGACTTATCCCAGGCACATGCTAAGTGCTTTATTGATATTATCTCAGTAAATGTGTGTGTGTGTGTGAAAATTACATAGAGAGAAATATTCTAATGCTAGGTGACTTCAGGGCCTCTTCCAGTTATAAGATGCAACATCATGGTGAGGCATGAGTGAAACTAGGATAACACTTGAAAGTAGAAACAAAAACTTTTTTTTAATATATATTTTATTGATTTTTTACAGAGAGGAAGGGAAAGGGACAGAGAGCTAGAAACATTGATGAGAGAGAGACATCGATCAGCTGCCTCTTACACACTCCCTACTAGGGATGTGCCCACAATCAATGTACATGACCGGAATCAAACCTGGGACCTTTCAGTTCCGAGACCGACGCTCTATCCACTGAGCCAAACCTATTTCAGCAAAACAAAAACTTTCATTCCTAGTTACCTCTTTCTGTGGACTAGGAACTGTGCTAAGTACCTTTCAAATATTTTCTCACCTATTCCTGAATAATACCCTACGAGATAGGCACTACTACTGACCCTGCTTCAAATGAGGAAACAGGCTCAGATGTGCATCCAGGTGTGCTGACTCAAAAGCCTGTGCTCACAGCAGCTCCATGCTTCCAGGGGGACAGCGTAGCCCTCCGTCCAGGTCCGATGCCTTGCCTTTCCACAGGGATGCAGGTGAGCTGGGGGAGGGCGAGGGAGGGAGCATGGCCAGAGAAACAGCGGCTGTGAGGAGGGGTGGCACTCCTGGCAACTGGGGCTGAGGGAGCTTCTGGAGGCGATTCTGCAGGAGTCCCTGAGCCAGCAGGAGGCCACCGCCCCCTCCTTTCAGCTGCTCTTGGTAAACCTCAGCTCTGCTCCCTGCTCAGTCTCCCAGGGGCAGGCAGGACAGGATGTTCTGAGTTCTAGCAGCAGGACTATTTCTTGGGAACTATGATTAGGACTCAAAAGTCAGTGGTTGCTAGGCAAAGGCCCTGCCTTACCTTTTATAGCTGTCTGGCTGAAATGTCACAAATATTTACAGACTTGCTTTTTCCCCCTCTCTCATCAGCTTGGTGACCCTGAACACATTCTCCCTTGTGTGGTAGGCAGTTAAACGGGCATGCGCGGAGCTGGGACGATGGGCCAGGTACAGAGGTCACCAGGACGGAGAAAGCTCCAGGTGTCCAGCAAAGGACAATGGCAGGACCTCGCCCCCACTGTGGTCTTTCCCCCCCTTAGCATGGCTGGTCATGCTGTTGGACCCTCGGACCTTTCTTTCCTAGAGATAACATCTAGGCCTCAGCTATATTTCAGCTCCAGGTCCAGGAAAGCAGCAAAACCAGTGACACCAACACTGACCTTGGGACCAACTGCACTAAATAATGACCCCTGATGCAGACCAATCCATCAGTGGAGACCTGGACACACCAGGAAAGCTGCTGAATATTCTATTGCGACCTTCCCCTGGGACTTCCCCTAAAACCTCACCCTTAACTTCCTTAGGACATGGACCCAAGGCCATCTCCCTCCTGGCAACACACCCAAGCCTTCACCTCTCCCCTTTCCCCGCCCCCAGGCTCATTATCATTTCTTCCTCCTCCCAAGCTCCAAGGACCCTTCCTTTACTTGTTTTCTAAACCCATTTCTTCAATGAATTACTTCTGCCTCTGTGGTGTTAACATAAAAAACATTCAAACTGGTAAAGAATTTTTGTGAGTTTATTTGAGCCAAACTGTCACAACTGCCAGGAAGCAACATCTCCACGGATTGGGACCGTGCTCCAGAGAATGGAGGTTTCTCACCTATTGTGTACTTTGCAATCAAAGGAGGGGCCATAGGTGGGTTACATGAAATCCACTGGTGATAGACTAGAGAGGAGGGAGAAAGCAAAGCCAGGAAACCTCTGGGATTGGATAAGAAGTAAAATGATAGGCCCATACTTTGGTGGGTGCAGGAACGATTAATATATTAGCAGTGAAGGAATTTGTGCTTCCTCCATGGTCCCCTAATATTTCCTAAACCTGTCCTATTTTACCCCCAAGATTCCAGTTTCAGTTCGGTGAAGCTGCGCTCACTTCCTCTGCTCAGGTCTCTCTGCTCCTAGGAATCTGCGGTGGGGTGTTTTGGTGGCAGGATGTTGGGTAAGAGCACGGTTCAGGCTGCAGAGGGTCTGCACAGGTCTCGAGTTTGCCATTAAAGAGCCACATGACCTGGGACATGGGACTTGGCCTCTCTGAGACTTGATGTTCTCATCTGTAAAATGGGAGGGAACTGTTAACTGCTTCAAAGGATTGGTGAAGGTGAGACGAGCTAGTAAGCCAGGACAAGCAGAATAGGGAAACGGAGACAGTTAAACACCAGTTTGCAGCCATCTAGTAAGTCCTATCCCCCCTAAACCTGGGATGCTTAAATGGTTTGCACTTCTCCCCAACCTGAGGGCAAATAGCTTAAATCACCCTATGCAGGGAGACAGATAACAGAAACCCAATCAACGCTATGGTATTTGCCAACCACACCCAAGCACAGAGGAAGTTAAGAGGATAGCAGTGGTACCTCAGCATACAGCTGATGAATATCCTGTTGATCCTCCCCTAAGATCTCCCTTAAATGCCCAGCCTTCAAACCCCCTCCAAACAAAGGTCAAGGTGCACTCTGCTCTCCCTCCAGTACACCCTCACCTTTCTTCTTCCCTCAAAGGCATGCATCTCCTAAACTCTACTAGGGTCTTGGCAGTTTGTCCTGGCAGTTCCCAAAACCCTTTTTCCTCTGACTTTTTTTTTTTTTTTTTTCGTTTGTCTCATTTATGCATTATTGGTTGCTTCTTGTATGTGTCCTGACTGGGACTCGAACCAACAACCTTGGTGTATCAGGGCAATGCTCTAACTAACCGAGTTGCCCGGCCAGAGCCTTCTCTGACTTCTTAGTGACCCAAAGCAGACCAGTGTAGGCCCATTTCCTCACCTAGTTCTTCTGTAGGCCTTCTTGTTTCATTGTTCCCAGCTTTTTAAAAATATATATTTTATTGATTTTTTTACAGAGAGAAAGGGAGAGGGTTAGAGAGTCAGAAACATTGATTAGAGAGAAGCATCGATCAGCTGCCTCCTACATCTCCCCACTGGGGATGTGCCTGCAACCAAGGTACATGCCCTTGACTGGAATTGAACCCGGGACCCTTGAGTCCACAGGCTAACACTCTCTCCACTGAGCCAGACCAGTCAGGGTGTCCTCAGCTTTTTTTAAAAAAAGTTTTTATTTTTAAAATCCTTATTGGAGGATATTTTCCCATTGATTTTAGAGAGGGTGGAAGGGAGGGATGAGGAGGAAGAGAGAGAGAAACATTGATGTGAGAGACACAAAGATTGCTTGCCTCCCACTCAGCCAGGCTGGGATTGAGCCTGCAACTGAGGTACATGCCCTTGACCGGTCCATGGGCCGATGCTCTGACTACCGAGCCAAACTGGCTAGGGCTCACTGTCCCCAGCTTTAATAAATGTCCTCTAAAATTCACCTGGGCTTGCCTGGCCCATGTGGCTCAATACTTGAGTGTCAATCTATGAACCAGGAGGCCACTGTTCAATTCCCGTCTGGGCAGATGCCCAGGTTGCAGGCTCAATCCCCAGCAGGAGGTGTGCAGGAGGCAGCCTACCAATGGCTCTCATTCTCTCTCTCTCTCTCTCTCTCTCTCTCTCTCTCTCTCTCTCTCTCTCTCTTTCTCTGCCTCCCTCCCTCCCTCCCTCCCTCTCAGAAATCAATAAAAATAAAACATTTGGACTCACGTTGTGAAATTTTTCCTGCACGAAGTCAAGAATTTACAACACTATTTGGCTGGTCCTAAGCAGACCCACTAGGGCCAGTTCCCTTTCTGGTAACAGGAGGATGGAATGAGAATGCTGGTGGAGCACTCAGTGCTGCTCCTGGCATGACACTGGCCCCATCATCTGCCTGGCAGGACAACCGCAGGCCTGGGATAAGGATGTTTGGATCTTAGCATCCATTGGGAGTTATGAAGACAGGCTTTCCTCCCCAGGTAAGCGTGCAGATGGAAGGAAAGAAGAGCTTGCTGTAGCTGCAAGGTCCAGTTAGGGGTTTCTTAAGATGGTAGAACCCAATATTTCTAGGATTGCAGGCGACACTGGGACTCTTCTAAGACGGAGAGAGAAAGTTACTAGCAGGAGAGAGAAAATGGAGTGAAGCAGGCGACCTCCACAGAGCACCATGTGTGGAGGGATGGGATTGCCTGGCAGCCAAGGATAGGAATGGACTGGGTGGGGAGTGTGAGCCTGCTCACTGCTCAGGTAAACACTTACCCCATTCACCTTGGGCCCGTCCCACATTCCCCCTGGGGACTTCAGAAACCAGACGGACTGGGTCCCAGTTGCCCTCATCTGGGCCCCTGTTTCCTCTAGGGTCTGGCACAGAAACCAAAGGAAGGGTGTGCAGACCTGGGGCCCGCTGCTTCCTTGGCACAGCTGCTCTGGCCTCTTCCGACGGGATAGAGGAGTCAGGGCTGGGAACCAGTTAGGAAGAAAACATCAACTGTCAAAATTACAGCCTGGAAGAACTGCCTCTGTCTGCAAGTAACTGGGCAATTACCTCCCATTAAGCTCTCATTAATTTGTTTGCGGAGGGTTACAGTACAGTCCCGGTGGGTGTGCCCACCCTGCTTAACACCAAGGTGTTGGAGAAGATTAAGTCTTTCCAATGAATCATGGTGGAACTCTTCCACCTGGTTAACGCTAATAGCCTCACTTATCCAGCAGGATCAGCCAGGCCCTTGTATCTCCAGAGCCCTGGGAGGGACTGCAGGGTTTTTATTTTGAGTCCAGTGTCAGGGGAGGAAGAGGAAGCACCAGGAGGGGGAAAAGAAAGACACAAGGCAGAATTCAGACCAGTGTTTTGCAAAGTGTGGTCTGTGGCTGGTCCTCTCCTGCCTATGAATCACTTACCATTAACCATGCAGAGTCCTGAGTCAGGAACTTTGCGAGTGCTGAGGCCTGAACATCTCAGGTGGAAGTGGAACGCTTTCGGACCCTGGGATGTTACTGACAGTGATAAAGGAGGTACACAGACAACCTCATTTCAGTCCATCATTTCTAAGATCTTTCATGCTAGCTTTAAGCTGGGTAAAGCTGGACGGCTTCCTGTGACACTTCATTCATCTACAGCCGGGGGTGGGGGTGGGGGTCACACAGAAAAAATGTCTGGCGCAGGGGCTTGAAGTCAGAGAAGAAAAAGCTTGTCTCATCGGCTGGATCATCGAAGGCTGGCGTCTGAGTTCCAGCTCCCTGATCTCAGGCGTTGTAAACGCCGATACACAGTCCCTTATCTCCAGATAACGCAGGTGAGCATAAGTGATCTCCAGAAATGGTTCACACGTGGTTCCCAGGTTCTTGAAAAACCACAAGTGATTGGCAAATGTTCCAGTTACAGACAAAAACTCAAACAAACAGCTCATTTCCTTCAAGGGCTCCTCACGGCCGGCCCTTGGCTGGCAGCCTGAATGCAGTGAGGAGGGAAGTCTTCCTCTCCCTCCCCCCACGTCTTCCCCTTTCTGATGTCAGATTTTTCTGACACCGGGGAGTCCAGACTGCAGGAAAGAAGCTATTGATAAGGAGTGGGACTCCCACCCGCACCCCACCTCAGAGGTCACTGCCCTCTCGGAGTTGGTTCCAGACATTTCATTTCATTCATTTCAGGAACCCCGGGGGCCACAAGGCTCTGAATCAAGGTCTTGTAAGGCATACATTACATTGAACTTCATTCAGCATGCTCTGGGGAAATGCAGGCTTGGGTCCTAATAGGATTCCGATTACAAGTAGCCTGGGTAACTCTGGAACAGGTGGGAGTGACCCACACATTTTTACTTTTTTAAAGAAATAACCCTTTTAAAAAAATTGATATATATATATATATATATATTTTAGAGGAAGGGAGAGAGAGAATGAGAGAGAGAAAAACATAGGTGTGAGAGAAACGTCCATCAGTTGCCTCCTACAGGTGCCCCAATGGGGCATCAAACCCGAAACCTGGGTATGTGCTCTGACCGGGAATTGGACCCTTAACCTTTTCGTGTATGGGATGATGCTCCAATCAACTGAGCCACACTTTAAAAAAAATAACAGATTTATTGAGATATATTTCACATAGCACACAATTCATCCATTAGCATAGTAAATATTTTTAGTATTGTATTACTCCTAAAAGAAATCCCAAACCTGTTAGCAGTCATTCCCTTTTCCTTTAAACTCCCCAGCTCTGATCTTTTTTTTTTTTTTTTTTTTTTTTGTGCCTATTTTGGACAGTTCATAAATGGGATCATACATGTGCAGCCTTTCACTTAGCATCATCTCTTTAAAGCTCACCTATGTTGTAGTAGGAATGAGAACTTCACTCCTCTCGTGACTGAATGATATTCCATTGTATGGATATACGTTCTGTGTATCAGCTTATGGACATTTGTCATGTTTCTACCTTTTGGCTATTATGAATAATGTTACTATGAACATTCATGTGCAAGGTTTTCTGTGGGCAGGTGCTTTATTTTTCTTCTTTTAATATATTTTTATTGATTTTAGAGAGGAAGGAAGGAGCGATAGAAACATCAATGATGAGAGAGAATCACTGATCAGCTGCTTCCTGCACGCCCCCAACTGGGGATTGAGCCTGCAACTCTGGCATATGCCCTTGACTGGAATCGAACCTGGGACCCTTCAGTCCTTAGGCTAATGCTCTACCTACTGATCCAAACCGGCTAGAGCCTGGACAGATGTTTTCATTTTTCTTGTGCAGATATCTAGGAGTGAAATTGCTGGGTTGTGTGGCAACTCTACGTTTAACCTTTTCAGGAACTGTTTTCCAAAGTTCATTCACCATTAGTGTATGAGAGTTCTAATTTCCTCACATTCTCATTAACCTTTATTATTGTTTTTTATTTTAGCCACCCTAAGGGATTTAAAGTGATATTTCATTGTTGTTGTTTTTTAAGTATGCATTTTCGTAGAGGCTAATGATGCTGAACATGTTTTCACATACTTATTGGCCATTTGTATATCTTCTTTGGAGAAATGTCTATTTAGATCCTTTGCCCATTTTTAAATTGGGTTATTTGCCTTTTTATTATTGAGTTGTAGGAATTCCTTTAAAAAAAAAATATATATATATATATATTTGTCTTTTTACAGAGAGGGAGAGGGATAGAGAGTTAGAAACATCAATGAGAGAAAAACATCTATCAGCTTCCTCCTGCACACCCCCCACTGGGGATGTGCCCACAACCAAGGTACATGCCCTTGACCGGAATGGAACCTGGGACCCTTCAGTCCACAGGCCGACACTCTATCCACTGATCCAAACCAGCTAGGGTGAGGTTGTAGGAATTCTTGACATATTCTGAATAAAGTCTCTTATTAGATATAAGAGACTTTATTCAGAATATTTGATTTGCAAAAACTTTTTCCCATTCTTTGCCATCCTGATATGTCCTTTGAGGCATACATGTGGTAAATGCTGATGATGTTTGATTCTGTTACTTGTGGCTCACACTTTGAGAAACATTGCTAAGTCACCTTTGACAGGAAATCTCCAAGTGTGGGCCTTCGGCTCCCCATCCGGGCCAGCGGAGGCGCCTTCTCAGGGCTGGATGCACAGAGTCCCCGGGGACCTTCGCAGTGTTTACACCCCTCCCACTCCTGAGGTCTACCACAATAGAGCAGCTGAAATGACAGTTTGCAAATGTCCTTTATTGTGAAAACTCAATGGCCTTTGTCTCTGGAATTTGAAATTTTGATGCAAATGTTGGCAGCCTAGAGTTTGGAAGGAGGAGGGGACGGGCCCAGAGAAGAAACCACGCCATTGATCTCCATGGTGAGTCATTTCTACTCTATGTTGTCTTCGTTTTTTCTCGCCCATAAAGTGGGGGACATACCTCTGTCTCCCCATGTCAGCGGGGGCACTGTGAAGATGACTTAATCTGTATTTGTTAGAACACTGAGATCTTAAAAGACATTTCGGAGGCACAAGGTATTATTATAACAATAAATGATTTAATAGCAGGGAGAGTGAAGCTACTAAAGCAAGAATGGACAGGGGCAGGAAGGAGGGGCTGTGAGTTGTGGATAGAGGAGCTGCAGCCCAGAGCTCCTGGGCCCAGACTCAGGTTTTTATTCTTAGAGGTGAGATTGGAGATTTCTCCCAAAAAGTTCGGGTTATTTCATCTGATTCAGCATTACTTTACTGAGTGCGTCTGCAAGGAGACATGACACCCTTTTTTGGAAATAAACCGTGTGTGTGTGTGTGTGTGTGTGTGTGTGTGTGTGTACTACTACTAGAAACAATGTAAGACATTATAATCAAATGCTGAATTGAATATAATAAGTATCAAAAAGAAAAACTAGGCCAAACCGGTTTGGCGCAGTGGATAGAGCAGCGGCCTGTAGAATGAAAGGTCCCAGGTTCGATTCTGGTCAAGGGCATTTACCTTGGTTGCAGGCATATCCCCAGTAGGGGGTGTGCAAGAGGCAGCTGATTGATGACTCATCGGTGTTTCTAACTTTCTCCCTTCCTCTCTGTACAAAAAAAAAAAAAAATATATATATATATATATATATATATATATATATATATGTGTGTGTGTATATATATATATATATATATATATATATATATATATATATATATATATAAACCTAGCCAAAACCGGTTTGGCTCAGTGGACAGAGCGGCTGCCTGTGGACTGAAAGGTCCCAGGTTCGATTCCGGTCAAGGGCATGTAACTTGATGTAACTTGGTTGCGGGCACATCCCCAGTAGGAGGTGTGCAGGAGGCGGCTGATCAATGTTTCTCTCTCATTGATGTTTCTAACTCTCTATCCCTCTCTCTAAAAACTCAATAAAATATATTAAAAAAAGAAAAAAGAAAGACTACATGGTGGTGAAGAGCAGTGGTCCCATTATGCATCCCAGGTGTATCACCGACCTTGGCTTCTCAGTTCTTTTTCTTTATGACTGCAACTGTTGGTTTCAAGGGCTTAGAATAATGGCTAGCACATAGGAAGCACTCAACGTGGGCCTACCTGGGATTTTGTCTTGCACTCCTTTTGTTGGTTACACAATCTTGGCCAAGTTGGCTAGAACCCTCCCATCCTCAGTTATCCAATCTGTAAAATGGGCACAAAGATAAGTTACTGGCTACCTAGGCGGCTGTGAGGACGGTGGGAGATAACGTAAACCGCATAGTACCTACAAACGGTAAGCATACGCTAAATGAATTATTGTCACAGTCATTAACACTATTTCCCGCCCCGGTGGAGGAGTTAGGGGTGCGCGCTCAAGGATTAGTTGAATCACAACTAATTCTCAGGAAGCTGGAATACCAGGTGGGCAGGAAGGTACTAGTGGGATCCCGGTGATCAGAGAAAAGAAAGCGGGATCAAAGAAAGCGGAGGCCTGAGGATGGACCGGGCCTCCTCAAATTGTCCTCCAGCCCGGAGCCTGGCCGGCTGCATCTGGTCGAGCCGCGGCGGCTGTTTACCTCCGAGTCCCCTTCCACATTCTCGACTTTCACCTTCCCAGTGGCCGGTGCTGGGCTCCGCGGGGCTCCGCGGGGCGGCGCAGACCCTCCTCCCTGAGGAATGTGGGTCCGCGTCCCCGGCCGCGAGGCCGGCGCAGCCTCCTCCCCCGCAGCCGGGGCCCCGCCGCCTTCCCTCACCTCCGTCCGGATCCTGTTTCAAAGTCACCTGAAAGCCATTTCCTCCCCGGCCGCCCCGCCCCTCCCAGCAAATCTGCTGGAGCTTGCTTTTACCTGGAGCAGCTTTTTTAAATTTAAAAATTTTTTTGGGGGGGGGGGCTTGTTTTGCTTTTAAGAATTCTCCAAGCACCGTTTACTATGCACACTTGTCTGCACCCGGATATGAAATGCACCCAGTGGTTCTGACACCAGCGTCCCTTCCCTCCTCCTTTGGAACTGGCTTGGACGCTTAACCTGTATGAAGGACCTCTTCCAGGCTCCCACCTGGGCTTCTCCCTCTAGCCGGGGCTGGGACAGCATCTTTCATCCTTTTATCGGGGACCTTTATTGCTGCATTAGTTCGGGTTTTTAAATGCACGCTCTTGCTCCAAACCCAGCCTGCCCCTGTCCCCTACCCCCTGTCCGGTGTGTATCTTCCCATGCCTGTGTGATTACTGATTACACACAGACACACAGAGGATCCGCCTTGGTTTTTCACAAATGGGTCCTCTACTGCCGTAGGTTCTGCATCTCCCCTCTCCACCCCCGTCTCTCGAAGGACCCAGAAATCGGCTTCGTCTCCCGCCAGCTTCTCGCAGGCTCGGATTTGCACCAGGAAAAGGGTCACGGGAACCTAGTTTCAGTGAAGAATTCAAGTCGTGCCTTTCTGCCTCAGAGGGGTCGATCTGACCGGCTCTGGTGGGGGTTCAGGATCCCCCCCCCCCACCCAGATCGGACCCCCACCGGAAGCCCCTTTTCCTGTGCGTGCAACGGAGGGACGTCTGGGCGGTCCGGGGCCCATCGGGAGGCGGTGCCATCAGGAATGTGACACCGGGGTGACCCCACCACGTGCGCGTTCGAATCTGGGCGCATCGAGGCTGCACGGGAGCGGCCTGCGCGCTGGACGTGGCGGGGCCGCCGTCCGCCCACCTGCCGGCGGGGCTCCCCGGACCCCCCCGCAGCCCCCACCCCCGGCTCCAAGTCTCCCGGGCCCCCGCCGCGCCGCCGAGGGCCGGCTTCCCGCAGCGGCCGAGTCTCCACCCACTGGGAACATTCCTGGCCGCCCCTCCCTCCGCCCTCTTTCCCTCTCCCCTCCCTCCCGCCGCAGCCCGCCCGGCCCCGACTTCCTGCCTGCCGGGCGCTGGGAGCCGCGGCGGAGTCCCGGGGCCGCGGGTGGAGTGGGCGGCGCGGCCGGCAGCCTCGGCCCCTTCCGCCTGCGCCTTTCAAACTCGCGCCCGCGTCGCCGCCGCTGCCGCCTGGGCAGCCGCCTCGCGCACCGGGCGTGCGGGACCCGCGGACGGCCGCCGCTCGGTGAGTGCCCTCCGGCTGCCCCCTCTCCCTCCTCCGCCGGTGCCGCCGGTGCAGGAGCGGTGCCCGGGGTCCCCGCGAGCTCCCCCCGCCCGCCCAGCCCCGCGCGGGGGAGGACGCGGACCCGGACTCGGTGGGCATCGGGAGGCCCCGGGCTGCCTTGGCTCTTCCCGGGGCGACCCTCCCGCTCCCGGCTCCGGGCTGGAGCGCGGGAGGCTCTTGCAAGGAGACGTTTCCCGTCCTCCAGCCCCCCCACCCCGGAAACAAAAGGAGCGAACGCGCCGGGGGTGGGGGGGCTCGAGAGGCTCCGCCGAAAACCCGGGGAGCCCGCGAGGCTGCGCCCCTCTCCGCGCCCCCTGCGCGCTCGGTCGCCCGCGGTGTGGTCCTCGCCCCGGACGGCGGGCCGGCGGGGCGCACGCTCCCGGGAAGGACCGGAGCGGAGCCTCTGGTCCCGGGAGCCCGGGAGGCGCCGGCAGCCGGGTCCGGATGGTGCCACACGGCGCCGGCTCCTGGAACGGGTTAGAGCGGGTGCCAGGAGTGGGGTGCTCGGGAGCGGAAATCACCGTCCACCGCGACCTCGCCCACCCCAGGAATCGGTTTGGCTCATTTGCTCCGCGTTCGCAGCAGCCCTTGGGTTGGGAAGCTGGGATAAGGCGTGCAGACTCCAACATGTTTAAGGAGCTGCGATTACTCTGTGGAGCTGCTTTTTGAAAACAAAAGGAAGAACGGAGTGGGGATTCGAAGGGTGGGAGGCTGGAGAGGTGTGGCCTGGGTGTGTGTGTGTGTGTGTGACGATGTGACGGGCAGTGGTTGGAGTTTCATCTCTGAGGTCACTCTAAACTGTTGGCGGGTGAAGGGGCCTGTCCCCTGCTCTGGGGGCTCCCCAGGAGGGGACCCAGACCGCAGCACCCTACAGATGCCCAGAGTCCCACCATCCCTGCCTCTGCACGCAGCCCAGTCACACTGACCTTGCTCAAGAAATAATAAGCAGGGAGAGAGGTGACAGCCTCCGTGGGCTTCCTGCTGAGCAGATCACTTGCCTCCCTTGAGGGCGGTGTCTTTCCAGCCCCTCCTCGGCTGGGCTGGGAGTGGACTGCTGAGGGACTTAGCTGGGGGTACCTCATCTCCTCCTTTCCTAGCAGAAAACCTAGGGAGTAAGAACCAGAGGAAGGTGTACCCCGTCCCTCTGTTCTTCACCCCTTCCCTGCCGTCCTGGGACACCACATCTCCTCCCACAGCTGCTGATAACCCTATTCTACCTCCCCCCCGCCCCCCCTTTTCCGAGAGAATTGGACAATCCTCCGGCTCCCTGGGTATCTGGTTCTGGGTATGGGGCAAACCAAGAAGCAGAGGGAGGGGTTTGTGTAAGAGCTTGGGAGCCTTTCTACTGCCTTTCATTAGAAGTGGCATAGGTCGGTGTCTGTCTGTCTCTCTCTCTCACCCCCCCCCCCCACACACACCCACACCCACCTCCAGAGCCCCACGCAGGAATTCTTAGCTAAGGAAAAAAGAAAACAGACGACGTGGTCTAGCAGGAGGATGGAAAGAGCTCTAGGAGCTCCAGCCTGGGAGTCCAGCAGAGGATTCTGTCCGACTTTTAGTCCCGTCTCTACCGCATCCCATCAAAGACTAATAGTCTCTTGGGCTGGAAGGCATCTCTGATTTGCCTATTCCAGTGATTGGCAAACTGTGGCTCGAGAGCCACATGCGGCTCTTTGGCCCCTTGAGTGTGGCTCTTCCACAAAATACCACGGCCTGAGTGAGTCTATTTTGAAGAAGTGGTGTTAGAAGAAGTTTAAGTTTAAAAAATTTGGCTCTCCAAAGAAATTAAATCATTGTACTGTTGATATTTGGCTCTGCTGACTAATGAGTTTGACGACCAGTGGCATTTACGTGAAGACAGCAGAGCTCAGAGATGGAAGGTGATTTGAGCCTGCACTCAGGTTCGCTCACTCTGGCTAATCGTGCTTTCCCCCCCAACATGACTTGGGCAAGTCACTTGTCTTTTTTTTGACTCAGTTTCCACATGGGGTGCGTGCCTGCTCTTCCTTATAGAGGCTGGGGTGAGGTAGACTCCGGTGAAGCCACGAATGTGGAGAGTGCTCCATACATTCCTGTACAAAGTAAGGGCTCCGCTGTGCCTGAGAGGGGCCCTCTCCAGAGCCTTAGGATTTCCTGGGGTGGGCCCACATGTGCCGCACGGAAGGGTAGACCCCAGAAGCCAACGGTGGAAGTTTGCACCGCTGGCCGGTAGTATCTCAGCTCCAGAGCAAACATTTGCTTCACCAAATCTCTGGGTCACTGTTTACACTGGAGGAGGCCAAAGGCCATGGCCTGGGAGCTGACCAGGGTTGGAGGGGAAAGGACTGGGCTGGCCCCTCCCTCCCCACTCGGAACCTTGGGAAGGCTCTGGCTCCAGGCCCGGAGTGTTGCTACAAGCCTAGGCTGGAGCTGACCTGGAAGGGCTAACTGTGGAGCCATCTAGCTGTTTGCTGTTGTGTTCGGGGTGGATGCCGGGGGTGCCGAGGACTCTGGCTTTGGGAATGCGTTGCCTTTCCTGCGGCACCGAGGGCTGTTTTGGGCTCCTCGTTTGCCCCCCTCCCCCCATCCCAGGCTGCCCCTCTGGCCCCGATGGCTGCTCTGCCCCCCCTCTCCGGCCAGCTGCAGGCCCGCAGGCCTTTGTTCCAGGCCCGCCCTCCCCGGCAGAAGCCCTCAGGCTGGGGCCTGGCCGCTGGAACTCACTCGGGCGGCAGGAAGCCTCTCCTGGAGGGCCTGGCAGACCCTTGTTTCCTCCTGTGAGGCTCCTCTTGGGGCCCCCAGCTGGCCCCTGGCCAGATTCTCCCGCTATCTTTTCTCATCCCCTTTCTCCCCGTGAATAGTTGGATCGCTCTCTTTTTCTTCCATACTCATGTCTCTTAGTTCTGTTTTAAAGCATTTGTGCATTCACACACTCGTTATTTATTTGGCACCTATTACATGCGAATGCTAGACGCAGGAAACGCAGCGGTGAACAAAATATCAATACACAACTGCCATTGACCTGTGCAGTGGACTTGTAGTGGGGGAAGCTGACAATGAGCAAGGCCAATGATTGAACTAGAAAGCATTGTAGCCTGGCTCAGTAGTCCTGTGTACAGAAGGCTTTTTGTGGGGGGCGGGGGGAGGGGGGAAGGAGTGGCCGTCATCAGGCGGGGCAGCTGCGTGTAAGGGAGGCAACCAGTTGATGCTCCTCTCTTACATCAGTGTTTCTCTTCTTCCCCTTTCCCTTCTCTCTAAAATCAACGAAAACATATCCTTGGGTGAGGATTAAAAAAAAAAAAAGAAGCATTTTAGAGATAAGTAGAAGGACGAGATCGGATTGGCGGTTGTGAGTTTTAGAGGATGTCTAAGATGGAGTGGTCTGGGCAGCAGCTGGAGGGAGCGGACGTTTGAGAGAATGCCTGAGGCGGTATTTCCCTCCATCTCCGATTTTCCTTTTCTTGAAACCTCCCTGCAGCCCTCTGCGAACTTGGGCGCACCTGGGTTCAGATCCCTGCGAGGCGGCCTGTTAGCCCTGAGGTGCTGAGCTCCTTTGTGCCCGCGTTTCTCACCGGTAAAACGGAGTTAGTCATCGCACGTACCACGTACGGTCTTGTGAGAATGAACAATGAGATGATGTGTGCTAAGTGCTTCGCAAAAGCCAGTACAGGTGTTCAGTGAAGGATAGTCTTGTTATTTCTCAAGAAGGTTTCTTTTTATTTCAGTTATTCGGTGGGAATGGGGAATTCGAGGGAGGTGAAAATAGAAATCCTAGTTCGTTTCTGCAGGACCTGAGGTTCTGGGTCGTTGAAGATGTGTGGCGGGAAGGAGAATGCTGCTTGCCCTGGTGGTGGCTGGGCTGGGGGCAGCCCTGATCCTCTCTTGCTCTGGAATTCTCGTTTTCCACCAGCCGGGATGATTCACACCTTAATCTCTGGCCTCTCCACTGGGCCTCAGGCTGGAATGGCTCGGCCCCTCCGGCCGTTTTGTAGATAAGTTTGCTGGCTAGGGGTTGGGATGGAAGGGTGGGGAAGTGAGGGAGGGCTGGGCAGAGGGTGGGCGGAGCTGTTCTAGGGAGCCTGTGGAGGTGGCTGGAGGATTGGGATGGAGGCTCAGAGGCAGCCCCGAAAAGTTATAAGAAGGATCCACAGGGGCCAGAAGGTAGAGTCACGGAATGGACAGACGCTCTATGAGATCTTGGGGTTTACCTGCCCCCTGACTGCTCAGAGCTGCCGGGCTTCGACCCAACCCCAGGAGGCTCTTTCCCTCCCAGCTGAGACCAGGACCTCGAAGGGAGGGGCCCGTCGAAAAGACAGCTGTCACGGGCTGCGGTGAGCGGTTTCCTGGGGGCCCTGCGGCTCCGGAAGCCGGGCGGTGGAGGGTGGGGCCCGAGGAAATGGTCACTGGCCAGACCACTCCCCGGGAGAGCCCTCTGCGCTCCCAGGCCAGCCGGGCTGGCCCTGCGGCGAGGGAACTTGTGCCTGGAGACCAGCTGAAGCTAGATACGATCTGGCCTCAGAGGAAGTTGCAAAGAGGGCCCTGAACTGCCCCAGACAGTTTTGTCGCTGGAGAGAGAAACCTGGGCGGGTCAGTTAACCTGTGATGGAAATGGGGTGCGCGTGGAGACGCCGGCTGCCTCTCCGGGGGTTAGCTGTCTGGATAAAGGCTGGTCTTGGCAACCGGTCTCTGCTGTGTTCGCCTTATTTTGGTGAAGCTCTCTGTGGGCAGGAACGCTGCTTGACTCATCTTTGTTCCCACACGGCCTGCAGAACAGTGGAAAGGAATCCGGGCAGCTGAGCTTGCCCTGGGGTCCTGCCCTGAGGAATCGGGGCATAGTGGGCTCAACTGTGCCCACTTTTGGTCCAGGAAATTAGGGGGAAGAAGGCGTGTGTGTGTGTGTGTGTGTGTGTGTGTGTGTGTGTAGCCCAGCCCCTGTGGGCTGTTGCTATCTGGAAATGCAAGCTAAGGGGGAGAGGGGCTTTTGTAGCCCTTTTGCTGGCCCCTGGGGAGGGAGCTTTGGTTTAAGCTCAAGAAATGGGTTTTCTGGGCTTTCTGTTCCCTGCTGAGCTGACTGGGGCTGAACATAGGACGCGATGGTGGCTGTGCGGGGAGCTTTTGGGAAAGTTTGAGGTTGGTTGGCTTTGTTTATTGTTGGGGTCTGGTGAAGAGTGAGCGGATGTAAGAGGAGGGAGTCAGTTTTACTGTGGTAATAGTACCCCAAGAGGAGAGATGGGCTCCGCAGGTACTACGAGGCTTTGAGACCCGTGCGTGTGTGTGTGTGTGTGTGTGTGTGTGAATCAGAGGTTCTTGAGCAAGAGATGGCAAGTGTTTGTTGAAAGGAAAAGGGAACCAGTATGCAAGCAGCCTCTGTGCATCCTGCACATTGCTACATCCCCTGTGCTTGCTGGGTTCCAATAGGTAGTTTGTCGAATAACTAAAACCCTACTGTGTGGTGAAAGGCATTTTCACACTCCTCGCACGTGTTCTGTTCCTGTCTGAAAGTGCCCAGGATATGAGATTCTAAGAAGGAAGCCTGTGGTCAGCCTGGAAAAGTGAAAGGGGACCGGTCCTCCCACTCCTGCTGCATTTTGCCCCCAAGCGGACTGCAGGGTGTGCGTACAGTCTTGAATATGGTTCATCCCATAATATGTCCCATAGAATCGCATAACGTCTCTCCTACCTCATCCAGGACTTGGCCACCCAGCAGCCATACTTATCCGCATAAAGCCAAATTGTTAGGTCTCAGGTCAGCCAGGACTCAAGTTACTACCTTTCTTCCCACATCAGCCCCTGCAGACCCTGTTTAACTTTTATATCTAAGCTGTGTCCTCCTGTTTCCAAGCCCACAACTGCAAGGAAGCAGCAAAGAAGAGTGTAAAGAGACTGGCATTGAGAGGAAAAATGGCCACAGTGCCACTAAGAGTTGATAGGAGGTGTGGGCAGAGACCAAAGGCTATAAGAAGGCAGTCCCCATGTACGAGTCGGGAGTCATCTATTTAGGAGGAATGGCTTGGCGCTTCTGGGCCTTGTGGGAAATCCTTGTTCTGATAATTGATGCAACGGCGTGGGTCGACCTGGAGAGTATCACGATAAGTGAAATAAGTCAGTCAGAAAAGGCTAAGAACCATAGGATTTCACTCACCTGTGAGATATAAAACTGAAACTCGGACACAGACAACAGTATGGAGGTTACCAGAGGGGACGAGGGTGAGGGAGTAGTGAAGGGTAAAGGGGGCCAAATACCTGGTGATGGAAGATGATTGGACTTTGGGTGGTGGGCACACAATGCAATGTACAGATCGTGTGTCATGTGCACTAGAAACCTATATAATCTTATTAACCAGTGTCACCCAATAAATTAAAATTTTTTTTTAAAGTTTATTAAAAAAAGAAAGGTAATTTATGCTTTTCTGGTAATTGTGACCTGGAGTCATCAAGAAGAGGTTAAATTTATATTCCTCGGTCCTGTTTAGGAAGGAGGTGGAGTGCATATTTTTAAAAGATTCCCAATCAGATTGATTAAAATTTTAAAAAAATGTTTATATTGCCTGGCCTGTGTGGCTCAGTGGTTGAGCATCGACCTATGAACCAGGAAGTCAAGGTTCGATTCCTGCACATGTGCTGGGTTTTAGGCTCAGTCCCCTGTAGGGGACATGCAGGAGAAAGCTGATCAAGGATTCTCTCTCATTATTGATGTTTTTCTTTCTCTTCATCCTTCTTCTCTGAAATCAATAAAAAAAAATATTTAAAAAAAGTTGAGCCCTAGCCGTTGTGGCTCTGTGGATAGAGAGAGCATCAGCCTGCAGACTGAAAGGTCCCGGGTTTGAGTCCAATCAAGGGGGACATGCCTGGGTTGTGGGGTGTGTAGGAGGCAGCCAATCAATGATTCTCTCTCATCATTGATGTTTTTCTATTTCTCTATATATGTGCTGCCGAAGCGAGCACATGTTTTTCTATCTCTCTGAAGTCCCTTCCTCTCTGAAGTCAATAAAAATATCTTTTAAAAAAAAATTGAGCCCTAGCTGATTTGGTTTAGTGGTTAGAGCATCTGCCAGCAGACTAAAGTTCGATTCCTGGTCAAGGGCATACACCATGGTTGCAGGCTCCATCCCCAGCTCCGGTCAGGGCACATGTGGGAGGCAACCAAGCAATGTGTCCCTCTCACAGACGTTTCTTTCTCTTTGCCTCTCCCTCTCCTTTCCATACTCTCTTGGGTGAGGATTAACACACACACACAAAATGTTGATACTTAGGTAATACTATCACCAATCCTTTCACAAGGTGAAATGAGTGGTGTTACCCCCTCCACAGATAAGGAAACTCGGAAGGTTCACTCAGCCAGGACTTGGGGATGCACTGAACTTCTGAGAGGACTCTTCAGTGCATGCTCTTAGCTTTAGGACCCTAGTCTTTTGAAACTCCTGACTTCCTTAAAAATGTGGCCTTTTGGACAGCTCTCCTGCAGCGAGTCAGGGTTTTACAGTGTTAACAGTAGAGCCAGGAAGAGTCCACCTTAACTCAGCTCTCCCCAGGCAGACTGCCAGTTCCCCTAAAGGGCACTTGCCTGGGTGAAAACAAGAATGTTTCCAGTACACTTACACCCGAAGCACCTGCCTGGGTGTCACAGCCCTTCCTGAGGCCAGAGGAGGACAGGGAGGAGCTTCAGTTTCAAAAACCCCAGGCCTCTGCCTGCCCATCAGGAGCGCTGTCCCTTTGTTTCGGTTCTGGGTGCTGCTGAAAGATGCTGTGCTGTGCAGTGTTGGCGCTGGATATTCCAGCCCAGCGGTCAGCAAACTCATTAGTCAACAGAGCCAAATAGCAACAGTACAGCGATTGAAATTTCTTTGGAGAGCCAAATTTTTTTAAACTTAAACCTCTTCTAACGCCACTTCTTCAAAATAGACTCGCCCAGGCCGTGGTATTTTGTGGAAGAGCCACGTTCAAGGGGCCAAAGAGCCACATGTGGCTCGAGAGCCACAGTTTGCTGACCACTGTTCTAGGCGGTATCCAGGGTGGTGGGAGCTGCCCTGTATGGGAACCCCTACACCATCCAAATCTGGCAAATGGTAATTTTATCATGTCTGCTTCTCTCGTTTATCGAGATAGAATGTGACATACATTTGAAGCTCCCTTTGTTTTTCTCCCTAGTCCCCTTCTCTTCCCTCCCTCCCCAGAAATGGCATTTTCCTGAATATGGTGTTTATCATTCCTATGCATGTTTTTATACTGTTTACTGTAATCTGTAAGGAATTCATATACTGTGTTGCTTGAAATTTGATCTGTACCCTGTTGAATGCGTTCTTCTTGAACTTGCATTTTCTGGATTTATTTCTGGATTTACCCGTGTTGATATATTTAAATCTAGGTTATTCATCTAACTGTATCTGTTGGTATGTGTTGTATAAGTACATCACAGTTGCCTTGTTAGTGGACTTTAGGTGGTTTCCATCTTCGCAGCACTATAAAGAATACTGGATTGGACATTCACGGGACTGCCTTCCTTCTCGGCTGTGTGTATCAGCAGTGGGATTACTGGGTCAAAGTTGTGCTTTTTAAGACACTGCTGACCAAATACTGCCCCCACATGATTCCTAACCAATTTATATTCTTACCAGGAAGATGAGCGCTCCTATTTCACTAACATCTCGATTGCATCTTTTACCCTAGTAGACATGAAATGGTATTTTTAAATTATCTTATAAATTGGTTTTTAAGGTTAGCACTTTGATTACAGGAAGGGATGGTCACTTTTCCTGTTTATTGTCCAAGCATGTTTTTTATTCTGTGAATGTTGCACTTCATATTAAAGAAAATTTTTTTTAAACCAGTTAATATATTCATGTGATTCAAACCCTCAAATGGAATACAGAGAAAAATTTCCCAGCCCTGTCTCCTAGCTCACCATGTCTGCACCCTGCAACCTGTTAGAGGTTCTTGTGTGCTTTTACACTTTTAATTGCCATCATCTTTTTCTTACTGATTTTTAGGAGTTAAAAAATACATGTTAAATAATTATCTTGCTTGCTGATCATATTTATTAAATATAGCTCTGGATTGTCTTAATTTTATTAATGTCATTTTTCATAGGGAAGCTTTAATTTTTTTTTGGAAGCTTTAATTTTAATGTCAGATTTACTAATTTTTGTTTGTACTTTCTGCTTCTTGTTAAAGAAGTCCTACTCTTTAAAAAAGAAAGAAAGAAAGAAAGAAAGAAATCCTACCCTGATTTAAAAATATTTTTTGTTTTATTTTTTCCATCACCACTTATCCCCTCTAAGCCCTCTTTGATATTTAAAAAAATATATATTTTATTGATTTTTTACAGAGAGAAAGAGAGAGGGATAGAGAGTTAGAAACATCGATGAGAGAGAATCATCGATCAGCTGCCTCTTGCACACCCCCTTCTGGAGAAGTGCCCAAAGCCAAGGTACATGCCCTTAACCGGAATCGAACCTGGGACCTCTCAGTCTGCAGGCTGACGCTCTATCCATTGAGCCAAACCGGTTTCGGCAGCCCTCTTTAATTTTTAAAAAATGTTTTTTTCACCGAGATCGGTTTGGCTCAATGGATAGAGCGTCGGCTTGGGGACTGAAGGGTACCAGGTTCGATTCCGGTCAAGGGCATGTACCTTGGTTGCGGGCATATCCCCAGTAGGGGGTGTGCAAGAGGCAGCTGATCGATGACTCTCTCTCATCGATGTTTCTAACTCTCTATCTCTCTCCCTTCCTCTCTGTACAAAATCAATAAAAAATATATTTAAAAAAGTTTTTTTCGTTTCTACTCTGAATTTATAAATCTATATTTTAATGTTCTGTTTTATAAATTTAAGTTTTGCTTCCTATACTTAAATTTTAAAAATGTTTTTATTGACTTGAGAGAGAGAAAGGGAGAAGGATAGAGATAGAAACATCTATGAGAACATTGATGGGCTGACTCCTGCACGCCCCCTATTGGGGTTCGAGCTCCCTGACCAGGAATTGAACCTGTGACCTCCAGGTGCATGGAACAATGACCTCAACCAACTGAGCCACAGGACCGGGCCCACACTTAGATTCTAAATTCACCTGGAATGCATGTGTGTGGACATATATGTTTTTATTTATTTATTTATTTATTTTTTAGAGGAAAAGAGAGAGAGACCTTGATTGGCTGCCTCCTGCATGCATCTTGACTGGGATCAAACCCACAACCTGGGTGTGTGCCCGACCAGGAATTGAACCTGGTGGAAACCTTTTGGTGGATGGGGCGACAACCAACTGAGCCACACCAGCTGTTTATTTTTTAATATGACACGAGTTCTCAACCTTGGTTACACATTAAACCTCATGAGAAGCTTTTAAAAAAACGTACTGATGCCTCACCTCAGATCTGACCAATAAAATAAAAATACTTTGGGGTGGGATCCAGGCAGGATTATGAAACACGTCTGAGGTGATTTTTATGGTCAGCCAAGGGTGAGAGCCACTCAGCCTTATAAGATGGAACTGATTTTATTTTATTTTCCAGAGGAATGGCCAATTTTCCCAGTACTCATTATGGAATAGTCTGAAGTTCCCTTCCTCTCTGAAATCAATAAAAATAAAATAAAATTCACCTGGACTCATGTGACATTTTTCCTGTAAGAAGTCATGAACCGCCGAAACCGGATTGGCTCAGTGGATAGAGTGACGGCCTGTGGACTGAAGGGTCCCAGGTTCGATTCCGGTCAGGGGCATGTACCTTGGTTGCGGACACATCCCAGTGGGGGGTGTGTGTGCGAGAGGCAACTGATCGATGATTCTCTCTCATTGATGTTTCTAACTCTCTATCCCTCTCTCTTCCTCTCTGTAAAAAATCAGTAAAATATATTTAAAAAAAAAAAAAAAGAAGTCATGAACCCACACACTACGGGCTGGCCCTGGGCAGACAGACCCCCTAGGGCCAGGCCCCCTTTCTGGAAGCAGGAGGACAGAGCGAGAACGCTGATGGAGCAGTTGGTCTCTTCTTTGTGGCCTTCTTCCCAGCTGGAGCATTATTCCGTGATAGCAAGGCTTTGCCTCGTTCATCGCTTTGTCCTCAGCACCTGGCCTGTGGTTAGACCGACAGCAAACATGAGTGAGTGTGAGTCGTCCTGTTTCAGACAGGAAGCCGGCTCAGTCCGAGGTCTGCCGCTGCAGGCAGCAGAGAGGAGGTGAACAGTGTGACTCGCATTTTCAAACCTTTCCCCGTGTCTCTACTGGGGGTGTCTTTTCCTCCCATCGTACGAACCCCCCAAAATACCATTCACCTGGCATGTGTTCCCACAGCCGCCAAAATCGGGACTAGGCTTTTGCAGGCTGGAAGCCCTGGGCGGAAACGGGGTCCAGCAGCCCAGGAGGATCTGGTTCTCCTTACTTTGAAGAGGCAGTAATGGAGTTAGGTAGACAGGGCTCCCACGGAAGATAAGATGCCCGCTGCTCCCTGAGCCGCCGTGCGGATGAGAGCTCCCCCTGGGACAGCTTCCAGGTGGAGAAGGTGGTTTTGTGCTTGTGCCCAGTCATCTATTTTTCTTAAAAACATTTTATTTTTTATTTTTATTTTAAATTTCTTTATTGATTAAGGTATCCATAAAAATCACCTCAGACGTGTTTCATAATCCTGCCTGATCCCACCCCAAAATATTTTTATTTTATTGACTAAGGTATCACATATTTGTCCTCAACCCCCCCATTCCAATCCCTCACCTCCCCCCACTCATGCCCCCACCCCCCTATTGTCCTTGACCACTGGTTAGGCTCACATGTATGCACATAAGATCTTTGGTTTAAAGAAAAATTATTGATTTTTTTTTTTTTTCAGAGAAGAAGGGAGAGGGAGAGAGAGCTAGAAACATCATCGATGAGGGAGAAACATTAATTAGCTGCCTCCTGCACCACCCCCTACTGAGGATGTGCCTGCAAACAAGGTATATGCCCTTGACCGGAATCGAACCTGAGACCCTTGAGTCCTCAGGCCGATGCTCTATCCACTGAGCCAAACCGGTTTCAGCATCAAAAGTCTTTATACAGCTCAAGATGGGGTACTCCTGGGGGCATGATGGCTGGCCTTTGTCCCGGGTCATCTGGGTGACATCCTGGGTGATTCCGTTCTGGCCCCTTTCTAAGGTGGCCTCACAGTGTGGGAACTTGTTCTGAGCCAAGTGTTCCTAGGGCCCCAGGGCATTCCCACAAGGGGGCTTCGGGGTGGCACCTTCCGGTCCCATCCTAAGGGACCTGGTGTTGGGGCGTGAGTTTCCCTCTGACCCCCGCTGGCCAGTCCCGGGTAAGGGAGCAGGCAGCTCCGGATGTCAGGGCTGCTGTGAGGAGATTGTATAGAGAGTGTGTTTAGCGCGATGCCTGGGATGTCCAAATACAATACTAGTTGATATTATTACAGTCTGGCATCTTGGGAACCCCGTGTGTCTGAATTTCTTGATCTGTAAGCCTGATGCTCCCCTGCCCCTCCCCTGTGCCCGGGCTGCGGTTAAAGACGGAAGGGTTAATATCCTCGGGCTTCGAGGGCCTGGGGTGGGGGAGGAGCCGCATAAATGGAGTATTATTGTGCTGGTGAATGAGCCGGCTTTGTTCGGCTGCCCTCTGTACTTCCTGCAGTCAGTGTCCCCGTGTTTAAAGTGTTTAAATTGCTGGGGGTATTTGCATGTCCTCCTCCGCAGTGTGGTGCTCACCTGCCTGGCCCTGGCCCTGGCCCGGGTCCCGGCCAGCGGGGCCGGCTGCATTGCGGTGGGAAGCTGTGTTTCCTCTGCGAGGGGCCTCCCCGGCATCAGGAATGACAGAAATGCAGAAAGTATGACCCACACGCAGAACTGGTTCTGAATAGAACGTTTATGGGGGAGGTTTTGCAGGAGGCGCAGGCGCTGTAATTCCCCAGGCTGCTGGAGCCTGTTAACTGCTCCCCTGCCGGTGGGGGAATGCTGCCTCCCGGTCCCTCGCGGCCCTCCCGCCCAGATGGGAGCCCTTTTGAGGAAAGCAGTAGGTACCCAGCGGGGGGCCAGGCCAGGGGTGCGAGTGGGGTGTGGCCAGGACTCTGTCAACGCCAAGCTCCCAAGCCTTCCAGGGCCCCATCCCTCCCCCACCCCCCTTCTCCTTGAAACCCGGCCAGACACAGGCTTCGGGGCAGAAGGTAGGTTTCTCCTTTGGGGGCTCAGAAACAGGCCCTCACAGGTACAGGGCTAGGACAGACAGCCGGTCCTTGTTATCCTGCCTGGCTGCGTCAGCGCCCGCAGGCCCGTGACCTTGGGAGGGGACCGCGGAGGTTCTGCTAGGGGCCTTCCGAGGGCCTTCCGGTCTCTGGGCGTCCAGACGTGGGTCGTGGCAGGAGTGACCCAGCGCCCGCACGCAGGCACGCACTCACTGGGGAAAAGCAGAGTTAATCTCCCTCTTCTTCCTGGAGTTCCCTTTTCCCAGAATCCACAGAGTGTGGTTCTTAGAAAATCAGGCAGTGGCAGGTGGAGCAGGTGAAAGGCCATTCTCCCCACCCTATCTTGTCCTTGACGGACGCCACCAGGCAGGGGCAGTTCTCGCCACTCTGGGGCAGCTGGCCGTGCCATTGCCCCTCACTTCTGGAGCTCTGGGGTTTGGGGACCACTGCCCTCCTGTCCAGCTGTGTAACCTCTCAGCTGGGGGAGAAAGCTCCTCTTCTCCCCCTGGGGAACTGGTTGGATGAGTTTTCTGGGCCTCCCTGGTGAGGCCCCCGTAGAAGGAAAGGCAGGGACCTGGGGGTGGGGGTGGGGCAGGTGCTGAGGGGGAGGAGGGCCCTCCTGGGCTCTGGGACAGGGACCCCTGACAGGCAGTGCACGGGGCCCTGCTGTCTGAAGGGCTGGCTGCCGTTGAGAACTGACCGTAGTGCGTGAGTCTGGGAGGTCTGCCTGGGAGATCCACGTTCCTACGTGTTCTGGGTCAGACACTGGGCCCAAGGTCAGCGTCCAGGACAAAGAAGGGGTGTTCGTGGGGCTCCTCTCTTGCTGAAGTGCCTGTGGGATGGGGAAGGGCAGGGCTGGTTTGACGATGGAAACCACAGGAGGGGCTGCTCACACTTGTACACTTTTCTGGACGCTGATGCCCGGAAATGGAGAGGAAGCTTCCTGCTGGCAGCCTTGCCCCTGCATCTAACTTGCCTGGGGAGGGACAGTGAGAACTTGGGCTGAGGAACCCCTCACCTGGGAGGTGTACACTGGCGTGGGCGGAGCCACTGGCCTGAAAGTTCCATTGGCCATTCCCTTCCGCTTAGGCCCAGGCTCTCCCTCCCTCCCTCCCTCCCTCCCTCCCTTCCTTCCTTTTTTTTTAAAGAGAGGAAGGGAGGGGGCAGAGAGTTAGAAACATCAATCAGCTGCCTCTTGCATATCCTCCATTGGGGATGTGCCAGCAACCAAGGTACATGCCTTGACTTGAATCGAACCTAGGACCCTTCAGTCCACAGGCCGACACTCTGTCCACTGAGCCACACCGGTCAGGGCCCGGTCTCCTTTTCTAGAGGAGGCGCTCTCATCCTCCTTTTAGAGGCACTTAATTCCCAGGTGGCTTCATAGCTTCACATCTGCTTGGGGCTTGTCCCTTTTCCCTTCCCAGGGGTTGGAAGATGACTCCTCCTTTCTCGCAGGTGCTTCCTAGGGCTCTTTCTCCTCCTCTAAGTGGTCAAAGGAGTCGGCATCTCTGGGTTCTTTTTAAAAAAATAACATTTTATTGAATTTTTTTACAGAGAGGTGGAGAATTAGAAACATCGATGAGTGAAATATAGACCAGCTGCCTACTGCACACCCCCTATTGGGAACGTGCCCACAACCAAGGCACATGCCCTTATCGGAATCGAACCCGGGACCCCTCAGCCTGCAGGCAGATGCTCTATCCACTGAGCCAACACTGGTTATCTGGACTCCTGCTGCCATAGTCCACCTGGCGGTTTCTCACACCTGGTCTCAGAGCGCCCCATCTCTATGTGTCTCACACCAGGCCTGGCTCAGGTGTGTCCTTTTCCATAGAGCTGTCGGTCCCAGGCCTGCCTTTCGGCCTGGCCTCTTGCTGCCAGCTGCCCAGGGCCGTAGGTGGTCCGGGTTCTTTAGGGACTCAACTGTCCCAGGCTGCTGCCTCAGCTAACGTGCCCCCTCCTTGAAGTGGACCCCGCCCCGCAAGTGGTACTTCTGTACCGGCATTCAACACACTGCTGTGTGTGGATCATCTGTTACGTGGCTGTTTTCCCTCCTAGAGTTCAGTTCCTCAAAGACAGGGACAGCATCTTCTTTAGTTCAGGGTCCCCAGGGCCCAGCAGGCATTTGCCCCTCCCGGGAGGCAATCTGGAATTCCCATACTGCCCACGACACCCTCTTCCTCCTGCTACTGGTGCACTTGTCTTGTTTCTCCTGATGGACTATCAGCTCTGGGGAGCGGGTTCTGGGTGTGGTTTGTTTTTGGACCTCCCTCAAGGCTGCCACGATGTCTTTGTGCAAAGTGAGTGCTTAAAAATACTTGTCCAGCCAAAGTCGGTTTGGCTCAGTGGATAGAACATCTGCCTGCGGACTCAAGGGTCCCAGGTTCTACTCCAGTCAAGGGCGTGTACCTTGGTTTCGGGCACATCCCCAGTAGGGGGTGTTTCTCTCTCATCAATGTTTCTGACTTTCTATCCCTCTCCCTTCCACTCTGTAAAAATCAATAAAATATAATAAAGAAAAAATACTTGTCCAGTGACTTCTGAAGCTCACAACTTCAGTAGGAAGGGCAGTCGTGTCATCTCGAAAGAGGGTGGACTTGGGGCAGAACCCCTGCCTTGCTCCTTCTATCCAGCTGGTTAGGACAGAACTAGGACTGGTGTCCAGCGGTGCTGGCTGGAGCCCTGGGCTCATTCATACACATTCTGCTGCTCTCCCTCCCCCCCCAACCCCCATGTGATATTCCCTGGGACTTAGAAAATGGGCGAACACCAGGGCTTTGCCCCGTCTCTTGCACCTTTGTCTTATGTCCCCGCATGTCCACCTTCATGAAGCTGGCTTTTGTCTTTTCTTTAAAACCCAAGGATCAGCCGAAAACCGGTTTGGCTCAGTGGTAGAGCGTCGGTCTGCGGTCTGAAAGGTCCCAGGTTCGATTCCGGTCAGGGGCATGTACATTGGTTGTGGGCACTTCCCCGGTAGGGGGTGTGCAAGAGGCAGCTGGTCGATGTTTCTCTCACATCGACACTTCTAGCTCTCTATCCCTCTCCCTTCCTCTCTGTTAAAAAAAAAAAAAAAAAAAAAAAAAAAAATCAATAAAATATATTTAAAAATAAATAAATAAAATAAAACCCAAGGATCAGTGTCAAGGACCACGGATATGTGATTTTGCTACCTCCCGTTTTACCTTACATTCTGCTCCTCCTCAGGCCTGCTCTCCATGGCTCCGCTCCTCCAGCTCGGAGCCGGACATGCCGTCCTCCCTGTGGAACCCCGAGGAATGCGTCTTGCCCGCTGCAGGGGGGGACTTGGAATTATTTATACTTCATCTTCTGGCTTGACCTTCTGTTGGGCATGGACGTTGGACTGTTTTCCTTTCCAGCGGAGTTGGTTTATGTTTGCCCTTTTGAGCGCTTGGTCCAAGGAGATGCTGGGATCATAGATGATGGATGGCCGGTGGGGAGGGTTAGGTCACGCTGGCTCACCACGTTTCACAAATACCTTTGTTGCCGATTTGAGATGTGGTCCAACATTTTTGGTACAAGTCAGAAAACTCTTCTGCCCTGGTTGCTTGTGGGACAAATAATAATTTATCCATCATCATCATCATCATCATCCTCATTGCCACCATTTATGGTGGTCTTTCTCTGTCAGATGTTGTACACATGGCTTTGCTTGTATCATCTCAATCTTGGAGATCAACCAGGTTGGTGGTGTTATTATTATTTAAATATATTTTTATTGATTTCAGATAGGAAGGGAGGGAGCAAGAGACAGAAACATCAATGATGAGAGAGAACCATTGGCTGCCTCCTGCATGCCCCCTACTGGGGATGGAGCCCGCAATTGGGCATGCGCCCTTGACTGGAATTGAACCCAGAACCCTCAGACTGCAGGCCAATGCTCTACCCGCTGAGCCAAACCAGCTGGGGCCAGGCTGGTATTATTGCTCTGCTCATTTTGCAGAGGAGGAACTTGAAGCTTGGCTAGATCAGGTGACTTGCCCGAGGCCACACACAGCCGTAAAAGTGGAGGATCCTGGGCTTAAGCCAGCAGGCCTGCCTGACTCCAGAGCCTGCGGATCCGTTCAGCGGATAGAACCTCTGGGCTCTGAGGACTTCCGGGCGCGCACATACTTATGTGTTCTCTCTTCCTCTGCTGAGAACCCTGGGGACCCAGTGAGGCCCCTCTGTTCCCCCGGGTTCCCGCTGAGATCCTCCAGATGCCTTTGACCGGATGCCGTTGTAAATGCTGCCGCTCTTGAAGGTGTGGCTCCTGTTTCCTCATCACCCCCACCCCAGCCTAGAGACCTCGAATCTGGCAGCCCCTCCCGTGGGGAAAGGGGCAGCAAGATGGCTCATTGGCAGGGCTGGGCCCCTGTATTTTGCTGATCAGGATCTGTGGTCCTAGGAGCCGTTTTGACCTAGAGATGAGAGGGGTGATTGGGTCTGTGTGATTTTTAGCACCGGATTGGACTGCTCCATCTTCTGGGGACATTATGTCATTTCCCTGCTTGATGACAAGTAGTGCTGGCAGCCACGTTGACCTGCCCTGGCTGTGAGCAACATCAGTTTCTAATCCACAGTAATTGCTCTCACTTGCCATGAGCACATGTCTACGGGAAACCTCCTGCTGGCCTGTTGGTAGAGGGACCTTCTTGCAGTTCCTTCTCCAGACTCCAAAGCAGTCCTGCGGCCACTGCCCCCCTCCGCCCAGTTTCTGTGGCTGGTCCCTTGGCGTGTGGCACGGCCGGGCAGCTGTCCTGTTCCGGTCCTTCTCCGGGCAAGCAGGCTGGGGCTGGTGGGGTGAGTGGGCAGTCACCACTCCCGGTGCCTCCTGGCTGATGGGAAACTCGCTGGCAGTGACTAATGTGGAAACCCATTAGTCAAGGAGGAACTCAGATCTTAACTTTGACCACTGTTTATTGTTCACCTGACTGAGGGAGTGGTGAGAGGTGCCTCAGGCACGCTCCCGCAGTCCCCGCAGTCCTTCAGGCGGGCGTTTATTGAGCACCTCCTGTATGCATTGCCTGCTGGGGCAGTATCAGTTTCTAATCAACGGTAATTGCTCTCAATTGCTCTCAATTGCTTTCAATAGAAGGGAGAGTGAGGGAGAGAAGGCCCAGCCCACTGTGTTTTTTACTATGTAGTCCAGAAGAAAAGTTTCCATCTGTTGTTACAGAAATCCGGAGAAGAACCAAGCAATACTTAGAGAGATGGAGTTATATTTATTGCACACGCGGGTCCAGAGGAAAATGCCTCTCAAGTTCTGGGCCCCAACATGGAGGAACTTTGCCTATTTATATGTTTTTACCTCCTTTGTCTCACAAACACGGGGTGTTTCCGGCCCCCTTTGCAAGTTCTTAAAGAGCCGCTAGGTGCTGGGGCCTTGAGACTGCAACCAAAGGCCTGGCTTGGCGCCAGCACTGATAACTTCGTCCAGGGGAAAGTTGAATGGCCTCTCTGAAGTGGGAGTAGTCTCATTTTCCTTATTATTTAAGCAAGCAAACATTCATTTACAGAAGCCAGACAGCAGGGCTAACCATTCAAACAGCAGCTTTTTATATACGATGGATGCTTCAGTGTGAAACCAGAAGGACCGGTGTTTTCAGCGACACTCGGGGCCGTTGGAATTGGAAGAAGGGTCCTATGGTTGCTGTAAGGGCTGCACAAACTCAGTGGCTTAAAACATTTACTAGGGTTGCATTTCTGGGGCCCGGGTCAGCCTGTGTTCCTGCAGGAGGCGCCAGGGGAGGATGCTTCCTTGTTCTTTCCAGCTTTCTGAGGATGCCTGGGTCCTTCGACTTGCAGTCCCTTTCCTCCCTGTGCGAAGCCAGCAGCGCCACCTCTTCCCAGCTGTCTCTGTGTCCCCCGGCTTCTGCTGTCACCTCGGTGTGAGTCCCGCTGTCTCCCTCCCCTAGGGACCCTTCGGATCACACGGGGCCCACCCAGATCACCCAGGAGACCCTCCCACCCCCAGGTCCTTAACCCGAGCACATCTGCAGAGTCTCTTTTGCCATGTAAGGCAGCACCCAGGTTCCTTAAATCGGGAATAGGATGTGATGTTCTTGGGGGGAGGCGTTCTTCAGTCTACAACCGGGTGTGCATGGGGGGTGGGGGGCGGCGGGTTGGAAATGGTTGAGGAAGCCTTTCTGAGGAGGTGGTTTGACCAGAGATCTGTGTAGAGAAGGAGGGTCTGGGACACAGTCCAGGTCTGAGGAAGAACAGGAGCCGTGAGCGGACGTTGGGGTTGGGGGCTGGTGGGAGCGGTGAGGTGTGGGCCAGCGAGCTTCCCCTAGGAACTAGGCGTTTTCCTCTCCTCCCAAGGCCAGGCCGAGGGAGTTCTCTGGACTTCCTCCCCGGATCCACGGAGAGGGCTCCGCTGGGAGTCCTTTCCCTCCCACAGCTGCAGGCCTGCTGGAGAGGCCCCCCACCCTTGGCAGCCCGCGGCTGTGCTGGGCGGTGGGAAACGGAACTCACAGGGAAAAGGAATCTGAATTCACAGGCCGGGGCTTGGGTGGCCCAGAAACCCCGGTCACACA
The DNA here is from genome assembly GCF_014108245.1 of Pipistrellus kuhlii. Lineage (NCBI taxonomy): Eukaryota > Metazoa > Chordata > Mammalia > Chiroptera > Vespertilionidae > Pipistrellus > Pipistrellus kuhlii. Next base: position 19,236,803 of record NW_023425404.1, on the reverse strand, counting down.
GCCTTGGGCACATTCGCTCCCCCGGGAGCCTTCCCTTGTCTGTTCTTCGGGTGCAGAGGGCCGGCCCGAGTCTCCTGGGAAGGAGGGAGGGGCCGGGGTGAGGAAACGGCGGGGAAAGGGGCCGGAGCCAGCCCCGCGCTCGGGGTTCTGGGGAAAGCCTGGGGTGTCTGAAAGGCGCTCCTGCTGGGTGGCCTCACTCCGCTCCGCCCAGGGGAGAAGTGCCTGCGTGAGGGGCAGTGGGAACACGCAGGCAAGAGCCGGGCTTCTCGGGGAGGGGGGGGGGCAGAGTTGGGGAGCAGCGTGGCGCATGGCTGTCTGTGCCAAGCTGTGGGCGGGAGCACAGCGAGTGACGCCCAGCGGAGGTCTCCCTGGAGGCTCACGTTGCTTCTGCCCTGGAAGCGTGCGACTTTTCTCTCCTGGTGCCTTCTGGCACCTTCTCCGAGGGGATCCTGACAGTGGGGTGGGGTGGGGTGGTCCTGGGAAGTCAGGGGCCATCCGGCTGCCTGAGCTGGGAGGAGTTGGGAAGGTGGTGGAGAGACACAAGGCAGTCGGCAGCCCGGGCGCCCTCCTTCCCTTTGCCTGCGTTGGCCCGTGGACTTCGGACGGTTGCCTTTTGGGGGAACCCCCTCGTGCCTCTCCTGCCCGCCTCCCGAGCAGGCGTGGCGTGACCCGCTTCCACTTCTTGGGTGTGGGGCGAGAGGATGACATCAGCCTCCTCCCCAGGGGGAGCATGGGGACCGGCCTCCCTGGCCAGAGTGCACGCTGGGTGCCTGCAGAGCGCCAGCCTGCTCCCTGCTCAGAGGGCTCGCCAGCAGTCAGCGCCCCTCTTCCCTCTCCTGCCTTCTCAGCCCGCCAACGGGGAGAGGGCCAGCAGGGGGTGCTGCCGAGTCCTGGGGATTGAGCAGAGGTTCTCCAGAAGGTGGGTACCCCCAGGAGGCCATTTTTTCTGAAGTTGGTTGGGGGGAGCTGTGTCCTGTTGCCTCAGTGACCAAAGCCCTATGGACAGAACATGGGGAGGGAGGGGGGCTATTGTGGATTTTGGGGGTGCCATTTTCTTATCGAAGGGGGTATGGGGCATGGCGCCGAGGCGAGTGGGGAGAAGGATGAGGACTTGACTTCCAGCTGTGGGAACCCTGGGGGCCTGCCTCTTGCCTACCTCCTGGCTGGGCATGTTCCGGGAAGGTCCTCTGGAGGCAGCTGACCTTACAGGTGTAGCTTATAGTTAGATTTAGAGAAAGTTTAAAATAAAAAAAAAACCAAGCAAACAAACTGAAAAAAAAAGAAAAACAACAACAACAGATCTCCCTTCCTCTCTTGCCCCCAGGCTCTGGAAGGTGTACGTCTGAGCAGCTCCTTGGGCCCTTCCCATCCGAGTGGCTCCGTTGGCTGAGCTTTGTCTTGTGCACCACAAGGTTGCGGGTTTGATTCCTGGTCAGGGCACCAAAAAGAAAGGTCCTTGGTGACCTTGTCCAAGAGGCTCCCAGGCACGGGGTCTGAGATGTGCCGTTTTCTAGAAGAATGACTTGCTGGTTGGTGGTTGACTGGATTGAATCGTGTTGAGAGATGGGAGAGGTCACGGCTGGGGAACAGGTGGAGAAATTGGAGACCTGGTGTTGTGGGAGGCAGTGGCCGTGGCCATCGGCTGCCTGTCGCCTCCTCTGGGCTCCCACTTCTCCAGCACAGTGTCTTCAAGATGAGCTGGAAGGACCCGAGTTCTCACCGTGGCTTTGGGGTGAATCTTACCATATGAGGTGATGCTCAGAAGAGGTTGGCTCTGCCAGGGGCGTGCGGGCAGCTGCTCTCCGTGAGCCCGGAGCACACACGGCCCTGGTTGGGAACAGGCATTGAGGACCAGGTTGCACTCACATGAATGTCTTTTATGTGGTGTCCACTCACAGTCCGCACCACACTGGGCCTTGTGGGCTCTCGTTGCCCCCTTCATCCTCCATCTCTCTCGTTCTCTACATCCTTCCCCCGTCGTCCTATGCAGGAGGGGGCGCCGTGTGGTCCTGGGTCTCCTCATCACTGCTCAGCTTTCCTCATCATCCAGGGAATGTACAGTCTGACCTCACGGCCACATGCGTCCCCCCTTCTCCATGATCTGCCATCCTTCGCCCTGGAATCTGTAGTTGACTCGGTTGTTTTTGTTTTTGTTTTTTTAATAATTTTATTAATTTTTTACAGAGAGGAAGGGAGAGAGCTAGAGAGCTAGAAGCGTCAATGAGAGAGAAATATCGACCAGCTGCCTCTTGCACACCCCCTACCGGGGATGTGCCCGCAACCAAGGTCCATGCCCTTGACCGGAATCGAACCTGGGACCTTTCAGTCTGCAGACCGACGCTCTACCCCTGAGCCGAACCGGTTTTGGCGACTCTGTTGTTCTAACGGGAACAGCAGGTCTAGGAATAGCCATAAGGAATCTTCACACGCTGCCTCTCACCTACACGGGGCCTTTGTGGGGTAAAGGAGTGGCAGGTTAAACACCCCTTTATGGCTTCTGCTTGAGGCAAAGCCATGCGCCCAGGGCTGCGACTCATCCTTTGCCTGTGGTCCCGGCTGGTACGAAATTCATGAGGGAGGCAGGAGAGCATAAACACTGGAGCGGCGTTCACATCCAGGCTCTACCACATGCTGCTTCTGTGGCCTCCGTTTCTGCATCTGTGAAATGGGGAGAATAGCTGTATCTACCTCTAGAGTTTTTACTACACATAATTGGCTTGTCATGTCTATAGCGCTTAGAACGGTTTAGCTGTTCAGCCTGGTTTTAGTCCTGGGAGGATTTGGGCAGGGGCACTGCTTTGAAAGTGTGAGCATGGCTTGCAAGCAGATGGCTATGTTTCTTCAGAGAAAGTTCGCTTCAAGTAGGAAAGGCACTTTAGTTTCTGAGCTCCAAGTGTGCATGGGGGCCCGAAAGGGTGTCCTCGGAAGGCACACTTTAGATTTAGAGATAAATCTGGGGGGGGGGGGGAATGGAATGAATGTGTGTGTGTGTGTGTGTGTGTGTGTGTGTGTGTGTGGCGGGGGAAGGGGGGTGGTTAGCAAGGGGGTGGGGTGGAGGGGGCTGTGACCTGGCCAGCTGTGAAATCCTTTTGGGACTTGGGCCTTTTCCGTTTAGCATCCCCCTAAGGGCTGACTGACCCCAGGTCGGATCTGGGAAAGGTCTTAGGCCACAAGTCCCTGCCCCATGGTTCCAGCTGGAACTGACGGGGGAGGGGAGCGTGTGCTGGCGTCCTGCGGTGGCTTTGAGGACTGCAGAGTCCCGCAGGGCTGGGGTTAGGGCTGGGTCTGAGCTTGGGTCTTCCTTGTGCTGAGATGACCTGGCAGTGCCCTTCGGCTGGTCCTGGGGAAGGGCCTGGCTGGCTCATTCTAAAGGCTCTTTGAAGCGGGAGGAAGAGACAGCAGCCCTGCATTCCCAAGGGCTTCCCAGTTCCACCTGGTGATCCTGTTAATTAACCGCCTTTTGTTGCGCCTGAAGGGAGGGAGGGAGGATGCAGGCTCACCCCCATGCTGCCACTTGTCCTCATCTGCAGAATGGGAGGCTCACTGGAGCAAAGCACCCCAGCTGAGACGCACAGCGACAGAGCCCTGTGTCTGGGGGGGCCCTTGCTCCTTGCTGGGCTGGCGTGGATGGATGCTCCCGACTAAGCTCAGTAGAAGCACCATTTGTTCACCATCACTTGCCAGATCGCCCTTAAGGCCCCCGCCCTTTGGTCACCACTCACAGCCCCTGCAGGGAGTGCCTGAGTAGGTGTAGCTCTGGGTGCTGAAGGCTGATGGCAGAAGGTGCCCCCCGGTTTGCCTTCTGGGGCGGGTTCCAGGGGCAGGCGGTGGTGGCTCGTGCTCTGAACCTGAGCGTTGGATCGAAGTGACGCTAGTTGGGGCCAGTCAGTATGTCATGGGAGGGAATAATGTCCAAGCCTAGAGAACATACACAAAAGCCAGAGCCTGGGGTGTTGGCACAGGTTGGGGCAGAGGCACAGAAAACCAGGCGGCAAAGTCATCGTTATCGGAGGGATGGCAACTCCTAGGTCCTTCTCCTCACAGCTGTAGCCTGTGATCTGGTAGCTTCTGAGACCTAGAACTAGGGGCGGACGGAAGGCTGTGGGTCCGTGGGGGCGGGAGGCTGTGAGTCCATGTAGGGATGCTCTGGAACCTTTTCCTGCGGAAGCAGCCATCAGGTGCACTTCCTGGAAGGGGTGTGGGTGGGCGCGGGTCCTGGGGGTGGAGGTGGAGTGCTTGTCCTCTCCAGGGCCACAGCCCCTCCCCTGACTTGCTGCTTCTGGCAGGCCTTCCTGTGAGTCCACCACCACCTGCTGGGAATAAAGTCCACCCCAGGCTGTTTGCCTCATGGGGAGCAGCTTCCTGCCTGCGGTGCTGAGCTGGGCTGGGCTGGGCTGGGGAGTGTAGGTGTAGGGAGACTCACCCTGCGGAATTTCCTGTCCCTGAGAGCCAGGGTGAGTCAGGGGCTTGTACCTGCTTCTGGGCATGGGTCAGGGGTCATGTGGGCTCAGCCTTGGTGCCCTCTCCTCTGCTTTCTGTCAGTCTCCGGAAGTTCCCAGGTTCATGGTGCAGTCCCTGGTGCCCCAGAGACGTTGGAACCTCAGGAGACCGGTCCCCTCTGGCGTGCATGTCCTCGTAGATTTTAAGAGCCAGGTCTTTGCCTGCCTTTGTCCGGGGACCCCAGCGCAGGCCCGGACAGGTGGGCACGCGGGAAGTGCTTTCTGACAGCCTCCGTAGCATCACTGTTTTGACTGTGCCAGGGGCTCAGCCCGGAGGACACACACGTGGGCAGATGGTGAGGAGCTGAGGCCCCAGGGGGCGAGGTGCTTGGGATTTCCTCAGAAGGTGGCATCCCTGCCATGGCTCTGGCCGAGGTGTCCTCTCTGCTGTCCTCTCTGCTGTTGTCCGGGTGTCGTCCACCTGTCTTCTACCCTGGAAGGGTGGAGGTGGAGCTGCTGGAGCCGGGAGGGAATGTTATTGGGCATCCTTATATAGATGCTCATAGGGTCTGCGGAAGGGACTTCCTGGGGATTCCAAGTTGCTGGGTTTTTTTTTTTTTTTAATGTTTATTTCAGAGTGGAAGGGAGAGAGAGAGAGAGAGAGAGAGAGAGAGAGCGCGCGCGAGCGCGCGAGCGTGAGCGCGCTAGAAATATCAATGATGAGAGGAAATCATTGATCAGCTGCCTCCTGCACACCCGCTACTGGGGATCAAGCCCGCAACCCGGGACCCTTCAGTCCGCAGGCCGACGCTCTATCTGGCTAGGGCTAGTTGCTGTTTTTAAAATTGCGGTAAAACTGTTCTTAAAATAAGGTAATATTTGCATTTTAACCATTGTTAAGTGGCATTAAGTCCATTCATAGTGTCGTGCGCCCATCACCACCACCAGTCCACCCACAGGACTTTCTATTATCTAGCAAAGCGGAAACTCTGTATCCATTAAACAACAACCGCCCCGCCCGCCCCCTCCCCTCCGGCAGCCACCCTGCCACCTTCCAGCCCTGTGAGAACTCAGTCTGACGCTCTGTCTGCCCTGCCAGAACCTCCCCGGAGCGCCCTCGCCAGGCCGCGATGCCAGGATGCCCGTCTCTACCTCCCTGCACCCGGACGGCAGCCAGGAGCGGCCCCTGAGCCTCGCCTCCACCGCGTCCTCGTCCGGCTCCTCCCGGGACAGCCGCGGCGCCATGGAGGAGCCCCGCGGCCCCGAGGCCCCGGCCAGGAACGGGGCGGGCTCCCCGCGGGGCCGGCACCCCCCCAACAGCAACAACAACTCCAGCGGGCGGCCCGCCAAGAAGGGGCCCCTGTCCCCGTTCAGCGGCCGGGCCGCCGCGGCGCCCGCGCACAAGCTCAGCTACCTGGGCCGCGTGGTGCGGGAGATCGTGGAGACGGAGCGCATGTACGTGCAGGACCTGCGCAGCATCGTGGAGGTAAGGGCGGGGCGCGCCGCCTCCGCGGGCTGGCCCTGCAGCCCGGCTCCGGCCCATAGGCCTGCTGCCCGCCCCGCCCCGCCCCCCCCCCCCCCCCCCCCAGGACAGTTCTTCCGGGCACATCTGTCCCGCCCCGGGGAAGCCGCTGACGGCTCACACTGCCCTGTGACTCTGGGTCAGACCAGTGGCTTCGCCAGCAGAAGTTTGTTTTTTTTTTTTTTTTTTTTTAAATATATTTTATTGGCCGAAACCGGTTTGGCTCAGTGGATAGAGCATCGGCTTGGGGACTGAAGGGTCCTGGGTTTGATTCCGGTCAAGGGCATGTATCTTGGTTGCGGGCATATCCCCAATAGGGGGTGTGCAAGAGGCAGCTGATTGATGACTCTCTCTCATCGATGTTTCTAACTCTCAATCTCTCTCCCTTCCTCGCTGTATAAATCAATACAAAAAAATATTTACAAAAAAATAAATATATTTTATTGATATTTTTTTTTTTACAGAGAGGGATAGAGAGTCAGAAACATTGATGCGAGAGAATCATCGATCAGCTGCCTCTTGCGCACCCCCGCACTGGGGATGTGCCCGCAACCAAGATATACTATGCCCTTGACCGGAATCGAACCTGGGACCTTTCAGTCCTTAGGCTGACGCTCTACTCCTGAGCCAAACCGGTTTCGGCCGCCAGCAGAATTTACTGAGGGTCCCAGGGAGCAGGAGCCCTTGACCAGGGAGGGAAGGGACTCCCGTGATCCGTGGAGACGGACACTGGACCCCGCCCGTCTGTCTCCTCCTGGATCCCTGCTCCGTGGTTCCCTAGTGGCGGGGTCTCAGGCAGTGGGGTCGCCCCGGGGGTCCCTCGTTTGGGAAATGGAGATGGATGCAGCTGTGCAGGCGGAGTGTCCACGCTGTGCCGGGCACACAGGAGGAGGTGGCTGCCGCTGTGGGAGCCGCTTGCGCAGGGAGTTTGTGGGTTTCCAGATGACCATGGACCCAGCGGCTTAGGATGCAGCCTTTGCTTCTGGCTTGGCGCAGGAGGCCAGAAGTTAGAAACCAAGACGTTGGTAGGGTAGCTCCTTCCGGCGGTGGCTCCGAGGGCGATGCGTTCCAGGCCTCCTTCCTGCTCCTGCTGGTTGCCGGCCTTCCTCCTGTGCCGTGGCCTGTAGCTGCATCGCCGCCATCTGGGCCTCCGCCTTCACGTTGCCTTCTTCTCCGCCTCTGTGGTCCTCTCTTAGGAGGACGCTAGTCATTGGACTTAGGACCCACCCTAAATTCAGGGGGATACCCTCTTGAGATCCTTAACCAGTTGCATCTGCAAAAACCCAGTTTCCAGATAGGTTCACGTGCTGAAGGTCCATGTGGACGTTCGCTTTTGGGTGGAGCTGCCCCCCCTGGTGTAGCAGGTGATGTCTGTGAAACCGCGCGGTGGCTGTGCAATGGGGCAGGGACGTGAGGTGTGGCTGGGGGACGGGATTGTGTGGTGGTGGGGAGGCCTGGGCTCTGATGCCTCTCTCCCTGCAGGACTACCTCCTGAAGATCATCGACACCCCCGGGCTGCTGCAGCCAGAACAAGTCAGCGCCCTCTTCGGGAACATAGAAAGCATCTATGCACTGAACAGGTATGAGTGGGTCCAACGGTCGCCTGGTCCTGCCTGGGAGGCCCCTCTCGGGGCCCAGAGAGGAATCCTGGATGTCCCGGGTGTTGGCAGTGGCGTGGGGCCCCTGATCTCTGAGGATGGGGGAGGATGGTCCATCCCTGTTCAGAAGTGTAGCGAGCTCCCTGCAGGAGAGAGGGCCTGAGGGACCACGTGCCCCGGGGCCTGGTGCTTGTTGGGTTCAGCCTGGGTCACACCCCCTCAAGGGACTACTAGACCTTTCCCTGATACGCTCCCTCTAGTTCTCTGTGCCCCCCCCCCTTTTTTTCCCTCCCACTTGCACATCTCTTAGTTTCTTCTCCATCTTCTTATCCTATGAGAAGTCAGGGCTCCCTCGAGGTGATCTGACCCTTTGCAGGGGTGGGGAGTGTCGGGCCTGTGGTCCGTATAAGGCCCGAGAGATCATTTGGTCTGGCCCTGCCGAGGTGTTAGGGGTGAGTTAATCAAATGTTTGACCAGGGATAGCAGGCTAATTTCATTTATTTATTTTATATATTTTTATTGATTTTAGAGAGGAAGGGAGAGGGAGAGAGAATCATCAATGACAGAGAGAATCATTGATCAGCTGCCTCCTGCACACCCCCTCCTGGGAATGGAGCCCGCAACCAGGGCATGGGCCCTTGACCAGAATCAAACCTGGAACCCTTCAGTCCCAAGGCTCATGCTCTATCCACTGAGTCACATCAGCTAGGGCATAGCAGGCTAATTTTATTTTATTTTTTTTTAAGTATTATTTTATTGATATTTACAGAGAGGAAGGGAGAGGGATAGAGAGTTAAGAAACATCGATGAGAGAGAAACATTGATTAGCTGCCTCCTGCACACCCCCTACTGGGGATGTGCCCGCAACCAATGTGCATGCCCTTGACTGAAATCGAACCTGGGACCTTCCAGCCTGCAGACCGACGCTCTATCCACTGAGCCTAACCGGTTTTGGCTTTAGCAGGCTAATTTTAAAGTTGATAAATTTGTAATGACTCACAGATGGTGTTGGCAGAAAAAAGGTTTTCCCCACCCCTGCTTTAGGGGAATGCACAGGTCAGGCAGGACGGGGTGGGAGGCTGCACAAGGCCTGGTGAGGGCTGCTTCAGGGCAAAGGGCTCCTTGAGGATGTGCCGCCTGGGCCCACAGATGCCCCAGGGGAAGGGCACTGGTCAGGAGGAGCAGAGCTGGAGGGGACAGTGTTGGCAGTTCAGGAGGCGCCTTGCCCCAGGCCCTGTAAGATGGGCATGGAGACTTCCTGCTGTGCCCGCTGGAGAAGTCTGAGAGGGAGACCTGGGCGGGATTGTGGGGGATTGGGAAGAGGGGTGAGCCCAGCGGGAAGAGACAGGGGAAGCACCCTCTAGGGTTTCCTATAGAACAAGGGGTGCTAGGACTCCCCCATCTCTTTCCTTTTGAACGGGGGGCCTCGGTTCTTTTATGAGTCCCCCTCCCTTCTTTCTCTTTTAATCTCTGCTTTTGTGTATTTGACTCCTCCTGCCTGCAGAGGAGCCGTGTCCTCTCCCGAGGTGGGTACTGCTGCCCTTCTCCCTCGTGCTGAGCATGTGGTGTCCCTTGCTCCCCGTCTTTGCAGTGTTGCTGGATGCTTTCTTGGTTGCTGCCCCAGGCAGGGCTCACTTTGACTCGGGCATGGCTCCGGGCTGCCTAGGGGTCCGGGCAGGAGGCTGGGGAGGGGCATGGCGTGCTGGTGGATGTGGAGGCTGCGAGTGGTCCGGGGTCTGAAGACCGCTCTCCCCCACCCAGCCAGTTACTCAGAGACCTGGACAGCTGCAACAGCGACCCTGTGGCCGTGGCCAGCTGCTTTGTGGAGAGGGTAAGAAGGGCGGGGTGCTCGCCTCTTGTCCTCCTCTGCTGGGGGCTCCGTGGGACAGGGACCCCCACCTTCTTGGTGCCCCTCTCCAGGGCAGGGCCACGTGTCCTGTCTGGAACGGGGAGGGTGTTCTTGAGTGGGGCCAAGGGTCGCTGGTGGACGGCACGTCCCAGGCAGATGGGTACGAAGATGGGTCTTGCCCAGTTGCTCTGGGGCCAGGGGCAGGTCTGGGTTTACAATCCAAAGGGAGTTTCCCTAAAGTCACTCTTTTTTTTTTTTTTTGTTCCTCCGTAGAGTCAAGAGTTTGATATCTACACCCAGTATTGCAACAACTACCCCAAGTGAGTCATTGGGGGGTGGAGAGGGGTGGCTGACCCACGTGGAGAGTCTGGGGCACCCCACCTCCCATCACCCAGGCCCGTCCCAGGCGGTGACCGCCCCTCCCCCCTCCAGCTCCGTGGCCGCCCTGACGGACTGCATGCGGGACAAGCAGCAGGCCAAGTTCTTCCGGGACCGGCAGGCGCTGCTGCAGCACTCGCTGCCCCTGGGCTCCTACCTGCTGAAGCCGGTGCAGCGCATCCTCAAGTACCACCTGCTGCTCCAGGTAAGCCGGGGGGGCCCCCACGCGCAGGGCGGCGGGGGGAGGGGGGCCCTCGAGCCCGCGGGCCGCCTAAGCCCCCGGGTCCCGCGCAGGAGATCGCCAAACACTTCGACGAAGAGGAGGACGGCTTCGAGGTGGTGGAGGACGCCATCGACACCATGACCTGCGTGGCCTGGTACATCAACGACATGAAGAGGAGGCACGAGCACGCGGTCCGGCTGCAGGTGCTCCGGGCTGGTGGCTGCAGGAGCACGCAAGGGCGGTCGGGTAGGGGTGGGGGGTGTGTGGGGTGAGCTGAGGGGTGATGTCCGTGTGGGGCAGGCTCCTCTTGGGGACCCAGGAGCTGGTGGGGTTTGCAGGAGCTTCTTGGGGTCCCGTGGGGTCCCCAGGGAAGGTCATGATGAGAAGCCTGACCCTGGGGCTGGGGGCTTCTGGGCTGCAGGAGATCCAGTCGCTGCTCATCAACTGGAAGGGGCCCGACCTGACCATCTACGGGGAGCTGGTCCTGGAGGGCACCTTCCGCCTGCACCGCGTGCGGAGCGAGAAGACCTTCTTCCTCTTCGACAAGGCGCTGCTCATCACCAAGAAGCGGGGCGACCACTTCGTGTACAAGGGCCACATCCCGGTAACCGGCTGCCCCCGCCCCCTCCGCCCCCTCCGCCCCCTCCGCCCCCTCCGCCCCTTTCCTCCTCGCTGTCCTCACCCTCTGCGTCAGCCCCGAGTCGGTATGGGCGCAGCTCCGTCCTTCTGCGATTGCCCTTCCTCATCCTTGACTGCCCTCCCCTCCTCCCCAGTGCTCCTCCCTGATGCTGATTGAAAGCACCAGAGACTCCCTGTGCTTCACCGTCACCCACTACAAGCACAGCAAGCAGCAGTACAGCATCCAGGTAAGAGGGGGGCCGGGGGCAGGGGGAAGGGGGAGCTGTGGGCGGGCCTGTCTCCTCCGCTCGCTTAGCTGTGGGGGTCACTGTGGGCATCTCTCAGCCCGAGCAGAGGCCCTCTTCCCCCTCCGCGCTGCTCGGCTGGAGCACGCCCGCGCCGTGTGCCTTCGGGCTGGTGGTGACCCCTGGCCCCCTCTCTCGCCTCCTCCCAGGCCAAAACCGTGCAGGAGAAGCGGAACTGGACGCACCACATCAAGAGGCTCATCCTGGAGAACCACCACACCACCATCCCCCAGAAGGTGCGTTCCTGGGCCCCCGAGGGCGTGTGGGGAGCGGGTGTCCTGCAGAGCCGGCGGCGGTGGGGTTCATACGGGCCCGCCCTCCGGACACTGGCTCCACTGAACCGCGGGGGCCAGCTCAGCGGATGCCGGGGCCTCACAGAGCACTGGGGTGGGGTGCGGGGGTCTTTGCTCACCAAGTGTGGGCGGCGTCAGGATGCAGGGCCCGTGGCGGGGTCACACATAACCAGGCGGGTTTCTCCTCTCCAGGCCAAGGAAGCGATCTTGGAAATGGACTCCTATTGTGAGTGACCCTTCCTGCTGCCCCGCCCCTAACGGCACACCGTCCCCGTCAGGCTGTGTCCCGGGGAGGCTTGGCCCGGCCCTGAGATGCCAGGGGGCGGGGAGGGCCGGCGGTGGCTCCTGTGGTCAGGCCCCGGGGGCTCCCGGGAGCCGAGGCACACGGCACCGCCGACGGGCGGTCTCTCTGCCGATGCCCCGGAGGGAAGTGGATGGAAGATGTGAGGCTTCTGGCCCCTGGAGTGGGGGCAGCAGAGGCTGGTCGGGTACGGTCGGAGCCTGGGCCAAGGCAGATGGTGTCCCGGAGGCCTGACTGTCTCTTCCGGGTGCAGATCCCAACCGGTACCGCTACAGCCCGGAGCGCCTGAAGAAGGCCTGGTCCTCCCAGGACGAGGCGCCCACCCATGCACGCCAGGGCCGCCGGCAGTCTGGTAAGGGGAGGCCGGCGGGCAGAGGCATCTTCACGGGGCCGCTGGCAGCAGCCTTTGGGGCTGGCTCTCACCTGCAGAAACCCTGGGAGGGGCAGGAGGGTGTGTGCTGAGCGTCCTCTCCCTGTGCTGCCCTCCCCCGGCACCTGTAGGCAGCCCACCTTTCCCGAGGCCCCGGGCATGCCCGTCGCTCAGGCCCTGGCAGCCTTCTCTGCTCCCGGCCACGGGAACCTCCCCTCGCCGCTCCTGGGAGCCGGCCAGGAGTGACGGCGGCATCCAGCCGCGGAGGAGCGAGGCAGGGCGTGGGGAAAACAAGTCCGGCTTCTAGTGGCACCAAATCCAGACGGGAAATATTTGCTTTGGGCCTTGGGGGAACGTTCCGTCTTCCTCTCCTGGGTTTTCCATGACGGATGGGGCTCGCGGCTGTGTGCTTGGCGTTTCTGGAGTGAAGCGTCTATTGAGAAGGAGAAGGCCTTGCTTTTCTATCCTTAGCTCTCCCGGTGTTTGCCACATCGGTTTTCACCCGCCCTTCTGTTGGAGGCCGAGAGACCGATGGGCTTCTGTCGGTGCTGCCAAACTTATTGGCGTGGGGAGAGACCCGTGGAGAGAGAGACCCGGGTGTGACTGGGGCAGTGCCCTGGCTTGGATCTGTACAGGGCGTTGGGCTTTGACTGGCCGTGGCCCACGGGCCCCCTGGGTAACTGTGGATTGGTGCGTGAGCCGCGTGGTCTCGGAAAGCTGTTGTGGTTTCATTCTGCTTGGCGTTGCTCCCAATGGACCTTGAACCCTAGGCAAACCCCTTGTGGCGGCAGAATTTGACGGTGCCCTGTGTCCCTGTGTTGAAAGACCCACCTTGGCGGTGCGAACTTGGTCAGTCTCTGGCCCTCTCTGTTTCCTCCCCTTCCCGCTGCCATCCCCTTCCTGCTGCCACAGCTTTGCATCGGGAGCTCGGGCGCACGGGCGTGCTCGGGGAGTGACGGTGGCGGTGGCCGTCGTAAGTCTACCTGTCGCAGCCACCCTGCAGCTGTCAGGGCAGCGGGAAATGAGCCGGTTCAGAGCCTACGTCCCCACGTGGCCGAGAGTTTCGCCTGGAAACTCGAAAAGAGGTCTGGGTATCGTGTTTGTGTGCTTGTTTCGGGGCTTTCGCTTTCACCATTGTGAAAGAGACTTCTCTCTAAACACACGCTTTGTCCTCGGGAGCCTTTAACCTAGAGCACATGTGTCAAATACAAGGCCCGCGGGCCAAACCCGGCCCGCCAGGCCTTGCAATGTGGCCCGCACCGCGCTGTCATCACTGCACTCCGCTGCGTTTCCGTCACAATGACAGTTTATGACTGTTCAGTAAACCATTCGGCCCGCGATTTAGGCTGGATTTTAGATTTTGGCCCCTTCTCTGATTGAGTTCGACACCCCTAACCTAGAGGATGCTCGCCGGAGCGGACCTTCTCCCTTTCCGGAGCCGGGCAGTGGCCTCAGGGTGGTGTGTGGTGTGTAGACAGCTGGATTCTCCAGGGTCCCCCCGAAGCAGTAAGGGGGTGGGGTTGGGGAAGAGGCCGTGGTTGCCACAGAGACAGCCTCTGTTGTGTCCATGTTGACCCTGACGAGCGTTTGCCCTAACCTGTCTTCGTGTGCTTGCCCGTAGTACCCCCTCTCCCTCTCCGCCCATTAGAAACCAGTCCATTGGACTTGGGAGGCGTGTGTGGAGCGGGCCGGGCAGCAGCTGAGCAGGGAGGTCGGAGGCCAGCTGCTCCGCCTGCCGCCGGGCCCTTGCTGCCTCCTCCTCCCAGGGAGCCGAGATGGGCAGGCACGTGACGTTGGTGGATAAGTGAGGTGCTGCTGCCTTTGCTGGTCACTTAGTAGATATTCTTGATGATGAGCCCTAACCTGAAGAGGTGGAGTGTTGGATGAAAACAGCCAGACTTGTTGGCTGGTATGGTGCAGGTTGTGTGTGCTCCTGCCCGCACACACACCTCAGCAGACTTGCCTCTGGCGGCGAGGTTAGTGGGCCCCTCATGCCGGGCCGGCTGGGCCAGGGCGGTGAGGGCTCCGGCCCAGGCTCCCTCAGGAGGTCCCTGGAGCCTGCCCGTCTCAGGTCTGTCCCCGGAAAGGCTGGAGTCCAAGGCGGTCACCCGCCGGCCTAACGCCTGTGTTTTGTATCCCGTCCCCAGAGCCCGGGCAGCCCCCGCACAGCCGGGCAACACTCCCCAGCCAGCAGCCAGGCCTCACGGTGCCAGGCCTCGCGGGCCGTAGAAAGTCGGGTGCGGCCTCTGCTTTCCCCTGGGGGCTAGGAGAGGGCGCGGCCTGGGCTGCGGCGAGGGTGCTGGCGTGCTGCTCATGGCGGGGACGGGGGGCCTGAGGGGAGCCGCGGACCTGCGGGGAGAGGGCTGGAGAGAGGCCTAAGGGAGAGGCACTGGCGCTATCCTCAGGGACCCTGTCGCTGGGCGGTGTGGGGCGGTGGCTCCTTGGGGGAGCAGTGCTAATCCGGGGGGTCGGGGCTGTGCTGCTCTGGGGGCTGGCGGTCACAGCAGAGGTCCCAGGGCTGATGGGAGTGGCCCCCCCTCCTGTAGGCCCTCGGGCTGGGGGTGGGGAGCCAGCCTGTGTGGACTTTGAGCTGGTGATGGGCTGGTGGCGCTGCCGCTTGGGAGCCGGGCGGGCACGGGTGCTCCCAGGCTGCGCTGACTGCCCGTCTGCTTCCCTCCGCAGAGCCCACCAAACACCTGCTCAGGCAGCTCAGCGAGAAAGGTGAGTGTGCGGGGTGAGCAGCCATCCGGGGGAAGCTACAGGGTTGGGGGCGGGAAGGTGACGTAGGTGACCATCTGGGGGGCAGTGGTGTCGAGGACAGTGCAGAGGGGACTCTGTCTCTGCTCCTCCCTGGACGTGGGCCTTTTGCCTGTTGCCCTCTGTGGAGGGGGGTTGAGCCCCCGCCCCCCATTCCTATCACTGTCCTTGGGTAGCAGCAGGAGCAAGTGACACTCACAGACCTGCACTGCTCTGCACCCCCCCCCCCCACTGCAGCCCCCCCCCTCCCCTGCTCCGTTTTGTCAGTCATGCCTGTGGAAGGGGAGGGTTTGGGGAACAGGAGCCCCGGAGAGATCTCCTCGGCCTCTGGCTCTCTCTCTAAAGAGGCTCTTTCTCCTGCCGCCCGCCCCCTCTCCCTCCCCTCGCCGTGTGGTGGCAGCGACCCGAGCGGCCAGAGGAATGAAGGTAAGGCTGTGGGCAGAGGGGCCTGGCTGGGGCGGGAGGGGTGGACTGCCCAGGTCAGCCCCTGGCCCCTTCAGCGCTCACCGTCTCCATTCATTGGACAAATACCTACCCAGCGCCTCCTGTGCACCAGGCTCTGCCACGAGGGTCACAGAGATGAACGAGCCGTGGCCCGTGCCCCAGGGACCCTTCCCTCCCTACCCTTTCCTGGAGAGACACCCTGGTGGTGGCCAGCCCAGCCGGGATCCTCGCGCGCTCTCTCCTCTCCCCCGGGCTTGGGTCTTGAGTTCCAGGCCCCATTCCTAGCTTTCCCAGGCCCCAGCTTCCTGCCATGAGAAACCTGTCCCGCCCCCGTCTCCCACCCCCCCTCCCCCTTTCTGGTCCTCTCTGGTATCTAGATGCGGGTTTATGTACGAAGCCTCTCCCCCGGCCCCTGGCAGGCGGAGGGGTGTTGCCCGGGGCTGGTCACAAGGGGTCTTCGCTCTGAACAGCATGCGGGCAGCGCTGGCGTTCTCCTGGACTGTGGGCAGCACCCCCGAGCGCGGGGCCTGCCACCGGAGCCTGAAGGGGCTGCCCGGGAGGAGCAGGAGCAGGAGGAGGAGGAGGAGGAGGAGGAGGAGGAGGAGGAGGAAGTGGTGGAGGAGGAGGAGGACGAGGAGGAGCAGGCGTTTCGGGTCACTCTGGAGGACCTGGCAGGGCATGAAGGCAGCAAGAAGGGGTCTGGGCCAGAGCCCCCAGGCTCAGAGGAAGAGGAGGAGGAGGAGGAGGAGGAGAGCCTGGCAGTGGCGGAGCAGGTAGCCGACTTTGCCAGCTCCCTGCTGGCCGCCCTCCACTGCTGGCACTATCGGGCCAACGCTTTACTTTTCTCCCGGGGTGCTATGGTGAGGTGTCTCTTTGATCTCCCCCTCCTCCTTGCATGCTCCCTGGCCTGTGCAAGCCCGTGCCCAGCCTGGCGTCCTCTCCCCTGCCCTCCCCGACCCTCTGTCCTCGTTCCTTGACTTCTGCCATCAGCACTTCTTAACCCCTCACTCCCGGTCACGCCCTGGTGAGCCCCTGGCATGCACGGTTCCAGGCCTGGGCGCGGACTAGCAAACCACCCAACGCGCATGACTAACGGGTGGGGGTGGGGATGGGGTGGGGAAGGGGAGCCGGCTGGCTGCACACAGCAGGGCTGGAAGGGTCAGGAGGGTTGGGCTTTTCTGAGGCTGCACGCCTGGCAGGGACCTGTTCACGCTGACCCCGGAGTGGCTCTGGTCCAGGGCTGGCTCTCAGCAAAGCCCAGCCCCCTGGGCTCAGGAGGTGCTGCCGCGTTGGGATGCAGAAGGGACCGGCTCCCCGTGGCCCCGGGGCCTGACGACTGCCCTCTTGCTGCAGGGGAAGGGGCGCAGGGAGTCTGAAGGCGCCAAGAGCTGCCGGCGGCCCAGTGGCCGGTCTCCCACCAGTGCCGAAAAGCGCATGAGCTTCGAGTCCATTTCTTCCCTGCCTGAGGTGAGTGGCCGGCCGGCGGGAGGGGAACAGTGTAGGGGCGTCTGGAGCCAGACCTGACCTCCAGGCCTGCAGGCATGGGCTCTCCCATAGGGCCCATGGGGACAGGACTCCCGCCCCTTTGGGAAACCTGTCTGGTCTGTGGGTGCCTGGCCTGGTGAGCCCCTTCCCACGAATCAGAAAAGGTGCCCGTGCCTTCGGGCAGATGTGGTCCCTCGCCCAGGGGCACAGTCAGCAGAAGTGACCAGATTTTGGGTCCCCTTGGCCAGGCCTCCTTGTGTAGGGCATTCGGCCCCGCCCCTGCCAGGGGCCCAGACATTTAACTCACACCTGTGCCCACCTGGGCGGCAGGGTAGCATATTGACATCCACTCGGTAGGTACCTCCTACCTGTTGGATGTTCATTTCCTCGTCTGTCCCCTGCGACAGCTAAGAAGGGTTGGGGGATGTGCCTGGCATGGAGGGGCCACGCTGAGACCAGGCAAGGGTCTGTGACTCCGAAGCCCTCGCTCTTTTTCCCGCCACCCCATGCCGTCTGGGGGTGTCTAGAATGGAGTCCTTAGCTTCCCCTACATTATAAAAATTTGTTCATGAGGCCTAGACCCCCGGGGAGGGCCTCACCTGGGTGACATTGGATGAGAACCTAGAGTGGTCCTATCCAATGATAATATGATGCTAGCCACACATGCCATTTTAGTATTTTTTAAAAATATGTTTTTATTGATTTTATAGCAAGGGAGGGAGAGAGAGAGAGAAACATCAGTTGGCTGCCTCCCGTACAGAACCTGACCAGGAACTGAGCCCGAAACCTGGGCATGTGTCCAGATTGTAAATTGAACTGGCAACTTTTTGATGCACAAGACAGTGCTCAACCAACTGGCCACACTGGCCAGGGCCACATGTGTGATTTCAAATGGTCTAGTAATCACATTAAAAAAATCATTAACTGCCCTGGCCAGGTAGCTCAATTGTGTTTTCCTCTCCCTCCCACTCTTTCTCTCTCTCCCTCTTCCTCTTTTTAAAAAAATCAATTTACAAAAATAATTTAATCCAGCATGTCCAAACTACTGATCATTTCAATATATAATCAATATAAAAAGCTATTGAGATGCTTTATGTTTTCTCTGTATGAAGTCTGGGGTGTATTTTACCTTCACAGCTGTTTTCCGTTTGGATTGGCCACATTGCAGGTGCTTGGAGGCACGTGGGGCTGGTGGCTGCTCTCACGGGGCCGTGCGGGCCTAGGTCTCAGGCTCTGCTCTGCAGATTCTGGATTGGATCAGTTCCTCAGACGATAAGAGTGCTTGCTCTTGGCGTCTCCCTACAGACTCACTGGAAAGCTGCCTGTTCTGGCCAGTTTTGTGGTTCCGATGACCTACAAGGCTTATCAGATTTGCTTCCTTCCTTCCCCATCTGCTGGGCCTATGTAGAGTCGTCCACAGGAACCACATTCCCGTCTTGCCCTCCGGGGTAAAATACACCCCAGATTGCCAGAACTTCATACAAAGAAAACATAAGGCGTCTCAATAGCTTTTTCTATTGATTACACATTGAAATGACCAATGGTTTGGACATGCTGGATTCCAGCCTGGGGTCCTGTTGCCCGCTGGACCCTGAGCTGCACGAGAGGCCCTGGCCCCTTGGGGAAGCAGGAGCCGTCTCTCGTGTAGCTTGGGCCTGGGTGTGCGCCCAGAACCACCCCCTGTGGGGAGCTCCAGGGCTTGGAGAGCTGCTTCCCTGGGCAGCGCGTGCTGGCTCCATCGGGCAGGCCGCCCCCAGACAGGCTGCACGGAGACTCACCGCTTTCCCCGTCTGTGCTCCTAGACGTTTCCTTGGCTTTGAGGACATGGGCCCAGCACGCCAGCAACAGGGTCCCTGAGGACAGCGCCAGTGCCTCTCCCTTAGGACCTGCTGCCCCTTCCATCCTAAACCCGCAGCCTCTGTCACTCACTGGGCTTTGGGTAGACCACACTGTCCCCGCATCCCCGTGTCTCATGTGAGCTCTCTGTGCTGTCCCAGGTGGAGCCAGACCCTGAGGCTGGGGCCGAGCAGGAGGTGTTTGCTGCTGAGGAGGGTCCCAGCGCCGAGGAGATGCCCTCGGACACGGAGTCCCCCGAAGTCCTGGAGACACAGCTGGATGCCCACGGGGAGCTGCTGGGGCTGGGCCCCCCGAGTGACGTGGTGGACTTCACAGCGGCCGAGAGCACCGAGGGCATGAAGGCCTTGAGCAGCGAGGAGGATGAGGAGGAGGAGGAAGAGGAGGAGGTAGAAGAGGAGGAGGAGGAGGAGGAAGAGGAGGAAACGGGGGCTGCCCAGGAGCCCGAGAGCCTCCTGCCGCCCTCGGTGCTGGACCAGGCCAGCGTCATCGCCGAGCGGTTCGCCAGCGGCTTCTCCCGGCGGAGCAGCCTGGCCCTGGAGGACAGCAAGTCCGCCGGCTTTGCGACCCCGCGGCTGGCCAGCCGGAGCGGCAGCCTGCTCAGCCTGGAGGGCAGCGAGAAGGGCCTGGCCCGCGGCGGCAGCGGCAGCCCCTCGGACGCCCCGGGTGCCCCGCTGCCCCCCGAAGCGGACCTCGGGGTGGCGGTGGCCGCGGAGAGCGGCCCTTCTGTCAATGGGACGGAGCCCCCGGGCCCGGGCTGCCCCGCGGAGGCCGACAGGCCCTCCTGCAAGAAGAAGGAGTCCATGCTGTCCACCCGGGACCGGCTGCTGCTGGACAGAATCAGGAGCTACTACGAGAACGCGGAGCACCACGACGCGGGCTTCAGCGTGCGGCGCCGGGAGAGCCTGTCCTACATCCCCAAGGGCCTGGTGCGGAGCTCCGTCTCCAGGTTCAACAACCTCCCCACGCAGGACCCGGCGCCGGCGGCCCCCGGCGGGCACCAGAGACCGGCGGGCTCCAGGCCGGCCTCCTGGGCCCTGTTCGACCTCCCGGGACCCGGCCAGGCGGGCGCGGGCGCGGGCGCGGGGGACCCCGCCCCGGTCACGGACGCCGAGTTCCGCCCGTCCTCGGAGATGCTGAAGGTCTGGGAGGGGATGGAGTCTTCGGGGGCCAGTCCCCCGAAGGGCCCCGGCCCGCGCCAGGCCAACGGCTTCGACCTGCAGGAGCCGCTCTTCATCCTGGAGGAGCACGAGCTGGGGGCCATCACCGAGGAGCCGGCCCCCGCCTCCCCGGAGAGCGCCTCGCCCCCCGGGCGGCCCGGCCCGGCCCGCCTGGCCCGGGAGCTGAAGGAGCTGGTGAGGGAGCTGAGCGGCGGCTCCCAGGCGGGGCTGGCCTCCCCGCTGCACCCCTGCCTCGTGCAGCTCTCCCACATGATGGACGGCCCTGTGAGCGACCGGGTCAAGAACAAGGTCTACCAGCTGGCCCGCCAGTACAGCCTCCGCATCAAGAGCAGAGCGGGGCCGGCCCGGCCACTGCTGCCGTGGGAGGACGCGGCGCCCGCCGATCCCCGCCTGCAGGAGGCGGCGGGAAGGCCCTCGGGTGGCAAAGGTACGACGGGGTTGGAGGCGGGCCCCTCCTACAGGCGTGGGGCGGAAGAGCATTGTGAGAGCCACTTGGCTTTTGGGGGGGAGTGATCCCTAAAGGACCTCTACCAAAGGGAGGGCTGGACCTCACACCGAGGGCCGGGGGGAGGGAGCCCTGGCACCTGGTCTAACGTCTCGAGGCCTGCGTGCTACCATGGTGGAGCCCTTCCTCTGCCTCCCAGCCCTTCCCCTGCCCCCCAGCCCTTCCTCTGCCTCTCGGCCCTTCCCCTGCCCCCCAGCCCTTCCCCTGCCCCCCAGCCCTTCCTCTGCCTCCTCAGCCCTTCTCCTGCCCCCTCAGCCCTTCTCCTGCCCCCCCCCAGCCCTTCCTCTGCCTCCCAGCCCTTCCTCTGCCTCCTCAGCCCTTCCCCTGCCCCCCAGCCCTTCCACTGCCCTCCCCAGCCCTTCCTCTGCCCCCCAGCCCTTCCCCTGCCCCCCAGCCCTTCCACTGCCCTCCCCAGCCCTTCCACTGCCCCCCCAGCCCTTCCCCTGCCCCCCCAGCCCTTCCCCTGCCCCCCCAGCCCTTCCAGTGCCCTCCCCAGCCCTTCCCCTGCCCCCCCAGCCCTTCCCCTGCCCCCCCAGCCCTTCCCCTGCCCTCCCCAGCCCTTCCCCTGCCCCCCAGCCCTTCCACTGCCCCCCCAGCCCTTCCCCTGCCCCCTCAGCCCTTCTCCTGCCCTCCCCAGCCCTTCCCCTGCCCCCCAGCCCTTCCCCTGCCCCCCAGCCCTTCCACTGCCCTCCCCAGCCCTTCCACTGCCCCCCCAGCCCTTCCCCTGCCCCCTCAGCCCTTCTCCTGCCCTCCCCAGCCCTTCCCCTGCCTCCCCCCCAGCCCTTCCACTGCCCCCCCAGCCCTTCCCCTGCCCCCTCAGCCCTTCTCCTGCCCTCCCCAGCCTTCCCGTGGAGCAGGGCCTCTGGAGGAAATGTGGGTGTGCCCCCCTCCCCCCTTGTCCAGGAGAGCAGGAGCTCTCATCTTTCTTCCTTTGACTCTTGATCCCTTGTCCACTGCCCTAGCTCTATTCCCATTTCCCTGTGACAGTGAGGTTTCTCTCCCATCCTCACGCCCGGAGCCCCGCCCGCCGGCCTCGCCCGGAGCCTGAAGGCACCTCTCTCCCCCACAGGCAGGAGGCGGCCGGTGCTGTCCCTCGGCCAGGAGCAGCAGCGGGCCCCGGAGCAAAGCCCGCCCCGGCCGCGCTCCGCGGGGGAGGCCTCGCCGCCACGGCGCTTCTCCTTCAGCCCCCCCGCCGCCTCCAGGGCCTCCTCCCCCGGGGCCCGGCCCTCCGGCCGCAGCCCCCTCAGCCCCCTGGACACCGAGACCTTCAACTGGCCCGACGTGCGCGAGCTCTGCTCCCTGTACGCCTCGCAGGACGCCGCGGCCCGGGCCGAGGGCGGCCGGCCCCGGGGCCTGCCCGTCAGCCGGAGCTGCTCGGTGCCCAACATGGCGGAGCCGCCGGCGCCCGGCAGGCTGGGCCGCTGCCGCAGCCTGAGGGCCAAGCGGGGCCGCGTGGGCCTGGAGGCCGCCCCCCCACAGCCCCGGCCCCCCGGGGGGCTGCCCCGCAGCTGGCCGGACAGGGAGGAGGCCCTGCACGTCACCGCGGACCTCACTCTGGAGGACAACCGGCGGGTGATCGTCTTGGAGAAGGGGCCCCTGTCCGGCCCCGCTACGGGCCCCTGCTCGCCGGCAGCCGTGGGGGCGCAGGGCCAGGATCGGCAGGCGTCTGCGGAGAACTGGCCGAAGGAGGAGGGTCCCAGGGACCTGGGGGACCCGAGCCAGCAAGGCCGTGTGCGAAACCTGAGGGAGAAATTCCAGGCCTTGAACTCCGTAGGTTGACTCTTGAGTCGGGGAGGGAACGGCTCCTTACCGGGGTCTCACCCTGGGCCCCCCAAAAGGCCGTTCAGCGAGTGCCTTCCCCTGCTGTGACCGCCCTGGCACCGCCCGGGCTCACAGGGACCTTCCCGGAGCCCCTCCTCCCTCAGGCCAGCGTGGCCGCTTCCCTTGTACATAGTTCTCTCCGATAAGAAGCCAAATATTTAAGCTCCCCTCTTCCCTGGGAGAGCACGCCCCGCCCAGGCCCCCTGGCATCGGCCGGCCCCCGCCAGACGGAGGAGCCGGGCAGAGGCAGCCGGAGAGGCTCTGCTCTGCGGCCGGGCCTTCCCTGAGCCTCCAGGCGGGAGCGGGGCCCGTAATTTATTGCTTTCCACTCTGTGGCGTGTCTGTGTGCGCGTGCGTGTTTTCTCTGTTGTCGGCTCCCCTCCCGCGAAGAATGTAACGGGCTCCGTTCAGGTACTTTTGTGGGTTGTCTTGCTGACCCTGTGGATGTCGCTAATGTATACACATTTCATTACTTGCCCACGGTGCAATAACCACTGCTGACCCACCTACCTGTGTGGCCTCTTGACTGGGCCTGGCTGGGGTGGGAGAGTGGATATGGCCAGGGGTGTCTCAGGGGAGGTGGGACATGGGGGTGACCTACTGGGCCTGACTGAGGTGTCTTAGGGGAGGCAGGGCGTGGGGGTGACTTACTGGGCCTGACTGGGGTGTCTTAGGGGAGGTGGGACATGGGGGTGACTTACTGGGCCTGACTAGGGTGTCTTAAGGGAGGCAGGGCGTAGGGGTGACTTACTGGGCCTGGGCAGGGTGTGGGGGTTGAAGCTTTACGTTCACTCATCCACTGTCCATGCTCATGAGGCACGGGCACCAGGCGCTCACGGAGGCGGCTGGGGCAGCGGGATGTGTGGGAAGGGCCTGTTCTCGGCTGCTCTACTCCCACAGACGTCTCTGTCCAGCCACAGCTTGGCAACCTGTCCTGGGGGCAGGGGTGTCAATGCCAGCCTTGAGCTCTTTTCCTCAGGGACCAAAGTTGGACTAAAGGAAGTAAGGGTGGGAGCGAGGGAGTGAACGGGACATTTTTCTAGTAGGCAGGAGTTCCCAGTGACTTGGGTGCCTTCACTCTCTCCCCTCATTCCCAGGAGACATCCTAGGAGGCGAGGATTCTGAACCTGGAGCCTAGGAATGTCTTCAGGGGCTTGGAACTCTGGGTGAGGAGTGCAGGTGCATTTTTTGTGGGATGCATCCTTAGTCTTCCTCTGTCCTCAAAGTGTCTTCGATTCAGAAAGGCTAACAGTGCCTCCCTCTTTCCAGTTGGGTTTTCTGCCCTTGGTCCACGGTGGACCTGCCTTGGTCTGCCCTGTTCCTTCTGTCTGGGGCCTGGGAGTAGGGGGTTGCAGGCCCAGGTGGTAGAACTGCCCTCAGGGTCCGTACAAGTCTGCTGGTTCAGGGCCTCACGAGTCTTCTGACCTCGGGGGACAGACTCACTCACTGTGAAGGTGGATGCAGAATCTGCTGAAGTCAAAGGAAGTGGAGGCTGGCAGCTCCGACAGGCCAGAGATGCCCATGTTTTACCTGCTGCCGTGTTCTGTGGCCACTTCCTGTCACTGAGGAGAGAGCTAGCTTCTATCAGGCGAGCCTTGGGTCATGGCATTGAGTACCCACAAACCTAATGCAGTGAGAGTCAGGGGACCCAGGTATGGGTCCTAGCCCTGCCGTTCACTTAGCCGGACCACCTAGACGCTTTTGCTCATCTGTAAGTTGAAGGAGGTGGATGATTCGTTGCTTCTCAAACTCCCTGCATCAGACGCTTCAGTGGGCGGGGCCTGGGACGTTGTAGTGAGTCCTTTCCCCGGGAGATTCTTGCAGAAGCATCGGGAAACCTTGGACCAGCTCAGTGGTTCTCACCGGCTGCCCGTTAGAATCATCGGTGGAGTTTTTTGAAAAAAATGGCTATGCCTACATCCCCATCCCCCAGATGAGCTCCCTGTGGAGATGAACCGCAGGCGTGGCGATTCTTCTTCTTTTTTTAATACATTTTTTATTGATTTTTCACAGAGAGGAAGAGAGAGGGATAGAGAGTTAGAAACATCGATGAGAGCGAATCATCGATCAGCTGCCTCTTGCACACCCTCCACCGGGGATGTGCCCGCAACCAAGGTACATGCCCTTGCCTGGAATTGAACCCGGGACCTTTCAGACTGCAGGCCGACGCTCTATCCACTGAGCCAAACCGGTCCCGGCGGCATGGCGATTCTGATGTCCCTCCAGGACCTCTGTCCTGAGCTCTGGAGAAAGGCCTGCAGCAGGCGCTCAGGTGGCCGGGTGCATTGCCAAGTGAGCTTGAACCAGGGTCTGGGGTGAGGTGCAGGACATGGGTGCTGGCGGAGTTGGCCTGTAAGACTCAGGGACAAGCCAGAGAGTCTGGCTTGGAAACGGCTGCCGCCTCCTCTGCTCGCTCAACCAGCCCTCCTTGGCCCAGGGCAAAGGGAAGCAAGGCTTGTCAGGTAAGACACGGAGAGAGGTGTGGAGCGTTATTGATTTATTAGAAAAACTAGTAAATGGGTTTCCTCTGTTTGGTGGAAGCACGTTGGAGCAGGTAGAGGACGAGGCCCAGGTGGCCCCAGGTTGCATGGTCTGTGCCCGACGGTTACAAAGTCCTCGTAGCTGCCTCCTCCGCGGCGTCCTCCCTGAGCTTGCTTGTCCAAGGGACCGAGCTACGTGGCCCTTTGGCTCTCTGCCCCTCCCGCCGACGGGAGGAGGGGGTCCAGGACCAGCCTCCAGGACCCTTGTTGCCCTCCACTAGGCAGGAAGGAAGTGGTGTGGATGGGAGCTGAGCCTCCGACAGGCCTCCTGTGATGGGTGCTAGTGGGGGAGGGAAGCCCAAGAATCACCATCCCCCCCGCCCCCCTCAGCCAGAGTCCGTTGAGGCCAGGGGACGAAGGGGCAGGAGGACCACCTGACCATGCCCAGAGGAAGCTTCCTCTAAACTGCCCTGGGAGGAAGCCTGGTATGCTGGTGTGGACGAGCCGTGTCAACCGAGTTTGGGAATACCGTTACAACACTGCCGAGTAGAAAATGTAAGGACAAAACACACCACCACAATGGCCTTGCCAGGCGCCAGGGCCTTAGCCCCCCTGTGGCCTAGTCTCCCCAGGCTGGGTGCCTGCACTGTCCGTCCAGTGGGTGGGGGATCCTGGGGCCTGTGTGGGGTGGGAGGATGTGGGAGCTGGCACTAGACGGGCGGGTCGCATGCAGCTGGCTACCCTTGACCCGTCCGGGATCTGGTGGTTTGGGTCCTAGTGCTTCCTCTGGGGCCCTTTCGTTCCTGAGGCTGTGGGTTTGTTTGTCGGCGATTCCTCACTCAGGTGCTGCTTTGGCACATGTGGAGGGGAGGGGGGCCCCTGTCCCTGGGCTCCCTCGAGACAGACCGGCCCGGGAAGCCGCGGAGGGAGACTGGCCGCCACCTGCTCTGCCCAGAGCAGGACGTGCCCTCCGATGTGCCGGAAGCCTTCGTGATTGATTGCCAGGTGAGTGTAGTTACCTCACTGGCTCCTGCCTCGGTTTCCCCAGGTGTAGGAAGAGGCTAGTGAGTGGGCTAGACTACGGTCCCTGCGGGGACAGAGAGGGCTGCGGGGTTAAGTGTACAGAGGCCGAATGAAGGCCTGGCTGCAGGGTGGGACCACCTGATCCAGGGGTGTCGGCCTCCATCGGAGAACCTCCCGCCCATGGTTCTTGTCCACTGAGGTCAACTTCACCTTGACAGAGTGGCCTTGATCCCCGAGGGGTGCCGGGTTGTCCTGTAAGACTCAGGCTAAGTGCTCCTGGGAAGGCCGGGTGCCCATCCCCCGGGTGCCCATCCCCCTCCGACGGAGGAATCGGGCTCCTTCCCGTGGGGAGGGTGATGGAAACAGCAGCGGCAGCCGAGGGGCCTCTTAGGGTCTCCCCAGGGGATATGGGCCCTGCCACCAGCGCCACCCCTCTGCGGGACTGAGCCCCGGTTAAGACACGGCTGCAGCTTCTTTTGAAGAGCGGCTGGGACATCCCTGCGGACCCAGCCCTGTTTTCTCTCTAGAAATCAACCTCGGCAGCCTGGGAAGGCTGTCCCTGCGCGTCTGGGTTGCAGGCCCCTTTGGCTGTGCTTGGGGATGGGGTGGCATTTGGTGACTTCTGCACTCACGTGACCCCCCCAAGACCCAAGGCCGGGACCTTCGGAGATGCCGAGCAAGGGGTGCCCCATCTTCATAGCTCTGGCCCCAGCATTTGCCCAGCTGTCCCTATGTGGGGAGGGTGGGGAGGCCAGGTTTGCCATCCCAGGGCGGTAGGTCCTACGTGAACTTGGCTGTCTGTCCGCCGGTAACCTCGGGTGGGACCCGCTGCAGACAATACACAGTGGGCATTTGGCTTTGGGCTGCTTTACTCCAGGTGCGGGCTGTCCATCTGGTACCTGGAGACGGGACGGTCTCGAAGGGGGCCCGGGTCTGAGTGGATATTGCTGGTTCAGCTGCTGCTGGGAGGGGTCCCAGCGGGGAGAGGCAGCGCCTTAGGCAGTGTCAGGACGTGTCTACCTCCCTCAGGTCTGAGCGCTAGCCCTAAGCTTAAAATGAAGGTCCAGAAGGACCGCCGGAGAGCTTCCTGGCCCTTCTGCCCCCGGTGGTGGCAGCAAAGAGGACGAGGCGGCGGGAGGCCCCTTACCCTTGGGGCCCACAGACTTTGGAGGGGGGAGGGGATGTGGTGGCCCCTGAAGTGAGAGTCCCAGTTCTGAGGAAGCCCCGTGGGGAGGAGGGCCGTCTTGTCCCTCAGTCCCCAGCAGCCCTTTTCCCTGTGGGCCTCCCTGGAGGCTCTGTCCTCATGCTCAGGGCGGTGGGTCAGGCATTCCCAGTGTCCTCTTCCCTTTTCTCTGGTTTGGACCAAGTTGGGGGGTGATCCCATGCAAGATTTGCGTTGGGAGCGGGCAGCATCTGAGGACCCTCAGCCTCCTGCTCGAGCTTTTGTGGGGTTTGGGGGCTGGTGCATCCACACAATAGGGCGGGTGCCTGGGAAACCGTATCCTACCTCCCGGCCCAGCCAAGCCGGGAGCCTGTGTCCCTGGAGCCGCCCTGCGGATGGTGGGGGAGCAGGTGTCGGGCGGGTGAAGGCAGCTATTGCAGTGCAGCGTGGGCCCGGGCGCCCCGCCCGGCCACTCGGAGCAGGCGGGCAGCAGGCAGCGAGCAGCCGGGCGGGAGGAGGGCTGTGGCCAAGGTCAAGGCCGAAGACGCCCCAGCCTGTCCTGGGCAGTCGAGGGAGGAGGCACTGCGGCACCCGCAGCCCGGCCCCACCGGTGGGGCGCCGCTGGAAGCTACTTCTTTTTGGGGAAGAAGCTGAATCTCTTCTCCTTGTCTTTCTTGCCGAGGCTGGTGTCCGGGCCGGTGATGGAGGACAGGGGCAGGCTCTGGGCCTTGACACGGATGCTCTGGGACTCATTGATAGCCGTGCTCACGCCCTGCAGCCAGGACAGCATCTCCTCCTGCGGGGCGGGGCGGGGCGAGAGGGTCGGGCCTCACACCTCCCCAGAGGATGGGAGGGAGGGAGTCCCCAGGCCTGCCCCTTCGGAGGGAGCTTTCTCCATCTGCCCCTGCGTCTCAGAGGGCAGGGCTGGGCTGCCCTGCACTTACCTCGTCCTTGCCATGGAAGAGCCACTCGCTGCCATTGCTCAACCTAGGAGGACAAAGGGTATCCTGTCCCGGGCCACCTCTGGAGCCGCTGCCCCGGGCAGAGGGCTGGCTCTGTTGCCACAGCCCCTCTCAGTCAGTCACACAGCACCTGAGAGAGGTGAGACTCTGGGCCCTCAGCCTTTTGGGGCAACTCCGGCACGGAGCTGGTCCCACTGAGAGGCCCTTGCCCAGCCACTCGTGCCCATCACACCACCAGGGAGGGGGTGGGCAGGCAGGGCCTCACCTCAGTTTGAAGACGTGCTTCTTCTTCTTGTAGTTGGCCGCAATCTCGCAGATGGCATGCCTCAGGGCCAGGGGCTCCTCCCCGTGGTAGGGCACCCCCAGGGCCAGGTTCTTGGCATCCTTGTAGAAGGTCAGCTCGCTGTTCCTGAGCACACAGTACAGGTGGTTCCAGGACCTGCAACGACGCAGACGGCAGGTCACCCCCAGGCCTGGTCCACGGCTCGGCAATCCCTAGGGCTGCCCCTGTTTTTTTTATTTTTATTTTTTAAATATATTTTATTGATTTTTTACAGAGAGGAAGGGAGAGGGAAAGAGAGTTAGAAACATAGAGAGAGAAACATCTATCAGCTGCCTCCTGCGCACCCCCTACTGGGGATGTGCCCGCAACCAAGGTACATGCCCTTGACCAGAATCGAACCTGGGACCTTTTGGCTCTATCCACTGAGCAAAACCAGTTTTGGCTGCCCCTGATTTTTATGACATTTTTGCCCTGATAAATAGTAATACATTTTCTTGGAAGTAAAAGTCATCTCCATGTAATTTCACCTTCAAGAGTTAACTATTGTTAACATTTCATGTATTTCTAGTCTTTTTCTATTCACATGTTTTTCTACTCAACATACCAGGGTGGACAAAAAGTAGGTTTGCAGCTGAAACAGGTTTGGCTCAGTGGATAGAGCATTGGCCTGCAAACTGAAAGGTCCCAGGTTCGATTCTGGTCAAGGGCATGTACCTTAGTTTCGGGCACATCCCTGGTGGGGTGTGTACAGGAGGCAGCTGATGGATGTTCCTCTCTCATCAATGTTTCTAGCTCTCTATTCCTCTCCCTTCCTCTCTGTAAAAAAATAAATAAAATACAAATATTTTTTTAAAAAGTAGGTTTGCAGTTGTGAGTACATGCAGCAGAGTTTATTGTATTCTTTATTTGTATTACAACTGTAAACCCACTTTTGCCCCTCCCCATATAGCTAAAATTGGATTATACTATATATCTGGTTTTATGTCCTGCATTTATGCTTAACATTATATCATGAGTACATCCTCATATCCGTAACTATCTCTTGAAAGTAATTTTGAATAGCTGTATGCTATCCCATCACATGTATATAAGTAATCCTTTATTGGTGGACCAGGGGATAAACATTCTTGTGCATAAATCTTGGCCTGTAATGCTGGTCTTGCCTTGAGATACGTTTTTAGTAGAATTGTCGAGCCTGAGACCAACTGTGTAAACTTTGCACAGCACCTCCGCCTCCAGGAGCACCCTGGATCCTCAGTACAGAGCCGCGACGTGCCCAGAGCGCGCGCGCGCGCGTGTGTGCGCGTGTGTGTGTGTGTGTGTGTGTGTGTGTGGTTTGATGGTTGCTGTTATTTTTTTGTTTTGTTTTGCTGTTACTTTTTGTGTTGTGTACGTGCCCAGCACACTGGACTAGCACGTGTAAAAGAAGCATTTGTGCAAACCAGGGCTCATCCCCGCTGGTGTGCTGGGCGACAGCAGCAAGTGTATAGCTGAGTGGGCTGACCGCAGCTCCCCCACTGATAAAGGGGAAGCATGTTGCCTTTTCAGAGATGAACTCTGAGAAACCTTAAGCTCCTCTCCCTTCTTCCTCCTCCTCCTCATTCTTGCTTCTCCCTCCCTCCCTCTTTCCCTCTGAGGGCAGGAAGGTGGAAAGCCAGCAGGGCACTTAGGAAGGGCAGGGAGGTCAGAGAGAGCGCGTGACCTGTACGAGGCTGGCTGCAGGGCCATTTCCCGGAGCCCGGCTTCCTGATGCCCAGCGTGGGGAGCCCTCCGGCCCTCACCACCTTCTCTGAGTTGGAGCCCAAGTAAGGCAGCTGCCAAGAAGGGTCTGGGTCTGGGAATAAAACCCTGCCTTGAACAAATGGTTTCATCTGAGCTTCCGTTTCCCCACCTGGAAGATGGGAACCTCATGTCACAGGGCGGTCAGGAAGATTCGATCAGTCCTAGCATCACGCCTGGTATACAGTAGGTGCTCAATATGTACTACCTTCCTCTTTCCTGGCGGACTCTCCCCATAGGCAGGACCCCTCTTCTGGCAGTGGGGTCCCCGAATTCATTTCTGGAATTTGCTTTCGCTTTGCGTCCATAGGACAGGCTCTGTGCGCTGGCCCCTGGTCCTGGGGCATGGCTGGCTTCCACCTCGATGCCACCGAGTCCCTGGGACCCTGGACAGTGGCCTGAAGGTGGAGGCCTCGAGTCCTTACAGAGGCATCTCTGCACAGAACAAACCCAAGGGCAGGGTCTCCTGCCTCCAGGTCCGGAAAGGACACAGCCTTCGAAGGAATTCCTCAAGGTCATGGAGTCACTGTGTCTACGCCCACGTCTACACCCACCCCGCTCCTCCTCCTCTCCTGCATTCCAGCTGGGGAAGCAAGCCCCGACAGGTAAAAAGTGGGACTTGGTCAAGGATACGTTGTCAGTGCCAAGACTGACCTACCAGTCTTCAGATCAAAGTAACAGCATTGGTGTCCTCTGCCCTGCTCCAGGCCTGGTCTCCTCACCAGAGGCATGCTATCGTCTTCATCATCTTACAGATGGGGAAGCTAACTTGGGCTGAGTAACCTGCCCAAGGTCACGGGATTTGAACTTGGGACCAGAACTAAAGACAGGCTTTCCCCATCATGCCAGGTGTCGGAAGGGTGCCCAGGAGCACGCAAGACCAGAGGTGGAGGTAGAGGGCCCCCCCCCCCCCCCCCCCCCCCGCACAGACCTATGTCGCCCAGCTCCCTCCCCGCACCTCTCCACCCACCCACCCACACACACACAAACACACATGCACACCTGTTGGACGCCTTCTTGTTGGGCCCCTCGAGGTCATGCTTGCGGCCCAGGTAGCCCTCCATCTGCACGCTGTGCCCGTGGTCCCGCTGGGCGGGCAGCGTGGCCGGCTCGTCCCCCTCGCTCAGGGGTGTGTCCAGCGCCTTCGGGAGCGGCTCTGTGGCGGGCCTCTCGTCCCCGCTGGCTTTCTCCTGCCCTTCCTTGGGCGGCCCAGGCGGGGGTGGCGGCTGCAGGTCCTGGGGCCGCTGTCTTTCTTCTTCCCCCTGCTCCGGGACACACGGGGGGAGCACACCTTGCTGGGGTTCTGCCCTGGGGACGGCTGCTCGGCAGCACTGGGAAGCCAGCGCGCCCCGCCTCCCCCCGCCCCCGCCCCTGAGCCCGGTTCCCTTCTGCTGAGCCCCTCCTGGCCCGCCCTGGCTCTGCACCTGCTCTGGGTACCAGCTGGCCCGCTTCCCTGGCCTCTGCCCACGTCTCTGGCTCCATGCCCAACCCCAATCTGACACCAACAGGAGGTTCTTGGAGGGAGCTGAAGGGGCCCGCACGGTTATCTCATCCGGGGGGTTCCGACCCTGCTGGCCAAGCCCGGCTCAGCGCCTGCCCCAGGCCCTGCCCTGTCACCTGCTCTAACTCCGGCCGACTTCTGTGTGGGCTCTGGCAAGATTTCCTGTGAGGGGCTGCTGTGAAGGCAGGGTTGGCAAACTCGTGCTCCGTTACCTTCCACTTGTCTCTAAAACCTCACAGTTAGCATAAGGTGACCAGACGTGCCGCTTTTGGCGGGACCGTCCCGATTTTTAACAATCTGTCTTTCCAAAAATCGGGACTTTTTCTTTTTTTTTTTTTTTTTAAATGCCGCAGGACAAATTGTTAGGAATCAGGACTGTCCCGCCAAAAGCGGGACGCCTGGTCACCTTAAGTGAGGGCGCCCTAGTGTCCCCCACTCCCTCAAAAAGGGAGAACCCGGCCTAGTTGGCCCTGCTCCTGTCACTCGGGCAGTGGTTCCCACGCCTGGACACCTTTGACATAAAACTCACCTCACGAGCTTGAAGGCAATAGGCCTGGATCCCGCCTTCATGCTGCCGCTTTAGCCCGGAGCGGGGTCAGCACATGGGGATTCCTTCACAAGCCTTTCATGCATGCTAATGCTGGGGGGGGGGGGGTAGGGACCCTCGCCTGCAAGGAGTCCCTGCCCTTTGCCTCCCGCACCTCCCTGTGGAGGGTGGTGCTCCCAGCCGCCCACGCCGAGGGCAGGGCCTCCTGTGGAGCCACGCGCGGTGTCAGGTGCCCATGAGGGGAAGTCGCCCTCCCGTTCCCCAGCTGGGCACCTCCTTATGCAGCGGCCTCGCTGATCTGCCCTGTGCCGAGGCAGGGGGAGAAAGCAGGCAGGCCAGACGGGGCAAGGATGGGTGGCTCTCCTAGGTGCCCAAGGAGCACCACATCTGAACACCCCAAGGACCAGGGGCATCAACAGCCCAGGAGCCGCCCCAGAAGGTGGCCATGAGATTGGTCCCTTTTCTACTCCGGACACTGACGATGAGGTGAGGCCCAGAAGAGCAGACCAGACCCCTGCTCCCCACTGTGGGTTCCTACAAAAGACACGGTCAAGAATGAAAGAGAGAGGAGAAGGATGGGGGGATGTGGGCACCATAGTGGACACGGGATGGAAGCTTTACACTGGAATAGGTTGGGTAGACGAAAAGTGACCACGGCCTGCCTGACATGGTGCCAGGGGATGGAGAGGGAGGGTCAATGGTGATGTTTGAAGGCAGTGCTTGGAAGAAAGCTGAAGCTGGTCACATTTGTATTCCATAAAGCGAGGGCTGTTCAATAAAAGGGTATAGTTTGGGATTCCACTAAGATCTTAAAGGAACATAGGACTGGAAAAGATCGAAAACCACTGCTCTAAATAGGAACAGGACAGGGGTGCCCACTCTCGCCACTTCTGCTTGACATAGTACTGGAAGCACTAGCCATTGCAATTAGACAAGAAGAAACAAAAGGCATCCAAATTGGAAAAGAAGAAGTAAAATTGTCCTTATTTGCAGATGACATATTGTACCACTACTGTAGTCGGATACCTTGCATTTATGAGAAAACTTTTGCTCAGAGGGGTTAAGCGACCTACCCAAGATCACACAGCTTACAGGCATCAGAGGCAACGAAGAGCAAGCACCCCAGCATCCGGACCTGGGTTTTTAGTCACATCTATAGGGCTCTCACCCTTTGCTGTCTTAGAACCCCTGAGCATGGTGACCAGGCCACCCTCATTATGATGCATTTACAAAATTTATATCTTCAAGAGCACAACGAGCAGCATTGCCCACAAGGATCTGGAGGCCCAAAGCCTGGATTGTCCTGCACGGAGGAAAGGCAAGAGTGGCAGGAGTAGGGCTGGGAGCCTGGGTTTGGGGACCTCCTGGAGACCCCATCAGGCTAGCCCTCCGATCCGGTGTAAGGTTTGGGAGGTGGATAGGATTGCAGAGTGAAGCCTTTTTATCCCTCACCCCTCCACCTGGCCGCGCTGCTGCCACCCACGCCTGCCCTGGGGTCTCAGGGAAGATGGCATGGCGGACAATGGGGGTGGGAAGCCACAGACCCTCCCAGCCATGCTGGACCCTCGCCCAGCCTTCCCCTCCTGGGACTGGTCTTACTGGAGGCTTCTGGGTCCACATTGTCTTCCTACACTTTCACTTCCATTCTCCTCCCTTTTGGGAACTGTCCTCTGAAAATAAAGACGAATTTTCCCAGGGCTGCTTCCCGTGGTAACCTCACCTCCTGGTGGTAACCTCAGCTCCTGCTTCCTCCCTGTGGGCGTCTGGCCCATTTCCTGCAGGGACGTCAGAGGCCAAGGCCAGTGTGACCAAAAGTGAACTGGCTGGGTCATGGGTTGGCTCCGGAAAAGGGGCATTTCTGAAGTGCTCTTGACTGTTCCTGACGATTTAAAATGCACCCTGTCCTCTCTGTCCCCATGACCGAGGCCTGAGGAGGAAGGGGTTTGGCGGATTTGGCGGTGGCTGCCCCCTCCCAGGCCCAGGGCTGATGGCATCTCTTCCCTTGAGCTTGGGGAAGGGATGCTGATGAGAAAGATGGTGGCATGGTTTGGGCAGAAGGGCCTTCCTGTCCCAGGTTCCAGGGGTGAATGTGCTTTGTACCATCTTAGGGAGCCGGGAAAGAGGGGAGAAGGTGACAGTCTGCGGCCCCTGGAGCCAGGCCATGGAGATCCTGCCTGCTTTGCCTAATAGGCGGAGGGGTCTGTGGACAGCAGAGCACCAAAACGGGGTGCTGGCTAAGGAGTGGGCCCAGTTTTGGGGGCTCCTGTGGTTGTAGAGACGGGCAGGTTCTGCCAAAAGGCCCTGCACAGGTGAGATGGTCTGGTTCCCGGAGGCAGAAGGCCTCCCTCAGGCCATTGGGAAGATGCACGGGTTAGACCTGCACTGCTGAGTGGTACCAGCCCGGAGACCTCACCCAGGGGAGCTGGGGACACTGAGGGGGAAGGGCCAGCTGCTTGGAGCTTCCTGGTGTCAGGCTGGGGTGGTTGGTGAGTCTTAGACCATACATGGGAGTGAGAGCATGAGGGAGAATGGCCTGGGGGTTGGGGCTGGAGTAAGGGAGGTGCTGCCTGCAGCATGGAGTCCGGTTCTCCCGTGACTGGTGGTCAGGAGTGGGGGAGACGTGTGAGAGGCCGGCATGCATACAGGCTACTGGGGTCATGATGCCAGGGTAGGCCTGGGGATATATGCTATTGGCTGCTGGTTGGGGGACATAAGGGGATAGACGGGCACAGACAGGAGTCTTTTATAGGATCGTAAACAGGGAGAGGCCCCAGCCACTGATGAAGGTGGGGTGCCAGGGGGAGATGGCCACCTCAGAATCTTGTAAGCTCAACTTTTTGGGGCCCTGCCTTGCTAGGAAGTTGTCTTGGGGAGGGGGGGGGGGAGGTGCAGGCAGAGGGTTGAGAGTCTCCTCCACAAAGGAGGTCCAAGAAAGAGAGGGGAGCCAAAACCAGTTTGGCTCAGTGGATAGAGAGTTTGCCTGCAGACTGAAAGGTCCCAATTCAATTCCGGTTAAGGGCATGTACCTTGGTTGTGGGCACATCCCCAGTAGGGGGTGTGCAGGAGGCAGCTGATATTTCTCTCATCGATGTTTCTAACTCTCTATCCCTTTCCCTTCCCTTTATTGATCCATAAAAGATCAATAAAATATATATATGTTTTAAACAAAGGGATGGGAAAAGGGACAGGATGGGCACATTTCTTCTCTGTAAGAGTTGAAGGTGTCCTTCCAGGCTCAGCCAGCAGGTGGCAGAGGGGAGCGCACACAGACTACTCCCCAGCTCCCAGGAGAAAAGAACCTGGTTTGTGAGCAGAGGGTATTTTGGAGGCTCCCAGGTACACTAACAAGCAAAGAAACACAGCGAGGAGCTTCTCTAGAGGAGATGCTGATAAGTGTGGGCCAGGGCTTAAGGGCGCACCACAGAGAGGCTCCGCCCTGGCTGCACGATGGCCCTGCCTGTGTCACAGCAAGGCCTGGGCGCAGTGTGTGTGTGTGTGTGTGTGTGGCGGGACTCGAGGGAGGGCACTCGGGAAGGTTGGGGGGGGGGGCTCAGGTCATGGATGTTAGAATTCATAGGGAGGGCGTTTCTTTTAAGAGATGAAAGGCTACAGTGAGGGATGGAGAAAGATAATGAAGACTTCACTAATCACCTACCAGATGCCAGGTATTCTACCTGCACATTCTCTTCCAGTCCTCACACCCTCTCTGCGAGGCAGGTATCCTCACCACACCCATGACTGCAGAGGAGGGAACCGGGTTGGGAGTGGCGGGGGGATGAATAACTTGTCCACCTCTAGTGAGCGGAAGGTTGAGATGCAGAGCCTGCTACAAGGGTGGTGGTGGTGATGGTGGTGGTGGTACTATTGCTCTAGAGGGGAGTACCTGTCTGATGGGGTCACAGCCCACATGAGCAGCTTGGTTCTGGCCAGCAGAGGCAGCGGGTCACGTCAGAGCCACACTGGAAGGGGCCAGAAGAGGGGCTTGGAGCCAGACAAGACCTCTTGCTGGTGCGGTAGGCAACCACATAGCCCTGGGGAGCTGCAGGTGAGGGGGAGCTGGCCACTTACACCTGAGTTTTACCCTCCCCGGCACCTGACATCTAGGCTCTCCTCTGGGGGAGGGGCTGTTG
Source organism: Pipistrellus kuhlii (assembly GCF_014108245.1). Classification (NCBI taxonomy): domain Eukaryota; kingdom Metazoa; phylum Chordata; class Mammalia; order Chiroptera; family Vespertilionidae; genus Pipistrellus; species Pipistrellus kuhlii. Next base: position 19,200,993 of record NW_023425404.1, on the reverse strand, counting down.
GCAGGCAGGCTGGGAAGCTGTCCACAAGACAGTTCACAAGAAAAAGGGATGGTCTGTTGAGAAGAGTCAGAGATGAAGAGATGGCCACTTAGGGTGAACAGAGACAAATGTCTAAAGGAAAAGGAGTTGTTGAATAGGGGAAGAGTGGGTGAGGAGCTGAGGCTGGGCCAGGCAGTGAGGGTCCCCGGTTGGTGATGGGACCACCATGAAAACTGGGGTGGGGGGTGGGATGGGGAGCAAAGCAGATTGTGCTCCTGGGCCAGCTGTCTTGAGATGCCAACTGGGGGATCAGGGAAGAATAGGAGGGAACAGAGCAGAAGGCCCCCGGGTAAAGTGAGGGCGATGGAGAGAGGAGTGTGCAGGGTCCCCTTGGACGGACAGGGAGAGGGAGGGAGACCTGGTCCACTGGCAGCACCGGGGCCAGAGGAGGACGGACTTCCCACTTCCCGGGGAGCTGTCTTCTTCATTCCCACCGCGGGTGTGGGCTCTTCGGGCCCCGCCCTGGGGCAGCGGGGCCTGCTGGGTCAGCATCAGAAAGACTAAACAGATGACTCGCCCATCCAGCTCCACCCCGCACTGTCCAGGGGGCAGCCCCCCGACCCGCCTCTGAGGACCCTTCTCTGAGGACCCGTCTCTGAGCTGCGGGGTGTGGAGGCTGCCCTGAGCCCGCCAGTCTCTGGGAAGCTCTGAGACACAGCTTGGAGGAAAGAGCTCAGGAGGGGCCTTTGGAACAGTGTGGCCAGAAAGATCCCGGGACCACGGCACAAAAGCTGGGCACACCCAGCAGGGAGCAGATGTCCAGCAAGAGCCCAGACAGAGCAAGCTTCTCCGGGGAGCCTGGAGTACCGGGGCTGGGGCCAGAGAGCAGGCGGACACACCCCTGCCTGGCTGACTCAGGCATCCTGGGGAGGCCAGGACACGCCCAAGTTGAGGGGAAATGGGGTTCTTTCCAGGCCGGTCTGCCCATCGTGAGCAAACACAAGATTTGCATTCACTGCAAAATGCTTGAAGCGGCAGTTCAGCTGGGCCTCACAGGGGGAGGGAGGGAGGGGTGGGGAAGCTTGCTCAGGCAAGAAGGAACAGCTGCTGCCTCCACACCCACATCCCTCCCATCCGAGGACGTCAGAGCTGGTCTCTGGCCGCTGATGAAAGCGCCAGGCTGCCTAGGGGAGCTGCACAGGTTGCCAAGGGGGTGGCAGCCGCTGGAGCAGGCCAGGCACCGGCTGGGAGGCGTCCTGTCTCCCAGAAGCCCCGGGGAGGGATGCAATCCCGAGCCTGGTCAGCCCGGGCACCGTCCCTCACATTCTTGTGCTGGTTACTCTGCTGAAGCCGCAGCCAACACAGGAAAGGCGAGGGCCCTAGCAGCCTCGATTGCCCATGCTCACCCCAGTCTGGGGAAGGCCAGCGGCAGGCAGCCGTGGGATCCCGGGGAGAGTGCTGTGCGTGCTTGGGGGAGAGGGTTTTCTGTGACAGACAACCTCCTGTGGGGCCTGGTAAGGATTCACACCCCGGCAGCTGCTCTCCTGCGGGCCTGGCGCCCGCAAGTCCTGAACCACAGACGGGATCTGCCCTGGCCTGAGGCAGACGGGCATGGCTGCCCCAAACCGTGAACGCCGAGGACACACCGTTTCCTGTCACGGCCCCTAGGAGCTCCTTTCAGGCGGGCGACCTGTCCCAGCAGCCCCCTTCCCGCCAGGCCAGGAATGAGCCCAGGGCGCAGCCAGGAGGCATCCAGGGCGGCTGGGTGGCCCGGGGCCTGGAGTAACTCGGATTCTCTGCAATAGCGCTCCTGTCCCGCGAAACCAGCGCACCATCTCAGCGTCAGCATCTCACCCGGATGTCACAGGAGGATTCCCAGGCTCCAGAGCCCGGGAGAGGGGCACCTTAGCAGGACCCCAGCCCTCCCCGGGGCCACATGCAGGTGCCAGGGGAACGTGGAAGGCAGAGGGTCCTGGGCACAGAGAGGAAGGGGGCCCCCTCGGGGCACCCAGGAGGAGACACAAGGGCTCTGGCCTTGTCAGGAACTGAGGTCCAGCCGTCTCTTCCCCAAACAGGGACAAAGGCCAACACCCCAGCCCTTTGCCTCGTCCTCCCCATCTCCAGCCTCATACCCACCGGCACCGGACAGACATGAATCAGGTCCCCTAGCTCCGGAGGAGACACAGGCCAGTGGGGAAAACCACTCCCCCGCCACGCCCTTTATGATGACACTGGGAATATTCTGGACTTTCTGCAATCCTTCAGAGGGTCCTGAAGAACTCAGGGCGAGTGCCCAGTGTCCTGACCTCCACCGGGTGTGTGTGTGTGTGTGTGTGTGTGTGTGTGTGTTGGCCTGTTGTCATACCTTGCTGCTTCTGCTTGGCCTCACACACTTATATACTTACCTGTATGAATGGATCCGTTTTTACCAGAATATGTTCTAATGTGGAACGGTGAGGGGTGAGGGAGGTGATGGATCACACAGCGATGTGTTTGAAGAAAATAGCAATGCAGGGATGGCACTCGGTGCCTGCGTGTACATGCGTGTGTACGTGTGCACACCGGGAAGGGGAGGGCCGGGGCGGGGCTGGCAGGGTGGTCGCCCGTGGCGTGCAGCAGTGTAGACGGGTTCAGGTGCCTGGTCCGCTCCCGTCTGTTCCCCCAAGCAGGAAGCCGCATGCACCAGTGATGGGTCTCACAGGAAGCAACACGTGTGGGTCTATTCTAGAGGCACCGACACCAGGCCACACACACGGGACAGCAGCCAGCCACCGCGCCCAGGCCCACCGGGAGAAGGCCCCGCAGCCAGCCGGCCTGCTGGGGGAGGCCCTTGAGTCTGCAGAGAGACCCGCGAGGTTTGCTTCTCAGATCCAAGACCCACGGGGAGCACACCCTCCCTCAGAGTTCCGTGGATCCTCATGCAAATCAACGCAGGCTGAGACAGGACGGCGGCAGGAAGTGTGTCCTCGAGGCCTGGGGCCTGGCTTTGACTGAGTCGCCATCGGTTCTTCCTGGCGCCGGGCACCGGCCAGCTTTCCCGCGGGAGGGCGGGCTCTCTTCTTTCCAGAGAGACTCAGGTCCAAGCAGGTTTTATTCCCCCAAAACCCAAGGACCTCCCGGTGCTGGATGGAGGCGGCTCAGACACACATGTAGTGACATTTGCACAGACGCACGTGACACAGACAGTGGGTGGAGTCATTCCGGAGGTCACCAGGAGCCCGCAGCCGGGGACACCGGCACACAGACACGGGGGTGCACAGCCAAAGCGTGGGTGGTGCAGGAGGTGGAGGCGGGGGCAGCCCCAGCCCCAGGGTCCACAGTCCGTGCCAGCCCCCAGCGTCCGCTCTCCTTCCGGTGGGGGGCTGTCACCGGGAGAAAGGGGCTGGGGCGCAGTCCACCAGAGACCCCCACAGGCCTTGATGGGAACTCGGGAGGGAACGCCTGGGAGAGACCTGGCAGCGGGAGCCCAGCAGTGCCCTCTGCTGGACACATAGGGCTGGTGCAGCTCAGGAAGAGAGGCCTCTGACCAGGCTGGAGTGGGGAGGTGGGTGGACTGTGTGTGTGTGTGTGTGTGTGTGTGTGTGTGTGTGACACAGAAGTGTGGGAAGGGCTTAAGTCTGGACCTGACAGGGATTCCGCACAGGAAATAATCACTGCGTGTGCACTGTTTTCTGGGGTGGTTGGTGTGCCAGCAATTTTCACAGAGAATACCAGTTTCCCTAAACCCCCAACAGCTCAGGCAAGCTCACCGGGGCACCTGTGGCGGTGGGGTTCATGCAGAGACGAAGCCATGCAAGGCACGTGCTGAGGCTTTGCTTCCTTCTCAGCTGCTCCCCAGGGCATGTCCCCCAACCCTGGGTTACAGGCTCACAGGCCTCCTGCACCCACCCCCTGGGTCCTTTCAGCTAAGGGACCTTGACCGACCTCTTCCGGGCATCGTCCTGAGCCCTGTGCCCAGGCGACTGGCAGCTGGTGTGCCTTCGTCCCTTCCCTGCCTCCCCTCAGCCACACTCGCTCCTGCTCCACAGGTGGGGGGACTGGCCCTGGGACCCAGGAGCCCTGGGGCTCTCTCCCCATGCTCCCGGGGCTCCTTCAAGTCTGCTCTTGCCCCAGAACCAGCTCCACATCCAGACTCATTGGCCCACAGGCCTCAGACCAGGAAGGGGCAATGGGGGAGGGGCTGGGCCTAGGGAGGGAAGGGGCTGCTAGAGGGGCGGGCGCCCTGAAATGCCGTGGCTGGGGTGGGCACCACTGGGCTATTGGGATGTGTGTGTGTGTGTGTGTGTGTGTGTGTGTGTGGTGAGACTGTGTCCAGCATGGCGTGAGGGGGACAAGGACGATGTATGGAAATGAGTCATCCCCGTATAAACGGGTTCCCCTGATGTAGGTGGTGATATATTTATACAAGAACATTTATTGGACTAGGTAAAACCAAACTAACGGAGCCGTGTCAGTGGGCTAACGTGTCGGCTTCTTCTGGGCCGAGGGGAGGCAGGGAGCCAGTCTAGGAATGGAGAACACCTCAGCGGGACGTGTGACTGGTCTGGAGGAGGAGTCTGGGGTGCGGGCCGTGCCTGCCCTCGGCGTCCGCCCCGGCCCCGGCCCAGACCCGGCCCCAGCCCCGGCTGAGCCTAGTAGGGATGACCAGGTTCTGGCAGCAGCGACTCCCAGGAACTAGACAAGTGGGACAGGAAACTGACCGGGGACGTTCTCTCTGTGGCCGCGCGGTGGGGAGCTCTGGGACCCTCCCCCGCCGTCTCGCCTTCCTCCTCTTGAGGCCTACGAAGACACAGCCCCTCTTCAGAAACAAGCACCTCCCGGAGGCCGCGCCCGCCCCAGGCCTGGCTCTCCGCCCTCCTCCTGGAGCTCACGCCAGGGACCTCCCCCTCCGGCCTCGGGCAGCCGGGCAGGAGCTGAGCGGTGGCAGGTGTATCTGCCCTGACTCCCCGCTCCCCCCCGCTCCCCCCCGCTCTGCCTGCAGCAGGTCTTTGGTCGCCCCGGTCTCGGGGTTGACCACAGCTCCTCTCTGCCCGCAAGCTCCAGACACGCCCGATTCCTCTAACTAGTGGCCCAGGTGTGAGAGGTCACAGGGTAGTTTTTAAACCTCAGGGGGGCCCAGCTGATGTGGCTCAGTGGTTGAGCCTCAACCTATGAACCCAGGAGTTCACGGTTCAATTCAAGGTCAGGGCTCACGCCTGGATTGTGGGCTCCATCCCCAGTGTGGGGTGTGCAGGAGGCAGCAGATCAATGATTCTCTCTCATCATTGATGTTTCTCTCTCTCTCTCTCTCTCTCCCTCTTCCTTTCTCTCTGAAATGAATTAAAATATATTTTTAAAAAAATCAGGGGGCTGTTTCTGATTAAAAATACTCTCCAGCCAGGACCGGTTTGGCTCAGTGGATAGAGCGTTGGCCTGTGCACTGAAAGGTCCCGGGTTCAATTCCGGTCAAGGGCATGTGTCTTGGTTGCGGGCACATCCCCAGTAGGGGTGTGTAGGAAGCAGCTGATTGATGTTTCTCTCTCATCGATGTTTCTGACTCTCTATCCCTCTCCCTTCCTCTCTGTAAAAAAACAATAAAGTATATTAAAAAAAAAAAAAAAGACTTGGGGGGAAAAAAAATACTCTCCCTCCTCCTCCCCCTCGAGGAGTGCTCCTGTGCAGCCCACCGCCCAACCCCCTGCCCCAACACTTACCCAGTCTCCTCCATGGGGGTCTCTGGGATCTGGCGTTCTTTTAGCTCGAGCTGGGGGAGGAAAAGCCCAAGGGGTCAGAACAGCCTCGGAGGGAGACTTCTCTCAGACCCCTTTCTCTAATGGGGCTCCCTGTACCCAACACACCCGGGCATAGGTTCCTTCTGGGTTAGCAACCTCTTGTCTTTGGGTTCAAAGTCAGTCTTCTCTACCGCTCCTGCTGCCTTCCCACTCCCCGCCCTGCCGAGCCTTGCAGCCTGTCCTTCGTGTCCAACAACAGCTCCGAGCTCTTGACCCGAGATACCCTCCAGGCGTGGCTGCCCCCCGCCCCCCGCCCCCCAGCCCGGCTCACCGTGGTGGGCTTCTCCAGGGCCGCGAAGCGCTCCGCCCAGCTGGCCGTGGACTTCTCAAACGCCTCGTGCCTCTTGATGAGCTTCTCCACGCTGTCCACCGTGTGTCCGAAGTCCCGGCTGGCCAGGTAGGGCTCCTGGGCGATGAGCCACGCTTCGGCCACGGAGGCGTCCCGAGAGAACTGGCACACTTCCAGCACTGCCACGGAGAACGGGACACAGCCCCCCACGGGGCCCAGGGGGCTGTCAGCACCAGCGGCCGCTCCCGGGGGATCCCGGGGGGACCCGCACGGAGCGGGCAGTCAGGCACGAGGCTGCACGCGTGCCTGTGACTGTGCGGACATGCTGCTCTGCCGAGACCCCACCGTCCCCATGGGAGGCCCCCACCTCGTTTCCAACAACAGTGGTGTTTCACAAACCCATCCGTGAGAACACACTCCATTTTGAAAACAAGATGTAGTGAGACATCTCCCTTTGGGGAGCTGTCTTCTGCCCGGAACACCCTCTCCTCAGCCCCTGGCTGTCCCACGAAATGGTGCACGAACAGCCATGGGACCAATCCAGGGCCTCCCGGCTCATGGTGCCTGCCTGAGTGGCGGGATTTCTCCACCTTCCTAGTCTCCTGCGTTCCTTCTGTGCCCAACACACCTCAGACCAAACATCTGGGATGCACTAGGGCCAGTTACTTAAACTCTCCAGGGATCCCAGCTGCAGGGATCGGGGTGCTGGCTGGCTGGCTACAGCAGCCTGGCCCTCCGAGGGGCTCCCCGAGGCCTGGGCAATGGAGCTTTGAGGAGGAGTGTGTTGCATGGGGGGCTCTTCTCAGCAGTGGTGACATCACTCTCCTGCCCCGCCCAGCAGGCCTGGCCCCCACCCCTCCCGCTCCCCAGGCTCCCAGGCGGCACTCACACATGCTGAGCCGCTCCCAGCGGGCCTCCCACTTCTCATTCATCTCTTTCCTCCTGGACATCACCTGCTGCAGCTTCTCCCTGATCTGTGGGGAGGGAGAGAGAACGGCTCAGGCTTTGGTAACCCTGCCCTCCCCCCCACCTCCCCTTCTCTGTGTGAGTCAGTGCACAGAGAGATCCTGCAGGGAACGCCGGGCTTGGCCACACAGACCTGGCCTCGAGTCTTGGCCCAGCCACTTGCTAGCTGTGCAGCCTTGGGCAAGTTACTTAACCTCTCTGGGGCACCTCACCTAGGAAGTGGTGCTGCCAGGTGCCGAAGCTTGCACACATGTCGGCGATAGGTAGGTTATTCACCTGCTCTCTCTGCCAAGCAGCCAGCCCCCTGAGTGGGTTTGTGGGGCTCCCACCACCAATGCTCCATGGGGGAGAGGAAGATGAGCTTCGCCAGGAAGCTGTCTGGCCCAGCCAGTGTGGGGGCGAGGACGGGAGGGCTGGCTGTGTCCCGCTGCCCCCCTCACCTCCCCGGAGGCCTGGTGCTCCCGCTGCAGCAGCGACTCGCCAAGCTCCAGGCAGGCGTTGAAGTTCTTGCTCCGGGTTTCGATCTCCGCCCTGATGCCCTGGTGATACTTCATGAGCAGTTCCACCGAGGAGACGTCCCTGGCGGGGAGAGAGTCGGGGAAGAAGGAAGTGGTGTGATTGGTCAGCCTGATGCCAAGTCCTGCTCAGAGGGGCCACCTGCCTGGGGTCTGAGCCCACCCCCTGCAGGAACACTGGTGCTGACTGATGCCCTCGTGTCTCCCACTGGCCAGTGGCCAGGGCATGGCGGGCCTGCAGGGACCTCGGAGGAAGCCTGGGGAATGCCATTTGACAGTAAGAAGGAATGAAGCTCTGATGCATGCTCTCACGAAGGCAGCCTGAACAGAGTGTGCTCAGTGGCAGAGCCAGGCAGGGAAGACCACACCATATATAATTCTACTCATGTAAGACATCTAGAGACAGAAAGCAGGCTAGTGGCTGCCAGGGGCTCAAAGGATGGGGGGCATGGGGAGTGATGACTTCCGAGGGGCACATAGTTTCCCTTTGGGGATGATGAAAGTATAAACTTATGCCCTAGCCCAGTGGTCGGCAAACTGCAGCTCACAAGCCACATGTGGCTCTTTGGCCTCTTGAGTGTGGCTCTTTCACAAAATACCACGGCCTGGGCAAGTCTGTTTGGAAGAAGTGGCATTAGAAGAAGTTTAAGTTTAAAAAATATGGCTCTCAAAAGAAATTTCAATTGTTGTACTGTTGATATTTGGCTCTGTTGACTAACGAGTTTGCCGAACACTGTCCTGGCCGATTTGGCTCAGTGGATAGAGTATTGGCCTATGGACTGAAGGGTCTCAGGTTCGATTCTGGTTATGGGCACTTGCCCGGGTTATAGGCTTGATTCCCAGAAGGAGGCGGCCAATTAATGATTTTCTCTCATCATTGATGTTTCTATCTCTCTATCTCCCTTCCTCTCTGAAATCAATAAAAATATTTAAATATAAATAAATAAACATATGTCAATGGGCGTACAACTGAATACATGAAAAACCATTGAATAGTGTCCTTTAAATATTGAATTGCATGGTATATGAGTTGTATCTCACTAAAGATGTTAAATGTTAAGGCTCGACCTTCAGGACTAGCACCAGAAGGGCAGACCTGGGCCAGAAATGACTGTGCCGTGACCCAGAGCCCAGCCTCGCTGCCCCGGAGCCTGCCCCCCCCCCCCCAGCAATGAGTTCCTTCCTGAGCTTTAGGGAATGGCCCCCATCCCAGCGCGGGAAGGACAGTGAACCCCATATTCTCACTGCTTCACGTAGACTCTCACTAACAGATGCCTGTCATGCCTCATTCAGGGCTCCCTTTCCTCAGAAATGGCCGGTCCTCCCAGCAGAAGCCAAGCCCCTCAGTTTCAGCCAGGATGCAGTCTTTGGGGGTGCCTGGGGCTCCTACGCACCCACATGTCCCTCCCCGGGCGTCCCTGTCTCTCCCAGGATGTCCCTGTCCCTCCCAGGACAGCACTCTCCCTCCCAGGGCATTCCTGTTCCTCCCCGGGTGTCCCTGCCCCACCCAGGGAGTCCCTGTCCCTCCCCGGGCGTCCCTGTTCCTCCCCGGGCATCCCTGTCCCTCCCCGGGCATCCCTGTCCCTCTCCGGGTGTCCCTGTCCCTCCCAGGACAGCAGTCTCCCTCCGAGGGCATTCCTGTTCCTCCCCGGGTGTTCCTGTCCCTCCCAGGGAGTCCCTGCCCCCTCCCCCCCCACCAGGGAGTCCCTGTCCCTCCCAGGGCAGAGCCTCAGTGCAGCTCCCGGCTGCCAGCCTCTGAGACAACAAAGCCGGGAGCGGGCTGCCTTGCGTTCGCCCCTCACCTGGGCCTCTCCTGGGTCTCGATCTGCCGGATGATGCTCTCCATCCAGGAGAGGAGGTCGCGGGCCATGCTGAAGAAGCGGAACTTGTCCGCCGTGTCCACCAGCTGGGTGCGGCGCCCGGCGCAGGCGTCGAGCAGCGCCTGCCACGCAGCAGACACCTCCCGCTCCTTGTCCTGGATGGCGTCGGCCTTTTCCCCGGCATACGCCATCTGCAGGCGGGTGGCCACGTCCTGGAACTGCTGCACCTGCGATCGGGCGAAGGTGGACATTGTTCCCCAGGAAGATGCATCGTCTGCCTCTCTCCCGGGCACCGCTGGAAGGCAGCGCCCACTGGGTGCCGGAGAGCCTCTTGCTTTGGCACCTCTGCTTTTGGAATTCCCCCTCTCCCCTCCCCCGTCCCCCCATGATCCTCACCCAAGGGGAGAGAGAGGGACTCCTTGCCCTTTGACCTCCTCAGAGGCATGACCATAAGAATAACTATGTGCCAGGAGCTTCTCAACACTTTAATTCATTACTCCCTCCATTTTTACAACAGCCCCATGAGGGAGCTACAGGAAACAGGCCTGTCACCCCTGCTTTGGAGATGAGGAAACTGAGGCACTCACAGCAGTAGAGGGGGCAGCTGGGGATGGAGGTGAGCCCCCCAAGTCCCCGTTCACAACCGCTGCACGCTGCCTCACCAGATCCCCGTGTGAGGCCGGCCGGGCAGTGAAGCCTCATTCTTTGAAGTTGGGGGTGGGGGCGGGGGTTGGGGGACACTCTACCTGCCCCAGCGCCCCTCCAGCCGGAGGACAAATGCCGAGAACGCCCGCTCTGGGTGAACCAGGGGCCTGGCCTGCTGGGTGGGTGCAAGGGAGGCCCAACAAGTCCCCGATCGCTGGGCCCTTTCCCCACCCCTTCTGTCACACTGAACTCTATAGAACCCACAGACTTGTGGAGCTGCCTCGGGTACCCCAATGGTGGGAGAGGGCGGGTCTAGGCAGATTTGGGGCTCCTCCAGGTCCCAGGTGGAAAGGCCCAACAGCCCGGGGCCGAGGGTGGTCTATAGCCAGACTGCAGGGTCTGCATCCTGACCCCGCTGGTCATGGTATGTTCCGGCACCATGCCTGCCCTCGCCATGCCGGGTTCTCATCTATAAAACGCGGATGGTATCGTACCATCCTCAGAGGGAGGCTCTGGGGACCCAGCGAACCCCTGTGTAATGTAGAACAGCGCCCGGTGCCAGGAGGGCGTTGCGTATGTGTCTGCTGAGGATACTCAGTACTCTGCACAGCCTGAGATATCGTACTTTCAGGTATTTTGTGCCCCCGGCTTTTGGTAAAGATTCCGTTTGAAGACTGGAAGTCGGACATCCGAAAGCCACTGCTCCTGCCTTCCTGCCCTGAGCGCTGCTTTCTCAGGAGGTGGAGTCCCCGGCGGAAGCCAGAGAGGAACCGGCCCGGCCCGGGCCCCCCCCCCCCCCCCCCCCCCGGCTGGCCCCGGGGAAGGCGGGAGGGCAGGCCCTGGAACCCGGGGGGACGGGCAGGGGCGGAGGCACCTGCTGGCCCAGGAGGTGGAGCTCCCGCTCGAAGGCCGTGTGCACCCGGTGGAAGGACTCCGCGGTGCTGGCGTCCAGCCCCACGTCCTCGGGCAGCTCGCGGTGCTTCTCGTCGATGAGGCCCAGGATCTCGGTGCCCGTGTAGAAGTAGCGGTGCAGGTCGTAGGAGGCGGCCAGCAGCTGCATGCGCGTGTCGATGAGCTCCAGCAGGTCCGCCCACATCTCGTTCAGCCCGTCCTTCCACTCGGCAATGGTGGCCGCCTCCCCGTGGCCCGCGTCGATGAGCCGCTCGATGATGGCGTTCACGTTGTCCACCCGCTCCTGCCCGATGGCCCCCGTCTCCCGGGCGAAGTCCCGGAACTTGTCCCGGAGCAGCTGGGCAGGGGCGGAGAGAAATGTGGTTATGGCCCATCCGGGGTGGCTCAGGGGTGGAGCACCAGCCTCTGAACCAGGAGGTCAGGGCTCAGTTCCTGGTCAGGGCCCAGGCCCAGGTTGCAGGCTCAATGTCCAGGAGAGGGTGTGCAGGAAGCAGCCGATCAATGATTCTCTCTCATCATTGATGTTCCTCTCTCCCCTCCTCTCTTCCTCTCTGAAATCAATAAAAATAGTGTGTGTGTGTGTGTGTGTGTGTGTGTGTATTTTATTGATTTTTTTTTTACAAAGAGGAAGGGAGAGGGATAGAGAGCTAGAAACATTGATGAGAGAGAAACATCGATCAGCTGCCTCCTGCACACCCGCTCCTGGAGATGTGCCCACAACCAAGGTATATGCCCTTGACCGGAATCGAACCTGGGACCCCTCAGTCTGCAGACCGACGCTCTATCCACTGAGCCAAACCGGTTTTGGCAATAGTATATATTTAAAAAAAGAAATGTGGCTATGGGGGCTCAGGGATGGGTGGTGTCCTCACACTGGCAGTAGGTTTTCCCAGGCGGGGGGCTTTGGCCACCTGGCTCTGTGCTCTCACACCTTCCCCAGAGCGTCTGAGCCCACCGCTGTGCCTGCAGCCCCGGGCAGCACCTTGCCACAGGCGGGTGTGCGCATGTGTCTGGAACGGGGGCTCCTGACTTCGAGGAAGACAAAGGAAGCGGCCCCGTGAGTGCTCACCGTCACGTGGTCAAAGTCTTGGCCCATCTCTGGGGAGGAGGCCACCAGCTCCTTCTCCGCGATCCACTGCTCCAGGTCGTCGGCCTCCCTCTTCAGCTGGAACAGGTGGTACATGTTCTCCAGCTTCCGCTTGCGCTCCTCCGCCATGTCCTTCAGCCCTGCGTACTGCTTGTCCACCTGCCCCTGAAGCCGGATGATCTGCTCCCTGGAATTCAAAGCGGACGGCGCTCAGAGGCAGCGACAGGAAGCCCAGAGCAGCCAGAACTGAAATATCATGGCTGACATGTACACATAAGGAACTGTGTGACACTGAAAATGGGTCTCAAAAGAACTGGTGGCTCAAAAAGAAACTCACTACAGACTGATTCATATGCCTTTCAGCATAACCATTATTGCTTGTCTCATTTTTGATCCTTATAAGTATATTTCCGGGAGGACATGATCTCACTCATCTAGGGGAAATGGTGAACAACATAGACGGATGAACAAGAACAGACCCAGAGACAAGGAGCCATGGGTCAGACTGTTGGACCTCAAAGGGAGGGTGGGGATAAAAGGGAGAGATCAACCAAAGGACTTATGTGCACACATATGAGCCTAACCAGTGGTCAAGGACAATAGGGGAATGGGGGCATGAGGGATTGGAATGGGGGGTTGAGGACAAATATGTGATACCTTAATCAATAAAGAAATTAAAAAAAAAAAAAAAGCCCAGAGCAGCCAGTCCCGGGGGCACGGCCTCCTCCCCCAGCCCGGTGACAGGGACAGGTGGGGAAACGCAGCTGAGGAGCAATGGCAGTGACTTCCGGGGAGGAGCTGGGGGGACAAAGAACCATCCCTCAGCCGTGATGCTCCAGAGCAGGACAGAACGGTGTCCCCCTCGAGGTGGATGCTTCCGCCACTGCCCTGCGCTCAGGGAAGTCCAGGGAGACCAGCGCCAATGGGGCAGTTCCCGTTATTCCTCCAGGGAGTCTGTGGGGCGGCTGCCTGAGGGGCTCCGGGCGCAGCCGCAGAGCGGTGTGCAGCACCAGCGGCCCATCCTCGGCTCCCCGGGCGATGCCCAGGTGGCTGCGGGGGACCCACAGCTGTGGATGCCCTAACGGCAGCTGAGGACAGGGCCATGAAGGGGCTGCCTATGTGTGGCCTCAGGGGCTCCCATTTATGTAGAACCCCGAGGTGGGTACAGGCCTTCACCCTCTGTGACAGTCTTCCTGAGAGACTGTGACACCCTGAGGTACCTCGGACGCGAAAGGGAAGAGCAAGGCTAGTCTTCAGCGCCTCCTGGCATCGTCTCACTCGGCAAGAGGCTGGCGCTCTCAGTGCACCCAGAGGGTGGTTTGGCTGCTCTGTTTCCTGATCTTTTTGCAAACCAGACCTCCGCCAGCCCGATCTGAAGTGACCCACAGAAAACCAAGGCATGGAATGGGATGGAATTGGGCCAATTGGCTGTCCAGAGAGCAGTTGTCTCAAACCCGCAATTTTTTTTTTTTTTTTTGAAAACGGTCCCTGTTTTCCCACTGGATCTGAAGGGATCCTGGTGGGTGGGAGCCCAAGCCTGACACCCCAGTTGGTGCACGTACCCCTCGGGGTGGCCTGCAGCGAGCAGGCCCTGGGCCCGGCCGGCCAGCTGCTTGATGTTCCGCCCGTACTCCTCCACCGCGCGCTGCTGCCGCAGGTGCCGCTTCAGCATCACGATGGCGCCCTCTTCGTCCTGGGAGGCGGAATGGCACGAGCACAGTGAGCCCAGCCCTGCACCAGGGACAGCCCAGCCCTGCAGGTGCCCCAGGTGGGGGAGAGCCAGGCTCACAGAACACCCACGGGGAACTGTGCCCTCCTTTCCTGCTACTCATTTTCTAGCAACGCCCACACCCCACCTTCCTCCCGGCTCCCCCAGCCTGATCTCTACCCTTCCAGGCCCAGCTCCACCTTCTGCTTCGTGAGAACGTCCTCTATCACTCTAGCGTTGAGAGACCCCCTTCTGCACCTCACCTCTCACCCCTCCCGCAGCTGTGCACCAGCACAGAGCCCACGGGACCCAAAAGGCGAAGGACCGTTGGGTTGGAGCAAACCTAAGTTGGCAGGCGGGGCGCCCGGCCACAGCATGTGCTCTGGAGAGGCGGGCATCCTGAGGAGGGCTGCTCGTACAGCCTCCCCCTGCCGTCACCCCTCACATACTGGATTTACACGTTCCCCACTGACTAACACCTACCCTGGCCCTTCCTCTCGGCTTTCCGCCCAGCCTGGCACCCCAGCCTGGCACCCCTAACCTTGGGGATCTCGTCTGAGATGACGTAGAGCTCCTGCTCGCTGATCCAGGCCTCGGCCTCGCCGGCGTCCAGGTAGTACTGCTGGGCCTCGCTGGCGTCCCGCAGGCGCTGCAGCCGCCCGGCGGCGGCCTCCCGCAGCGTGTCCCAGGAGCTCCGCAGGCGGCCCAGGCGCTCCTCGATGTCCCCGCAGTCGATCTCGGCCTCCTCCACCAGCCGCCGGCCGCGCTGCAGCACGTCCTCCACCCGGGGCGCGTGGCCCAGGATCTCGTTCTGCAGCGTCTGTGGCCAGAGGGCACGGGCTCAGAGGCAGGGCCCTCCCGCCGTGCAGGCGAGGCCCAGCCGGAATGGGGGATGGCCGTAAAGCCGCCCGTGCCCACATGCCAGACACGGTGCGAGGCACTTCCCACCATTCACCTCTCACCCTCAGTCTTCGGAGACAAGCACGCAGAGACTGGCATAGGGCAGAGGAGTGACTTGTGGGCAGCCAATGGCAGAGCTGGGATCTGAACAGGGCTCTCCCTGGCCCCAGGAGTGCTCTTGCCCGCCCCCTCTCCTCCCTGTTTCAGCAGAGCTGGGTTTCTCAGTTGTACGGGACGGAGGAAAGAAACAGCATGCTTAAGGGACCTCCTGACATCTTACTCTGAGAGCTTTCACCTCTATGAAACTACAGTTGGCAGGTGCTCCTTGTAAGAGTTCAGGGTTTTCTTTTGTTTCCCCCCATTTTTTATTTCTCAAATCTCTTGTGAGCTCTGTATGATTTCCATGTCTGAATCTTTCATCAGCAGAATGGCGTTTTCCTCCCACTCTGAGCGCTGGGTCACCTTTTTCTTTAGGGGCCATGACCCAGGTGCCACGCACGTTCTGGTCCTAGAGGCCCGAGCCTGGTGCTTCTCAGCCCCTCCCACCTCATCTCCTCGCTTTCTACAACTGCCCTGGCCTTTAATGCCACTTGGAGGGCAGGGCAAAAGTAGGACATGCAGGCAGTTGCTAGAACCAGCAACATCCACACGTCACCTGACTCTCCGAAAAGCATTTTTACACCCAGAATTGAGAGGATGACATTCTCCTGTGGTCTGTGCAATTATATTCAAACTACCACCCAGAGCTGCAGAGACCGAAGGCAGGGGGATGGCTGATGACAATCACGCCACCCTCGCCAGACAGAAGCACCAGAGCCAGGGCAGCTGGCCTTGGCAGTACACGACAATTTTGGTACAAGAGGAAGTGTGGCACCTCATGTCCAGGAATCTGACTACGATACGACAGAGCAGAACGCAAATGAAGGTTTGTTCCATTTAGAGGCTGCCTAATGGGATTTGAGCTCCGTAAGTCCTGTTGGGTCCAGAGGGAGGGGGCCTTTTTTTCCCAAGGACACCCCACAGGCCGAGCTCAGCCCTGGAAGAGGGAGAGCCACCAGGAGCTACGGGTCTCCTCTCCAGGAGGCCATGGGCTACAGAAGCTGTAAAGCACATTAGCCCCCCGGCCAGGGCATCTGGGCCTGCATTCACCGTGCCCTGATGGGTCTGAGTGGCCCCAAATCTTCAAGCATCTAAACACTCCCCGACCCTGTCCCCCGCTTCCCTGTAGTCCTCCCAGAATTCTCTCTGCCATCACCAAAGTTGTTCTTTTTAGGGGTCTGGGGACCCAACAGCTATTAACAAGAATAACAATCTGCTGCAGCTGGCCTTCTGCAGGGCAGGCCGGGGCGGGGCAGGCTGGTGGGACTGACAAAGGAAGGCGGAACTCACCTGGTTCTTCTTCATGAACAGCTGCACAGTTTGCAGATTGATGCCGTAGTCGGAGGACTGGGCCAGAGGCAACCTCTCCTCCACCCAGAGCTGTGGAGACCAAAGATGACAATCACACCACCCTTCCCCGAGCACTCGCCTAACCCTAACCCTAACCCTAACCCTAACCCTAACCTTAACCCTAACCTTAACCCTAACCCTAACCCTAACCCCTAACCCTAACCCTAACCACCCTTCCCCGAGCACTCGCCTAACCCTAACCCTAACCCTAACCCTAACCCTAACCCTAACCCTAACCCTAACCCTAACCGCCGCAGTCAGACAGGGCTCTGCTTGCATGCCTCCCTGCTCTCCCCAGTCCTTCCCAACCCCATAGCAGGGTTTCTCCCCACTTTACAGATGGGGACACTTTGACATTTTGAACTGAGGTTCCAAATGACTTTTTCCTGGTCACCCGGGGGGAAGGTAATGTAGCTGGGTCGGAACCCACGTCTGTCTGGCCCCGAAGTCCATGGGTGAGCTACCATTCAGAAAGCACTGGCCTTACTTTTACATTTAATGCAATCACCACAGCAATCCTGTGAGAGGAGGGGGTGAGGTGACCGGACGGCTGCTGCTGAGAACCGCCCCGGGAGGCAGCCAGCTGCCCTGATGGCAGCGGCTGCCTCGGCGGCAGGGGGCTGGGGGCTGTGGCCCACGCACCGTCTCATCCTCTAAGTCTCGGCCGATCTGCAGCTTGGCTTTGGATGATTCCAGCTGCTTCTTCCTCCTCCCCAGGGGCTCCAGGAGGTCCAGGAACCGCTTCTCGATGCTCACGTCAGCAACCCCCTCTTCCTCGTCCAGGGAGGGCATCTGGGCGAACAGCTCTCCCAGCTCCTCCTTCCGCACATTCACTTGGTCCTCCACGCGCTGGGACACAAGGGGACAGTGTTGGCACCGGCCCTGGCACCGGGGCAGCCCCTCCCTCTCCTCCATCACTCACATCCCACCCATCCTGAAGGGCCCCGTCTGAGCTCCGCCTCCCCCAGCAAGTCTCCCTGGACGCCCACTCTTCTTCCCCTCCCCGGACACCCGCACTTGACTCTTCAGGCCTGCTTTTATTAACGCTTTTGGATCCTTGTCTTACCCACTGCAAAGGGGTAGGAGACGGGTGATGACCGGGAGGCATTTTTACATGATAAAGGCAAGCCCGGCTAAGAGGAACTGGCTTTCAGGTCTCAGATGTGCTCCCCAAGACCCCTTCTCTTTCCAACACTCCCAGTCTGCAACCCGCACACACGTGCCTTCAGCTTAGCCAACATCCGGTTGACACTGGTCAGGTCCTTGCCTGGGTCGTCTGACCGCAGCTGGTCCTCCATGGCGCTGATCCACTTGTTGAGGTCGGCCTGGGTCTTGGAGCGCAGGTCGGAGCTCCTGGCGGCCGAGAGCTGCTGGGCCTTCTCCTTCGTGGTGGCCTGAAGCTCATCCCAGAGGCGGTGCAGAGCCTCCAGCCGCTGGGACACCAGGGCTGCAAACTGGGGCTTCTCCTCCATCAGCTGCTGTCCTTCCTGCGGGGGAGGGAGGCGCGCTTACCGCCCAGTCGCCCAGTCGTGGAGCAGTCCTGCTCCAGATGATTGCAAAGGTGAGGGGGGAGAGGGGAGGCGCTAGAGAAGCAAGGAATCTGGCTAGAACTTGGGGAGGCCCAAATGAAAGACTGCACCCCCCGAGTTATTTGCAGTCAAAGGCGGGACAGGGGGATTGCAGTAGGGAGAGCTGCAGGCATGGGTCAGCGGGTATGTACTAAACATTTTTATTTTAATTAAAAAAAAAAAAAAAAGCTGAAACTGGTTTGGCTCAGTGGATAGAGTGTTGGCCTGCGAACTGAAAGGTCCTGGGTTCGATTCCGGTCAAGGGCATGCACTTTGGTTGCGGGCACATCCCCAGTAGGGGGTGTGCAAGAGGCAGCTGATGGATGATTTTCTCTCAACAATGTTTCTAACTCTCTATCCCTCTCTCTTCCTCTCTGTAAAAAATCAATAAACTATATATATTTAAAAAAAAAGAAAAGAAAAGAATAAAGATTCAGGATCCACCCAGGTACAAGCAGCCTGCGAGATCCACTCTCTCGTGATCGTCTCCCCAGAGGCTGTGCGTTAGCTAACCAGCCTTCTGTGGGATCTTTTCGTTACCGACTTTGCCTCACCGGGTTTTCACCTGCATACGTGTATCTTTCCCGGGTGGGTACAGTGTGATACAACGTAGGCCTAGGAACACAGACCACTCAGAGCAGTCAATATTTATTAATTGTTTAATCACCGCCAAGGACTATTCTAAGTGCTTCAATGCTCACCACTCCTTCAGGCAGGGGGCTGTTATTACCCTCATTTTACAGAGGAAGCAATGGAGGTGCAAGAAGGTTGAGTCAGACAGTCTGGCTTGGAGCCTACACCTTCACTGCTGCGGACACGGCCTTGGGTGTCTGATTCCAAGATCTAAGGCCAGCCACATTTTCTCTTAGGCCCTGGGCAAACTCATTTCAGAGGGCCCCTTGCTTCCCCATTTACTAGGGGTATGAATGACCACTCCCCAGTGGTTCTGCCCGACCAAGCGGTGAAGGTCAAGGGATTGTCCTGCTCATGCCACACAGTCCCCTGTGCGGGGCCCTGGTGAGGAGCACAGGAGGCAAACGGAGGTAACTGCTATGCTGGATGCTGGAGCTCTGACGCAGGTGTCTTCAGTGTCCTGGGCTGTCCCCAGACTCAGGTGACCCAGAGGAGGCACCCATCCTGACCAGGCTTAACAAGGCTGGATGCATCTGAAGGTTAAATAGTCCTCGGAGAAGTGTTTTTCATTGCCGGGTCCTACGGTGTCCAGCAAGCTTTAGGGCGGTGCCTACACCTGGGGAAAGCCCCGTCCCGTAAGCACGTCCGGGGACTCGCGTTACTCACCGCATCGATGCTGTCCAGCCACCCCTGGTGGGAGGCCAGCTCTGCCATGAATGCCTGGTGCTTCAGCCATTTGTTGTGAAGGTTTCGCGCTTCATCGAAGGAGACGTCCTGAGATGTCAGCAGCTTGTCATTGATCCAGAGAGTGAGCTGTGGGCAGAAAAAGAGGGTCCCATTATCCCCGAGGGCACCTCTTAGGCCGGGGGCTCAGGGCAGGACCTGCTGTCCCCTCTGGCTGCAGAAGGCAGCCACACAGTGAGGTGGGGACACAGCAGAAGACCACTCTCCATCTCTGGATCCCTAACTCCCAGCACAGACACCTTCACCCCCATTGTCTAGGGGCCAAAATATGGTCTCTGGAGGGTCTTCTACACCAGTGCGTGTGGGGTGACACCAGGGATATTTATGCTTCTCCCGTATATCCAGAATCCAGGACGGGGCCTGGCCGGTTACAGGAACTCAATGAGTATTTACTGGATGGATAAATCCACCCTTAGCAGTACGGTAAAAAAGATTAATAAATATAGAGGACATGTTGTCAGAGGAAGAAGCCAAGTGCAGATTAACCGTGAGGGAAGCCCAGCTGGTGTGTCTCAGTGGTTGATTATGGATCCATGAACCAAGAGATCATGAATTCAATTCTGGTCAGGGCTCATGCCCAGGTTGAGCTCAGTCCCCAGTAGGGGGCGTGCGGGAAGCAGCTGATCAATGATTATCTTTCATCATTGATGTCTCTTTCTCTCTTTCTCTCTCTCGCCCCCCCTCGCCCTTGCCTTCTCCCTTCCTCCTTCTCTAAAAATAAATAAAAACATATTAAACACACACACACACACACACACACACACACACACACACCCTATTTTTACAGCCCTGGCCGGGTGGCTCAGTTGATTGAAGCATCATCCCATACACCAAAAAGTTTCAGTTTCCTGGTCAGGGCACATACCTAGGTTGTGGGTTGGTGTGTGTGCAGAATGCAACTGAACGATGTTTTCACACTGATGTTTCTCTCTCTCCCTTCCTCTCTCTCTGAAAATCTATTTGAAAAAAACACATATCCTTGGCTGAGGATTAAAAACACACACATCTTCGCAGCTACTTTGAAAGATGAAAGTATTGTGGAATCAAAGATTCCAGAGGATGACCTACACTGTCAAGTACCGAGTTCCCCCAAGGAGCCCCGGACTGAGTG
Source organism: Pipistrellus kuhlii (assembly GCF_014108245.1). Classification (NCBI taxonomy): domain Eukaryota; kingdom Metazoa; phylum Chordata; class Mammalia; order Chiroptera; family Vespertilionidae; genus Pipistrellus; species Pipistrellus kuhlii. The sequence continues at coordinate 19,180,896 of NW_023425404.1, read as the reverse complement.
AGAGAGGATCTCTGTGGACCTCAGGGCTCTCTGCTTTTGGAAAGGGCTCTCCTGCAGGGCAGCCTGCCTCCTGGGCCTCACCTCCTGGCAGTTCTGGAGGAAGTTCTGTAGCTCCAGGTTGTCTTTCAGCAGAACCGAGGCCTCCTGAGCCTTCTCGTTGTTCTTCCTGTGCCTGGAAGGGAAGCCAGAAGCAACGGTCACAACAGGTCTGAGTCTGGGGTCCCCTCCAGGCAACACCGCCAGCCCCGCCTGATTCAGCCCATCGCCCTGGGGGCGGAGAGTACCTGTCCTCAATCGACTGCACCTTCTCCTGGATCTTGTCCGAGTAGAGGTTCCCCTCGGCCACCAGCTTGTTCCCAGAGTCCACAGGACTCAAGACCTTATCCTGGTTGTTTTCCATAGACACCAGGAAATCCTCGAACTTCCGGATCCCAGCCTCTGCAGCTTCCAGGGAGTCTGGGGTTTCCAAGTGAGCCAGCGTATATTCCTGTGGAAGCAAGTTTCCAGACGCAGCATGAAGACGACCTGAGGAGGCGGTGAGGGAACCCACCAGGCCAGAGCACCACGTGCAGCCACGCGGTTATAGAAAGCGAGAATGACGCCCCCTGGAGCTGTGCAAGGGAGAGGTCCCCTAGGCCTGCTCTCCTCAGGCTGGGGTACCCAACGTGCCTAAAGCCCCATGGAAGGGTAACCGCCCAGGGGGAAATGCACTCCCCTAGCCCCTGACCCAAGAATAGGCATAGTTTGGGACAAGGGCTGAAAAGGACACATAAGAAACAAAGGGGATTGTCTCCCTAATTAGTGGCTAAAGAGAGTCCCAGAGAAGCATAACTTGGTCCCTGAGCACCTGCAGCACATTTGGAGACTCCCCAGTGCTGTTGCCCTGAGAGACATCCTTCCTCTAGCTCCCCCCCCCACCCCCTCCCCAGCCCTGAATACCTCTGCCTACCTGGTTGCTGAGGATGGTCTCAGCCTGCTTCGCATCTTTCTGGAACTCCTGGAAGCCAAGGCACTGGGCCAGGAAGTGGCTGCGGCTGTCCCACATCCGATGCAGGTCGTCCCAGCCAGTCCCCAGGCCCTCCAGCCGCTGGCCCAGGAGCAGGTACTCCGGGTCCGTCTGGCCGTGGAGCACTTTCTCCCCGGACGCCTTGACGCGCTCGTAGCTGTCCTGGTGCCCCTCGATCTCGTCCTTGATGGCCGCGTGCTGCTGCAGGAGCTGCTCGGCCTCGGGGAGGGACTCGGGCGTGTCCTCCGAGGCCACGGCCTTCTGGGCCATGGCCAGCCAGCCCTGGAAGTTGTCCAGATCCTGCAGGAAGGCCTGCAGCTGGCTGGCTTCCCCCAGGGAGGCCTCCTGGCCCTGCAGGGCTCGCTGCAAGCCCTGCCACAGCTCCTCCACGTACGCCTGCCGCCGGCCAATGTCCTCCTTCAGCTCGGGGTGTGACGCCATCAGCCGCTGCGATTCGCGCTCTAGGGCGCCCACGCGGGCCTGGATGGCGGCCACGTCGCGCTCCAGCCCCGACAGCTTCCGCTGGATGGCGATGACGCCGGTCAGATCCCGGCCCAGGTCCTTGGTGGACTCCACCACCTTCGTCTTGTCCTGGATCCACTTGCTGGTCTCCTCACAGTCCACACAGTAGTTGTGCACCCGAAGGGCCGAGCCCACGGCCTCCCGCCGGTCGGACACCATGGCCTGGAAGGCCTGCCACCTGCCGAGGGGGACACAGAGACGCCCTCTTCCGTAACTCTTCCCATAGGACATCCCTTCCCAGATTTCCCACCAGTGTCTCTCCCCAGAGACCTAGCACACGGAGGAAGTCATCTGCCCACCAAACTGCAGGGCGTAAGGTGCATTTATCCAGTTTTACCCAGGACGACACAAATACCAACCGGGTCTGTCCATCGGCAGGAGGCAAAGCGTGATTCCAGCCGTAAGTGGAGAAACATGGCACTTAGCTGGGCTCTGTGTGCGGCTGGATTCCAGGCTAACATACCATTTCCCAGAGCCACTGAAATACTGAAAATGACTAGAAAGCCCACATCATCAACTTGGAGAGTGCTTCGGGGCGTAGGGTCCCAGCTGCCCTAGACTAGCCTTTACCTCTTTGCACACAACCTGCCATCATTGCCTAATCCTCGCAGCATCCAACTACACGGTAACATTTAGTCTCGGGCCTAGAGGAACCATGAAGAGAACTGACCCTGCTCAAAGTGCCCAGGCCTGAAGGCCACCTTGGCTCTAAAAGCAAAGAGGTGAAGGAGGAGGAGGAGGAGGAGGGAGGGGATAAACTGGGATTATAATTAAAATGGGTAATATCATCTTAATCTTCAAGCGCAGTGCCAGAGTGAAACTGGGAAATGTGCAAAGTTCTGGTAGATGTCCTGGGGTCTGGGATGGGTCTGCAGCCCCTACTAAGCCTTTTCTTTTCCTTTTTCCTTTTATTAAAAAAATAATATAGTTTTCTTGATTTCAGAGAGGAAGAGGGAGAGAGAGAGAGAGAAATATCAATGATGAGAGAGAATCATTGATCAGCTGCTCCCTACAATCTGGGCATGTGCCCTGAAAGGGAATTGAACCTTGACCTCCTGGTTCATAGGTGGATGCTCAACCACTGAGCCACGCTGGCCAGACCAGTCACTTCACTTTTGATCACAGGCTCCAGGCTCGATGTCTGGCCCAGGTTTGGGGCACAGGTGGGAGACAACCAACGGACGTGTCTCTTTCAGGTTGATAATTCTCTCTGTCCCTCCCCTTCCCTTCCACTCTCTCTAAAAATCAATGGAAAAATATCCCCAGGTGAGGATTAACAACAACAACAACAACAACAACAACAAAAAGAAGAGCAAAGAGTTATCCTCTTTCGCTGCGTAAACCTCAGATTACAGAGGCATCTGAGCTCCAGTCTGCCTCTTGGCATCTTTCACTGCTCTTTTTTTAAAAAAATATATATTTTATTGATTTTTCACAGAGAGGAAGAGAGAGGGATAGAGAGTTAGAAACATCGATGTGAGAGAGAATCACTGATCAGCTGCCTCTTGCACACCCCCTACTGGGGATATGCCCGCAACCAATGTACATGCCCTTGACTGGAATCAAACCCGGGACCTTTCAGTCCGCAGGCCGACGCTCTATCCACTGAGCAAAACCGGTCCCGGCCTTTCACTGCTCTTGGACCCCAATTCCACTGCCTTGACACCTCAGATGCTGAGACAATCTGGCCTGTCCTGGTGGCTCCTAAGCACCCCCTCCCCCATCTCCCCTGCCTCCCTTTGGGCCCCTGGGCGTCTCCACTGTGCTGACTCTTTTCTTCCCTAACGGCACCTCCCCGATTGCCTCGGGCAGAACAAAGCTCAGAAACAAGTGGCTGAAGGGACAGGGGCAACGGGAAGGCGGGGACCACTTGGCACTGTGTGTGCAGGGTTCGGGGTGACCAACAGGACAGGGGCCTGCGGTCTGCCTTGGAGATCCTCGAGGACTCCTGGGCCACCGCGCCTGCACGGAAAGCACCCCCTCTCCTCTCCAAGGGCTCCTCAGGGCCTGTGCTTTGTTTTGAGCGAGAAGTGTGCCCAAGGCCTCCTGCTAATGCTCTTCGTTCAAGTCAGATGCAAGAGGAAGGTGCCCTCTGTACAGACAGCAGCGTTCCTTCATGGGCAGTACAGCACTGAGAGCTCTCAGACTTTTTCCGGAGAATTCCCCGGGGAATGTGGCCTGAGTGCCTCCGGCCTGATTCTAACCACGGCACACTCAGAACGCACCCCCCTCACACAGGACCACCGCCCCGACCCTCAGGCGCAGCATATGCAGCTGCATGAACACCTCTCTCCCCCTCCCTGGCCCCTCACCACACAGCCCCTCCCTGCTGCCGCAGAAGGAGGCCAGCTGAGAGACAGGGTACAAACCTGGCCGCGCCCCCCTGGGTGTCAGGGGCAGGGCGATGCCCCCAGCCCCACCCACGCCTCACCTGGTGTTCAGGTGGTCCTGGTACTGCTTCACTTCCCCGCTGCGCGGGTGACCGCTCTCCACCAGGCTGTTGGCGGCGAGGTTCACGCCATGGATCTGAGTCATCAACGTTTTCATCTCCTGGTCCAGGATGTCAAACCTGATGTGGACAGAGACAACGAGGGCTGGTGAGGCAGCGGCAGGCGCTGCATTGCCTGCCGGTGGCCACCCAGGCTTCACACGGGTAGCTCTTGCTTTCTCCTTCCGCCTCCTCAATACATGTGACCAGGTAAGGGGTGGGGCAGAAGAAAAAGGAGAAAGATATGTGGACACAGCCTATTTGGGGGTTCATGGGCCCACTTTTGGGGGTCCATGGGTCCAGTTGCGTGGGTTAGCATTTCTTGGACCTACCTAGACCTACTTAGGAGAGAGCTGGTTCCTTGCCATATCGGCCACCAGCTCAGCAGAGAGGCACAGGGGGAAAAACGAAGTGATGGGAGGTTAATACCCCACAGACCACCTGCCTCCACGGCCCCAGTCGCTGCTCTTGGACCCCAATTCTACTGCCTTGACACCTTGACCTGAAGGGTACTCACCAGCCAGATGCCTGTCCCTGGGTAGGAGGAGGGACAGCTGCTGTGGGGAGGGGAGCCGTGTAGTGTGAAAGCCGACTCTTCTGGGACAAGAGCCCAGGTCCCTCAGGCCTCAGCCGGTTCCAGGGAGGGACCTCTCCCTCCTCCACCCCCTGGACTCTGTACCAGGAGGCACGGATGGACACGGGCAGGCCTCCGTGCTGGCGTGCCACGGAATCGGGATACGGGGAGTGGCAGTGGCCTTGCAGATCCGTGATTTGCCAGCTGGTCTCTGTGGCTTCTCTGGATTCTGTGGCTGTCCCTCAGCCAGAGCTGGTGGGCCCCAGCCTCCTCGCCCCCCCACCTTAACCAGGTCAGCTCTACTTTCCTCTGCATTGCATGTCAGGGGTTCAGTATCTAATTCATTTGAACACAGGCTGCTATAGCTAAACAGTAATCGAATAACTGGGCTAGAATGAGCCCCTTTGTTTATTCTGAGGAAGGCCTTTTGGGCAAAGTACCCAAAGCCACAGAGACCGACTGGTGACTCCGGTGCCTGGCCTCTCTAGTAAAGGGCACCCCTGCCTCACAGAGAGGCCCTGGCTGATCAGAGGCTGTCCCCACCCCCGGCGGAGGGGGAGGGCACGCTGGGTGCGAGAAGGCGGGAGGCAGGACAAGAGGGCCGGCCTGACCTGTGCTGCACCACCTCCAGGTCCTCCAGCGTGTCCGGGATCTCCATCTGGGCCAGCCACTTCTCCTTCTCGCCCATCCACAGCTCACAGGCGTCCGTCTCCCCGAACACCGTGTACAGGTCCAGGGCGTCCTGCAGCTTCTGCCGACGCAGGTCCGCCTGCGCCACCACCTGCTGGTACAGGTCCCGCAGGGCCTGCAGCCGGCTGGTCACGTCTGGGGAGTCCCGGAACTCCTGGGGGAAGCCCTGGGCCTGCCGCTCCAGGTGCTCCATCACGGCCCGGCTCTCCTCCAGCTCCTCCAGGAAGTCCTTGTGCTTCTTGCCCAGGGCCCGCGTGGCCCCTTCGTCCTGCCCCACGTCCTCGCCTGAGAGCAGCTTGTGGGCGTCCTGCAGCCAGGCCTTCAGGTCGTCCGCGTCGCCCTGGAACTGGAAGAAGCCCTCAGCGTCCTGCAGGTTCTTCTTGCGGAAGGCGGCCAGCTCCTTCAGCTGGTCCCACTGGGCGGACACCTCCTGGATGCGGGCCTCGATCTGCGGGTGCCCGAACTGCTTGCGCGCCACCATGCCCTGCGCCTCCCCGAAGATCTGGTCCAGGTGGGCGTCCAGCCCGCGAAGCTCATCCTCGAAGGCCTTATGTTTGCGCTGCAGGATGAGCACGCTGGTCAGGTCCTTGCCGTAGTCCAGGGAGGAGTAGATCTGCTCCTTCTCCTTGATCCAGCTCTCGGCCTCGTCCATCTCCCAGAAGAACTTCCAGAGCCGCTTGGACTGCTCCAGCTGGGCCTTGCGCCCGGCGGCCATGTTGCTCAGCTCCTCGAAGCACTGCTCCAGGTGGCTGACGCGGTCCCGGATGACCTGGGGGTCGCAAGGCTGGTACCCTGGGAGGCGAAGGAGGAGGACAGGGGAGAGGGGTGAGGGCTTCATCCTCGGGCGAGCTGCCAGGCTAGAAACACAGGATCTGGAACTTGGCGTTTCCCTGAGCTTTGGGGTTGGATGCAGGGGAGGTGGGGGTGGGGCTCGGCTGCTCAGAGGGCAGGGCAGCTTCTTAATAATTAGTTCCCAGTCAACTTTCAAGGGTAAGGGAGGTTAAAAGCTGGGTCAACACTCAGTAGAAATGTACTAAGTGCAATTATTTTTAAAAAGGCTTAGACACAGAGAAAAGCATTTGAGATGTTGCTCCCCATCAGGTCAGTTTGGGCTTAAATACACTCTTATTAAAAAAAAAAAAAAAAAAAAAAAAAAAAAAAAAAAAAAAAGCTTAGATACAAATTTCAAGATGATTCTTCAAGGACACAACAGGGTCTCCTATTTAAGACCTGAAGCTATAAACCTAACTGGTCTTTGCTGTAACCTGAACTGGCAGAGAGGATGAAGGATGGATGATGTCTCTTTGGTGCTTATAAACATCTTCTGATCACAGGTGACCAAAGCAGTTGCCTGCTCTCTGGAGAGTTTTGCTATCCCTCAAGGCTTCTTTCTTGCACCGTTAGCTACCGGAAGAGGCTGAATTCTAAAGCTAAGGAGATTTATCCAAGCAGGAGTGCCAGAGAGCTAAGCCAGAGGGTGGGGCCCTGGCTTCTGAGGGAGACATCCAGACCCTCACCTTTCCCCTCAGTGAACTGCAGGGTGGCCGTGTTGATGGCCTTCACTTTCTCTCCTTGGATGGCGATGTCGGCCTCCATCAGCTTGTGCTTCTGTAGCAAGTCCTCAACTTCCAACAAGTGCTTCCCGAACTCAGCGGATAAGAGGTGAGCCTGGCAAAGAGGACGGGGGGAGGGAATGAGGAGAGGGGCAGAGATATGCACGCCAGGAGCAGAGACCCTGCCAGAGAGGTGGGGGTCCATGGGCTGGGGGAGACTGTGCAGCTGGAAAACAGCTGCTTGGCATGGAAGGGGCTCCAGGGCAGGGGTTCCCACTGGGGGTGCCCATCAGAGTCATTCCTGGACCACCTTCTATGAACTCCTCACTAGATCTCCTGCTTTTGTCCAGGTTTGAGGCCTGGGCATGTGTATTTTTATTTATTTTTTAAAAAAACGTATTTTTATTGTTTTCGGAGAGGGAGAGAGATGGAAATATCAGTGATGAGAGAGAATCATAAATCAGCTGCCTCCTGCATGCTCCCAACTGAGGATCAAGCTCACAACCCAGGGCATGTGCCCTTGACTGGAATCAAACTCAGGGCCCTCAGTCCTAAGGCTGATGCTCTATCCACTGAGCGAAAACAGCCAGGGCTAAGCATGTGTGCTTTTAGAAAGTTCTATGGTCCCTCTGAGGTGTGTGGGTTGACAGCACTGTGGTGGAAGGAGGAGAGATTCAGATTTCCTGGTTGCCACAAGGCGGGCAGGTCTGGATGCTCTAGACTCCTCATGAACCAATCTCTCTAGACCCTGCAGGTTGGCGCCTCTGCTACTATGAACCCAAGATTTCTTGATCCTGGGGACAGAGTGGACCTGGGCTGCTGACTTTCTGGAGCAGAGTGGGCCAAGCAGTGGACAGGCAGATGCAGCCAGACACTGCACTGCATCCGTTTCTCCATTCTGGTTCTGGGACGTGATTGGTTGGGAGGAGTCTAGGGAGGAAGCATGTGCTAATGGCAGGACTGGCACTGAGGCCCCAGAGGAGGGCTGGGGGTGGGGGAAGGGCAGTGCTGGGCCCACCTTGATCTCGTCCATCCAGTCGATGCTGTGCAGCATGTCCTGGAAGAGCTTCTGCAGCGCCAGGGTGGTCTCGAGCCTCTGGCGCCGGGACGCCAGCAGCTCCTGCAGGTAGCTCCACAGGCGCAGGATGTTGTCCTTGCGGGCTGTGATGCGCTTCTGGTCGTGGTAGTTCTCCTTCTCCAGCTCCTGGGCCAGGTCTTCCAGGGCCTGCACCCGCTCCTTGTAGGCGGCCGTGTCGGTCTCGATGGCCTCGTGCTTCTTCTTGGCGGCCTCCACGGCGGCCAGGTCGTACCCGAAGTTATCCTGCCCCACGGAGAGAGACACCGGCGGCTCAGCGGGCTCCTCCCCAAAGGCAGAGAAAACCGCCGGGCCCTTCGGAACAAGTGCTGGGTGGGAAAGAGCATTCCCAAGGCTGGGTTCTGCCGTCTTTCCCAGCCACCTCAGCAGAGGCGAGTCCCGGTGACTGTCTCACAAGACCCTTTACAAAAAAACTCGAGATTTTGCTCCCTGTGCCATACAGGTGGGTGTGCTGTGCGTACATTGCTGACAACCCCTTCTCGGCCCTCCACACTCAACACTCACCTTGCATGGCCCTGCCCTATTCTGGGCAGGAAAGGGCTCTGACTCGGAGCCATGCAGCTGTGAACAGCTGGCCTCAGGATGCACACTATCCAGTTCTCTCAGGACACCTGCTTTCCCATTTCTGGGTGGAATTTAAGTTGTGCCCAAGCTCCGAGTGAGCAGGGACAGACACGGTCACGGACAGTCAGCCTGGGTCAGTTTTGAGCCAGTGACATAGGACCCGGCCCTAGAAGCCAGAGTCCAAAGGGATGTCTGCCTCACACAAGATGCTCTGCTTGTATCACACCCCCATAGGACCACTGCCTAAGGTCCACTCGAGCCCTGGCTTTAGCTGATGACAGGTTCAGGGGCCATTTTTGGAGTGTGAGGCTCTTTCCCTAAAAAAATGAGACTTTAAGTCCCGCAGACTCCTTCCTCAGAGCTGAATCCTGATCCACCCAATCCTAGGGAGCAGGGCTGCCAGGCCTGTGGAAAGGCTTATCCGTGGCCACGGAGAGCCTTTACCCATGACCACGAAGACGCCAGCTTGGGCTCCGGCCCAGCTGACTGCAGGGGGCTCTGGAAGTGCGTCCTCCGTTACCTGGGCCACGAGGCGCTGGTTTTCATTGAGCCACGTCTCTCTCATGGCGGCCTTCCGGTCAAAGCGCCGGGCCAGCTGCTCCAGCTTTTCCTGCCTGATGAGCTCGTTCCTCAGGGCCAGCTCCCGCCGGTACTCGGCTTCCTCCAGGCTCTCCCAGGCCTGCACGAGGGACAGAGGAGGATTCTTGGGGCACAAGAGGAAGACCTGGATTTGGGGGTCCCATCTCTTTTGCCCAACACTGAGAGATTTCGGGAATTTAGGTTCCCAGGGGACATTGCCTGTACCAAATTCAGGAATGTCTGGGCCCACCAAAGATCAGGGAGCCCTGGGTATGAGCTCCCAGACCCTCTTCCCCTGACCCTGCCTTGGACTTGACCTAGTATAACGTTATTGGTCTCTGTGGCTGCGCTGCAAATGGCTACCTCCATTCTGTTAGAATTTCCAGGGGGTAGTAAACATCTAAACCTTGGAAATATTAGAAGGTGTTTCTTTTCTAAGTAGTTAATATTCCATATTTGAAGAGATCTAATGTCCAACAGAGACGAGATGATAATAACTGACTCCAAAAATGGATTCTGAGCATCTGATCAGGGGCTGAACTGGTGGATGGACCATGGGTGGAGTTGACCTCTTAGGATTAGGTTCACAGCACCCAAAAGAGCCAGCTTGCATAGTTAATAACACCACGGAAAGTGGCGTGGTTCAGCGCCAGGGACCCCTCCCAGCGCCCTTCCCAAGAACTCAGACACTCACTGGCAACATGTAATGGGAATCACTACTGTACCCGGTTGATGTCAGACACCAGCTTCCCGTCGTGGGGCGTGTACACTTTCTGATTGTTGGCTCTCATCCGGGACTGGATGGTAAAAAGTAAGACTTCCAGATTCCCCTTCTCCTGAAACCTGCCGAGAAAACAGAAGTAGAGAGACGCCCGTGGAGATCCCACAGCCAACCTGTGAGAAGTTGGCACAGAACCCGGGTAAATTGGAGCTTGCCTAACAAAGCGTATTTCCTTAAAAAACAAAAAGTAAAAAGGATCTATAGGTGCACGTATCTGTTAAAACATCTATCATACTCACCAACTGAGATCTAAAGGCTACAACACAAACCAGAGAAAACACATGAGCTACCACAGCGTTTGCTCCCCTGGGGGAATGGCTTCCTGGCATAGCCTGGGCGTAACTGTAGCTATGGGGTTTCACCAGTCCATACAAAGAAACTCTCCCCTATTCACAAATGAGGACGGCTTATGCACTTTGGTCAGTGGGTCCTCAGAGGCAGCGGCACCCTCATAACATATTGCATTGAAAGTAGCCGTCACCTGAGTCCTACTGAGTCAGCTCTCCTGACAAGTCCCAGAGGCTAGCTGCTCCCGAGGTGGGAGGACAGGCTGGGTTCTGGGAGGATTTTAGGTGTCGGAAATGAGATCTGGAACTAAGGTCCATGCTCTAGGTAACTGGGTACATTCGCATTTCTGCATGTATGCAAGCACCTCCACCGGGCAATTGAGGATCAGCTGTAAGCAGGGTCCCCACGCTGAGGCCGGCCTCATAGGTCTGACTGCTCACAGGCACTTCAGGAGGGCTGTGGCCCAGAGCTATCACCCTGTGTGCAGAGCCTGGTAGGCCCATGGGGGATGTTCTCTTTCAGAGTGGGTTAGTGTCAAACCAGAAATCAGATACTTGTTTATAGGACATTCTAGACTCCGTGTCTCACCTTTCCCTGTTTGAGAGTCATGAATGAAGAGTGTAGAAGATGAGAGGAGGAGGAAGAACAGGCAGAGGGTGCCACGGAGGAGCTAGAAATCTGTTTCCAGAGAGCTGGGCAAGCTAACAGAAGGTGAGCAGGAATGCCCTGTGTCTGTGTGTGCCTGTTTTCATGTGTGTTCATGTATGCACATGAGCCTGTATGGTTGTGTGTATCTGTGCACACGTGCACCCACCCAGGCCCTGAGCGTACTGGGGAGAAACCTTAAGTCCTGAGAGGGGGGCTCAGAGCTCTGCTGAGGAGCAGTTGACAGATGAGAGAGAACAAGAATGTACTTGGTGGTCAACAGGGCCCAATACAGAGGGCATCGCCACAAAATACGCACAAAGCGCAATGCACAGACAAGAAAGGCACTCTTCAGCACGGGCTCTTTGAAGAGACTCGGAAGCCTGAGATTTCACAGCTGCTCCCCCTTGGGGATCTGGGGAGCTGCTTTCTTTGGCTATGAGTCAGGGGTCACTCCTCAATGCCCACTTCCTATAGGCTGATGTCTTGGGAGCAGGGAGGCCAGGAGGGGATGAAGGAGGCGACAGAGATGAAGCTCTCTAGAACACACCTCCCGCGTACACTTCTCAAGGCTGGAGGCTGGCTCTGCCTTCAGGCAGCTGGTTCTCAGTCCCCGATGCCCGCCCGCCATCCCAAGTGCCGGGGCCTTACTTGGGTGGCTTCTCCACGGTGCGGTAGGTGCTGAAGGCCTGCAGCTGCTGCTGGACGCCAGCCAGGGAGTTGGCGAATTTGCGGCTGTTCAGGACGGTGATGGTCTGCTCGATCCAGGTGAGCAGGTCCGAGGCCAGTCCGCTGTACTTTTCGATCATCTTCTCGGTCTCAATGGCATGGTCGATCACCTAGGGAACCACCTCATTACTCCTCCTCCTCCTCAGAAGAGCAAGGGCATGTCAGGGAGGACCACAGGCGAGGTGGTCTTCCTGCTCTCTGGCCATGAATACCCCAGTATCATGTTGGGCTATTCTCCAGGCCCAGGGCTGTGGCTAAGGCAGAGGAATGGCCTGGAAGTGCACCGGCAACCTCAGCAGGCAGCTGGCCCTGCAGGGGTTCAGGAGTTTCCCCCCCTCTTCCCCTAACCCAAGGGTTAGCTCCCTGTGCTAGGACACGAGAGGGGCCAAAATCTTGTTCGTTTTTCCATGCGTATCAGGAATCGAGGGCTTCCAGGCACTGTCTTTGCTAAGCACCAGGCACACATGGATGAATGAGGGATGGTGTCTACCCTCAAGCAGCTGAGGACCCAGCAGGGGAGAGCAATCTGGCATGAGGGTCTGCACAGGGGGGTGGCTTCCTGGTATACCAGGGAGCCTAAGAGGCCTGCACCTACAAGAAACCAACAGACACAAGCCCGTTTTTTGTTCCTGGGGGAATAGTCATGAGACCTGGGTCTGCAGGTGGAAGATGGGCTCAGAGGCGCAGGCCAAGACACCTTTCAGGACAGACTGCCAGCCTGCCTGCTTTGGAATTCGGCATGGGAGCCATTACTTTGGCTTCAGAGGAAGTTGGTGGGGAGCGGTGTGACCCCCACACCTCTCCCCTACTGCAGCCGGAGCCCAGACACAAAGCTCTTGGGATGGATCGGCGGCATCCCGGTCAAGGCCTGGGTGGCAAACGCGATGACGCTGGTTACGAGACACTCGGTACCTTGCCGATGCGCTTGCCCTCCACTGCCAGCACCTTCATCTTGGAAAAGTAGTGGTAAAACGCCACCACGTAGGTAATGATGGATTTCTCATCGGGGTTTTCTGTGAAGACATCTGCAAGGGGAAAGGTGCTCTCAGGGCTGACCTAGAGGCCGGGAAAGGCCAGGCTGAGAGGGTTTATCTCTGTTTCTCTAGCATGAAGTTCAACTACAGGCACTGAGTGACAGGCAGCAGGTGGGAACGGAAGAGAAATGGTCCTGAGATTTTAGCGAGAGGATGGACCATAAGTCATGAAAGAGAGAAGGACCCAAAGGCTATCCTGGGCCCCCATCAGGCCAGATGAGGTGCCAGGAACCAACTGGAGCTGAAGGGCAGGCCCCAAACAGAGTGCCGGCCTGGCTGCCATCCCCTCGCTGTGCTCAGGGCTTGCCCAGCACCTGGCCTAGGCCCCTCCAGGTGCCCTGTCAGCCTGGCACTCCCTCCGGCATGAGAAGCACTGCTTCCTATCCCTACAGTTACGGCTGGAGTGGGAGCTGCTCACCTTCAGGGTCGAGGAGCGGTATGATGCCCAGCTGACGTTCAGCCACATCAAACGCGTGCTCCAGGTTGTGTCGGGCGTTGGAGTCTTTCAGTTTATCGAAGTCGATCAGGTCAGGCCTGAGGACGAAGCCAGGCTGTCAGAGGGAGTGGAGGCCACAGCATCCCCACCAACAGGGCAGCCCTGGCAGATGGGGGAGGCGATGTAAAGGCCCTGGCAGGGGGAGGGGGACGGGCATGAAAAGTGGAAGGAGGATTTGGGGGTGAGGCGGGGGGCGGCTGTGAGCACCCGCACCTGGGAAGGCCGCAGAGGGAAGTTAAGGGGGGCAGGGCTGCCGAGGGTGAGAGGAAGACCAGCAGAGGTGACATTCCCGTGAAGCTTGAACAGCAACCTCCATGCTGAGTGCAATGTGTCCCAACACCCGCAGGGACCCTGACCCTCCCCTCGGCGCCTTCTGCCCTCTTACCGGTGCTTGTGTATGAGGGCGTTAAAGGCCAGGCCATCCTTCCAGCTGGAGGTGAAGTTGGTGACATTGACGTGGGGGTAGCTGCATCCAGGAGAAACATTAGGATTCCTCTCGGGTCCCAAACAAGGGTAGAAACTGAGGGGCCCCCACACAGGAGGGGGATGGACCCGTCTCTCCTCAAGCCGCTTCCACACGAGGGCACCCGTGAAGCCTCCCAGAGGCTCCCCCATCACGTGGGCCCCAAAGACTCATACACCCCACAGACCCCACAGTCTGGCCCACAACTGCTTTGGAAAGGAACCCTGTGTTCCAGGCCCCAAAGAATCAGGATGGGATAGACTGTGCATCCATCACTCTGAAACTGCTACAGTTCCTGGGTGATGGTGCCCTGACCCTGGGGGACGGCCGTGCTCGGGGGAGCAGGTGGGTGGGGAACGTGGCGGGTGCCCAGGGCATACCCAGCCGTCTTCATCTGACACCATAACAGCAGCGCATCCTTGGCCGAGCGCGTCTCACGACCTTCCGGACCCTCCGGAACAACAACAATGTCCTGAATCTGGGATGAAGGAAGCAGGGGGAGAGGAATTAGATTTGCATCTGGCTTCTGCCTTCCTGCTCTCCATGGGGGGCTCCTTCCCTCTTCCCTCCTCCCTAGCCATCGGTCTGGTCTGCTCTGACAGCCCAGCAGCAACACCAGCCTGAGGCCTGGGTCCCGGGGGCCGGTCTCCCTGCCTCAGGCAGTGTCAGCAGCACGCAGGGGCAGTGACGAGATGGCCTTCACTTGATAGTGCTGATGGGATGCTGAGAATAAACACCACACCGGTTCCTCCTCAGGAGGAGCATGCCCAGCCAGGCCGGGAGCAGCACTAACGCCGGAAGGTATTGGATTTGGATCAGGAGCGTCTCTTGCCTTTTCATTCTTTCCAGTCCTGTCGTCGTTACGGCTTCTTCTCCCCCTCCCTCGCCTCCCACACACACGGAGAGATGGCACTCCAGAGAGCACTTGGCCGGGCGCTTCAGGCTGAGAGCTGTGTGCTATACCTTCCTCTCCCCTCCCTTCCGTGCTCTGACGAGGCTCTTTCTGTCCCCAAACCAGCAGGTGGAAGGTCCTGCTTCCTTCCCTCGCGCTTTCTAAATTTCCTTATAAATAACAATCCTTGAAGTTCAGGGTGAGAAGAGAGAAGTTTCTGATCGAAACACATAAAAATAGATCTTCTGTACTGTTTCTTGCAATTTCTGAATCAAACTATGTCAAAACCTGGAAAGTTACCCATATAGGGGGACGGGGACAAAAAAACAGATCTTCTAGACCCGTGGTTGGCAAACTGTGGCTCACGAGCCACATCGGCTCCTTCGCCCCTTGAGTGTGGCTCTTCCACAACATACCACGGCCTGGGCGAGTCTATTTTGAAGAAGTGGCATTAGAAGAAGTTTAAATTTAAAAAATTGGGCTCTCAAAAGAAATATCAATCACTGTACTGTTGACAGTTGGCTCTGTTGACTAATGAGTTTGCTGACCGCTATTCTAGACAGACCTCAGCCCAGCTACTAAATTCTCTCCTCTCCCTTACAGGGCCATGCTGCCACTGACTGACGGCCTGCCCGGAGCTTCGACAGTTTGACGATGCAGAGGAGGGTCACTCCTTCCCACAGGACAGGTTTCTAGCTTCCTGAGTGTACACACACACACTCCCACTGTAGTCACCATTTCATAAGATTCCCAGACCTGCCTGGCTCGGAGAGGCTGCCTCCAACCGCTCTGCCCTGTGGGAACCCACCTGGAAGCGGAGGATGATGGTCCAGATGAGGCCCAGGACCAGGCGGTGGTTGCCGTCCACGATATCGTGGGAGCCCATGTTCTCCAGGTGCACACGCTGCTCCTTGAGGAACTGCAGGGCCTTGTCCACGTTCTCCAGACAGTGGATGCGCATCTTCCCCTTCGTGGGCTTCGGCTGCGGGACAGCAGGGGCCCCCGTGGGCATGGAGGGGCCTCAGAGTGACTACAGAGGTGGCTGCAGCCCGACCAGCTCCTATCTTCGGCAGCCACCTCCACCCTCGTGGCTCAACTCCAACCCCCACACTCACACCTTGATACTTTCCAACCCCAACCTCTCGGCAAAGTTCAGGGGTTCCCTCCCTCAAGCACCCTGCAACCAGGCTGTGTCGGTACTGAGCCTGGGACTATGCAAAGCCTTCTGGGTGGGTGATACATGGCATTCAAACACAATAAGTAACCGATAAGTTGAGCACTTAGCATGTACCAAGCACAGGGATAAGGACTATTTACTGCCAGCTGGTGATCAGAGTGGCTTTCAGTTTGGTGTCTAATCACGGGTCCATTCCACCATCCAATCTCCTCCCTCCTCACCCCCACCCCTCAAACAAGGGCCCCAGCCAAAATTCAAGGGGACCACCATTGATGGGTAACCTCATCATCTGAAGGATTGGTGGGGGGAGAAAGATAATTCTCACTAGTGGGCTTTTAATGCAGGGTAAGAGGCAGACCTTAGCCTGGAGTTGAAAAGGCAACAGAAGAATGTGGCACCTTTTCATCCAGACCCTGAGGATCTCAGATCACTTCATTAGGCACAGGTGTTATTTCCCTAGTTTTACACTCAGGGAAACGAAGCAAAGAAGGTCTTGCCTGATAGGCCCAAGGTCACAATGAAAGCAACTGAGGGAAACATGGGCCTAAATCTGGTTCTCCCTCAGGGGCACCGTTACTGCTGCTGGGTTACAACCGAGAGGCCCTGTGATAAACTTCCATTCCTAAGAGCAGTGGAACACACAGGCCGGCCTCTTCCATGCTTTCCCTCGGTTCCAATCCGAGAAGGATGCACATTTCTCCAGCCGGGTAACGGGAATCCGTCAATCCGTGTACCTCAGCCTGCGCAAGGAGGCTGAGGGTGGGCCATTGCAGACCAGCCACAGCCGCCCCGATCCCAAGTGGAGAAGGTTAAGAGCTCCGCATGGCTTCCTGGTGAAGCATGAAGGCTGGCAGAGGCCAGAGGAGGCAAGAAATTCTGGGAACCTAGCCAGCCATGGGGACACCTCACGTCCTTATGTGTGAAAACCTCCCAAAAGGACAGGGAGAAACCTGGAAGGCCAGGAGAGCTGGAGATGCCCCCAGACCATATCTTTCCTGAAGGGGGACGGCCCCCGCCCAGCAGGGAGCTCACCAGCATCTCTCCGGAGAGCACCTCCAGCAGCTTGATGAGCATCTGCCCGTCCCGCAGGTCCTTGTAGAGGTCGGTGATGCGACAGGACTTGCGGGCCAGGTGCGAGTTCACCCATTTCGTGAAGGTCTTCTTCTGAACGACTTCCCGCTCATCTGCGCGGGGAGAAGAGTCCCGGGTTAGGCTCCCGAGGTGGGCAAGGCCCCTGGGCAACCGTACGAAGTCAAAGGGGTTTCTCTGAATCCCAGAGTCCCCAGCTCTGGCAAAGGAGGTGGATGTATCTATCCCACACCCTTCCCGGAAGCATTTGTGATCAGAGCATAGCCTGTGGCAACAAGGCCCCCCTGTGCTGTGACGGGGCCAATGAAGAGGTAACGCCCACTGCCCTATATTTCATGCACAGGATCAAGACACTGTCCTTCACCCATCATTTTTCCTGTGCCAGTCAGAATGTCCTGTACCACTGTGCCAGTGAGTTTAGACTTCAATGCCAGCTTCACCAATCCACCCATTCAGCAAATATCCCCTGTGTTAGAACTGTCCTTCTTGAGCCTTCCCTCACCCCACTCTTTCCCCTAAACCCTATTCATCCTTTAGGAATCATCCTGGCGGTATAAGATTCTTTTCCATAAAGTTTCTTCTGACCCCTCACCTGGGTCAGGTCTCCCCTTGTGTGCCTTGACCCTCGCGCTTGCATTTCTCATTTATGTTTCTCTTCACACTTGTACTAACTTAATGTCTGTCTTGCAGGCTCCTTGGGCCCAGGGACGTCTGTCTTGCTAACCTCTCTCTCCCCAGGGACGTCTGTCTTGCTCACCTCTCTCTCCCCAAGGCTTGGCGCCTCACACAGTGGCTACCCATAGCTGTATTGTGGCTGGATGGGCAGACACTGATCCAGCTCCTACGGGCGCAGGCCTGTGCTAGCCTGATCACACATGAAGGGAAAACAAACTGCCTGTCTTTGAGGAGCTCCGGGGAGGGAGGAAAGAATGACGAACAAGGAGACAGGGAGACCACGTGCAATCTGAGATCCGAGTGGGGTTAGGGTAAGGTGACCAGGCGTCCCGCTTTTGGCGGGACAGTCCCGATTTTCAACAATTTGTCCCACATCCTGTGGCGTTTTAAACAAATCCCGATTTTTGGAAAGATTCTTTTGAAAAATCAGGACTGTCCCGCCAAAAGCAGGACGTCTAGTCACCTTAGGTTATGGATAACAGAGGTGTGGTACGGGGCAGGGAGGGGGCGTTCCCCATGACTATGTCTCTCACACCCAGAATGGCAGGCAGGGGCTCTCCACCGTCAGCCCCGGAGCTGACATGACACCCATCCCCAATCCTAAGTCAGCATCAGCCAAACCAGGCTTCTGGCCTCAGCCCTGCTGTAAAGCCTGGTGAGCTGTCCAATTAGGGCTGGAGAGATGGACCAAGATGCTGGAGGCAGGCAGAAGGCTGGGCTAGGAGTAAGACTGGGGGAGGGGGAGGGAGAGAAGAGAGGAAGAGGAGTGAACCTCCGTCTGTTTACTGGAGTGAACTGTTTGTGGTAGCCGGCTTCTGGGCCTCTGGCTTCTGGGCACTCAGGCAGGAACTGAGCTGGCAGTGTGGCTGGGCCTGGGGCCATGGAGGATCCCCAGGGTCCGTCACCGCCAGCAGGGAACGTCAGCCGCCTCAGGAGCAGGCTAACTGAGCCCCAACTGTGGGAGGGCTGGCTTCTTAAATTATTAAGTATCTATTTAACAACAAAAAGAGAAGCCCAGTCAGCACCGCCTCGAGGGTATAATCCTGGCAGCTCCTGAGGCTCACAGCATCAAATTCCTTCCTCCTGCGTGGCTGTTTCAGTGTCAGGAGCTCAGGTCCTTTATTCATTCGCCCAGCAGATGTTTACTGTACACCCATCAGGCTCCAGGCTCTGGGTAGAGGTGGGGAATTCAAGGACAGGAAGGACGGCTCCTATTTTTCAGGCAGACATACTCTATTATAAATATGATGAGTGCTGGAATTGTATGTAGAGAATTCAATGGCAGCCATCTAAATACGACTTCCAAGAAAAGAAAATACTACAGCTAAATACACAAATCTTATATATAAATATAAAATTGAAATGGCGTTCATTCATTCTAGGACATTGGGCAAAGTTTCAGAGGAAAAAGACCCCTTACTCTTCTGTTGGCAGCGAATTAAACCATTTTCCTGATTTCAAGGACTGCTTCAGTAAAATACAGCTAAAGTTTTGATGATGTAATTAACGGAAAGCGGTTGCATTTATTCTGGGACATGTCTGGATCCCACAATCTACCACAGTTTCCGAAACCTGTATCTGTTCCTTTTTTCTTCTTATGTTTTTAAAATAGGCTTTTATTGATTTTAAAGAGAGAAGAAAGGGAGAGACAGAAACATCGATGAGCGGGAAATATCAACATCGATCAGCTACCTCCTGCATGTCCCCTGCTGGGGATCGAGCCTGCAACCTGGGCATGTGCCCTGACGGGGAATCAAACCGGCAACCTCCTGGTGCATAGGTTGATGCTCAATCACTGAGCCACACAGGCTGGACAACCCAGATCTGTCCTTTAAGAGGACAGCCCTTCCAATCAGTTGTGGAGCTTTTGACCAAGGGCTGAAACTGTCAGCCCCTTTAGAGGTGAGTGTCTAAAAACACTAAAGTCCTAGCCCTGGCTGGTGAGGCTCAGTTGGTTGGGCTTCCTCCTGGGCACCAGAAAAGTTGCTGGTTTGATTCCCAGTCAGAGCACATGCCTGGGTTGTGGGCTCAATCCCTAGAAGGGGGCGTGCAGGAGGCAGCTGATCGATATTTTATTCTCACATCAATGTTTCTCTCTCTCTCTCTCTCTCTCTCTCTCTCTCTCTTTCTCTCTCTAAAAATCAATAAGAAATAAAAACATTAAAATCCTTTCTTCTCTCATCTTCTCTGTCTTTAAGAATCCAAAAATTTCACTACGTGGGTGCTGAGACCCACTCACCCGTGCCTAGCATAGTGTACCAAAGTGCGCCTCGCTGGGGGCATGGGATTTGGTCGTAGGCTGCTGGGCTGGCACATAAATCAGTGCGATGCCCCAAGTTTTCAGCACGTCAACAATGCCTCCTGGCCCCCCACGTAGGGGAGGCGCAGGGTTAGAGTGCAGGCAGGCCTCCTGCGTCCAGGCCTCCGTTTACTTAAAGGCTGGGGTGGAACTGCCCGGGGTCCCAGCACCTGAAACGCTGCAGGGCAGAGACCCGGGAGAGATTCCGAGAAGCTATGCTGGCCACGGGAGAGAAGCGGCCCAGGGTGGGGATTAATTTCCATTAGCTCGTTGGCTCCGGCAGCTCCCCATGGGCACACTCAGCACGTTCACTCCCAGAGTGGCCCGGGCCCAGCGGGCACCTTCCCAGTGTGGCAGAGGCGGTGGCCGGGAGCCAGCCGGGCTGGGAACCCGGGGGGTTCGGAAAGGCCCAGGAGGCGGCCGTGCGTCGGGCCTGCCGTCCCCGGGGACTTGGGCTCCTCTGCAGGGACCTGCTGTGGAAAGGAGGCCTCAGCCAGGCCCTGCCAGCACAGGCCTTATTTCTTTGGCCCTCACCCCGCCAGCACAGGAAAGGAGACAAGTCTGCCGGCACGGCCTGCTCGGAGCCACTCGTGCCTCTGCTGCCATCAAGTCCAGGGCCTCTCCATTCCCGTTTGTGACTCTCCCTTTCTCTCCCAGGCTGTTGCCATCCTTATTCCTCCCTCCATGTCAGGCCTTACCCCAGGAAACTCTGGCCAAGGAGCTAGAATTAGTGTCTGGGCATCGTGACTGGATAGTCTTTCCTGTATACCCCCCTTCAAAGGTTTGGTTTGAGCCCTGGCCAGAGTGGCTCAGTTGGTTGGGCAGCATCCCATGCACCGAAAGGTTGCCAGTTCAATTCCCAGTCAGGGCACATGCCCAGGTTGCAGGCTCGATCCTGGCAGGGGGTGTACAGGATGTTTTTCTCTTTCTTTCTCTCTCTCCCTTCTTCTCTCTCTAAAAATCAATAAAAATATTTAATTGGGAAAAAAAAAGGTTTACATGGCTGCTGTGGCTCAGTGGTTGAGCACTGACCTATGACCAAGAGATTATAATTCAATTCCCAGTCAGGGCACATGCCCAGCTGCGGGCTTGCTCCCCAGTAGGGGGAGGGCAGGAGACAGCCAATCAATGATTCTCTCTCATCACTGATGTTTCTATCTCTCTCTCCCTCTCCCTTCATCTCTGAAATAAATAAAAATATATTAAAAAGATAAAAAGGTTTAATCTGAGGCCAAGTAAACCCACAATACCGAGACACAAATGCTTATTCACTAACATGTGAGCTCATACATGGAAAGTGCTTAACACAGTACCTGGCCCACGAAAAGCTTGCTGTCACGTAAACGATCATCGTCAGCATCACTACTATTACTACCTATTACTATTACTATCACTACATGCAGGCCCACCCTCCCCAAGGGCCTCACAGGCTAGCTGAGGAAATAAGACACAAACCCACAAATAGTTTTGCAACCACACAAGAGATAAAGGACAGTTCGTTTTGATAATACAAAAGCTGCCACCAGGTAATACTGGATTAGTTACTAGATAAATGGCACGGACAATAAATGGTTGGGGTCAAAGAGGAGGGAGGTCATTTCTAATTGGAGTTGCAAGGAGGGGCAGGGAGCTCACGAAGAAAGCCCCTGGGACAGGCAGAGGAGGAGGGGGGAGCCGGGAGGCGGAGTGCGCCGCGCAGACGCAGGAAGGGCAGAGCTCATCTGAGGGGACGGCTGAGTAGCTACAGGTAAGAAGAAAGCATGTTGAAAACAGGCTTTAAACCAGATGTGGAAAGCCTTGGATAAAAGGCTAAGTAGTTTAGATTTCATTCTAGAGGCAAAAGGAACCACTGAAGACACGGCAGGATTATTTCCTGAAATATTAATTTGTAAGGCTTCCCAATGATAGTAAACAGACAGCTTAAATTTAAAAAGAAGTGTGCAAGACGACAGATCTCAGAGTAAAGAGGGGTAAAGGTGATGGGACAAAATTAACCAAAGAACATATATGCACATATGCATAGCCCATGGACACAGACCATAGAGTAGGGAAGGCCGGGGTGGGGTAGGGCCTGGGTGGAGGGGGTACAAAGGGGAGGAAAATGGGGAACATCTATAATATTGTCAACAATAAATACATTTTTAAAAAAGGATTCTGAGGTTTGATAAGTAGAAAAGGTTTGATAAGTAGAAAAGCATGCCCAGTTCTCAAATAGGAAAACCCAATATCATCAAAATATCAGTTTACCCTAAATTAACCTAAATTAACCTATATGCTTATTAAATCTACTTAAATTATGTAATTTAAATTGAGGCCAACTAGAGAAGCTATAAGAAAATTCATTGGGAAAAGCAACTAAAAATAGCTACAAAAATTTAAAGAGAAAGGTAACAAAGAGTGAACAATTTCTTAGAGTTTTTTTTCTATCAAATATTAAATCACAGTATAAAGTTATAATAATAAAACTGTGTAGTGCTAGTATAGAATAGGTATTTCAAATAAGGAGAAAGACAAGTCACTGGGCAAAGGGTGTTAGCAAAACTATTTTTCATACAGGAAAAATTAAAAAAATTTTTAAAAATATATTTTATTAATTTTTTACAGAGAGGAGGGGAGAGGGATAGAGAGTTAGAAACATCGATGAGAGAGAAACATCAATCACCTGCCTCCTGCAGACTCCCTTCTGGGGCTGTGCCCGCAACCAAGTGCACGCCCTTGACTGGGATCAAACATGGGACCCTTCAGTTCACAGGGCGACGGTCTATCTACTGAGCCAAACCAGTTCGGGCAGAAAAATTAAATTTATATCTCATACTTCAGGATATATTTCATTTAGGTAAAAAATTTAAATGTATAAAATGAAACCATAAAACTACCAAACTTAATGTGTGTGTGTGTGTTTGTGTGTGTGTGTTTTGTTTTTTTAATAACCTTTGTTTAGGAAATATGACACAAAATCCAAAAGCCAAAAAAGTAAAAGACCTACAGTTCAACTATGTTAAAAACATTTTTGTGTGGGATAAAAAACCATAACAAAATCAAACAAACAAGGAAAAATGTCAAACAAATCAAAGAAAGGAGGAAAGATATCACAAAGGGCTAATGACCTAGTACAGTGGTTGGCAGACTCATTAGTCAACAGAGCCAAATATCAACAGTACAACAATTGAAATTTCTTTTGTGGCACAACTGGGAATTTTTTAAACTTAAACTTCTTCTAATGCCACTTCTTCAAAATATAATAGACTCGCCCAGGCTATGATATTTTATGGAAGAGCCACACTCAAGGGGCCAAAGAGCTGCATGTGGCTTGAGAGCCCAGCCAGTGTGGCTCAGTGGTTGAGCATTGACCAATGAACCAGGAAAAAATGGTTCAGTTTCCAGTCAGGGCACATACCTGGGTTGTGGGCTCAATTCCCATGTGCGACATGTAGGATGCAGCCATTGATGTTTCTATCTCTCTCTCCATCTCCCTTCTTCTCTAAAATCAATAAAAAAACATATTTTTTAAAAAGAAAAGTTAAAAAGGGATCTTTCTTGAGGAAGCCTGCATTTTTATCAGCACATAGCCTTAAGCTGTGGGTAAGCGAGGTGGTCAGAAAGACAGGTGGGAGAAGAGGCACTGTGGGAGGCCTGGACCGATAGTCTGGGCCTAAAACTATCATTGAATGTCGAGCCCTTTGCAGGTTTACAACTTGGGATTTCACTCCTTTCTCACGCCAGGAAGCCAAGAGCTTAGGGAACCTGAGTGAGTAACACTTTAACACCCATGAATTTGTGACAAACTTCGATGACACAGATGCCAACCCATTATAAAGCCTTGCCCAGGCCCTCTGGGACACCTAAATGATGGTGGCACAAATTCTACTCTTCTTGTTTACTTTGGAGAGAATTTTTTCTTTCAATCTATCGATATCTACTTCCTTCTTATTGGACTGTACAATGAGATTCCTAGGTTGATCTAGTTTGCAGAGTCTGAAGGCCAAAGGGTTTGGAGGCAAAATGCTCCCAGAGATTTGGCTGCTACCAAGCCTCCCTGTCATTCTCTCTCAGTGACACCATTAAAAGGGAAAATGAACAATTGCTATGGATGCTCTGAAAACACCACCTCTTTGGCCCAGCCGCATGCCTGGGGCCCATTGCAGGGGTTGAGGGGAGTGGGTGCTGGCTGCTCCCAGGAGCCGTGAGCACAGCCAAGGCCTGGGACAAGAGCCTGCCCTTGGGAACAGAGCTGACAGCCCACAGGAATGTCCCAAAGATGGAGGAGGCTATTAGCATGGCTCACTCACTGCACTGCACGGGGAGGGAAGGGAATCTTATTATTAACTTGGGTGTATTAATATTTGATCAAGCGTTTCCACGATGATAATCACCCAGAGAAAGGGAGCCTTTGTTCTGACAGATCTTATCAAGAGGAGAGAGGGGACCATGGGAGAGGTGTCACGTGCTGGGCAGGACCACACAGTGCAGGTGGCGCCATGGCTTCCCTGGCAGCGTTGTCTGCACAGGTAACTGTCCGCACAGTGGCTGATCTAGAAGGAGGGAAACTCACAATGGCTGACCTCCAAGAGGAAGCTGCTGAGCCAATTTTTTTTTTCTTTTTTCCTTCAGACAGTGCACTGAAATGACGGTTAATAATTTTAGGTATTTCCGTGAATAGTATATTTCCTCAAAGTATAGTCCCTAAATGAAACTCCGTTTCACGTTTTGAAATCTGAGAAGAAAACACTTTAAATTTATTTTTTATTTTTATTTAAATATATTTTATTGATTTTCCACAGAGAGGGAGAAGGATAGAGAGCTAGAAACGTCGATGAGAGAGAAACATCGACCAGCTGCCTCCTGCACACCCCCTACTGGGAATGTGCCCCCAACCAATGCACATGCCCTTGACTGGAATCAAACCTGGGACCTTTCAGTCTGAAGACTGATGCTCTATCCACTGAGCCAAACCGGTTTCGGCAAGAAAACACTTTAAAGACATCTTGCTGATGACACCATCTCTGCTCGCACAGATAGCTTGAGAGAGACGGTAGGGCCATAAACACCTGACGCCTTGGTTGCCAGCAGCTGCATCTGAAAGTATCAGCTTCACAGGCTGCCAAGAAGCTGCCGATCCCCACCACAGTGTGGCCAAGCCCTGCTCTCCAGAACAAATCACTCACGCTCTGGACATAAAGCCTTTACCTGGCCTCAGCGCCATCCTGGTACAGGCAGGGAGAGGAGTTGAGGGAGAGGCTCAGCATCATCTTTTGCACCAAAGTCAGGAAGGAACCCTGCGACCTTCTCCAGAATGTCCCTGGGGAGCCCTGGTGGGTGGGCAGGGAGCAGCAGGGTCTGAGAACCACGGTCCTAAGGCTCTGAGGGAACACCTGTCAATCACAGAACTTGACCTTGGGGCCTGGGCACAATGGGCCTGGAAGGTGTTCAAGGCTCCAAGTGGCAGCAGCTCTGTGATTCAGGGCGCAGGACACAGCTCGCAGTGCACCTGCTGTCCTTCTGCCTTCTCTGAATTGTCTTCAACCAACCTCGCCACTTTGGCCTCATCTCATTTCTAGTAAAAAGGCTACAAAGAGAGAACGCAGCAAGGAAGCGCATCTCTAGTTTGAAGCATCACTTGGATTTCAGTATTGAGTGGGCCACACGATCTGGTGCACTGTGCTGGAAAGGGGAGCTCTGTGTAGTTTGCTCCTCAGTAATGGTTCAACAGGCCAAAGAGGAGGAGGAAGGGCGTGTTTGGTCTTCTTCCTTCTTCTCAGGCGGCCCTGGGCTGCAACCTTTCAGACGCCTCTGGGCACCATGGAGCTGAGATGCCAAGCTGTGTGCAAATGTGAGGCAGGAGGAGCAGGAGGGAGGAGCAGTAGGATGGGAGGGAGGATGGTGCACAGGGTTTCTCTTTTCGGGGCATCTTTCTGTGGCATTGCTCCTCTCCCAGCTGGGCCACATCTGCCTTGAGCTACCGGGTACACAACCAGGTGTGAGGAGGTGTGCAGGCAGGCGGAGGCCTCCCCTGGGATGAGGAGAGAGGGCACAGAGGGCGGGCATTCTGGCTGGGAAATTGCCTTGCAGCCTGTAGTGCTCCATCCCTTCTCCAGGTGCCACAAATGTTTGAAAAGGGGAAGGACAGGCAGGGGGTGGGACAATGAGCTGACTCTAGGAAGCACTGAGAGCTTTTCTACCGTGACACTAAGGCTGGAACCTTTGGGAGGGATAGGAATTTGGCCCGTTCAGCTGCTCCCTTCCTCTAGCCTTTCAAAGCCGATCCAAAGAGTGGCCTGCCTGGGAAGGTGCCAGAACCGTCAAAGCAGAGGACAGCTCCCTGTTCAGGAAGAAACCTCATGGTCACTCACCTCGGAACCTCAAAAAGTGCTGCCAGCTTTAGAAGCTGACGTCGAGAGCTAACGTCTGCCCAGGGAACCTACTGGGTAGGTATTCCTGCTGAGCTCCCTGCCCTCCCCGTGGCATTGCCAAGGTCAAATCCATCTTCCCCCAGGAGCCTTCTGCAGCCTGTTCCTCCCACTTTCCCTGACCCCATCCCACTTTCACTTGAACCAGGCTGATCCGCAGTTTCAAATCCAGAGTCATTCATTCTGGAGAGGTCAATGTGGAGGCTTCCACACAGAGGAACCAGATGGCTCGTTAATTCTGGCCCAGGGAGGGAGAGCTGGGGACGATCAGAGAGGCAGAGCAGGGGCTGAGGGAAAGCTGACTGAGAGGCAGAACACATGGAATCCAGTTAACCAGATGCAAGTCTTCTAGCTACAGGTCACTAAGTAGAGATGGACTCACAGGAGCTGCTATACCAGGAAGAGCATTTAAAAAACTCATCCTTTGGATCCTCAGGCCGGTGGAAGACACACAGCTGGGATCCCGGCTGGCCGGCCTTAAGGAGAAAGCTCTCTAGCATGGGCTTCATCCTCATGGGCACTGGGTCTCAGGGCAGGAAGCCCAGAGCTCCAAACGCAAGCTTCAGCCTAATTTCCCCAGTCCCTGGTCCTTTTCTCCAACCCAGGTCTTCTAAGAAAAAAAGAGGGTTAAGAGGGAAGAAACTGGCCCTGGAGCAGGCCAAGGTCACGGGGCCAAAGAATGGATTAATGATCTTGAATGTCTGAAGTTGGTAGAAGAGAAAGGACAGGAAGACACTAAGATTTCCTATAAATACAAACATTCACTTGCCTAGTATTTTATTATTAATAAGAAGCTTTCAGAGACTTCCTCTTGTTTGATATTCACAGCCTTGGGAAAGTACTGCTGTCCTGATTTTGTGAGAGGGGAAATGGATCCAGCTGTCCTCCGTAGCAGTAGCATTAGAGGTGGGACCAGGACTTGGATCTGGGACTTGTGACATTTTCCTCTTTACCCAGGGCCTTCCGTTTCAGAAAGAAAAGGCCAGGCCAACCTTGCCACACCCACCCACAAAGCAGGTCACCGCCATCTTATAAGAAACACAGAACCAAGCGCCTTCCATGCCGGATTACTCTTAGGAGTGGAGGTGGCCGTGTGAGGCACGCTGAAATGATGGGAACCACAGGTGGCTTCTGCAGCCTAAGCCTCTTTGGAAAGACTGACCCCCGCCCATTCTGCCCAGGCAGCTCCCAAGACAGTCCTGAAGAGAAAAATGCCAAGCCGGGAGACTGGCATTTGCTTTCTCTGCTCTGCCTACCCACCTGAATGGGCCAGTGGCCATTCCACTTTGGACCTTCTCAAAGCTTTGACTTCTTCCAAATTCACTCATAGTGGACTCTGAGGTTTTTGTTTGTTTTTAAAAATCCCGAATGGGACTTCTAACTTCCATGTGTACTTGTTAGCCAGATGTTCTCTTTTCTTTTTTTTTTTCTTTTTTTTTTTTTTTTTTTTTAAAAAAAACCTCTTTTTTTAAAAAAAGAAATACATTTTTATTGATTTCAGAGAGGAAGGCAGAGGAAGAGAGAGATAGAAACATCAATGATGAGAAAGAATCATTGATTGGCTGACTCCTGCATGTACCCTACCAGGGATTGAGCCCACAACCCGGGCATGTGCCCTGACCAGGAACTGAACCATAACCTGGTTCATAGGTCGACTGAGCCATGCTGGCCGGGCTAGTCAGATGTTCTGAATTGTTAAGGTCCATGCAACTCTGCGCGCTGTGGTTCCTCTCTCCTGGGTAGGATATTCGGATTGTATGGGAGATAGGTGAGGAACAGGCAAGGCTGACAGAGTCTCTTTCCTAATCAACCCATTTCCACTGGTTTCCTGGGCTGCTCATCAGACCTGGTTATACTTATAGGCCAAGTGGACAAACTCACACCCTATCTGCCTGTCAGAGTCACATGCACCCTTCAGTCCCAGCCTCAACGACTTCCTCCACAGACAAGCCCTTGGTTCTTTCTGCAGCTCTTCCTTTGCTCTTTCCTTGCTATTTAAGTATGTGTCTTTCCTACGGTTCTTCTCTAATTCTACTCGTGCTAATTAATTATAATCAGCGTTCATTTTCCCCTAATAGATCAGAAACTCCTTAGAGACAAATACTGCCGTATGTAGAATTCATCTCTGTGCTTTCCCCTCCACTCTCATGTCTGGCCAGGGGCTTAGCTTTGCACATAGCGGGAGTTCAATAGATAGCTGTTAACATGGAATTTGCCTTAGTTTCTTAAAAAACAGGGTGTATGTGAAATGGATAAAATGATCCCTGCACAAAAGACAGCCCCCCTCCTCAAAGGCCCTATGTCAGGCCTTATGGAATATGGTTCCTCCCTCCCTCCAGCCACATCACCAGGGTCCCTGCAGCCAGATCAGCCAGCACGAGACATAAAGAAGGCACAACCGGACCGGCAAAGGCAAGGGTTCTGAGTTTGGTTATATAAAGAAGTTAAAATTACATAAGCAAAAGCAAGGGCTGGTGCTCTTCTATGTCCTCAAGGAAAAACCAAGGAAGGACTTTGTGAGGGAGGGGATGGGGACGAGGCAACGAAGGAAAAAGAAAGGGCGTTTCTTGCCAAGAACAAGGACACAGAGGGGGATAGCCAGATCCGAATGGATTCCCCACGGCAAGAGAATGGGACACCACCCCCTTCCTTTTATGGGGACACCCAGACACTGAGGTGAAAGGGCATTATGGGGTCAGAGGGGCCTAAGGCCCTGCTTATGCCTCAAGGTCAGCTTATGCCCCAAGGGATGTGGGGGCAGAGGGAGGGAAGTCGGAAGAGCACTAGCATGAAAGTCAGATAAAGCCAGGAGCAGCAGGGGCGGTGGGAGATTCACTCCAAAAAGTGACTGTGGGAAAGCCTTACCCGTCGTACGAGGCCGAAGATGGGAACAAGCAGGGAGTGGTCAGATTTGGGCCCGTCACTGGTAGAGCAAGTGAAACCACACCCCCCCCCCCCCCCCCCCGTAACTCAAACTCTCTTCATTGGCCAAGGATTGAGGTTCAGAATACAGCTCCCCTGGGCCAGGCACCAGGGAGGCAGTGTGCACAGGGGTTGTTGGGAGATGGTGGTGGTGGGGATTTTAAGAATCAGATCTCAGCCAGCAAGGGGAGGAAGTCTATTCTGAACCTGCTAAGTAAAAATCTAATTTAATTGCAGCTTCAGGATAAGAGGTTTAGTCCAGAAAATCCTCCTTTCCGAGGCAGTGTGGGAGGATGTTATCTGCTCTCAATTTTCTATCAAATCGCTCTTTCCCTCGGGACCACAGAGAGGATGAGGCAGTTCCTCCACTCAGGCCCAGGCGGGAGACTGAGGTGCCTACGGAGGCCCCACACAGCTCTGCCCGGCTGTGCATCCCCTCCGACTCTTCTTCACGGAGACCTCCTCTCACTCTAACTGTGGCCACAGGTCATGCAGGGCACGGGCAGAGGGCAGGGCTCCCCTGGCACCCTCTCCCGCCTGGGAGGAAGTGCCTAGGACACGTGGAGCAGAGGCTGCCTGAGCCTGCACTCTCTCTCCCCAGGGGGCCCAGGCTCTCTGAGCCACACAACCACCACCACATCTCCATCACCGCCCTGCCAGGCTCACGCCAAGGCACACAGAGGACTCACCATGGGCAAGCAGGCGAGTGACCCTCCCCTAACCCCCACGGCCCCACACGGTACCTGCCAAGGCCTTGATCCGGGACCTCTCAAAGAGCCTGGCCGAGCTGTTGTCATTATCCAGCTCGTCGTCCGGGGCATCCCAGCGGGCATTGATCCGGCTGTACGGTGGCTGGTTGGCCACGTTTTCAAACTCCGTGGCTGATGTCATGTCAGCAGGCTCTCAGCAGCTACGCCTGCCTCAGTCTTCATGGAAGAGTCCCTGGGGGGTGGGGGGGACAGCAACACAGTCAGCGGTTAGCTCCCACCCCCTTGGACTTTTCCTCAGGAAAAACTTATTTGGAGCATCTGACAGGAGTAGGTCCTTGTAGGAGCAGCACACGGTGCCATCTGCCTGGCCATGCTTCCCACCCGGGTCTCTGCTCCCTGGATATAAAATATTGCAGCAGCAGCAGCAACAGTAACAGCGGCAGTGGCGGCGGGGACAGAGAGCTGATGCAGCAAGGGTCAGGATGGCCAGCAGGTGGAGACATGAGTCGCAGCAAGCCCACTTCCTCCAAACCCACTGCCGCTGCAGCCCAGAGGGCAGCTCTCCGGGGAGCCTGAGGCGAGCCGGACAGGCTGGGCCCAGGGCCAGGACCCAACCTGGGGTGCGGGGAGAGGTAAGAGGGGAGAAGCTGGAAGTTGCCTGAAGCTGACTCAGACACAAACCAGTGGGAAGAGGGATGAATGTGAGCTGCAGGATGCCGTTGGTGTCAGCAGCCCCGGCAGCTGTGCTGGGGGAGGTGTACTCCTCCCAGAGGCTGCCCAGGAGTTCTTTCCCAGCTGCAAATGTGCGGAAAGCCGAGCTCTGGCTTTGCCTTCGCTGAAGTGCAACCAGGTCCTCAGACAAGGTCTCCTGTTGAACCCCAAAACAGAGCAAGAAGCCCAGATGAGCCTGCTGGTCCATCAAAGCCATCAGCTTTGATGGGTGGTGGTGGTAGGTGGTGGTGCTGAGGGGGTCCCATGGACAATGGAGCTGTGCGTGTTCATCTATGCAATCAGCATGGTCATCAGGAGCCCTGGGTCTTCATTCATTCATTCATTCATTCATTCATTTAAATATGTACCAAATATGAGGTGGCAGGCACTATACTAGATAATTATAAGCAAGACAGAAAGGGCCCTGTCCTCATAGACCTTATATTCAGGCAGCAAGACAGACGATTAAATGAGCAATTACAGCCAAAACCGGTTTGGCTCAGTAGATAGAGCATCGGCCTGCGGACTGAAGGGTCCTGGGTTCGATTCCGGTCAAGGGCATGTACCTTGGTTGCAGGCACATCCCCAGTAGGGGGTGTGCAAGAGGTAGCTGATCGATGATTCTCTTTCATCAATGTTTCTGACTCTCTATTTCTCTCTCTTCCTCTCTGTAAAAAAATCAATAAAATATATATTTTTAAAAATGAGCAATTACAATGAATGTGGTGGGTGCCTCCGCTGGGAAAGGATGGGAGAGGGGGGGACTCATGGAAGCCCTGGGTGTCAGGGGAAAGGGAATATAAGCGGATCCCTAAAGGGAGCTTGGAGTCACCCCTTGAAGGAGTATATGGAAAGGGACGAGTCCCAAACACAGGGAAGAAAGAGCAGGAGCAGCGTTCTGAAAGTGAGAAAGAACCTGGCAGTATGAGAAACCGTGCTGTGTAACTAGAGGGTGAGGACCGGGTCAGGGAGAAAAGTGGGACAGGAAGCTGGAGGCACGAGGCACCAGGCCCTGAATGTCTGTGGCCTTTGGGAAATGACTAGCTTCCTTTAGCCTTAATTTCCTTCCTGTACCTGCCATTCGGTCACCTCCCCAGGGACCTTACAGGACTCCAAGGTCAAGTTTGTAAGAGAGGACAGGGAGCCCAGAGCCTTCGAGTCCAAGAGAGCAAAGGGTGGTGGGTGGGGAGGCTGCAAGGCAAATGACACGTGTCTGCAACTAGTGAGCTGTCAGGTGAACCCCTCCCTCAGGTGAACCCCTCCCTCAGGTGAACCCCTTCCTCCACGCATATATGCACCACACACACACACACACACACACACACGCACTCATATCACAAACACAGATACACACTCCGACATACACACTCACCCACGCAGGCACGCATTTGAAGAAGAGATGAAGGAAGCTCACCAATCCACTTATAACGGCAGGGCTAGAGCCGTTGTTTTTTTCCTACAGAATCACTTCAGATTCTTTTCCCCACTCTGATGAATCAATCCCACCACATCCCTTTGAGGTGAGACATGAGCCAGAATTATCCACTCTCATTGCACAAGGAAGAAAACCAAGCCTCCTGCAACGAGGCCTCCCCAAGGTCAGCTAGGGAATTACGGCTGTGGCTGGGACCACAGGCCAAGCTACAGTCAGTTCACTCCCCTTGGCCAGGCTGATTCTAAGGAAGCAGGTGGGAAAAGAACACGGTACATGGGGACAGAGGGCACGCCCCAGTGTCCAGGAGTTGGCAAAGGTGTTTGCTACTCAGGGAAGGGAAGATGGAAAAGCAAGTTATTATCCCAAACACACATGCCCTTGCCATGCCAGGCCTGTACCCAGAACAGCCCTGTCCTTTTGGAAAACCTGCCATCTTTTCTACAGATGCACAGCCTACTTCCGGGGCTGGCATTTCCCACCCAACTGGCTGGGCCAAGGCAGTTGGGAAGGAGTCCCAGCTCCACACGCCTTTCCCCACTTTCCTCAGGGCACTACCGCTGGCTCTGAGCAGGAGAAAGACCGACAGGCCCAGGGATCCAGTACGGAGAAGGCTGAGCTGCCAGATGCAAGAGGCAAGGTGAGATCGGATCCTGCGCGCAGGAGGTAACCAGACCCTGGCTCTCCTTGTCTTGGGCTATTTTTAAGAGTGGCCGTGAGAGGCCCCGGCCTCGGGGCTGGGGGAGTGAGGTTACCTTTGCCGTGGCTCCGTAAATAAGTCTGCCCCAGAAAGATGAGCCTGAGCAGGCAGCCCAGCGGCCCAGCACTCGAGACAAGATTGATGGCCCCGGTGCAGGAGAGCAGGCACTAGACAGCAATTCATCCTGCTTAAGACCGCCATGCCTCCTGTGACCGCGGCTCAGGGACAGCAGCAGCCAGGCAGCGCTCTGCCGGATGTGAAAAAGCACACGCGCGTCTAAATAGACAAGCCTAGAGTTTTCTTTCTCTGTGTTTGTGTTTCCTAGCAGGATCAAGTCCCCGAAGACAAACACCGAGAAAAGAAGGTTCAGAAACTAAAGAGAGGCCTTCTTCTTCCTGCACCCCTCCCCCTCCTGCCCTGCCATGCCCAGCCCAGTGGCCTGCCCAGATGGCACTCCATCAGAGCCAAGAAGATGCGGGGGCGGGGGGTGGTGGTGGTGGTGGTGGTGGTGGTACACAGCGGCAAGGGGAGAATCCTGGAGAATTTAAGAGTGAGCAGCAGAAAATAAGAAATTAAAAAAACTACAGATGGTTATTCTAGAAAACCAAATCTCACACACACACACACACACACACCCTCACACACACTCACACACACACACCACCACCACCACCACCACCACCACCACAAAACCTCGATGCCTGAAACCAAATTTAACCCAGTGTCCCCCATGTCTATTCCCATTACTATCAAAATGTCCCTTTGAAGGCCTAGCTATAAAGAAGCCATCAGGACAGAAAAGAATCTCATGTGTTGGGGGCTCATGGTGGGGATAACTAACCAAATGGGGAGTCATGGAAATGACATCTAAATTGCTCTCTGAGGGCAACTTGGCGATGAGCCGATCTGGTCCCATGTGGAGAGCTGTCAGTCATCTGGGCATCCAGAGTGGCCCTCTGAGTATGAAGGGCAGCGACGCGTGGCTAACACTGGACTCCACACTGTACCTCACTCCCCTGCCGTGAAACTCGGGGGCGGGGGGTGGGGCAGGGGGGGAGGAAAGGCCTAAGGAGTAGTTCCTTGATCAATAACTCCCCAATTCACCCCCAAGCTCCCAAGAAGTCCTCATAACCTGCCAGCATCTGGTCCATCTGTAGGTGGGTTTCCTCTGGCCCATGTGACTCTGTCCACGGAAGCCCACCTTTCCCGCCCAGCCACCTGCCTGTCTAGCAGCTGGGGAAGCCTGTCTCTAAATGCAGAGTCCCTCACTCGGTGGGCTCTGTCAGCCTGACCCCTGGTTATATCTTGGGCAGGATGGGTCCCCAGAAGACTTGCCCACAGCTCAGCACGGAAAAGCTCCTCTGACCGCGCAGGGCCCTCCCTGGCAGAGGGTACGCCTGCTTGCTGGGTAGATTTCACAACATCACTGACGAAACTCACAGCTCCACCCTCCCCACGTGTGCCCAGGAGCCCATCCGCTTCTGAGATCAGGTGTTGGGCCTCAGCATCTCAGCCTCCTGTGCTATGCCCAGTTAATCCCCGGGCGGCGGCCACGGTGGCAGCTGCTCTCCCCTGGCAGGTGCTGCCGCAGCCCTAGGTAGAGCTCAGCTCGGCCCTCCCCACAGCGCTGAGCACAAGGGAACGGATGTGCTTCTCCTCCCTGTCCCACCTCCCCTTCTCTGGGCCACACAAATGTGTGAAGCAACGAAGCCCAGTCTGCTTCAGGCGTGGGAAACAGGGGTGGGGGGAAGGGGGCAATCCAGGGCGATGCTGCTCTGCCTTAGCAGGGTCACAGGTGGGGGCTGTTGCAATAGCTTGGACACCATCTTAGCTTCCTTAAATAGAGAATTTAGACCCATTCTGCCTGTGTTTTCTCTCTAGCTGTGAGGTTTGACCCCTTACCTGCTGTCTATTTTGTACTGCCCCCAAACCTGCTTTATAGATGTATTTTGGTACTATGACAACCCAGGTCAGGAGATATTAAACCCTGAAGTTTCTCCAGTAACTTTTCTGCCAATGCATTTATATTTCGAATTCACAGACACCCTAGTCAAATATATAAACACTCACTAAAACAGCATGAGAGCATGAAATACTGAATATTGAATCAATAAACAAAACCAGCAAGAGAGCCAATGAGGTGCCCAGTAGATTTTCAGAGTTCTCTAAATCTACCTCCAGCCTTACCTTCCTGCCTACTCCCCCACCCCCAAGCTCTAGTCAGGCATCTCCTTTAGTCTACCAGACATCTCTACCTAGAGATTACAGCTCAGTCTCAGTAAGGCTAAGGCTGAACACATGGCTCCCAGGATAGGAGAATAAGGGGGTTTCAAGACCATGGTGACAGAGAGGCCAGGTAAGCACACCACCTGCGGGTGACCTTTCCAGCAGAGGACGTTACCTCCAGTGCCTGGACAAAGCTGCTTCCCCTCCCCCCAGAGCACACTCTGCTTTTCCACTCTGTAGTTCCCATCCCGACCTGCCTGGCTTCCAGTTCATCAGCGGCAGGATGTGGTTTGGGTTTCTTAAAGTCTCAAGATTCCTATCCACGGTTGCTACCCTCAAGGATCCCCATGATCTGCAAGGTCCTGGTCATTCTAGTCCACTGCCATTCGTTTAGGCCTTACCCAGACCCTTCTGCTCCAGTTTCTGTCACCAGGCAGGGACATCAGGCACACATGTCACAGCTTGTCCCCTCATCATGGAAAATCTCTTACTAAGAACTGGCTCTGGTTATGCTGCAGCTGCTGGGATGGGGGTGAAGGGTGGGATCATGGCCCCAACAGCTCTTACAGAGATTTGGTTGGGGAACAGGTGCAGCTCAGCTCTGATATAGGGATTGTCCCATTAGCTCTCTATTGTAACAGCATCTCTCAGTGCCTCACGTTCCACACAGAGGCAAACGTCCACGGGGAATGATTAGAGGAGACAGGAGAGGTGATACTTGTAACATACGTACATAGTTTTCAAAGACCAACCTCTATTGGAATTCCTGGGCTCAATATCTACATTCGCAGAAAGCTACTACAACCCCGTAACTTTTCTTCTCTCTCCCAACTCACTTCTTTCAAGATAGACACTGGCTCCACTAGCCAAATAAGTAACATTCTGTGGTAGCTGAAGGGAAAGTTGATGTCCAATTTCTCATCTTCCATGAAGACTTTTCCAGAATGCCCACTGTGACCTCTCTCTTCTCTGCACAGGGGACCAATGACAACTCAACACTGGAAGTGATCAAGAATAGATCAAAATAATCACTGAGATATTTTTAACGAAGTAACTGATTCAGAAAAGATCATGTAAAACAACAACCATTAGATAAGAGCTTGAGGGGAGCTAAACAATAGAACCAAGTTCCCAACACTTGAATTCACTGATGAATCTTAATATCACTAAGAGCAGAACAACTAGATACTATGCGTCTCCTATATGATGCAATACAAGGGACATTGAGATCAATGGCATTCTTGCCAAAAAAAGGTGAACCTTAATCTGACCAAGGCTTTTGAGCTAACTTCCCATTTATAGGGATTATAGGAGAGACAACTTAAATGACAGCATAAAAAAGCAAACAAATCTAGAATGTGGGACATTCGGCAGACAACTGATTGCATTTCTTTGATAAATCAGTGGTATTAAAACACACACACACACACACACACACACACACAGAAGCAGCAAATAGTAGGGACTGCTGTAGGTCAAAAGAGATTTAGGAAATGGAGTAGCTAAATGCTTTGTGTACCCTCTTTGGATCTTGAATAAAAAAATAGCTATCAACTGAAACTGGTTTGGCTCAGTGGATAGAGTGTTGGCCTGCGGACTGAAGAGACCCAGATTCGATTCTAGTCAAGGGGATGTACCTTGGTTGTGGGCACATCCCCAGCAGGGGGTGTGTAGGAGGCAGCTGAACGATGTTTCTCTCTCATCGATGTTTCTAGCTATCTCTCTCCCTTCCTCTCTTAAAAAAAATCAATAAAATATATTTTAAATCAAAAAACACTTTTGAGAGAAACAGGTAAATCTGAATACAGTTTGGTCTACCTGCTGAAAAGGTCACCCACAGGTGGAATGCTTGGCCACACCCTGCCTAGACTCTAGGTTCCTTGTAGGCAGCAGCCATGTGTGTCTTATTCATTTTTGTATTCCAGTGCCAAGCACTGTGCTTGGGACAAATAGGTGCTCAAATATTCTCCTCCTCCTACAGACCTGAGCTCAAATTCTGAATTCTCTTTAAACCCCTTTATCCTACCATATACCCTGACCCATGCACTGCCCATTCAATTTTCTCACTTATGTGTAGTGAGCACTTATTTAATGTTTATTCATCACTCTGGCTCTGTAAAGTGTCTTCCATTCATCGTTCTTTTATGTTCTAAAGCTTCCATTTCATTTCAGGCTCTTACCATTCCCCACCTGCACTTGTGTAATGGTCCATCTCTGTACATGTCAGTCTCTTTGATCCATCCTGCAATCTCTTTGATCCATCCTGCACAGCCCTTCTCATAATGACTCACTTCTGCTCCATGAGCTGTCAGAAACAGTGTCACACACAGTCTACTCCAAAGCCCTACACCATTCGGTGCTGAGCTCATATTCTTTCTTATGCTAACTCTGCTCCAACCAGGAGGGCCCAAGTGTCCCTCATCCCCACTGTTGTGTCATGTGCTTCTACAACTTTCTTGGTGTCATATCCCATATGCTGAAATTTAGGTACCTCTCCTCTTTTCTTGCAATTTAAAATAAATATAATTTGCAAACATTTAGAAACACAATTTTTAACATTTCCCCTCATGGATCCTCCATTGCTTCTGTGGCATAGTGAAGGGCCAGTCAAGATGGGCTCAAGGAAAGCGTGTGACGATGAGTTGTGCACTCACTCCCCTCCCCAGTCCCAACCTCCCCCAGTCTCATTGCTGTGCTGGGAGGAGCCAGATCTTCAGCATCCTTCCCTCTGCCCATCCTTCCAATCCTGGGAGGAAGGTGAGTCTTTAGCTCTTCTCCTTTTCATCTTCATTTTCATGTGTTCACGTCTTTCCTTTCTTTGTCATCCTTTCCTCCCTTTCAGAGTCAAACTTCAAGACAAAATTACCAAGATAAGAACAGGTGATTTACAAAAAAGGAAGAGATGCCCAGGTCATTCGTTACCCAAGAAACTCAGATTAAAACAAGGAAACACCCAGGCAAACATCATCCAGCTGGATAATGCCAAGGCATAGTGACACACAGATGGGAGTGTCAGTGAGCCAGTTCTCAGGCAAGTTACATGTCTACAACTCTGTTTCCGGGCATACAGAGCAAAGAAATTCTCACTCGGGTCTAAAAGGAGACTTATGGAGGAACAACTGTAATAATTTGAACAATAAAGATTTATTAAAAAAATAAAAGGAGACTTATGCAAGAATGTTCACTGCAGCATTGATTGTGGTAAAGGAAGGTGGGTTTACTAGTAACCTGGGTGTCCCTCACTGGAGGACGGGTAGTAAAATGTGGCGAATGTACACATGGAGGACACTAGGCAGCATTGAAGAATCTTAAAAAATAGAATAAGAAACAGAACAAGATCCATAACATACCACTGACATAATTTAAAAATATATGCATATAAAACGACATATATTGTAAGAACATATGCAAACAAAAATAAGTCTTAAAAACATGAAAATGGTTGCCTTTAGGTAGAAGAGGAATAGAAAAGCAAATGGAAATAAAAGGAAATCAATCAACCAACCAACCAACCAACCAACCGGGAGAAGGGCCTTGACTAGAAAATGACAATGAGCTGAGAGATATGATGGCTTACCTCTGCTGCTAAGGTAAAAATAGACACAGTATATTTATGTACATTCATGAGAGCTTCCTCATTCCATACCTAACTCCTCAATTTATTGAAACTTGACTTCCCCATTTCTTCATAAAACTATTCTCTCCAAAGGGTAGTACCGACACTCCGCTTCCTTGTTGCTGAAAACAACAGATGGTTTTCAGATCTTAGCTCGACTTCTCAGCAGCATTAAACTCTGTTGGCCATTCCAACATTTCCTGAAATCACTCCCTTTGTCTTCCAGGGCATGCTCCTTGTTCTCTCAACTCTCTCTTCCTCCTTGGCCTGTCCTGTGGGCTACTTTTCCTCTACTGTCCCTTGAATGGTGAATTTCTCCAGAGTCCTATCCTGGGCCCTCTCCACTTCTTCCTGTCTACACACCCTCCTTAGGCTCTCTACTTCACTCTCATGACCTGAATACCATCTCACGATAATGGCTTCCAAATCTATCTTCTCAACTACCATCCATCACACCCGACTGCCTCTGAGCATCCACCTGGCAGAAATACCAGCACCTCATATCCAATATGACCCCCAATTGAATCTATCACCAACCCAGTCCCACTCCTTCCTGCCATCTTTACTGTCCAGCAATATTCCAGTATCTCATCAATTCATTCCCCTCCCTGTCTCTCAAATCTCTAATCTCTGTCTCCACTGCTCCTTCACTTATGGCCACCATCCATTTCAAGTCTAGTGATTTCCTGCTGATTTCTTTGTATCCAGATCAATGCTCAGTACTGTAGCCAGAAAGATCATCTTAGAATACAAATATGATACTGTCACTTCCATACTGTAATACTCTTCTCTATCTCAGAAGAAAGTCTAAAACCCTAAAAAATCAGTCAAAGCTCTTTATGATCTACTGCCTACCTGAACACTTTATGATCTACAGTTCAACCAACCCTTCCTCCCGCCATAAAGAATTCTATTCGGTTCCCTGGCTCTCTCTGGTCATGCTCTTTGCACATGTGAGAAAACCTTCTCTCCTTTTCAGAATAATTTCTTGTCCTTTAGAACTCATCTTAGTCTTCACTCCTTCAAACCCCTCCCCCATCTCCACAACCATCCCTTAGGGCAGTGGGGGTGCTTCCTTTAGGTTCCCATCACTCGGTGCTCATTTTCATCAAAGTGTTTCACCACCTTGTAGGATAATAATCTAATTCTCTATCTTTTCCAATTGACTGCAAGATATGTGAAGCCAGGGACATCCTAATTTATTCTTTTTGTCCTAATTACCCAGCATAATGCTGTGTATGTGAAATGAGACTAAAAAATGTTGAGCAAATTGCCGAAGCCGGTTTGGCTCAGTGGTAGAGCGTCGGTCTGCGGACTGAAGGGTCCCAGGTTCGATTCCGGTCAAGGGCATGTACATTGGTTGCGGGCATATCCCCAGTGGGGGGTGTGCAAGAGGCAGCTGGTCGATGTTTCTCTCTCATCGACGTTTCTAACTCTCTCTCTCTCTCTCTTCCTCTCTGTAAAAAATCAATAAAATATACTTTAAAAAAAATAAATAAAAAATAAATAAATAAATAAATAAATAAATAAATAAATAAAAAATGTTGAGCAAATGGAGGAGCACTGAGAAATGCAGAGCCCTTCAAAGGCTAACAGTGGCTCCTGCAGAGGCCACCCTATGTAGAGGCCAGTTTGGAAGTCAGGGTGGCCAGGGGCCTAGAGATGCGGCACACAGCAGTAGTGCTGTGGATTGAGGCTGGGCATTGCCAGTTGCTGCCCCTGCATCTTTTTTTTAAATTTCTTTATTGATTAAGGTATCACATATTTGTCCTCAACCCCTCATTCCAATCCCTTAAGCCCCCACCCCCTATTGTCCTCGACCACTGGTTAGGCTCATCTGTGTGCACATAAGTCCTTTGGTTGATCTCTTCCTTTTATCCCCACCCTCCCTTTGAGGTCCAACAGTCTGACCCATGGCTCCTTATCTCTGGGTCTGTTCTTGTTCATCAGTCTATGTTGTTCACCATTTCCCCCAGATGAGTGAGATCATGTCCTACTGGAAATACAAGATTCAAAAATGAGACAAGCAATAATGGTTATGCTGAAAGGCATATGAATCAGTCTGTAGAGAGTTTCTTTCTGGGCCACCAGTTCTTTTGAGGCCCAATTTCAATGTCAAACAGTTCCTTATGTGTATATGTCAGCATCCTAACCACATGTTCCTGCCATCTCTTTCCTGTGGCTAGACCGTGGCAGCAGAGATGGGCAGAGGCCACAGGGTCCAAGCTCCTATAAATGCCTGCAAATCTTGGCACCACTGAGAGCAGCTCTGATCCAACCCATGCCTCAATTTCCTCACCTGAAACATCGAAGAAAGTGGCAGCTTCTCACCCAGACCTCTTCCAGACAGGGAAGCCCTACCCCACTCCGCAGCGGATCTTTTTACATTTTATAATTCTTGTGCCATAGAAATGTCAGTCATAGAGTGGTTTCCACCCATGTGTCTCTGCCATACAACCGAAAAGAGCTATCTTAAAAGTCGAACCGATACATAGTATGTAAATTATGGGTGCCAATTTAGTTATTCACGCTAGAGCTTTTAAGATAATTAGGTTAGTGTTGATCTTTTCAAAGTTGCTCAGGCCCACAAGGCCTCCTGAGGGAGCAGGTGCCGGCTAGAGGATTCCACATGCCTGACCCAGCGGGACCGTCCTGCCCACATACAAAGGCCTGGGAGAGCCCCGTGTGTGCCGTGCGCAGCTCCCAGGCCTGCAGAGAGCGCTCCGCTCGGCCACAGAGTCTCTTCAGCCCCTTTCCCTGGGCTCTGCTGACGGGGGAGCACTCTGCTGGCTGCGGTCCCCGGAAAAACGCCTGGCTCCTTATAGGACTGTGTAGCAGAGCCTGGAATTTCCTAAGACCTTTGTGTCCATTGTCCCACTTATTAAACACCCACATTCACAAACTGTTAGATCTTATTGTTATTTGCTGCTATTCCTATTGTATCAAAACAGAAGAGTTGGGTTAAAATCCTAACTCCTGTACTTAGCAGCTGTTCCTTCCACTATGAGTCACTTAACGCCTCTGTACCTCAGTTTCCCCAGGTGGAAATGAGGGAAACACCCTATATTTCTGTAGCAGAGACTGCTTGGCCTCACCAATGTCCGAATTCTCCCCTTTCTGCACACGGCCTGGAGGTGTCTCCCAGGCTGTGTAACTGAATGATCAGATTAATGTGCATCACCTCAAGGTCTTAGCCATAAAAACATTCCCTATAATTCTCGTACCTTTTCCCCTAAATTCCTAGGCTCTAGATTATGGGACCAAGATGGAACGAACCTGATTTCCTGGATAACTGTGGGAAGCAAAGTCTCAATTTATACCCATTTACTCATACATGATGTGAGCAAAAAATAAAACGTTAGTTTTTAATTCTTTATTAGAGCAGTTAGGGTATCCAAATTTCTATACCTACCACCTACCACATAAAGCTGTTGTGGAAATTAAGTAAAGTTATGTGAAAATGATGTATAATCTGTATAGATCCATATAGTCCTAAGGCATTGTTATTTTTCAAATAATAGACAGTATCTCTTAGTATTAGGTTTGTGGGTCCCTTTAATAAGCACATTCTCATAGTAAAAAGAAAAATGTACAGTGGGCGGAGTCTATTGGCTTAGTGCCCCTTCTGAAACTTTTCCTTTCACTCCGGCATCAAACCTCCATGCTCTCCCAACCTCCCTTGATGCCAGGTTCCTCCACGGAGTTGAAGGATCCAAGAGACACTCCTTCAGATCTATTCTACAATCCCTTCTTTATTTTTAATTTATATATATATATATATATATATATATATATATATATATATATATATATATTAATACATTTTTTAATTGATTTCAGAGGGGAAAGGAGAAGAAAAGAGATAGAAACATCAATGATGAGAGAATCATTGATCAGCTGCCTCCTGCATGCCCCCTACTGGGTATTGAGCCTGCAACCCAGGCATGCGCCCTTGACCATGCATGCAGGCCAATGCTCTATCCACTAAGCCAAACCGGCTAGGGCCCTTCTTTATTTTTTAAAAAATATGTTTTTATTGATTTTAAAAAGAGAGGAAGGGAGAGGGGTAGAGAGAAACATCAATGAGAGAGAAACATCTCCTGGCTGCCTCCTGCATGACCCCCACTGGGGATGGAGATGCAACCCAGGCATGTACCTGACCGGGAATTGAACCAGCAATCTCTTGGCTCATGGGTCGATGTGCAATCACTGAGCCACATCAGCTGGGCCAATCCCTTCTTTAAATAAATTTCACTTTGGTAACCTAATTCCTTCTCACTGTAAGCCCCTTAAAGGAAAGGACACCATTTTCACCGTGGAGGTCCTTGCATAT
Source organism: Pipistrellus kuhlii (assembly GCF_014108245.1). NCBI lineage: Eukaryota > Metazoa > Chordata > Mammalia > Chiroptera > Vespertilionidae > Pipistrellus > Pipistrellus kuhlii. The sequence goes on along the minus strand of NW_023425404.1, from coordinate 19,138,199 downwards.
GGTAGGTACTCAGTTAGTACATAATAATAATAATTGGATAGGACAAATGTGAGTATTTACCTTTCCAAGGGGCCAGAGTATCCCTTTCAGGAAACATATTAATAAGGAAAACATATTAAGAGAATACCTTACTGAAAAGAAGGATACAAAAGAGGTAGTTGAGGAGCCAAATCAGGCCAATGTGTGAGAAATGGTTAGTCAAACAGGCTACTCAGTACATTCAAATCATGCGAGGAAGGCAACAGTCTATTGCACCTCCAGGGAAAGCCAGTTGTGCCTAGAGAGTCCCTGAAAAGTGTAGACTTACTTCAATATACAACTTGTGCTAGCAGGCTGACCCTGGGCAGGGACAAGGAGCTATCCAAGGTTAAAGAACGTGGTGACGAGGATGTCAGAATGAAACCCATATTTCCTGTCTTCTAGAGTTATACTTAGACCTCTTAGCCTCACTGCTGACCTGGCCACCCGCAAGGGCTTTAATCAGTTTGCCAACCCCTATACTAGCATCTTGTAAGATTTGAGTACAGAATCAAGACATGCAATTCACAGGTAGGTTGCCACTATTTATTCATTAATTCAACAAAATTTTATTGAATAATAGCATCCCCAAAACCCATGAAATACTTATGTATAAATATAATAAAATATATGTAAAATCTATAGGCTGGAAACTATAAAACATTGATGAAAGAAATGACAAATCTAAATAAATAGAGAGCTATATCATGACCATGGACTGGAAAATTAAATATCATTAAGATGTAGCCCTAGCTGGTTTGGCTCAGTGGATAGAGCATTGGTCTGCAGACCAAAGAGTTCTGAATTTTTAAAAAAATATATATTTTAGTGATATTTTACAGAGAGGAGGAAGGGAGAGAGATAGCTAGAAACGTCGATGAAAGAGAAACATTGATCAGCTGCCTCCTGCATCCCCCCCACTGGGGATGTGCCCACAACCATGTACATGCCCTTGACAGGAATCGAACCTTTCAGTCCGCAGACCGATGCTCTACCACTGAGCCAAACCGGTTTTGGCAAGGGTCCTGAATTTGATTCCGGTCCAGAGCATGTACCTTGGTTTCAGGCTCCTTCCCAACCCTGGCCTTGGTCAGGGCTCATGCAGGAGGCAACCAGTTGATGTATTTCTCGCACATTGATGTTTCTCTCCGTCTTTCCCTCTTTCTCCCACTCTCTCTAAAAATCAATGGAAAAATATCCTCAGGTGAGGATTAACAACAACAAAAAGATGTCAATTTTCCCAAAATCAATCTCCAAATATTTCATTTTAAAAAAGATATGAGTTATAAGATACAAAATCAATATACATAAGTCTGTTGCATTTATGTATACTAACTAGAGGCCCAATGCACAAAATTCATGCAAGAGGAGGCCTTCCTTCCCCCGACTGCCGGCACCAGCTTCTCGCTGGCACCTGATACCCTCTTGCAGTCCAGGGCTCTTGCAATCTGGGACCCCTCACTCCTTACCGCCCGGCTGCAGTGAGGTAGGAGCAGCTCCTGCTTCTGACTGAGCACCCATGAGCCCAGTGGGAGCACACTGACCACCAGAGGGCAGCTTCCTGGTGTTCAGTGAGCATCATAGTGACTAGTCGTTCTGCTGTTCTGTCCATTTGCATATTAGGTTTTCATTATATAGGATTGATTTTAGAGACAGAAGAAGGGAAAGGAAGAGAGAGAGAAACACCAATCAATTGCATCCCATACACACCTCAATTGGAAATTGAATCCACGGCCTTTCAGTGTACAGGATGATGCTATAACCAAGTGAGTCACACCAGGCAGGGCAAGAGAGAGTAAACCTTAAAAGTTCTTATCACAAGAAAAAGTCTGTAATTATGTATGGTGATGACTGTTAAGTAGACTTATTGTGGTAATCATTTTGCAATATATAAAATACTGAGTCTTTATGTTGTATTCATGAAACTAACATGTTTATATGTCAAAATTCAATTTAAAAGTATATGGATGGCAAATAAGCACATGAAAAGATGCTCAATCTCATTTATCATTAGAGAAATGCAAATTAAAACCATAATAAGATACAACTACACACCTATTAGAATGGCTTAAAAAAATATGAACAATAACAAGTGCTGATCAGGATACAGAACAACTAGAACTCTCAAACATTGCTGGTTGAAATGCAAAAAATTGTATAACCACTTTGGAACAGAGTTTCTTATAAAATTAAACACAAACTTACCATATGACCCAATAATCCTACTTCTAGGTATTTTTTCCCTAGAGAAATAAAAACTTAGGGTAACACGAAAACCTCTATGCAAATGTTTATAGCAGCTTTGTTCGCAATGACCAAAAATTGGAAACAACCTAAGTGTGCATTTACTGATGCATAGATAAACTAACTGTGGTATATCCACACAAGGAAATACTCAGTGGTAAAAAGAATTTATATACATACAACATGAATGAATCACAAAATGCATTATGCTAAACTCAAAAGGCTATATACCATATGCTTCAATTTATGTGACATCCTGCAAAAGGCAAAACCATAAGAACAGAAAATAAATCAATGCAGCTGCTTGAGTTGGGGGGAGGGGCTGGCAACCAAGGTGCATGAGGAAACTCTGGGGGGTGATTGTGGTGGTGGTTGTCAAAAACTATAAAAATGTAGGCCAATTATTACATTTTACCTCAAAAGATCTGAAACAAAATATTAAAACTAAAAACAAATAAAAAGACTAAAAGCATGTATTTCTTGTGCACCTACTATGTGACAAGCTCATTGTTATTAACTGCTCTGATAATAATGATGTAGAATAATTTCTGCAGCTTATTTTTATTTGTATTTTATTATTTTTAAATATATTTTTTATTGACTTTTTAAGAAGGAAGGGAGAGGGATAGAGAGTTAGAAACACCAATGAGAGAGAATCATCGATCAGCTGCCTCCTGCACACCCCCCACCGGGGATGTGGCCGCAACCAAGGGCACATGCCCTTGACCGGAATCGAACCCGGGACCCCTCAGTCCACAGACTGACGCTCCATCCACTGAGCCAAATCGGTTTCGGCGCTTATTTTATTTTTAAATATATTTTTATTAATATCAGAGAGGAAGGAAGAGGGAGAGAGGGAAACATTGATGACAAGAGGGAAACATTAGTGACAAGAAAGAATAATTTATCGGCTGCCTCCTGCACCCCTCTGTCCACCCCCCGGGGATAAAGCCCGCAACCCGGGCACATGCCCTGACCAGAAATCAAGCCCTGATCTCCTGATTCATAGGTCGACACTCAACCTCTGACTCACACTGGCTGGGCACTACTACAGCTTACTTTAAACTAATGAGAGGGTGCTCTCAACAAAGGTACTTTAATGCATATATATATAATATAAATATGATATAAGTAGGGATTCTGCACTCAGGGTGCCTAAGACATGGATATAAGTATGATACTGCAAGATAGAATTGTGTAAGTGTTGAAGGAGAGGCATAAAGAAGATGCCATAGGATTTTAGAGGCAAGAGGAAATGCTGAAAGCTGGAGAAACCAGAGAAATCTTTGTGGAAGAGATGGCGTGTGAGTTAGGCGCCGATGACAGGGAGTGATGGTTTCATTGTCCATATAAACAATGTTGTATCAGCAAGTTTTCTCGTGCACTTTAAAAAAAAATCTAATGACTCTGTGAGATAGGTGAGGGAGGTACTATGGATCTCAGTTTCAGCTCAACTAAGAACTTAGAGATCAAGTTCCCTGCTCAACATTTGGGCAGCAAAGCCAACGTTGAACTCAGGTCTTCTAAGAGGTCGGTTCATCCTCTGCTCCATGGCACGCCCACCCAGGGGGAAGTTCTCTTTCTACGTATAATGTAGAGACTGCTAATGATCCATTTCTTCCTCAGGGTCTTTCCAAGGGAATGGGCTACTTCTTGCCTGCCTGGCCACGAATTTGAAATTTTAAAAAAATCTTTCCTGCACATGGAAATGAGAGCCAGCAGAGTGGACTTTTTTTTTTTTTTTTTTTTAAATAGCATTTGTTTAAATTCACAATGTAAAGGCCTCAAAGTACCTTTTATAAACACTATAGAAAGAAAAAGTCATGTAAGTTAAAAGTTACAAGGACAATATTGACTGCCTCACGTGGACGTAAGCCTGGAATTGTTTAAAATGTACCCTTGACCTTGGAAGGCCAGTTAAGAAAGCTGTGCTCACTCTTGGAGGGGATCTCTCCCCCAAAGAACTCCGAGGCTATTTCAAGAAGCCTCCTTGTGACCTGCAGGACAGCACCTGTCCACACACCTCCCCTGGTGGAGCTGGCCCCACAGAGCCTTTCCTCTCCACTCCTCCTGCTCCTGGGAGCTCATCGGACACACCCGGAGCTCTGAGCGGGGCTTGTCTCCGTGCTAACCACCAGAAAGATCTCCTTCTGCAGGGAAGAAACGGATTACCTAGGACCGTGGTCGGCAAACTGCGGCTCACGAGCCACATGCGGCTCTTTGGCCCGTTGAGTGTGTCTCTTCCACAAAATACCACGGCCTGGGTGAGTCTATTTTGAAGAAGTGGCATTAGAAGTTTAAGTTTAAAAAATTTGGCTCTCAAAACTCTGGGGAGGGAGGGCATATATGGGAGGGGGGGGGGAGAATTGGTAAGATATGTACACATATGATACCTTAATAAAAAGATGAAAGAAAAAAAATGTCAATCGTTGTACTGTTGATATTTGGCTCTGTTGACTGAGTTTGTCGACCAGGGACCTAAGAGATTATAGGACCTCCATCCTTTTTTTCTCTCTCTTAATTTTTTTTTTTTAAAGGAAAGGGAGGGATGGAGGGAGGGACGGAGGGAGAGAGAGAGAGAGACGAGAGAGAGAGAGAGAGAGAGAGAGAGAGAGAGAGAGAGAGAGAGAGAGAGAGAGAGAGAGGGGAGAGAGAGAGGGAGAGAGAGAGAGAAGCATCAAAAATGAGAGAGAATCACTGATTGGCTGCCTTCTGCACACCCTCCACCCGGGATGGAGCCTGCAACTCAGACATGTGCCCTGACCTGGAATCAAACCATGACCTCCTGGTTCTTAGGTTGACGCTCAATCACTGAGCCACGTTGGCCAGGCCATCTCCATACTTTATGTTCACTGCTAACTTAAATAAGATGATGCCATTATGAACACCAATTTAATCAACCAAATATTTTCCGAGTGGATACTACGAATGTGCTCAGAATGAGATGGTCCTTTCCTCGCGTGCTGGCAGTCAGGCGGGTAATTTAAATGTCCCCCATGGGCACAGCTGGAGAAGCTGCTTTCTCCTCTCTGCGCCCCAGTTTCTCCCCTGGATCAGAGAGAGGGGATTTCTCCAGCTATGAGAAAGGCTGCCCTCAAACATTGATTGAGAGCTTGCCTTGCACCAGGAAACAGACTTCACAAACACCATCACATCAAGTCCTCAGAACTACCTTGTGAGGCAGCTGCTCTTACCATCCCCATTTCACTGGTGAGGAAACCCAGGCCCACAGCGTCCCGCGATCTACCACACAGTCCATCAGCCAGTAACTGACAGAGCCAGGATCCAAACCCAGGCGGCCAGGCTGAGAGGCCCTGTCCTTAACCACTGTGACCACAGTCCTGCCTGACCCAAGCCCCCTGCAGGAAGGAATGTGGAGATCAAAGGAACAGGATGCTTATAAACAGGTTTTAAATCACCGAGACAGATTCTGCCATGTCCAGGCAACAAGAACAGCAAGAGAGGCAACAGGAAAGAAAGATGATCTATGCTGAGAGGCCGACGAGGCCCTTTTGGGTCACAGTTAATCCAGCCCCGAGATTGCAGAACACAAGCACGCCGGGCCCCAGCTTGCCGCAGCCCCACGTTTCCTGTGAGGCCTCCGAGCTCCTTCTCCCCAAAAAGCATCACAGACACAGAGAAGCCAGGGGAGCCGGGAGGATTCGCTTTCCCACTACGCACACAAGTGGCAGAGCCAGGAGGGGAAGGTTTCCGTCCACCCCCTGCTCCCCTCCGCAAGCCCCGCTCTATTTTTAAGGTTCCTCTTTCACACGGCACCCGCCGGGGCTATTTACAGACGGAGGGAAACCCCAACCTGCGGGACGGGGAGAGGGTTTTGTGCCGAAGGCTGCCCAAGGTGCTGCCGCTGGATAACACCTCCTCCTATCTGCCAGGGAGCGCGGCAAATGTTATCGTCGGAAAGCACCCGGGCGAGGGTACCCCCAGTTCCGAGCACTGTGAATGGGCTACCCAGAAGCTCCCCCGGGACAGCACATCAGCACCTCACCCTGCAACCAGGCTGAGCTGAGTGACTGCCACCACATTCCTCTCTTGAGGACTCCAAATAGCTTGGCGAGGGCAAGGGGCGGGGGGAAGCTGCCAAGTGCCTGTCGTTCCGGGAAGGTGTGTGTGTGTGTGTGTGTGTGTGTGTGTGTGTGCGCGCGCGTGCGCGCGTGGCCGGGGTGGCAGACGCATAAGCCAGGGTAGGTCATCGGAAAGGTCTGGAGAAGCGAGTGGCCATTGCTAAAATCGTCTGTAAGCAAAAAAAAAAAAAAGCTTGCCACGCCCCAACGTTCCGGAGTTCGTGGGAGCAATCCCCCTCCGTGCAGCAAGGGCTCGAGCCAACCTCCAGGAAGAACGGGAGGGAAGCACGCAGGGGACTGAGTGCCAGAAATAGCCTGAGGTGGCTTTGATCTGGGGAAGGGAACCAGGCAGTACTGCCCAGTGGTTAGGGGCGTCGAGTGCTACACTGCCCTGGAATGTGTTCAGACTCAGCCATTCACTAGCTGTGTGGCCTTGGGCCATTGACTTAAACTCTTCAAGCCTCCATTGCTTCGTCTATAAAGCAGAGTTAATAATAGTCATCACCTCACAGCACTGCTGTTTGGATCAAGTGAGATTATATATTTAGAGTCCTCAGCAGAGTGCCTGGCACGGAGGATGGGCCTGAGTGCGTGGGTCACTGACACCGCTCAGTCAGCCTCCGCCTCCACAGCTCAGAGGGAACCGTTAGCCTCTCTGTGCCTCAGTTTCTCCAGTGATTAAACAGCAACCGTTTCCCTCCTCTGCTTGTGGCACTTCAAAGTAGAAGCTGAGCCAAGACTGGTTTGGCTCAGTGGATAGAGCGTCGGCCTGCAGACTGAAAGGTCCCAGGTTCGATTCCGGTCAAGGGCATGTACCTTGGTTGCGGGTGTGCAAGAGGCAGCTGATCGGTGACTCTCTCTCATCGATGTTTCTAACTCTCTATAACTCTCTCTTCCTCTCTGTAAAAAATCAATAAAATATATATTTTTTAAAAGTAGAAGCTGAGTGAGGGGCTTTTGGAGAACAGTATGGAGTTTCCTCAGAAAACTAAACATGAAACTCCCATTTGACCCAGTGATCCCACTTCTAGGAATATATCCCAAGAAAACAGAAACACCAATCAGAAAGGACATATGCACCACTAGGTTCATAGCAGCACAATTCACCATAGTTAAGAATTGGGTACAACCAAAGTGCCCATCAGCAGATGAGAGGATTAAAAAACTGTGGTACATCTACACAATGGAATACTACGCTGCAGTAAAAAAAGAAGGAACCCTTACCATTTGCAACAGCATGGATGGAACTGGAGAGCATTGTGCTAAGTGAAATAAGCCAGTCAGAGAAAGATAAATATCACATGATCTCACTCATCTATGGAATAATAATGAACAACATAATCTGATGAACAAAAATAGACCCAGCATCAGTCAAACCTCAGAGAGAAGGTAGGGGAGGGTGGGGGGAAGGGGGAGAAATCAACCAAAGGACTTGTATGTATGCACATAAGCCTAATGGACACAGACACCAGGGGATGAGGGCATGAGTGGGGGGTTGGGGAGGGTAATGGGGAGATAAGGGCCCGTATGTAATACCTTAATCAATAAAGACGTTACAAAAAAGAAATCGAGGGGCTTTTTGCCAATCAGAAATGTTATCCGGTGTTTCTGTGATATCTGCACAGATGCTGGGCACCTTGCCCTTGTTGCCTCTCAGCGTAGGTCCTCTATATGTTGAATGACAGATGTTTCATTGGAACAAGCAGCCTGTACGTCTGCACTTCTCAAGGCTCCCACGGTGCCTGGAGCAGACCCGAGGAAGTAACCATCCCCCCCTGATGCCCAGTGCGTCTCCAGGAGAGAAGCTCGGGGGGTGGAGGGGTAGGGGGAAGGATGCAGAGCGGTTACATTGCTGCTGCCCAAGATCTGTCCTGCGCCTCCCTCTTCTTTCCCTCCAGGGAAGGGAGGAAGCTGGTTTTACCCCACTGGGGGGAGAAAACAAATCAGTGTCTGAAGGTTTGCCACAATTCTTCGCAACCAACAAAGCGGGGACTCTCTTGCTTTCTCACTTCTACTTGGCCACAGCCCATCACAATCCCTAGCTTCTCACGATGGGGAAAAGGGAGGGCAGGACGGTCCGGTGAGAGTTAGTACAGGCACCAGGCTTCCTCCACGGGCTGCCTTCTCCGGATAAAGGCCCCCAGCTGTCAGGCAACCTGAAGAGCGGGCTCTGTGAGCAGGGCTGCAGAGCGGGGAGCAGGGCTGCAGAGCGGGGAGCACTGTCTGGCTCACCTCAGCAGCTACCCCACCAGGGCCCGCCCACAAGCTCAGAGAATATCAACATTCATCTTTTCTTAGCATCCGTTTGTGTCCCTGACCCAAACTATTCTACCACCTCCACCACCACCAGCCTCCCTCCCAGAATGAAGCTGTATTTTAGCCTAGACATGACCATTATTAATTTGGTGTATTTCCTTTCTACCAGCCTAAATTACGCTTTGATTGTTTTCAATTATAAAAGTGACATCGGCCAGGCCTTTAGAAAATCCCAATAACAACAAAAAAGAAAATCCCCTCCCCCCAAAAATGGCTGCAGTTGAAATTCAATAAAAGCAGAGTGTGCCCGCCCTCAAAACGGGAGTATGTGGCCGCTACGCTCGCTCACTAAGACATGCTCAGCCCATGAAACTGCTGGGCCAGAAAAGCCAGCCTTCCTCTGCTCCAAAGGCTCCCCTGGATCAGGAGTGAATGAAGGCCCTCGTGGTGAACTGTTCACACTTTCCCATCCAACCTCCTCCCCGCTCTCCCGGCAGCCAGACTGCTGGCTACTCCTCGGCGAAAGGGTCAGGTCCCAACACTCAACAGGAATTTGTATCTCCAATGGCAGACATTGCGGACCATCCCAAGAAACAACTGCAGGAGTCATCATGGCCAGCAAGAGCCGAGTCCCCGGAAGGCTCTATGTAGGTGGCATGCATACCTCCTTTCATAATCAATAATCAATACACGCCTAGGAATGCTTCCCACTCTCTCCATTTTATAAAGGAAGACATGAGCTTCCAGAAGCTAAGGAACACGCCTGGGTCACACAGCCAGGAGAGGCCGGAGTGGAGTGAGACATGTGCCGGCCCAGCTCTGGTCTACCAGCAGGCCTTTTGGATGAATTGCCGCTGGTGATCAATCTCCACTTAGGAACAGCCCGGTAATTCACAGTAACGTTCAGCAGGGCTTCAACTGAAAAGGAACTCGAAGATGCTAGGGCTCCCCACAAACTTCTACTATTTATAAACATCAGATTTGCGATTCTTCTTTCCCATTTCTACCAAAGACAGCCAAACATTTCCAAAATCCATCGAAGCCACATCCCAGGGTGTGTAGAAAGCTGTGCCCTTGTGATCACATTGTATTCCATGGAGGGGAAGCCGCTGTCCCTCATGGGCCTGAGCATTGCGGGGACCCAACCCAACCAGACGAAAGACCCATATGACACTCTACATAAAATACTCCCTTCTTAAAGAGAAAGACAGACAGGTGGGCCTAGGACACAAGCAGAACGCTGGGACATGAGAGACCCAAAGCAGCCTGTAACCAGCCCAGCCCGGACACTGTGCACGACACAGACTCCTCCTAAGCGCCCACCCATTATCTGGGCCTGGCAGAGCCGGCCCGCTCCCCTCGCTTATCTCTCTTTGTGCCCTCCACAGTGTGCTCCACCCACTGCCTGCGGACGTCCTTATCAGAAAGTAGCCGCGGAACAAGTGTCTGCCTTTGAACAGAGCAGCTCTTGAGCCCGCCAAATTGTCGTTAGGTCTGCGCAGGCCTATTGGTGCACAAATTACAAACGCATACATATAGCTCACACACGCGGAGCGGGCCCCAGCTGCAGGGCAGGAGGCGTGAGTGCCTTTGGGAACAGCCAACCTATTGACAAGCTATGGTCTTGGCCCTTCGACCAACCGGCATGCCTGCCACTCCCCTCTCCTCTCCGCCAACTAGAAAAGGAGGAGAACGTAACTTGCTGCTCTGGAGATGAAAGGCATCCATTCCACAGATGTTTTCTGAGCCCTGTGCTTTCAAATGTAAGCTTTTACCAAACTTCAGATTCCAGGGATGAAGATGAAAAGGTTGTCCTGTTGTCCTTGTGTGACACTAGTATAAGCTGACAGCAGAATCACCTGGCTTACAGACTTGTCAATCTATACCTGTCCCTGACAGCATGAACTCACCATTTTTTTAGAGATCAGCGCTTCCCTGCATGTGCAGCCAACATCTCGACATGATCTCTGCAAGAGGCTCATCTGCTCTCTTTATCTTCGAGCCAAATGATTTTGTCTCTCCTTAAAGTTTACTGCTTTAAAAAAAAAAAAATATATATATATATATATATATATATATATATATATATATATATATATATATATTATTGATTTTTTACAGAGAAAAAGGGAGAGGGGTAGAGAGTTAGAAACATTGATGAGAGAGAAACATCCATCAGCTGCCTCCTGCATACCCCCTACTGGGGATGTGCCTGCAACCAAGGTACATGCCCTTAACTGGAATTGAACCTGGGACCTTTCAGTCTGCAACTGGTTAGGGCTCCTTTGGTTTTTAATGCGCCTGTGTTGTTTGTTAAGTATATTTTGTGGTCCGGCATTTTGGACCAATATTGATTTTTTAGAAATATCCTCTGAATTTCATGCATAAAAGTAGATCGGGGGGGCTGGGGTAACATGGTAATGGCTTCACGGTGCTTAAAAGATTGAAGCCACACTGCAAAGCACTGTGGCAGCCACAGCCTAAAGCGCCGAGGGAAACACTAGCTGCCACGCTCCTTTATCGCCTGCTGTGATCGGGATGAAAGCAGAGAACTGTTACTCCTGACTTGTGGTGAGTAACTTGATTACAATGCACCGGGATGGCTGGAATTCCCTTCTCCCTACACAGAGAAGCCGGATCTCCACAGCAGAACAAAGCCTACATGGTCATTAAAACCCTGCCCTGGGAGGGGCATGGGGAGTGGGCCTGCTTCTCTCTTAAGCCCTTGGAAGGGTTGGGAAACATGAGGGGTGGGAGAGAGAGGGAGTTGGGAAGCCCCTTAAAGCTGTATCACACAGGCGATGTGTACAAGGGCTGGCGGGCCTCGCCCTTTGCAGAGCAAGCTTGGCTCAGGGGGGTCCGCCGAGACCAGGCACAGCTGCAGAAAGTCTGTGCAGGGACGGAGCGGGTGGGGACCTTGCAAGGGCAGCTGAAGGCACAGGTTGTGTCTGTAGCAGGATGAGAGCACAAGGCCGATAATTGTGTGCACCTGTGCTGTGGCAGCTGATTAATTCAATTAATATTTATTGTCCACCTGCAGGGCACGTGGCCGAATACTGTGGGGAAAGAGGCAGTATCTCTTGCCTTCAAGGAACTCATGATCTCATTACAACACACGTGTCAAACACAAGGCCCGCGGGCCAAACCCGCCCCGCCAGGCCTTGCAATGTGGCCCGCACCGCGCTGTCATCACTGCACTCCGCTGCGTTTCCATCACAATGACAGTTTATGACTGTTCAGTAAACCATTCGGCCCGCGATTTAGGCTGGATTTTAGATTTTGGCCCCTTCTCTGATTGAGTTCGACACCCCTACATTACAATAAGACAGTGACAGGGAGATGATGCAAGTATATTCAGGCACATAGGAACCATACACAGGCACGGCTTGTTTAAATTTGGTCTAAGCATATGTCAGAAATGGTCTTTATTTCACGGATCTTCCACATTCTTGGATGCTTACAGCAAGAAAAAGAAGTCAGCTCAACAATCAGATTCCAATCTGCTCTAGGGTTTTCGCTGATAGGGTGAAAAGGACCATCAAGAGCTCTGGCCATGGCCTCAGAGCAGAGAAACTGTGTGTTTGGAGGGAGAAGCACTGGTCCAAAGCATGGATGTCACAGTCCAGGGTGGTCTGCAGCCAGCCCACTATGATATCAGGAACCCGTCAACCACCCGTAGCCCCTCCACCCTCATGTTTCTTAATTGCCCTAAAAGCCACTTGTCAATGTGTAGAATCACCTCAGGGTGTGATTTCCTAAATCTTTCACAAGCTCCGCAGTCTCAGCTACAGCTAGTGTTCGGACAGGCATCCAGTCCTCAAGGCTCCAGAAAATTAAAATAGAATTTCACTAGGAAACAGGGACCCAACAGGCCTGCGAAGCGAGCCTGACTTGGCTGCGGCTCTTCTCTCCTAAAAAGCATCGAAGCCCCAGATCCTGGCCACCTGAGAGGGTGTGTGTGTTCCACCCATGTGGTGGAGACCGTACCTGCAGACAGCCCTTTCTCAAGCACAGTACAGAGTTTCCCTGAGAGGACCCTACTGTGGGCATCGAGGGAAGACTCCCAACCTGGGTGAGAGCACAGGCAAAAGCCCATCCATCTATCCTTCAGATACCTGGCCAGGATGGCTTTGAATCAGAACATGAACTCAGAAGTGGAAATCCGGGTCTGGGAGAAACCACCAACCCACTAAGTCAAAACAGCAAGCAGAGCTCAAGAGAGTTTGTGATAGAGCATTTACTTCCCTGAGACAAGGAGCCAGCTGGGAGAAAATGCTGACCTGTTATATTCCCTTCTTTTTCTGGCCAGATCCTAAATAAGCCACATGAAGCTCATTACGGGCCATCCCACCCTCTCCTGTCAGCCCACACAGACCAGCTCCCGAAATGGGAGCAAAGGGGGGCCCATCTCCCCTTCCTCCACAGCCTCCACCAGGTGGTCACACCATCCTTTCCCTCGGAAGTGCTTTCATTCCTCTCATCTGTGTCCTCTTGTTTACACTGATCATGATATTTCAGGCCACCCTTAAATATCTTCTGATAACAGAGGTGTCCCTGGCCTTTTATATATATATATATATTTTTTTTTTAATTGATTTTTTACAGAGAGGAAGAGAATGGGATAGAGAGTTAGAAACATCGATGAGAGAGAATCATCGATCTGCTGCCTCTTGCACACCCCCTATTGGGGATGTGCCCGCAACCAAGGTACATGTCCTTGACCGGACTTGAACCTGGGACCTTTCAGTCCGCAGACCGACATTCTGTCCACTGAGCCAAACCAGTTTCGGCCCTGACGTTTTTTGATAATCTCTTCTGGTAACTCGTTACTGCACATTTATAAGTTTTATGTTTTGCCTTTATTCTTTTATTGCACTTAAATTTACTTAAAAAAAACAAAACAAAAACAAAACACAAAATACCACACACAGCTAAACAATGGTCCCTTCTATTTTGCCTTCAGTACAAAGATAGAAATCGGATTTTGGGCACACACTTAAAAAAGTCACACTCCCTCTTGCTTTTTAATGTCACAATCCCAATCTCTTCAGCATTTTATTGTGGACCCCATTTTAAAATCACATTAATTTTCTTTGCTCTGATTAACATCTGCTCCCAATTTCCATCACTTTTCTAGGACGGTGATCTCAAAGAGACTCAGTCCTGTCTAAAGAGCCGGCCAGATGTTGAAAGAATGGCCTCCTTGTTCCTCTCGTGCTGATGGCAACATTCTCAATATTGTTAGTACATCCCTTAGTCACTTGCAGTTCATTGTTTAAATAGATAGTTAGGACGATGGCACAATAAATCTACTTTGATACATCACTATTGTTAACAAGTCAATCATGCGTGTTACAGTTATGAATTATAGCAACTGCAAGACACCTCAAAAAATTAGCCAGTCCATCTCACAAATTAGCCACTCGCCCACCAACAGGCACAGAATCTAACTGCTTTGCTTTATTTATTACTTTCCAACCTATGAGGCATCAAGGCAGCTTTTGGTTTAATTATAGCTTACAGGGCAATTCAACACTTTTGAAAATACATTTCAAAGTTAGAAAAAAAAAATAAGTAAAGGCTAGTTGTAAAATAGCCTCATAATACTCATGACATGTCATCATGTTGATGTTAATTTTTAAAAAATCAATTAACTTTTAACGAGCACCTACTATGTACATGCACCATGTGGCATGCGGAGGATAAAAATCCCTACATTGCTTCCAATCTAGTTTAAAAGACATAACATGGGTCATAAATCCTTAACTACAACAATTATGAGATTCAAAAATCTATGAAAGCATAAAGATATTTGTAATTCATTTGGGGGTGAAGTCTGCCCTGAACTGAGGTTAGGTTAAATTTATAATCCTTCTTTGTGTAAATATAAGTTTTGCTGCAAAAATAATGCTTGATTATAGGATGCGGCTCCAAACACTTTTAGGTTTCTAAATATAAAAAACATTATGAATTATAAATACACATTTCCTAATGGCTTCAAAATAAATTGGCCGTGAACTTGAAAATTGACACACACACACACACACACAAAGAAAACACAACTCAAAGTTACCCCATCCATTGAGTGAAGAATTAGGTAAAGAGTGGATTACCCTGTTCCTCTCTGTTTTCAATATCTCTAAAAATCTGTATGAGATAAATGTGTGTCACAGCAATATTTTAGGTAACTTAGTCTCTTGAAAAAAGATAGGGGCAATGGCAACAATAGATTAGAAAATTTTGGCCCCATTTTATTAAAACTTAGATATATGAACCAAACTCAATCCAGACAAAGCAGTATTTGTGCACCTTCTACTTAAGAGCAGAACTTTGCATGTTCACCTACAGAATGGAATCTTGCACAGGTCATTCTCCAGCTCCAATGTCAGGGGTTCCAATCTTAGACACTAAGATTAGGGCCAATCCCCGTTAAAGTCACCCTCTGAGTAAAGTAGGACATTTTCTGTCTTCGTTACCTGAAATTCAATGTTGTTACCATTGTCATCAGGACGCCTGGAAGAGGGGCTCTTTACCCATCTCCGGCCACAGGGTTTTCCACTCACAGACAAAGCTTAGCATAACACGGGGTCTTGGGAGCATTCCTGCTGCTCATGGCAGGGCCTGAAGCTACTGTTGGGTCATTTCTCTAGACCAGTGGTCGGCAAACTCATTAGTCAACAGAGCCAAATATCAACAGTACAACGACTGCCATTTCTTTTCTTTTTTTCTTTCTTTATTGATTATGGTATCACATAATTGTCCTCATTCCCCCATTCCTATCCCAACCCCCTCCTCACGTATGACATTTCTTTTGAGAGCCGAAAACCGACTTCTGTGCATGGGCCACGAAGTTTCAATTGCACTGTATGTGTGCACCTGCACGTAGTATTTTGTGGAAGAGCCACACTCAAGGGGCCAAAGAGCAGCATGTAATGTAGCTCATGTACTGCAGTCTGCCGACCACTGCTCTAGACCAGGAGAAATCAAATGACAGCTCCCAGCCTGTTTTTATACAGCCCAAGAGCTAAGAGTAGATTCAACATTTTTAAAGGATTTTAAAACAAATGAGAATAGGTAACAGCGATCGTCTGTGGCCCACAATGTCAAGAATATTCATGGATAATCTTTGCTATTTACAGAAAAAGGCTGTCTACCCCCACTTTTCTCACTGGTGAAGAAGGATTTAATGTCTGAGTGCCCATCAAACATCAGACTCCACGTTTGACCACACGTGGTGGCAGGATAAGGGCCTGCCCAGCCTATATCCACACACACCTGTGGATGGCTCTTCGGGATCCCACCTTGGGACTTCCCAGAAGGATGAATTTAGAACGAATGAATTCAACCTTAGATTTATTTTCTAAAAGCCCACCTTTTCTCACAGCACATTTCCCCCATCACACCAATGCAGACACATGATCAGGTTTCAGGTCTCTCCACAGGGCCCACGCACAAGCCACGCTATCTTCAGAGCCCAACAGCCTAAGCGAAAACACGCAGGCCCCCACCCCGATAAAGATCCCAATTGTTGGGAGACACCAAACAGGTGGATGTCTTCTCATTCTTTAGGTTACCTGTCTGGGTAGACATGGAAGGAAACAAAGTTATTTTATGCGGACCCTAGTCTTCCTTCTTATCAATGGCCGACGTCCTCAATGATGGCACAGTTCTTTCTGCTCTCCCTCTCTTTCTCTTTTCCTCCCATCAAACTCTGTTCGGAGGGACTGGTGAGGGTCAGAGCTTAATGTGTCCCTACCCTCGTTCAACTGGGTGAGAGTCCGAGGACCTGATGATTAAGTGTGGCCTTTGAGACAGTGGAGGTAGAAGACATACTGAACACAGGACTAAGCTGGCCCCAATCTGTTCTTCTGTCTAACCTGTCATATTCTCCATGAACCTGGCACACTTCCCTGGCAATAAGCTACTTCCCCCAGAAATGTCAGAGAGACCCTGGACTGAATACAGCTCCTTCTCCCTTCCCCAGAGAAGTCCAGCTCTGGACTCCCTACATCAGTTATGGCTCCGCTGGTCTTGCAGAATTTCTACCAGCCGGGCCAGACCCAGAAAGCCACATGGGTGAGAGGAAGCCTCCTCACATTACCCCCCAGCCCATCCTCCAGGATTCCGGGAGACTCAATCCCTGCTCCTGGCCGAGGCCTTGCCCTTCATTAGGGGGAAAACTGAGAAACGTGGTATTATTTCCTGGTGAACAAAGCAATGGCACTACCTCAGCCAGAAACTTCCCTACAAATGAGCTCTCTGTGCACGGGAGAGGTTGGCAGAGGGCGGCTGATGCCCCTCTGATGGGCCTGGCTCCCTGACCACCCCTTTCAGGAAGTGGCGCCTGAATGAGATCATCCTTGGAGCCCTTGCCCTTACTTTACGGCAATTCGCCAGAAAGCAGGCGTTGCTCACAACTCTGTGGTCAAATGACAGCAGGGATGGATGCCTGGAACCAGTGAGCTCCATGGAACAGAAGAGCAGCCCTGATGCTTCAGGAGCCAGCCAAGGACTTCCCAACCAGCAGATGCTTGGAGGAGTGATGAATAAAACAAAAAACAGCAACAGCTTGGGGGGAAGAAAAAAAGAGAGAAAGAAGGGGGGAGAGCAGAGAGAGAAAGAGAGAGAGAACGAACAAGTGCTTAGAAGAAGAAAAGTCTGAATAGTTCAACTGGGCTCACCCACATAGAGACCATGGAAACACATATTAAACACTCTGCCTTAAGAAATATGGGAATAACACTCTGACAAATTATTCTTTATGGTTTGGGGAGACAAAGAGATGGACTGTATTAGATAAAATATTTCTATTTGACATCCGTGGAGAGTGGCTACAGCGTTTGGACAGGTTCAAGCCTCGGACTAATGAGAGGGCAAGGTCCTCTCGTGGCAAAGCCACGTGCAAGTCCCAGCTTGGAAGGCAAAGCCCTCACAGCACAATTATAGCCAAAGGCTATAGTTATAAGCTTGACCTTATGGACTGAACCTATGGCCCCAGGTGGCTTAGTGATATAGGCTGCAGGAGGTGCAGCAAGTGCTGCCAAAACAAAGCTTGATAGAGTTCAGGTGCATGTAATTGAGTAGATTCGAAACCTATGAGAACATTGCAAACATCTTGACCATGCCCTTACTTTGCCTCATGGAATCTGACTATAAAATCAAGACTTGGCTTACAGGCTGTGGCACGGTCTCTCCATCTGAGAGCAGTGTCCCTCCTAGCCCCAGCTTTATTCTCTTATCTGTCTTCTTTAATCCTTCACCACACCCCCTCAGGCTCACCCCTGGCCGTGCTGAGTGAGGCATAGATATCCCTTATATTCTAACACTATGTCATTGGCTGAAGAGAAACGTGAGCTCTTCTTAATAAGTGGCCTCCAAACGTGGATTTTCCACACATTTTTTCCTGCAGCCACTGGAACCACAAACCCTCCCCCCCCCACACACACACCACACACACACTCCTCCCCTTATCCCCAAGAGCGAGAAACCAGAGGACTGTGGTGAGTGTCTGAGAGCCACAGGGAAGGAAAGGATAGCTCTCTCCCACCACTCTGGCCTTGATGGCCTCGGAGGGGACTGTGTGGCCCCACTCTTCCTGCCGCCTTTCAGCAACGCGGCCACACAGGAGTGGAACGGGACTCTGGCAGGGCACCTGTGCAGTGACGCTGAGGCTGGGTGCTGGGCAGAGCTGCGGAAGCACTGGCTGAAGCCCAGGCTCTGGCCTGAGAGGGAGGCCTGGCAGATGGCAAGGACACACACAGCCCAGCTGGCCTCGGAGCCTCTGTGCCTGGTTTAGGGGAGGAAAGAAAAGGGAAGCAATGTGCTAAGGCTGGGGTCTGGAGCTCCCCTGGGCGTAAGGAGGCAAATATAGTAAAGCCCAGAAAACTGTCTCCCAGGAATCCTGCTCCAGGATGTTGTTGTCTTAGAAGGAAGCTCACCTCCAGAGAGAGGGGCTTCCTGATGTTCACCTCACAGGGTCCTGCCAAGAGCCCTTCCTGAACCTCCTCACCACCGGGACCACCCAGGGCTGTCACCTAAGAGGGAGGGTCCGGAGGGGAGGAGGAGCTCCCAGCTAAGTCCCTGCCCTCAGCATCAGACTCTCCACCTTTCTCAGCCCAGATGACCTGCCTCTGAGCCACCTGCTCAGAGAGCTCAGCATGACGCCCCTCAGGAGGTTTTGCCAAGTTCAGTGAGGGAGCGAGAGCTGCTGGGTTTTGAAAATAAATTCAGTTGTGGTAATGACTTTGAGGGACTCTAGGCAAGTCATTTCTCTTACTCACAAAGCCTCTGTCACTTGAAAAGGAGGAGACTCTACTAGCCAACCTGCCCCCAAGAGGGATTAGCAGGAGCAAAAGTTGCCAAGAGAATGTTTTGGGTTTTCTGATCCTTTCATCTTGGGCAATGAAAGTTCTCCAGGATTTAGTTCAAACCATCACAAAAGAAAGGGGCTCTGCCTAAAAGGAAAGTGTCCTCAGGAACGCATTCCCTGGTGGGTATCAGAGGAGGGAGAACCGCCCCAAGTGTGGGAGAGCCATGGCAGGGAGGCCGCCAGATCGCTGGCACCAGAGATAAAGAGCAAGCTGTCATGGTTGCTGATAATGCTCTGGGACCTTAGGCAAGTTCACCAGCTCCGTGTGCAAGGAACAAAGTTCTTCGTTTTCCTTTGGGAAAATGTGAGTTCAGGTTATAATTTCCTAATCATTTGTCCATGTGGTCCAGTGCATCATCAGGAGGAAATTAGCACCAGAAATAAGTAACTCCAAGATGCAGAGTATGAAACCCCAAAAGGCAGCATGCCCTCTGCAAGCAGCCAGAGTACACAGATTGGGGGGTGGGGTACAAGAAAACCATCACCGTGATAATCTGGGACATTCCTCCAGCGAACTGGGAAAGGCTTCGCTTAGAAACCCTTTGGTGCACATTTGTGTCAATAATCAAACCACAAAGAGCATCCCTCAACTTAGCTGCTGGACCTCAGAGAGCAAAGGAAACCAGATTCGGAGAACCATCTGGGACAAATGGGAACAGCTATCCTTTAGAAAATACAAATTATTTCTAGCACAGGGGACTTCACAGAGACATATAAATTCTTGTCCTAAATTTTTGTTTTATTAATTATTTTATTTACCACTGCCAGGAGCAGGAGAACTATTAATTGGCAAAAATATTTATGTTCAAAATTTTACATGAATACAGGATCCATTCCTAACAGAACCTCGAATGCATTGATTCTTTGACCCCTTATAAGACCTAATGAGACTGGCTAAAAAAGGGACAAATTTGCTAAAGAAAAACCAAGCAATAATGACAGGAAGTAGCTATCATTTTTGGTCACCTACCATGTGCCAGTCATCTGACACATTTTTATCCAGTCCATAGCATAATCCTATCTGCAAGGTAGGTAGGTATCATTACTCCCCATTTTACTGAAGAAGAAAACAAAGATAGAGAAGATTAAGTTACCTGCTGAGGTCACACAGGTAGTAATTGTTGGCCTATGAGTTTGGAGCCAGGTCAGACCATAGCCAAAGCATGTCTCTCTCTGCCACAGCACAGGGCAGCAGTTTCCACTCGAAACCAAGTGGCCTCACAAGGAATGGAAATTTACTACCACAGGACGGTGAACAGAGGGTGAGGATCGGACCAGGTGAAGTGGGGCAAAGGAGCAGCTGTGTCAGGCCTGATGTGCATTTAAGTCCTTTCAAGGGGAGGGTGAGTGATTGGGAGAAGCAACCGTTCTCATCTATTTGAAGCTGAGACTACAGCAGAAGCCGAAGGAGGGCACCATCTAGAGAAACTGGAAACTTGAGCAGGGGATAAAATGAGATCAAAGTCAGGAGCAGTGGGAGGCCCTTCTGGGGGAGGGGAAGGCCCATGGGATCCTGGACACACAGGGGTGAGGAGAAGAGAAGAGAATTAGAGCGGAAGCTGCAACTGGACACCAAGTTAGCAAGAGGAAGGAAGGAGTGGGGAGAGAGGAAGCAAGGGAAGGTGAAAAGCAAAACAAAATGGCAATATAATTCAGTCTGAGTATACTTCCCAATGAAAGGTCAGTGCCAGGGCCTCTTTTGGAGAAAGGACAGGGGGCCCCTCTGGGCGGCAGGAGAGGTCTCTCCCTATTCTTCCTGTTAGGAGAGAATGGGAAGTGGAGACCAGACTTCTGCTCCTCCACTGAACATGACCTCATTTTACCAGCCCCCTGAGCCTGAACAGACCACTGACCTATGTAAACTGTTAAATCCTATGGTCTGACCTGGCTCCAAACTCATAGACCAACAATTACTACCTGTGTGACCTCAGCAGGTAACTTAATCTTCTGGAGTTAGTTTAACACTAACTCCATATTGTTGGTTAGAGAAAAACACACAAAACTAAAGACGACCTAATTTAGCCTCACTTAAAAAAATTAGTTAAGTAAAGTATGGTTTCTTCCAAACAATGGAAAAATTTTGAATGAAGACAATCTACAGGTAGGTATGTGTGGAAAGATGACCTCTTGTATTGATAAAACAATGTAAACTGTTAAATCCTATTCATAATATAATTATGTAAAAATAAATCATAACTATATATTTTATTGGTACAATATGTGTTTTTAATAATTTAGAAGAAGCCCAGCTGGCTTAGCTCAGTGGTTGAGCATTGACCTATGAACCAGAAGGTCACAGTTTGATTCCTGTTTGGGACACATACCCAGGTTGTGGGCTTGATCTCTGGTTGATGATTCTCTCTCATCACTGATGTTTCTATGTCTCTTTCCATCTCCCTTCCTCTCTCTGAAATATATATATAAAATAATTTGGGAAAAAATGCATCAAATTATAATGAATGAATAGCTAGGGCAGCGATTTTCAAATGATGTGCCACAAGAATTTTTAAAACATGCAGTATCTGACTATTTAGTGAGGGGCACTGACCTTTTTTCCCTTAAATTGTCAAATTTAAGAAATGATAACAGTTGCCCTGACCAGTGTGGCTCAGTTGGTTGAGCATCCTCCCATGCACCAAAAGCTTGCTGGTTTGATTCCCTGTAGGGTGCATGCAGGAGGCAGAGAATCCATGTTGTACTCTCACATCAATGTTTCGCTCTCTCTCCCTCTCCCTCTCCCTTCATCTCTCTCTAAAACAAAACAAAACAAAACAAAAACTTTAAAAAAATGACAACAGCCAACATGTTAACTGTCCAGTGCAAATGAGTCACAATTATACCTATTTTTATATCCTTTTTGGTGTGCTGCAGAACTTACGGTAATTGGTTTATGTGTGCCATGATATGAAAAGGTTTTAAAATCACTGATCTTGGGGATCAAAAGGTGGATGATGAGAACTTCAGTTTTCTGTGGTCTTTATTTCAGCAACATTTTAGGTTAGTAAAGCTTTGTATGACATTTGTAAATGAAAAGGAAAAGGAAAAGAATTAAGGGTCCATAAAAAGTCTGTGAATAAAACATTGTCTCACACCTCATCTCAATGACAAAAGGTAATAAATATTGTTAAAAACATATGCCATGTACATCCCACTGAACAGAGTATTTCATACTCCTGGAGTCAAGAGAATTATAGCAAACGTGGCCTGACCCTTGGGCTTCTGTCCTTCCCAACATAGAGTCGGGGATGGCAGGAGCTAGACTTCCTCGCAAAGGACCCGCTTGTCCATTGGGCATGCAGGAAATCCCCCAGTGACAGGAACCAAGCAAAGAAAGTGCATTCACACCCAGAGAGCTTTCAGGAAACAAGATCCTGCCTTATCACCATCAACAAGGAGACTCATCTTTCACCAACTCATTGAATGAGCCCCTTTGTTTCCCCTAAAGGATCATCATATATTCTTTCCCTGCTGCTACAGAAAGCCCAGGTGCCCCAGAATCCGGCACGGAGAGGCAGTGGAGGAGTCCCAAGACACACTCACTCCCGCACATTTTCAAGGGGAACAGGCGCTGAGATGGCAGGGCACTGGGAAAGGGAAAGGACAGTCAGGTAGGTGCGAGAGAGTGTGAGCACAAGAAGGTCTACTTTATAACCAGGCTTCCCAACTCACTTGTGCATGCCACACACATCACATGTCCCACAACAGATCATCAGAAAGGAAAAGGGGAAGGCTGGAGCCTGCTTCAGGAAGCTGTGGGACGGGAGTGGTGAGTCCATTGGTGCGTTGACAAATACACACTGACCATCGCTCTCTTTGCCGGGCGCTACCCAAATAGCCAACATAATAAAGCCCCTGTCCTTCAGGATGCAGAATCACTTCAAGCCTCAGAGACCTGTGGGATGCCTATATGCACTGTGATGGGTGTCCTGACACGGTTCATCTCTGTCAGGGCCATAGGTGTGACAGTGTTGACTGGCTACCCCAGTATCAGTCACTTTCCAGCTGCCCAGAGACTTCCCCCAGCCATGATCCTTTTTCATCCCTTCTCACCTTCTCGTCCCAACTTCCTTTCCAAGTGTTCCCCATCCCCTCAGCCCATAACTCACGTTCTCCACCGCACAAAACTTGCCTTGACCTGACTCAAACCATCCTTTTCCCATGGAGATCTCAAAAAAAACACACACAAAAACCAGCCTGCATTCACTGCCTTCTCCTCACCCCAGAGCCACTTTAACTCCTGATCACTGAGTTTCAACCCTCCACTAACAGTGCTTTCTTGGGGGTCATGTGAGCCCCTCACAAAGCAAATAGCCTCCTCCCCATCGTTCCTTTCCTCTCTCTCCAGCATTGGATACTATTAAGCACCCTTTTCTCAAAGCTGATTTCCATATCCTTGGATTCCTGGTTCTTCATCCACAGTATGATGCTACATTGCAAGCTCATTCCCTAGGTCCTCTTCCTCCACCCACCCTTAAGTGTAGGCATTTCTCAAAGTGAAAGTCTGTTCTCTTCCCTCATGGGATCCTCTCCCCCTTCTGTGCTGACTGAGGACTGTCAGTGATGCCCCAGATTTGCTACAGCAGCTCCACGAAAACTTCCTACTGAACATGGTCAATACTGAGCTCTTTCTTTACACTTCCTCCCCACTCTCAAAACTGCTCCTCCTTTTAAGACTAAAATCTCAGTGAATTAGCAACACCAACCTCCCAGATACTTGAGCTATAAATCCCTAAGTCATATTCAACATTTCTATCCCCTTCCCCTCTATGCCACTGGGCACAGTGCATCTACAAGTGAATTTTAAGCACCTGCACAAATATTTAAAGATGTGAACAAAATCTATTGGCACCAAAGTATAAAATCAAGACTGTAGAATCAAATCCTATATAATAAAACACGAATATGCAAATTGTCCCCTCGACCTGGAGTTTGACCAGGAGTTTGACCAGGGGGCGGAGCCAGCCTGCCAACTGCCCTTGGTCCCTCCCCCTGGCCAGCTGGACCCCACCCATGCATGAATTTGTGCACCGGGCCTCTAGTATTAAAATAATTCCAAGTTCTGGTTGGTGTGGCTAAGTGGTTAAAGCATCAGCCCAGGCACTGAAGGGTCTCCCATTTGATTCCTGGTCAAGGGCATGTACCTGGGTTACAGCAGAGGAAGAGTGCAAGAGGCAACCAATCTATGTGTCTCTCTCACATTGATGTTTCTCTCTATCTCTCTATATCTATCTCTTCCTCCCCCAAACCCCCTCCTACACTACCTTTTCATTCTGTGAAAAGCAATGGAAAAAAAATCTTTGGGTAAGGAATAACAACACACACACACACACACACATACACACCTCCAAAATGCCTTCAAATCCCTTTGACAGTGAAAACATTACATTTAATGTAGGATACCGGTAAATTTTAATACATTTGGTCCTTTATGTAATAGGGTCCTCACAGGCCAACTACCTCACACAGGAAGTCCAGATAATTTGACTTCTCAGAATCTATTAGATTCACCTCCTCCCTTCCATTCCCACTGCCTGCTTTAAACCCCCTTCAGCCCTTCATCATATTCCTGCAGGATGTCCTAAAACACTGCTGATAGCACATCACTCTCCTGTTCAAAAATGTTGATAATGCCCCTAGAACCTACAATCGAACTTACACAACCTTTTTATGTAGATTGTCACAATCTAGCACCAACTACTTCTTGGGCCCCCACCTCAATACCTGCTCCTGCTCTTCCTCTGCTGCAGCTGCATCGGACTCATCATGTCCCACTTGGCCCCATGTGCCCATGGAATGCCTTTCCCCTACTCCGCCAGTGGAACTTGTACCTGTCTCAAGGGTCAGTTTAAAAGGCCATTCCCCAGGGAAAGCTACCTTCCCAGGATGCCCAGCCCAAACCAGTCTTAGCTTCCTAGAGACCGCAGAGCAGTTTCCACAAATGCACTTGCCCTGGCTGCCTTGTGCTACACTCAGCCTCACGTGTGGCTGTCCCATTACAAAACCACAAAGCCTCTCAAGAGTGGTATCTTAGTCAATCACCTGTGCATTTCCCACACAGCCAGCACAGAACATACAATAATGTGTCCTGGCCTGTTCGGGGTGGCTCTGTGGTTGAGCATTGACCTATGAATGCTCTATGTTTGATTCCCAGTCTGGGCACATGCCCGGGTTGCAGGCTGGATCCCCAGTGTGGGGCATGCAGGAGGCAACTGATCAATGATTCTCTCTCATCATTGATGTTTCTCTCTCTTTCTTTCCCTCTCCCCTCTTCTCTGAAATCAATAAAAATATATTTTAAAAACAAACAAACACCACCACCAAAAAAGAAAAAGAAAAAAAAAAGACTTCCTCCTGTCCCTTCTCCCCACATCATTCTGTCTCTGCTCCACTGCCACGTGGTCCTCCATGCCATTGCAGTGTGTACAGTGGGCCCCTTAGCCAGGCCTACACCAAGAAAACGTGAAAACTCTGGGGGAAAAAATGCCTCGCTTCAGACCCACCATAACTATTCTTCCTGTGTACTAGATTTCAGGTGGCGAGAAACAGCATAGGCGTCAGGGTCAAGCAGGTCTGGGTTCAAACCTGGAGTTTGGCATTTCATTGACTGTGACTTCTAGCAAAGTTGGCTTGACAAGCCTCAGCCTCCTCATCAGTGAAATGGGAATTACATCTAACTCAACGGACTTTGCTGTGAGAGGTAAATGAGCTTGGGCACTTCAAGTCCCAAGCATGGCATCTGGCATATGACAGGCCGCAAGGAGCAGCAGGAAACAGAAGGAGAGGCTCAGATTTCTCAAACCATGTGACCTTGTCATCCTCCTCCCTAGATGCTCGTACAAAGCAGGAATTCTTACACGGGCGGGCATCGTGATTTCAGGACTCAAACTCCATGGTGCTGTTACTGGTATATGTCCCATGCGGCTGTTAAGAAGGAAAGAGTCCACGCTCTATGTCCTGATATAGAAAGACGTCCGAAGTGTTTCATCATTAAGCGAAAAGGGCAAGTTGTAGTACAGCGTCAGAAATAAATAGCCACAACATACATGCACATAGATATGTATGTTATCCACACACACACACACACACACACACATACCAACAAATACATACCTACGTCTATGTGTATATGCTTACAAGTACTCAGAAAATCTCTAGAGGAATACCTGGGAATTGTTAATGGTGGTTACCTCTGATAATGCATCTAGGAGTATGATGACATTCTTCTGTGTGGCTTGAATTATTTTTGCCATGGGTATGTGTTCATGTTATCATTTTTTAAAAACCTGTTTTTAAAAGTTGTAGGAGAAGGAAGAGGAGGGGGAGAGATAGGGAGGGAAGAAGGACAAGGTCATAGGTCATAAGAGGCCTGGGTTCCACTGAGTGTCCTCCAACTATCTCTGTAACCTCAGGCACATCACCTCCCCCTGTGGATCTCTCGTACTGTAAATTAGGGGCGTTGAACCAGACACTTTTCCAGGATTTCTAGGTTATTAGATGATGTCTTTAAGGTGCTTTGAGTACATTTTATCCATAGAGCATCTCTCTCTCTCTCTCTCTCTCTCTGAGATGTTTTGATGCCTTAAGCTTCAGGTTTTTAAAAAGGAAAATATATATGCTATTTCATTTTGACCTTCACATTTCAAGGAGAAAGTACTCCCACCATTTTACTGACAGAGAAACCAAGCAGGGACGGTAATGATCACTTGCTCACCAAATACTCCCTGCTCACCAGACTGCCGTTTGCAAAGAATTATGACGCCAGGAGTTTTACAGCTCCCAGCTCCCTCCGTGCCTCTTCTGCAGAGGAGGTCCAAGGCTTATGCAAAACAAGCAGAAGGCACTCTTGGCTGGAAACAGGGCGAGATGTGAAGTGACTGCCTCTGGGCCGGAGCGTAAACAAAGCTCACTCACAGTGCGTTGAGGAAGTGAGCACTGAACTCTTGGGATCGACTCCGAATTCCTCTCCCCACCTGGACTGAAAGCTTCACCTTGAAGATGCATTTCACTGCAGTCATTTTCTGAGCCTTTTTCTGGGTCAGAAGCAGGGAGAGGAGCTAAACCGAGGCTGCCGGTGGAGTTGCTACACTGAGGGCAGGGCACCAAGTTACCCGCTCCACTACACACTCACCAGCTCACCCAGCGACTGGCCGGTAGGGTATTTTTCCAGTCTCCTGGGCAAAGTGGCTTCACACAGCTTTGAGTGCAGACAACCTCATTTGTCCTCATAGGTGTGAGGGGACTGACTTCCTACCCCAGAGCACTTTGCTTTGGTTCTACCATAGCATCTCACGCTCTATGCCTGTAAACACCTCCGATCTTCCGCTAACTTCCCACACGGAGGGACCCTCCTGCTTCAGACCTTAAGTTGAATGTCTGGACATTAAGATCTCCCAACAGTGGAAGATCCTAAGTGTATAGGATGCACATACCCATCTTGTAGAGAGAGGCAGAGCCTGACCATTGACCTTAAGAATAGCCTACCTTTTAAATAACAAAATCCCAGCCCTAGGCAGTTTGGCTCAGTGGATTGCACATCGGCCTGTGGATTGAAGGGTCCTGGGTTCAATTCCAGTCAGGGGCACATGCCCTGGTTGTGGGCTCGGTCACCAGTAGGGGACATGCAGGAGGCAGCTGATCAATGATTCTCTCTTGTCGTTTATGTTCATATTTCTCTCTCCCTCTCCCTTCCTCTCTGAAACAAATGAAAAGATATTAAAAAAAAAAAAAAGAAAGAAAAGAAAAGAAGAAAAGAAAACCCCAGATCAGAGCACAGCTAAATATTGCAAAGTAAACCAACCCTGAAAATAACAGGGACTGTTCACTCAGAACGTGTGCAGCCAGACCACAAGCCAGTGCTCAGGCTGCTGTGCCCTCTGCTATGGTGCCTGGGAATCCTTGATGCGGGAAAACCATCACTGGCATCTGTTGCGTTCTAAGACCTTCTAGAAGCTGCTCCTTGACCCCACTCTCATGGCCAGCCCTGTATAAAGTTTGCTGTCTGTTGTCTGCTTACCACTGGCCTTGGTATGCCTCTGAGGACTCACCGGGGCCTTCTGTTGTCTTGGCTGAGTCCCTTTGCACAGGCCTAACCCTGTTCTCTGCCCCAAGCACCGCTTTCCGAGACCTTCTGAGTGCCTTCCATTCACAGTTCATCGCAGACCCCTCCACGTATTTACAAAGGCCTAGCAGCTCCACTCAGCGCCCTCAGAGCTAAATACCAGCTCCTGTCCATCACCACGCACAGAACACAGCAGAGGGAGAGAGCAGTTAGATTGCAGTGGGAGTGTATCCCTGACAGAGAGTTTTGTTGAAAGAAACAAAACACGCCCAAAGGCCTGAGCAAGCAGTATTCTGGTGAGTCCAGCCACTGGTGAAACTTTTTGTCCGGGTAAGGCAAAAATGAGGGCAGGCCAAACCAACTAATAAGCGCTGTAATAGTTCCCAAGGTACTTTCTACTCTGACATGCTGTAAGCACAGACTAAAAAGGCTCAAAAAGAAAGAAAGAAGAAAACCTCTACAGAGAAATTTTTGGGGTCCCTTCTTAATGCTTTACCGTGATAAAGCAGACCTGTGGTCTGAAACACGCACTCAGAGAGCCTTTCACAGCTGCATCCTGAGGGCCAGCCTCAGACAGTCCCTGAAAAATGAGGTGGGAGGGACTGTATTCTGGATGAATAACTGGATGTTTCTAGCAATAGACTGATGAAGTAGTTCAAAATCAGCTGTCACTTTTGCCTTCGGTAAATGGAAAGCAATTGGGGAACATTGAGGTGGGGAGAGAACCTCCACTCAGGGGCAAAGCATTCCTTTTCGCTCCTTGTCCGCGCCCGGTCAACAGTGAGAGCCTTCCTTTAACCCAGTGGTTGGCAAACTCATTAGTCCACAGAGCCAAATATCCACAGTACAACGATTGAAATTTCTTTTGAGAGCCAAATTTTTTAAACTTAAACTTCTTCTAACGCCACTTCTTCAAAACAGACTCGCCCAGGCTGTGGTATTTTGTGGAAGAGCCACACTCAAGGGGCCAAAGAGCCGCATGTGGCTCGTGAGCCGCAGTTTGGAGACCACAGCTTTAACCCTTCTCCATAATCTCCTGTAGGCCAAAACTGGGGGGATTGTTTTCAGCGCTGAACATGCTGGAAACTTTCCCTGTTGCCCAATTCAACTGGCATTCCCTGAGCACCACACATTAGCCAAACGCTGTTAGACACCAATGCCCTTTCTTCAAGGAACGCATACTCTAGAGTCAGACCTGAACACAACCAACAAGGGGACAATGTGCAAGTGACAGATTAAAAACTCAGAGGAGAGAGTGGGCACCTCCCTGGGACAGAGAAGAGGAAAAGCACCAAGGGGTTCTGTTTGAGCAAGGCCTTTGGGGTACACGTATGAGAGTTCATGGCTGAGAAAAGGGAGCAAGATATTCCAGGCCTAGAAAAGAGTACAGGCAACATCACACAGGCATGGAAATGTACCCCAAATAAGCCTCCAACAGTCACAGGGAGGTTGAAGCTGATTGTGAAGGTCACTGCCTGTTTAAACTTTATTTTTGGGGAAATGGGGAACCATTAAGGGTTTTAAAGCAGTTGAATGACTCAGTCAGGCTCATGTTTCCAAAAATATTTCTGAGGTCAAGGTATGTGATAGGTTAGGAAGGTAGAGATGGGAGGCCAATTAGTCAAACATAAGAAGAGGGAAAGTGGACATTGAAAGGAAGGAACTAATTTGAAAAGTTTAGAGGGGGGGAAAAAATGAACAGGAGATGACAGCCAACTGGGTGTGGAAGTGTGAAAAGAAGGAAAACCAAAAAGGTTGCTGAGGTTCTTGCTTGGAAGGATGGGGACAATATGAACCAAGCTTGAAAGCAGGCAGATGAGCAGGTTTAGGGGTGAAGAAGGGAGCCAAGAAATCCTTACTCTTGCTACATGGTGAGTTTGAGACCTCTTGCTACCACCAAATGAAGGCAGCTGACAGACAGCTATAAAGCAGATCTGGAGCTGAGGGGGAGATTGGAGTTGAACATAAGGATTTAGATGCATTGGCAACCCCAACAAATGAAGGAAAAAACAAAAGGAAGCAATGGTGTCCTAGCCAGTGTGGCTCAGGCACGCGTCTTCAAACTACGGCCCGCGGGCCACATGCGGCCCGCAGAGGAGTCTGATCCGGCCCGCCAGGTTTTTTGGGCAGTGAGCGCAGCCGAGGTGTTACAGTAGGAATTAGTAGTTCATATAGTCCGGCCCTCCAGCTCTCTGAGGGACCGTGATCTGGCCCCCACTTTAAAAAGTTTGAGGACCCCTGGTATAGAGTGTCGGTCCGCTGACTGAAGGGTCTCAGGTTCGATTCCGGTCAAGGACTCTATTGGTTGCAGGCTCAATCCCCAGCCCTGGTTGGGTATGTACAGGAGGTAACCAATCGATGTGTCTCTCTCACATTGATGTTTCTCTCCTTCTGTCTCCCCCGCTCCCTTCCACTCTATTTATAAATCAATAGAAAAAATATCCTCCGGTGAGGGTTAATAAAAAGGACACACACAAAGAAAGAAGCAATGGTAAGAAAGCTGGGAGAGAAAAGGGAGAGCACAGATCTGAGAAGCCAAAGGAGGGCATAGTTTCAAAATAAGAGAACGGTTAACAAAGTCAAATATTTCAGAGAAGGTAGGAGTTGGGTCTGGAGGGTGGCCATCACATTGGACAATACCAGCCCCTTCTTAAGCAGTATGTACAGCAGCATGGAGAGCTGCCTTAGGACAGTGAGTATACTGTGCAGTGCTAATTAGCACCTTCATCCTCAGATGTCAAAGAACTATGTCGGCGGAAGTCAAGTTCAGAACATTAATTATTTATAAAAAACTAATGAGGGGATTTGAGTCTATTAGGTTAAATCATTGCAAAGAAAAAGCAACATAAACAAGTATACAACTAATTGCCCTTATTATTTCAGATGCAAGATCAAAGGGGAAAAACCCTCTTAGAATTAAGAGCCATAATTGTTGACCTCCACCCAAATATGGTGGGTGCGGTGATTCTAAGCAAGCACTCTCAAATAAATACACCAAGGTTCAAGTCTAGCTTTGATCTTCTGGCTGTGTAATCTTGAGTAAATAAACTTCTCTAAGCCCTGATTTTTTTAATCTGTCAAATTAGCATAATAATAGAAATAACAAAGACATATAAAAGCTCTTAACATAGTGCCTAGCCCACAATAAATATTGACTTATTATAGTACCAACTTATTATAACAATGCTTCATGCCAAGATAAGATATATAAACTAAATTATATATAATCTCTCTATTTTTTTAGTCAATAACTATAATACTTTTAAGCCACTCCCTTCTATGTATCAACCATGGCTCTAGATTAGGGGTGTCGAACTCAATCAGAGAAGGGGCCAAAATCTAAAATCCAGCCTAAATCGCGGGCCGAATGGTTTACTGAACAGTCATAAACTGTCATTGTGATGGAAATGCAGCGGAGTGCAGTGATGACAGCGCGGTGCGGGCCACATTGCAAGGCCTGGCGGGACGGATTTGGCCCGCAGGCCTTGTGTTTGACACATGTGCTCTAGATGCTGGGCATGAGAGAAAGAGAAATAGAGACAGAGAGACAGACCCAGTTCCCTATCACAAGAAGCATGGTCTAATGCTGTAGAAGTTGACAATTAGAAAACAACAGGATCTATGCTGACCAAAGAATTGAGAAGGGTACCCTATCCCGGTGGCTCAGTTTATTGGAGCATCGTCCCATACACCAAAAGGTTGCAGGTTTGATTCCCGGTCAGGGCACATATCTAGTTCGAGGGTTTGATTCCCAGTTGGGGCATGTATAGGAGGCAGGCAACCACCTTCCTCTCTAAAATCAATGAAAACATATCCTTGGGCAAGAATTTTAAAAAACCAAAAACTTCCCTTAAAAAAAACCACACACACAAGAAAGGTACTGCAAAAATACATAGGAGGAAGCATTCCCTGGCGAGGGAGAGGGGCTGTCATTCAAGGCCACAAACATGAGGTAACACTTATATTAAGGTAATATACACATACATATTACCTTAAATAATCACACATACACACACAACCCCTCTGAAAAAGTGTCAGAGAAAGAGGCAAATCTTTGCCCAAGGGCAAACAGCAAGAAAAAAGCTGGAAGCAACCCAGGCTCTTGTCATTCAGCTCAAGGAGATAGTTTGGCTGAAATATATCATCTCATAATATTTATACCTTTCCCCACCTGAGTGTGGGCTACATGCTCTACAAAGCAAATTAAACATCTCCTGCCTGTCCTCTAAAAGTCTAAAATTTCAAAATAGACAAACTATCACAAGAACTTTGATGACAAACTATCTCCAGATAATAGTGTTCTCAACAATTCTGAAGTTGAGTTTTGTCCCCAAGGTGAGGATGTTAATAGATTTTGTCCTTCTTTTTGGAGATGTCAAACACCAGGGAGGAATATTAAAACTGGATGGATTGGGTTCTCAAAAAATTAAAAATAGAATCACCATATGATCCAGCAATATACTGGAGTATACACCCCAAAGAAGTGAAAGCAGGGTATTAAAGAGATATTGGTACACCCATCTTCATAGCAGCATTACTTATAATAGCCAAGGTGTGGAAGCAACCCAAGTGTCTGCCAATGGGTGAATGGATAAACAAAATCTAAAAAAATACATTAAACAGAGTATTATTCAGCCTTAAAAAGGAAATGCTGACACATGGTACAACATGAATGAACCTTGAGAATATTATGCTAAGTGAAATAAGCCTGTGACAAAGGACACTGATTCCACTTGAGGACCCAGAAATCAATTCATAGAGACAGAAAGTAAAGTGATTGCCAGGTGCTGGGGGGTGGGGAGAGTTAAGGTCCATGGGTACAGAATTTGAGTTTTGGAAGAGGTTCCAGAGATGGATGGTGATGATGGCTATACAACAATGTGCATGAATTTATGCCACTGAACATGTGAAAAGAATTAATATGGCAAATTTTTGTTATATATTTATTATAACTTAAAACAACACTTTAAAACACACACACACACACACACACACACACACACACACACAAAACTGCATGGTTGCCATGCCCATAACTGTTTTTGGTCATTTAGGGGCAAGTGAAAATACCTTGTTTCTGACATTAAATGCAATGCCATATGAATGGTGGATGTGAGCATGAGACCAGGCACATTAGAAAGCTCTTAATCCAAAAGAGCAGCATCCAGGTACCATTCTCCGGAAATGGGCACCTACATAACCCACTGAGAGGGTGGCTTTCTTGGCAGCCATCATCTGACAATTTTTTAAAATATATTTTATTGATTTTTTTACTGAGAGGAAGGGAGAGGAATAGAGAGTCAGAAACATCGATGAAAAAGAAACATTGATCAGCTGCCTCCTGCACATCCCCAAATGGGGATGTGCCCGCAACCAAGGTACATGCCCTTGACTGGAATTGAACGAACCTGGGACCTTTCAGTCCACAGGCCGACGCTCTATCCACTGAACCAAACCAGTTAGGGCTCATCTGACAATTTTTAATGAAGATAATTCCCATGTACCAGCACCACCCCATTAGGGGACGACTGTCAAAATATACATTCCAAAAATTACTAATTGAACTTCTATTTGTAAAAGCATTAAGCAGAGCTTTATGTAAGACTCACAACTAATATTCATAAATCAGCTTGCGCCTTTGAGAGCCATCTAGTTGAGCAAATAATAGATGAACACAAGAGAAGTTAAATAATAATCATAAAAGAAGCCTATGATAATGTTCAATTAAGTAGTACATGTAATTAGCCCTTTAACACATTTGGAGAAGGAGAGGTTACTGGGGCTGGGGTGTTCCAGGAAGACTGATGGCAACCACTCCAAACCTTAAGGAAATGTTCAGGACTCAGTAGTAAGTGGAAGCAGACAAACCTGGTTCAAGTAGAGGGTTTATGATTGAAAGGGGGAGAGACAAGGTAGAAAAAGAGACAGGAGCCCGATTATGATGGCTCTTAAGAGTCAACTTTATGAGTTTGGATTTCCATCTCTACCCAGAGGGAAACCATCAGAGGCTGGGAAGGGATGTTATATGATGTACACAGTGTTCCAGTACAGGATGGCTTTGGCGAGGAAAACCCTTCATGGATTAAAAAGCTGGACCCCAGGCCACTTAAGTGTATACCTAAGGGCTACTAAGTTTCAAAAATGAAAACAAGCATGTGCGTTGGCTAGGTGAAAACGATGACTTTGAAATGTGCCAGGCCATATGCTGACACCTGCGTTGA
This sequence comes from Pipistrellus kuhlii, assembly GCF_014108245.1. Taxonomy (NCBI): domain Eukaryota; kingdom Metazoa; phylum Chordata; class Mammalia; order Chiroptera; family Vespertilionidae; genus Pipistrellus; species Pipistrellus kuhlii. The sequence continues at coordinate 19,103,951 of NW_023425404.1, read as the reverse complement.
ATTTTTCTTGAAGGGCATGCAGGAAATTGTTGACATTGGTAACTTCTTAGTAGTAGGGTGGAGGAGGGGGAAGGAAGACTTACTTTTCATTATATATCCTTGTACATGGATACCCTTAACCATGTGCATGAATTCATTTTGTAATTTAAAAAGGTTTTAAAAATATGACAACCGAAAGTGTTAGCGTTTGGGCTCTAACCTTCAAATTCAAAACATTTCTAATTATAAGTGAAATATTGTTCAACCTTATTTGTAATATATCTTAATCTCTGTCACGGAGTGAGATGCTGTGAGAATGACCTAAAAGTAACAGTATAGCGTACGTAGAACTAACTGCACATCTAAGACTTAACTTCAAAACAAACAGATGTTCTGAGTCACCCACAATGAAATGCCTCCTTTCGGGTATGCTTAAATGAAAAGTCTGCCTGAGTCTATTCCAAATCGACCCCCCAATGAAAAAAAAAATCAGAAATAATATCCCACAAGATTTGACAAGATATATTCCTGGCTCCGTTAAATGGCTTTTTCATTCTTCTAGTCGCTCAGACCAAATTCAATTGGGTCATCTTTGACTTATCCTTTTTCTCGAATGCTTTATATACTTATCCCATCAACTCTACCTTAAAAAATTCTATCCAGAAGCCAGCTGCATCTCACCACCACTAGCCTGGTCCATCGTCTCTAACCTGGACTACTAAAGTAGCTTCCATCCCACTCCCTGCTTCTACTCTTATCACCTACGGTCAATCTTCCATAGGACAATCAGAAAAGTCATCACAGAATACAAATCCGAACAAGTCACTCCCCTGCCCATGACTTCCAGTGGCTTCCTATTGCATGGCTAAAACCCAAAGTCCTTGCAAGGCTGCATGATCCAGACCCCTTTTCCTCTCCAACATCAACTCCAACACTCCCCACTCCTCCCCTCACTTAAGTCACACTGGCTTCCCGACCACTCCTGGGACAGAGCAGTGGCCCAACCTCAGGCCTTCGAACTCAACCTGAATTTCTTCTCCAAACATCCCTCTCTCCCATGCCCCTTGCTTCATGCGGGTCTCTGCTCATGTGAAAACGTATCAGAGAGGCTCTTCCTATCAATCCTACTACCTCAAATAGAACTACCTCTCCTTCACTGCTTTATTATTCTTCATAGCACCTGAGATTGTGTTACACACGCATGTGTTTGTTGTTTAGTGCCTGTCTCCCCAGTTAGAACATGAGCTCCATGATGTCAGACTTGCCTTTTTGTCATGCACACTGGGCCTAGGCTATGTCTGGCAAATAAATGAGAGTTTAATCAATAGTTGTTGAAGACTAAAGTAAGTTCAAATCAAGGTAATCAAGATCACCAGACACAAACACACACACAAAAAGATTTTTTTCAAGCCCATATAAGACATGAGCATAATAACGCTCAGTAAATTTGGGATAAGGTAATGAAAAGCTGAAACATCATTGACAGGCATATACACCCATCATTTATCTATGGCACTCTGGGAATCCATGTGCATGCTTGCCATTAATTCACTGCTTTGAAACATCATCTGTGTACAGTATGGAGGGACATTCTTGAAGCTTTGAGGCTGAAGAGTAAATTCTGTAACACATTTCTCCTCCCTCTTTCAGAACCAATCAACTCAGACTGAAAGTTCTGCTGAAGAAAGCAAGCAAGCACTGTCCCAAACAGACGGCCTAGAATATTCAGTTACTCTATTGAGGAGATCTGGACAAAGCCCCAGCACTGGAATTAGGAAACTGGGTCAAAGTCAGGTTCTGCCCTCATCTATCAGAGGGACTTTGGGAAACTCATTATACATTTCCAATCCTGTTTCCTTAACTCTAAAGTAGAAATGCTGAGATCTTTCTTGCTTTTTCATGTGGGCATTATAAAGTAAAATAAGACATGCATATACAAAGGCATCCTGAAAACTGAGTGGACATCACCTTGTACTAGCCCATTTCTAGTCCTTCACTGCCACTGGTGCAATTTGTTTAAATAAGGATCTGACAAGGTCTTGCCTCTGCTCAGCCTTCATTGATTTAAACTTGAACCTTCAATGTTCTTCACAGACTGAACCCAAATGATCTTCCCAGTCACAACTCCAGCCCCTTCCTAGGCTACACCCTTCACAGACACTGACATAGGGCCTAACGCCTCACTCCCTAATCTAATCATGTTCTAGTGCATGTCTGTTCGGGGCTAAATGTCTAAGACCTCATCCCAGCCCATCCTCCCTTCTTCCATTAGAAAACCCTAGAACTAGAAAGGCTTGAGAGAATCTTTTGAGAAATATTCAAAAAGAGCAAACATTGGGCACCTACTGTGTACTGAGGACCCAGAAAGGGATCAGATGGAGCCCTGCTGGTCTGGTGACTTATGTAACTCAGAGTCGTATTATGAAAGGTCTCTTCTTACTCTGTCACCCTGAGAAAATGTGATGGAAGGTAAAATTAACTGACCATGCCTAGGGGGTTTCTGGACACAGGTAGGAACTGAGCAGAAGGACAGAACGAGGCTAGGGACCGCTTTCCAGTCCTCTTAAGTGATGTCTCTCAAATATCCTTTGTTTTATTTGAAGCACTATGAATTCCCAAATGAGACACGCCCATATTTAAGTCTGGTACAAATGGAAATTATTTTCAACATATTTCCTTTCAGGGTTATCCAAGTTTCCGCTCCTTTTTATGATGGTGGAAAACGTCTAAACTGACTATAATTCAAAGCAATTATTGTTCCTTAGCTTGTCAAGGTGTCCTGTTATTCTTTTCATAAATATCCTGGATGATCTGAGCCAAGTTCAATGGAAAATCTACTTTTCCTAGCCCTGTGCCTTTTCACTTGCTAAATTTATAGCATTCAAATGAAAAGAAGAAAGGAAGCCCCACTTTCACCCCCACTGCTAACACGATATATGTCTGGGTTCTAATTGCCCCTGTAATTATACCCCTGGCCAGGTCCGCACAGGTATGGTATGGAAATTAAACATCATGGCAAAGCCTGAAAAGGCCCCAGGAGGTAGGAAGGAGACAGCTTCATAATATTTCCTGCCGCCGGAAGAAGAGAAAAATCAAAGGTGGTCTGGAAATGTCATAAGCTAGCCAGACAATCCACTGAGGAAGCATTTTCTGTCTACGGCTGCCTCTAACGCTGTGAGCTGTAAGGCTGGGATCCCCTGGTGGTTTGATATTCAGCTAAGGCTGGCTGAAAATGGGAGAATTGGCTCTTTTGGATGCGAATTAAGGAATAAGCACAGCTACAAAAGGCAACATGCTATGACATTTCCTAAATATTTACCAAGGGGAGTTGACAATTCAATGAGTGGAGCCAGATCTGACGGTGAATTCTCCTGGCTGCCTCCTACACCTTCCCTCCATCACCATTTCCATCTCCAAAACCATGAGACTGTTGCCTTTTGGGGTTGTCAGAGCAAAGCATTTGCTATATTTATAGCAAAATGAAAAGGCGAAAGAAGACCCGCTTTTGCAGGTCTTCCTTTTCCCTTTTCGTTTGATAAGCCCAACCAGTGTTACCCAAAGATTTCTGGCACACAGACCACTGCCTTTACTCTGCTTCCCCAGATTTCCAATCTAGGAGTAACCAGAGAGCTGTCCGTAAAAAACCGAGTCAATGCAATCTATTTTTTAAGACAAATACTTCTTTTTTTACGAGCAATATGTAGCTAGTAATATCCATATGGCTCTGAAAGCCACATCCATGAACTTCCCTGCCAGTCCTCATTATAAAACCAAATTACTCATCAACCCACACAGCACAGTCTTTTTCACTCTTGATCTTCCTAAGTCAATTTATAAATATTAATCTGCAGGTCTGAGATTATAAAAAAGATCATGGATAATGAAGAGATATACTTTATATCACTTTAAACCTCTCACTGCTCATATTTCCCACCTCCTTGGATATTGGATAGAGGGTAAAATTTTGTGTTTGATTATGACTTAATTGACTGAGTTTAGATTAAACAGGTATTTAATAGTCCCAATAATTTCCTAAAGTCCTTTCTTTCCTCTACAGCCCCAGAAATGCTACATAATTATTGGTCTTGAGATTTGTACCATCTCAAGATAGTAATGTGCATACATCTTGTGTAAAAATACAGACCTCTGTGAACCTAACAGGTAATGGGGAGATTGTGGGACAGATTAGAATTTAATGCCCACCTATCTCCAACATGGTTATTTTTATTTAAAAAATATATTTTTATTGGTTTCAGAGAGGAAGGAAGAGGGAGAGAGGGAGAGAGAGAGAGAGAGAGAGAGAGAAACATCAATGATGAGAGAGAATCATTGATTTGCTGCCTTTTGCATGACCCCTACTGGGGATCGAGCCCACAATCCAGGCATGTGCCCTTCACCTGAATCTAACCTGGGACTCTTCAGTCTGCAGACTGATGCTCCATCCACCGAGCCAAACCAGCTAGGGCTCCAACAGTTTTTAAATATTTTACTAAGGTGAAAGTACAGAATTTTACAATATATTCTCTCACAATCTCCCCCAAAGGAAAAATAACAACACTATCAGTGGGTTGATAAGGCAGAACTTCAGGAAATAAACTCAATTTTGGCCTTGAGAGAGAGAGAAAAGAAATGGGAAGAATGGAAAGTATAAAAGGCACGTACCATAACTGCACATAAATAACCAGGTAAACCTCTCACCTTTAAGCAAGTGACTACACGAGGAGAAGGCTGGACTCAGTGACCTCCAAGGTCCCTTCCCACTCCAATAGCGTTTGTCTCATGAATTTTTTATAGTCATCCTCTGTCCTACCACACTGTCCTCATGCATCATCAAGCCCTCATGGCCACTTCCAGGACTGAATGGAAAATCTGTTTTCAAAAAAAAAATCCATGCTTTGACTACTGCCAAAATTACAGGTCTGTCCTTGAAACAATGACCTGAATGTAACGGGCAAGGCTAAACACCTCTGAGCAAATAAGTGTCCAATACCATCTTCAGGTAATATTCTAAAAAGCTTCTAATATAAGCAGAATCAGCCCAGTTCTTGAGAGTGAATGCTCATGAAGCTAACAACCAATCCTACCAGCAAATCTCTCCAACTTGTACTTCTGCATCCTCTGCCGAGCGTCTAACTTTAAAAAAAGGGTGGAACCAAACAGCTGAGTTTGAATCCTGGCCCCACCTCTCCTTAGCTGTGAGATGTGAAGCAAATTATTTAATCTTCTTCAACCTGTTTCCTCACTTGTAAAATGCTGATCCTATAAACCACTGGTCCTCAACCTTCCTAATGCCGTGACCCTTTTAATACAGTTCCTCATTTTGGGGTGACCCCCAAACATAAAATTATTTTCGTTGCTACTTCATAACTGTAACTTTGCTACTGTTACGAATTGTAATGTAAATATCTGTGTTTTCCGATGGTCTTAAGCAACCCCTGTGAAAGGGTGGTTTGACCCCCAAAGGGGTCGTGACCCACAGGTTGAGAACCGCTGCAGAACTACCTTGTGGAGTTACTGTGACGATGAAATGGATAACAGAAAAGAAAACTCTGAGCATTCATTTATTAAAACTCTCACTCAACAAAGGCTAACCCGTGTGCAGGAGCCAGGCTAGGTACTGGTACATAAACGATGGGAGGCGAGGTGGGGGGCCAAAACCAGTCTGCTTCCAGAAATGTGGCAGATGTTGACTTTAGTTCAAAACTTTCACTCACACCTGGTTTGCTTAAAACAGTCCTTTCTTAGTTTGTCAGATACGATCCCAGGTGGGAGTCTACCTCCTGCCATATCTTTACCCCAAGGCCAGTCGCAGAGCAGGTGTTGTGCTGGAGGACACCATCAGAACACTTGGAAGAAGCAACCACCGGAGCAAAAGGCGGTATCTGGGTGTATCTCAGCTCTCGGCTGGGCAAGCCACTCGGGAAAACCTGATATGCCTGTGCCACAAAGCCGGCCCTGGATGCCTGGGAGTTTTCAGGTGCTTTCAGTTCCACTAGCCGACTCCCAGTCTTCCGAGAACTGGGGATTAAGAGAACTGGCTCCTCCCCAATCATTGTGACGGAGCCCCTGTAAAAGCTAAGAACAGCTAAGGGGTCTACAAGCTGCCTTTTCAACAGCTAAGGGGTCTACAGGCTGCCTTTTCATGATGTAGGGTCTGCGTCTTTCGGCTGTCCTTTACTCGGGTTTGATCAAGTTCTGCGTACACGGCCCGCCTCGGAGGAGTCACCTGGTTTCAGGGCTGGTGGGCCCTTCTTCCACGTGGACCCAATATTCCTTTCCCTAACTGGCCCACAGCCTCGGGCAAGCACTAGCCTAGCCACGTTGAGTGCTGGGTGTTCAGGACACTTAATTTTTTTGCACTCTCAAAAAAAAAAAAAAAAAAAAAGAGTTAAAGATATTCTGGAACTCAGGGCTCCTAGCCCCCAGGGCATGGCGGTGGGAAGTGGTCAAAGGGAATTGAGTAAAAGTCCGGGCCAACTGGGAAGCTAAGGGTAGGTGAGGGGTAATGGAGAGGTGCCTACAATTTTGATTTGCAGACTCCTCTCGTTCGGGAGCCACCTGAATCCCTTTCCTCAGAAACTCAAGTAGATCATGCCTGTCTCAAGGCTGTGGGTCTTGCATAGCTGCCTCTTACCGGGATTAAGAGAACTGGCTCCTCCCCAGCCTAGCCTCTTGTCACAGGGGTTTTGGGTCATTAGATCATACACACACACACACACACACACACATCTGATGCATCTAACAAAAACAAACAAACAAAACCAGGGGCTTCTCTTTTCATTTTCCTCCAGCGAGGTAAGCTGCTTCTTAATAACTCCTGGCGCTGCTAACCGCTCACTGAAAACAGTGGTTTGGATATTAATAGGCTGTACATCAAGGCCCTACCTGACGCTCGTCGTCACGGAAACAGTACTCAAGCCCACGGCCACTTCCCTACCCTCGGAAGTCTGGGCGAGTTGTGGGAGTCGGGGAGTGTTTTAAAACTCCCGTTATTTCCCCCCACTTTCTGCTATTTCTCAGGGCCAAGCTGTTGGAGAGGGGCTGGGGAGGTGGCGAGAGTACACTGGACCACAGCCGCTTGCAGGAGCCAAACTCTGTGAGAGGAAGGGTAACCTGGCCACTCTCCCCGCGACGGGGAGCCGCCCCCCTCCGCCGCCCAGCCCCGTCCCCCCTGTCAGGGCGCTGGGCGCTGGGCTGCCCGGGGAGCGCTCAGCCAAGTTCCCCAGAAGAGAATGCGAGCAGCCCCGGGGCTGAGAAATCCGGCTGCGGAGGCGGGGAGGGCGGCGGGAAGGTCGGACAGGCTAGAGACAGAACTCTCTTTGCCCCCCAGCCCAAGTCTTGGGGGCGGAGGGCCCGGGCCAGAACATGCACCCCCTCGCCGCCCTCCCAGTGCCCGCGGGCGGCGCTCCAGGATCTGCTTCTCCAAAGCAAGCGCCCAGTTCGCCCAGCGCCTCCCGAAGCCCAGGCAGGTTCCCGCGCCCCGGGGAGTTCATTACCGCAGCCGCCAGGGCCTCCGGGGCCCCGGGCCGCCCCCCGAGCCCGGCCCCCAGGCTGGGCCCCCGCCGGGTCTCCGGAGCCCGAGCGCCCAGCGCCCCCTGGGCCCAGCGACTCTGCGCCCGCGCCCGCGCCGCGCGCCCCTGCCTCGCGCACCCGCACCCGCACCCGCACCCGCACCCGCACCCAACCCCCTCGGGCTGCCGGGCCCTCCCGGGACTCACCTGCGTCGGGGCTGTGGCTGCGGCCAGACCGAGCCCGGGGGCGGCGGCGCAGGGGGAGGAGGGCAGCGCGGGGCTCCTGGCACAGCGGCCGCCGGGCGCCTGGTGCTGCCGAGCCGTGGACCCGCCCAGAGATATAAATAACATTATCTGAGGAGGGACATTCCTGCCGGGGGACATCGCTGCTGCCGGGACCAGATAGTCCCGCGGCCGGCGGGGGCGGCGAGGCGGGGCCGCAGCCTCCCGCAGCGCCAGGCCCGGCCCCCGGCGTCCCGCACCTGCCAATCCGCCGCCGCCGCGCCCCGGGCACCTGCCTGCCTCCCCGGGCTCGGGGCGGGCCTGTGCCTCCGGCGGGGAGCCCAGGCCCGGGCAGCCGGTCGTCCGAGCCGCCGCCGCAGCGCCCCTCGGTCGCTCCCCTCCCCAAACCGCGTGCTCCCCCAGCCCCTGCGGAGGGGAGCGGGCTGGGCTCTGCGGCTCCGGCCTAACGGGAGCCGGGCGTGGCGAGCCCGGCCGCGCAAAGGAGCTCTCCAGCCTTTCCCGACCCGCGTTCCCGCGGTGTACAGCAGGAGTTATTTGCCAAAAGACACGCTTAGGCCGGAGGGTGGGCGAGGCCGGAGGGTGGGCGAGCCGGGCGCCCGGGCAGTGCGCCCCCGTGGCGGCGGGTTTGGGAGGAACAGGTCGCCCTGGGGGCTGGCGTGTTTGCTCGCTACGGGAAGAGCTTCTTCCCACCCCCCGTGGTCGGAGCAGACCCTGGGAGGACAGGGTTGGGCGCTGGGCCTGAGGCCCCCCCACTCCCAGCCTGTTCCTGTCTGCCAGTCCTAGGGAGGTTGGGGCGGACCCAGCCAAGCTGGAGGGGCGCAGCTCGCAGTCCCATGGCACTGGCACATACATACATGGCAGGGACTGGGATCAACAGGCAAGCTGCCACACAGACCCCACCCGCAACCCCTGGCCGGGCCCCCAGGCTTCAGGCGAGACTCCAGGTCTTCCTCACTGTACGGCTGGGCTGTGTGGGATGCAGCAGGCGGAGGAAACACGAGAACCAATGGTGCCAGAGGGAAGACAGGGCACAGCCAAGTCACCTCTTGGAGAAACTCACAGGAGAACATGGGCAGCTTGGAAGGCAGTCCATTTTCGTGACTTTCATGCGATTCGAAGTCATTGATCAATAAGGGTTGGCGGTCCTCCTTCACCCTGGGCACCTGGGAGGCTTCTCACCGAGTCCTCAGCCCAGGTATCATGGAAATGGCCGTGGAGGTTTAAAGAGTTTTAACTTTGACTGGTCCTGCCTGGTATTCTTGACAATGGGACAGTCTTAACTCCCGAGTTGTTTGCTCGGGAGTATGATTTCTGCTGTTTTCCAGGATTCACCAGGAAAAGGGTGTTTCATTGCCAGTCATGCATGCTTAGATTATATATTGAGCATGAGCAAAGGTATTTCACTCCTTGCTGCAGCCACACTTCTCAGGAGCGGGCACTTAGACACTGAGATGTGTACACACCACCGTTATTACACAGCCACAGAACTCTGCACCGCACTGCCCGTTGTCTTGGCCTTTATTAAGCTCCATTTCCCAAGAGACGCTAGTAGAGCAGGGAAGATAAAAGCGTTTTTGTGGTCATCCATTAGATGAGCAGTGATTCCCCCACTTCTGATAACATTGAATAAACAACTAATGTTTATCACTGAGTTAGAAACAGAAAGGTCATTTTCATTTAAAAAACAAACTAAGAACCAAATTCTGGTAAGGAAAACTCAAGAAAAACAGGCTAACTTCAAAAGCTCAGATGATCGTATATCTCACGTAGAAATCCTTGATCTACTTTTGAAATTTTTCTTTCAAAGGAGAGAAAGGATGTTTATGTGTTTAGACACCTGGTGTGAAATAACATCCAATAAATGCATGATTCCCTAGGCTTGCAACTCCACAGCTACCTAATCATATACTTCATGAGACAGATCATTCCTTAGTTATAGATTTGTGGCCCTGAACTTAAAAGATTTCTTCATAGCCTTAAAATTTATAATTTTTAACTATGAGAAAAAAAATATGATAAAAGTAACAATTCAGTGGACAGATTGCTCCAGGATTTTACAAACCAGCTCAGCTGCTTTCGCTATCTCTACTTCAGCTGAAAGCTATATAATTCAATACAACCTCATTTACTACAGAGCCTGTTACCCTGACAGCATCCCCAAATGCTTTACAGCTAATAGAGTTACAGTGAAATGATAAATCAGAACTGGGAGAGTTTAGATGTACATGCATACCTTGTTTTGTTTTGTTTTTTTAAATATATATTTTATTGATTTTTTACAGAGAAAGAGAGATGGATAGAGTTAGAAACATTGATGAGAGAGAATCATCAATCAGCTGCCTCTTGCACACTACCCTATGGAGATGTGCCCGCAACCAAGGTACATGCCCTTGACCAGAATAGAACCTGGAACTTTTCAGTCCATAGGCTGACCCCTATCCACTGAGCCAAACCAGTTTCGGCTGTACCTTGTTTTATTGTGCTTTGCTTTATCGTGCTTCACAGATACTGTGTGTTTTACAAACTGAAGGCAAGACCCTCTGCCAGCAAAAAGATGACAACTCTCTTTACTTTGATACTTGCTTTCTATGGTGGTCTGGAACTGAACCCACCATATCTCTGAGGTGTGCCTGTGCAGAGGAAAAGAGCATTGTCAAATGGGGGCAGAGGGAATGTTAGATCCCAGGAAGCGGGAATTAGAAATTGGGGAGAGTCAACTGGAAAGGAAGGAAAAGCTGACATAAGGGTTGGTAATGGAGGTCATTGTGTGGGCAACGGGATTGATCCTGCAGAAACTTCCTGAGAAGAGTACAGAATGCCTTCTGGACTGCGGGAGATTGTCGAAGGGCTGCCTCCTCTGACCACCACCCCAGATGGCTAACAGGCAATTTGCAGCTTTGGAGCAGTTCTGAGCCAGAGGAAGGTGTGTTCTGAAAATAGATGCTGTCAGCCAGGAAGTCTACCCAGCTCCTGCTAAAATCAATAGGTGAGGCCAAGAAGATGTAAGTCAAATCACTAGCGGAATCCGACACAAAAAGGAAGTTCACTTTTTACTTATTTCTCTGAATTTTTCACGTTGAGCTTATATTATTTTATCCTAGAGATAATAAGGAAAATAATAAAGGTTGAATCAAGATGGTGGATTGAACACGTGCTTTTACCTCCTCTTCTCAGTTGGTTGTGCGTCATCCCATGCACCCAAAAGGTTGTCTGATGCTAGTTGCCTGCGGTTGGAGCTTTTGATTCCCAGTAGGGGGCATGCAGGAGGCAGCCGATGGATGGATAGCCCCCTTCACATTGATGCTTCTCTCTCTTCCTCTCTCTTTAAAAAGCTCAGAATTAAGAAAAAGGGTGATCAATTTTCCAAGAATTTTCAGGAAATCCTGAAAAAATAGAAGAGAAGGGCACGATCTGATCCAAAGGAAAACAAAATCAGGGAAACCAGAACAGACTCAGAAGGAATAGTTTTAGGCAGGTTCCAAGAAAGAGTCTAATGATCAAGAGGAGAAAAGGACCCTGAAATGATTCCCTGAATTAAGCCTCCTCTCCCCTATTAAGTATCAGAACTTTGCCTCTGGGAATAAGAAGTTAGCGGGGATCCTGGGACCAGAAGGGCAGAGCTCATAAGTCTACTAGCCCCTAAAAATGAGAGGGAACCCGCACTCTTTCTGCAAAGCATATCATGCCCTTCCTTTACAGCCCCTGAAGAGAGGCTATAATAAACAAAATGGGCAGGCAAAAGCATTCCAAAATAAAAGATGATTGAACAATTAAAATCAGCAAGGATTTTGTGTGTGTGTGTGGGGGGGGGGGGGGGGGGGGACACACACACACCAGTACCATGAAAAAGAAACGCCAAACAACAGAAGTAATATCAGAGGAAACTAAGTTAATAAAGGAAACAGAAGATAAAATTAAAATGAATTTAAATATTATTCAGGAAGACTTGAAAGGACATTCAATCTACAACAAATATTCAGTGAGAAGTCATATAAATTAAAAAGCAATTTTCTAAAATTGAAAATTCATTAGCTGATAAGCAGAACAGACCAAGTAGAAGATCAGATTAGTGAAAGCAGATATTCTCCCCAAACAGAGAGCAAAAGACTAGGAGATGGAAAGGTCATGAGAATTTTTTCATGACTGAAAACCATGGAGGCAAGATCCTCAAGGTCCAATATCTATCTTATAAAAGTTACAAAGGGAAAGGAGGGAGAGTAGAAGGGGATAATAAGGAAGAATTAGAATAAGATTACTCAGTTGAAGGAAAATATAAGTTTTGAGATTATAAAATCCTACTGATTTTAGAGCAGTATGAAGATTTTAAAATACAGTTTACAGTTTTATATTAAGTTAAGGTTTATTTATAAAATCTAAGGACTTGAATAAAATTAAAACATAAGCCAAACCTATAATAAATTAGATTAACTTTTTGTGACTTGAATTAATCCTAAAAAGCTATTTTTACTGAATCGCAGAACCAAATTTATTTGTTTGAAATAAATTTAAAAACAACTTTCACTTTAGAAATGAACATATCTGAAAGCTTCTTAAAATAGAAATGCAAAACAAAATGAACCTGAACTTATCTGATTTTTAATTCATTCAATCCCCTGCTAACAACAATGGAGAAATCAAGAATTTAGGGTAATGTGCAGAAAAATAGTGCCTAGAGCTTGAAACACATTAGTTTCCTCTTCTTTACCCTTTCAAGCATCAAGAGATGCTTTTCATGAAACTAAGCTGAAATTTCTGGAAATATTTAAGGAACCACGCCCTCCACATGAAGACAAAGAAGCAGCAGGACCAGTCAGAGAAAGACAAGTATCACATGATCTCACTCATATGTGGAACCTAATGAACAAAATAAACTGGTGAACAAAAATAGATCCAGACACACAGAAGCATGGGACCTCAGAGGGAAGGCAGGGGAGGGTGGGTGGGAAGAGATTAACCAATGAAGTTGTATGCATATATGCATAACCCAGGGACACAGACAATAGGGTGGTGAAGGCCTGAAGTGGGGGGTGGGGACAGCTAGAAGAGTTCAGTGGGGAAACAAGAGGGACGTATGCAATACTTTCAACAGGAAAAATGAAGAAGAAGAGGGAGAAGGAGAAGGAGAAGAAGAACCAATCATAATAGCTCACCATTTACAATATAGAGAAGCCAAGGATAAATCTCTCCTTTAGATGGCTCAAACAGAATGGTCACTGGATTGAACTGAAATTTCATTCCAGTGACCATTCTGTTTGAGGCATCTAAATTTGCACAAGTGAGCCGAAACTGGTTTGGCTCAGTGGATAGAGCATCGGCCTGTGGACTGAAAGGTCCTAGGTTCAATTCCAGTCAAGGGCATGTACCATGGTTGCAGGCACATCCCCAGTAGTTGGTGTGCAAGAGGCAGTTGATAGATGATTCTCTCTCATTGACGTTTCTAACTCTCTATCTCTCTTCCTTCCTCTCTGTAAAAAAATCAATAAAATATATTTGGGGGGAAAAATAAATTTGCACCAAACTGACACCCTCTGAAGGAGCAGGTGACACCAACTTCAAACTTTCCTCCATCAGTAATGGAGAGAGGTGGACAGAGGCTTGCACCTGTCCTCCACTACTCCATGGAGCACTGGCCAGGTTTTGGAATGGATGAGCATTTTTCCTTAGATTACTCTCCCTGAGCTCTTCCTCCCTGTGCAGGCCTAGATTTCCTGGTACCTAAGGGATGCGAGCTTGTGCAGGGGTAGTAGCAGGCTGGTGGGTGTGCTGGTGAACTGTGCCTGAAGGTGCTGATCTTCTGCAGTTGCCTTGTTTGGGCTGTTTTTTTAATTCGTGAGGGGCATCAGGACAAATACCAGAGATCGGGTGGCTTAAACAATTGAAACCTATTTTCACAAACTTCTGGAGGCTAGAAGTCTGAGGTCAAGGTGTCAGCAGGATTATTTCGTCTGAGGCCTCTCTCCTGGACTCGTAGAGGGCTGTCTTCTCCCTGTGTGCCTTTCCTCTGGGTGTCTGTATCCTACTTTCCTCTTCTTGTAAAGACACCAGTCCTAGTGGGTTAGGCCCATGCACGTGACCTCATTTTACTGTAATTACCTCTTTAAAGGCCCTAAATAGTGTCACTTTCTGAAGTAAGGGAGGAGGGCTTGGATTTCAACATATGAAATTGTTTTGGGGGGCAGGGGTGTGTGTACAATTCAGCCCATTCGTCACTCATCTTTTCTCACGTGCATTGCTTCTGTTAGCGTCCTGACTCTCTCCCATTCTCCAGTTGCACTCTCCTTCCATTCCTTTCCTACACGGCAGCCAAAGTACAGTTAATTAAAAGGAAATTTGATCATGGCACTCTCTGTCTGAAATCAGCCAGTGGCTTCCCATTGCTTTCACGATGTAGATTTAAGTTTCCCAGCACTTAGCACAGTTCCTAACACAGAAGATGTACTTTAATAAAGGCAGAAAGGCCTGATAAGTGAATGAGTGAATAAATGAATTGATAAACAAACAAATAATGAAAACTAAAATAAGGGTTGCAATCTTGGAGATCAACAAAGAAGGTCTGGCCGATGTGTCTCGGTTGGTTGAGCATCATCCCATGAATGAGGAGGTCGCAGATCAATTCCCAGTCAGGGAACATGCCTGGGGTTGTGGGCTAGGTCACCCATAGGAAGCGTGCAGGATAGAGGAGCCAAGGATGTTTCTCTCTCATCAATGTTTCTATCTCTCTTGCCTTTCCCTTCCTCTCTCTGAAATTAAAAAAAAAAAAAAAAAAAAAACAAAAAAAAACTTATTTAAAACAACAATAACAAAGAAGTAGGTAACCCAAAGTAATTTCTATTTGGCTTAAAAATACATATTTGTGATTCCCCCCCCCCCCGCCCATGAAATTTACTTTCCTATTTTAGTGTGAGTAAGGTTATTTAAATGAATTCACATTCTCTGAGACATAATTGGCATTTGAATTCCCTCAGACATATTTGTGCCTGAATTTCATGAACTCCTGAACCACCATGGCACATTCATACCTAACTTACTGTCTGTGGGTAAGAAATGGAGTAATTAGATTTTATATTCACACCTACCACCAAGTTCACCTATGGGAGCAGGAGCCCAGTGCCTTCCAGTGTCTCATTTATAATGGGGTCTAGCAAATACAATAGTGATGGCTCAGCTATGTGGGCGTTTGTCTCTGTCTGCTTCACCCTCCCACTGCCATTTCAGACCTCGTCCTTCGGCAGAGCCCCTGCTGCAATCCCCATACTCCAATATGCCAAGGTCTTGACACACAGGATTAAGAACATAGAAAGTGAATAAAAAAGCATTATAAGCAGCAAGTTGATGCTGTTGGACATTAACACTCTATCTTGAGTATTCCACAAAGTGGAGAATCTATACCATATAATAAAAGGCTAATATGCAAATAGACGGAATGGTGGAGCAACTAAACAAGTGGTCGCTATGATGTGCCCTGACCACCAAGGGGTGCATGTGCAACATGGTGGGCATTGGCTGCAGTGGGATGGTGGAGCAGGTGAGCAGGGGTGCCAGCCAAGGGCTGGGCACCAGTCACTGTCATGGGGGCAAGCCTCTGGTGATTACTGAAAATTCTTTGTTCCCCAATGCCGCTGTCCTACTTACTGCTCACACCTGCTGCTGATGCCAGCCCTGCTCGCACTCACTGCCAATGTTAGAGCCACTGCTCGCAGCCACTGCTGGCACCTGGCACCAGTCCCAATCACTCGGCACTATTACCGGGTGCTAGTGGAGGCTGCCAGGCTCAATCGCCCCTCAGGGCTTCTCTACCCCCTCCTGCTCCTGAAGGGCAATCAGGTCACTCGAACCCACTGCTGGTGCTGGCCCAATCACTCTGCACTGGCAGTGGGTGGGAGTGGGACCCGCACCTTCAGCATGTGGGAGCGGTAGCAGTGGGAGTTGGGAGGCCAGCAGATAGGGGACCAGGGGCTGTGGCAGGAGGGGCCGGGCATGGGTGTGGAGGATGGGCTGAGACCCGCTCCTGTGCCCACCACAGCCTCTCAGCCCACAGTTCCTTTCAAGGTGCATGAATTCATGCACTGGGCCCCTAGTATGTGAATAATTGAGAGTATCTAAACCTAAAAACGTTGGTCTCTTCCTTTTTGGGTACTTATCAAGCCAGAAACTCAAGTCAAGGGGAGAAAATATAATTTCAAAATCAAGTTTGTTGTTAAGTAATGGCAGCTAGAATTCTAACAATTTAAACAATTTTGTTTTGTTTTCATTTTTAATGATATTATTGCCAGGATTAATAGTCTTATTGCCTATATTTGTTTGTGAGCAGTTTCAAATTCACAAATTTTTGTTGTGGTTAATCCTAACCCAAAAATATTTATTCATTGATTTTTAGAGAGCGTGGGAAGAGGGGGAGAGACAGAGAAAAAGTGATGTGACAGAGACACATCAATTGGTTACCTCCCGCACGTGCCCCCAACCAGGGCCAGGGATTGAGCCTGCAGCTGAGGTGTGTGCCCTTGACTGGAATCAAACCTGGGACCCTTCAATCTGTGGGCTGATGCTCTTTCCATTGAGCCAAACCAGCTAGGGCCACAAACTATTTTAAAATATATTTTTATTGGTTTCAGAGAGAAAGGGAGAGGGAAAGAGAGATAGAAACATCAATGATGAGAGAGAATTATGTGTTTGGCAAGCTCCTATATGGCCCCCACTGGGGATCCAGCTTGCAACTCGGGGTTTGTACTCTGACTGAGAATTGAACCGTGATCTCCTGGTTCATAGGTCAATGCTCAACCACTGAACTACGCTGTCTGGGCACAATTAAAAAAAAAAAATAATATTAACCAAGCTCTTTGGGTAAATTTCAATAAAGTTTGGAAAAATACTGCAATAAAAAAATCCCACTACCTCTGTAAATTCATCTCATTTTCCATTCTACAGCATATTTCTGCAGCTGCTCAACTTCTGTTTGAATATCTCCTCAGTGCTTTGAAGGCTGCAAGAAACTATGGTTCAATCGAACATGATTTATTTTGTAGAATAACCGGCTCTTATGAAACACATAACTTTTTCTTAGTTTTCTTTGTGTATGGCTAAATCTATTTTTAAAAGATTATTTATCCGTTTCTTTTTGCCAAATGCAATATAATTATTTCTATTAAATTTCATGAAGTAAATTGCTATAATTATCCTTATTGCTCTATAAAGAAATCAAGAAACTCAGAGTTTAAGTAATTTTTCCAAAAATCACATAAAATTCCAAATCTTTTGCTTATTAAAGAGTTCTTTATCTAGGAAGCAAAAGTCCCATGGTTTTTAAATTAACTAACAGATACACATGATATTTGATGTTGATAACCTATATTACAGTCTAATATTTTAAGTCAGAGGTGGGGAATGACCAGCCTGCATACTGTATAAGGCCCCCAAAATCATTTGGTCTGGCCCAGGATGTCAACGCATTAGGGGTGAGTTAGTTAAATGTTTGATCAAATATTGCAGGCTACTTTTTAACTTGATAAGTTTGTATGGCCCCTGATGATGTTATAAATATTGAAATGGCCCTGGCAGAAATAAAGTTTCCCCACCCCTGTTTTAAGTCAATGTTAGCCCCAGCCGAAACCAGTTTGGCTCAATGGATAGTGTCAGCCTGTGGATGGAAAGGTCCCAGGATCTATTCTGGTCAAGGGCATGTACCTCAGTTGCTGGCACAGCCCCTCTGGGAGGCAGGTGATCCATGTTTCTCTCTCATAGATGTTTCTAACTCTCTATCTCTCTCCCTCTCTGTAAAAAATCAATAAAATATCACAAAAAAAAAAAAAAAGAATTTAGCATCAAATTATATACTGAGCATGGAGAAGTAACAACTCTATGCTAATTGCTCTATTACCCATCATCTTATGTTTCAAAATACACTTAAACTTCCAGCTCTGGATCTGCCACTGAAACTGAAAGAAGTGAGAGCGGAGACTCTTCTTTCGGAAGCTTTCAAGGCTGTGACTGAGCCTTAGTATTCCATCAGTTATCCCGCCACTGCCTGAACCTATTTCTCAACTCCCACTCTTCACTTGCCAGAAATTCATTAGTAGGAGCCAGGTGCTTGAGCTAGCCCCTGCCCTCATCCCAAAGATTACATAAGAATCTGGTAACTTATTTCACAACTAACATTAACAAACATTAAAATCCAAATGAGCCGAAACCGGTTTGGCTCAATGGATAGAGCATCGGCTTGGAGACAGAAGGGTCCCAGGTTTGATTTCGGTCAAGGGCATGTACCTTGGTTGTGGGCATATCTCCGGTGGGGGATGTGCAAGAAGCAGCTGATCAATGACTCTCTCTCATCAATGTTTCTAACTATCTCTCTCCCTTCCTTTCCGTACAAAATCAATAAAAATTATATATATATATATATATATATATATATATATATATATATATATATATATATATATATATATATATAAAATCCAAATGACCCTGGGAAGAGTTAGCCTTAAAAAAAATTTTAACTGTATTTATTGATTTTTAGAGAGAGAGAAATATCGATTTGTTTTTCCACTTATTTATGTATTCATTGGTTGAATACATAAATATTTGCCCTGACCAGGGACCAAACCCACAATTTTGGGGAATCGGGAAAGCGCTTTAGCCAACTGTGCTACCCGGGCATGGCCTAAGAGCTTTTAAGGTAAGGCCTTTGACTATTAAAGTTAACAAAACGTCTGTGCCACTTAGTGTCATTTTAATATTCAAGCGGTTTTTAAAAAGGAGGGTAATAGGGTGGATTGGAAAGATCAGTCAACATACAGTCAAAATACCTGGATCCTAACTCCCTTAAGCCTCTTTGTGCCTCAGCTTTTCTTCTGCAAAATGATGGCATTGAACTAGCTAGTCTTTAAGGACTCTTTTAGCTCTATCTATATTTATTTTACATGTATAGCAAGGACATACTAGATATCTATCTATATATAAAAGCCTAAGCGACCGGCTGACCAGCCGACCAACTGGTAGCTGTAACATGCAATGGCCACCAGGGGACAGACGCTCAACACAGGAGCTGCTGAGCTGCTATGATTTGGCAGCGGCCATTCTCAGGTGACACACCCAGAACCAGAGAGGAGGGAGCCCGATTCCAGGGTGTGTCACCTGAGAACTGCCCTCTCGCAATCCAGGACCCCTCGGGGGATGTTCGGAGAGCCAGTTTCGGCCCAATCCCCTCAGGCCAGGCCAAAAGACCCCACCGATGCATGAACCCATGTGCCAGGCCTCTAGTACATTATAATGTTTATTAAAATGGAAATTGAAAATCACTTCACTATCCATCAAAATGGGATTGGTTAAACTAACTATGGTATGTATACATACACACGTACTATAGTACACATACACACATATAAATTCTATGTAGCTAGTTAAGTGATGATGGGGTTTTATATTTATTGCTGGAGAAAGATGTCATAACATACTGTGGAATTTTTTTAAAGTGGGCTTTAAATAATTCCTATTTGACAAAGAAATAAAGTATTTTAAATCAGAAAACATTCTCCTAAAAATCTTGTTATTTCTAGATGATAGGATTAAAAGCGTTTTTTACTTCTTGTCCATTTTCCTACAATGTTTGGGTATTTTATAGGCATAGTATATTTTCATAATAAACAAGAAAGTTATTTTTAATTTGGAGAAATATAGTAAAACGTGCATAGCAAATAGTAGATCCTTTCCTATGAGCCAGTTTGGATAAAGAAGAAGGCCAGAGCAAGAACAAATCAGCCGTGAACTCAAGGAAAACCTTGTCTGAATATTTTCATTAATAACTCAGATAACGAAGTAAACATGCACCAAGAAGGTAAAGAACTATCTTGTTACACGAACTGGGCAGAGCTGATCTGTCTTCCTTGGCCATTTGTCATCACCGGTGATGGGAGATGGATTGGCCTGACCGGCACTCTCATCTCCCCAATCCATCCCCTGCACAATGGGAGCATCTGTTAAGCCGTCAGGCCGGCCATTGGATCCAATCCAAGGCTAACCATCTTGTGACAGGATTAATCCCATCACTGTTTCTTTATTAGTGTGCTTTCATTATTTTAGAGTTCCCTAAGGTTGCCTAGTCAATCTTGGTAATTAAACTTATCACTCAAAACAAATTTAAAAAAAGAAGAAGAAAAAAACCCCCACCAGAACGAATCCTTAGAAGATCCACGAGATCAAATAGAGATTCATGAATGATAAGTTAGCAAAGGAGGAAGAATAAGCTTCCTAAATACAAAATGGTGCTGGCAGTTTGAAAGGATCATGGTGGAATCACTTTAAGTTTGGGGTGTCGAACTCAATCAGAGAAGGGGCCAAAATCTAAAATCCAGCCTAAATCGCGGGCTGAATGGTTTACTGAACAGTCATAAACTGTCATTGTGATGGAAACGCAGCGGAGTGCAGTGATGACAGCGCGGTGCGGGCCAGTTTGCAAGGCCTGGCGGGACGGATTTGGCCCGAGGGCCTTGTGTTTGACACATGTGCTTTAAGTCAAGGGCAGCCTGCATATAATTAAGGTATTTTATGAATGTACTTACTATTTATTTTATCATATTAGTATGATAGTATTTTATCATACTAGTATTTATGAATGTACTTACTATTTATTTTATCATATTCTATTTCCTGAAAGGAGTTTTAAAAATATTTTTATTGATTAATTTTTAGAGACACAGAAACATCAATTTGTTGTCCCACTTATTTACATGCATTGGTTGCTTCTTGTATGTGTCCCGATTGGTGATCGAACCTGCAACCTTGGCGTAAGAAGATGCTCTAACTGTCTGAGCTACCCCCACCAGAGCAGCTTCATTGTATTAGTCTTTTCTTCCCAACTAGGTTGTATATAATGCCTGATTCTTAAAAGCATGTCTTTAGTTTCTCTTCTATGATCCAATAATGCTGCACTGTGATAGCATTGTTATGGGCTTACATAAAAATATACTGAAGATTTAGTCATCAACATACATACGTAGTAGCCACTGGTTGCTTTAACTCGCAAAGCCATGTTACAGAGCCTGGCTCTCCTCCGGGACCCCACAGAAGACATGGTGACCACAGGGTGACCTTATGTTCCAGTGTACTTTAGACAATCCCCTGGTATACACCTTTCATCCTGGCAGAATCACCAATAGTGTTCCCTTGTGCTCTCAAAAAGTGTATGAGTTATACAATGATCCTATTGGCCAGGCATCACTAAGGGGCTTCCGGGTAAATTCCAACATACAAAAAGCAAATGAAAACTTTGTGGCAAAAGACGACCACAAAGTACAAAGTTAAGATTACATTACCTACTTGCTCTTTCCTAACACAGTTATCTCTATATAAATTTAAGTCAACTCTGCCCTCTACTGTCTTATGACAGTATTATGACATCATGAAGATCACCCTGTTGGGCTGCATGAAAGCAGGTTGCATTAGTCCTGCTGATTCCTTTAAGAGGGCTGGTCCTCAATCCTTGCCTACTGCTCTCCTAGCTTTTAAAAACTCCCAATCCCTATGCCACACCCCCAACCAATTAAATCAGAGTCTCAGGGAATGAGACCCAAGTGACAATTTTTGTTAAAACTCCCCAGGTGCTATCAAATGTATAGAAAAGGCAGAGAACCATGGCTTAGAACAGGGGTGGGGAACCTTTTTTTTTCTGCCAAAGGCCATTTGGATATTTATAACACCATTTGCTGGTCATTCATAATTATCAAGTTAAAAATCAGCCTGCTATATTTGGTCAAACACTTAATTAACTCACCCCATAAGGCCTTGGCAGGCCCAGACGTTCCCCACTCCTGGCTTAGAGTGTCAGATCCAGTCATCTGTCGTGGTTCATGTAGTTTTTGATTCATAGCCCAGACTATATATCCCAACTCCTAATGATGTCTGGAGAAGGAGATTGGAAGAAGGGGATTGGAGATTGGAAGAGAAAAAAGAATGTATCAGGACAAATCTACATCGCTACCAGGGAGAGGGCAGACGACATTTAAAAACGTTCCAAGGGATAGTATCTTCCTTGGGTATAATTTTTTAGAATTTATAGTGATGATATAGAGAGTACCTACTTGGAAGTAAATCTGGTGTTTAGCCATCAGTTTTGATGCCGCAGCTCAGCCTTAATTCTGTGTTGATGGAATTATCTGCTGAAGAAGTTCCAAGAAAGTTGGAGCTGAAGCCAGGGTCAAATGAGGTAGAGCCCATTGCATTAAAGACTGCTTCCTTTCTCTTGGATGCTCAGAGGCTTGTTAATGGAGTGCATCATAAGGGAAAGCACTGGGTGAAAGCCCAGGAAATCTGCGGGAGTAGACGTTGCACTAATGAGAGCATTACCTAAATTAAGTCTCTTGGGGGAAGGGGATCCCCAAGGAGATAAGAGAAGAAAGAGAAAGATATAGAAAAATCATCAATGACCAGCATGAGGGAGACAGCGTTTGCAAAAAATTAATCAGTAAGTAGGTTCTTAATTATAAGCCCAAAATTTACTTCCCACTTCCTTTTTCTAAAGTTCACTAGAGAAAGCTCATGGACCTAGTGTCTGAGACTGACCCTGTTAGATGAGATTTTTTTTTTTCTCTTAAGAGAAACTCTTAACCAAAAAAGTAGGCTCAGCCAAAAGTGTAGGCATAAGACAGAAGGCGTCAGTGGGGAATTTTGACAGTGAGCATCAGGGTAAAAATCTCCTGTGAAACAGCAGAGACCTCCTCATACTAAATGGATGGGCCTTAGCTGAGTAGCTCAGTTGGTTAGAGCACTGTCCCAATATGCCAAGGTTTCAGGTTCCATCCCTGGTTAAGGCACATACAAGAAGCAACCAATGAATGCATAAACGCATAAATAAGTGGAACAACAAATCGATGTTTCTCGTTCTCTCTCTCCCCTCCCCCTCCTCCCTTCCTCTTTCTCTAAAGTCTATTAAAAAATAAGAATAAAAGGATGGGAGAGGAAGATGTGCATGACAGATGGTGATGTTCTTCTACACTGCGCATGAGATTGCATTATTCAGTTCCTCCATCCTGCCAAAGGCAAGACTTCGCTTTAGTGGGGACAGAGTAGAGGTCTGAAAGCAGCATCAGGAATTATTCTAAATGATTCTCACTGTGCTGATTCTATGTCTGTGGAACACCTCCTTTTAAAAGGATACTTTTAAAAATTCCTTTGCAAGAAGTAGAGACAAAGTAAAAATGTTTCCACAGACGTATTGATTCATAAGGATAATTCTTATGAATCAATACGAACTCTTTTCTGGGTCACAGAGCCCTCTGAGTATCTGATTAAAGCTATGGACCGTCTCTACCGAGAAAATTTGACATTTTTCATACATAATTCTATATATAGGTTCATCTGACATTAAGAATCCTTGATTTGTAAAATAACTTTCTGCAAATGGATTTATTAAAATTTCTGTAGCCCTAGCCAGTGTAGCTCAGTTAGTTGGGCATTGGTCATTCTGTGCACAAAAGAGTTGCTGGTTCAATTCCCGGTCAGAGCTTGATCCCATGCAAGAAACAGCCAATGGATGTCTTGCTCTCATATTGATTTCTTCTCTCTCTCTCTCTCTCTCTCTCTCTCTCTCTCTCTCTCTCAAAAATGTATTATAATAAAATATTTATTAAGAGTTTATATACACAAATCTTTCAATTGAACATCCCATACACACTAGGTTACACCATAAAAAGTCCTTGTCCTCTACCTACTTATAATCTAACATATAATGCCATACAGGCGCATAAAGGACATGCAGTTGCTACATTGAAAAACATTTTCATCTTCCTAAGAAGTGGAAGTGACATGTTGAGAGGTGATGGGCAACAGCAGAGTTATCTAAGGGTCCATAAGTTCTTTTTAATATAATCAGGTAATTTAAAGAAAAAAAAATATTGCATGCCCCCATTGCAAGGTACAGGGCTAGACCATGAAGGGGATCAAAGGTGAGGATCCTATGGTCTTTGTCTTCAAGTAGCATTTACTCTACAAGGCAGAGATAGGAAAAGCACACACCGTACTCTGATATGAGGTAGAATTTATTAAATGCTATATAAAGTTTATAAGCAAAGTATCTTGGGGGAGGGTTCAGACAGCAAGATCACATTTTACAGGATGTGTAAAATGACCTCCACACCATCTTCTACTTTCGTTCTGGGTGAATCCCTTGTTGTTTTCATGGGGGAATTTCACATTGACCTCCTGAGAGAGCAAGACCAAGTGACCTCCTCTTTTTCATGCCTATAGATCAGTGTGAATATAAAGAGAGAAATGGTAAACCAAAGCCGTATTGTGACTGACTTTAAAAGCCAGGGTGAGGAACCTGTGCCTAATTCAGGTGACAATGGGAATTTGTTGAAGGCTTTTAAGCAAGGCACAGATAGGATCAGAACTGTGCTTTGGGAAAATTAACCCGGCAGCAGTGTGTAGGAGAGCTGGAGTGGGGAGAGACAGAAGACAGGCTATTACAGCAGGCAAGGTGAGAAGTAAAGGGGCCTGAACTAGGACGGGGGCTGAGGAAGTGGAAAGCAGGATGGATGCCAGACTGGGAAATTTGTGAGCCACTGGGGGGTTGATTGAAGGATTTAGAGAACCCTCAAAAATTTCCTTAGCATTTTAGAGATGTCCTCTAAATGTCAGCTCCTGCTGTGGACACATATAGTTTCTGTCTGGATAGAAAGGGGCCCAGCTACATGGAGAAGATTAGGTCCACTTCAATCACCTGTGGATGACTAACTGTTGAATCCTTTATCTGTTCTTTTCCTATCTGCATTTTCTTCCTCTCTTGCTCTAGTAAGCTTCTTGCTTCGAAATCAGAGGAAGAAAGGCACTGTGAGCAATTTCAAAAATCAGAATTCATTCTAAGCTAATAAAATGCTATCTATAATCCAACACAGAACATACATTCCTTATCATATCATTTTAAAAGTCCTTCCTTAGTCCTGGCTATTTCTTGAACTTTCACTATATTTTTTCCCCTCCCTTTCCTACCAAATGTATCACAAGGTCAGCCTTCCTTCACATATTTCTTGAATCACCATCATTCATCCTTCAGCCCATAAAACAATGGGGTCCACCTCTACAACTACAGTCAGATAGCACCCCTCCAAAGACCCCTGGCAACCTCACCACCAAATGCTATGAATTTCTCAGTCTTAGTCCTCCTTGCCTCTTTCCAACATTTGGCTCTGCAGGTCCTCTCAAGCTTGAAACTTACTTTTCTTTTGTTCCTCCGGACTGTACACCATCCTGTTTCCTCCCACCTCTGGGCTCTCTCTCCTGCTTTCTTTGCACATTGCATCCCCTCCTACTCTGCAAAGTATAATTGCAGCCCAAAGGTAATCTTGGACTATCTACTATTTATGATCTTGAAGGAGAAAACTTTTTCATTCAGTTTCAACACTTGACAGAATTCCTAAATCCACACCTCTAGCCATCCCCACCTGACTCAGCTCCAGTTTAATATTTCCTCAGTTCCAGGTGGACATTTCCACATGGATGTCTCACACTCATTATGTCTGAAGGGGAGCTCATTGATTCCCCCCAAGATACTAATTTCTCTTAACTCCCCCACATTTACCAACAATACTAATTTCTCAACTTTTGGGTTCTAAATCTTGAGTCATTCTTGATTGTTCCCTCTCTTTATGTAGTTAACCAGTTACTCTACTCCATCAACCCTGCTTTTGAAAACTCTCTTGAGTCCATCTCTTCTATCCCTTTCTCCTGCCACTACTGTCGACTCTCATCAACATCTCAGGCATTTCCAACCCTAGTTTTT
This sequence comes from Pipistrellus kuhlii, assembly GCF_014108245.1. Classification (NCBI taxonomy): domain Eukaryota; kingdom Metazoa; phylum Chordata; class Mammalia; order Chiroptera; family Vespertilionidae; genus Pipistrellus; species Pipistrellus kuhlii. Next base: position 19,078,448 of record NW_023425404.1, on the reverse strand, counting down.
CTTTCTTCTCCTTTCAATACATTGAACACTTTAGTTGAGGACATTAATCTTCCAAAACCATTTTGTTGTAGTTATCATTCCCTGCTCAAAACTCTTCAGTAAAATTATTCAACAACAGGATAAAATTCAAATTTCTTAATCTAGCATTTAATATCCTCCACTACCTGTTCTTTGCATGCTTCTAATCTTATCTCACACAAACCCTCAACACAAATTATCTTCTCCAGCTAAAGCGATCTTCCAATTGCTCCCCAAATATATCATATCCTGAGAGCCTACATTTGCACAACCCAGAGGGCACCATTCGCAAGGAACACAATGTGAACAGTGTCCCCTGAGCTGCAGCGTGGCTGCCTTTATCCTCACATTCGTGTGGGTACCTTTGATCCTGGTATTCTCCTTTAGAATGCTCCCTTCTTGCCTCTGCCCTAACTCTTCCTTCCAGGCCCAGCTCAAGTTCTACAGCCCCACCCACTGCCCCAGCTATTGATACTCACTCCCGCCCCTTAATTCCTAGACCACTGATCCATAGATAAGATGACCATATAATCAATCGTCCACACTATGAAGTTTGAGAATTAAAGGGGCACGATCACTCTGGAACAGCAAGCATTAACTGGAACTATGCAGGACAAATTGGGGTTTAGGATCAGTTACTCACTAGTATATATTACTCATTTGGGACTCAATATGTTTTATCTGGCAGTTCTAGTTTTTGTTTGTTTATTTGTTTAGATGTGTAAACAAAAAAATTATTTTTACTTTTTAAAAGATTTAAAATTGATTTTTAGAGATAGAGGTAAGAAGAGGGAGAGAAAGAGAAACATCAACATGAGTGCAACATTCATCGGCTGCCTCCTGCATGCTCCACACCAGCGATCAAGCCTGCAACTTGGCCATACCCTAACTGGGAATCGAACTGGCAACCTTTCAGTGCACAGCACAATGCCCAACCCAATTGAGCCATACCAGCCAGAACTAAATGTATGTTTGTATTTTTAAAAATATATTTTTATTGATTTCAGAGAGGAAGGGAGAGGGAGAGAGACGGAAACATCAATTAGGAGAATCATTGATTGGCTGTTCCTCTACAGCCTCTACTGGGGATGGAGCCCACACCCTGGCATGTGCCCTTGACCGGAATTGAACCCGGAACTCTTCAGTCTGCAGGCTGAAGCTCTATCTACTGAGCCAAACCAGCTAGGACATGTATGTATGTATTTAAATGTACATTCCTTTTATCCTCAATACAATAAGCCCTCTGAGTATAAGTCATATGTATTACCTCTTTATTTACCTGATGCCTGGCCAGCATCTTACATAAAATATACACTAAAAACTGTTTGTTTATCATGATGGGATCTTTACTGTTATTTAGGAATGAAACTTGGGCTAGGAGTAAATGTTCAAAAGCAGTAAATTAACCTAATTATCATTCTGGCAGGAAGACAAATTATCTGTGTCCCTAGATATGGACATCAAAAAATGTCCTCAAGTTTTAGGTGAGGGCTGGATTGTGGACTCTGGACATGGTTCTGCCTTGTTCCCTAGTAACATCCACTCTCTAGACAGCATTGCTCTGTCATGATGCCTCACAAAGGAAAGCTGACAGCCCCAACCCGAGGCTTACGTAACACATCAAAATAAAACTGCCTCTAAGAAAACGCTGCTGTGGCTAACTGACCCGAAACCAGATATTTGGAGGAGGTTTTGATCTGCCTGACTTATTTTGCTTCATGAACATCTGGCCCCAGTTCAGCGTTATCTCTGCTAACCTACCAGCAAACAAAGAACGAGAAGGAAGCAGACCTACCGTAACAACAGAAAAAGATGGCATGCACTCATGGCAGCTCAGGCTCCAGAAGAAAACCAGAACACAAACTGAAAAACGAAAGACATGTGGGAAAGAGAGAATCAGGACGAATCATCTTGGAGTAAATACTTAACAGAGAGCAATGCTACCAAAGAGCGTCAAGTCAAAATCCAGTGGGGGTGTGAGTGGACGTGGAAAAGCTCCTGGAAGGCAAACCATTTTGTTCAAAGTGACCGTTGAGACCTTATGAAAAATCCCTCCTGCCTAGCAAGTGACTTTTTTACACAGAATCGGATAAGGAAGTTGGCCTTTGATTATTCCTGAAAGTTGGTCCTCAAAGAGATTTCCTCTGTAAAGCTTTGGCCTACGGTTTTTGCTTCTATCAAGCAGCAATCTCTGAGCCCCTCCAATTTGATGAAAAGCTCCCAAACATTCCCAGAAACGCCCTTCTTCCTTCTACTCAGGATTTAGAAAAACTTTTTTTTATTGATTTCAGAGGGGAAAGGAGAGATAGAGATAGAAATATCAATGATGAGAGAGAATCATTGATTGGCTGCCTCCTGCATGCTCCCTATTGGGAATCGAGCCCAAAACCAGAACATGTGCCCTTGATTAGAATCAAATCTGGGACCCTTCAGTCCACAGGTCAATGCTCTATCCACTGAGCCCAACCAGCTAAAGCAGGATTTTTTTTTTTTTAATCTTCACTGAGAATATTCTTTCCACTGACATTTTTTTTTAAGAGAAAGTGAAAGGGAGGGAGGGAGGGAGGGAGGAGGAGGAGGAGGGGAGAGAGAGAGAGAGAGAGAGAGAGAGAGAGAGAGAGAGAGAGAGAGACACGTTGATGTGAGAGAGAGACATCAATTAGTTGCCTTCTGCCCTCACCCTGACCTGGGCCAGGGATCAAACCTGAAACCGAGGTTTGTGCCCTTGACCAGGAATTGAACCCTTGATCCTTTGATCATTGGGCAATGCTCTAACCACTGAGAAAAACTGGCCAGGACTATGTAGGATTTTTTATACTACACCTCTCTGGAAATATTGAATATATGACCTCTTGGAGTTCCCAAACCTTTTATTTGGTTATCTCAAATAAGGTCATAGTCTACTTTGGAAATTTTAAGCTCAAAATAAACTAATAATGGCAGATGTGCTGTTGTATTGTATTGTATTTTTTTTTTTTTTAATCCTCACCCCAGGATATTTCTCCATTGATCTTTAAGGGAGAGTGGAAGAGAGAGGGAAAGACAGAGAGAAACATCGATGTGAGAGAAACACACCGATTGGTTGCCTCCTGCATGCACCGGACCAGGGCCCGGGCCTGGGAGAAGCCTGCAACCAAGGTACGTGCCCTTGTCCAGAATCAAACCCGGGACTCTTTGGTCCGCAGGCCGACGCTCTATCCACTGAGCAAAACCAGTTAGGGCTGTAGTGTATTTCCTATCCCTTTTGATCATTCTTCTGCCTTTCCCCCTTATTTTTCATTGCTTTCCTTCTGCTTTATGTCACTTCACTCTCTCTCTCACCCCATCTTTCCTCAGATACATTTAGGGCCCTTGGTTGCAGGCAGGGCCAATACTGTACATTTTTTTAAAAATATTTTTTTATTTTTGATAGTATTACAGATATCTCCCATCCCTCCCCATCAGCGCCCCTCCTCCAGCTTACACCCCTCGTCCCCCCAGGTCTTCACTGCTCTATTGCCCGTGTCCATAGGCTATGCATATAAATATATGAGTGATTCGGTTTATACCCACATTGAGGTATGTCAGTCTGTTGATACTGTAGATTTAAGCGCTCATCTTCTTAGATGCAGAGGAGTATATTAGAAAACTTCTTGAGAGTTCTTCTACCTCTGGGATTCTCTGGGGCTACAGTTAATAACGATCCCTTGATTATCAACCTCTTCTGATATCTTTATTAGATTCTCTGGACTCCTGTTTATCAATGCAGCTAACATTGATGAAATTCTTAATACATATATCAGACCCTGTGTAATTCTCACAGCAACTTGATGAGGTAGGCGTATTCCCATTTTGCAAATGAGGGAAAAGTCCCAGAGGAGTCCCTTGCCCAATGTGTCACAGCTAAGTGATGGAGCTGGGATGTGACCGCACGTCAGTATGTCTCCACAAAACCACTTGGCAGGAAATGTGATGCTGATATATATATTAGGAAGGATCCTGAGCAATTTTAAAATTCATTATATGCTAACAGCCATCAGGGCTGCGTTAGGTATAATTATGAAGTCTCTCCTGACTTAGGGTCGAAACTTGATCCTTCACATGAAAAGATTGAATGCTACTTGGATCTAAGCCACCTGCTGCTCTGTGCTCCAGCCTCCCAAACTTGTTTTCCCACGCCTCTGAACTTTTACACATGCTGTTCCTCCTCTCTAGGGAATACCCTGTTCAATTCCTCTAATGTCCCAAAATCTGCTGAAATATCAGCTCTTTTGGAAACTGTTTACTACCACCGTGTGCCTCCTCTGCCCAATGTCTTCCAGGCTGAGATACCTGCCCTGTCTCTGGGCCCCACTAGCATCCCTAAGAGCAGTTATTATATTATATTGTGATCACTGTGTTTTGTTTTGTTTTTAATATATTTTATTGATTTTCCACAGAGAGGAAGGAAGAGGGATAGAGAGCTAGAAACGTCGATGAGAGAGAAACATCAACCACCTGCCTTCTGCCTCCTGGGGATGTGACCGGAATCGAACCTGGGACCCTTCAGTCCACAGACCACGCTCTATCCACTGAGCCAAATCGGTTTCAGCTGTTTGTTTGTTTTTCCCCCCACCATTCTCTCGGGTCATAAGATACTTGAAGGCTGGCATAAAGTAGGTATTCCAAATGTTTCATGAATTGAATCAAGTTGAATTCCTGAGCTTTAACATTATCATATTACTTCTTCCAGGCATACTAACACTCTGAGCACTGTTTTAAATGTTGTAATGAAAGGCTCTCTGATGTAGGCATCTCAAGCATTAACTGAATTGGTGAGAGTGGCCAAGAAACCACACTGGTAGAGGAGTCGCATGCCCTCCTTCAACTGAAATGAACCAACCATTATGAATCCAATTATCTATAAAAGAAAACGGCAACATAGTGTAGAGAGCCAATTAAAATTAAGAAGATGCTGCTAAACTTCCAGAAAAGAGGTGGCAAACTGAACGGGAAGTTTACAGATCATTTCCTAGAGAGCAATGAGGTGTTAAATGGGATGACATTAGGGTACATTGCTCTCTTGGTGAGTCATCCAGGCCCTCGGCAGAATCTTCCTTTGGTGGGCACAGCATGAAGACATGACTCAGCAATATATTCTTGGTGAGTAATTGGAGGATATTGGGCCTAAAACAATTTTATCTTAAACCCAAACTCCGTCTCCTAAAAAATGTTTGTTAATGTGAAAAATGTTTTTCAAATGTTAAAAGCTTTGAAAGCAATGACCTGGAGTTAATAGAATGAAGACAAAATGAGATGGGTGGAATGGTGGTTGCTTTTGGCCATGGAATTTGAGGTCAAGTGGTGGCATGGGTGAAACTGTGTGTTCAGTTTTTTAAATCAATCAACAGACATTACTGAGAGCCCATTATGTGTCAGGCATAAAATGTTAAAAGCTGGGAAATGTGTATCATTCCCAAGGAGTCCCAGTCAAGTGGTGCATCCCATAATAGGGGAGTTGAATAAAGTGTGGTTATAGAAATCTAGAATAGGAAACTAATATCCAGCCTTCATAGAAGAGGTGAAGTTTGAATTATATGTCTGGGCAACTAAGTATGACTTCAACAGGGAGAGAAAGGACCACTCTGGGCAGAGAGAGAGCACACAAAAAGCTTGAAAGAAAATACTTGAAAGAATTTGGTGTGGTTAAGGCCATGAGAAGTTCGGTGAGACTACAAGTAGGAAATGTGTGAGGACAAGGGCAGGAGAGCAGGAGAGGTGGGGAGCAGCAGGGCATGAGGAGAGAGAACTAGACTGAGGCCAAATTTTAAAAGGCTTTGAATGCAGTGGGGAATGAGGGAGCTTTTAAAGCAGTGGCATAATACATTTAGTATAGTGTACATTCCTGGCACTGTCTCCTGTAGATGCTTAATAACGTGCCTCAGCTCTCTCAACCTCGGAATGTACTTTCACAGTAGCTCTCATGGAAGATTTTGTAAAGAGCAAGGAGTACAAGGAACCAGAAGTGGCGTTGGAAATCTGTGATTAGGGCTCCCTGCCTCTTTGGATCTCTGGGTAACTTTCCAAGTCTGCTTCCCGGAGGATCCTGGCTTGTCACTCTCTCTCCATCATCGTGGTTGCTGTCCCTAACACAGCTCTTTAACAGTGTCCTCTCCAACACAACATGCACACTCAGGCTTTTCAAGTGCACACAAACCACCCTGTACAAATTAAAGTACACAGTCTCACATTACCCAATTCAGCTAGACACACATTCACGCATCGAGCAGGCTGTTAGTCATTACCAACCCCCCTTTCCTAATTCATTATCCTCCCTTCTACTTTAGACCGCATGCTTATGGTGGAAGTTATTTTCCTTAACACACTTGAATCTTGTGTATCATTTTATAAAACAACCGTGAGAAGTAGATATATTAATTAGTGTCATTATTTTACAGGTGAGAAAATTGAAGTCCAGCCAATAAGCAGCTTGCTTAAGGTCCTACTATTATTAAGATACAATTACCCTGTTTCCCCGAAAATAAGACAGTGTCTTTTTTAATTTTTGCTCCCAAAGATGCACTAGATCTTATTTTCAGGGGATGTCTTATTTTTCCATGCGCTAGGTCTTATTTTCGGAGGATGTCTTATTTTCGGGGAAACACGGTAGGACCAGAATCTCAGATCTTAGCTTTACTTTATGAGGATATTCCCCAAATATTTCTTGCAGGACCCTTCAGTTCTCAGGCAAATGCTCTATCCACTGAGCCAAACTGGCTAAGGCTCCCTTGCTTTTAAATGCTGTGTGCTTGAAAGCTGGAGCTTATAATCTGAATAGCTATGAGAACCACAAAGGAGGAAAGTACAACTTGGCCCCTGAACTAAAAATAAATAAATAAATAAATAAATAAAAAGACTGGTCTTGACCCTTTCGGCCAGGCTCACAGTGTTAGCCTGGAATTGCTGCTAATTCATTCATGCAAGGCAGATGATACTAGATAAAGACAACCACTTCAGTTTCACACTTCCCTTGAGACCATGGAAAGAATGACACGCACCTTCACCAAGCAGTTGGACTCCTGCTTGGAGATGAGCTTCCTTCCATCTCTGACATTGGTCTGACTGCCAGTGGTTCCATAAAAGCTGTGGGGCGCTTCCTCGCCCCTTTAAATGAAAGGTGACGAGGACAGGTATACTCAGCACCACATCCTTCTTGGCTTCAGGCATCATAAAAGGCAAAAGAAGCTGAAATTGGTTTGGCTCAGTGGATAGAGCGTCGGCCTGTGGACTGAAAGGTCCCAGGTTCAATTCCGGTCAAGGACATGTACATTGGTTGCGGGCACATCTCCGGTAGAGGATGTGCAGGAGGCAGCTGGCTGATGTTTCTCTTTCATTGATGTTTCTAGCTTTCTATCCCTCTCCCTATCTGTAAAAAAATCAATAAAATATGTAAATAAAATAAAAGGCAAAAGAAAAGAAGTGCTAGAAAGAGGATGTTGGGGGATTCAAACTGAACTCTTAAGAGGAAAATTTTAATCTTGTCCTGTGACAAAGTTTAGCATATGTAATTGAATAATGTTAACATTTACAGCTACCTAAATGGATTCATTTAGCAAGAAGTAATTTCATGCATTAACTGCAATCCGTGAGTATATTTGATATACGTTATTGACATCGCATGTTTCTTAAAGAGAACATCCTATTAGAAGGTAATCCTTAGATATTTCCTACAAATTTTGCTTTAACATAATTACGTAGAAAAGAAAATAGATTTGGGGGGTAAACTTTTTCAAACTTATTGTACACCACTACTTGATCATTCCTTTCTAGTGCTAATTTCCCTCTTCTTTGTAGTCTCTGTTTTCCTGTCTTCCACCTGCCATCCTCACAGGCATTCATATGCCTATTACCATAATCTTATGTTAATTTCTGGTCTTGTCCACCTCCTCTTGCAGTCTCACTTGCTGACTCTCTTCCCTGAGCATGGTTATATTTGAATAGGGAGCTTCGCTGGGTGGGTAGCCATTAGCTCTTAAAATTTTGTGCCTATGAATAAGATGACCTTTTTATTCACTTTCTCATTTTAATAACAAGATACCATATCACTCTTAAAAGTAAAGATGTTAGTAAATATGTAGACTGATTCTCATGCTGCAGAACATAAAATAAGTCCATACTAAAGAACTTAATTCTTGAGATCTTTGCAGGGTGATTTTTAATAAAATTTTTTTTTTAAAAATCATGAACATTCTCTATTAGGGATGAGGCAGAAAGCTATAGATCTCCCCCTTGTGGTTCATGTTCGTGTTTGCCTTTTGCATATCCAATTACTTCCAGTTTCCACCAGTCCCAATAAAATGCTGCTAAAATAATCTCCCTAAACCCCAACTCTGATATCCTTCTCCTGCTCAAACTTTCAGTGGCTCCCTATCACCTACACGATAAAATCCAAACTCGTTGGTATGGTCCACCTGGAATTCCTATATGAAACACTCAGCTTTTTGAAACCCTATACACTACATTCTTCAAGACCCAAATTCCTCTTTTGCAATCCCCCATCTGCCAGAAGTCTCTCCATCTGGTGGTCTAAAACCACAAGCTTCCAGTCATAGGCATTTGTGCTCACTTCATCTCACAGATTCTATTGTGAATCTCTGGAGACTAGAAAAGGAACATCTTTTTCATCTTCCTGTTGTCTGCATGGTTCCTTGCACAGAAATGGCACTCAACAAATGTCTATAGAATTGAATACAATAGGTACAGTGGTTAGTAATGTTAAATGTCACCATTAGGCTTTAAAAATAAAGGATACATTTAAAAATCAATAAAAAGAAAGAGAATTGCTTAGACCAGCCTTGTGTATTAGAAATATAATTTAAGCTACATTTGTAATTTTATTTGTTGTTTTTTTTTAAATATATTTTATTGATTTTTTACAGAGAGGAAGAAAGAGGGATAGAGAGTTAGAAACATCAATGAGAGAGAATCAATGATCAGCTGCCTCTTGCACATCCCCTACTGGGGATGTGCCTGCAACCAAGGTACATGCCCTTGACCAGAGTTGAACCTGGGACCCCTCAGACTGCAGGCCAGCACTCTAGCCACTGAGTCAAACCAGTTTTGGCTACATTTGTAATTTTAAGTTTTCTGGTAACCAAATTAAAAAAAGAAATAGGTGAAATTGATTTTAATAATTAGCCCATTTACTCAATATCAGTATAAAAATTACTAATGAAATATTTTACTTTTTTTCATACTAAGTTTTCTAAATCTAGAATCAAAGATGTAATTACAAGACATTTCAGTTCAAATTTGTCACATTAAAAGTCCTTTATAGACACATATGGCAATGAGCCACTTTATTAAAAAGAAGTTGAGCCCAACCTTGGCTGGTGTGGCTCAGTTGGTTGGAGCATGGACCTACATACTGAAAGGTTTGGGGTTCAATTCCTGGTCTGGGTACATACGTAGATTGCAGGTTCGATCCCTAGTTACGGCAAGTGCGGAAGGCCACCACTCAATGTTCTGATGCTTCTCTCTCTCATCTTTCCCTCTGGCTAAAATTAATAAACATATCCTCGGTTGAACCTAGGATCGGGACTGTGTCCTAGTCCTGACAGATTACTGACTAGTTTTGTTACCATAGACAAGACCTTTAACCACTTACTTTCTTGGTTTTCTCATCTGAAAATGGAAAACATACTTTTCTCACTGTCAACAACAGTTCCCAGTTTGAGTGTGAAGGAGAGGCTTTATTCCTGTGCACAATTTGCAACCAGGAAAACATATTCTCTCGTGAAAACCAAAAGTGTGCTCCACTGAGAAAAAGAAGAGGCCACCTTTTATAGAGAAACTCCCCGCCCTGTTTCCTGATTGGTCTATTTTTATGCAATCAAGGAATTCAGAAGCACAGTTCTGAAAGGTCCAGATGGCACTATCCTGATTGGTTGGAATTCTGCATTCTGATTGGTCTCTTTGGAGAACAGCTCTGACTGGTCAACAAAGATGCTGACCAGTATATAGCTTTATAGTTCCCATTGGTCCGGGCAGGTCTCACTCCATGGTTGGAACTCCCTTATAGGAGTGGACTCAGGTGGCTGCAGCACACAGTGCCGGAAACTGACAGCTCAGTTCCGTGACTTTTCCCTGACAGACGGTGGGTGTGAGAGGCCGCTGTCAGCAATGCCTGCTAGACTATGAATTTGGGCCCAGTTAACCATGAGAAGTCCTTTTTGGCAGATGTATTTCTTCTGGGGGTTCACATTACTTATCTTACAGGGTTGTAAAAGCATAAAATTAGAAAGTGAAATGTTGAAAATGTGTACTGAGAGGGCAGCATGGGGGGAGGCTAACTCCTGACCCCATTTTGTGTAACTGGACCCTAGCCCTTACCCAACCAATCAGGGCCAGCCAAAGCAGTGACATCACCATCCTTATAAAATACCTTGACCTGTTGAAGTTTGGCCTCTCTTCCACCATGCTAGCATGGAATTCAGGCTTTCTGCAATTGCATCGAACTCAGCTCCCTGGTGGTCCTTAGGGATCACAAATCTGGGTATAACATGTACAAATGGAAAAAGGCATGGCATTATAATTATTCCAAAAATAGAGTGAGCTCTGATGCACTAGTTCCTGCAGTGCTTCTTAGCACACCTGTGACTTTTAGTAATTGTTGCAGATTCTTACCAGAGGCTGAAATACCAAAGGTTACCATTTCAACACTCCAGTGGATATCAAATTCTCATATTAGCAAGCCCCATTAAACTGGCTTGCTTTAAAATGGTTATTAAAAAACAACCAGGGCAGCAATCACAAGCATTTTGAGCTGCACAGAATTGGGAAATGATGCAGAGATCACTGACCTGGCCATTTTCTATTTATCTAGTGCTTGCCTGCCACTGAGGTGCTTCTGTGACACACAGAGGACTCTAGGAATGTCATTTACTATGTTTCACATGTTCTTTTTAGGAGAGTCTCTGCAGAGCTTGAAGTGCCTCTTCCCAAACACATCAGTTATTGCTTATCCATTTGCTGGGATCTGATCTATCATTCTTACTGCCCTAAGAAATGGCTAAGGAAAAATATTTAAATTATAATTTCAGCTTTATATATGGAGTAAACCAAGGCAGCTGAAAAGTTGAACGAAAGCTGAACACGAGAAACAATTCCTTTTCTTGTGTATTGTGACTGGCAGCCCAGACTCAGGAAGACGCCTTTTAGAACTTTGTTCGTCCAAGATCCCTTCCCTCTTCCTGCCACTTGGTGCTCTTTCTCCCACCGTTTCTGAAGTCCTAGCCGTGGCTGCGTAAGAGACCCGCGTCGTGCCCTAACAACAGTTGCTAAGGGGCGGGGACTTCGACTCCTGTTCCCAGACTAAATACTCCAGGGGCGAGTACTTAGGGCGCATGCGTCAATCTCTCAGCTCTCGCGAGGTTTCGCCTTCCCGGAAGTACAGGAGGACCTTCCCTGATACCGGCGTCGCTATGTGCGGGGATTGTGTGGAGAAGGAATATCCCAATCGGGTGAGCGAGTGAGCGCCGAGAACTTCCCGCTCCGTCAGCCGTGCCCGGACCCTGGGGCTTCTCATCCCTGCGGCTGGCCTTCCCCGGGAGGCCGGGCGCGGGGCGGGCTCAGCAGCTCTGCTGTCCCAAATGGCCGGGCGCTTGACAGCTGTGGCGGCCCTTCCCCTCCGTCCCAGGCCTTGTGGGTGACATCAGCCGTCATCCCAGTTCTCTTTAATTGCAGTAGACAACCAAGAAAACCCCACCACCAGCAACCCAGTCGGCAACAGGCATTCCCTTCCCTCCCCCTGGTCTCACCCGCAAGCTTCATTTAATGAAGTTCAATTTTTCTTACAGAAATCCCTTCTAAATCCCTCCTAGATCTGGAAGGGACCTCTGAGGCCATCTGTTCCAACCCCCTTTTGTAGATGAGAAAACTAATGCCCTAGAAAGGGGAAACCACTTGCCCAAGTTCATACTGTAGTTAGTATGAGGGCCAAGACTAGAATGTAGGTTTCATGGCTGTTAATCTTTTAAATCTATGTTCCTCTCAAGCTTGGGAGGTTGCAAACTTGTTGACTCTCATGCAACATTCATGGTGTACTTACTGAACTGTTATGTGTGCGTTGGCTAGATTACAAAGGGGTACCTAAGAAGAAATAAGAGGCAGCTTCATTGCTGCCTAAGAACTTACCTTTTGGGGGAGTGTGTGATTAACAAGAATTGAGTACTACAGTCCATAAATGCCATTCAAGTTTAGAGAAAAAGGAGAGAGCATTAGGGGATAACATAGTAACCCCCCCCCCCCCCCCCCCAGAAAGCACTTAAGTTGGGACTTGAAAGTTAGTTGTGACTAGGGTAGAAAAGAATGAAGGGGGGAAATAGCAAAACAGGGATTCTTGTATTGGGTGAGAGGTAGGAAATCTCTATAGTTTCTTTAGTCTCTTAATATTTTGAGTAATATTTAGCCTTTTTATATAAAAACATGAAAACTCATATGGGACAGTCTCTTTGAAAAGAGGTTTAACATTATCAAATAAAGTTAAAGATGTGCATATTGAACGACCCTGATTTCAAAGACTACAGTAACCAAAAGAGTGTGATAGTACTGCATAGAAGATATATAAATCAAGGGAACAGAATAGTCAAAAATAGACCCGTATATGTATAGTCATCTGAGTTTTCCGCAAAGGTGCCAATGTTACTCAATGTGGAAAGGATAGTCTTTTTAATAAATGTTTCTGGAACAACTGAATATTCATAAGGAAATAAATGAAACTGGATTATTCATATCACATATGAATATTATATATGAAAATTATTTCAATATGATTGTAAACCTAAACCAACAAGCTAAAACTATAGAGTTTCTAGAAGAAAACAGGAGAAAATCTTTGTAACTTTGGGGTAAACAAATATGTCTTAGAAGACAAGCCAAAAATAAGGGAAGAAACAATAGATAAATTGGACTTCAAAAAAATCAAAACTGCCCTTCAAAAGACACCATAAAAATGGTAAAACAATGACAGGGAGAAAATATTTGTAACATGTGTCTGATAAAGGATTTGTATTTAAGAGATATTAAGAAATCTTATAGATCAGTAATCTATACTAATAAAAGGGTAATATGCTAATTAGGCCAGGTCAACCTGATATCTTCCAGATAAAGCCACGGTGGCAGGGGCCAAAGCAGAGGTGGTTACGGGTGATCAGACCGGCAGGGGAGCAAGCAGTTTGGGGCAATCAGGCTGGTGCGGGGGAGCAAGCAGTTAGGGGTGTGATCAAGCCAACATGGGGGAGCAAGCAGTTAGGGGGCAAGGACAGCAGGGGAGGGCAGTTGGAGGCAACCAGGCTGGCAGGGGAGGGCAGTTGGGGCAATCAGACTGGCAGGCAAAGGCAGTTAGGGGTGATCAGGCAGGCAGGCAGGCAGAGGTGGTTAGGGACAATCAGACAGGCAGGCAGAGACAATTAGAGGCAATCAAGCAGGCAGGCGAGTGGTTACGAGCCAAGGGTCCTGGATTGTGAGAGGGATGTCCAATTGCCCACAGGGATTGGGCCTAAACCGGCAGTCAGACATCTCCTGAGGGGTCCCAGATTGGAGAGGGTGCAGGCTGGGCTGAGGGATATTCCCCTCTCGTGCACGAACACGAATTTCATGCACCGGGCCTCTAGTAACTTATAACTCAATAAGATAAACAACCTAACTTAAAAAAAAAAAAATGGGCCCAAGACTTGAATAGTTACTTCATAAAAGAAGATACACGAATAGACACCAGGAAAAGATTGAAAAGATACTCATCTTTCTTATTCACTAGAGGCCGGTGCATGAAATTCTTGCACGGGTAGGGTCTCTAGACTGGCCAGCGATCAGGGCTGATCTGTGGGGTGGCCTTGAGGGGGGGGGGGAATCCCCCCTACTGGCACCCACCTTGGCCGGCCTAGGGCCTGTGGGCTAGGGCAGCTCCTGCATTGAGTGTCTGCTCCCTAGTAGTCAGTGCACATCATAGCAATCAGTTATTTTGCCGGTTGTTCTGCTGTTTGGTCAATTGGCATATTAGGCTTTTGTTATATAGGATAAGAGAAATGCAAACTAAAGCTACAATGAGATACCACTTTACATAGTTAGAATGGCTAAAATTAAATATAAAAATCTTATAATACCTAGTGTTGGTGAGACGGTGGAGCAACTGGAACTCACACATTGCTGGTGGGAATAGAAAATGGAAAACCTAGAAACCATATGGCAGTTTCTTATAATGTGTGTGTGTGTGTGTGTGTGTGTGTGTGTGTGTATATATATATATATAATGCTTTTACTGTATGACTCAGCAATTCCACTTCTAGTGACTTACCCAAGAGAAAGGCATATCTCCACACAAGACATACATGAATCTTATTGCTGCTTTATTCATAATAGTCGAAACCTGAAAAGAGCCCAAATGTCAGTCAGCAGATACATCCATGCAATGGTATACTACTTAGCAATAAAAATCAGCAAACTACCAATCCATATAACAACAGAGGTGATTAACATGGATATTATGCTGAGCAAAAAAAATTGAATGCAAATGAGTATACTGCGTGATTTTGTTTATATAAAACTTCAGGAGAGGCAAAATTTTAGAGATAAAAATCAGATCAGTCGGTGCCTGAGATGAGAGAGGGGTTAGAGATAAACTGCAAAGCATAAAGGAACTTACTGGAAAGACAGAAATTTTTATATCTTGATTGGGGTAGTGTTTACATTGACATGTATGTTTATTAAAAGTCATTTACCAATATCCTTATAATATGTGGGTTTTATTGTATTTAAGTTACACCTCACTAGAGTTGTGTGCTTTTTAAAAATATTTTTATTGATTTCAGTGAGGAAGAGAGAAACATCAATGATGAGAGAGAAGCATTGATTGGCTGCCTCCTGCATGCCCCTACTGGGGATTGAGCTTGCTCTGGACATGTGCCCTGACCATGCCCTGACCTGTGATAGCCCTCTGGTTCATCCTATATAAATAAAGCCTTATATGCAAATCAACCGAATGGCAAAATGATAGGTTGTTGCGACATGCACTGACCACCAGGGGGCAGACGCTCAATGCAGGAGCTGCCCCCTGGTGGTCAGTGTGCTCTCATAGGGGAGAGGGGGCGGCACCGCTCGGCCAGAAGCTGGGCTCATGGCTGGCAAATGCAGTGGTGGTGGTGGGAGCCTCTCCTGCCTCTGCAGCAGTGGAAGGAACAGTGAATAGGCAGGCAGTAAGGAGCAAGGGGTTCTGGACTGCAAGAGATTACAGGCCCAGGGACCCCCACCCCCAAATCAGTGCATGAATTTTGTGCACTGGGCCTCTAGTAGGTTTATACTCAACCACTGAGTGTGCCAGCTTGTTTTTTTAATCAAAGCAAAACACTTGTTCTTAATAGCTGGAAATTTATATTTTAATCTCAAGGTTTTCCCCTTCTTTAGCAGTTAAGTCCATGTGCCTATGATTTAATGTCTTCAAACTATATGGTTAGCTTGATTTTCCCCTATCACAGTTAATCTCTTCCTTAATACATAGCACTGAGGTGTTACTCATAAAGGAGAAGTTAATTGGAATCCAGGAATGCTTCACTGTGACATCACTTCAACTGGGCCTTATTCCCCCGACACTTCATAAACTCTTTGAGAGCAGAAACATGTGACTTAACCTCAATTTCTCCACTATTCTTTGCACAGTGTCAGGCACACAGCTTCATTGGAGAAATGTTTATTTAAATGGTTTTTAATCATATTAACTATTAAAAATACTCTGTTTGCTTGTCAGAAATCAGATTGAAGTAAATTATTTATGAAATGGCTTTTAGTTGTGAACAGTTATTAGTAAGCCATGAACAAAGACTTCCCCTGAGCCAGGAGCATAAATTGTTTAGTTTCTTAGTGATGAAGCAGAACCCTTTCTCTTTGAATTGCCATGATGTTAGTCTGATGAATTGCAGTTTATCTCCTATACCTGAATCATACATATCCATTAGGACCGACGTCTATAGAGCTAAGAGTCTATTTTTTTTATTTATGAAAATGGTATTTTTAAGTCTTCAGAAAATGCTGTTTCAACAATCAACTAAGCATTGCAGTGTATAAGATAATTTTTCTCATTGGCTTAGTGTTTCCATTTTGATTGAATTTTAATTCTGGTTTTATGATAAGATACCTCATCTAATATTATTTGTGGTTAGGTTTCTCTAATTTTTCTTTTCATATATTTTTTTTAATTTCTTTATTAATTAAGGTATTACATGTGTCCTTATTTCCCCATTACTCCCAAATCCCCCAATTCTCTTTTCATATTTTATATTACTAAAGCTTCATTAATTGTTTCTGAATATCCATTTGCATTTATTTCTCTTAAACATAGTTGCAGACTTCAGAGACTTACAGCTCTAATATCACTTGTTTTATTTACCATGAATAGCACATCTAAAGGAAAAAATAATAATTTCAAAAATTAATTGGTTTTGCCTTTAAGCAAGTAAATTTTGATGCTGTTCTTTTTTGCCTTTAGAGATTTTAAATCTATTAATCATTTTCACCAAGGATTTTGAAATATAAAAAAATTAAATTACTATTTTTATTATTTTAGGGTAACATTTGCCTGGAGAATGGATCTTTCTTGCTGAACTTTACTGGCTGTGCAGTGTGCGGTAAGCGGGATTTTATGCTGATCACAAACAAATCTTTGAAAGAGGAAGATGGAGAAGAAATAGTTACCTATGATCGTAAGTAGACCTTTTTGTTTGTTTGTTTGTTTTGTTAATCCTCACCTGAGAATATTTTTCCATTGATTTTTTTAGAGAAAGGAGGAGAGAGAGAGAAACATCAATGTGAGAGAGACACATTGATTGGTTACCTCCACTTGAGCCCTGACCAGGACCCAGGACCAAGCCTGCAACTGAAGAACATACCCTTGACCAGAATTAAAATGAGGACTCTTTAGTCTATGGGTTCATGCTCTGTCCACCAAGCCAAACTGGCTAGGGCTGTCATATTGTTTTTACTAGAGTCTTTTTTTTTTTAAACCACTAATGTCTAGCATTAGTTGTTTATTTATGATTGGTTGTCATAGCACAATTTCTATCATTCCTGAGAATAAAAGCTTTTACGTAGTTAGATAGATCTAGCTGGTTTAAAAAAAACAAACTTACATATCTGTTTACTGATTTACCTTAGAGAACATTCAATGGGAATTAATATGTGCACATTGAGTGTCTGAACTTAGGCTTTTAATTATGTAGTGTTGCTATGTCATGGATTCTGGATTTCTTATCAAAGTAGATGTTTTAAAGCAATACCATTGCTGAGAATAGAAATTCTACTGCCTTAAGACACCTTCTAGGACTTAATTATTTAATATTTAAATCTCTCTCTGTTTCGGCAGATCTGTGTCAGAATTGTCATCATGTAGTAGCCAGGCATGAATATACATTCAGTATCATGGATGAATTTCAGGTAAATGTATAAATATGGGTATGGTATTGGTAGGGGAAGATGATAAAAGAATCTTGAAAATCTGATATAGTTTTCATAAATGAAGTTCAAGTGAATATTAGAAGAGACCATCCCTCTCTTCTACCTTGTAACTTGAGAAACTTCAGATGTGGGTGGATCTGCTCAAACCTGTCTTCCCAAGAATCAGAAATCAGAGTGTGTATCTTACAAATGATTTCTCAGTCCAGTCATTTTTAGGAAGAACATTCTTATGAGGTTATTATTGTGCATCTTTTTTTCTCTACCTCATTATATGATTGTACAATTTTTGGCTTTGAGTGTTGGCCCACCCACTGCCATCATACTTGCTGGGCATGGAAATTGTGGTAAGGAGGTTTTCCCTAATAGGCATGTGGAGTTGAATAGTTCTGTAGTCTCCATCTCCATTGCAGTAAGACATTTTAATATTATTTGGTAATTATTTTAATATTACCAAATAATAGTAAAATAACAAAATGGATATATCAAGGATGGAGGAGAGAAGTTGAACCACTCTAAGGACAGAGAATCGGGGTTTGTTATAAGGATTAGTCCTTAAACAATTGTGAGAGCATGCGAAGAATGCAACAGAATTCTATAGGTTCGTGTAGGCCTTAAGTAGGTGTAGAGGTCAGGAAGGAAAGCTGGACAGTGCAGGAGAGCCAAGGGCACAGTTTAACCACGAGGACACACTGCAGCCTGCGTCTGTCCATCACTGCCTCCATTTTCAAGCCTTCAGCTTGAGTTACTTATTTAGTGTGAACTAAATGTTCAACCACAGGATATAAGTATTAGGTTAGCACTTTTAACAGGCAAAGGGATTTTTTTTTTTAATTCTCCAGATTTGAGTAGTAGTATAATTAGGAAAAAATAAAATCTTTCATGATAGAATATTATAAAACAGTATAACCACTCTCATTCTTATTTTAGTGTGCAAGAAAACACTTAGTCACTTGTCATAATCTGGTCTAATATGTTGTGCTTATAAATAAATAGCATCTTGACAGCATCTCCTCAGCATCCAAAAATTATACCTAAAAAAATATTTAAATGATATATGTAACCGAGGCCGAAAGCAAGATTTCAGTGAATGAGCCATGGCCAGATAGGGGAACAAGCGTGTCATGAACTTAAAGGAGCAGCTCCATCTTTTCATGGGAAAGGAATGCTAGTAGCTATTTTCCAGAAGCTTCTGAAGGACCTGAGAGCTTTTTAGAGTTCCTGAATGGATATTGAGATTGCTTGTTCATGCCCTAATTGAGCCATAATATATTGCTGCCATGAGACCAAACTCGAGCTGATTTTCCTTTATGACTGAATGCAACCATGTTCAAAGCTGCCCTAGAAATTACTCTGGGAAAGGAGGATGGTTTATTGTCACAATGCCCAGATATGTGAAATTCTCTTGAAAAAACTCTCTTAGACTAGACTCTTATCTCCAGCGTTCTCTCTTCCAGCATCCACTTTTCCCCTCTCCCATGTTAAATTCTGCCATCAGACTACCTCATTGGCCCTTCCGTAGCTCACCTTTAGCTACAGTGTAACGTGCAAACTCCTCTTTCCAAAGTTCTTGCTGGGCTGTGGCTTCACTTTCCCTAGTTTTCCACGGCTCTCCTTATATGCACCACACATAGCATTGACGTTAGACTTCTTCCTTCCCTCCTGTTACAGCGGGGGAGTTTTATTTCCTCTGATGCTTACCCCTGCCATTTCTTCAGGAGTCTCATATTACCTCCTCTCTTTGCATAGTCTTTTTTCCCCCATTTTTTCCAAAAAATTTTACATTCAATATATTCTGTTTTTTATTTGTTAAAAACAAATTAAACTCTTTTTATTTTACTTAGCTTCCTCTTTGATGCATCCTCTCATTATCTTTCCTTCCTTTTGCTTTATTACTTAAATAGGTTTATATCCTGCTTCCCTTATTTCTCTACGCTCCTCTTTACCACGTACAAACTGGCTTTCATTTTCACTTTTCTAAAACTCTTCTCTCATAGATTTCCCAGAACAGTTCTTACCTCTTTTAGCATCTCTTCTGATTCTGGTTTTGTTAACCATTACTATCTTTTTAAAGCATTTCTTCCCTTAGGTTCATAGTGCTAAAGACCTTTTTTATTCCTTTTAAATCATTTAGCCTGCTCATTTGTTTTTTCTCTGGTTTCCTTTCCTGTTTTCCCCTAAGCTTTGGTGTCTGGCCTAGGATCTTCTCTGTACTCCCTCAAATAGTGAGCACACTCCATCTCATTTAAAACCTATCAGATATCTTCCAAATCTCCTTCTCTAAGCCTAATATCTTACCTGCCCTCTTCTTTCCTCTGTTTCTCTTATTTTTGCTCCATTGCCAAACCTTGGGTCAAGGACAATAACCAAATAACTTCAGCAGTCCCCAGACTGTAGTTCTGCACTCTGCCTTCAGTTAATCTTCCTCAAGCATATCACTCTGAAGCTTCCTGCTACTTCATAGGCACATTCTTGCTCTTTTTTCTATCACTCTCCTTATTTGGCCTTTTTCCTTGACTGGTCCCTCTCTCTATGTTCACGCCAACTAAATCTTACCTCTTTAAAGCTGAGTTTAAATTTTATCTCCTTGCTCTTGATAGTTCAACCCATACTTCTTTCTCCTTTTCCCGAGCACTTCTTGTACCTGCAGCAGGTCCTGTAGGTCTTCATTCTCAGCTGCTGTGACTTAGTTTTCTCTTCCCCACCCTATTCCAGCCTCATCTAACTCCAGCAGTGGTTCCAGTTCAAAGTGCAGTTCCCGCCATTGATAATGTATTGTTTTGTTTTAAATGTCTTATGGGAATTTTAAACATAATTTAAGAAAAATAGGCAGAATAGAGTATTAACCTCCATTACCCAGCTTTAATTTGCTTTATTTGTACCTTACCATTCCCATGTCTCCTCACAGGATAATTTTGAAACAAATTCCAAATGTATCACTACTTCTACAAATATTTCAGAATGTATCCCTGTTTATAAAGCAACCACAAGGCCAAAGTTAAGTAAAGAAGATTTTCTGGAGTCAGAATTAATATGTAGTGATAGAGAAAAAGGATTTCGGTGATATAGCCATGGCACCCTCAGAATAAGCCACTGGTCTTACCCAAAGGTGATTCCACCCACTCCACCCTTCCTTCCAAATCTGTGCCCTTTGGCTTTGCCCAGGTGGAGCCTTTGAGGGTCTCTGTGAATGCCTGGGAGGAATTCTTATTCTCCCAAATTGGCTAGTTTTGGTAAAAGGTTTCCCAGTCCCACCACATTCCTGGCAGCACATGGAGATACGTTTCTGGCACTCCAAGGTAGAATTCTAGGCATATTTTCCCACAGAAGTGCTGCTATATATGGTTAGAATGTATAGTACTGTATAATATAAATTTAAAAGACTCTCTGGAGTTCCTGGGAATTTGTCGGGTACAACTACTTCTGTGGGAAACTGCTTTTGAATTCCTAACAGTTGACCTCCAATGGAATTTGGAATGCAGACTGCCTATAAATTAATCTTTACAGATTATACCATGTTAGGTGTATGTTTTTTCTCCCAAGTTAGGCTGTAAGTTTTACACGGGCAGTTTTGTCCTTGCCTTCTTTCATGTCTACCAGTGTTCCTAGCACTAAATAAAAACTTGTCAATGAATAGATTGGTTGAAAACTCAGATATTTATCTAGCTTCACACATATTCTTTATTACCTTTTTCTTCTTCATTTCCAGTGGGAGGGTGACATCCTACTAGTGATGTCCAATGGGTAAAAGCAGAAATATTTGAAGGCAGTAAAAGACCTTGGGGAGACTGGATTTTTATTTTATTTTTAATTCATGAGACTTGCATTTGTTTGCTGAGGTCTAGCCTCTCTTTATTTCTACAGTGTGTGTAGGGTAGAATTTAAAATTAAATGTAGTCTTTAAGAAACAGTCCACTGGCACAATTAAGCTCCCTGCCAAACTTACTAGAAGGAAATGGAAAGGCAGTTACCTGGTTCTGAGCCTTGGTGCTGTAGTTGTTTATCTCTGTGGCTCTCTCTCTAGTGACTGTCCAGGCCCTTGAAACACAAACTGCCTTGACTGATCAGTTGCTAGACAGCTAGCAATCTCAATGTCAGGTGCAGAAACACGTATAGATTTGACATAGATGTTTATTTTCCTAAAGAAGATAAAGATTTTTAAGCAAAATATTTAAGAGAAATGTTTCTGTAGTTTGTGGCCATATTAAATATTCTAGAAAGGGACCTCTATTAGAATAGGACTTTGCCCTAAGGATTTCTGCCTAAAACAAAACCCCTCTATCATTAGTCTGAACATTTGTTAAACCCAAGAAACATAAAACTCCTCAAATAGACCAAATTCCAGACAACTGACTATCTAAGTATGAGGCATGCTTGACATACTAGTGGATTTAATATAATTTTTTATTTTCTTGCGATGGGTTAAATAGCTTTTTTGGTTTAGGAATTTTCTCCCTTGTTTAGTCTTTTAAAATCATTTCTATTGCATATTAGTGCTAAATATCCTAGGAAGGAACATATCTGTGATCAGGAATTTGTCTTTAGGGGCCCACACTCAAATAGCAGCACTAACTAAGCCCAATATATGTGTTTTTTTAAGTCCAAGAAATGGCCATGCATTTCCAAGATGGCATTCTTGTATTCATTGTAAATAGAGCATCAGCATGTATTCAGTTGACCCGTATTTTCCGGTGTATAAGACGACCCCTAATTTTACAGTTAAAACATAGGTTTAGGCCTATATTCGCTGTATAAGACTACCCCCCACTTCAAAGAAAAGACTTACTTTGCCGTCAAGATCTGCAGGTAATTTTTGTGCAATTTTGGTCTTTTGCCCCCGATTTTCGTTTGACTTTTTTTCGTTTCAAAAGTCGTCTTATACGCTGGAAAATACGGTATATAAACAAAAGGCTGTGGGATACCTAGAATAAACTGAAGACATTGTTTATAGGTGTTGAAATTGACCTAACTTGCAGAAAGAATATCCATGGCAATGTAGAGGACAGCACCTGAGTAACTTAGGAAGCGTCTTCCTTCCGGTTCCTCCCGGTAATGATGCACCTTATCTTGTTCTAGGAGTACACCATGCTGTGCTTGTTATGTGGCAAAGCTGAAGACACCATCAGCATCCTCCCTGATGACCCCCGACAGATGACTCTGTTATTCTAAGGACCCTTCTGCAGTTCTGTTGTAACTGGGTTGTGTTGGTTACAATGCCGCAAACCTGATGGTTTGTCTTTGTTTATAATGGAAATCATTTGCTTATTTGTTTCTGCTTAGACTTACCTATTCTCTGAAAGAAAAGAAGTAATTTGGGGGATTACTGTTCTCTAGAGCTGAGCTCTTCTCCCAAAGTTCCCAGTTCACATTGGTGCAGCCAGAATGAAGCATCTTTGTTAGTGCTGTGTGGCTAAAAATAATTAGAATGGGAGAACCCAGTGCCCAGATCTTGGTTCCAGTAAAAGGAAGCAGGGCTCCTTGGAGAAATGGCTTTCCCTAGGACTAGGGCTATACATACGCAAGATGAGCCTGGAGCATCTTGCGCCACAAAAAAAAGAAAGTGCTCAGAAAAAAATCACAGTGGTTGGGGATGTCAAAAGGACAGAAGAGCCAACTGAAGGAGCTCCCAGTAACCAAAGCTGGAAAAATTCGAATAAAAAATTAATTACCATTGGATTATAACTCAAACTATAAAATAAATATTCATGAATCCATACTGAAATAAATTATTGAATAAGTAAATATATGCATTATGATAAGCTAATCCCCCATACAGAAGATTTTCAAATAATATATGTAGACATTCCCCACTCCTTAAGTGTGAGTGTGAGTGTGTGTGTTGACTTCCCTCCAGAGTATAGTATTGAAAGGGGACAAACACTAGCCTGGATCAAGGTTAACATCATTGGTGATAGGCCATCTGATAGCATGATGTGATGAGAATGGCACTTTACCTTTGTAGTATCCTCCCCAAAAACCATAACTCCAGGCTCATCATTAGAAAAATATCAAACAAATCCCAGTTCAGGGACATTCTACAACTTACCTGGCCAGTGCTCCTCAGAACTGTCAGGTCATCAAAGATAAGGAAGTCTGAGAAACTGGTTTACTCAAAGTAAGTAAACAACTACTGAATGTAATGTCATAGTCTGAATGGAATCTTACACCAGAAAAAGGACATTTGGGAAAAACTGGGGAAATCTGAATAAAGTGTGGATTTTTGTTAATAGAATGGTTTCATTTGCTCCAAAGAAATCTTAGACTATCTAACTTGAATAGATGAAAGAACACTGTGTGTTCTAAACTCTGCCATTTGGTAGCAGCACAACCATTAAGCAAAGAATTACTTTATTTTTTATTGTCCCCTTTTTAAAAAATTGGTATAATAAAAATTGATATTATTCATTTGGATCTCTCAATAATACTGTGCACTCCTGCACAGTATTATTGAGAGATCCAAATGAATAATGAATGTAAAATGCTCTGGAAAGCATAGAAAGAAATAGATACAAATGAGATGACTTCAGTTAGTTCTTCTCCTTGTGAGACCAAACTTAAAAAGGTTAGGCATTAGAAACAAAATCGTTTCCTCTTCAGTTCTAAGAGACTCAGGCTTTCTGAACTAAGGCTTTGCTTCTAAGAAAAAAAAGGTGAGCCAAGTGATCATGATTGATACCTGGGAGAAGCTTTGTTTTATAACAGGGATAATAAAGGCTGAGGTTTATTGAGTACTTACGTTGTGCCAAGGCCTTTTTAAAAAAGCACTGATTTAATCCTCATTCATAGCTCCATGAGGTAGGTACTATTATTAATCTGATTTTAGAGCCAAAGAAACTAAGCACAAGAAGTTGAGTAGCTTACTTGGGGTCACACAGCTAGTAATCACTCCCTCTCAGGAGTGTCCAGTATACATAAAATACAGGGTCTGGCAAGGTCAGGAAGAGCTTGAGAATATCCTCTGTCCTCTGAGAAACCAAGGCATGTCAGACCAAAATTTATGACTTGGAAAAGCTAAGTTAGCTGCTCCTTAGGAACCAGTTGTTTTATTCCTGGAAAATATTTTCCACTTACAGCAAATCTATATCTGACCTGCTGAGGAAATCATTTGGTGAAATGAATCCAGAAAGCAGAGAAAGTGCTTCATTACTTTAAATAGCACTAAGCCCTTTTCAGCTTCTGAATCGTCCCTTTTTGGAGTTTGAATGCTTCCACCTTAGTCATTTGGAGCTCAAGAGTACAATTTCATATTCCTCTACTGATATCTTCGTCTACTGCGAGATGTGTAATTATCTATTTTGAACTAAATATACTGCAAAAATTTAAAACGTAAATCCTATCCATATATTTTATTATTACTTTACCAACACTGTGCTATGTTTTGTGGTACTTTCTTTCTCAACTTCTAGAATTTTTCTCTAAATCTAAAAGAATAAAGACCTTTTGAACCCAGTTCTACTGAGTCTATGTTTGCCTGAGAGGAACCAGGCAAACAGCATCAGTCTTTTTTACCTTCCTACCCTGAGATACAAGAAGGACAAGGCTTCACCTATACGTGTAATTGGGGATGTGGGCATGTCCTGACACCTCATTCTTTCTCTATTTGCTCCATGAGGTACAGATCTGAGTTGCCTAATTCAGATCTTGGAGTTCAAAGCTCAGTATGTTTATTGTGTTGATTTAGCTAGCTCTGTCTTTCTCAAGTTGTTCTGGGTTCTCCCAGTACTAATTAATTGATATATGATATAGTTTGGGCACAACCAGATATGGTTTGTTACTTGTAAGTTATCACTAAAAATATATATATGTTCACTGTTCTTTATTTCAGTGTAACTTCCTTTCAGTTTCATTCTTTTGTGAGCAAGGTTAAGTTATTGACTTAATTTAGGGCTCTCAGTTTTAAAAATGTGTATTTCTTGACTGTAAAACAAGTCTCTGTTGTGAAACCCACTATGGATGGGGAGAAAGGAAATCAAGAACCTGGGTCTAGAATTAGCTTTGCCCCATGCTCATGGTGGGAGGTTAGACAAGGCTCATATTCTATCTGTACCTTGGTTTCTTCAATGAAAAAATAGAAGTAATCATGTCTCCTTCCTGGAGTTTTTAAATCATAAGATGTAAGCAAAAGGTATTTAGGTTGTACAGTGTGGGGGGTAGAGGCAGCTGTCAGTGGTATGTATGAAGAAACAGATAGCCGAAACCGGTTTGGCTCAGTGGATAGAGCGTCGGCTTGGGGACTGAGGGGTCCTGGGTTCGATTCCGGTCAAGGGCATGTGCCTTGGTTGCGGGCATATCCCCAGTGGGGGGTGTGCAGGAGGCAGCTGATCGATGACTCTCCCTCATCGATGTTTCTAGCTCTCTATCTCTCTCCCTTCTTCTCTGTACAAAATCAATAAAATATATTAAAAAAAAAAAAAAAAAGAAAGAAACAGATAGAAGAAAGCAATAGGGGCTTTGGAGTCAGGCTGACCTGGGTTTAACTTTCAGTTGTGCTACTCTTTAGTCCTTTGTCCTTGGCAGTGTCATACTCAGTCACCATTTATTTATATTGTTGACACTATTACTTTCCTTCTCTTTAAATAGAGGTAAAAATTCCTCTCAGGGTCAATATGAGGATTAATTAGCCTAACCCCGTGGTCTGCAAACTGCGGCTCGCGAGCCACGTGCAGCTCTTTGGCCCCTTGAGTGTGGCTCTTCCACAAAATACCACAGCCTGGGCGAGTCTATTTTGAAGTGGCATTAGAAGAAGTTTAAGTTTAAAAAATTTGGCTCTCAAAAGAAATTTCAATCGTACTGTTGATATTTGGCTTTGTTGCCTAATGAGTTTGCTGACTATTGGCCTAACCTATTTAAAGTACTTAGTGTAGCCCTACCCAGTGTGGCTCAGTTAGCTGAGCATTGTCCCGTGTACCAGGAGGATGCAAATTCAGCCCTGACCAGTTAGGAGCAGTGGTTAGAGTGTCAGCCCTCAGACCAAAGATCATGCGTTTGATCCCCTGTCAAGGGTACGTACCTCGGTTGCAGGTACCCTAGCCCCAGTAGGGGCATGTGCAGGAGGCAGCCAGTCATGTCTTGTTCACGTCAATGTTTCTCTCCCCCCTCCTCTCCCCCTTGTATCTCTCTCTAGAAATCAATGGAGAAAATATCCTTGGGTAAGGATAAAAAGAAAAGAAAGTTGTGGGTTCGATTCCTGGTCAGGATACATACCTACGTTGCAGGTTCGATCCCCAATTGGGGCACATACAGTTGGCAACAGATTGATGTCTCACACATCGATGTTTCTATTTCTCCCTTCCTCTCTAAAAAAATTTAAAAAAAAAATCAGTAAATAAAGTACTCAGTGCAGTATATGAGTATACTACATGGTAGTCTGGATGATGGTTGTGATGGTGATTATAAGAGATCACCAGATATGAAATCACCAATTAGAGGTTGGCTAACTTTCTTAAACTAAGGACAAATAGCTATGGGAACATATTTATGGAAATAATGCTCAGTTTCATTCCGTATCTTGGTCCTCTGAAATCAGTTATTTGGAAGAGTCCTCAGAGAAGGATGATCTCTGTCCTTTTAAATGGAGCAGCATTACCCACAACCTTTTCTTCCTCCCTGTGGGGAAGCTTGTTGATGAGCCTTCCCCCTACTTCCTGAGTGCCCCTCTGGAAATATGATTAAAAGATTTTGTTGATCTAGGAAAATGGGTGATCATATTAAGCTTTGCTTTGTCATTAAATTTATGACCATAAGCTGCTACTGTTGAGGATGTAAAGGGCGACAAACAAGATGAGGACTTAAGGAGAGGAAACAGTTTCTCATTTCAACAACAGCACAACTAATGATTTAGTAAAGCAAAGCACCCTGTAAAAACATCTTCCTCCAGCCTGCCTCTCTGTTTCTCCCTCAGCCAAACGGTCAGGTCCCTTCTGAAGCAAATAGCATTTCTCCTGCACAAAGGAGGGGTCCTCTTCCTAGCATTTAGGGTCCTTTCTGACTCTCAGCAAAATCACTTATAATTCCCATTCCTTTGGGAATCTCTAAATAATTCAACTAGAGCCTCATGGGGAAGATCCAACACATTATACTGGCATGTCAGGCCCTAAATTGCCTGTAGCATAATGCCAACAGCCAGGATAGCTGCCTCTGTTATCGGATGTAACACAGGCTGTCACACTATCAAGATGATGAACTAGTCCTTCTAGCATCCAACACGAATTCTGTATTGCATTTCTTCAGGGAAGCAATTTGTCTCTGCAATGAATGCTCTAGAATCAGTGGTTGGTCCTGCTCCCTCAAATCCGTACCCCAATGCAGGACTCTTAAAAGGCTTGAGTTTTCAAGTCGAGGGCAACCTTAATTTAGCAGAAGGCCCCGCAGAAGGGTGCCGGGGTCCCACTAGAACGCTCAGGTTACCCTTTGGAAATAAAGCACGGTAGATGACATAACTTTAGTTGAAGGTCAGACCATGGGGATCCTTAACCTCTGTTCTGCATTTGCTTCTCAGATGACGCGAGTGCTTAGAAAAACCTTTCCTCCTCAGCACTGGTGTTCTCAACCAGTGCGTTCAGTTTGGAGACCTGTCCCTTCAGGGCTTCAGTAGAAAGAAGTGGAATATTCCATCTAGTGGTCAGAGAAGGAAAGGTTCAATGAGAAGTTTCTAGGGAGAGGTTTGTGGGGCAGGGTGACGGGGCAGGGGCCTTTCAGCAGGCCTTTCCGGGAACGGGATTGGACGTGGCCTTGGTGGCGGCGTGTTTGGGGAGTGTGCCTGGACTGGATGAGGACCTGGACGCCGTCCTCACAAAGCCATTGGGCAGAACCCTGTTGTCACAGAGGACAGCTGTCACGTTGGCAGTCCAACCGGGAAGGGAGGCCCTCCCCTGTCCCCACCCTGTGGAAGAAACAAAGCCGATGGTTCATGCCTGAACTTGTTTGTCTTGTGCCTGAGTTTGTATGTGAGGCTGAGAAAGACAAGGCTGCTATGTGAAAATTACAAAGGAGGGAGAGGCAGTCTAGCACAAGATCAGAAACAAGCGCGCTCAGCAAGGTGACCAGGAAACTGATGAAGTGCCCTTTGTGCGCCAGTGACTGCACCCTCCCCGCCCCGCTGCCCGTAAAGTCCACCGAATTGACTTACCAGGAAATCCTCAAGGGGTAGGTAATATTTAATCGGCCTGGACTTCTGGGAATCCCCTAACTAACCTTCTAGTCCTCTAACCAAAGGGCCCATTGTCTTTCCCTCCTCTTTCCCGCCTCCTTCCCACAGCTCTGGAGAAGGGCCATAAAGTAATAACACAATTTACGGCCACTCCATCTGCCTGGAGCAGAAGTTGACCAGGGCCTGTGTTCCAGGCAGCAATTAGGGGGTTCCCCTTGATCAGAGCCTCCACCTCAGAAGCCTTGGTGTGCTGCCAGCTCCTCTGGCCCACCTGCATCTGTACCATCCCTCCACCTTGTCAAGGAAGAAGACACAGAGAGCCTGGCCATTTCCACACCTGCCCTTTATTGGACTCAGCTAGCAGGCTGGCCCGGGCTCTCCACATGCCTCAGACCCCGCCCATACAGGTTTAGGACGGTGCCATCATTCTGTGAAGGCCCAGAGCCCGCCGACATCTCGGAGGCCAAGTTGAGTCACCAACCAGAAGGTTGGGAGAGAAACAGGCCGACATTCGATGAAGGAGAATGATCTCAAGGGAAAGCTCAGGTCCAGCGGTGGCTCCTGATGACACTCTGAATCCTAAGGAGAGAGGCTCAGGGGCTGGGTGGAGTAGGAGATCTGTGTGCTGAGCAGCCTGCGTCTATATGGCAACTTTGAGGAGGCGCTTGATGTCGGGCTCGATGTTGACGGTTTGAAAGGTGCGGCTGTAGCGTCGGAAAGGCTCCCCCTCCGGCCCGATGAGGAACTTCTCGAAGTTCCAGGCCACATCGGAGCGGCGCACTGGGCTCCAAATGATGAACTTGGGGTCGGTCATGAGAGAAAACGGGTCATCGTAGGGGTAAGGGAGCTTGTCCTTCAGGTAGGCGAAGACAGGATGCTCGTTCTGACCATTCACCTCACACTTCTGGGCCAGGGTGAAGGTGGGCTGGAACCCACCCCCAGGGCGGACGTACTTGAGACTGTTCAGGATCTCCTCATTCTGACAGTTCTCCTGGGGGAGGAAGAAGACAGAGAGCATGGAAAGGGGAGGCGAAAGGAAGGGTCCACAAAGCAAATCTTTCACCTTCTAGACTTCCCCAGGATCATTCTTTTCTATGTATCTCTTCCCTCTCAGTTCCTTTTCTTCCCTTCTTTATTTGCTCTGCCCTACCCTTGCCTTGGAGTGTTCCCTCTCACAGCTACCGTGTTTCCCCGAAAATAAGACATCCTTCGAAAATAAGACCTACTTACAGGTTTCCTTCTGAGTGAAATATAAGGCATCCCCCCGAAAATAAGGCCCCCTCCCCCCCCAGGCTAAACATGAGAGATTTAGTCCACTGATTCTGAAAGAAATGGAGTCATAAGAAATTCACCAGGAACTTCAGGAATTGGATTGTTATGATGATGTTCCAGAAGATGATGACATGATTGTCATTGAATAAATGAGTAAATTCTTGATATTGTAGGATTCACAGTTTGGTTTGTGTTGACAACTACTATACTACTGTACTGTATACAGGTAATAAATTTCCTTTATTTTCATTTAACAATAAATGTGTACCATATTCTTCTTCATGGAAAAATAAGACATCCCCTGAAAATAAGACCTAGTGCATCTTTGGGAGCAAAAATTAATATAAGACTCTGTCTTATTTTTGGGGAAACAGGGTATTATGTTTTGCTAGGCCGTTTCTGAAAGTTTTTGCAGTTCCTATCTTGGCTGTTCTTATACTGAGAGATTTAGCCTTTTTGAACTGTTGTTTCTCTCTCCAACCTACCCTGAGCAGTTCTTAGGGAATCTGTCTGAATCTCAAGGAACCTTAAGTTCAGGGCAGTAGGAAGGGAAAGGAGGCTCAGGTCCTGCTGCCCAGAACCTTCCTACTTACTTGCCCACACATGCCTACACACACATACCTACACATACATCCTGCTACCACCTCACCCTTTCTATGCCGTGGCTTTGCCTCTGTTTCTTCTGTTGACATGTGAGTGTTGAGGCCTTTGCCTTTGCCCTACTCAGCTCCTCAGGCCCAGGGTGAAATGGAGGCCGAGGGGAATGGGGTTTAGCTTCTTGCTTTCATCTGCCTTGTCCTATATGTGAAGTGTAAGTAGAAGGGAGCTTTGCTGAAGGAAGACCTCCATCCAAGGAAGTCTAGTTTTAAGGTGCCTCAAAGGCAAAGTGATTTGGAGACATCAGTGAATGTATTCTAAATGTAATTACTTAGTGGCTAACTGGGATGAATGAATAGGATATAGGGTTTAGGGGTGAGGGGTTAGAGGATTTAGGGTTCTGGAATAGGCCAGAGAAAGAGGGAGTTAAGGAAATTAAGTGTTTGAGGGCTAAAGGTTGTGAATGTGTAACTATCATTCCTTTCATTTCTGGACTACTATCCAAGACTCCTGCCCCTCACACTCAGTCTGCTCAGCTATGAATCCTTCAGCCTGAACCTGTTACTTGTCTTTCCCTCCCACTGCCATCACCGATCTGTCCCCACTCAGCATTCCCCACCCATGACATCCCCAAAAGGCCTATGAAAACCCTAATTTTCCACCCCCCTCCCCCCCAAGTCTAATAAGAGTCAGGTATCTCCCACTGGGAGAAAGTCCCTGCTTCTGACCTACTAGGACCAATTAGAACAGTCAGTTCTAGGCCGCCCAGAGTCCATCTCTATTAGGTTTCTTATCTCTAATGCAAATGCCTGCCTGGCTACTGGTAGATTGTGGACTTCCTCCAGCAACTAGCTAGCTGGAAGTGATGATGTGAGTCTGGAGGCACCTCCAGGCCAGAGAGACACCTCTACAGATGATTCGCTTTTGCCCAGCTGGCATGGCTCAGAGGTTGAGCATTGACCTATGAAGCAGGAAGTCATGGTTTGATTTCTAGTCGGGGCACGTGCCCTAGTTGGGGGCTCGATCCCCATTGTGAGGCATGCAAGAGGTAGCCAATCAACAAATCTCTCTCATCATTGATGTTCCCATCTCTTTCTCCCTCTCCCTTCTTCTCTGAAATAAATAAAAATATTTTTTAAAAAACAAAATAAAATGGGCCGAAACCAGTTTGGCTCAATGGATAGAGCATTGGCCTGCAGACTGAAAAGTCTTGGGTTCGATTCCGGTGAAGGGCATGTACCTTGGTTGTGGGTACATTCCCAATGCGAAGTGTGCAAGAGGCAGCTGATCGATGATTCTCTCTCATTGATGTTTCTAACTCTCTATCCCTTTCTCTTCCTCTCTGTAAAAAAATCAATAAAATATATTAAAAATAAAATAAAATGAAGAGGTTTTGTCCTTTCCATCTCTCCCGCTTTTAGCCAAGCCTAGAAGCAGACTGAGTCAGGGAAGGAACAGTCAGAGCAGTAATGGTGTGGGCTCAGGTTTGTCACAGCCAATGACATTTGTCTGCCTGCCTATATCTCTGCTAATCTCTTCCTTCTCTTCATGCCACTGGGAACTGAGCTAAGGGGATTTAACGAGAGGGTTCAGCTGAGGACATTCTGCCTGCTTGTGCTGTTAAAACAATACATGAAAATAGAAGAACCCCGAAAAGATAGCTTGAGGCGTGTGGGCTGAAGCTCTATGACAACGTGACCCATTAGTCAGAGACAGAGAGGTGCCTGTGATGCTCGGAGAAGACATAACATCCCGAGCTCTCCCTCAGATTTACTCTCCACTTGGCTGATTTCAAAGAAGCAAGTGAAAGTCTTCCATCTAAACAATAAAGTTGCTTGCATTTGCATATTACTTTTGTGTATCTTATCCTTGAACCCTCACAGGAATCCTATGAGATAAGTGGCAATTTAGAGGTGAGGGAAGTGAAACAGAAAAAGTGGGTGACTCTTCCTAGGGCACAGAGCCACTAAGTAGCAGAACCAACACTAGCTAGATCTAAGGTCTCCTGAGTCAGTTTAATCCTCCTTTGATTCTTGATCTTTCATTCCCTCCATTCATCCACTTAGCAAATATTTAATGAGTATCTTCTATATCTGAGGCACTGATAATGCAATAGAAAAACAGACCCGGTACCAGCCCTCATTGAGCATAGTGGGAAGATAATAAGCAATAATAATAATAATACTAAAAATCCACACCCTCGAATTTTAATCACAGACAGAATCCTACGTAAACTTCCCTTTGGTAGTCAGTCACATGTACTAAAGACCTACATTGACAAACATGCCCCCGATTCCAGGCACTCCAACACACACAGTCTTTCTCCCCTCCCCTTAGCCTACTAGACAACCCAGCCCTTGTGTGCAATACAAGGACCCCTCACCTGATGTCCGAATTGATTGCAAGGAAAGCCAAGAACCACCAGGCGCCTGGGAAAGCGGCATTGCAGCTCGTTGAGCTGGGTGTAGTCCCGAGTGGTGGTGCCTCAGAGCGATGCTACATTTTCAATCAGCACTGCCCTGCCTCGGAATGTTTCAAAATCTATCTTCTCCCCATCCAGGCTAATAGCACTGAGGTCGTAGAATGACTTGGCAATGAACGCCATGGTGAGCCTGAAGGGTGAGCCTGGCAGGTGGCGGGAGCCCACTGAAGGATCTATTAAAGGGGTGGGGAGGGAGGAGGAGCCTGGAAGGACAGGAAGGATCTCACAATGGGGCTTTAAGCATCCTCAGGATGACTTAGCAAAAACAGTCACCCACCTGCAAGGGCTGTTTGAACAAGGAGGGTGCTCCTCCTATTTACAGCCTAAACAAAGCCACCTCCCTGCCCTACCCTGCTGGCAGCCTGGGAGGGCCAACTTGATAGCTATGAGCAGACATGAATAATTCACTCCTTGCAGGAAACCAGAGCCCCAAAGGTCACCCTGGAGGAAAAAAGGGAGGGAGGGACACGGGATTGACTCCTACTTGCCCTAGCAAGTTGTTTCACGTGGTGCATGCATTTATTGGGTGCCTGCTGAGTGCCAAGTTCTGAACCAACTGTGCAATGGAGAAGTCAGGGTCTGCTGAGATCTGAAATGGGAGGAAGAGAATTGGGATGCATGTCCCCTTGACTCAGACTAAAACTGAAATAAATAAATATATATATATATATTATTGTTCATCGTTTTCTCTTTGGCTGTTGCTTTCCATTAAATCAAAGGAGACTTTGGGGCACTTGTGTGATTTTTATAAAATAACTAGGAGCCCAGTGCATGACATTTGTGCACTAGAGGAGGGAGGCCGATCCCCTCAGCCCCACCTACGCCCTTCAGCAGTCTGGGAGCCATTGGGGGATGTCTGACTTCGGCTTAGAGGGGACCAAGCCTAAGCCATCAGTCAGACATCCTTAGTGTTGTCTGCACTAACCAGCCGTCATCTGGCTTGTGGCTGAGCAGCACTCTCCTTGTGGGAGCATCTGCCCCTGGTGGTCAGTGCACGTCATAGCGACTGGTCATTTTGCCATTCGATTGATTTGCATATTACCCTTTTATTATATAGGACTAGAGGCCAGGTGCATGAAATTCATGCACGGGGGTAGGGGAAAGGCCTGTACCCTCTCCAATCTGGTATCTCTCTCACAATCCGGGACTGCTGGCTCCCAACTGCTCACCTGCCTGCCTGCCTGCCTGATTGCCACTAACCACTTCTACCTACCAGCCTTATCACCCCCTAACTGCTCCCCTGCCAGCCTGATTGATACCTAACTGCTCCCCTACTGGCCCGATTGCCTCCAACTGCCCTCCCCTGTTGTCCTGGTTGCCCACAACTACCCTCCCCTGCTGGCCATTTTGTGGTGGCCATCTTGTGGTGGCCATTCTGAACAATGTGAGGATGGCCATATTGTGACGACATCGCACAAGGGTGTTGTGTAAGGGTGTGACGCTATCTAGGATGGCAATTATATTATATAGGATGGCTTTTGGTGCCTTGGTTTGTATCAGGCTGAAGAGATGAAGTTGTGTTTGTCTCGTACAGTCTTCCAATGAGTGAGGTCACCTGCTCTCAAGAAAGTCTGCCCCTGCATGGTGCTATCACCTCTCCAATACCCCTGACTCAGAAAGACTGGAGGCTTTGCTAGAAATAACTCTCAGAGATTTATTCCAGGATCTTGGAGTTTGCAAACTGGGAACACAGCTGGGCAAAACCCCAGAAGTGTTCCAAAAAAGAAAGAAAAGTTAAACATTCTTTTTTAATATAAATATGTATATTTTTATTGATTTCAGAGAGGAAGGGAGAGGAAAAGAGGTAGAAATATCAATGATTAGAAAGAGTCATTGATCAGCTGCCTCCTGCACACCCCCAATGGGCATCAAGCTGGCAACCCAGGCATGTGCCCTTAACTGGAATCAAACCTGGGACCCTTCAGTTTGCAGGCCAACGCTCTATCCACTGAGCCAAACCAAGTAGGGCAAACATTCTTATAGTAAAAAGTACATTCTTGAGAAGTATCAGTCCTGCTTGCTTAGCCCTAGGGCTGGTCCAGAATGTTGTCAGTCAGATGCCAGGATAATGTCAGGATAAAGGCTGCCAGGTGGTTAGAAAGACGGGACCAGGAGGTCAGATCAAGTCGTGGTGGTCTGGATAATGAATGTCAGTCGGATATATAGGCGGGCCTTTCGGGGGATAATTAGAGGGTCACCTGGAGGTCCAGATGTATATCCAGGCATTGATGCAAAACTAAAAAGTTCAAAAAAGTTTAAGTGCATGATGCCAGGCTCATCTGAATGAGAATGGAGTATTTCTTCATGCCTCAATTTCCATAACTTAATCGTGTTAGCAGCTTGGTTACAATGACTTCATTTTATACATTCCCTCTCTGTACTCTTTCCTCACCCCACACCCTGCTCCCACGGGGTTGCGAGGATGCAGTCAGCTGGTCTGGTAAGGGTAGCAGGAGGTGCATCACAGGTGGGGACACTCAGAGGAGATGAGCTATACCCCTCTCTTCTCAGACCACGGCTCAGTCCCAAAGACTTTCCGGCGGGCTGTGCTGGTCCCACCCCACCAGAAGGGAAGTCAGCAGGGAGTCAAGCTGCTGTGATTCTAGACCGGAGACTGGGTGGCAGGACACAGGCTTTATTGGAGGGAAGGGTACCCCTGCTGGCTGCTTCCACAGAGAGGAGCGGAAGAGAGCCGGCAAGGGGCTTACAAGCACCTTTAAGGATAGAGGGTGGGGCTTAGGGCACTCAGCACGGGCTGATTGATTAGGGACCTAGGGATTTAGGAATGAGGGGTTTAGGGTATTTGGCAGGTGCTGATTGGTGGTTCAGAGCTCAGGAATGTCTTGCTGCAGGTGGGGTTTATGTCTGTCCATCAACTGAGGGAAGGGAGGATCTATCACCCCTAACATTTTCAGCACCAGCCATGTAGGGCAGTGTTTCCCCAAACTTCTCTCATGATGAGAATCACCTGGTGGAGTTGTTAAACTACAGATTCCTGAATCCCAACTAAGAAGTGCTAAACTAGAATTTTTGGGAACATATAGGTAAAATTGTATACTTAGCTTAGTGCTCTTAGTTGGGATTCAGGAATCTGTAGTTTAACAACTCCACCAGGTGATTCTCATCATGAGAGAAGTTTGGAAAAAACTGATGTAGGGTACTGCAGGCCACCTGGGGACCTGCTGAGGCTTGTCATGGTGTGAGCACACCCCTGGAAGCCCACAGGAATCAGAAACACCGAACGCTCCACTTCATTTCCCCCCGAGCACCCACCAACTCAGCAAATCACCTGCTTTTTTAATGCCTGGACTTCTCCCGCGGTAAACCTGGCGATTAGGCTTCACCTGGCTTTGGGAGTTTAGGGAGAGATTTCAATAACAAAGCAACTGTTTACTAGAGGCAGTTTTCACTGGGACAGGCCCACTGGGAACTGTCTCCTAGGACAAACCCACGAGGCTGGCAGCAGCCAGGCCTGAGAATCTGATCTGTAAAGATGGAGAATTACTCCGCAGAGGGTGCCTGGCTTGTCGGTCTTTTGTAGCCTGACCCATGGCCACTCACAGCACGTGGGAACCTACAGGTCTCAACGGGCTGCTCCCTAAGGACAGGCCTCTGTTACCTAAGTGGGAATGGAATCTGGCCAGCAGAAGAGGTAGCAGGAAAGGCTGGGTGGAGTTCCCAGAAGCAGCCCATAAATGTCTCTACCAAGCCACTGAGTCAGAAGGACTTGGCCTTGACAGTGGGCTAAACTTTAACATGGACTTGGCAGATTTGCGTGCGTGCCGAGAGTTCTCTGGCTTCCCGACACCTCCTATGGCTGCCCTCCTGTGATCTCTTTCCAGGAAGGTCCCAGAAGTTCCTGAGCTGAGGAGTGGGGGGTGCCCTCTCCCTCAGGTACAAGCCATTTTTCCCCTCTAGGTACAGCCGTTGAGTCACCCAGGTTCCTAACTTTCACAACTGAATCACGGCTCTCCTGAAATTCCTCTTTGTCCAACTTCACCTCAAACCAGCCCACTTTGCAGAAGCTGGTAACTTCGTGACACGCACTGAGTGTGTGATTCCCACAGCTTCCCACAGGGACAGAAGGGGTTCTGGTAACTGCACTGGCTCAGCAGGCAGAACGCTTAGGCCAGTGGTTCTCAACTCTGGCTGCAAAGGAGAATTGCTTATAAAAATTTTTCTAAATAGAGGATAAAGCTTTCCCCTCCAGAGATTTCGGTTCCGTTGCCTCTAACCACGACTCTGCCACTGT
The DNA here is from genome assembly GCF_014108245.1 of Pipistrellus kuhlii. NCBI lineage: Eukaryota > Metazoa > Chordata > Mammalia > Chiroptera > Vespertilionidae > Pipistrellus > Pipistrellus kuhlii. The sequence goes on along the minus strand of NW_023425404.1, from coordinate 19,041,221 downwards.
TACTTGGGGCCCCTAGACACCTGTTTCCTTATCTGTTGAACCAGGAAAATCACCCAGCTTACCTCACCAGATAGGATCAGTGTGGATTGAGGGAAACAAGTATAACAAGCACTCTCTAAACTGGGAAGTGCAGGGTAAGATCTTAGACTCTTGCCCTGCCTTGTTTTACTCCTTCCTTCTTCTGTTGACCCTTACCCCCATTCTCTGCCTCCTCCATCAACCCTGCACCCCACAGTATAGTATTCACCAGCTGCCGCCACCCAGACCTCCAGGATCCCAACCTGCCATGCTCCCGGGAGTATTCAGTCACAGGGCTAGGATGAACTTCTGAAAGATGACTTCGCCCCTCCTCATGTCTTCGGGAAAGCCTGTTCTCACCTGGCCGCTGAGAACCTCCTTGGCTTTAAAGACGCCCTCATTGATTCTGCGCGGTCTTGCTTCTGCAGGAGAAACCCATCGCCCAGCAATAGGGGCTTCGCTCGGGGCTCCCCTGCAGGTGGCAGCAGGAAAGGCACAGCATGGAAGATGCTGGCCACTCCCATCGTCCTTCTCCTGCCATTGCTTTAGGATTCTGGAAGCCTCTCCCACCAGCCCTGCCTCTGCCTCTTCCCTTCACTGCCAGGGTCCGAGCGAGACCTGTTCCCAGGAGCTCATACAGGCATCCACACCTGTGGTTTGAAAGAGTCTTTATTTTGTAAACATCTGAGTTTAAAATAGATGACCCCGGCTCACAATTCATATACTGGACCCAAGACACAGCACACAAAGTTCACCGGTCACGGGGAGGTGGGGGGCCGGGTCTTAGGACAGCAGGTGCAGACGGGGGAGGTGTACGCAGGCAGGAGTGCCCGCTCAGCAGTCTGGGCCTAATGCCAGGCCCCAGGCCAACTCCTGGATTGGAGAAGTTTAGGGGCGGGAGGCCACCTCTGGAACCTGATGAATGTGATGCACCCCAACATCCCCACGTCTCCCGGGTCCCACCCCTCCCCCAGCTGGGGGCTAATCAGCCCTAGAAGCTCCCCTCTTTGCTTCGCCTCCCAGAACCCCTGGGGCAGTTAAAACAGTCCCGTGTCCTGAGGGGTGAGAGAAAGGCAGAGGTGCTCAGCCTGTCCGCAGGGAGATCTGCAATACTGCCTGCCCCCCACCCTCTTGGACCAAGGCGAACAGGACCTCCCCTCTCCGAAGCCTGGGCTGAGGGCACTTTGAGAGCTGACTCTGAAGGCCGCCGTGACCGCCCTCCCACCCCCAGGTGATGCCGCTTGTGTCCTGCCATCCGAGGAGCCAGCCCTCAGGAAGCACCCCCGCGGGCTCTCTATCTTCTTCACTAGCCACCGACCAATTGCGCCTGCCCTCCTCCCCTCCCACTCTGCTAACCTGCCCCCTCCCTGCATCCGGAGTCCCCCTCGCCTGCGGTCTCCTGGCCTGACAAGCCCTGAAGAAAGGGGTGGCGATTTCATGCCCACACCCCATTTTTGGGTAAGGAAGTGGGGCCCAGTTGTTCCTCTTAGCTCCAGGCCCAGCCAAGCAATGCAGCTAATATGTAGCTGAAGGATGGTCCTCCTGTGGAAGCGGGGCAGAAGCCCTCCTGGGGCTGGTCACTGGCCTGTCCCTTCCTTACAGGGCCTTCTTTGGGAGACTCTGAGGCCCTATGGGTTAAGAACCGTCTTCCTGGACAAAGAGCCCTGCAGGAGTCCTGTTCCCTCCACCTGCAGCCTCCGTGCAGCTGGCAAACCCCAAGCCTTGCTATCAGGAGTCAGAGGGGCAGAGAAGCCCTTTGTCTGGAAGAAGGGAGAAAACAGCACCGAGCATTTCCTCAGGGCTGCCTCCCTTCTTCCCAGGAAGTCCCGCTCCTCTCCCACCAACTCCGGGGCGTGAAAGCCTTGAGCTGCAGGCTGGATCTGTGAAGGCCCACCCCTCACCTGCGAGGGGGTGGTGGGAAATGCTCTTCTCACACGAGAACCGGAAGGGCCCAGGGAGTCCCCCTTTGGCTTGCAAACTGCCCTCCCTGGCCTGCTCTCCCTTGCTTGTAACCTGATCTATAGGAACTAGTCCTTCAACTGCAAAGGCTCCTCTTTCTGGAGTCCTTGGCTAGCTTGTCAATCACTGCCCCGGCCTCTCCTCGCCCCCGCAGTGCCCTCAGGCTTTGGATCAGGTCTGTAATCCGGGAGCCCAGAAGGGAGGAATTGGGTACGTGCAGCACGGGAGGTAGAGAATGGAGGTGACGTCTTATCCTTGCCACTCCTCGCCGTTTATCTTCTCCTCTGAAGCACCTGCCTCTGAGCTCAGTTCCCCAAGAGGCCTGTGGGCAGGCAGCCAAGCAAGGCCAAAGCTGGGAGAGGTAGGGCAGCCCCAGGCTGAGGGCCCCAGTCCTTCCCACCTGACGGTTCACTTCCCCAGGCCAGCGGTGAGGGCCGGGGCACACGAAGGACGTGGGGAAGGGAGGTGGGAAGAAGCACCCCACCGTTGGCCCCCCCCACAAAACAGGCGGGAGTTCTCCCAGGAGCAGAGAAGGAACATCCCAGGAGCTGCAGTCCATCCCCTTGGACAGGCTTAGGAAGAGAGAAGAGAAAGGAGCTGCATCAGGGCTCAGGGCGTGGGGGGACAGAGAGAGAAGCGGACAGGAGACGAGATGCACTGAGGAGGAGCCTTGCAGTGGCCTGGACTCCGGACGCCGCTGTCTGGGGAGCTCGGGGTGAGCGTGCTGCAGCACCTCGGGGCTTGCTCGCTCCTAGCAGGCTGCGGTGGGAATCTGGGCTGAAGCATTCCACTCCAGGGGAGGGGCTGGGGGCTGCTCAGAGGTGAGGCGGGGCCACCCTCAAGGCCAGGCTGGGGAAGCAGCAGTGACTGATGTTCCACCGGGTCACCCAGGTGAGAGGAGAAGCAGGGCAAAGCCCGGACTCCCTGTCTGTGCCACAGGCCTCCTGAGGGGAGGGGAGGTTTGTGGGTGCTCCACGCAGGGCCCTCAGCACCAGCAGGTTTTGGAAGAGTTCCCTGGGCCCTCAGGTTTGCTCTCATCCTCCTCGAGCTCTGCCAAAGCCAGCTCTTTGCTGGCACGCGTCCGGACGCCATCCAGCTCCTTCCTGTGGGCCTGCAGCACCAGCTCCGTCAGGCGCGTGAAAGACTGGGGAACAGAAGGAGCGCGGGTTAGTCCAATGACTCCTCCTCCTCCTTCTGCGGCCCTGCAACTGCCCAAGGGGCGAGGCCTCATTTTATTGTGGCTTCTATCTGCCCCCTCCTCCTCTGGCTTCCCCACTCCAAACTCAGCCAGAGACAGGCAGCTGGGCCTGGGCATCCTCACCTCTTTTGTTTGTTTGTTTGTTCGTTTGTTTATATTTTATTGATTTTTTTTTTTTTAACAGAGAGGGATAGAGAGTTAGAAACATCAATGAGAGAGAAACATTGACCAGCTGCCTCTTGCACACTTCCCACCGGGGATGTGCCCGCAACCAAGGTACATGCACTTGACCGGAATCGAACCTGGGACCCTTCAGTCCGCAGGCCGACGCTCTATCCACTGAGCCAAACTGGTTTCGGCCGTCCTCACCTCTTTAATGTTGAGGTTGGTGCAGGCACTTGTTTCGTAGAAGTCCATGCCGTACTCTTTGGCCAGCTGCAAGAGAGGACATTCCTGAGAGGGCGTCAGGGAGGGAAGGGAGGCGCCCGGCCCCTGCAGGAATGTCTGCCGTTGCCCTCACAACCCTTCCTGAGTGGTGACCACTTCTCAGAGGAGGTGACTTCTCAGAGGAGGCTACGAGCTCCTTCTAAGACACAGGCTAGCACACACATATGCACACCCAACAGACACCAAAATAGGAAACAGTGGCAGCCTAATGAAAAACACGGTATTGGAGGCAATGAGTCCTAGACTTGAATATCAGTGCTGCCTCTTAACAGCTGTGTGACCTTGTTCAGCTGTGTGACAAGATGCTTATTCTCTCTCAGACCCGGCTCTGTCATCTGTTAAAGGGGATGGATGACAGCGTCTGTTAACCAAGGCTGTGGGATGATTAAATGAGGTCATGTACCTCCAAGCACTGGCTCAGCGCATGCAGGGCTCAAAAAATACTTATTCCAGCAGCATCTGTTTCTACTCTCAGATTCTTCAATAAGTAGGCATTATTATTATTGTTGTTAAATATAGTTTTATTGATTTTAGAGAGGAGGGAGAGGGAAAGAAACATCAGTGATGAAAGAGAATCATTGATCGACTGCCTCCTACATGCTCCACACTGGGGATTGAGCCTGCATTCAGGCATGTGTCCTTGATTGGAATCAAACCCAGGACCCTTCAGTTTGCAGACTGACGTTATATCCATTGAGCCAAACTGGCTAGGGCAAGGCATTATTTTTTTTAATATTTTATTTTATTTCTTTTTCAATATATTTTTTATACTGATTTCAGAGAGGAAGCAAAGGGAGAGAGAGAAACATCAACGATGAGAGAGAATCATTAATTAGCTGCCTCCTGCATGCCCCACACTGGGGATCGAGCCTGCAACCTGGGCATATAGCCTGACCAGGAATCGAACTATGACCTCCTGGTTCATAAGTTGATGCTCTGCCACTGAGCCATGCTAGCCAGGCTGCATTATATTTTAATATAAAAAAATCAATTTCATCTTAAGTGCTAGAGGAATGCTATTGATGGAAGAGGTGGGGAAAAAAGCACTTGAGACCCTCCGAGTGGATGGGTGACTTGTCTCTGTGGCATCTGTCTGCCTTTCTGCCTCTGGGAGGGTGGTCTCCCTGTGTGCTTGGGCATCCCCTCAGTGCCATCCTCCCACCCTCTCTGCCCCCAGGGCCTCTCTGACTATGGGCCCTTCGTTCCTCATGTACCTTCCTACCTCCTTCCAAGTGTCAGGAGGATAGGGAGGGGTGAGGAGCGGGTGGGTGGCTGAAAGCACACTATGCCTGGGTGCTGTTGGAGAACAAGCCAGCACCTTGAACTCCTTCCTCCTCACTAACACTGGAATGAGCTCTTGAGCAGAGGTAATCTCACTCTGGGGGACTTGGGAGTTGGGAGAGTTGCTTCCCAGTAGGTCTTTGCATCAGGGTGGACCCCAAATCACTGTCCCGAAGGGCAGAAAGCCAGCTCTCAAGGATGGCAGCTCACCCAGCGCCTTGGCCTATCACAGGGGTATGAGGGTGCCTGATGGGGGTGATAGGATCCAGGGTCACAGCTCTTAGGACTGGCCTGGAAGGTAGCAAAAAACCGCAGGGATGGATCCAGCCAGCTCACTCCCACGTACCTGCTGCCCTTGCTCTCTTCCCACCTGCCGCTTCTGCTCCTCATCGGCCTTGTTCCCTATCAGGATCTTCTGGACGCCTTCTGGTGCATACTGGGGACAGAGTTCAGGCAGGACCACCCGTGAGTGCTGCCTTCCCTCCCGTCTCTCCACCACACGTCTACCCTGGCCCCACAGCAGCGCCAAACCTCAGAGCCCGGGGGCAGAGGGGCGGACTGGGGGCAGCTGCCAGGCTGCCCCAAGAAGCATGGGTGAGGACAGCGTCATGGGGACGGTCCGAAGAGGAAGCACTGGCTAATTCTGATGAGGAGCTCCCACCCACGCCCCAGCCTAAAGGATGGAGTGCTTCCTGAGGCTGGACACCTGGCACCTGAGTTGGAAAGGACACTGGATGTAAGCCCAACCCCTCATTCTACCGACAAGGAACTGTGGACGCAAAAGAGTTCGAATGGCTTGCCCAGGGCGCCACAGCTGCCATGGCAGAGCCAGGACCAGAATCCCACCTGGTCCTGAGATTTCGGGGAAGAAGCTGTTCACGGGGTAGGCTCGGACCTAACTCACTCTGGGCATCCTGGCTGGGCACAGAGGACGGAGGGCATGGCAGCTGGGGCTTCTCCCTACAGAGGACTTACCGAGGTCTTCATCCCGCGCTGTGGAGGGCAAGCTTTCCTGGCAGCGTCTGCTCGCCAACCCCGAGAGCTTCGGCCTTTCCCATCGGGCCCTCCCTTCGCTTTCCCCTCGGAGGTGCCCTCCCCCACCCCAGTGGTGAGGTGGCATCTCCTACCTCATCCACATCACTGACCCACTTCATGATGTGCTGGTAAGAGCGCTCGCTGCTAATGTCGTAGACTAAAAATATTCCCTGGGGGAGAGAGCGAGAGAGAGGTGGGGGAGGGGGATGCGCACGGGCATGGGGCCAGAAGCCGTGCGGTGCCTTAGATGCTGGGCCCCACACTCCCTGCTCTCTGCTTAGCATAACAAGGACTCCTCAGCACCCAAAATACCTTCTTCTGTCTCAGACCCCCAATGCTATCGCTTCCTAGACCCATCCCAAAACTCCCTGAGGTAGAAAGCCACCAAATACTTGGACCTGGGTCTTTAGCCCAGGGTAGATGGAGGGTGAGGGTGGGGGACCTGCCTAGAGTGAGTGCTCATGAATCACTGATGAATGAATGGTCCACCAACAACTCAAAGACCACCTAGGGGCTCCCTCCCCAGCAGGCAATCCAAGGGCCCTATTTTGGGGGTGAGTGGCACAGATAGTATCTCAAATACCCAGAGCCGGGAGTGTGGGTGGCAGCATCCCGCCTCTGAACCCTGAAAATGGTGGCTCACCTGGGCCCGTCGATAGTACTGCTTTGTGATGGTCTGATATCTCTCCTGCCCCGCGGTGTCCCTGCAGTGGAAAGCCAGTCCCCCAGAAGAGCGGGGACCGTGGGAGCAGGTGAGAAGGGAGGAGCAGGAGCTGAGAGACCCTGTGCCTATGCGGGAAAGACTGGGGCGCTGTAGGGTGAAAATCAATGGAGCTTTGGTCTCTCGGGGGATATGAGTCGGCCGGAGAGGTGCCTGGCCATCTGGTGCTGACAGGGGTAGGGGCCTTGTTCACTACATCTGCACCAGAAGCCACAGCCGTAACTGGGCCTTGACAACTCTCTCTAGAATTTGGCCAGAATGGAGGGACTGCTCCACCTCCAGGTCCTCTGGAGGCAATGCCCCTCCCACTCTGGAGTTGGGAGGCAGCCGGCAAAGGCAGTGAGTGTGGCCAGTAGTGGAGGCCAGAGCCACAGCGGCCCCCTGTGGCTACTTGTGGGAACTGCACCATGCTGCACTGAGGACCTCTCACCAGCGTCCCACCCTAATAGGTGGGGTATAGCCCTTCTTCCTCCTTCCAATCCTACCAGGAGTGGCACAGCCCAAAGCCTCATTCTAAGGCAAACCCACAGTGGTTCATCGGTCAATTCCTCTCATTTCTGCCTTTTGGTGACTTGTGGTCAATCCCATAGTTTCTCTAGGTTGAGATCAAAGATTAGGTAAGGCTCCTGGGAGCACGGAGGTGGGCTTTGAGACTTCCGTTTTTCTCCATGGAACAGGTGGCCAGTTGTGCCAGATGAAGCCTCAGGGTTTTACACGTGGCAGTGGCAGCCCGGGAGCAGCCCGAGGTCCTCTCCTCCTACCCAACTCACCAAATCTGGATGCGCACTTTGATGCCGTCCACCTCGATGGTCTTCATCTTGAAGTCAACACCTGGGGAAAGGAAGAGAGCGAGCGTTAAGCACTCAGAGCCCGCCTCGACCTGAACAGGACAGCCAGGTGCTCACACCTGAAGGAGCTCCTTTGGTGTAATCTGGCAGAAAGATGCATGAAGTGAGGGGCCTTCTAGATATGTAATTGATCTCAGAGACAGAATCGTTGATAGGCTGCCTCCTGCACACCCCCTACTGGGGACTGAGCCCACAACCTGGGCATGTGCCCTGACTGGGAATCAAACCGTAACTTCCTGGTTCATAGGTCGATGCTCAACCACTGAGCCACACTGTGGCCCAGGCGTTAAGGGCCTTCTTGAACCAAAAACTGACCCCAAGGAAGCGTCTGGTGCTCTGAATGGGGCTCTCCTTCCTCCCTGAGCTGCAAGCTGTCAGCAGTAAAGAGCCTGGGGGTACAGGGAGTGAATGAAGGAACACAGGGAATCCACTCCATCGCTGCCTCAGCCCCGAACGTGCCTCACTCACTCGTGTGTGATGTCTTCCTAATTATACTTCCAGAGAGAACCGCTGTATTAGTCCCTCTGGGAAGGCTAATTCCTACAAACAGCGATACACCTGATGGGCCTGGGCTTTTCTTTCTCTGCCTCATTAACCGTCAGGGAGGTGGCGGCGCTGACCGGAACGTGGGGAAGGTGCCTGGAGCCGGAGAGAGGAGGACTGCTTCCCATTGTGGTGTGTAGGAAGCCCTCGGCACCCAGCAAAGGCCGCCAAGGAGAAGGCCTGGGGGACTGGCTGTGGACTAACTGGTTTACTGTGGGAGGTGCTGTGGTGTGCTGGGAGCCTGGGCTTTGACATCTGGCCTGAGCTTGAATTCTAACGCTGGCCGCTAAATTCACAGCTGTGACTCTGGGCACCTTGCCTCTCTGTAAAATGGGGATATTACCCGTCATTCCAGTGGGTCCCTGAAAAGAACAAGGGACATAGAGTGCCTGGTACCTGGTGGCTAGCCAGCCGCCTGCAGTGATCACCACGCCCTCGTGCTGTCCTGGTCACAGTGGGGGCTCAGGAGTGACCGCCAAGGACCGGACGAAGAGGCACGGCACAGCATGTCGTTGGGGAGGGAGAGGAAGACAAAGGGGTCTCGGGCTTGAGGGGCTGAGCTGCCATGGTACAGGGGACACGCAACGATCTGGCAAACCAGCCCAGGGCAGAAACATATTTCGGGGAATTTGCAGCAAGAGACGTCGGTGCCACACGGGCTTGAATCTGAGTGACGACAGGGAGATGAGCCGGTAGGTTTTCATCACAGCGCCTCTCCCCAGCTCTGGCGGTGCCCAGTGAGTGAGTCAAAGCCGTGTCTGGCAGGTTAATTAAGCTTAAGTCTCTGTGTGCTCCCTGGAGACGAGTCAGGAATGGGCATCGCTAACGAGTGTGCAGATGGAGAACGCGGGAAAGGCAGCGTTCCGGACCGCAGTCCCCAGGCTGCACAGCACAGCCTCCCCCACACCCCCACCTGCTGGGCTAGAACTCCCTGCGGGGCCGCCGGTCCACCTGGGCACCAGCTCTTTGCCAACCGGAACACTTCTGCTCCTACCCATCCCGCCCCCAGCTCTCCACAGATTCACAAGGATCAAGCTCAGGCTCTTCCCTCTCGCCATCGAGACCAATAATCATTGAATTAGAAGGAGAAAAGGCTCAGAACGAACAGCCTGAACTAAACAGAATCGGCTGGAGGTGAATCACGTTGCCGGCCCACGCTAACTCCTCTCTGTGGAGTGGTACTTTCCCAACGGGCAGCGCCCGGCAGCCTTTCTCCCGGGTGTGCGGAGAGGGGAAGAGAGGAGGGCGCGACAGGGAGGAGGCGATAGAAGGGAATCAAGGGGTTCTTGTGTGTTTGTTTTTTTCACGCTACAGTGCCTTCTTCCTGGGAGAGCCAGCAATTTTGTTCACGTTACAGTAACCCTAGCCCATCCTCTCACTAGCCTAGCAAGTCCAGTGCAGTGCCTCGTGCAAAGTGGTCACAAGGGGGCTGCAAAGCGCGGCTCCAAAGACCCCAAAGGTGGGGGTGGGGTAGAAGGTTCTACGTCCTTTATTCTACAAATTCCTGGGAACTAACTGTGTGCCCTGCACATGGCTCCGTGCAAAGAGCGGCAAAAATGACTCACGGTCTCTGCCCTCCTAGAGCTTAGTGGGAAGGAAGCAAAGGCCTCGGAAGGGGATTGGGGTGGGGGGGGGTGGTGGTGGTGAGCTAATAGCCCAAGGACTGCGCAGCCACGGCAGAGGCCTCTGAGGCCATACCATGCACTCTTCCCGCTTCTTGAAGGAATGATTGGAGAGTTGTAGGCTAATTAGGCATAGAGGCCCTCACCACACTTGGTGTTCCTGTTTCTCCGAAGGTCCTGGAGGAGGGCTGAGCTGGGCGAGGGGGTCCCAGCACTAGGCCTCCCCACCTCGAGGATGAGCACAGGCTGTTGGAAGAGGCAGGGCGGACTCCCTCGCCCCGCCTCCCTCCCTTCTTAGCTGTGTGGCCAGGAACTCTGGGGCTCAAAGCACCTTCACCACTTGTAACCTTGACCCTCCTGATCCCCCCCACCCCAATAAAATGTGTTGTAACGTCTCAGAGAAGCCAAATGCTTCAATTCTGCCTCTTCATAAGCACTAAGGGAGAAACACAGAAAGCCTAGGCCTTCGGTGGGAGGGATTTTCCTCTCCCCACCCACCCCCTCTCTTTTCATAAATTTATAGATGAACAGCCCACAGATCCTCAGGGGAACCTGTTCCTTCTGCTCTACTCCCCCACACCCCGCACCTTCCGCTGGGTCCATCTGCGAGTCAACTCCTGGCCCTCCACGACCCCAGCGTCTCTGAGCACTGCTGGCTTTTTCCATTGCCGAGCGCGGCGGGCAGTCAAAACACTGGCCTTGTTTAGTCGCCTGCAGACTCATGCTTTGTCACCTCAGCCGGGCCCCCGTGGCTGCTCAGCAAACTGTTTAATCGATGTGTAATCACCGCTCGCATTCCTCACAGCTCCTGTCCTCCCCGCTGCAGGCTTTGGACCCCGTGCAGCCCCTCCCCACAGCTGAAGGCCTTCCAGAGGATACTGTGGCCTGGCCGAGGGCAAAACGGGGGCAAAATGACGCTGCCTGATAGAGCCTTTCCCCTGAGGCCCACCCCCGTTCCTCAGAATGTTTTCTGTCCACCTTCCCCGAGGAAGAGTCCTCTCTCCTTCCCACGTCTTCACCGCAGCTGTCCGCATCAGGCCCCTCTGGTCCACACCCTGACAGGTCCGCCCCTCTCAGTTGCATCCTCAGAATCTGCCGGAGGAAGAGCAGTTCTGTATCCACCGCCCTCCCCCCCCCCATGTGTTCTCCTCCTGGCTCTCCGAAGGCAGCACTTCTCAAGCTTCAAGGAGCACACAGGCCCGTGGGAGATGCAGACTCAGACCTAGGAGGTGGTCTATGAGGCCCGAGATGCTGCATCCGGGCTCCAGGGCGGGTGGCGCTGCTGGTTCGTGGATCCCACTTCTGACAGCAGCTCTGGGGACAGCCGTGTTGCAAGCGTAGTCCCCGGACCTGCAGCCTCAGCACCAGGCAGCACACCCAGTCTGAGGACCACTGTGAGTCCGTCTCTAGGCAGAAGCACACCCCAGGCTCATGGCCCTCCTTATAGCGACAGCCCACCCCCGGGCCAGGGGATCCAGAACCCTCAGTTCTTGCGCCAGTCCCATGGTGCAGGTAGGAGTGGAGATAATCACCGTGAGACACGGAGTGGTCCAGGAATGTACTCACTCATGTTCCCACGTCTTATGGCTGAGCCAGAACTGGACACCTGTCTCTTTAATGCCTACCCAGGGTACTCCTCACCCGACCAGTGGCTTCCCGACTCTCCTGAGGCTGTGGAGCCTTTGCTGCCACACCCCAGGGGCCACCCCACACCTGCTCTGGTATTGCGAGGCGTCTGGAAGGGAAGCAGTGAGCGCACAGGGACAAGCCCACCACAGCCTGCCTTCAGGGAACCCCTTGCTCCGTGGGAGTGCGTGATCCCACCACGCCCAGAAGCATCCCCCTGGACAGGGCCACCTCGGTGTCCCTGCAGAGCACGTCCTACAGAGCGCCTGCTTCCTGCCCCAGGCTCAGGGACAGCGTGGGTGTGAAGAAACTAGCAAACCACCCCACAGCTCCCGCAGAGCTTCCCAGGGCCCCGGAGCCCCAGGGGGAGAGCCAGGAAGATGGAGCCCCTCCCAGCCTCATGCCCAGAGCATGGCGAGCAGCTCATCCTTCTCCCAGCCCCTCAGACACGTTGGTTGCGGTGTCTGCCACACCCAGTGTTCTTTTCCGGCTGGGACTGCCCAGCCCACGGCCTCTCCTCGGCGTGTTCTTTGCAGAAAAGCAGCTCTTGACTGGACCAGGGTGGCTATCTGACCGGAAGGAGGTGCTTGCTGGTGACCCCCAAGGTGACCTGGTGGAGAGGGACCAGGGGAGCTAGCTAAGCCGACCAAACCGGCTCCCACCAGACGGTGCAGTGGTGACGAGCTGAGCGTGGGGCAGACAGGTGGGCAGGAAGGCAGGATGCCGAAGGCAGGAGCGTGCAGGCCGAAGTGAGGCTCAGGGCACTGTGTCCCAGCACAGCCGCCAGGCCACACCAGACCCCACCTTCCAGCCTCAGAGCGCACCCCCTTTTCTTAGAGAGCGCCTCAGGATACCCCAAGGGTCACAGCCCGTGACTGTCCACTGCTACCTAATGGCCCATCAACCCCTCCACCACTCCCCCCGGCTGGCAGGTAGACATTGCAAATAAGGGGCTGGGAGGATGACTCCTAAGACGGTGTGACCTGCTCCCTGTATGTGTCTTTCAGCCCCAACTGGTAGCCAAGGGGCAGATACTGTACTTTGTATTTGACAGCGTTTTTTTGTTTGGTTTTAAAACCTTGGCCCCCATGCAGTACTGGGCATCAAGTAGTGTAAGGAGGGATGGGTGCCCATGACCCAAGAGCAGGGGCGTGTGTCCTGCCTTCTGCACGCTTCACAGACACCAGCAACAAACACTCAGGTGAGGGCAGTGCCCGGCGCTGACGCACCGGTGGCCTCCGGCTCTTCCTGCTGTGCCCCCGGCTGCCAGGCCTCGGCTCCTCCAGCAACCACAGCGGCTGCCAGGCCACAGCGGAGGGGGAGCCTCACCGCTCCGGCCTCACCGCTCGGGGGCAGGTGAGGCCTCCTCGGGGCCCAGGGCGCGGGGTCAGGTCAGAGGGACAGGCACGGGCCCTCACTTGCGCAGTAAACCAAGGCTGAGCTGACTGCCTCGCTGTCCAGCAGTGGAGACTGTGAAAAGGAGGGGACAGGGCACCCCCAGGGGGAAGGACACTCCCCACCATCCCGGTGTCTCTCCCTGAAGCCGGGAGGCAGTCTGGCTCGAAAACGGCCCGGCGTGGGCACTCAGAGCCCAGGGGTGAGGCCAGAGTTTGCTTCCGATCCTGCCTGTACCGCGAGTGGTCTGCGTGGTTCTGGGAAAGCTCCAGAGCCTCTTTGGTTCCGTGTCCTCACCTATAACACGGGGCGACGGCCCCTCATGTGGGGGTGTTTGTGAGGATTGTGAGATAAGGTGTAACACCTGTCACACGGGCTGGGCACAGGGGCTTTGTCAAACGTTAGCTGGAGCGGCTCCCAGCTCCCTCGGGGAGGAGGAGACCTGGGAGCCCGGGTCACAGCGTGGGGGCTGGAAAGAGCTCTGAGAGGCAGGAGGGCTCACGCTGGGCGGCGGAGGCAGAGAGGCGAGAGGAAGAGCCAGAGCTAAGCCGGAGCGGAGCGGTTTCACAAAAGGAAAATGCCTCCCACCCCTCACCTCGGGGAGCCTGAGGGCCCCCAGAATCTGGCTGCGACCTGAAATCTGGAAAAGCAGGGCTGTGCCTGCGGGTGGGCCGGCACCTCGCGGGTTAATGTCAGGTGCCAGCCTGCCTGCTGCCAGGTGCCACCGGCTTCCAGTGGAAACGGGGCGCTTCGGGGTGCCAAATGTTATCGCCGCCGTCAACCGCAGCCCAGAGGACCAGCAGCGTGACCTGAGCCTCTTCAGGAGCAATGAGACGCCACGACAGGAACAACCTAATACACCTGAAACCCAAGGCCGACACCCAATCCCTGGAGCTGTGTTGGCTCCAGTTACCAAGCCCAGGTCCCAGCAAGGCCCCCTTCAGCCCCGAGGAAACCAGCAGGTGCCGGACAGCGGAGTTCATGTGGGTGTGACAGGAGGTCGCCAAAGAGCAACCCCAAGACAAGTTTAGGAATGGGCAGACCCAGACAAGGCATCGGAGTAATCCCCACTTCAGAACCCCCTTCTCTCATCCAGAGAGACCAGTGGTCCTCAGAGCCCCATGACGCCATTTCCCCCCGCGGAGGTAAACAGCCAGAGAGCTAAGAGCCAAGACTCAAGAGAAGATTGAAGACAAAGGCTCCTGGCACACCACCGTCCCTCATACCGGTTAGGCGGGGGTAAGGGGGGCAGGGGAGAGTGTCTTTGCCTCGGACCTGCCACTTGCAGTATCTTCTTCCTTTCTTTTCTCCGGGGACCTTAGCCTCACTGTCTGGGGGAATACATGCCCACCGACCTCCTCCTCTTACCCACTTGCATTCGGACGACCCCTCACGCCAGCCTCATCCCCGCCCTGAGCACATGCTCAGCCAGCCTTCGTACCATCTTGCTCTGGGAGTGATGGGAGCAGAAACAAAGAGGCCCTGGTCTTTGGCAGACAGAATCCTAATCTGACGCAGTGGTTCTCAACCTTCCTAATGCCACGATCCTTTAGTTCAGTTCCTCGTGTTGTGGTGACCCCCGGCCATAAAATTATCTTTGTTGCTACTTCATAACTGTAATTTTGCTACTGTTAATGAATCATAATATAAATATCTGTGTTTTCTGATGGTCTTAGGTGACCCTGCTAGTGGGGTCGTGACCCACAGGTTGAGAACTGCTGCTGTAGAGCCTAAGACCATCGGAAAACACAGAGATTTACATTACGATTACATAACAATAGCAAAATTAGAGTTATGAAGTAACAACAAAAATAATTTTATGGTTGGGGGTCACCACAACATGAGGAACTGTATTAAAGGGTCCCGGCATTAGAAAGGTTGAGAACCACTGTTCTAAAGCCAAGGCACTGGGGTCAAAGGTCTGATGAGGACGCCCACCCACAAGAAAAGACTGGAGATTTCAGAAGGGTACCCTTCTTTTTGTCAACATACACACTTACAACCTCAACATGGAAGGTGGTTTGGGGTCTAGGGCAACTCTATATGAATCAGTGGGTCAGCTTCCCAGTTACCTGAGGTGGACAGTCTTGGTGAAGCCCTTTGTGGGCTGTGTGTGCAGTCTTGTTGGTAAGCCTTGCTTGTTGTTGGTATCCGTGGGAAGCGTTGATCTCCAAACCAATTGGCTGTGAGGATTCTCTAGGGCAACTCTAGAGGCAACCACCTTCACATCAATTGGCACAGGGCAGTCTTTAGAATCCCAGGGACCCAGGGGTTTTGTTTTGTTTTTCTTCAGGCAGAAGGGTTCCCGGATTCCCAAGATGCCGGGAGGATCACATTTCCCCAGTCCCTGAGCCCCAGGAGCTCCCTACTGCAGAGCCCAGCCACGAGGTGGTCCTGGAAGATCGCGCCAGCCGCCTGGGTAGCTGATGGGCTGCACCTGACACCAGCAGTGACCCTAAGGACAGGCAAAACTGACCTTAGTCTGAGACACAGCCCCTCATCTCTTCATACGCTAAGAGGGCCCACTCATACAGGGACTTGTTCTTGCTCCTTCCTGCACCTGAGCTGCTCCTAGGACGTGCATCTGAGCAGAAGAGCTACAAGCTCCTGGAAATAGTTCACCCTTACAAGTACTCCCCGCTCTCTCCACAGTCTCAAACACGTGTAGCGGAGTGAGCCTCTCTTAACTGTCTTAAGAGTCCCAATTAACCAATGCTGTGGAGACTTCCTGCAGGAGGAGGGTGGAGGAATGAGGGGTCAGTGCCCACTGGAAGGCAAGGCCCAGATCAGCGTCCTCTAAGAAAATGCATTCACTTACTCATTCGAGCAAACTGCTACAGAGCGCCTATGATGTGCCTAGAACTAAGCTCAGAAGACACAGCAGTGAATAATGCAGAAAGATCCTTGTCCTCAGAGAGCTTCTATTCGCGTGAGGGAGACAGGTAACACAGAAGTAAACCAACACGTCATTTCGGAGAAGGATGAGAATCATGGCGTAGACAGTGAAGAGATTTGTGTGCAAACGATGAGCTGGTCAGAGACATTTGAAAGCAGGTGGCATTTGAGCTAAGAGCTGAATGCCAGGAAGGCACCAGCAGGGGGAAGATTAAAGGATCAGGGTCCCAGGCAGGGGAAGCAGCAAATACCCATCAGGCCGGCACACATTTCAGTCAAACTTACAGTTCCCCTCAGGGAGGAAAGGAAGAGGGACCCGCATGATTCCTTCCATGGTTATAAAAAGAAAAAGGCTCAGCAAAGCCCTCCCTTCCCTTGAGTCTCCTGGGGACCCACCCTCACGTGTGCACATGTGTGCACCCACACACACATGCATGTACACTTGTTTCAGGCTCTCACCTGAGAAAATGTACCAAGAAGCTTCTCAAACACTAGCAAGGCCACGTTGAGGGCTCCGTACCCCAACTTTACATCTCTACACTGAATGCACCCTATTTCTGTGTACAAAGCAGGTACACAGAACAGGTGGTTAGTCAACATCGTTTCCTTTACCCTCGCCCTTTCCACTGCCGTGTGCACAGACCTCCATGGCGGGGGGGGGGGGGGGGGGGGGGGGGGGGGGGGGAGACATGTGCCCTGTGCTCCAGCCGAGCTGCTGTGCGGCAGACCCTGATCTGGGCCTTGCCTTACAGTGGGCACTGACTCCTCATTCCTCCACCCTCCTCCTGAGCCTCTTCCTAAGCAGGGCTGCACTGACAGGCAGCAGAAGGTTCTGGGAGGAAGACTCGGGCGGGCCTGGAGCCTCAGAAGCAAACACATGGGTTGGGAAGGGGTGGGGGAACAGGGCCTTCACATGCATCTGCCCTCACACAGAGCACAGCAAGGACTGAAGTGAACTTACGCTGCTCCGTAAAGTTCAGACCAGCCAGGCACATACTGTATTTTCCGGCGTATAAGACGACCCCCTAATTTTACAGTTTAAACATAGGTTTAGGCCTATATTCGCTGTATAAGACTACCCCCCACTTCAAAGAAAAGACTTACTTTGCCGTCAAGATCTGCAGGTAATTTTTGTGCAATTTTGGTCTTTTGCCCCCGATTTTCAGTTGACTTTTTTTCATTTCAAAAGTCGTCTTATACGCCGGAAAGTACGGACTGCACCTCCTCCCCCACCCCCTATCCCCTGGGAAGCCTTCTTAGTCTTCAAGGCCCCACTCAAATGTCACTTCCTCTGTGATGCTTTCTCCAGCCTCCCAGCAGGCATTAGTCACCCCTCTGTGACTCCACAGCTTTTGCATCCTGTTCCGGTTTGGAAGCCCGGCTCCCCAACTGCTCTGTGAGCTCCCAGAGGGCAAAACAGCATCCTCTCCATTCCACCTGATCATCGCCCGCGAGAAGGTAGATACTCATTACATAGTATTCAATAAACTGAGTGAGAGAAAAAAATGAGCGCGTGAGCAAGCGAGTGAATAAATGAAGTCAGCACAGGCCAGGAGAAAAGACGGGTGGAGAGAAACTCTAACCGGGAAGAGCGATCAGGAAGGACCCACATTTCAAAGCCAACTGTCCTCTCTGTAGATCCCGGAGCCCTGGTCACAGAGTTCTCAGGAAATACACTGTCAGAACAGTAACATGAGGGTGACTCTCAGATCTCACCATCAAAGGTCCCCCAGCCGGACTCCTCAGTCACACCCCAACCCCTCCCCCCACCCCCCTCCCCTGTCCTCCAGGGGACACACCACTGTCCCACGCCCCACACCCTCAGAGGGTGGGGAGCCACATGTCCTCTTCCCTTTGGCTCACAGGACGTTTTGCTTGGCAACCCGCGGAAGGACCTTCCAGGACGAGCAAGGGCACGAACAAAGCCCACGTGGAGACCTGGGGGAGGGGCGGAGGCTCCAGTTCGGGCCACCTGCCTGCAAGAGGTGAGTCATCACTTATCTCAGGACTTCACATTTCCCGGTTATAAAACAGGGCTGATGAGTAGCCCTGTCCTCGTCAGTGGGCGGAATTAAATGCCTGTGGCCCCCTTGACAAAGCACGCTGCCCAGGCAGAATAGCCAAGGAGCCCTCTAGGGCCTACGCAGAGAACTGGCAGTTTTGCAGGGGAGCGGGCACAAAGATTAGATTACAGACAAAGGCACTCTGAGAGGAGCTGGCAATCGGGGTAGAAGGGTAATGGGCAAATATCGACTTTCATGTGAGAAACCTCATCACGTGCTGTCCAGGGAGCAGGAGGAGGCTGGGAGGAGCAGGAATGAGGGCGCCCAAAGCCGTGGGTGCTTCTGTGGGTGCAGTGCAGAGCTGTGAAGGTGTCACAGGTGCACGGAGCAGCAGAAATGAAATCCTTGGAGGGTTTCTGAGTCATTATCGGGGATCATGACCTTGGGGAAGGGGGCGGGCAGAACGTGGCCTGAGGCAGATTGGCAGGTGACAGAGCCCTGAGGCAACCTCTCTCCCTACTCCTTCACACTTCCTCACCAGCCCTTCCTTCTCAGCCCCGGGCACTGCCAGGGCAAGGGGAGAACTGGCCCCGGCCCCGGGAATGAACCTACTCCTGTGCTCCCTGCAGAGCGAGGTGATGGGCCCCTGACTCTGTCCCCAGCTCTTCAACCCACCTGAGAGAGCAGGCGTCCAGTCAACAGTGCCCACATGACCGACTGCGAGAGTAATGGATGGTTTATGCTCCACAACTTTGTTATGAGCTAGGAGTAACAACGATGATACAATGACAGCAGCTGCCATTTTTGGAGGGCTCCGCCAGTGCTTCCTATTCCTCAGCCTCTGTAAGCTTCACAGCGACCCTTAAGGAAGATTCTGCTAGTATCTTCAACTGACAGATGTGACACCCAAGCAGAGATGTTAACATGTGGGAAGGTCCTGGAGCCAGGGAGGCCATGGGAACTTCATGCAGGTTGTCTGCGCTCTTTTCTTTCTTTCTTTTTTTAACTTGTTTTTTATTGACATAGTTGAACTTTACAAGTGTCATAAAATACTGTAAACAGAGTGTTTAGAAAGAAGAAAAAAAAAAAAGCAAACTTAAATATAGTAACCAGATTAAAGCATGCAAAAGATCCAATGATGCTTACATTGAAGAATAATATGCTAATGGTATCTAATTTACCCATTTTATATTGTCATAAAAATGTTAGTAAACATACATTTGAAACTTGATGAGTAGACTTGATTCTCTATTTATGTATAAGATATGCTACGCCCTAACCGGTTTGGCTCAGTGGATAGTGCATCGACCTGCATACTCAACGGTCCCAGGTACGAATCCGGTCAAGAGCATGTACCTTGATTGCGGGCACATACCTAGTGGGAAGTGTGCAGGAAGCAGCTAATAGATGTTTCTCTCTCATTGATGTTTCTAGCTCTCTATCCCTCTCCCTTCCTCTATGTAAAAAATCAATAATATATATATATATATATATATATATATATATATATATATATATTAAAATGCTACACCCTTTGCATGCATATGGATGGTTAACTTTACTAGTTGTGTTACCGTACATTTAGAGAAGTTTGGTATGGTATATATTTACTATCCATAGTGAGATAAATAATGGTTAGAAATGCATTCTCCTAATTTTCTTTATGAACTTAGAAAGCACTAATGAATTAACTACATGGGTCACTGAGTGACCAAAATTCCTTACTATTCACATTCACGTCTGTGCTCTTTTCATGCTATTCACAGAGACTCGCCTTCCCTGCCTTTCGGGGGGGGGGGGGGCTTTGGGGACAGGGTGGGAAGAGACCTGTCTCAGGCTGCCCAAACCCCAGCCCAGACCCTCTCACAGTGTCACACAGCACAGGTGCACAGCGCCTCACGGTTTGGGGCCCACAGACCCAGTGCTCAAGCACTGGCCTGATGTTTGTTGGAATCAGCTCTCCTCTGTCCTCCTCCAGCCCTCTCCCTCCCCTTCAGCCACCCACAAGTCCTTGCCACAGGCTCTCAGTTCAAACAGAACTTCCTGAGAAAGGTGATACTAACACAAACCCAGCCTGAGAAAGCAGCCCTGAAGCCACAGTGGTTCAACCAGCCAAACTGGAAAATCACAGGCTGTGGCCTCTGGAGGGGTGCAGCGGAAGGGGGGATGGGGTGGGGGCTTTAAAACAAAAGGTCGAGAGACCAGGGACAAACGGAAGACCAATGATGAGCAGGAGTAAATCAACTCATGGATGATCCCTTCAGCTTGCTTTTGTGGCTTATATGTCACCCCTGGCTGCCACACAGAATGGAAACCAAGTCCCTGCACGCAGCTGTCCACGAAGGATAGCACATGGTCTCCTTGTCTGGGCTGGCAGCTCGGGTCACATGAGGCCATTTCAGGAGTTGCCAGGTTGAGGGTGGGAACCAAGAACAGGTGACGGTGTGGAGTCTGGTTTTGGTGCCATTGGAAGGGATAAGAAGGGGGAGAGAACGAGCTGAGAGGTTCCTTTGTGCCCAGACACTATTGCAGCCCTGACTGGTCTACTGCTGCAAGTCTTAACCCCTCTTGCAGCCAACACCCCAAGTGCCATTCTCACCACGTCATTCCCCTGCTCAGAACCTTCTTACACTGCTGTGCAGGCTCGAGTTCCACCCCTTTAGCCAGACCCTCAGTGCCCTCTGCCCCCATTCTTTCATTCATTCATTCACTCACTATTTATTGAGATTGTGGCTGGCCCTGTACTAGGACTATAAAAACAAAGAGGAATAAGATTTGGACTCTCCTGGAAGGCACTTTAAAGTTTGGGAGACAAGGAGATAAAGAGGAATGTTCTCACTCTTCCCCTAAAAACCCCCTTTTCTTCCAGCCAGACTGCCCAGAGTTCCATGAACACCCACTGAATTCCCACCTCTGTTGTCTCTGCTCCCGTTTCACCATCTGCTCCATCCCCTACAGCAGTCAGTGGTCGGCAAACTGCGGCTCACGAGTCGTGGTTTGCCGCTCTGTTGACTAATGAGTTTGCTGACCACTGACCTAGACTCTCACTTCCAATAATTACAAGTTGTTGTTCTTTGTGATTAAGCCCTATGCCAGTGGTTGCCAAACCGCGGCTCTCGAGACCACTGCTCTACAGGAACCGAAAAGCAGCCCCCATTGCGAGGCCTCGGCTTCAGCTTCCCTTCCTCCCTGGAACCCTCCCTGTGGTTTCTGGTCCACCGGGCCCCTCTCCTTCTCCGATGTCCCCTAGCACTTGGTTGTAGCAATGGCACTCATGGTGCCCTCACTGTGCACTGGCTGCCTCATGCACAGTCTCCCATCGTGGTTTGGCTGCTGATAATGTCTGTGAGACCTTTATTCATAGCGATGATACGATCATCGTGGACATTGGAAGAACGCTTCACCAAGTGCCTACAGGTGTATTATCTTTTGGCCTGTCTTGCTTGCCAACTAAATTACAGGCTTCTGGGAAGGTGGGCAGGGAAAGGTGGACTGTAACACGACTCTAAGTGGCTGTCACCGTGTTCTGCAGTGAATGCTCAATTAATTTACAGATCAGACAGTCTTGTCAGGGAAGAGCAGAGAGCCTTACGGCAGCAGCTGCCCCTCTTTGCACGGCATCTGGGTCAGCACAGCTGCACGGGAAAGGCGTGTCAGTGACACAGGTCCAGCGGCAGGGCCACTGCCCACCGGCTGACCGGTAAGAAGTGGGAGGTCTCCTCACTGCTCCCCGGCAGGCTGGTCTCCGCACTGTCACTGGCACTTACGGGATGTGGCAGAAACAGTAAATCACTTAAGTGCCAGCCTACGTGACATCAAGAAGGTCCGAACTCTGTCTTAGCACCATGTGGTGGGCTGCCTCATTTTCCCCATTCACAAAAGAAGCCCCAAGAAAGGCCCCTCGACCCATGCCCAGCGAGGGAACAGCATATGCCTTAGACCAGGAGCAGCTGGAGAGAGATGACTCCTTGTATTATGCGTGTTGGAATCTCCAGGTCTCAGCACACCGAGCCTACTGACAGGACACAGGCACAGTTTTGACTGGATAAACTCATGAATATGACTCGGTAGTGCTTGTTTTCTTGGCTCTTTGACTAGTCCCCTGAGTGCCCCTTCCATCTCTATGGAAAGCTTGCTATATCTGGACAAGGGGAACGCTTTTTCTGACCATCCCACTCCTTCCCCACGTCTTCATTAATGCTGAAAAACACACCCGAGATGAGGCAGAAGAAGCTTCCAACAAGAATGCATTTAAGAGACCCTGTGGGCAGATTTTAAAAGGCTGATGTGAATAAAGACATGGGCTGTGAGGTTCTCTTCCACAGAATGTAAAATCCTAAACAGTCCTCTGCATTCTGGGACACGGTGGGCCCAGCCAGCAAAAGCAGAGAAAAATTGCCCTAGCTGGTGGATAGAGCATTGGCCTGCAGGCTGAAGGCTCCCGAGTTCCATTCTGGTCAAGGGCACATGCCCAGATTGTGCGCTGGATCCCCAGCAAGGAGTGTGCAGGAGGCAGCCGATCAATGATTCCCTCTGTCTCTCATCATTGATATTTCTCTCTCTCTCTCCCTTCCTCTCTGAAATCAGTAAAAATATATTTTTAAAAAATGAAGCAGAGAAAAAATGAGGAGTGCTGCCTCCAGGTTTGAGGTCGATATACCAAGAGCCTGTGGGGACAGGAGGGCTAGGGTGCTGTGGGGACACCTCCACCTCCAGTTCACTGGTTCACCTCTGCCTATACAGTGGCGGCCCCAGAGGGATTCTGAGGCAGTCCCGCCACCTGTGAGGGGAAACTGCCCACTTACCTGTCCAGCTGGAAGGCATGTCTAAGATGGGAGAAGACCAGGCAAGAGAGACATGAAGGAGAAGGGCTGGTGATCAGCGATGTGGGGGGACAGGGACTCAACACATCGTGGGCAGATCACGGGAATTCTCGCTTCCTATCACACAGTGTTTTACAAAGGCCCACACTCTAGGAAGATATTAGCTTATAAGAACATGTAATGAATAACTTCAAAATGTAATGGGTGTTTAATTTTAAAGCGTGCCTTTAACATTTAGGTAAAACGTTTTTTGTACTCGTTCAGTAGAAACTTATCTGGCCCCTGGTAAGCTAACAATAAAACTACTGGGACGCAGTGAGTTAAGGACAGTTTTTCACAAGCTTCAGAAGGGTCCACTTGGTATTTCAGAAACGTCAGTCCTTCTTTTGTCTGTGGGGTGGGGGGACCGTCCCCTAGGGGGCTCCACAACACCAACCGAGCAGGAGCCGGAGAGCTCCTGAAGTGAGGTGGGCGAGTCAGGCTCTCCAGGGAAAAACTCTGGCCACTCCTAGAACACGAAACGTGGTCAGGTTGCCAGAATGCAGACTACTGCTTTGTACGCAAGGGCCAAGGTCCCCAGACAGCCCACCGCCCTCTGCGAGGGCTCAGCAGCTCTTGGCATCAGGCCCATCCCCAACATACCCACTGCCAGCTTCTTTAAGCACCACCCTGCTGCCCTTTGTCCCCACAGCCGCACCTGCCCTCATGTCCCACCTGGCTCCTCAGCCACACTCCCTTGCTCACTCCCAGGCCTCCCTCTCCCGCCTCCTCCTTCCTCGGAGCTTCCCCAGAGGCAGGCGGCCTCCTGGCCTCTGCGCCTTCCCCTCCCTCCGAGATGTCTCTCCTCCAAGCGCCTGGACCTCCTAGGAGCCTGCCTTACAGCTTCTCTTGGGAAAATGAAAACCAAGTCCCTTGAAGATAATGAAGCAAAGAGAGAATGAGCCCCTAGGACCATGGTCGGCAAACTGCGGCTCGCGAGCCCCATGCGGCTCTTTGGCAACCCTGAGTGTGGCTCTTCCACAAAATACCACGGCCTCGGCGAGTCTGTTTTGAAGAAGTGGCGTTAGAAGAAGTTTAAGTTTAAAAAATTTGTCTCTCAAAAAAAGAAATTCCAATCGTTGCACTGTTGATATTTGGCTCTGTGGACTAATGAGTTTGCCGGACACTGGCCCTAGGAGCTCAGTGATGGTAACATTACCCAGTTTCCCTCGTGTGTGAGCTCGTGCTAAGTGCTTTTACGAGCAGTCTCATTTATTCCTCCAAACTCCTTAGTAGGTAGGTACTGTTATTATTCCCATTCTACAGAGGGAAAACTGAAGGTCGGAAGCTTAGGTGACATTCAAGGTCGTGTGGCCCCAGAGTGCAGTCTCCAGGTCTGTCTGACAACAAAGACTGTGTCTCAGCCACAGGCCCCGTTCCTCGGGACTCCGCGGGCTCCCTCTCCTCTCTTGGCAAGAAGTGTGTGTTGGGAGGGAGGGCGGAAGCTTCAAGTGCTAGGGCCCTGCCTGACCTGACCTGGCGGGGAGGGCACCTGGGCAGCGCTGAGGCTACTCCAGGCATCCGCCAGGGAGCCTGTTAGATGGGGTGTAAGTCCCTCAGCTCACCCCTCCCCAGGAGCCCCCTCAGCGGGGAGGCACCATGCCCTGCCAGACAAGTGATCTCATCACTGTCCTGTCTGCGATGCCACCAGCCCGTCCCTCAAAGCCCAGGCGCCAGCATTGCCCGATCAGAGACATATTCCAAAGGGGTCCTGCCTGCCTCTGACCCCCTGTCCAGACAGGTAGTCCTGCCGTTCCTCAGCCTCCCTCAGTGCAGCCGCTGCTGCTCCAGAGCTGGCTCTAAGGGGCCCCTTTCCCATCTCCTCCGAGCCCTCCTCTGTGCCCCACCTGGCGGCTCACCTGGTCCCACAGTGCCCTGGACACTCAGTCCCTGGGCCCCTCCCTCCTCCTTTCTTCCTCTCCAGGCTCCACGGTGTGTCCCCCTTGAACTCAGTGACTTGGCTCCCCACCGTGAACCCCTCTTCTGAGCAAAGGCTTTTCAACCGGGGGGTGTGGGGGCGTCATCTCAGTGGCTGAGGTCCCCGCCGCCCCAGCTCAGGGCACCCAGGCCTACACCCGCCCGGTTCTCCCGGCCCCGCGGATCCCATCGCTAGTCAAGGGCAGCAGCAGGGAGGACCCCTCGCTCGCCTCCAGGAGCCGAGGCTCACGACCCCCGCCGGCGGCCCGCACCCCGGGATGTATGCCCTCCCCTGGCCTCTCAGATCCCCGTCCCTTCCCTCCGGGCCCGGCTGCCAGACAGGGGCGCCGGGCAGGTGGCGGCGGGGAGGTGGGGCGCCCGGGCCGCCGCCCCTTACCGATGGTGGAGATGTGCGAGGAGTGGAACTCGTTGTCGGTGAAGCGGCACAGCAGGCAGGTCTTGCCCACCCCGGAGTCCCCGATCAGCAGCAGCCGGAACAGCACGTCGTACTGCTTCGCCATGGCGGGGGCGCGGCGCCGGGCTGCGGCGCGCGGCGGGCTCAGCCCCGCTCGGCCGCTGCCATCGCGGCGCGCGCTGCCGGGGACGCCGCGGGCGGGCGGGGAGGGAGCGGGCGGCCCCGCCAGCCCCGCCAGCGGGTGCCGGGAAGCGCCGCCGGGAGCGCGGGGGGGAGGAGGGAGCGAGGCCCCCGCACGCCCCTTCCCCTGCGCCGGGCGGGGAGCGCGCGAAGGGCGCGCGGGGAGCAGCGACCCCGCGGCGGGGGCGAGGCCGGCGCGCGCTCCCCTCCCGCGGGGTGCGCGGCCCGGGAGGGGCCCACCTCCCTCCACCCCCCACCCTCGCCCCCACCCCCACCCCCACCCCCTTTGTGCCGGGAACTAGACTCCAGGGGGAACATTTTTGTTTTTCTGCGGACATTCTGCAGGGGTGAGTTGGAGGGAGCTCCCATGCAGCCCACCTCTCCCAAACGGCTTTTAGGTCTCATCTTTTTCCCCAAAAAAATTACATCCCTCGAACCCTTGAACCTGGTCCTGCCAACCTGCCAACTCCGCCTTCCGCCCACCCCCAGCTTCCCGCCGCAGCAGAAGCCTGGTGGTGGTGGTGATGGTAGCGTGTGTGTGTGTGTGTGTGTGTGTGTGTGTGTGTGTGTGTGTGTAGGGGTCTGGCGTTGAGGGGTTAGTGGGGCTGGGGGGTGGAGGGGGGTGAAGGAGCCCAGTGGTTGGGCCTCACCTAGGCTCATCCCAGTCGGAAGGCCCAGGGTCTGCATTGCATTGAAACACTTGGAGCTGGCATCTCCAGGACACTGGAGAGTGCTGCTAGAATTCTCCCTGGCTGCCATCCTGCTCGCCCATCACCCCGTGTGACTGCGCCTGCCCTCCGCTGTCCTCCCCCATCCCAGGTGTCCTTTACACGGGGGCATGGCTGACCTCCTTCACCAGACCGAAAAGATCGATGACCATAAAAAACGTTCCCAAATGCAAAGTCCTCTGGAAACGTCGTGCAGGCAAAAGTTCTCTGTTTTGGGTCTAAGCTGCTCAGGGTAGGTGTTCGGGATGCCAATGCATTATTTCGAGCCACTAAGTGTTTCTGCTAGTGTACATAATGGCACCGAGGGATGAATGGGCCTCTTTCAAGATCTAATTTACTGCCGCTGAATATGTTAGCACTGGAAGGAGGCAAATAAATGTTCTCTGGAGCCTAGAAAATTGCCTATTCCTAAGAATGAGTGTTAGGGGAGTCTGGCCCATTCGATCTTTAAAAAAGTGATGAAAAAGTGTGTGTGACTTTTCAGGCTGAGTGTTGGACGGAGAATGTGTTTTTCAGGAGTAGGTCATGCAAAGCACTGAGTGCATTTACTTGAAGAGTTCTAGTTGAGGCAAGGTGCCAAAATTTATAATAAAAAGGGAGACAAAAAGTCTTGAATTGGAAAGCTATTTTGATTACATTAAAATCTAAGGAAACCGATCCTGTGGATCCCAATACGATTTCCGGGTGTGTTTCTCTTCTCTGGACTCCATGCACGCGGAGGGCTCTGCTGTTGGGCATCCTTGGGTTTTGCCCAAACTCCTCCATTTACCAGTTATGCAACCTTGAGCATGTTCCTGAACCCTTGTGCCTCAGTTTCCTCATCTGTCAGATAGGATTGTTGGAAAGATAATAAAATAATTTGTGGAAGGGGACTTAGCAGAGTACTTGACACACAGTACTCAAGAAATGCCGAGAGGGAAACACACCCTGTAATGTTTTCCCTGTGCACATGTGGGTGGTGAATACATCCCTCCAGCTGGTCAGGGATGCTTTCCAGACTCAGGCCTGTCCTGCTGTGACTTTCCTCCACAGGCCCAGACACAGTACCGAGTGCAGGTTCAACTCAACATGACCCCGCCTGGGCCCGCAGAGGCCTTCCCAAGGTCGGCCCTGTCCCTGTCAGTGCTCTCCCTGGGCCTCGTCCTGGGACCATTAGTGGCTTCTCTGCTTGCCTCTCTCTGGGGAAGCAGGAAAGAAGTTGCCAACGGAGATGAGTTCTTAGTCTAAGAAAGAAACGTCACTTCGAAGGAAATGGCTTTCCCTAGGCAAGATAGGAAAGGAAGTGAGATTTCCTGAATAAATCCAGGGACACCAATGCCCAGACTCATAAAAATAGAAGAAGAAGAAGAAAAGGAGGATATTTCTTCATGCTGGGCTCATCTCAAATTCAGTAGCTGACATGGCTTAAGAAGGGAGTGGTGGGAGGTGGGGGTTGGGGGGGTGGGAGTGGGGGGAATGGCACCAGGAGAGAGCATGATAGCTCCACATCCTTTCCCCACACCTTGCTGCCCCAAGTGCCTTTCTTCTGTCCGGCTGTTCCTGAGCTGTATCCTTTTATAATACTGTATATCTATATCTATATCTATATCTATATCTATATCTATATCTATATCTATATATAATTGATTTTTTTACAGAGAGGAAAGGAGAGAGAGATAGAGAGCTAGAAACGTCGATGAGAGAGAAACATCGACCAGCTGCCTCTTGCACACCCCCTACCGGGGATGTGCCCGCAACCAATGTACATGCCCTTGACCGGAATCGAACCTGGGACCTTTCAGTCTGCAGATCGATGCTCTACCACTGAGCCAAACTGGTTTCAGTTGTATCCTTTTATAATAAACTGGTGATCTAGAACATATGTGAAGGAACAGTCTAGAAGTCCAAGCTTCTAGATTTTCCATTTTCATCCTGGCTCAGCTACTTGAAAGATGGTTCTAAAGAGCCATCATACGGATTTTCCTCTTTCTCTTTCTCCCGTGTGCGCATGTGTGCACATACCTACACGCTGTGAGATGTTGGAACTGAGATCGTAGGACAGTGTTAACACAAGAACCACCTACGCTGACTGGAGACAACAAAGTTTGTTTTAGCCAGGGTCTTTGTAAATGAAATAACCCAATTTCATCATCCCCTTACCTTAGGCGCTCAGTGGAACATTTGGGCATCCTCCCCAGTTGAGGTCAGCTTGGACTGGGGCAGGTTTTGGTAGAACTGGGAGACATCTGAGGAATGGTTGCCGGATGTCTCTCCCACAAGAAGCCTCCAGGAACCAGTCTCCCAATTACATTATTCTGATTCTCTCACCAGGGAGACAAGTGCCTGCTCCTGCTCCCTGCTACCGCCAGCCCAGCCACCACTGAGCATGCTCCCAGCAAGAGCACCACTGTGGGATCTACCATAGCAACAGCTGAATAACTGGAGAGATGAATTGGTAGGCAGTTCACTGCCAAGACTCAGCATAGTCAGACCCCGGGACTCCTCATTAGCAAAACCCCGTGCCCCTTCTAGGCTCATTCCCGTGTTTCCCACTCTGGGGGGCTGTCAGCGGTGTCCTCACCTTGCAGAAGGGTTTCCACCTTATCTTGGGATTAGAAGGAACAGGCAGACCCCCTGCACCATCTTCTCAGTACTGTCCTCCATTCACATCCTTTTTCTTTTCTCTCTCTGATACATAGAGAAAGGGGGAAAGAGACTCTGAAATGACAAGGAAAGAGGGCAGAGGGCACGTTGTCAGAGACTTGTGTAAATTGGGATCGGGGACCAAAGGAGACCATGCTGATGGTAGTTTGTGTTAACCCCAAATGACGCACGGCACCATGTCAGGCTGTCCGTGGTGGCCCGGATCCCGCCGTCATGACTGTATTAGTTTGCTCGGGCTGCCATAACCAAGTACCAATGAGTGGGCGGCTTATCAGTAGAGATTTATTTTCTCACGCTTCTGGAGGCTGAAAGTCCACAATCAAGGTGTTGGCACGGTTGGCTTTTTCTGCGTCCTCTTGCCTGGTACCTGGCCATCTTCATGTTGGCATTTTCTTCACATTCAAATGCTATGTGCCCGTCTGTGTCCTATCTCCTCTTCTGAGAAGAACACAAGTCTCAGTGGATTAGGGCCCACCCATAGGATCTCACTTTCTCTCCACTACCTCCTGCAAGGCCCTCACTCCCTAAATACATTCAGTCACATTCTGAAGGATGAGGGGTTAGGACAGACTTCAGTGTATGAATTTGGGGTGGGGGACGCAATTCAGCCCGTGATAAGGAACAAATCCAAGAGCCTCGTCCAATATTTCCTGTGCACAGATGATTTCATTCTCTCAGAACAGGAAGTGAAAGTTGCGTCATTCTTGTGGCTTCCTGACAGGTGGTCTAGACCAGTGGTCCGCAAGCTCGTTAGGCAACAGAGACAAATATCAACAGGACAACGATAGAAATTTCTTTTGAGAGCCAATTTTTTTTTTTTTTTTTTAAACTTAAACGTCTTCTAATGCCACTTCTTCAAAATAGACTCGCCAGTGCCTTGGTATTTTGTGGAAGAGCCACACTCAAGAGGCCAAAGAGCCACACGTGGCTCGTGGGCCGCAGTTTGCCGACCACGGGTCTAGACTATCGATGTGGCAGGCTTTTTGATGGAAAAGCCTCAGAAGAGAATTACTTTTCTTTCTGAGACTAGAGCTGAGAAACATGATTAGTAATCTCCAGCTAAGCAATATATGTTGTATTAAACTTTTATTGTCAAAGTGATGTTTTGGGGGCCCACCCGGTTTTGCTCAGTGGGTAGAGTTGGCCTGCAGATGTAAGGGTCCTTGGTTTGATTCCAGTCAAGGGTACGCACCTAGGTGGCAGGCTCGATCCTGGCCCTGGTCAAGGTACCTGTGGGAGGCAACTAATCGATGTGTTTCTTTTACAACCGAAGTTTTTCTCTGTGTGTCTTCCCCCCATCCCTTCTACTCTCTCTAAAAATCAATGGAAAAAGTATCCTCAGGTGAGGATTAACAAACCAAGAAACAAAGTTACGTTTTGGGGGACAAAACATAACCTGCAGTTAGGAATCTTTGCACCATGAGTCCTTGTGTATATTAGTTAAGGCAATGCTAGTTACAGTAACAGATAAACCCCTAAATCTCAGGAACTCATACCGTATTTCCTTCTCATATAAAGCCTAGTGGGCAGCAAGGAGGTGGGAGCTTCGATGCACAAAATCATTTAGGCACCCAGGATGGCAGAGATTCTTCAACAAGATTCACGTGGTCGGACTCAACTTAAAAGCAAGACACTGCTCTTCCTAAGATCTGACAGGCAAGAATGACGGAGGAGAATGCCCACCAACCAACACTGGGAAACACTCACATATCAAGGTCCCTCACATATCAAGATTACAGGCTTTCTCTCTTCTCTCTCTCTTTTTTAAATTTCTTTATTGATTAAGGTATCACATATTTGTCCTCAACCCCCCATTCCAAGCTCCACCCTCTTATTGTCCTTGACCACTGGTTAGGCTCATATGTATGCACATAAGTCCTTTGGTTGATCTCTCCCTTTTATGCCCACCCTCCCTTTGAGGTCCAACAGTCTGACCCATGGCTCCTTATCTCTGGGTCTGTTCTTGTTCATCAGTCTATGTTGTTCACCATTTCCCCCAGATGAGTGAGATTATGTCCTACTGGAAATATACTTCTAAGAATAAAAAATGAGACAAGCAATAATCGTTATGCTAAAAGGCATATGAATCAGTCTGTGCAGGCTTTCTCTTCTATCTAAGTCTATCCCTAGGACGCCCTCTAAGATTGACTTGCAGACATCAGGGAGGAGGGGCTCTGTATGGAAGCTGGAACTTGGGGACTCAGGACAAGTGGAGGGGAGAGTTGACCCTGTAGTCACAAGCTAGCAAACTTTAGAAAGAAATGGCAATAATATACATTTGAAAGAAGTCATAATATTTGTCCAGAAAATCATTTGTAGCTATAAAGGGATTAAACCATACATCCAGTGAATAAAACCCTGCAGATTCCTTTGTTAATTGAGATTTTTAACGTTTTCATATGAAGGGCTGCCCTAGGCATTGACCTTTTGCTGGCAGAGAGGGGAGGAGAGGAGCCACGCCTGGATGTATATACATCCCTTTTGCCCATGTTCCATTAGCCAGAACTCAGATGCAAGGCCCTGATTAAACGCAAGGGGGACTGCTGGGCAGCCAGCACTTTCTGTCACATAAATAGGTGTGTGGTGGCTCTCAGCCCTACCTGTGTGTAAGCATCACTGGTGGAGTGGTGAAAATGGCATATGCCTGGGCCACAGCCTCAGAGCTGCTATTCAGTAGGCCTGGGTTCCCACTTGGGAAAAGCTGTATTTTAATTAATGCATAGCCTGGGTTGAGAGTCATCAGTATGCTCTGGAGGGTACACTTCTGGCATTGCCTCTGGAGAGTTTAAAAAATTATTTCTCAGTGTGAACAATGCTCTTTAATGTGTTTCAATTTTGTACCTGCTGGCAAAATCGTTTTCTCCATAAACCTCAAACAGGTCTAAGAGTCAATACTTATTGTACAGATTTTCAGTAATATTACATATGTAATTAATAAATCAATGTGATTAATTTTATATCAATATATGATAGTAAAACAATGCATTATGTGTAATTGATAAATAATTGATAATTTTATGATACAGCTGTTCTTTGCATCATAAAATCATTGCCTCTAAAAAGCATTTTTTGGGGGGAGAATTTTTATAAGTTTATTTGAGCCAATACTGATGATGACATATGTCAAGGAGCAGGACCTCAAATGCTCCCCAGAAAGCAATTATTTTTTGAGTGATTTGAAACCTTTTGTGTTTCTCTTTATGTGCTATAGGAAATAAGAATAAAAAAGAGTAATTTCACAATTTCCAAATTTAAATTTGATCATTTAAAAATTATCACCAGAGAAAATTAATCCTATTGAAAGTATTATTAAAGATAAATCCTGCCCTAACCGGTTTGGCTCAATGGATAGAGTATCAGCCTGCGGACTGAAGAGTCCTGCATCTGTGTATGTATTGTATTATTTTTTTATTTTATTTATATTTATATATGCATATTATCTTACATTTACTTAAAACTAGGGGCCCAGTGCATGAATTCATGCATCTTGAAAGGAACTGTGGGCTACAAGTCTACGATGGGCAAAGGGGTGGGTCTCAAACCATCCTCCACGCCTTACTTGGCCCCTCCCATCTCGGCCCCTGATATCCTGTCTGCCCACAGCCCTGGTCCTGCTGCTGCTGATCTTACACACTGATGGCGCAGGTCCTGTTCGCACCCTCTTACAGCATTGAGCAATTGGGGCCAGAACCAGCAGCGGGTGCAAGCTGGATTGGCGCCATCAGTGGGTGCTAGCCACTCCAAGAAGGTATTTCAAGAAGAATGGCATGATCAGCCAGGTAAAATGTTGCCAGGAAGTCAAGTAGGAAAATAAGAGGAGGACTGAGAACTGGCTCTTGGATTTCTCAATACAGACTTCAACGGAGACTTGACAAGAACTTATAGGAAAGCCAGGTTGAAATGGATTCAAGAAACAGTTGGGCCCTAGCTGGTTTGGCTCAGTGGATAGAGCGTCGGCCTGTGGACTAAAGGGTCCCTGTTTCAATTCTGGTCAGGGGTACATGCCTGGGTTGTGGGCTCGATCCCCAGTAGTAGGTATGTAGGAGGTAGCTGATCAATGATTTTCTCTCATCAATGATGTTTCTCTCTCCCTTTCCCTTTCTCTCTGAATCAATAAAAACAAACAAACAAACAAACAAACAAACAAAAAACACCAATCAACCAAACAAAAAACACAAAACATTTGGAGGAACGGAATTGGAGACTCTGGCAGGGAGGAAATGAGATGAGTAATGGGGAGGTAGGTGGAGAAGGAGAGGAGTCAAGGGGTTAAAAATGCCCCCTCTCCTTCCTCCACCCCAAGAAGGGAGAAGTTGCCTGTTTGAGGGTGAGGGCAGTGATCAAGTATAGGGTCAATTTGACGTTTTAGGGAAGGCAAGGGAAAATTGCTGGAATAAAGTCTTGTGGTGGGACATGAGGAGAGGAGGAGGGGCTGGCTCTAGGTAAGAGCAGGAAAGTCATTGTATCCAGGACAGCAGAATGGGCGGCTGCAGATGCTGGTGGAAGAGTAATTGTGTGGGAGGAAATTAATTATCTAGTGGGAAAATAGATGATGTGTTCCCATTTTTTCAAACTTTCTAAGATATGCACTGCATCATTTCAGAAGATATTAAAAGAAAGAATTCATGCTGACATTATGAGCTCCTGTGAGTAAATGGCAGAGCTGTTTTAAAGCCTCCTTTATAGGTTTACTCTAGGGTCAGAAGCGACCTCTAGTGGTTCATTTAGGCCACTTATTTTTTTTCTTTTATTTTTTGCTCTTAATGGAAGTGTATTTTGTATTATTTTTATTATTTAATTTATTCTTTTTTTATTGATTTCAGAGAGGAAGAGAGAGGGAGAGAGATAGAAACATCAATAATGAGAAAGAATCCTTGGTCAGCTGCCTCCTGCACACACATACTAGGGATCAAGCCTGCAACCCGGGCATGTGCCCTGACTGGGAATCAAACCGTAACCTCCTGGTTCACAGGTCAACCCCAACCACTGAGTCTCACCAGCTGGGCTTGTATTACTTTTAAAGAAACAATTATAACTCACAGTTTAATTTAGAAAAATATCAGGAATTTCAGTAAAATTAACCCAAACCATCTACAGTCCAAGCTGGAATTGCTATGAATTATCATTACTGAGACTTTTCTATGTATCATAAGTACATCATTTGCTACCATACTGCCAGTATTTATGTTCACTTTGCTTTATTTTTAAAATCCTCATCGAAGGATATGTTTATTGACTTTAGAGAGAGAGACAGAGAGACAGAGAAACATCGATCACTTGCCTCCCATTCCCGCCTGACCTAGATCAAACTCAAACCTGGATATGTGCCCTGACCGGAAATAGAACACACAACCTTTTGGTATCCGGGATGACACTTCAACTAACTGAACCATCCTGTCATGGCTGTTCATTATGGTTCTTTTAAAAATGACAAATTGTTATTGATTTCAAAAAGGAAGGGAGAGGGAGAGATAGAAACATCAATAATGAGCGAGAATCATTGGTCAGCTGCCTCCTGCACACCCCCAACTTGGGATCGAGTCTGCAACTCAAGTACATGCCCTGACTGGGAATGGAACTGTGTCCTCCTGGTTCATAGGTCTGAGGCTCAACCACTGAGCCATATCAGCAGGGCAACTCTTTAAAACAGTTTTTAAAATATAAATTTTTACTGATTTCAGAGAGGAAGGAAGAGGGAGAGAGAGATAGAAACATCATTGATGAGAGAGAGAACCAGTAATTGGCTGCCTCCTGCATGCTTTCCATTAGGGACTGAGCCCGCAACCCCGGCATATGCCATTGACTCGAATCAAATCCAGGACCCTTCAGTCCACAGGCAATGCTCTAGCCACTGAGCCAAACTGGGTTACAGTTCGATTCCCAGTCAGGGCAAAAAAATATTTTTATTTATTTATTGATCTTTTAGAGAGAAAGAGGAAGAGAAAGGAAGATGAGAAAGAGAGAGCGAGAAACATTGATTTGTTGTTCCACTTATTTATGCATTCATTGGCTGATTCTTATATGTGCCCTGACCAGGGATCAAACCTGCAACTGTGGACTATCGGTTGACACATGCCTGATGGTTTTGTTTGATGCTCCAACCAACTGAGCTACCCAGCCAGGGCCCTTTCTGCTTCTTGAACAAATGGTTTTATTAAACCCAGAAGAAGGACAACTGGTAGGTCACTATTGATCCAGGGTTGAACAATCTTCTTGATGCTACATAGAGTACAAATTCCTCATATTTTCCATTTCTTGTTTCAGCTGATTTTTGGTTGTCACCGAGTTTCCTAAGTCTGGATAACCTGTCACCTGGGTTGGTTAACTGGTTTCCTCATACTAGTCTTTCCTGGTCTTCCAGATTACTTTCACTGTCCTCTGTTATGCAATCTCACAACACCCTGTGCTTCTTTCTCCCTCATGCTATTTCCCTCCATGAAATAGTTCTGAAATGATTGTTTCATGTCTGTTTTTTTTTCCTGGTAAATCATGAGACTCATAAGCACTGAGACTGTGTCTGGCTTGTTCACACTGACTTCTCAGCACTTAGCTCAGGGCCCAGCACATAATGGGTACTCAATAAGTACTTACTGAATGAACCGACATTATACTGCAGGTGACTCTTGCCATGCTCCTATTAATATCTTTCAGAGCCCATTTCATTAATGGGTTTCTATTTCTTGAATACAACTTGCAACTACTTTAGGCACACCTGTAATAGATGTAATAATGTATTACAAAACGCTTCTAGCTACTCTTTCCATAGCTCAATTTATATTGCTAGCCAGCAAAGCAACTTTTTACAAAGAAGGCTGAATCCTTAGACCTGGACCTTTAGCAGACAGTTTTTTTCTAAAACAGAACTAAGGGAAAGACAGTAAGTTGCCAATACAGAGGGAAGTGTCTATCGGTGATCCTAACCCACATAGTCTCACTTATTCTCAGATTTCGTAACATCCTGCCACCTCCAGGACTTAACTTGGCAACAATACCACTAAAGTGGTATAGGGCAGTGGTCGGCAAACTCATTAATCAACAGAGCCAAATATCAACAGTACAACAATTGAAATTTCTTTTGAGAGCCAAATTTTTTAAACTTAAACTTCTCCTAACGCCACTTCTTCAAAATACTCACCCCAGGCCGTGGTATTTTGTGGAAGAGCCACACTCAAGGGACCAAAGAGCCAAATGTGGCTCACGAGCCGCAGTTTGCCGACCACTGGTATAGAGTTTCAGAAGGAGTCACCCCCAGAAATGCCTATGTTTTAGGAGGGTTATTTTGAGCTAAGGTCAACTGAGACCTTGGGACTCAAGAGAAACTTCTGCCTTCCCCTCCCTTAACTTCCTAGAAGAATTTGGAGTAGAGGCCTTGCTCATAATAAGACATTATCAGTGATGACCTTTAAAAACAACAACAACACTATCTATATGGCAGGGAAAACAATGAATTACTGAACACCTGCTCTTATTGTCCTGCAATGATCCTTTGAAGCCTCAAGGTGCCTTCCCTCAAACTTTGTTCAAAATGCCATGTGTGCCTCATTTTAATTGTCTCTGACTCTTACATATGTGGAGTTCCCATGTGTACACATGTATGTAATCAAGCTTGGTCATTTTCTCTTATTAATCTGTTTCAATTTAATTATCAGACCAGCTGAAATAACCCAGGAGTTTCTCCCTCCACCACAGAATATATGGTGATGTTTGTATGCTTGGGGCCTTTAGGCCATCCTGGCCTCATCTTTAGAATCTTTCTATGTGACACCAGAGACTAAGAATGGGGAAATGGCTGGTTGTGAAATATCACACTTCCGTTCTCTGAGTCCTAGACACGTGACTTGGAAATGAGTGGGAATAGAGTAAAATGCCCTGAGCAGGAAGTTGAGCTTGTGTCCCTGTCTATGTGGAAAGTGTGCTGTCATCTTATCTTCTCCCATACACTCCATTCCCCACAACAAACCCTCTGTGCTCTGAATAGTTTAACCTTTTGGTATTATAGTTTTGGTGTAGTCCTTTTGATGTGGGCCTGAAAGATTCTCGTCTATAGCTTGTCCAAAAGTAGCAGGAGTTTCCTAATATCAATGGGGTTAAATTATTTAAATTATTTAACCCCATTCAGCAGAAAGTTTTTTTTTTAACTTAACCCTACTCAGTAAGTTTTTTTTTTTTAAATTCTGACTATTTTCAGATTACATATCAGAATTAATATAAACATACATATGTCTGTCTGTCACGTTCTCTCAATCTTGCCATTTCTTCCTTTTGAGCTCTTCCCCGTAGTGTTCACATGGATGGCTTTTTGTCATCCTTCAGATCTCAGCTTACATGTCACTTACTTGAAGAGACTTGGCCAAATCTAATTAGTCACCTTCCATTTTAATTTCTATCAGAGACCCTATTTTCCTTAATACCATGTATTACAAGTCTTCATATATTTACTATGTTCACTCATTTAATTCTGTCTATCCCACTAGACTGTAAGGTTTCCAAAGGCAGGGATCTTGTTTGTTTCATTCACTTTTGTATTGCTAGGGCCTAGCACAATGCCTGACATAGTAGGTGCTTTACAAAAAAGATAAATAGCCCTGGGCAGTGTTGCTTAGCTGGCTGGGAGTCCTATGCGCCAAGAGGTTGGTTCAATCACCAGTAGGGGGCGTGCAAGAGGTAGTCCCTAGATGTACTCTCACACTGCTGTTTCTTTCTTCCTCTCTCTCTAAAAATCAATAAAGTATTCTTAAAAACACACACATGATAAACAAATGAACGAATATTGCCTTGGTTGTTTCACTTGTGCCTTCAGCTGCATTTTAGTTCTTTCTGTACTGCAACCCCCAAGGGAATAGAAGAACTTTTTAATGCCCTTTCCCTTCATCCCCGAGTACTGAGGTGGCAGTTGCTTTTTTGAGAAGCTGTGGGCTTCTCCTGGGCGGCTGTCACATACCCAAAAGTGCACAACAATTCTGTTAGTAATAGTGTGACTGAGGCATTCAGAAGAGCTGTCAGAAATGCTTTCAAAGTTACAATCATTGGGTTCTTGGACATTCGAGCCTATTTACGATTAGCAATTAAGTGATGTTGGAATGACGTGTGTGTGTGTGTGTGTGTGTGTGTGTGTGTGTGTGTGTGTGTTTGCATGGCGAACCAAGACATCTTACACCATTCCTCTGAAAGGAAATTCAGTTTTTACACATCCTTCCTTCCTTGAGCTCCAGGAAGCTGAGCCTCTTGCAGCAGCAACTCTGACCAATGGGGGGCGGCAGCATCTCAGAAACTCACTCCCTGAAGATTTGTAGGTAGGAGGAGAAAGACTCGCGGTCAAAACCTTTTTGACTCCATCCGCTCTCCGTAGCGCCTTAACCCGCTCGAGTTTCAATGCGCGCTGTTGTTGGACGAGGCTGAGTCCTTCCTATACACCGCCCGCTGCTCTCCTGATCATGGCTTCTCCGACTTCCTTCACCTACTACAGCCCTCCATCTTCCTCCCCTGTCTGGTCAGAGCCGCTGTACAGTCTGAGGCCCGAGCACGCGAGGGAGCGGTTGCAGGACGACTCGGTGGAAACAGTCACGTCCATAGAACAGGTGAGATGACAGGACTAGGCGAGGCGCCCGCGCGGGGGCTTCTGGGAGTGGGAGTCCCATCCGTTGGGCCGCCCGTGTGCGGATCTTATCGCGGAACTACAGTTCCCAGAGCGCAGCGCGAAGCCTCTCTTCTGGGGAGCTCCGGGCGCCCGGGCTAGGTCTGGGGAGTGGAGCCTTTGTGGGTTGGGGTCGTTGTCAAGATTGGGTTGGAGGAAAGCACAGCCCCCGGGTCGCCTCTGCCTTAGGAAGCGGAGAGAATCATGTTCTGTGCTTGGAGGTCAGAAGCAGCCCGGGTGGGTCAGACAGCCCACTCCATTCTACCCGGACTTCTGGAGGTTCTGGGATGGGTAGTGCAATCTCCCCACCCTGCTTGTACTTTGGGACATGGAGTGGAAGAGAAACGGCTTGGGTTAGGTCATGTCATTTCACGATTCGTTTAATTTCTGCCTCCAGTGCCAGGCTTGGGGCCTGCCTCGCGGGTGGGCATTGTAGTCATTCAATCATTTGAGCACCAGCAGTGTGTTGGACACAATGTTAAACGCTGGGAATACAAAGAAATAAAACAGCGCCGGACCATAAGCATGTCACCGCCTGCTTGGGAAAGACAGACAGGAAAACCGTATAGTTTGGAAAGTGTTTACAATAAAAGTATACATTTTAACTACTCGCCATTCACCGAGTCCTCGAAGTAGGATGGGACCTATCGCTTTGAGAAGTGCTTTAGGAATGAGTAGTGAACTGTAGTTTTGTTTTTCTTTTCTTTCCCCAACTGTTCCCAAGTAATTGTGGAAATGTTTACCCATCTGTCCCTAGAAGAAGTGGCCAGGATGATGCTTTGCAGCACTTAAAAATAAGCATCAGGCTGTTTACTAAAATAGGTCTCCTAGAAAGCGCAGTCTCCAGGCTTAACCTTGGGAGGGACCTGCTTTGACTTTCATATCTGAAGTTGGAAGCCCTCGTTAAGGCAAAATTAGTAGTGATAGTTTCAGATTGTATATTATGGCTATAAATACAATTTTAAGTTAATAACAAAAGCAAAGGCTTAACTACACAATTACTATACACATAGTAGCAGAGATAATATTGTAACAAGATTTATGCTTCATGGATTTTAGGGTAGAAAGGGAAACTTATCTTTTGACTCTAGGTCCACCAGTGTATCCTTTTCAGAACTCTTTTCAAAAGATGGCAAAGAACTCTCTCATCAATGAAAAGCCTATAACATCTTTGCAGTATTTATAAGTGATGAATTTTTGAGTTTAGATCAGGCCTTTTTCTTTGTATTTGACCTAAGACTTTTGGGTCACCTTTTATGTAGTTAACTGAATTGACACAGGGGTAGAATGCTAATAGAGAAAAGGGGTTAGAAATTGGTCTGTATATTTAGAGACCAGAAAAAGAGACTTCCATGATTAGAGAGGTCAAAAAAGGAACATTATCAGGAGCCTTATTCATCTGCTCTTTTTCTTTTTCTATACTTTTTTTTTCCCCTTTAGTAGAGTGCCCCTGCTTATTTCCTAAGGAAAACACCAGTGCTTATATTCTAACTACCTAAGCATACATGAGTGATGCAAAAATAGATACAACAAGGTTCAGGTCCACAAAAGGGCGGGCCAAGGCCTGGGCCAGGAGTGGAAACCGGGTTCTGAGATGGAACCTTGGTACTGCAGGGTGTCTTTCCAGTGTAGGCCCAACTGTGAGGTAGATGGAAAAGGAATATTTTCTTTCCTTTCTATGTCATTTTCCAGCTCACAATTTATTTTTAAAACTTTTTCCAATATATTTTATTTATTTTTTTACAGAGAGGGGAAGCGAGAGGGATAGTCAGAAACATCAATGAGAGAGAAACATTGATCAGCTGCCTCCTGCACACCCCCCACTGGGAATGTGCCAGCAACCAAGGTACATGCCCTTGACTGGAATCAAACCTGGGACCCCTGAGTCTGCAGGCCAACGCTCTATCCACTGAGCCAAACAGATTGGGGTTCCAGCTCACATTTTAAAAATATAAGATAAACAGTTCTAGATAGTGGGAAGATAACATAGTATCTCATTTTCATGG
Source organism: Pipistrellus kuhlii (assembly GCF_014108245.1). NCBI lineage: Eukaryota > Metazoa > Chordata > Mammalia > Chiroptera > Vespertilionidae > Pipistrellus > Pipistrellus kuhlii. The sequence continues at coordinate 19,001,245 of NW_023425404.1, read as the reverse complement.
CTGCCTCAATGTTTTCAACATCACCATAATGTCCGGTCATTGCATCCCAGCACTGTGCTTAAGGCTCTCCACACATTGTCTCATTTAGTCCTTACACATTTTACAGATGAGAAAACTGAGGCTTAGAGGAATACTAGGTTGGTAGATTAATAATGATATATTAATAAATACCCAACCTTGCTAGGAGGAATTGTTTACAGAATATACTACTGCTATTCTTTCGCCTTCCTTTCTGTGCCACCTGCAAACACTGCGATTCAGGTCAGTGGGTTCCATCAGAAGATGGAACCATTTATTCATAGGGATTTACTTAATTTTGCGCCATTTCCAATAAAAATAAATGCTTAAAAAAAAAAACAAACAAAAAACACACACCAATTGCTTGTCACTTGCTTCCTATCTGATTATCAGGAGACTTTATTTGTTAAGTGACAATTTGATAATAGGACAATTTGATAATATAAGTTGTGGAAAGGGCCCTTAGTTATGATTCCTTCTGTTTTATTTATTCATTTTAATTTAGTCAACAAATACTTGAGTGCCTTCTATGCGTCAGGCACTGTTCTAGGCACTGGACATAAGGCAGTGAACAAAAGGGGCCAAGCTGATGGCGTTATGAGACTTTTGTTTTAGGCCAGAAGGCAATCTATTAAAAAAGGGATAACTACCTACCTACCTACCATCTGTCATTTATTAGATATATTAGAGAGAAATGCTGTGGAGGAAAATAAAGCAGGATAAGGGAGATAGAGTGTGCCAGGAATGGGTAGGGTGGAAGTAGGGGTGGCTTTTATATAAGATGACAAGAGAAAGCCTCTGATGATGTGACATTTTGGCTGAAACCTGAAGTAAGTGAGGGCACAAGCTACGGGGGTATCTGGGTATTAGCTTCTGTTTATTTCCCCAGATTCATTCTTCCCTTCCTGCCAATGTGCCCAGAAGGTGGGCCGCATTGGCAGGCTCCCTTGCTTTATGGCTTCTGATTGTATTGGGCCAGGGGAGCAAGGGTAGGGGATGACAGAGAGGGAGAAGAATGAGATCAGCATATTCATTTCCTTCCTACAGGGCTGTATGAGCCGTATCTCCAGACTTAAGGTCACATCTATCAGGTGCCTTCTTCACAGAGCTCCCTGTGTCCATCTCCTTCTCTTCACACCTGGCCTAGGAGAGAATCCTGTGTCGCCAGCCCCCAAGCCCCCTCCTCTGTGGTTTCCTTACACCTGCCCATGCCTTTGTAACGCCTTCCTTTATAAACTCTCCTCAAAGCACCCACTTTGAATGGGCCACCTGTTTCCTACCAGACTGATCCATGATTGGAGGGTTTTGACACGTTCTGGTGAGCGATTCACCAGGCTCATTTAGGCCGCTGTTGAGAAATAGATTGCGAGGCGGAGAGGGTGCGGGGAAACCAGTTAGCAGGCTGTTGCAATCCTGCGGGTGACAGATGATGGCTGCTTCCCTCAGGGCTGTGGTAGTGGGACAGTGGCATTAGCGTGTCTTAGGTCAGGTCCTGGGTAATTTTTGAAGGTCTCCACCTTGACAAGTGTTTTACTGATGGACTTGATGCCTGGAGCACCTTGTATAATGCCAGAAAGCGAGACGGGGTTGTGTTGTTAGTGGTCGCCTTCCTTTCTGTGCCACCTGCAAACACTGCGATTCAGGTCAGTGGGTTAAACTGGTACAGTCTCAGCGGTAGCAGGCTTGCCAGGGGCAGCTGTGTGCTGAAGGTACTACTCCTGTGGGTTTTTTTTGGTTTTTTTTCCCCCTCATAGTTTGCCCTTGAATAGGGGCAAAAGCATGATGTCATTAGACAGCCTTCAGTGACGTGACAGGGAGCTCGGAGGGGATTCTAGAAGAATTCTTAGTTGTAGTCTCTGCCTTCAGCATTCTTTTCTCTAAGAGGTTGGGGCGGGGGGGGGGGGTGAGTGGGGGGATGGGTGGGGGAAGATATGCCTGAAGCAGTCACAGAATAGCTTATGAACGCATGTAATTCAGTGCTGAATGATGACTGCGTTGCATAAGGGTTTCTGGGAGTGGAAACCCGTCTGCTGTGGGCTGAGACCATCAGGACCGCTTCCTTTCAGGGCACTGGGCTGGGCTGTAAAGGATGGGCGGGGTGGGAGAGCCCTCAGTGGGAGCCCTAGTGAAGGAAGGCTCACCAGGAATGGTTGGAGGTGAAGTGGGCCGTGGGAGCAAATGAGGTCAGGCTGGGGGGGCTGACGCCCCGGATGCAGGGTCAGGCTGAGGGGCATTGCACCAGGGCAATCCCTGGAGGAAAAGCCAGGGGATCCAGGAATGAATCGTGAACTCCTGCTGTTGACTTGCTTCAAGTTAGAGTCTCCAGAAGATTATTGACTGGGGGTGGGACAGGCCACTACACATGATCAAACTTACCAGCTTTTGTGTGCATCGAGCAGAAGAGAAGGAGAACTCTGATTGGTTAAGTAGTCAGTAGCCTAGCTGTGAGTCAGTTTTATTAAATCCAGCATCTACCCTACTGCCCGCTGTAAGGCAGTTTCAAACATCAACATTTCCCCCGTTTTCCCTATTGAAAAGTCCCCCAAAGAGTTTTTTGGTCAAGTTGAAAAAACATGTACTTTTAGGAATGTAGATAAAGAAATAAAATGCCTACCTAAAGTAAAATTTTCTTTCTTTTTTTTTGGGGGGGGGCAAAATTCACATTTTAAATTTAGGAACATTATACCTATAATCACATATACTCTATAAAATCACACTAATTTAGAAATATGTTTTCCCCCCCTCTTCTTGTTCATAAGATATTTTTCTTCAAACTCCTCACATCCATATTTGATCAGCTAATATGCTTGTCCAGACCACACTTCCAGGTTTTTGAGATTCATCCCTTGTGAGTGTGGGTAAGATTCCGTCATTGACTATTTTACTACAAGTTACAGTTAGCATTTTTTTTTACGATGTGTCCCGTCTGTGTATACCTGTGGTCGCCAAGACTTAGCCATGCTGTTACTTTTTAAAGTAACCTTGAAAATCTTAGAATGGCAACTTGCATGTGGAAGTGTGAGTTCATAGCCCAGGAATAACTACTAAATCTGTATTTAATTTGCCTTCTTTTGCTGATATCATCAGTTTAGCTCTATAAGTAGTCAAAACCAGACCTTATTTTTGGCTGATGTGTCAACCCCAACTGGTACTTTGTGTTTAAGATAAAGAATTGAAAGAACTCACCACAGCACCAGTCCCTTTGTAAGGATTGCTTATAAAGTGACTTGTTTTTTTCTGGGAGGTATTTTTTTTTCTTTTTTAAAAATTTATTGTTGACATTATTACAGATATATCCCATCCTTCTCCTCCCCCGCTGCTTTACCCACCTCCAATCAACCCCTCCACTCTGCCCCCGCTCCCCGCCTCTGGTGAGATACATTTTTTTTAAGGGAAGAATCCTTGCCTTATATTTCACCTGTTAATGATTCTTTTACCGAATCTTCAGAATTAGCATGAGTCTCAGGCAGTGAATCTGCTTTCTGGAAGGGTCCTCCCCAGAGAGAGAGGGGGAGATATGGGGAAGTGAAGGTCCATTAAGTGGAAGTTGGTGCATCATGAGATTGCTTTGGGTAGAATCTGTGACAGAGAAAAGTACCAAATGCATTACCCTGTTTCCCCGAATATAAGACAGTGTCTTATATTAATTTTTGCTCCCAAAGATGCGCTAGGTCTTATTTTCAGGGGATGTCTTATTTTTCCATGAAGAAGAATATGGTACACATTTTTGTTAAATGAAAATAAAGGAAATTTATAACCTGTATACGGTACGGTAGTATAGTAGTTGTCAACACAAACCAGACAAACTGTGAATCCTACAGTATCAAGAATTTACTCATTTATTCAACGACAATCATGTCATCATCTTCTGGAACATCATCATAACAATCCAATTCCTGAATTTCCTGGTGAATTTCTTGTGACTCCATTTCTTTCAGAATCAGTGGACCAAATCTCTCATGTTTAGCCTAGGGGGTCTTATTTTTTGGGGATGCCTTATATTTCACTCAGAAGGAAACCTGTAAATAGGTCTTATTTTCGGAGGATGTCTTATTTTCGGGCAAACACGGTAGTTGGTTTTTATGGCTCACCTATAAATGGAAATTATTCTGTGGTTCTATTGATTGGGTTTCTAGAAAGTTCCATGAGGTATCCTTTAAACAGGCTGTCCATCACTGAAAAACACAAACTAATGAACATTAGTTTCTATCATGTGTATAGACGATATGTACACATACTGATATGTAATGTATTAGTTTATATGACATATCTTAAATACTAGTATATATATACACATATAAATATTGTATAAATATACTAGAGGCCCAGTGCACGAGATTCGTGCACTAGGTGGAAGGGGTCCCTCAGCCTGGCCTGCATCCTCTCGCAGTCTGGGAGCTCTCAGGGGATGTCCGACTGCCGGTGGGGAATGGGATTAAGCTGGCAGTCGGACATCCTTAACGTGTCTGCCCCTGGTGGTCAGTGTGCGTCATAGTGACCTGTCATTCTGCTGTTCGGTCGATTTACATATTAGCCTTTAATTATATAGGATAGTAGACCAGGAAAAAAAATATTTTCTTCTACCAATTTCAGGTTCCCCAGCCGGGGCCCTGTAAATTAGAGTAACCAAAGAAGTTTAACCAGAAAAAAACCCAGAAATTTAACATATGTATTACCTAAGAACACATGGGGCCACCCATCCATGAGCAACCCAAAGGCGTGGTTAGAACTTGGGATTTTATACTGTTTTAGGGTAAAACAAAGGAAAAGGGCTTGGGCTTCTAGGTAGGAATGATAAGTTATGAGAAGGGACAGGAAAAGTCTGGTGAACAAGAGTTGGTGAGGTTTGTTATGCAGATTTAAGTCGAATCTTCTCCATTGATTTATTCTTTACTTCCTGGTAGGGAGAGGGAGAGGGACCCATTACTTTCTGTCCGCCTAGCCTGTGTCCTGTTCCAACAAGCCAGTAGACTGGAACTCTGAACCATTGTGTTCTCTCTTTGCCATGTGCTAAGCCACCTGTTGCCTCATAACCGGAGAAAATGAGAGGTGTACGATTAGTATACATTAAACAGGGTTAGGAGGGCTGGCCTGGGAACCTATTAGCTATAACATTGTTTTGATGGGAAAACAAGATCTAAGTAACTGACTCAACAATGAACTTTCAGAACACAGTTTCTTTGTGTGCAGCGGCCTGCCTATCTATGTAGGATGTGGGGAAGATTGGGTGATAAGGCATCACAGGGCAAAGCACTTTCTAATCTCTTAAAAAAAAAAATTAACTCTTTATTATTGAAAATATTACATATGTCCCCTTTCTTCCCCCATTGATGCCTTCTAGCCTGCCCCCACCTCCTGCCCTAGGCCTCCACCACCCTATTGTCTATGTCCATGGGTTATACATATGTGTGTATATGTATATGTATATGTATATGTATATGTATATGTATATGTATATGTATATGTATATATACAAGTTCTTTGGTTGATCACTTCCCACCCATCCATCCTCCCTTGCCTTCCTTGTGAGGTTCTGCAGTCTGTTTAATCTTCTTTTAAAAAGAAATTTATAGTTAACAAAAAATACAAATACCTATAATCTAAAATTAGCAGTTGTTAGGGTGTTTTTGTTTGTTTGTTTGCTTGCTTGCTTCTGGTTATTTGTTTGAAGGAAAACAACCACAAATATAGCTAGTCTCCTTTAACTCCCTCCCAGTTCAATTTGCCCCTCACCCTCTGTAGAAGCAAATCTATCCTGAATTACGTGCATATACCTTTACTTCTTTATTTTAAATCCTTATATGCGTCTTTAAGCACTGTATTTGTGTGCTGTTTTTGGAAACTTGCTTAAACTGTCACACTGTCATTTTGCCTTTTTCTATTTAATGTTTTTCTTTCTTTCTTTTTTTAATTACCAACTCTTTTTTAAAAAAATATTTTATTGATTTTATTTTATTTTTATTTATTTATTTTTTATTTATTTATTTATTTTTACAGAGAGGAAGGGAGAATGATAGAGAGCTAGAAACATCGATAGAGAGAAACATCAATCAGCTGCCTCCTGCACACCTCTTACTGGGAATGTGCCTGCAACCCCAGTAAGAGGTGTTGAACCTGGGATTGAACCTGGAATTGAACTGGAATTGAACCTGGGACTCTTCAGTCCACAGGTCGACGCTCTATCCACCGAGCTAAACCGGTTTCTTAATGTTTTTCATCTTTATCCAAATTGATGTTTGTACATCAAATTCATCCTATTCAGATACTGATAAAGATAACTTTAAGGAAAAGATAAAATCATAACTTCTACAGATAAAAATGAATGTCTTAAATTTTTTATTTTACTCATATAGGAGGGAACCACACAGACGTTATGACCAGTTCAAAGAAAAAGGCAAAAGGCAAATTTAAATGTGGACTAAAGAAACTGACTGGCAAACGGTACAAAACTGTTTTCTCCACAGTGGCTTTTGGAGGAAGGTCAATCAAATAAAAACTTAAGGGATCAGATAGAGTTGCTTGAAATCAATCCCTAAATTTACATAGAGGTCTAAATAGTTCAGAGACAATAAATAGGGCTGGAAGCAGACAGCCCAGAAGGGTGTACTATAGACAGTGCATAGTTTTCTACTGAAATACAGAATTTTTTATTTTTATTTTTTGCATTGCTATATGGTATTGGGAAAAGTATATAGTTGGGGAAGAATAATTTTTTTAAACTTTCTGAAACTGGACAGTCAATGGGTCCGGACTGCCTGTCACTACTTGAGCCAATTCAGCAGAGAGAGGGTTGAATCATATATGAGTGTTTATTTCAATCCTGCTGGCAGTATGGAGCGCAGCAGGTCATCCACAAAAATCTGCTCTACCGCTCTCCAAAAGTCAGCTGCTTATATTGGGTAGAAGGAAAAAGGTTACCTGGGGAAGTAGGAATTACGGGCATGGGAAAGTAGGCACGGTACAATGGTTACAGGTTACAGGCAATGCTGGCTGAGAGGCTGGTGCCTCCCGGCGCTTCTGGGACCAGATTGTTCCAGCAACAAGGTTGTTAATCTCGGGCAGTTCTCAGAAAAGGAGGATGGACCGCATTCCGATGTTAGTGCCCGTGTCCCAAACAACTCTGGGCCAGGTTAGAATGTGCTTTCTCTAATCAGAAAGGACCATCATGGATAACAGAGCATGGTTAATATTTACATTTATAATTATATAAATTATAAATATTTATAATATCTACTATTTAAATTATAATATCTACTATTATAATTATAGCTAGCCCTCAATATTCTATTTCTGTCCCTATCAGAAGTGACACGTTTTTGGGGTGGCATTTTCTGCTCTGCTTCAATAATATATGTAGTATACCATAGTTAGTATATATACTGAATAGTAGATAGTAGTTAGACGGATGACCTACAATAGATGTGATGTATAGTGTAGTGTAATATAGTATAGTAACGTATAGTATATTTTATCCGTATCGTCCCTGTTGATGGACATTTGGGTTGCATCTAAGTTTCACAGGTATTTACAGGATTGCAGTGAGCATCTTTATATATACCTTCTTGTGCACATGGCTAAGTGTTTCTCCAGGTATGGCTGTGTTGCAGAGTCTGTGCCCTCCCGGCGTTATTGCCTGCTACCATATTGCCGTCCAAAGTGGCTTTAGCAATGTTCCAAATATCGTCTCCTGGGCTCTTGTCTGTCTTTAAGCTTGCTTATGTTTATGTTCTTATTTGTCTTTTTCCTTGTAGCTTGGGCTCTTTGAAGAAATCTTTTTCTATCTCAAGAATATAAAGATACTCTCCTATGCTTTTTTAGTGATCTGACTCAACTTTTCATGTTCAGGTTTAATCATCCTGGAATTTATTTTTTTAGGGTATGAAGTAGGAAGGTAATTTTTCAACCAACAACACTTACTTAATAGTCCATGTTTTTTTCAGTTTTAGTCATTCTGCCAGAGGGTGTGAAGTGGATGGAAGGGCCCACATGCTAACCTCAGAAGCGCAGGTTAGAAACAAACTCTAAGACTTAAAGTAACCACAAGGACGGCCTGAAATGAAAACGAACTAAGAGCAGGTATGGTGGGTAGTCATGCCCTAGGCAGGCATCTTTCCTGACCAGATCAATCTTTATCCTAACTGAGCCTATTGTCTTTTTGCATCTAAGATAATATATCCCCAAAATGTCAGCGTAACACTCGTAACTTCCCTTTTTTCTGGATCCTTCAAGGCACAACTGGTGCCAGGACAGAGACCACAAATTCCTTCATTGTTATTGTTATCATGTTAATTGTTGACTACTAACTATCCTGTCCCCCCTAAGTGAAAGAAGTATGAGTCTATCATTTTACTTTTTATCCAATCCCAGAGATTCCCCCCCCCTCCCCCCCGCTCCCCACTTTGCTTTCTCCTGCCTCTCTAACCTTTCACCAATGGATTTCCTGTAACTCATCTATGTCTCCTCCTTTGAATGTAATGTATAAAATAGGCGAAAACCCAGACATTCTCTGGAGCATTATCACAATCTGTTGAGATTCTGTTTCCCAGCAATTGTCAACAGTTTAGCTCAAATAAGCTCATAAAAATTCTTTACAGGTTTTCACTTAACACATTCAGAGGAGCCTGACTAATGTTTGGTCAAGGCAAGACACTGTCACGGTCTTATTGTAGAATATTTACTTTTTAAATTGCCAGGAACATTCTGTTTTTGTCACCAGACAGAGACCAGGACTGAGGTGGGTTCTTGACTGCATGCAGGAAAGACTTGATGGTGTGAGGCCAGGTGATTCTGAGTGTACGTTTATTAAAGCTGCGACAGTGAAACAAAGGAAGGTCTTATGAGAGAATAGGCAAGATCATAGCAACCGGAGAAGCGAGGTGAGGCTGCCTTCGCCCTTTAGAAAGAAAGTCACGGACGCAGAAGAAGTGAGCCAGCTGAGCTGTGTGTTCTCAGGAAACTAGTTACAGAGGCAAAAGGAGGGGCCCTTGGAGACAGGCTCAGGGGTTAGCGGCCCCTGCCCACTGCTTCCCTGGCTGCAAGTCTCATTGGTACTCTTAGAGCTTAGGAGAAAGCAAGCAAGATACACACCTGAGCAAAGAAGGAAGGGCTAGGTAGTGCCTAAGGAAGAGTGAGCAGTGGATCCTTTGTCTTAAAGGTTTTTATCTGTTTTCTAAAGATGGGAATTTTAGGGGAGGTCTCAAACAGAATATTCACCGGTTTTCCAGTTGTGTGTTTTGAGATGCTGATGCATCAAAATGAGGGATCAGGGTCATTCTCTGGTCAGTTTCACTTTCATAGAATGTCACAGGAAAGGGACCCAGGGCTGTCTGCCCCTGCAATGTCTGAAAAGTGGAAGCCATTTGCTCCTAAGTGTCCTTTGCTAGGGAAGATAAGATCTTGCTGTTCCTTAGCTGGCTGCTAACCACTGAGCCTTATTTAGCTATCTGTCTCAGTTTCCACGTGTCAAAGAATTCTCCTAGCATCTTACTAACCTGCTACAGTTTGAGCATTTACTTGTCTACTATATATATATATATATATATATATATATATATATATATATATATATATGAAAATGCATCGAGTATGTGGATGCATATGTATCTGACTTTTCAACAACCATTCTTATATCTGGATAAAGAAGTCATGTGGCATCTGGGTATTTAGTGTTTTGTTTTGATTCTTAATAATTTCATCCAGCTTTTTATTATTAAAGTTTTGCAAATATACAGAAAAATTGGCAGCATCTATTTCCTCTTCACCAATCTCCCTTCTTCATTTAAAATGTCAAAAAATAAATTTTAAAAGAAGATAACATCATGATTCATATAAATTTAAAATGAACACATGTCAAAGATTTTATTTAACTCATGGAACTAGTCAGATGTTGCAACTAGTTTAGAAGAGAACTCCAAGTACTGTACCACACATTTACAGTCAGATAAGGAATACGGAAATGAATTTACAAATGGCTGCAAAGCTGCTTCATAGCTGTAGGGTGATAATTAATTACATTTTACCAGATACAATTTGCGTTTCTACAAGTTAGCTTCTACCTCTATAGAGTTGTGAAGTAGCCTACTCAAGGACAAAGGTAGAGATAATGCAATGGATCACCTCGCCAGGACACAATTTTTCAGTGTGTGTTTGTGTGTGTGTACATGTGTATATATGTAGATGACTAATGTTTTTCTGAATCTTTGAAAGTAAAATATAGATATGACATTTCACCCCTAACTAATAAATCTCCTAACAAATCTCCTAAGAATGGCATTCTTCTACATTAGGACAATAACATCATACCTAAAAAAATAAAAAATAATTCTATATCATCTAATATCCAGTTTATTTTAACATCAAAGGCCCATTGCATGAAGATTCATGCAAGAATGAGCCTTCCCTCCCCTGGTTGTTGGCACTGCCTTTGCTCTGGCCAGAACCACCTTCCCACCTTCCCACCTTCCCAGGCTCTGTGGTACAGAACACCTGTTTCGTCGCCCTGGTGATGATGCAAGCATCCTGCCCCGCCCCCGGCCACTTTGCACCTGCAAATTAACCTGCCATCTTTGTTGGGTTAATTTGCATACTCACTCCTGATTGGCTGGTGGGTGTTGCAAAGATAAGGTCAATTACAATAGCATGTTACTCTTTTATTAGTGTAGATTTCCCCAGTTGTCCCAAGACACTTCTTAGTTGTGTGTGTGTGTGTGTGTGTGTGTGTGTGTGTGCGCGCGCGCACGTGCGCATTTTGAACTAAAGTTTCTTTATTTCAGACTATTTAAAATTTTTGAAGAGCTAATCCCTTGGGATTAAATTTTCTGGTAATGCCCTGACCAGTTTAGCTCAGTGGATAGAGTGTCGGCCTGTGGACTAAAGGGTTCCAGGTTCGATTCCGGTCAGGGGCATGTACCTTGGTTGCAGGCACATCCCAGTAGGGGGTGTGTGGGAGGCAGCTGATCGATGTTTCTCTCTCATCAATATTTCTGACTCTATCCCTCTCCCTTCCTCTCTGTAAAAAAATCAATAAAATATATATTTTAAAAAATAAATCTGGTGACTATGCTGGGGGCCTTTTTGTAACATTGCCAGTATCACTGTTTCTGAAATGGATACGATGCCTTAGGCTGTCCTTCTCCTCCTCCCAAGAGAGCCGTGTCACTCTCATTAACATGGCCATGAACTGTGCCCTGTGCCCATGTAAAAGCAACCTATGGGCCCTTTGCTATGTATGCAGAAGAGAAGTATCTGTTGTTTTAGGGCTGTTAGCCAGCCTCTGTGCCGTACCCAGTTGGTAACTGCCTTGCCTATGAGGTTTCTCGCACAGACAGGAGAAATGAACTGGGACAGAATAGTCCATTCCTTAGGGATGGAAAGGAAGCTTGGAAATTTGAGATAAAATGGGAGACCAGGAGAGTGGACATGTTTTAGCATCCCTGTATTGAAGCTGCTTTTTGTTTTTTGAGTTTGGATTTGAGAGCTGGATAGTATTTAGAGTTCGTCACAATTTAGCCTTATGTTTTTTTTGTGTGTGTTTTTTTTTTTGTGTGTGTGTGTATTTAAAAAATAGTTACCCCTCAGTTTTTCTTAAAGTGAGGATTTTGAAAAAAATTTAAAAGGAATTTAATTATAGATCTTGTGAAGATTTTGATAAAATTTTTAAAAGGAATTTAATTATAGATCTTGCTTATAGATGTTATGCAGTTGTTAGGACTATTTCCTTTAATTCTGTCCCAAAGGCTAAATTTCTAAACTTACTAAAGTGTTGAAGGTCCCCAAAGCCACCCGTAGGTTTGGTGATTCAATATAAAGATTCGGAGAACTCAGCATCTAGTCATACTGAAGGCTATGATTTATTACAGCAAAACGCTGCAAAGCAAAATCAGCAAAGAGAAAGGCTCCTGGGGTGAAGCCTGGAGAAAACAAGGCATCAGCTTCCAGAGTCTTCTCCTACTGGAGTCACGCAGGACGGGCATAGCCCCTCCAGCATTGAGCTGCAAACTGGAACAACGCACCCAAAGTGTTTTCTGCCAGGGAGACTTGTTGGAGACTCAGTGGTCCCCGTTTTACTGGGGGTTGGTCACTTAGGTACCCTCCGCCTAGGGCTTCCCAAAAGGAAAGCAGCCGTTCAGCATGAAGCTCGTTGTTGAAGCAGTTTAGGTACAAGGAGCCCCTCCTTTCAGTTTTGGAAATGATGGGAACTCTCCCCGAATCCGGGTTCCCACACACCAGCCAAGGGTCAGCCTTTCAGAAAAGCCTTTCTAAGCATCACAGTCTCAGGCCTGTCATGCTAAGTCTTTTATATTCAACTGATTTTTTTCTTTACCTTCTGCGATGCAAATCAAAACATTTAAACATGCTCGCGTCGTCTCAGTAACAAAGTTATTCAGATTTTATATACACTGGCGGGCTACATGGGGAGAAGAGTAGACAAAAAGAAAAGGGTGTTGCATGTTTTGGTGATTACTTTGATTTTTTCTTTCCCGATGAGTAACTTTAAAAACAAAAAACTTTACTTGAATATATGCTGAGAGAGAGAGAGAGAGAGAGAGAGAGAGAGAGAGAGAGAGAGAGAGAATCATTGATCAGTTACCTTCCTTATGCTCTCTGAATGAGGATCAAACCCAAAACCCAGGTATGTGCTCTGACCAGATATTGAACCATTGAACCAACACTCAACCAACTGAGCCACTCTGGCCAAGCAATACGTTTTAATTTCTATATTAGTCTGTTACTATTTGTAAAACAACAACAACAAAAACAATAGCCCCCAGGCTTATTGCTAAATATTATTTTTAAAGTTATAATCTAAAAACCATACTGTGGGTTCTTAGGTGATCCTTTCTATTAAAAAATACACCAGTTTCTGAAAAATACGTAGAATGGGAGCAAATTTTTGCAAATCATGTATCCAATAAGGGATTTGTGTTAGAATTTATAAGGCACTATTACAACTCAGAAATAAAAGACATATATCCCAATTTTAAAGATGAACAAAGTATCTGAATAGACATTTCTACAAAGAAGATATACATATTCAATATCATTAGCCATCAGGAAAATGTAATCAAGACTATCATCAAACTCTTGTTCAAAGGCAAATCAATGTACTTTGCTACAACCAGTGCTTCACACCCACTAGGAGGGCTGTAATCAAAGGCACAGCCAATAGCAAGCAGAAGTTGGAACCCCCATGCACTGCTGGTGGGACTGTGGCACGGCTACTTTGGAAAATAGTCTGACAGTTCCTCGGAGAGTTAAGCAGAGTTGCCATATGATCTAGCAATTCCACTTCCAGGTATGCACCCAAGACAAAGGAAGATATCTGTTCATCGAAAATACTTGTACAAGCATATTTATCATAGCCCAAGAGTAGAAACACCCCAATGCCTATCATCTGATGAGTGGATAAACAACATGTGATAAATTCATATAATGGGATACTTAACAATGAAGAGAATTGAAGGACTGGCACACACTGCAACATGGATAACGTCTGAAATCATTATGCTAGAAAGAAGCCAGTCATAAAGGACCATATATCGTATGGGTCCGTTTAAATGAAATATCCGCTATAGGCAAATCTATGGAGATAGAAAGTAGAATGGTGGTTGACAGGAGCTGGGAGGACGGAGGACTGGGGGTGACTGACTGCTAAGCGGTGCAGGGACTCCTTTTGGGGCAGTGAAAATGTTCTAAAATTGACTGGGGTGATGGATGCACCCCTCTGAGAAAATACTAAAAGCTGTTGAATTGTACACTGTAGATGGGGGAAGTAAATAATGTGTGGATTATGTCTTAATAAAGCTATTAGAAAAATAACCGGTGCTTAAAAAAAAAATAACTTGCGTTCTTATTTGTCCATTATTATGAAAAAGCGGACCCGTCATACTCAGATGTTTGTTAGGATTCATAACTTAGATTGTCAGACACGAGTCAGTTGCTAACTGCATTGGAATAGCACTCGTTCATTCTGAAGAATGTGATTAGGAAATGTGATTAGCAATATCCTAAGAAAAAGGACACTGGGCTGGGAATATTTCAAGCATTTTCGACTTTGCTATATGACATGCCGCTGTGTTGCTGTCAGGAATCTTGGTTTAGAAACAAACCTCCATTTTCCTCATCTAGTACTTGGCTGCTGAGTGGGAACTGAGGTGGGGTTTTTCATTAAGGAGCTCTTGGCTGGAAGCTTTCCTCCTACGGGGTGTCAGTGTTAAAATGCCGAGGAGAAGACGGGCTCATCCATTAGCCTTTGACTATCAAGTCCTGTGGATTTGAATCGTCTAGTGTTTGGAGAAAGGTAGTATGTTTTCTTCCCACTTGCTTTTGTTTCATTCAGAGTTCATCAGTGCACTTTGCTGTAACCAGGCGAGTCTTTTCATTTTTAAAAAAATATATGTTATTGATTTTTTACAGAGAGGAAGGGAGAGGGATAGAGTCAGAAACATTGATGAGTGAGAAACATCAATCAGCTGCCTCCTGCACACTTCCCACTGGGGATGTGCCCAAAACCAAGGCACATGCCCTTGACCGGAATCGAACCTGGGACCTTTCAGTCTGCAGGCCGATGCTCTATGCACTGAGCCAAACCAGTCAAGGCTAGGAGAGTCTTTATTTGATGATCTCACTGACAGATGTTTCTTGCCCTGCATATTTTTCCTATCCATTTCAGCTTACAGTTAAGGAAGGCATGGCTGAGAAACGCAGTCTGTGTTCCATTGAGGCTGGTGCTGTGTCAGTCCCACTTGAGTGTCTGGAATGGAAAAAGAGGGATGAGGAATCGGGGACAATGCTCTCATTCCTCCTGAGGCAGGTCCTCAAAGGGTCCTCAGTCTGGTTTTTGAAGGATTGCGCATTCTTAGCCAGATCATCCCTCAAAGTCTTGTTCAAAGGCAAATACCAAAGCATATCCTAAAACCACAGAGAAATGAATTTTCAATTGGCTGTCATTTGCCATGACTCACGTCACGGTTCCCCTTATCATCACAAATCATTTCTGCATACCTGTCAAAGAGACACGGAGCCCTGGCTCAGTGGGTGTTTCAGAAATAAATAATAGCTAGAAAAATTCCCCAGAAGGGACATTATCATGTATCGTGAAATCTCAATGAGGACATGCCTCACCACAAAGAGGAGGGATGCCGATGAATGGGAAGCCCTGCATCCTGGTAGCCGCCTCTCCCGTGTTCCTGGGCCCGTCTCTGACAGAAGCTGTGCCGTGTGAGCGCACTGTGGTGTGGTCCCCAGAAGGCCGGGGGGATCTGGTTTCTTCTGTGACCTGACTCTCCGAGAGCCTTCATTTTAGTCCTGCGTGTGACATAGAATCAGTGAGCAGATACGTTATTTCTTTGGTGTTTCTACGATTGATGCTCTTATAAATCCTTGAGGGGATTTTAATACTGTTCAGTATGTATTTAAATCTGTATTTAAATAATAAGAAGTTAGGACTCTGGGCAGGAATTAACTGTGTATTGGAGAATGACCAGTCAAATGAACACTTCATAGAGCGGGCGAGAATAAATCACTCAAGCAAAATGTATCTGTCTTCCTCTGCTCCCTGGGTAACTGGTGCCAGGGAGCCACACTGCCAATCGTTTGGATATTCTGGATTAGTTCATGGAGAAGTCGATGGTGGCACCAGCATGGTACGGGGAGGGAATTGCACTTCTCTCCCGCCATCCTGCAGTGCCCCTGAGTGCAGGCTTATCGTACCAGGAAGTACCAAACCACACCGAGCACCTCTAGCCAGTGGGCACGTGTGGCAACAGGAAGAAAAGCAGGTAGAGGTCTCATCTGTG
Organism: Pipistrellus kuhlii; assembly: GCF_014108245.1. Taxonomy (NCBI): domain Eukaryota; kingdom Metazoa; phylum Chordata; class Mammalia; order Chiroptera; family Vespertilionidae; genus Pipistrellus; species Pipistrellus kuhlii. The sequence goes on along the minus strand of NW_023425404.1, from coordinate 18,985,430 downwards.
TTTATCTCTCTCTCTCCCACCTCTTGCATCCTTCCCAGGCAAAGGTAGAAGAGAGGATCCAAGAGGTCTTCAGTACTTACAGGCTGAATCACCTTGTTCCAAGGTAAGCCTGGCCGGGGCTTGAGGGGTTTGGGGAGACATTGCCCCCTGGGGGAGCCTTTTTTCTCTCCTCCGTCAGCTCCTCCAACCTCGGGGATGTGTCTGCCGTGAGACATGTTTCTTGACCTTGCAGCCACTGGCGTGTGCTTATCACCCCAACTTCTCAATGGTCTCTGGGCTCTTCTCAACCATGGTACCTGGCCTGGCCATACCCAGCCTGCTCAGCCCGGGCCAGCACATATCCTGATCTCTGTCAGCAATCCTGGTCTCACTCAGTTCCTTCACACCTCTACTTCCCATCTAACCAGCCCTAACCATAGCATCCCCATCGCTGCTTCTACTAATGGGTCCCAGCGAGCTTTCCAAGAAAACAAAACCATGTGACAGTGCCTGCGGAATGGCTTCACCGAGAATGATACAACCTACCTTCAGCTGGGCCTTCTTACTGCTTTCCAACCCTGTCATTCATCCCCTGTAGATTCCCTAACACACTCACCGCAGTGGCCAATCCACTCTCCGTGGTCTGGTGTCCTGATTCCTGAGGAAACCGAGGCCATCCCCCATGAGTCTCCTCGGGTTCCCTCTCTCGCCTCCAGAGTCCTGGATGGTCTTGGTTCTTTCCCATCATGTCTATCCTTGAGAATGTAGAATCCTCCCTTACTGCCAAGCTCACCTCTCCTGCTGACTTCTCAGTCCCAAACCTCCTGCCTCCGCTTCGGGGACCTTCCTTGATGCATTTGTCTGGGCTCTGGCATTTTCAGCGTCTCCCCTTTGCTCACCTCTCCTCCATGTGAACTGCGTTTCTTCACCCTAGTGCTGCATTCCCTAACACCACCACAGACACCTTTAGATTGTGAGTTTGGTGTCCTGCCAGTAGCTGATAATCACCCAATCCATTTGGCACGCTGAGGCTAGTGAGATCTAGACCAGTGGTCACTAACCGGTGGCCCGTGAGGTCCAAAAGGTTGGTGACTGTTGATCTAGACCAGTAGTTGGCAAACTGCGGCTCACGAGCCACATGCAGCTCTTTGGCCTTTTGAGTTTTTAGCAAAGGCCAGCTTAGGAGTTTCCTAATTAAGTTAATAACAATGTACCTACCTATGTAGTTTAAGTTTTAAAAAATGTGGCTCTCAAAAGAAATTTCAATCGTTGTACTGTTGATATTTGGCTCTATTGACTAATGAGTTTGCTGACCACTGGTCTAGACCATCAAATCTGATCATGTCTTTCCTGTGCCTGAAATACTTCAACGATTCCCTTAAATTTCTTTTTTCTTTTTGGTAACAGTTTTAATGGGATATAATTCATATAGCATACAGTTCCACTCATTTAAAGTGTACCTTTCATTCATTTAAAGTATACAGTTCATTGATTTTTTTTTTTAGTAGACTCACAGGTGTGCAGCCATCACCACAATTAATTTTAGAATATTTTTGTCACCCCAGCAAGAAGCCCTCAGCCATCACCCTCCATTTCCTCCATTCTCTCGCTTCTCCCCCAGCCCCTGGCAACCACTTCATTTCCTTTCTGCCTCTGTGGATCTGACTGTTCTAGACATTCCATGTAAACAGGGTCATACAGTATTTGGTCTTCTGCGGCAGCTTCTTTCACTCAGCACAGGGTTCCCAGGGCCATCATATGTAGCACAGTGACTCCTGGGTACCCTTTGGTTTAAAATCAGGCTCCCGGTGCATTTGTACGTCCTGCACGGTCTGCCACTGCTCACTGCCTTGTGCTTTGGATCCAGCTAAACGCAGCTCCCTGGAATGTCCCCGGTGTTCCCTTCCTGAAACACCCTTTTGCCTGGCCGGTGCATGCCCGTTGGGGCTCCTTCATTCATTGACCTAATGCTGTGTCCTGGGGGAAGCGTGTTCTGACCCTCGGTGCGGTCCCGCATGCTGCAGTGCCCACCACCCGTCCTGATGAGAGTGCTTGTTGGACAGGCTGTAATCACCGAGGACTTGTCCATGTTCACCTCCAAACCGTAGCTCGAGGGAGCTGAGTCAGCGTCCTTCCCAGCCTCCCTCGGCTCCCACAGGGCGGGTGTTCCCTGAGTCCTGACCCCTGCACCTTTTTGAAAGAGAAATTGAGTCTGTCTGGCCTTCTTCTCTTCTGGAATCTACTCTCAGCGCCTCCTGAACTCTCTGGAAGGCCACCAGCCACTCTGCGGTTTGTCCTCTTTCCCCTCAGTTTTGTAGCAGTATTTGCCATTGCTCAGTACCTCCCCGAAATTCCCTCCTCCCGCACGGCCTGTGACCAGGCATCTCCCAGCTTATGTAACGTTTTATTTTCTCCTCTGGCTTCTCGTCCTCCAAGGACGGGCCTTCCCCCAGTTCTGCACGGAAACTCTCTCTCTGCTCTGCCCTTCCCTCCTGCAGCCTGACCTGTCTCCTGTGTGCCGATAAACGGTTCCCAATCTGCCATCTGGATCCCTCTCTTGAGTGTCACATGCGTTTCCAACTGTGTGATTGACATCCTCCCCTGCACTCTCAGTGCCTCAAAGCCCACCTGTCCGGAGGCCAGCTTATCATGCTCGTCCCAGCCCTCAGTGCTCTAAGGACTCCTGGCTTGGGTGACTCCTAACACTTGCTCAGTAAACAGCGGCTGACCTGAGTACCTAGAAAAGAGAATGGTTCGTCTGTTTTCCCACTCTCTCTCTCCACCTAGTGCTTTCATTGAGGCCATTTGTAAACACATATGGAATACCTACTGCTGTCAGGTAGTTTTTCTCACGCACCATTCAGGTCATATTTTCTCCCTCTCCATTCACAACCTGCAGGGCTTCCCTTTGCCTCCTAAACGGGGTAGAAATTCCCCTGCTGGAGCTCCAGGCCGCTGGAAACAGGCGTCACTGCCTTTCGGCTATTTCTCTTCCATTCCTAATATCCAGGCCAGACCCCCCACCTCTCCTCTTGCACACTACACCTGTGTTGCATAATGCGCAACCATGTAAACTTAATTAAAGTTAACAAAGTTTACAATTCAGCTGCTCAGTCACGCCAGCATATTTCAAGTGCCCCATAGCCACACGTGGCTGGTGGCTGGTGGCTGGTGGCTGCTTCACAGACAGCACAGATGGCATTCCTGTCACTACTGAACGCTCTTTGGACATTCTGTGCCTTTTTGATGCTGTTCTTCTGGCTAAACCATCCTCCCACCATCTCCTGCCCTCTGGCCACCTCTGCCTGTGAAACTCTCTCCCTCCACCTGGCTGCCCCCTCAGCTTCCTCCTCCTCCACATGGCCTTTCCTGACCTTCCCTCTCAGACCAAGCTGCCCTCCCTGAGAGCCGTGGTCGGGTTTGGTCTGTTTTGCTTATGAAACCTACCCATTTCCCCCTCCTATTGTAGCCACTCATGTCCTTATTTCATTTCTAGCACTGAAGGAAGACTTTTTGTTTTTAATCTTCACCCGAGGGTATTTTTTTTTATTGATTTATTTTTAGAGATAGGGGAAGGGAGAGTGGGAGAGAGAAAGAGAGAGTGAGAGAGAGAGACAGACATTGATGTGAGACACATAGACTGGTTGCTTTCCCACACTTGCCCAACTGGGGCCAGGGATTGAGTCTGCAACTGAAGTCCGTGCCCTTTGGTCTGTGGGCCACCGCTCTAACCACTGAGAGCAACCAGGGCCTGAATGCAGACTTTTTGAGGTAAAGACGATGTTAATGATCTTATTTTGTGCATTAGTGGCGTGGGAGTTCCGCAAACAATTGTTGAATTGAATACCAGACAAGAGAATGGTTGTTTTTTCATTTCCGAGATCAGCAAGCACAGTGAATGTGTTGCCATGGCAGTTTTCCCCTTTCCTCTGTCGTTGCCCAGGCCTCTTCTGGGAGACCAGGCGCGCAGCGCAGCCCCCGGCCTTCGCCTGCCTGTGCAGGTGCCACGGCGGCACATTCCATCCGAGAGCCAGGACTGCTGACACCAGGGCCGAGGAGAGCGGCTGGCCTGGCCGTAGAATGCGAGCAGCCCTCTGGCCGGGGCTGTGGGTCAGCACGTAGGAGGTGGAATTTCCGGGAGGGAATAATAGACAGATAACTGAGGGGCAGGCAGAGTGCAAACTACAAACCTCAGAGAAGCGACCCCAGAAGAAATGACCGGAATGACGGAGACCAGCCGTGTCAGGGAAGTGGCGAGGCTTGGATTGAAGTTGCTTACAGGCTGGGCAGCACAGTCAGACTCTGGAGCAGCTTTCTGGGTGGTTTGTCACTGCCCCGCCTGCCGTGTGCTCATTGCTGCTTTTCACTTCGCCAAAGCCGCACCCCAAACACCCGTCAGCGTGGTTCCGGGCCCTTTAGGCACATTCAGATGTTGGGCTCTTTTCTCTCATTTACCTGCCCTGGGAGCTCAAGAAGTTGCTGGTTATGCATTCATTGACTGGGGTGGGGATGTCCTGAAGCAGAGAGAGTGTGTGCACACATGTGTGTGCACACGTGTGCATGTGTGTTCAGTACGGGACGGAAGCCTAAGAGATCAGACTAGGTTACGAGCTCTTTGTCTCTCCAGGCTTGTGCTGCAGAGGGAGAAGCACTTCCACTACCTGAAGAGAGGCCTTCGGCAGCTGACTGATGCCTATGAGGTAAATGCATTGATCAGGAGCATTTTCTGTCAAATCATCAGCCAGGTAGTTCTTCCCTTTGTTCTATTTCAGTGGCCTGCAAACTTCTTAGTCAACAGAGCCAAATGTCAACAGTACAACGATTGAAATTTCTTTTGAGAGCCACATTTTTGAACTTCAACTTCTTCTAACGCCACAGACTCGCCCAGGCAGTGGTATTTTGTGGAAGAGCCACATTCAACGAGCCAAAGAGCCACATGTGGCTCGCGAGCTGCAGTTCAGTTTGAACGTAAGAGACTTATGAGCGTGACCTGTTGCAGGGTCGCACATGGTACACTTGGCTCTGGCGGGAAGCGGGGGCACGGGAGCCCAGGCCCTGCAGAAAGGGCAGAGCTGGCTCTTCCTGGCCCATCCTCCCTCTGCTCGGGCAGCACCCAGACGGGGCGGCTTTCTTCCTCTGAGATCGCGGCGGAAGGGGTCACGTGCTTTCTTGTAGACACCCCCTGACAGCTAGCCAAAAGGCAGTTGTCACCTGTTCATCCCTAACCCTATGCCCTATAAGCTGATCTAGTTCCTAAGCTGGCCAAAGGGTCAGTCTGTAACTCCAGAGAGAGCTGCTGCGGTTCAGTGGTGTGAGCATGCCGCTGTAAAAGTCATCTCCCTCAGCTCCCAGGGCCCCCCCGAGGGCCTCGGGGAGGGGCACTGCGGTGGAGGAGCGGAAGGGTGTGGAGTGGCAGGCAGAGGGTGAGTGTGGGCAGGAGGGCTCTAGGCTTACTGTCCCGCGTTACACAGAGCTGCCCTGCTCTTAATTTGTATTTATTTTGGAATTGTACATTTGATTATTTACTACAGGGACTGACCAACCCAAATGCCCGTAGACCCAAGCAGCTAGCATGACCAGGAGAAGTGGGCTGGGGAGACTGGAGCAAACCGGAAGCCCCACACTTGGACTCTGTTCCCGCCCATCCCCGCAGACCCAGGTGGCCAGAGCTTGCTCTCTTTTCCCTCCAAATGAAGCCAGAAATTCAGATTGTTGTGTGAATTTCCAAATGCTTAAATGTTACAACCAGTTCCGATTAAACGGACAAACAAGCAAGCAAACACGACAGGGAGCAAGCAGAACACATCCATAGGCTAGAGCTGGCCTTGGGTTTCTATTTCTTAATCCTTGCCTGGAATCCTCCCTGGTTAGGGTCCAGCCAGCCCTGCTGCAGTTCACACCGAACCAGCTAAGCAAGATGGAGTAATTCGTTCAAAGGCAGATCGCTAGGAAGCACAGGAGCTGGGACTCACACACCCAGGTCGGCCAACTGCACAGCAGCTTCTTCGGGCACCACCAGATGGAAAGCTGGTCCTCGCACGTTGACGAAGAGGGCAGCCTGGGCAAATGGGAGGAGCACTGGTTGTGTGTTCCAGAAACCTGCTTCTCATCTCATCTCTGCCATTCACTGTCTTTGTCATCTAGGAAAAGTTTGTCTCTCTGGGCCTCATTTAGGTACTTTAAATCTGTACCACGGAGCCAGAAATACCACCTGCCAGCCTGGCCTTGGAAGCTCAGGGCATGTTTATAGCTTGAATTAGGGCCGTGGTCGGCAAACTGAAGCTCGCAAGCCACATGCAACTCTTTGGCCCCTTGAATGTGGCCCTTCCACAAAACACCACGGCCTGGGCGAGTCTATTTTGAAGAAGTGGCGTTAGAAGAAGTTTAAGTTTAAAAAATTTGGCTCTCCAAAGAAATTTCAATCATTGTACTGTTGACATTTGGCTCTGTTGACTAAGGAGTTTGCCGACCACTGAATTAGGGGCAAGTTCTGTTCACTGTCCCCTTGGGAAGCCTTTCCCAGCTCCCCCAGGCAGAGTCAGTCTCTCCCCGTGCCCTCTCGGGACTGTCTCTGTCCTTTCCAGCACTTATCCAGGCATATGTACGCACGTATGGCTCCACCTTGTTCCACAAAAGGTCACTTGTTCTTCTGTGTCTATTGCCCTCTCCCTCTACAGATAACCCCACACACACATCCTATATTCCAATCATCTCAAGAATAGGAGCAGAACTGAATTCATGATTGAGGCCCCAGTACCTAACTCAGTGCGTGGCACCGAGTAGGTAGTTACTGAATATTGGTTTAATCGGTGAATGAATTAATCCAGGAAACCCCTCTCTGGGATCCTGCCTCTCCTGGGGTCTACACTGAGAACATAGCAGCACTTCCTGGCACTCGATAGGTGCTCTGCTCAGTCTTCCTCAGTCTTCCTCAGATCGGGTTTAAGGTCAAGTTCTTTGTCCCACTGTCCTTTCTCAGACGCGGTTCTTTCAGCTGTTGGCTAAGGCCACAGGCAAAGCGTCCTTCATTCACTGAGTGTGCGGAGGGTGCCCTGCTGCCCCCGCCAGGCTGCCAGCAGGCAGACAGACATCCCCTTGTCAGCAGTCTCTTGGGATAGCTCTGAATAAGGGGTGTGTTTTCTCCCCGTCCCTGTGCCAGTGTCTGGACGCCAGCCGCCCATGGCTCTGCTACTGGATCCTGCACAGCTTGGAGCTGCTGGACGAGCCCATCCCCCAGATGGTGGCGGCAGAGTGAGTCTGGCGGCGGGGAGTCGAGGGTGTTCTCTGGGGCTGTACTCTGAGTTTGGGGTGCTTTTTGTTTTGTGTTAAATGAAAAACACAGACCGCTTCCAAGAAGCCCACGCATTTCCTGACCTCCAGTAAGCTCCTGAAACTCCTCCACGTTAGAGGCCTACATAAGCTCATGGGCAGAAAAGGCTTTGAACTCTTGAGGGCAGGATTCTGATTTCCTCTATGGGTTTTTTCTTTGGCTCTTGTTCGGGTCTGCGAGGAAAGTCATCATTGTCAACTCTGGGAGACACGATTCTGCCAGGAAGTACAGTATGCTTCTATGGGAGGGCATGTGCCAACCCACGGAACGGACACGCCTTGCCTTCCATGAACATCTCCACTGAAGCACACCCCGCCCCCCTACCCCCAGTGCCTGGGGACAGTGTCCTCTTGATGGGACTGGATGTGTTACCATCCTGGTGTGCAGATGCCGTGACTCACCATTTTCTTTCTTTCTTTTCTTTTTTAAAAAAAATATATTTTATTGATTTTTTTACAGAGAGGAAGGGAGAGGGATAGAGAGCCAGAAACATAGATGAGAGAGAAACATCGACCAGCTACCTCCTGCACACCCCCCCACCGGGGATGTGCCCGCAACCAAGGTACATGCCCTTGACCGGAATCGAACCTGGGACCTTTCAGTCCGCAGGCCGACGCTCTATCCACTGAGCCAAACTGGTTTCGGCAGACTCACCGTTTTCTTAAGACTCGAGAGATCTAAGCAACTAAGATTCTTCCCAAACTGCTGGTGCAGATGGTGTCCTCAGGATGGTACCTCATCCTCAGCAGCTCCTCACAATTTTAAAGAAGAAACTGGTCATCACCCCAGTCTTGGGGATACCTGGGGGAGGGGAGGGCAGGCAACCAGGAATCGGATCTGACGTCCCAGTTCTCACCGAGAGTGCACGTCCCCTCGGCAGCTACTTGAGATCCTCCACGCCCCTCGGGGCTCCTAGTGGAGAGGCCTCTGGGAGGGGAGGCCCCCCACCGCACACAGGGGTGTCTGTACCAGGACGGGCGGAGGCCAGCCGGGCCCCTCCCTGGCCACAGTGTCCCACATGAGTCACACTGTCAGGTCAGAAGAACAGAACCGCACATTGTCTCATTCATTCCGTCTTAACAATAACCTCTCATTCTTGCCTTCCTGGGCAGGGTGTCTTGTGATGCATGTGGATAGGGAAGATAATGAAGAATCAGGCCATTAACCCTTGTGATACGCACGATGCTCTCGGAGGGAGGGGAGAAATACGCATGGTCTCCCTCGTCACGACGCGGCTTCGAGCCTCGCTGCTTTTTAGCTCCACGTAGGGTTGGAGGCAGTTCCTGTTTGGTTGTCAAAGGAAAGGCCCGTGTGCTTTTGAGATATCAGTTGGGGGTTGTGGCTCGTTTGGGAAGTCTCTTCCCGACACACACACAATCAGGGTTTTGGTAGGGGAACGGAGAAGTCCGACAGGAGAGAAGGAAAAGGTAAGGGGGCCGTTGCTGAGTGAAGTACAGGTGCCCCCGGAGGAGAGCAGGCCCCTGTGAAGTGGAAGATCATCATGATAAGGGGTCAATTTTGAGTTTTTGTAGGTTGATATAGGTGAGGCTTTCCTGAGGAAATAAGCGCCAGAACAGCTCTGTGGCATCTGATAGGAAGAGGGGACCCTTTTGAAGGGCTTCTGACCCTGACCAATTGGAGACATCCTGAACAGTCACAGTAGGGTTCTGTCGTTAAAATGTTAGAAATTATGGTGCAATTTATACAATGAAATGCTGCGCAGCCATTTAAAAATGAAAAGTTAACAGATGCTCACCAGATTTATTGTGGTGATCATTTTGCAATATACACAAATACCAAAGTGTTATGTTTACATCTGAAACTGATGTTATATGTCAATTAGACCACAATAAAATTATATAGATAAATATGCATATTTACATATAAAAATGTGTATATTTATATAGAGATGTTCATGATTTAAGTGCAGAGGTAGCTTAAAAGATTTCACTTCTATAGAGTAAAGATATAGATGGTTCCATGCATGGACAAACCGGAAGGATGGATACACATGTCACTTCTGGATAGTGGGGCTAAAGGTGGTTTCTTTTTTTTTTTTCTAAACGTATTTTCATTTTCTAAAGTTTCCACATCGAATCTTCATTGTTTTATAAATGAAGATTACTGTTTTAAACCTGAAAGCTGACTTCAAGAACAACTTGACATTGAAGGGCTGGCAGTCTCTGTTCCATGGCTGCCTCACAAGCCCGCCTGTGGTTCTGTGGAGCACTGACTTAACACATGCTTCAGGATTTCAGGTGGCTCTGTTGGTTGGAGCATCGTCCGTCACACCAAAAGGTTGTGGGATCCACTCCCTATCAAAGCACATTCCTAGGTTGTGAGTTCCATGCCAGGTCGGGGAGCATATGGGCTCCAGCTGATTGGTGTTTCTCTCCCACATCGATGCCTCTCTTTTTCTCTCTCTAAAAATCAGTAGAAATGTGTCCTCGGGTGCTGATAATGTGAACAGAGCCCCAGTAGCTCTGGCCTATAAACAAAGCAGTTTTTAGTGAGATACAGAGAAATCTTAATGACTTCTCTAAAAATACGGGGATTTGTTTATTTAGACTACCTGGTATAAGATATTGCCTTCTTGTTTATTTTGCACAGGGGAAAAAATTGCTTTGAAATTGGAAACAGGTTTTTTTTCTTCTTTATACAAATATTAAGGTGACCTGGAGGCTGAGTTTCGCTCTGGTGTCTTATTATTTCCTTCCCTTTTTTCTCCCCACTCCCTCATCTAGTGTCTCGCTCTCTCTCTTTCTCCCTCTCCCCCCCCCCCCCCCCCCCCCCGCCCCCTTCCTATTCTGTTCACTGTTGTGACTTTGTTTAGGGAACAAAATGCCACGCTGAGTTCCCTCTAGTGGACAAAATCACTTTTGTCAGCCGCTGTGACTGCTGATCGAAGCCAGCAAGGTCGTTTTTTCCCCTGCTGTTGGTGTCAGACCCCTCAGGGGCCATATATTCATCGGAAGGAATTTAGCTTGCCTCTCTTAAGAGATTGTACCCACAAATGTAGCTGTGTTTACCTTAAATAAGTTAATATTTTGGAACCAGACTAAGGACATTTGCTTTGTTCATGCTTTTAGCACTGAAGGGAGCCACCCCAGGCTTTGTTACTGAAAGCCGTGTTCGTGAAGGGCAGGAACGAAATGAAGGCCGCAGGGCACCACTCACTAACTGTCGAGTTAGGCTTTAAGCTTCCGTAAGATCTAAAGACGTCTTTAACTTGAAAATCAAGTTTGAGGACTCTTTGCTTATGAAATTTTCCCAAAGATTAAATTTTCACGTGTCAGTAAATAAACTCTTTAAACATTTTTTCCTTTTAATTTTTATATGCTTTGTGTCTTTACCTTTACCTCATTTGTCTTCTGGGCATTTTGCTTTTGGCCAGCAGCACCAGCATCTGGTGGGTGGAGGCCAGGGATGCTGTTAACCATCCTCCACAGGACAGTCCCCACCACCGGGAATTACCCAGCCCAACGTGTCCTAATGCCAAGGTGGAGAAACCCTGCTGTCCAATAACCACCTTCAGAGGTGACCACACATCCAAACTGCAGACCCAGAGGCCTGCCGGCTCCACTGCGGAGTCAAAGGACCTGCCCTCATCTCCAGGCAGCCCCTGCCCCAGGGTCACCGGGGGAGCTGCTGCTTCTCACCTGTTCATCGATGCACCAACCAGGGCGGGAGTTCTCTCCGTCGTCGTGTGGAGCGGAAGCCGTTTTTCAGCTTCACATCTGAAGGACTTGGCACTAGGAGAAGCTTGATGTCTACTCCTTCCTCTTGCATTTGCATCTGCTCCCAGGCCGGCCGCTCTGCTCCAGGGTGACCGTTCCTCTTTCCAAAGCCATAATCTTTGTGTCTTTTTCTAGACCTGCCATTCGTCTGTGGTCACTTACGCCGGTGTTGCAGTTTTTCTTAACATCTAACCTAGAATCTTGCTGCAAATTAGCTTCCATTTTTGTGTATTGACCAGAAAGCTTGTATAATTACCCTTTATGTTTTTGAGGCATGTGGCTGGGTAGCTGTCTGCTGTGGTTGCCTGTAATATTAAGTCTTTTAATCATTTTTTATATTTAGCCACTTTTACAACTCTAATCTGAACTTCCTTGGAGTTGGAAAATGGAGGCTTGAGTCAGATACAGTTCTGAGGAATAATGCTTTTAACTGGCATTTTTGTTATTGTTCACAGACCCTATCATCTCGTCCTTTCCCCCCCCCCCCATATTCCTAGTCCTTTCCCGTCTTATATTCATACATTTTACTCATCCCCCACTCCTGCTGTCCCCTAAATACATATTACTACTTGCACCTAATTTATTTGTTTTATTCTTATTGGCTTCTGTTTTGTGTGTGTGTGTGTTTTGTTGTTGTTGTTAATCCTCACCCAAGGATATTTTTTCCAATGATTTTTAGAGAGAGTGGAAGGGAGAGATAGCTACAGAGAGAAACATGGATTTGAGAGAGACACGTCAATTGGTTGCCTCCCGCACTCGGGGACCGAACCTGAGACCCTTCAGTCGGAGGGCTGACGCTCTAACCACTTAACAACCCGACCAGTGCTGTGTATTCTTTACTAGCTCTCCAGTGATTTTGATACACACATTTTGAGTTTGAAAATCCCCGATCTAGAAGATATTGTAGTTTCCCACTTTGTTGGTAATTGGCATGTAATCTGGAGTGAAATGCCTTGCTGATGTGAAACCATATTGATCCACTAGGTCTTTTAGTTGTATGACTAAATGAATGATTTGTGAATAACTGTTTTCCACAGAGTGTTAGTGGGTGACCTTCTGGTTTCTAGGATAAGTTTTCTCCCTCTCTTTTGATAAAGTGTCATTTCACATTTTGTTTTTCTGAATGGCTAAGGATTCTGCTGATGACAGCTGGTTGCTTCACGGCCAGGTTGCCAGTTCCTTGAGGGTCAGGCTTGTGGATCAGAATGTTCCGTAATGCGGAAGTGGCTGAGAGTCCAGCAGAGCCCAACCCCTGTGCCCCAGCACAGCCCCAGGGGCAGCCAGACGCAGCCCGTCAGCTGATGGGGGTTGGCATGGAGGGATGACTGAGAGGTGTCTGGTACATTCCGATCCTGGCTCATTCCAGACTTTTCAGGCTGCGGGGTCAGGAGGGTTTGCACTTGGCATGATTCTGTCTTGGGAGCTGGGGAAGGGAACGGTAACTAGGTGACTCTTCTTGTCCTCTTGAATGTGCTGAGTTTTCAGAGCAACTCAAACCCTTTGTGACACAGGATACTTTTTATGTGCGAGTGCAGCCAGCCTTTGCTGGGACACGTGTTCATTAGCTATTTGCCCCTGGGAAATGCGACAGAAATTAGGAATGGTTTGGAAAATATGTTAGGGACAAACTCATTTTCTCTGTGAAAAGCAATTGCTAATCAACGACATGCCGCAAAGCTGCCTTCCTTCTCTGATTATCAACTTCGGTTTCGATCCTTTTGTTCCTCACAGTAAAGTTTTAGGGGCAAATGGAATTTGCTGTGTATTGTTTTTGACCAGGACTCCAATAGCGAGTCAGCCAAATTTTCTATTGCTGTCCCAGCCCAGATAATGGGAGATCTGAAATCAAATACGTTGAGGAAAAGCAACAATAAACTGAGTCTCGGTGGAGATGAGCTGGGCTCCACGCGGTCTCTCTGGCAGCCGCTGATGAGAAAGGATGATGTGAACACCCGGGAGGAGGCTGCCTGAGCACGGGAGGACACGGATCTGCAGTGTGTCCTCTTAACCAGAGGCCCATCCTCAGAGGAAGCCTGTGACCTCCGCAGAGTCCTGTGGAAACGGCCTGATAACCGGGACTTTCCTGGGGCGCCCCCTTCTGGTGAACCTCAGAGCACCTGGGTCCGGTAGGGGCTTTCTGGGTTTCAAGAAAGAAACTTCTGGACAAACTGGCGCCAGGTTTGGAGGCAGGAGCTCGACGGCCAGCCCTCACTACACAGCTTCTCTCGGCGAGGGAACCGCAGCCTGTGGGATTAGTGTGAAAACTCTGCCGACCCTACAGGCCGGGGTGCGTTCTGTGGCCCGAGTCAGCGGACACACAGGTTTCCCCCACTGGGACGCACGGTTCTCCTGACCACGGCGCAGACTCCACAAAAGCTGGTGTCTTTCAGTGAAGGAATAGCAGTCAGTAGCCCTCTGGGGCTTAGGCGGCAGGGGGGATGAACAGGCATCTCTTTGAATATTTTGGGGGCCTGGGGGGGTGGGACGAGGATCTCGACCTGGGCGCTTAGTGTGGACAGCAGCAGTGGAGCACCGGCATGAAAGGTGGGGAGGACGTGGCCCGGAAGCTGGCAGTCCCCCCAGCCCCGGGAAGGCTGTTCCTTCCTGCCCAGCCCGTGTTCTTCCTTCGTGAAGAGGCCGGCGCCTAGATATGAAACTCAGATGGGAGAGCACACCGTACTGGTGATGGCAGGGGAAGAGTTAGGCCTTTTGCAAGTGTAACTGTGTTTTGTTTTATATTTTATCTTATTCTATTTTATTTTGTAATCCTCACACAGGACATGTTTGAGTGGTGGGGGGAGAGGAACATCCATGTGAGAGAGAAACATTAATTGGCTGCCTTCTGTACGTGCCCTGACCAGGGGCCAAACCCGCAACTCAGGTATGTGCCCTGACTGGGAGGGAATTGAACCCATAGCCTTTTGGTGCACAGGATGATGCTCAACTGACTGAGCAACACTGGCTAGGAGGGTTTAGCTATTTTAAATATATATATTCAAGAAGTAGGAGGAGAGGTTGTTGTTTTTTTTGTTTTTTTGTTTGTTTTGTTTTCCTTTTGAAAGGGCATGGATCTGGTAGAATTTGGTGTTTTGAAATGAATGCTCTCTGACTTTGCTTTCCCCTAGTGTGTGTCATTTCCTGGAGCTATGTCAAAGCCCAGATGGTGGCTTTGGAGGGGGCCCTGGCCAGTACCCACACCTTGCACCCACATACGCAGCAGTCAACGCACTGTGCATCATTGGCACTGAGGAGGCCTATGACGTCATTAACAGGTACGGCCAAAGCCAGCAGTGATGGGAACGCAGAGGGCTCCCCACCGGAGGACACTGCACTGACCATTGCCCTCTCCTGCCTCTCTCCCATTTCTTCTCAGAGAGAAGCTTCTGCAGTATTTGTATTCTCTGAAGCAGCCTGATGGCTCTTTCCTCATGCACGTTGGAGGCGAGGTGGATGTGAGGTGAGTAGGCCTTCTCAGGCTGCTGCATCGGTAGATTCCAGAGCTCACCTGCCACGAGAGATGCCAAACCCAAGCGCTAACATGGCAAAGCTCTGCATTGTCACAGACGGACACGCAGAATGACGTGTGGGTGACACGGTATCGCAATCACAGATGATGCTGAGGTCCTCAGTGGGACAGTCACTTGACTTCTTTTATGTAAATCTCAAAATAGAAGCAAGACAGAAACAAAATCAACTGCCCTTATTTTAAAAGTTAAAGATACATTGATTTGGTATAAGATGATATGCCATAATTCTATCTAATAAAAGAGTAATATGCAAATTGACCATCACTCCAAGACACAAGATGGCTGCCCTCATGTGGGCACAAGATGGCTGCCACAAGATGGCTGGTAGGGGAGGGCAGCTGTGGGCAGTTAAGGGTGACCAGGCCAGCAGAGGAGGGCAGTTGTGGGGGACCAAGCCTGTAGGGGAGGGCAGTTGGGGGGAACCAGGCCTGCAGGGGAGGGCAGTTGGGAGGGACCCAGGCCTGCAGGAGAGGGCAGTTAGAGGGGACCAGGTCATCAGGGGAGAGCAGTTTGGGGGGACCAGGCCTGCAGGGGAGGACAGTTGAGGGGAACCAGGCCTGCAGGGAGGGCAGTTAGGGGCAATTGGGCTGGCCGGGGAGCAGTTAGGTGTCGATCAGGCTGGCAGGTGAGTGGTTATGGGGTGAATCAGGCTGGCAGGCTAAAGCAGTTAGGGGCAATCAGGCAGAGGCAGGCAAGCAGTTGGGAGCCAGCAGTCCTGGATTGTGAGAGGAATGACCACTGCCCTTTTAATTTGTATCCTTTATAGTATCCTTTAGATAACCTAAACGGGTGGTCAGACATCCCTCAAGGGGTCCCAGATTGGAGAGGGTGCAGGCTGGGCTGAGGGGGACCTCCCCGCCCCCCCCCTGGGACTCTAGTATATAATAATCATGTAGTCATACAGTCCTTCATCTCTCTGGAATAGGAGGGAGAAAACGCCCAGAAGGGACTTAGCAAATGTTTTGCCATGGGTTTGATGAAATCATGATAACGTTAAACACTGAGTGAGAACTGCTCCGGGAGGTGAAAAACCCTTACGGGCCAGTGGAGTGAAGGGAAATAGACTTGCATTAACCAATTGGTGCAACATTATTATTGAACTCAGGAATTGTCTGCTGTACCTAGCAAGCAGCTTACTCACTGGGCAGGTGGATTGCTCATAAGCATATAGAGGATTTACTGAGCAAATCATTTCTCAGCGGCAGCGGATCATTGAGATTTCATACCCAAGTCTTATGACTTAGTGTGAGAAATACATTTTTATGAGGTTTTTATTTCAAAGCCATCTTATTGCCTATTTGTAAATATGTTTGCTTCTACACGAGTTGATTGATACTCCGGCTTACCCACTGGCTTGGAAGTAGCTGGGGAGAAAAGAGCATGCCAGCTGTGGAGCATAGACTTCACGCAGATAAAGCGGGCAGCCGGGCCGTGGAGGCTTCAGGAAAGGATTCCTTCTCTCTGTCTCCTGTCTGTTCCAACCAACACAGCAGCTTACGTACCTACCTGGAAAGCTGTTTCTACTCATGACACTTCGGACCCTGGGTGTGTGTTTTCCCTCACGTGAAAAACAGCTCTGACACGGAGGACCCAGAGTTAGGACAGACGCCACAGGTTAAGGGCTCAGCCGCACAAGGCTGCCGCCGCTTCAACCACCACTCACGAGTATTTTGTCCCCGGGTTACCCATACTCTTGCCGTCTAAGGTGACCAGACGTGCTGCTTTTGGTGGGACAATCCCGATTTTTAACCATTTGTCCCGCGTCCAAAGATTCTTTCCAAAAATTGGGACTTTTTTAAAATGCCAGGGGATGCGGGACAAATGGTTAAAAATCGGGACTGTCCCGCCAAAAGCGGGACGTCTGGTCACCTTAGTCTTGGCTATGGATTGGAGGTTCCCACGATGCCCTCCTTAGATTCAGTAATTTGCTAGAATAGCTCACGGAGCTCAGGGAAACACTTGACTATTGCTGGCCCATTCTGAAGGATACTATAAAGGATACAGATTAACCGCCAGATGAGGAGGTATATTGCGCGATGTCTGGAAGGTTCAGAGCAGGGAGCTTCTGTCCCCATGAAGTTGGGGTGTGCCACCCCCTGGCAGGCACATGATGTGTTCGATCGCCCAGAAGCTCCCCCAACCCCTACATTGAGGGTTTTTCTGGGGGTTCCGTTAGGTAGGCACGATTGATGAAGGCATTAGCCAGTGGTGCTTAATCCAGTCTCCAGCCCTTTTCCTCTGAAAGTTCCAACCTTCTCATCACCTAGTTCCTTCCCCCGGCAGCCAGCCCCTTCCTCCGGGAGCCCCCTCGGGTTTGGCCGAGCGGGGCTTGTTATACATCACAGAAGACTGTCCCATCACACCCGTAACTCAGACTGTGCCAGGGGTCGAAGGAGCTCTGTGCCAGGAACTGGGGAGAAGACCCAATAGCTTTCCTGCACCACCGTATCTCAGTATCCTCGTTAAAGAGACACTGGGGCACATTAAACAATGTTAAGAGTTTATTAGAGCAAACATCTATTGGAATTGGGCAGCACCCAATCTAGCAAACAGAAAGGAGCTCGAGGGAGCTGCACAAAGCAGCAGCTTTTATGGGTGCAAGGGGTCAGGGACACGGAACGGACGCCAGGCAGAGAGCAGGTTGGTTATTGCAACGTTTCTTTCCTTTAGAGTTGGCAGGACTGTATCAGGCAGATGACCTAACTAGGCTGACCAGGCGACTTCTGATGGACTGGTTTAAGATGCCATTTTGGGGAAAGCAGAAATTTAGTTATAGTTTAGCTCCATGGTCAGCAAACTGCGGCTCTCAAGCCACGTGCAGCTCTTTGGTCCCTTGAGTGTGGCTCTTCCAAGAAGTTTAGAAGAAGTTTAAGTTTAAAAAATTTGGCTCTCAAAAGAAATTTCAGTCGATATAGTGTTAATATTTGGCTCTGTTGACTAATGAGTTTGCTGACCACTGGTTCAGCATAAGTGACTCCATTTGGGGCCTCTTACCTTGTTTGTAACGCTGTGTAGGCCAAGAAAGCCAATCTAACTATTTAAGAGATGCAATACAGTATTGTGTTGATACTTCTTAAGGAAAAGTTGAAATATTTTTTTTTTCCTTCAAAATCACTGCATTTTCATACCTGTTTTGTAGACATTCCAACCAAATATGCAGTCTTGAAACTTAACTTTTTAAAACTCCCTGCGATTATTAGGCAAAAGCAAGCAAACCCTGGCAAGATGGCTTGGGCATTTTACGCCATACCTAGGAGACAGAGCACCGGGCGTGCTCCAGAAGAAGTTCCGTGTTGCTGAAGCGTAGGGCCCCCGTGGAGCAGTGGGGGGCTGGAAGGGCCGGCGGGTGCAGGTGAGGGGCCCTGAAGTCTTCCGAAGCCTGGAGTTTATTTTAAGGGCAGTGGGAAGCCACTGACACCTTGTCAGTAGGGAGCGATGTGATCCTTCCGTTATTCGTTCGCCAGGTGTACCGAACAGGCTGTAGTATTTTAGCAAAAAGCCTTCTGATTTCAGGACTGGAGGGAGGAAGAGCGGACAGGAGACTGATCCAGGTAAAAGTGCCTTGGGCTTGGGTGGTAGCGGCTTGGATGGAGAGCAGTGGGCAAATTTGAGAGATGTGATGACTGGATGGGTGGAGGGAGAGAGGGAGAAACGGCATCAAGAAGATGTATTTTGCTCCCTCTCCGTCTCCACGTGAGAGCCAGGACCAGCTAGTGGCTCCTGGCATCCCCTCTCGGTTCTTCCATTTGGGAGAGGCGGGCTACGATTCTGGCTGCCTCCGCAGTCACATTAGGATTCAAGAGCAAATGCCGCGGAACCCCTGGGAGAGGCTCGAGGCCTGGAGGAAAATTAGATCAGACCTTCCAAGTCAGCCCTTGGTAGACGATAGCGTTTGGCACGTAGGCCCCTGGAGCTTCTGGTGCCTGCTGGCATAGCTCGGCCTCTGCTGCCTTTGGCGGCGTGAGCAGGCTGATAAAAATGCTTGCAGCTTCTGCAGAGATCTCCTTGCAATACCTCAGTTATTGCAAATAATATGGAGACTAGGACCTTCCCATTCCTCACTGCTGTCCTTCCTTAGGAGGCCTTGGGAAAAGGGCTTGCAAGCAGAATTAGAGCTTTGGTTCTCGACACCAAATGGAGTGGAGTTGCTGGCTATTTGCAAAGACAGTAGGAGAGAAGGACAGACAGTTTGTAGACATGTTTCATAATAGAGGGCAAAACTGGAATAAATGTGTCTTGAGGAGAATTGGGGCTGGCAGAATTACTCCAAATAAAGCAGGATAACATAAAATAAAAAAAAATTAAAAGGCGCGCTCTTTCCTTTTGATTTAGAAGTGTGTGTGCATGTGTGTGTATGTGCTGGTTGGTGCTTGAAATCAAAGGTTTGTGTGTCTTTTTTTTCTCCATCTGGAGGCCCAAGGAATGTATCTGAGCGGGCCTATACATTCCTCTCTAATCTAAGCAGCCATCAAGGTCTGGTGGCCTGCATTGCAATGTGTTCGTTGCAGGAAAAAAAAAAAAAAAAAATACAATTCAGCTTTCACGTGCCCATCATTAAAAAACAGAAAACATTCCGCCACAAACAGACGGAAATCCTGGATCTAAAACAATACTGCCATCTGAGTGAGTGAGCATATCAGGAATGCCTGAATGACACCAGGGAATTTTGGAGCAAAATTCACTTTTGACATGAGTTGAGATGGCTGTTATTTCCTGTGATGTCCAGTTGACCATGTGGAGGTCGGGAGAATAGAATGTCATGTTCTTTCCCTGGAGCCATGCTGTGAGCAACTCTATCCAAACAGAATGTCAAACCTCTCAGCTGGAGGCCCAGGAGGACTGACCCTGTGCCAAGGGTGAGGACGGGAGGTGATTACGGCTTACGAGGCAAAGGGAACAGTCTGCCCAGGGAGTTCAGGGAGCCTTAGTTAGGCGCTCCCACAAAGCCTAACGCGCCCCCCTCTATTTCTGTCCTTGCAGAAGTGCGTACTGTGCCGCCTCCGTAGCTTCCCTGACCAACATCATCACTCCAGACCTTTTTGCGGGCACTGCTGAATGGATAGCAAGGTGAGAGAGGCTGGGATTTGTCCTGGCCTCATAGACAGCAGGTGGCCAAAGGACTTCTGAAAAAATAAAGGCAATGAAAAAAGACCGGAAGGAAAAGTAAAATGACAAGGAGATCCATTAGGGTTGTAGCATTATGCGTTTTAAAATTACTTTAAAAGTTTTCTTTTCCACCAAATTTCTTTGATGTTGTATTCCAGTTTAGATTGGCAAAGATCAAAAACTTGGTTAGACGGTAGTGGTGGGAGTTCAAATGGATTAATCCAGTTTGGAGAGCAATTTGATGATACCTCAAGGTAGCCCTTGCTGATGACCCAGTGGTTCCACTCCTGCAGAAACTTCACTCAGATGCACAAAAGAGGCAAACGTAGCTCTCGTTTATAACAGCAAGAAGCTGGAAACAAGTTAAATGGTCGTAAGTACGAGATGGAGAAGTAATTTTTGTACAGGCACATTGGAATATGATATAGCCGTTAACATGAATGAATGAGAGCTGCATGCATCAATATGGACAAATCTCAAAAACAGTGTAGAGTAAAAAAAGGGGAGGATGTTAAAATATGCCAATCAGGACATTTACTTAGAATTTTAAAATATGCAAAACAATTCCACATTGTTTATGGGAAGAATCACATTGTTAATAATATACAAGCATGCATGGGATCCCTGGCCTGTGTGGCTCAGTTGGTTGGGCGTCATTCCGCGCCATGCATTGAAAGGTTGCCAGTTTGATCCCCAGTCAGGGCACATATTTGGATTGAGGGCTCCATCCTGGGTAGGGGGCATGCAGGAGGCAGCTGATCAAAATTTCCCTCTCATATTGATGTTCCTCTCTCCCTCCCCCTTCCTCTCTCTCTAAAAAAATAAATTTAAAAATCCTTTTTAAAAGTTATTTTTTAAAAACCCACATGCATGGGAGACTTAAACAGCAAATTCAAGATGGTGGTTACATCTGAGGAAAGAGTAAAGGAAATGAGCTCAGGGGAGGCCTACACATCTCCACGGAAGACTTCAACTGTATCTAATGGTTTGTTTCTTTAAAATAGTTTTAAAAAAAAAACCCTGAAATGTACATGGGTAAATTAAAGGTAGGTATTAGATACATGTATGTTCCATATACTATTTCCTATACTTTCTTGAGTGCTTCAAATATTTCATCATTAAAAAAATAAAAAACAAACCCTAGCTGGTTTGGCGCAGTGGTAGAGTGTCGGCCTGTGGACTGAAGAGTCCCGATTGATCCTGATCAAGAGCACATGCGTAGGTTGTAGGGGGCGTGCAGGAGGCACTGATCAATGATTCTCTCTCATCATTGATGTTTCTATCTCTTTCTCCCTTCCTCTCTGAAATCAATAAAAATACAGTATATTTAAGAAAAAGAAAACAAAAGGTATAGTAGATACACACATATATAAATATATATATTATAGGAAGATATCCAAACTGTATGTTTTTTTAATATTTCAATTTTTATCAAAGTAATACTTAGTACTATGAAAATATAATTTACAGCCAAACCAGATGATATACTATTTATTTTTTTATAACTTTTATTTTCATTACTTTTTTTTTTAAATGTATGTATTATGAATTCATTCCCCCAAATTACTCTCAATACAGTCAAGCACTTCAGATAATGTATTCATTCCCGGGTGTGTGTGTATGTGTGTGTGTGTGTGTGTGTGTGTGTTTGTGTATGTGTGTGCATGTGTGTATTTTAGTTATCCCACCTGGAGCCCTCTGTTCTGCTTCTATCCCGACAGATTGCTCTCAGCTTGCGCACAGCAGGCATCCATCCACCAGCTTCCTTTCAGCATGAAATTCACTTCAGTCTTCTCCTTTGTCGAAGCCCTGTCCTCCTTTCCCTTCGTTTACTAACTCATGTTAACGAAGCACATACTCCAATAAATCTTCCAAAAGAGCAATTGGTGATACATTTTTTAAAAGTTTCAAATTAAATTGATTGGGGTGACATTGGTAATGGTGATACATTTTTAAAAATATATATTTTTATTGATTTTAGAGAGGAAGGGAGGGGGAGAGATAGAAACATCAATGATGAGAGCGAATCATTGATTGGCTGCCTCCTGCACTGGGGATCTAGCCTGTAACCAGGGCATGTGCCCTGACCAGTATTCAAACCGTGACCTCCTGATTCATAGGCTGATGCTCAACCACTGAGCCACACCAGCCAGATGGTGATACGTGTTGTAAGATTTTACATATATCTATTTTAGTCTCACATTTGATTAGTAGTTTATTTGGTTAGAGATTTCTAAATTGGAAATTATAAATTATATTCCTTCAGAATTTTAAAGTATTGTTCCATTATCTTCTGGTTCCCAGTATCATTGTTAAAAAGGTTGATAATAATAATAGCCAACATTTACTGAGGGTTTGGTATATAATACTCAATAGTGCGGTAGTTTAGGGATTGAGAGTATAGGCTTTTGAGTTAGAGTGGCTGGATTTGGTTATTTTTATTATTTTTTTGCTCAGTTGAAATTTTTTAATTCATTACAAGTATATTTTTCTTCACTTCACTGAAATAAATATATTTAAATACCTGCTTTAAAATCATTCTCTAGTAATTTTAATATCAGGGTATATTTGAGTTAGTCTGTCACATTTTCCTGATTCTACATGTCAAGTACTCTATAGCCTTTGAAATGACTGTGTAGTATTCTGTTGTACAGATACACAAGGATTTATAAAATGAGTCCCTTACTGTTGAGTTTCTATGTAAATATATAACATAGTAAAAATTCTTATAATCTGATCTTTGGTAACACTCCTATTTTATAGGATTAATTACTAGAAATGACCCTATATTTCTGGGCCAAAGATTATGCATGTTTTAATGCCTAGAAAATATACTCTTAATAATATAACCTTAAATTATAATAATAGTAATAATAATAAACAAATAATTTGAATACATAAGAAACTATAAATTAATAAATAAGTTATTATGACCCTAACTGTTTTGGCTCAGTGACTAGAGTGTCAACCTGTGGACCGAAGGGTCTTGGGTTCGATTCCGGTCAATGGCATGTATCTTGGTTGCAAGGTCCTCCACAGCCCAGGCCCTGGTCGGGGCTCATGCAGGAGACAACCAATCGGTGTGTTTCTCTCAGATCAATATTTCTGTCTTTCCCTCTCGCTTCCACTCTCCCTAAAAATCAATGGGAAAATATCCTTGAGTGAGGATTTAAAAAATAAAAATAAAAACAATAAAAAGAAAAAATAACTTGTTTTGAATAGTTATAAAGGCATACACGTTTACTATAGGAACTCTTGAAAATACAGAAAAGTAGGAAAAATGTTAGCAATAGACCTGTACTAAAAGATAGCCATTAGAATTAGCAATTATTTTTCGATTTTATAACGTTTTTCCAAAAAAGTAATGTTTTGAGGTGCTGTGTTTGTTAGATAAGTAGACTATTTCTGCATTTCCTTTTTTTTGGTGGTGGTGGGGGGAGGCATTTCCAAAAGTTAATTAGGTGACATCTTTCTATTCATAGTTGTGGTTTATGCCTCAATGTGAGCGAACACATTCTTTGCCTCCCGGGGTCCTACATGTGTGCCCATCCACTCAGCTCGGCCTCTCATTGGTTGACACTGACCCCCTAATCTCCCTTTCTCGATCTTCTCCCAGGTGTCAGAACTGGGAAGGTGGCATTGGTGGGGTGCCAGGGATGGAAGCTCACGGAGGCTACACGTTCTGTGGCCTGGCTGCACTGGTCATCCTCAAGAAGGAACGTTCCTTAAACTTGAAGAACTTATTGGTAAGTGTCTGCGGATCCATCTTCCTCGCAGGCCCCCAGGCCCCTGTGATGTGACCACTCAGACAGGCTTGTGGGAAGGTCTGGCTCTGGGGGGGCGGATCGCTCCTGCCTTGAGCTCATGAGCCAGAAGTGCTGCAAAGCAAGATGTCAAATTCACTGCCCAAGGGCCACATGCCTCGGTTATTGGGCCCTTTGAGTTTGACCTGTTTGTTGTAAAGCTTTAGAGAGAGTTGCTAGAGCACTCAGGCTGCTCTGAGGAAGTGGGAGGAGTGGACAGCCGCTCTCCATTTCAGCTCCCTTCTGCCTGCTCGCCCGTCTTCCTGCTCTGAACTTTCTACAAGGTGTGTTAGGCCAACACTAGTGTTTTCTTGAGTCCCTCAGTCATCTGGGATGAGCCAGAGTACCTTCCCCCAAGACTTCCAAGAAAAAATGTAGCTCCAGTCTCTTAAAATGGGGGGTTATCATGTGTCTTACTTAGAATATCCCAAGAGAAGAGTTTATGTGAAGCTTTGAGACATCTTGAAGCCAAGCTTTTATTACCTACCATGCTATGTGCACACTCAGGAACCAAATTTAAATTTGCTGGGCAGAGCTGGGTAATTGCATTGAGCAGGCGGCCCACACTTTTATATCTCGACTCTAGGCTCCTGACCAATACTCAGAATGAACTCAGAAAATGGTCAGCTTCCAGGAGCCACTAGGTTATGGAGATGTCTGTGGGAAGCGTTTACTCTCTGGTTATGACCTTACAGCAAACTGCTGCCATTGACAGTCATCTTTTCTCCCCAAGTTCATATGTCAGGCTCCTATCATGGGACCCATCGAGAGCTTCCTAGAGACTCTCCATTATACTCTGCAGGGATATGACCAGCAGTGTATTGTCTTCCTCCTTAGGGACCTCCTAAAGCATACTCTTCGAAGGCTGTTAAAGGCTTGAAGGTTCATATTGAAATGGCCAACTTTTTAAAAAATATATATGTTATTATTATTTATTTATTTATTTATTTATTTATTTATTTTTACAGAGAAAAGGGAAGAGGGATAAAGAGTTAGAAACATCGATGAGAGAGAAATATCAATCAGCTGCCTCCTGCACACCTCCTACTGGGGAAGTGCCCACAACCAAGGTACATGCCCTTGACTGGAATCGAACCTGGGACCATTCCGCAGGCCGACGCTCTATCCACTGAGCCAAACCAGTTAGGGCTGAAATGGCCAACTTTGTGCGTTGACTCTGAAATACACTAAAATCTGATTACTAACAGCACATGAAATGTATAACTTTCATTTCTTTCCCAGGTAGAACTTTATTTCTCTCCCAGGCAGAAATAAAGAATATAATTAGCAATTGCCTCAGTTACAAATATTCTAAATTTGGACCCTGTCTCCACTACTTCCTAGTGGCCTTGGGAAACTTGTCTAATCTGTTTCAGCTTCAACTCCCCTCCCCCCGTCTCTATAAGGTAGAGATAATAGTTCCTTGAGGGTTAAAGGAGTGAACATATATAAACAGCCTGGCACTTCGTAGGTGCTCATTAGATATTAGTGTCCTTCTTACAAACTAGCTCCTCCCCTCCGTTTGCTTTGGGAGGAAGAGGCCCTATATCCGAAGGATTTTATATAGTCAGTAGAATGAACCCATGGGCTTAGACCCTGGAAAATATTTTAGTCTAGCTTAAAAACACTTGTCTGTGGGGTGAGTAAAATGAAGAATAATAGACTTCCCATGAGAGTGCCAGTTCTCTTTTCTTCATCCAATGGCATCATCCCTAAGGCACGGTTCATTTAAGACAACTGGGGATATACTGGTGTCTACATCTGCAGTGCAATTTACTTATTTATTTGTTTTAATTTACTTATTTATTTGTTTGGTCTTCCTTTTAAGAACTTGGGGTTGTGGCTTTCTGAGTGGGTGTTGCCTTAAACAGGGATATCATCTGAACTCTACAACCATTAACTTAAAGGAGGACTGGAATTGCTGCCCCCCCCCCCCCAAACACACACACACACACACACACACACACACACACACACACTTTCCTGCAAGCTTTCTGTGTGGCTACTTTCAGGAACTCAGCCTAGTAAGAATCTAGGTGCAGGGAAATACCCTACTCGGTGCTGGTCAGTTACCATAGCAGCTGTGGAAGCCCGTGGCTGGTGGCTGCAACTGGCTGGCAGGGCGGGGCGGGAAATGGAAATGCCATTATCTGCTCAGCCAGTTGGTTCTGCTCATTCCGAGGGGCCCAACCTGTGACTATCTTGATCTTAGTAGTGGAGTGTGTTTAGAGAGCGTGGAGATAAGCAAGGAATGGTAATATCATGTGACCACTGAGTGACATCAAGAGCCATTTTACAGGTCCAAAGTAAAAGATTTTCTTCCATCAGTCAGCCAGGTTCCCTGGAGAGAGGCTAGACTGGACACAGCCATGATCAGCCATCAGAGCCATAATCGGTCGTTGGGAACTAATGGCTTCTGCTTCCATTCTTGTGAGAGACTTGCTTAGAGATCTGGGATGAATTTCCTCAGGAGCCAAGTAAAAGTCAGAAACAGTTTGAGGTCATCGGACGGGATGTAGCACAAAATCCCACTTATCTGCTTTTCATAAACTTCCCTGAGCAGGGGACACGATTAGAAATGAGTTGATTAGACATGAGTTTCTGGTGGTCTCGCCTTCAGGGTCCTAGCGAAGCCCCATTTATTAAGAGACATTTGCAGCAGAAACCTGTTTGGCTCAGTGGATAGAACGTCAGCCTGTGGACTGAAAGGTCCCAGGTTCGATCGATTCTGGTCAAGGGCATGTACCCTGGTTTCGGGCACATCCCCAGTAGGGGGTGTACAAGAAGCAGCTGATCGATGATTCTCTCTCATCGATGTTTCTAACTCTCTATCTCTCTCTCTTCCTCTCTTTAAAAAAATCAATAAAATATATTTAAAAAGAGAGAGAGAGAGAGAGAGAGAGAGAGAGAGAGAGACATTTGCAGATCTCCTTACAAGCCAGCGTGGTCTTTTCAGCCTCTCGGCACTGGAACCCATTTGACCCTGGGAAAAGGCGGCTAATTGTGTTACTCTGGAGCAGAGATCCATGCTGGCTGCCTCGAAAGGGTGGGCTTAAACGCTCCCCTTGAGGTCTGAGGCCTGAGGGGAAAGAGGTAAGAAGCCCAAGCACCAGAGCTGTGAGCACCAGGAAGCTAAGAGACGAGACGGGAGCCCTCCCTCCCTGACCGGCCCCTGGAGCTGGTCTTGCTGGCCCTCGCGTCTCCTGTAGCTGACAGCCGCCTCTCCCTCTTTGTCTCTTCCTCAGCAATGGGTGACGAGCCGGCAGATGCGGTTTGAAGGTGGGTTTCAGGGCCGCTGCAACAAGCTGGTGGACGGCTGCTACTCCTTCTGGCAGGCGGGGCTGCTGCCCCTCCTGCACCGCGCGCTGCACGCCCAAGGTGAGCGAGCTGCTGGGAGGGCGAGGTGGGGTCCCGGGCTGCACACCGAGCCGCAGAGCCAGTGTGCATTTCCACTGGGTTGAAATAACTCTGTCTGCCCCGGATTTTGAGTTTCCAGTCTGGGGCCTCCCCTCAAGCATGCACGTGCAGACTCGGGTAGGAATTAGTGGTTAGGGGGTCATGGCTACTTCACACCGGCTGTGGCTAGAGGAGGCGGGCGCCTGTCCTGGCTCCAAGGTGACGGCCCCCTCCCCTGGGTGTGAAGCCACCGTCTCCAGTGCGGCGCTCTGTACCGGTCACATCAGAATCGAAAACCCACGCTGCGCCCATGGCAAGTGCATACAGGGGCAGAGAGCCAGAGCACACAGAGAAAAGACCCGGCCCCCCGTGTGTGTCTGGCTGCGTCCTTGCCACCTCAGACACGTGTTTAAAATGTTGAAGAGCCTGGCAGGTGTGGCTCAATGGTTGAGTGTTGACCTAGGATCCAGGAGGTCACGGTTCAATTCCAGGTCAGGGCACATGCCCGGGGGGTGGGCTCCATCCTCAGTCGGGGACGTGCAGGAGGCAGCCGATCCATGATTCTCTCTCATCATTGATGGTTCTATCTCCCCCTCTCCTTTCCTCTCTGAAATAATAATAATAATAATAATAATAATAATAATAGTAAAAAAATGAAACGTTGGAGAATCCGGCACCGCTGGAGTGGAGGGACCCGTGTTCCTCTGTGGCGTCGCCCATGGGAGCGCAGAACCGAAGCAGTCAGACTGCAAGTAAAGCCTCTGCGAGCCTCCCCTGATTGCCTCCTGAAATCTCAGGCCGCCCGCTGACTCCTGAGTGATCTTCCGGATTATTCCGTGGGAGAACAGGATGTCCCCGAGGAAGCAGAGGGAGAGGGGAGGCGTGGCTCTTTGTGGGTGCCGATCTGTTCTTGGAGGGAGGTCCCTAGGCCCAGGAGAAGCTTTTCTTTGGACTTTGTGGTTGGGCAATCCATTGCTCAACTGTAGAAGATGAGATTCTTTCCTACTGCCCACCCCCACCCCAGACACACACACATACACACATTTCCTCCTTGTTTGGCTGTTCTTTCAGAGCCCCTTTCTTTAGTTTCTTAGTTTCATTTGAGTCGTGGCACTTTTTGAGACTGAGTTGAAGTAAACAGAGCCTCTGTCCTGTCCCCCGTTCTCTCTGTCTCCGTCTGTCCTGAGATGCTTGGCCTGAGGCCCCTGGGTTTCCGGTCTCAGGGCACTAAGACCAACCAATCCCCTGACTCTGGCCTGACCACTACAGTATGTGTGTGTGTGTGTGTGTGTGTGTGTGTGTGTGTGTGTGTGTATGAGGGGGAGTGGTCAGACATTCACCTCGAGTCCAGAAATAGCATGGGGTTTTAGTGAACTCTTTATTGGAACTGGTGAGACCGAGCCCCTGGAAAAACCAGCAGCCGTGCCCAAGCCTGTCCCTGGCAGGGGTAAGATTCAGTGACCCTGCAGGTGCTAGGAAAATGCGGGGAGAGCTGTCACAGGAACACCATGTGCCAAAGTCTTCAAGGGGGGCCCCGGGTGACATTTTGTTTATTGTAGCACGCGCTCTGGAGGCCTCGTCCCATGCAAAGCTTTGCCGTGGGAAGGTGGCTGGCGAAGCCCGGTGCTCCCAGCTTTCCTCACGCCTGGGAGGAGGCCCATGCTGGCCCACCCTGGTTCCTCAGAGACGGGGCTTGGGCCAGGCAGGGTCTGGGAAGAAGGGAAGTGTTTTGAACGGTGGGCAGAATGCTGACGTTGGGGGTCCAAAGCAGATGGGGTGGGGAAAGTTATTTAGCATGGACTGCGATCAGAACTAGGTTTCCAAGCATTCTGTATGTAACTCCAGATTCCGCGGAGAGCTGACTCCAAACAATTAATGGGAGGTGTCTGGGTTGTGAAATGGCAGGTGATGTTTGTTTTCTTTATTTTTTAATTTTTATTTTCCAATTTTTCTACAATTACTTTGTATTTCTCATATAAAGAAAACCAACAAAAGTTATTTTACCAAAGAAGGGAAATCACATAAACAACACAAGTAGCAAGGAGGGGGAACATGTTTGTGACAGACAACGAAGGGCTCATCGCTTTCATTTGAGAAAGGCACCAGGGAACAGGGAAACAGCCCAGTGGAAAAACAGGCAAAGGATCTGAAGAGGCAGGTTCAGAACAGACAGAAACAGAACTCACGGACTCAGACAACAGTGTGGTGGGAGGAGGTGAGTGGAGGTAGGCGAGGGGAAGGGGGAGTGGTAAATGGTGATGGAAAAAAAAGTTTAAAAAAGAAGAACTGCTATTAGTATTATTACTTCTACAACTGCTGCTGCTACTACTGGCAGCCGAGACTTACCAAGCACTCACCCTAAGTGACTGAACTGAATCTTTCACATATATTTCTTCATTTGACCCTCAAAACAACCTTTTGCAATAGGTACTGTTGGTATTCCCATTTTACAGATGAGGAAACAGTCCATCGAGGGTAAGCGACTTGCTTTATAAATACCTGACTGACACCTAGGAAGGGGTCAGAGCCCTGCTTGGTAACCACCGCAGATGGCCATCAATCAAACGAAAAGGTCAAGGCGATAAAGAAATGCAAGCAGGAACCGTGGCCACTATTCGTTTTTGCTACCAGATCGACAGATTAGAACCTTGATACTCTCTGTGGGGAAAGTGTAGAAAATGCACGTTCCCCTATTAGTGGGGGTGGGAATACATGCATGTTTTTTGTTGTTGTTTTTTTTTTGGAGGGTGGTTTAGAGGCATCAGTTTAAGTTACTTGAACCCTGCAAGTGCCGTCAGGAATGTATTATACCTGCAGTGCTATGAGCAAAGGATGCGTACTAAAGTGGAGCTTTAATAGAAAACAACCCCACTGCCCAACAAAAGGTCAGCAGTTAAATCAATGATGACCTCGCGTGCAGTGCTGCATACAGCGATGTGGAAAGCTCTCCAAGACACAGCCCGAAGCGTGAAAGGCCAGGCCTGGAGCAGTCCGTGTGCACGCAGGCCGGTCTCCACACAGCCTTCCCTGCACTCGGGCACAAAGCCCCTTTCACAGGGGGCCTCAGGGAGCAGGGAGGAAACGAGGGGGGGCACTTCCTTCTTAATTTGCTCTCTGTATTATACTATGCCCTTCCCCTCCCCCTTCCCATTTTTCTTATGTGCATTACTACTTTCCCCCCCCCAAATATATTTTATTGATTTTTCACAGAGAGGAAGAGAGACGGATAGAGAGTTAGAAACATTGATAAGAGAGAATCATCGATCAGCTGCCTCTTGCACACCCCCTACTGGGGCTATGTCCGCAACCAAGGTACATGCCCTTGACCAGAATCGAATCTGGGACCCTTCAGTCCGCAGACCGACGCTCTATCCACTGAGCAAAACCGGTTTGGGCTGCATTACTACTTTTAGTAGATGAATAAATACCCGTTTAAAAGGTGGAGATCATATTGCTAACTAGAAAGATAAACAGGGATCGACATAGGTCAGCACGTGAACCCAGGCTGGGCCCGGACTCTGCAGGGGGCCGGCAGTCGTTCCTGGGGGTGGATGCCTAATGCGTGTAGAGGACGATGTTTGGGTAGAAGCGTGAGTTATTATTAACATCAAATGCTGACTGTATCAGTGAATTGTTTGGTGTTGGTGGAGGTGTCAGAAAGCAGCAGGCCTGTGAGGTTCTGTCCGGATTGGTTACTCCTGCTTGTTTGTTCTCGGGGACATGCCCCAGGCCTGTGTTTGTCCACCTGTGAAATTGAGCCCCATGTGGCCGCACCTGTCACTTACTGTTGGGAAGAACTTTTCATTTCTTAGATAAAAGGAGCCTTTGGAATGCAAAATGGCACGATAAGGAGGGTCTGTAATTTCAGGGAGAGGTACGAAGGGTTTAAAAGCTGACTCCAGTGCACAGAGTCACCCTGTAATCATATCTCCCTCCATCCCACCATGATTCCGGGTGCGGTGTGCAAATTCAAGTTCTCTGGAAGCTGCTTGTGGAGGTTATGAACTTGGGCTTTCAGACTTCGGTGATGTGGGAGGTACCCGAAGCACTGTAATCTCTTCAACAGTAAACATGGCATTTTCTTTTCAGATTCTAATTTTTGTGATAGGTTATCATTTACCTTATAATAACAGCCTTTTGTTTCTCATAGGATATGAAACCAAGGCATATTTTATACAGATGCTTAATGCTATTGTCCTAAAGTTTAATTAATATGCTTTTTAAAATAATAGCTTTCTTGAGACATAATTCACATACCATACAATTCACACATTTAAAGTATACCATTTAATGGTTTTTAGTGTATATATAGGGTTGTGCAGCCATTATCATAATCAGTGTTAGAGTTTTTATCAAACCCTTCCCCCCCGAATCCCTGTACCCATTAAATATTCTTCTTTAAAGAAGAAATTACAAAGGCAAAATCAACAGTGTGATTACAGCATATGTGTAATATATATGTATATATATTTTTCTTTAAAACCCATGCAACCAAACAAAAGGGGAAATATGTGTAGCATATGATACAGATAAAGGGTAAACATAATGGAAAGCTAGATTGACAAAATAGATTCTTGGATCTCAGAAGACAAAGGACCAACAGGCACTCTCAAAAAGAAATACAACTAGTAAATAAAAGTCATGGGACAACTGTACTCTAATTAGTAATCAAAGGCATGTAAATCAAAATAAATGATCAGGTGCTGTTTCTTTTTTTAACATTTTAAATACCGAGAATTTTTTTAAGTAAGCCATGCTGAAGGTAGTACAGGAACATCTTAAATTTTGCTGGTGGCTATATAAAATTTTAAAGCAGTTTATCAGTATCTATTAGAAGCCTTAAAAATGTTATTCCCTTTACCTGAATAATTCCACTCTCATTTAAGAAATATGTATATGATATATATATATATATATATATATATATATATATATCCCACGATTAAATATTTTGCTTACCCACTCTCTCTTATAGACTTCATTTACTGTAAATATTGACAAATTTTTATCATAGAAGATTCTATACTCATATATATGAAAGTTTTGGCCCAGTGTCTATGTTAATACAGTTACCTTATGCATCCACTTAATGAAATGCTACATGGCTCTTCAGAATGACGGTTATGAAGATTATGTAACAGAACAGGAAAGTTTATATCTATAGTATTAAATGAAAAACTTAAGATACAATCTATAGATATAAAAGGGTAAAATGCTAAGGGTCCGACCTTCCGACCAGTCGCTATGATGCGCACTGACCACCACGGGGCAGACGCTCAATGCAGGAGCTGCTGAGCTGCAGTGACTTAGCAGCAGTGGTTTTTGGTGATACACCCCGAAACCTGAGAGGAAGGAACCTGATTCCTCGTGGGGCCATGCGATTCCACTTATGGCCGTGGGTTACGTTGTTGCTGGGGCACTGTCGGTCCTGAATCTGGTTTACTGCACACTTGCGTTTGTGTTCCACACCCTGTACAACAACAACTTTGCAGAGGACCCTCTCGCATTCCAGGATCCCTCAGGAAATGTTGTGGGGCCTGTTTTGGCCCCATCCGTGCAGGCCATACTGAGGGACCCCCACTTGTCAGAAGAACCCCTTTCACTCCACAGATGCTGGGGAAGGTCTGCAGTTGGTTGGCCCCAGGGCGTGTCCAGCCCATCTTGCCCAGTCCTGCCCGGCCGGCCACCTTCTAGCTAATTTCCTTTCAATGTGCACGAATCCATGCACCAGGTCACTAGTAGTATAATAACTCTATAGAAAGTGTTTAGAAACAGCCGGGACCGGTTTGGCTCAATGGATAGAGCGTCGGCTTGGGGACTGAAAGGTCCCGGGTTCGATTCCAGTCAAAGGCATGTACCTTGGTTGCGGGCATATCCCCGGTAGGGGGTGTGCAAGAGGCAGCTGATCGGTGACTCTCTCATCGATGTTTCTAACTCTCTATCTCTCTCCCTTCCTCTCTGTACAAAATCAATAAAATATATTTAAAAAAAGAAAAAGAAAAGAAAGTGTTTAGAAACAAAGAAAAAAAATGGCTTTTAATTGCCATTTGCAGATTGTTTTCTATCTTTGAAGCCCATGTATCAAAGTATAAAATTGAAACCAGCTTGATGTTAACCAACAGGAGTCGAGGGAAATAAGTTGGGATACATTATTTAAGAGAAGATTGTACAATAATTAAAATGATTAAACTGGAGCAACATATATGGACTCTCTGCCTTCCTGCAGGTGACCCCGCCCTCAGCATGAGCCACTGGATGTTCCACCAGCAGGCGCTGCAGGAGTACATCCTCATGTGCTGCCAGTGCCCCGCGGGGGGCCTTCTGGACAAGCCCGGCAAGTGAGTGCCTGCCCTCCGGGAGGCGGGCTGGACGGGGGACAGCGGGGTGGACCTCGGGTCTCCGCAGAGCCAGACGGCAGCAGGTGCCCACCTTTAAAAGCCCGGGTGTCCCTTTCCCTCCAGCTGCTGGAGTGGTTTGGGGAGAAGCACCCCAACTCTGGAGCCCCCTTTGAGTGCCGTGGATCCTGGCACCCCCAGTGCCCATCCTTTCCCCCCAGTTTACATGCACTTCCCTCTCCAGGCAGGCCGACAGATTGCTGGGATACAGAATTTTAAAACCCTTCAGTATCGTAAACAGATATTATAATCACAACTATGACAGAATAGCTTTGGGTGCCAAATAAAAGAAAAAGGGAAATCAGATAAGTTCTGTTCCCTTTGCTTCTCACCTGCCAAACATGCTCTCTCTCCCTTCCCCTCCCTCTCCCCCCACCCCGTGTCTGTCTGTCTGTCTCTCTCTCTCTCTCTCTCTCTCTCTCTCTCTCTCACACACACACACACACACACACACACACACACCCCTGCTGCTGTCAGCACCCAGGGGAAGGCCCAGCTGAAGGCCAGGCCTCAGCAATTTATTGGGAAGAATTTGGCCTGTTTCTAGACATTTTGGTGGTTTTTGTTGTGTGTGTGTGTGTTTTTTTTTTTTTTTTTTTTAGAAATATATTAACTCAGCACCAGCTCTGCCCAAAGGACCCCTTTCTGGAAGGCAGCAGGAGGGACTGGCTCTAAAATGACAGCTCTGTGCCTGGCAGGGCTGAGGATGGGCTTTGACAGGGCCGCTGGGGAAGCGGGCTTCCTGGAGCTGCTGAGGAGGGTGGGGTGGAACTGGGCTGCGAGCGCCTGGCCTCTGAGCCTGTGGCCGCTTTGTTGAAGGCTGTGCTGGGGGTCGGGAGGAAGGTTGTGGGGAGCAAAGGGGCCCCTGCTCAGAGCCTCCCTGTCCTTGCAGGTCGCGGGACTTCTACCACACCTGCTACTGCCTGAGCGGCCTGTCCATAGCCCAGCACTTCGGCAGCGGAGCCATGCTGCACGACGTGGTCCTGGGTGTGCCCGGGAACGCCCTGGTAAGGCCCCCCGTCCCCACAGGCCCCCAGGACAGGCCGACCAGAGAGCACAGCTCCCGCTTGCAGAACTGGCTCTGCCTGTCTTCTGTGCGGGAGGCCGGGGTGGCAGTCACCGCCCTCCTGTGCTTACAGCCCACTGGGGAGGATGTGGCTGTGGAGGAAACACCCTGGAGGCAAACTCGAGGTTCTAGGCTGCGCCAGTTTTGTGCCTCTCTCCCGGAGTCTGGGAAGGACCTGGACCGTTTATCGCTAGTTTCCTCTCTGAGGAGCTTCTCAGAGGCAAGGCCTTCTGCCCCCGCGCTCACTGTGTAGCTGGCTGTGTTTCCGGAGCTCTGGGCTGTGTGCCTTGTCTCCAGGGAAGTCTTCCCGTCCACCATCTACCGTCTTGTCAATGAGATTGCCAAGAATGCTCTGCCGCGAGCCTTGTTGTGCTCCTCACAATTTGTTTAATTTGCTTTTGTCTGCTGCCCTCAAAACTGTCAGCCCCATGCGGGCAGGACGTTCACCCCCACGGCCAGCCCTGGAGCAGCCTGGCCGCAGGATTGTCATGAGGTATTTCCAACAGAAGAAGCACAAATGGCCAGGAGATGGATGAAAATCAGAGTGATAGCCACTAGCTTTTTCAAGTCTTAACATTTTCCCGTATTTGCCTCCTATGCAACTCTCTTCCATTCTTCTCCCTCCCTATTTCTCAGCGTAACCATCATGCCTGTAGGTGTTTTTGTGCTGTCACTTCAAATGCATGATTCTATAAATAATGTTGAGAGAGTTGTCT
Organism: Pipistrellus kuhlii; assembly: GCF_014108245.1. Classification (NCBI taxonomy): domain Eukaryota; kingdom Metazoa; phylum Chordata; class Mammalia; order Chiroptera; family Vespertilionidae; genus Pipistrellus; species Pipistrellus kuhlii. The sequence goes on along the minus strand of NW_023425404.1, from coordinate 18,950,375 downwards.
TGTATGTTTTCAGACTTTTATAACAGTACTAGAGGCCCTATGCATGAATTTGTGCACGGGTGGGGTTCCTTGGCCTGGCTAGTGATCGGGGCTGATCGGGGCTGTCTCACACAGTCCCTATTGGGGCAATTGGGGTTGGCCAGCCAGAGAGGGGAGGTTGGCCTGCTGGATTGGGGCTGATTAGGGCCTGCGGACAGTGGGGGGGGGGAGGGGTGATCAGGGCCAGCCATCTGGGGGGTGGAGGAGACCGCAGGAGGTTGGCCCGCCCCAGGAGTTTGGCTGTGGGAGCACACTGACCTCCCGGGGGCAGCTCCTGCATTGAGCATCTGCCTCCTTGTGGTCAGTGCACGTCATAGCGACTGGTTGACTAATCGTTCAGTCATTTGGTCTTAATGGCTGCTTAGGCTTTTATATATATAGATGTACTGAGCCACTTCCTCTGCATTGCTCTTCTCACTGACCTTTAGTTATACTATTGAGGTTTATCTGTGTCCATATGTGTTGCTCCAGTTTAATCATTTTAATGATTGTACAATCTTCCCTTATATAATGTATCCCACCTTATTTTCCTAGTCTCCAGTTGGTTAACACCAAGCTGGTTTCAGTTTCCACGATGACAGTGTTACAGTGGACACTGTGATGTCAGAGTCTCTCTGGGAGAGGTTGCTGGGTGAAGAAACCCCCACTCCCACCGTCACGGACAGCGTGGCCTCCCCACGTGCCTGTGCTGTTTTCCACTCACAGGCCCTGAGCAGCCCCACAGCCAGCGCTTCCTCTCTGCCAGTTTGATAGTTTCATTTTGCATTTCCGTGGTTACCAGTGAGGTTGAGCATCCTTTCAAATGTTATGTCTTTTTTTGTTGTTGTTGTTATGTCTTCTGTGAATCCCCTGCCAGCTCATATCCTTTGCTCATTTTTTCTTCCTGATTTGTAACTTTAATTGTTTGCCCTTTCTTACATATTTGTAGGAGTTCTCGCATTCATGTCAGTATGTTCCCGATACTGATCCTTTATCAGTGGTGTGTGTGTGGCGAATCTCTTCCAGTTTGTGATTTGTCTTTTCACGTTGTTTTTGGTGTTTTGTGTTGAATAGATGGTTTAAATTTTATATTTATTTATTTATTTATTTATTTATATTAAATTATTATCTGTGTACATATTTTAACATTGCCTCCCCCCCCCCCCCCCAAGATGGTTTAAATTTTAAAAGGAACAATTTTATTTGCCTTTTGGTTTTTGAGGTTTCTTTTTTTGGGGGGAGGAGGAGGACAGGTGGTTACTAAGAATATTTTTCCTATGCTGAGGTCATAAATATATGTCCTTCTAGACCATTTAAACTTTTGCTTTTCCCATCTAGATTTTTAATTCTCTTGGAATTCATTTCTGTCTGTAGTGAGGGTTGGATATAATTTTATCTTTTTTCCATATGGATAACCAATTGACCAGCACCATTTATTGAAGTTCACAACCTTTCCTACTGATGTGTCATATGCTTAATTGCTGTATGTGAGGTGACTGTTTCCGCACACTTTGTTCCTTCGGTCTGTTTGTCTGTCTGCACTATCTTAAGCAAATCTTAAATGCAGGTAGGCACATCCCATCCACCTTGTTCTTTTGCTTTTAAGTTGTCTTGGCTATTTTTTTCATTTTAGCTTCTTCCTGTGAATATAGAATCAGCTTCTCAAATTCCACAAAAAACATCTAATGGAATTTTTATTGGTATTGCATTGAATTTAAGATTAATGGGAGAGCATGACATCTCAATATTAAGGCTTTCTGATTGTGAACATAACCATGTCCTTCAATGTCTTTTATCATTTTCTCCTAAAAGAATTAGTACATCTCCTGTTAGATATACACTGAGTGGCCAGATTATTACGACCACCTGATGTTTGTAGGCAAATTAGCCGTACACTGCATCGTATGGGAAATGGAAGCCTAAGGCCTGTTCGAACACCTTTGTTGTCCGAAGTTAACAAGAAAAAACATCTCCAATTCGCACAGGAACACAAGGATTGGATAGTCAAGCATTGGAAAGAAGTCATGTGGTCCGCTGAATCACTTTTCCAGTTACATCATGCAGAGTGAGAATTTGGCGGAAACAGCATGAAAGCACGCACCCCACATGCATGAGTATAACCTTTCAAGCTGGTGGGGGCAGTGTTATGGTTTGGGGAATGTTTTTCTGGCATGATTTGGGCCCTTTAATTCATGTGGAACAACGTCTGAGTAGCACAACATACCTAAGTATCATTGCTGATCAAGTTCATCTTATCATGTTGATGGTGTATCCCAATAGAGAGGGCTTCTTCCAACAAGACAATGCGCCATGCCACAATGCTCGTATTGTGCAGGAGTGGTTTTAAGAACATGAGGGAGACTTTACCTTGCTTAGGTGGCCCCCACAATCACCAGATCTCCATCCAATTGAGCATTTGTGGAACGAAGTTAAAAGAGCCATCAGGCAGCTGGTTCCACAACCATCCAATCTCACAGAACTGGACAGTGCTATTCTTCAGGCATGGTGTCAGATTCCTCACATTCCCTTTCAACATCTCGTGAAGTCAATGCCAAGAAGAACTGCCGCAGTATTGAAGGCAAAAGGTGGCCGAATGAAGTACTGATGGGGTGGTCATAATAATCTGGCCACTCAGTATATGTCTAAGAAATTTATAGTTTTTATATCTATTGTGACCAGAATATTTTCCCCATTATATTTTATAATAGGTTGTTAATAATAATGTATAGAAATGCTACCCTGTTTCCCCGAAAATAAGACAGTGTCTTATATTAATTTTTGCTCCCAAAGATGCGCTAGGTCTTATTTTCAGGGGATGTCTTATTTTTCCATGAAGAAGAATACGGTACACATTTATTGTTAAATGAAAATAAAGGAAATTTATTACCTATATACGGTACAGTAGTACGGTAGTTGTCAACACAAACCAGACAAACTGTGAATCCTACAGTATCAAGAATTTACTCATTTATTCAATGACAATCATGTCATCATCTTCTGGAACATCATCATAACAATCCAATTTCTGAATTTCCTGGTGAATTTCTTGTGACTCCATTTCTTTCAGAATCAGTGGACCAAATCGCTCATGTTTAGCCTAGGGGGGGGGGCTTATTTTTTTGGGATGCCTTATATTTCACTCAGAAGGAAACCTGTAAGTAGGTCTCATTTTCAGAGGATGTCTTATTTTCGGGGAAACACGGTATTCATATTTATATTTTAATTTTATATCCAGCAACCTTGCTAACCTTTCTTAATAGTTGTAATTGTTTATCTATAGAATCTTTTGGATTTTCTATTTAGAAAGTAATGTCAACTTAAATAAGTTTTGCCTTTTCCTTTGATTCTTGTTGTTGCCTTCTGACGTTGGCTACGACCCCTCGAGAGTGTTGACTGGAGATAGTAATAGAGGCTGTTCGTGTCTCACTTCTGACTGCTGGGAAGGCTTCTCTAATTTCACCAGTAAGCAGGATGCTTACCATGGGGCTTTGATACTAGTAAATACTTCATATCAGGTTAAGGATGTCCCTCTCTATTCCTGGTTTGCGAGGTTGTTTTTGTTCATTAGTGTTACGTTTTATTGAATACTTTTTCTGCGCCTGTTTTTTCTCCTATAATCTAATGTGATATGCTTACTTAATAACTATTCTGATGTTAGTCTTACATGCTCGGGTAAGCCCTTCTTGGTCATAAGTGGCATATGAGTGTTTGTGTGTGTATGTGTTTGTGTGTGTATGTGTGTAATACACTGCTGGATTCAGTTTGCTACTGTTGTTTGGCTAGTTTTTTATTTAGGACTTTTTGCATGTATGTTAATAAACTTGATCTAAATTTTTTGTTTTGTTGTTTTCCAGTTTGCTTCAGGATAATATAGCCTCATAAAAGTAGATGAATATTTCTCCCTAGCCCCCTTCTTTAGTCTTTGAAAAAGTTGGTATAGGTTAGAGATTTTCTGTGTCTTTTAGCTTTGATAACACTTGCCTAAGAAACCATCTAGGCCTGTACTTTGGGGGCTAAGGTGAGGTGAGAAATGATGGTAGTAGAATAAGGTTGTTATTATAGATTTATTTCATGTGGATTTTAAAGAAATTCTTAAGTTAGTTTTGAAAATTTATGATCTATAAAGTTATTCACTTTATCTAAAGTTTTATATATTTGGCATGAACTTGCTCATAGTATTCTCTTTAAAGTTGTAAAATCTGTCCTGCAATTATGTCCTCTTCTTCATCCTCTCAGAGTGGAAGAACGTCCTTAATACTGACCCAGGCTTGTGCCCTGTCACAGACCTAAAGTTTCTTTTGGGTTTCGGTGATGGAGTGGGATACAAAAGTATTTCAATATGGCCTGTCACCTTTACTATGAAATAGGGTTGTGGTTCTTTTTCTTTATTATAAATGTAAATACATATTCATTATTTTAATTAGAATATATATAAAAGTTTAAGAAAATTTAAAACAATCATATCACTTTTTTGATTTTGGTTTATGATTAATTTTTGCCTGTCTGTATGCATCATGGTTACAAACACATTTTTATTGTTATATATTTTTATTTTTTTAACTGCACCTTTTATTTTTTATTTCTTTAAAATATATTTTTATTGATTTTTTACAGAGAGGAAGGGAGAGGGATAGAGAGCTAGAAACATCAATGAGAGAGAAACATCAACCAGCTGCCTCCTGCACACCCCCTACTGGGGATGTGCCCGCAACCAATGTACATGCCCTTGACCAGAATCAAACCTGGGACCTTTCAGTTTGCAGGCCGACACTCTATCCACTGAGCCAAACTGGTTTCAACTTAACTGCACCTTTTAAATTACAATATTAACATAAAAGATTTATAAGTACATTTTTCAGAAAAAAATGGCATTTTTTCAGCTGGTGTACCTAAAGTGTCCTTACCTTGAGCGGCACATACTGTAACTCAGAATTACAAATTTTCAAAAAGTAAGTTTGGAATAATATTGTGTATACTGTTTCCCCCCGCTGATTATTTATAAGCAGTTGTCCATATCATTAAATATTTGAAAGCACGTTACTTACTGGCTATATAATATTCCTTTGTGTCCCATGGGGCCATGAAATGTTTTTATCAGTACCCTGTTGTTGAACATTGGCTTTGTGTGATCAAAATCTGTGTATCTCTGATGATTACTTATGATACATTTATATTTTTAAAAATTTATTTATAGAGAGAAGGGAAGGAAAAGGGAGAGAGAGAAACATGGATGTGAGAGAGAAACATCAATCAGTTTCATCCCACATGCACCCTGAACAGGGACCAAACACACAATCTGGGCATTTTATTTAGGACTTTTTGCATTTTGACCAGGAATCAAACTGGCAACCCTTTGGTGCATGGGATGACATTCAACCAGCTGCCACCCACAGCCAGGGCCTTATGCTACATTCTTACAAGTGCATTTAATGGGTCAGATTTTCAGGGAGGATTAATTAGCACCCGTTCTTCTCTTTGCAGCAGCCCACTCACCCCGTGTACAACATTGGACCAGACAAGGTGATCCAGGCCACCATGCACTTTCTGCAGAAGCCGGTCCCAGGCTTTGAGGAGCGTGAGGACGAGGCCACAGCAGAGCCTTCCACTGACTAGAGGACACAGCGACCCGAGTCCCTGTGTTCGCCGCAGTCAATGCTCACCTGTGCAGACCAAGGTTTATAGTCTTGATAATACTGCATTCTGTGCTGCCCAAGCCTTGGCCTCTCTGGAGCTGTGATTGCCCTTCTCCGTCAACCAGAACAAAACCGATGGCTCTGGGTTTGGAGAACACAGTGGCATGGTAAAAAAAAAAAAAAAAAAAAAAAAATCCTTTCCACTCCGGACAAACCAAAAGTCTGTCAGCACATGCAGCATATAAACCAATTTGGGCCTGGCCAGGGTTGGTTGGGGAACAGTGCATGCTGGGAAGCAGCCCCTCCCAACCAACTCTCCAGCCTGGACAGTCCTATTGAAATGAATGACGTCCATGAGTATTGACAGCATCTACTGCTGCGATTCCTACTTGCACGCCACCGTCAAGTCGCCAGAAAGGTGCCCTCCCATCGGTGAGTAAGTCTGCTCCATGCCAAGGGAGGGGCTTTGGGACCCACCAAAATGAATTTTCCAGAAAAACAAGCCCAAGGCTCTTCACCTCCCTCCCTGCCATTTGCAGTGGAAAAGAGTGGGGTCCCTCCGCCTCCACACCCGGGAACGGAGCCACACCTCTCTGGAGGGCTGTGCTGGGGGCACAGGCAGGGCTTGCTTCAGCCCTGGCGTGGGAAGCCAATTATGAGTGGAAAATGAACCTCTAGTTCAGCTCTGCGCCAGAGGAAGCAGCCTCGGGGCCCGGGCCCTCCCTCCACCCCATCATGTACCATGAAAAACCCTCCTGATGACCTCAAGGCAGCGCCTCAGTCCATGGCCATTCTGCGCATCTCCGTCTCTTTTCCCACCAGAGCCCCAGCCCACCCTCCTCAAAGACAGCGCTGTCTTCTCTCATCCAGAGTATTAACACTACTAAGTCTTTCACCTTAATTTCTGACTCAGGATTCCTTCCCATCCTGCCCACCTCCAGGCTCAGAGAAGTAAAATCAAGTGCTGACAAGCTGGCTGCTGCGAAGGCAGTGGCCGCGTAAACCTGGCGTGTTCAGCCCCTGCTGCGCACACGGAACCCTCTCCTGGTCAGTGGGGTGTCCACTTGGGTCATCTGTCCAGTGCGGCTGCGGTCACAGCAAGCTCCAGGCCGCCCTGGGCTTTCCTGCAGGCAGCCCCGGGCGGTGGGCAGATGAGGCTCTTCTAAAAGACTGACCAGTTGCTGCCTCTAATTCCCTATTGCTTTGGCATATTGGACTATGTATTACCTCCTGGAAGTAATAAAAGAGTAACATTTTCTCTGCCGTCTCTCATTTGTGACCGGTACCAGGAAGATTCCGTCAGGACGCCCAGTGTTAGAAGGCTGTTCTCCAGCATGTCTCCCCGCGAGGGGGGATTCCACACCACGCGGTATAGTGATTGCAAACAGGTCTGACGTGGGTTCCGCCCTCGTGTGCCTTCTCTGGTGGAGGACGCAGGGCCTCACCAGGAGTGAGGAAAGCTGTTTCCCAGGTTCCCTGGAGGGGTGCGGTTCGCTTTTGTCCCAGACTCTGCACATTGCGTTTCATGGTCGGTCTGGGTGTCTGTCTCCTTGACCGGACTCAAAGCAGGGACTGTGCTCCTGAGTCCGAAAGCGGGGAATGACCAGAAGGGGGAGCTCTTGGGCCCTACGTGGAGCACAAAGTGCAAGGGGGAAACTAAGAGCCCTTCCCAACTTCCTTCCCCTTCATCAAAGAGCTTTCTCTTCTTTGTGTTAGCCAACTTGACTTGCGGGTGGCTCACCGTGGTTGCATGCACAGGATTGCAATTTCTTGCTGTTTCCCAATAAACCCATTTTGCTGGAGAAATATCTGGCTGACTGTTTACAGTCAGAGCCCTAGGGTATTCAGAGATTAATTGCATTAGTAATTGGTGTGATGAAGACAAAAGGGACTGCTTAGTCTGAGCTGGCTTTATACCAAAGAGCGAGGATTTGAGCTGGATCCCAAGAGGTAGGTAAAATTTGGCCAAGTACAGAAGAGAGGGTCATTTACTAGTATTCTTATCTCAGAATTAGAGGCCCAGTGCACAAAATTCATGCATGGGGGGGTTTGTCCCTCAGCCCAACCTGCACCCTCTCCAATCTGGGATATCCCTCTCACAATCTAGGACTGCTCCCAACAGCTCGCCTGCCTGCCTGCCTGCCTATTGTCCCTAACTACTTCTGCTTACCAGCTGATCACCCCTAACCACACCCCTGCCAGACTGATCCACACCTAACTGCTCCCTGCCAGCACGATTGTCCCTAACTGCCCTCTCTTGCTGGCCCTGTTACCCCTAACTGCCCTCCCCTGCCAGCCTGGTCACTCCTAACTGTCCTCCCTTGTAGGCCTGGGTCGCCCCCAACTGCCCTCCCCTGCAGGCTTGGTCCCTCCCAACTGTCCTCCCTTGCTGGCCTGTTTGCCCACAACTGCCCTCCCCTACTGGCCTGATCGCCCACAACTGCCCTCCCCTGCCGGACATCTTGTGGCGGCCATCTTGTGTCCACATGGGGGCATCCATCTTTGACCACATGGGGGCAGCCATCTTATGTGTTGGAGTGATGGTCAATTTGCATATTACTCTTATTAGATAAGATAACCATCTTACTGTCCTACCCATAAGACTTCCTTTCTGCTCCCTGTTAAGTCTGGAAGGTTTCCTGACTTGAATAGCATTCAAAGTGGGTCCTTGAGGTTCAATTCTCAGATTTATCACGTGGTTCCGTAAATAGAAGGCACTTGCTTAGCACTCAAGGTAGGTTACCCCAAAGAAATATTTCCCCCATCAATAAAGAAATAAAAAACTGCCATAACCGGTTTGGCTCAATGGATAGAGCGTCGGCTTGGGGACTGAAGGGACCCAGATTCAATTCCAGTCAAGGGCATGTACCTTGGTTGCGGGCATATCCCCAGTAGGGGGTGTGCAAGAGGCAGCTGATCGATGACACTCTCTAATCAATGTTTCTAATTCTCTATCTATCTCCCTTCCTCTCTGTACAAAATCAATAAAATATATTTTTTTTAAAAAAAGAAAGAAATAAATAAAAAACTATTATCTCTATATCCTGATGAGCCCCACTTTCCTCTTGGATCCATCTCAGAACCACGTTGAGTGTTGTGTAAGTTGGGAAGCCTGTCAGATCCTACTGGGAGCCGAAGGGGAGCTTCATGGATAAGCCAGTGCAAACTCCCGAGATAACAATACAGGACAAGTCAGCAGTATCCCTTCACTGCCTTATCTCTCTCTCTCTCTCTCTCTTTTTTTTTTTTTTTTAATATATTTTATTGATTTTTTTACAGAGAGGAAGGGAGAGAGATAGAGAGCTAGAAACGTCAATGAGAGAGAGACATCGACCAGCTGCCTCTTGCACACCCCCTACTGGAGATGTGCCCGCAACCAATGTACATGCCCTTGACTGGAATCGAACCTGGGACCTTTCAGTCCACAGACTGATGCTCTACCACTGAGCCAAACCAGTTGCGGCCTCTCTCTCTTTTTAAACATGTCTTTATTGATTTTAGAGAGAGAGAAGAGAGAGGTAGAGAGATACATCGATGAGAGAGAAACATCAATCCGCTGCCTCCTCCATACTGGGGATCGAGCCTGCAATATGCCCTCGAGCCAAGCATGTGCCCTGACTGGGAATAGAACCAGTAACCTCTTGGTTCATAGGTTGATGCTCAACCACTGAGCCACACCAGCCAGACTCACCAGTGGCTTTAGTATCCCAACTCAGAGGGAAGGGCCCAGGTGGGAAAAGATTGTTCTTATGCCTGTAGGCTTCTGAGACATTGTGACCAGGACTAGTAAGATCCAGGCATTGCATAAACCAAATCTTAAAGACACAGACGTTTCTTATTCACTGTCTGGGATAAGTTCAATCCTATGAAAGTTTGCTTCCTAATGCTGATAATCAAACCTGATGTTCATGATGTTAATGGGATACAATGGTCTATGATGGAGGGCCAATCAGTGTTACTTCCACTTGGGGACACAGGTAGTCATTTGGAGAGAAGTAATTTGCTAATATTTTATTCTTTTGCCATCTAAATCAGGGGACAATAGACTTCCTCTGTAAAAGGTCAAATACTAAATATTTTAGGCTTTGCAAGCAACTACTCAACTCTGCCATTGTAGTACAAAATAGCCATGAACAAAGGGTGGCTGTTTCCAATAAAACTGTATGAAGACAGGTGGTGGGCCAGATTGGCCCGTAGGCCGTGGTTTGCCTACCCCTGATGTAGCCTAAATCTCATCCAGTCATTCGGCATTCTTCCACTTCCTTTCATGGCTGGGATGCTGTCTATGTAATATTAGTGTGAAATGACAAACAGTGAAGTTTGGACAAACGTTTTAGCCACCCACATGCGCAGCTCCTTGCCTCTGAACAGGAAGGAGAACTGTATGATTTAGGACACTGTTGCAATTCAGAAAACTTGACCCAAACTGGCTTACAGTAAAGAGGAAATGTGTTGGTCATAAACTGAAATGTCCAGAATCTAGCTTGGCTGTGTGAGTGACTTCCGTAGGCCTCTTCCTCTCTCTCCATCTCTCTCCATTAGTTCCAACTTCAGGCTCTTTCCATGTGGTTGTAAAATGACAACAGCAATAGCTCCAGACCTTTTCCTCTTAGGGTCAAGTTCAGCAGACAAGAGCAGCAGGCAACAGTCCCAGCCTTCCTTCCCAGTGAGAATCATTGTTTCACTGGCTTTGATCAAACCAAGTGCCAGAGAAGCAATCCAGCGGGCAGATTCCAGGGCACTGATTGGCCTAAGTCCTAATCACGTGCTTCTCCCATGAGTGGGAAATGGAGTTCCAACGGAAGCACATAGACTAAGAATAGGGAAGGAATAAAGCCCAGAATGTAAGTTAGGATTATAGCCAACGGGGAAACGGATGCTAGAGAAGCTAATCACCATTGTCTACTATGGTGAATTCTTACTGTGATAGAAACGTGTAGTGGACATTGTTGGCACTGTTTCCCTGTTTCCTAACTGTGGCAGACAAAAAGCTTGCATGGATTTGATCCCCTCCTACCTCCAGGTCCAAGCCCTGATTGGCCTAGGCCTGTGGTCGGCAAACTCATTAGTCAACAGAGCCAAATATCAACAGTACAACAATTGAAATTTCTTCTGAGAGCCACATTTTTTTAACTTAAACTTCTAACGCCACTTCTTCAAAATAGACTCGCCCAGGCCATGGTATTTTGTGGAAGAGCCACACTCAAGGGGCCAAAGAGCCGTATGTGGCTCGAGAGCCGCAGTTTGCTGACCACAGGCCTAGGCCAATCATTTTAGTCTGCTTCTCTGCTTCCTTAATTTGTTAAGGTGCTGATTGATTCAGAGCTAAGCATGTGGCCTGAAACAGACCAAAGAGAGAAGCCCAAGTCATGTTATGATAAGAAAAAAAAGCAGCTATCCCTATTAGGGATGGTGGAATGTGTGGCTTGGGACTCCTACAGAACCATTTTCCCGCCTACAAGGAAGTTAGCCACTCCCCTGGGAGACTGAGCCATCGCGACCACAGCCCTGATCACACTGCACCTGAGGCCAGCTCTGCCTCTGGATGTTTCAGCTATTTGCCAACTGGGGTTGGATTTACTTACTTGCAACCAAAACATCCTAAGTCATACAAAACTATCCCAGATTAGCCCCAGGGCCACACACGTCCTTACTTGGTGACTTAAGAACAGTGACCACCCTGGCCACACCCACCCAAACAACATCCTTAAGAGAATGCTTCCTGGTCTATTAACTCCACATTTGATCCTTGACTCAACCTCATGAGGTGGGTGAGGCAGGTGAGGCAGGTGTATTATCTACATTTTACAACTAGAGAAACAGGTCAGAGAGCTAAGTGAATCACCCAAGGTTTTTCCTAGGTATCAAGTGGTGGAGTCTGAACCTGAACCCAGGTCTGCTGCCTCCAGGGCCATGCCCTTCCACAACCCTGGGTCTCTAAAGGAGGTAGCATGGGTGGTCTCAGGAGGTGGGGTGCCTCCTGGACTGGGTGGCTGAGACCTCGAAATGTCTGCCCCATCTTTTACCTGGATGAGGATGGTGACCACAAACAGCAGGGACAAGCTCACTTCACCCTTTCAACCCCTCTCCCACCCTCTGCCTAAGCCCCTGGCACTGACCGCGTGCCACTCCACTGCCGAGCGTGACCCTGCATGACTCACAGCAAGGCCGTGGTGAATCAGTCTTTCTGGGAGCTGACCGCAGTCCCAGTGGCAGCCAGCCTTCTCCAGCCTGGCCGGCACTCCTGGCCATTTCCTGGACATCCCCTTTCATTTCCCTGCAATAACCACCTCGCCGCTGCTTCCCACCAGCTGGTGCAGGAGGCCCAGGGCACGGGGCCTGGCCTCTGATGTTCCGCCCTTCTAGTTCTTGGGCAAATGCGAGAATAAGTCAGGCAGGTGGGGACAGAGCGCTCTTCACCAACCCAGCTGAACAAAACTTCCCCTGTCCTCTGCTACCCCCAACCTCACAACAGAAACACAGCTCTTACAGAATAACAAGAACAAGAATGCACTTTTAAAAAATAAACCCCTTAGCCTGTTTCCCATATTTATCGCCTTACTGAATATGGCATATTTCTCACAACTAATGAACCAACACGGATACATTTTAATAAACTAGAGTCCATATTCATTCAGACTCCTCAGTGTTTACCCAATGCCCTTTCTGTCCCGGGATCCCATCCAGGATAGCTCATTACATGCAGTCATCACATTGCCTTAGGAAGCTTTTGGCTGTGATAATTCCCCAGACTTTTCTTGTTCTGGGTGACCTTGACGGTTTTGAGGAGCACTGGTCAGGTATTTTGCAGAAGGTCCCCAGTTGGGATTTGTGTGATGCTTTTCTCATGATTAGTCTGGACCTCAGAGGTAAGTGCTCTCTCGTCATGTCCTAACAAGGGGACAGGCTGGGAGCGTGGCTCACCACTGATACTCTTCACCTTAACCTCCTGGCTGAGCTGGTGCTTGTCAGGTTTCCCACCTGAAGGCTCCTCTTTCTTCCCTTTCCCACAGTGCATCCTTTAGACAGGAGGAGGCCCTGGTGCACCATCCACACTTCAGGAGTGGGTGTTATGCCCTCCACACCCTTGACGGTGGAGTACCTATATAAATTATTTGGGATTCTTCAGTATGGGAAGTTTATCTATTCTCTATTTTTTTTTCCAATCATTTATTTATATTAGTATGGACTCATATTTATTTTATACGTTGGGTTATGTTCCAATACTCTGTTGTTTTATTGCTGCTCCAATTGTCCTAGCTTTAGCCATTAGGAGCTCTTTTAGTTAGCTTCCGTGTCCCTCTGACATACCCACACTTTCTTAATGATAATAATAATGCATTTTAAAATCCATTTTTCTTTCAAGAAGTATTGCATGTTGATAATCATTGACACTGGACAGTGAGGACATTAGGGTTCAGTACACTCATCTCTCAACTTTTGGTCACAATAAAATTCTTTCATAATAAAAAGTATGGCATGTCAGTTACCTTGGATGTGAGACTTCATGTTCTATCTGCTGTACCTGAGCCGATGGGCACTGGGCTTCACCTACCAGCCTTAGAGCAGCTCAGTGTCACAGCTCTCTGGGGGAAGGCTCGGTGGACCCTCGGCAGAGAGGCTCTGTTCCCCAGGTGTGCGGACAGTGTCTGCAGGGCGGTGGTGGTTACCCTGCACGTAGCACCTCTGTGCAGGGGATACTGATGGTGATGATGACATGAGCACCTGGGAGACTGACACTGTTCCCCAGGAAGGCTGGAGCTTGCTGGCCTCCACCACTTAGGTACCTCCCTCTCTGGGAGCGGTGGCTGCCAGGAGCCTCCATACCAAGGTGGCCAATGAAAGTGTTGGAATGTGAAGGGTGATTCAGCCCATGCAGAGCAAAGGCTTTGGCCCACCTTCCCTTCAACAGCCTCTCTGCCAACTGACAGGGAGGAAGACAGGAGAGCATGATGACTTAGCCCTGCTCCTTGTCCCTCCCGTATGCCAGCCCTCTCTCACTGAGGCCCCCAACTTGTGAACTCTGCCCATCAGAGCCTTGATCTGATCTTCTGTGCCATGTGCAAGAACCAGGTCTCTGCCCACTCTAAGCTTTCTGAAGGCAGGGCCCTGGCTCCATTAACTGCCCTGTATTAGTTGGGCTAATACCTGCTGCTCCAATACCTGTGGGTTGAACTCATGCAGAGGCTGACCTAGAAGTGCGGAGATGAATGTACACTGGGGAGCTAAGCCCACTGGCAAACACACACACCTGAGTATTTGTGGGCTACCCGTGATAGGCCAGGCACTGTGCTAGAGGTGCCGCCACAGCACAAAGACCAGACCTGGCCTCCTGGGAGCTCCCAGTTGGAATGCCTGCCAACGTGTTCACAGCTGCACTCTGCAGAGGGGCCCTGGGCTCGTTTCCTGGATGGGAAACAGAGTCAGTTGTTTGAACCAGAGCTCCCTTACAGAGTCTACTGCCGGCCTTGCAGTAGGTACATACTGTGGACGTGACATTCCTTCTCCCAGCTGGCTGGCCTTGCTGTGGCCTTTGGCCCAAAGCCATTGGCGGCTGTCCTTTAGCCCTAGATACACCCAATAGGTAGGACACAATGAAGCTCTCAAGCAGGCGTGTAGGAGCCACACGGCCAGCTGGACTCCTCTGGCTGGTGATGAGTGATCAGGGATATGGGTGGCAGCTCTACACACCCATTTGGTTATGATTTTTTTTAATCAAAAGTATATTTATTATTTTTTACATTCAATATTATTTTGTATTACTTTCAGGTATATAGCATAGTGATTAGACAATCATACTTTATAAAATGTTCCACCAAAATTTTCAATACCCACCTGGCACCATACATAGTTATTACAATACTAGAGGCCCAGTGCATGAAATTCATGCATGGGGGCGGGAGGAGGGTGTCCGTCAGCCTGGCCTGCTCCCTCTCCAATCTGGGACCCTAGGGGGGTATCTGGCTACCGGCAGTTGGACATTCCTCTCACAATCTGGGATCGCTGGCTCCTAACCACTCACCTGCATGCCAGCCTGATCCCCCCAGCTGTCCTCCCCTGCTGGCTGATGCCCCCTAACTGCTTGCTCCCCCACCGGCCTGATCGCCCCTAATCACCTCTGCTTCGGCCCCCACCACGGTGGCTTTGACTGGAAGGAAGTCAACCTGGTCTAATTAGCATATTACCCTCTTATTAGTATAGATTAGGGACTATATTCTCTATGCTGTGGCACTGCCAAGACTATTTTGTAACTACCAACCGGTACTTCTCAATCCCTTCACGTTTTCACCCAGTCTCCCATCAGTCAGTTCTGTCTCCGTGCGTCTATTTCTGTTTTGTTTGTTTATATTGTTCTTTAGTTTCTGCATGTAGATGAAATCACTTTGGTTACTTCTTGAACCAGACGCTGCATGGCTCGCTGGGCCCTTGCCGGAGCTCGCTTGTGACGTGTGCACCTTTCCCTGCAGGCCTGCCATGGGAGCTGCCAGGTTTCTGTTTTTCTTGGCAGGAGGCTCAGACCTTCACCATGCTCAGCACTGGAGTGGAAGGTTCTGGCACTGATTTAACAGTGGATCCTTGATTCTTCCGTCATTTAAAATTAATAGCAGAAACTGTGGCCGAATAATTTTACCCAGAGAAGGCTGTGGCTGTCCAGGGGCCCCACCCCTTCAATGGACAGCACAGGAAAACTATCCTAAATGGGCCTGGCAGTCCGAACAGGCCGCTGGTGCAGCTGGCATGCAGCACTGGATGCAGGAGGGAACCTGCTTAGCTGGTTGTGAATTGTCCAGGGCCACCTGTTTGGTTCTCTTCTAGACACACCCATCTTACTGGGTGTCACGGGGCACACACATCAGCCAGGGTGAGCTGGAGGGACCACTCGTCAGACTGTACAGAGCCAACAGGATAGTCTGTCCCCGCCTCACCCCGGAAAGTCTGAGTAACCAGGGTTCAACTCTGTCTTAACCAGGCCCTGGTGTGAACCTCTGGGCAGGCACAAGATGGGCTGGCAGTGTCTGTGCCTACCACGGTGCAGACCACTAGGCACTGCAGAACAAGGCCTGAACCAGGAGAACAGTACAAAGCAATAATTCTGATCCGGCCAGCAAGGGCATATTTCATTTCCCAAGTCCAGATTTTTTTCAGGTCTTTCATGAGTTCCTTCAGAAACCAAGCAAAGCATTTTAGTTATCAGCCTTTGGTATTCAACATGCATTTACTTCCCCTTTAAGGACTCGAATACACTGAAGGATGGGATTTATTCACTCCATATTTTAACATAACTCAAACAGAAAGGGCTCACTGTCCGGCCCTATGACGGGACACAGACCTAGGAATTGTGAATATTTGAGTACTTATTAAGAGTCAGGCACGGGTCAAGGGCTTTCGCACACCTTATGCCTCTGTGCTGCTGTTGTCCTCATGTTATGCTTCAGGAAGCCAGGGCAGTGTCACTCAGAGCCAATTCAGACAGGTGGGCTCAGAGGCTGTGACCTAACCACCTGGCTCCGGTTCTGAATCTCCGTGCCCCACCCTGACCTTGCAAAGCAGTGACATGACATTGTGGGTGACTGCGGCTTGCTGGGAGAGCTTCCAAAACTCGCTTTAAAAAAAATAAATGAATAAATATATATATATATATATATATATATATATATATATATACATACACACACACACACACACACACACACACACACATATTTATTGATTTTTCACAGAGAGAAGGGAAAGGGATAGAGAGTTAGAAACATCGGTGAGAGAGAAACATTGTTCAGCTGCCTCTTGCACACCCCCTACTGGGGATGTGCCTGCAACCAAGGCATATGCCCCTGACCCGAATCGAACTTGGACCCCTCAGTCTGCAGGGCAATGCTCCATCCACTGAGCCAAACCGGTTTCGGCCAAACCTGCTTCTTCAAACTGGTCCAGGGATGGAGGGTTCGGCCAATTTGATTTCCTACCTGAGGAATTAACTAGAAGCTATGCATTTCTGTCTATAGCCTGGGAAAGTCTGGGGCTTAGTAAACCCCTGACTCTAAAGGACATTCTGCCTTTGCCCAGGGACGACCTAGCAATGCCTCAGAAGGGTCCTGCTCTCCCATGGTGTTCGCCAGCACATCCCGTGTGGAGGCTGGGAAACTTCCCTACCTGAGTTTCCTCCACAGGCCAGAGAAACAGATCTGAACAACAAAAAAGGCTCTGGTTTCATTCCCGGAGACTGTCCAGGATGGAGCCTGGGAAAGAGCTTGAGAGAGAGCGTTGCTCTGGCTGGCTTTTCAACCTGCCTGGTGACCGGAGGACAGCCAGTGCATGGCGTAAAAACAGGTGTTGCCCCATTGGGCGCTGGGCAGCCATTGGCCAGATGAGTATTCGAGCCCCCCTGGGGGAAGGGAAACACTAACACCATCAAATGGACTATTTTCACTCCCAACCCCTTGCCCCGTCCCTCCTCTTTGTCCAAGTGCGGCCTCAGAGAGCCTGGCCTCAGCCACACTTTGCTAATTCAGTCTTCCTTAGCTCACTTTCCTCAACGGCTTCCTGGCTTCCTTTTGTTCTCTGGGATATTTTACTTTTGGGAGTCAGAGCTTCTTAAAGTCAGTCTGGGTGTTGGGCCACAGGATGCTTTAGGACAGGGGAGGGGGAGCCCTGGACTCCTTTCAACAAGCACCCCTGGGCAGGGCCTAAGGGCCCCACTTGGTTATCACACCATGGGGGCTTCGGAGTGATTCTTCCCGGGCAGACTGTTCCATAGCACAAGTTCAGAGGCACCACTGAATGGCGGGAGGAGGGAATGGCACAATCTCGCTTGGACTAACACCAGATCTGACCCAGGCAGCCATGGGGCCTCCTCGGTTTTGAAGTGCGCATCTGTCCAGTCTTGGGGTTCCCTTTATTCTCTTGCTCTGCCTTGTAAGAAGAGGGCACGTCTGGGGGTCGGGAAGCATTTGCGAGACATCAGGAAGCCCACCCTCCTACTCTGCAGAGAGGGCCTTGGGGGCTGGATTTCTCCATCCTGCAGATTCAGTCTGGTCACACGCTGTGTGTCAGTAAAGACAGCTGGCGCCTACCTGAGTGCTCACTTGGTCCCAATGTCAAGCACATGATAAGCATATTTCACAAGCACTTTACGAGGTTAGTACTATTATCATTTTACAGGTGAGGACACCAAGGCCGAGAGAAGTAACCTACCTGAGATTCCCCCACTATGGACAGAGCTGGGACTTTGAACTCAGGCAGTCTGACTTCAGGCCACACATCGAACACTACTCTGTTCTAGCATCTATTCAGTCTTGTGCTTTAAACCTTCTCAGCCAGGACAGCTCTGTGAGCGGAGGTAATTCTTTGCAGAAGTTGTAGCTCCTCTACAAAAGCTGGGCCTTTTTTCTTTTTTTCCACCACCATTTATCCCTTCTATGCCCTCTGACTCCCCGACTCACTAACATGACGTTATTGTCCAAGTCCATGAGTTCTCTCTTTTCCTTTTTTTTTTTTTTTTTTTTTTTTTTAAGCTGAGCCATTTAAAATACCTTTACTTGGGGCAATTAATTGTAAAAATAGGAAAACATCAAGTTCACCCTAAGAAAAAGACAGGGCTTTTAACAGGACCCTCAGCGAAGCCATCTGCTGCAATAACCCAGGGAGTCACCAGGTTCTCTGGCATTGCATGGGGCTATCCAGAGCGCAACAGCGAGAACAAACCAGAGAATAACACTGATGTCTGAGAGTAAACCAGTCAGACGTCGCTGTCCTGGTGGGTGAACACTGGTTCACAGTCAGAGCGTGGCTGTGACTCTCACTAGTCCCCTTTAGAAATCTCTAGCATGGGTTTCTTACCGTGTTTCTCTCCAGGCAGCTGCTCCCATTGTACCACTTTTCCCCCCACATGCCAGTCTGCTCAGCAAGTCAGTCAAGGGCTTCCGATTTCCCAATTGAGTCAGCTATCCACTGTGGCTCTTCTTCCAACAGGTTTATTGACATTTTGAGAAGCCTAAAATGTAACCCCTTGTCCAGCTAATATGCTGGAGCCAGGAGCTGGCTCTCAGAGACATTGCCTATCACTTTGCTGGTTCCCTGCCTACTGGGCGCCCAGCTTCACATCCTTGCATCTCATCCCGGCTTAGAACCTGAATCAGTTCTAATGCCTACACCGACCAAGCCAGCTGGGTGCGATGTGGAATTTATAATTACGGCCAGACATGCAAAGAGATATAGTAAAAAGCAATGAAAAAGGGGAGGAAAGCATGCTGACTTTGAGGGCTTAAGAAATCACCTGACTTCTCATTCCAATTGCTCCCAATATCCTTGCTTCCCCTATTACAATCATGGTTGGGAGAAGGAGTTTGATCATGTTACAAACTGCCTCTTGTAGAATCATGACCCACTTGTAACTCCCATTAACCAAAAAGAGGTACTGTGGATCTGATAGGGGTCCAGCTCTACCATTCTAGAGTGACAAAGCAAAGAAGTGATTTGACTTCACTCTCCTGCTCTAGGTACAGCAGTATTTCCTGCCAGCCAGACAGGAAAACCAAAGCTGAGCTGTGTCCCGGCCAGAAACCTTTTTCCTTTCAAGGCCAGACAAGTTTGGGCTGGAGTTGGTCCCTCACTTGATGCTGCTGAAGCCTTCTTTACTTCCAGCCCTTGCCAGCTCTGCTGCTTCCTCTAACTATGTTGGAACCGCTAGAAACTGACAGGTCCTAGAGGACACCAGTCGCCTTTGAAGTGGGCATTCATTACCAGGAGAAACGCAAACCCACAGCTCTGGGCTACCAACTCCCTAAGAGTCATTTATTTAGCAGGAACTGGGTCTAGAAATGCTGCCCTGAATAACCCCATCCCCGTTGGAACTTTAAAAGCTTCTATCTGCCCAGTCGGGTGTGGCTCTGTGGTTGAGTGTCAACCTATGAACCAGGAAGTCACTGTTCGATTCCTGGACTGGGCACTTGCCCAGATTGTGGGCTTGGTCCCCATGGGAGGGGAGGAAGAGGGGCGCGTGCAGGAGGCAGCCGATCCATGATTCTCTCTCATCATTGATGTTTCTCTCTCCCTCTGAAATCAATAAAAATATTTAAAAAATAATAGAAGCTTCTATCCAATGAGCAAAGTCACCACCACCACCAATTTATCCACCCCCTGCCCTGTCTGGGCTAAGCTGAGCACAAATATAAAAAGGGAACTGCTCTGGCTTATGGCTGCTCTCAGTTTTGTAAGGCCACGTAAGTGACCTCCGCTCCTCTCTCAGGCTTCCACGCAAGCCTAGGGGCCTCCACAGGGCTCTTTTCCTAAGCATCTTGGCCTTTGCAAGGGCAAGAAGACACCACCACCAAGAAGGATAAAATAAGTTTTTATTTATAGTCTTATAGTAAAGGGGGAAGCCTTAACTTGCAAGACAATTCTTCGGCAGTATGTACAACATACTTTTTATTTCCATGGAATGGAATCAAACACGGACTGAGACTACAGAGTATACACTAGAAATCAGCAAATGCCAGGAACGGAGTGGGAAAAAGACAAAGAAATGAGGCCTAAACACACACAACCCTTCATTGGGAGCTGCTGACCGCAGCCAGAACCAGGGCTGGGTCACCGTGGGGACAGGTTCCAGAACAGTCAGAGAGGATGTGGGGTGAGGGTGGGAAGGGGCCGCACTAGGGTGCGGGTTTAGTACCAGATAAATTGCTCTTGGTATTTACATACAAAATCAGTTGGCTCTATTTCTTAGAAATACACACGGAAAGGAAGATTTGATCATTACTTTATGAATCTGTCGCTTTGCAATACCGACATCATCAGAAATAGGGACAATTCACTCAGATTCAAATTTCAGTAGCAGGAAATAAATATCAAAACATCATCACTGGCCCTCAGTACAAAACCTCTACCCCACCCGCTCCTCCCTCCTCGCCCTCCCGCCCCCAGCACCCTCTGGCGGCCACTTCACGGCTGACGTCCCCCACACCACGAGTGTCCCACGGCCCTCCGAAGGCTGGCTGAGAGAAGCAGGAGTGAAACAGGCCCAAGACTGTGCTGCAACTCTGTCCCCACTTCCGTTCATACCACAAACTTCTTCAAGGATCTGGTCTTTCAACAGGAGCGATAAATAGCTTTTTAATTCTCATCACTTCTTAAACCAGTCATCTTCTCAAAGCAGAGCAGTCCACAGATTCACAAAGTCTATCAAACAGAGGCGAGGGTGGCCCGGGGAGGGGCAGGAGTCCTCCGGGCCTGTGCCCGGCAGGGCTGGAGGAGCTGGTGGGTGGTCAGGACACCATGTGCTCAGAGGTCCGGCCGGCCGTCTGTCCTCCACAGAAAAAGCTGCCAAGTTGGGGTGTTTTGGTTTAAAAATTCCTGGTGGGGACAGGGAATCCCTGAAGGGAAACATTAAAAAAAAAAAAAAAAAAAAAAAAAAAAAGTGGAAATGGGGAAGGAGAACGAGAGCTGTTGTCCAAGAGCTTCTATGTAAAAATAAAATTTAAAAAAAAGAGAGAGAAAAGAAAAAAAGAGTCTCTTAAATGGTTCTGAGGGTTCTAAGGATGAACTGAAAGGAGGATGAGACGACGGAGGAGACAGACAGTTTTTATTGCTGGCCTGCCCGGCAGAGCTTAGCTGGCCTCCATCCGGAGTTTCTTCCTGTTTTGGGGCTCTTCGGTATCCGACTCTGAGCTGGAGTCCGAGCCCCCATCGAAGGCAGAGATGGCGCTGCCCTTGGCGTTGGTGTAGAGGCTGTTGTCTGAGGAGGGGTAGTTGGTCTGCAGTTGGGCACTCGACCTCGCTTTCTCCAGTGCACGGACTGAAAAGCAACCAAGCGAGCGGGTTACAGCCTCTGAGACAGAGGAGAAGCTGGAATAACTGAGTCTCAGGTCAGGGTCCAGCCTGTTCTTCCGAAGGGCTTGCTGGGCCCTGAGGCTCAGAAATAACTCTCTTCTGGTGCTGTTCCACCAGCAACACTTCATCTCCCTCCTTTCCCAGCCAGACCTGGAGCCTAGTGGACATGGCCAGCTACTCTGCAAGGCCACTCAACCCTAAAGAGAAGGCTTGTGATGTCACCGTCCTGCCTTAGAAGCCCAGTGTTGAGACAGGAGCTCCCTGTGGGACCCAACAGCGCAGTGACAGCGGAGAAGCTGGCCTGGCAGTGCTAGGATCCATAAAGGTGTGAAGGCCCCACAACAGCAGGAAAGGATGGCAAGATGTATCAGCCAAAGAAAGGTTTGGCTTAGCTCTCTTGTACCAGATCCACTTGGGAAGACAAGCTGGACACTTGGAAGCAAGTCACCAATACACAGAATACCTGGGCCTTCTGACACATAGCCCCTACATGCAGGCTGCTCAGCCCGGGAACCAACCCGCTGCTGCCTCCCTCTGCCCATCCCTCAGTTTAGCTCATCTTGAGCCTGCAAGGTCAACCCATTTATATTATTTTATTTTATTTGAGGTGTTCTAACCCAAGTGGTTACTTGCATTTCTTTTTACTTGCATCTTCCATGAGGGAGGAAGAGAAGTGAATTCCCCAGGAACAAAGAACTTGATCAGCTCTCGCTTTCCCCTGTGGTTGTAGGAAAAGGCGGATGTGAGCATTGGAGAACAGCATGGGCCTGGCCCATAGGCTGCCCTGAGTGGACTACCATTGGCAATGGGAGAGCTCACTGACCCTGAACACCTGGATTTCTGGTACTTACACAGCACACTCCAATCCAAGGACCTCAGCTCTTTTCAGACACCTGCTGCCAGGTGTGCCTGCTACTACAGGCAGAGCACCTAAGCCCCAAGAAGGGGAGAGATCATCTCAGAAACGTCTCCAGATGTCAAACCCTAGACTCTACTATTTCTCACTGGCGGCTCAGGTACTTCCTCAGGATGGCTCTAACACTCAGCTACTCAGAAGCAGGGCCACAGCCGCTTCGGAGCACACACTCCCGGTTCTGATTCTGCAGGCCCAGGTGCACAGCCCTGACCTGGCCAGAGCGCAGCAGGGCCAGCTGCCCCACAGGCTCAGGAGCTCACCTTGCTGCTCCAGAAGAGCATTCTGCCGCTTGAGGTCATCAATGTCTTGCTGGTGTGTGTGGTTTTTCCTTCGCATATACTGGATATACTCTGTGGCTTTGTCTAGGATTTGGGCCCGGGATGCCTGTTGCAATACGAGAAAAAGCAAAGGGAACAAAATAAAGACCTAGTCCAAGCAGTGAGGAAAGTATGTCTTTCTGCAACAGCGGCATGGGGGCAGGAAGGCAGGAGGGTGAGGTGGGACCAGGCTGAGGAAACAAAGTTATTGCTATTGAGAGTCTCTGTGTGCCAGTCAGGGTGCTTGAAATGGCTTACCTCACCAGCACTCAGAAGTAGCTCCACAGGAACCCGAAGCTCAGAGCTTACTGGCTTATTCAAAATCACCAGCTAGACAGTGGGAGAGCCTAGATTTAAACTCAGGTCCGTCAGCTCCTGAGATTGTACTCCACTCCTCCCATCCCCTTTGGTTCTTTACGTTGCTTTCAAGTCTTCAGCCTGGCTATGTCTGAAAACATGAAAATACTACTTAACTGAGAGCTTATGCTACTCACTCTCTGCTAGGGCCTGACCACCGGTGGCCGTGCCAGGAAGATAAGAGCAAGCTGGCTCAGGATGGGAGTGAGTACAAAGTTTTTCAAGAAGGCCCTAGATTTCAGCCAAATCCTCAGACTGAAATTATTTCCAATTAAGCCACACTGCTGTGTCACTACTTCAGCCTTCCGGGCTGAAAGACTGTCGTGCAGGCTGTCAGAGCTTGATGTCAACACAGGAAGGGCATGAGATTGGGCCAATTCAGGAAGCAGCCACACCTACACCATGCCCACGGTAGCCTAGGTACTGTCTGTCAGAGGAGTAAGTTAATGAACCAATAAAATGGATGTCAGGTTACTCTGTCCCTGGAGGTCACCCTTGCCTGGAAGACCCCCCTTCAGCCAACCAGCTGAACTGGTGGGATGGTACAAAGGCAAAGGAAATGAAGCCAAGGGCAGTGCTGTCCAGTAGTTGAAGTGTGCCTTCATGCCATCAGGGTGCTGAGAAGTAGCAAAGCTTTTTCCTCAGGGTAGGGCAAACTTGACCAGTTCTATATTATAACCCCACTGGGTCCTAAGTAACCAGAACACAGCAGGGGTAAAGGGGCAAAGAAAACATTCACACTCAGCTAGCAAAACTAAATCCACTTGTAAGTAAATCCTGACAACCTCAATTTATAGACCCCAGGCTAGGCTGGATATCAGAGAAGTGTGTGAGGCCTGGGCCGCCCTCACAAGTACTAGAACTTCCAGGCTTGCTTTCCTCTGATAGCACTCTTAAGGCAACTTCCTCAAAAGGAAACTTCATATTTGACCATTTTTATCTGATGTGAATTATGTGCAAGGTATTGTGGGAAAACCAAATGTATTTAGTCATGGTTTCTTCAGCCCAGATGCTTACTTACTGTCTAGTTGAGATAAATATATCGGTACACAGACAAATCACAGGGCAGTACCAATAACTGTAACCTGTGTAGTACAGATTAGGAATTAAGCAGATTAGGGAGGCCACAGGAAAGATGGCCCCTGATTAGGGCTTTGGCTCTGTGTGTGCACGCAAGCACGTACACACGTACACACACACACACACACACACACACACACACACAAATAGTGAACCCTGGGTTAGACTGAGGTGGAATTTGTAGAAAAGGGTCCCTCCAGGCCAGGAGAAGAGCATAGGAAAAGGCACAAGGATGGAGAAGCCAACTGTATTTCTCTAGTTAAGTGAGTCAGCTGATATAGGAAGAATGAGTACCTAGCAATGTGGGCTTGCAACTCTGGTTGCAAGGCCACTTCAGAGGCTTTTCCCCATTTCTGCCACAGGGGACTTATTAGGGCTAATTATTAAGTGATTAAATGAGAAAAAAAGGACACATAATTAGAAGGGGCTAATTACCCTGCCTCCCTGGATGCTAGATATGGGATAAAAATGGTTCTGAAGGTTAGGTGGCAGAGCGGCAAGGAAGAGCTTAGGAATCCAGGAGACAGTGCACCAGCCTCTGTCATTAATGGGCTGTGACAGCAAACAAAGTATTTCTCTCTGTGGCAATTACTTATCTGACTAGAATGTCTTTCAGAAGCTACCTAGCCCTCCAAATTCTATATACTCCGTCACTGATCCATCTAATTGCTATGCATATTTACATTGCAGGCTCTCTTTAAATTTGCCTATCGTTTTCAATTAACAATTCCCAGAAAGCAACATTAGCTCTTATTTAACTATTCATTTGAACCTGGGAAGAGGGGGAAAAGAGCAAAATCTATGAATGATGGAACACTTGGAAATGTTCAGGGTGATAACTTTTAATGAATGACACAGAATGTCTTGAGAACAAGAGGTCCCCAAAGAAGGCTGGATTGGTATAAACTCAGCACAAGACCTTCAGAACACTAAGCATAGCACGTCTTCCCTTCAAGAGAACACTGACCACTCCTTAGTGAGTCCAAAAGAATGGTTCAATTAACCCTTTGCACTCTGCTGTCCCCTCTCAGGGGACATCGGAATTCTAGCATATCACTCGGATGTCCCCTCTCAGGGGACATTGCAGTTTATTAGTGATTACGGGGAATTGAGTTAATTCAACGCACGTTTCTGCCGTTAGCATCGAGTAGCTGGTAGCCAATGTCCAGAATGGTTCGGAGTGCAAAGGGTTAACTTTATTTTGTTCTTCCCAGGGTATTCAACAAGAAGTAAAATCCAACAACAAAAAAACCTTAAAGCACAAAATATAGAATTCCTGAAAATTTACATGTACATATCTAGTCCAGGGAAGAAGTAAAAGGTTGGAGCCAGAAAATGCTAGACTTACCCAAAATTCCCTCCTCCTCCCAGCATTCTAAACCCATATAAGATCATGTGACCGCCACAGGTCCTTCCTTGGTTTTATGACTTTATACTATGTGAACAGTGTACTATGAGCCAGCAAGAGCCCTGGCTTTATGGCATGGACTATGGAATGGCCCTAGGCTTTCAGTTTCTTTTTTCGTTAATAGGATCAATCAGCTGAGTCAACAATTTCCATGTGAGTGTGACTGAGCAGATAGAACACGTTATGTTAACATGTCCAAAGATCGACTCTTGTCTTTGGATAACCAGTAAAAATCTGATTAATTTTTTTCCTGCTAGTTTTTAAAATAAGAAGACATTAATTCTTATTCTGCCTCTCTGAGCAGAAACAGATCTCTTCAGTGGTTTGGGTGCAACTCTGGGCCAGGAAGAACTGCAGCTGAGAGGGACTCAAGAGGTCCTGGGCCTGCTACATAACACGCATTTGAGTTAATGCAAAGTGCTCCTCAGGCCTTTCACTCTGGGAGCATGCAAAAGGACACTGGACAGCGTTGCCAGATCCTGTTCCAAAGCCATGAATGCACACGTGATACAATTGATGATGACGATAACTACTAAACAGTAGAGTCACAATTTGACCCAGGCCTCCAAAACATCCATATTTTGGGAACACAGATGAAGCTGTGGAACTAATAAAAAACATCCAAAGGACTGGAAGAGGCAGTGTTGTTATGAAGTGAAGTTTGAGCAAGAGGAAAGGGACTATAAAAGAATCACCTGATTTATCCACAAAGATGTCAATGAAAACTCTTGGAAGAGAGTTTAGGTAAATCTTCTCTGCACAGATTATGGGTGCAAAAGTGAGTTGAAGCTGAAGCAAATATAAAGACTAGTTTTTAGAATGAGGTTAAAAAGAAATGGGGGGAAAAGTAGTTTGGAATAATAGTCACATTGAAGGAAGGCTGTTTCCCTTTTTCTTTTAAAGACATGTGAAAACCAAATAGGTTTCCAGCAGAGAAGTAGCAATGAAGAAGAGCCTGATGATGAGAGAATGTTTGCGAGAACTGTCTGAACCTGGCCCTGGGGAGGGGAAACGACAATTCCCATAGAGCTGTGGTTTCATTTGCCAAGAAGAGTAAAACTAAACAGACAACAATGAAGACCCAGTCTGTTCAAGAGGCCCAAAAGATTCTTGCCCCGTCTCCTGCATGTGCTGCAGCTGCTTGTACACCTGTATCCCTGCCCAAGCAACAGACACAAGGTCAATCCAGCCTCCAGAAGCACCCACTTTGACAGACCTCTGCTTGAGAACAGAGTGAACTAACCTTATGTGTTGTAGCAAGAACTGACTACATATTTAACCAAAGGCCTCAAGTCCAAGAGTCTCTCTCTAATTAGTACCTTTTTAATGCCCCAAATGATTCTTAAAGTAGTTAACAGTGAAGCTTAGGATGACATCCTAAGTTTCCAAATCCCATTTAAGGCAGTGGTTCTCAAAACTTTTCATATAAGAGAGGAATTCCACACATTTGAAGTTGTAAATTTTACTACAGTAACCTGGATTTGTGTAGAACTCCAAGATGTTTCAGAAAGAAGATTGGGAGAGGCAAGGAAAAGAAGGGTGGTTCTAGACTGTTAAATTAGAAACACCGTCGCTTTCCTGCAGTCCTAATGCTGACTTGAAAAACAATGATCTTAGCTGTATTGATCACTTTTTCCTCTTCACTGCCAAAATCAGGTTCTACTGGGTGATGTTAACTGCCTTTTTGCCCAAGACCCAAAATGCTGTATCCTGGAAAATGAAAAAGAACTATTGATACTATTGACTCACCAACTGACACCTGTTTTATTTTGCATGAGTTATTTTAAAGCTTTTATACATATTAAGGTAAAGGGAGGACTATGTAAAAGCCAGTGTACCTTTCTATTTGAATAAGCCATCTTCTGAAAACAAAAATTAAGGAATCTGCACAATAAATTTGGGTCTGCATTAAATTCATTCCCATATGCAAGCCCCATCAATGCCAACAAGACAAGCTGTGGGGTCAGAGCCATCACAGTCAAATGACCCCTCCAAGGCTTCCTGCTGCCAAACTGAAGGACCACTCTGTTGATGACAGAGGAAGGTAGTGCTATCATGATCTTTAAGGGCTAGTTAGAGCCAAGAGTTAGACATTTGTTTAGGAGTCAACACAAATCATGTTTCAAAACTTGTGTTCTTTTTTCTTGTGCCCTTGGCAGTTTGAAACAAAGGTTGACTCTTCCCCATCAAACTTTTTTTTTTTTTCCTCCTGTGTTCCCATCAAACTTTAATGATGAAGGATAGGAGCACAGGTACCCAAAGAGGCAAAACTACTAGTAAATAAACATGTGGAAATAAATTTAATTTCACAGGTAATAACAAAATACAAAATTACTACCTTTGCCTACAAAATTAGTCACCCTCTTCAAAATAATTTCCAGTATTGGTAAAATTGGTACTTTTAAAACATAATATCCAAAAGGCTAATTTGCTTGAAAAAAAAAAAGAAAAAGAAAAACCACCTTTTGAAAAGCATTTTGGCCACACAGAGCAAGAAACCAGACACTCTTATCCCTAGACCCAGCAATCCAACTTCTGGAAATCTATTCTATGGAAATAGCCCCACACACTAAGATAGTCATCACTACATCATTTCCTTACTTCTCAGACTCCATCAACAAACCCATGGATTTAATAATAGCAGCTTGTGAGGGGAGAGAAAAGAGGTGAGTTTCTTGACATCCGCTTTAAGATGGCATCCAATTTCAGTCATACTAAAATGGTAGTGCGGGATGGAGAGAGTGCTATCTCTTAAGCAATGCCCTACACGGTAGCCACTAGCCACATGTGGCTAATAAGCACTTGAAATAATAATGTACAGTACCTCATCAGTAATTTTTTGTTGTTGCCGTTAATCCTCACCTGAGGATATTTTTTCCATTGATTTTTTATTTTATTTTTTTAAATGGGGGGGGGGGAGAAAGAGGGGAAGACAGAGAGAGACAGAAACATCGATGTGAGAGATCCACATTGATTGGTTGCCTCCTGTACATGCCCTGGCCGTGGCCCAGGGGGAAACCTGCAACCCAGTAGGTACATGCCCTTAACCCAGGACCCTTGGGTCTGCCGGCCAACACTCTAACCACTGAGCGTACTGGCCAAGGCCATTGGTAATTTTTTAATATATTGATTATATACTAAGGTCATACTTATTTTTGCATATTCCATTAAATAAAATATATTATTAAAATGAATTTCACTTGCTATTTTACTTTTATTATGCCAGATATTATAATTGTATTTACCATATTTTTCGGACCATAAGACGCACTTTTTCCCCCCCAGAAGTGGGGGGAAAAAGTCCCTGCGTCTTATGGTCCAAATATAGCCTACACATATACTTTAAAAAAAAAAGTTTTTTTTACTTGCCCAGCTCTGTGTGGTCTCTGTGTGCTTGCCTGGCTCTAAAATGGTTCTAAATGCTGCTGTTTACTTTACAGGGTTGATTACATGTGTTTATGACTGTGATGTTGGGTTTTAATGCACATAAAATATTTTAGGACACTATTTGTTTCAGAATCTTTTTTTCTTCATTTCCCTTCTCTAAAAACTGGTGCGTCTTATGGTCCGGAGTGTCTTATGGTCCGAAAAATACGGTATATTAAATTTAAAATGTATTTAGGGTTCAAAGTTTTTGCAATTTTGTTAGAAGAGATGAAAATGAAACACATTAGAGTTCGGTGTTTTAATCTCTTATTTGATGCTCAGAATGTTATCTTATTATTGTTAATTGTTAGTAATAATCGTCTCTTCCAACAAGAGAGCAAGACCCTCAAGAGCAGACATTATTATACCTTTTAAACCTCTACAGCACTCACACAGCTCTTAGTTATGCAGGTGAGCACAACCGTGTTGGCTGTTGCTGTTTTTGTTAAAGGGATAAGCAAGCACACTGTTTCTTTTGGCGCTCATTCCAGTTACTACTTACTGGGAACTACCATGTGCCAGGGTCTGTGATAGAAGTTGACAGAGGCAGTGCCCTCAGATTCTCACCCACAATGAAGGAATTCCAAATTTAATGCTTGCTCCTTGCTATTCTTTATTTTCATTTTAGGTCATATTCCTTCTTTTTAAAAATTACTTTTAAAAAATGTTTTAAAATTGATTTTTAGAGAAAAACATTGATATGAGAAAAACATTGCCTCCCACGTTTGGGGCCTGAACCCACAACCTGGGCATGGGCCCTGACCAGGAATCAAGCCACTACCTTTCAGTGCACAGGATGACGCTCAACCAACTGAGCCACACCAACCAGGGATCCCTCTTTTTAATACAACTCCATCCAGAAAGGAGAAATCTAGAGCACAACTGCCTGGCAGAGCAATTAAGTACGATAAACAGGCAGTTAGCAAAAGACTTAGAGATGAGAAATTTCTATAAACCACTGTACAGCTACTAACGACTATATTGACACAGAACCTTCTCTCACTAAGGTCAACGGTGCTAAGGACACATTATAATTGGTTGTACCTGTGGTTCGGGTGATGGGGCTAAGTGATGGGAGTGGCGGGCAGATTTATATCTCTATGTAAAGGCAAACTCATGGGCTGCCCACCAGATCTTGCCCCACAAACAAACAGGGTGAGCTCAGTGCTAGCAAGCCTTTGGGCAACACTCCTTAGTACCCAACCTAGGACCCTAAAAACAAAACATAATTCTATTCAAGAAAATAAATGTCTTCCTATAAGAAATGGAGCCACAATTGTTCTTGCTCTTATTCCACTTGCTCTGTTGACTGGCTGATGGTTCTTATATCATTCCTTCGGTCCCAGCGAGATGTCCAGCTGAAAAACTACATGGGAAATACAACCAAAACAACAGAGTTCAAGAGTCCATTTGCTAACACTATGGGAAAACCCAAATGGGCTACCAACCATAATGGTCTATTTCTCAGAGAAGCTATGTGGACTCAGAAAAATTTATGAACTTTAAATGATCCCCAACTCTTTATGCTTGAGTGTTACTGACATAGGCCAATTCAGAGGAGAGTATTTTAGTAGCAGGCTTGGTATGACATACTGCCGAAATCACTGCCTTTATCCAGGGGAAGCTCCCAATATAAAAACAAGATATAAATACATAAGCAAAATTTCTTTAAAATAGTTCCTGATTTATGATGATTTGACTTTCAATATTTCAACTTTGCGATGGTGTGAAATGATACACATTGCTCTTTTCCTGGGGTAGCAATATGCAGTACTGATACCCTTTCGTGATGCTGGACAGTGGCAGCGAGTCACAGCTCCCAGTCAGGCACACGATCATGAGGCAAATAATGCATATTCTATAGTGCACTGTGTTGCCAGCATTTTTGGGATATTGTGTTCACATTTAAGGCAGGCTAGGGTAACATATGACGTTTGATAGATTAGGTGTATTAAATACATTTTTGACATGAAAAATTATGATGGTTTATCAAGATAAAACCCTATCATAAGCAGAGAAGCACCTGTATCCTTAAATTGGGCCTATGGTATTGTAGAAAAATAAAACTTGGCAATTGGTAGTCCTGAGTTCTAGTCCATGTCCATGATCTAGTTCTAGTCCCATGGAATCATGATTTTGAGCCACTTTCCTCACCTCTGATATAGTAACAATGGCAGAAGCAAGCAACAGTACCAATTGTCCAATTACAATAGCAGTATAATACTTGCCTCATAGAACTGCTGTACTGATTTAACTTTACATTGAAGTACACGTTAGTTATCAGATTTTTTTTACTTAAGTAAAAGGTGGCCATTCTTTATGTTTATGTTATATTAGAAATACAGGGTACACAGGATAATGGAGTCTGGGTTTCAAATGTAAAACTTTTTTTAAATACAAGTACCACCCATTATTGGTTAGGATAAAATTCAGTTAAGTACTGGTTTCTCTAAAAAACAAAAGGGTAGGACACATGACAGTCCAAATACTAAATGAGAAGTTATAAAGGAGACTAGAGGTTTTTTCTTTAAGAATCTAAGATTCCTGCCCTGACCAGTGTTGTTCAGTGGTTAGAGTATTGACCTGCTCACCAAAGGGTCACAGATTTGATCCCTGGCCTAGGTCAGTGGAAATTCGGGAGGCAACCAATCCATGTCTCTCTCTTACATCAATGTTTACCTCTCCCCTCCACCTCTAAAAAAAAAAAAAAAAAAAAAGCAAAAAAAGCAAAAAAATATCCTCAGATAGGATTAACAACAACAACAAAAGAACCTAAGATCCCTATAATGGTGTAAAATAATCATTTCATGATTATTCACATAATGTCATAACCTTAATTACTGCAATCCAAATCAAGAATTAGCCAATTTCCTTTGGGTCAAATACCACATTTTAAAAAAATTGCAACATTTAGTGAGAACTCGGAAGTCGAGACCAAAGTATTCTGTAAGACTCCCTGTAGATCTGTGAAACAGTGTTGGGAGACAAGGAGATTAATGAAGATTGTGGAATTTAGCTAACAGCCAGTTCCTTTATTCACGCTCAGTGTGAAATATATGGATTGAAACACAGGGCGGGATTCTGAAATTGGTAAGTCACCTGTAAATTTCCTTGCTGGGGCTTAGTTGATGGGGTCTACGCAATCTGACCCCTTTACAACTCCCCTCCACTAGTCTTCTACTTCTCTGACCTCATCTCCTGCCACGGTACTTTTATTCATTCAACTCTAGCCAGTTCCCTCTGCTCTAGCCTAGGAATGCTCCCAGGATCTGCCTTTGGGCTATTACTCACCATCCCTCCCCCCTGCCTGTGATGCTAATCACCAGAGAGATGCATGGTTCTCTTTCCTTCACTTTCTTCAAATCTTTGCTCAACTGTTGCCTTGACAGTGAGTTTTCTTGTGGGCTCTAATAAAGACTGCAACCCTTCCTTCCCTGTTTAACTTTCTCCTAGCACTTATCTGATATACTATACACTGAGTGGCCAGATTATTCTGATCTCTGAATGCATAATAATCTGCCACTGTGTGTATCCTATATATAGGAGTTCAACCAGCAGGTAGGTTGGTCAACCGCCCATGTCCCTTCCCCCTGGCCAGGCTGGATGGACCCCACCCATGCACGAATTCATGCTCCGGACCTCTAAAAATAAATAAACAAACAAACAAACAAACACACACACACACAGACAGAATGGCCTGATTATTATGCATTCAGAGATCATAATAATCTGGCCACTCAGTGTATATATTTTAATTATTAGTTCATTTTCCATCTTTCCCTCACCAGGTTAAGACCTTCTATTTTTGCCTGTGTGTTCACTGCTGTATTCTAGAACACTGCTTGGCATGTAGCAGATCCTTAATCAATATTTGTTAAATGGAGTAAATAAATAAACAAATAGGCCACAATGAATGACAAATTGTTCAGTATGTAAGACTACCAAATTCAAACTGTCAACTTCCTTGAAGAAAGGAGACAACAGGATTTAGGATAATGTGGTTTTAAGAACTTAAGAATGTTATAGATATAAAACAGGCTGGATAAAGAGAAAAGGCATAGTTAGGCTCTTGTGACCTGTTTCCCCCAAAGTGTTCTCTAACCTAAGAATGCCTAACAATCAGCTGACTGCTTGTTGTAGAGATCCCAGGTCTGCGTCCAGAGGGCAGGCTTACTAGTGATTCTGAGTGGTCCACAGGACATCTTGGGAAACACTGCCTTGGCACCACTCCAGGTTAGATGTGAGACTCAAGGCAGTTTTGTCCATTCAGTTTACCAAAGCCATTTTAAGTGATACCATGGCATATGAATAAGCACTGACTGTCAACAATTCAGACATGCATGGAAGATAATCCTTTGCACGTGTGTACTTTGACTAAAAGGGTTGGTCTCTGTCCCCATCATAAAGATCTCCTGTGGTGCGTTAGACAGTGTTGCGCCCAGGAATGTTGTTATTCCAGGTAAGAACCTCGGTCGAAGGCCATTAAACCATGTCTATACTAAGTAGGTCTAACCCACAGCAAATTCTGGTTTTGCAATACTAGGTATTCACATGGCCTGTTTTATTGTTTTCATAAAGGTCAGACCTACCCTATGCATCAGCCACACAGAAAGCCACACCTCAGATAAGGTATAAAGTATATGACTCCGGAGTGGCAGTATATACAAAATGAAACCATAATGGCTCCAGATCTGATTGAATAACCAAACAAACCCAGGACCCCCACCACAGAGCTAAATGAGGAGACCCATTCAAAGCCGACATTTTCCCTAACGACTTTTTCTGGATCACTGAACAAAAAACCCCACAAAAAAACCAACACAAGTCTTCTACTTACCTACCACTGAATTGCAGCAGAATTCTGTGTCAAGGATGGAACTAACTGTGCAAACAGATGTTTCTTCCAAATTCCAAGGAGTGACCCTAAACCATAGGCTTTTTACTCAAAGCTTCCAACGTTTTCAAATGTAAAAAAGCCGGTGTTTCCCTCTCCAGGGAAAACATTAGTTGCTGGAATGCCACCGTTGGGGGGAGGGGGAGGAAAATCAATATTTTTCTTCCATTTCATACGAATATAGCTCTTTACCTAAGTTTTTTGTCCCATAGCTTAAAATGCTCTTTAAAAGCCTTTGACATAACAGCTGTTGGAATGGGGAAATCACTGGTGTAAAAGTTGATTCGCCTACATTCTTGGAAGTTTTCATTTAAGTATTAACTTTGAG
Source organism: Pipistrellus kuhlii (assembly GCF_014108245.1). Taxonomy (NCBI): domain Eukaryota; kingdom Metazoa; phylum Chordata; class Mammalia; order Chiroptera; family Vespertilionidae; genus Pipistrellus; species Pipistrellus kuhlii. The sequence goes on along the minus strand of NW_023425404.1, from coordinate 18,916,170 downwards.
CCATGCGACAGAAATTCTCATGGAGGTCTAGGGAATCATTGACCTCAGGAACCCTTAGTGTTATCCCAAACTGCTACGGACTCCTCTTTATATGAGAGTGTATTGTTATAATAATTCTTGAATGAGTAACTTATTACAAATAATACTAACTTAAAAGACAATTACTACTGGTGTTTTAAATCTGACTCCATTTCTTTCCAGAGAAGTGAGTGTGCTGCTAAGCTCCATTCCACGTACCAACCTGGCGATGGCCACCCAGCTTTCTCAATAAACTCACCTTCTCTCCTTGGAGTGATGGGACCGAGTCCCGCAAACTGTGAAAGCTGTCTTTGATGTGGTCCCTACGCTTTCGTTCCAGTGCATTATGATGAGCCCGTTTGTCAGCCTAGAAGAAAGAGCATATTTGCAACGTCATTCCTTTTGCTCGGTACACGTGAGTGGGTTATAGCCGGGAAGAATATGCTGTCAGCGCAGTCCCCGGTGATGGACTGGGAAGGATTTGTTGAGGTGGGCAGTTAGGAATCTCCAGAATTAGGCTCTGCTAAAGGGGGGAAAAAGGGTGAGCAAGCCTTGTAACAGGAACATCCAAAGTAGCTCGATGCATCCAGCTCATGCATAAGTAAAATAAAAGTTATTCAAGGGGACAAAGTGTGACTCTCCTACATCAGTTTTCCTCCTAACTTACTTATGTGATAGAAAAGCCGCCAGTCCATGGTTGGGAGGTTGACCCAGGAAAAGCTCCAGGGGGCCCTTTCATAAGCTGTGATCACCCCCACTGTAAGTCAGCGATTCCCCATGGGGGGTGCCCAGGACGGGAGTTAGGGCATTGGTGCCATGCTTCTTTCCATGTGAAACCCATCACCAAGAGTCTGGTCTCCAGCTTGCTAAAATTAAAACCTCTGGAAAAACCCGAAAACATGCATCTGTGATCATTCTGACAGCTGATATAAACCCCAACTGCATTCTGAGATCCGATCTTTTAAAAGTGGATCCAGGGTGCCATCCTGCCAAAGTCTTCCCCTCACACAGCCTGTGACTGAAAGGTCTGAAAAAATATCCTTGGGCACCTGTGGCAGGTCATGCTTATTTGGCAGCAACTAAATACCCACGAACCAAAGTCTTTATCCACCTTGCTTAGACTCACAAAAAGAACAAGAACAATCAGCTGGAGAGGGGTGAAGACTGCCAACAAATCCGGAATGGCTGGAGAACACTGCAGGTCCCCATTAAAGGTGCCTTCTCTCCGAATGGAACACAAATGCTCCCTCAAGCTGAAGAATTGTCTACACCTGAGAAATTATGGAAAATAATATACTTAGAATTCTCCCTTATTATGCAAGGGTGCACTGAGCTAACCTAAGGAGCAAGTCTATATAAGGGAAGTTCAGGTAGCTTTAATCAACCCAGACAGAGCACCGGGAATTTTAAAAATGAAGTAACGAGGAAATAGTCAGCCCAAGAAAGCCTCAAATGAATCCTTGCATTAGACAAGCTGTGGGAATGAAAGGACTTGAAATTCTATTATCTAATCCTAAAAGTCTGAGTCATTACAGAGGAAGAGGAAGATGGGAGCAGCTGTGGTAATTTTAGTCACTTCCTGGTCTCTCAAGCACAACACCTCACCTATAGCTGTGCTGACTTAGACACATGGTTCCCATCACAGCCTTGGTTCTCCAGAACACAGCACTCATTTTCAGGGCAGCTGCATGGAGCATTACTAAGGCCCTCCTAATTTTTTAAAGTCTAAATTCACTATAAAATGAGTGTTTGCTGAACTTCAGTGATATAAAGAATTTATAGGGAATCTGAAAGAAAGATCAAGCTTAGACAGATTCCCTGAGGCAAGAGGTGGTACACTGTATCATACAACATTAGGGCAGAAAACTGCAGATGCCTTGAATAAGCAGTATGAAATAGCTTGAAGGAATGAAACATATTTAAGTGCCTTGTTCTTTTCTAACCTACTGTTCTCTTTAGTCACCTATACAGGTAAGTAAATTCTAACCTGGAATATCTCTACAGAGTTTAGAAGGCTGAGAGATGGCATTTGGCTTCTATCTGCCTCTCCTGTGTTTGCCACATACTCCCTAAGCTCGTTTATTTACATGCAAATTAATCGCCCAGCTTTGGTCTCCAGCAGCAGCCCAAGATACTCTGGTCTACTAAATCACCCTGATTCCTGGCCTCCTCCCAGTTTAAGAGCTGGCACAGAAGCAGTGACACCAGAGTTACCCATAATCCCTCTTGTTGATACAAATAAAATTCTAATTGTCTGTTTTCTTTCTGGGAGAGCCCTGCAAATCTCAAAAGGCCAGAATCAAGTAAACTTGGTTTTGCTCAGGCCTACACTAGAGGGATGGAGTTGAATACAATCTAACACCAAATCCATGCCCACAATACACTACCCCCTTCCCATTCACTGAGCCCTGAAAGGACTCAAATGGACAAGTCTTTTGGTTAGAGGATTGTAAGTGAACTTGGCTGAGGACCATGAGCAGAAATCTTGGCTTCTCATCTGGGGAGCTAGCCAAGTTTGAGAAGTTGGCTCAACAAGGAAAGGCAGCAGTCTACTGCCTGGTAGAAAGCCTGGGCTGGGGACTGTTGTTCTCAAAGTAGTGGATGGAATTTCTGTGGTGGTTCCAGGTCCAATTTAACTAACAGAAGAGTGGAATCTTAGCCCAATCCCTGTTGCCATATCCATCCCCAAGCAGCTACACTTAACCAAAGTCAATTTTAAAGCTCTCAGAGACAACGGAAATGATATATTTTTCTCCTCCCCAAGCCTCATTTAAAGGAGCAAGTTAAAAATAGGCAGAAAGGGCCCAGGCCAGGTAGGTCAGTTGGTTAGAGTGTCATCGCGATACACCAAGGTTATGGGTTTGATCCCCGGTCAGGGCACATGCAAGAATCAGCCAATGAAAGCATAAGTGGAACTACAACCATGTCTGTCACTCTTTCTCTCAAATCAATCAATAATTTTATTTTTTTAATGTAGAATATGCCTAATTCCAGGCAACTCTAAACTAAGTGATACCTCTATTGCCTTAGAAGAACATATGAAAAACCTTTACACAAAGCAGATAATTCTGTTTGGGAAACACTTCCAAACCACAGATTCATCCAGCCAGATAACACTGCTACCCCTCATCCCACAACCAACTCATCCAAATGGAAGGCCAGTTACCAGGCTTATCACTGCTTTGTTAACTATCTTCACTTGCTGACAACCTTTTTTAATTTTAATTTTTATTCATTTTTTACAGAGAAGAAGAGAAAGGGTTAGAGAGTTAGAAACATCAATGAGAGAGAATCATCGATCAGCTGCCTCCTGCACCCCCCCCACTGGGGATGTGCCCGCAACCAAGGTACATGCCCCCGACCGGAATCGAACATGGGACTTTTCATCTGCAGGCCAATGCTCTATCCACTGAGCCAAACCAGTTTCGGCTGGCAACCTTTTTTGAAAGGGCCAACGTTTCCGAGTTGAGAATCAAAAATGGGGCTAAGAATCCCAGGATAAGGCATCTGAGATCCTCCTACAAACTTAAAACTAGTTTTGTTTTTAATTTAAAAAGGGCCAAACAATTGTGTCTTGAACAAATAAAGCTCAACTTGGATGAGCCAGCTTTCTCTCACCTGTACTGAGAAAGATATTTGCTTATGAAAATGGGTCATACCAAATTCCAGGAGATAACAGAGATATTCTTGGGTAGTATAGCAGGCCCCCAAACACCTCTTCCGTATCCTACAAGAGCAATGGCTGGATGCTGCTGCTTTTCAAGTACAAGGGATCTGTGGTTTCTGCCAGAAAACCCTTCCTTCAGGGCGTCCCAAGCTGACAGGAATACTAAAAGGCTGCGAGATACTGAAGAGTGCCCACAGATGCTCAACAGGAACTCCAGCACCAAATCGCTTCCAGCTTTGACATCTCCGCCAAGGTTTTTATTCCGCCTCTCAGTTTTATTTCCACCAAACTTTCCATACTGGCAGCCAGAATAAAAATCTTCACCTACAATTTGTCCATCTCTGACACTAACAAGCACACGTATCTTAAGTATTGTTAAATGTTGAAAGCAAGCATTATTTTGTTAGCCAAAAAGTTGCCAAAGCTAAGGAGGTCTATTCAAAATTGAGGGGAATCTCTTAAAATTATTTCCTTCCAATTTATTGCATAGAGAATGCATACTCATCCAAGGCATTACATCAGTCAGCAACCTTATTTTCTGCAAGTTCTGGGTAGGAAAATAGCACGGGAAAATAAATACTCTGTTATTGAAGAATGCACAGGTACTCCAGAATAATGCCATTTCTTGCAGGCTACCTCATATCTAATCCCCTCTATAAGGGGAGTCTTCTCAATCCCAATAGAGAAAATTCTCAGCAAATAGGGAATTAGAGTTGCCCAATAAACATTTACTAACTTTAAGAAATTTAAAGGTTGCTTTTAGAGGGGAGATAGTGTTGCCTTCGATTTTTAATTCTTATTATTAAACAGTAACACTGAAAATACAGACTCAAAATTCTCATCAGAAAAGATCTATTACCTCTGATAGATGGGAAGAGGACAGAATAAATAAAACTGAATTTCTAAGCAACTCATTGTAATCAACATGAAAAATGCAACATGAAGTAATAGGTAGCTAGGATGAGAAACTAAGGTCCTTAATAAGAAACTATAGATTTCAACTTCCCACACTTCTCCTACTGGAAGCCTGTTATACATTGCTAACATCTAATAGATACACGTGTTTTCAAAACTTTCTTAAAACAATCATTTGGTGCCTAAAAGAACTTGGGAACACTATTTCCCAAATATGGCATCATACTGCAGCCATTTAAGAGAGTAAGAATGCCTTCATCAGGAAATTTTAATTGAAAATCAACTTGGATTCCTTGATCAACTATTTCACCATTATTAGCATCTTGGAAACAGAAAAATGTAAGAACACCCTTTATTCTAATGAACAGCCATATTTATGAAACAAACCTGGCATTTCTCTATCACTGTTAACACCAAGCAGACACAAAGTACATACATCATACAGCACTTAACCAAGCAACTAATTCCTGGTAAAACAGAAAGTAATTTCCTGAGTCAATTCCGATCTCAGAGGCAACCAAGCTCATTCCCTACTGAATACACTGCAATTCCTAAAGCAGCAAAGAGCTCTGAGATATTAAAAATATTTCATACCAGAAAGATCCAGAAGTGAAATAGCACAAATCTGTTCTTAAACTCCCTGACAAATATAATGTAACTGCAACAAGTTCAGCTAGAGGGTAAGTTGAAAAAGGCCTTGAGTTTTTGATCAACAATTAACCTTACATTTTTAGTGTACCTTTGTTCTTTCCAAAAGAAATTTCTCAAACGGAAGTAAAATTAAAAGATCACTTTGCATAAAATATATCTGTCCCAGAAAATTATCTTTAAAATGCAAAATAATAATAAAAATAACATCAGTGAGATTCTGATATATATTAAATTTAATAATAAAAATACTGTTTGGAGTTACTTCCTTTTACACAGATTGGTCACTGGAGCTGTGTTCCGTTTGCACTGAGGCAACAGAAGAAAAAAAAAATTCGTCAAATTAGTTTCACTTTCTCTTACAGTTAGCTTCACTTCCTAACTTTTCTTGTGAAGTACCCTACATTTCTCATGCAGTAAGGCCATAGCTATTGTAGTTGACATAAAAAATAAATAAATAAAAATGTTTCTTTTCATGAGGACCCAGCAGAATCTTTCCTAAATAACTTTTTAAAAGTACTTCAGTAGTCCTAAATATGCGGTTATTCAGTTCGCATCCTTTTCTGAATGAGGCAAAGCTTAAGAATAGCTTCCCCCTAATTAAAAAAAATATATATATTTATGATCTATACTAAATGTAAAGAACTAAATAGATGTTTTCAGAGAAAAATAATGAAATCCTTTTTACCCTACACGTTTATGATAACTGTTTGATATTTGTCTATTGCTTCTTCTCTCCACGCTCCTGTGATACTCCCGTGCCAGATAATATTTAAGTCTCAGCAAGCAGATGTGTTAAATTAAAAAAAGGTCAAGCCCACTCTCTTTGCCCACTTCCCCAAACAAAAGGGAAAAACCCTAGGCACCTTAACATCAAACTAAAAATATCTAGACAAAACAATGAGATTAGCATTCTAGGAGAATGGAAACATTTTAATAATTTAACAAAGCAATTTACATCAACACCCATCAAGTCAAAATTTCACAAAGAAAACATTTCTCTCATTGGAAAGCCAATGTAATTCCAATTCAAGTAATGATTCTGCAAAGGCTACCTAACCAATCCCTATTCTCTAACCATGATCAACTCCAGGGGAGACTTTAGGACTGGAGACTTGGAGAAAGAAATGTTTTAAATAGACTGAGTTCCAAACATGAAACTCCACATTCTCATGATTAAGGTTAATAGTAACTGGGGGGAGGGGGGAAGGAACTGAATTTTCAAATATATGCATAAAATTTAGTATCTGACAATACTTCAAGGAGAAATAAAATGAATTCTTTCATAGTGACTATTAGCCAGGGACAATTTTTAAGAACCCTGGAACAAGTGCATCCTTGGATTTTAAGGAAATATTAGCTTTCAATAAATAAAATTTTTCTTAATGCCTATCTGCTTGGACAAATGGCAGAATCCTTGCTTGCTCTAATGAAGGTACAAGTAAGGCTTGCTTTTATCCTGTGGTAATTAAATTCTTTGATCAGAGGTATTCTACAAATTCTTAACAAGCCTTCCAAACCAAGGGATCATCCCACACATCATTTTGAAAATCAGAAAAGTAACATACTAAAGGATTTCTAATCTTTCTTTAAAAATAGGAAGATCTGGCAACAAGGAGCCCTCCTTCCTACATAACAACCCACTGGAGTTTAGCGGTTGCCTTTAAAAGAGGCATGTGTTCTCCAGTATCCTAGTCTTGACCTCTAGTCTCTCCTTTATTCTTGACTATTTTATTGCCTGGGTCCTCCAGAGGCATCTACATTTTCAACCCCCATTCTATATACTTCTTACTGTTCCCAGCTGTCAAATACTAGACAGTGATACACTTATTTCTCTTCCCTTTTCTGATTATGATTTGTTTATTTATTCTAACATAGTCATGGAATAACCACGGCTCTGTTTCCAAACACCTAAGATTAGTGCATATCTATAGCTATACTCATAGATATAGCCATAAAACCACCTTCTGAGAACATCAATATCAAAACCCTGAGAAATTACTGCTAACACTGCCCAGTCTCAACCATCAGCCTTCAGCAAAACTATCTCTGCAACGCAAATTTCCTTCCACAATTTTTGTTTCCTTTATACCTCCTTCACCTCAGATACACTCAGACCACCATAAGCTGTCTGCGAAATTTTCATATTCAACCATTGGCTCCTCTACATTTCCAACTTCTGCATTAGAATAATGCCACCTTATCCTAGATTCTACAGGTCTACAGCAGTCACATGACTTACGGTGACTGTCACGTGGCTTCAGTTTTACACAACTTTGTAGATATGCTTTAGAACCTACTTGTTCCAAAGTAAATCTTCTGACCATTCTGCTCTGAAATACCACCACAGTTCACTTCAGGATGATGTACTTCTCATTTCCGACACACAAGAGTGACAGCTAGATTCCCCCACCTGAAAACTACAGAATGATTCATTTATTGGCATACAGCTCCTCTCACCCACAGTCACTGGAACTTATCACCTGAGAATCTAGAATTATGAGATTTGTAACCCCTCCCCAACCTAGAACCCCAGAGCAAGGCTCCACCTCACCTTAGCGGTTAGCAGGAAAGTTTACTACAATATTAAAAGTAATAGAGTGATCTTTTTTCTCTCTGACCCCAAAAAGGACTAGAACTGAACGGAAATGAAAATGAAATGGAGAGTAGGAGACGTACCGCAGATTGAAACCTCGGTTGCTCTTCCTGGAATAAGAGAGAAAAAAAAATAGAAAATATAGAAGTTATTTTTACACTTCGCATTCAATAATAAGAAAATGCCGGCGGCGGAGGAAGCGACGGGTGGGGAGTCAGCCCGAACCCCCCTCCCCCCACTTCTTTGCCCCACACCCCCATCTCCCCAGCGAGATCCGGTGTCGGGACAGGGGGTCCCGAGCGCCGCCCCTTCTTCCGGGATCCGACCCAGGCCGGAGGGGGTCAGAGCACTGTCTCCTGCCCTCCGACCCAACTGGGCCGTCGGGGCGCTCCCAACCCTTCTGCGTCCACCCTCATCCCCCCCCCCCACCTCCGGGATCCGCGGGTCAAGGGAGGAGGGGGTCGCGGAACGAAGGGGCAGGTCCTGAGCGCCGTCCCTTTCCCCAGAATCCGGACAATGGGATCCGGGGCGCACCCCGTCCCCGGAACGGGATCAGGTGGGGGCGGGAGGCCGCAGCACCCTCCGCCACGGGAGAGGTGGGGATCACAGAGGCCGCACGTCTCCTCCCCACCTCCCGTCTCAGAAGGCCGCTCGGCTGGGAGCCCGGAGGGGAGCGAGCCAGGAGGGCGACGGAGGCGGCCCCAGCCCGAGGGTCGGAGGCCGGCGGCGGCTGCCCGGAACCCCGCCGCGGTGGCCCCGCCGAGAGCCCGGGCCGCTGTCCCTGCCGTCCCCGCCTGACAACCCCCAAGGGAAGGAAGAAACCCCGGGACTCACGTCGCTCTCCACCTCGATGTCATCGTTATCGCTCATTTCCTACGGCCCAGGGAGCGGCCACTGCAGCAGCGGCGGGGAAGGGGGAAGGGTGGAGGGGAGGGGGAAGTCACCGACAACAAGCAAGTCCCCCCACACACTCACTCACTCACTCACTCACTCGCTCTCTCACTCACTCACACACTCACACACACACGCACACACACACACAACACGGGCGAGAACCACCTCCTCACTGCAGCACCGGATCAACGGCGGCACGCACGCCCGGCCGGCCCCCTGACACGTGACCGGGCTCGTCACGCTGGGGCCACCGAGACTTGTAGTTCCTGTTCCTTTCGCCGACGGCCCAGCGAGCTCCAGAAAAACTACGACTCCCATAAGGAGCTGCATCTGGTTGTCGCCAGTCCAGCTTGCGAAGGGAACCCAGAGCGCCTGCGTATCCTGTGGAGGAGGGCGGGGACAGAAGCGCCGCGGTGCCTGCTGGGAGTCGTAGTCCGTCGACCGCGAGTTGTCAGGAGGTTTCCTCCCTAGGCAGCTGCGGAGGCTGCTGGGAAGACAGGACACGTGGAGTGAGCTGGGGCTCCTGAAGCCGGGCGCCGTATGAGGGCTGGGCGCTGGGCCCAGGGGACAGGGTGGAGACTCTGGGGGAGTAGCCGGCTGCCTAAATAACGCTGCCTCTCCTTGGTACGAGTGGTTTTACTTTCCTTTTTTTTCTTCTTTTTTTTTTTCTTTTTTTTTTTTAATGCTCTGAGTGGCTCTGCATTGCGTCCTGGGGCGTAACCGCCAGCTCGGGGGCGGGGGATGGAGGTGGGGGTGGGAGTGTATCCTGAGGCGGCGGAGGACTTGGGGGCGCGGCTTCGGGTGCACACCCGAGGACCCTGGGGATCTGGCTGTGGGGAGGTGCCAATGGCAGGTGTTCAGTGTGTTACAAGATAGGCAGGGTGACCCGCCTCGCTGAAGGACAGCTCCCAGACGTGATAATCTTGTATTTATTAATTGGGACTGATCGTCTTGCTACTCTTTCACATACACAGACATCCTTTTCCTCCACCCCCGCCCCAACAACTGTTTATGTGGAAGTAAAAGCCTCTCCTGAGCTGTGGCCCAGGCGCTGTAAGGAGTGGCCCAGCAGTTTGCAGTACCGTCATTAAGAATTGCAGAAAGTATCCAGAACAGTGACCGCGTAAGAAATGTCCAAACCTAGAGAGAATTTTTTTTTTCTAAGAGTTTATTTGAGCCAAACTGACAACACATGCCAGGGAGCAAGATCCCAAAGCCTAGGGAATACGTTTTTTTCAGTGTCCTTTGTGCATTTGAGATTAAGGCGATAACGTAAAGATTACATGAAAATGGGGAAAGTGAGTTGGGGATTGGATTGCAGGACAGTTCAACTCACACTTTAAAAGGAGAGGTCTGAAAGGGGGCTTTTCAAAGGTATGTTAACCTAGACGCAAGAAACAATGGGCAGGGCTTGCTTACGGGAAAGCGAAGCCTTTCACTAAAGAAGTTATATGCCGGGGCATGACCTGCCCAGTTAGGAATTTTTGATCAGATCCTCCTGTGAGGTTACTTTCCATAGAAGCCCTTCTTCCACCCACAACAGGAAAGCTGTGCAGTTAAATTCATATTTAAATGTTGTTGCATGAGGTGTGATCATATCCATTCCACCACTATTACTGAACACCTAACGTGTGCCAGCACTGGGATGCCATACTGGATAAGACTGGAACAGTCCCAGCCTTCATGTTGCTGTGGAAACAAAAATTAGAATGCCCTGCCACCATTTTAACAGTGAACATCAAGTCCCACAGAAAGAAAAAACAATAACGATATGCTTTCAGCCCTGACATAAACAGAGTAGCAGAACTACTTTTACATCTGGTCTCCAAAATGAATGAAATCTTGAGCTTTTTCCATAAATTACTGAATTTTTAATGAAAACCATTCTATCTCCGACATTTGAATACAGAAACTTGGACTCTGTCACATTTATATTTCTTTTGTTGTATTTCTTTTGTATTCTGTTGTGTCTCTTATTCAGTGATCCAATCCTACTGAAGTTTGCAGGTCTTTACAAGTAATCAGTCATCTTCTCTAAATGCTTTTGTCTCTTAGTCATCTTTCACACTAAGTGGGAGAGATAGGCATAAGTAGGACAGTACGTTATAAGAACTGATGGGCTATAAGGGAGTCAGGGAAGGTAGCTCTTGGGTGAGTTAATTTAGCTGGATATTAGAAGTTAGGGCTTATTCATGATTGCAACCAACAATTACTGGGTGCCAGTTAGGTGCAAAGCACTACAGGGCAATCCTGGCTACAAGTTAAAATCACTCCAGGGCTATTAAAAAGTTCAATACCCTGGCTGTGCCCCAAACCAATTAAGTCAGAACCTCCGGGGATGAGGACCGGCAGCAGATGTTTTTTTAAAGCTCTGCAGGTGATTCCAATGTGCAACCAAGATGGAGAACCACTAATGCCAAGGATCCAAGGTAAGTAAGTCTTCCACTGAATCGTATACTTTACAAGAGTGAGTTTTATGGTTTGTCAATAATTATATGTCAATAAAGCAGTTATATAAAAGTAGGGTAATCGTTGCCCACCCAAAATCCAAAACCTGATAGGGTTGTAAATTATGAATACAAATAACTGCAAAGAAGATAGACTAACTTAGCTGCACAGGCAGTGAATGCCGTAAGAGCTCAGAGCAGGGAGACATGTTTCCAGGTCTGAGGTGGGAGGGGAGAGGTTGGTGCTCAGGTAAGTCTTCTTAGGCTGTCAGGTCTGTCAGGGCAAGGGTGGGGTCTGCAGAGACCCGGTCCAAATCTGGTGAACATGAATCCCCAATTATTGGATGGAGGCCTGAGGAGGTAGCAGAAGTGCAGAGGGAAAACTTTCCAGGTAGAGAGCCTGGAGGTTTTAACACATTTCTTCTTAGTAAATTGATAGAATATGAAGACCCATCAACCTAGGTAATAAGTTTCACCTAAGAGACATAAAACGTGTCACCCAACAATTGTAGAATTGTAGCCCCTTGCTACTCTAAGCTTGGTCCAGTGGTATCCACATCACCAGGGAGCTTGTTAGAAATAAAGGATTCACCCAAGACCTACTAAAACCGGTTTGGCTCAGTGGATAGAGCGTCTGTCTGCGGACTGAAAAGGTCCCAGGTTCGATTCCGGTCAAGGGCATGTACATTGGTTGCGGGCACATCCCCAGTAGGGGGTGTGTAGGAGGCAGCTGGTCGATGTTTCTCTCTCATCGATGTTTCTAGCTCTCTATCCCTCTCTCTTCCTCTCTGTAAAAAATCAATAAAATATATTTAAAAATAAATAAAATAAAATAAAATAAAATAAAATAAAATAGACCTGCATTGTAACAATATGCTCAAGTGATTCATATGTGCATTTGAGAGGCTCTGATGAGAGAGGAAGGGAGACCACAAGTGTTCCCCTTTCCCCCATTGATCTCTTCTAGCCGTCCCTCCCCACCCCCAGGCCTTCACCACCCTATTGTCTGTGTCCATGGGTTATGCATATATGCATACAAGCTCTTTGGTTGATGTTTTCCCTCCCCCCCCAGCCCCCCCCCCATGCCCTCTTCCCTCTCAGCCTTCCCTCAGAGACTCTTAAGTCTGTTCTACATCCCTGTATCTATTTTGTTCATCAGTTTTTAAAAAAATATATTTTATTGATTTTTCACAGAGAGGAAGAGAGAGGGATAGAGAGCTAGAAACATCAATGAGAGAGAATCATCGATCAGCTGCCTCTTGCACACCCCTGCTGGGGATGTGCCTGCAACCAAGGTACATGCCCTTGACCGAAATCGAACCTGGGACCTTTCAGCTGCAAGCTGACGCTCTATCCACTGAGCCAAACCGGTTTTGGCTCTTCACTTTATTTTGTTCATTAGATTCCACATATGAGTGAGATCATGTGATACTTGTCTTTCTCTGACTGGCTTATTCCACTTACCAGAATACTCTCCAGGTGCCTCCATGCTGTTTCAAAGGGTTTTTACTGCTTTCTTCTTTTTTGAGGGGGAGGGTATAACCTCAGGGGTCCCAGAAGGAGCCAGCTGGCACACTCAAATTAGGATCATTCAAGGAGGTTTTAATAATGAGGTTGTTTACAAATATGTGAGCAGGATGTAAAGAAACTGTGCCCATCTATAGGCGTGTAGGGGAGAGGGAATGAGTGGTTATGGAGCTGGGTCTAGGGTATAGGAAAGGGCCCTCTGACAGGAGCTCAGACTTGGAGCCCAGGGCCCCTCTGACAGGAGCTCAGACTTGGAGCCCAGGGCAATTGGATCGGGAGGACCAAAAGGAAGATCTCTGAGGCACGACAGAGGACCCTTTTCTCCTCTTACACTTGCAGAGAGGGCTGGGAACTGCCAACCTCCTGCTTGTCCTCCACCCTGCAGCCAGAATGACCTCTCAGGAATGAAATATCTTCACTCTCTTGATTAAACCCTTTCACCCATCTCCATGTTCTGGGGATAAAACCCAGACCAGAGTTTGGCACATTAAGATGCTTCATGATCTGGCTGGCTCCTTGGCCAGTCTCATCTTTCAGCTCCTGCTCTCCCACCCTCTACCCTCTCTCTAGTCATGCAGAATTTCTGCCCATTTGCCTAAAGGACCACGTTTCCTTCAGCCTTCAGGGATTTTCACATGTGTTCCCTCTGCCCTAGGTATCCCATTTACCTCCCTTCTCATCTTCTTTGACATAGCCATCAGAGCCTCCTCCAGGAAGTTCTCCTGGATTCTCCAAGGCTGGATTAGGGAGAATGCACTGAGCCAAGGGCAACCAGTTTCTCCTCCCAAATTTACCAAGCTGATGAGTCACTCTTCCTCCAAAGGGGATAGAGAAGGGGGTATCCCTCCCATATCTTTCCCTCCCTGAAGAGTAGACTGGCCAGTGCCTTGAAATTCCAGCCTCCAAAACTGAACAATAGGTTTCTGTTGCTATAAATCAGCCAATCTGTGACATTTTGTTATAGCAGCACAGATGGACTAAGCCAATCACACTTGTTTTTATTTGGTATTTGTTTACTTATTTATGGGCAGCCACCCCACTCGCATATAAGCCCCATGAGGTCGGGGGCTGTGCCCATTTTGCTCCTATTCATATCCCTGGCACTCAGCATGATAGCTGGTATATGGTTGGTACATAATAAATACTGCAATACGGAAACTCACAGTTGTTTATCTCCATCTCACCATACTTTGGTCTTCATTGATAAATGTTAAGTCACTCCTAGAAATACCATGGTGGGAGGGAGGGGGGGAAATTATAAAGATGGTTTTACCATCCTACCCAGTTTGGCTCAGTGGATAGAGCATCGGCCTGTGGACTCAAGGGTCCCAGGTTCGATTCCAGTTGAGGGCATGTACTTTGGTTGGGGGCACATCCCCAGTAGGAGGTGTGCAGGAGGTAGCTGATCAATGTTTCTCTCTCATGGATGTTTCAAACTATCTCCGTTCCTCACTGTAAAAAAAAAAAAAAAAAAAAAAAAAAATCAATAAAATATATTTTTAAAAAAAGAGAGAGATGGTTTTACCTTGGCCCGGGGGCTAAGGAGAGCTTCCCTGTCTGACATTCACATCCCAGGGTTGATGGAGAACAAAGAGGACCAGTTCTGCACAGTGTGCCTGGCAGGACCATCCCTGCTAATGTTGCCCAGCTCTGAATTCTCCAAATGTGTTTCACCAATCCTGAGGTCTTAGGGGTCAGGGTGGAGAGGAGGAGATTATGTCAAGGGCCAGTCTGTGTTTAGCCTACACCTTACTTGTAGTCCTTGAACTAATTTGACTCCTTTGTCAAAAAACCAAAGGCATTGGTTCATAGCTTTTGTAAGAGAGAGCCAGGAGAGGATGTTTTGTTTCTTAGTGCTGGGGTTAGTGTCCTTATAGACATGGGAACTTTGTTGATGGAAGTTGTTTCACTGACCACTTAGACTGCTATTAGTGATATATGCTAGATTTTATATTGCGTAGGAGAAATTCCATATAAAGGAGTAAGATCTCACATATTATGTTCCCTCATAGAGTCAAAGTCCAATGTATAAAGAGCTAACAAACAAAAATCACAGGCCTCACTTAACGAGATGTTTGAGGTTGAATGAGACAATAACTCTTATTTAAAGCAATAATAATCCAATCTGTCTTCATTGTGACCCTCTCCAATGGGCAAAACATACTCCAAGGGCAGTTCTGAAGTCACTGCTGGGAGATTGTGAGACTGGCTCTTTTGATCTGGCTTCTTGCTGACCGTAGCAAGAATGTTTTGCCTACAAACCCCAAGTTCCTTTTATATTAGAGGAACATGCGCCAGACCACGTGGTTCCCCCAGGGAGGTCTCCTTTGTCTCCTCCGCATGACAAAACTAGGGGCTTTGGAAAGAATATGGCTCTTTGAAGCTTGTGGAATTCAGCATACCCTCCACCAAACTTTTAATCTTCAAACTAACTGATTAACTATTGGCGTTATTTAAACTGATGGCTTCAAACATTAGGCATTCATGGGAAAGGGAAGATGAGAGAGAGAACTGACTGAAGGGTCTGCAGTCAGTGCGGGGTAGCTCCAGAGAGGAAATAGCTCCACGTTAGGGGTGGAGGTGGCAGGGATGGTTCTGATTCCACTGGAGTGCCACTTCCCTCTGAACTTCCCATAGCAGCTATGGAGCCCAAGTGATGGAGAGATGGGAATATAATGCAGTTATGTACGTGTCAATATTTTGTTTTGGTTCCCTTTTAATTGAGGTATAATTTACATAAAGTAAAATTCACCCTTCCTACAAAGTAGCACCACAATCAAGTTACAGAGCAGTTTCATCATCCCCTAACGTTCTCCTTTCTATTAAGCCCTTCCCACCATTCTCAGCCCCTGAAAATGACGCCCGACCTACTTTCTTTTTTTAATACTCACAGGAGGATATGGTTTTTTGTTGTTGTTGTTGATATTTAGAGGAGGGAGGAAGGGAGGGAGAGAGGGAGGGAGGGAGGGAGAGAGAGAAAAGCATCAATGTGAGAGAGAAACATCAATTGCTTGCCTCTTGTCCACTCCCAGACCGGGGATCAAACCCATAGCCTAGGTATGTGCCCTGACCAGGGATTGAATTTATAGCCTTTTGGTGTATGGGACGATGCTCCTATCATCTAAGCCACCTGGCCAGGGCCTAACCTATTTTTTATAATAAAAGGCTAATATGCAAATTGAATACCAGAACAACTGGTAGCTATGACACACACTGAACACTGGGGGCAGATCCTCAACACAGGAGCTTGCCCCCTGGTGGTCAGTGTGCTCCCCGACAGGGGGAGGGCCTCTCAGCCAGAAGCTAAGCTCATGGCTGACAAGTGTAGCAGAGGTGGTGGGAACCTCTCCCACCTCCGAGGTACTAAGGATGTCCTACTGACAGACATCCCCCGAGGCTCCGGGACTGTGAGAGAGCAGCCCCTCTCCTCCACCCCCCACCCCCCCAATGCATGAATTTCGTGCAGTGGGCCTCTAGTTTTCTATATTTGTAATTCTACCTGTTCCAGAATGTCACAGAAGTGGCAGTAAGTAGCCTTTGGGGTCTGGCTTCTTTTTCTTTGTATTTGGGATTTGTTCAAGTTTTGCACATGCACATCATCAGTCCATTTTTTTTTTTTTTTTTTGCTAGGTAGTTTTACATTGATAGATTTACTAGTTGTTTATTCAGTCATTTTCTGAAGGACATATGGTTGTTTTCAGTTTTTGACAATCATGAATAGATTATTATGCTGTAAACCTTTGCATATAGGTTTTTGTGTGAATGTAAGTTTTCATTTCTCTTGAAATAAGTACCTTAGAGTGGGATTGCTGGGTCATATGGTAAGTGTGAGTTTAACTGTATCCGGAACTTTTCAACTCTTTTTCAAAATGGCTATGCCACTTTTGCATCTCCACCAGCAATGTATGAGTGATGTGACAATATTTTTTTGGGAAAAAATTCCTACACATCCCTTATACAGGTAGGCAGAAAGCAGTTCCCCCAGGTTTGCGAAGGGCAACTTAGAGACAGTTTAGTTTGCCCAACTATCTAACAGAGGCCACAGCAGTCAGCCAAGAATGTTTACTGAATCTTGGGAGCAATACTACAAAAATACATTGTTTATTTAGAATCACAGTGAATACCAGCAGACATTTATTGATCACTTAACATGCCCTAGGCACTGGGCTTCATATTTTACATGGATCTTCATAATGCCCCTTCTTATTACCCCACCTTACAGGTGAGGACAGCGGGCCCAGAGAAGGTAAATCACATGCCAAAGGCAACCCAGCTCATAAGAGATCCGTGTGGGGATAAAATCCAGGAGTGTTAGATTCCAGACACTGTACCCTCATAACTGCTTTCCTATGCTGACCTGGTAGCTACAAATATTGGTAGTTATTAGCGCTCTTCAGATTGCACTTTCTGCTTTCCCTTGCACCCAATAACCGGGCAAAGAACACTGGGTGGAAATCAAGCTTCCTGCCAGGTAGCCCCGAGCCTCCTGCTGCTAGTTCAGTCCAAACCCATAGGGCTCAGCGCTGGACTCTGACTTACTGGCTTCCTCCAAATGATGCTGTAAGTCACCCATTGTGTCTTCGGAGAATTTTCTTGATCTTGCTCTATCTCTGAGGGTCTCTTGCTGATCTGACTGAAT
Source organism: Pipistrellus kuhlii (assembly GCF_014108245.1). Taxonomy (NCBI): domain Eukaryota; kingdom Metazoa; phylum Chordata; class Mammalia; order Chiroptera; family Vespertilionidae; genus Pipistrellus; species Pipistrellus kuhlii. The sequence continues at coordinate 18,898,819 of NW_023425404.1, read as the reverse complement.
GTGGGAAAGTCTGATGGAATGACCACTGTCTTCCAGTTTGGGAAGGTCAGGCTGAGAGTCTGCTGCCAAGAGATGGGTCCGGTTCCCCCTCTCCAGTTCTTGCTTTGATCTGAGTCCGTTCCCCACCACCACATGGAAGTACAAACAGGAAGAGTTTTAGGTGGATTATCTTGTGCTTCAAATGTTGGGTTCCTCAGAGTGCCTTGGAACCCTAAGATCCATAAAGCAGTGATTTAGAGCTTATGGTAACCCTGGAGCCCACACTTTCTGAGCCCGAGGGTCCACTGAATTAAATGGCTGCTGCAATTCTGACTCTGCCACTTCCTGGCTGTGTAAGCTCAGGCAAGGTGATTAACCAACCTGTCTGAGTAACTTCCTCTGCCCCCAAGATAGGGATGTGATACTTACACACAGGGTGTTTTCAAGACTGAATGAACAAGGTCTAGAGCAGTGTTTTTCAACCTTTTTTGGGCAAAGGCACACTTGTTTCATGAAAAAAATCACGAGGCACACCACCATTAGAAAATGTTAAAAAATTTAACTCTGTGCCTATATTGACTATATATAAAGTAATTCTCTTGAATAGGAATCAAATAAACACAAAGAAAGTATTTTATAATTACTTTATTATGAAATATTAAGTAAACAAAATAGTGAAAAACTATAAAATTCTTGTCTTGTCTGCACCTACGGCACACCAGGCAACATCTCGTGGCACACTAGTGTGCCGCGGAACAGCGGTTGAAAAACGCTGGTCTAGAGCACAGTGCCAGGGCTCAATAAACGATAGCTTAACGTTACTATAACCCAGAGTCTTTAAGTGACACTTCCAACACCAACATTCCTGAGAGCAGAGTTAAGAGTTAGGCAGTGTTGTGCTTGACTGGGACACGGCAGAAAGTTGAGGTTAAGGACAGGTTGACAAACTAATTAGCTTAGTGATCTTGAGCAGTCACTTAACCTCCCCTCTCACTCTTCTTCATTAATGGCCTCCGAGAACTGTTCCTTGTGGTCACCACTCTCATCTTTTAAAGTGAATAAATAAAAAGAACTGTCTGACCAGTCCTCCCCATTCAGAGTGTGCCTCATCTCTTTTATTCTATTCAGCAACCGTTTTTAGAAGGAAGAATCCTCGTCTGCAGAAAAACTTTCTGCCTGTTTTTCCAGAAATGTAAATTTCTGATTAGCAGTAATGATGGTAGCCATGGTACTGAGCGTTTTTGCTGTGCCAGGTGCTGTGCTGAGCCCTGCATCATGTTACAGAAACCTCCCAATGGCCCAACGAAGATGGAGAAACAGAAGTAGAGCAAGGTCAAGTAACTTGCCCAACACCACGTAGTTGGTAGGTGACAGAACCAGAACCTGAGCCCAAGTCTCTCGGATGTGTGCTCTCACCAAGTCACTGCTGCCTCGGTTAGGAACACAATAGAGAACTTTAGAATGGAAAGGAACCTTGGAAATGGCGTAGTCACATGACACCAAGCTACTCCTTTTCATCAACCTCAGCGTAGTTGCCGCCTTCTCTATCAAATTACATAAGCCCCAAGTCGGCAGAAGAGTGAGCTGGGGAACCCTGGCTTGTGGATTCCTCCTGTGAGCTGAGACCCTTATGTAGTCAGCAGAGTCTGAAGTTTCCATGCACTGACGGAGAGGGGAGTTCAAAGGGCATCAGGGTAACTAAGGGCAGCAGTCCCAGAGGCTGGTTGCTGACAGAGACCACTCAGGGGCTCTTTCTAAGGGCAAGTGTGGAAACACTGCTGAAGCTGTCACACAACTTTCCCAAATCCAGCTGTCTCTTCCGTTGCCAATGCCGAACCCCAAGCTTCTGGCATTCCCTCTGGGCGTGGCAGGGATGGCAGTGCCTGGCGCAGCCTGTCTGCTGGCTAAAGACAGCACAACCATCTCCCCCTCTTTCTTCCTGTCACTGCCAGGGGCTTGTGAGACCTTGACCACGTCTCTCAATAATTAGTTGAACTGTTTAAGCTCTAAGCACATTGGTTGAAATATTGTAAATAAATAGGAATGATAAAGTGTAAACAATTGTTCTGTGTTGATAGGAAGATTTTCTTCTAAGCGGCACTCCTCTCTGCCCCCACCCCTGTAGTACAATTACAGGCCAAATGCTGTGGCAATTCAAGGAGAATGAGAGGAAATTTGCTTTGAAATAGGAGGCGAAACTGACCTGGCTGGTTTGGTAACAGGTCCAAAGAACACAGTGTTCTCTGGACGCTGACAGCTGCTGGAGTAAGTCTGGTCTTCTTGTCGGTCAGGCCGACCCTCTCTAGCCAATTGACTCGTGGCAAGTGGAGAAGGTCAACAACATTTATGGAAAGCCCACTCTATCCTTTACAGCAAGATGCGCTGACATGGGAGATGAGGGAGACTTTTATGTACTGATAAACAATGGGAACACGTCCATAATGAAAAGTGACACAGTAAAGCAGGTTATAAAGCAGTACCTACCAAAGTATTGTAAGGTAACGATAGTTCCCATACACCTTTCACCTAGATTTTCCTAATGGTAACATTTTACATAATCACAATACACAGTGATACAAACCAGGACGGTAGTATTGATATGATGTTATTAATTCATAGCTTTTACTCAAATTTCACCACTTTCCCAATAATGGCCCTTTTCTGGTCCAGGATCCCACACTGCACTAAGCTGTCATGTCTCCTTAGTCCTAGCTTTATTCTAGAAACAAGTTCCTCAGTCTTCCTTCATCTTTAATGATATTTACATTTATTATTATTATTATTGTCATTATTATTAATCCTCACCTGTGGACATGCTTAGAGAGAAGAAGGGGCAAAGAGAGAAACAGATGTGAGAGAGAAACATTGATCAGCTGCCTCCATACGGGCTCCAACAGGCCCCAACTAGGGATCGAACCTGAAACCCAGGCATACACCCTGACCGGGAATTGAATTCTCAACTTTTTAGTGCACAGTATGATGCTTAACCAACTGAGCCACTCTGGCCAGGCTACATTAATTTTTTAAATTAAAGATTAACCAGGGAACATTTTCCTCTCTAACTTCTTCCCTTCTGAAAAAGTTAGCGTAAAACCATTAGCATGAAGAAAACAAAACACATTAGCATGGGCCAAGCAAAGTTTGCATCAGTGGGGATTGGGGAGTGGGAGTTGCAGTCACATATCACAGACATAGAAACCCAAGTGGGGTGAAGCAACACTTATGAATGTGGGATGGTGATGGCCCAACTGGGTTGTCAGGGTCTAAGTTGAGTGAGGGGGGGGTCTCTATGACAATGTAGGGGCTGATGGGGTGCCCAGAGTAGGTGAGATGATAAGGGCATCTGTGCAGGTGTGATGGAGGCGAGAGAAGATTTGTTACACATAGGGCCCTTGATCAAATAAATATCTTGAGAATAATGAAAGACAGATGCCTCATCAGAGAGAGAAGTATGATATGGAGAGGAAGATTATTAGAATTAATGAATCCCATGGTGTTGGGTTAAAATGGAAAGCAAGTGTAAATGTATGGTTTCCACATACATACATACATAGAGAAACAGAGTTCTTCCTAGCTCTATCCTCTGAGGGCCTTTGGGAGGAGCAATACCCCAATAGCAATAAACATACTCAGTACTCAGGTCTCCTCTTTTTTAAAAGAATCCTTACCCAAGGATATGTTTTTTTGTTTTGTTTTAGTTTTTGATTTTGAGAGAGAGGAATGAAGACAGAGAGAGAAACATTGCTAATGAGAAACATTGATCAATTGTCCTACACACACACACTCACACACACACACACACACACACACACACACACACACACACACTCTGGTGGTCAAGCCTAGACTGGGTATTGAACTTAGGTATGTGTCCTGACCAAAAACCAAACCCGCAACCTTTTTGGTATACAGGATGGCACTCCTACCAACAGAACTACCTAGCCAGAGCCAGGGCTTGACTTCTATATGTTATTCTTCAGTAAAGGAAATCTAGGCTCTTTGGGAAATGCCTGGTTTCTAGGGTAGGGAAAATACAAGAAGAGCCTATGCTATCTTTTTGTGTCAGAAATTAAGGAAGTGCTAGAAGAATAATGGACACATGTCCAAAGAATATAGAAACCAGTTTGAAGGGGCTTCCATGTGCCAAATCTGGGACAATTTGAGCATCAAGATAAATAAGAACAGTTATAGATTATAGAGATGGAATGGGAATCAATGAATCCATGCTGAAATAAATAAATGAATAATAAACAGGGAGAGGAGAAAAATTTTCCTTACTATGGAATGTCAACTAATGAATATAAAATAATGATGAAATTACAAAATCACTATGGCAAACAAAATAATAATAATAATAATAATAATAATAATAATAGTTCAGCCAATAACCCTCAAGGGATTCTAGACATAGTGGGTGAAGGTTGAATGAGGAATAAATATTTGCATAGCTTCAAAGTATCTTCCAACAAATACCTGGTGATTGCAAAGGGAGAAAGGTACCTTTACAGTGCAGAGACCTGGTGGACACCACCAAATCAAGTGATCAAGGTTAACATCTCAAGTAATGGGACATGGACATCAAGAAGCTCTCGGTAGAATGCAGTGAGAAGCACACAGCATCGCTTCCATGATAATTCTGACAAAAAAGGCATAGCCTAAAGTTAATCATGAGAAAATCCCAGGCAAACCCCAAATAAGTAACTTTCTGAAAACAACTGGACCAGAATCTTCAAAAGTTTCAAGGCCATTAAAGATCAGGAGGGACCAGAGGATTATTTCAGATTGAAGTAAGTTGAAGAGACATGATAAAAACTAAATGCTCTGTGTGATCCTGGATTGAATCCTTTTGCTCTAAAGGACTCCACTGGGACAATTAGTGAAAGTAGAATGGAGTATGATGCTTAGACAGCAAGAATATATCAATCTTGGCTCTCAATTTTAATGGTTATATTATTGTAAAGAGAAAATAACCAGGGGCAAGAAACAAGTTATCCAACACAAGACCTGCTACTTCTGTGGTATTCTCTATCTTAAGTGCCATTATCACCATCTACTTTTTTACAACCTAAAGGTCCATTTGGAACAACCTAAATACTAATAAACAAAAAAAATTATGAAATACCTGTGCCTTGAAATATTATATTGCTATTTGGAGAAATAAAAAATTTTCATGTCTGTGTAGCAACATGGAAATAAAAGAAGAAAGTTGTGAAATGTAATATGAAGTGAGATATCATTCTTGTTCATTTTTGTACATGCGTAGAACAAGGTATGGTGAAGGATATATTCCAAACTCTTAATTGATGTTATCTCTTTGGAGTAAAATTATGAATTTTGTTCTTTTCTGTATTGTTTGAACTTTTAAAAAAATGAACTCTTGAAAAACATAATAAAGGTATTTTACTTTTGATAAACTTTTTAAAATATATATGATGTGACAGAGAATACAAAGGAGATAGAAGCTATTCACTTTCAAAGAATTTCCAATCCAGTAGGTCAATGTAAGCATTATTTGTATGCTACAGGTTATTTATGAAAACAACACGGAGGAAACACAGATTTATGAGTAAATTACAACTATAAAAAAGGACAGCATTTGAGGACATAAGAAGAAAGACTGATAGTGGATGAGTTGGAGAGACTGAACAAATGGGGCACAACTGGGAATGTCCTGGCTAAGAGATCAGCTTTGAAGAAGGGAGAGTGTTGGGAAGCTGAGAGAAGGCTATTTCCTGAGTGATGAGCCAGGTTGAACCCCTGGTTCAGGTTGATGCTTAGCTGGAAAAATGGGTAGTTTTTCCCCTAAGTTTTTGTCCTTCCTTACACCTCTTTCTTTTTTTCTTTTTTTCTTTTTTAAATATATATTTTATTGATTTCAGAGAGGAAGGGAAAGGAAGAGAGAGCTAGAAACATCAATAATGAGAGAAAAATCATTGATCAACTGCCTCCTGCATGCACTAACTGGGGATTGAACCCACAACCTGAGCATTTGTCCTGACCAGGAATTGGAAGTGATCTCCTGGTTCATAGGTTGATGCTCAACTACTGAGCCACAGCAGCCAGTCCTTATATCTCTTTCAATTTTGATTTCTCCTTTGCCACTGACCAGGAACCTAGGGATAAAATGCACTCCTATTCACTCCAGGGAAAGCACGGGTAAAACTCCTTTAATAGAGCTAAAAGAGTTAATATAAACAGAAGTTATTTTATGAAAAACCACGAAGTGGGGGGAGAGAAAAAAATGTATGAAAAAAATAATACCAGGTAATTAACATAAAAAATTAAGCTACCCAAGTCTAGATTTCTTATTTTTAAAATTCTGTGAAAATACCTAAGATTTGTACAGAGCCCCAAGTTTCCATACTCTTCTCAAAGACCAAACATAACATTGCAGGAATCAGATGTGGCTTCCTGCCCTCCCAGTTCCTCTGCCTGCCTCCATGTAAGGACAAACTCCAGCTGCATTAACACTCAACCTTCTAGAACCACTAGAAGCCTCTCGTTTTCTTCCAGTCCAAGTTCGTGTAAGGGCACACCTATTTCACAGCAGAGCTGCCAGGTAACAATGATGGATCTTTAAGCCCTTCCTACTGAGATCTTTGGCTCTGTCCACTTTGGAAGCATTCTCTGATGACTCACTCAAAATGAGTCCCTACAGACAAGAACGGATCTTGTAAAAATTTGTCTGTTATAGTCTCACCACAAGGTAATAACCACATAGTAAGCATCCCATTTAATAGGTGAATTAGTATATTTATAATATTGAGGAAGGTCATCCTCATTTAGTAAGTGAGGTGGTAAAATCTTGCCTGCAGGGCACATGGTGAGTAGGCTTGAGAGTAGTTTTGCCTGTAAGCATGTGAAAGTTTGAGATACTCTTCCAAGTTTTCCTCTCAACTAGGTGGTTTAAAGATTAAAACAAAAACAAAAACAAAAACAAAAACAAAAACAGCCCAGTCTGGGTGGCTCAATACTTGAACGTCAACTCATGAACCAAGAGGTCATTTACTGATTGTCAGCCAAGGCATATTGTCTGGGTTGTGGGCTCGATCCCTAGTAGGGGATGTGTAAGAGGCAGCCTATCATTGTTTCTCTCTCATTGATGTTTTCATCTCTATATCCTTCTCCATTAATCCCTCTCTAAAAATCAATAAAAAAAAATATTTAAAAAGAAAGATTAAAAAAACAATTATATGGCTATCACTTTAACAAATTATTTAAAAAGCAGCAACAATTATGCCTGTGTTCAATTCAACACGAGGATATCTGTAAAACCCAATTCAAAGTGTAAGTAATTTAAACTCCTCTGGTTACAATAATTACTGTTTCTAATAGTTTCTAGGGGAAATTAAATTTGTGCTGGGCTTGAGGAGGATTTTGTATAGATTTCTCTAAGATAAGGGCCTACATCAGCTGTAGTCTCAGCTCTGTGACTTGTTCAGCTCTGTGATTCTGACATTATAAGTCTTTGAGCTACTGCCATGGGAGACCCTTAGGGAATCCCCTATGGGGCCTGAGATCCCCTAACACTACCAAGAAATGATTGTATCTTCTTGTGGAAGGTATATCAGATGAATAAATTCCTATTATGTATTTACTAGAGGCCTGGTGCATGAAATTCATGCACTGGAGGTGGGGCTGGCAGGGGTGGTCCCTCAGCTCAGTCTATGCCCTCTTACAATCTGGCAATCAGGTATCCTTAGCGCTGTCACGGAGCCAGGAGAGGCTCCTGCCATTGCTGTTGCACTCACAGGCGTGAGCATGGCTTCTGGCTGAGCAGCACTCCCCCTGTGGGAGTGCACTGATCACCAAGGGGCAGCTCCTGCATTGAGTGTCTGCCCCCTGGTGGTCAGTGTGTGTCATAGCGACCAGTTGTCTGCAGTTTGGTCGATTTGCATATTAGCCTTTTATTATATAGGATTTAAAAAAACTGTTGTATAGTGCTATGTGTTTGGTATTGCATGAGTAGTAACTCATGTAGGCCTTCTAACAGCCCTCTGAGGTGGTGCAATTATTAGTCCATTTATAGCTGAGGCACAGAGAGGTTAAGGGGCATAGGTTGCAGGATCTATCCCCAGTGTGGGTCATGCAGGAGGGAGCCAGTCAATGATTCGCTCTCATCATAGATGTTTCTACCTCTCCCTTTCCCTTCATCTCTGAAATCAATAAAAATATATTTTTAAAAAATCCTTTGGTCAGTCTGTGTTTTAAAGCTCTATAATGTCTATACCGTTGCTATACAGTAAATGGGAATGGAAGTGCCTTTGAGGCCAGAAAGGAGAGTACCCCTCACTTTGCCAGTCCTTGCAAAAGTCTCCCTCAGCTTTATATACATGTTTTGAAACTTATAAAAAATCTTGATAATGTGGTGGCAAACTCATGTAGCAGAGTCTGTCAGGAATATATTTCAGGTACCATTGTGCACGTAGAGAGTCATAGGTTTTGCCCTCCCATCACATCTTGCTATAGAAATAACATGTATGTATTCTATACGGTTATTGATAATGCCTTTGTTAAAAGGTCTTTCTGTGGATACACAATTACCTTTGCCTGTTGTCCTTGCCACGGTTTGGAGGACAGTTTTTAGAGCAAGAGAATTCGATTTTATTTGGGAGATTGAATTAGAGTTTAAATGGCACTTGATGAAGATGAAAGTAGAAGAAAAGCATGGGCTTTGAAAGGTTTTGCTTGACGATTACTAGGATCAGCTGCACACTTAGGGGTATCTGTTCATTTTATTTCCACTGTGCCATCAGCCACACCAATCATCCCTTTAACAACGGAAGCCCAGTGTTCTCTGGACATCAGCAAAGATGGCTGAAGACCCAGCTCCTGGAGGTTTGGGAGCCACACCCCGAGTTTCTTAGGAAGAGATGTACTCAGAGGGTCTTCCTATTAGGGGCAGAGGGTTTTGGGGGCCAGTTTTGAGGACAACCAGAAAAAAGGAAAGCTTTTTCTCAGTAACTGAGGCTGAAAAGGCGAAGACGCGGGTCAAATTCTCTGTGTTGTAGAATGACCCTTGGCCCCCTTTGTAGTTAAGACATTCAGATCTGCCTGAGTCTGTCTTGTAAGGTGTCAGTGCAGAGGTGGGTGGGAGTCTGAAAGCAGCTTTGCCAGAGCCCTGTGGCCCAGATGTTTTTCGGTTTAAACCACTCTTTCCTATGCACAGACACTCGGACCATGCCCAGCCCCCAGCAGCCTCCTCCACATCTGCCTGATGAGACCCCAGGGCCCAGCACCCGGAGGGGAGGAGCGCCTCTTTGGGTTGGGAGGCACACAGACAGTTTCACCCCCGTGTTTATTCTGCTCAGGTGTTCCACTACTTGGAGGAAAGCACTGGCAGTTCCTGGGCCCAGAGTCTCGTGCTGAGCAGAGAAGAAGAAGGGGTGTTGGGAGAGCAGCAGAGGGCAGGGATGAGGTCAGTGTGGGAATGTGGCCTTGAGTCCTGGCGAGGCTGTGGTTGGCTGGGTGGCCCTCCCCAGCGCTCCCGGAGAAAGAGAGTCTGGGCTCAGGCGAACCATTGGCTTGGCTGTCACAGAAACATTTCTTCTAACTGGCCTTATTTTTCTTAAGACAGGGAAGTCCTGGGAAACCCAGAGGTGGCTCAGTTGCCAGTGAGAGTGTAGTCAGCATAGGATCCTCATAACTGGCTGCTGGACCAATAGGGCTAGGGTGAGGGCCAGGGTGAGGGCCGGCTAGTAAAGTGCCTCAGGCATTGAGTTTAAGGAGGCGCTCCCTCCTATGGTCAGGCCAGCCCTATCCCCGGAGTTCTGGCCCCTCTCCCCTGGGCTGAGCAGTCAGGAGAACCTTTCTCAGGCTTAAGCTTTACTGCCATCCTGAGGCCGCTGGCCAAGCTCGGCCTGGCAGGTCGTCCAGACCCACTGTCCCCTCCTTCCCCCCTCCCTGGCTAGATTCCCTTCTATCCTCTCTCTCCACCATGCATGTCAACAACCCTAGCCAGGTGTTTTCCTTAAGAGTTTTGAGACACTTTAGGACGAGAAGGACAGTGAGAGGGGATCCTGGCAATCTTCTTTGCACACCGCTGGCAGCAGATGGCTGTCAAACCTATCTCCACTTCTTTCAGGCTCTGTCCCCTCTCCCTTCCAGACAGAACGTGGCTGGTGTCCATTTATGGTGCCTCACTGGGCTTGTTCTTTTGAGCGATTTACCTCCCGTTTCCTCCAGGGCGGTCAGCAGGTTCTCCAGGGACAGAAAAAGGAAAATGCTTTGAGCTCCCAGCAGACAGGTGCTTTCCACATGTACCTTCCCTTCCAGCTAAAAAGGAAACAAAACAAAACAAAGGTCAGGGCTGCTTCCCAGCTGCAGGGAGAAGCCTAGCCTCACACCTCTGTTTCTAGGTTGACAGAGACCTCCCCAAGAGCAAGCAGGACTTTTCCTTACCTTTGAACTCACACAGGATGTGACTGAGTTGTTTATTCCTCCCGGAGAGAACGTGTGTTCTCTTGACTAGTTCAGCCGAGGACTAATGGTTTAGCTTTAATGTTTTCACATAGGAATAGACGCAGGTTTTTGAAAATCAATGATGTGTTGACTTACCTCTTAGGTACGAGAGAGAGAGGAGAACAAACTGAACACTCTGCTCCCCAGAAGTGGCAGGTGGAGGAGAGGGATGCAACCTGGGAACTAGCCCCGCCCTCTCGTCTGGGGCAGGGGAACAAATGGAGGCCCGCACACCACGTGTCTCTGTCTTTCAAAGTTACACATCGAGCCAGAAAACTGCTTAACAAAATAAGCTGTAGCCTCCTGCCTTGTGTGCTTTCATAACAAATTAGAAGGTCAGGTTCAGATGGAGAGTTCCTGGACTTCTCAGGGTTCGGGGAAGGCACGTAGCAAAGACTCACAGCAGCCCAGGGAGTGCCTGCCCAGCCCCACGCTCCCCCTTCTCTTCCCATGCTGACTCTACTCTGCATCGTGAGGGGCCTGTGCACAGGACTCCGCAGCCCACATGTCCAAGCTCCATTTGTATGTCTCCCCTTGGCCACGCCTCGGGTTTGGGGAACCGCTGTTTGTGCGGGTGTCTGTGCTTAGGAGGACAGGTCCAGTCGAATGGACAATGCAGGCGCTGGAAGTGGGCTCAGGGCTGTTTGAGCAGGAAATTCTGGGAGTGCTGTCTGGAAGTGTTGTGCAGTGAACATATCACTCTGGCCCTGAGGGAAGGCAGCGGCCAGTGGAAGTCCAAGGAAGGGAATTTAAATGCATAGGGCCTAGGGCAGGAGTGCCTCTTGCCCAGGCGTAAGGTCAGAACTGCTAGGAGTAAACAGCTTCCCTTCCAGAACCTTCTTCTATGAAGATACAATCTTCTCCAAGTCCTTGTCCTCACTTGGGCTCTGTCACCAGGGCAGGGAAGAGGCCAGTAGGGAGGCTCTGGGCAGAGTTCAATGCCTCATGGACACAGGTCTACAAGGAATTCAGTGACCCAACTTCATGTCCGCTTCCAGGCCTCCAGTAATTGCTAGTGACCAATGCATTGGATTTGAGCCACTACCCCAATGGGAACATGGCCATTCCCTGCTTCTAGGGGACCCACGAAAACTTGATAATCGCACCTGGGCCAGGCTTATTGTTCATCTTCAGACTGTTTCACTCTCTCTCTCTCTTTTTTTTTTTTTTTTTTTTTTAATATATTTTATTGGTTTTGTACAGAGAGGAAGGGAGAGAGATAGGGAGTTAGAAACATCGATGAGAGAGAGTCATTGATCAGCTGCCTCTTGCACACCCCTCACTGGGGTTATGCCTGCAACCAAGGTACATGCCCCTGACTGGAATCAAACCCTGGACCCTTCAGTCCCCAAGCCGACGCTCTATCCATTGAGCCAAACTGGTCTCGGCTGTTTTACTCTCTTGATAGGGATGCAAAAGCAAGACATCCTAATGCCATGCTATCCTTTCCCCTCGGCCCATCTCCCCTCACAATGCTGCTGCTAGTCTGTAAAGAAAACAAAGAGGGCCAGGTACTTTCCGAATGCCAACTCCTGCCCTGTCCTACATGAGACTGCCTAATTTTTCCTAGACAATCCTCAGCCTCCTTCACAAAGCAGATCGGCATTCATCCAAAGCCTTTGTTTTATAGGCTGTTTTATGATTGGAAATAACTCGCTTTTTAAAAATCTCCCCTGTGGGATTTACAGAGGTGTCGTCTGTTCTATTTTTCTAGCTCTTTCACACATTTATTTAACTTCATTCGTCACTCAGTAAGAACATTTTGAATTCTAAGTCGTAATTATGTAAGAAAGAAATATGCTCCTCAGACCCAGCCCTTACTGTTTTTCTTCATCCCCTTGGTAGATCTCCAGCGTTTAAATATGTTTTCTCTATGAAGCCCTTGAATTGCTTCCTAAGGGCGGTGTGTTGGAGCCTGTGGGCTTCCAAGGGTGCAAAATGCTGTCTTCAAGCAACAAACTGAAATTTGTGATTGCTCTGAAGTTTTACAAACTACCTTCTGTGCAAGGGAGGGGAAAAGGTATACTCTACTTTTTATCAGTTGCTAACTCGTAGATTGGCCCCTGATTTTCATATCTGACTTTGATCCCAGAAAGTTGAAGGACCCTTTCAACCTTTCCCTTGGCGTCTGTTGCATATGTGAGCGTAAAATATACATAACATATAACTTACCATTTTAAGCACTTTTTAATCCTCACCTAAGATTATGTTTACATTGATTTTAGAGAGAGGGACACACACACACACACACACACACACACACACACACACACAAGCATTGATGTGAGAGAGAGACATTAATCGATTGCCTCCTGCACACATCCTGACTGAGGATCAAACCCAAAACATAGGTATGTGCTCTGACAGGAAATCAAACCTGCAATCTTTTGGTATATGGGACAATGCTCCAAGCAACCAAGCCTCCCAGCAAGGGCACTATTTAAAAAAAAAGAAAAAAAGAAAAAAAAATATAAAGTTGATTTTTTACAGAGAAGAAAAGAGAGGGATAGAGTTAGAAACATCGATGAGAGAGAATCATCGATCAGCTGCCTCTTGCACACTTCCTATTGGGGAATGTGCCTGCAACCAAGATACATGCCCTTGACCAGAATTGAACCTGGGACCTTATAGTCTGCAGGCCGACACTCTACCCACTAAGCCAAACTGGTTTCGGCTATTTTAAGCATTTTTAAACATACGATTCAGTGGCCTTAAATTCCTTCACAATGTTGTGTAACCATCACCACTATTTGTAGCGCCTTTTCCTACCCCATCAGAAACTCTGTCCCCATCAGGCAATAATTTCCATCGCCAGGCACGGTGATCTTCAGCTTGGGCAGTGTTTCAGCAAGTGCACTTTAGAGCCAAGGAGCCTGGGTTGGAATGCTGGCTCTCCCCTTTCCCACCTCTAGGACATTGGACAGCTTGTCTGATCTCTTTAATTCTTGGTTTACTCATCTGTAAAACGGAGCTAATAGGAACCAGAATAACAGCCTTCATAGACTTGTTATGTGCATATGACACCACCCGCAAAGGGACATCATCAGCTCTCAGTAAGCACTTTGTCTCCTTGTTGTCAGTGTCTCATTGCATCAGGGTTTTCTGCTCTCACCTTCCAAATTCCTAGATATTTATTGTCACCTGGGCTAGATCTGGCTCCCTCTCCAGCCCTCTAGCTGGGCCTAGGAGGGGACTGGGGCATTTCTTAATCTTCACAATAATAATAAGCATTTGTCAAGTGCTTACAGAAGAGGAAACTGAACATAGAGATAGATGCTAAGTAACATGAAGAAGGTCTGCCAGCTTGCAGGTGAAAGACAGGATTTGAATGCAGTCTGGCATCAGGACCCATGTTGTCAACCACTAAACCACAAGGCCTTGATATGCTAATAAGCATCTGGTAATGATGACTGAAGCAGAACTTGCAGAGGGAAATTTAAGCTAACCCAGCAAGTCAGTGGCACTGCCAAGGCAATAGTCTATATCTTCTGACGCGCCACCCAGTCACGGGCTCTGGCTGTACTCCAGTATAATGATTCTAAGAGTGTTATGTCAAAGGTAGTCAAGGCGTCAGGTCTTGATTAGAGTGAGGTCTGAGGTCTTTAGGGAGTTTTCAGACATGAACAATACTAATGGCTTCCCTCCTAGACTGTTGCTTTGATGACTTCCCTTATATATCTTCCCACAGATCAGTCAAAGCACACACTTAGAGTAGCCTAAAACTAAGTGTCACCAGCCACCCACCCGCTGACACCATTCTGATTCTCAGTCCCCCAACCCATCCACCTTTAAGACTTCACTGCCTGAGTGTGGGTGGTTGAAGAAAGACATCAGACTCATTTAAGACTAGATTCACATTTTCATGTTGGTTTCATAAAATGGTTTTGCCAATGTCCCTTGTTGGAACAGAAGGCATTGTTCCCTGTCCTCCAGGAATTGATGGAGTATCTCAAATTCAAAGGTGACTTCCTGCCTTTTAATTCCCTTTTGTGTCTAAAATTGATAGAGATAAGTGGTCACATGAACACTGAAGAGATCACATGCACTTTCCCTTTTAATCATTGGCCACAGATGCTGCCCCACAATTTCCCCTTTGTTTGATTCTGTTCCATCACATACCCACTCTAAGGGAATTTAAAAAGAGAGACAAAATATAACCTTAAGACTTTAAAGTGTATGTCATGCAATGTGATTTCAAAATGAGTTTTTGCAACTCTGAGGATATGTCCAGCTATCTTAGGGGATAAACATAATTATGAATGTCTCATAAAATTCATTTTAGTTAAAAAAAATATAGACACACCCATGTGTTTATAAGAGGAGAATGGGACGTGTCATGAAGTCAAGAACATGTGTCTGTGGGTGTAATTACGAAAAGATTGGGAGGGAGGGACTTACTCTGTAAAGCATGTGGGTGTCTGCTTTGTGGTTCAGTTTCTTGGCTCTTGTGTTGGGCTCTAGGGGAGCAAATCTATCTTAAAACGTACAAATGGAAAGAGTTCAAAGAAGATGACTAGTGCTGCTATGTCCAGACTGTATTCCTGACAAAGAACAGTATGACTCCAGTTTGGAGAATGAAGAGAGAATAAAAAAGGCAAAGGCAGGCATCCCAAAGAGTTAACCTATGAGAATAGTAGTAGACATGAAATAATTATTTACCACCTAGAGCTGAAGTATCTGGAGCTGAAACTATCTGAACCACAAAAGGTAATAATGCCATTTAAAAAAATAGTCCAAATATGACATGATCAAATAGAAAAAATTCAGAATAGAAACCATTAAGGTAGAGAAACAGTATCAAGTTTATATCTTACCACAAGTGGTAACTTTTTTCCTTGGTCATTTTCTACATCAGGGATTGGCAAACCACTGCCTGATGGACAAGAACTGCCTGTTTTTGTTTGGGTCTTGAGCAAAGAATGGTTTTTATTTTATTTTATTTTTTAAAAATATATTTCATTGATTTTTTACAGAGAGGAAGGGAGAGAGATAGAGAGCTAGAAATGCTGGTGAGAAAGAAACATCGACCAGCTGCCTCTTGCACACCCCCTACTGGGGATGTGGCCACAACCAATGTACATGCCCTTGATGGGAATCGAACCTGCGACCTTTCAGTCTGCAGACCAACGCTCTACCACTGAGCCAAACCAGCTTTGGCTTATTTTATTTTTTGCTTCCTACATTTTTTATTTTTATAATGCCTGAGATTTTTATAACAGAACTTTGAAACTGGAAGAAGCAATTAAGTTAAAAGTATTAAGGCAAAGCCAATCATTAGTTGTGATTTGAGGACAAAGAAAGCTTAGGCCCTTCCTCGGGCCTCACCACTCAGTATGTGGACCCCAGAATACCAACTGCAGCACCACCTTAGTGCTCCTTAAAAACATGGAATCTTAGACCCGATCCTATGAGTACATTCATATTTATGTTAAAGTGGGAGATATACTGACTGCCCAAATTAACCATTACCTTCTTCACCTGCTGTGTGTAATTTCTTTTTATAGGGAAATTAAAAAAAAACTTGAATTAAGAGATAAGCACGTTTTTGTAAGAATGAACTTTCAACCATTCAATGGATGGACTAGGTTCCCACTGAGAGAAAGAGGCACTTCTTTTCTTTGTTGCAATAGAAAGTCAAGACAGTCCATGCCTTCTAAGAATGTTTTTTTAAATGGTTAAAAAAATTAAAAGAAGAAAATCTTGTAATGTGAAAACGATAAGAAGTTCTCATTTTAGTGTTCGCAAATAAGGTTTTATTGGCATACAGTCATGCTCATTCATTTTTTAAAATATATATTTTATTGATTTCAGAGAAGAAGGGAGAGGGAAAGAAAGTTGGAAGCATCAATGGTGAGAGAGAATCATTGATGGGCTGCCTCCAGTATGTCCCTCACTGGGGATCAAGCCCACAACTCTGAGCATGTGCCCTGACCAGAATCAGGCCAGTGTTCTCCTGGTGCATGGGATGATGCTCAACCAATGGAGCCACACCTGCAGACTCTCTCTCTTTTTATATGTGGCCCTTTAAAAAAAAAAAAAAAAATATATATATATATATATATATATATATATATATATATATATATATATATATATATAAAATTGATTTCAGAGAGGAAGGAAGAGGGGGAGAGAGATAGAAACTTGAATGATGAGAATCATTGATCGGCTGCCTTCTGCACACCCTCTACTGAGGATCGAGCCTGCAACCTAAGCAGGGGCCCTTGACCAGAATCGAACCCAGAACCCTTCAGTCCATAGGCCAATGCTCTATCCACTGAGCCAAACTTGCTAGGGCAACTGAGCCCTTTTGTGGGACTAAAGTTCCAGAAAACATGACTTGTTGATAAATAATGCTGAAAAATAATTGGTGAATTATATATATATATATATACAATGGGAAGGAGGAGAAATCCTGCTACTAAAAAAAACTGGTAGTAGAATTTCAGAGGGAAACCTATTTTTTGTTTCACAAAACATGTTAGTAGGTCATTTGGTCATAAAAAGCTAGGCTCCAGGAACTTGATCTGGATGATGGAAAATGGAAACAAAGAGAGTTAGATAATTTTGCATATACAGCGAGGGCAATATGGAATTTGGGGCTAAGATTGAGAGGTAGACAGGGCAGGAAAAGAGGGAGATGAGAAGGATACTTGGGAGCTTGAGAAGAATCAAAGAAGTCTAGTGGGTAAGGTTGCCAGTGAGAAACTCCCTAAGGCAGAAAGGGCCACACATCAGAGCAATGACGGCCAGGACTGGCTAGATAATTTGTGGAGTCCGTAGCAAAATGAAAATGTTCAAAATTCAGCAAAAGGTGCTGTAGAGTTACTGAGATACGAAGCTTTCACTTTCAACTGCTCTCTCTCTCTCTCTCTCTCTCTCTCTCTCTCTCTCTCTCTCTCTCGCGCTGTTTTTAATTTGCTATTTAATGTCATGCTTCCTCCTGGCACATGGAATCCAGGAGCACAGATCCTTCTGGGCACCATGACTACGCCTGTCCGCCCTTGCTGCCTGCCCCTGCGGCCTGCTGGCTGCAGCCCTCTCACCACCTCTGCACACAGATGCTCTGCCCAAGTGGAGATGGGGAGTGGGAAAATGGGGGCTGGGGAAGTCAGACCAGGCATTTCCCCTTCCCTTGTGCCCCACCATCCCAAACCATGCTGGATTGAGGGGAAGTTTTGGAGGGAAGGTCATTGGGTGAGGGGAGGAAGGGGCCTGGACACCAGACAGAGATGGGAGGTAGTTGGATGGGAATGGGAGGTCTAGCAGAGAACCTGGTCCAGGAAGGCAGGGAGTTGGTGGGAGGCAGGCCTGAGTGTAAACAGAGGCTCTGAACCCCTGGCATATGCACCATTGACCCGCCAGACTTCACATACAAACACAAACTCAAAGATACAATTATTAAGCATTTCAAGATGACCACTGAGCATGAAACCACAAATTTGGGATCCTGCTGAGCTTAGGGCCTGTGAGACTGCATTAGCTGTATACCCATGAAGCCAGCTTTGGTGATGCCGGATCATTTTGACTTTAAAAAAAGGAACGATCCCCACACCTTTATGTCCACACCCTTGGCGAAAGCTGCTGCACTAACAGCCCTGTGTTGGGCCAGCAGTTGCCTTGGCGAATTAAAAGCAAAAGGGGCTGATTTCCCTGTTTGGGTCCATGCCAGGTGAGGAAACAAAACAGTAGTGAGCAGGCAAGGCTAGGAGACTCATATTTCAGCATAAACAAGACACAGGACGAGAGGTGACCGTGAGAGCACAGTCCCACTGGGAACATGCAGACATTTTGGGTTTCTAACCACGCAAGTGACCAGAGCCAGCTGGAGGACTTGGAGACAGCCAGATGGCCAACGCTTGGGTTTCCCATAGTTTGACTTATGTTTATGGGGAATATGTTAGAAACATGTAAAAATCATCAGAGGGTATTTACTAGTCGGTGTGCATTTCTCTTCGCTAGCAGTCACCTTACCTGTGGTCTTGTGCTCCTTTAATTTGTCACTGTTAATCATTAACGACAAGGAATCGGCAGAGAGGGATGGCAATAAATCTTAGCTTAAGTTCTGGTTCCTATGTCATGCCTCAGCTTCCATGTGACTTGAGGGAGAAGCTGGCCATATGCCAAGAGCTACTCTCTCCAAGTAAAGAATATCTAATGCATCTTAAAAAAAAAAAAAAAAAAAAAAAAAAAGTCTAACATGGCCAAAACCGGTTTGGCTCAGTGGATAGAGCATTGGCCTGTAGACCAAAAGGTCTCAGGTTCAATTCCGGTCAAGGGCTTGAACCTTGGTTGTGGGCATGTCCCAGTAGGGAGTGTACAGGAGGCAGCCGATCGATGTTTCTAACTCTCTATCCCTCTCTCTTCCTCTCTGTAAAAATGCAATAAAATATATTTTAAAAAATAAAATAAAAAAATGTCTAAGACAAGGGGGAGTAGAATCACATCTGTCCAACCAACCTGGCTTGGATCAGAATAGGTTGATGGAGAACTTGGGGAAAGAGGGTAGTGACCTTGTTTAGCTTACCTGCCCAGGCTGAAGACATTGGGTAAGTAAAAATAATTAACTGACACAAACCACTATTGATGGAACACTTTCCAAGTGTCAGGCATCCTGCCCAGTCATTCTCATGCATTACCTTACATCATTGCCACATTGATTGTATGAAGTGAATTACCTCTTATTTCACAGATGAGAACACCGAAGCGCAGAGAAGTTATACTTGTTTATGGTCACACATCCTGTAAGTGCCAGAGCCCTGATCAAACCCAGATCTGTCTGCTTGCAAAGTCCCATCTCATCTGTCACATCTAAGAAAATGAGCTTATACAGGCTTTTGCCAAAAGCTGAAACTCTTCTTACCCTGACATATCCATATCCAGGAGGTCCTGAAGCTGTTTGAAAAGTTCGTTAATAGTAGTAACCTTAGATAAACCACCTTTCCAAACATAAAATAGAGTCAATGAGGGGCTCAGTGGCATTGGTGTCTGATATTATTCCTTTGATTTGAATTGCTTTATATCAAAAGTTGAGGACTGAAGTCACGTTTCTGATGCCTCATTGTATCCTCAATGCCTTACACCTAGAAGTTAGTCAATAAATGCTAAAGAATGTAATGCTTAGAGAACGACCTTATGATTGTTCATCTTCTTGAAACTTTTGGAAAATAACAATGTACAGCTGCTTTAGGAAATAGTAAAGTATAAGGAAAGATCAGGCTCTAATTTGTTATTGGGTTAATCTGTGGTTTAAAATAAAGTGGTATTACAATCAGATATCACCTACCAACTGTCAGAATGGTTATCATCAATACAACAACAAACACATGTTGGAAAGAAGGTAGAAAAAAGGGAACCTTTGTGCACTGCTGATGGAAATTCACAGTGGTGCATTCACTATGGAAAACAGTATGGAGGTTCCTCAAAAAATTAAAAATGGAACTGCCTCATGACACAATTCCACTTCTCAGTATATTATCTGAAGAAATCCAAAACACTAATTCTAAAGAATATATACACCCTTATGCTCATGGCAGCGTTATTTATAATAGCCAAGATATGGAAGCAACCCAAGTGCCCATCAATAGATGAGTGAATAGAAAAGCGGTGGTATATACAATGGAATATTACTCAGCCATAAATCTTACCATTTGCAACAGCATGGATGGACCTAGAGGGTATTATGCAAAGTTAAATAAGATAGAGAAAGACAAATACCAAATTATTTCACTTACATGTGGAATCTAAGAAGCAAGTTAAACAAACAAAATAGAAATAGGTACAGGGATCAGAAGATGGTTGCCCAGGAAGGGGGGCTGGAGAGTTAGGTGAAAAAAGTGAAGAAGTTAATAAGAACAAACCGGTAGTCACAAAATAATCACAGGGATGTAAAGTACAGCATCGGGAATATAGTCAATATTATTGTAATTACTGAAGCCCTTTCTCCTGGGAGCCTGCCCATGCCTTTCTCTTCCGATCCTTTCCCCTTCCCCCTCTTTTCCAGCCCCAGGCATGTTTCCATCAGCTTCCTCACCCCAAGCTCCAAGAGCCCTTCCTTTACCTCTATAACTTGTTTCCTAAGCCCATTTCTTCCTGGAATTACTTTTTCTACCTCTGTAATTACCCCATAAATGTTCTCTTACCAAAAAAATTATAACATACACTGCTAGGTGGGTATATGAAATATTGGGGTGACCACTTTGTAAAGTATATGATTATCTAACCACTATGCTGTACAACTGAAACTAGTACAAAATGATATTTAAAAAATATTACAGGTCGAAACCGGTTTGGCTCAGTGAATAGACTCTATTCAATAGAGCGTCTGCATGCAGACTGAAAGGTCCCAGGTTTGATTCCAGTCTAGGGCATGTACCTTGGTTGCAGGCACATCCCCAGTAGGGGGTGTGCAAGAGGCAGCTGATCCATGATTCTCTCTCATTGATGTTTTTAACTCTCTGTCCCTCTCTCTTCCTCTCTGTAAAAAATCAATAAAAATATATTAAAAAATATTACAAAGTGAAATGTATTTAAATAAAAATGATTTGAAATGAAAGAGTAAACATTTAAATATGGCCAGTGTGACTGTGGAATAGAGTTTTAAATTTTACTTACTTTTAATTAATTGACATGCTTGCATGTGACTAACGACTACTGTATTGGACAATGCAGGTCTGGGATGGCATGCAAATTACTTAGCATGGCCCACAGGGCCTTTTATGTTGCCCCTATGCCCCGTTCTTATCCTCATTTTCTACAGTTTACCCCTCCGCACTCTAAGCCCCAATAGAACTGCTTGCTTTTTTCTAGCTGCACACATTATGTTCTTTCAGGTTTCTTCTTCTTCTTTTCCCCTTCCTGGAATCCCCTATCCTGCCTTATTTGCCTGACAAAGTTCCTACTCAGTTTTCATGACTCAGTTGAAATTGCCTTTTCCTCGGTGAGGCCTTCCCGAATTCCCTCAGGTTGGGTTCACATTCCTCCGCTGGGCTTCCACCAGGGCACTGCACAAGCCAGGGGCCACCATTTACGCCGGAGTCCGTGCGAAGGACACCTTGGTTTGTGCAATACGCAGTATATGTGGCCTTCATGGGTCAAAGTCCAAACTTTAAAAAATATATATGTTGATATTTTGACACAACACTTTTACTCCATTCATTCGTTCGCTTGTTCATTTACTCATTCATGAGGCACTGGACTTGGCTTGCATAAAGCTGTTGTCATTTGTTCCTCTGTCCTACTCCTGTGCCACTCTGTGCCACTGTAGGGAGTCACCTTGTTCCTAAGACCTGGCTTAGTGCCTGGCACATAAACTCAAGTCTCAGTTATCATGCAGTATTAAGTGTGAGTAGTTGCATAATGTACAAACTTCGCTGCTGGCTCTTCAGTCCACACATCGCTATGAAAATAATGGTTGGCAGCATGACCAGTGAACAGTTATGCCACTGGTTTTAAATCTGTTGGTGATTGATTATTGTGCATCTGTTCTCCAGTTTATGCAGAAAAGCACCTGGCTGTGTTGCCTCCTTGCCTCCCAATGTTAAACCCAGGTGACATTTTATGTAAATGGTGATTCAAAAGCGGGAATTGGCCAACAAAGATGAAAGTGCAGCCAAGAAATGGACAGTGATGACACGAGAAGTGAAATGGATGTGATTAGAAGATTGGAAAATGGGAACAGCAAAGCAAGGATAGGGGTGAGATCAAAACCTGCATGAAACGATCGCACAAACCGCATTGAAAAAGTCCGATGGATATGAAAGCAAACTAACGTCCTTCCACATCTTGTAGTTGAAATTGCACTAGGAACAGAAAGCTGCTTATGGTTGTAATGGAGCCTTTACTTTGGCTTCGGATTACCTGCAGCGTGGCAGTAACTTGTACTCACCTGTACAAATAACTTTGCCGGGTTTGAATCTCATATGATTGGAATTAGAGGAAAGATAGCTGGCCCCAGGAATATTGATATTACCACCGTTAGAAAGACTCTATGTGTGAGGCCAGAGGAATATAGTGAAGGGGGACTTGTTGGCATAAATGAGGAAAGTGGTTGTGACAAAAGTGAGGAAGATGTCCCAGAGAAAGTGACATCAGCAAAAAAACCTTGTCATTAAAGGACTGCTTAGAGATATTTCACAACATTGAAAGTGCGATGGATAAAATGTTAGAAAGATCCAAAAGAGTAGGAAAATTCACCAAGGCATATCAATGGTGTTCACTCTGCATTGTGAATTACATAATTATGTAGAAAAAGAAGCAAGGCCTTAGCTGGTTTGGCTCAGTGAATAGAGTGTTGGCCTGGGGACTGAAGGGTCCTGGGTTTGAGTCCTGTCAAAGGCCTATACCCGGGTTCCGGGCTTGATCCCCACTAGGGGGCATGCAAGAAGCAGCCAATCAATGATTCTCTCTCATCATTGAGGTTTCTCTCTCTCCCTCTCTCTTCCTCTCTGAAATCAATAAGAATATATTAAAAAAAAAAAAAAAGAGGCAAGCACTATTCAAACTATTCTTGTTAAGGTTTTTTTGTTTGTTTAAAAAGAAATAGAGCATGTTAATTCTCAACATTTCTAATGTTTTTTTTTTAAATATATATTTTATTGATTTTGTACAGAGAGGAAGGGAGAGAGATAGAGAGTTAGAAACATCGATGAGAGAGAGTCATTGATCAGCTGCCTCTTGCACACCCCCCACTGGGGATATGCCCGCAACCAAGGTACGTGCCCCTGACTGGAATCGAACCTGGGACCCTTCAGTCCCCAAGCCGATGCTCTATCCATTGAGCCAAACCGGTTTCGGCTCAACATTTCTAATGTTTTAAATAACAATGTACTATATAAATATTAGAGTTACTATTTTAAAAATACCCCTCTATATTTATAACTTTCAGACGGTTTTTAATGTTTTGACAAAAATTTTAAAGGTCACAGAACCATCATAATTTTTCCAACTTTCTATTTAGGTCACTTTGAGTAGTTTCAGCTTTGCACGGCCATATTCATGGTCCCGTGCTGTCCTGCAAAGTGAGGGTTGCCCATACTTCCTTGTGGAAGAGTACATATCAGACTCTTGTTTTAAATTGTGGTAAAATATGCATAACATAAAATTTACTATATTCACCATTTTAAATGCACAATTTAATGCATTTATTACATTTACAAGGTTGTATAATCATCACCACTATTCATCTCCAGAACTTTTTCATTCTACCAAACTGAAATTCTATGCCCCTTAAACATAATTCACCATTGCCTTCCTTTCTCCCCCTCCCCCCTGCCCCCCTTTTCCGGCTTCTGGCAACCACATTTCTAATTTTTTGTCTCCGGGGTTGCTACAAACATGGGTGTCCTATTAGAGAGTTAAGAGTAGTTCTCTCTGGAAAGTGGGAGCAGACTCAGAGAGTACTGTTACTCTTCACGTTAGATCCTTCTCTACCATTTAATTTTTTAAAAATTAGAAGCACATGACATTTAAAAAATATATGTATTTTTTGGAGAATTTGGAAAATCTTATCACATAGGATTAGGTTTAATGTGGACAATAGGTGTGAAGCACTAAGCTTGGAGCCAGAGGATAGAAGGCACATGACACCTGCTACTTATATGGAGTCAGAATCCCATATGCTTTCCTTTGGAGAGAGGGCATGGCAGTACCTGAAATCGACAAAAGGGTAGGACTCAAAGGCAGAGGATATGGGGTTACATTAGAATTTGGGGGCTGCTGCCTTCACTTTTGGGGGTTTCCCTTGGTTAGCCAAACAGGGTGAGGATTCCCAGTGGGTCTGGCTACTGACTTCCTAGATCCGTGGTCGGCAAACTGCGGCTCTTTGGCCCCTTGAGTGTGGCTCTTCCACAAAATACCACAGCCTAGGTGAGTCTATTTTGAAGAAGTGGCATTACAAGAAGTTTAAGTTTAAAAAATTTGGCTCTCAAAAGAAATTTCAATCGTTGTACTGTTGATATTTGGCTCTGCTGACTAATGAGTTTGCCGACCACTGTCCTAGATCAAGCTGTGAGCACTGCACACTGTAGGTGAAATCATTAACACCCTACCATTGACAGTTTTAAATTTTGTTTTTATTTTTTTGTTTTTGTTGACCTAGGACTGGAGATGCATCTTCCATAAGGGCCAGCCTTGAGAAGCCAGGTTCTGTTAATTCAGATGCTCATCACCCCTAATGACAAGAATAATAAACAACAAGAGTAATAGCAATCATTAAGAGTTTACTATGTGCTAGGCACTGTGTTAAGTGATCTGTAAACATTATCTCTCTTAATCCTTACAACAACCCTAAGAGGTAGGAACTCTCATTTTATAGATGAAGAGATGGAGGTTTAGATAAGTTAAGCTATTTATCCAAAGTGACTCCTAAGGGAAAAGGCAGAGCGTGGATTTGAATCTATACCACTAACTCTAGATGCATTAACCACTAGGCCACTTGAAGAGATGACTTTTTCCTGTAAAACTTTTAATGGTAACTCTGAGAACATGATGGGCAGCTGTGGGGTGGCTGATGCTGGGGAGATATTCCAATGCCCTAAAAGTAGGCACCGACTGTCAGATTCCCTCCTCTCCCCTTCTCTCCCTCTCTCCCCTTTTCCTTCCCTCTGTCTCCAGCTTAACCCCCTTCTCCATTCCTCTCCTCCAAATCGCTGTGGCCTGTGAATGGGACTCCTCACTCAGATCATCTGGCCCAGCAAAACCCTCAGAGCAGGGGCCTCCCGGTCCTCCCACCTGTGTCCTCCCGTGCAAGGACCCTGCTTCCTCCAGCTCCCACAGCAGCCTGGTGACATCTAGCTGCCTGCTGGGTTTAGAGCTCTTGGCCTGAGGCTCTGGGGGCACTGGGGACAAGGGGAAGGCAAGGCCCCCTCCCAGCAGCGGGGGAGGCAGGCCTGGCAGGAGCGGTGGCCACACAGTGATTGCTGGGTCTTGGAAGTATTCGAGGCAGATGCAGCGGGTGGCTTCCTCCTTGGGGTGGGAAGCAGGCCAGCAGCAGCCATGGCTTTGGAAGTCAGGGGAAGGGAAGGGCTGTTTTACTCTCCTGGTCTCCACACCCTCTGCTGCGTCTCCTCTGAGCTGACGGTGGTGCCTGTGGCGCCCAGACCAGCCTCTGCAAGTCATCAGAGCCTTTTGGCTTTGGGTTCCTTTCAGTGTCTCAGGCAGAAGCTGCTTCTCTCAGCCCAGCCGCTTTTTCATCAGCAGTAACTGGGAAGGAGACTGTGTAAGGTGGGGAAAGTGGGGGTTTATCTCTCCTTCCCATTCCATGGCCCAAGGGGCTCCCTATTTGTCAGGTCAGGATCTTTGGAAAAGGCCTCTCTGCCTTCACTGCTGTGCTGGCCCCGAAAGAGGGCTGCGATGGCCGGTTCCCAGAGTGGCTCTACTGACCCCACAGCTCGGCTGCTCCCAGGGCTGGGGGAGGGGCCGGAAGTCTGGCTTCCTGAGGATTAGGAAGGACTCTAAGAAATTGGCAGGGTGACATTGCCTGAGTCACATCTCAAGAGAATTGGGGAGAAGTCACTTTCTAAAACTTTTCTTCGTTGAGAATTATTAATAGTTTGCATTCAATAGGGAGACAGGAGAGAGTGTTAGGTAGGAAGTCAGACCCGAATGGCTGGGGTGGGGCCTGCCCTGGGTCCTGAACTGAGGCCGGACCCACATTGCCTTCAGACTGCCTCTCTCTGGCCGGCCCAGCAGCAGGCAAGTTCGGAACCAGCCAGTTCTTGGCACCAGCTCCGAGGAAAACGACATGACCTCAATGTGACCTTCCTAGGACTCTGGACAAATAATAATAAAATTTGCATTGCTGTTTTGATGCCCACCTCCCCTTCCCCCCAAATCTGTGGGTTTGTCTGTAATGCATTATGGGTAAGGGCATGCGCACAAGAAATATAGTTATATAACCCTTTTCTGTCAATCATCCCTGAATGCAAATGAAAGTCTCCAGCCAGAAAATCCCTCATTTAAACCATCTAACCCAGTAGTTTGGGGTCATTGTCTCTCTTGACTGGTGCACTTAATCCCACTTTGCTTTACTTTCATTTTCGTTGACCTTAAAAATCTTTTTTTCGTTGACTAGAAGAACCAAGGTTCCAGTCGGTAACACAAATCAGTAACAGTAGTGGGGTGGGCTTGCTTTTCCAGGGATGCCTCACTGAGAGGGACACCTGAGGCTTATGGAGGGGAGAATGGGGGGAGGGAAGCGTGGACATCCCAGTTCTGGTGGTGGCTGCTGAAGGATGTAATTAAATCATCCTGATGACCTCAGGGTGGGAGCTCCAGCCTCTACATTGACCTCTGCTCTGGAAGGGGAGGCTGTGTGCATGTTGGTGGGGAGGAGAGGAAGAGGGAAGGAGGGGAGAAGGGGACGGAGGAGAGGAAGGAAGGAGGGGAGGAGGGGAGGAGGAGAGGAGGGGACGAGAAGAGGAGGAGAGGAGGTAAGGGGTCTTGCCCTGTTTTGAAGTAGGTTCTGGAGCCCTGGATGGGAATCAGAGAATTGCTGTTCTTCCTTGGCCCAGGGATGTGAGCCTACAAAGAGGAGATTATAAAAAGGGGATGTGCTTTACCAATAACTGAGCCCCAGACCTTTAGGGAAGACCTGCTCAGTGGTGGGAGAAGGCCTGAGGGTTGGCCTCACCAGCTCAGCTCCACCAGAGAGAAAAGTCCAGAGCTGACTCGGGAAGAGCTGCGATCAACAGGACCGTGAACTTCCAGTGAAAGGAGAGAGAGGCACCAGGGTGCGAGAGCAGTGAGAGCCCTGTGAGAACAAAGTGTGGAGTGGCCTGTTCCATGAGCCCCTTCTCCCTCATTTCCATTTCCTGAGTACTTCGTGTGCCCCAGGCAATATTCTGTAATTGCATGCATCCTTTTACAAATGACCGCTGCTGGGCTTACGTACAGCCACCTTCAAGTTCAGGGGGCAGAGGCCAAACTTACTGGGCAGCAGTGGAGCCCAGGTCAACCTGAGGTTAAGGCCGAGGTTTTTTTTGTTGTTGTTGTTTTTTTACATGAACACTAGTGACCTGGTGCATGCTGTGAGGGACTCCGAAGCAATAAGACAGGACCTGACCTCTGGGTGGGGTAAACATTTTCCTTGGAGAGAGAAGTCTCAGAGGCTTTTTTCTTGCAGCAGCAGAGAGGACCTTCTTTGCTCCGTGCACTTCTGTGT
The DNA here is from genome assembly GCF_014108245.1 of Pipistrellus kuhlii. Taxonomy (NCBI): domain Eukaryota; kingdom Metazoa; phylum Chordata; class Mammalia; order Chiroptera; family Vespertilionidae; genus Pipistrellus; species Pipistrellus kuhlii. The sequence goes on along the minus strand of NW_023425404.1, from coordinate 18,871,218 downwards.
ATCTGGAGAGAGGCAGTGTCAGGAAGCTGCTGGACTTGTCCTAGGCATTTGAGGGGAGAGTCCTGCCCTGCCCTGGTGTTCCCACATTCTAGCCCGAAACATCTGGACTGGGAATAGCCACAAGCTCCTCTGCAGCCACCAGCAGTGACATTTCCGACTCGGTCGGCTCTTAGGATATTTTCTCTCAAGAGTGCCTTTTAGTCACCTGACCCTCTGCTGCCCCTCCCAAGGATTTGGAGACCTGAAGTTACCCCCTACTCTGAGTTGGACTGGAAAATCGGAAAGTCAGGGGGAGGAGGACTCAGGCCGAGGGCCAGCTGTTGTCATTCCGAAGGAGACCAGACCCACGCAGATTCTGACCGCCAAGAAGCACCTGTTTCAGGGATGAAATGAGGGAACAATCTTAGTAACACGGATGGAAAGATGACAGTTTGTCAGATACTGATGGAAGCCAGCAGAATAAATTTGCACTTATGCTCTACATGGGCTCCTCTGGTGATTCACAGGCCATCCACTGGGGGGGGGGGGGGGGGGGAGAAGGGGGGGGGGGGGGGGGGGGGGGGCACACGTGTGAGGGTTTCTAAAGTATTTCCTACAGCAAATTCAGTTCCACACGGAACAGAGCCAGAGAACAAGCATTTCAACAAACACGGCGGCAGCAAGATATGCTTTCCTAAGTGAAAAGCTTCCCAATTGTAATTTTCAAAAAACCGCAGTTGACAAATTAGACCAGGCAGGCAAGACGAGTCAGAAGGGCAAAACGGCTTGCAGAGTCAGCAGTTTGAAGGGCTCTGTCAGGAAGAACAGGGTCTGTCTCAAGGTCTCCTAATATGGGCCTTGTTTCAAGTGTTTAGTAGGAGGCTAACTCCAACCCCCTTCCCACTCAGAGAGGGAGAGAAATGCAATGTCAGGTCTGCAGGTGGGTGAAGGGAGAGACCACTGCCCTTGACTCATAAGAGCCCTCATCCTTTCTTTTCGCAACATTGCTCATATGGACAGACAGAAAAAAGAGGCCCGGGGAAGCCGCCAACTGTGCATGGTGATTAACTCTGCGTGATCTTTTATTTTTTACTTTTAATACCCAAATGTATTTTTCAGGATTTCCACAAAGAATGCATGTTCCATGCAAAAGGAGAAAAGAAAACATTGTAAATACCTCTCTCAGCTAGAAAAAATAGCATTTATATAATACTCTAATTTATAAAGTCCTTTTCACACCCATTCTAATGCAATCCTCTCCACAGCCGGCTCCTGACGATTGCTTCCAGTTGGGCTCCAGAACGCACTCCTCAGGAGATTCAGAGTCTTTCTCAAGGACACACAACCCTGAGGGGCTGAGCCAGAGCAGGGCCCAGCCTTCTCCCTGCAGCTGTCATTGTGGTCAGGAAGCTAGAACCTTGGGATGAGTGGGCTGGGGCTGCAGAAGGGAGTCTGGGGGCAGGTTGAGGGAGAAAGCGAGGGGAATGCTAATGAACCTCATGAGAGGTGAGGGTTTGGCAGCTGCTGTTTGGAAAACTGGGGTCGTGATACTACTGGTTCTGTTTGGGCCCCGGAAACATTTCTGGGTTGAGTGGAAAGTGCCCTCAGAGGAGACTGGTCCTCTGCGGCTCCTAGGCGCTGGGTTGGCTCTGCCTGGCTCGCCCCTCTAGTTGAAGACAACTGGGATTGGAAAGGGGCCTAGCCAGTCTCCCTCTGGCCAGCCTGCAGTGTGTGTGGGTTCTTGACTTTGCGCAGGAAAGATTATTTCCCCAATGTGAGTCCAGGTGATTTTTGAGAGTACGTTCATGAAAGCTGGGGACAATAAAACAAGGGCCTAAAAGAGATGAAGCACTGGAGAACCAAGGCAGGGCTGCTGTCAGCATGGGAAGTCAGAGAAAAGGGGGCCTTGGAGGCAAGTTCAGAGAGCCAGCCCAGGACAAGCTGCAGCTGCCCATTGCTCCCCTGGTTGCAAGTCCTGTGGGGTCCCTTCGAGTTTAGGAGGTGCACGCCCGTGGGGGAAAGAAGAGGGGAAAAATCCCAGGAAGGAGAGCAAGCCCTGGGTCCTTGGTCTTGAGGGTTTTAAAGGCTGGGAGTTTAGGGGAGGATCTCAACAGAATATTCATGAGCTTTATGCTAATGCACCAACATGAGATTTAGTCCCTCAACTTCATCTGTCAAGTGGCTGTAGCAATATATGCTTCACTAAGTGAAAAGCTTCCCAATTCCTGCTACCTGTCTCCCCGAGTAGGGTGATTTTAAACTACTTACCCTCTGGTTGGGGAGAAGCGAAGGTAGGATTTTGCAATTTACTAGATGGCTGTAAACTGCTTGCCTGGTTAACTATCTGTCTCAGTTTCTGTATTCCACTTGACCTGGCTAACTAGCCTGTCTCAATGCATGGCTCTACACATTCCTCCTTTCCTGGGCCCAAGGCAGAACCGTGTGTGTGTGTGTGTGTGTGTGTGTGTGTGTGTGTGTGTGTGACAAGTGAGAGGCACAGGGTCCAGAGCTACCAGCTACCTCACACTAGGGGCCCAGGCCGCCCCTTAACCCCACCCATGAGAAGGAGTTTGGAGATGAGGTGGAGTGTGAGAGTCCTCTTCATCATGGGTCATGATGTTTTGGGCATTCTCTCTTTCCACAGGTTAGAAGTGAAAAGAAATGGGAAGAGGGAGGGAATAAGGGAGGGCAGGGAAGTGGACCATTGGCTAGACTAGAGCCACCCTGAAGATGCTGACAGGACACTCCAGGTGGTACTCTCTGTTCTCTTTTTGGGGCCGGCACTTGCTGATCTGTCTCGGTTCATTGATATGCACCAGCTGGAATCATTCTGGAGTCCAGTCAATTGGGAAGGATATATATATATATATATATATATATATATATATATATATATATATATATATATATATATATATATATATATATATTTTTCCCCCCTCTTGAGATTAAAGAAGTGATATGTTGGGGCCGACTCCCATCAGATTGCAAAATTTTAAATTTTCAGCAATCTTCATGGAATCATGAAGTGAATCATCCTGCTTGTAGCTTGAAATTGGTCATAATGAGAATATTCACACCATGGAGAATAGCAAGCTCTACAAATCAGGGCTTCCCTCTGCCAGAGAGGTGGTCATTAAACACCCCTGGGCAGGCGGCCCATTTACCTCATTGGGGTTCACTGTGGCCTTTGGAGGGAGATGATGACAGCCTGTGGGGTTTGGCTTGCTCTCTGTGATGCCATGCTGGGAAGTGGAGTCATCTTTGCCTGTGGCTTTTCTGTTTTGCTTTTCCTATACGTACATCATAGAGGGTGGGCTTGGCTGGAAGGAGACCGCCCATGTGCTCCATTTCTCCTCTCTCTGGACCACATGGCAGCGAGTACAGTGCCCAGGACAAACCACAGTTGCACGGCACTGTAGGAACAGTTAGTTGTTCAGGGGGCTGAGGAAATAGAATCACCTATTAGAGTTTCATAATTTTCCTGAATGTCGTCAGCAGAGGGCACTACAGGACTGATAGTTTGTGCATTAATAGCTCCCTCTGATACCCTGTCTTTAAAAGGGGGAAAAAATAATCATTAATTTGAATGAATTAGGAAGGGGCCAAACTGAATTGGTGATTTCTTTCTTTCTTTCTTTCTTTCTTATTCGTTTCTTTCTTTCTTTCTTTCTTTCTTTCTTTCTTTCTTCTTTCTTTCTTCTTCCTTCCTTCCTTCCTTCCTTCCTTCTTCCTTCCTTCCTTCCTTCCTTCCTTCCTTCCTTCCTTCCCTCCCTCCCTCCCTCCCTCCCTCCCTCCCTCCCTCCCTCCCTCTCTCTCTCTCTCTCTCTCTCTCTCTCTCTCTCTCTCTTTCTTTCTTTCTTTCTTTCTTTCTTTCTTTCTTTCTTTCAAGGTAAAGCACCAGTTTGAAAACAAAAAAATAGAAGAAAGGTTCAGTGCTAATAGTGAAGAATGCTGTAGCACTTGACAATTTACAAAAGGCACTTGGCCTACATCGTCTCGTGTAATTCTCACAGTAACCCTGCATAGGCAAAGCAGGTGGAAGCATCACAGTACAGTCCATACTTGTGTGGGCTCAGGGGTCAGTGTCTGGGCTTCAAATCTTGGCTCCATCAATTACGACTCTCTGACAGTCACAAAGCCTCCCTGTGCTTTGGGATAACACTGGCATTTGACCTTGGGCTTGGTGTGAAAGGAGAAGCACTTAACTGACTGCTTTGCAGGTAATAAGCACTCAGCAGATGTTAGCTCTTACTATTCTTGTTACAACACCAGGCACCTGATCTGAGCGTGAAGGGAACGCTGAAGGTCCTATCACTAGTAAGGGCAAAGGCAGGACACAAGTCCCACCTCTTCCAACCCAGGGTCTCTGCCTTTGGCCACCACCCATCCCCCAGTTGTCACTGCTGACAACCCTCTCAGCCATGCTAATAATGCTTGTTATTATGGCTGAAGCGCTTGAAAATGACTTCTTTACAAATTCCCTCTTGAAATCCTATTTATGCTATTAATTTGGTTAGTAACTAATTTTTCTTTTTTAATTTAAAATATTTTTAAAGAGAAAGAGAGGAAGGGAAAGGGAGAGAGAAAGAGAAAAAGAGAAAGAGAGAGAGAGCGAGCGCTAAAACCTGAGAAAGAAACATCTATCAGCTGCTTCCTACATGACCCCTCCTGGGGACTGAGCTCCAAACCGGAGCATGTGCTCTGACCAGGGATGGAGCCGGCAAACTTTCAGTGCACAGGACAATATCCAACCAACACACCGGCCGGGACCGTAACTCATTTTCCTTAAAGATCCCATAGCTAGTTTAAGCCAGTGCTCTCCGGGCCTCGTGATTCTAAATGTGGATGCCCCGAATCAAGCAGGTTAAGCCTGGCATCATGAACTCCAATGCCAGCGAGTGTAATGAAATCGAACTTGTGGGGACTCCTGCCCTGTGTGAAGTAGGAGGTGGCTATATGGCCAGGGATGGTCAGATTTGCCGATTTTCCCAAAAGAATCAAAGACTCCATATTTTTAAGTGAAATATCCCAAATAATAGATCTTGTCAACTAAATTTTGTGAAACTTAACTGTGGGGTCCAAATCAAACATGTTTGTAAGCCACATCCATTCTAGCTACCAGTTAGCAATCACTGGATCAGCCTTAACAGGGGAATGGGGGTAGGGGTGGGATAGTCATGACACATGGTGTGTTCCCAGGGGTGACAATAATCCCACTTCGGTTTAGAGAGCCTTGTCTGAAGCCAGTGTATTTTACTCACTTACATTTTCTCCCTTTGGCTGGGTTAAGTAGCTAGCTTCAGCCAGTTTTTGCTTTTTCTGTGAAGAATCAATTTCTTGTCTAGGTAGTGCTGGAAGCTTAAAAGGGAGAACTGGAAGGAGTGACATCTCTCTGGGACCCTGTGGTGTGACTCCAGGCAACACCCACCCCCTTTATATTAGAAACAGATCTCCCCAACATACCCAGTGCAGCTGGGTTTCTATCTTATTAAGATCAATAGTGGCCTCTGTTCAGAAACTTGCTTAGAGAAGGAGGTTCCAATTATTATGTTCTAGGCCAGGAGCCTTCTCATGGGTCTACATTAGGTGCTCCCACTGCCAAATTTTGAATTATTATTTTCTTATTTTAAAAAAATATATTTTATTGATTTTTTACAGAGAGGAAGAGAGAGGGATAGAGAATTAGAAACATTGATGAGAGAGAATCATTGATCAGCTGCCTCTTGCACACCCCTTACTGGGGATGTGCCCGCAACCAAGGTACATGCCCTTGACTGGAATCGAACCCGGGACCCTTAAGTCCACAGACCGACACTATCCACTGAGCCAAACTGGTTTCGGCTGAATTATTATTTTCATTTCTTCTTGTTCTTTGACATCTAAGAGTCTTTTGAATCATACATACCTGTGGTTAGTCCATGCAGTAAGGCGAGGCAGGGGTAAGAAGTGTGTCATTTGGGTCTTCTGAGAAGCAGATGCCAAGATAGAACTAGGAATGCAATAATTATATTGGGGAGAACACCTGGAAGAATAAAGGGGGAGGGAGGGAGGAAGCTGAGGAGAGGAGAGCCTTCAGGCAACAAAGCAGCCTGACACTTGCCAAAGGAGGGAGGACAAGAACCTCAGCTATATAGCACTGCTCCAAGCACTTCTTGGCCAGGCTGCTGAGAGCCGGCATTCAGCTTTCAGACCCCTGCTGGCCTCCGTGTGAACATCGCAGGGATCCTCAAGCTGTTGTGACTGGAGGCTGTAGGCTCACTGTCCTCCTTGCAGCAGGTTCTCTCCCTCAGAGGGAGGTGTGAGCGGAGCTCTCTCCTGTCTGCCACCATCAGCAAGGTTTCCATGACTCCATTAATGCGTGGTGTTACTTATTTTTATACAAAGAGAGGGAGCAGCGTGTGGGGGTTCAAAGTTAGTCCTAGGTGTGTGACTCCACCAGTATGCTTGGTAAGGAACTATATTTTCTAATCTGTTCAATAAAAATAGTGAAAGTGACTCTTCTATGCAGCTGCTGTGGGAGTTAGAGAATGTATGTCAAGTGCTAAACACAGTGCCAGGTACCTCACAAGTGCTGAATAAATATTTTTACTTTGGAATGTACTATAAGATAAAATATCCAATAACCTTTTGTTCGATTTTTAGAGGTCTTGCCCTCTAAAAGGACATTGTTAAGGTGAGTCTGGTCAGTAGGTCATGGACAACAGCTATCCACAGCACTCTCCTGTCAACTGTGCGAGGCAGGTTCTATATTATTACATCATTTTACAGATTTAGCAAACTAAAGCCCAGAATGGTCTTGGTGATATGCTGGAGCAAGTAACTAAGGTATGATTAATCAGGTCATTGCAATGCATCCTCTTGGTTCAGGGATGGGCAGGAGACCCAATAGAACCACGTTGATATAATGAGACTGGCCAGAGTAGCTGCAAAGATGTTGGGCTCTTTTATTAATGAGCTTCAACAAGGCAGGGTGTGAGGCTGGTGATGCTGAAACTGTCTTACCTCCACAAAGCTAAGGCCCTCGAGATTGAGGAAGAAGCAGTAATAGTTGGCTGGCTAACACAGTACTCATCAAACCTTTTCCCCCATAACTACTCTGGAAGAGATTGCTAATTTTCCTGCAATACACTCCCCATCCTTCATATTATCAATAGAAACAGATCTCCTCACGTTTTAGCTAGACATGTGGATACCCAAATCCTGCAGTTCCCAGGTTCTCTTGCAGCTAGTTGAGATCATGTGACTAAACTCTGGCCAATGGAATGTGTGCAGGACAGAAGTAGAAGTGATGAGTGCAATTTAGGTATCACATCCTTCCTTGCTCTTCTCTTCTGCTTTCTCTCCTCCTGGCTAAGAAATGACAAAATGGAGCAACCAATCAGACCCTGTGAATGAAAGGCAGAGACATCCCACATTTCTCCATTGTATGGAGAAAATAAAACTAAAACAAAACTTGCCTCTACTGTAGGGTCCAGAAAAACCTAAAAACATGCTTTCCTAGCCTCCTCACTGGACATGTACATGTGACACTGGTGTGTCCAATCAATTGGAAGCAGAAATCAGCTGGGGGCTTTGGGGAAGGATTTGCATTTCTGGATAACTGAATCAGATGCAACTATTTCTTTTTTCTGCTTCAAATGCCTGGAGATAGAGCAGTCCTTCTGTGACCCTAAAGAGGTTGAAGCAGAAATGAGAAGGCTGGGTTCTTGATAATATTACTGAGCTGCTGTGAGTTTAAACATATTCATGTCATTTGTGCCTATTCTTGTTGTCTGAGAAAAATAAACCTCTCTCTGGATTTCTTATGTGAGAATAACAAATCACACTTTGTTGAAGTCTCCATTAGCTGAGTTTTGTCTTATTGCAGCCAAAGTACCAATACATCAGTAGAACGTGGTGAGACAGAGAGTACAGATGTTGATGATGTCATCTGGTGTCCTGAACACAGCTGTGCCTGAGACTAGCCCAGAATCCTTGACTTTTCAGTTATAAGAAACAGTAAGTTCTCTTTCTGCTTTAACAGTTTAGTTGGGTTTTCTGTTGCCTGAAATGGGAAGACTCCTGATACAATTATTAGCAAATAGCCAAAGTATACTGGTTGAGTTTTCACCTCCTCTCTGTCCCTCCTCCAAATTTTGGAGAAGAAAAGTGAAATGAAAGAGAGGAAGGAAACCAGAAAGAGATAAAGAAAAGAATAACAAACAGTAGTTAAATGAGCACAATGAACAAAAGGATTTTGTTTTTATAGTTCCTTGATCAGAAACCTTGGTCCTGGTTTCCCTCTGACTCGTGATGTGACATGACCCAAGTTAGTTAATTTGTGCCCTGAACCAATCCCATTGTTCTTCTGGGCTACCTTTAAGTCCACGGGCCATAACCCTCTTGTACTTACTGATCTCCAGGGTTAAGAATGGGCCGTTTAGTCCAACCTTGGTGCAGACCAGCATTAATAAGCAATTGCCATAGGGAGATAATACAGGAAGAAAAATGGCTAAAAATACACAGTGAATCACAGAAAATTACATCTCTTAAAACCTACAGTGTATCCCTATCCCCATAGCAACCTCTGGCTAGTAAAGACAGAGCTGATTTATTACAGGGTTTCCCCGCACTCAATTCTGCCAGAAGCACATTGGCCTGTGGTACCCAGTCTCAGCGAGGGGAGGAGCAGGGACATCACAGACCCAGTGTTTCTCTCCTCCGTCCCTTCCAGTGGTGTTCTGTGGTGAGGGAAGTTGGGTTCCTTCAGTACAACCCAAAAAGCCACTTTTCTGAGATGACTGTTTCTAATCTCTGACAAAATATCCTGTCTTCTTCCTATACAAATGCCTGCAACAGCAGAGGGCTGACTTCGTAGAGGAGTCAGTGTGAGTGAGGCACCAGAGGAGGTGGTAGGTACCAGACCAATCTGAGTAAATGAGGAGAGGAGTTTCTTCCTCCTACTTTCTTTTCCTTTCTTCCCGTCTCCTTCTCTCCTTCCCTCACTTCCCTGACTCTTTTTTTCTCCCTTGCTCTTTCCTCAGTAGATCCCCTGTGAAAAGGACTGGCCTCATATCAGGAGTAGGAGATGCGATTGGGGGTCAAGCCTTGATTTACCAAATGAGTCTGCTATGGAGAAAGACAATGAAATGTATGCAAATAAACATTTCATTATTCCATTGGAATTCACTGGCATATAATGTGTGTTTTGTTATAATACTAAAAATGAGATTCTTAAATGCTATTTAAACTTTCATGATTTGGAGAAATATTCTGGACCAGGGTTCTGGAGCATCCTCTCTTTAAAAATAGCACTGTCTGAGAAATAAATGAATGGGACTAAATCAAACTAAAAAGCTGCTGCACAGCTAAAAAAAAAAAACTGCCAACAAAACAAAAAAGGAAGCCAACCAAATAGGAGATGATATTTGCAAACAATAGTACTGACAAAGGGTTAATATTTATACTCTATAAAGAACCCATACAACTCAATACCAAACAAACAATCCAATTAAAAAATGGGCAGAGGACAGGAACAGACACTTCTCCCAAGAAAATATACAAATGTCCAACAGAATATGAAAAGGTACTCAACTTCATTAGCTGTTAGGGAAATATGGAGCAAAACCACAATGAGATAGACACCTGGTTATCCTTCAGAAGGGCCTTCCAGGGACTGCACAGGCCCCTGTGGACCTCTTACATGGACTCATGTATCGGCCACTGCTCTCCTGTCTCCTTTTCAGTCCCAGCAGGAAAAAGATGGCATGAGCAAACAATTTTCCAAAAGGACTTTGGCAAAGGGACTGTTAACAGTTACAAAGATATATGTACCCATATGTTCATTGCAACATTATTCATAGTGGCTAAGACATGGAAATAACTGAAGTGTCCTTTTATAGATGATGGATAAAGAAGATGCTATATATGTAATGGAATACTACTCACCCATAAGAAAAAAATGAAATACCTCCATTTGTGATGGATCTTGGGAATATTGGGCTAAGTGAAATAAGTCAGACAGAAGTCAAGAATCATGTAATTTCACTCAGATGTGGGATATAAAACTGAAAGCAACACATGAACAGGCCTCTAGCCTGGTATCTTACTTAATTGGTTAGAGTAGGGGTGTCGAACTCAATCAGAGAAGGGGCCAAAATCTAAAATCCAGCCTAAATCGCGGGCCGAATGGTTTACTGAACAGTCATAAACTGTCATTGTGATGGAAACGCAGCGGAGTACAGTGATGACAGCGTGGTGCGGGCCACATTGCAAGGCCTGGCGGGACCGATTTGGCCCGCGGGCCTTGTGTTTGACACATGTGGGTTAGAGTGTCATGTTGATACACCAAGGTTGTGGGTTCGATCTCCAGTTGGTCACATACAAGAACCAATAAATGAATGCATAAATAAGTGGAACAACAAATCAATCTCTCTCTCTCTCTCTCTCTCTCTCTCTCTCTCTCTCTCTCTCGCATCAATCAAAAAAACAACAAATGAATAAACAAAACAAAAACGCATAGACACAAACAACAGTATGGTGATTACTAGAGGGAAGGGGGTGGGGTAGTAAAAAGTAAAGAGGGTCAAATACCTTGTGACAGAAGAAGGTTTGACACACAATATAAGCACCAATACAGGTGATGTATCATAGAATTGTACACTTGAAACCTATGTAATTTTATTAACCAATGTCTACCCAATAAATTTAATTAAAAAGAAAAAGTATTGAAGGTAAAAAAAAAAAAATGATAGGCCCTAACCGGTTTGGCTCAGTGGATAGAGCGTCAGCCTGCAGACTGAAAGGTCCCAGGTTTGATTCTGGTCAAGGGCATGTACCTTGGTTGCAGGCACATTTCTAGTAGGACGTGTGCAGGAGGCAGCTGAATTGGTGTCTCTCTCATCGATGTTTCTAACTCTCTATCCCTCTTCCTTCCTCTCTGTAAAAAACCAATAAAATATATTTTAAAAAAATGATAGTCCTGCCTGGACATGTCAAGAAGATAAAGACAGCTGGAAGGAACTCTCACTGGCAATCTGAAATTAAAAAAAAAAAATAATAGCAGTGTTTTATAGCCCATTGACTAAAATAAGAAATGTAAGTTTATACTGATGTAAACAAATAAATGCAGGAAAAGAAAAAGCCCCCTTTTACAGTAAAATTCCAACTAATAAATAAAATAATGATGGAATTAGAAAATCATCATTTGGCAGCCTTCATAGTAGTAACTGAGCCCAGCAAAAAATGATCAATGGGTGTGTAAAACCAGTGAGTAAAAGGTTTGGTAAGAAACAGTGTATTTGTATAATCTTCAAGTATTTGGTGAGAAACAGTGTATTTATATAATCTTCAAGTATTTTCTTACAAAGTACCTATTGATTTAAATGAGAAAAGTAGTAATTCTATAGTGGAGGGGCTCGACAGGCCCCACCTGACCCAAGTGGTAAAAGTTAACATCTCAAGGGGCAAACATCATGCCTCCACTGATGTGATGAGCTGAGCAGTTTCAGCAGCAGCTCTGTAGTATTCCCTCCCAAAAGGCACAATCTGAACCTCATTGTGAGGAAACATCAGACAATAAATGGCTATATTCTTCAAAAAAGGTCAATGTCGTGAAAGACAAAGACTGAAGAACTTATTCTAGCTGAAGGAACCTAAAGACACATGACCTTGGAGGGCATTCTGGATTAAAAAAAAAATGTTTCCTCTTTTGTTATAAAGAACATTGTTAGGAAAACATGAGAGTTGAAACAGATGTGCAGTTTGATAATAGCATTGTATCAACATTAATTTCCTGATGTTGATAGTTTCTTGGGGTTGTGAAAGAGAATGTTCTTTTTAGGAAATACATGCTCAAATTCTTAGAAATAAAAGGACGTCATATCTGCCACTTATTTTCAGTCAGTTCAGGAAAGAAAGTATATGATACACATAAAGAGAAATTGATAAGCAGATGAGGTCAAGAGTGTGTGGGAATTCTTTGTACATATTGTATTTTCTGTAAAAACTACTTTTGTGTAAGTCTGAAATGATTTCAAAATAAAGATTTTAAAAAAAAGCCTCATCTGCAGACAAAGTCCTTTTGAATGAATCTTCTTCCCACTCTCCTCTTTTCCTCACACTGAAGCTTCAGCTGAGTATTTAGGACCTCACTGTTCCCTGCACAAAGCAGGAGAATCCAACCTTACTTGGGCAGATGAGGAGTGTGTGTGTGTGAGTGTGTGTGTGCGTGTGTGTAAGATGCAAGTACTCCCTCAGGGTGCACAGAGAGCTGGGATAAAGTCTTTGTTCCAATGCCCAAATCAGAGGCCCTTTGGCAACTCCTCTCAGGTTTCTGAAGGAAGGGAGCGTGGGCGGGATGTGCTGACCCAGCTCAGCGAGAGCCGAGAGCCAGCCTGTGATGTAAGAAAGCCCAGGACTGAGCTCTTCTGTCTCTCTCTCTCTCTCTCTCTCTCTCTCTCTCTCTCTCTCTCTCTCTCTCTCTCTCTCTCCTCTCTCTTCTCTCTTCTCTCTCTCTCTCTATCTCTTTCCTACAATCTTTCAAACTCTGCACCTGGTGAAGGGGCATTTCTATCAGGGGTAAAATGTCTCTCCACAGAAGGAGGTGCTTTCTTCCTCTGGGGACACAGATTGTTTTTTCTTTTCTTGGAGGGGGGCACAGAATTGAAGATCCTATGATTGAAACCTGTTAACTTTGAGGCCCAGTGCCATTTCCTACCATCCTTTCCCCCCCCCCCCCCCCCCCCCCCCTTGCCACATGTAGTCCAGCCTGTCTAGATCCTTGTATCCAGGTCCAAGGACCTGATATACAAGTCCTGAGGTGCTTAATCCAATGCCTACACAATGGGCACGGCATGAAAAAAATTCCAAAGTTTGCCATATATTACATAAAACTCCCTCCCCTACTTTCTCTAATAGTCGTTTTGTCCAATTCACTCATCTGAATATTGAGAGCTGCAGCGAAGCAGAAAGTGGTTCTGCTATTTATAACTGATCCTGATGGAGCAAAATAATGTCTTGATTCCTTATCAGTGGTCTAGAGACAATAACAAGAGAGGCCTGAGGCACTGGGGGGGAGGGGAGGGGGTAGAGCTTCCTCCCCATTGGAAATGGACATCTGTCCCACCCCCAGCTTTTAGAATATTGCCTCCTGGTTGGAGAGAGGCCTAGGAAAGGGAAATAATGGAGTCATTTTCAGTTCTGAGAAGATATGTCTCAATCTACCAACATCCGTCAGATATGAGTTGTACAAATGAAAGGGGCACAAGACTGCACTGTGAAACAGGCTGCACTGTGAAAAAGAAACTTTAAATATTTAAGAGCTGGACAGCCATAATCAGGCCAGAAAATACAGACATGAAGTCTAAACCCTCTGTTAAAAAAGAGGCCACAGTCTGTATGTTTCTGCGGAAAAGGTGGAGCTCCATGGCTAGGCCCAAGGTTGTGTATAGATCACAGAGGGTCCAACTTTCTGCCCGTCATGTGGCCCATTTGCCCACATACAACCTCTCAAATGGATTTGTTTCACAAGCACCATATACCCAGTAGCAGCATATTTTTATCAGTCAATTGGGAATTAGGCAATGAATGACTTTATTAAATTTAGGCCGTGACTAATACCTGGACAAGTCTGTAAGAGACAATAAAACTAGCTTTCAGATGGGAGTGGGTGTGCAGTCACAATAACTGTGATGGGAATAGCTAGGTTCTTTCCATCTGACTGATTCACTCAGGCATCTAGGGCCCAGGGAGATGAAAGGGTTTTATTCAAGGCCCCAATGTGGAGAGAGATTATTAACTTTCATGTGGGAAATTCATTATTTCTATGGGATTCCTTATCCCTTTTTTTCTTTTGCCAGATCAAGGCAGTGAGTGTATCAGTACTTTTCAGAGCCAATATTGATAATTTCAGCAGTAAGATTCTTACAAAGATCTCAACATTCATCTAACCCAAGCTTAGGAAAGAATGACTATCTATCTATCTATCTATCTATCTATCTATCTATCTATCTATTTATCTATCTATCTATAAAAGCACAGTGACCGGAAGGCAGAATGACCACAATGACCACAATAACTGGTGGCTATGACATGCACTGCAGCATCCAACCAGCCTGATCTAGCCTCCTGATCAGGGGTGGGGCTGGCCTGCCAACTGCCTTCGGCCTCTCCCCTCAGCCAGCCTGGCCTGATGGGCCTGTATTGGGGTGGGTTGGCCAGATTCCACTGATGCATGAATTTGTGCACCAGGCATCTAGTATATATATGTTTTTATTGGTTTCAGAGAGAAAAGGAGAGGGAGTGAGACATAGAAACATCAATGATGAGAGAGAATCATTTTTCAGCTGCCTCCTGCATGCTCCCCACTGGGGATCGAGCCTGCAACCCAGGCATATGCCCTGACTAGGAATTGAACTGTGACCTTCTGATTCATAGGTGGATGCTCAACCACTGAGCCATACCAGCCAGGCCAAGAATGACTATATTTAAAGAGTGAGGAATTTGCAAAAGGAGAAGCAGGTGCCTTGCCAAAACCCAAGGGCAAGTGAAGCTCCATAGCAGAGCGAGGAGTTGGGCCTAGATGCCCAACTCCGAGTGCCCTTCTCCAGCACTGTGGGTAGGGACTGTGGGTCACTGTGGTCTACTGTCAGGGATTCCATTTCCCACATGCCACCCTGGCAATTTTCTCTTTTGTTTACTGCTCTGAACTGGGTGGGGCAAATTCTTCTAGCTGGTTGAGTCCACACTTGGGTCTTAGTGGTTTGCAACATAGTAATGTTCCATGTTTCTTGATTACAGAAGAATGCTATAACCCTTTGTCTTTAAAAAAACCCAAAAACTTTTATTTCAGAGAGGGAGAGAGGAAAAAAAACCCAGCATCAGTGATGAGAGAGAATCATTGATCAGCTACCTCCTGCATGCCACACACGGGTTCAAACCCGCAACTTGAGCATGTGCCCTGACCAGGAATCGAACCATGACCTCCTGGTTTATAGGTTGATGCACAACCACTGAGCAACACAGGCTGGGCAACCTGATTGTCTTCATCATATTTACTGTAGTAGGTTAAGGATTCATTCTTTGAATCTAGACTGACCCTGAGACTGGCTCTGACAAGCAGAATGCCCAGGAAGAACACACAGTATAAATTAAGGACTGGTCCGTAAGACGTCAGCATCTTCTAATTTTGTCTTACGTGGAAATAGTTGCCATGTCAAAAGTCTGGCCACCCTGAGACTGCCATGCTGTGAGGAAGCCCAAGCTATCCGTGTGGAGAGAGAGAGAGGCCATGTGGAGAAGCACTGAGGTGCCAGACATGTGTGAGTGATCTTCTTAGGCCTACCTGCTCAGCCACCAAGTAGATGAAGTCAATGGCTTATAGAAGAGAAAAGAAAACATCCACATTGTTGACCCTGTTCAAATAGCTGACCCCCAGAAGTATAAGCAATTAAGATGGTTGATTTTAGCCAGTTAAGTTTGGGGTAATTTATTATCTAGTTAGTTAACTGAAATGTATACAATCAAACCTCATGGGATTAGTGACCCAGCCATCACTACCACACAGAAACAATAGGACCCAGATGGATAAAGGCTTCTTTATGTCATTCAAATGGCAAAAACTCCACTGACCTGGAAGCAGAAAAACTCCAGGATTCCAGCTAAGGTCTACATCATGTCACACAGAAATAATATTTCTCTGAGAGCAGCTCTTCTCTCTTATAGTCCTTTTTCTGTACTGTGCCTCAGACTCTGACCCTATCTGGCCATTATACTCCCTACCCAGGGTTTCATTCTTTTACTTTTAAATGCCATAATAGTAACATTTGTAAATAGCTAACTGTGCAACAATAGGCTGCATAAATAATTTATAGTATATCCATATAATAAAAAAACCTTAGATGTATTAAAATTGATACTATAGAAGGGTATCAGAGGCACAGAGAGATATTCCCAGTGTGTATTATGATACAATATGATCTCATTTATACATTTTATATACACCTGGCTGGTATGGCACAGTAGTTGAGTGTGGACCTATGAACCAGGAGGTCACGGTTTGATTCTTAGGCAGGGCACATGCCCAGGTTGTGGGCTCTGTCCCTAGTAGGAGGCAGCCAAAAACATTCTCTCTCATCATTGATGTTTCTGTCTCTCTCTCTCCCTCTCCCTCCCTGAAGTCAATTTAAAATATTTTTTTTAATGTAAAAGTAAAAATTTTTCTGCCTGCAAAAGGTAATCATATATACCTAGAAAAGGCTATGAGGATTTGCAACAAGGCTGAGTAGGCTATGGAAACTTTATACTTTTATTTGAGTTGCCTAAAGTAAGTACAGCAGGTCTTCAAATAACTTCAAATGTCACTTCAATATAATGTTGTTGAGATGCCATAGGATCTTCACTCTTACTTGTATCAATTAGCCTATGGCAAAATTGGTTTTGTTACATATCCTTTTCCTTAAAGGGCACGGATTCTATTGACATTAAGTGAAGATTTACTGTATGCATATAGCTTTTCTTTGTTGTTGTTGTTAATCCTCACCAGAGGATCTTCCCCCCATTGATTTGTTAAAAATATATTTTTATTGATTTCAGAAGGAAAGGAAGGGAGAAGGAGAAATAGATAGAAGCATCAATGATGAGAATCACTAATTAGCTTCCTCTTGCATGGCCCCTACTTGGGATTAAGCCTGCAACTCAGGCATGTGTCCTGACCAGGAATCGAACTGTGAACTCCTGGTTCATAGCCGATGCTCTACCACTGAGCCACACTGTCCAGGCTCCATTGATTATTTGTTTGTTTGTTTGTTTGTTTGTTTATTTTTTAGAGAGAGAGTGGAGAGAGAGAGAGAGACACTGATGTGAGAGACACACATCAGTTGGTTGCCTCCCACACACGTCCTGACCAGGGAGGTGATGGAACCTGAAACCCAGGAACGTGTCAACCCTTTGGTGCATGGGCTAATGCTCTAACCCAGTGGTCGGCAAACTCATTAGTCAACAGAGCCAAATATCAACCGTACAACGATTGAATTTTCTTTTGAGAGCTAAATTTTTTAAACTTGAACTTCTAACGGCACTTCTTCAAAATAGACTCGCCCAGGCTGTGGTATTTTGTGGAAGAGCCACACTCAAGGGGCCAAAGAGCCGCATGTGGCTTGAGAGCCGCAGTTTGCCAACCATGGCTCTAACCACTTAGCACACCGGTCAGGGCTGCATATAGCTTTTCCAATATGATAAAACAGTAAGAGAAGTGTTATTTAGAAGGTGGAAGTGGTGATGGGATGGTAGAAAGTCTTCCAGGCCCCTAAGGGAAGACCACAGACACCAAGCAAATGTCTGGGCTAAATGATTGAAATCCATGTGGTTTCTTGGGACCCCACGTGGCACTTGCCCGTCTGTGCACAGAACCTGCTCCAGGTGCCTTCGGACAACATAACCTCTGCTAATGGCAGCTGAAATCCGGGCTCACACAGATTCTTTTTTATTTTTTAAAATGTACCTGTATTTCAGATGTCCCCCCCCCCTTTCCCCCCATTGACCCCCCTCCACCCTCCCCACCCCCCAGTTATCATGCAGACTCTAAGTCAGAAGTGTGGTTATTATTTTTTTTTAATGTTTTCATTGGTTTTAGAGAGAGATCGAGATAGAAACATTGATGAGAGAGAAAATTGTCCTGCTGCCTCTTGCACGACCCCAACTGAGGATTGAGCCTGCAACCTGGGCACGTGCCCTAACCAAGGATCGAACCAGGGACCTCTTGGTGCATGGGTCAACACTCAACCACTGAGCCACACTGGCTGGGCAGAATCATGTTACTATCTAAGTGAGCTTGTCGGAACTTCATCATCAAATAGTGTATATTAAACACTCTGTTCCTTTCATAGGGTTCTCTTTCCCTTTATCATTTATAGCTGTGCTTCGCAGCAAGCGTAGGGCTTCCTTCCTAAAATGGACCAGGACCTTCATTTTCCTGAAGCCAGATGACTAGGCAGGGTTTTCCAAGGAAGGAAAGGGTTGATTCAACCACAGACCACCAAGCGAATGCCTGGCTGCTCTCTGGGACCTTATGTCTGGCTCTCATTTCTCAGGCTGGCTCTGCCTGGCTGGCCTGGGCAAAGCCTACAGTTGTTTCCATGTGACACGTGCAACTCTCAGGCCTCCAATTTCCTGGCTCCTGCTGGTGCTGAGAAGCCCCGTGGGCACTGGAGGGGGGACGGGGGCAGGAGGGTGCTGGCAGGAGCCTGGCCCTGTCCCAAACCCTCAGCTGGTTTCTCTGTGTGTCTCCTCCCACGTGGCCCCTGCTTCCTCCGTCGCTCCCCCGCGGGGGAAGTGAAAACAGCCCATTATCTATTTATTTTATAAAGTGCTACCTTCGGTGTTCAAATCGCCTCAGGGCACCGAGCATGCCATTTAAAACAATTAAAAGATATAAAACAGAATTGGTGACGGCCAGCAGTTCTTTAAAACCAGCAATAAAACGCCAGTTTGAGGAGCCCTGGCTCACCCCGTGCAATCACCTGCGGGGCTCTGTCGCCGGGAGGGGCAGGGAGAGTCCAGCAGCCTCGGTCTGAGCTGCTTGCTCTCCACCCCCTTCCTCCAGACTTTCCCCGTCTGAGTGGCGATGACTCAGCTCAGGCCTGATCCACTCATTCTGTTTTCTTTTCTTCCTGTGGCGGCTGCAGAGGTTTCAGGAGGCCAGCAATGTCCTGACGAGGGACAGAGGGGCAGGTTTGTTCCAGGGGTTTGCCGGGGAGGGGGAGGGCAGTTTAGCTGTTGGTGTCACTGCGTGGGCCTAGTTGGTAGTGGGTGAGCAAATAATAATATAGACAGTGACAGTTTTTAAAAAAATATGTATTTTATTGATTTTTTACAGAGAGGAAGGGAGAGAAATAGAAAGCTAGAAATGTCGATGAGAGAGAATCATCAGTCAGCTGCCTCTTGCACACCCCCTTCCGGGGATGTGCCCGCAACCAAGGTACATGCCCTTGACCGGAATCGAACCTGGGACCTTTCAGTCCGCAGACCGATGCTCTACCACTGAGCCAAACCAGTTTCGGTGACAGTGACAGTTTTAATAACAAGAGCTGAGCTTGACCGAGGCTTCTGCTATGCGAAGGGAGGAGTGTTGACTCAGTGCTAAGGTGTCTTCAGCTTCAAAGGATGTGTGGTTAGAACCAGAGGGGCGGACGCCAGGCAAAGGCAGCCAGGTTACCCAGGTGGGAAGAGAACTTGGGAAAAGGAAAGAACCACGTGCAGCCATCTTCGCTTGAATGAGGGGTGGGGTGCAGCTGGGGCACGCATAGTGAGAAATAGAAACATGCTAATTGCAGGCAGGTTTGCCCAAAGATCTGAGCCACGATCCCCAGCTTCTTCAGGGCCTGCACGGCCTGGGCAAGTCAGTTCACTTCTCTAGAGGTGAGTGCCCACATGACAAAAGGAAGGAATTGGCTTACTCCTCTATTAATGCCGTGTTACGGGTTTCTGAGTTTCAGAACTCAATCCTTGGCAAGCACTTATTGACCCGTCTTGCCTGCAAGGCACCTGCAGAGGTCTCTTAGGGAAAAACACATCTCATCTCTCAGTATCACACAGGTTTCTCTCCAGTGGCTGCAGCCCATTTGCCTCTTCAAGGTAGGAGAGGGCAGGGGGTGATGGGGAGTGGATGGGGGCGAGGAGAAGAAGCATCCTTTGGCTCAATTATGCGTTTATTAACACCGACCTTCCCCACCCTCTGAGTTGGTGTTCCATTTGGTTCCCATGCAACCATGTTCTGAAATCCTCTGCCCACGACTCCACTTGAGGAGCAGCCCTGCCTCTCTCTGGCAGGAATGGGGTTTCCCTTCTAGTCCCGCTCAGGCCCAACACCTTCCATCCTGCTGAGTGTCTCTCTGGCTCTCCCTGCGCCCAGGGTTATGCAGCTCTGTTTCCCTCTGTTCCACAAGCTATCTGTTCCCGAGGTCACAGCCCAATTCGAATTCCCGTTCCCTTTCCCTCTCCCTCTGCCCTGTGCGCCGAGCAAACTTGCATTTGGCATTTCAGCCACGGAAGTTCCCCCAACCCCCTTCGCTCTCTCCTAAGATGGAAACCTCAATGGCGTTTGCAGAAATGTTTATGTTCTCTGCCACGTAAATGCAATAGTTATTTGCTGAATACTTATATGTCATAAGTTTAGCCTTGTCATGCCCTCAAGAGGCTGATCATGTGGTTGGTGAAATAAACAGACACATGTGAAACGGATTGACCACAGCGAAGCACTGTGATCAATATTGTCAGTATTCCCATCAGGTGCCGACATGTGTGGTGCTGTAATCCCACCACGAACACCGGCAGTACACCCTGACGTGTCCGAGCACATAGGCACGTTCATTTCAACCTCAGACTAGGCTTAGGAGTTGGGTTGTATTGTCCCCGCTTTACACTCCAGCAAACGGAGTCGCAGGGAATTGAACTGGCCTCCAAGCTCATGGATGGTAAGACAATCCAGCTCTTTTCAACTCAAAAGTATGTACATTTAAAACCCTCACTCCGCCGCTGCTCTCTCAGCTCCATGAAGGTGGATCTAGATCAGTGGTCGGCAAACTGCGGCTCGTGAGCCACATGCAGCTCTTTGGCCCCTTGAGTGTGGCTCTTCCACAAAATACCAGTGCATGCGCATGTACAGTGCGATTGAAATTTCGTGGCCCATGCGCAAAAGTCGGTTTTCGGCCCTCAGAAGAAATTTCAATTATCGTACTGTTGATATCTGGCTCTTTTGACTAATGAGTTTGCCGACCACGGGTCTAGGTGCTTTGCTCATGGCTGTTTTCCAGGACCATTTCCCCAATGTTTATCATAATAAATGCTTAAGAAAAAAATTATATAGGATGTTCCAAAAATGCATGCACATGCTTTGAATAATTATAAAAGCAGTGTTTATTAAAGTATATTTCCTTTTCACAATTGACCTATTAGCTATCTTAATGTGTATACATTTTTGGCACACCCTATATACCTCTATCTACATATCTATCTATCTATCTATCTACCTACCTACCTACCTACCTACCTATATATATATACCACACATACATATATATTGCATGCTGCACCTCTTGTGAACAGAAAGGACAAAATGGTCTGTTTCCTAGAGTCAGAGTCGGAGGAAATGTTGAGGAGTTTGGATTGTGAGAATCGGGTTTTGCAGTCCCATAGCCTGGGGGATGAACTTGATGATCAAAGAGTGGGGGAGAAAGTAAAACAAAACAAACCACACAACAATTACAGAACACACCACAACAGCCAAAGCCCTCTTTTCGCAGCCTCAGCTCCAGCTCCTGGCCCTGCTGCGTTCCCCTGTGCTCGCAGCTCCGTGCTGGGAGGCCGGGTCAGCCTGGTTAGTGTTACTCTATGTCTGAGTCTCTCACAGAACTTGGGCCTGGGAAGGTCAGGTGCTGGTTCCCATACGTTGTATTCCCCTGTGGGTTGGACCCACAGACCAAATGTTTGTTGAAATGAATTGAAATTAGGAAGTGTGTCATCTTACTCAGCCTATTTTTTAGTGCCCTCCCCCCCTTTTTTCCTGTTTCTTATGTGATGCCTTTTTTTTTTTTTTTTTTTTTTTTGAGATGGTTACTTTTTAAAAAACATATATTTTTATTGATTTCAGAGAGAAAGGAAGAGGGAGAGAGAGAAACATCAGTAACGAACGAGAATCATTGATTGGCTGCCTCCTGCAGGCTCCCTACTGGGGGTCGAGCCTGCAACCTGGGCATGTGCCCTTGACTGGAATTGAACCTGGGACCCTTCAGTCAGCAGGCCAACGCTCTATCCACTGAGCCAAACCAGTTAGAGCCTATGTGAGGCTTTTTGGGAAGTAGCAATGCTATAGGAAAAAAGAGTGTAGAGAAATCCCTTGGTAGTTATACAGAGAAAAGAATACGGTGCCATTTTTATTTTTTTTAAGCCTTGGGTCTTATTTGTCCCAGGTTGCATTCCCATTTTAGACGAAAGGAGGAAAAGAAATGAAGCTGCATCTCCCCATCTAGTCCGCTGGGAGGGTCTGCCTTAAGGAGGATTGAGGGGGAAATGTTCAATTTTATTGATTTGTTCTGCTGGGTCCTTCTCTCCAGGACACTGTTTAGTGTGCCGATCGGAGTGGAAAATGAAGAACAGATGAGCAATCAGCTGTGAAAAGCGCTAATGGACCCAGCACCCCTTTGGGAATGAGGCAGGGCTCTTGCTGGCTCTCAGGACCAACTCTCTTCCAGTTCAGTGGGCTTTGTTTCTGTAACGGGAATTTAACTCCCTCAGGTGGCCCCGGATAGAGGAATATTACAGCCTGCACAGCGGCGGGCTGCAGCATCTTTCAGGAGAATAGAGGCCACCACCCAGGAAGGGGCTCTGGCTCCTTGGGGGCCTTTGCAAGCCTTAAACTTCCCAGATGGTCAGGGGGGTGGGTCACGTGACCCCGTAACAGCGATGCTGTGATTATCTGGGGGCTTCCAAGGAATGGAGCTGGATGTTCTTGGATGTTCTTGGAGTGGGAGGACTGTGGGTTGGTGTGGAGCCTGACCCAGGGGCTTGGGACCAATACAGTGTCTTTGTGGGAGCAGCTGGGTGGGCGGGCCTCTTTTAAGCTCTTTGAGTGTTTAGGAATGAAGATTCAGATTTGGACCGGGAGGCTGGGAGGCTGGGAAAGGATGTCTACCTGACAGTAATGAGGGGAGGAGCAGGAGTAAGAGCAGGCATTCTGCATTTACTATTGTATATTGCAGACCCTGGGCTAAGCACCTTACTTATTAATGTGTGAGAGCGACACCTTCACTCTCTCACTAACTAAATATCTGGTTTTTGTTAATTAGCTTCTTCCTCTCTCCTGCCCTCCCGGGGTTTTCCTGGCTCCTGAGCTTTTAGAGATAATAGAGTCAGGGGAATGGGCTATAGAGAGGAAGGATGAGAGAGGCAGAGGCCAGGGGAAGGAAAACATTCCTTTTGCTTGGCCAACTCTGAAGCTTCCTTTGTTGTGGAGAATGATGGCACTGGACAAAAAAACTTTAGAACGAAGTGGCTGCAGTTGGCTCAGTGGATAGAGCGTTGGCCTAAGGACTGAAAGGTCTCAGGTTTGATTCTGGCCAAGGGCATGTATAATACTTTGGTTGCAAGTTTGATTCTTAGCTCTGGTCTGGCACACGTGGGAGACAATCAATTGATGTGTCTCTCTCACATCGATTTTTTCTCTCTCTGACTTCCCCTCCCTGCCATTCCCTTTCTACAAAAAAAAAAAAAAAAAAGGCAATGAAAGAATATTCTTGGGTGAGACTTAACAAAAATAAAAAATGAAGCAAGAGAAACTTACTTAGTGAGCCAAGTCAACCTACATAACAAATATGGGATGGAGAGGAATGAAAGCAGAAAAAAAATTTTGTGGGTTGGGTGTTAGCAAGAGTTTCTAGACAAAATACAGGACACCAGTTGCATTTGAATTTTAGATAAACAACAAATATGTCTCAAATATTACATGGAAAATATTTATACTAAAAATGATTTGTCATGTAGCTGGAAGGCATATGTAATTGGGCATTCTTTCTGTTCTTTGTTTTGTTTTGCTAAATCTGGCTAGTCTAGTGTTGGGAAGAGTTTTGTGAGCTTTCTCGAGTTGAGATTTGGGAGCAGTGGATGGGGGCAGAAGAGGAAAAGATAGTTTAAGAAATGTTGCTGCTGTGATTTATAAATAAGATCCCCTTTTATGCTCTTCGAGTGATGCTAGTAAGACTAGAAAACTTTATAAATTACATTTGATTTTAGAAGTATCTTCAAATGTAACTATGTACAGAGACTTTGTGATGTGAGATTCTGGATTATGTCTGGAATATCTATACCGTAGCTCAATAATCCTTATAATTATGCAAGGTGGGCAACATTATTCTTGTTTTATAGACGAGGAACTTAAGTAACTTCCTCAGGGTCTCACAGCAGCTAGTGGAGCTGGCGTCCAGGCCTAAATTCATTTGTTAACCTGTGCTTGAAACCTGAAGCCTAAACTAAACACTACTGGAATAGACTTATAAATAATGCTTGAATACAACATGCTAAATGTATGTAGATCAGACCCATGGATTTTAACATTTCTTTTTCTAGTTAAAGAAACAATTATCTAGAGAAGATAAGGCTCCCACAGGTAGTTATTATTATAGAAGAACCACGGCTAGAACCTGGGCCCCCAGAAGGGACATAGGGGCTGAGTGCCCCAGGGACAGCTATAAAAGAGTAAAGTAGCCGAAACCGGTTTGGCTCAATGGATAGAGCGTCGGCTTGGGGACTGAAGGGTCCCAGTTCAATTCCGGTCAAGGGCATGTGCCTTGGTTGCGGTCATATCCCCAGTAGGGGGTGTGCAAGAGGCAGCTGATTGATGACTCTCATCGATGTTTCTAACTCTGTATCTCTGTCCCTTCCTCTCTGTACAAAATCAATAAAATATATTTTTAAAAAAAGGGTAAAGTAAGTAGACCACCACTTTATTGTCAGCCTCCACCTGCCTCAAATTCACCCCACCTCTCCGCCTTCCCATCCCTCCCTCTCCAAGCATCGAGCTGTGTCCCATTTCTATGCATACCTGCTCTGAGCCAGCTGTCCTAATCCCTGCAAGGTGTTAGCTGATAAGAGCCTGTGGGAGAATCGTAAAACGTTAGCCCAGCGTAGGCTATTAGAGGCTGCAGAGGTCTGAATGCAGGTGTGTGCCGAGACAGAAACTGCAGGAGATGCCAGAGGGCCTGGCCACCAGGCAGCATGGCATTTACCTTGGGACATTCACTATGGTCCCACATCTGGTCTGTCCCCTGCCTTGCTAGTCCAGACACTCTGTCTTCTCATGCCCCACGTCTGACTGGATCCAGCGATGGTGACTCATGGTGACAAAGCTCAAAGAAAGAAGCACAGCAACAAAAGGCAATGTGTTAACACACAGTCAGACATGCACTTGCTAAGCTGCCTTGCACCTGACCGGTGTCTTCTCTGCGTCGGGGAGGAGCTACGTGGAGAATCGGGTAGCAGCTGGTTTGCTCAGGGCTCCTGGAAACAGTGCAGGGGGAGTGAGGCAGAGAAGACGGAGTTCAGTGACATTGAGGGCTAAAGTCTGAGGCTCTCACCTCCACGACGGCAAGGTGCAAGTGCCCCTCAGACCAGGCACACCCTCTTCTAGGATGTGGCAGGTGTCAGATGAGGTCAGGGAAAGGAATGATCAACACGCTCAAAAGGGAGGGGAGATGGGAGAGAAGGGAAAGAAGAGATTTCAAAAGCAGCAGGGGATAATGGATCTCACTCTCACACACACACACACACACACACACACACACACACCCAGCTAGTCCCAAGCTAGAAACTCTGTATTTACCATCTCCTGGGCAAAAGGAGGAAGCAGTTATCAGAATCTGGAGGGGGCTTAGATGTGGCTCTGAGAGAGGGCGTTTCCTCCCTGCTCATAGGTCACCCTCAGCCCCTGAGCCATGCCGGCTGGGCAGGTTTGTGTTGTTTTAAGCCACTACATTTGTAGTAATTTGTAACAAAGTCGTATGTTATAAAAAACTAACACAGAGGATAGTTTGGGGATAGCGGCACCTTTCCAACATCCATGACAGGTTACAGGAAGACTTCTCAGGCTGGCTTTTCTGCCACCCAATTTTGGTCTCTACACAGTCACCAAAGAACTGGAAATCCTGACCATAGAAACGATTGTGGTCCCTGACATGCACAGCTGATGCTGAAGTGGGTTTCTGCCTTGATAAGCATGTTCCCAGACCTTGTGCCTCACTGCTCTCCAGGCCTGGCATGGCAGGGGCCTCCTCCCGAGCTGAGAGCCCTGGGTTCCCAGAAAGGCCAGTGAAAGGGGCAGGCAGAGGTTGCAGGAGGCCTCACCGGCAGGGATCATTGGCAAAAACAACAACAGGGTGTGACTCAAAGGACACCTTTCCTCTAGGCGCTCCGTCACAAAAGTAGCCCAAGGAAAGGGCTTTGAATCTGCTCTGAACTGGTACACTTGAGGGAAAATAACCCATGCCATGAACTTCATGTCGTTTAGGCAGATCTCCTTAGCTCTAGTCTCCATCCCTGAGGTGACCCCCATGGGCTGTCAGGAAGAGGTCCTTCCTCTCCTCTTCAATTAAGTCGCATACGCTAAGTGGAAATGAAGAGGACGCGGCTCAAACCATGCTTTTAGAATAAAATGGAATATGAAACGGCCCAAATCCATTTCAGAGACAGCCCCTCCTGTCAGAAATCAATAGAGCCGCTACATCCTACAGCGTGCCTGCTCATAAAGTGGAAATGGCTCGAACTCTCCATTTAACGTGTTCCAAGCTGATATCAACTGTCAAGATTTTATATCTGCTGTTGCCTATTTAGGACCAAGTTATAAATCTGAAGTCTCTCCTGAGCTTACGCGCCTGACAGGGCTCGATAAAAGCTTTTATAATCAAGTTCGATAAAGAATCCGAAATCTCTGTTTTGTGATTTTTTTTTTATTTTTTTTTTTAGCTTACAACGATCTTCGTAAAGAACATTTCTTGCCTTGATGTTTGCCAATACTTATCATTTTTAAAAAGGAATAAATAAAAAGCTATGCAAACTCTTACTTCTTGGATGGAAATTACTGTTAAGAAAGGAGTCCGTGAGTGAGATGTCTTCATAGTGGCATTTAGAAAGAACAGCCATGAAAAGTCAGAAGATGGAATCCTGAGTGACAGCCATGGTCTGCTACGGATGGCGTTCACAGGAAACAGAAGACAGGCCATCAGCTGCAAGTCTTAGAGAAGACTCCCCTTTGCTTATTTGCATTTAATCCCGTCCTGAGATGGACAGCCATGTGCCCATCCTTCCAAATGATCCTTAGGTAGAAAAAAGGCACTCGTTTCACCTCCACGCCTGTTTTGGGTGAGCTCCTTTCTTTAGAATGAGCAACTTAGAGAAAATTAATAAAAGATATTTTTATCCAAACAAAGGAACGCTGAGTTCTCTGTGTTTTCCTATCTGTAAAAAAGAGACTGAATACATAATCTATATACATATATGTATGTATATACACATATAAATGTACACACATTATATAAACATGTGCCCTGTGTAACATGTAGCAAAGTTAGGAAGATAAGTGTGGGGAACAGTAAACAACAAATTCAGGACAGCTGTCACCTCTGAGGAGGAGAAAGGGGGATGTGATGAAGATGATACACAGGAAGCTTAGGTGAATGTGTAATGTCTTATCTGTTTATACTGGGTAGTTCACAAATGCTCATTATGTTATTGTCTATGCCTTTTTTTATTTGCACATCTGCCACATTTTATAATTAAAACAAAATGTTTTAATTTTTTTATTTTGAGGGTATGTTTATTGAAGTGGAGAGGGCTTGGAATAGAAGAAGCAACAGGAGAGAGTAGGCAGCGCTGCTTTGGCTCACTGAGAAGTCGGAGAAAAGGGGCCTTGGAGACAGGGTCAGGGGGGTGGCCCCAGACAAAGCTGCTGCTGTCCATTGCTCCCCTGGTTGCAAGTCTCATGGGGTTCCTTAGAGTTTACGAGATGTAAGGCTGAGAGGGAAGAAAAGGGGAGAGGGAAAGGTATGGGTGTGCTCCTGTCAGTTAAATACCCATTAATAAGTATTAAATTATATATTCTTATAATTAAATAAAGTATGTAGAAACAAAAGTAAGAAATACTTATCATTTATTACATCTTAATTATTTTACTACACTTTACTACTATCTATGTTCTTGAAGTTCTTTAAAGCAGTTGTATCCGCATGGTAGATATTCTATATAATGCAACTCTGCATTTGGTGACATCTTGTTCATTGCTTGAAAATGACCATGGTAGGAGTACTTACACCATGAAAATTGGCAGATGTTACTAATCAGGGCTTCCTACTCTCCTTTTTTTTTTTTTTTTTTTTTTTTTTTTTTTTTTTTTTTTTTTTTTTTTGAGAGCCTGTGGTTAAACATTCACCAGGATACCACAGTGCAGACCACCAATTTCTTCAACAGCTTCTGTGCTCTAGCTTCATTCTGAACATCCTGAATTCTCAATCACCAAGAAAAACTCATAATTCATTCCCCCACTAGGTTTGGATGATGTCTACAAAACCAACTGAGCAGATTCTTGAGGTATCAGGCAATTGGGGAGCATTTTCAGGAGTGAGATGGTCTGTACAGCTCCAGACCCCAAAGTATTAATTGTCAATGTCCCTCATAGTCCTCTGCAAGGGTATATTTGATTGTTGGGATATTCCAATCCTGGATATCACATTGTCAGGCCAGATGCTTCTGCTTGGTTATCCCTGTTGTATTAATAATTCTCTTTCCTTTTTTCAGTCCTGACTTGTCTTTAGGTGGTGACTCCCTAGAGGCCTGAGACTTTGTTTTAGCAGAACGTAATGTGAGGAACTTTCACTGCAGTGGGAAGCTGGCCTGCAGAAACTCTGAGATGTGTAGACTTGCACATATGCCCAATGGCCAAATTCCCTGCTGGGTTGAAAGTGTGCCCTTTGGTGGGCAGCTCCTGGGCACCAGGAGTTTAGCCAGGAGCAAGCAGCAGCTGGTTGAAAAATTATGACCCTGCCCCACATCCCAGTAATGTCTGGGCCTGGGCCTCCAGCCCCATGAGCACCAGTTAGAGTCAGAGAGCAGGATCAGTTCTAAAGGGGTTGGAGGGAGGTTGGAAAGCTGCTGCTAAGAACTGTCAAAAAGATGTTCTCTCTTGAAGTGGATCCTGATTTTTTTTTCTCCTTCCCAGTTCCCCTTCAAGCCATTTCACAAATAAATTCCATGAAAGATGGAAGACAACCTAAATATCCATTATTAAAGAATAGATTAAGTATATTTATTTTAAGAAAGAAAATTATGGATCAATTAAAAATTCTTTCCTTTTGAATATTGTATCATGTCCATGTAATAATTGTTAGAAACGTAATATTAAAAGAACCTCACAAAACTGTAAATGCTCATGTTGTAGAGATCACATAGCACATGAGAAATCTACTTTCTATTATTTAACCCTGCATTTAAAAAAAAAGAAAAAGAAAGAAATTGTTTTATGTAGAACTAACTGTTCCGCTTGTGGTTTAGGGTAAAATTTCCAGTGACAGCTAATGGATTCAAAAAGTGCTGTAACTCAAACAATTAGAGGAGAAGGTAATATATTCCAGGAAACTCTGAGATGACTCAAAAAGTGGCTCTGGGGAAGAGAGAGACACTAATGTGAAAAAGACAAGAAGAGAGGCTGGCGGGGTAGTTCAGTTGGTTAGTGAACTCTCCTGATATGCCAAGGTTTCAGGCTCAGTCACCAGTTAGGCACATATAAGAACTCATAAATAAGTGGAACAACAAATTGATGTTTTATTTTTCTCTCTCACACACATAGAAAGAAATATTTT
This sequence comes from Pipistrellus kuhlii, assembly GCF_014108245.1. Lineage (NCBI taxonomy): Eukaryota > Metazoa > Chordata > Mammalia > Chiroptera > Vespertilionidae > Pipistrellus > Pipistrellus kuhlii. Next base: position 18,841,861 of record NW_023425404.1, on the reverse strand, counting down.
TAAACCAAGAGGGGAAAAAAAATTATGCCATGAAATGTGAGAGTGGAAAAAAGTCTTATATCTACCTTAGTATGTTTTTTATACAGCATGTAATTTTAAAGATGTACGTGCAACTAAAGTAATGTATAATTTAAGTTAAAAATCATGTTTTAGAAGACCAATGACATAGAGAAAAGGTCATGACAGTGATAAGTCAGTAAAAAAAGGTTGGTCTATAAAAACTATTTAACTGTAAAAATAAATACATATGAAAGAAAATTAAATGTAATCATTTCTCAGCCTTTTGGTTAAGATCAAATGTAGAAAATTAAATGTATATTGATCTGGAAGGAAAGTTACCTCAAAGAATCAATGGTTGTATTTGTACAGGTGACTTTTATTTTCTTCTTTATATATTTTTATAGTTTCCAAAGTTTGTACAATGAAGATTCATTACTTTCCTAACAGAAAATGACCTTGTTTTTTTTTTTAAAAAAATACAGTAACATATCTGCCAGTAGTCTTTGCTACCACCGTGCCCCACTGTGGATTTTCATAAGTACATTAGTGTAGAATAGAAATGAAAAAAATTGGTAACTTTTATTGAGTGTGAGTCATACACCCAAGCACTATGCGTGAATTAATTTAGGTAATCACCATGCCAGTCCTATGAAGTTGGCATGAATACTCTGATTTTGTAGGTGAGGAAACCAAGGAGCAGAGTGGTTTAATTCTTTGCCTAAATGACACAGCTAGTGAGTGGGGGTGCTGGCATTTATACCCATGCAGACTGACTGCAGAGGGTCACACTCTCAGCCCTGGCTCTCCGCTGTGCTGCCTCCCAGCACTCCAATGCCCATCTGGCAGGATTTCAGAAGCTGACAGGCTAGCCCATGGGAAAATTCCTAGCCAAGCATCGTAGGCAGTTCTGCACAAGCTCACACTTAATGAAGCTGGGCATTTTAATGGAGTGAATCAAGTTTCTTACCTGGAACTGTAATGATTGCACGAGTAAAGGGATGGGATGAGCTTGTTGAATGAAATGTATTTACCTACTGCTTAGGCAGGAAAGCTTCTAAGGAATGGGACAATTGGTGTGCTGGTTTTAGACAGTCTGTGAGGATGTGTCTGGGCTACTTCGGTGGCAGGAAGAGACCAAGATTATGAGAACTAACCAAACCAGGGATGGAGCACCAAAGGAGGGGGTTTTGAGTAGTCAGGGACAGCAGAATCTTAGGAAAAGGGGTAAAAAACCAGCTTTGTTCAGCAAAGGAAGAGCTGTTTTTTCTTTCTTTCTTCCTTCCTTTCTTTCTTTCTTTCTTTCTTTCTTTCTTTCTTTCTTTCTTTCTTTCTTTCTTTCTTTCTTTCTTTCTTTTCTTTTCTTCTTTTTTTTTTTCACTTATTGAGCATGTACTGTATCCTGGATATTCATAGTTGTTCTTTCACTTCATCCTCCCAACAACACTCTTTGATAGGTGTCCTGGTCTCCAGTTCATGGATGGAAAAGGGGAAGTTGAACCCGTCTGAGCTCACACAGCTACTGAGTGGTCAGGCCAAGATTCAAATTCTGGGCTTCCTGGCTCTGAAGTGTTTCCAGTGGTATCAGCCCATGTTCCAGCAGGAAATGCTCAAATGGAGCAATTGAGAAGCATTTAACAAAGGGGCTGATTACAAAGCTGAGCAGGTGATGGGGTTTAGAACATACTATCCCAAAATATAGCACCTTGGCATATTGAATATCTTAAGCTGAAGGATATTTTCCCATTGCTTTTCAGAGAGAATGGGATAGAGGGAGGGAGGGAAAGAGAGAGAGAGAGAGAGAGAGAGAGAGAGAGAGAGAGAGAGAGAGAGAGAGAGAGAGAGAAAGAGAGATATGAAAGAAGCACATCGATTGGTTGCCTCCTGCACCTGCCCCAACCAGGGCACAGGAAGCAAACTCAAAATTCAGGCACCTGCCCTTGACCAGGATTCAAATCTGAGGCCCTTTGGTGCATGGGCCAATGCTCTGGCCATTGAGACACATCAGCCAGGGCCTTTTTTCATTGTTTTGGTAATAACACCCTCAACCCCCCACTCCAATGGCTGCTGGCAGCCTGCTGCTCCGGTTGCTGGTGGTGAGAAGATAAATGCATCTGAGTGCCTGCCTGGGGATAATGCAGGCTCTCAAGAGGATCTCAAAGAAATGGCAGCTCTGAGGTTATTCATCTGATGGGAATAGGCTGGTGAGAGAAGGAAAGAAAATTCTGGTAGGGTTTTGGCCTGAATCCTGCAAATAATGGAATTTGGCAGCTCCCAGTGCATGGCCAATGAGATGAAAACAGGTCATTCACAGACCAAAGTCATAATTCCAGGGACCTCTACTCACACCCCCACCCCCATTGTGAGGATGGACACGTGGCCGGGCTGGACAGCCCCCAGATCTTGTGTGCTGAGTAAACTGTCCGGACTAGCAACCTGAGCAGCTGCCCAGGGCTTCAATGCTCTGCTATTGCCATCTTGAAATTCTTCATAATTTTTTTTAAGCAAAGGGCCTTGCATTTTTATTTTGCACTGGGACCTGCAGTTTGTAGAGCTGGTCCTGCCTATAGGGTATCAGAAGAGGAAACATTCCACCTGAATTCATTGGGCTAACAGGCCAGATGGGAAGGGAGAGAAACCTCCAAGTTGCAGCTCCAGTGACAGCAAGGAAAGCAGAGCAAGTGCCCTGGAGACAAGAGACGGCAATATTGGGGGAAGAAAAAATGTTTCTCTACCCTTCCAGGTGCTGTCAGTTGTTCTAAGAATTAAATTGACATGACACAGATTCACAAGAGAAAATAACCAAATTTGATTACGTATGTACGTATGTCCATACATGAATCATAAACCCCATATACACAATAAGTTCAGGAACAGAAGGGAAAATGATGCAATATGACATTCTGAGCTAAGGATGAGGGAGGTAAGGCACCTTGGGGCTTCGGAGAGTCACTGCAGGATGATGAGAAGAACAGCTGCTCAGTAATTAGCAGTTTGCCCTGCCCTATGCATAGGCCAAAAAAAGTTATTTCTGGTGATAGCTCTTACTATGGGCAAGGTTCCTAATATAAGTTCTTTAAGGGGAAGGTCAAAGTTATTTGCGCCCTAGCCAATTTGGCTCAGGGGATAGAGCATCGGCCTGTGAACGGAAGGTTCCCAGGTTCGATTTCAGTCAAGGGCACATGCCTGGGCTGTGAGCTCAATCCCATAAGGGGGTGTGCAGGAGGCAGCCAATCAATGATTTTCTCTCATCATTGATGTTTCAGTCATTCTCTCCCTCTCTCTTCTTCTCTGAAATCAATAAAAAAAAAATTTTTTTTAAAGTTGCTTGCCAACCTGCAAGATTTTGGTTGCCTTGGGCTCACAATAATCTATATACCGCAAAGGCACATCCTGGGTGACTTGTTTTGAACCCTTTCCAGCTTCTGTATCAACCCCTTTTATGAGAAAGCTGTGGAGGTAAACCCCAGACATGGGGTCAGGGGAGGATGGGGTGGTGAGTACAGCTCCACTCTTTGCCTGTCCATCTCCTTTGTTTTCTCTTTCGCTTTGTCCTTGGTTTCAATCCCAGCCTGGACTTGGGCCCGTTATTCACTATTAGAGTTTTCCTACCCAACATTTCTACTTGTTCTTTAAATTTCTTGTTTCATATTTCTTGTCTTATCTCTTTAATACTACTTGAGGCTTGTTTTAGATATTTGTCTATTTGTTCTTGTCCTAATCCTTTGGCTTCAGATAACACAAGTGTGGTTTGCTGTTTTTCTTCTGAGGGAGTGACGGTGCCCTGTTTGGAGGGAATACCGGCTGCTGCGTCTGGCATCGGATACAGGAAAGTGCTCAAGGCCAGGCCCCTATCTGAGTCATCGCTCCGGAGGTTTCTCATACCTTGTTGTTATTGTTGTTGATTCCTGGAATCCCTGTTTCCCTCTGTAGTTTCTCCAGCCTGGCTTTGGGAAAAGGAGCCAGCAGCTCTACTGGTTGGCCAATTTGGCAGACTCTGTAAGTCTTTCTGACTCACCTCTGTTTCTTGTGTTACCTATCCATACTACATTCTCCCTCACTTATAGGTGAAACCTATTTCATTGTAAGTTTTGAGGCATGGATATTTTTCTATAGCAACCAGTTCATTTCAATTTATTTTCAAATGGCCAATAACAAACAAACAGCCCTCGCTAGTTTGGCTCAGTGGATAGAGCATTGGCCTGTGGACTGAAGGGTCTCTAGTTCTATTCTGGTCAAGAGCACATGCCTGGGTTGCAGGCTCCGTCCCCAGTGGGGGTTCTGCAAAAAGCAACGATCAATGATTCTCTCTCATCGTTGATGTTTCTATCTCTCTCTCCCTCTCTCTCCCTCTCCCTCCCTTTTTCTCTGAAATCACTAAAAATATATTTTGGGCCCTGGCTGGTTTGGCTCAGTGGATAGAGCATCAGCCTGTGGACTGAAGGGTCCAGGGTTCGATTCTGGTCAAGATCATATGCCTGGGTTGCAGGCTCCGTCCCCAGTGGGGGTTCTGCAAAAAGCAACGATCAATGATTCTCTCTCATCGTTGATGTTTCTATCTCTCTCTCCCTCTCCCTTCTTCTCTGAAATTAATTTTTAAAATCCTATATAATAAACAGGTAATATGCAAATTGACCCTCATGCCCTCACAAGATGGCTGCCTAAGACCAGGTCAGCAGGGGGTTTAATGAGGGATGACCAAACGACTGAACAAGCAGGCTGCATGAGGCAACAAGGCCAGTAGGGGTACTAGTGAGGGATGACCAAACGACCGAACAACAGGCTGAATGGGACGACCAGGCCAGAAGGGGGGCCATTTAGGAGAAATCAGGCTGGCACACAGAGGCAGTAAGAAGTGATTGGGCTGGCAGGCAGGTGAACAATTGGGAGCCAGCAGTCCAGGATTTTGAGAGGGTTGTCCAACTGCCGGTTTAGGCCCAGGATCGAAGGGTCCCAGATTAGAAAGGTTGGGCTGAGGGGAACCCCTCCCTCTGTGCACAAATTTTGTACACCAGGCCTCTAGTATATATATGAACCTTACCCTACAAATGATCTCTTATCTCTATATCTCAAAAAATATATATTTTGGAAAAACAACAACACACAGAAAACTAATTAACTAATTAAATAAATAAATAAAACAAAGGGCCAACCAATCAACTGCAACTGCTATTTAGTTACAATCCCGATGGTGGAGGCTTACAAATAATGTATGTGTGGGAGAATGTGATCATTTATGAATTCTGATTAGTTGAACTTTCTTGCAGTCTGATTGGCCAAAATGTCAGGCAATTATGCAAGAAAATGTTCTTACTTTTTCGAGAGAGTGTTTAGGGGTGAAGATATTATGTCTATAATTTATTTTAAAATGTTTCAGCATTAAAGAAAGAGTTTAAAATAAGTATTATTATTTTGAGTAACCCAAATAGACAAAGACAGTAAATATCTAATTTGATGAATTCTGCAGAAGTATTGCTCATTTTTCCAAATGAGAAAACTGAGGCCCACTGGGCTTGTGACTTGCCTGGGGCTACATGTGAGATAAGATCTAAGTTCTATTGGGCACAGACCTAGGGCATTTTCTTCCTTCCTTCCTTCCTTCCTTCCTTCCTTCCTTCCTTCCTTCCTTCCTTCCTTCCTTCTTTCTTTCTTTCTTTCTTTCTTTCTTTCTTTCTTTCTTTCTTTCTTTCTTTCTTTTTTTAAAATATATTTTATTGATTTTTAACAGAGAGAAAGGGAGAGAGATAGAGAGCTAGAAACGTCGATGAGAGAGAAATATCGACCAGCTGCCTCTTGCACACCCCCTATCAGGGATGTGCCCGCAACCAAGGTACATGCCCCTGACCGGAATCGAACCTGGGACCTTTCAGTCCGCAGATGGACGCTCTACCACTGAGCCAAACCAGCTTCGGCAGATCCAGGGCATTTTCCACCCCAACCCACCCACTCCATTAGGAATCAAGGAGTCCAAGCTGACCTGCCCAGTTCAGCCATTTCACCTTCAGAGCCACTGTGGTTAAAATTAATAGGGTATCCACAACCCAGGGTGGCGGGTGGCTGTTCTTTTATTTATTCTTTCTGGTCTTTTCAATATGCAGGGATGGAGTATTACAAACCAGAGAAACTCACCTAAGCCCTGATATTAAGAGATTTTGCGAGGGCTCCATCACGTAGGCATGATGGGCTGATTGCCTGCATGGTTGATCTCAGTCTCCAGGTGGACTGACCCTGAGTGACCCAAAGCCAAACCCTAAATCATTTTGTTGGTTTTTCTGGTGTGGCCAGCCTCCACCATGAGTCACTTTATTACTATCTGGCCAGCCCAAGGCCCCCAGGCAAACAAAGATTGTCTCCTAGGAGCGAAGTGCAAAGTCCAGACTTCTTTTGGGGCAAGTAAGTTCTTCTTCACTACAGAGGTAGGAGCGTCTTAGGCAGTAGCATGGCTCTGAGAAAGGTTCAGGCAGGTGGATGGGGAGTCCTCCATTGAAACCTACCCATTGGAGAAGTCCTAGGTCTGGAAGGAAAGGTCTGCATTAGTACTGTCCACCCCTGATGCTGAGCATTGCCTGGCCGTAGGTCTGGGGAGAGTGGCATCAATATGAATGTGGAGGTGGATCCATCCGGAGGAGCAGTCATGGGGCCAAACCTGCTCCCCATAGCAGGACCCCTGAGTGGCACAGGGTGGTAGTGGGTGCAGCCGGCTCACTAGCTTTTAGGCTTGAATTCACTGAGAAGCTTCCTTGTCTGAAATGTCTGTCTCCTCTTCCTCTTCCACCCCAATCTCCTGCCTCCTGCAATATGAAAAAGGGCTAGGGCAGGGCTGCCAACCGGGCCAGCATGGACCGGGCCCTGCACTGCAGCTCCCCTCCTGCTGCTGTGCCGTAGGGCTCTGGGGCACAGACACCGAGGAGTAAGAACAACACAGGAAGGGAAGCGGTTGGGGTGTAGATTGTCTTCCGCGAGGGGTCTCTGCTGTGGCTTCTGCTCTGGCTGCTGCGCTCTTGGGTTCCCATAGCTTCGCCTCAGCCTCACCGGGCTGTGCTCCAGGGTCTGTGACTGGGTTCCTTGCTCTGGGACCATGAAAGGCACCCAGAGTGGCCAAGGAGGCGGCCAGGGAGCCTCCATAGACAGAACTGCTCTCCCAGACTTCTCAAGTCTTGTTGATTTCTCTTTCTTAAACTCCAAAAACTGCTCGAGCAAGACATCAGGTGGGGGAAACCAAGATTATAGAGAAAGTGTGGCGGGCAGCCAAGCAAGTAGAAGCAGGAGGTGGGATGACTCAGAACAGGATGTCAGCGCGAGGTGTGTGTTTTCCGCCCGGCACCCTGGGCCTGCCCGGGTCCCGGAGCCTGGTTCCTTCTTCCACGTCTGCTTTCACATTGCCTTAGTGCCTTCCTCTTTGGTGGTCAGATCCAAGCCCTGAGGATGGTGCACGGTGAGGACCAGTATTTGCAAATAAAATCATCCAGGCCTAGGCCACGCCTGCACCAACACAGTCCAAGGGTAGGGACAGGTGGCCTCCACAGCCAGAGGAGATGAGATCTAAATTCTGTTGGGCAGAGATCCAGGGCATTTTCCAACAGGACAGAATCCCACCCCTGGAACATTGTGAGCTTGGGGACATGACACTGGCCACGGACTTATATACGACTTCGCCATTGACTATTATTCCTTCATTTTCCTGATTCTCAGACATCATTGATTGTAAGGCCGATGGAATAATTGCTTTGAGGAGAGAAGAAGAAACATGCAGATGCACACATCAATCCAAACAGCCCTCTTGATCCCAGGACTGTTAACATGTGAAAAATAAAGGGCATCTTAAAAACAAAATGAAAAAAGAAAGAGCAGAATTTATTTTAAGAAAATTAGATAAAAGAAGGCTTTTTCTAATTCTGAGACTGAGATGCAAAACCAATACCAATATTTTTGAATAATAGCAGTAATAGGCTTTATACCATGTGTCATTGCTATTTTTTGAGAGGAAGAGGACATGAGTTGACCTGATAGATGCTCACTTAAAAGTGTGGTACATTGGTGACACTTCTATTTAGTAAGCTGTGCAGGGTTCAAATTGGTTACTAGATATTTGCATCTTTTAATTACACAGCCAAAATAAGAGAACTACAGGGTATTTCAGTTTTAGGATAAGAATAGCTAATGTTTGTGGAGCGCATTTTATGTGTAGGTGATAGGGGTGTCGAACTCAATCAGAGAAGGGGCCAAAATCTAAAATCCAGCCTAAATCACGGGCCGAATGGTTTACTGAACAGTCATAAACTGTCATTGTGATGGAAACGCAGCGGAGTGCAGTGATGACAGCGCGGTGCGGGCCACATTGCAAGGCCTGGCGGGACGGATTTGGCCCGCGGGCCTTGTGTTTGACACATGTGTTTGACACATGCTTGCCCTAGAGTCTAGGGCAAGCATGTCAAACTCAAAGGCTGACATGGGTCAAATAAATACATTGTAAGTTTATGTGGGCTGCAAAAACCCAAAATCTTCAATTTTCATAGAGAAGTAGTTTATTTTGATAGAAACATGCTGAATACAAAGGGCTGAAATGAATAATCATTAACATAAAATAATAAAACATTTTAATAAAAATCATTATTTTTTTCTTGAACATTACCTTACCAGTCACTGAATAACTGCACAAATAAATAAGTGTAACGCAAATAAACCTATTTTTCTTGTTTTCTGAAAGCAAAATATTTCCTGTTGTACACACCAAACAAGTCAGCCCAAGACTAATGACCTGGCAATCGGCTGCTAAAATATTTGCTGCTAGTATTAGTGGAGAGAAATGATGTGCCTGTATGTAAGGCGTGAAAGAGAAATGAATGCAACACGATTATAGTAATCAGTCATTAGTGAACATTATAGTTCATTATTAATAATTATGTATAACAGGATATTGTAAAAGTCAAGTTACAAAATTTTTTTTATTTATTTTTATTTTTTATTTATTTATTTTTAAAAAAATATATTTTATTGATTTTGTACAGAGAGGAAGGGAGAGAGATAGTTAGAAACATCGATGAGAGAGAGTTATCGATCAGCTACCTCTTGCACACCCCTTACTGGGGATATGCCCGCAACCAAGGTACATGCCCTTGACAGGATTAGAACCCGGGACCCTTCAGTCCCCAAGCCGACGCTCTATCCATTGAGCCAAACCGGTCCTGGCAAGTTACAAAATTTTTATTAAAACATTTCTTGCATACCATTATATTGGCGGGGCCACAAAAATATTCATTGTGGGCCGCATGTGGCCCAGAGGCCTGAGTTTGACATTCTTGCTTGCTCTAAGGACTTCACTGTATTAAATGGTTTAAGCCCATGGAAATTCTATGAGAAGGTGCTCAACCTAGAGAGGGAATCAACAAGGCACAAAGATTAAGCAGTGTTCTCTAGGTCTCACGGGTAGGATATAAACTTGAACCAGGTGGTGTGGCTTCAGAACCCACCTCTTAACTGCACTGTACAGCCTCTCTTCATGCAAAAGGGAAGGAAATAAGCCCAACAGAACTGAATGTTTCTAGTCATTGTCTATGGGCAGAAGGAAATGGTGGGTTGGCCTAACAGTAGTGGTATGCTGGTAAACTGCCCCTCCCCACAAAAAAAAAAAAAAAAAAAAAAAAAAAAAAGCCCTGCTTTATTACATTTGCCAATTTCCTTGGTGTAAACACTTTCATCTTGGCTGATTTCAAGATATCTACTATCTGATTTCAAGATATCTCCTATCTGATAAAATTCCAGAGTATTTAATAATCATCTCTCAGGAGTTGTTATGAGCCCGCTTCAGCCCAACAATGGCTGAAAGTCATTGTTCAAGTGGATCTGAAGTAGTTTGGCCAGTGTCAATGGAAGAACATCCAAACCTGTAGAGAATGTTTATGAGTTTATTTGAGCCGAACTGATGACATATGCTACGGAGCAAGATCTCAAATGCTCTGGAGAATAACAGCTTGCGTTTTCTTTTCTTTTTTCTTTAATATGGTTTTTTTTTTTACTATTATTTATTTCAGAGAGAGGAAAGGAGGAGAGAAATAGAAACATCGATGATGAGAGAGAATCACAGATCAGCTGCCTCCTGCATGACCCCTACTGGGGATCAAGCCCACAACCCAGGCATGTGCCCTGAGTGAAAATTGAAAATATAATCACTTAGTTCATGAGTTGACGTTCAATCACTGAGCCGCACTGGCTGGGCTGCAATTTCTTCTACGCATTTGAAATTAAGGAGTGACCATCAAGGTTACAGGAGGTGAAGAAAGCAAATGGGGATTGGATTACAGGATGGTTAACAAGATTATGTGCTCTCTTGAGAGTGGTTATGGTTTATTTCTAAGGTATGTTGCCCGGCCGGTGCAGATCAGTGGTTGAGGTTCACCAGAGGGTCATGATTCAGATTCCTGGTTAGGGCACATGACTGGGTTGTGGGCTTGATCCCCAGTAGAGGGCTTGCAGGAGGCACCCAATCAATGATTGCCTCTCATCATTGATGTTTCTATCTCACTTCCCATCTCCCTCTCTGAAATCAGCCCCCTCCCCCTCTCTGAAATCAATAAAAATATACTTAAAGAAAAATAAAACATATGTTAACCTAGATGCATAGAAACAATAAACAGGGCTTGCTTAAGGCAAAGATAAAGCTTTTGCTAAAAAAGTAATATGCGCTGAAACCGGTTTGGCTCAGTGGATAGAGTGGGGGGTCTCGGGTTCGATTCCAGTCAGGGGCATGTACCTTGGTTGCAGGCACATCACCAGTGGGGGTTGTGCAGGAAGCAGCTGATTGATGCTTCTCTCTCATCAATGTTTCTAGCTCTCTGTCCCTCTCCCTTCCTCTCTGTAAAAAAAAAAAACAATAAAAAAAAAAAAAGTTACATGCTTGGGGTGTGACTACTCACTATGACCTATCCAGTTAGGAGTTTATGATCAGATCACCCTGTAAGGTTACTTTTCACAGAGCCCCCCCCCCTTTTTTTTTTTTTTTTTTTTTAAATCCTCACCAGGAAGGTGTTGTGCATGAGGTTCAAGTAAGCCAAGCATGCATGTACAGAGCTTAAAAATGGTTTCTCTCCCTCTGTTCCCCACCTGCCAACCTGGGGAGCTAGCCCCTTGCTGGGAAGGTGAGTGCATGCTCGCCATGCTGCAGCTGGCCTCCCTGAGCGTCACAGGTGAAGCTGAAGACCAAAGTTCCCACTCCAAGGGAGGCAGTCGTCAGAATCATGCTCAAGGAGCACTTAGTGCTGACCTGAGGGCCTCCTTCTGGAAGCAGAGTGGCAGTGGTGAGATGAGATGGAAGGGAAAACAACATGAGGTTAAAAAGAGGGCAGAGGGCCTTTGAGGTGGTGAAGCTGAGGGTTAGGAGGAGGCAGGTGAGCTGTGTAACTGGAAAACACTTGAGTCGCTACCAGGACAGTTCTAGAAGCCAAGTCAGGAAGTAGGAGTCACTGCTCAGATGCCTCCAGGTGCCAGACAGGTTCGTGGGCAAATTAGACTCTGTATGATAAAAGAGAGGGGGATAGGAACTGTGGCAAATTGTGAGCAAGTGACAAAAGACTTTGAGATGTCCTTTTAAAAGATGTTTTCATTGATTTTAGAAAGAGAAAGGGAAAGGGAGAGAAACATTAAAACCTGTTAACCAGGGAATTCCCTTTTTAATTACGCAAATATAACGGGCGCGTACTCTTTCACTAGGACGTGTCAGTATGTCATGCCCGGAGGATGTAATTTCATATTATTATTATTTTTTATTTATACTTAAAATAAATGAAAAGACTATGAAATATATATATTTTTTGTTTATATATAAAGCAGAAAGGAAAATACAAAATTACAAACAAATAGAAAAGAATACCAACAAAAAAATGGAAATATTGAATTAAAAAATTATAAATTTTACAAACAATTATAAAGATTATAAAAAAATATATTTTTTTTATTTCAATACACAATAAAAAATATAAAAAAGTTAACAATTACAGAACAATAAACAAAAGCACACAAATAAAATAGAAATATTGAGTTTAAAAAATTAAAATATAGATATAAAAATTCAAAACTCAACTTCCATGTGATATATTTTAAAACAATTGTTGATACATAGTGCTACCTTATTATCTGGACACCAGTATGTAGATTTTTTCCTAACATCTTTTTTGTAGCAAACTCTGCATTTCCTGGATTTAGTTTTTCCTATATCGCTTTTCATTTGTTCTGGAAAATGCCTTTCAACTAAGCGTGATGGTTTAGATGTAGAGCTGCTTGTTGATGTCTTTGGGTGGGTTTTCACTATGTTGTTATCTACCAATTTCTCTACACACTCTATCAAAAAGTGTAATAGGTCCAAATGACCTTTATCTTTTTTGTATATAATATATGCATTGAAGCAGCACATATCAATTAATCGTAGAAAAAAAATTTTTATTACCCTATTACGGGCAGCCGTGTAGGCCACCATAACTCCATCTCCCAAATTTACGCCACCCATATTCTTGTTATAATCCAGGACAACATTCGGTTTTTCTTGCCTTCTTCCTCTCTTTTCAATCATTGTCTTTTCGTCATTATGAATAGAACTGAGCATCAATACGTCTTTTTTATCCTTCCATTTTAAAACCATAAGTTTGTCTTTGAATCTTATTATACGTTCATTTTTCTGTAATTTTTTTGTTTTTATTTCACTGGGGATTCTGACTGTTTATCCTCATTGTTCCAACAATGTCTGTATTGTTTTGACACAAGAGTTCAGCCAAATGAATTGATGTATAGAAGTTAACTAAGTAAATCCTATACCCTTTATTCAGTAAGTCATGTGTTAACTCCAAAACAATTCTTGTTGAACATGTCCACCACTCTCACTAGCGAAATTATACTGATTCCCTCCGTGTCTTAAATTCATGTTGAGACATGTATGGATGACTAATACCTTTCAGGGCGCAACATATATTTCAAGGACGTATTCATATGTCCTACCCGTACTCGATATTGTTTACGTTTGACGTATTTATACGTCCCACTCAGATAACAGGTTAACCAGCTGCCTCCTGCATGCCTCCTACTGGGGATCCAGCCTACAATCCAGGCATGTGACCTGATTGGGAATCAACTGGCAGCCTCTTGGTGCATGGGCTCAACCAACTGGGCCACACCAGTCAAGGCTGTTTCTCTTCCTTCCTTCCTTCCTTCCTTCCTTCCTTCCTTCCTTCCTTCCTTCCTTCTCTCTCTCTCTCTCTCCTTCTCTCTCTCTCTCTCTCTCTCTCTCTCTCTCTCTCTCTCTCAATATAGACCAAACAGAATAGGTCCCTAACTTGGATCCAGGCCTCTGCTTTGTGAGTTCTGTCACTAAGTCTGTCTTTACAAGCTTTTGAAAGCCAGACTCATCTGAGCAGTGGGGCCCCAGGGGTGGGCAGGCAGTGGAATCTACCCATCACAATACAGGCAATAAAGGGGTTCATTATCTGTGGCAAATTTTAAAACAATAATAAAACAAACTAAAATCCAGTCTGCTTTTTATTATCAGTATGCATTGACAATTCTGAACAATGTCAGTGATAAAAATACCCTCCTTGAAAAAAGTCTTTTGTTGTCCTAAGTTCTAAATAATTGCTCTGGTTGTTGTTGAGTTTTAATAATACATATGCAAGCTTCTAATGAACACATTTTAATAAATTATCTGTTCATGAACATTGTATTCTACATGAAAATTAATTTGAAATTTAGCCCTTGACTCAAGTGGACTCACTGCAAGCATTTCTTTCCAGAACAAGTACCTGAGGATCTGGAACCCTTTGGTTCTGAACCCTGTGGAACCATGTATTCCGTGTGTGAACAATAAATGCAAAATACGCAACAACGGAACATGATTGTAAACATGAGGGAACAGAATAGGAGTCAGTCAGTTCCTTTTTGTGTTCCACGTGATCACACCAGAGGAACTCAGAAGGACAGTGTTTAAATGCTGGATTGTTTTCATTAAGAAGGGAGCACTTGTTTTAAAGCAACATACCAAATCATTCCATTTTCACTGTCAGTCAGCCATTTTCTCTGAAGAGAAGCTTCAGAAATTTACCAACTATAACAGAAATCCATGGTGAATTTTCTGTTGAAGAAATTTTAACAGAATTTTTTTTTTTTTTTAACTGTGGAGACGTTTGAAAAGCAGCTAGAATTGATTCCATAGAAACAAATACATGGACAACATTGCAACTTCTGAAATGAACCATGACGTGGAATTTTTATGAATCTCCGACAAACTTATTCTTGTGTTTAAGATTTCCTACCTGTCTGTTGGTTCCTGTAAAACAATTTTTTTTTTTTCTGAATGAAAATTAACTAAGAATGGAGATAGATCAACACACTGCCTATTGAACATAAATATGTGAAGATCAGTCTTGACAAAGTCATTAACAAATTTGTGGAGGTTAAGCCTGGAAAATAGAAAATGTAATAGTATTCATTCCTTCAACAGACTGATTGATATGTAGGTATCTTTGTCCTAGTTTCTCAAAGTATTGATATAATTAAAACATACAAATCCGTTACTTTTTCTATTTTTTATGTTTTCACACAGACTTAGTTATTGTTGCTGGCACGATTACATATACGAGGCTCAACAAAAGAAAACTTTTATTGTCTGCATTCTTTTTCTGGCCACTAGTATCATGTTTCATTTCATGATTGCTGCTGAAAGTTGTCATGTTGAGGAGAGGGATGTTAAAAATGATCTACCCATGGTGTCCTGGTATTTATTGAGGTATTCTATTTCTCCTACCACTGTTACTACCACTGTGATGTCCCCTGTTTCCTATTTGGCGTGTTCCTGTGAACACACCAAAGTGCCATCTAGAAGGCTTACCACATCCGCCCTCAAAATGACAAGGGGGACCGACTCCTCTGTGGCTACCTTGGCCTGGTCACACAGAACCCTGCAGGTGAGAGGCGGAGAGCAGGGGAGAGTTTATGAGGAGACCTGGATGAGGAGACACCTGGGACAGTGGGACAGGAGGAAGAGAATGGTAGAAGGGGAAAGGTCTGGACCATCGGCAGAGAGGAGGGCCTGGTCCCCAGGGACAGGACAGGCAGCGGTGTTAATCCTCCTTTTACCGGTTTAGCACGGGCGTCTAGAAGTGTTGTGTGCCAGGGAGAGCAGGGAAGCAGGGTACAGATACTCCAAAGGCAATGGATTTCTTGGAAGCTATCAAAGGTATTGATTTAAGTTGTGACAGGCTCAAGGACACAAAGAGATTCTTTCTAAAGGAAATCAAGACGTGGGGTGGTGAACACACAATACAATATACAGAGGATGCATTATAAAATTGTACACTTGAAACAATTTTATAATTTTGTAATTTTATTAACCAATGCCACCCCAGTAAATCCAATAAAAAAGTTAAAAACAAAAACAACAACAACAACAACAGCAGCAACAACAAAAAACACAAAAGGAAACCAAGCTACTTCTCCTGCTTTTCATAGAGGCAGGGATCTAAATCTACTGAGGTGAAAGCACCTGGTCTCACCTGTGGATGAGCAATCTGGGAAGTCCTGTAAAATTTATTGACTGGAATTACTTAACCTACTCTGACCAATAATAAAACAACGAGGCCCATCAGTCAGTCCCCAGGCCTCCCAAGAGAATGCTTACAGGGCGGATTGATTCCTCCTCAGAGAGAGCAGTTAATGGGGAGAGCGCTGAGGGGGTCAGGACAATAGATGCTCACAATGACATTCGAGGACAGTGTACCAGGGAAGCACTTCTCGCTTACCAGGGCCCAGGAGCTCTCTGGGAACAGGCTGCAGAGAGCTGGACAGTTCCATCCGGAAGGTGGTGAGAAGCTGCCAGATTTGTGTTTGCCAGGTGAGAAAGGGTAAGAGAATTAGGGTGTTGAGGCAGGGCAGCTAAGGAGGGTGTGCGGAGAGGAGCAGACAGCCAAGATAAGGAGCGGCCAGCACCCCTGCCTTGAAGTCTGGAGCAGGGCCCTGTAGAGGGTATGCTGTGGGCCTGCCTTTGCCAACTGGAAGGACATTGGAGGAGTGACTCCGTCCAATTCACCAAGCATTTCTTGTGCCTTGGGAAGTACGACATGTCCTTACTGGAGGCTATTTGCAGCCTTGTTGAGAGACAAGATGTTCCCACTTGAATGAGATAATGACCTGAGACCTTGGATGGTGAAATGCCAAGTCAGCGGCACACGTTCCGAGTGCCATAAGAATCCAGAAAAAGGGGTGCTCTGTGAGGGCTGGAGGGTTTGGAGAGGACCTCAGAGAAAAGTTAGACTTGAACTAGGCTGTCCTTGTCTAATCGGGCAATTCCTGAGAGGCGATTGTTAAACATTCAGGAATTTTATCAGCTAGTTAATATCTTGAAATCAGCCAAGGTGGAAGTGTTTACACCAAATACTTACACCAAAAACTGTCAAATGTCGTCAACCAGGGTGCTTTGCTGGGGGTGGGATGCGGGGGTGGGGTGGTGAGGGGGTGGGGGAAGTGCAGTTTAATAGCACACCTCTTCTGTTAGCCCAACCCAACATTGCCTTCTGCCCACAGACAGTGACTAGAAACTTTCAGTTCTGTTTGGTTTATTTCTCTCCCTTATGCTTGAAGAGAAGCTGTCTAGTGCAGTTAAGAGGTGGGCTCTTGAGCCACAGCCCCTGGATTCAAGTCCACATCCACCTTGTGGGACCTTGAGCACACTGCTTAATCTGTGCTGCAGTGATTCCATCTCTAAGATTGAGGCAGTCACAACACCTTCTCATAGGATTTCAACGGGCTTAGACAAGTTAGTGCACGTAAAGTACACAGAGCAGTGCCTGCACATAAGAAGCTTTTATTATTCTAAAGTCGAAATATTCTTTAGTTCTCTTGTACTTAAGGACCCTGAGATAAACAGTGGTTAAATGGGTGAGCTCTGGAGTCAATGTTTGGTGTCTAGCCTGGGCTCTACCAATCACTATCTGTATGGGCAAGAGACTTAACATCTACAAGTCTTAGGCCCCTCATCTATAAAATGGGGATAATCATAGTACCTATACAGTAGAGTATTTGTAAAGATTAAATGAGACTAATGTCCGTAAAGCACTTACCACAGTGCCCAGAGCAGAGAAAGCGTTCAGTGAATGATTATTATATTTGTAAGTGGTGATAATCATAGTATTAGGTCTAGTAATAATTAATGTCGTTTGCTAATATACTTTTTTAAATCGAATTTATTTAAACAATACAACAAAATTTAATCAACAATATAGTTGCCGTTGTTTTCTACTACTTGTGCCCAATGCTCAGGAAGCATTTTAATCCCTCTGTTGTAAAATTCTTGTGATTTTGATGCAAAAAATTTGGTCAATGCATTTTTGAGGCATTCTTCATTATTAAATTTTTTTCCAAGAAGAAAGTTTTGCAAAGAACGAAACAAATGGTAATCGGAAGGGGCAATATCAGGAGAATATGCAGGTTGAGGGAGAACTTCCCATTCCAACTGGCACAGTTTTTCAGCAGTGATTCTTGCAGTATGCGGTCGTGCGTTATCGTGGTGAAGAATTACGCCCTTCCGATTAATCAGCGCAGGTTCTTTTTCTCTTAAAGCTTGGGCTAACCTTTCCAATTGGGCACTATACACTGCACTTGTAATGGTTTGGTTAGATGGTAAAAGTTCATAATGAAGAATTCCTTTAAAATTCCACCAAACACACAACATCACTTTTTTCGCATGCAAGTCAGGTTTTGGCGTGGGCTGCAGAGCCTCATTTTTGTCCAACCATTGAGGCCGCCTTTTCAAATTAACATACAGCACTCATTGTTCATCTTCGGTAACAATTTGCTCTAAAAATGGCAAACGGTTTTGACGAGAGAGGAGCGAACTGCAAATTGTGACTCTTTGACTACGGTTGTTGTCGGTCAACTCATGAGGAACCCATTTTCCAAACTTTTGGACTTTGCCAAGTGCACGCAATTGATTGGAAATTGTTTTTTGTGAACAATTTAAAGTTGTCGCAAGCTCTTGTTGGGTAATTTGAGGGTTTTGCACCAAAAGAGCTTGAAGAGTGTCTTGATCAAAATTGGACACACGGCCTCTACCACTCTTGTCATCTAACAAAAAATTTCCCTCGCGAAATTTCTCAAACCAACGCTGGCATTTTCTGGCGCTAACTGCATCTTGACCAAGAGCACTACAGATGTTTTTTGCAGCCTCACTTGCTTTTCTTCCTAATTGGAACTCGTAAAGCATGCAGTGCCGAATATGCTCTTCATCCGCCATCTTCTTAGCCCTAGTTTTGCAACAAAAACCAAACCAAACACAAACTTTTTCAAGCAAAACTTGTTAATTGCACTTCACACGTTCTGTAGATACCACGTGTTTGAAGGTTATGTCAATACAAGTCAACGCCAAGCAAGATTTTAAACGAATGTTTAAAAACGACATTAATTATTACTAGACTCGATATTTAGACTTCCACCAGCTTCTGGAGTGCTCTGGTTCCTTAGTCTGCTTGAAGGAATAAAGGACAAGAAGGAATTCTATCTCTATCTTGAGGGAGGTGACATGGGAACCATATTCAACATTTGAACTTGCTTTCTCCCAATGGAAAGAACTTCCATGAATTTAATACTTTTCCTTCTCGGGTCCAGCATGTCCTCCCTGGCCAGTTGTCTCTCCTCCCAGAGCCCATTCAAGCTTCCTTCCTCCTGATGTCTTCCCTTCAGCTCCGGGCACCAGGCTTTCTCCTTGAGTCTGTTGCCCTTGCCTCTCTGTGGGCGTGAAGTCTCGAGGCTGACATCTGTCTTGTTAAGTCTCTTTTACTCCTGTGCTGCATTTCCCCAATGAGGTTAGTGTTTCTCAAGAGTAGGAACTGAAAAAAATATATATAGGTCCATGTCCTCCAAAGACCTTAGAAGAATTGAATCATGTTGCGGCTGCAAACTTTGTTCTTTGTTGAGATTGAAGGGTCTGAGCTCTCTCTGCTATCCCATCCATTCTTTTTTTCTCCAAGTCCATGTCTGTTTCTCAGTCCCTGGAATCCAGGTGCACTATGAGATTCTGTTCTGGATCTCTGTGAACTTCTCAGGATGCCTGAGCCCTATGGGTGAGTGGGAACAGTGCCACTCAGACCCGGATTTTGATCTAAAATCCTGCCTGCTTGGGTTCACAGAGAGGTGGCCATTGTAGTGCCAAATGGGTCCTAATAAGTTTCCAACAGAGAGATCTGAGCCCACTCCAACATGACAGTGAGACAGATTGGGGTCTGAGCTGGGAGGATGGAGAATGACACGGCCTTCTTGCTCTTTTTGTGGCTCTCCTTCAGGGCTGGGAATCCATTTTAAGTCACTTTCTGTATCTTGGTTTTCAATAATCACCGGTCTGGGTAGCAGATTATTAGAATAATTTCTGTTCCTCCCACTGCTGTTTTGTTTTCTAACCTGCAGGGGTGGGATTATATGGAGATACATTGCTGGGTGATGAGAGACAGGCCACCGAAAGAGAGGACAACTGAATGGGGATCACCTTTATCAGAAATAAATCATCTTCAACATCATGCAAGCACAAGTGCATGCAGGCCAAGGGAAACCAGTCATATGCAGGATGATGCAACTGAGGTCTGGCCTAAGTCCCTGCTTCTTTAAGGAGAGGCATTTTGGCCCAAATGTCATGCGGATTGCTCTGTACATAGGCCCCCATTGCTGGCTGATATTTCTGCAGCCCATGCTAGCTTCTTTGAGTGACATGTGTGTTCTTACCTAGAACCTGAAGGGCATGGAGAGGAAGCCCAGGCGCCCGCTGAGGAGTGAACAAGGGCATACCACAGCTGGCAGGCAGCTAGTTTAGTGCCTGCAGAACAGAAATAAATGACCCCCAACTTTTATAGGACCTCCCCCGAAAGCACCATTGGAGATCTGGCAGAAATATATGGAGGAGAGAATGAAGCTTTGAGTTTTGACTTTGAAGTGGTCTAGAGAATAAATAGGTGGAAGAAACTCTGAGATAGTCCTTTGGGGATCCAAGAGAGACATAGCTAGAAGCACTGGCTCCCCATAGCAACAATTATCTAAAGGGACTCCTAACCCTCTGTAAGGTGAAAATAAAGCCATCACTAGTGCAATACCAGAGTACCTTGGGTGATATTTACAAACACCTTTAGAGCTGGGAAAAGGAGTTAGGGTTCCTTACTCATCCTCTAGCTAGTTTTCTTTGATTTTCTCCCCATGCAGCAAAGCTAATAAGCCCCCCAGAATGGGGGCAAACGGAAATTCTGAAAGCAGGGCTTTCACAGAGTTGGTAGGGATTAGTTGGGATCTTTCAGAGGTCAAGCAATACATGAACCCTCTTTATTTTTGAAATGTTCTTCGTATATTAAAAAAAAAAAGTAGAAATGTTTTCAGAACAGAATTTTTAAAAGGGCGATATTTTTTGAAACCTTGTATTTAATAAAATTGGTATAATTTAACACCGAAGGCACAGAGTTATTAACAAGATAATTATAGAACTTTAAAAAATATTAATTTATAATGTACTATAGGCAGTCAGATTTGGTAAGGGGGACACATTTTAACTTTACGAAGAGCATTATCTTTCAATGTTGCTATAGAATGCCTCTAAGACTATATGTATAACCTAATTTGGAAATGAGTCAAATCAAAATCGAGGTCTTTGGTTGAACTGGGATAAATGGAATAAATAGTTTCCCACATACTCCTCACCCCCACCAGCCTGTGATAGCCCTGGGATTAGTATAAGTAAGTAGTCTATATAAGTGTAGCATTTTATGATGATTCAGAAGTCTTAGATAATCTTCTATAATAATAAAAGCATAATATGCTAATTAGACCAGATAGCCAAACGACCTTCTGGATGAAGCTGTGGCAGCAGAGGCTGAGACAGAGACAGTTAGGGGTGATCAGGCAGGCAGGCAGAGTGGTTAGGGGCGATCAGGCAGGTAGGTAGATCGCCCTTAACCACAGGCTGAGAGACCACCCCTCCCCCTTGCACGAATTTCATGCACCTGGCCTCTAGTATATAATATATCGATAATAAATACTTGATCCCCAGCCATGGTTGGGGCTCACGTGGGAGGCAACCAACCAATGACCAATGTATCTCTCCCACAATCGATGTTTCTCTCTCTCTCTCTCTCTCTCTCTCTCTCTCTCTCTCTCTCTCTCTCTCTCTCTTTCTCTCTCTCCCCTTTCCCTTCCTCCATTTCACTCCCTCTCTCTCTCAAAAAAAAAAAAAAAAAAAAAAAAAAGGAAAAATAGGGGGCAGGAGTGGGCTGGAGGGGGGTCATTGGGGGAGAGAGGGGAACATATATAATACTTTCAACAATAAAAAATTATGTATTAAAAAGAGGAAAAATAAAAAAAATATCCTGGAGTGAAGATTAACAACAACAATAACAAAAGCCTGAAAAGACTGAGATAAAATACTAAATGGAGGGAAATCATCTTACCTGCCTGCCTGATTGCTCCTTACCAATGTATGTGTAGAACACACCTCTTGTGAATTACTTCGGAGGTTAGGGCCTCACCTACCCTTCATTCTGGCTGTGTGCAGTTCTGTGTGATATCAGCCAGTTCTCACAGGTATGCTGAACATGACCCACCTCAGGTCCTTTCTGTTCTTGGTTTTCTGTCTTCAGATATCTGAATGACATTGTGAATGGTTGGCACTCATGCATGGGCAACACAGACATCATGGGGAGAAGCTTTGCAGAGTGGTCTGGGAGGGGGGGGGCGGGTAATAGAGAACTGTTGTCCCCTTTCTTCCTGCTTTGGTTGGTGCTGAGATACCTTTCAGACAGCAACTCCATGATCTCCAGGGATGGGACAGCAAATCGCTTGTAGACAAGGCCAACTCCATAACTCAGCTCTGCACTGCGTCTTTTATTTTTCTCTTCACTCTACCACTTCCTCGCCTCTGTTCCCTTCATTCTCCAGGAAAGAGCTTGCAATTAGGCCTCTGTCTTAGGCTCTGCTCTCTGCAAAATCCAAAACCTTTTCAATAGAATTGATGGTATACTTGATCTTCCTCTACTATTTTTTTTTTTTTTTTTTTTTTTTTGCAGCTGGTTTTTTAAAAACCTAAACGCAAGATTTAATATGGAGATTTGTGCCATCTATGAAAATGTTTTTAATTCTGATTTTGTAATTTAACAGTGTTAGCTCTTCTTTCTAGCCTTGAGTTATCTACAAATTTGTTCATAAAATTTATTGGCTGTTTGAAAAAAAGCCATCAACAGCCAACCTCTGTAACCTCATTCATGCTTCACTCTCCTTGATAATGACCCTCTGGCAGCTTCACCTCCTACAAGAACACACATGGACCAAGCTCTTCCCGCTCAGGGCACTCCCTGTTATTTCTGCTTGGAATCCTCTTCCCTCAGGCTCTTCACATGATTATCTCTCTATCATGCCTTGGGATGCAGCTTAAATGTCACTTCTCAAAGAGGACTTGCATGGCCACTGTGTTTCTGTCATGGCTCTTATCCCAATCCACGGGGACCATGGACCCACCCATTTTTGTTTGCTTTTATTGTTCATTGCCCTAATGAGAATGAAATCTCTGGGAAGGCAAGGATGTTGTTTGTTTTCTTTGCTGCGTCATCCCTAGTACCTAGCCCAGGTCCTGACATCTGACAGAAGCTCAATAAATATTTGACTTCTCCTCTGCATGTATGTCCTAGATCCATCCCCTCTACTCATCTACTCATAGGCACATGTTAGGCACTCAGTACAAGATTGTTGACTGAATGAATCATTTTGCAGAATGAATGACTAAAGTAATACAGCATTTATTAACAGAAAAAATGAGTTTAGATCTTTAGCAATGTCTAAATAACTTTTTCTAAAAATATATTTTATTGATTTTTCTTTTTACAGAGAGGAAGGGAGAGGGATAGAGAGTTAGAAACATCGATGAGAGAGAAACATCAATCAGCTGCCTCCTGCACACCCCCTACTGGGGATGTGTCTGCAACCAACGTACATGCTCTTGACTGGAATCAAACCTGGGACCCTTGAGTCCACAGGCCGATGCTCTATCCACTGAGCCAAACCAGCCAGGGCATGTCTAAATAACTTAAAAGATCAATATTCAACTTAGCTGATAGATATAAGACAACTCTGTAGGTAGAGATATATGGTGGCTATCTAACTGTGTAAGTGATAGAGGGAAGAGTTCTCTTCCATCCTCTGTCTTCTAATGGAAGGCTCAACAGGGCAGTGCAAATGGAGAAAGGAAAACCAGTGAGAGACTCCTCAGCATTTAGATAATGGCAGGCCTTGCCTTAGAGATGAAAAAACTAAGGCCAGAGTCATAACTTTCCCCAAACTCTACATTCTTCCCTCTATGGTCTGGGGCATAATCCTCTACAAAACACATCCAGATAACTTTCTCACAGTCAAACAAAAGTTCTTATCCTTTCTTAGAATTGCATTCTGGAAAATTGGCACGCAATAATAATGCCAGCTGGAAGGTAGAGGTGGTCACCCAAAGGTAGAGAGCAGCTGGGACCTGGCCAGGTCAGAGGGATGGGTCAGTGAGGGGTCTCTAGGGAGGAGAGCCCCCCAAACAGGGCTCTGTCTCAGAATGCCTCATTCTTGTCGGCTGGGCCCCCATGAATAAAGTGGTTGTTGCTGAAAAAGATACATTGCTTAAAACCTCAGATGTAAGAGCAACTACAAATCCAGTATGGTTGGCAGATCCAGTCAGGTTATTTATCTCAGATTCAGGAGTTTGAAAATCTAGGGCAGCTCCTTGAAAACCCAACACTGACAGTCCTTTTGTTGGACCTGGCCAGTGTTCTCCCACAGGAATTATTAACCTGGACTTTGTGGTCTACCAGCCACTGCAACTGGCTGTAAAGTTGTGTGTGAGGGTGGGAATTGGGGGATGTGCTGATATTTTCAGTTTCTAGAGAGGCAGCTCATTATTTTCCGCTGTCCCTCAGAGGGCCTCATAATTCAAAAAAGTAAGAGCCCGGCTGGCATGACTCGGTGGTTGATTGTTAACCTATGAACCAGGAGGTCACGGTTCGATTCCTGGTGTGGGGCTTGCAGGAAGCAGCCGATCAGTGATTCTCTCTCATCATTGATGTTTCTATCTCTTCATCTCCCTTCCTCTCTGAAATCAATAAAAAAAAATATATATATATATATTTTAAAAAAGGTTAAGAAAGTACTCTAAAAATGTCCCCACACGCCAGGCCTGCATGGCTGTCTTTGGGAATGTTGGAAGAACTACAAACTGCAGGCAAATGCTTTCAGGAGAAGGAACTGCCACTGCCAGAGTGAAGAATGAGAATAGAGAGACATGTTTAGGAAAAGGAAACCTAAGAGAAGCAGACAGGAAGGAATGAGTCCCAACTTTCTCCTGCAGCTTTGCTGTCTCCCTCTGGTGCTTCCCCTTGGAAGACCTAACCTGGAGCCCGCTGGCAAAACTACAATGTTTGCTGAGTCCCAGCTCCAGCATCACACTCAAGACTGGGTACAGATGGGTAGGTTTGGAGCTGAGAGACAATAAGTTCAGGTCTCCTAAAACATACTTACTGTAATATTCACAGCCATTATCCAATCAATTCATCCAGAGGGAGTCAAGCTCTTAATAGATTTATCATTGGGTCTGGGAGGAAGGGGCACATGTAGTGGATTTTTATTTTATTTTTTATTTAAAAAAAATATATATTTTATTGATTTTTTACAGAGAGGAAGGGAGAGAGATAAAGAGCTAGAAACGTCAATGGGGAGAAACATCGACCAGCTGCCTCTTGCACACCCCCTACCGGGGATGTGCCCGCAATCAACGTACATGCCTTTGACCGGAATCAAACCTGGGACCTTTCAGTTTGCAGACCAACACTCTACCACTGAGCCAAACCGGTTTCGGCTATTTTATTGATTTTTTACAGAGAGGAAGAGAGAGGGACAGAGAGTTAGAAACGTTGATGATGCGAGAGAATCATTGATGAGCTGCCTCTTGCACACCCCCTACTGGGGATGTGCCTGCAACCAAGGTACATGCCCTTGACCGGAATCGAACCTGAGACCTTTCAGTCTGCAGGCTGATGCTCTTTCAACTGAGCCAAACCGGTTTCAGCTATAGTGGATTTTTAAACCGAAGTTTGGGTCTTGCAGCAATGAGAGCAGTGGTAGTTCTCACCATTTTAATTCTTGGCTTCTAAGTGGGGTGGAGAGCAATGAAAACCTCCTGGCCATGACTCCACAGTGGCTGTGGACACTGGCTTATTTATAGTTGGTGTCATCTCTTCAGTGAAGTGTTCTAGGATCCTGAAACAGAGTCTAGCTCATAAACCATAGTCCACTCTTTCCTTGGGCATTAGGAAACCTCCTAGTATTGGAAATATAAATGATCCTCATTCTGAATAAGCATGACTCATGGAATGTAATCGAAGTAAATTTGTTTTGGTCTTCCACTGTCCTTTCTAATTTAGTCAGGGGAGTGAGCTTTTCCCCGGCCCCAGATAAAATTAAAGGAAAATCCATGAGTTACTGGTCATACTACATAATACCAATAATCCTCTGGTCACTTCAAATCACACAGTATAAATTTAATAACTAAAGTATTCAGTCTTCATAACGCCTTACTTTGAGGTTGAAGCTTCCCACCCTTACACCAAAGAAATTGGCAAATGTCATAAAACAGATCTTTGGTGGGGTGGGAAGGGGGAGAGCAGAAGGGTCCAGTTTACCAGCATATGACTGCAGTTTACCAGCATATGGTAACATTTCCTTCTGCCCACAGACCATATTATTTGGTTAATTTCTCTCTCTTACGTTTTAAGAGAGCTGTATAGTGAAGTTAAGAGGTGGGTTCTGGAGCCACACCACCTGAGTTCAAGTCCACATCCTACCTGTGGACCCTGAGAACACTGTTTAATCTGTGCCTGGTTGATTCCATCTCTAAGGTCAAGGTAGTCACAGCACCTTCTCAGAGGATTTCCATGGGCTTAAGCCAGTTAATCCATGTAAGGTACTTATATCGGTGCCTAAACATAAAAGGTGCTCAACAAACATTAGTTATTATTATTCAAAAGCTGAAATATCCTTTAGTTCTCGTATTTCGGATGTGTAATTAAAGATCCAAACATCTGGTAACCAATACACCCCCTGCACAGTTTGCTGAATGTACATATTACTGATATACCATCCTTTCGAGTGAGTGTCTATCAAGTCATGTCCTATTCCTCTCAAAAAAAAGAAAAAAGAAAAAAAGTAGCAATGGCACATAGTAGAACACCTATTACTAGTGTTATTCTAAAATGTGGGTATTTGTTTTGCATCTCAATCCTGTCACTGCCTACCCTATCTTGGGTGAGGCCCACATTTGGCCACACACTCAAATAGCCTCTGACGTGCCAAATTTTGGCGGGGCGAGGCGGGGCTGGGACACACACACACACACACACAAGCTTTCATAATTCCTCCTCTCAATCTTCTCTTTAATCCACAATCAAAGCCATAATCAGCCCATCACTGCCCTTTAGATTTTCTAGGTGGGAATTGGATACCTCTACACTGTGTTCCTTATGCTACCAGTTCCTTATGTTAAGCTCTCTTAGTGGACAAGCTGAATCTCCTTTTCTGAAGCTTGGAACAAGTCCCTACACTCCTTTCTCTACCCCATGTGTGGGAGTAGATTCACAGCATGCCAGAAACTTTGCTCAGAAATCCTCTTTTCTCATCTGCAAATTACCAGTCATTCTGTCACCATGAATGAGGAGTACGAGAATCATGGAACTGATTTTCTCTGCCTTCCTCTTTTTTTAAAATTCTCACCCGAATATATTTTTCCATTGATTTTAGAGATAGGAAAAGACAGAGTGTAATATTGATGTGAGAGAAACACATTGATCAGTTGCCTCCTGCACGCACCCTGATCAAGGCTCAGGCTGCGGAGGAACCTGCAACTGAGATACATGACCTTGATGGAATTGAAACTGGGACCCTTTGGTCTGCCAGCTGATGCTCTATCCATGGAACCAAACTGGCTAAGGCCCAGTACCTCTTTTTGGAATGTGATCTCTAGTGTCTTCAGGTCTTAGCAGGAACTTCTATTTAACCTCTTGATACATCTGTACTTTGAGAAACATGAATAAAGTAACTGGGTTGCTTATTAATCCAAAAGTGTCAAATTCTCAAAACTTCCAAACCTGAATCAAATGGCCAGAATGAGTCATTTTAGGACCATTAGGGACTGTTCAGGTAGAGGATCGATGCTGTAAAACTTCCCTCGGAATCATCTCAACTGAGATCACTCAACTGTTTCTAATCCCATGTATTGGTAGAAGGATTGAGAATTTGGATTGCTTCAGAGGACCATCATCCACCTCACTGGTTTGTATGAGGTCACATACCCAAACGTGTTGTGTAATTTTGTAAACTGGAAGGCAGGATGCACAGCCATGCATGGACTATCATGACTATGGATACTTTAAGGGAGCCTGGATTAGCTAGAATTTCTACAGACAGTTCCACACAGGCACTCACAGTTCAAAGAGGAAATACTCTTTAAAACTAAATCCAGAGCAAACAATAGGGCTGTTTGGCAAGTACTTCTGAGAAGAAGATTAATGAGCGTGTACATTAGCAACAAAGGGCGATTACTGAGGAGCTCGCAGGTGCAGCCCCACCCACACATCGATGTGCTGGCTTATCCCAGTTGTTCCCCAATGTGCTAATGGTTCCTGCTTCTTGCTGCCCTTAGTCATGCTCCGGCCCCTGCTTGAGCAGGAAGTAAATGAATGCCCCACCAGCAACCCTTCTCCATGCGGGGTGAGTGTGAGGTCCTCAGAGACCACTGTGACCTGTGTCTCAAACAATTTCCATTGTTTTCCACTGACTCCTCCTTCCCCATTGCGAGGTAACCTGCTCACTAACACCCTTTATTGGCTTCCTCCTTCCCTGCCTCCACTTCCCCATTCTCTCACTGAGCTTTCTGTAATCACCACCCAAATCAACTACTTGCAAGTCTTCTTTTGGGGAGGATTCGAGATAAGGCAGAGAAGTGTGGAAGGCTTGTCTTTGGCAGGAAATATAAATTACACTAATTAAAACAGTAACTACTTGGTAAATCTAGCTATTGGGTCCTAGTAGAAATTGTTAAGTAATAATAACTTGCATTTATTGATAGCTTACTTCATGACTAGCATGAAGCAGGAACTTTTCACAATGGTGACCAACGATGGGTCTTTGGAGTCTGACAGATAGGGATTTGACTCTTTAAATCTAGGGATTTACTGTTTCTACCTTTCTTTCTTCCTTAACTAACTTTGGACATGTTATTTAATCTCTCATCTGTAAAATGGAGACAATAAGACAATATGGCTCTGGTTGGGTTTTCTCAGTGGTTAGAACATTGGCCTGTGGACTATGTTACGAAGCGAGTCCCCAAGAGATGGACAACCGGAGCCAATTTGATTAAGCATGCTAGAATTTATTACAGATTCGAATCTGGACTCAAACCATGGCTGACGTAGCAGCCGGTAAACACCCAGGTAAGAGCCCCGATGGAGGGGCAGTCCCTCCAGAGCGCTCACACAAAAACACAGACAAACACACACCTACCGCGGCCAGTCAGGCTCTTCGGAATGGGGGTCCCTCATGGTCCTGGCTGGGGATTCCAGTCATGATCCCCAAGGACCACCAGGGAGCCGAGTCCGATGCAATAAACAAAAGAGCCATCTCCATGCTAGCATGGGCTATCCCACTCATGCCGGCAGCATGGCGGAAGAGAGCGAATTTCGCCCAGTCCAGGGGTTTTACTCAGGTCGGTGATGTCACTGCCTCGGCTAACCCTGATTGGCCCCTCAGGACTAAACTGGGGACAGCCCACAGGGTCGGTTCCCAGTCACACCCTACTTGACACTGGAATGTGGCCCCATCTTGCTCATAATACAAAAGCAGAACTAAAGGTTATCTACAGTTTCTACCCCCGAAGCCACTGAGTCAGTGGGAGTCAATCTCCTGTAACTACCCTATTGTTCAAGCAAGTAATCGAAGGTCGAAGTCAGATAGCAAGGTTAAAATTCAAACAGCAGTTTTTACCCTAGTATGAGTGCTACCATATTTCAGACTAGAGAGGCTTGGGTTCAATTCCCACTCACGGACATGTACCTCGGGTTGCAGGTTCCCCAGCCCCAGTTGGGGCACGTGTGTGTGTGTGTGTGTGTGTGTGTGACCAATCAATGTGTTTCTCTCACATTGATGTTTCTCCTCTCTCCCCGCATCCTCCCTCCCTTCTACTCTCTCCCTAGAAATCAATGGGGGGAAAATACCCTTGGGTGAGGATTAAAAAAAACCCCAAATAAACAAAAACCAATACAGTGGAAAGGGTTAAGTAAGGCCATGCACATAAAGTACTTTGCACGGTCCAGCACATGTAAGTGCCTAAAACATGGTAACTACTTTTATCACTATTGATTTTACGAGAGAAAGCCACTCTGAGCCTGTAGGGGAGAAAAAAAATTTCTCCTCTACTATTATAGGTTCTTTGGGCTGGTCTAACAATTAGATAGACATAAGAGAGATTAACAAGAGAAAAGTGATCAAATTCAATTACATTCATACCTATGGGAACTCCACCTACATGAGAGCCTGAGGCACAAAGGGGAAATGAAGCAGGAATGACATTCTGAGCTTAGGATGAGGTAAGGCACGTTGGGGCTTCAGAGCGGGGAAAGGTCATTCCTAGGACAATAGGAAGAGCAGATGTTTAGTAGTTACAAGTTTGCCCTGCCGTAAAGAGAGACCATAAAAAGTTATCTCTGATGATAGCTCTTATTATGGGCAAGGCCCCTAATTTTAATCCTTTAAGGAAGAGATAAAAGTTTCTCCTGAACCCTCAGAGTCTTGGTTGCCTTCTGTTCAAAATAATTCTTATGCCAAAGTGGCTCACCTTGGGGGAGGCCTGTTCTGAACCCTTCAAGCACCATCCAAAGATAGGGGTGGGGATGGGAGGCTGATTTTACTGGCTTTACAGGTTAGGTAAGAAAATAACTATTAGCCTTGCCCACTGTGACTCAGTTGGTTGGGCATCGTTCTGTGCACCAAAAGGTTGGTGGTTTGATTCCCAGTCAGGGCACATGCCCATGTTGTGGGCTCGATCCCTGGGAGAGGGCATGCAGGAGCAGCCAGTCCATGTTATGTTCTTACATTGATGTTTTTCTCTCTCTCTCCCTTCCTGTCACTCTAAAAAAATAAAAAATTAAAATAAATAAATAAAAAATATAAATATTTTAAAAGTAAAGAATTATTAACTGTTTTCATCTACTTAACAGAGTGAGAAAGCCTCAACTGTCATTACATCCCTGTGTACATTCAGATTCTATACACCTTGCTAAAGAAAAAGATAAGGGAGGTTTGAAGAGAAAACAGTTTTAGAAGCCATTAATAAAAGTAGCAATGATGTTAACACAAAAGACAGTTAATCCAGGCAGTGAATATACATGAATTTCTTAAACATAAACAAAAGCTTTTATTTCTGAATTTTGGTCCTTCCCTAAAACATTGTACTGGTTTTATAAGGTGGGGAGGGGAGCTGGGGGAATGCAATGTGCTGAACTGGGAAAGAACCGGAAGGGCTGAAAAGATCGTCCTCTGCAGCCCAAGGTGTGGACTTGGAAAGGAGCAGAGCAGGGCAGACATGTGGGCAAGGAGGATTAGAAATTGGAGACACAGGCAGGAAATGGTCAAAAAGCAAGCTGGCCTTGGCCTCCTACCTCAAGGCAGGCATCTGATGGATTGATACCCTCCTCACCCACCCCAGGGACTCATGGGAGAGAACCTGCTGGGTCTCCCTGACTCTTGCTTAAGAGGGCTTACCTGCCTATGGGAGGGAGGGAGGCTCAGCACTTGTTAACTTGTCATGTGTAAAGGAAAGGAGAGACGCCTGACTTTTTCCCAACCCCCGAAAGTGAAAGAAGAAAGGGTTCTTTGCGTTCAGGGCCACATCCTGAATGACAGAGGTCAGTGTTTGCAACTGATCCGTGTGGGCGCAGGCTTCTAATTATTTCCTGGATAACCTGTGATCTGTTAGCCATCAGGCTGCTTGCCAGCATATGCTAATGTCTCGTTCTGAGGAGCAGCTTGCTTTGTCTTTGTTTTTTTAAAGTGGAAGTAGGAGCTGGGCCTAAGCTAGCTATTAGTTCCATGGGCAGAAATGTTGTCCTTCCCTCCTCCCTTAGCCTGTGGCGGAGGAGGGAAAGTGCCTAGGAATCCAGGGCTCCATCCACGCTGAAGCCAGTGTGGAGCCCAGCAGTATCTCCCCTATCTCCCCTTTTCCTGGCTCCTTGACACACTCCTTTGGGAGATTTGGCTTGATCAGAACATTCTGGAAAACTTTCGAGAGAAATGCCTCCCCCACCCCCCTACACCCCCCACCTTTGGTGCTGATATCATTTGCTTAGAGAACAAGGAAACTTTTCAAATAATCTTTGAGGAAAGGAGGGAGGGGGAGGGAGTCAGAATTCAATAGCCCTGTTTTTCGGTTGAGTAGGGACAGAACTTGGCCACCACCCAGGTGAGCTTATCATCAACCATCTATTACACCACAGCCTCTATATTTGTTCTAAGGCACAAAGAACTGTCACCTAATGCGAGGGGCACACAAATATAGGGCATCATTCTTCTTCTTATTATAAAAGTAGCATATGTTTATTATTTAACATTTGGAAACTCTAAGAAAACAAAACAAATCCTACTAAAAATTTCGTTCCTTGGAGATAATCACTGTTAACCTTTTGAGGTATGTCTGCTTTTTTTTTTTTTTTTTTTTCTATGCTAATTTATACCTATCTGTGATAAAGGGCTTTCGATTAAAAAATACAATGGTGCCCTCTGATCTTTTGGAAGCAGCTAGGATAATATGCTATTCAACACTGGGGTTTGTCAATAGCTCTCTAATCCTCAGCGATCATTCTGGGGTGTGTTCCAAACAATTTCTTAGAGGGCCCCAATGGGATAATATTTAAAAACATTTTTAAAAGATTTTTAAAAAATTATTTTTAGAGAGAGGAAATGAGGAGAGAGGGATGGAGAGATAGATAGATAGATAGATGATAGATAGATAGATAAACATTGATGTGAGTGAAACATCACTCAGCTGCCTCCTGCACGCCCCCTTTTGGGGATCAAGCTGGCCATCTGGGTAGGTACCCTGACCAGAAATCGAACCAGCATTCTTTCAGTGCTCAGGACAAAGTCCAACCAACTGAGACACACTGGCCAGGGCTTCAAATAAAAATACTGACAATATGAGATGTTGGTGAGAAAGTGGAACAACTGGACACACTCATACACTATTTTGGAAACCAGTTTGACAGTTTCTCCTAGTTAGACATGCACAACTCTGTGAACCAGCAATTAACAATTGTAGGCCTTTACCCAAGAGAAATAAAAACATGTCCACAGGAGGCTTGTACAAGAATGTTCCTGAAAAAAAAGAAAAGAAAAGAAAAGAAAAGAATGTTTCTGGCTCTGCCGCTTAACTGGGTGAGTGATCCTAAGTGTGTGAATTTACACTGATGTTAAATGGGGTTCTACCAATGCAATGGATAACCTGAAGGGACTATTGTGATGCCATGGATACAGCCTCAGAGAAAAGTAGCACAGGCAGTCGGTCTTTTTCCAGTGTTACTGCCATAGCTTTTGTAACACGAGCTGCTGGTGGCCCAATTTTACCCCCCTGGAGGCAGAAGACAGGATGAGGTCTGGGCACAAGCTGGAAGCAAGCACACCATGGAGTTTTTGGCCAGGCCAGGGCTGATGTTAGATCTGTCTGCATAAGGAACTTGCATCACTTCTCTTCC
Source organism: Pipistrellus kuhlii (assembly GCF_014108245.1). Taxonomy (NCBI): domain Eukaryota; kingdom Metazoa; phylum Chordata; class Mammalia; order Chiroptera; family Vespertilionidae; genus Pipistrellus; species Pipistrellus kuhlii. The sequence continues at coordinate 18,809,042 of NW_023425404.1, read as the reverse complement.
CAGGCCTGTATTCCTCTAAGGAGCTGTTTCTGCTGAAGAATCTCCTGCTGAAGGGGAAGAAACCTTGAGCAGCATTTGCATTTGGGATTCAGAAATTGATAAGTGAGTCTGAGAGCCTTGCAGGCTACCGAAGGGAGTACTAGGGCCCCTGAGGAAGCATTTAACCTAAATAGGGACCCAACTCAACCATGGGGAGGGGAGGTGTTGATTCATTAGCTTACCTTCAAGCCAGTGGCTATCCCACTCTCCTTGTCAGAGATTGGTTTAAGAATAGGCATGTACACAGTTCTGGCCAGTGAAACATGACAGGAATTCTACAGGGGACTTTGGAAAAAACCCGAGAAGCAAACCCAGGAAGAGCATTCTTCTCTTCCTTTGGATGTTATTTTATCAGGTAATCACAAAGGGAGCCAGCTGTGGGAAAAGCCACATCTTAAGGATAGCAAGGCAGAGAGATGCAGACAACCTGGGTCCTAGACACTTTGAACTGCTCATTGCTCTACCCCTATTACTGCGTATGGCTTTTCTATTACTTATGGCTCAATTATCCTAACCAGCAGAGCATGGAGCTGGAATTCCTACATTAGCTCGTGGCGGCTTAGAGGTAATAAGACTTGGGCTGTAACTAGTATCTCAGGCTGGCGACACTAGGACCATAGGGTCAGACATGCTTCCATACATGTCAGGTGGGACTCTTACTTTACTGCCCAGCTGTGTTCCTCCACATTGTCTTCTTCAGTCAAAGTAAATTTGACTGAGCTCCCAATCCTGTTCAGTGGGTGCATCATTCTGGGGGCTCAACCCCCTGAAAGGTTGTGTGTAATTGGGCAAAGGGTAGAGGCATCCCATCCACTCAGCAGCCAATACCTGAGTTTTCTTCTGATGCCTCGTGTCTCCCAGTTTGGTGATTTTGCTATTTCTGAGTCATTCTTGGGGCCCAGGGGTCTTTGGTGAGGATGGAAATCCAAAGCCTAAGGCCCCCTGGTCCTGAGATCTGGTTCTTACCTTGGAATGAGTTCCGTTTCATCATCAGAATTTATATATATATATTTTATTTACTTATTTTTTTCCCTGCCTTTCTGTTTCTGAGCACTCTGCATTCTCTCTCCTTGTCCTTCGAAGCCCTCCTGGCACCTTCTCCCTCTGGTTATCTCTGTCCTCTCACCAAAGAGCCAGGGCTTCTATCACAGACGGATCAATTAGCTTCAAGAAGCTTCTGCTTTCTGTCCTACAAGAATTTCTAAGGCAAGAAAAAACAAAAAGCCTGACTAGCAGTGCCTGCTCGGAAAGAGAAGGCAATGAGAAGTTACAGCAAACGAATTAAGATCAATTATCTTGTCACAGGTACCTCTGAGGTGACATGGGAGAATTCAGTTCAGTAGGAGGGCTGGCTCCATGCTGCCTGGCAGCCAGACGACTAATGAGAGTTGGAAAAAGAGAGAGAAGGTGGGCCCTGAGCACTGTGGGGGAACCTTCCCTGGTTATTTGTGAAACCTGCTTCACAGCCTGGACTTGAGAGCCTGGGGACATGACTGCCTCTTTCCTTTCCTGGATGTTCCTGAGTGTTCTTCTTCTTCTTCTTCTTCTTCTTCTTCTTCTTCTTCTTCTTTTTTTTTTTTTTTTTTTTAATATATTTTATTGATTTTTTACAGAGAGGAGGAGAGAGGGATAGAGAGCTAGAAACGTTGATGAGAGAGAAACATCGAACAGCTGCCTCCTGTACACCCGCTACCGGGGATGTGCCCACAACCAATGTACATGCCTTTGACCGGAATCGAACCTGGGACCTTTCAGTCCACAGACCAACGCTCTACCACTAAGCCAAACTGGTTTCGGCTCCTGAGTGTTCTTAAAAACACATTTCCAGCCCAGCCAGCTTGGCTCAGTGGTTGACCATCGACCTAAGAACCAGGTTCGGTTCTTGGTCAGGACACATGCCCAGGTTGTGGGCTTGATCCCCTATGTGGGTTGTGCAGTAGGCAGCCAATTAATAATTCCCTCTCATCATTGATGTTTCTATCTCTCTCTCCCTCTCCCTTCCTCTCAGAAATAGATAAAAATATATTTAAGAAAATACATTTCCATTCCCATAAACATTCTCTGTCTCTGCCTGAGGTCACACAGGGAGAACTGTAAATACTAAAGTCTCTAGGGTAGGGGTGTCGAACTAAATCAGAGAAGGGGCCAAAATCTAAAATCCAGCCTACATCGCGGGCCGAATGGTTTACTGAACAGTCATAAACTGTCATTGTGATGGAAACGCAGCAGAGTGCAGTGATGACAGCGCGGTGCGGGCCACATTGCAAGGCCTGGCGGGACCGATTTGGCCCGCGGGCCGTGTGTTTGACACATGTGCTCTAGGGTGTGGGAAAGATCAAACGAGCTAACATACAAGAAAGGTTTTTAGTTGATAATGTATAAGAAGGTGCTGGCGTCCCACTCAGGCTGGAGTAGCTCCAGCTCTTCCCAGCCTCCTCTATTAAGGCCACCTTCTGAACCTACTTCAGAAGTCAGGGGAACAACAGAAGTACATGCAGCTGGGATTTAGAAAGTATCTTCCCATAATAGCTGAAAGGACCTTTGAGATCATTAAGACCAACTCCCTAAGTGAAACTATAAGGGATGGGATAATTAACCTGACAGTGGTCAGCAAACTGAGGCTCTTGAGCCACATGCAACAGTTTGGCCCCGTGAGTGTGGCTCTTCCACAAAATAGCATGGCTTGGGCAAGTCTATTTTGAAAAAGTGGCATTAGAAGAAGTTTAAGTTTTAAAAATTTGGCTCTCAAAATAAATTTCAATCGTTGTACTGTTGATATCTAATCATGACCTAAGAAAATGAAGGCATATGAAGCTCTTGGGCTGAGCTCTCAGACTCTGTCACTGAGCATTTTGGGGAGGAAATGAGAAGGTGGAATTCTCAGAAGACAGCCCCAGGCATTTCCCAGTTTACTGGTATCTCCTGGGCATGCTCATTTGTGACTTTCTAATTTAATCATTTCAGCCTGGAGATGAAAGCTTTTCAATCAAAAGGCGGGGCAAACAGGTCCTAGGTCTTTGGATTCCTATTGTCTCAGATGGTCTAACAATTACTGCAGGGCATTCTGATGCAGGTACCCTATGGGGCACACACACTGTGAGAAACACAGTGCCCGGTGGGGGGCGGGGGTGGGGGGGGGGGAGCTTGAGCAAAGCCTTTAGCCTCCATAAAATGGGAATAAGAATGCCTACCTCATAGTGGTTGTGAGGATTAAATAAGATGATGGAATGTTAAGTGCTTAGCACATTATCTTACACATGGTAAGAACTCAACAAATGTTAATTGTTATTGCTATTACTAGAGACCTGGTGCACAAAATTCATACACAAAGAGGGGGGAAAAGGGTCTCTTAGCCTGGCTTGGACCCTCTTGCAATCCGGGACCCCTGGCTCTTAATGACTCACCTGCCTGCCTGCCTGATCACCCCTAACCATTTGCCTCCCTTTTTGATTGCCCCTAACTGCTCACCTGCCTGCCTTATCACCCCTAACCACCTCTGCCTGCCTGCCTACCTGATCACCCCTAACCACTCTGCCTGCCTGCCTACCTTATCTCCCCTAATCACTCGCCTGCCTGCCTCATTGCCCCTAACAGCTCATCTGCCTGCCTGATCACCCCTAACTGCCTTTGCCTCCCTTCCTGATTGCTCCTAACCATTCGCCTGCCTGATCACTTGCCACTAGGGCTTCATCTGGAAGGACATCGGAAGGTCATTTGGCAGTCCAGTCTAATTAGCATATTATGCTTTTATTATTATTGATAGTTATTTTAATTGTGTCACAGTTCAGCTAGACTCCTTGGTACTACTGCCTGCTTCATATATCTGCCTGGTCTGAAAGATCTGTGAGTGCTCTTGCTCTTCCTAAACCAATCATCTAGATTTCTTATCACTTGCTCCCCAGCATAGACTAAAATGTCTGGACACCTCCCTTCTGACACACACACACACACACACACACACACACACACACACTTGTGCTCCAGCTCTACACATTGCATTCTGCAAAATTTCATTGTCAAGGTGTTGAGAGCAGTAACAGAAGCTGTCTTCGAGTGGGTGAGATTTGTAGGTGGTTTTTAAAAAATTCTTTTTTTTGCTTGTCTATATATTCTGCTTTGTTTGTCATGGCATGTATTGCATTTGTATGAAAAAAAAATAAGTTTAACTTTTATAAAATCTACTCACTACCTCTAGGAAAGTTTCCCTGAAGGGTTCAACTACATTCTGAGCTCTCCTTTGAACTCCCTACCTTCTCAGCATTCTCTGTGCTCTGAACTACATTTGCTTTGTGCATTTGTGATTTTTTCTGTAGATGCTCTTAAGGGATCCAGCATCCGTAAGCAGGCAAGAGAGGCTATATTATTATCTCTTCTGTAGAAATAGCTTGACTTTCTTAGCTGACTTTAGCTCTCCACCCTTCTCTCTGCATCATCAAGTCCAGGTGGCTGAGAGAAGTCAAGGATGCTTGGTTAAAGCAGGGTTTGATTCTATCTAGCTGAACTTCCTATTGTTCCCATTTTACAATCCCCAATACTAGGGCTAGCAGCAAAGCCTGGTTTCTAGAGAATTCTGATAGATACTCAGGGCAGGTTTTAGCAGGGATTGGCTGCGTCATGGGGCTTGGGGATGTGTCTCAGCCTGGGCACACATTTAACCTGCAGCTTGCAAGATCTATAATAATAAGAGCATAATATGCTAATTAGACCGGATGTCCTTCTGGAGGAATCTGGGGCTGTGAGGGAAGCTTGGTCCCAGGTGCCGGAGGGAAGTCAGTGCCAGCAGCCAGGGGAAGGAAGCCTACACGTGCACAGATTTCATGCATCAGGCCTCTAGTCTCCAGATAACTACTTAGGTGACACAGCAAATCTAACATATCATAGACACAGGCAGGAGAGAATGAGGGCATGTAATATGCAGAAATGCTCAGAGCACCACACTAATGGGAACAGTCTGGGATGTAGTTAGAAAGGAAGTACGCCTTAGAAGGGCCTGAAGGAACAGGTGAAGAGATGAAGAAATGGGAGCACAGTTCAGAGGAGAGAAAGTATGTGGGCAGGAGCTGGCTGATGGGGCTGTTGATACAGCAGTAAACACTCAATCTCTGGCCCTAGCTTGTTTGGCTCAGTGGTTGGAGCGTTGGCCCATGGACTGAAGGATCCTGGGTTTGATTCTTGTCAAGGGCAAGTACCTCGGTTGCTAGCTCGATCTTGGCCCCAGTCTGGGCTCATGTGGGAGGCAACCAATGGATGTGTCTCTCACATTGATGTTTCTCTCTTTTTCTTTCTCTAAAATCGTTGGAGAGAAAAATTGTCAGGTGAGGAATAACCAAAAAAATAAAAACAAAATAAAATAAAGAACTCAGCCTCTAGATTCATGTGCTCTTGGGATAAAACTCCAACAAGCCTGATGATGCAGCTAAAGGTAGTTCCTACCTATTAAGATTTTTTATGAAGAGTTAATGGAATAATGTTTTTAAACATCCAATAAATGCTATCCCAGGTTATTATTATTATTGTATTGTGTTAATATTATAATTGATGTTTGTTTTCCAGAATTTCATTGCATATCCATCCATTCCCTTCTTCCCTATGAATTAGTTCACCTACATTCATTAATCTAGCATGTAATAATAATATATAATCCATATGTTTCATATGCAATAATAATATAATCATAGCTAACATTTAAATAGCATATTCTATGTACCAAGCATTGTTCTAAGGACATGTATGAAACTCATCACTTATGCTGTGTTATTATCCACATTTTATAGATAACAAAATGGAGATGCAGAGAAGTTAAGCAGCTTATAGAAGGTCACACAGCTAGTGACAAATTAGAATTTTCTGTTCCAAAGAATCTGGTTTGTAGAGGGCCACCTGAGAAGGCACATGGACATTCTTTAAATTGTTAGCTGAGCCTGAGGCACTGGCAGAGTACCTTTGTCCAGGTATCAGCAGGGGTGGGTCTAGATATGTAAATCCAGTAATGCTAGGGCCTAGTTAAGAATGCAAATAAGCTCCTTTGGCCGTATAAATAAGAGGAGCTTGGGGGGTCACCTTGCTGCCTCTCCATCAGAGAGATGGCGCCCACCTAGCGCCCAGCTTGATGAATCTATTTCTGCCTCCATGTCTCTTCTTTCTCTAATTTCTTAATCCCCATCTCCTCCACTCAGGAACCTGTCATTTTCTGTGATGGACACGGGAAACAGAAACAGCCCACCGCACTGGTTCAAAACCCATGTTCTTAACTATGCAGCTATTAAACACCTATGCAATTTTCAAAGACTCAGGGAAGAACATGAAGAAAATACTGATTCTACCAGCAGGGAGATAACCAGGAGGAGATGAGACCCTTACAATAAGATCATACCCACTCAAGTGAGTGTGATTATAGCTGCCTGGAGATGCAGGAAGACCACATGTAGGCCTCTTGGCATGCCTGGGTTGTCACCTGTGGTCAGTTTGAGTCATCAGGTGAAGTCCCTGTTGTAGGCTCTGAAAGAGACCCTGCTATCTTAGTGCATTCTGATACTTCTTGGCCATAGTCGATGCCTCCTGCCCCATGGAAGGCTGGATGACAGAATGTGGTTGGAAGGGTATAAACCCACCCCTTACTTATTGAGAAAACGACTCAAAATATATTGCCTACTGAGTGTGGGTTGGCTCATTGCCTCATTGGGTCATTGCATTATTTACTGGCTTACTACCTATTTTTTTTTTTTTTTTTTAAGTTCTGTACTCTGTGCTGGCTATTACACTGAACACAGGAAATGTTTGTATTTTTACCACCTCCTGAATGTACTTCCAAAATCTCTAGGATTATTCCACTTGGCCTGTCCCAGCTTTATCCTCTAGTATAAACATTTTGAAAGTTGGCTGTAAAAAGACCCTAGATAGTGCTATTCTAGTGTTTACTCATACCAACTTGTAAGAACTGATTGTTAAATTTTTTGGAATTTTGCAAGCCAATTGTTAAATATAGCTATTAAAAAAAATTAGAATAGTATAAACTTACAATTTAAAAATTACATTTAAACACCATGATGATTTGTAGGTATCGTGGTAGTGTTTACACCACAGAAATCAGCAAACACTACAAATCAGCGCCACTCTCCCCTAGGCCCGTTGTTAAACATTGCCTGCATAAAGGCTTTGGATAGCCATACTCAAATTTGGTGAATCTTACTGAGTTTCAGCCAAGGGGATCTACTAAGAGTCCTTGGTTGCACTCAGCCCTGAGCTAGGCTAGAGATATGTTTATTTGTTTCCAATATGAACTTATGTAAGATTTTGTTTGCATGAAGTTCTTTCCACAGTTTAAAACTATTGAAAGTGCCCTGGCCAGTGTGGCTCAGTTGGTTGGAACATTGGCCAGGACACTGAAAAGTGGTGGGTTGGATCCCCCATGGGAGACAAACAATCAGTGTTTCTCTCCTACATCAATGGTCCTCTCTCTCCATCTCTCTCTCCTTCGCTCTCTCTAAAATCAATTTAAAAAAAACAAAACAATGGGAAGTGGTGAATCTCATCTAATCTTCTTGATTTACAGTCCAGTAAGTAGAACTTTTTACCGCTCAGATCCAGAGGAGTGAAGAGACTTACTTTAGGTCTCCCAGAGCCCAGTCCACTGCCTTATAGGAGGGAGCTGAGATCATGGCACCCCACGATGAGAAGCAGACTCCTACAGACATGAACTTGGGGTTCCCTGTGCCCTGAGTGTCAGAGACCCTCTTAGGGCTCCTCTCAGAAAGGCAGTCCTACCCTGAGCTACATCCACTGTGCCATTTGTCCTGGAGACAGAGTGGGCTCCAACCATGCCTTGCAGGAGACCCCTCCTGGTACCTTGAAATGACTGGCTGCTCTGCTCAGCTCACCTTTCCTGACTGATGTGAGGCCAAATTGAAAATCTTAGCCCTCACAAACAGGTTTTTAAACTTGCTCTTTGACTTTTGGTTGGGGAAATCGGTTTAAAGCTGTAACCCTCCCATCCTTTACAACCTTCCCACAAAAACTAGCTATTTTATTTTTTACTAAGCAACGCCAGAAATGACATCAGGGCCTGCTGGAGGGCAGTGGATGTGGTGGCAGTAGGGTTGTGAGTGATGATAGGCAAGAGTGGGAGGGTGGCAAAGTGGGGAGAGAAAGGAATATGGGTGTGAAAAGATACAAAGAAACATTTCAAAGAATCATTTTAAGGGTGAGAAAACTTAGCTACAGGTGTCAAGGAGTGTACTGAGACTTGATAAAGTCTCGCCACTTGCTTCCCTCTAGCAAAACCCGATCTCCCGTGTTATCAGTCAGTTATGTTCTGTTGTGTAAACGCAATTACACAGAGCCCAGTGAATGTGTTGTACAAACACTCCATTGTGGTGATGCCACAATGAAGAATTCTTTAGTAAATATTGTAGCAGTTTGTTAGGAGTGCCATAACAGGATGCTATAGACTGGGTGGTTTAAAGAACAGGTATTATTTTATCACAGTTCTGGAGAGCTCCAACTCCAAAACCAAAGTGTGGGCAGGTTTGGTTTCCTGTGAGGCCTCTCTCCTTGTCTGCAGGTGGGTGGCTTCTTGCTGTGACCTCACATGGTGTGATGTCGCTGTGTGTCCAAATTTCCTCTTCTTAGAAAGACAATAGTCAGATTGGGTCAGGGTCCACCCTAACGGCCTCATTTTAACTGAATCACCTCTTTAGAAACCTATCTCCAAAGACTGTTACATTCTGAGGCAACTCAAATGTCTGAGGTAATTCTTACGTTGAGGTTAGGACTTCAACATATGAATTTCACGAGGATATAATTCAGAACATAGCAAATGTTTAGGAACTGTTTATCCAATATGCACAAATAGGACCCCCACCATGTACTTGGAGGTGAATGGTGGTCCCTCATTGACAATGAGATGCTTTATCATTGACACAGTGGCCATGGCACTTCCGTGCTTCTGAACACAGGCAAAGCCCTCCTCTCCATTGTGGTCTTGACAGGAGATGGTCCATTAATTTAAAATACTGTCTAAAGGGGCAACCAAGAGAAACATAACTTAAGCATCTTATTTTAACTTAGAGCCTGTATAACCATGTTTGGGCACCATTTTATTTTAGGGTAAGGGCAGTTTTTTGGAGCAGGCTTCTATTAATTGGAGTTTTGCTTGAATGCTCTTATATTAACTGCACCCACGATTCACTTACTCTACACACGTTTACACAGGTGTTCCTCCTATGTGTCAGGTGTATTCTAGGAGCTGGATCTCTGCACACATGGAGATTACATTCTATTGTACTCTTCTGGAACTTCCAGCCTAGGTTTCTTTAAAGTTGGGTGAGAACTTCAAGACAAAGCAATCTGAGTACAGAATTATCCTAAGATAGTTATGGCCTTTCCCCCAGTCTTTCCCACACCAATTCAATAGCATTTTTCTTGTGTGACTTATTCTTACTAAGCCTTCCCAAAGCATACATTGTAAGTCTTCACAGGAACAAGACCTCTGTTTTGCACTCACATTTTATTGGCTTTCACAATAACTCCCAGTAAGTTGCATCATCAGAATTGCAAATCCAACCAGCAAAAATGCATTTGGGAATAGCCCTGACCCCAATTTGTAGGGACAGAAGGACCTGAGAGTATCTCTACTAGTAAAGTATCTGATATGTCTGTGGGTGCTAGTGAGTTTTACAGAGGCAAAGGCATCCATTAACAGGTGACTTGGTTAGGTGGCGGTCAGCTGTGAGAGCTTCTGCCACACTGACTTACCTATCTTTCCAGACCAAATATAGATTAGACTTTGAGAGTTGCTTGTGCCATTCTTTTACCGAAGGTTTCAGATACTTATTCCAAAGCTTTTCAAAGGTGGGAAACAAGGAGTTGTACCTTTGTTACTAAGTATTTTTTTAAAAATAAAATTCATAAAGAGAACAACATGCCTCTGTGTTGCCTTTTGTGTGCTATCTCATGTGAATCTCCCCCCTCCCTCCACACACACACCCTTCACACTCCTCTTTTATGTATCTTCCAGTCAGGCAAACCACTTCTTCCCTCAGGATAAGCAGCCCCAGCTCATCCTCCCTGGTGCCTTACAAAACCCGTGCCTCACACGCCAACTGAGGGTCCAGCACGGATTCCCTTGGCTCAGGCTTCCGTGGGCTCTGCAGGGGGGAAGAGGGAACTCCTGCTACATGGATGGGGGTGCAGGAGGAGCATCAGGACTGGCCTCTTTCCATCAAAAGGCAAATATAAATCACCACCACAAAAATATAGATTCTGAACACAACACAGTCTGGTCTTCGTTATTTTAAAATGCATATTTCTCATTATAATGACTTGGCCCCAATTTCCTGGCCTGGATTTCATAGAAAAGAATGCCCTCCCCCTTCCATGAACTAAAAATGCTCCTTCCGGAACCATTCAGGATACATGATGTTGTCTTCACAGAGCAGATCTCTGATGTCCAAGTTTCTCCCCATAGTGGAGGTGGAGTTTCAGTTCATCCTCTATGACACTCCTCTATGGAGGGCTGCTGCCCTTCTGTTTGTATAGGAATAGGAAGAGAATATGTGCTTATATATCCCAACAACAGTAACCAAACAGGGCAAGTTCCAATAGAAACAAAGAGGCAATAATAATGATAAAAAGTCAACGATAAAGATTTTCAGTGTCCCGCAGTGCTCCCAAAGTAACAGTGAGATGACAGTGATTATCCAATCCAGCCTGCTTATATTGCAAACATGGAAACCAAGACACTTGGGTAAAATGACTTGCAGACGACAGAGGTAGCCCGAGGCAAAGCTGGGGTTTGGAGTCTCTGCCATTTAGTCATTTGTTGCATCTACTCTATGCCTCCTTCCTCAAAGTGTGGTCCATAGTCCCCCCAGCGTCCCCGTGACACTTCCATGGTTTTCATGAAGTGAAATCTACTTTCGTGATAATGCGATGATTTCCCCCCTTTTTACCGTGTGGACATTTGCACTGAAGGAGCCAAAGCAATGGAATCAAGGCAGGCACTACGCTGTCATCACTGTCACATTCTTGCAGTAAGAACCAAATGCCAGTTTCATTTAAGATCTGTGATAAAGCAGCACAAATAATGAATCTTATCAAATATTGATAAAGCAGCGAAAATATATGAATCTTATCAAATATTGACACTTTCAGAAATAGTCTGTGTAACTAAATGGAGGGTAAGCATACAGCACTTCTCCTGCACACGGGAGTATGACGGCTATCTCCGGACGTTCTGAGCCACAGAGCTGTGAGAGTGGAGCTAGCCATTTTTTTTTTTTCATGGAACTTTTTAAATTTTTTTGCTTGAAAGACTAAATGACAAAGACTGCTTTTTCAGACTGAGTGTTCGACAGAAATTTTCTCAAAATGAACAAAGGGAGCCTGTCACTTCAAGGAAAACAACTGATAGTATTTGTTGCCAATGATAAAATTTGAGTGAAAATTCGAATTTTTGAAAACTTGATCTAATATTGTGGAGCTTGACAGCTTGCCAATACTCAGGGACTTTTCTAATGAGAACTTTGGTGATATTAATGAATATGATTTTTAAAAACATTGAATAATGAAACGTGTAAAGATGTTGGAATGTCTGCATGACTCAATAAATCAGTATTTTCCAATGACCAATAGATGGTATTATGAAGTCACACATTGGTAAAAGTTCCATTCAAAATGTACAATAAAGTAAGGGATTATTTTTATGTAAATTACAGAACACAAAAATTCATTGATATGCTTTCAAATTCCACATTGCAAGTAACCTTTAAGAAGCTTGTTACAGCCGAAACCGGTTTGGCTCAGCGGTAGAGCGTCGGTCTGTGGACTGAAAGGTCTCAGGTTCAATTCCGGTCAGGGGCACATCCCCAGTAGGGGGTGTGCAAGAGGGAGCTGGTCGATGTTGACGTTTCTAGCTCTCTATCTCTCTCCCTTCTTCTCTGTAAAAAAATCAATAAAAAATATGTTAAAAAAAAAAAGCTTGTTACATTTTAGTGCAGTATCTAAAAGAATATCTACAATTGTTCAAAAGGACTATTAAATACTTTGTTTTTTCCAGCTACACATCTGTAAAGCTGGTCGGTTTCACATACTTCAACCAAAACAACATATTGCAATATAAGAGTGCAGAAGCAGATATGAGAACCCTGCCACTTTCTATTAATCCAGACATTAAAAAATATTGTTTTAAGAATGTCACTCTTTTCATGAATTTATTATTTGCTTTGGAAGATATGGTTTTTTTTAAAATGATAATACATTACTTATATTAAGATGCAATGGCTTGCCTGGCCAGTGTGGTTCAATGGTTGAGCGTTGACCTATGAACCAGGAGGTCACAGTTTGATTCCCAATCAAAGCATATGCCCGGGCTCAATCCTCAGTGTAGGGTGTGCAGAAGGCAGCAATGATTCTCTCTCATCATTGATGCTTCTGACTCTCTATCCCTCCCCCTTCTACTCTGAAATCAATAATATATATATATATATATATATATATATATATATATAATATATATAATATATATATATGTATATGTATATGTATATGTATATGTATATGTATATGTATATTTTTTTAAAAACATGTAATGGCTTTATTATTATTTTTAAGTTACTTAATTAAACATTTTAGATTTTCTACCGATAGCATAATCAACATGAATTTTAAGAGTGCAAAATGCTCCTGAAACTCAAGTTTGAGCACTGCTACATTAGGCCATTCTGCTTCCGGGCAGTGTGATGGAGGGAGGTACCTCTTTTTCCTTCACTTAAATAACCAAAATAAGCTAATGCTGTCACTGTTTTATTTAAAAAATTTTTTTAAAAAATATATTTTTATTGATTGCAGAGAGGAACTGAGAGGAAGATAGAAATATTAATGATGAGAGAGAATCATTGATTGGCTGCCTCCTGCATGCTCCCCACTGAAGATCCAGCCCACAAATGGGGTATGTGCCCTGACAGGGAATTAAACCATGGCATCCTAGTTCATAGGCCGATGCTCAACCACTGAGCCATTCCGGTCTGGAATCATTGTTTTACTTTTGAATCTAACCTGCTTTTTTCTTCTTCTTGAAAACTGTTAAGAAAACTGCAAAAGAATTGTAGATTCCTGAAATCAAAGGGCCCAAAACAAAGAGAAAAGGCAAAACAAGTAAATATAACAGATCTTCCCCAGAGCCTTGCAAGGCCCACCAACGATCACCTTCCCTCTGGGCAGCCTGGTAGGAGTTGCCTTTTTCTTTCTGCTTCATTGGCCTAATCTCACGCCATCCACCCATTCTCACTCCCCCGTGTCTCAAGGGGGGTCTTGAAACACTATTGTTTTCTGGGACCTCAAGACAGAAATGGCCTTCGGAAAGCTTTGGACTGGTCCCCACCCCCAGACCCCAAGCTCCCCAAACCCACTCTGGGATTCCAGTGAGGAGAAGGGTGCTTTCCGCCTGTGCCTCCACCAGCCCCCTATTCTCAGGCTTCGGGCTGAGATAGAAAGGGAAGGCCACTTTTCTAGAGTGAAAAGCAAGCGTAAATCTCTCGCGGGCCACGTGCCAGAGGCTGCCAGGAGACTATTTCCCTGTTAGTAAACAGGGCCTCCGGGGCCATCTTTCTCTTCTTTAATAACCTGTGGGGCACCTATTGATTGCACATGCTGGTCCCTCATAAATTAGAACAGGAATGCCTTCCGGTTGCTCTGGAGCTGCGTGGCTGGTGAAATTGGCTCAGTAATACTTCATGCTCCTGGAGCAGAGTGCATCGCACCACGAAAACATGAAGAATATTTATCATCGAGCGCTGAGAATGCACAGGAAACAACTCTGGCAGCTGCAGCCGCTTAAGGGCATGTGCAGACTTTAATTAGGCAGTTTCCTGCACTTGGTTTGGAGAGGGACAGAAACACACTGATGGCCGCCTCCTGCTGCTTTCAACCGGGTGGGAGCTCAAGCTCTGGTGGGTAAGAGATGGGCTTGCTCCCATCTCTACCCCCTCACCAGTATGGGCACCGGGTATGTTCATCTCTTGCGCTCTGCTTTACCACAATAGCAACATGATCTTGGGGAAATCCCATAACCTCTCTGAATCTCAGCATCCCATCTGGAAAGTACAGAAAGTAAAAACACCTAATTGGTTGTGAGGTTTGAGGTAAATGAGCCCTGCCTGATGCTCCGTAAACTCTCAGACAAATACTTGCTAAAACTGAATTCAAATAAGTTAAGGAACATGACAGGTATAGGTCTGGAACTATTGCTTTCTCTCCCCCCCAAATTCTGGCATCAATAACTCTTCACTCTTACCCCCAGCTAGCACTTTGTTCTTTATGTAGGAAGCGAAGCTATGCAACAAATAGCTTGATAAACTGGACATGTTTCTCTTATCTCTTCTGTCTTCCTGTTCCCCTCCTGACTTGGCTTCGGAATTTAAAATTCATTCCACAGGGAATGTCTCTAAAGTGGAGAGTAAACACAGAAAAACACGCCAACGTAGCTTACCATCTAGAGTCTAGACTAATAAAAGAGAAACATGCAAATTTACCATATCTTTGTGACACCCACCAGCCAATCCGGAGTGAGTATTCAAATTAATCCAATAAAGCCGGTGGGTTAATTTGCATATGCAGACGCCTAGTGGCCAGGGGAAGGAAGGCCCACTCTTGCACAAATCTTTGTGCACTGGGCCTCTAGTTCTACTATAAAAGCTTGGCACCTGCATGCCCACCCTTGTCAGAATCTTCAGAGTTTCTCCAATGTTTAGCAGGCTCTCTGGGCCATGAGGGCCATTTACACTTTCCCAAAGTAAATAGCACTGTCCCCACAGTTCCATTATTGTCTCTCTTGCCATCACTAATTAAAATGGATCAGGAGGACAGTGTGTATCACCATAATTTTCTACCCATTATTTTGGTCCTGGAAATTATATTTGCTGCTCTGAGATGAAGTATGTGGTGGGTTGAGTGGTACCCCTACCCTAACATATGTCCACCTGTGAATGTGACCTTACTTGGGAAAAGGGTCTATGTAGATGTCATTGAATGAAGGATCTTGAGATGAGATCATCCTGGGTTATCCTGTTGGGCTTTACATCCAATGCAAAGTCTTATGAGAGATGAGAGGAGAACATGCAGACATAGAGAAGTCCACTTGAAGACAGAAGCAGGGTGATACAGCCACAAGCCTGCGCTCCTGGGCCACCGGAAGCTGGAAGAGGCAGGGAAGGATTATCCTCTGGAACCTTTGGAGGGATGTGGCCCTGACCACACTCTGATTTCAGACTCTGGCCTCCAGAACTGTGAGAGAATACATTTCTGTCTGTAAAGCCACCCCTTTGTGGTAATTTGTTACAGAAGCTCTGGAAAACTACTACAAGTGTGCTCCCTGGGGATGGACCCCAGCTCAGATTCATCTGCTACAGCAACCAACTCTCAGGAAATCCAAGCACCCAGATGGGGCTGTGGCCAAGGATTCATACTGGAGAAAGCATCCTTGGGTACATTCAGTGTCCATCCGTGGGCAAGGCACAGGGGAAATGGCCTCAATTTTGAACCTAAACAGTTGGTTTAAAACTCCACTTGCAGGCTCTGTGACTACAAACTACCTGCCCTCTCTGTGCTTTGAATTCCTCATTTATACAATGAGGGTACTAATGCCTATTTTGTAGTCAGGGGCAGATTCAGGATCTGAGGATTGCATAATTTTAGGGACCCTTTTAAAGGAAAAGAATATAAACTTTGAAACCCAAAACTAGGAATGGTGTCTCGAAAGGACCTTTTACAAATGAGGGGCCCTCAGGCTAAACTGAGCCCACCTCTGTTCACAGAGTGTTCTGAGGATTATGGGTAAAAAACATGAAGCTCTGGGCAGCGCCTGGCTCCTAGTGGGTGCTCTATAAGAGAGAAAGCTGTCTGGGTGAAGAATCCAACACTTCCGTTTCTACAGAAAGGTACATAGATAAATTTGCAACATCAAAAAATGTTAGGCTACATTCCATGACAGGTTGCTAGTTTTTGCCTTGAGATCCATGTCCCACCCCCCCCTTTTTATGTAACAGAAAACTGATTTTTTTTTTCGGGGGGGGGGGGGGGAGTGGCTATGTGCCCAGCTAAAGACTAGATTGCTGAGCCTCTCTTGCATCGAGGAGTGGCCATGAAACTAAGTCCTGGCCAAAGAAGCATAGGCAAAGAGGAGGAAGAGACTTCTCAAACCTCTTTCTATGGGAGTGTTGTATGTTAAATTGAGTCTTCCCAGAATGCAAGTGTTAAGTCCGAATCTCAGATAGTGTCTCAAAATATGCCCTTATTTGGAAATAGGGTCCTTACAAATGTAATTAGTTAAGATGAGGCCATTAGGGCAGGCAGTAATACAATGAGTAGCGTCCTTATAAAAAGGGAAAATCTGAACACAAACACACATACAACCATACACATGGAGAACACCATGTGGAGATCAGGGGAGAGAATCAAGGGATGCTTCTACAAGCTAAGGAATATCAAGGATTGCCACAAATTACCAGAAGAAAGGAGAGAGACATGGAACAGATTTTCTTTACAGCCTTCAGAAGGAACCAATCCTGCTGATACCTTGATTTCAGACTTTTAGCTTCCAGAACGATAAGGCAATAAATAAATTTGAATTGTTTAAGTCATTCAGTTTGGGGTACTTTGTTACAGCAGCCCTAGTGAACTCATACAGAGAGATATGCTCTTCTTCACCACTTTTCCATCTGGCCACCCAGAATGCAGCTAAGAGGGCTGATCCTCTGTGAGCCACTTTGATTCATGAGAATGAGGAACCCTAACTCTTCATGGAGCTGCCACACTAGCCTTGGATTTGTTTTCCTAAAAAATAAGTAAACTTGAAGGCTTTGTTGTTCTTATTGCTTCATTTGTTTGTTTTTGAAACATGAGCTTGACCATAATCTTAATTGATAGACACATAAATTAGATAAATTAGTTACTTTTTTGGGGGATGGAGGGGCGGAAAGAACTAGGATTGACATATCAATGATAGAGAAATTTTAGCTTTATCTGTAATGTCTCAATTTTGATATCAAGAATGTATTTGTGTTCTTTTATAACTAAAAATAAATTTATTTCATAATATAAGATAAAAAAGAAAAACAGAGAGAGATAGATGAGAACCCATATATTAAAAAAGACCAAAGAGCCCAGCTGGTGTGGCTCAGTTAGTCAACCCGTAAACCAAGAGGTCACCAGTTTGATTCCCAGTCAGGGCACGTGCCCAGGTTTATGCTCAAAGCCCAGTGTGGGGCATGCAGGGGGCAGCCAATCAATGATGTTTTTCTCTCATTGATGTTTCTATCTCTCTACTCCTCTCCCTTCCTCTCTAAAAATTAATAAAAATATTTTTTAAATATATTTTATTGATTTTTTTGCCCCCCTCCCTCCCTCCCATACATACCCTCCCTCCCCAGAGTTTTATGTCCATTGGTTGTACTTATTAAAAACATATTTTTTAAAAGACCTAAGGAAAATATCAACCAATTGCAATGTATGAACCTTATTTAGATCTTTTTTTATTTTTTATTTTTTATTAAATATATATTTTATTGATTTTTTTACAGAGAGGAAGGGAGAGAGATAGTTAGAAACGTTGATGAGAGAGAAACATCCACCAGCTGCCTCTTGCACACCCTCTACTGGGGATGTGCCCGCAACCAATGTACATGCCCTTGACCGGAATTGAACCTGGGACCCTTCAGTACGCAGGCCAACGCTCTACCACTGAGCCAAACCGGTTTCGGCCTTATTTAGATCTTGATTGAAACAAAAACATTTAAAAAATTAGAGATAATCAGGGAAACTGTAATATTAATTGGATATTTGATATTATGGAATTATCATTAATTTTTATGCATGTTAGTAATATTGTAGCTATTTATTTAAAGAGCTCTTATCTTTTAGATTCTAACTCATAGTTTCCCAACCTCAGCACTATTGTTATTTTGGATCAAATAATTATTTGTTGCCACTCTTGGGCATTGTAGGAAGTTTGGCAGCATCCCTGGATTGTAGCCACAAGATGTCAACCCCCCCTCACCCCTCCCCCCTCCACACCACCATCATCACCCTACATACAAACACAAATTGTGACAGACAATAATGTCTCCAGATATTGTCAAATATTCCCGGGGGCGGGGGGGAAGAGGAGGAGATTGCCCTGAGTTGAAGATTACTGCTCTAAAATTTAGATACATTTTAAATAAATTTACTGAATGTTCATGGGTAAAATGATTTAATGTTTGGGTTTTGCTTCAAAATAATCCAGGTGATGGGAGTGGGTTAAAGAGTTCCATAAAAAAATTAAAATATATTTAAAATTTTGGGCAGCATGCTCTCTCTCCTGGGAGCACATCTGTAGCACCCTCCCGAATATGCATCTCCTAAGCTCTAAGAGTCCCACAAGCTTTCAACTAGAAGAAAGGAGACATAAAACAGGAGGGGGCTGGCTGACCCCTGAACCTGTCTCAAGGCCCCTTTTCTCTGAGTCTCCCTCCGGTGAGCCGAGAGCCGCTCCATCTAGGCACATTTCTTTTCTGTGATGTTTCTATACAGCAAAGCAGCCCTGTCTAGCCTCTCTCCTGTGGCTTCTTCTGTCCTAAGCTCTTCCCTGTTTCACTGTCCCCAGCTTTAGTAAATCTACTGCCAAAATTGAAAAAAGGTTTTTTTGTTTTTTTTCTTTCCCTATAGCCTATTTGGCTCAGCAGATAGAGCATTGGCCTGCGGACTGAAGGATCCCAGGTTCAATTCCAGCCAAGGGCACATGCCTGGGTTTCAGGCTTGATCCCCAACAGGGGGTGTGCAGGAGGCAACCGATCCAATGATTCTCTCACATCATTGATGTTTCTATCTCTGTCTCCCTCTCTCTTCATCTCTGAAATAAATAAATAAAAAATTTTTTTACAGGGTTTTTGCAAAATTTTATTTGGATGTCTCTATCAATGAGTGTATCAGAATGGTACACATTCTGAAATATTTTCTCACTATAAAATCTGAATATACTGAATAAATGATAGTAAATATTTACCTTCTTGGGCCCCAGATCTTGTCTCATGTGTCCTATATAACCACTCAAGTCCAAGGCTCCAGGCTGCAGATGTGACTGTGGGCAGGGCAGGCCCTCTTTCCCACCTCACTCACACAGCTCCCCCTTAGCATGGGCTCCGCCTGGGCCTACTTCAGGTGCCGGGAGACCTACCTCCTGAGGCATGCCTCCCAACTCTGCCTCCACCCCCAGCTCCAAGCTCCAGCCCAACTCCATCAGGGTCTTGCTTTGCCCATCCCTCAGAGAGCCCAGCCCATGAGCTCCCTGCTGTTGGCAGAAGCCGTATGCCCTGGCAGACCGCCTGCTTTACACAGGCACCAGGCTTGTACCCATGTTCTCCACCAGCTGCTCCACTTGGCAATCTGCTCAGGATGCCCTAGCCCTCCGTGGTGCTCACCTGGGGGTCTCAGCTGAGACTGACTTTCAGGCCCACCTGATCTCCCCAAGGCACCCTCATCTGCGGGCTGTGAGGTTTCACCGGAGTCCACCAGGGGCCAGTCGGGGCGCAGGTTGGAGGAAGGACCAGTGAGCTGTAGGCAACTGGGGGGTTGAAAGTACTCTGCTGAGGGTTCTCAGTGGGGTTCCACGCTCTGCTCCCACCAGGTGGTCTGGGGGGCAGTGACTCTCGGATCCGCAGGTGTGGAGGGAGCCTGAGGACGACTCAGGTGCCGGAGGTGGGTGGAAGCAGCTCCCATATCGAATGGGCCAGGGCAGCAGACGCGGAGCAGCACGGGGTAAGGTGGGCCTGGCTATTTTTACACGGACATTGTTGCAGCTACAACAACGGTTTTCGGTTGTCGGTGGGCGGTATCTATCTGGTGGAAGGATCTTTGAGGTGAGAGGGCGGAAGGGCGCCCAGGCATGACCACTTCCCCTGCCGTTCTGAGTGTACCGCAGCCAGCCGGCCATCGGGGGTCTGCCCCATCGCTCTGCCCCTGAAGAAGCAGAGGGAGGTGGAATCTGGCCACCCGCCTGCCCGGGGGTTGGGGGGGGGGGCAGTTGTGGATGCTGATGGATTTCTAGTGCTTTGGGAGCTGTGGATGGCCTTGGGTGAGGAGCCATTCCCCTCCCCCTCCTAGGAACAGAATCATGTGTGGGTGTGAAACAGTGGGCGCCTGCAGACAACGTCTTTGTGCCTCAGCTTTCCCACGTGTGAAATGAGAATAATCCTACCTACTTCACCACTGCATAGGGTTGTTGTGTGAGGGCCTTGCCTTGTCCATCCCTCAGAGAGCCCAGTCCATGAGCTTCCTGCTGTTTGCAGAAGCCATATGCCCCGGGAGACCACCTGCTTTAAACAGGCACCAGGCTTGTACCCATATTAGATGAAATTGAACACACACACACACTGCTGAAGCAGGACAGGAAAGAGGAAGACCTCTCCCTATTGTTCTCAAACTCAGGTTATTATTAATGAGCCTCCTTTCCCATCCCCCGGGGTTTTGTACTCATTCTACACAAAAGGTTCTTCCTCCCACCGCACTCTCAGTAGATACCTTCTTGTGATATTTTAGGGGTCAGCAGTACCGCCCTGCACATGACCACAGCTGTCTAATAACAGCTCCAGATAACCGAACATCTGCTCGGGGGACAGAGACACTACTCCTCCTCAGGCTCTATTTCAAGCAAGTGAAGTAGACTCAGGAAGGAAGACTGCTGACTGGTGAGGGGAACAGTGGAGAGCCAGTCAAAATGTTGGAGCAAAAGTTTTGTGAAATAATCAAACATAGGCACAACCGGAGCATTTTTGTCCATTGAGAGAGAGTAGAAGGGAGAGACAGAGAGAGAAACATCAATGTGAGAGAGACACATTGATTGGTTGCCTCTTGCATGACCAGGGCCAGGGAGCGAACCTGTAACCCAGGTACATACTTTTGATGGGAATCAAATGCCTCACCCTTCACTTCATAGGCGACATGAACAACATTGGACAGGTAGATTTTTTTTAAAGGTGGAGGCCCATTGATTACTCAGAGGCATTTGGGGTTAGGATTCACCAATATGTTGCTCCTAGCCCAGCTGATTTGTAGCTCAGTGGTTGAACATTGACCCATGAACCAGGAAGTCTCGGTTCCATTCCCAGTCAAGGCACATGCCTGGGTTGCAGGCTCAATCCCCAGTAGGGAGCATGCAGGAGTAGCCTAATCAATGATTCTCTCTCATCATTGATGTTTCTATCTCTTTCTCCTTCTCCCCTTCTCTCTCTGAAATCAATAAAGACATATTTTTAAAAAAATAAACACAGAGAAAAAGCAGATCTAAAAGATGGAGACATGCAGACTGCTTGCTGCCCTTGCTGAGCAGCTGGAACTAGCCATTCCTGAACTTGCAGAGTTTTAAATTACATGAGCTAACATGTTACTTTTTCAAAGACAGCTTCAACTGGGTTTTTGTTAATGACAACCGAAGGGGTTCTGACTAATTCATCTTTCTTTTCATTTTTTATTTTGATGAAAAATTGCAGTTTTCACTTTGTGGCATTAAAACAGAAGTCTGACATGTTTGACAACATATTTTTGACAGTTCTGTCTATTTCTGACAAGGACATGCTGCTGGCAAATTGTAGAAGCACGTCCCCTGTGTCCATCCCCCTCCTTTTAAATACATGTTTATTCAGAGCTACATAAATGTATGCTAATGATCTTAGGAAGATGCCAATCAGATCTGTGCTCCAGGAAGAATATAGCAGTCATGAGTAGAATTAGAGTTGAGACAAGAGGGAAAAAAGACTACTCAGGAGGCCAATTTAATAATTCAAATGAGAAGTGAAAAGGATTTTCAAAAGGTGGTAGCCATAGAAATGGGAAGGAGAGACCTTGTGGAGGTGGGATTACCATGGTTTAACAATAGATTCGAGGATAAAGGAGTCAAAATAAAATGTTTTCCTCTACAAGGCCCTACAGCTCCTGACAGCCCCCTGATCTGTCCCTGACTTACTCTCTCCACTCTTTCTCCTGCCCAGCTACACCAGCCTCTGCACTCACTGTGCCTTCTGCTAGGGATACTTACTCCAGACAGCCCCTGCTTCATCCCCTAATGTCCTTCAGGTCTCCGCATAGAAGATATCATATCAGAA
This sequence comes from Pipistrellus kuhlii, assembly GCF_014108245.1. Classification (NCBI taxonomy): domain Eukaryota; kingdom Metazoa; phylum Chordata; class Mammalia; order Chiroptera; family Vespertilionidae; genus Pipistrellus; species Pipistrellus kuhlii. Next base: position 18,786,873 of record NW_023425404.1, on the reverse strand, counting down.
AGGCTTCCCTGAACCCTTCCCTTGACCCTTCTACTACTGAAACCCCCATCTTAGCATGCCTGTACCTGTTTAATTTTTCTCTATAGTTTTTAACCCCTTGTCAATAATGTAAATATTTCTTTTCTGTCTCCCTTGACTGAAATGCAAGCTCCAGGAAGGCAGTGACTTTTGTTCACTGCTGAATCCCCAGAATCCAGGGCAGAATCTGACACAGTGCAGGTATTCAGTGAATATGAACAGGTAAATCTTGAACAAAACCACCACTCATACACACCACCACCACCACCACCACCAACAACAACAACAACAACAACATCCAGGAACATTGAGAGATGCTTGGGGCCAGGGTTTGTGGACTAGAGGAGTGAGATGGTGAGTCCTGTGAGAGCCTCTGTGCTTTAAGGTTAAATGTTCAAAGGGCACCATCAGGCTGGGGGTTGAAATGCTGGTCTGGCCCTTAGGAGAAGCCAGAAGTGAGATCTGGTGGGGAAGTTTGCCTCAAAGGCTGGTGAAATACCTGCGGAGACCATGAAGAGAGAAATGAGACTTGGGGGCAGAGACTATGGAAGATCTAGGGTGATTGACTTGTCCTGATTTGCACAGGACTTTTCCGGTTTATAAACTAAAAATCTATCTTGGGAACCTCTTCAGTCTCAGGAAAACTGAGATGATTGGTCACCTCAGAAGGCCCTTCCACCAAGTTACAAGAAGGGGAAGGACTGGTTGGAAAAGATAGACGAGAAGAGGCCCAGAGCTTCCTTACAGAACCCAGGGAAGAGAAGGGCTCTGGTAAGAATAGGTCTCCCTCCTTCTGCTCCCCCAAGACCAGCATGCTTCTGAATTTCTGAGCCCAGGAAGGCTGAATTACCTCTGAGCTGCCCCTCTCTACCTCCCAACGGCATGTGATGGCTTCCTGGGAGGCCACATACCATAATTGGGTTGACTTCACAGCCTAGGTCCCAGCTCAGACCAACTAGATCAATGACCAACCCTTAAATTCTGGCATCTGGGGAGTTAAGTGATGCCCTGAGTAAGTGATGCCCTCAAAGAGTGATCAGTTTATGCCTGACCCAAGGTGTAGTTTAAGAGGGTAAACAACTGCATTTGACTAGTCACTGTGGCTAAGCAAACAGGAAGCCACCTTTCCTTTTGTAAACAGCACCAGCCAAGATTAGTAGCAAGGTGCCATCTCTTAGCAGAGGGCACTGAGTTGTGCCCAGGACCAACTTTCAGGTAAATGAAATGATTGCTGGGTAAATAGAAATACAAAGGAACCCCAAGGGGCATTTTCCTGAATCAAGTATTTTGAGCCCTGTGTTATTGTAAAGAGCAAATGAAATAATGAATTAGAAAGTATCTTATACTGTATAATTTAATTATACAAAATCATTTTATTATTTTAAATAATTACATAAATACAAGGTCTTATTTGCCATGGCTCAGTTGGTTAGAGTGTTGTCCCCATACCCCAAGGTTGCAGGTTCACAGGTTCTCTCTCTCTCTCTCTCTCTCATCAATCAATTAGAAAAAAAAAGAAAACCAAACACAACCACAAAGTCTTATCACTGGGTGTCCGTTGAAATAAAGGAACTATCAGCATGTGATCTATAGAGAACATGGTCCCTGCCCTCAGAACTTTGTGGCTTACCTCTAGAGGCAGGGCATATACCAAGCTTATGATACAAACCCAACTGTATTTATTAAGCAATATGTACTAGTAAGGAAGTAGAAATAAATGTTGCGTCAATTTCCTGACTCTCTCATCCCTTCCCATCTCCCTAACCTACAACATTCATATCCACCTTCCTACTGGAGAAAGGTGCTCTAATTCATCCAGGCCAGAGTGAGGTAATGTTTCCAACCACTTTTTTTTTTTTTTTTTTTTCCCATAAAGGAAGGGAGAGAAAGAGGGCTTCAGCTTCCTTTCTTTACCTAAAGACCTTCAGGGAAGAAAGGGTCAGGAATGTGGCAAGCCTGAGTTTAAATACAATGCTGAGAAATTTAATTCAGTAAATATGAACAGGCCATCTGTTTTAGACCTAATACTATTTTAGGCCTGTGGGCATCTAAAAGAAGTCCCTGTCCTTAATCTCACTGGAGTGAAAAGCTAAGGTTCCCCAAAATGAAGTCCCATATCATTAAGTGCCAATGTTAGTTATAACTGCAATAAAATTTCATAAAAGGGGAAGCATTAATATTTTAAGCAGACTTTATATTTTATGGCAGCTGAGCCATGAACTGGGCAGCCTGTCGACACAGAGGGAAACCTGATGAGTCAGGGTGTAACAGAATGAATGAGTATGGCATTTGGGAAAATAATGGCAAGACTTCCCGCTGAGAACCAGCTTGAGAAGGAAGAGGAACTGTTTTATCATTTCCTTTAAAAATATGGTTTGCTTTCATAAAGAGAATCCATGGTTCTTAAGGGGCTAAAGGACTTAAATGGAGCAACCTCACACTCTAGGACTTTAGCAGATAACCTGGCACTTAGGGATTTAAAACCCCAAGTCTTTCCCAGCCAGCATGGCTCAGTGGTTGAATGTAGACCTATGAACCAGGAGATCATGGTTTGATTCTCAGTCAGGGAACATGCCCAGGTTGCAGGCTAGGTCCCCAGTATGAGGCATGCAGGAGGCAGCTGATCAATGATCCTCTCTCATCACTGATGTTTCTAACTCTCTCTGAAATAAAAACTATATATATATATAATTTTATTTTTTAATTTTATTTATTTATTTATTTATTTAGTTAGTTATTTAGTTATTTATTAAAGAAAAATAAGATCCAAAGTCTTTCTGGAATGTGAAGGCTCATTGAGCTGGGAAGAAGCAGCTGCAACTGATTGATTTACTTTAGAAATTCATCAGGATAGGTGAGGTTATGCTGTGGTGACAATTAACCTCTAAATCTCAGTGTCTTGTTAACAATAAACATTTATTTCTTGCTCATGCTGTATGTCCAACATGAATAAGGGTAGGGTGAGGGTGGCGGGAGCTCTGCTTCATATAATCTTTCAGGGACCCAGGCTGATGGAGGTTCATCATCTTGGAATGCTGCCATCTTATCATGTAGCTTCCAGGGTTGCTGTAGCAGGGGAAAGGAAACTGGGTTATCATGCAAGATATTTGTAAAACTGGCTGTGAATGGCTTATATCACTACTACCAACACTCAGTTGGCTAATCTAACCATAAGCTAAAGGAACAATGGGATATATCTTCTTCTTTTGTGTCTTGAAAGAGAAAAAGTAAAATAGGATTTGGTATACACATAATACCGTGTTTCCCCGAAAATAAGACATCCTCTGAAAATAAGACCTACTTACAGGTTTCTTTCTGAGTGAAATATAAGGCATCCCCCCGAAAATAAGGCCCCTCCTAGGCTAAACATGAGAGATTTGGTCCATTGATTCTGAAAGAAATGGAGTCACAAGAAATTCACCAGGAAATTCAGGAATTGGATTGTTATGATGATGTTCCAGAAGATGATGACATGATTGTCACTGAATAAATGAGTAAATTCTTGATACTGTAGGATTCACAGTTTGTCTGGTTTGTGTTGACAACTACCGTACTATTGTACCGTATACAGGTAATAAATTTTCTTTATTTTCATTTAACAATAAATGTGTACCGTATTCTTCTTCATGGAAAAATAAGACATCTCCTGAAAATAAGACCTAGCGCATCTTTGGGAGCAAAAATTAATATAAGACACTGTCTTATTTTCGGGGAAACAGGGTATTATATCCATCATGACCTATGACCCAAAGACTCTTACTCTGTTAATAGTAGCTAACATAGTTATTGCTAATCCTTATGATTATTCTGTGAGGTGGCTTCTATTATTTTCTCCATTTTAAAGATTAGGAAAATGAAGCAAAAAGTTTAATCACTTATTCGAAGTCCCACAGCTAGTAAGTGACACAATAAGGATTCACACTCTAGTAATTTTTCTTTAGAGTCCACATTCTTTAAAAATTTTTTTTTTATTGATTGATATTTAGAGAGAGAGAAGCACTTTATTGCTCCATCCATTTATGCATTCATTGGTTGTTTCTTGTATGTGCCCTGACCAGAGATTGAACCCACACCGTAGCATATCAGGATGACACTATAATCAACTGAGCTATCTGGGCTGTACTACCATTATGCTGTACTACCTTTGTCATGGATTTAGTCAAAATAGAAACCATGATCCCATTTAGCCAGCACCTCTTGAATTGGGGTATAGAAACTTCTAGCAATGTTGTTAAGCTTGACTTTTATCAGGTCCCTCTTGCCAAAATTTCCATGGTATCAGTTGTATAGATATACTTACAATGCTCTTGACCTGCCTATCTTGGTATTCCATGTGTTCCAAGGGATATGATGAGAACTTGACTGTGTATAAGCTATATGAGTAGATGCTGTTTCTAATCACAACACATCCCCACGTAGGCAATCGTCAAAAACATGTGTCCTCTATTTCTGTCCCTGAATGAGGCATTCTGATTCCCTTGTCCTTAACCACTCTCCAGCACAAGTTCTTCTCATCCTTTGGAGAACAGAAGTTATGTGAACTATATTTTTCTCGTAAGTCAATGCAATGGAGCAAATTATGTACAGACAAGGGGTGGGGGAGACCTTGGAAGCTGGCCGAAAGCATAGCTGAATAACGGATGTACTAGGAATCAAAGTTATCTCAAGCCTCAGACATATTAAAAATTTCCTTATGTAACCCATGAGTCCAAGGTCTGAACAGCCTGGAAACATGAGGGCTATCATTTCATTGACATCCATATTTTAAACCTAATGTGATCAGGGATTTTTTTTTAATAATTTTGTTCACTGTTGCATAGAGAGCATCTAGAACTGTACCTGGCATGTAGTAGACATGCAATAATTGTTTGTTGAGTGAATTTGTTGACTAAACTTTGGTCCTCTTTAAAGATGTTATACGTAGTGTACTGTGAGAGCACTGACTTTAGAATCACATTCAAATCTCACAAGCTATGTGACTCCTTGTAAATTATTTACCTTCCTTGACCTCTTCGTTCTTCATTGGTAAAGGCCAAGGCTAATATTAATGACTTCTTGGGTGGTTATGAGAATTGAAAGTGTTAATTCATGCCAAACACTTCCTACACTGTTACAAGCTATGGCTTTTGCCTCTACCAGAAAAATGCCTTCAACATTCCCCTCAAACGTTCCTGAGTCTTCAGGGGTAACCTAGGTGCATTCACTAGTAAGTTGTCTTAGCTACCAAATCTCACCTTTCTCCTGGATTCCCACCAAGCTTTTCTTCTGCCACTCTAATTTCTTTCGGTTTTGTCTGGTGCTGAGTTCTCCACTGCTATTTGGCAGTGCCTACCATGGAGGGTGCTAGTGTCTGAGCTAATGCCTCCCACGTGAAGCCAGTGATTTCAACACTGAGTTAACACCACTGAGGCCAAAGGTATCACCATCACCCATTAGAGTCACCTTGTGCTTCTTTGTTAGGCCACCTCGCTGGGCTGTTGCTTCCTAGCATGAGGATCCACCTCCAGAAGCGGGAAGCATTCCTAGGCTGCTCCTATTGCGCAGATCCCAAGAGGCTCTGCAAAATGAGGAACATCCCTGGTCCACACTCATTCCACTGGTCCCCAATATCTTACGGAAATTTTGTGTGACTGTGCCTACTTCAGCTCTCCACGCACTCAGCCCTCTATCCTTAAGACTTAGTCACATCCACAGGGATCTGGTTGGGGAACAACCTGAGAGGTACTAGTACACACCAGCTGTTACTCAAAACCATTCCTTCCCCCAGAAGTCAAGGGCGTTATCCTCAGAGGCAGCTGTCTGCCAGTTTCACAGATTCCTCTCTCCATGGCTTCTTGGTCCCTCATACAAACAGCTTCCTGACATGCCTCTGCACCCGCCCTCTAGATAAGGCTGGACATGTCTGAACCCAACACAAAGTCAACTGTCACCAGCCTGGAGCCTCATCGTTTTTTAAAGGGAAAATAGTAACCTTCCCAGTCAGCGAGGCTGACTGTACAAATGAGCAGTGTATGAAAACTGAACTCTGACTCAAACTTTCTTGGGAACTTCAGAGTTGATCAACAGGAAATGCTGAGATTACAAAAACAAGAACTTCTTAGATAAACATTGGAAAACAAAGGGGGCACCAATTGAGATGATTTTCTACCAAAAATAAAGGTAGAAAGTCCTAGCCTTTAAGAGTTGATGGCCGAACTTGCGCCAAAGCCAGTAACAAAGGAGCCATCAGCCCACTGGCCTCAGTGGTCTGCGAGTGCTGGAGAGCTCCCAGCACCTGAGGAGGCCATGTTGGGCTGTTTGATAAAACGAGGGGGGGGGGGAGAGGGAGGGACCTCACAGTACTAGCACCTCTGGTGCTAGGAGCTTTTCATACACTATCTCTAATCTTCAAACAACCCTGTGTTACTGAGAACAAACATCGCCCATAACCACTCCCTCCCATACTCACCAGGCTGGGCCCTAGGAGGAAAAGAGCCTTGTCTCTCAAAGGAATGTAATCTGGGGCCCTTACAAAGTCCAACCTGCAATTTTAAAGCTTTAACCAGAGTCATTGCACATGATGAGGGAGAGCAGCTTTTCAAGTAGGGGCTGATGAGAGATGAACTGGTTGCATAAGTAAATAGGAAGACTCTGTTTTTCCCCTCGAGGGTGGGGCAGAGAAGAAAGAGGGCCAAGGAGAAAGAAGAGAAGGTCTTTCTTGAGAGCACCATGGAAGGCCAGAGTCAGAGCTATGGGGGATGCCTGGAGACTAGGAGAAATGATACTCATTTTTCAGTATGCTTGACTAGATGTAAGTCCCCGCATATTCTACACAAAGGCATTGGGTGAGTGAGTTACTGTCAAAATTAACACGAGGGCTGAGCTAGATTGACGTGGCACAGATCCCAGACAGTGTGTTTTGCAGAATTCAAATAACCCCGGGGAGGCAGGAGCTCACAGACAGATCATATATATCTCCAAAAGTTTTCCCAGGGAGATCACGAGACCGTCTATACCTGTGTGATGGGTGTCTGAGCACATCTTACCTAAAAATTAGGGGCCTCTGACTGACCTCTGCTTATACCTGCAGTCACACGGTATGTGGGTATGTGTGATTTTTTAATTGCATCTGTCATTTTGCATTACATTTGTAAGCATTTCTAATGTCGCTAAATCAGAAACAACTTTTAAACATTTTTGTGCAATATGACCGCACCTTAATTTTCTTAACACTATTGAATTGGACATGCTGGCTGTTTCCAGCCTTGTCTTTGTTTGCATACATTTTTACTGAGCAGCAGTGTAACCATCCCAAAATGAAATTAGGTAATCGCTTAACCAGGATTTTCCAATACAGCCTCTCTTTCAAGGCTGACTGTACAAATGAGCAATGGCCAGACTGTATGTAGAAACTGAACTCTGACTCAAAACCTCTGCAGCCTCCACCACTCCGGGAAGCCAAACCACAACTTCTGGAGCAATCAGCCCATAATCTGCAACTTGCCCAAATTTTGCTCCTGCTTTCAGCTCGGGACCAACCAGAGACAGCCAGATAAGCTCTTCATGCCAATCACAGAGGTTGTCCCGCCCCTTCTAGTTAGCCTGCCTCCAGTGTCCCCCATGCCAACTCTCTTTAACCAGAGCACACCTGAGGCCTTTCCTATTATTTTTCACCCTGAAGCTTTCCCACTCCCCTACCTGTCTTTGCAGTTTCTGCCCAAAGTGAGTAATGGTGGCTGACTCCATTGCCACCTCGAGCTTTGCCTGAAAAGCCTCTGCTTGGTCTCAGTGGGGGAGGGTTGCTTATGTCTACCCTCCCCTTAGAGTTTTTCTCAGGTTAACTTAGTAGACACTGACCCCCAAAGGGATGTCACAGGCAAAAACGTGGCATCAGAGCTTTTCCACCCTGAGCCATTGGGAAATAGCTGGCTACTGCTAGAAGGGACCTAAGAAAATAACACCCCCCCACTGCACACCTATGAGAGATGGCCCTAGGCCCCAGACTTGTTCGACTGCTCGCATCAACAGGCGCACAGCAGCAGGAAGCCGCAGAAAATAAATCTCTTTTGAGTTCAGATTGTGCCCGTCTGTCACACTGCCACAGGGCCAGCTGATGGTGCTGTGCCAATCACCACCACAAGCACCTAAGTCACTTTTCAAAACATGGTCAAACAATCTCCAGTAGGGCCAGCCAGGCATTAAAACACTCAGAGGCGATTGTCAAAGCTAAGCGGTCCATGCCAGCAAACATGAGTCTGGGTTCCAGTTAAGCAATCACCTGGATGACAGCCTGAAGGTGAACCCTGAGTGGACAGACAGGCCTGTCACCACCTCACTGGGACATGGCTAAAGGGAGAACAATAAGACTCGGGGCGGGAGGGCCTAGGCATGGGATTGGGTCAGACTGAAACCTGGGTGGTTTTCTGTGCTGCTGTCCCTGGGCAGCCCCAGCTCCGGGGGCTGTGGGCAAAGCTATCATCACTTCGAGTCATTTGTGAGGCAGTTGTAGGTGTTGCACATACTTTCTTAAGCTTCACACAGTTACCCAGAACCATCAGGAAACAAACATCTCCTGACAACCTACTGTGTGCCCAGCACGGAGGTTCCTTTAGGACAGTGGTCAGCAAACTCATTAGCCCACAGAGCCAAATATCAACCGTACAACGATTGAAAATTCTTTTGAGAGCCAAATTTTTTAAATTTAAACTTCTAACGTCACTTCTTCAAAATAGACTCGCCCAGACTGTGGTATTTTGTAGAAGAGCCACACTCAAGTGGGCAAAGAGCTGCATGTGGCTTGCGAGCTGCGGCTTGCCGACCACTGCTTTAGGGTTTCCTTGAAGGACTCCTGACAACCTCACCTTTATCTCATCTTGCAAAGTCCAGGGGTGCTGGCTGAGTGCATGGGCACCCACAGGCAAGCCCATTTCTTCCTGGGGTATTATCAGAGCCATGTAGATGCTTGCATTCTGGGCTGCCAAGGAAAATTCCCCAAAACTCCTCTCTTGCCCCACATTCAGAGAAATGATGCCAATTAATATTTGAATAGGCTTTGATTGTGGTTGTTTCCCCCTCCAAGTTCTTTAGAGGTTTACTTTTATTACATATTTTTTCCTTTTTATTGGATTTATTGGGATGACACTGGTTAACAAAATGATACAGGTTTCAGATGCACAATTCCACAACACATCATCTGCACGCTGCATTGTGCATTCACCACCCCAAGTCAAGGCTCCTTCCATCACTGTTTACCCCACCAATACCCTCTGAATAGGCTTTTAGTCTGTGAAGCACTGTTGAGAAAACTCACTGGGTTTACACAACTTCCAAATCGGTATTTTTCAGTATCCTGATCCCTCTGCTGAGGCTCAGAGAGTTGAACTAACTTATCCAGGATCACACAGCTAGGAAGGTAGACAGCCCTGGCTCTTCTGACTCTGAACTCCATGTGGGGTACAGTCCATGGGGGTGGGGCTGGCAGACTGGAGGTGATGGTGGGGTAGTAGGATACCAGCTTGCCCCAGAGCCCCAGGGGTTTGCCCTGAGCTTCCTGGTACTGTGGTGTTTGAGGGAGCCTTGGGGTGGGGCTTACCCAGCTCACCGGGAGGCCTGGGCTGGAAATAGCCTCTAGGTTCTCTTCAAGCCCCAGAAAGGGAGTGCCTGCAAGAAACAACTGGTCTGGCATTTTAATGGGACAAAAGCAGGAAATACAAGGGGTTAGCTGGTTGCTGGGACTGCCCCTAACCCTTAACTCTAACAAAATGCCATTTCCTGAATGTAAAAAAAGGTTTAAGAAAAAAGGGACAGAGGAGGCTCCTAGAGTGGCCAGCTGCAGAGAGGGAAACAAATGAGCTTCTATAGGCGGAATCCTACTTTTGAATAGAGGTTAATTTTGGCTGCCATTTGCTTGTACCCTGAGGTGGGGGAAGTCATCCTCAAGGCCAGAAGTAAGAGCTCCTGGAGGAATGATCACTGTTGCAATCCAGGAGGGGATCACTTTTTTCTTTCTTTCTTTTTTTCTTTTAAAAAAGGTCATTGTGAGTCTGGAGAAATCAATGGATCAAGAAGATTGTGAAGATCTGTGGGTCTGGGAGTGAAAGGACATTTTACTGCCATGAGCTCCTTCCCTTCCTTATTCTCTTTTCATGCCACATTTAGGTAACAAGACTAAGTGAAAATACATCCCAGCCCAAAGCAGGAATGCTCAGAATAACAGGCAGCGCTTGCAAAGTCCAGGGGTGCTGGCTGAGAGCAGAGGCACCCACAGGTAAAGCCTCTTTTCTTTTCTTTTCTTTTCTTTTCTTTTCTTTTCTTTTCTTTTCTTTTCTTTTCTTTTCTTTTCTTTTCTTTTCTTTTCTTTTCTTTTCTTTTCTTTTCTTTCCTTTCCTTTCCTTTCCTTTCCTTTCCTTTCCTTTCCTTTCCTTTCCTTTTCTTTTCTAATTTATTTATTTTATTGATTATGGTCTCACATAATTGTCCTTATCCCCCCATTCCCATCCCAACCCCCTCCCTACATATGCCCCCACCCCCTGTTGACCATGGCCACTGGCTAGGCTCATATGCATGCACACAAGTCCTTTGGTTGATCTCTTTCCCTTACCCCAACCCTCCCCTACTATACCTCTCAGGTTTGAGAGTCTGGTCGCTGCTTCTCTTTCTCTGAGTCTGTTTTTGTTCATCAGTTTATGTTCATTATTTCCTCTAGATGTGTAGGATCATGTGATCCAAGAAATACCCTTGTAAGAACCTAAACTGCAACAAACCATAATGGTTATGCTGAGAGGCAAATGAATCAGTCTGTAGTGAGTTTCTTGCACCTCCTGGCCAAGCACCACTACCCACCAACATGGCAAGTGAGAGCTCCAGGGGCTGCAAGACCCTTCCCAGTCCTCCCCTGACCTCCTGTCTTCACCCTCCCCCACGGCCTCTGCAGAGGTTTCTCACCTCCAGCAGAGGTGCCAGCAGGGACAGCATGTGCCTTTAGATTGATTCTGTACTTTCTCTTCTTCTGACAGTCATACAGGACATGCTCTTCTCCAGGGACTAAAGTCCCCCTGGCCTGGGAGTAAGAGCGCCTAAGGGCCTGGAAGTGGAGGAAGCGATTCTTTTGCCTTTTCCTGTTCTCTGGTCCTATCCTCCACTAGCACCCTGGCCACTGTGGCCTGTTGTGGGGTCGAACCCTGGGTTCAAAATAAGACCACTGGAGGCTGGTGATTGATTAAAAAAAAAAAGCAGGTAAGGCTTTATTGAAAACTGGCCAGGTGGCCACACTCACGACCACACCATTCCAGGTGTAGGCAGTCCTTTTAAAGGTCTAAACCACAAGAATTTTCCTTTGTTCTAAATTCTAAATTCTAAAGGCTGGGAACAGCCCACAGGGTTGTTCCCAGCCACATCCTGCTGGACATTAGAATGTGGTCCTATCTTGCCATAGCCAATAATACAGAAGCAGAGCTCAACGGTTAATCTCTAAAGGTTATCTACAGTTTCTACCCCTGAAGCTACTGAGTCAGTGAAAATCAATCTCCTGTAATTCTGGTCTTAGGCACAGAAAAATTGCCTTAGCCTCCAGGTCTCAATCTGGAAGCTGAGATAACTACCCCATTGTTTAAGCAAGTAAGCTAATGCTGGAGCCAGAATAGCAGGGTTAAAATTCAAACAGCAGTTTTTACCCAAGTATGGTTGCTACCGTATTTCATGGCCCATCAGTGGCAGTGTCCTGCTGGTCGGCCTCGGCGACTCTCACTGTGAAACCAGCATCAGGGCACTGGATCGTGTGAGGCAACAGCCATCAATGACACTGATGGGGAAGGCGATCTCTCGGTGCCATGCTCCCGGGGCTGGGCCATGCGCTTCTCTTAGGAGAGGTGAGCACAGGATGCTGGAGGTGGGACTGAGTTTTGGCCTGAAGACCTTTGAAAACTTTGTGAAGAGATTAGAAAGCACAGATGGCAAACCAACAGTAAACCCACATTTTAAAGAGTCCACAAGTGAGCTTTGGGTTTTGCAAGAGGCAAGACTTGGATACAGCTTTCACGCAGATGGAAACTTAGTTCTGGGAAAACCAGTGCAATGTCCTATTTAATTATGCAAATGTAGGGATCCAGTAGCTGGAAGGGGAAAGTGCTTCGGGTGGTAAAGGGAATGAGTGTGTCTATGTTGGAGTCTGATACAGAACTCTATGACGCTTCTTTAGGAAAAACTGGATTTGCTGAGGAAGGATTTGGCCTGTGCCAGGTTGATGCCCCGCTGAAGCTCGTCTATATGGAGCTCCATCCCAAGTGAGGGACCTGCTCTTGCAAAGGGTTTATAGGAACCCTAGGTACAAGCAGCACATGGTCAGGGAGATTCTGTGTGGAGCTCTGCCCTACAGGCTGCTCTGGTATCTCCAGGACAGACCTCCGTGGCCAGGACATTGGCATCCCCATGATGGGCATCTTAGCAAGGAGGCCCTTTTGAGGGGCTTCTCTAGTATCAGACATTCACCAGGCTAGGTGCAGGAGTTCTTACCCTGAGTCTCTGGTCCCCCAAAGGGTCAGTGAATAGAATTTAGAGATTCTGTATTTAAATGAAAAATATTTTTTTATTAACCTCCAAATAAAATTTAGTATTTCCTTTAATAATGATGTAAGCAATACACTCCAGTAGTATTAGCAGACCCTGTGATTTTTGTCACCGATGGAAGAAATCATAGGTACCTTCAGATGACTTTGCTGTTGTTACTGTTATCGTGAAATTTTTTTTTAAATGGTAAATAGTGCTTAAAATTATAGTAACTGTTAGACCTGCCATTAGAATCTGGCAGGATTAAGTCAACCTCCTAGTTGGGGTCAGGTATTAGAATCACTTGGAAGTGGCTTACACCGCACCAGACTGAATCTTTGGCTTGGGACACGCTGAAGGTCATCAGCTATTGAACTGTTTGGGCAAAGGTACAAGTGCCTACACAACATTTCCAGCCAATGCACCAACTACCTGGAACACAACTCATCTTGCCAGTGAGCACTGATATCTAACATTTACTGTGCTCACTAACAAGCCCTCTGGTATTACTAGGGATAAAGACAGTTGAAGTTTTTGAGGTATCCCTCTCTGGTTAGCCTTTTTTTTTTTTTTTTTTTTTTTCTTCTGCTGAGAGTTCAGCTTAGAGTCTTTCAGAAACTATTCTGAAACTCCGAAGAGTGTCTCTCTTTTAGGAGACTCCAAATGCTAATTAACTGCCCCTATGGCGTAGATGAGATGTATATCATATTAAGTACACTGATATTTTAAGTACACTGATAGCAATATAATACAAATTAAGGCTGACCTTAAAGTTTGGTAGGGATTGTAGGTTATACCTGACACCCCATGAATACTTGTGTTTCATTTGGGTAGCTAAACATCAAACTTGCCCATGAATTTACAGTTGAAACCACTTGGGGGACAGCATGAGGTATACGGGGTCATATGCAACTGAACCCGTTGGTCAAGGATAGACTACCTCCAAGTTAGGATTGGCAAACTTTATAATGCCAGGTTATTTGAAAAAGAGTGTCCTAAAAGCAGGAGACCACAGCTGCATCCTCTTGTCCTTCTTTGGAAAGAAGTGTGAAGTGTGGTATGTCACTGAAAGTCTGCCTTACCCTGCTCTGTATTGCAGGTGTCTTATTCCCAAGGGTACTAGACCTCGCTAATAATAGCCAGGGTATTGAATCCAAGACCAGGGGATGCTAATCTTCACCACAACCGGTTTCATTTTCAAAAGTAAGAGGCCCAATTCCTTTAGCAACTAGAGCTGCAGGATTCAGTTTTTTCCCTTTTGAAATTAAACTGCACTTTGGCTAGAAAGAAGTTATTTAAAACCTTAGCATTATTAATGCAGGAAGGGACTGCAAAGAGCATTTCATCCAACTTCCCCATTTAGCAGATGAGGAAGCAAAGGCCAAGGGAGATAGCTTGATAGCTACTTATCAAGATACTGACTAGTCTGAGAGGATCTTTCTTCAACACCAAGATCATTGAGATGAGACAGAGGGAGGAGTAAAATTGAATCTTCAGAGTAAGCATGTGATCTATATACTACCAGTAACCACTCAGAAATGGGAAAAATATCTCATAGCAGCAATACAAAAAAGGTTTACCCTGCTCTTAGATAGGTTTCTTTTTCACATCACCCACAAAAAATAGATTCTGGATGTGTTAAAGATCTAAATGTAAAAACAACAACCCCCCCCCCAACAAAATAACAACAACAACACACACAAAAAACATACAAATGATAAAAATGCTAGAAAAAGAAGTAGGAGAATATTCTTATGATTGTTGGATACAATTGAATGACTATCCTAAGCAAGGCCCAAATCCAGAATCATAAATGAAGACATCTGTAGATATGACTGAATGAAAGTTAAAAACCACTGTAAGCAAAGGCAAAGGAAAAGCAACCAATTAAGAGAAAATGTTTGCAACATATATAACAAGAAAAAGGTTAATAGTTATAATATACAAAAATTTCAACAAATACATAAAAAATACAAATAATTTGATAGAAAAGTAGACAAATATATAAATTGGCCAATCACATAAGAAATACAAATTGTCATTGAGCAAGCGAACAATTTTAGGGAAATTGTTAGGGGAAATAGATTTTAATTGTGATTTTTAGACCACACTCAGTTTCAGAACCATTCAGACAAGAAGATTAAATCATAGGCAAGGGATGTTCTTCAGGGAAATGGGCTTTCCAGGAAGTTGGGAAGGTGTAGGCAGAGATATTGTCCAGGGAGACGCAGCCTTGATAAGTTTTTTTTTCAAGAACCAGGAGAGCCCAAGTCTGATAAACCTTCTCTTGGACAGAAATATGGCATATGTGTATGAAGGTGACAAAAACCCAGAGTATTATAAAGTTAAGGCATGATAACACTTGAATTTTTCCACATCTGGCTTGACTTCCCTTATAGGCATTGTAAGGGGTCCAGGGAAAGATGTGCAGACACAGCCACCTTTGCTGCAGGTGGCTGCTACCCCACTGCTGATTACATTTTGTATCATGGGCTAATGAAATCCAGACATTATTTTTTTCCACATTGGGTGTGTGTGTGTGTTGTGTGTTCTCTTCCCATCAACTGACAACTACTGGAAATGCTGCAATGTTTATCCTGATTAATATAACAAATGCAAATTAAAATATGACACATCTATTTTTGTCTAACTGATCAGAAAACAATTTACACATATATGATATCTATTATTGGCAAGAGGTGGGGAAAAGTACTTTCCAACAAACTCTTGGCAAGGCTTTAATTTTTTAAAATATGTTATTGTGATTCAGAGAAGGAGAAGGAGATGGAAACATCAATGATGATGAGAGAATCATTGATGGGTCCTGACTGGGAGTCAAACCTCATGAATCAATGCTCAACCACTGAGCAACATCAGCCAGGTGATAAGGCTATTATTATTATTATTATTATTATTATTAAGTTCTTATTGATTTCAAAGAGGAAGGGAGAGAGAGGGAGAGAGAAACATCAATGATGAGAATCATAGATTTGGCTGCCTTCTGCATGCTGCCCCCTACTGGGAATCAAGCTTACAATTAGGGCAGTGGTCGGCAAACTGTGGCTCGTGAGCCACATGTGGCTCTTTGGCCCCTTGAGTTTTTAGCAAAGGCCAGCTTAGGAGTACCCTAATTAAGTTAATAACAATGTACCTACCTATATAGTTTAAGTTTTAAAAATTTGGCTCTCAAAAGAAATTTCAGTTGTTGTACTATTGATATTTGGCTCTGTTGACTAAGGAGTTTGCCAACCCCTGAAATAGGGTATGTGCCCTGACCAAGAATTGAACCCTGACCTCCTGGTTCATAGATCGATGATGCTAAACCATTGAGCCATACCAGCTGGGACAAGGCTATTATTAATCAAGCCACTTGGGGGGCCAATTTGGCAGTATCTCTTACATACCAAATGTGTGATTTTGTTGACCTAGCAATTATAATTCAGAAATATGTGCACGTGCTAAAGGCACATTGGTAAAGATTTTATTGTAGTGTTATTTTATTGAAATTAAAAGACAATGTAATTAGCCATTAATAAAAAAATGATTAAATAAACTAGAGAATATCCATGCTATCTTAGTTTATGTTCTTCCAGAAGCAGCTCTTGTTTCTAGGATTTCAGCGAATGTTTGGGAAGTATAAACAGAGAAATGGGGGGGGGGGGGGAGGCTGATGCAGGGGAGGGCAAACAGACAATAAAGGGTGTGTTAGTAAGCCAGCTACCATGGTGAACACCTAGTTCAATCTTTCAAGGGAACTCTGAAGACAGTGCAAAGCACAGGCTAGAAGAGATGGGATATTTGCACTCTAACAAAGTTTGGTCATTGCTAGAGCCTGTCTCCCAGAGGGAGATTGATTCCCATGTGCTTATAACCAACCATCCATGGGTAAATTGGTTTTGGTGGCTGGAGGGAGCTGTCCAACCAAGATTGAGGTACTGGCTATTGGGGGTCAGGCTGTTATGGAAATGATAGGGTTTCTGAGGAGTTATGAGTAAAGCATTGACTATCTGCTATTACAAATATATGACTAGAACAGGTCCTCCATGATCAATATGTGTGACCAGATGAGAGAAGAAACCAAACTTTTCTTTAAAAAACAACAATAACTTTATTGAAGTATAATTGATATACAAGAGATCTCAAGTAAAATAACATTTGATAAGTTTTGACATTTGTAAAGTAAGAAAACTACCACTGCAGTCAAGGTAATAAACATATCACACCACTAACATGGCTCAGTGATTGAGCATTGACTTATGGACCAGAGGGTCACGGTTTGATTCCAGGTCAGGGCACATGCCCAGATTGTGGGCTTGATCCCCAGTGTGGAGCTTGCAGGAGGCAGCCAACCCATGATTCTCTCTCATCATTGATGTTTCTATCTTTCTCTCTGAAATCAATAAAAAAAATATATTTTTAAAAAGGATAATGAAAATATCCATTATCCCCATGAATATCCTCAGCCCCTTGGGAACTCTTCCACCTTGCCCTCCCCCAGCTTTCTCTCCACCCCCACGCTGCCATCTCTTGATAACCATTGATCTACTTTCTGTGACTATAACTTTAATTTTATACAGTCCTATCTAATAAAGAGAGAATATGCAAATTGACCATCATGCCATAATAAGATGGCTGCACCCACAACAGAGGCCGAGTTCCCGTAATGAGCCTTAACTAGCAATCAGCAGGGACCTGAGGCTGCATGTCATTTGGCCAGAGCAGGGGACCTCAGGCCATGTCTCCCCCCCACCCACCACCACCATCCCCCAGCGCCTGGCAGGGCTTGATGGGGAACCTCAGGCTGCAACCCCTACCCCAGCACCAGGTCTGGGGACCTGAGGCTGTGCCCTCTGCCATATGGGGCTTGTCAGGGGACCTCAGGCCACGCCCCCACCCGCGGGGCTTGATGGGGGACTTTAAGCCATGCCCCCTGACCTGGCTCAGGCCAGGGGACCTCAGGCTGTACTCCCTGCCCCAGCATCAGGCCAGGAGAACCTGAGACTGCGTCCCCTCCCCTTCCCCCGCCTGGTGGGGCTTGATGGGGGACCTCAGGACATGCTTCCCTCACCCTGGCACTGGGCCAGGCAACCTGAGGCCATGTCCCCCACCTGGCGGGACTTGACAGGGGTGGGACCATCTGGGTCTGGGTCTTGTGCTATTTCGAGGCGCATATGGGTGGGCGGGGACTTGACTCTGCTTACCATGACTTGCTCCAGACTCTGACAGGAGGAAGATTTTCATATACATTTTACTAATATTCTTTCATCTCTAACACTTCTATTATAGAGAAAGGGCAAATAGCAATATTAAAATATTTCCTCTAGTTAATTCCCTTTTAATGTGCACAAATTTTGTGCACCAGGTCACTGGTATTATATAAATGAAAACATACACTGTGTTGGACAAAATTTAGTATACTTATCTTGAGATTTCATTCATGTTGCTGTATGCATCAGTGGTTATTCTCAAGGAATTTTCCTTTATATTGATACACCACAGTTTATCCCCTGATGATAGACATTGAATTATTTCTATTTGGGGGCTATTGTGAATAAAGCTGCATGGATATTGATACAAACGCTTTTGTAATGGACTTAGGTGTTCATTTCTTTTAGGTAAATATCTAGAAATGGAATATCTCTAGGGTATAAGATGGGTGTGTGTGAAACTAACCTTTTCTCATGAGATTTCCAGCCTAGTTGTTCAGGACCAACAAGATTAGAAAACTCTTCAGTGTTTTAAGAACCATGGATCAAAGCCATTGACATTTCCTCTCAGTTATCCCCATATCTTCTCAAAGTGTTTGTTCACACCTGACTGGCAGGATAGGAGAGGGGGCTGGAAAGCCCCCCGGGGAGATTTGCAGCCCTCTCTCTCACCGACAGAACTTCCCCCTCTGAAGAGGGGATGAATTCAGTTATTTCAGGAACAGGGATTATAGATGTGACCCTGGCTCAGCTCTGATTAACTGCCTAGACTTCCCAATGATGTCAAGAGGGAAGGAAAATCAAAGTTAAAAGAAAAAGAAACTCCTCTAAATATATAGTTTATAAAGCTGCCGATTGATTCATTAGCTTCTCTAGAGGTCCCTGGCCCACTTTCTTCCAGAAAGTGTTCCTGTAGGACAGCAGTGATATAGAATTTGGAGGGATGGGGATTTGGTTCTGGTCCCAGCTCAACCACATATTAGCCAGGTGACCATGGGCAAGTAAGTTATCCGGCAAACATTTACTAAGGGCTGTATCCTTGAGAAGTGTAAAGATGAATTAGACAATTTCTTCTCCCAGGGAACACACACACACACACACACACACACACACACACACACACAAAAGAAAAAAAGAAAAAAAAGAGAGAGAAGAAAAAGATGAATAAGTAAATACCTGTATTACAATATGATAAATGATGAAAGAGGGGTCCCTTAAGGGGAGCCTAAAGAAAGGGTACATAGCTCAGCCTCGAGGGAGTGGTCTCCTAACCTCTCTGAGTTTCTGTCTCTCTCCCATGAAATGAGGAGGTTTTATGTATTTGTGAGGAAAGCTAATAAAATATTGGGATGCACCTTTCCTCCAAAATGGAGCCCCTTCAGTGACTGGCACCTGACTTTGCTAGAGAATAAGAGAAAAAGTTCAACCGTCCCTCATGAGGATGCTCATGAGAAAAAGCTCCTGCTTCTCCCTACTCCTGCCTCAGTTTCCCCCACACACTGTATGTCCTTTCTTGGCTGGCCATATGATCCTGATGTACTTTTTGTTTGTTAATCTTCACCTGAGGATATTTTTCCCATTGATTTTTAAAGAGAGTAGAAGGAAGGGACGGAGGGGGTTAGAGAGATACATTGATTGATTGCCTCAACCAGGGCCAGGATCCAACCTGCAACCCTTGACCAGGAATCAAACCAGAAACCCTTGGTGTGAGGGCCGATGCTCCAACCACTGAGCAACACCAGCCAGGGTCTGCTGTACTTTTTGTGTAAATGTGCTAAATTGAGAGATATGTGATTCACTGAATTGGCAGAAGCTGGAGCTGCTGAACAAAGGGAATCAAAACTGAACTGGGGTGAGAAAGACAAAGAACCTGGAGGACTGAAGAGAGCAGAAGGAAGGGAAGCAGAAAGGCTGGTGGCAAATTAGACCAGTTCTCATGGGAATCCCAGGAGCTGGACCTGTGCCCTGACAGGAACTAAAGACATACCTTGAAGGCTCTAGAAGTTCAGAACTGCTTGACTCTGTGCGAGGATGAAAAAAAGCCAGAAGAACTGTCTCTTTTTGGCAGCCAGATCTAGCGCAGCAATAGCTCTGTCTTCTCAGGGTAAAAGCAAGATGATATTAGGAAATGAACACGGACTTCTGATATGATTGGGGACATGATACCACTGAATGCAAACGCTTCTGCTTTTCTTCAACGGTAGGTCTAAAAGTCTGCATTTCTCACTCATTGATGCGTCTGTCATGCATTCATTTCGTGCTGACACTGAGAGGGATACGAAGCCATGCAAGTCTGAGCTTCTGCCTTCAGTTTTATTCTAGTAAACACTTACTGAGCTTCCTCTATGTGGCGGGCACTGGACTTCATCCTAGAATTTGAAAAGAAACAGCACAATTTCTTTTTTTTTTAATATATATATATTTTATTGATTTTTTACAGAGAGAAAGGAAGAGGGATAGAGAGTTAGAAACATCAATGAGAGAGACACTGAATCAGCTGCCCCCTGCACATCTCCTAATGGGGATGTGTCCGCAACCAAGGTACATGCCCTTGACCCAAACCGAACCTGGGACCTTTCAGTCCACAAACTGACGCTTTATCCACTGAGCCAAACTGGTTAGGGCAAGAGCACAATTTCTTAACCTCAAGGAGCTTATGCTCTAGTTGATTTGCTACTAAAATGCCCTCCTTCCATTTAGAATATTCTAAACACTGACTTGAACAGATATATATTTTTCTTTCCTGTGATTCTGTCATTCCTCTGGGCTTTGTTGGGAGAATAAATCCTGTGAATTTATTTTAGAAGCTTGACAGTTCAGCTGTAAGCTCATAGTTATTTGTGACTGAGAGAGAGAGAGAAAAATGTTCTGTTTCCCTATCTCTCCCCTACAGGTTTAACAAGGTACCTAGCTGGATCAGGAATATCTGCTTTGTTCTCCAAATGAGATATTACACACACGGAGTCATTTTTCTGGCCTTCTCAAAAAGCTCAGTTCAAGCCTCCAACTTCCCACCTTTTCCTTCCACCTGCTTTGCTTAATAATTAAGCTCCTTAATAAATACTTTTGATGAAGAGAAAAGGAAGATGATTATTAGGGTTAATGCAGCAGCTTCCTCCTTGAATCATCTATGCCGGTTGTGCCCCAGGCATCTTGCTGAGTGAAAAGGCTGCAGGCTTTTCCTGCTTCAGGGCCCAGATCTGAGTGATCTTGAGTCATCCTGTCCCCAAGGGGCAAGGTTTGGTTCTGGTCTATTAGCCTCCTTGTTGTTCCTGCTAATTTACCCTTCATTTAACTTTCTTGGAACTTGGATGAACAAGGATTGCTTTTCAGGTAGTCCTGGGCGTGGAAGATGGAGAGCAGATTAGCCTGAGTATAGATAAGGAAAAACCTCCCCACCAGCTGTGACAATGCAGAAGAGGCGGGAGACTTCACTGGAGGAGGACTTTTCAGAGGGAGGGCATTCAACACCTGGGCTTCAGGAAAAGAGGCAATGAATAGCTCTACTCATAGATGGGAGAGAGAAAAGAAGAGAGAGGGGAGAGAGGAGAGGAAGGAGAGGGGAGAGATGGAGATAGAGATATTAGGATTCCATACTGAGAGGCCACATAGCTTAGGGAGAAGATGTGGGTTCAGATTCCAACTCCACCATTTTCTAGCTGTATGATCTTAGGCAAGTAACAGCCTTCACTAGCTTCAGTTTCCTCTCCCACAAAAGGGAGCTAATAATACCTATCTTGCATAGTCATTGTGAGAATGGTAATACAATACATATGTCAAGTTATTTGCATTCAGTTAGTAGGCACTCAGGAAGTGAGAGCTCTAGTTAATATTGAGTACCTTTTGAGTACCAGTACTTAGCTAGGTTTGGGGATATATGTAAAAAGTGTGGTGTAGCAAGTAGATTGACCAGTGAACGATCCCAGGGGTTTTCTCTGGGGCTGCCTGGCAATGGCCTAGCTGCCTCTTTCTCCAGCAGGAGCGGCTGGCTGTACAAACTTCAGCTTCTTATGGGACAAGGAGACCTCAAGGCCGCTGGCCTTTCAAGCCCTTCCCTAAGCAGTGGGTTCCTAAGCTCATGCTCCTTTGTATCTGAACCCCAAAATATTTATCGCTCCACACCAGCAGAGCGCCTCCAAAGCTAATCTATAAAAAGAAAGAGCAACATGGGATTCCTCCTCAGGAGCTCTGCCATGTGGATCCTCCTGCCTCACCCCGACCTGACCCCCGCCTCTGTGCTGGATCTAGGGAGAACAGGTACCTGCATACCTGCTCCTTTCTTGAGTTTCACTTGCATCAGTGATACTACGTGTGTGAGTCATTTGTCAGAGCAGAAAGGTAGCCTCTTTTTAGGAAACAACAACTAATGCTGCATGAAATTGTGATAGAGTCACTTCACATGGTCCTATTGGGGCACAGGAGAGACATCTAATTGCCTTTTTAAGAAGGAGCTACTTGATCTCGGCCAGAGTGGCTCAGTGGTTAAGCATTGACCTATAATCACGGTTCTATTCCCAGTCAGGGCACATGACTGGATTGCACAGGAAGCAGCCAATCAATGATTCTCTCTCATCAGTGATGTTTCTACCTATCCCTCCCTCTCCCTTCCTCTCTGAAATCAATAAGAAAGTATATTTTTAAAAAAGGGAATAGCATATGTATCATTTCTATAGAGTATTATTTGAGATGTGTATATGAAATGATCCTGTGATATAATATTATTGGTCACATCTAAGAGAGAGGAAAACTAGCCCAGAGAGCTTAAGACTATGTGCATGAACACAAGTAACTAACAGTACTGAGGTTCAAACCCAGAAGTACTTGATTCAAGTTCCCTATTCTTCCCTCTACACTTGATTACCCCTGCTCCCCCTGAAGCTGGCACAGGACTTGCCATCATTTTCCATTTTAGCCCTAACATTTGTGAGCTGTATGATTAGTTGGTCAGAGTGAGAGTATGTACAGCCTTATACATTTGATCTTCTGACTCAGATGTGGATTGAACCACCCATGGATGAATTTGAGTTGCTCTCAGGAATGGAAGATGTCCTTCTCTAACAGTGCAGCTGTTGTGCTAGCTCTGCACAGCACAGGGTTTATATAGGTCACGTGGACAAACTGCTGAAGTGGGGACCTTCCCTTCCTATTGAGTCCTTCTTCCTTCTCAGCCATGTCTTCTAAATACAGCACAACTCAGACCTTTAACAGCACAATAACTACCTCTCTTACCTTATGAGGGTGAGAAAAAGAAATGCTAACACCAATGAGCTTTTTTCATTCACCAAGCCCCAGATTATCTATCTATCTATCTATCTATCTATCTATCATCTATTTTTATTGAGGTAAAGTTGACATAACATATTTGATTCAGTATACTACATAATGATTTAATATTTATAATGATTTGATCACAATAAGTTTTTTAAATGTACCTTATTATAATGTTTTAGTTATAAAATATTATGAAAAATTATCTGGCTAGTGTGGTTAGGTGGTTGAGCAATGACCCATGAACCAAAAGATCCTGGTTCATATCCCAGTCAGGGCACATGCCTAGGTTACAGGCTCAATCTCCAGGAGGGGACATGCAGGAGGCAGCCAATCAATGATTCTATCTCATCATTGATGTTCCTATCTCTCTCTCCTTCTCTCTTCCTCTCTCTGAAATTAATAAAAATGTTTAAAAATAAAATATTATATAAAATTAATATATAAATATATAAAAACAACAAAAATAATGTTCATTATAAAATTGCATACATATGTATATAAACATTTGAAAGAATATACATATACTTACATCTGTATACAGGGTGGGGAAAAACATCTGTATATATCTGTATACAGCTGTTCATTTGGAAAGTAATACAATGATTAATAAATAATACAAGAATAATCCTGTTTCGTGCACTCAAAACTGTAAACCTACTTTTGTCCCACCCTGTATTTGTGTATGTGAGTGTAGCAAATAAATATTGTGTATGTTAGTGTAGCTAGATTCACAAATAAAACTATCCACTCCTCTCTATACATAGATAGCCATACCTATTATCCTTTTGCACAAGTGGGTTCACACTGTACAAACTATCCTACAATTTGCTTTTTCTTCAGCTATCTAATAAAGGGATAGTCTTCGTAAGATTATACTTATGGGCTTTCCTGACCGAGGAAAGTTCTGGAGAACGTTAGTACTTTTGCTATTCCCTGATGGCTCATGATAGTCACACATCTTGATAAGGCTTATGTCAAATAGAGCAAATAAGAGCATGTATCTGAACATGCTTTACAGACTGTTACGATGCTGTGCTAATGTTAATCACCACAATACCATATGTAGCGTGAGGACAACATTGATACAGGAGTGGATTGCAGCTTCTCATAATGGGCAATAGCAAGGGAGGAGAGGAACCCTTTGGGTGGGGGAAGAGGAAACTCTGAGGTTGGGTACATAGTTGGTCATGCCTGCTCTCAAGTGTGCCCTGAGGAAGGAGTCTTTGAAGCCTCACTGTGCCTTGCCTCTGTCCCCCAAACCACTCAGTTGATTAACTGAGGAGGTTTCCTAACCACATCTGTTTCACCAAACTGTAATGGGAACAAGAATTCCTTCCAGCTTCCTCTGGGAGCCCAGAAGCTGAGAGAACACTTGCCGACACATAGGAGTGTTGTCTTGGTTGAGAACATGAGAATAAATGTAGCATCTTCTTAGCCCTATAAAATACCCCTCAAAATACTCCAGATCTTTTTGGGGTTGAATTTAACATTTTACTTGTTGCTGTTTTGAGCTGACAGCTTAAAAAAAAACACCCAAAAACCCAAAACACAAATTGGTGGTTCGTTGGTTGGGTTTTTTTTTTTAAATTAATTTATTTTTTTTATACAATGACATGCCTGACTTAAAACTATTCAACCATTTTTTCAGCTCCCAATACTGCGTGTCTATATATAAACAGACATATTTATTATTTACTTTTGTTTATATCTCCATTAATTTCCCAATATATGTTACAGAATGACTTGTCTGTAGCCGGCATTGGGAGGATATATTAATCCTTAGTCCTGAAATACTTAAGTTAGAAAATAATGGGAAATAGAAGAGATAGAAGAACCAAGATGAGTCATTTATCTCAGATATTTGCCTTAAACTACTTCAGAAATGCCAACAGTGAATTAAAACCAGAATTCTAGAGGAATGACCTAAATCACACTTCACCAGAGAGACTCTACAGTTTCTTAGCAAAAATTGCACTTTATGACTAGAATGGAGAAGCTTAATGATTACTTGGGTCAAGTAGCATGAACTTAGCTCCAAATGGTCTGTGGATAAAGAATCAATATTGTCTCTCTATGAGTAGACACCTCTTTAGAAGATGTCAAAAGGAAGCCACAATCAAGTGTAATATATTAGTGTACAAAGGATAGCTGGATTGAAAAGGAGAAAGAGCTGTTCTTGCCCACTGATTCGGAAACCAGGTCTGCTTCTCTGCTTCTTCCGCGGCGCTCTTCTGCTTTCATTTTCCCTGGGCACAAACAGAGTGACCCTACGGAGCCCCATCAACCAACTTTTCTGTGAAGTGATCTGAAGGCTGGGGTCCCAGTGTGCAACGGATGGTAAAGACTATGATTGTGACTGGGGCAAGAGTCAGGGAGAAGATACGACTCAGGTAAAGGAACAGAAAATTCTTTGTTTAAAGTTAATAAAAATTCATATTTAACTAGCTACTGCAGGGAAGCAACTGATCTTACAATATATCTATTATAATATTGTTGCTGATAATGTTAGTTATTTCCTTAGATGCCACCAAGAAGTGGCTTTCCACTGCATGCATTTATTGTCCAAGGTGTAAATTTAGTCTTGGAATTAATAGGTAACAAAGACCTAGGGACCTTATTTACTTTGTGCATAAATGAAGAGAAGGATTTGAGTGAATAAAGACTTTGAGAGAGAGAGAGACTCTAATCTTAACCCTGGCTGGTAACTCTGAGCTGATTGCTTAGATGAGCCTTCTGTGCGTAACATTGTTGGTTAAGGTGGTCTCACAGCCAGAATTGGCCCTCAGCCTTGCATCTGTAGGACCTTCATTTTATCAGTTCACCTGACAGTGTGCAGGCTGTAGTAGCATTGACAGAAAAAAATACAGTGTACCCAATGAAACTTGAATTTTAGATGAGCAATGAATAATTTTTTATTATAAATAAGTCTTTTGCAATATTTGTATTTGGTAAATCTGGCAGCTCTTTCTAGGAAGCTTCCATTAATTAACTCACCATTGGCTTATTTATAAATCAGAATGCCAATGTGTGGATATACAGGGCAGGGCTCACCTTTCCATGTATCAGAGCCTTTCAGCCTACTATCTGCACTGTTCTCTTTAGAAATTTGGAAAACCAAGTTTGTTCATGTTTGGTGATGGTTGGATGCCAAATTGTACAAAAGCAACTGCATAGAACATGGAAACGCTGGATGTTTGACTCAAGGATGCCTCCCAGAACCTGAAGTATCTCTCTCCTCCAGACAATGCTGCATAATGCTGAGCTTCAACTCTCCTTTTCTTCAATGTTTATTTTTTCAATTTTTTAAAATAAGTCATTAAAAACTTATTTCTCATCATAGACACTGGGCCATTTCCAAAGATATCTGCTGATTAAATCCATTTTATATTGTTTGTTGTGCTACTTTTTAGGGAGTCATGCTAGATGTCTTGCTGAGTTTTAGGAAACTTGATAGCCTTAATTAGTAGATATTAATTTTACAAGATAGTTTCAGATGTGTACATCTGTACCTTTGATTTTCTAAAGTAGAATATAATTTTTATCCCAGACTCCCATTTTGTGTGATACAGAAAAATTAATCTAATAACTACCAAGGAGATTAATTCACACCCACACACTCTCCCTTGCTCTCCTGCAGATGCAATATCAGTAGTAGGAGAATGAGGCGTGGGGACACATAATAACAGGTAACTGAATTGATAGCTCCTGCGATGAATAGCTGCCCCATCTTGTCTTTGATTATGGGATCCCTCCCCACTGGTCCAGCGTTATCCTCTAAGGTAGCTGCATTCCCATCTGGTTTGCTTAGCTCATGCCAGCAGGTATGTTTGTTCTTGCATGGCGTGACTCCTTTGGGCTGTTGGCTGTCACTCTCAGCTAACTTCTGAGACTTTCTCAGGGCTTGAGGAGGTCCACCTACACTCCCACCCCTCTTTGGGGCCACAGAAAACAAAGTTGTCATTGGGTTCTCTTTCCCTATCATCTGTATAACCATCTCTTCTCTGTTGACCCCATATTACTGTGGGGTTAGCTGCTCTCCCTAAATAGCAAGTAGCCACAAGCCTTCCCATTCTTCCCTCAAGGCTTAGCTGGCATTCTACCTCCCACCACAGCTCCCTGTCTTCCAGGGGGATTTATCCTGGAAAGATAACAGGTGGCTGAGGCTTGTCTTAGAAACCATACATCCCTACAATCTAGGTAATCCTACCTTAGTACATGAGGGCTGGTTATCTTAGATGGAGAAAGGGGAAGGAATTCTTTTAGGCTAGTCTTATTTGTCTGCTGGTTAAGCCCAAATATTTTGTGAATGCGCAGAAATTTTTTTTTCTCAAATCTAGGTCTTGGGTTTAGTAATATCATTTGAATCTCAGAAACTAAGAACTGACTTTTTTTTGCCTGGTATCCCATTTGTTCAGCAACCACATTTTTCCCTGGAGCAGAGTATGCCTTGGACTGCAGAGCAGGAGAGAGCAATGGAATGTACAGTATTGGTGGTATCAGGGAAGACCTGGTTAATGTCCCAGGATGAACTTCTACTGTATTGGCAATGAACTTATCACTGTGTTGAGTTCCTTAGACCCTTGTAATCCTCAGGACAATCCCCAAACTAGGTACTGTCATTCTCCTTTCCAGACAAAAAACTGGAAGCTCAAAGAGAGGATAGGTAATTTGTTCAAAGATTCCAGTTATAAGTGGTAGAGAAAGAATTAAACCTACAATGATCTAATTCCAAAGTCTTAATTTTATATATTTGTTTGTTTATTTATTTATCTCAAGACTTCATTTAAAATCCTAACAGTAGTCTCATTACCTGGGTAAACAGCTGATTCTCCAGGGATTTTGTTAAAAGTAATTTTGATAAAGACCCACTCAGGAGATCCTGATCCATTTGGTCTGTGATGAGGCCTGATCATCTGTGTTTTGAACAGCCTGTGTAGGTAATTCAGATGCACACCAAAGTTCGAGAGCTAGCTCTGGAACTTGTTTACTGTGTGATTTGAGACAAATTACTTCACCTCCTGGTGCCTCAGTTTCCTTGGTTGTTAAGTTGGGATGATGACAGTACCCATACCATTGAGTTGTGGGAATTAAATTAGTTTAAAATGAATACACCATGAAGACTATATAACACATAATAAATGCTCGATAAGCATTAAAGATGATTATTTTTGCTGCTTTTCAGCAGCAACTTACTTACAGAACATATTTTAGCAGCATTGTTTCCTGGGCAGATTACATAAAAGGATAATTGTACTGTATGCATTTACATATATTTTTAATAGTCTGTGTCTCAGAGAGCCTTTTTTTAAAAAAAAAAAGAAAAAAAAGAAAAAAAAGCTCTTTTCCCCAAATCTAGGTGGTTGCCTAATTTGGATCCCCTGGCCCTAACCACCTCGAAGCTATGTTATTGGTCAGTTAAACTGGGGATATAATGACGATGACAGGTAAAAGAGCAGTAGATCAATGGTTCTCAGTATTGATTGTGTCTTGGAAATATCTAGAGAGCTTTAAACAATGCTTAAGTCACAGCCCTTTCCATTAATATCAGAATCTTTGGGAATCAGTTCTAGCCATCAGTATATTTTAATCGCTAAATGCTTCCAGTGTCTGGCCATTGGGCCTTACCCTAGCTCCTCTGAGCAGAAATTCCAGTGGTAGGACCTTGAAATCTGTGTTGTTGTTTTTGTAAATATATTTCTATTTATTTCAGAGAAGAAAGGAGAGGGAGAGATAGAAATATCTATGATGATAGAGAATCATTGATAAGCTGCTTCCTGCATGCCCCACACTGGGGATTGAGCCTGCAACCCAGGCATATGCCCTAATCGGGAACAGAACCATGACCTCCTGGTTCACAGAAGTCGACATCCAACCACTAAGCCACTTCAGCAGGGCCAGAAATTTGTGTTTTAGCAAGCCTTCTACAAATGTCAGGACCTTTGGTGTGAACCATTCTGTATCCTTCCCATGTCCAGGCCTCTCTTTTGCTTCTCTGCTCAGTGTGGTGTGACCTAGAGAGAAGGTATATTAATTCTTAGTTCCCTGAAGTAGAAGCAAATCAGTACTACAAATCAAATCAGCATTTATTCTAGCCAGACCTGCCCTAGACTGGGAGAATGAGAATCCTTCAGCCTAAATGCCTGCTTCTCAAGATGACTCAATTTATAGAGGCCCCACGCTCTCAGAATGGAGACCCTGTCTCTATTTGCCTAAAATACCCTTTCTCTCTGGTTCCAACTCTGCCTGTTCTGGAAGATTCACAGAGGCCAATAATGTGTAAACAAGTTCCAAACCAACCCATCTGCTTTTCATTTCCTGCTTTGTGCTAAAATGAGACTTTTAAGGTTGCTTAAAATACGTCCCTCTCCTCCTGCCCCACCCCTGGGGCACTTGCTCTGTGTCCTCAGGCCACCTCAGTTTCTGCCTCCTCCTCCACCTGGATCTTTTCTGCTCAGATCTTGGCTTCAAACAATGCTCGCAGTTATTCCTGGCATTTGCTTCTTTGGCTTAGTGCGCATCCAAATGATATCTTTTTCTTCTTCTGTTTAAAACACTGTCTTCAATCTCTTCATTCGTCCTTTTCTCCTCTGGCAATTGTACTGCTATCGACATTTGAAAGTGGCCCGATTCCCTGGAGTTTAGTAAATGGTCTTGCTGCTAGAATTAGCATGAGAAAACTGTGGGCAGGAGCAAGAGCTCACAGGGTCTGTCTCCTGGGGCTCAGATGCCCCTCTTGGGACCTCCATGGTGCACTTGGAAGGTTGGAGTGTGCTGGGGCTGGGGAGATGGCACCTGGTGAGACCTAAATTTGAGCAATGACTTCATGTGACCATAAACCAGGCTGCTGCGTCCTGCTTCTGTTTAGCATCTGTTAAGTAGAGACCTTTGCCACCAATTAATGACAGAAGCCCTATTCAGTTTCAAAGAACTGCTAGGTTGTAAATAAACTTGGAAAAACCAGTTCCTGGGGAGCCTGGGGGGTGGAGGGTGAGGAGGAGAAAAGGAAAAGTGTCTCTGTATTCTCCTTTCAATATCAGAGACGCTGACTTCTCTTCCTTAAGGAGTTAACTTGAACCCTCTTCTAAGGCACAGTCCCAGACCCCACACCCTCTCCTAAATGTGCTACCCTGTCCCATACGGTATCTTCTCAGGGTCCTGCCAAGTACAGGTTAGGTAAATCAACAGCCGTTATCGCCCTAATGTACCTTGCTTCCAAATCTGCCAACAACATAAACTGAGGGCCTCTTTGTGCTCAGCTCTGGCCCTCGAAAAGCTTATGTTCCCATTAAAGAGACAGGATGTGTGCACAAGCAAAGAAAACAGCTTGAGACCTTGGCAAGTGAACCAAAAAGATAACGAAGGTTAAAGGAGTACACAATTATTCAAAAAATACATATTGAGCAATACATGTTATGTATTGTTGTAAGTACTGGGGCTAAGCCAGTGAATAAAACATGGATCTTAGGTTCTAATGAGACATGACAGAGCATAAGTGGATAAATGCATCGTACATCAACTTGTGACAAGTGCTTTGAAGGAAAATGAAGCGGAATAAGGTGATTTTTTTCAGATAGGAGGTCAGAGAAGACGTCGGTTAAGGAACATTTGAGTCAAAACCTGGAGAAGGAGAGAGAGCAAGCCATCTGGATATCTGGAAGAATTGTCCAAGCAAACTGAATAGCAAGTGCAAAGGCCTTGAGGAGGGAGTGTGCTTGGTATGGTCTAAGAAGGACAAGTAGGCCAGTGTGGCCAGAGGGCAGTGAGTAAGAGGGTGTGGGTACAAATAAAGTTAGAGAAGTGACAGGGGTGGAACACAGAGCACCCTGAAGGCTGTGACAAGAACTTTGGATTTTCTTCTGAAGCCATTGGAAGGTGTTGAGCAGAGCAGAGAACGGACCTGACTTACATATTGGCAGGATCACTCTGTGTGAGGACAGACTCTAGTGCTTGAAGAGGAGAAGCCTGAGGCCAGTGGGGAGGCTATGGCAATGACCCAGGGGAGAAGTAGTGGTGGCGGCTTCGACCAGAGTGATAGGACCAAGGGTGGTAAGATGAAGTTGGATTCTGAAGATAAACAAGATAGCTAAGGCACAAGATTATGAATAAAGAGAGAAATTAGGAATGGCTCCAATCTTTTTGACCTGAACTCGAGATGTTATGCTCAGAGGAGGGAGGAAGTGGCTACTTCTGGTTAAGATAATCAGAGAAGGATTAATGAAAGACCCAACATTTGAGCTGCACTTTGAAAAACTGGTAGGATTTGTGGCTTGTAAAAACTCTCCGTGGTTTATTCTGAGACCATTTTGTATTCCTGGACTCCCCCCAGCCCTCTACTTCAATCCTACTCCTTTGTTTAGTTTTAGCAACCTCTATTCCAGGGGACCAGGAACTCACCCAGCACAAGGGAGGTGCATCTTGATTCTTTAGGCCAATCATGAAAAGTCCTTGCTCTTGCCAGTAATTGGTTTAGAAATGGGCTGGTTTAGGAATGGGCATGTGCTACAATTCTGGTCAATGAAACTTAAAAGGGTACTCTGCAGAAGGGACTTCTGGGAAATTCTCTATCTGTGATGCTCTGGACTTGAGATTTCCTGTAAGGATATAGTCCTTGAGTTGCAGTGACAATCTTGCAACATTAAGGAGAAAAGCCATTGTGTTGAAGGTGGTAGAGGGGAAGTTTGGAAAAGCCACTGAGTTACCCAACCCTGGGCTCCTTCTTATGTGAGATTAAAAAAAAAAAAATCCTTATTATCAAATATTTTTGAGTTGGGAGGTATTTGAAGCAGGAAGTATTTGATTTTAGAAAGGCAATAAAGACTTCAGAAAGGAAGACACAGCAAAAGCAAAGATGCTTTGAGGCAAGACTTTCTTTGAGATAAGAACATTCAAAGCATATTTGGGAACAGTAGGTGGAATAACTTGGCATTTGTTTATAGACTTGTTCAACAAACACTTGTGGAGCCTCTACTATGCACAGGCACTGTTGTAAGATCTGGGATGCTGTGGTGAACAGGTGACAGAATTCCTCTTCCCGTGGAGTTTATTTCCCTGTGGAGGAAAGGCAGTTGGTCACGAAGGAAACACAACAAGAATCATTTCAGGAAGCTATGACTGTAATGAGGAGATAAAATACACAATATGATAGAAATCATTTCAGGAAGCTATGACTGTAATGAGGAGATAAAATACATGATATGATAGAAAGTGGCCACTAGGTTGGGAATGGAACATACAGGAGACTTAAAGAAGGAGAGAAGATGGCCAGGCTGAGAAAGTGAAATGAGGCTGGTGTGGCTAGAGCCTAGGGAGAAAGAGAGAGAGGAGAAAGGAGGCCAGAGAGAGAAGTAAGGGCCAGGTCCTGTGGGCTTTGGGACCAATGCAAGCATGTGGATTTTATTCTAAGTTATAAAGGGCGGCGGGGAGGGAGGGAGTCAGCTTTGCCACAACACTAGATACAAAAAATGGTGCTAATTAGAAATAAAGGTGATTTCCCATTTTTGGTCACATAAAGTTCTGGAAATTCTAAGATAGTACTGTCCAAAAGAAATAGAATGTGAGCCACATAGGTAGTTTAAAATTTTCCAGTGGCCACTTAAAAAGGTAAAGGAAGTAGATAGATGAAATTAATTTTGATAATATATTTTATTGAAGTGAATATTTCCAAAATATTATCATTTTGACATATAATCAATATAAAATTATTAATGATCAATTTTTCTCTTTTTTCCACAATCAGTCTTTGACATTTGGTGTGTATTTCACACTTATAGAACATCTCAGTTTGGCTAGTCATGTGTAGTTACTAGCTACTCTACTGGATAGCAGAAACATGGGAACATGGTCTTGGAAGTCCTGAGATGGGAGGCTGGGTCAGGATGGGAGCCTGGACTTTGGCAATAACTTCATGCTTCTACTACTCTGCCCTGATTCATTCACTGAGAGGAATGTATTAGGTGAAAACTCATGAACACTTTTAGGACTTTAATTCATTTTTAAATAGATGTCATTGATTTATTGTACCCATAATGAATAGAGGTGCCAATATCACTGGCTTCAGATTTGGGGCTGGGCCAGCTGAAGGGAGGGGGCATGGGCAATTGGCTGGTGGGCCCCACCCCTGAATGGAGTGGGGGGGACTGATGTGGGTAGGGGCTGTGGGCAGTGAGCCGGCCAGCCCCAACCCTAATTGGTGTGGGGGGCTGATCAGGGGTGGAGCTGGCTAGGGGGAGGAGCTGGGGGCCAATTGGAGTGGTGGGGGCTGACTGGGGGTGGGGCAGATATGGGGAGGGGCTGCGGGTGGTGGGCTGGCTGGCCCCGCCCCTATTGGGGTAAGGGGTGTGATCTGGGAGGGCTAGCTTTGGGGGCAGGTCTTGAGGGGGGTTGGCTGGCCATCTAGCCCTTGGGGTGGAAGAGTTCGATCAGGGGCAGGACTGGCTGGGGGGAGGTTGGCCGGCTGGTTCGCTGGCCATAGTGGGCATCATAGCAACTGGTCATTCTGGTCATTACAGTGTTCCAGTAACATAAAAGCTGGCTTTTTATGTATATAGATAACTTCCTTCCCCTCTGAAATCAATAAAAATATATTTTAAAACCTTTATCTCATTATTATATTGCGATATCTTCATCACATAGTAAAAATTTCATGAAAATTAGTATATATTTCTGACCCTTCTACTATAGTCCAGAAATCTGTTATTCTTACACTTATTTTTGTTATTTTATAGGTATTTACTTTAAAAAGTTATATATTTTTTTATTGATTTCAGAGTGGAAGGGAAGAGAAAAAGAAATATCAATGATGATAAAGACTCATTGATCAGTTGCCTCCTGCACACCACACACTGGGAATCAAGCCACGACCCGGGCATATGCTCTAGACCAGAATCAAACCCGGGACCCTTCAGTCTGCAGGCTGGTGCTCTATCCACTGGGCAAAACTGGCTAGGGCTATATATATATTTACTTTTCATAGATCTTGTCCACTCCACTTAATAGATCTTGTCTACTCCACTCTCATTATTATTTCTTCACTCCCATCCCCCCAAAAATTTTCTTTCTTACCTATTTAGAATTTTTCTTCCACTCCTTGTTATATGTTTAAAACCCTTCTAAGTTTGCTGTTATTGCTTTTTAAAAAGTCAAGATTCTGTTAAATCTGTAACTTAAATAATAGGAAATAGATGTTTATGTAATATTTAGGCTTCTCATTCAGGAACCTCTTATTTTTTCATTCATTTACATCTCTGACACCATGGAAGGTTTTTGTGGTTTCCTTTCTTTAAATAAATATATATATATATATATATATATATATATATATATATATATATATATATATATATGTATGCATAGTATCTTAGGTTGGGTTCCATAGAAACAGGCTCTGAGGTGGACAGTTGTCCACAGAAGTGTTTTCAGAAGACACTTCTGGCTTGCAATGCAGTTGCAACTGGAGCTTTAGCTGATGGGGTGTGTGGGTAGGGAGATAACGGGGACAGGGGGAGATGCACTGGAGCAGAATGGGACATTGAGGTTTAGTAACTTACCATTTTGAATGGACCAGAATGCTCAAGTTAGCCTAACCATAGATTAGATTGATCTCATGGGCAGCCAGATCATCGGGAGATGCTTTGGAAGCGTGGGATCAGACTAAGAAATGAGCTGGTCTCAAGTGTCTATCAGCTAAATCAGGGCACAGCCCTGGAAGTGTAGATGGGAGCTTGCTTAGCTGTGTTTAGGGGGCACTGGCATCTCATTGTAGTTTTAAAGTGCAATTATTTTTAGGAATGAGGTTGAGTTATTTATATGTTTATATATTGAAGCTAATATTTGTAGCATAGTATTATCTGGCCTTTGTATTCCAATTTTTTGCCTCACAAAACCCTTTTATATATCTCAGTGTTTTTTTTTTTGTTTGTTTGTTTTTTTTTTTGCATGTGCCTGGCTCACTCATTCCCTTATATGTACTGGATCCTTTT
This sequence comes from Pipistrellus kuhlii, assembly GCF_014108245.1. Taxonomy (NCBI): domain Eukaryota; kingdom Metazoa; phylum Chordata; class Mammalia; order Chiroptera; family Vespertilionidae; genus Pipistrellus; species Pipistrellus kuhlii. The sequence continues at coordinate 18,751,877 of NW_023425404.1, read as the reverse complement.
CCAGTGAGTGTGCAAGTTTTTGTTTACTGTTGTATCCTTCTCTTGCCTCCCTGAAATTGCTCCTAGAGCACCTGGACAGGAAGACTGCCCTTTCTCAGCCTCTTCAGTCACAAAATCACAATCTCTAGATTTACCTCCATGTATAACTAATCACATTTGTGATGAGGGGATCTTACTAATTTAATTTTGAGATTAGCTTTATTTTCAGTTTCTTAGGAGACATTGTGATCCGCAAGGACTGATAACAGCTTCTACAAAATTATAATTTAATATGATGTACAACATTAGATACTTTTTAATATGCTAAGAAGATTCATTCTATCTCATTAACATTTAAAAATAAAAATTATACACTTTTTTGCATTTATAAAAATAAAACTTTTCTAGTTTAATATCTAGTGATATTCTTTAATTAAGTTATTCTTTTATTGTTGGGGTTAACCTCCCCTTTTATTAATGAATCATTTTGAATAGCTAATTTGTGTAATGGCATAAAATTCAGAAGGTTCAAAGAAGAATATAGTGAAAATCAGTTTCCCTTCCTCCTCTGACTTTCTTCCACTTAATTCTCCTTCTTAGGGCAGCTAATGTTATCAGTTTATGTATCATTCTAGACATGGCTTTGCATTTTCAAATATCCCTCTACCCCAACCCCCAACTCACACACAAAGAGCAGTAAACCACTATGTATTATTCAGCATATGGCTTTTCTCACTTTCTATTTATTTGATGTATTTTTATGTCAATACATATAGAGTTGTTTCATTCTCTAAATGGCTGCATATAATTCAATATAAATATAATGTGTTTTATTAATTGGTTCCCTACTGATGGACTATTAGGTCCATTTTGCACTGGACACAATGCAAACAATGCTGTAACTGGTATCCTCATGTATGTTATTTTGTGCACATGAAAATGTATCTGTCGGATAAATACCTAGAAGTAGAGTGGTTGGATCAAGTGCACTTTGAGTTTTGAAAGTTTTTGTCTTTCATAGATTTATATTACTTATAGTTCCATCAGCAACAAAAGGGTATGTCCATATGAAAGTGAAAAATGGCATCTCATTGTGGTTTTAAAGTGCAATTATTTTTAGGAATGAGGTTGAGTTATTTATATGTTTATATATTGAGGCTAATATTTGTAGCATAGTATTATCTGGTCTTTGTATTCCAATTTTTTGCCTCACAAAACCCTTTTATATATCTCAGGTTTGTTTTTTTTGTTTGTTTGTTTGTTTTTGCATTAATTTAGGTTCATTTTGACTGCAATTAACATAAAACCCTCATTCAAATGACTTTAACAATAAGGAAATATTTTCTCTTATATGACATCATGTTCTGGGAGAAAGTGGCTCTAGGGTTGGGATAATTTAGCTATACACCAAGGTCACTGCCACTCTCCAAGTAGATTACTTCATGGTCACAAGATGGCTTCCCATTGAGACAGTATGGAATCCAGTAGAAAAAGAAGGGCTGTTTCTTATCATGAGTCAATTTTAATTTATTTTTTATATTTTTAAATAATATTTTTATTCATTTCAGAGGAAGGAAGAAGGAGAGAGAGATAGAAACATCAATGATGAGAATTATCCGTCAGCTGCCTCCTGCATGCTCCCTACTGTAACTGGACAACCAAGGGGTCTGGGCTGTCTGTCACTACTTGAGTCAATTAAGAAGAGAGTGTTTATTCCAGTAATGCTGGCAGTATGGGAAAGCAGCAGGTCATCCACAAAAATCTGCTCTGCCTCTCCCCATAAATCAGCTGCTTATATTGTGTAGAAGGACAAAGATTATATGGGAAAGTAGGAATTACAGGCCTGGGAAAGTAGGCATGGTATAATCAGGACTGGTTACAAATCATGTGGACTGGGGGTGGAGGGAGTGGACACAGAAGGTGGGTGCCTCTGGGTGCCCTGAGACCAGATTATAGGTAATAGGGGTCAGGGGTTGTAAAGAGCAGGTGCCTCCGGATTAGATTGTTTCTGTCAGCCACAAGGTTGTAAATCTTTTCCATAATGATAGGCAGTTCTTGGGACAGGAGGATGGACTGCATTCCAATGTTAGCTCTCATGTTCCAGGGCATACAACTCTCAGTCAGGTTAGAATGTGCTTTCTCTAATCAGAACAGAACCATCATGGTTAACAAAGCATGATTAATATTTCTTATAATTGTAGCTGGTCTCCAATATTCTATTTCTGCCCCTAACACTGCTAAGAATCTATCCCACAACCCAGGCACAAGCCCTGACCGGGAATCAAGCCAGTGACATCCTGGTTCATGGGCCAACGCTCAATCACTGAGCCACACCAGCCAGGCCAGAAGTGACTATTTAAGAACAAGGAAACTTTTCCTGAAGTCCCCTTCCAAAAAGAATGCCTTCAAATCTCATTAGTCTGATGCTGGTTTTACACCCATTTCTAGACTAATAACTGGCAAGTAGCCTGGGGCCACCATCATAATTGGTTTATGTTAATCAGGATTTTCTCCTGAATTATATGGAATAGCAATAGATAGTTCCCTGCCCTGCCCCCTAAAATCGGAGCGCTGCCAACAAGAAACATGTGGATTGGCTATAGAGGGACAATCAACTGTGACTGAAACAACTTCGCACGTTATTCTCTTTGTCAGATGTAGCCCTCCTCCACTTGTCTTCCAGCCTAACTACTATTTGTCTTTCAAGTATAGGCTTGAGCTCCACGGAAACCAACTCCCCTCTGTTCCCATGGCAGCCTGTGCCACCCTCATCACACTACATTGTAATTCTCGCTTCACTTCTCAGTCTCCCACCACAGCCCAGCTCCTTGAGGGCAGGAGTGGGTCTCATCTGTCTCTATCTCTAGCCCCTAGGGCAGTGCAGAGCATAGAACAGACCCTTACCCCATGCTTGTAGAATAATATCTACCTTCTAGTATTTTATTTTAGAGTGTTTAACTTTAGATTCACACTGTTGGGGGGAAAATGGAATAATGGAAAGTAGCTATAGTTATCCTATATAATAAAAACCTAATATGCAAATTGTCCTCTCGGGTGGTCATTCGACCCAGAGACCGGGAGTTTGACCACTTGCTATGAGCTGACTGCCAAGGGGCAGTATGGATGGCCCCACAGATGGCAAGGGAAGGGGGAGGGGGAGGGGGGGAAAGAGGGAAGTGGGGAAGGGAAAGGCCTGGCTTCCAGGTGCTAAGGAAGCCAGGTGTGGGGCCTGGCCCCAATTAATCACCCCAAAGGCGGCATGGTGGAGCAGGTGAGGAGGCAATTCCAGGCTATGGCAGGGTGCCAGTAGAGTTGTGGGGCTGTGACCCTGGGGGCATGAGCTGGGGCCTGATTCCCGCAGGCCACCCCAAGAGACCCCACCAGTACACAAATTCGTGGCCCGGGCCTCTAGTAAGAAATATTAATCATGCTCTGTTAACTGTAATTGTTTTGTTTTGATTATAGAAAGTTCATTATAGCCTGGCTGGGAGTTATATGCCTTGTCATCCCTCCTCCTGCCCCTGCCCCCCAACTTGGGAGTCAACCTTGAACTGGGAGTCAACTCATTCCCATCCTATTATCATGGAAAGATTAACAACCTTGTTGCTCAAACAATGGAATCCTGCCCATACATATTTACTTCTCCATGCCTGTAATAGTACTCATTTTGTGTACCCCTTCTTATTTCTTATGCCTACTTCCTCATGTAATCTTTGCTCTACCTAATATAAGTATCTGGTTTATGTGTGTGTGTTGGGGGGGAGAGGGGGGGGTGCAGAGCAGTGCAGAGTTTGGTGGGTGACCTACAGACTCTCATACTGTCTGCATTATTGGAATAAATGCCCATATGTTGACTCAACCCTGTCTCTGCTTAACTGACTCAAGTAGTGATAGGCAGCCCAGACCTACTGGTTGTCTGGTTTCAACACCAGGAATCAACTTCTAGTTTCGTGTTTGTTGAATGATTTGTTTGTTGAGGTTTGGAATTAGGATTATCTCTTCTACAGAAAGCAAACTGGAGAGTTCCCAGAACAAAATGTTTAACCTGAGGATTATTGATTCCTTAAAAAAGTCCATAAACTTAACAAGTGTTTCCTGAACACATACTGTATGTTGGGCACTAACCCAGTTGACTCTTCACACAAGAGTGTATGGGAGCTCATCTCTGAGTGTGGAGTTGATGGTTTCAGGCAACATTTTTCAGACCTATTGGTAGGTAATGAAATCTATTTCATGGGTCAAAATCATCATCAAAAGTGTGTGTGTGTGTGGGAACTACACTAGAGTAGAACAAAATATATCAGAATGCATCACTCCTGCTAAAACATTTAGTATATACCTATACCAAATATACATATATACATACACACACACACACACACACACACACACACACACACACACACATATATATATATATATATATATATATATATATATATATATATATATATATGTAATGGGCTGGGTGAAGCTATAAAATGTGTGTTGTTGTTTTTTATTGTGGGTGACAGTTTAAAAAGTTTAAAGCTATTGCTCTAAGGGACAGTATATTTTCTTCTCTCTTTTTCTTTGAAGTGTGTATTTTCTTACTCCTAATGTGTGGGCTCCCTAAAAAAAGTGAAAGACAGGGCTTTGAGATTCTGCCTCCCACCGCACCCCAAACCTCCAGTCTTAGATTCTCTGAGCCAAGCACAGAATTTAGAGTCAGGCAGAAATCCAACCTGAGGCTCCAAGACTTGGGATTTCAGCAGCCGTGGGCACACTGAACCTTTCAAAATATCTGTTTCTCTCTTGTGAGATGGAGATAACAATGCCTGTCCCACAAGGCAGTTAAGAGGAATTAGGAAATATGTAAGAATATTGTGTGTTCAGTCAACTTCCTACAGTTCCTCAGAGGAGAAAAGCAAACTTAGCCCGTGGGTTACAAAAATTCTATCTCCTGAGAAGGGAGGAAAGACATCAGGGCATGGCCCCACGGAGGAAGTTCAATGGGGCCTCTGAACACACAGGGGCTGCAGATATTTGAATCCAAAGGGGGGGGGGGGTGGTCAATGGGAAAAGGTCAGGGCTCTCCCGTTTCTCCAACGAGCAGTTATTTTTACTCCTCTGTGGAGCACAATGTCACAGGGGGAGTTGGGAGGTGCTGACAGTGCACCTGCTGAGTTGGGAGGGAGAGTTGCTGACGAGGTTCCCTTTTCATAAACTTTGGAGGAAGGACTGGGGATTGGACTCTGTCCTCTGCTTACCCCTTGCAGGAGGTGTGATGGGGTCATCAGCCTGGCAATCACTCAGGTTGGAAATTGTGATTGAGGAGTGAGATGGGGTGGAGTGAGGAGGAGGCTTTAAGGAAGGAAGACAATCTGAGTGCTTGGTCTGTTTTGAGGGTCGTTCCTCACACATCTGAAACTTTCTCTTCTATGACTGTCTCTGAGCAATAGTCACAGTGGACAAGTTGGGCACAGGCTGTCCTGCCTGCTTGTTGCCTTGAGCTGTAGGCAATGCACCTCCCTGGAAAACTCATTAGGCTTTGCAGCCTGGGCTCTTCTGTTCTCAGCTGCATGAACAGGAAACTATAGATGTGTTTTATTTTTATTTTTAATATTTATATATTTTTAGAGAGAGAAACATCAACCATGTGTGCCCTGACAAGGGATCAAACCCGGAACCAAGGAAGGTGTCCTGACAGAATCAAACCCACCATCTTTTGGTGCACAGGACAATGCTGTAATCAACTGAATCACTTCAGCCAGGGTCATAGATGTGTTTTCTTAAAGAAAAAGTTAATTTTACTTATTTGTTGTTATCCCTGAATTGTTGAGACTTGGGAGAGAGATTCTGTAGGGGACCCCCTACTCCCAAACACACACACACACACACACACACACACACACACACACACACGATGAGGAAGATGGGAAGTTGCTTTGCCTTGGCTGGCAGCTAGAGACAAATGGGGACTGATACCAGCTAGGCTTTGTCTTTAACTCTCCCAAGGCAATGCAGACAGGAGGAAGAGGGAATTCCAAGAGGTTTTGGTGAAGACTGGGGATCCCCAAGTACCCAGTGGTGCTTCTTTGCTTGTTTTATTGTCCCCTCTTCTCACAATCATTCTGTCCGTGAGGAGTCCCATCCAAGATCTTGGCACCTCACTCCCTGTCCTCTGACACCTGCCAAACCAGCTTCGCCCCAAAGATGCCAGGAGTCACCAGCATGCCCAGAGAAAGGAGATAGGGAAATGGGAGGGCAGTCACATCCACTGCCAGTGCCAGGAAAGGAGGAAGCCCTCAGCCAGCCCTCAGCCTGTGTGAATAGCTGTGGCTCTCTCAGTCCTCCTCCTCCTCCTCCTCCTCCTCCTCCTCCTCCTCCTCCTCCTCCTCCTCCTCCTCCTTCTTCTTCTTCTTCTTCTTCTTCTTCTTCTTCTTCTTCTTCTTCTTCTTCTTCTTCTTCTTTTTCTTCTTCTTCTTCTTCTTGCCAACATTTGCCTTTAGTTGTGATTTCTTGAAGGTCACCAGTGACCTTTCAGTGGCCAAGTCAGGCGGATAAACTTTTCTCAGGCCTCCTCTGCCAGCTGACAACCTCTCTTTCTTAAATGCTCACCCTCAGTGAGGTAGTTTTTTTCTACTTCCTTCAAATTCTTTTTCCCCCCATTTTTCTGCATTCTAGAATTATGATTTCTTCAAGCCTCTCTCTATATCCCTTTTCTTTCTCTACTCTCCATCTCTCTGGGCAAACGTTGTTTCCTTTGCCACCAGATAACTAGTATTTTAGTTGAGACTTTTTTTTTTTTTTTTTTTTTTTTTGTTCTAAGTAATAGTAACTAGCTTAGGCAAAGGGAGGGTTTACATTATAAGGTGTCTGCAGAGCTCCATGCTGAGCACCTCAGCCGGGGTGAGCGCAGGCTCCCAGAAAACCAAGCAGAGTGTGCCAAGGGCCTGGTCTCTGCCTCTCTGCCTGTCTGCTCACATTCTGCTTCCTGGTCTCTCCTCTCTCCTCCTTTCCTGAAGGCTTCATGACATCTTTCCTACTGTTGGTTTTATCCTCCATCCAAGCTGTCTTATTTCAACAATGTGCCCTTGGCCTTGGTTCTCATGCTTTATAACACTCCACCCCCCAGTCCACGTTGGCTGTTCCTCTCCAAATAGCACATCAATGGGATGTTCCCACCTGAAGCTCCGGTTACTTTCCTAGGGCCCATTTCCTAGGCCTGGGATCGCCTTTTCTCTGGTACCTTCTGAGGACAGACCATGCCACTATTGTACTTACGCCTAGGCCTGAAAGGTGCCCAAGGGGTAGCTGTTTGCTGTAGAGGTGGGAGCAAGAATGTGGATGGAGCTTGGACATGTCAACGTGAACGTCCTCAAAGCCCCCTGAGGTATAGGACAGCACCTGGGCTCAGGAGAGAAGTGAAGCTGGTCCAGGAGCCAGGTTCCCTGCATCCTACTGTGTCCCAGAATGGGACTCTGAGAAATTCAGGAACTCTCTATTAGAACCTGGCCTTCCACATTATTATGAAGTTTATTTCTCAGTATGGAGGCATGGAACATAGTTTATGTAATTTATTACTTTGATTTACTAGTGTCACTCTTAGACATGTGGCATGTGGAGCTCCATTTATACTCCTCCTCTGGGCCCCACAAACCTTAGGGCAAATCTGTATTTCACTATGGCCAGTTTTAATATATATTTAAACGAAGCGCTGATTATGTCATCACTTGCCTCAATGCTTTTGATGATGACAATGGCTTCCTAGGAAGAAAGTGGCTCTGGCTGTTCAGTGTGCTGTGTCACAGGAAGCTGACAATCAGGTGGGACCTGCCTTTGATCAGGAAAAGAGTCAGTCCCAGCTTGGGCCGGAAAGAGAGCAGCTTGCTGCTTGGAGCTCACTGGGGAAGCTGAGAAGACAGACGCCAGGGCAGGCAACAATGAGCCACTGGAGCCTCAAACAGAGATGGTGTCAGTTCACACAAATCAAAGGCAAGTCTAAGGTAAGCTGTCAAGAAGTGGCCAGTCCGAAGCTGTTGAGGAGAGCAGGGCAGGGACCAAGGTAAAGGAGACCTGATGCCTGAGGCCTCTTTTGCCTCTATTCCAGGTTTTCTATAGCTCCCATGGGCTGCAACTTATCTGAGCTTAATCCATGTAAGACCCTTCTAGGGCATGGACAACAGGAACTAAGCATAGTACTCAGCAGTGTGTAGCAGCAGCTTCTAATGAGTAGACGATATTTGTAATCAATTTCCTTCTGAATATTTTTAAAGGGATCAAATTTGGGAACCGATTCATCTAGACCAGAAGAAAGGATAAGCAGGAAGGACTAAAGTTGGGGGAGGTGGCAGGGCAAGATGATTCTCAATCACCTTCTACCCACTTCTGTGGTTGAGTCAGGTGCCAGGCTGATCCAGGCTAAGGCTTCTCTGGGCATGGTTCCACCTGACAAAGCTCTGCAGCTTGCAGTGTTCTCCTTCCTAATGTGCAAGGATCAACAGCTATCCCCAAAGGGCTGTTGTTGAGCTTGAGAGACAATAGGTGATTTTTAAATGGGAACATGAAGGAATGTATCCTAGGAAAAGCCCTGCATATAAAACTAAATCTATCTATCTATCTATATCTATCTATCTATCTATCTATCTATCTATCTATCTATCTATCTATATTTTAATTCATGCATAGCTTTCCAGGGCTTCAAAAGTAGGCATTAAGGACAGACTCACCAACCTCCAGATATCAGGCTGTACTTCCACATACAATTGTTTTATCTCAAACTCATTGATATGGGTCCTAATGGTTGGACATCCTGGCACTTTGCAACAGATGCTGTTTTGTCTTAAGAGGCCTGTCTCGGAAGGAGTCCACTCACCCGGTGCTTCTTCTTCTTTGTCAGCATGCATCAGAACCACCTGCTAGTGCTTATTCAAAACGCAGATTTGACAAGAATTTTTTTGTGTTTATCTAAGATTTTCTCTTTAAAGCTACTGTAGTAAGGATCTTACATTTAATGACAAACACAACATTATTTTACATGTTTAAAATTCTGAAACAGCTACTTTAGCTTGACTAAGGGATTTTTTTTTCTTCTAACTTTACTAGCAGAAAATAAAATACCCCTTGCAGAAGCTTAGGAAAGGGCAAAATTAAGTAAAAAAAAAAAAAAAAAAAAAAAAAAAGTCTGTCCCCTTATTAACAAATAATAATAAGAGCAAAATGTTCTAAAGGTTCTGCCAGTCAACGCCCTCAGGAAAAAATAGCTGTATATTGAGTCATTGGAGAAGGGTGCAATAAGGGCACTATTTACAGAGCATGGGTTGGGCTTAGACAAAGAAAAAGGGATGGTACGCTATTCCTGAGCAGGTAAGAGCAGGAGTCATCTCCATCAGGAGGCCTGAAAGGACAAGGGGGCTTGAACCAGTTAAAGAACCCTGGAAAGAGGACTGATGGAGAAGGCCATTTGGCAAAAGAAACCAGAGAAATGACTATAGAAATCTCCATTATCCATAGGGGAATATACTCCAAGATCCTCAGTGGACACCTAAAATTGTCCATAATACCAAATCATGTTTTTATCTGATAAAGTTTAACTTACAGATAGGCATAGTAAGGGATTAACAACAACTAAAAATAAAATAGAACTATATAACAATATATTGGAATAAAAGTTATGTGAATGGTTTGGGGACCATTATTAAGTAGAAAATGGGTTACTTGAACAAAAACACTGGTCTCTGTAGTGATACCACAACAGTCATATTAACAACCAAGGCAGCTAAGTGACTAACTTGTACAATGTGATACACTGGACAAAAGGATGATTCATATCCAGGGCAGGGTGAAGTGGAATGGATTGAGATTTCATAATGCTACTTAGAAGGATGTACAATTTAAAGCTTATGGCTTGTTTATTTCTGGAATTTTGCATTTAATACTTTCAGACTATGGTTGACTATAAAAAACTGAAACTGCAAATAAAGGGTGACTACTATATGCCAACCTCATTGGCCAACTCTCCCAGAGGCTAGAGGGCAAGGGGAACCCATCTATGCAGTCCCTGTGGCTCAGGCGCTTGGGGCAATGAGCAGGTGTAGAAGGATGAAGAGTGGCTCATGAGGGGAAAATGGAGAGAATCTAACATCTAAGGGATCAGAATGGCTATCGTGTGTCTTGACAAGCACTGAAGAAGACAGTAGAGTGATTTCCTTTTCTATCATCTTGTTTATATGTAAAAAATATATATTTTTATATATAAACAAGTGTGTTCATAAGAAACATTATTGTTAAGTGTTATTGCCTTGTGTTGGGTGAGGGGTGCAGAATCATTTGCCCCATCTGCAGACCTATAGAATCAAGTCTCACTTCACAAGAGGCCCAGAAATCTGAACTTTAAACAAGAATTAAAACAACAACAACAACAACAACAACAACAAGCATTTCAAGGAACACACATTCAACATTCAGGACTTCTGAGCTATAAAATGAAAGGCTGAGCAGTAGTAGTTATCTTCTTAAGAAACTGATACCTGTGTTGAGAAAACAATTCTGATATCTGTGTTGAGGAAACAACTGATATCCAGTTATCTGCGATGAGAAAACAATTCTGCACTAAGTATGCACCCAGACGACAAGGACAGGGCCAGGGAGCAGGCAGTTGAGAACAGTTGGTTCATAGGGTGTTCAGAATTTTAAAACATTTTTTGCTTTGACAATGTTCAACTAAGAGCTTATTAAATTACAAACACCTCTAGAAAGGCAAGTGAAACATCGGGTCACCAGGAGGCTCTAACACAGTATCTAAGTTCTCTTGGTCCCTGTCAGGGCTGCTCAGAATCCCAGAGTCTCCCAAGCCAGTGTAGTCCTGAGCAGACATCCAGAGGAACATCTGTGACCTGGCTTCCCAGGACCCCACAGGTGTGTTAGGTATGAATGCGTAGGCAGCCACCACTGGGTAAGTGGTCGAATCTTTGGTACTTGGGCTGAGGAAGCCTCTTCTCTTTGTTTCTTTGTTAGCAGTTTCCACAAGGATGAAAGTTACCTGCCCAGTGTAACCTTACGCTGCAACAGAAATATCCCTTGGGGCGAGAGACAGCAAGGTGGTGCCAAAGGCAACAGGGCTCTGGTGGCTGTCCCTGCAGAGGTCCTGGGCTGAGCCTTCTGCCTCTCCTTGAAGCCGTCTCTCTTTGGCCTTCTGGACACCGGTAAGCTTGGGACAGGGCAGAGGAGGCCCCAGAGGAGGCCTGGCTTCCCTGCAGACACTGGCGAGTGGCCTGCAAAAGGGAAGGTCAGCTTGTAGGCTTCGGGACAGAAAGAGAAACCCACTCAACCCAGAGGTCAGGAAATGCTCATTATATTCTCTGGAAGGGGACCCTCTGTGCCTTCGGAGCTGACACAGAGAAGGACTATTTATTCTCAGTGATGCTTGTCTGAATTGGCAAGCCTGGGCTGAAGCCGGGAAAGCTGATCCAAAACAATCGTGTGATGGAATTACACCTGCTGAGATAAAGGACCCCGTGGCTCCCCAGCAAACGTTCTTGCAGACTCTGCATTGCAAACTCTGGCTCAGGAGGCGCTGGGCTAATTTGTCTTTTGCCAACTAAAGGCAAATGGGGGAGGGCAGAGCCTGGCAGCTTCTCCAGCTGCCTGGTGATACGAGGATCTCTCTAACCACTCCCCTCCCCCACCGCTGCCCTCCCACTGTTGCCTAGGTAAAGGTGTGAATTTGCTTCACATCATTACAAAGCAAGGAAACACACATTTGTTCATTTCCCCCCCCCAAATCAACTGATATCAAGCTCTGAGCCCCATCTTGGCCTGGCTGGTGGGATCCGCAATATTAATTCTTATTGCAATTCCATCTTTCCCTCCTCTGGGGCCTACTTGGTAAAAGAAAAATGGGACAGGGGTCTGGGATGGTCAATAAAATAGCCACCATTATTAATATTGCTTCTTTTGTGACAAGATGCAGTTATTAGACTGACTTGTTTCTAATCCCAGTTCTACTTTGCTTGCAGGCTCTGCCATAAGGGGCCCTTGTCCATGTTTTTAAGGTCATTAATTAGAGATTGCCACCTCCGTGGCATTAGTTATGTGCTAAGTTTGGAGCAGGGAAAGGGTAGAGGAGTTATGAGGACATTTTAGACCTTCCCTCCATAATTGGGGTGCCCTCCCCCCCATTCTTTACTATTCATAAATATTTACTCATTTCCAGATATATAATCACATGAACAGTAGAGCATTTTCCTCCTCTCCCAGACTGCTGCCGTTAAGCCCCTCCCACAGAGACACTTTGGAGGCCTGCCTGCCAGGCACAACTACAGCTCAGAGCCCTCCAACCACGGAGCCCTGCACGGAAGAGGCACAGGCTTCCACCATCCAGGGATACCGCCTCTTCAAAGTCCTCCCAGTCAGGTAGACTCTGACTCTCCCTCATCCAGGAAGCACTAGCTTATCTCCACTCATCCCACCCTATCCTTTGAGGCACCTCCAGCTTAATTCCTTCTAAGGCTTGACCTCCAAATCATAGAGAAACCATTAGCTAACTGCTGTTACCCCACCCCCAAGACAAACCAGGAGCCAAGACCACTGAACACAAAACCTGTGGGACTAGGAAGCCAGTGAAGAGGAACATTTTTTTTTTTTTTTTTTTTTTTTAGGAAGGAAATAAGCGTCATTTGATGACCATGCCTGAAATTCTGTTACCAGAAAGTCAGTCCTTTGGATGGGATTGCTGATTCCAAGGATCCTAAGATGCCACCCTTGGGAGAGGTAACAAAGTACCTTACTGTGAGGGGGTTTGTTTGGCATCGCCAAAGTGACAGGTGAGAGAGCATGGGTGGAGCTGGTGGGGGAGGCCTGGCTCTGCCTTTGGTACATGGGGCCTAGCTGCTGCCTTTGTGGTTGGCTCTATCAGATGACACCGAGCAAAAAGCCTTCTCCTTTCTCTGTTGACAATAAGTTTGCAAGTTTCCTAGGTTTGTCAGGGCTGGGCCCCCACATCTAGTCAGCTGCGACCTGCATGGCAAGTTCAGGATGACTTGCAGGAGGGCCAACCACACTATGGGTACATTATACAAGAAATACGAATTTTGAGGGCATGGCAGGGGTGGGGGTGGGGAATGGAAACCTCTTGTATGAAGAGGAACACAAGTCCAGGTCTTGCCCGATTTTTATTCACTTTGAATACACATTTGCCCTGTAGTAATGCAGGCAGATCAAAGGTAAAGTTTGGTAAACAATGTAAGGATTATCAGATCAGGAAATCGCCTTGAGGCATCTCAATCACAGCATGAGCAAACTTGTGCCGAGTTCAGCCCAGCTGAATACCAAGGTCCATTGGCCTTCCAATGTCTCTTTTGCACTTTCATGTAGATGCTTGTCATGAGGGCATGGGGGGGGGGGGGGCAAATGGTTTTATATATGTATGTATATAAAAGACTTATATGCTAAGTCTGACGGTTCTACCTTTCACTATGACACACACTGACCACCAGGAGCAGACACTCAACACAGGAAGTGCTGAGCTGCAGTGACTTGGCAGCGGCAGTTATTGGTTCTTAGGTGATGCATCCTGAAACCAGAGAGGAGGGAGACCAATTTCTCATGGGGCTGCACAACTAACCTTCGGTTGTGGGTTATGTTGATGCTGGGGCACTATTGGCCCCAAATCTGGTTTACTGCACACTTGCATTTGTACTCTACACCATGTGTGACAGCAACTTCACAAAGTTCACTCCAAGACCCCTTGGCAGATGTCAGAGGGTAAGTTTTGGCCCAATCCCCACAGGCCAGCCTGAGGGAATCCACCTGCCAGAGGGACCCTGCTCACTTCATAGTCTCTGGGGAAGGACTGTGGGAGGTTCACTCCAGAGCATGTCCAGCCGTTTGTCCCAGTACTGCCCTGCCAACCACCTTCTAATTAATTTCCTTTTAATATGCACGGATCTGTTCACCGGGTCACTAGTCATTTATACTTGCTCCCAACTTGCCTCAGGCTACAGATGAGATAACAACTATAGAGACTTGAAGTGCCCCTGGGAGGGGCACGTGCCCAGATTCACAACTGGAATGTAGGTGACAGAAGCTATTACCTTGGGGCTCTGGTTGAAATATTCTTTTTTGCCATGGTTTGATGAGCTCTGAAAGGCTTTCTGGTCTCATTACACCTCCATCATGGGCTTGCCTCAATGCCTAAAATTGTCTTTAGTGCTTCCAGGAGCTCTGAAGAGGTAACCTTGTCTGCAGCCAGACTGTGCATGACTTCTGACTCTGTCCTCACTGTCTGGGAATCTTAGAGAAGTTACTTAATATTTTCACCTCCGTTTGCTCACCTGTAAAAGTGAATAAAAATAAAAATATCTGCCTTATAGAATGTTTGAATTTTTTATTTTTTGAAAAATTGTCCTTTTCTGGAACATTTGAGATCTTTTTTTTTTTTTTTTTTTTTTAATGTTTATTGATTGATTTGAGAAAATGAGAGAAAGACATTGATTTGTTGTTTCACTTATTTATATATTCATTGGCTGAGTCTTGTATGTGCCCGACTGAGGTTCAAACCCACAATCTTGGCATATCAGGATGACACTCTAACCAACTGAACTACCTGGGCTATGTTCGAGAATTATATGAAACTAGAGGGTCGGTGCACAAAATTCATGCATAGGAGGTGGTGGTGGTGGGGGGAGCTCAGCCTGGCCTGCACCCTTTTTAATCCAGGATCCATAAACCAGCAGTTGGACAGCCCTCTTGCAATTCAGAACTACTGGCTTCTAACTGCTCACCTGCCTGCCCACCTGATCGCCCCTAACTCCTCTGCCTGCCTGATTACCCCTAACTACCTCTGCCTACCTGCCTGATAGCCCCTAACTGCCTCTGCCTGATGCCCATAACTGCCTCTGCCTTGTCCCCCCATGGCTTTGTCTGAAAAAATATCTGAAAGATGTCTGGTCTATCCAGTCTAATTAGCATTTTACACTATAAATGTTGAAAGAATAATACAATGAACATATTATTGGTTGTTATTTTGCTAGTGTGTGTGTGTGTGTGTGTGTGTGTGTGTACACATTTCCCCTCAATCATTTGAAAGTAAGTTGCAAGCTTCATGACTCTTCACCCCTAAATATTTCAGCTTGTAGTTCCTCCAAATAAGGAGATTCTCCCTCATAGCAATAATACCATTACAACATCTAAAACAATTGACAGTGATTTTTAAATATCATCCAATACTGAGTTGATATTCACTTTTTCTGTTGTTCCCAAAATGTCTTTTAGATATTTATTTATTTATTTGTTTGTTTGTTTGTTTGTTTATTTGTGTGTGTCCAGCTAGGAGCCAATCTTAGTTTATTAATGCAGTGTGTTAGGTTATATCTCTTTAAATCTAGAGTACCATTCTCATCTTTTTTTTTTTTTTTTTTTTTTTTTTAGGGGTACTGAGTTTTGAAGAGGCCAGGCCATCTGTCTTATAGAATGTTCCACCTTCTGCATTTGTCTTACTGTTTCCTCCAGTGCTGTTTTCAGTGAAAATTTTGAGTAAGGATGAAAAAATCTAGAGCTTGAACTGGAGTCTCTGGGTTGTCCCAAGGACATAGAACCCTCCTGCATAAAAGAAATGATGAAAGAAACAAAAAACAAAACAAAACAGAAAACAAGGCACATTCATTTTTTCTTTTTTGAAACTCTAAAGCTATTAAACACTAATTTCCCATTCTCCCTTCCCTCAGCCCCTGCAACCACCATTCTACTTCCTGTATGCATTTCACTACTCTAAGAGCCTCATAGAAGAGGAACCATACAGTGTTTGTCCTTTTGTGACTGGCTTATTTCATTTAGCATAATGCCTTTGGGGTTCATCCATGTTGTAACATGTGTCAAAATGTCTTTCCTTTTAAAGGCTGCATTGTATGGATATACACCATCCATACAGTAGCCCACATTTCTTGTTCATTCATTCATCTGTTGCTTCCTCCACACAAGTTGGGTTACTTCCATCTTTTGGCTGTTGTGAATAATGCTGCTATGAACATGAGTGCACAGATATTGTTCACATCCCCGTAAAGCACACTCATTTTACCTTCTGTCCTAGCGCTAGTCCTCATGCAGCCTTTAGTAACTAGTAATTTTAGAATGCATTTTCATTTCCATCATTTTCTTCCTTTTACCAAATTCTAATATAAAACTGCTCTTCCAGCCCTGTTATTATCTGGAGTTCATAGGCAACTACACCAACAAGAGAAATTTGAGCACAACATGAAGCAAATATTTCTACCCTGCTTACTGTGTCAAGTATATTGATTATAATATCAAGGTGTGAGAAGCCAAAAGTTCTAAGCTTTTAAAGCCACTAAATGCAATAGGCCAGAGATACCCTTTTAAGTCGACTTAATGAATTTCTAATCCGTTAGGCTTCCACTTTTCAGGGGCCTGGCCTATTAATTCCAGGATTCCAAATTAGCATGTGTGTTTATACCTAGCTACGCAGAGAGGAAGCAAGACAAAATAGAACAAACACTGAACTGGATGGTCAGGAATTGGGATCCGGCTTCAGAGCACTGTTCATAACCACGTGACCTGGGGCAAAGCCTCGATTTTCCTATAAATTCTAGTACCTCAGTTTTCTCAGTTTCCAAATGGGAGGTTAACTTATGGCACTCAAATGCTATGACTGCTTGAGCTACATTTTATTTATTTGCAAAAAACAATAATGGGGGGGGGGTGTCTATCAATTTCTTTATAAATTAGCTGGATGATCTCCAGCAGATTCCTTAATTTTATGAGCCTGAATTGTCTCACTTGCAAAATGGGGATGATAAATATGGCAGATCAGTGATAAAAACATAAGTAATGAAGTATGGTGAAAGGGCATTGTAATTTTAAGGTGTTCTGGAGTCACATGAGAGTGATTGTAGAGGATTTTAAGCCATAAAGTGCTCTATAAATGCAAGGAATTACTCTAGAAGTATGGATGCTATTCTTAATGGCTTGTACAAACTCACAATATTATATGTTAAGATAGGTTATAATACAGCTCCCATATCCCCAAGAATCCATTCTCTCTTAGCCCTGGGCATTTTTGTAAATTGAGTTGGATGTTGTGGTAGATCCTCCCCCATCCCTACTTTGTAAACTTTCAACAGCTGTTTGAAAATATTTGCTTTATTTTTCTCCAGAACTTGTTGCAGCATATCTTGTTTCAACAGTCTTCCAGCCTGCCAGTGGAGCTTTGATTTTGCCACTTGTGTTGACTCTAAAGCTCTTTGTCAGTTTTTTGTTTTGTTATTTTTGTTTGTTTGTTTAGTCCTGGAATACTGGATCAGCTAGTTGGGTTGCATGTTGCTTTAACCACCGAAGAGTAGATTCCCAGTTTTGCTGTGTTTTACAATGTGCAAATTAATTATAATTTTAAAAATACATATTTTTATTGATTTCAGAAAAGAAGAGAGACAGAAACATCAACGATGAGAGAGAATAATTAATTGGCTGCCTCCTATATGCCCCCTACTGGAGACTGAGCCCGCAACCCAGGGATGTGCCCTTGACCTGAATTGAAACCAGAACCCTTCAGTCTGCAGGCCAACACTCTATCCATTGAGCCAAACGGGCTAAGGCTAATTATAATTATTTTTAAACAAGTGTTTCTCACTAGAGCTTCAAATAGTTCCTATCAACATGTGTTCACTCTTCTTTTTACAACCACACAACCCTCTCTGTGTTTCCATTCTAGGGGGAAACACAACTGAGAAAAAGATATAGGAATAGATGAGCTCAAAGTTGAGCTAATGACTCAGTGGATTATAAATTATTTTAGAGTTAAGGGTGGTATGCCAGGATAACTAACTAGTATGCATAAGAATCCCCTGGAATTCACAATAAAAGTGCAGATTACAGGACCATGACCTCAGAGACCCTCTGATTAAGGATTCCTAGGGCGGGCCATTTTAGACATGCTCTCCAGGTGATGCTAACACAGAGGTTCCACAGTTTTAAAAACCTGGTATTGAAAGAGCACTGGTTCTCCTATTGTTTTCAGCAAGTTGACTATCTACAAGCCACAAACTTCCTGTTGCTTAGTCTCCATGTTTATAAATGGCTATGAAAACAGCAGCTGTCCTCCCAACCTCACAGGCTTAAAATGGGACAATAGACCTGAAGCCATTTTGAAGAGGTAAGAGCGCATGCCCGTGCAAGGCACTCCCATCCTTCTCAGCATTCTCTTGCCTCAACAGAGCAGACCCCAACTGGCAGCCCATCCCGCCCCCACCCCATTAGCCACTTCCACGTATTTCACTTGAAGGGAGGGAAGCCCCATAGACCTGCCTTTGTCTGCTTGGTCTAGACAGGCTCACCGAGGTTTATGCCCTTCTCAATAGAGTGCTACGGGACCACACACATTTCTGTTTGAAATCTTGCCCCAAACAAATCCAGGTGACCCTCCTAATGGGCCCAAGTCCTCCTTAAAATCTAGGTAGAGCTACATCATTAATGATCCAATTATTTTCATTTTCCACAATGTCACATTATCCCTTGGCCCACACATGCCTTCTCTTTGAGCCAGAACTGACACCTGAGGGCTTGCAGTCCACACCTATCCCTCGTGCTTTGGCTCTGTTCCCAGGTACAGTATGTACCTTTTGAAGTTTAGAGTGATCAACTTCACATTAATCTTTTCTCCATCTATTCTAATCGTTTTGGCAAGAACTTTGCCAAGGTATCCTACTCTGGGCCACATTCAGTTAGAAATAAAATGATTGAAGTATCATTTCCAGTTAAAGACAAAGTTAAAAGGAGGGAGAGGAAAGGCCATGTGCTGGAGAGAACTAGGAAGGAAAGTTAGGGGAAAGGGAAGAGCTGAAGAAAGGGGAAATGGAAGGAGGGAAAGGCTGTGTGTCCTTGAGCAATCTGAGCTTGAGGAAGTCGGGCACACTTGGAGTTGGTCAGAGGCATCTCGTTAAGCAAATGATTCTTCATCTTTTAAGAAAGACCCTAGTAGATGAGAAAACTTCAACGGGATGAGACCTCCTTTAGAATGTGCTCATAGGTTACTTGTCAATCCCTCAGGAAAGCTCTGAAGTCTAATTGGGCAGGAGATGGAGTGGGGAGAAGTAAGGGTGAGAATGTAGAGGCGTCCTTCCAGCACTGAGCAACTAATCTATCCTCATTTTGTTACCCTGGGCCCCATTTGGAAGCATGGAGAGAATGAGGGAAAGCAATGGAAAGAAAAGTCCTAAAGAGCTTTGTGGACTCATTCAATGAATATTTAGAAGAAGAAAGTAACCCGAATAAGTCCTGAGACCCTCAGGAGGCTCAGTTTCCCAGAATCTTAATCAAAAAAGATAATCCAGAAGCCAAGAAGAAATTAAACCTGCATTACCATCTTTAGAGATGCAAATATCTAAAAGAACACTAAAGAAAATCTGATTCATGACCTGGAGGACATGTCTCAAATTTCTATTTCTCTCCTTAATCTGCATCTGATTGAGACTTTTACCTACCAAATCCCCCAAATTGCCACCAATACCCAGACCGTGCACTTATTTCCCTTCTTCATTCATCCCCTCTCTTTCCTCTCACCTCTCCAACCCCACTTTTCTTATCTCCAAACTCTGCCTAACAAAAGCTTTAATCTGATGTGAAAAGACAGGACTATCCTTAGAGCAGTGTTGTGCAGTTAAAATATAGTATAGCCACATATGTAATTTGAACACTTCTAGTAGCCACCTTTTAAAAAGTAAAAAGAAACAGCTGTTATTCCCGTGTAAGAATGAGGCACTAAGAAGGCAACAGGAATTTGAGATGGGCAGTAGAGATGCCAGATAAAATATAGAATGCCCAGTTCAATTTAAATTTTAGATAAACAACAACTAACTTTTTAATAAGTATGTCTCAAATAATGCATTAGTTTTTAGTGGGTTTATGTTGTTGTTCATATAAGCAGGTCCAAATTTGCAGAACATTTTTATTTAATAATTAATTTATTTGAGTAAGGAGACTTGACTTGGGGTGGTGAACACACAATATAATAATACAGATGATGTATTATAGAATTGTACACCTGAAACCTATACAATTTTGTTAACCAATATAATATAAATTCAATAAAATTTTTATTCAATAAAAAAGTTCAAAAAAGTACTTGATCCAAACTGAGGACATTTCCAGGAAGCAAGAGCCCAACTGCTCCAAAGAATGAGCGGTGTACAGTATCTTTCATGCATTTGGAATTAAGGAGAGAACATAAGGAAGATTACTAAAAGGTGGGAAAAAGCAAGGCTGGGACTGGATTACAAGATAGTTAACAAAATTATTATTCTCTTGAGGGTGGTTACATGTCTGAGACATCTTAAAAGGAGGTATTTCAAAGGTGTGTCCATTGTCCAGAAACAACAGACAGGGCTTGCATAAGCAAAGATTATCTTTTGCTAGGAAAGTTAAAGGCCTGGGGCGTGACTACCCACCATGAGCTGCCTGGTTATGAATTTAGATTGCTCAGTGAAGTTACTTTTGGTTGGTGGGATTTTTTATAATGTCCCTTTTCTTCCACACCATTTAAAAAATTTCTTTGCTGAATTTGTTTCATGAGAATAGACATAAATGTGAATGTTCAACCTACCACATTTATCTGGACAACAATGAGTTTTCCATTTATTTTATTGTATTGCATATGCAAATGTCCTAGGAAAAAGATGTCTGAATCAACCTAAGATTTTTTTCTTCTCTCTTTTCTCCCCTGTCCCTAATAAGGTGACTATGATATGAGTTATTGGACCTTCCAGACTTGGTACTTTGCACCGCTGCCTCCCCAAGGAGAGCTGGACTAGAGTGCATATAAATCACCAATCTTAACCAACCGTGAGTTACAACCTAACCATTCCCTGTAGGTCTGTGGTTTAAAGCAATGAAGTTAGATAAGGGCAGAATTTATTATTGTTTATTGCTTTACAATAAGTGCTGTTTGCTCATGGTAATGATTTACTTCAGTCACTAATAAACATCTAGGGTCATTTGTTAAGTTGGAAGATGAAGGATCCCAAGACTCTGTGAGGACTAAGTACCCTGGACATGGCTTAGTTCCTCAGACATACCTGTTGCAATGAGCCCAGGAAATTAAAAAAGCAATCTGATCACTTCCAAAAAATTATTTTCTACCAACTCATGTTGTCTTAATTAAACTAATTGGTTTGATACATGTGGCAAATATTGTGAGCAATAAAATTCAGGCTAATAATCACCATAGTCAAGGAATGGAAGTGAATAACAAGAATGGGGCAGGAGTCCTAGCCAGTTTGGCACAGTGGATAGAGCATCAGCCAGTGAACTAAAGGTCCCCAGGTTCAATTCCAGTCAAGGGCACATGCCTGGGTTGCGTGCTCCACCCCCAGTGGAGAGCAGGCAGGAGGCAGCCAATCGATGATCCTCTCTCATCATTGATGTATGTTTCCATCTTTCTCTCCCTCTCCATTCCTCTCTGAAATCAATAAAAAATATATAAAAAGAAAAGAGAAAATAAAAGAAAATGAAAGGAAAGGAAAAGAAAAGAAAGGAAAGAAAAGAATGGAGCAGAAATATCAACAGCCCTCACTGGACGTGGCTTCCTTTTACAGGTGATGAAATAGGTTCAGAGAGCCCTGTAGTGGTGCCACTGGTATTTAAATTCACATTTGTCAGACACTGACTCTTAGGATGTATATCCTCTTTGAGTTTAAGAATCAAAAAGGCCTATATTCATTCTGGGAAAGCAAAGGGTTAAAACAAAAACACTTTCTGCAGAAGGAAATTTCCTATTCTATTTGCCCAACATGGTTTTCCACAGTGAGTTGTTTCTTTAGCAGATACTGCACTGCAGTTGGATCAGGGGGACAGTTGTCAGAAGCCTTCTGTTTTTGTGGTGGTATCAGCCAAACAAAATCAGGAAGAATATATGGTGGCAAGAAACAAGAACTGGAAATCTCTCTTGGTTCAATTCAGTTAGAGAGCACTGATTTTTTTTTTTTTATAGCAATGTGAAAAATCATATAAACAGAGCTCCTTTAAAATAGAGTCAGAGCTGCCATCCCAGAGGAACTACCTTGCGTCTCTCATACCTCAAACCTTTTGAATGTTAAAACTGGGCAAAATAACCTTGGACTCAGCCTAACGCAGCTCTGTATTCCAAATAACTGTTCGCTATGACCAGGGACTGAAAATGAAAGACATTCTTTAAAATTTGCATCACTATGTTAGCTTAGCTGCACCTGTAGAAATTTTCCCCTTCTATTTCTATAATTGTTCCCCCTCCCCTTTCTCATAAATACCCTTTGCTTTCACCTCTAATTGGAACACTATTTAGGTTTCTACCTGAATCAGTGTTTCCGGAAAAGCTAGCTATTCTTTTGTATCCCAAAGGCTTGTTGCCTCTCACTTTGGCCTTTTATGTTTAGGTTAACAGTGGACAAGCTCTTCTTCAGGACAACCAGGACAACTTCCCCTGGCTTAAAGACAGCTCCATGCTTGATGGGACTCAGACACGGGTCCGGCTGTTACCTCTATGCAGAGAGATATTAGAGAGAGAGAGGTGAATTCTTATAGAGATTCATGTGAGCAGGAGAAAGATGAATATATCAGTTACTCTCAGGTAATCCGGAAGAGTCTGGCAATGTTAGATTTTTATGTTCATTTTAATTGTTTTCATGTCTTAAGCTAGCAATAAATTGTCAATTAATCACTTTTATGCAATAATAAAAGGCGCATAAAAATGTTAGTGCTGCTTTCTGCTCAGTGCCCCCATCCCAGCCTGGAGTGTTATTAAAATACATTTCATTCAGGTAAGCTGGCAATTTTATCAGAGCACCGAGGACACTGACAATTACCCCTCATGCTGCAGCAGAAATATAAAAAGCCTCCAAGTCCTAATTCGGTTTGGTGCCAAGAATATATCTTACAGAAGCAGCAGCTTTGTTGGCCCTGGAGAGTTTGGTCACCAGGTTACATTATTTTGACCAAAGGAAAATATTTCTGCTTCAGAGTATAGAGCCTGAGAGTCAGTGGATAGGGAGATCAGTGATTAATAAATGCAATGAAATGGGCATCTGTGTTAAAATTAGCTGCATGAATTTTTAGATAAGGTTTATGTAAAAACATTCTTGAGTTCTTTCTAATTACTGGTGAGGTCAAAGTGTCCATAGAGAACTACCCTGTACAGCCAGGGTGGGGAACCTTTTTCTATCAAGGGCCATTTGGATATTTATAACATCCTTCGTGGGCCATACAGAACCGTTAATTTAAAAATTAGCCTGCTACCTTTGGTCAGCTCACCCCTAATGCTGTGGCTGGGCCAGACGTTCCCCACCCCTGCTGCACAGACACAGGGAAATTCTATAAATAGGACTGCTGATGTGTTTGAGTTTTAGTGCCTTGGCTTAAGTGGAGAAGAGAACCCTCTTTACAAGGTTACCAGGTAATAGAATTATATACCTTAAACTCATATATTTTTGATAACCAGTATTGCACCCAAATTTAGGGTAGAGCAGTAATTTATTTAGGGTAGAACAGTAATTGCCATCCTTAATTTTACAAAAGGAAAGGTTGTTGCAAGTTCTCATGAGATTTCAATCTATCCTGGTGCATCCCCTCTCACAAACGACATGGCACCAGGAGATGCAATTGTGAAATTGAACAGTGATGAGGTGATACAACGTCAAAAAGGTTGAAAATTCTTGATATAATAAGATCATAAAGCTACAGAGTAAAGGAAGAAGTGGCTTGACTTTAGGATGACTAATATGACAATCTCGGCACTTCACTTGGTTGCTGTTGCCAAAGGAGGAGGGAGGAGGAAGGAAAGACAGGGAGATGAGGGGCGGAGGGAAAGCTGCCTCAGTTGTGACAGTTCTACTAGACCATAAATTAAGCTAATTATTGGTATCTGCTGTTACTTATTTAATTCAGCAGTGCTGCTCTGTAATTCTACAACTCTTAAGTTGGCAAAGCACTTTATAATGGAGCTGCATGAAAGATCTTATATAAAACTAAGTTACTGTTCTTGTTATTATAGTTTGGGAGTCACGCTACTGAGCCAATATAATCATGAATTAAGAAGGTGGGCTGCTGCCCTGGCTGGTTACTCAATGGTTAAGAGCATCGGCCTGCTCACCTAAGGGTCATAGATTTTATTTCTGGTCAAAAGAAGGTACCTGGGTTGCAGGTTTGATCCCCTGCTCCTGGTATGGGTGCATGCATGATGTGTCTCTCTCACGTCTATGCTTCTCTCCCTTCCTTACACTCTATATAAAATCAGTGGAGGGAGAAACCAAGATGGTGGCATAGGTGAACACCTGAACTTGCTGCCTCACACAGTTTAAAACTACAAATAAAAGATAAAACAGACATCATCCAGAACCACAGGAAAGCTGACTTAGTGGAAATTCTACAACTAAAAGGAAAGAGAAAAGCACACTGAGATTCAGAGGAGCTGTAGAAGTAAAGTGCAGAGATATGGAGGCACGTGTGGAAAGGGCTGGCAACTGAGTACATGGCTGTCTTTTTCAAGCGGGAGGGAGACACAAGCTCCTGACTGCTCTGAACTCCAGTTCCGAGCGAGACTCTGGGGACCCAGACTCATTTGGGGAGAAACTTGACTATCTGTCAGTGGGAGAAACTCCAGAGCGACTTTCAGAGGTGCTTGAAGCTATTACTGTGGGACACTGAGACCCAGGGAAACTCTTAGAGCAGGGCTTAGGGGAAGCCATTGCTGTTTGCTCCACCCTGAGACTCCGCTCCATCCAAGCTGTGTGCAGAGGCTTTTGCATATGAATGGCCTGATCCTTTGAAAATTAAACTTACCTAACTAATTGCAGCTGAGTCAGTGAGACCCAGAACATCCAAAAGAAGAGCCAAGGTCCCGCAGCAGCTTGCATTGCTTCACAGCTGGGCCTCATCATATCTGGTCAGGATTAATGCACACACACACACACACACACACACACACACACACACACACGTATAAAGGTGGGCTGCTAAGGAAGAGGCTAAAAAAGAACTGATGTTTGTTTCAAGCTAGTTGTCTATAACCCCAGCCACCAGGAACAGGGGCCCAGTGGATGAAGATGAAAAAGGATGAAATCTGCAATAAAGTCAAATTGTTGGCTCTATTTCTGATTTTGTCTGATATTTGACCTTTTAATATAGAGATGAAATGAAAATGTTTGTCTTATATCTACCTCCCCAGGATGTAATGGAGAAGAACAGACTCTATGAGAGAAATGGAGACTCCCCTAAAGAAATGCATTAAGTAAATGTCAGGTGCTATAACCCTTGAAGATCCTCTAGCCACAGTAATTTCACTTGAAAGCTATTTATTTAGGAAACAGAGGATAGAAAGCCCTGGGGTTTCAGATTAATACTCCCTCAGTGTACCTATGTTAGAGCATTTCCAGAACTCTAGCAAAATAAGACTATGGGAGGAGTAGGCAAATGTCTGTGTGTCTACAGGGTGACTCTCATAGCATCAAAATTTTTCTTTGACTATTCCAAATAAAGAATTATGAAAAAAATAGAGTAGTACTTTTAAAAACACTGCAGTGACCATTTTTAAACAAATGAAAATAATATGTAGAGACACAAGAAAGCATAATCATATGAGCAAAGTTCAAATATTTAATAGCTATCTAGTGAGCTCTAATTACCTTCTGTACGAGGCCATGTGCTTGAGGTCAAAATCATAGAGATGAGTGATATAAGCCAGGATCCATTCTCCACAGAACTTAAAAGCTACATGCTGTTCTGGGTTTAAGAGGGAAAGGCCCTATCACCTGAAATCTGTCTCTTGTAAGTAGGATAGACATATATAATAAATAGGATAGGGATGGAATGAAGTTGTCTTTTGAAGCAAGGCTTAGCAGCCTATGGCAAGGAAGCAATTCATAGCGGTTCAGTAGTCAAACCGCAGAGCACCAAGTAGGGATGCTATACCCTAACTTCACCCCAGCCATTCCCAGCCTCATGCAACCTCATTCCCAACTTCATTCCCATTGGATTCCTGGCAGCTGAGGGATTTCCTCTAGGGTCCTCTGAGGCTTATTCAGTCAGGTTGGTCAAATTTCCTGCCTTTCTTTACAGCTATACCAGTCCCAAATGGGTTCACTGAGAAGACAATGAAGGAAATCCTAGGCAGCTACTTCTGAATTCACTGATCCCACATGGGAAAGTGTTTCCAAGAGGAAAGACAGCCAATGTCACACATTTCCCATGTAGAGGCTCCATTTGCATCTGGAAAATTGGAAGCCACCTAGCTTGCTAGGTTACTGGCCTATATCACAGGACATGGATAATAACGAGAGGGTCTGGGGATGTAGGATGGCTCAATCCTCAGTTAATATCCACTGAGTTCACACAATTGTCCAGCCATTGTAGAAAGAGATGGGACAGTCCTAGCCCTTGATAGATTTGTAATCTAAAGTTACATGTTTTACATGTAAAAGAGGAATTTAAAATATGCAGGTTAATTCTACTCCCTAACTATTTATTGATTGCTATTAACTTGGATCATTAAACACTATCTTTTGGAAACCCCTTCTCACTGCCCTCGCTAATGGAAGGCTTTTTCTCTTAAATGTTCTTCTATAGCTTTTTCCCTTTAAACTAAGGAGATATTATCAAAACTGAAATTTTGTCCAATTCAGCTAGAAATGAGCATTTAACTTAAAACAAATTGCAGGCCAAGCTTTAAAGAGCCACTCATTAGTATTAGTACTAGAGGAGCAAGTTGACTAAATGGCTGAAATTGGCCAGAACAGGCCCATTTTGCTTCTTATCCCATCTGACAACACTTGTCCTCCAAAAGCGCATTTAGTTATGGATTGGGGTAAGTTGAGAGAATGTCAGCATGGTACCTGGCACGTGGAAAGCTCTAATAAGTACTTTCTGTCCTGTTTTCCTCTCCTTTCTACAATACTTTCTTTGCTCTCTGCAGTCACCCATATCATCTACCTCATTATGATATGGCTTGAACTCTTTCAGCTTTTCTTAACTTGAAGTTTATCTGTTTGGTATGCCTTTCCTGGTATGACTCCACTAATAATGATGTTACCCCCCTCACATTTTCTCTGTAGCCCCACTCTGCCAGTGACCCCTTCTCTAATGTGTATCTTCATTCTCTCCCAATCTAATAGTTCCTTACTAATCAACTAATGTGCTCTATCTCAAAATAATAATACAAAAAACCTTTCTCTTATCCTTTGTTTTTAAGTTACTGGCTGTTTTCTCCTATTCTGCCACACTTCTTGAAAGAGTAGTTTACACTCCTTCCCTTCAAGTCCTCATCTGAAATCTGCCCCATGGCTATTGTTAACTTGGCTTCTGCAGCTACTAACACTGCTTTCCCAATGATCAGTAATGACTCCTATTCACCAAAAGCAAGGGCCTCCTCTCACTCTCTTCTACCTCCTTGACATGTGATGTGCTTATGTACTCTTCTGATAAATTCTTCTGACTGCCTTTATCTTTATTTGTCACTCTTTATCATCTCCCACATCCATATCTTAAATGCTGATGTCCTCAAGTGTCCATTCTTAGTTGTTTCTGTTTGCTCTGGATCAACATCTGCTTCTCAATATGGTTACATACTAGAGGCCTGGCACATGAAGTTTGTGCACAGGTACGGTTCCTAGGCTTGGACTGCTGCCACCCTCTGCCACCACTCACCCCTGGTTCCCTGTTTGCCATCAGGCGATTAGAGCTTGACTGTTGGGGGAGGGATTGAGAGGTCGGCTGTTCTGCCTGCTCCTCGGCCCCACCCCTGCTGCAGGTCGCCCTCTGTGTGTGGGGTGACCCGTGGGGTGGGGGCCTTGGCCTGGTGCCACCTGCATCTCCTGCCACCCACTCCCAGTACCCTGTGTGCCATTGGGTGATGGGAGCCTGCTGGCCAGGGAAAGGGACCGAGAGGCGGTCAGTACACCTCACAGTGACTGGTCTAGTGGTCGTTCTGGTCATTCTGCTGTTAGGGTTAATTTGCATGTTATCTTTTTATTATTTAGGATAAGAATTACCTGAGGAACTCTTTTAGAATACAAACCCAGATAAACTCTGATTAAATACATAACAATGAAATCTGATTTCTGATCCCATCCAGAAGTTGAATTTAATTGCCTTGGGGTTGGACGTTGGCATTTATTATCTAAATGCTGCTCAGATGATTCTCAAGTTCAGCCAGGACTGAAAGTCAAAGCTCTAGAATATCTACTTTTATCTTCAGTTATTACTGATACATATGCCTAAATTTCCAGCTCTTTGCTGAGCATCTCAGCTTGAATGCTCCACAGCACTTCACTTTCTAGGTAGTCCAAATTAAGCTCATGATCCCAATTCTAGGAACCTCTTCTTCTTTGTTTATAGGGCTCCCATGCTCGCATTCTCCCAAGGTGGAGACTTAGAAGTTATCCATAAAAATTTCTTCTGCTTTGCCCCTCATTCACTTATTTACCATGCCCTGTAGATTTTATTGCTGACCAATCCCAATTTATTCTCCCATTTTAGATCTTTATTGCAATAACTTCTTATCTGACCTCCCTGGTTTCAGTCTTTTTCTTCTTCATTTCATCCCCCCCATGGTAGTAGAAAGAGTTTTCTGAAACACAGATTTGATTGTATCCACTCAATAACAACCATTGAATCACTCTTAAAAAAGGATAAAGTCCAAATTCTTCAGTAAAACCCTTGGCCCCAATTGTTTAAAACCACCCTCCTCTATCCTAGATTCCCATTCCATTATGTTCCCCAGAATTTAGTTGTGAATCATGACATATATTCCTTCTTGCTTTTACTTATACTATTCTGCCTGTCTAGAACTGGATTCAATTCAGATGGTTCAAATAAAGAGGTGGATTACTGAGGTACAAAACAGTCAAGGTAAAGGGAAGCCACAAGAATGGTTGAGACATCAGAAACTAACAGACTGAGAAGCTCTTACCTTTCCTAGGGTTGAGGAGCCAAAGGTATGAAATAGTTTTACCATAGTCCAGTGACAGCTGGAGCCATAAGAAAGAGGGTCATCAGTAGGAGCTGCAGGCAGGCGGGCTGCAGCCACTGTTAAACCAGAGAGGGGGTAGTGAATAAGCATCCCAAACTCTCTCTTTTCCTGCTCTCTAATCTCCAGAAAATGTCTTTGCTAGACCAAACTCAACTAGAAGCCAGCCAACAACCAAAAATGGTCAGTCAGATGAGGCAGATTACAAAGCAAGGCAGAGAAAGGCAGAAAATGAATGGTGGTTTGATGGAGGATATTAAATGGTGAGAAACTACATAATCCCCATTTATATACAGTAAAATCCTTTGTATCTTTTAGGACACAGTTCAGGTGTTACCTTTTATATGAAGCCGTCCCTCATTTTCCTACCCTAAAACCCAGCAATTATTTCACTCCTTTACGCTCACTTAGCTGTTGTTATGTCTGTGTTATTGCAACCATCAGTCTGACTTATGATACAATTATTTGTGTCTCTGCATCCATCTCCTGCATCATATCAATATTTTGTGCTGCTGCAGGAAAGGGATGGTACTTCATTTGCTACAGTGTCTTGCAGGTAACAGCAACTCAATAACTGTTGGCTGAATTTAATTGCATTTTCATGTTATCTCCTTCTCAGCCTCTGAGAGGGAGATTCATAAATACTTGTAAACCATAGTCTTCATACTTTTTACATTCCTATTTTTCATAAGATTTCCTTTTTGGGTTCTTCTTCTTCTTCTTCTTCTTCTTCTTCTTCTTCTTCTACACAAAGTGCCAACATTTATTGAGTGTGTGTGTGTGTTTATAGGATCTCCTGTGTTTTTTGTTTTTCTTTTCTTTTTTATTGTTTAAAGTGTTACATACGTCTTCTTTTTCCCCAATCGATCCCTCCCTGGCCACTCCCACACCTCAGGACAAGCCCCTACTGCCCCAGTGTCCATGTCCATTGGTTATGCTAATATGCATGCATACAAATCCTTTGGTTGATCTCTTACTTCATCTCTCACCCTCCCCTGCCTTCCCTCTGAGATCAGACAGTCTGTTGTTGTTCCTTTGTCTTTGAATCTATTTTTGTTCATCAGTTTATCTTGTTCATTATTTTCCACAAATGAGTGAGATCATGTGATATTTATCTTTCTCTGACTGGCTTATTTCATGTAGCATAATGCTCTCCATGCTGTTGCAAAGGTAAAAGTTCCTTCTTTTTTATAAGCAGTGTATTATTACATTGTGTAGATGTATCACTGTTTTTTGATTTACTCATCTGCTGATGGGCACTTAGGCCTTTTCCAAGTCTTAGTTTTGTAAATTGTGCTGCTATGAACATAGGGGTACATACATTCTTTCTAATTGGTGTTTCTGATTTCTTGGGATATATTCCCAAAGTGGGATTACTGTGTCAAATGGGAGTTACATTTTTAACTTTTTGAGGAAATTCCATACTGTTTTCCACAGTGGCTGCAACAGTCTGCATTCCCACCAGCAGTTGCATGAGGGTTCCTTTTTTCCACATCCTTGCCAGTACTCATCATTTATTGATTTGTTGATGATAACCATTCTGACAGGTGTGATATGGTACCTCATTGTTGTTTTGATTTGCATCTCTCAGATGATTAGTGACTTTGAGCATCCTACATAATAAAAGCCTAATATGCAAATCTACCAAATGGTGAAACAACTGGTGGAACAACTGGTTGCTATGATGCACACTGACCACCAGGGGGGCTGACGATCAACACAGGAGCTGTCCCACCCCACCCCCCAACCTACAGGCTCCAGGCACATCAAGGCAGGTGCCAGTGAGGGCCCCCAGGTTGCCCCACAGGTCACCCCACAGATTGGCTCTGACCACCAGCCAGACCTAAAGGCCATACCCGTGCACAAATTTCATGCACTGGGTCTCTAGTGTTTTCATATTTCTCTTGGCCTTCTGAATTCCTCTTTCGAAAGTTTCTATTTAGATCCATTGCCCACTACTTATGCTTCTTGCTTGATTTTTCTCCTCTGGCCTATATTTCTTAGGTTAGATCCTTCAAACTGAAGCTCACCAACAAATTGTTGGGAACACTATCATCAATTATCCTGGTAAGGGTATGAACATCTCTATCTTGATTCTATGTCCTAAGTAGTGCATATAATTTTTTTCCTTTAATTTATGCATGAAATAAGCTTCAAAAAGAAGTCACAAAACCTAATTTTTCATCTTCATTGAACATTAAACTTTTCTGAATAGAAATTATGTTTGGCTTAACATATTTTGCAAATAGTAAAGGCTGTGTACTTATTTTTTTAAAATATATATATATATATATATATATATATATATATATATATATATATTTATTTATTTCAGAGAGAAAGGGAGAGGGAGGGAGAAATAGAAATATCAATGATAAAACAGAATTATTGATGGGATGCCTCCTGCATGCCCCAAACTGGAGATGGAACCTGCAACCCAGACTTGTGCTCTGACCAGGAATCTAACCGAGAGCTGCTGGTTCATAGATTGAAGTTCAACCACTGAACCATGCTGGCCAGGTGATGTGCTTCTATAAAAATATGTTAGTTGTAAATACCAATGGCAAGTACAACTAACATATTTTTACTATGCAAACCCTATTCTACATTGATGGGTTTGGGGCATATTGATGTGTGGCTTTAGAATTTTTATATGAAAAGGAGTATTTTTAGACCCAATGAAAATATTGTTTTACTAGAGGCCCAGTGCACGAAATTCATGTCTGGGAAGGGTCTCTAGTGGCTGCTGGCTGCCAGCCAGGGCCTCCCTTCCTGCTGTTGACTGGCCGGCCCCACCCCCTGGCAGAACTCCCAGTCAAACTCCTGGTCCAATTCCCAATGGAGGGGACAATTTGCATATTAGGCTTTTATTATCGATATATATAATATTTGAGATATTGCTAATAATATAATAGAATTAATGGCAAAAATTCTAATTCCCATAGCAATTCTGAGTTTTCATCTCAAATATTATATTTTTCATCTTAAGAAGTTCAACTTCAGTCTTTTGAAAATATCTTTGTTTTCTTTTCTTAATGTGCTCACTCCTTCCTCTACTTTGTTGAACACATGGAGTATAATTATAATAGCTATTTTAATGACTTTGTCTATTAATCTAATCACCTGTATTATCTGGATTTGTTTCTATTGATTTGTTTGGTTTTCCTCATTATGGGTTATATTTTCCTGCTTCAATCTGCATGCCTGGTTTAAAAAAAGTACCAGTAGGACAATTGGATTCCAAGCATTGTGAACTTTACATTGTTGGATTGTTGGATGCTGGATTTTTTTTTTTGGGGGGGGGTGGTGGGAATAGTTTCCATTAAATATTTTTTAGTTATGTCCTGAGATATAGTTAAGGTAGTTGGAAATACTTTGATCCTTTTGAAACTTGCATTTAAACGGGAATAGGCAGGAGTAGAGCAGCCTTTAAGGCTAATTTGGCACAATAATGAGATACTGAATACTCAACCGGATGCCCAATGTGTTAGGAAGTTTTTCTATTTGGGCTGCTGGGAATACGAACTATTTCCAGCCCTGTGCCAATGCCAGTAATTGCTCCTTGCAGGTGTTCCTCTCCCTGGGTGCAGGTAATTTCCTCAAACACGTGTGCTGCTCAGTACTCAGCTAAAGACTCAATGGGAAGCCCCTGCAGATCTCCAGAAAACTCTGTCTATCTCTGTTTTCTTCCTCCTCCCTTACCCTCTCTCCAGCTTTCTCCTCTCTGGTGATTACCTTACCAATTCTAGCTGTGTTAGCCAATCTGAATCCTCAACTCCATCTCTTCAACTCAAGAAACTGGCAGGCTTTGTTGGGGTTCCCTTGGCTGTGCTGTAACCAGGAATCTCTCCAGGCAGTAAACTGGGGAGATTATGGGTTCACCTCATTTGTTTTTATTCTTTTAGAGATAACTGTTTTGTGCTGAATGCTATCCAATGTCGGAAAACTGTTGTTTATATATTTTGTCTGTTTTTCATTTGTTTAAGGTAAAGGGAAAGTCATGTCCCTGTTATTCCATCATGGCCACAAGTGAACGTCACAGCTTTGATTTTTTAAATGGGGTATGAACCAATTTTATGTCAAAAAAAATAAGAGCTAGTACAACCATGATCCAGTCATTTATCCTCTTCTTAGCTTTATTTTCCTCATCTATAAAACAAAGAGGTTGTTCTAAATGATCATAAGGTTCTTTTCTGGCTCTAAATTTTACAATTCTAGAATTAAGTGCAGATGTATTTTTGCAGTGAGAACTGATATATAGACTCCAAAGTGATAGTTTAAAGATTCAGAACTATGGAAGCCCCATATTGCTATGGTAAAGTAAATTTAGAAGAGAATATTTGTGTTTTAATAGATGAAGGAGTCTTTCATTTCAAACTGGGAGCAACAACACAAATCCCATAGCACAGACATGTAAAATAACCAAATAATTTGAAGAAGGGAAAATGTAGAGGAATATTCTTACTTTCATTATTGTTTACAGGGCCTATGCATTATGCATTGGACATGGTATGTGTTTAATTAATATCTTTTGACTATCTCAGTGGTACTTGAAGCCATTTTCCTAACAAAGAAAAGTAATTTAATAAGTTTCCACTATAGCAAAATGACTATTTTGGGGGAGAACTGGTCAGTGGTACAGTTATATAATGGAATGATATACAATAGACAACAAAACTGAAGCAGAGTATGTACTAACACAGAATGCTTTCAAAGATATTGTGTTAAATGGAAAAAAAATAACATCACTATAATTTTATATTTTATAGATTTTTAATGTTTTATATATTTTTCAATAAAATATTTAAAAGGAATTGAAAAAGCAATGTGTATAAAAGCATGTTACAATATATCTTACATATATCATATATAAATAAAATCTGTTTTAAGGCATTATATACATACATGCTGGTATAGTCAGAGAAAACTTATAGAAAGTCTATAGACTGGTGAAACTGGTGCCTCAGGGTAGAAGGATTGGGGACTGTGGAAGAGAGACTCACTTTTTCCTGAATGCCCTTTTATATTTCTTTTGAATACTTTTACTCATGTGTATATTTTATTTGGTTTCTTTAAAAAAATATATATATTTTATTGATTTTTTTTTTTTTTACAGAGAGGAAGGAAGAGGGATAGAGAGTTAGAAACATCGATGAGAGTCACCGATCAGCTGCCTCTTGCACACCCCTTACTGGGGATGTGCCCACAACCAAGGTACATGCCCTTGACCAGAATCGAACCTGGGACCTTTCAGTCTGCAGGCTGACGCTCTATCCACTGAGCCAAGAAATATAAAAGGGCATTCAGGAAAAAGTGAGTCTCTCTTCCACAGTCCCCAATCCTTCTACCCTGAGGCACCAGTTTCACCAGTTTTGGCTCTTTTGAATACTTTTACTCATGTGTATATTTTATTTAGTTTCTTAAAATGATGCCACTGATATGTATGTATGTATATATATGAAGTAACAGAAGTTCTCTTACAGGGTTCAGTTTCATTAAGCAGAAATTTTCCCCAGCTGTAGATTATGTGCTTAAAGAAGGTAGAACACATCCATTCTTTCTACTATTACTTCAGGAAAGTACAGAGCACCTCGTGGCTATGATTGATCCCCTATTCCTTATGAACAGAATCATCACACTAAATACTTAAGTGACTGGCATCAGGAGGATAATGCTTGCTTAAATATGGCTCCTTGAGAGAAAGAACAAGGCCACATGTTCCTAATGATCTTATGTACATTTTATGGTGTTTAATTAATCTCTATAATCTACCAGTGTTTTTCAACCTTTTTTGGGCAAAGGCACACTTGTTTCATGAAAAAAATCACGAGGCACACCACCATTAGAAAATGTTAACAAATTTAACTCTGTGCCTATATTGACTATATATAAAGTAATTCTCATGAATAGGAATCAAATAAACACAAAGAAAGTATTTTATAATTACTTTATTATGAAATATTAAGTAAACAAAATAGTGAAAAATTATAAAATTCTTGTCTTGTCTGCACCTACGGCACACTAGTGTGCCGCGGAACAGCGGTTGAAAAACGCTGATCTAAACCATCCATCTTTCTGGCTTCTAGAGAAGCTACCTAAGAAATCCCCACAAACCAACAACACAGGGTGCAGGAGCTAGATAGCAAGGCTGTATGAGTCACAAGACGTTAACCTGTGGCCAGTGTGCTACTTTCCAATACTACAGGTGATATGTAAATGTGTTTGGAAGAGAGTGAAATTGAGCATACCACATGGGAACACTACCTTTTATGTTTTAGGGAGCCAGTTATACCTCTGGCAAGCTATCTTAAAATAATTTCTAGTCATAACCTGTGTTCCTATGAGTGGCTGATGTTCTTCAGGTAAAACCCAGCCACATATTTCCTGGAAGACATCGGGAGATATTTGAAAACATATGAGCAAGTCCAAGATTAAAAATCCATGGCTCATTATGCAACTCAAAAACTGCTAGGATTTGCAATTATATATGCCCAGGGCACTTTCTTTGAATTCTGTTATCTGCTTTAAAATTTCTGGCTCTGTTTCTGGTTTTGAATTCTTAAAATGCCAATGCAGCAAATAGATAATGCCAGAAAGATGCCTCTAAGATGAGAGAATATGAAGAATAGAATTTCTGGATTTGAGAAACTTATTTTTGTTATATGAGAGATATTATTGTGTGCAAGTTACTCTAGCACATGAATAATAGGAAGGAAAACATTGCTGTTGAGGGGGAAATATTATTTAAAAGAGCAATGATCGATGCTTCTCTGTCTCTGGATCTGTTTTTGTTCATCTGTTTATGTTTTTCATTATATTCCACAAATGAGTGAGATCATGTGATATTTATCTTTCTCTGACAGGCTTATTTCGCTTAGCATAATGCTCTCCAGTTCCATCCATGCTGTTGCAAATGGTAAGAATTCCTTCTTGTTTTACTGCAGCATAGTATTCCATTGTGTGTTTTTTTGTGTTTTTTTTAATCCACTCATTCATCAGACTGTTAAACCTCAGAGGGAAGGTAGGGGAGGGCGGGTGTAAGGGGAAAGAGATCAACCAAAGGACTTGTTTGTATGCATATAAGCCTAACAAATGGACACAGACACTAGGGGGGTGAGGGCATGAGTGGGTGAGGGTAGAAGGTAATGGGGGAGGGGATAAGGACACATATGTAATACCTTAATCAATAAAGAAAATCACACAAAAATAAAAATAATGAAAGAGCAATCATTTTCATGGATTACATTGACAGGAAGAGTCCTAATTACAGACCCAATCTGAGCCAAAGGTCAAGAACTTAAAAAAAGGAGACCATTACTAGGGGTGCAGGTATAGCAAATAAAAATGCAGGATGCTCAATTAAACTCTTATACAATATTTGGGACATACTTACACTAAAAAAAATGATTTGCTATTTAGCTGAAAGTCAAACCTAAGTGGGCAATCTGTATTTATCTGCCAATCCTAATTGCTACCTAGAGTAGGAGTAGATGCATTATATGTTGTCGTCTTTCTTTCACCTCTTGCTTCCCTTGTGGCAAGATAAATCGCTTTTGACACCCTCCACATAACTAGGACCCAATCAGAGGTAAGAGCACAGCTGAATTCTCGCTATGCTGCAGAGCCAGATGGAGGAACAGACTATTGAGTGAATTAACTCAAGAACAATTGGGAGATAAACCCTTTACCACCCCTCCCCCTCAATAATCCAGATGGAGGTAGCCTTATAACATAAATGATGAAAGTTGAGCCTTTTAATTTGGATATTAGAAGAAAAGGTGACTCCAGAAGGCTGGAGGACTTCAAAAAAATTTCAAAGTATGGAAATTCTTGGAGTGAGTGAAGGTGGAGGTTCCATAAGCTAGGTCAGTGAATGCTGGATATGAGATGGGGTGCACCTGTTATGTGGCATCAGGCTGAGGGATCTCCTGGCTTATGTCATGCTAACTTCCAGAGCTGGAGAACATGGGTTTGAAAAGACACATATGTGCCCGGTCAGTGTGGTTCAGGGTTGAGCATTGACTTATGAACCAGGAGGTCATGGTTCGATTCCTGTCAGGGCACATGTGTGGGGTGTATAGGAGGCAGCCGATCAATGATTCTCTCTCTCTCAGTCTCTCTCTCTCTCTCTCTCTCTCTCTCTCTCTCTCTCTCTCTCTCTCTCTCTCTCTTTCTCTCTTTCCCCCCCCCCTTTCTTCTCTGCAAGCAATAAAAAATATTTTTAAAAAGAGAAGGGTAATGATTGGAATGCATAGGTAGATTTGGTCATGGAATTGCAGAGGATCTGGGAGACCATGTTAAGGATTTTGGGCTTACTTCATGAAGTAGTGGGGCTCCTTTTGGGGTTTCTGAGCAGGAGATGACATGATTATAGTTGTGCCTTAGGAATATTAATCTGGCACCTCTTTATAGAGTGATTATTAAGGGAAGAAAGTAAAGACAGGGTGATCAGCTGAGAGGGGATGCAGTTAGGGCTACTGCTGGTCCATGTGGCATGTGGATGTGAATTACCAAAGGCACCTTCACTGGGGGGATGCAGATGATGACACTCATTTGGCAAAAGACTGCGCCAAGTAACATGGTTTGATAACTAAATCAGAGGCTAGATTTTGCCCTTCAGTGTTCTGTTGGTCAGTATAGTTGTTGGTTAATTAATACTAATACAATAAAATATTTATTTCTTGCTCATGTCCCATCCAATGCCTATAGGGTAGCTCTCCTCCTAGTGAAGGTTCAGGGACTTAGGGTATCTATTTTTACCTTATAGTGAGACCACCTAGAATATTTAGCTCCGTGATCACCAAGCAGGGGAAGAAAGAGCTGGAGGTTCTCCCAGAGGCACTTTTGACCAGACTTGGAAGTGACTTACATCACTTCTGCCCACATCCCGTGGCAAGAACATGCTCCTACCTGATTACCATCTAGGCTGGGAAACCTAAAGGAGGACAGGAACTTGAGCTGCTCCAGGTTTAGAAAGCACTGGAAGATGATCCTATCAATTGGAAAAGGTTGTAGGGATAGTAGAGGAAATCGGATACACTTCTCAGTTTTCATTTTGACCATAATAAAAAGAATAATAACTTTTCTCTCGTGCAAAGCAATTTAATGAGCATTTGCATCTAGCAGTTTGGGTTTTCTAGAACTGTATTTGTGCAAAATGATGACTTATAAATACAGGAGGGACTTGAAGACATTGTGTGGTCCATGCTACTCTGTTAGAGCATGACAGACATAAGCCTAAAGGTATTTTAAAATATATTTTATTGATTTTTTTACAGAGAGGAAGGGAGAGAGGTAGAGAACTAAAACCGTAGATGAGAGAGAAACATCGACCAGCTGCCTATTGCACACCCCCTACCGGGGATGTGCCCACACCCAATGTACATGCCCTTGACCGGAATCAAACCTGGGACCTTTCAGTCTGCAGATCAACGCTCTACCACTGAGCCAAACCGGTTTCGGCAAGCCTAAAGGTATTTTAAAAATATACACATAAGTTAGTTTCTACCTGTTAAAATTTGTCCTCCATTGACTGTGATACTGGAGTTCTAGATGTGATGAATATAAAATTTACCCCAAGATCTTTCATGAGCAAAATGGTTAGTGATCATTGGAGACAGTGAAGGAAGGATGAAAACTTCCCTACCACAAAATCAAAATAATCTGTTAGCAAGTTAAGTTCATGGAGGACTAAGATAGTTTTTGAACACTTAAAATACTGTTGCATGGTCTCAGATCATCAAAATAGACCCTTAACCAATCAGAATTTTGCCATACTGGTGAACAACAGCTGTGATTTATGGCCAAGGATATTTTACATACAAAGTTATGAGGAATCATAACTAGAAGGCAGAGTTTAAATAAATATTTCTAACTTATCAGTATGGTATCCGTGTTCTTAGACTTTCCAGGAAAATTCAGATTTTAAGTATTAGATTTAGTTTTATTTCATTTGATGATAAAAATATGGTCCCCACAGCCATTTCTATACAGGATGAGCTGGTAAATGCAATCATTCTAAGTTGTGGAGGAAAGCTAATCAAGTACATCTTTGTCTTAGAGGCACACAGAATATTAAAAGTTAAAGAACTACATAGATGATTTTATTAGGCCCTTATTTTAAAAATGAATAATATTCCTATAAAAGGGAAAACAAAGCTAATTGGATTTCTTCAATTATTTAGCTATGTGGACATATATAAGTTATATAAGGTTTCCTCTGATGCTTGAAAAAGTAGCCATCAGAAGGCATTTGAACTTTCTTGGAATCCATTTGCAGTATCTAACAATATGTAAAGACAAACCTTTTGTTTAATCAAATCCTCCCTGTTGGAAAAAAAAAAAAGTCTACTTTCTCCATTCATTAATTTACTCACCTGTTCATTCAATATATATTTATTGAGCATCTCCCATAGGCTAGGCACTATTCTAGACACTGGGGATATGATAGTAAAGCCATCTGATTCAATGATTCTTTGTTAGGATTTTTTTTTTTTTTTGTAAATGAAATGTTGAGCCTGACAGATGAACAGAATATTGGGTTTGGGGTAAGAACACCTGAATTCTAAATGTGATTATACTGAACCATGAATTATATTAATGCTATCAAATAAGTAGTTACCCAAACCCCCAGTATCATTTATCTTTAGTTACCTTTCACTTAATCAGATGGCACATCCTTCACAATTTGACATTTGCCCCCAGCTATCCATTCTATCTTGCACTTATTTCTTGTTGAAATTATTGCATCCAAAGCCATACCACATTTGTTTGTGTAGGCCATCTACTGCATGTAACAAAGATATTAGTGCCCAGCAAATATCCATGTGCTCCTCTATAGTTCCCAGACTCCCTTGCTGTTAATTCAGAGCTACATGACTTATCTTTATTCTACTTATACCAATATATTAGACATGCATAAACTCTTTGTTTCAACATATGGTAGCATTAGCTTTTCATAATACTTGTCTAGAGATTAGCTTTTAAAATATTTGCCTCTCTGCCCTTGCCAGTTTGCCTCAGTGGATAAGTATTGGCATGTGGACTGAAAGGTCATGAGTTTGATTCCAGTTAGGGGCATATACCCGGGTTACAGGCTCGATCCCTGGTAGGAGATGGGTATGAGGCAGCCGATCAATGATTCTCACCCATTATTAATATTTCTACCTCTCTCTCCTTCTCCCTCCCTCTTTGAAATCAATTAAAAAAAACAAAAAGGCTTGTACCTCGGTTGTGGGCTCCATCCCTGACTCTGGGGTGTATCTGGGAGGCAACCAATAGATGTGTCTCTCTCACATTGATGTCTCTCCCCTCTTCTCACTTTCTTTAAAAAATCAATGGGAAAATGTCCTCAGGTGAGGATTAATAACAACAAAAAGTTGTTATTAATATGTGAAGACAGTTTTGTCCCATTATTATAGGGTTTTCACTTTTTTCCTGATTTTAAAAGGAGCAATTATTATTGCACTTACATAATTCATTATTTCTCCTGAGTTCACCTTGTATAAGGGTGCTGACTCATTTTGTTGGTGAGAAGCTAGATAGTTAATTTGGAGAGTAACTCCAACATAGTCCACCTGACTTCATAAGCAAAACCAGGACCAATGTTTACTGGAAATAACACATTGGAGAATTTACAAAGGCCAAAATGAAGTCTGAGACTGAGTTGAATTGCTAAGTACTGAGGGTGGGAAAGGGTGGTGAAATCTGTGTGTGAATATTAGAGGGATAAAGAGAGTTCTAGAAAATTGAAGGGGAAAGCATGAATCTGGAGTATAACAGGGTATCAGAGATGTCAATTCTTATGCCTGCTCCCTCCCACTTCTACTGAAGAGTCTATAATGCTCAAGCCCATAGTCCCTGCTGAAGGGGCAGCCACCATCACTTTGCCACAGAAGTCTGGAACAGAATTAATACCTGACTGAAGGCCAGATGACCTAAGATTAAGACCCAACAAGATTTCCCTCTCTGGAGAACATGTACCAAGAAACTGAGAATTGGATAGTTAAGATTGTGTTATGCCATGAAAAAGATGAAAGGATAACAAAACAAAAATTACGAGCAAGCAAAAATCTAAAGGTGGAATAAAGAATGGGAATCTGGCCCCACCAGTGTGGCTCAGTGTTTGAGCTTTGACTTATGAACTAGGAGGTCATAGTTCAATTCCAAGTCAGGGCACATGTCTGGATTGCTGGCTCAATCCTCAGTACGGGGCATGCAGGAGGCAGCCAATCAATGATTCTCTCTCATCATTGAGGTTTCTATCTCTCCATCTTTCTTCCTTTCTGAAATCAATTAAATATGTATATGTATATGTATATGTATATGTATATGTATATGTATGTATATATGAATGGGAATCTGTTGGTATGGAGAGAAGAGCAGAAAATGACCTGGGGGAATGTGAGAAAGATGGAAACCTGGAGGAGCAGGTCTCCAGTTGCCTCAGTATCTGATGGCAGTTCAGCCCAGGTAAGTTTCAGTTAGTGTTTTGAACTGAAAACAGTTCAAAGTCCTCCTTTCTTTGAAGTAACTTGAGTTACTTGGTTCCTTGCACCTTAAAGAACTCAGGTAAGTTGGATGGACTTTTCAGCCATTTGACATGTCAGTGTAAGAGCCCATATAAGTAGGAGTATATTTTAAACTAAATGATCAGCCTTGAAATAAATGTTAGCTCCACTTGACTTTATGTGAATTATAAGACTACTTGTAAATTGTGTCAACACAATTTATAATGGGGTATTTTTAGGCTCTTTACTCTTTGTTTTAAATACCAACAGTTGTGTTATGGCATGAACCACAGACCTGAAATGGCATTCAGCCTTTGGTCCCGGAAACCTTGTCAATCACCTATTTCCTTTTCATGTTATCTTGATTCTGGATTTAGATCAGATAGTAACAATAGTGTCCACAAAGGTTTGCTTTGTTTATGGTTTTTATAGAGCTAAAGTGGTTTAAGAAGTCACCTATCAGACATTATAACAGAATAGAGAGAAGTGGTAAGAAAGGTATATCCCCTTCCTTTTTTTTTAGAAAAATATATTTTTATTGACTTCAGAGAGGAAAAAGAGGGAGAGAGAGATAGAAACATCAATGATGAGAGAAAATCGTTAATCAGTTGTCTCTTGCATGCTCCATTCTAGGGATTGAGCCTGTAACCTGGGCATGTGCCCTGACTAGGAATTGAACCATGACCTCCTGGTTGATAGGTCCACACTCAATCGCTGAGCCACAGCGTCTGGGCTTCCCTTCATTTTTATTATGTTTTTTAAAAACAGAAGTCCCACACAACATTTTTGCTTAGATATCAATAGCCCAAATTTAGTGGCCACACCCATGCAAGGTTACTGGAAAGCATTATATTTTAGCTGAGAGGTATTAGGACCATCTAAAATTTAGGGTTGGTTATTATAGAAGAATAAAAAAATAGACATAGGTAGGTAATTTGAAGTTTCTGTCATAGGTACCAACTATAGTTGGTATTTGATAAATATTTCTTTATTAATTCTTATAAACTTGATGATCATTATTCTTAGAGGTATCACTCAAGTTGTTAATAAAGATCATGGATCCAAGAATTTTCCCTCTTCTTATTGTTTTCTTTAGAGTAATACTAATAGCCCAGTGCACAAATTTGTGCACATTGAAAGGAAATTATTTAGAGGAAATATTTTAATATCACTATTCTCCCTTTCTCTATTATAGAAGTGTCAAACAAATTAACAATCAACAATGACAGATGGAAACGTGTGCAACTGGCACCTGTTAGAGCTTTATATGTATCACCCATAAGCAAGTCAACTTAGCCTTTTATATTAGAGAATAAACTTGCTTAATTAGACCTTCTTTCTGATTTAGAAAAACTTTTTCCAGCCCAGTGAAGCATCCCAACTTCTCTTTCAGGTATCTGTCAGCAACACAGCAGTAAATATCAACATAAAACAGATTATTATTGTAGATCACGCAGGGAGAACAAAGGGTAAAATATTTAACTGCAGCAGTGTTTGACTATTATTTGCGCAGTGAGAAAACCTGAAGTTATTTTCAAGATCCACCATTTCTTACTTCTTTTCAGTTGGGTCAAGTTTCTAAGCTTTCTAAATCTCCATTTTCTGGCTAATGAAAATAAAATAGGATTCCACCAAGTCTCCTATATACCTACTCCAGGACTTCTGTGAGGATCAAATGAGATGAGGCATGTGAAAAAGCTTCATAGTCATTTGGTTACAGTGTGAAGTGTTTCTACCTGGCTATAAAGCAAGCCCTATTCCTGGTCTAAAGAAACTGCAAGGAGGCTATTCGCTAGGAAGAGGAAATGGCATTGCTATGTGATGTAATTACCTGGATGGCTGGACAATTAGCATATTAGCCTTTTATATGTATAGATAATAAAACATATCATTGCACTAATTGCACCTCAAGTAAACCTATCAGGAATTATATTGGAAGGATATGGGAGAAACCCTTGGAAGAGACAAACCTAAGCAGAAAGAAAGACAGAAATTTGTCAATGGCCAAGAAAACCTGGAACTGAGAATTCCAGTAGATATCATAAAGATATATTCTTCGTCTTCTATGTTTTCCTCTGTCCATTGACTTATTCTCTCAATACAAATTGTGTATTTCCCCTTGGCAAAAAAAACATGTCCAGTGATGTCTCCCATATTTTATATCTAGGTGAGGCTTGAGATGTCCTCTCTTCCAAAATCTTGGAGGAATGGCTACACTGGCCTTGGGTCAGGTGTTCTGCTCTTGACAAATTAGCAGTGGCCAAGGAACAATTAGTAGTAACATTCTTTCTTTTGCTGGCTTAATGTAATAGAAGTGTGGAAATGGGAGGAGTTCCTATAGGAAAGGTGGATGCTGTCTATACAGTTGTATAGGCCAGTGGTCAGCAAACTCATTAGTCAACAGAGCGGCAAACCGTGGCTCGAGAGCCGTGGTTTGCCGACTACTGGTATAGGCTATCCTATAATTATACATGATGAAAAAATACACAGGTCAGTGGTCTGAATTATATGAATGATAAAGGAGAACAGGATCAATCTTAATGTAAAAAATTGATATAGCTAAGAATAAACATCATTTGATAGAGCTGCAATATACAGAAACTTTACTATGTTAGGCATTATGCTAAGTGTTTTTTTATATGTGTTGAGTCATTTATTCCTTGTAACTCTATGAGTTAGAGACTATTGTCCTCTATAAATGGAAAAACCAGAGAATAGAGAGCTTAAGTAACTTGTCCAAGATCATATAGCTAGTAAGTAAGCTATATTTGTCTTAAGTTCAAAGTTTTTAACTATCAGGGAAATATACTGTCTCATTACTTTCTTACCTTGTGTGGAAAATTATGGTCATTTTTAATGAAACAATTGGTTTTATTTTTCCCTCTCTCAGTACTGATATGACAAGCCATATGAACTTGATAAATCTTATACTGTGTATGAGTTTTAGTATCTTCATCTGTAAAAAGATTGGGTTGAATCAAGCTACTTTTCCCCCTTGGTTGTAAAGGTGATATTTT
Organism: Pipistrellus kuhlii; assembly: GCF_014108245.1. Classification (NCBI taxonomy): domain Eukaryota; kingdom Metazoa; phylum Chordata; class Mammalia; order Chiroptera; family Vespertilionidae; genus Pipistrellus; species Pipistrellus kuhlii. The sequence goes on along the minus strand of NW_023425404.1, from coordinate 18,707,391 downwards.
ATTTCTGAAGACAAGAGGGTGAGCTTTATATTTTTTAAATTTTAATTCATTGAATTTTTTTGAGTGCTTCTTGAGCTATATTTATGTCAGGAAACCTGATGAAATTAAAGATGTAAAAAGATTTGGCATATATTTCTGCTTATCATGTTATGGAGAAACAAATAAACTGAATTATTAGTTTGCAGAATTAGAAGTCTAGAGAGGAATAGCCTTCAGGAGCAATATAGCCATCAGCTCAATAATATCATCAAGGGTTTTTTTCTCTTTTTGATCAATTATTCTTGTGGCAATCTGGGTTATAGGCTGATTTGCTCATACCTGGTAGGAAAGAGAATCCTTTTCTCTAAGTATGGATTAAAAATCTTTCCCTTTTGTCTGATTGGGCCACTTTACTACAGGACTATAATGGTTTTCAGGTGTTTTACCATAATTAGAATAGTCTAGGACCTAAGCATAACTTATTTTCTAGGTCATACTACAGTAATAATAATAATAATAATAATAATTATCCCTAAACAACAAAGATGTATTTATTACTCAAACCAACCATCCTGACTTGATGAGAGTGAGAGGTGGGCTGTTCTGCATTATCCTTTCTTGGGGACCTAGGCTGACAAAAGCTTTATCATCTTCAACAATACTGGTCTTGAGGCTGTGACAGAGTAAACACTGTAAGAACTTACCTTGCAATTAAATATTCACATGGAAGTAGCACATATCACTTCTACTCACAACCCACTACAGACTAGTGACTATAACTAGTTACATGGCCCAGCCAAGAACAAGAGGAGGGGTGAGGGGAGGGCAGAGATATACATGTGAAAATGTGACAGGGTAAGCATTACAAATCTCTATCATACCAGGGAATTCATTTACTGATTGACTCAGGTTAATTGAGTTGCCCTTTTGTAGCTGGAGGTTGGATAGTTACCTAAAAAAAACACAAAAACAAAAACAAAACAAGCAACTCAATAAGAAAAATTTAGGAGTGGATGTTGAATAAGAAATCATGTGTGAATGAATTATATGATAATTTATCCCAAAGGAGAAGAAAGAAATTTCAGCCAAGGAGGCAAGTTACAGGGAGGGATAGTGTGGGTAGTTTCATCAACCTCTAAATCAATCACTTCATTTATTCTTCTGATTGGAAAGATTGGCTCTAGCTATTTAATAAGTGGGTGTAGATTAAGCATGTCAAACTCTTGGCCCGAAGGCCACATGCGACCCATAATGAATATTTTTGCCGTCCAGCCAATATAACGGTATGTAAGAAACGCTTTAATAAAAATTTCATAACTTAATTTTTATAATATCCTATTATATCTAATTATTAATAAGGAACTACAACTTTCACTAATGACTGATTACTATAATCATGCTGCATTCATTTCCATTACGCACCTGGTACACAGGTACATCATTCCTCTCCACTAATACTAGCAGTGAATATTTTAGCAGCCGATGGCTGCGTCATTAGTTTGTACTGACTTGTTTGGTGTGCTCAACAGAAAATATTACGCTTTTGGAGAACAAGAAAAATAGGTTTATTTGTGTTACACTTATTAATTTAGTATCTGGCAAGTTAATGTTCAAGAAAAATATTAATTTTTATTAAAATATTCTATTATTTTATGTTAACAATTACTCATTTATTTCAGCCCTTTGTATTCAGCAAGTCTGTATCAAAATAATTCTACATTTTATGAAAATTGAAGCTTTTTTTTTTTTGTGTTAAGCCCACATAAACTTCAACCTTGTTTATTTGGCCATGTTAGCTTTTGAGTTTGACGTGATTGGTAGATAGACAATTTCACCTTAAGGAGATGGCTCAAAAGTGGCTTAAAACCTTTATTGAATTTGAAAATATAGGCTGTTTTTCCAGATATCGTTATTAGTTACGGTCAAGCTAGCTAGATTTATAATTTAGGACTGGCAAACAACTAAAATTTATTTAGTCCAATCCCTTTATTTTACAGATGAGAAAACTATGAGCCAAATGGGTAAAATAATTTTCTGAAGTTCACACCTTCTTGCAGGTAGCAAGAACAGTACTGGCCTTTGGGTGTTTACAACTTTGGAAATGTGGTAGTATTCATAAATTTTGATCTCAATAAAATGGCTACTCAGGCACTCAATTTTCATTTTGGTATTTTCCATGGTCTAATGGTTGACTCCTTCTTGTTCCACCCACAAGATGCACACTGCTCTGGTTGGTGACTAAGAATTTGATGCAGGCTGTATAAAAAATACACATATTTAGAAGTTTCTATAATGTTATAAAGAATATTCTTTACTGTGTTTCGCTGAGCAGAACTTTATAAGTTTTTGTGTCAGCAAAAATAGGTCTCAAGCCTAGTTGTTGAGGGGGTGGTAGTGGAGGAAGTGGTGGAACAATTGTACTTTCTTAAGCAAATACCTGAAACTAGAAGTGATGTGAGGCACAGACACACAGCTGGGGTGAGAAGAGAGAGTAAGAAGGCCCAGCAACAGAGTGAGGTTGGAGCTTGTGGAAAAAATAAACTTTAACAGAGATGTGTTCTGGTGGCCAGTGATATAGACAGGACCTTTGGGGGACACTTTCTGTCATAAATTTAATCTGTTAAGAGAAAGGCGGAGTTTTAGAAATATTCTTCTCTGGAGAGAGTAAAAGAAATGTGATTTTTAAAAGCAGGGACTGTTGTGAATTTTTTTTGTAAATTCATTATTAGCCTGGAACTTAATGTGTAGTTTGTTCTCAAAAGTCAGTTATTTTACTAATACTTCCAGTTCTAAGGTGGGTAGCTAACTCGTAGGCATGTTCTGAAAAGGGCTTTGATAACAGTGTTCTGTCACAGGCTGAAAAGCATGTTGACTCAACAGAGCATAACTGAAATCGCTTAAGATCTAGTGTCTGAATATGTACTAGAGACACTAGTTATTTGGTATTTTAATATATATTATTCTGTGCTATAAAAATGCAGTAAATCTTGAACAAACATTTCTTGGGCAGTTTTTTCTTTTCTTTTTGAGCAGGAGTTTGAGAATATAATTATTTTAATCCATAGGTTTCTGGAAAGAAAACAACGAAGGCTAGATTTTTAAAAAATTGATGTTTTCAGGCAAATGTAAAGCTTTGAACTTGGAGATCTTGAAATATTCTACAAGGTAAGCTTTAGACATTTTTGCTAAAATACTTCTAATAAAAATGCTGTTAAACTAAAAAGTGACTATCTCCCTCACTTCTGACTTCTTAAAAATTATCTAGAGTACGACTGATAAGACTTTGGACTATAATCCATTTTACTATGGCATAAGCCTAAAATTTGTTCCTTTCCAACAACCATAGCCTGCAACCCTTAGAGTGGATTTTTATACTGTTTACAGTATAAGCTTAGTGCAGAAACGGCTTCAGTGGAGGAGAGCAACCACACATTCAGTAAATGATTGTTGAATCATGACTAAGCTGAGCTGGAACACAATTCTGACTCTGCCGGTGTATGTTTTTGACCTTAGACTAGTCACTCTACGTTTTAAATTTTCCCTTCTTACAGGGAAATCATAATAAAAATAACTGTAAACTACTTCGTGGAGAGCTTTTATTTTTAAAGGACTGCCAATCAATATCCGAGTCACAAGGTCTCAATCCTACCTCAGAAGGTAAGTTTATTGAGGGATAGGGAACTTTTTTCTGCTTTAAAATCAGCAGTATCTTATTTGTGCTTCTGGAGTATGGTTCCTCGCCTTTAAAAAAAAATGACTCCGTAAATACTGTGTATTTATGAACGTTATGAGGCAGATAACAGTCTTGGCAGTCCACTGCCTCTCTTAAATCTCTTTTCTGTGATCCTTTTCACACTCAGCATCTAAAAGGCCGCCGCTATTTGCTCTAGGTGTCCCCAAGACATGTACTCAAAAAACACCCAAATCCAGAGGAAGAACTCTTCTGTGTTTTAGGGCATCATTTCGCTTTCACTGCACCCCAGGCTTGGGATCTGGGTCTGGAAGCACAGGGAAGAGTTTGGTAAAGGAAGCTCATCTCCCCGCCTTCTGATTGGTCGGCTCGCACTCCACTCACGCAGCTCGCGTCTTTGATTGGCCACCGTGGCCCTCCCCCCAACCCCTCCGCTGGCTGGCGACTACTTTGTGTGCCGGGCCGGCGCGCTCAGGTCCTGGGGCAGCTCGCCGTCTGGGCTGCTGTGAGCTAGCTCTTCGGCTCTCTGCTCTGCATCGCGGGCGGCGGGAATACCCCGAGTCCGAGCGGGTAGGAAGCATCCTAAGGAAAAGCCCTTCTCCTCCCCTCCGTTCCGTGTTCTCTTTCCCGTACTGAAAAATAAACTTCCGCCTCATGGAGGGGCTGTCGCCGCCGCGGGCCGGGGGGAGAGGCCCGACGTCGAATGTAGGCCCTCTTGGGGGATGATCTTGACATCCGGCGAGTGTGGAAACATAGCTCTCACGGGAAAGTAGGGCTTCGTCCTTGGATTTTGGGTGCGTGCCAGTCTGTGTGCGCTTTGCAAGCTGCAGCCGAGCTGCAGCGATCATCCCTAACAAGTGGCAGAGAGAGGGTCTGCTTCCAATCTCCAGTACCTAAGGTGCTCCTTAGGGCCGCGGCTGACCTGGCACGGGCCGGCCCATCCCAGCGGGTCGAAAATACGGGATTCCCTGGAGGTGGCGCTCCCCGGGAATGGGACCAGCCGGCTCGTCCCGCGCCCCCGCGCAGCCTCCGGCCTTCCAGCGGTAGAGGGCGGCCTACGCTCACGCTGGAGCAGGCGCCCGCGCCCGCGCGCAGCTGCGGCACTGCTGGAACCCTCCCGGGTCCCGCTGTAGCCCGGGGCGCTCCTGCCCCGGGATGCTGCGGCGAGCGATCCAAGGGCGCCGCGCGAAGGGGGCGGGGAGAAAGCCCTGGCACACGCCTGGGTCGCCGCCGTAGGTGGTGGCAGGGGCCCGCGCATGCGCGCTCTCTCCCCGGAGCCGGGGACACCGAGGGGCGCGCGCCCCCTTCCGCGCGCTCACGCGTGCGCTGTCCTGGGTTTCCCCCGCCCGCTCTCGCGGTCGGAGCCGCCCCGGCGCGTGCGCGCGTTATCTCCGGCCGCCGACCGGAGTGGTCGGCTTCCCTCCGCTCCAGGCCCCCCGCCCCCCGCCCCTCGCGGGCCCCCTTTCTCCCAGCCCCCAGGCAAGCCGGTCTCCTTCCCCTTCCTCGCGGCATGGGGCCGGCGCCGCCCGGGGTCGCGCGCCTGGGACCCGGCTCGCGCTCGGCCTCGCGCTGTCAGCGGCTGTCCAGCGCGCGCCGCCTCGCGCTCTCCCTCAGTCACTGGCGCCGGAGGCTCCGTTAAGCGGCGGCGGCGGCGGCGGCGGCGGCGGCGGTTCCTGTTTCCGTTTCTTCCCTCTCCCTTCAAGTCGGTAGTAGCATCCTCCACCCAGCCTCCTCCCCTCCCGCCCCGCTAACGGAGGGCAGCTGCGGCTGAGGCTGTGGCGGCGGCGGCGGCGACCCGGGAGCAGCGGAGACCGCCTGTGCTCCCGCCTCGGGTAAGGGGGCGTTGGGGGGCCGGGCCCCGCGCGCCTCGAGGTCTGAGGCTGGGCGAGCGCGGGATCGGAAGGGGCTCCGGGGATGGGACTGGAGGCTGTCGCTACTCTTTTTCCCCTTCCTCCAGGCGATCCCCGGGCCTGTTGCTGCAAGTGCTGCTGCAGATCCAGCCGCTCCGGGGAAAGTGGGGAGGGAGCCCCCGGGACGCCCCGGCCGGGCGGCTGCCTTTGCGCGGCCCGGAGGGCGCGGGCAGGGGGCGAGGAGCGCCCGCCGCCGCCCGGGCCGGGACACGGAGCGGGGCGGCTGCTGCCCTCGTGTAGGCGCATCCTTGGATCGGGCAGGGGCTGAAGCCGGGGAGAGGAAAGGAGATGGGGGCGGGGTAGGAGGTGTCCCTCTCCTCCACACCTACCTGCCCTTTCGCCGGCAGTTCTGTCTCCGCGGTCACAGACCGCGAGGAAGAGGATGCCTGTGCCTTATGGGCTTTTGAGAGGGGTTCTTGGGGCTAGAAGTCTGGGAGTGGATCTGTACAAAAATCCACTCCCAGCGAGAGGGGGCAAAGCCTGGGCATTTAAGGGCATGAGTGCCCCTGCACCTCCACACTCTCCACTCTCCACTCCCCCCTTTTGATGTGGAGATGATGAGCTGGTGGCTTTTGAGTATCTAAACTTAACTTGGGAGGTTAAGTGAGAATTAGTTGAAGGAGGTTTGTCCTGCAAGAGTGAATAGATTGTAGGTCGCAGCACCTGTTCTCTCACAGGGGGGACTGCAATCTTTAGAAACGCAGGACGTCAGGGACGCAGTGCATTTCTTAAGTTCAATGACAGTGCCATGGTTAGTTAACCCAGGTGAGCTTTGAGCGTTTTGCCATATATCAGCTTGCTTGCTTATTTATTTATTTATTTAAGTTGTAGAAATGGGAGTATATTTTCTTTGAAAGTTAAAAACTGAAAAAAGACTTAACATCAATTGTGTGCCAGTATAGGTCGGCTGGAAAACACACAGACACACACACACACACACACACACACACACACAAACACACAAACAAAACAAAACAAAACACTGATAAGCTTGTCTGTTTTATACCAAGAAGATAACTCTAGTCCGAGCTTTAATGTGCTTCCTATGTTTTCTGCTGCTTTTCATTCTTTCCCATATTTCATATCAGAGGATTGTTGCAGTCTTTAAAACTTCATTAACAGGAACAAATCCATTATCCACATTTCTTCTCAAAAGGCACTCTAACCACATCAGATAGCCAGGCATTTTCATTCTCACAAATACTCGATCCGTGAAAAGAAACTCAGCAAGACACAGACGATTTCAATGAATAGAAGAAAAGACATCTATTGAGTTTTGGAATGTTTGGTGCATTTGGATTAGTCTAGGTTTATGAAACCTAACCCTCCCATTGAGTCCTTCTTTAATATATTGTCCGTTTACTCTGTAGGCCAAGAAAACTACTGGTCTCTAATGCCATGTTCCTCAGTCATAGAGCCAACTCTCGGAGGTTCAACGATAACATAATACATTATTTCCCTGGTGATGAGGAAGTAAGACACTACCACCAAAATGTACATTGTCATGGCCGAGGACATGTGCATACAGGATGGCTGCTTCAGCTTCAGGTTGGGCCATTCCAGCACTAAGAATGGGGGTCAGTACAAAGTCTCCATGTTGGTGGCAAGAGCAGCTCTCCATCTCCATATTAGCTTTTTGATCGAGGCCTTGGATAAAGGCAGGGAGAGGTGTCATTCTACTTCCTGCATTTTAAACTTTTCACAGGTAACTGACTGAACTTTGACTTGGCTCTCTTTAGAAACTATAGGAAAGGCTTCATTATACTACTTTTATTTTTTGTCTTTCCCCCCCGCCCCTTGTTATTCTGGGGGTAAGTGCATTTTTGTTTTCTTAATTTAAATTTTATGTTTTTATGCATAATTCTTTTAAAGGGTGCATCATGTAGAAGTCATTTTAGGAGAGAAATTATTTAAGCACCACAGAGCTACACTGAAATAATGGCATAAGTTGTATTCTCCCTTCAAGTTAAAAACAATCTAAAATGTTATACCAAAATAATAAGGACCTGTATGTTGCTAGCCTTGTGAAATACACTATAAAATGTGTATAGAAAGTCTTGATTACTTGATTTATAAATACAATAGTAAGAATAAGGTGGGAATTCAAACATTTGAATTGTGATTCTACAGTTTAATATTTAAAAATGTAGAAAGTTAGAAATGAGTAGAAGGAAAACAGAAGGGTAGTTTGGAAGCATGGATTTTCTTTTTGCTGCATTATAAATTGAGAATTCTACTTGAATTGAAGAACTGAACAGCTGGAATGAAACTTGCGTATATTGCAGCAACATGCTAAAATGTATCTTTGATCAAGTATTGAACTCACATGAAGAATATATTGTGGTTTATTAGGATAGTGGTTCAAAATAATTTCCATAAAAACATACCACTACATAGATTTATTTTAGGATGTTCTTAAATTTTAAGAGTCATTTGAAGTTGTTTTCCCACAAGTCAGTTCTGTTTGAGATGTATAGGATTGAAAAAAATAATTTTGATTATATTCTGAAATGCTTGCATACAAAATTTTAACTACTTATTTTAAGGAGTTGGAATGTATTTAAAGGTAAATTTTGAAATTTGCTAGTGTTTTGTAAAAATGTGTGTTCCTTGTTTATTTTTTTAAAGTGCACTTTATTAGTAGGTTGGTCTGGAGGGGGAGCTAGTGCCAAAGCAAAGCATAGCTTAATATGTTTCAACTTTTAAAATACCTCAAATCAGATTTTTGTAACAAGAATAAACATACATTTATTTATTTATTTTTTTTTAGAGGTACTGGAAAGGAGTGAGGGGGAAAGAGAAAGAAAGAGAAACTTGGATAGAAGAGAGACACATTGATTAGTCGCCTCCCACATGCGCCCCTGACCTGGGCGGGGATTCAGCCTAGTTATCAGCTCTTGAGTGGGATTGAACCCAGGACACTTCGGTGCAAGTGCCGGTGTTCTAACCATGGAGCAACACTGGCCAGGGTGAATCATACATTCTTATTGAAAATAGTAAGGGAATTGATATGGCATATATCTGTACATAGTTATTTGTGGAGTATATATATATTGTGTATTACAAATTAGTTAAAATATATTTTCGTGATCTGAAATAATGTTTAATAATGATCTGAAAGTTTAATGTTTAAGGTTTGTTGAATTTCTCACTTAAAATCTCTTGAAAATATGTCCCGAACTTAGAGTGTGTGATAGTAGTTTCTTAACCTTGTGCAGTCATCAGAAGGGAAGGAGTATATCTTGACCCTTTGTGCATGTTGTGTGCTCTTAAATTTTTTCCTTGTAATATTATATATACAGTCTTAAATATAAAAAAAGCTTCAAGTGGTCTTATATGTGCAAAGATATCACTTATGTAGTAACATAGATATTTATCAAAAGTAGAGGTACTTTCAGTAAAGAAATAGACCCTTGAGACATCTGTAGAGCAAGGATTCCTAGATCACTTATTAACCTCTGTCTCCTGAAATATATATAGGAGTGAATCGAGCTTATCTACTAAATTGAAGCAGTTCAATTTGAATATGAAGCAGTTCTTTCTTTCTTTTTTTTTTTTGTCTATGATACTTTATTTAGACATTTCATCATTCACATTCTTCAAATTATAGGCTACAAATTGGTAATGTGTATAGTAAAATCAATAGAATATTTAGTTTCTGAGGAGAGTGGTTGAACTGTGTGTTCTCCATTGCTCTTCATTATGTAAATAGAATTTCAATGCTGATAAAATAAAAAAATAGTTTCTTTGAAAGAAAGGAATGATAATATCTGTAAGAGAATAGTGAGGTGTTTATCATGCTTAAGGGGTTAATGCTATAAATTAGACAGTTTTATGAGACATGTCAGAATATTTTTATGTAACTTTTACAATGTCTTTATTTTTTTGTGCCAAACCCCAGGAATGAACCATTATCGGTTTGTTATTTTTGATTTAGTAAAAACTGCATTTAGTAAATCTCTTGGTTTAATTAAATGGTAAATCATATTTTAACACATTTATAAAAAGTAAGAGTCTCCATTTATAATCATAAGAGTAAATATAAACATGTAAATAAATTTATTTTCTAAAAACGAAAACAAAACTAAGATTTTAAACAACTCGGAAACCAAAGATATTACTATTATAGTACTTTTTTTTTTTTTTAAATATATTTTATTGATTTTTTTACAGAGAGGAAGGGAGAGAGATAGAGAGCTAGAAACATGGATGAGAGAGAAACATTGACCAGCTGCCTCTTGCACACCCCCCACCGGGGATGTGCCCACAACCAATGTACATGCCCTTGACTGGAATCGAACCTGGGACCTTTCAGTCCGCAGACCGACGCTCTACCGTTGAGCCAAACCAGTTTCTATTATAGTACTTTTATACCCTGCATCAATACTGGCCCTATGGTACTTTTCAGCTGAGATACCTACTTTGTCTTCTGTTGTCGGTAGTAGTATAGTGAGGGTAGCATTTAAAGGATCAATACAAGATTTTCTGCTTATATTCCTGTTTTAAAAAATATATTTATTGATTTTTAGAGAGAGAGGAAGGGAAGGGAGAGGAAGAAAAAAATGGAAATGTCAATGAGAGAGAAACAGAACAGCTGCCTTTTGCATGCCCCTCACCAGAAATTGAGCACGAAATTCCAGGCATGTGCCCTGACTGGGAATTGAACTAGTGGCCTCTTGGTGCATGGGTGGACTCTCAACCACTGAGCCACACTGGCTGGGCTGGCTTATATTTCTTTACCATAAAGTATATGGTTTCGTTTTTGCAATTTGAGTTGTTATTAAATTGTAGTTTGTTATGATGAGATATTAAGCATGTTTAAAAGTAAAAGATATTTACAAATGATTTTTTTGAAAACTTTAAAAAATTCCCAACAGAAGAAAATTAGATAGGAATGTATACACTTAAGATGTATTTTTTTAATGGATTAGTCTTAAGTCTCAACCTTACTTTTTTATATGTTCTATTCTCATGCCTACATCTTCCCTTCTACCACCCTCTATCATCCCACAGTTTTCTCTTTGGAGTAATTAGAACTCAAACCAATGAAATGAACCATATCACTTCCCTTACATAAATTCCTCTTCCATGATTAAATAACTTTATGTCAATCTGTACAATATTCTAAACATATAACCCATATAAGCTTTATATAATGCTGTACTTTTTTTTAATAGAAGAAGAGCAAATATGGTTGATGGGATTATGTTATGTATTTCAATATAAGAGTTACTTATCTATATATATAAAAGGCTAACATGCTAAGTGTCTGTCTGGGTAATGACATTAGGTAGCAACAGCCGGCTTCTTCTCCCTAGAGTCTAGCCTCCTCGCAGTTTCTTTAGCCCAGGAATACGACTTGCTTTATAGCCAGGTGGAAACATTTTACACTTTAACCAAATGTCTGTGAAGTGCCCATGCCTCATCTCATTTGATCCTCACAGAAGTCTTGGAGTAGGTAGATAGGAGGCTTGGTGGAATCCTATTTTATTTTCATTGGCCTGAACATGGAGATTTAGAAAGTTTAGAAACTTGACCCAACTGAAAAGAAGAAAGAAATGGTGATCTTGAAAATGACTTTATGTTTTTTCACTGTGCAGACTATAGTCAAACACTGCTGCAGTTTAATATTTTACCCTTTGTTCTCCCTGCATGATCTATAATAATAATGTGCTTTGTGTTGATATTTACTGCTGTGTTGCTTACAGTTACCTGAAAGAGAAGTTGGGGTGCTTCACTGGGCTGGAAAAAGTTTTTCTAAATCAGAAAGCAGGTCTAATTAATCAAGTTTATTCTCTCTCTCTCTCTCTCTCTCTCTCTCTCTCTCTCTCTCTATATATATATATATATATATATATATATATATCTCAAAGGCTAAGTTGACTCGCACATGTGTGACACATATAAAGCTCTCCCTGATGCCATTCACATGCATATGTTTCCCTCTGTCATTGCTGATGGTGAATTTGGTAGACACTTCTATTATAGAGAAAGGGTGAATAGTGATATAATATTCTAATTAATTTCCTTTCAATGTGCATAAATTGGTATACCGGGCCACTAGTACTCTTTATAAAAAGCAGACCTAGCCCTAGCCAGTTTGGCTTCCTGGATAGAAAATCAGCCTATGAACTGAAGGGCTCTGGGTTGGATTCTGGTAAAGGGCACATGCCCCCGTTGTGGGCTTGATCCCCAGTAAGGTGTGCAAGAAGCAGCCAATCAATGATTCTCTCTCATCATTGATTTTTCTATTTCTCTCTCCCTCTCCTTTCCTCTCTGAAATCAATAAAAATATATTAGAAAACAAAACAAAACAGCAGAGCTATAGCATTACTTTCATTTAAATTTTCTTTTAAAAAGATTAAATTTGCCACCCTGGCCAGTGTCCTTAGTGGTTAGAGCATCATCCGTCCTTGCACCAAGGGGTTTTGGGTTTGATTCCTGTTGCCTCCTGCACGTAACTGGGTGACAGGTTCCATCTCCACCCCAGTTGGGGCTCGTGCAGGAGGCCACCAGTTCATGTCTCTCTTTCATATCAATGTTTCTCTCTCTCTTCCTCTTTCTCCCCCCTTATCCCTTCCCTTCCATTCTCTCTAAAAGTCAGTAGAAAAAATACCCTTGGGTAAGGATTAACAAAGCAAAACAAAATAAAACAAAAATATTTTATTTGCCAAAACCCAATACCTTACTCAGATACTGCTTTTAAAAATTACCTTTAGTGATAGAGTATTTTTTTTGTTGTTGTTGTCAGAAAATGACACGTGAAAGGAAAAGATTTTGAATTTTAAGGATTTTTATTTTAATTGAAAAATTATACCAGTCTGAGGCAAGTACTGATGTAGTTTAAACTTACCTTTGCTGTATTATTCTCTTTTCTTTTGTATTGTTTTGATGTTATAACCTCTTTATTGAGGCACTGGAATAAAACTTTTAAGATCACTATTGGGCCCTCGCCGGTTTGGCACAGTGGATAGAGTGTTGGCCTGTGGACCAAAGGGTTTGGGGTTTGATTCCAGGTAAGGGCACTTACCTCAGTTGCAGGCTTCTCCCCAACTGGGCCCTGGTCAGGGTGTGTGTAGGAGGCAACCAATCAATGACATCGATATTTCTCTGTCTTTCCCTCTCTCCCACTTTCTCTAAAAATCAATGGAAAAATATCCTTGGGTGAGGATGAAAACAAATAAACAAAGGAAAAGATCACTACTGAAATGCTCCCTATATTTGTTGTATCTTAGAACTTGGGTTTTTTATATTTATTTCTGCAATGAGATTAACAAATAATATGAAACATATTTATGTTAAGAAGATCAGACTTGCCCTAGTGGATGTGGCTTAGGAGTTGGAACTTTGTCTGGTGCACCAAAGGTTGAGGGTTCATGGGTACGATTCCTGGTCTGGGCACACTACCTAGGTTGCGGTTGAATCCCCAGTTAGGATGTGCACGAGAGGCAACCATTTGATGTAACTTGATGTACCTCTTTCACATTTCTCTCTCTGTCTCTCTCTCTTTTCTTCCTTCCATCTTTCTCTCCCCTCCCTCCCTCCCTTCTTACTTTCCTCCCATCCTTCCCCCCACTCTTTCTCTCTCACTGAGGAAAAAAAAACACACACACACAAAAAGCCAAAGGGGAAATCTATAATAATAAAAGCGTAATATGCTAATTAGACTGGATATGCCTTCTGGATGACCTCCGGATGAAGCTGGGGCTTTGAGGGAAGCCCGGGTCCCGGGTTCCAGAGGGAAGCCAGTGCTGGCAGCAGGGGAAAGGAAGGCCTACTCTTGCACAAATTTCATGCATCAGGCCTTTAGTCAATAATAAAAGATAAATCACACTTAACAGTTTTCCTTGTCATAGTCTTGATGAGCAGTTAGTGTAAATAAAGTTCATGTTATAAACCATAGATTTTCAACCTTTTCATCTCATGGTGCACATAAACTACTAAAATTCTGCGGTACACCAAAAAAAAAAAAAAATTTTTTTTTGCTGATCTGACAAAAAGAAAGAGGTGTAATTTTGATTGATTCACACCTGATGGCTATTGTTGTGTTGGCTGTTGTCATTTTTTAAATTTGACAATTTAAGGCAAAAGAGAGCAGTGCCCCTGACTAAATGTGCAGGTATTGCATGTTTTAAAAATTTTTGTGGCACACCAGTTAAAAATTGATATTAGATGTAAATGGGGAAAGCTAATGTTTATTTTAAAATGAGATACATTATGATATGAACTTTAAGTGCTATAACTTTCTGATTATAAATAAGTAAAAGTAAAATGAAAATGGGAGATTCTTCTATTTCATTTATCTCAAACATACTGTATAACTAAAATTAGCCTGTTTTGTATCTATGTAAATCTTATTCAATCAAGACTGTTAATGAATGGACCATGAATGAATTTAAAATTTTTACTAATGTTGTGCCTCGTTATTTATATCATATCCCCTAAATGAGATATCAAATCTCATTAATACCTAGAGTCAGAATAAATTTGCCTTACTAAAAACAATATTTACAGACTATCAAATTGCAAAAGCACACTAAAGTTATTAAATAATGTAAATCAACATTTCATAAGCTAGTTTTTAAAATCCTTTTTATAACTATTCTATCTAATAAAGAGGGAATATGCAAATTTACTATCATGCTGTTGCAAAGATGGTGGTGCCCACAGACAATAGGGAGGGAATATGTTAATTGACTGCCATCTCTCAAAGATGGCGGTGCCCACAGCCACAAGATGGTGGCACCCAATCCCCTCAGCCCCTCTGGGGCGGCAGGCACCTGGCATGACCCAGGTGGTCCAGCTGCTCCATGTGCCTGCCTCTGGAACCCCCCAGTCCCCTCAGTCCTCTAGCCCTCCAGCCACCCAGGGATGTCACGAGGCGCAGGCAAACCTTGGATGTCAGCTGCTAGTGGACACTCAAGACATTGGTAAGCCTCAGATGGTGGCTGCCCAGCAGCCCAGGGCTGCCCAAGGCTCGGGTAACCAGGGCCAGCTGAGGCTTGTGCTGCAGCAGAGGTGTGATGGGGGCATTGTCTTCCCCTGATTGCCAGGTTGCCTCCCGCCACTGAGGGCTCCCAGGCTATGAGAGGAGGCAGGCTGGGCTGAGGAATCCCTCCTCCAGTGCAAGCAAGAAAGGGCAATTGGGAGGCACCAGGCCTGCAAGGGAGGGCAGTTAGGGGTGACCAGTCTGGCAGAGGAGGGAAGTTGGGGGCAAACAGGCTGGTAGGGGAGCAGTTAGATAACAATCAGGTAGGCAGGGAAGTGGTTAGGGGGTGATCAGGCTGGCAGGAAGAAGTGGTTAGGGCAGTCAGGAAGGCAGGCAGGCGAGCAGTTGGGAGCCAGCAGTCCTGGATTGTGAGAGGGATGTCCGACTGCTCGTTTAGGCCCAATCCCTCGAGGGGTCCTAGATTGGAGAGGGTGCAGGCTGGGCTGAGGGACGCTACCACCCCCTCCCTCCCGTTCACGAGTTTAGTAGATACCATACTTGAATTTTGATCTTTTCCTAGGTAAGCAATATGTGCTACAGCTCCCACTTAGCCATGCAATCACAGTAATCACAAGGGTAAACAACTGATACCCTACAGTGTACTGTGTTGCCAGCATTTTTTGGATATTTGTTTTGTGTTCTTGCATCCCATATCTACAAAATGCCCATCTATGTATCCTGCTTCTGATGAGAAGAAGGCAGTTGCTCTTATATGAAATTCAAGATACGTGCCCAACTACAGGCTCATGTAGGTATTCCATACAAGTTTGAAGTAGGCTAGGACAGTGGTTGGCAGACTCATTAGATATCAACAGTACAATGATTGAAATTTCTTTTTTTTTTTTTTTAAATATATATATTTTATTGATTTTGCACAGGGAGGAAGAGAGAGGGATAGAGAGCTAGAAACATCGATGAGAGACATCGACCAACTGCCTCCTGCACACCCCTTACTAGGGATGTGCCTGCAACCAAGGTACATGCCCTTGACTGGAATCGAACCTAGGACCTTTCAGTCCGCAGGCCGGTTTTGGCCAATGATTGAAATTTCTATTGAGAGCCAAATTTTTTAAACTTAAATTTCTTCTAATGCCACTTCTTCAAAATAGACTTGCCCAGGCCGTGGTATTTTGTAGAAGAGCCACACACAAGGGGCCAAAGAGCCGCATGTAGCTCGTGAGCCACAGTTTGCCAACCATGGGGCTAGGATAAGCTATGATGTTGGGTAGGTTAGGTGTATTAAATGCATTTTCAACTTAAGATATTTTCAACTTATGATGGGTTTACTGGGACAGAACATCTTTATTATTCTCAGATTTTATAGGTTGTTTCACTTATTTTTTAAAGAATAAGAAGGTTACATCAAATAGAATCTTCAGTTTTGGTTTTCTTTATCTCTAAATTATATAATTGTTCTTTGTCTCTATCATTTGGTTTTAGGAATGTGCCTTTTAGACTTTCATGTCTATTTCATTTATCCATTTTTGTTTGCTTGTGAGTAAAATGGAGGGTTGGGGGGCAGGGAGGAGAGAAAGATAAAGATCACAGTGAGAGAGACACATCAGTTGGTTGCCTCCCACACATGGAATGGAACCTGCAACCCAGGTACCTGTCCTTGACTGGGAATTGAAATTGAGACCCTTCTGTGGCTCAGGCAGATGCTCCAACCATTGAGCCATGGCCAGGGCTCTTTTGTCCCTTTTATCTGTTGAAATATATAGGTTCATTAGTTAACACCTTTATTATTTTATTTCAAGCTTTTCTAACAACATCGTTAATGGCCTACCACCCTCCCTGCAAATCCCAAAATGCCTTTCTTTATTCTTCTCTACTTTCCATGTTTTTTCTTTTTTTTATATTACACACAGCTCAAAGGAAAAAGTGGTATGTCGATTGTTTCAATTTTGCTCCATTCTTTTTTACTAAAACTATTCTGTCATTACCATTGTTCTTTGAATTGCTAAATAGGGATTTTTTGGGGTCTTAATTCATACTGTTTAATTCTTCAGATTTGAATTGTGAACCCCTTTTCATCCTCCCTTCTCCTTATAACTTTGTAGTCCTCCTTGGCCTCTATATTTTAGCTACTCTTTTCATTTACAAGGTCAACTTGTTTCTTTTTTAAAAAAAAATTATTGATATTTTACAGAGAGGAAGAGAGAGAGAGACATCAAAGAGAGAAAGCAACATTCATCAGCTGCCTCCTTTATGCCCTTACCTGGCAAAACCCAGACATGTGCCCTGATCGGGAATCAAACTGGCAACATTTTGGTGCACAGGACACGCCCAACCAACTGAGCCACAGGGGCTAGGACTATGTACTATACTTTTTTTTTATTTTATTATTTAGAGTGTACTCTTTCTACTTAATAAAAAAAAGTTTGCTGTAGAATAGTATGCCATTTTACGCCAGCCGCAGTGTCATACATCTTGTGTTTACCGTCAGATGATTGCATCATTTTCTCTTGTGCTTGATTTAATCTTGTGTTGTTTTGTTCATCATGGTCCCTAAGCATGGAAAACCCACTAGTAGTGCTGCCAGTAAGAGGCCTTGTTGAGTGACTCAATTGGAAATGAAATTAAAAGTGATTAAGGACTACAAAGGTAGAAAATCAGTGATGGTTATTGAGAGCCAGTCAGGCATATCTGTTTAAGGATCTGCTTCATTGAAGGCAATGAGAGGAACAAAAATTCGAGAAGCGCCTGTTTCAGGCATGGAGACATTTCCAATGACCTAAATAGACCAGACAACAGAAGCCTATCCCTGTCGGCTCCATGACCATCATGGGCAAAGCAAAAAATTTATTTGTGATGTTGAGAGAAAGAGGCTGGATCTGACTATGATGTTGAATTTACTGCTAGCTGTGGGTGGTTTAAATGATTAAAGCATTGTTATTCATTACAGAATGTGAAAGTGAGTGGTGAATCTCTAAATGCTCTTATGAAGGCAACTGAAGAATTTTTGTGCCCTGACCAGGTAGCTCCGTTGGTAGAGTGTCAGAATTGCAGGTTCAGTCCCAGCTCAGGCATATATAATCAACCAATAAATGCATAAATAAGTGCAACAACAAATTGGTATTTATCTTCTCTCCCTTTCTCTCTAAAAAATCAGTAAATAAAATTTGAAAAAAGAATTTTTGGAAACTAAAAATTTTGTGGAGGAAAATTACTCTTGAGAGCAAATATTCAACATGGATGAAACCGACCTATTCTCAAAACAGATGCTTGAAAGGACTTGCATCCATAAAGAGGCAAAGTCAATGCCAGGTTTCAAGGCTTTGAAGGACCGGATAAGAGTCTTGCTTAGGGGCAGTGTTGCAGACTGCAAATTGAAACCCTTTGTGATCTGGCACAGTGAGAATCCCAGGGCCCTTAACACATTGCAGACCAGTAGTTTTATTGCTAGCTTTACCCAGGGGCCAGGTATGTTTCTACTGAATGAGTACAAAAAACATTTTACATAAATGTTAAAGGCAAGCTTTAAAATTAAATACCCATTGCTTTTTGAAGTTATTTATTTCATGCTCTTACAAGCTACTATCTTTTTAAAGAATAATCGTGATTGGTCACAAGCTTTAGAACAGAAAACACGATTCTCGTGATCTGTCTGCAAATGGATCAAGGAATTACTGGCAGCCGAAACCAGTTTGGCTCAGTGGATAGAGCATCGGCCTGCAGACTGAAGGGTCCGAGGTTCGATTCCGGTCAACGGCATGTACCTTGGTTGCAGGCACATCCCCAGCAGGGGGTGTGTGCAAGAGGCAGCTGATTGATGTTTCTCTCTCTCATCGATGCTTCTAGGTTTCTATCCTTCTCTCTTCCTCTCTGTAAAAACTCAATAAAATATATTAAAAAAAAAAAAAAAGAAATTACTGGCATAGTAGCGTTTAAGTCCTATTACCTGGGGAGGATCTTTGCCCATGCAGATGCTGCATCTCAACTTATGAAGACACTGAGAAGACATTGATACAATTCTAAAAGTCTTACATCATTTATGACTGCATCAAGTACCTAGCTTGGGCCCAGTCGGTGTAGCTCAGTGATTTGAGTGTCGACTTATGAACCAAGAGGTCACAGTTTGATTCCCAGTCAGGCAGATGTCTGCGTTGCAGTCTCGATCCCCAATGTGGGACATACAGGAGGCAGCCAATCAATGATTCTCTCTCATCATTGATGTTTCTATCTCTTTATTCCTCTCCCTTCCTCTCTGAAATCAATAAAAACACATATTGAAAAAAAAAGCAAAGCAAAAAAAAAAAAAAAAAAAAAAAAAAAAAAAAAAAAAAAAAGCCTTGCTTGGGCTTAGGGTGATGTCACCAAAGAGTTTATGAATGGCAGCTGGAAGAAGACACCCAGGGGGTTAATCTATGACTTCAAAAGATTTGCCAAGGATGAGGAGGTTGTAAAAAGTTAACAAGGCTGTGGTTGAGATGGCAAACAACTTTAACCTGGTGTACATGAGGGTGACGTTTTATATAAATGTTAAAGGCACGCTTTATTAAGAACCTCAATATTGAGGAACTCCTAGGGGTGGTTCCTGAGGAATTGATTGAGGAGTTGTTGAAATTGGGACAGGAACACATAGCTGATAAAGATGCAAGAGAAAAGTAAACTGTAGGAGAAGAAAACAAAAACCCTCAAGAAAATTCTCAGTGCTGAAACCAGTTTGGCTCAGTGGATAGAGCATCGGCCTGCAGACTGAGGGGACCCGGGTTCGATTCCGGTTAAGGGCATGTACCTTGGTTGCGGGCACATCCCCAGTAGGGGGTGTGCAAGAGGCAGCTGATTGATGATTCTCTCTCATCGATGTTTCTAACTCTCCCTCTCTCTTCTTCTCTGTAAAAAATCAATAAAATATATAATTAAAAAAAAAAAAAGGAAGAAAATTCTTAGTGAAGGGTTTAGCAGAAGCTTTGCAAACCTCAACAAGGGTCCTTAAAATGTTTGAAAACATGGACCAAAAGGTTTTCATTAATATAGATAAATGCTTGTGCTGTATTGTCTGGTTACAAACAGACATATGATGAAAAAAAGTAACTGTAAACCACCATGGGTATATTTCTGAAAAGAGTGACACCTCCTGAAGAAGAGTCCTTGGGAGGTACTCTAGAAGAAGGCATTGCTGTCATAGGGATGTCAGTTCCGTACATGTTAATGTCCCTTACAGTCTTCTAGTGGGAGATGTAGAGGTGAGAGAGAGTGATATTGGTGAGCCTGAATCTGTGTAGGCCTAGGCTAATGTGTGTGTTTGTGTCTTAGTTTTTAACAAAAATGTTTAAAAAGTTAAACAAAATAAAAAATTTAAAAATAGCTAAAAGCTTATAGAATAAGAATATAAAGAAATTATTTTTGTAAATCTACACAATGAGTTTTGCATTTTAAGCTATGTGTTATTATAAAACAATCAAAGTTTAAAAATTAAAGTTTGTAAAGTAAAAAAGTTATAGTAAACTTAGGTTAATTTACTTTGAAAAAATAAAATTAAAAAAATATAAATTTAATGTAGACTAAGTGTACAGTTTTAGAAAGTCTACAGTAGTGTACAATAATGTCCTAGGCCTTCACATTCACTCACTACTCACTCACTGACTTACTGAGAGCAACTTCTAGTTCTCTATGCTCCCTTTATGGTATATGCTTCATACAGGTGTACCATTTTTCAAATTTTTACACTACATTTTTACTATATTTTATAATGTTTATATATGTTTAGATATCCAAATACTATTGTGTTGTAATTGCCTAAATTATTTATTCAGTACAGTAACATGCTTCACAGGTTTGTAACCTAGGAATAATAGGTTAGACCATATATATAGCTTTGGTGTATAGTAGATTATACACCTAATCTAGGTTGTGTGAGTGCACTCAATGATGTTCCCACAACAAAATCACCTAATAATGTATTTCTCAGAATGTATCTTTATTGTTAAGATGCACATGACTGTACTTTGAGAGAGAGCTCAGATTCACATAACGTTAATACAGTATATTGTTATAATTGTTCTACCTGATTATTAGTTACTAGAAGCCCAGTGCACGAATTTGTGCATGGGTGGGGTCCCTTGGCCTGGCCGGCGATCAGGGCCATCTTGCCCAGTACTGATCAGAGCGGGTAGGCTGGCAGGGTGGGGGAGGGACTGTGGGAGGTTGGCCGGTCATGGGAGGTGGGCAGTGGGAGCGTACTGACCACCAGGGGGTAGCTTCTATGTTGAGCATCTGCCCCCTGGTGGTCAGTGTGAGTCATAGCGACCAGTTGACCAGTCTTTTGGTCGACTGGTGGTAACGGTTAGTTATATATATACATACATACATACATACTAGAGGCCTGGTGCATGATATTTATGCACTTGGCAGGGTGGGGTGAGGGGGTCTCCTCAGCTTGGCTTAGGCCTTCTCAAGTCCAGGAACCCTTGGGAGATGTCCAACTGACAGCTTAGGCCCGTTCCCTATGGGCCTAAGCCATCAGTCGGACATCCTTAGCACTGCTGCAGAGGCGGGAAAGGCTCCCGCCACCACTGCTGCACTCACCATCCATGAGCCTGGCTGGGAGTGCACTGACAACCAGTGTGAAACTCTTGCATTGAACGTCTGTTCCCTGGTGGTCAGTGTACATCATAGTGACCAGTTGTTATACTGTTCAGTTGATTTATATATTAGCCTTTTATTATATAGGACTAGAGGCATGAAATTTGTGCATGCGGGAGGTAGGTGTCCCTCAGCTCAGCTTTCACCCTCTTCAATCTGGGACCCCTCGAGGGATGTCCGACTGCCCGTTTATGGATGTCTGACTGCCCACTGGGATCAGGACTAAATGAGCAGTTGGTTATCCCTCTCACAGTCCAGGACTGCTGGCTTCCAACTGCTCACCTGCCTGCCTTTCTGATTGCCCCTAACTCCTTCTTCCTGCCAGCCTGATCACCCCCTAACCACTTCCCTGCCAGCCTGATTGATGTCTAACTGCTCCCTTGCCAGCCTGTTTGCCCCTAATTGCCCTCCCCTGCAGACCTTGTCCCCCTCCCCCCCCCCCCAATTGTTCTCCCCTGCAGGTTTGGGTCCTTTCAAACTGCCCTTCCCTGCAGGCCTGGTTGCCCTCAACTTCCCTCCTCTGCAGGCTTGATCACCCCTAACTGCCCTTCCTTGCAGGCCTAATTGTCCACAACTGCCCTCCCTTGCAGGCCTGGTGCCTCCCAACTGCCCTCCCCTGCTGGCCATCTTGTGGTGGCCATCTTGTGTCCACATAGGGGCAGGATCTTTGTCTACATGGGGGCAGCCATCTTGTGTGTTGGAGTGATGGTCAATCTGCATATTACTCTTTTATTAGATAAGATAGAGGCCTTGTGCACAGGTGGGGGTCAGCTGGTTTGCCTTGAAGGATGTCCCGGATCAGGGTGGGGGTCCCTTGGGGTGTGGGTTGGCCTGGGCAAGGGGCCTTGGTGGTTTGCAGGCCAGCCAGCAACCCAAGCAGAGGCCCTGGTAATTGGGGTTTATTTATCTTCTACAATTGAAACTTTGTAGCCTGGAGCAGAGCCAAGCCTTCTGCTTGCTCCATGGCGGCAACCATTTCTGTTGGGATTTATGTATCTTCTATCATTGAAACTTTGTAGCCTTGAGTGGAGGCCTAGGTCAGCAAGAGCAGTCGGAAAGCTTGGCTTCCTCCATTGCTTGGGAAACCCAAGCTTTCCTCCTGTTCTCTGTGGACGTAGCCATCTTGGTTGGTTTTATTTGCATATTTGCTCCTGATTGGCTGGTGGGCATGGCTTGTGGGCATGGCTTGTGGGCATAGCAGAGTGATGGTTAATTTGCATTAGCAACAAGGATAATTGTTGCTAATGTCTTACTGTGCCAAATTTATAAATTAAAATTTAGAGGTATGTATGTATAGGAAGAAACATCGTTTAAGTAGTTTTAGGCATGTACTAGGGATCTTGGAATGTACCCCTTGAGGATTAGGGTTGGGGGACTACTGTATTATTAACTAGAGAAATAGGGAAGGAATATGAAATAGGCAAAAACAATCTCTTGTCAATACAGAGGAGGAGGAAACACAAGAAGGCCTGGCAGACACAGGGGAACCTAAAGAGACATAACAACTAAATTTAATGTGGGCCTATCTGGTGTGGCTCAGCGGTTGAGCCTTGACCCCATGAACCAGGAGGTCATGGTTAGATTCTCCATCAGGGCACATACCAGGGTTGTGGGCTCCACCTCTAGTAGGGACCAGACAGGAGGCAGCTGATCAATGATTATCTCATCATTGATGTTTCTATCTCTGCTTCCCTCCCCCTACCTCTCTTTGAAATAAAAAAAGATTATATATACAAATTTATATATATCCTGGATAAAACTAAGGAAATATGAATAAACTATGCACTTTATTAATAATATATTAGTATTGGTTTGTTAATTTTAACAAATATTCCATATTCATCTAAGATGTTAATAGGAAGGGAAACTGAGAGGGCAGTATATTGGAAGTCTGTGCCATCTTCTGAATTTTTTTTTAAATGTAAAACTGTTCTAAAAGAAAGGCTATTTAAAAACATGAGAAAGTAGTTAATTTTTTAAAATTATGAGAAATATAAACTGTTGGAGGATAGCTTATTTGACTTAGTAATATTTGTATAGGGAAGCTCTAGCATATTGACTAGTACAAAATAAGCACTCAGTAAATGTTGAGTGATAATATTATAATTAAGTTGTTTTGTGGAAGGAGCGATAAGTAGAAGGAAGTTGAAAAAGAAGCTGTTTAATTTCCTGAAATTTTATTAATTAAAAAGCTACAAAAATTCAATTTAATGCAAGTTGAATTAATTTGAATACATTTTATACCCAATGAATTGAAAATATTTGCATAAACTTTGTTATTGCTTGTGAAGCCAATTTGAAATCTTTAGTGTTATAAATGACTAGAGGCCCAGTGCACAAAATTCATGCACTAGGGGGTGGGGAGAGTTTTTCTTCAGCCCAGCCTGCATCCTCTCCAATCTGGGACATCCCTCTCACAATTTGGGACTGTTGGCTCCTATCACTCGCCTGCCTGCCTGATTGCCCCTAACCACTCTGCATGCCAGCCTGATAGCCCCCTAACTGCTCCCCTGCCATCCTGCTTGACACCTGACCACTCCTCTGTCAGCATGATTGACACCTAATTGCTCCCCTGCTGGCCAGATCACCCACAACTGCCCTCCCCTGGAGGCCTGGTCCTCCCCAACTGCTCTCCCCTGGAGGTCTAGTTCCCTCCCCCGCATTACCTTCCTCTGCTGGCCATCTTATGATGATGTGGGGGAGGCCATCTTGTGACAACATGGTGGTCATCTTGTGATGCGAGGGCATGAGGGTCAATTTGCATATCACCTCTTTATTATATAGTATTCTGAAAAGGCTTTATATTTAGTTTATTAAACCATTTCATTCCATTAATAGAATGCATGCTAAACTACTAAATGTCCTTTAATTAGTTGAATTAAATACTTAAGGAAAAAAATTCCAAGTATATTAGCATTATTAGCCATTAGAGAAATGCCAATTAAAACCACAAAGAGATACCACTACTTACCTATTAGAATAGCACTGTGGTCAGCAAAATGCAGTTCGTGAGCCACATGCGGCTCTTTGGCCCCTTGAGTGTGGCTCTTCCACAAAATACCACAGCCTGGGTGAGTCTATTTTGAAGAAGTGGTGTTAGAAGAAGTTTAAGTTTAAAAAATTTGGCTCTCAAAAGAAATTTCAATCGTTATACTTGTTGATATTTGGTTCTGTTGACTAATGAGTTTGCCGACCACTGGAATAGCAAAACAAAAACAATCAAACAAAAAAACGTTGACAGTACCAAACTGGCAAGGAAATGATGCAACTGAAACCCTTACATGTTGCTGATGGGAATGCAAAATTGTATATCTACTTTGGATAATAGTTTGGTAGTGTCTTATAAAGTCAATCATATTTAGTATAAAACCTAGAAATCCCACCTGTAGTTTTTTGCTCAAGAAAAATGGGACTGTGTTACCTCAGAAACTAGTAGCTGAATGTTTATAGCAGCTCTATTCTAATTGTCAAAACGCATTGATTCCATTTATATGACATTTTTGAAAATATTTTTATCACCATAGTGATAAAGAACAGATCACTGGTTCAGATAGTACCAAACCTTACTTATACTATGTTTTTTCCTAAACATACATACCTCTAAATTTTAATTTATAAATTTGGCACAGTAAGACATTAGCAACAATTCTCCTTGTTGCTAATGCAAATTAACCATCACTCTGCTATGCCCACACGCCATGCCCACCAGCCAATCAGGAGCAAATATGCAAATAAAACCAACCAAGATGGCTACGTCCACAGAGAACAGGAGGAAAGCTTGGGTTTCCCAAGCAATGGAGGAAGCCAAGCTTTCCGACTGCTTTTGCTGACCTAGGCCTCCACTCAAGGCTACAAAGTTTCAATGATAGAAGATACATACCAAGTCCCAACAGAAATGGTTGCTACCACTATCTCTATTAGGCTCAGGATTCTCTGTCTCTTTTTAAAACAACAACAAACAAACACATTTTATTGTAAAATAAAGCACAGGTTTAGAAAACCACACAAAAGAAATGTATTATAAAATGAATACAGTTACCATCCCGGTCAAGAAGCAGAACTTTGCCAGCTGCCCCAACAGCTTTCCATGTGCTCATCCCAATCATAACTGCCTTTTAATCTGTAAGACTCCCCTTCTCATCTCGTTCTTTCCCTTTATAGTTTAGATATTGAGCCCTGGACTGTTCGAGTTGTAGAGCTTCCTACAATTTGGATTCTGCTAATTGCATACTAATGGTGCAATTCAGCATGTCACTCTGTTCTCTGTGTGTCCTGTAGATTTTCCTGAGGATCCAGATGCTTGATTAGAATTAGGTGTGATTTCTTTGTCAAGTCCGTATGTAGATTGTGTTGTGTGCACATACTTGATATCTGCTTTGAGGTTTTTATTTTGGTGTATGTGATATTAGGAATTAACGATATTTAATGCCTAGAACCAGTAATTCATTGGGGGTTGCAAAGTAGTGATATTCTAAAAATTTCTTCTTTTATTTATGACTTAGTATACTTTCATAGAATACTCTCCTCACCTGCTATTTTGTATTCAAATAGTCTTTGATTTAAGGGCTCTATAGAATAGAATTTGTGGAGGGAGTGATTCCTATGTAGAGGAATGCTTTCTCTTCTGTGATCAGATTTTCTAACAGGTACTATTAATTAATCTTTGCTGAAAACCTGCCTCTCTGCAAGGCTGCAATTCTACCATGGGTGTCAGGACATCTCTGCTCTCACTGACAAACAAGGAGGCAAATATATTCTTGAAGCCACAGTTTGGAACTCAGAATATTACTACCTCCCTCCACCCCCCACACATGGGTGCATGCATGCGTGTAAACACACACACACGTGCACACATGCACACACACATTTTCCTGTATTTACAAATGGTAGCTATGTATAGATGATGAATTATTATTTAATTGTGGGCTGGTCTGGGAACAGAATTAACCATTTTTAGCATTGCTTTCATATAAAAGGAAAATGCATTCTGAATTCTGAATAGGTTTTGGAATCACCTGTTCATTCATGGTGGCCTGCCTATTTTTACATATGAGATATTTTTTCCCATTTTTACAGTGCATATAAAAACATTTATTAAGTCTTATATATCAATGTATGTAAAAACAATGAATAAAATAATGTGCTATTTATTTTAAAAATTATTTTATATAGTAACTAGAGGCCCGGTGCACGAAATTCATGTTTGGAGGCGGGAGGAAGGGTGTCCCTCAGCCTAGCCTGCACCTTCTCCAATCTGGGACCCCTCAAGGGATGTCCGACTACCCACTGGGATTGGGCCTAAACAAGCAGTTGGACATCCCTCTCACAATCCAGGACTGCTGGCTCCCAACTCTTGCCTGCCTGCCTTCCTGATTGCCCCTAACCATTTCTTTCTGCCAGCCTGATCACCTCTAACCATTTCCCTACCAGCCTGATTGATGACTAACTGCTCTCCTGCCAACCTATTTGCCCCCAACTTCCCTCCTCTGCCAGGCTGGTCACCTTTAACTGCCCTTCCCTCAGGGTTGATCACCCCCAACTGCCCTCCCCTGCAGGCCTGGTCCCTTTCAATTGCCCTCCCTTGCAGGCTTGGTGCCTCCCAACTGCCCTCCCCTGCTGGCCATCTTGTGGTGGCCATCTTGTGTCCACATAGGGGCAGGATCTTTGACCACATGGGGGCAGTCATCTTGTGTGTTGGAGTGATGGTCAATCTGCATATTACTCTTTTATTAGATAGGATAGAGGCCTGGTGCACAGGTGGGGGCTGGCTGGTTTTCCCTGAAGAGTGTCCTGAATCAAAGTGGGGGTTCCCTTGGGGTGTGGGGTGGCCTAAGTGAGGGGCCTGTGGTGGTTTGCTGGCCAGCCATGCCCCCTGGCGACCCAAGCAGAGGCCCTGGTATCTGGAATTTATTTACCTTCTATAATTGAAACTTTGTAGCCTTGAGTGGAGGCTTAGGTCAGCAATGGCAGGCGGAAAACTTGGCTCTCTGTGGTAGCAACCACCTTGGTTGGGGTTAATTTGCATAGTTGCTCTGATGAGCTGGTGGGCGTGGCTGGTGGGCGTGGCTTGTGGGTGTAAAGGAGTGATGGTTAATTTTCACAGTACTCATTTATTTATTTATTTATTTATTTTTAATATTTTATTGATTTTGTACAGAGAGGAAGGGAGAGAGATAGAGAGCCAGAAACATTGATGAGAGAGAGTCATCGATCAGCTGCCTCTTGCACATCCCCCACTGGGGATATGCCCGCAACCAAGGTACATGCCCTTGACCGGAACCAAACCCGGGTCCCTTCAGTCCCCAAGCCGACGCTCTATCCATTGAGCCAAACCGGTTTCGGCATAGTACTCTTTTATTAAGTGGATGTTTGCTTTGGTAGGAAGTCTTACTTTATGGGGTTGTTGGTTAAATTTTTATTTCCTGTTATGAAATAATAAACATTAAAAAAATATGTTTTTATTGATTTTAGAGAGAGTGAGAGGAAGCGAGAGGGAGAGAGGGAAACATCAATGACACCCATTGGTTGCCTTCTGCATGCCCCCTATTGGTGATTGAGTTCACAACTAAGGATATGCTCCAACCCTGGAATTGAACCTGCAAGAGACAAAGCTCAACCAACTGAGCCACATAAGCCAGAGCAAAATAGTACAGTTTTGAAATGTATACTTCTGAAATTCAAATATAGCTTATCAATGGCCTATACTGAGCTACAAGGTTATTTTAAATGAAAGTGAAGTAGAAACCTTAAAATGTAAATTAATTTGATAACTGTTCTTTTATGAACTTGATGATATAAATGAAAACTTAACTAGTATAGTATGTTTGTAGTCCATTTTCAGGTTAACAAACCAAGCACAATGAAAAAGAATAATGTTCCACTCTAACTGGTTTGGCTCAGTGGATAGAGCATCACTCTGCAGACTGAAAGGTCCCAGGTTCGATTCTATTGTAGTCAAGGACATGCACCTTGGTTGTGGGCACATCCATAGTAGGAGGTGTGCAGGAGGCAACTGATGTTTCTCTCTCATTTATGTGATCACTCTATCCTTCTTTCCTCTCTGTAAAAAAATCAATAAAATAGAGAGAGATAGAGATAGAGATAGAGATAGAGATAGAGATAGAGATAGAGATAGATAGAGAGAGAGAGAGAGAGAGAGAGAGAGAGAGAATATGTTCCTGGCCTTGGACACTGAAAATGGTTTGTGAGAAAAATTTGTCTTAGTTACAAATGCTTCAGTTTAATACTATTTGGCTAGGTCATAGTAAATATGAGAGGCCTAGATAAAATTTGTTGATGGGTATTATGCTTAGACAATGGAGAGGTAACAAGACAAAAAAAAAGGAGATAGGTCCTCCCATCAAACGAGATTATACATATATAATGTAGCAAAATATTCCAGCAAGGATTAATGGAGTACACAGAATGATTATATCAGCTCAGGAAGGAATGGAGGGACTGGATTTTGAGAAAGTTGACTGATGTGCATTGATTGACAAAGAGGATAAGGGAGAAAAAGTCTCTGTTTTAAAAAGAAGGAATGGTGTGTCGCAGGTGAGAATGATAAAGTTCTGTGGAAAGCAAGCAAATTAAATTGACTTGAATGGAAGTGTGTGTAGAAGATAGTCAGAAATTAGGGTGCACAGCTAATCGGAGTGTGGGGATATAGAAAAATGTTAACATTAATTTGAAAGAAGAGTCGTTTCAGATTGCTCTATATTTAAAAAAGTAGACAAAATGAAAGAATTTTGTATTCCCTGAGCAAGTTGTATAGATGTCAACTTATTTTAAGGTGAACTATGAAACAGATTAAGACACTGAATGTTACTGCAATTGAACTGTAATTTGCAAAATGAAAGTCTATTCCTTATTGAGATATGAAAAGCACTGTTTGTAAAAAAAAAATTGAATGTAAAGTTTACATGTCAGGATTGGCTACATAAGGAAAGAAAAAAAAGATTAAAAAGCTATATAATAAGGCTAAAATTTGAGTAGGGCTGAATTTTGTCTATTTTTTTTATTCTAGGTCACAGCTTTTGCCTTAGAGCACTCTTAACACAAGACAACATGCTCTGTTGCCCTTATTGATTAATTGAACAAATTCAGGTTAGTACATTTTATGCATAGCACTTACCTGTGCCAAGTATATGTTAATATTTTGAGAAATGAATAATTTTGTGTTTAAAGCTACATATGTATGTACCATTGAAGTAGAAAGGCCAAGTGGATTGAAACCCTATTGAATTGTGTATTAGTAAACACTTCTGACTACCTACTATGTGAGATGTGCAGTGCATATAATGAAAAACATTTTACTTAATATGTAATAGTTTTATACTTTAAAGTAAGGGGCTGGATGAAACAAGTTGTGGGTGAATATAGTACATTGTACTTTTGGTGTTGTGTGGTATATTTGGTGCTTAAAAACTCATCTTAAAAAATACTTTTATTGATGTTTAGAATGGAAGGGAGAGAGAGGGAAAGAGAGAGAAAAATATCATTAAGCTGCCTCCCATACACATCCCCCACTGGGGATCAAACCCACAACCTGGGTATGTGCCCTGATTGGGATTCGAACCAGTGACCTTTCAGGATGATGCTCAGCCAACTGAGCCACACCGGTCAGGGCTCATTTTAAATTTTTGACATAGCTGACTTTTAAAGGTTTCATTCTTATACAGATTTTAGTCACACATTAAAATTTTTATTTGTATTTAGTGTTCAGTCTGAGTTGACAATTATATAATTATCACCATAATTTTCCAAATTCACTTATGTCCATTTCAATCCCCAGAAACATTAATGTTTTTTTTTTTTTTGGGGGGGGGGGCTATAGTTTATCTTTTCCAATATGTCATTTAAATGGAATCATTTAGTATGTAGCTTTTAAAATATGGCATAATGAATTTGGATTCATCTATGTTGTGCATACTAGTAATTCTTTATTTTATTTTATTACTGAGTAGAGTTTCTCTGTGTGGCTATACTACAGCTAGCTTTTCCATTCACCAGATGGATATTTGGGGGAGTTTCTAGTTTTTGGCGATTATTGCAATCATACTTTTTTATTGTAATAAAATATGCATAACATATAAAATTTACTGTCTAACTTTCTGATTTCCCATCTGAAGAATGAACATAAGAATATTTATCCAAGGGTTGTAGTGAGGATTAAAAAGAATAAATTATATAAAAGGGTGAAGCAGTAGAGGTAGTCTGTTAATGTTTGTCTTTGTCTTTATGCATTTTTTAAAATGACCACTGGAGACTTCACTTTTCTATTGCCTATTTCCCTAGTGAGTCTATATGCATACAGAAATAGTGCCCACTATTACCTTGGAGCCCATCAAGAAGCAAATTACTGCTGTGTTAACCTCTTGGAACTTGTCCCAGTTTGAAAGAAAGTTAACCAGGGTACTGTCAGCATAAGCCTGTAATAGAAAATGCTCTGGAGGAGAGTTCTAACTTGGGGAAGGCAGAATTTTTTATAGGGCTTTAGCAGGAGGGATTAGGCAGAGCTCAACTGTTCAGCTAGTTTGGGCAATAGTTTGTCAATGATGGCTGTTAGAAAATTGATTTTGTAGATTATCAGTTGTTCTACAATTTGAATTTTATCAAGTAGGTTGGGGAAAAGCAGCTGTGGGGAGCAAGGACATGAGAAAGCCAATGTAGAAATTCTCAAGTTTTAGTGTCTTTACAGTAGATTTTTCTATCATTGGCTTTTGCAGTCTTCGCCCAACCACCTCTTCCCTACTCACCCATCCCTAGTAGAAAGACCCCTTAATTTTGGTCTTGATTTTAGACTTCTTCTAGCTCATGATCTCAGAAAGCAACATTTTTATGAAATTTCAAAGAACAAGGAATTAAGTAAGTATTTTGTAGGACTGGAAAGTTTTTGCTCTCGGTTTTTGCTCCCTGCTTTCTTTTCACTATTTTGGATCCTGTTGTGTAGATACTTTGCAGTAGGGGAAATAGTAATGCATGATAACGAAAAGCTTCAAAGTAGACATATGGCTAGAAGGGAGATTTGAATAGGATTTTGCAGCAGCTATTAAGTTGATTTATTTTCAACTTAATTGCAATTGACTTTTTAAATTCTGCCTTATCCTTTGTGATGATTCATGTAGAAGTCACATGAGGTCATTTTTGATAGCTGGTTTGCAAACTTTGGCATGTACTCCAACCTTCCGAAGCCTTCCTGTGCTTTCTCAGGAAGCTCAGCTTGTGGCTGAATGGAGAGTTATTTTAAATGCATTACTAGTTTCTAGCACCTGAGACTAAATGGTCCTGCCCTGGCCGTTGTGGCTCAGCTGGTTTGGCACTGTGCTGTGCTTCGAAGGATCGCTGGTCCAATTCCTTCTCAGGGCACATGCCCAGGTTGTGAGCGCCATCACTGGTAGGGTCCATGCAAGAGGCAGTCTATCGATGTTTTGCCCTCACTTTGATGTTTGTTTGTTTGTTTTTTCTCTTGCTCCCTCTCCTTTCTTCTTTCTCTAAAAATCAATAAAAACATATATAAAAAAGAAATTAAATGGTCCTCTTTCATATGGGAATCTGATAGTTTACCTCTTGCTTTGTGCTGGCTCCCTGTATTCCTCTTATAATGCTTGCTTAGTTTTTAATTTAAATACAGTTAGGTAACATTCATGGAACACATTAACCTATGCACACAGTAGGGAAATATGGATATTTGGCCACCGTATTTAGAATTATTGGGGCATTTCTTTGCAACTTTTCAGAATATAGAAAAAGAAGTGTTATTTTTTCCCCAATCAAGCTCACCAATAGAATTTGTTGTTTTTCAAACTAGCTTGAATGGGAACAACATATATGAAGAATAGTATGTCTGTTATTTCTACATGTGTATACTTATCATAGCTATGAAAAATATATTTGATTCACTTTGAGGCTGTCAAGATAAATGGGTCATGTCATCAATATTTTAGTATTGTTATGTATACTTGAATACTTTTCTATAAATTATGAGATAGTTATTTATGTTTCTTTGTTCTGCAAAGTATCACAACATTTCAATAATATGGCTTTCTCTTTTTGATATTTAGAGTAGGTTAGGGAACAAATTTATCTATGACTAAATGGTAAGTCACTGGCGAGAATCTATTCTTTGTAATACATTACTTTGCTCCATAAGCCTCCTTCAACTCCACTTGTTACATTTTCTAATATGAAGCAAATGTTACTATCCTAGCTTTATTTTATTTGATGGGAAATATCTTTTTAAATATCTATATTTTTAAATCTTGGGAACCCTGAAAGGTTTCTTTATCCTTTTTTTTATTTCTTCTCAAGAAAACAGTATCTTCATTTACTCTTAAAAAACTTTTTAAATTGATGAGAGAGAGAAAGAGAGGCAATGATTTGTTTTCCACTTAGTTATGCATTCACTGGTTGATTCTTATATGTGCCCTAACTGGGGATTGGACCCACAACCTTGGTGTACTGTTGATGCTCTGATCAGTTGAGCTACGGCCAGGGCTATCATGATGTTTTTGTAGGAATTCCTGCTACCCACAGATATAAATAAAAACATGCAATGTAAAATAGCTGTTTAGGACATTTTAAAATGAACAAATAAGTTATTTTAAAAGAAGTTCCATATATATGTGATTTTTAAAAAACGTTTTCAGCTTTATAGAGGTACTAGAGTCCCGGTGTACAGCATTCGTGCACTTGAGGCGGGGGTGTGATCCCTCAGCCAGGCCTGTGCCCTTTCACAGTCCAGGAGCCTTGGGGAGATGCCCAAAAGACAGCTTAGGCCCGCTCTCTGCAGGGAGCGGGTCTAAGCCACAGTTGGACATCCTTAGTGCTGCTGTGGAGGTGGGCCACTGTGCTCGCCAGCCATCAACCCGGCTTGTGGCTGAGTGGCACTCCCCCTGGAGGAGCTCACTGACCACCATGGGGCAGCCTCCGTGTGGAGTGTCTGCCCCCTGGTGGTCAGTGTGTGTCATTGCGACTGGTTATGGTTGATTTGCATATTACTCTTTCATTATATAGGATAATTGACACATAAAACTGTAATATATTAAAAGTGTATGTATATCATAGTGACTTTATATACACACTAGAGGCCTGGTACATGGATTCGTGCATTGTTTATCTTTTCAATAAATCAATTTTTAGTTTCATTTAGCTTTTTGTTGTCTTTTTAGTCTTTATTTCTTTTATTTTGCCTTGGCCTGACCTGTAGGGATCAGGCTAAAACTGGCTCTCCAACATCCCCCAAGGGGTCCTGAATTGCGAGAGGGTGCAGGACAGGCCGAGGGACCCCAATGGTGCATGATTGGGGCTGGGGAGGGATTGCAGGAGGGCTCCAGGGTGTGTTTGGCCCGTCTCACCCAGTCCTGATTGGCTGGACCCTAACAGCAAGCTAACCTACAAGTCGGAGCATTTGCCTCCTGGTGGTCAGTGCATGTCATAGTGACTGGTTGAACAGTAGAACAAACAGACACAGCACATAGGATACATTGTGCAAGGTTTCCTACCATCTAATTAATTAACATATCTATCACCTTACCTATTTATCTTTTCTTTTGTGAGAACATTTTAAGTTCTCTTTTAGCAAATCTTAAATATTTAATAGTATTATCAACTCTAGTAACCATGTTTTATATTAGAGCCTTAGGTTTTATTTATCTTAAGATGAGAAAATGTGTACCTTTTTACCAGCCTTTTCTTATTTCCTCCACTGCACAGTCCCTGGCAACCACTTTTCTATTTTTTTGTTTCTATAAGTTTGACTTAAAAAGTTTTTTTTGGTTGTTTTTTCCAGATTGTGCATATAGGTGATAACATGTAGTTTTTATCTTTTTCTGTCTGGCTTATTTCATTTAGTATAATGCCCTGAAGATCTATCCATGTTTTTGTAAAATAATATTGAATGAAAAATGTAATAGAAAAATAATATACAATAAATATTTCCTCCTATTCTGAGGATTTTACTTTTGGTAAACCCCAAATCACTGTAAGACAAGGACCTTACTTCCTATGTTGTCTTCTAGGGGTTTTATGTTTTATGTTCAAACCTTTAATCCATTTTGAGTTGATTTTTGTCTTTCAGACAGTGGAGTCCAGTTTCATTCTTTTGTCTTTGGCTGTCCAGTTTTCTCAGCACCATTTATTAAAGAGACCATTCTTTCCCTTTGGATAGTCTTAGCTCCTTTGATGTAAATTAATTGACTGTATATGCATAGGTTTATTTCTGAGCTCTCTGTTTTGTTCCATTGATCTGTTTGTGTGTTTTTATGCCAGTATCTCAGTTTGAAATCAGAAAGTGAGATGTCTTTAGCTTTGGGCTATTTTGGGTCTTTTGTGGTTCTATACAATCTTTAGGATTTTTTTTTCTACTTTTTGAAAAATGTCAGTAGAATTTTGATAGGGTTTGTATTGACTCTGTAGATTGCTTTGGGTAGTATGGACATTTAAACAGTATTTGTCCAATTCGTGAACATGGATTTATTTGTGCTTTCCATTTGTTTGTGTCTTTATTTTCTTTCATCAGTCTCTTATAATTTTCAGTGTACAGATCTTCCACTTCCTTTGTTAAATTTATTCATAGGTATTTTATTAGTTTCCATGCAATTGTAAATTGGATTTTCTTATTTTTTTGGTATTTTGTTGTTAGTGTATGTAAACTGACTACCTACTATGAGTTTTGTATGTTGATTTTGTGTCATGCCACTTTAGTGAATTTGTTGATTAGTTCTAAGATTTTTGGTGGAGTCTTTTGGATTTTCTATATATAATATTATATCATATGCAAATAAAAATCTGAAAAAGTTTTGCTTCTTTTTCTGAATTGAATACCTTTTATTTCTTTTTAAAAGAATAATTCCTCTAGCTAGAACTTCCAGTGCTGTGTTGAATAAAAGTGGTGAATTTGGGCATCCTTATCTTGTTTCTGATCTCAGAGAAAAAGCATTTAGCTTTTCCCTGTTGAGTGTGATGTTAGCAGTGAACTTGTCATATATGACCTTTATTATGTCGAGGTACATTCCCTTTATACCCACTTTGTTAAGAGGTAATTTTTGGGCTGTTGTTATCATTAATATATATTGAATTTTGTCAAATGGTTTCTGTATCTGTTGAGATGATATATGATTTTTATCTTTCATTTGTGTATGTTGTATTATATCAATTTACATATCTTTTTCCCTGGAATAAATTGACTTAATCATGGTGTGTGAGCCTTTTAATGTATTGTTGAATTTAGTTTGCTAATAAATGATTGAGAATTTTTGCATCTATGTTTGTTAGCAATATTGGTATGTAGTTTTATTTTCTTATTAGTGTCTTCATTTGGTTTTAGTATCAGGTTATGCTGACCTTGTAAAATGAATTTGAAAATGTTCCAGTCTCTTATGTTTTTTGGTAGAGTTTGAGAAGGATTGATGTTAGTTCTATAAATGTTTGGTAGAACTCACTAGTGAAGCCATCTGGTCCTAGATGTTTCTTTGTTGGGAGATTTTTGATTGCTGATTTAATCTCCCTACTAGTAATCAGTCTTTCCAGATTTTCTGTTTTTCCTGATTTAGTCTTAGTAGTTTATATGTTTTTAGGAATTTGTCCATTTCTTCTAGATTGTTCAATTTTTTTGGTGTATAATTGTTCATTGTAGTCTCTTAGGATCCTTTGTATTTGTGTGCTATCAGTTAGTGTCTCTTTTATAATTTTGTTTGAGTCATCTATTTTTCTTGGTAAGTCTACCTAAAGGTTTGTCTATTTTGTTTATATTTTCAATAAATCAACTTTTAGTCTCATTTAACCTTTTGTTGTCTTTTTAGTCTTTATTTCTTTTACTTTGCCTCTAATATTTGGGATTATCATTGTTATTTTTTCTTCTACTAACTTTGGTCTTCTTTTGTTCTTTTTAAATTTCTTTTACGTGTAAAGTTAGGTTGTTTATTGGAGCTCTTTCTTTTTTCTTCTTGTGGGTGTTTATTGCTGTGAACTTCCCTTTTGAACTGATTTTGCTGCATGTCATAAGTTTTGGTAATGTTGTATGTCCATTTTCATTTGCTAATTTTTTTGATTTTTCTTTTAATTTCTTCTTTTACCATCAGTTGTTCAGAAACATGTTCTTAAATCTCCACATATTTGTGAGTTTTCCAGTTTTCTCCTTGTAATTAATTTCTAGTTTTATACCATTGTGGTCTTAAAAGATACTTGATAAAATTTCAACTTTCCCTTTAAAAAAAAATTCTTTATTGTTTAAAGTATTACATATGTCTCCTTTCTATCCCATTGATCTCTCCTGGCCACCCTCACCCATCCTACATATGCCCTTATCCCCCCTACTGTCATTGTCAGGTTTTGCTTATATGCATGCATACAAGTCCTTTGGTTAATCCCTAACTTTCCCCTCCTTCCTTGCCTTCCTTCTGAAGTTTGATGGTCTGTTTAATGCTTCTCTGTTTCTGGATCTATTTTTGTTCATCAGTTTATGCTGTTTATTATATTCCACAAATGAATGTGATCATGTGATACTTATCTTTCTCCAACTGGCTTATTTCACATGACATAATGCTCTCCATGTCCATCCATGCTGTTGCGAGTGGTAAGAGTTCTTTATTTTTTATAGCTGCATAGTATTCCATTGTGTAGATGTACCACGGTTTTTAATCCACTCATTTGCTGATGGGCACTTTGACTATTTCCAAATTTAGCTATTGAAAATTATGCTGCTATGAACATACAGGTGCATATGTCCTTTCTGATTGGTGTTTCTGATTTCTTGGGATATGTTCCTAGAAATGGGATTGCTGGGTCAAATGGGAGTTCCATTTTTAACTTTTTGAGGAAACTCCATACTGTTTTCCATAGTGGCTTCACCAGTCTGCATTCCCACCAGCAGTGCACGAGGGTTCCTTTTTTCTACATCCTCACTAGCACTTGTTTGTTGATTTGTTGATGATAGCCATTCTGACAGGTGTGAGATGATACCTCATTGTCATTTTGATTTATATCTCTAGGATAATTAGTGACTTTGAGCATGTTTTCATATGTCTCTTGGCCTTCTGTATGTCCACTTTCCAAAAGTGTCTTTAAGTCCTTTGCCCATTTTATGATTGGATTGTTTATTTTCCTTTTATTAAGATGTATGAGTTCTCTATAAATTTTGGAGATAAGGCCCTTATCAGATATAACATTGGCAAATATGTTCTCCCTTGCAGTGGGCTTTCTTGTTGTTTTGTTGATGGTTTCTTTTGCTGTGCAGAAGCGTTTTATTTAAAAATATATTTTATTGATTTTGTACAGAGAGGAAGGGAGAGAGATAGAGAGTTAGAAACATTGATGAGAGAGAGAGTCATCGATCAGCTGCCTCTTGCACACCCCCTACTGGGGATATACCTGCAACCAAGGTATATGCCCTTGACCGGAATTGAACCCGGGTCCCTTCAGTCCCCAAGCCGACGCTCTATCCAAGAAGCTTTTTATTTAGATATAGTCCCAATTTGTTTATTTTCTTAGTTTCCTTTGCTCTAGGAGCTGTATTGGTAAAGATATTGCTACAACATGTTTGATATTTTGCTGCCTATGGATTCTCCTCAGATTTTTAAGGTTTCCTGTCTTATGTTTAAGTCCCTTATCTATTTTGAGTTTATTTCTGTGTTTGGTGTAAGTTGATGATCTAGTTTCATTTTTTTGCATGTATCTGTCCAATTTTTCCAACACCATTTATTGAAGAGACTGTCTTGACTCCATTGTATGCTCTTGCCTCCTTTGTCAAATATTATTCGAGCATAATGGCTTGAGTCTATTTCTGGTTTTTTTGTTCTGTTCCATTGGTCTATATGTCTGTTCTTATGCCAGTACCAGGCAGTTTTGGGAATAGTGGCTTTATAATATAGCTTGATATCTGGTATTATGATCCCTCGAACGTCGTTCTTCTTTGTCAAGATTGCTGCAGTTATTCGGGGTCATTTTTTATTCCATATGTATTTTTGAAGAGTTTTTTTCTAGGTCTGTGAAACATGCTGTTGGAATTTTAATGGGGATTGCATTAAATCTATAGATTGCTCTTAGGTGGATACAGGATAGTTAACAGTCAACAATTAACATGATAAAAGTAATAATGAAGGAATTTATGGTCTCTGTCCTGCTTTGTTGTGTCCCAGGAGTACTGGGAGTGGGGTAGGTGGGAGATGGAAGGAGAGCAGGGGAGGGAAGTTATAATACATTGACATTCCACTGCCATGTTATCTAAGATGCAAAAAAGACAATAGGTTCAGTTAAGGTAAAGATTGACCCTGTTCAGGGAAGATACCTACCTGGGACATGACTGTCCATCATAACTGCTTTTATTTATTTTATTTTATTTTATTTTATTTTATTTTATTTTATTTTATTTATTTTTAAAAATATATTTATTGATTTTTCACAGAGAGAAAGAGAGAGGGATAGAGAGTTAGAAACATCGATGAGAGAGAAGCATAGATTAGCTGCCTCTTACACATCCCCTACTGGGGATGTGCCCGCAACCAAGGTATATGCCCTTGACCGGAATCGAACCCGGGACCCTCAGTCCACAGGCTGACGCTCTATCCACTGAGCCAAACCGGTTTCGGCCATAACTGCTTTTAGTTAAATTTTAAATTTCAGACCATCCTTGTGGTTACTTTAGGTCTTTTGAGTTTGTAATATTGCCATGCAGGCCTTCCCTGTGCTTCTGAAGTTAGCAAGTGGCCGCTTTCGTCCATAGATGTGAACTTCTGCAAAAATGCCAAAGCAAGGAAATGCAGAATCTTTTCTAATGTACATTTTTAGTGTTAAAAATTTAAGAACTCCCAAACCCAAGAAAGCTGAGAATGCTTTTTTGCACTTATATGACAATTCTGATCTATTAGTTGCAGAGCAAAAACAATAGAATATTAATTAATTATATAGCTAAAAATAGCTTTTAACTCTAAAGAAGTCATCCTATAAAGTTCTTCAGTTATTAAAGCCACTGTTGGTTATTATGATTTAAAAGTATATTTGGACAGTTCTAAGAAAAGCTTCAGAACAGCTGTAATTACAGCTGCAGATTTAGTCAAAATAGTGGTTTTTAAAGTCGCCTCACTCCTCTTTCGGATCTCTTTCCCTCACCCCAAATAACCCAAATTTAGTTGTAAAAGTTTTGATAAGCTCAGGATGCCTGAAACTGGATTGCCATGTGTTTTAACTTTTTGCAGATTAGATGATTGTATGTGCATCTTTGTTAAAGTTCCCAGAACCTTTTAGTTTCCTACTATACAGTAAAGTGATTTTTATCAGTTTGTTTCTGTGTTGAATTTTATAGATATAGGTATATTCCAAACACAGGTTAGCGATTTTTATCATGACTGAGGGATCTCCTAATACTAATTTTAGGGAGAATAGTTTTTCAATCTAAATTTGAGCTAATGTTGACATTACAAGTTCACTGGAATTATTTGCAAAACCTTATATATCTTAAAAAAAATTTTTTACTCCAGCAGGAAATTGCCTATTAGAAAATGCTATTAACTTTTGTCTAAAAATAAATTTGGTAAGTCTGTTATATTTTGGAGAAAGTTCTTTCATAATAAATCATAAGTTAAATACACATTCATGTTAGTACTCTCCTCACT
Organism: Pipistrellus kuhlii; assembly: GCF_014108245.1. Taxonomy (NCBI): domain Eukaryota; kingdom Metazoa; phylum Chordata; class Mammalia; order Chiroptera; family Vespertilionidae; genus Pipistrellus; species Pipistrellus kuhlii. Next base: position 18,667,626 of record NW_023425404.1, on the reverse strand, counting down.
CTCCTTTCCTGTAACTTTGTGATTCAGGGATGTGGATGTTATTCTAAGATCCGTTTTTCAGTTCATTAGTCATGGATTGGGTATAAGGGTTATGGAGAATTGTGGCTAAGAGCAAGGTTTGTGGCCAGTCTCCCTGTTCCAGTTAATGACCATTTCTTCTGCAGATGCTAGTTATGCTGAATATTGATTAGGAGCTTTAATAACATAACTTAGATTCTAAACAGAATTTTACAGTGTTCTCAGAACTTTTTAATATGTTTTTATTGATTTCAGAGAGAGGAAGGGAGAGGGGGAGAGAGAGGAACAACGATGAGAGAGAATATTGATTGGTTGTTTCCTGCACTGCGCCTACTGGGGGGGCGGTTGGGGGGGCGGCGCAGGGGGATTGAGCCAACAACTTGGGCATGTGCCCTGACCAAAAATCAAACTATGACCACCTAGTTCATGGGTTGACATTTAACAACTGAGCAAGACCATCTGGGGATGTATGGTATTTTTAATTTATTCTTTCTTATGATGAAGAAATGATTGTAATGATTTTTAAATGGTTATTTTTCTTTGATATAATAAATGTTTCTATTTTATTGGTGATGGAGCAATAAATATTTTCCATTTAAAATTTTACACATGATATATATATATAATGTATGATGCTACTATCTTATGGTGGGAGTAGGGGTGGTGGTATTTATGCATTCAATCAGTATTTAGTAAATAGCACTTGAGGTATATATTTATTTTTTATAAATATATAATACTTTATTATTCAAATAATGTCTTTTTTTAAGCAATACTGGTTATTTATCTTTTTGAAATACATTTTTATTGATTTTTTTTACAGAGAGGAAGGGAGAAGTATAGAGAGCTAGAAACATTGATGAGAGAGAAACATCGATCAGCTGCCTCCTGCACACCCCCTATCGGGGATGTGCCTGCAACAAATGTACATGCCCTTGACCAGAATCGAACTTGGGACCTTTCAGTCCGCAGACCAACTTCCTATTCACTGAGCCAAATTGGTTTCGGCTGTCTTTTTTAATATGAAAGGAAAGGAGGGCAGATTGAGGACATACTATTAGGAAGCTAGTTGAGAGACTAAGAGAGTGGTTTTTAGGTCTTAACTATAAGAAAAAGATAAGTACAAACAATTTACATATTATATAACTAATATGGATAATTAAAACCTGATGGAAATATATAAGAAATTTTGGTGTGAGTCATTTTGTTAGTCATACTAGTTAATGAAAGAGTCATATCAGAAATGCTCAGCTTCTGTGGGTTTTTTTTTTTTTTGACAGTTTCTTTGCCTCCTAAGAACACTTTTATTTTGGGTTTTGTCTATGTTTTGCTTCCTGGAAAGTCTGACTCCACTTTTTAGGAAATCAAGTTACATCTCTGTAGTACTTCTTCATATGGACCCCAGCTTTCTTAAAGTATTCACATAAAACATCATACAAAGTGACCAATGAATTGCTTCAAATCATAATTTTAAACTAGATGTTCAGGACACTTACATTTTAGTGAGACTTTTTTTAAAGTGTATTTTTATTAATTTCGGAGAGGAAGGAAGAGGGAGAGATATAAACGTCAATGATGAGAGAGAATCATTAATAAGCTGCCTCCTGCATGCCCCATACTAGAGATTGAGCCTGCAACCTGGGCATGTGCTCTGACCGGGAATTGAGCCATGACCTCCTGGTTCATAGACCCATGCTCAACCACTTGAGCCATGCTGGCTGGGCTTCAGTGAGTCTTTGTGTTGGTATTTTTAGCCCCCACATCTTTTTGTCTCCAGCATCCACTTTAATAACTCTTATGGGTTAAGGCACTCTATTTTTAATATCTGTAGTTCTTTTCATTCTCAGAAACTAGGTCATCAGGGTTTTGTCATTGTTAATGAAAGGGTATTATACACCTTTTTAAGGACAAACTTGGACTGAATGAAGCTAAAACATCTTAGAAATTGTTGCTCTGCTTTAAATACTCATAGGATATACTTTTGCATATTTTAAACTCATTCCATTTGCCAGTATAATAATATTATTTATGAGAACTTTGGCTATTCTATTGTGCTTTTTAGAATTCACATGAATTATTAAAACTTTCTAGTAGGTCTTTTACTGACGGCCTCTGTGTGACTTCTCCTTTAAAAGGTATCTTCAAACTCTGGCTCGTGTGACTCAGTAGATTGGATTCGTTCAGTACTCCAAAAGGTGGCAGGTGCAATCCCAGCTTGGAGTGCATGTGGGAGGCAACCAATCTATGTTTCTCTTTCACATCAATGTTTCTCTCTCCATGTCTTTCTCTATAATCATTTAAAACAACAAAGTTGTTTCCATGATTTTCAGAAGTTAACATTTGGGTCTTCCTGGGGCTGGAAATTTTGTTTCAATAATGATAGAGCAGATTGGACATTTTTCAAAGTTAGGAGCAGTGGGATACAGAAGAAGAGAAAAATCAGACTAAATTTACATCATGCCTGTTTTATTGTGAAAAATAATCATAGCCTTATGTATTTTAATAGGGTGAGGGTAGTATGAGCATTTACTCTAGGGGTGAATTAAGGAGGGGAGGCATTGAAGAGACTATCTCCTAACATGACGTTTCAATTATTTTCAAATGTAGATAACAGAGTTGTTATTACTACAATTATTTTTTCCATAGTCTCATGTAACATTATTGGTATGTTCATCACATATCCAAAAATATTGACAATGTTTGTGTTATAAGTAACCTTCTGGGTCACTATCTTTTTGATCATGTTCTTCTCTGTTTTAAGTGTGGGCCACAGATTTATAACAGTGTTGATGTATTTATATCACTTTTAGAACTCTGTTGGTTTTAATTTTAAACAAAAGAAAATACACTGATTTTTTTTTTCTTTACTCTTATAGCATTTTTATTACCAGTAATTATACATTCTTCCTGAATAATTTCAGAATGTTTTGGGATGGTATTAATAGTATTATTTTTTTTGATTAAGAGTATACACTTTCTAAAAAATTTTATTTTTATTGTTGACACAAATGTCTCCATTCCCCCCTACACCCTTTTGTTCATATCCACCCAACCAAGAGCATAAACTCTTAAACAAGACTAAGTAGGTTCATTTCTCAACTTTACCACTTAATAGTTATGTGATCTAAAGCAAATTATTTTTTAATATAATTCTTGACACAGTTTTCTTATCTGTAAAACAGGGATTATAAAATTATCTACTTTACAGACATGTGTTGAGGATTAAATCATTTTGTAGAGAACAATGCTTACAAATACTACATACTGAATAAATAATAGTTATTATTAAATATTAGTTTATTTATTCAATAAAATAGTATATTCAGACTCTAAAAATTTAATAATTATAACTTCAGAAAAATTTCTATGTAGCAAGTTATTTTTAGGCTGGAGTTTGTACTCCTCTCTCTCACAGATACAGCTTTTTCAAATTGTAATAGAACAGTGTTTTTAAATTGTAATGTGCGTACAGATTACTTGGCGATCTTATTAATGTGTAGATTCTTACGCAGAGGTTTTGGAAGGGTCCTGAGATCCTGCCTTCTAACAAGCTTTCCAGAAAATCTGGGTATAGCTAGTTCTTACCATACCTTGAGTAGTAAAGTTATGGAATGTTCCATCAAGTGGTTATCAACCCTTCTTTCAGTACATTATAACACTTTTAGATATTTTTTGTTTTTGTTTTTAAATTACACCTATGCTCTATCTGAGACCAGTTAAATCAGATCTCTGTCATTAATGTTCTGGGCATCACCATCATCATCATTATTATTTTTATAAAAAATATTCTAGGTCATTCTTATGTGTACACAGCATGAAGAACTCTGCTTTGAAGGAGAGTCAGTAAGCTCAGAGGCTCCATTTTATATTTATTTACCTTCTATCATTTTAAACACATGTAAGAATGATGAAGCTGAGCTGGTCAGAACTCTTAAACTGGCTGGCAGTTATTTTGTTGCCTTGAAGTTTTCTTTTCACTAGACTAGACTAAAAAGTATGACTCCTGGAACCTTTCTTTATAGATTCTATTTCCTATTGCTTTCATCATTTTTGAGATCTTTGAATTTTCCCTAATTTCTCAATACTGTCCTAAAAGTAATTCACACTCAATATAAAACTGCTTTAACAAAACCGAACAATGGCAGAGGCAGAAGAATAAAGTTCCTTCTACTTTTCAAACCCTGATTTGTACTACTTTAGGGGGAAGCATTTGTTTTAGACTTTTTATTTGCCCTTTCGTTATGTTTTTGGGGCTAAAATATCCTTTCTACTATGGTATTTCTTTCAATATACAGTAGGTCCTCGAGCTACATTGGAGATCCATATCCATCCCCAGGTCACTCGATATAACGCGATTTTCGCTGTAAGTTGGAACCCACCTACATAAGCACCTACGTCACTCACATGGAGCACATACACAGTAGTAATGAAGTGAAACAGTAAAATAAATTTAAAAGAAAGATAAAAATTCCTGACCTTTACTTGTGGTGAATAAATAATAAAAAAAATAAAGCACATATGTACATATGTTGAATGATGGAACTTTTTTTATTTTTATAAATAAATGGGAGATGGGGAGGTAACCGCGAAATGTCGTATGTTGAACTGTAACTGGAGGATTGCCTGTATTACTTTCTTAGATTGTGTTCCCTCTTTCTTCTTTCCCAACTGTACTTCTTGCATTTGTTTTCACATCTTGCACCTATTTTGAGGGAGTGGCAGTAAATATATATATTTTTTTCATGGACTGTCATGTTTTAGAAAAACAGTTTCCCAGAGGGATCAAGTTCATGCTGAATTTTATTCCATCTAGCCATGCTGTATCAGTAAGACTCTGGATAGGGGAACAATCCACACTAGGTACACTAACAAAATTTAGACTAGGCAATGGGTTTCATAGGTGTTGGAGGGTAAAAAAGCAAAAGAGGAACACTGGAGTAACACAGACAACAGTTATAGAAAGCAGCAACAACCTGTAGGGCTGGGGGATCAAAGAAGAGGTTGGAGTAGATTTGGAGGAGGTTACTGCCTAGATGTTGCTGATACTTCTGTGAGTGTCAGAGAACACTGGTGGCTGTCACCAACAGCTGTCACTGGGATTGAGGGCTTATGCTATAGCTATACTGACTGGGAAAAGCAAGCTTCTCTTTCTATGATAGTACCCTTATTGGTAGTATGAGAAAGCTATTGATAGTTGGCAAAGGAGAAAAATGGTTTCTAGACTTTTAATTTTAGCATTACTGACCTGTGTATTTTGGGTGAATTTGGAGCTGAGAGATAGTAGTTGAATAACCAGCACTTACAGCCTTCTTCTCTCTGCTTACAAGATGGTATAGGCTTTTGTCTTGTTTTGTTTGTGGGTTTTTTTGTTTTGTTTGTTTTTTGGTCTCTTTCTCAGCCACTGGGACCCCACATGCTCTTAGTGTCTAGCATTTGGAATGAGAGGAATTATTATTATTTTTAAATTAACTTGTTTAGTTAATGTGATCTGGGAGCATGAGACAGAACCACTTGCTCTAAGGCAACTCTGTCAGCATTTCTTAGGACCTGAGATTTAATCATTAGATGCTCATTTCTCTGGGTCTTGAGAAGTTTCTGTGTTTTAAGATACTTTATTTATTTATTTATTTAATTTTTTTAAAAAGACAGAAAAAATTGTGGCAGGAATAATGATGTTATAAATCAGAGGTTAAAGATAGGTTGGTTTTTAGTCAGATATGAGCCTGCAGTGGGAACTATTCTTTGAACAGAATATTATACCTTCTCTCTCATTCTAATATTCTTCTTCCTAAAGAGCTCCTCAAATTTTAATATGTATATGAGTTATTTGGGGATCTTGTTAAAATTCGGATTCTGATTAAATATTTCTCTGGATAAGGCCAGAGATTCCGTATTTCTAACAAGCTCTCAGGGTAGTCTGAAGTTATTGGTCTCTAGACCAAACTTTTCTTCTCCCTTTCCTGCTTTGAGAACCACTGGTCTGGCTTGGAATCACTGTTGGACCTGGGTTTGAGTGGTTGATTGGTGAGTGATCATAAAGTAAGAGTTTCTTATAAGTCCTCCTAACCTTCTAGAAATATTTTGATAAATCTCAGTAGAGGTGTTAATAGTTGTTTCTTTTCAGGTGGGAACAGTCCAGCATATGCCTCTGAATAAGTTGACTTTTCTTACATAATTATGATACTGTCCTAGATACAGAGTGTCAGTAATTGTGTATATGTTTAAGGGAAACTGACTAATAGAAGATAGGATAGAAGGACAATGAGCAAATCCATGCATAAGACTTGTCTTGATTAAAAGGACTATCTGTGGATTTCACAAATTGCATTTGGTTTGAATTTCATTTTACAGTTGACCTTTGAACAATGTGGGAGTTTGGATTGCCTAATCCTCCATGCAGTCAGAAATCTGCTTATAACTTTTTACTCCTCAAAACTTTAGCTACTGTTGACTGGAAGCCTATTGATAGCATAACCAGTTAATTAACACATATTTTATACCTTGTGTGTATTATATATTTTATTCTTACAATAAAGTAATCTTGAGAAAAGAAAATGTTATTAAAATTGCAAGGAAGAGAATATACATTTTTAGTATTTATTGAATAAATAATGCATATAATTAGACACGTGAAATTTAAACCCATGAAGTTAAAACTGTAATTGTTATTTCCCTTCTTTGACACTTTCATATACTTAAACTTGTTTTCAAAATATAGCATCTTGTCTTGAGCCAAATAAATGGTAATCTATCCTAATAGAACTTTGAATGTAGCTCAAATTTATGAAGTTGTTCATTTCTTTTTTGCATTTGCAGTTTACTATACCAAGGCATATCTGATTCCATGAATAAAATGTTAATCCCTTTTTCAGTTGCCATTCCTTAAGATCCTGTCTCTGACCCCTCCCTCCACCACTACTGGGTCTTTCTTTTTGTGTTTATAGATAGATTTTCAAAGGTTCTAGGCACTTTTCTTTTTTTGTATTGACGCTTTATATGACTGTTATCCTTAAAATTTTAATTCAGGCAATGGATTATTATTCAGGCTAGCCCTGACTGGTTTGGCTCAGTGGATAGAGCATTGGCCTGCGGACTGAAAGGTCCCAGGTTTGATTCCGATAAGGGCATGTGCCTTGGTTGTGGGCATATCCCCAGTAGAGGGTGTGCAGGTAGGAGGCAGTTGATTGTGTTTCTCTCTCATTGGTGTTTCTAACTCGCTGTTCTTCTCTGTAAAAAATCAATAAAATATATTTTTTAAAAATAATTCAAGCTATAAATAGAGCAATATTGTTCTCTTTGTCAGCTGAGGTGAAAGAGTTAAAATGAAAGTTAAGGATTTGGGAGACTCCTACAAAAAAGAAGGGTGAGAAAGAAAGCTCAATTTTAGGATCCTAAACAAAGCATTTTGATTGGCATATAGAGACCCTTGCATGCACATAAATGTCCATATTTGAATATTTATAGAAGGTAATCTGTCAAAATTACTGTTATTTTAATTCGCTAAGCTTGGCTGATTGCTGCAGTTATATGTTAGTTGAATTCTAGATGAGGAACTGTAAATATGATTTGGTGTGGAACATGCTTTTTGTCCTTGAAGCTGATTGGGATATTTCTGTCCTAGACCCTGTCCCCACCCTTTAAAAAAAGGTACAGTGGGATCTTTTTGTATTACCTGATTCATAAGTGTATGTGTGGGTAATAATGGTAAATATTAAAGAAAACTTTTAAAATTAAAAATAACCTGTTGATATTGAGTGATCAAGAATTGTTTAAATAGAGTTAATTATTTGTCCTGTCTTTGTTTCAAAGGAGTTAATCCTGGAGATTTCAAACCTGGGGACAAGTATTTTAATATTTCATTTGAATGGCCTTATCAGGTTTTATAAGAGATACATAGTACTAGAGGCCCGGTGCACAAAATTTGTGCATAGGAGGGTGGATGTCCCTCAGCCTGGCCTGTGCACTCTTGCAGTCTGAGACCCCTTGGGGGACATCTCTCTAGCAATCCAGGATCCCTTGCTCCTTACTGCCTCCTGCTCGCTCCTTACTGTTCAGTTCACTGCTTCTTAGCAGCAGCCTTCTTACCACTCGGCTCACTGCTCCTTAGCACTACTGTGGAGGGAGGAGAGGCTCTCATCACCACTGCTGCACTCCCCAGCTGTGAGCCCGGCTTCTGGCTGAGCCGCCATTCCCCCTGTGGAGTGCACTGAACACCAGGGGGCAGTTCCTGTGTTGAATGCCTGGACAGTGTGTATCAAAGCAACTGGTAGTTCCAGTGCTGTAATGGTTGTTTAGGCTTTTATTAATAGACTAGTGGCCCAGTGCACGAAATTTGTGCACAGGGGGGGGGGGGACGTGTCCCTTAGCCCAGCCTACTCACTTTTCAATCTGGGACCCCTTGGGGGGATGTCTGACTGCTGGTCTAAACCGTCAGTCAGATATCCCTTTCTCAATCGGGGACTGCTGGCTCCTAACCGCTCACCTGCCTGCCTGCCTGATTGCCCTGAACCATTCTGCCTGCCAGCCTGCTCACCCCCAACTGCCCCCCCCCATCTGCCGGCCTGCTCTCCCCCAATTGTCCCCCCACCTGCCGGCCTGCTCTCTCCTAACTGCCCATTCCTCCTAGCCTGAGTGCCCCTCACTGCCTCTGTCTCGGCCCTGCCACCATGGCTTTGTCTGGAAGGACATCTTGAAGGTCTTCGGGTCTAATTAGCATATTACCCTTTTATTGGTATAGATGTTTCATGTTAATAACAAAGAAAATATGTAAGTATAGATAATTAATATTATCCTTTTCTTTTGTTTCATTTTGAACAGTTGATTATTTCAATGACCCAGATCAAGCAATAATATCTTTCTTTGGAAATATCATGTGGTTTTGTCAGCTTCTTATGTTCTAAGAGAAGAAAGGTAAGCCATTTTTCACAGTTAATATTGAAGTAACTTTGTTAATAAATCAAAATGTTCTCTTTTTAAAAGGTAAAAATCCCTTTTCTCTTTAGAAAACACTGTATTGTTTATTAATGCTCTATCACTTTCTCAAAAGATTCAACTGAGACTACATTATTTCAGCTCTGGAAATTGTACACTGACTTGTTAAACATTATGACTTTTTTTGGAGCAGGACTACATTCTGTGCTCTATTTGCTAGACTTCCTTGTCTCTTTTACATAGCCATTTTCCCCTGAATAGTTTGTTTTTGCATATGTAACCACCAACATGATTAAGAAAGACTTTTTTAGTTTTTGCTTTTGATGTTTTTTCTTTATCTCTTGTGAACTGACATAATTGGATTCATTTGTTAGTTATTACTTTGCTAGAAACTATGCCAAATACTAAGTCCCAGGTTTACTTAGATATTGACTTTGTTTTGGGGTTTTAGGAATATATTTAGCAGATTAAGAGTGAAACTTTTCTTTTAGAGCATTATTTTCTATCATAAGCATCCATTTTCCTTTTATATGACATCTGTTCTTTTTGGTAGATTAATCTGTTTTTTTCTAAGAGCTTTAATATAATCTCACTTGTTACTGTGATCCCTTTTCCCATTTCTTTTTGTGACCATCCCCAAATCATCTCCCAGGGATCTCACTCTAATTCCTCATTATCTTTGTTGTCCAAGTCTATAGAGCAAGATTATTAATAATTTTTTAGGATGTTACCCTATCTCCTAATTTTGTAATGGTTCACCATCTGTTCACTGTATAAAGGGCTCAAAAATATCTGTTGTACCTAATGCATTATAGATGTGGAAATAATAAAATAAAATTTGCAAATGTGTAAAGTGAATTAATGCTAATATTAATTCCTTTGGGTTTAGCCATTTTCAAATTCTTGTAATGTTTGAAGGCATATTTTGCAACATTCTTTAAATTCCTTAAGGTGAATTAGATGTATTCATCTTATTTAACCAGCATGCTTTTGGTTAAGTAAGTTAAAATTCAGTTGAATAGCCGAAACCGGTTTGTCTCAGTGGTAGAGCGTCAGTCTGCGGACTGAAAGGTCCCAGGTTTGATTCCGGTCAAGGGCATGTACGTTGGTTGCAGGCACATCCCCTGTAGGGGGTGTGCAGGAGGCAGCTGATCGCTGTTTCTCTCTCATCGACGTTTCTAGCTCTCTATCTCTCTCCCTTTCTCTCTGTAAAAAATCAATAAAATATATTTAAAAAATTCAGTTGAATAAAATTTAAGTTAGTAACATAAAAAGCTATGAGTTGGCATTGGCTGGTGGCTCAGTTGGTTGGAGTACCATCCCATGCACAAAAAAGATTGGGGGTTCAGTTTCTGGTCACATACCTAGGTTGCAGGTTTGATCCCATTTGTGGCATGTTTGGGAGGCACTGATCAATGTTTCTCTCTCTTTCTCTCTCTCTCTCTTTTTTTTTTGTGTGTGTTTTTTTAATGTCATGGACTGTAACCCACAGAAACACTTTCTTAGAGTCCTCGTGTCCTTGCCCACTCACTTCCCTTGCACAGCTTCTGGGCCTCTCTCTTAAAAAATGCAGATTTGGACAGCTTTCATCAACCTAGTTTGAGCGTTTCTTTGTGTACCTTCCCCTCAATTCTGCTTCACGAGAGTCCCCCAAGAAGGACTCTGCTGGGAGGACAGTGGGAAAGGGAGAAATTGAGTAGGGGACAGCAGAACCTTCTTTAGCTCTTAGGGCCAGGGGAAGGGCTAAGAATACCCCGACAGCAGCAATTTTGCTTTGTTAAACTTAATATTTTTTTTTATAATGAAGTTAGATAACCTTGAGTATCTGAGCATTTGCCCAGACCCATTAGGATAGTCATTTCAACCAGCAATAACTCTGAGTGGTACTCTGTATTTGACCCTACACACATAGCTCAGTGAGTCTTGCTGTTTTCAAGGGAAGTACAATTAACTCAACTACAGTCATCTCTGGTTTAACCAAAGAAGAAAGGGAAGCAATTAATGTGGTATGAAGCAGACCCTCTCTTTGTATGCACCAACCTTGCATTGCTCACCACTTGAATGAGAACACTGATCTTCCAGAGAAGGGGATGGGCGGCAGGACATCTAGGGGGAAGATGAGAGCGAAGTGTTTGTATTGCCCCCTCTTTGTTGTGGAGGTGGTAGGCATTAGTGACACAGGCAACCCAGTGGTAAATCTGCTGGGGCATGCAGGGAAGGATAGGCAGTTGTTCCAGGCTGGACTTAATTAATTGTTTATATCTTGCTTGAGTCATTGAGAGTCTGTGTTCTAGTGTTCAGCTTCGCATGATTCAAATTGCTATTCTGACTGTCCCTCTTAGGATGACCTTGCTTTGGAAGATTAATCCAGTCTCTCAGGAGGCAGGCCAGTGGACTAATTTCAGGGAATAACAGAGAAAGTCTATTTGGAATACCAAAGCAAGATGCTAGTACTACATATTTCCTTCAGTTTCACACGCTTCCTCTGGTCCCTGCTGCCTTCCTCGTCTGGCAGAAGTAGGACTTTGGCAAAGCTTATTTAGCAAGACTTTAACCATCTTTACAGCTCTGGAACCTTGGTAGCCGCAGGCCTCTGTTACTGGAACAGTCTTGCTGGCCGTCCTCTGGAAGGATGTCTCTTTCCTCAAACACCCTTTTCCGTTTCAGCTGTACTTTTTCTGGGCACCAGCCTTTGGGATCCGTATCTCCTGGAACACAGATGTCCATAGCAGAAGCCACGTTATGGGTCACTGGGCCACCTGCAATGGCAGCATCTCTCTCTCTTTCTCTCTAAAATCAATAAACATATCCTCTGGTAGGATTAAAATAACATTTTTATTTTTAAAATATACTTTATTGATTTTTTACAGAGAGGAAGGGAGAGGGATAGAAAGTTAGAAACATCAATGAGAGAGAAACATTGGTCAGCTGCCTCCTGCACACCTCCCACTGGGGATGTGCCCTTAATCAAGGTTCGTGCCCTTGACCGGAATCGAACCTGGTACCTTTCAGTTCACAGGCCGACTATCCACTGAGCCAAACCGGTTTTGGCGAAAATAAAAACATTTTAAAAAAGTAATCATCTGTTTTATAAAAATATTTTTGACATTGCAAAAATATTTTAGCTGTATTTTTTGCTACAAGAACAGATAGCACTCTACAGTGGGTGAAGATTTCCTAAGGATATTAAATTTGACATAGGTTTATTCCACAATGATAGCAAATGTTGGGAATTTGGCACCCAAATGTCAAATTTCACATACAAATTTTCTCTTTCTACTGATTTTCCTCCAGAGGAAGAATCTTAAATTTTGAATTATTTAAAAGGGATTATAATGCTACTAGAGGCCTGGTGCATGAAATTCTTGCATTCAGGGGTGGGGGAGGATCCCTCAGCCTAGCCCTCTTACAGTCTGGGAGCCCTCAGAGGGATGTCTGACTGCCACAGAGGTGGGGGAAGCTTCCAACACCGCTGCTGCACTCGCCAGCTGTGAGCCCAGCTTCTGGCTGAGCAGCACTCCTCCTTTGGGAGCAAACTTATCACCTAGGGCAGCTCCTGCGTGCATGTCTGACCCTTGGTGGTCAGTGCGCATCATAATGACTGGTGTCTTACAGCCGGTTATTCCCCTGTTCAGTTGATTTGCATATTAGGGTTTATTATGTAGAAAAGGCAGAAGCCGGTTTGGCTCAGTGGTAGAGCGTCGGTCTGCAGACTGAAAGGTCCCAGGTTCGATTCCGGCCAAGGGCATGTACATTGGTTGCGGGCACATCCCCAGTACAGGGTGTGCAAGAGGCAGCTGGTCGATGTTTCTCTCTCATCGATGTTTCTAGCTCTCTATCTCTCTCCCTTCCTCTCTGAAAGAAAATCAATAAAATATATTTTTTAAAAAATAGGAAAAGTTCATAAAAAAATAATTATGTAGAAAAGGATAGCCAAATCAAAACTATTTACTGCATTAAGCCCACTTTCAATTTGGCCTGATTATTTGCATAAATATAACAAGAACAATAATTGATCACATAGGCTTTCTTAAATCTGCTTTGCTGGAATACAGTAAAAAATCTCCAGATTGAGCTTTAATTAGCACCTCAGAGCAAAGAAGTTGCCACATAGTTGCCATCAGGCTTTTTCTGCAATACCTATAGATTAAGGGTGAATTTCTCAAGTTCGAGGTCCCCCAAAAGTCTTGAGGTTCTTTCTTTGCCATCTCCCAGGAAAGCAACCTTTATTTCTTACTTGGAAAGACTGCCATGAACCATGCATTCCTAAAGCTTTCTGATGACATCCAAAAGTCCAGGCATGTCTCTCTCAAACATGCCATTCCAGTCAAGTCTTGGTTATTAAAACCACAATTGGAAATTGGTTTTATGTGTCCTATTATGAAGAAAACAAATTCTCATTGGATTCATGCAAACAAATATACTGCTATGAAAATAATAAAACATTAATATTGCTTATGAGGGTATAATTTACCAAATTGCTCTAGAGAAAAAAATAAGCTTCCTTATTTAGAAAAAAAAAGGTTTAAAAATAAGCAACGTTTTGAACAAAGTCATAAAAATATTAATTATTCTTAGTTCATTCAGTCCCATATAATCATTTTTTGTTTATTCTAATTATTTGCAGTAATTTCTTGATTCCAGTTATTTCTTAGAGTTTCATACATCTTTGTCTACTTTGAAGATATGATCTGCTTAGAAATTTGTACTTTTAGAGTAAGTCAGAGTCCTTTTCATGGATCTTTCTAAGGATATAACATATTTGCAAATGAATCAGAATAAAATAATGACTGTTCGTAAATGGCAGAACTTAAAATGACATGGTTATAGGTTTGATTATAATGCAATTGAAAAGAGTCTTTCCCCCCCCCCCCCTTGTAAGATATAACATTCCAAGATAACAATTTTTTGGTGAATAATAAGTACTATGAAATGACATACAAAAACACAAAGCCCACATTTTTAGATTCAACACACAATTTCAGTGTATAAAGAACAAATAATATGTGAGATTTTATGATATTGTACATGGATCATATAGGTGTACATTGAACATTGGAAACGATTCATAAATACCCCAATGTGTGAGCCACAAATATCACTGCCTAATATTCCCACAGGGAATGGTTACTCTTGGCTTGCCCAGTGTCACTCTCAGGACAGCTGATTATCCCTGCGAGTTTTGACTTTGAACTTGTCTCTGAATCTTTGCAACTTTCTCCGTAGGGCAGGCTGAAATCTCTGGAACATCCATTTTAATAGAATTAAATGTATACAAATAGAACATAGTTATTATTCTTTTTGGCAAAGCTTCCTATATAATTTCAAGCATATCAAAATAGGCCTCATTAGTTTAAAAATTCTCTTTTGCAAGAAGAAAGAACAAATCCTTGAGGTATTCCATGGGCCCATTGAAATAATTCAAAGCCATTTATTGGTTTCAAAAAAGTCTCTTAAAATTCAAATTTTGGAAGCCTGACAAATAAATCATAGCAAGAATATATATTGTTCCATAACATTCCTTTGGTGGAAGGGAACAGGTGCTGATTTTTAAAATAGACAACTGATTAGATATTCCTTTGTACAGAAGCTTACTCCTAAGGAGAAGACAATTAGTTGGGTGTGGTTAAGAAGAGATAAAGTGGCCTCCAGTACCCACAAGGGCCTTACTGGCTTCCTCTTTTATGATAATTTCAACTTCTCCCAAAGTATTAGTAAGTAGAATGGAAAACATATTAATTGTAATAGATTAGAATTACTAGCACTATATTCTCTGAAAGTTAAATTCCTTTGCAAACACATCAGGGTCCCAGAGAAAGGACAATACATAATAGCTGTTTCTCCTCTGCCTGAAACCAGTTTTTCTGGCTTTCTAATCTGTGCTCCTCCTGGGAGCACAGATTTTGCAATTAAGATAAGCTTCCCATTCATTCATTTTAATTTTAGAGATGACATTTTCTAATTTTACTTGCAAAAATTGATTTAGCTACATTTTGGACATCTTAAGTTGATATCGCTTCTAGTTAAATCTTCCCATATCTGTAAGTACTTTCAAGTAAAGACTTCCTTAATTGTATATCTGCAGAAGTATTAATGGGGGCAAGGGTCTGGAAGTTTCCAAGCTTGGAGGCACAATTTCCCATGTTGATTTTAGTTTTATTTTGAGATCTGTAGAGTCCGAACAGATTTCTTTGAATATTAGGTAGTGGGTTGAAAGTGTGCTGTTTGTGGGTTGAGCTCCAAAGGGTTGTCACTTTCTGAGTCATTTCAAACTCCCTTACAGGTCTTGGTTTCTCCACCTGGCTGTCTAATATAGCTATGAGGGCTCTGAGTGCTAGGTAACCAACCTTTATCTGCGCATCTCAGGATGAGTCAATTATTTAATTATAGTTGAATTGGAATTCCCTATGGGGCTCCTACATGTCATGAGGTATATCCTCTGATACCTTCAAAGAGATTCTTAGTTACCTATAAATACCCTGGATTTGAGCTGGTGGGAGGAATTGCCCCTTATCTTCAGAGCCAAATGAGTACAGATTCTCATTTATGCAGTAAAAGGTTTTGTTCAGATCCTCAGAAAGCAATGCTAATTGAAAAGCCAAAGTAAAAAACCAGCTAGCAATTTTTTTATTCTTTCCTTAGTTATCTGAATCCTTATCTATAGTGTAGGTTCTCTC
The DNA here is from genome assembly GCF_014108245.1 of Pipistrellus kuhlii. Taxonomy (NCBI): domain Eukaryota; kingdom Metazoa; phylum Chordata; class Mammalia; order Chiroptera; family Vespertilionidae; genus Pipistrellus; species Pipistrellus kuhlii. Next base: position 18,652,000 of record NW_023425404.1, on the reverse strand, counting down.
AACTCTTAATCTTTAGTCCAGCTTGAGGATTAAAAAAAAAAAAAAACCAGCTCAAAGAAAGTCAGCCTGATGTCATCTCCAGACATACTACTAAAGAAGGAAGAAAAGGGCCCTAACCAATTTGGCTCAGTGGATAGAGCATCATCAGCCTGCAGACTGAAAGGTCCCAGATTTGATTCAGGTCAAGGGCATGTACCTTGGTTGCGGGCACATCCCCAGTAGGGGGTGTGCAAGAGGCAGCTGATCGATGTTTCTCTCTCCTCTATGTTTCTAACTCTCTTTCCCTCTCCCTTCCTCTCTGTAAAAAATCAATAAAATATATATTTTTTTAAAAAAAGAAGGAAGAAAAGGGAAGAAAAGATTGTCCTTCCAGTCAAAAGGCAACACGACCTTTCTCTCTTCATTGGAACTAGTAACTTGATGGGGAAAACCTCGGGGAAAGCTTCAGGGAGGGCTTGGTGTGATTTTCAGTGCTCTTGGGCACATGGAACTTGTCTTGCAGTCAGTAAAGTTCCTAGTGCAAGCTTCCCTGATGCGTGATAGACTTATTCTGTCATGGGAATTTTCAAGTGATGACTGCCCTAATGACTCTTAAATGCTCATCCTTTGCCACACTGTGTGGCAGTTTGGAGAGAGAGAGAGAGAGAGAGAGAGAGAGAGAGAGAGAGAGAGAGAGAGAGAGGAGGGAAGGAGGGAAGAAGGGAGGGAGGGAGGGAGGGAGGGAGGGAGGGAGGGAGAGAGAGAGAGGGAGAGGGGGAGAGGGGGAGGGGGAGGGGGAGAGGGAGAGGGAGAGAGAGAGAGAGAGAGAGAGAGAATGAGAATGAATTCCAAACCTGATGAAAAGATGCAAGGAGGATGAAAACACAAAGACGTCTTTCAAGCCAAGGTGCGAGGACAATTTTCTTACCAGTGGTGTCTTACCAAAGATGTCATTAGTGATGATGACTTTGAAATGGTTTTACCTGCAAAGTTGAACATTGTGGAGGGTCCTTGGAGCTTAGGAGAGGGAAAGGCAATGTTAATGTGTCTGCACCAAGAGAGGGGTGTAGAAGAGGGTTAAAGGCAAGCACAGACACACTCCTGGGTCACCATCTGGAGGTCCTGTCTTATGTACCAGAAAATGTTATCTGAAACAGGATCTGGTCCTTATTAGGTCTGCCTATGGCCACTGATAGTGTATGGGTACTTGACTTTGAGCGGGAAAGATTTCACAAAACAAGTCCAGGTGATATTTAAGAGGACATTATTAAGGCTAGGGACAGTGAAACAAGGAAGGACTTAGGATAGAAGAAGAAACAGGGAAGGACTAGGTGGGGAAATGAGCCTAGGCAGGGCTGCTTTTCACTAAGAAGTCAGAGAAAAGGGGGGCCTTTGGGGATAGGGTCATGGGGTAAGACTGGATCGAGCTGCCTCTGCTATAATGGTTGCAAGTCTCCTGGGGACCCTTAGAGCATAGGAGAAAGACAGCAAAGATATAAGACCTGGCATGCTACAATAAGAGCGATCCGTGGGTTACTAAAGCTGCACAAAGTGATAGCCAAAGTAACAGGGGAGAGCCTAGAGTGTTGTTGGCAAATGGATTTCTGCTACCTCCCTGAGTAGGGGGTTTAAGCTATCTGCTCGCTGGTTGGTGAGTAGTGTAAACCATCCTCTCTTAAGTGTCTCTGGTTTAGGGAAGATAGGGTTCGATTCTGGGCAAGGGCATGTAGCTTGGTTGCGGGCACATCCCCAGTGGGGGGTGTGCAAGAGGCAGCTGATTCTTTCTCATCTATGTTTCTAACTCTCTATCCCTCTCTCTTTATCTCTGTGAAAAATTAATAAAATATATTAATAAAACAAACAAACAAAAAAAGATTTAAGTAGTGAGATAAAAAATCTATCAATGTGAAATCCCAGAGTTTCTGTTTTGTCTTTACTATGACTAGCTATACAAACCTTAATTACTTCTTACCTCAGTTTCCTCATCCTGAAAGTGTACATAGTGCCTAGCTTACAAAGCAAAGATAAGAATTGAGTGTGTGCAAGTACCTACCTCATAATTAGCATGCAGTAAGTGTTGCTTCTTTCCCCCCTTCCTTTTGGCATCAGTAATATCTGGATTTCAGTCCTTGAATTCACTTGTTACAAGTTGTAGGAGCAAATTATTTACTCTCTCTGAAAGTCATTTGCCTTTAAACATATGGCCATCAATATCCTTTTTATACAGTTGTGGTTGGAATTTAGTTCCTAGTATAGTCTAGGAAGTTTTTGTTGAATCTGAATTTGAATGTTAAACTTCTAAAAAGCTATATAAGTATGCGAGTTTTGCTGGAAGATGATTTGGATACCAAATCCACAATATATATTTTTAGGAATATATAGTAGGAGAAATATAAATAAGGAAAAGTAAATCGATCACTCTCCCCACCTTTTTTTTTTTTTTTTTTTTTTAATGGAGGATTCTATAGTAGGTTACTTAATTTTACTTAATGTAATTTGTTGGAAAAGTAGGGAAGTTATGGATCCAGGGATTTGTTTTACTTGAAATAGCTACCTCTAGATGCATAGGGCACTAAGGAAGTCAAACTCTTGAATATACCTCTTTGTTTTTATTATTTTTATTTTAGGTGGTTTTTGTTTTTAAATGAGAAACTTTAGTATACAAAAATGATTTTTGGGGCAGATCTTGGAAAATTCATCAGTACTGTAAATTTTCTAGTTAGGTAATTGCCAGAGAAAGAACTAATACATCAGTATTAAAGTTTAGTTTGATAAATTAAGGTCAAGACTCAAGAATGAATCATGTTAAATGACTTATGAATTAAATCAATATCAGTATTGAATTTAACTGTGTGTTAAATCAATATAATTTCTTTCACATAATTATAGAATTAAAATTGAAGTCTGTGGTATATTGTATTGAAGGTTTGGAGAGTGAAGGACTTAGGGCATTTGTAATTTTAAGGATGTTATAATTCCATGAATTTTAGTTAGATTTGTTTGAATCTGAATCATTTTCATTAATAGCAAAATACCACTGCCTTCATATTTTGTAGAAGTTGAGTCAGCTCTTGTGTTTATTCAGATAAATGTAGATTTTAACTTATTTTTATGTATTTCCCAAAGCTTAGGAAATAAGTGGGCATGCAGAGTATTAATCACTTTTAAGAATTCATTTTCTCTGACATGCTACAACTCTTTATTAGATGTTTATTACCCACCCTAAACATTTTCTCTTGCATAGTGAGATTTTTCTCATTAATCTTCTAGTTTGCTACTCATATAGACTATTCTTTCCTTTTTTTTTTTTTTTTTTTTTTTTTTTTTTAAGGGAGTTATTAAGAATATAGGACTTTGGAATTAGATATACTTGGGCTCAATAAAAGCTTCTTAAAGTAGTTAACACGTGTTCAAGTTTTATCTAACTAATGAGGGGAATAATCAAGAAGATAAAAATTTGCTTCCAATAGTTTTTGAATATCAGAAGTTCATGTATTCAATTAGGAAAGGGATGCCTAAATAAAATTGCTAACATAGAAAGTTCCTGGGGCTGACCAACAGATCCTGAACGATGGATGAATAATTACTCTGACACACATTTCTGTGAGAGGCTAAGGGGCTTGTTGGCATAAGGAGCCTAAAAATTCCCTATTGCTTGCCTCTTTAGGCTTTTTATTGTAACAACAGCTTGAACTAAAATTAACCTGTAGATACAATCAGCAGGGTAAGTGTCATTGAGAAAGCACATGCATCTGTTGTGTCTTTTAAGGGAGGGCATGTCTAAGTAAACACCTGGGGGCTCAGACTTGTTTGAAAAAGTCAAGGCAGGGGTTAGGTGCCTTAAGCCAATTCCTGTCCTATGCCTCCCCACATAAAGTGGTTAACTTTTTAAAATTCAGGGAAGCACTATCACCTTTGGGGTTCATCCTCAGAAAACTTGGAATGTATTAGATATCATCATGGTCTTTATCATCATATTCATATTATCAACCTAGATTTCAGCATCAAGTGTATCTATCTCTTGGATTTTAGCATGTTTCGGAAGCTTGCCATATGCCTGCAGATTTACATCTTCATCTGTATTTTATTTTAAAATTATATCTGGCAGACCAACTAATACAATGTCTGAGATATTTATTCAAACCATTTTCTCAAAATTTTTTGATATGTCATAACTTTTTTTAAACCATCAAAACATACTGCTTCTAATCTTTCCCCCAACATTTCCATTACCCTAACATACTCTTACTAGTAGTTTGCTTTACACACCGAATCCTTTTTATTCAGATTTATTTTCATTCTTACCTTGCACCTGTTTTTACCTCCTTTACCTTTATTTGTAGGCCGGGCAATGCCTTGCAGTATCTCGGAATTCTTTTCTGTTGGCACACAAGACAAAGTGCCATGTGGTGTGAAGTGGAATTTGCATGGGTGGGAGAGTTTCATAGACTGAGATTTTCTGAGACATGCTCAACAATAGCAAATTTCTTTCCTTCCCTCTTCCCTTTCCATATGTGTTAATGCTTTTTTAAGGTTTTCTAGGTCAGGTCTAGAGTAACCTTTACTCTTGTGCTTTTTTAGTCTAGTTGCAAAGTAGACTTGTTTTCTTGTATCTTTACCGAACGCCCTATGGATTCAATGATGAGTCTTTATCTTGCTTGTGAGAACTTGAATGATTCTTGGCCCTGTGTAAACTCTAGAGATCACTCAGTTTTAGCTACTTGTTAATTTTTCTTTCCAATAAGTTGTTTTTACTCGACTTTATAGGTTTTCACCTATACACATGCAGATTGGTATTCAAGAGTCCTTCTCTCCTATCCTCCACCCCTCACTCCCACCCTGCCATAGGTATTGGTGCAGCTCTCTCACTTCAGGTACTTTTCTCCTCAAATAATTGTTAACTTTTCCTTTCCGTACAGTGATTTCTGTCTTTTCAACTAGCAATGCACTGAATTCTATCTGGGTTTCCTCTCCTACATACTGCAGTCCCAAAAATGCTTTCAGAAAGACACCCCAGGCAATTATAGAACTCATTTATTTTGTTTCCCTTTTTGTAGGAGTCAGTTTTGAGCTGCTTGTTGTCCAAGGCCAGATACATAGTTCATTTAGTTTTCTAGTTGTTATTGTAAGTTAGTTAATTTGAATCCTATTTCTTTCTCATCGGTGAAAGTAGAGATCTCTTAACACTTTAAAATTGAACAGTGTTATTCTTAGCAAGTGATACAATCTATCCATTTCAAATTGTGCTCAAATAATATTATTTGTAAAAATCCATTTTTAAATGCCTATATTAATCTTAATAACAATATTTCTGTTATTCTTTCACACATAGTTGTAAATAAAACCTGCTTTGGTCACTTTTCATCTGATATTAGTTAGAAGTTAGCTGATGCATTAAATTAATATTGGTGTAACTCTAATGATTTATAATAGCCTATTCTTTTTGGTACTTTTATGCCTCACTGAAGATTACTGGCTGTTTTATGGTACTTAAACAAACAAACAAACAAACAAACACCCACAAACCAACAGATTCAATATAACTGAAAAAACAACAAATCTTCTTAGGATAGAACATTTTATGAATAAAAATGTTTTATATTCCATCTTTTGAGGTGTAGCGAAAAAGGATAAGTTTAGTACTGTTATTATTTTAAAATTCTTCCAATTAGTTTAAAAATGTAATTGGAAGTAGAATGTAAACATATAAATTGGTGTGAGGTTAACTGAAAATTTCTCATTAAGATTGGAATTATGAAAAAAGGATGTGTTTGGTGAAGAACACACTGGCTTAATGTGTTTGAAGGTATTCATAGAAAAGCTAATGACTCATATATAGTTGACTTAATTGGTCACTGAGTTTTATTCTTTATCATTAGTGCTGTCAGTATTTTAATTACTATACTAGGTACAAGGTATCCTTTCAGATAGTCGTTGTGTGTCTGTGATGCTCTTGAAAGTGAGACTTGAAATTCTTAGAGGAATGTTTGAAAATAAGCCAGTAGTAGTATTGTGATTTATATGTTATGTGCTCAGGTTTAACAAAGGAATTTTTAGCTCTGGTATCAGAATTGTACATTATAAATCTTAAAAAAAGCACTGAAGAAATTATGGCCATAATTTACATCTCTCTTAAGGGATAAGGGTCAGGGTTGTAATTATAGGTGAGAGAACTATAAATGCATCAATTCTGACAGATAACAACAACAAAAAATCCAGTTTGATTCTATTACTTTTTATTATTTCTTTAAAAATGTTTCTGATACCTTTAAAAATTACTGTTTCCTGATATGCCTATTTATTGGTGTTTAAGCTTTACTTTTTTTGGATAGTATAAAATATCTAGATGTAAAATATATTTAAGATCTTTTATATACTAATGAATATTTACTTGTGAGAAAATTCAGACTGATAAATGACATTTACTAGATCTGTTTGTCAACGCTGCTTTTGTTTTTGGTCTGTTATTACTAACATTAACTGTTCTACCTGTCGTGTTGCCTTGATAAGCAATGTGGATGCACTACATTTCATTCTCCTAAATTGCTTACCATTGAAATTCATCATAGTGTGTATGTAACTTTGTCTCTGCAGAGTAGCAACTCCTTGGTGAGACAAATCATTTTGTGTTGATTCATTTGGAGTTTAGAACAACTCTCCATAGTTAAATAGATCTGGGCTGTGAATCTGGGCTCCTACTGGTTTTATGATCATAGGCAAGTTACTTAACCCTCAGCTGGTAGTATAGTTTAATAGTTAATTGAGTAGAGTCTTGAGCCAGTATGTGAGGATTTGAATCTTAACTCTGCTATTTTTAAAGGCTGTGTGACTTTGGGTGAGTTACTAACTTTTTAGCATCCTCTTTCTCCTCTGTACATTAGTGTTTATCTATAAAACACTGTGAGTAAAACTGACACATAATAAACAGTATTGTTTGCTATTATCTTTAATAAAATGAAGATAAAGGTAACATTATAGGGTTGTTATGATGCCTAAGTGAGTAAAATAAAGAAAACACTTTACTTTGCACAGGTACCTAGTACATGTTCAGTCGATGATACTACAATGGAATTGATGACAATTATGATGATGTAGACATATCTGTGGAATATCTGGGTCCTCACTTTTTAATGAATCCTATGACACCAAAATAATTGACTTGACACATCTAATTTAGTAGCTTTGGATAGACACGTTTAGATATCTGAGTAGAGAATTTTATATTTTAAAAAATATATATTTTAAAATAATTCTTTATTGTTGAATAAAGAATATGTCCCCCGTTTTATCCCACTGACCCCTGCTAGCACTCCACCGCCCCCCACCCTAGGCTCTCATCACCTCACTGTCCATGAGTTATGCAAATATGCATATAGAATCTGGTTGATTACCTCCCTCCCACTCACCCTCTCTGCCTTTCCTCCAAGATTCTGCACTTTGTTCCATGTTTCCAGGTCTCTGGATCCACTTTGTTCATCAGTTTATTTTGTCACTTTGATTCTACATATGAGTGACAGCATATGATACTTATCTCTCTCTGACTGACTTATTTCACTTAGCCTGATACTCTCCAGGTCCCTCCAAGCTGTCTCAAAGGGGAAGAGATGTTGCCTAACTTATGTTTTGGTTTTATTTGGATAATTTGGAATTCTAGACCTACAAAGACCACAGGTCATGTATTTCATTGTAATTTACCAAATGTGGTTCTTATGTAGTTTTTCTTTCTCCCCCATTGTAGATCTGTTCACTTTTTTCCATATATTTGTGACCATTTACACTTCGTAGATGAACACTTAGGTTGTTTTCTTGTCTTGGCCATTGTAAATAATGTTGCAATGAATACAAGGGTACTGGTATCTATTTTCAGATAGTAACTTTGTTTTCTTCAAATAAATGCCTAGAAATGGAGTTGCTGGATCATATGGTTGTTCTATTTCTAATTTTTTGAGGACCCTCCATACTGTTTTCTAGCTACATCAATTTATATTCCCACCAAGTGCACAAGTGCTCTCTATTCTCCACATCCTCTTTAACACTTGTTATCTATTGTCTTTTTCGTGATAGCCATGCTAAGAAGTGTGAGGTGATATCTCATTGTGATTTTTATGTTCATTTCATTAATGATTAGTGATGATGAGCAGCTTTATATGTACCTGTTAGCCATTGTATGTTGACTTCGGAAAAATGTCTAATCAGATCCTCTGCCTATTATATATTTATTTATCTATCTATTTATCTATTTATTTTTATTGTCTAAAGTTTTACATATGTCTCCTTTTTCTCTGCCTATTTAAAAAAATGGATTGTTTACTTTGTTCTTTTGAGTTGTATGAGTTCTTTACATATTTTAAATGTTAAATCCTTATAAGATATATGACTTGGGAAATATTATCTTTCACTCCATAGATGGCTTTTCATTTTTATGGTTTCCTTTGCTGCACAGGAGCACTTTTTAAAAACATGTTTTTATCGATTTCAGAGAGAGGAAAGGTGAGGGAGAGATAGAAATATCAATAATGAAAGAGAATCATTGATCGGCTGCCTCCTGCACACCCCCCTACTGGGCATGGAAACTGTATCCCAGGCATGTACCATGACCGGGAATGGAAATGTGACCTCCTGGTTCGTTGGTTGATGCTCAGTCACATTGCCACATAACTAGAGCCACAAGGGCTCAGTAGAAGTACTTTTTTGATGTAGTCTCACTTGTTTATTTTTGCTTTTGGTGTTAAATAAGAAAAAAAAATCATTGTTAAGACTGATATCAAGGAGTTTGTAATATCTACAGTACAAAATCTATGGAATTAAGGAAGTCTACTCATAACTTTTTTATTTACTAATAAATAATTGTAGCTTTCATAGTTGCTGGTCATCATCACTAAAACTTTACATACAAATTTAAGTTTCATACTAATTTATTTATTTAAAGTAGAAAAAACAAATAAAATAAGGTTAATAGTCTGATACAATGAAAATATAATCATATATATCTAAAAGCCTGAGCGACTGTCAGACTGTCTGACCGGTAGCCATGACATGCAATGATCAGTAGGGCGCAGACACTCACTGCAGGAGCTGCTGAGCTCTGGTAACTTGGCAGCTGCCTATTCTTGGGTGACGCACTAAGAACCAGAGAGGAGGGAGCCCGATTCTGGGGTGTGTCACCTGAGAACCACCCTCTCACAATCTGGGACCCCTCGGGGGATGTCAGAGAGTTGGTTTTGCCCCAATCCCTGCAGGCCAGGCTAAGGGACCCCACTGGTGCACGAATTGTACTGGCCTCTAGTAGTAGTATAATAATTGTAGATAATATGTTTTAACTATAATTGATCTAAAAATGAATGTTATTAACTCTAATTTACCAAGAAGGTATGTAATTTAGACATAGCCACATAACAAGAAAGTAGGAGAAATGGGCAAACACTCTTCTAGTTGATTCTAAAACTCACTGTTAAACATCCAATGACTATATTGCTAAATATTAACAATATATAACACAATCTATTGGTATTGCTGTTTTACCAGTTTGCGTTAAGTATAGAAACTTTACCTCTCTAATCCCATTTCCCTTTTTCAATTGATCTAAATATTTCCCCTACATATATTTAATCTAGTATTACACTTTTTGCATCAGAGAACTCACTGACACGTTGTTCCTTAAGTTCCTGGTTCCCTACCACATCTGCTTTTTCACCTTTTGCAGTCTTCTTGTATTTGTCTTATAAAGAATGTCCAGGGTTTCTAGCTGTTCTTAGTGGAGGGGGTATGGAAAAGTGCATCTTCTCTGTCTTGGTCTGGAACTGAAAATTGCTTCATTGTGTCTTAAATGTAAAAAAAAATGAAGTCAAATGAAATTTATATTATCTAGTTTTATTAACAGTGTGCCATTTGGGAAGAAATGTTTGAGGCTTATTTAAATCTTTGGATTGAATTATACTTGACATATCTTAGTTATACAGTTGCCTGTCCTTGGTTTAAAAAGTATGTATAAAGATTTCTTTCCTTGCAATTCTTATAGTTAGCAGGTTCTTCTTAATAACAGTGCTTTAAAAAAAACAACAAAAAACCTATCATTGATTTTGTTTCTGCCACTTGCTTGTTTTACAACATTGGAAAAGTTATTTAGTCTCAATATGCCTTAATTTCCTCTGCTGTAAAATGGGGATAATGGTCCTTATATCATAAGGTTGTTGAGAAGATTACAGAATATTATAATTGTGAAACAAGGGAAAAGTACCTTGCATTCAGGAAGTATTTAATAAATGTAGTTACTATCATCACTAAACTTAGAAGGATACAGGTTTATATGATAGGAAATATTAGTCATTTCAAGGATAAAAGAATTCAGGTTCACAGAAGGTAAAATTCTCTACCTTATTCTTTGCTGGCCCAAATCTATATTGGTATTGCCAGGCTGTATACCCAGTTCTTTCTGACCTTATAGCTTACACTTTCCAAGAATCATGCTACCTGTGAACATTATCCAACTCCTCTACATACTACATTTTAACTTATATTACATTATGTGTATTTTTCTTCATACTTAACACTTTAAATTGAGCAATAGCTCACCAATGATTATACCACACTTTTATTTAAATTTTTCTTATTTTAGGATATATAAATTGTCTCTATGCCACCCATCTATCAATCTGACACTATTGGTGAATCGAATGCTAGTGAGTAATATCATCCTTATATTCTTCATAAATGCAGTAATAAAGATCAGCCTTTATAGAAATATCATGCCCCTTATATGAAGATTGAAATGTGTTTTTTTAAAAATAGCTCCCACTAAAATTTACAGTAGCATAAAATGCTTATTATACTTTTGAATATGTTGTTCTGTAGAAACAGTTTTAACCTTGTTTGAATATGAATTTTTGAATCTATATTGTTCTTTAGAAAAAATTATCTAGAAAGACTATGAATTTTATTCATTATTTGTATTGTATATGGCTTGGGATTTTTGCAATACGTTTATTGCCTGCTAGTAACTACAATAGTACGTACCTTTAGTAGAGGAAAGAAATCCTCCTATCTAATAAAATGATAATATGCAAATTAATCATCACTCCATCACAAAGATGGCAGTGTCCAGTTCTCTCAGCACTGCCGGAGTCCCCCAGTCCTGGCCTGGCGGAATGCTTGTTTTGAGGCAAGCATTTCGTGCCTGGCTGCGGATGGGCCTTGGCCAGGCTGGGGTGCAGAATGCTTGTGTCGCCCCAGCGACGAGGCAAACATCCCGCGCCAGGCTGTGGATGGGCCTTCGGAGAGCCTCTGGGCAGCAGGTATGAAGCGGTCAGGCCCCACAGAGAGTTACTGGCACACAGATTTGTGCAGAGGGTAACTAGTAAGTCAATAAGTGTTGTGATAGGGAATAATGGGTGATGGTGAGTGCTTTTTAAAAAAGATAAGGTGTGTGTAACATTCTTGCAGAGTCTTGTAGTCATTCTTTCAGGCTCTCAGTTTTGTTCTGGAGCCTACCCTTAGGGACAAATTCTGATTAGCCTAAGCCATAACAGTAATCTCATTCCCCTTTTCAGTGTTTGATTTTGAAAGGGACTGGTGACTTAATCTTAGCTAATAAAATGTACACATTTCCTCTCCCTTAAAATGAAACAGACCAGAAGACATTACCAATTGTTCTTTTACACATTATTACATGTGGCTGGAATTGAGGCGGCCAACTTGGTACCTTGAAGAAAGGTTGCCTGAATAAAATAGCTGACATGTTGAGTGCATAGAATAGAAAGACACAAAGAGATTTTTGACTCTTTCAGAGTGATTGGCTAGCTACATTTTTCTTAATTGAGTAATTAAAGTTTTCTTATTTTTAATGTCATTCTCTTACTTGTATCCTGGCGTGTTGTTATTGATGCAAGTTGTCAGAGACTGTCTCTTAAACGAGTTGACATTTAAGTAGAGATCTGAATTATAAGAATGAATGAAACAAAGAAATTGCAGTTCAGGTAGAAGAAACAGGAATAATGAAGACCCCATGATAGGTAAGAACTTGGCCTTTTCTGGAAACTGGCAGAAGATGGTATACCTAGTTTCTAATGAACAAGGGAAAGATAATAGTAACTGCTATATTTTTTTCTTAAATATGTTTTTATTGATTTCAAAGAGGAAGGGAGAGAAGGGGGGGAGAGACACAGAGAGGGGGAGAGAGAGAGAGAGAAATAAGCATCAATGATGAGAAAGAATCACTGATGCACTGCCTCCTGCATACCCCCTATAGGGGATTGAGTCCACAACTCAGGCATTTGCCCTGCCTGGGAATTGAACTGTGACCTTCTGGTTCATAGGTTGATGCTCAACAACTGAGCCACTCTGGCTGGATGTAACTAATATTTTTAAGCTGTGGTACAGTTTACAAAGCACTTTTACATATATTATTTCATGTGATTAAGATATATTATTATTATTCCCATTTTATTGTTGGATAAACTGCCTAAGAATATGTTTATAGCTAGTGATTGATTTGAAATGTTTGCTCTTTCTATTATATCATGCTGCCAATCAAGTACTTATTAGTGTACTTGATAACCAGATAAAATGGTAAAGTATGTATTTACTTTAACTTATAAATATTACCATTTGGGGGACAGTATTAATTTATTCAGGACCAAAGGAAATGTTGCCAAAACCAGATTTTTGGATCCATTTGAATAGTATAAATTAATTGCATTAGTAAACACAACTTTATGTGTTATCTTGAGTTAATGTGAATGAGATACTCCTGATAGAAATCTCATAAATGTGATTATGTGTTTGTACTTCACAAATAACTTGATTAATTTCTAAGATATTGACTGGTTTCAGTGAATAAATAAGAGTATTTTTGCTCAATGTATTCAAGATGTCTGGCATTTTAAATTCATATTTGTATGTGCTGTGACCTTACTGATAAGCAATGTGAAAGTATGATAGATGACTCTGTAAGTAATGAAAAAAAATTGAATTTTATAATCTTGGTAGGAGCTGTGCAAAATTGTTTTTCTCTCTTCTCCCACCCTCCTTTCCTGTCCCTTCTTGTGCCCCTCTTTCCCGAACCTTTCTCTCCCACCATCTCTCTCTTCTACATTTCAGGTTAGTTGGTTTCACCTAGCACTTTTACAGAAGTAAAAATTGATTTCAACTAGCATTAAAAGGCTAGATTAATTTGTGATACTGTAGGGTATTCCCAAAAATGTATACACATACTTTGAATAATTATAAAGGCAGTGCTTACTAAAATACATTTCATTTAAAAAATTGAGCTGTTAGCTGTTAAAGTGTATATACAGGTTTTGGGGGACACCATGTATTTTTACTTGCTTTCTTCCTACTCTCTTAAAATAATAAACATACAATTTTATCAACTACTATTTTTCCATATAGTAGTATGGAGGCTGTATACTAAGACTTAATAAGAGAGTAATATCCAAATTAACTATCACTTTGCTACACCCACAAGCCATGCCCACAGCTAATCAGAGCGAGTATGTAAATTAATCCCATCCAAGATGGCTGCCACCACAGAGAGCAGGAGGGAGGCTTGGGTTTCCCCAGCAATGGAGGAAGTCAAGCTTTCCACACACACTGGCTGGCCCAGGCCTCTACTCAAGGATACAAAGTTTCAATTATAGAAGATAAATCCCAAGAAAAATGGTGGCAGCTACAGAGCTGGAGAGAGCAGGCTAGGGTTGCCCCCGGCGACAGAGGAAGCCAAGCTTTTCACCTGCCCTGGCTGGTCTAGGCTTCCACTCCAGGCTACAAAGTTTCAATTATAGAAGGTGAATAAACCCCAACAAAAGTAGCTGCTGCCACAGAGCGAGCAGAAGGCTTGGCTTCGCTCCAAGCTACAAAGTTTCAATTGTAGAAGATAAATATATTTCAGATACCAGGGCCTCCACTTGGGTCACCCGGGGGGCATGCCTGGTCTGCAAACCACCACAGGCCCCTTGCCCAGGCGCCTCACAGCCCACCCTTCAGGGAAAACCAGCTGGCCCCTACCCATGCACCAGGCCTCTGTCCTATCTAATAAAAGAGTAATATGTAGATTAAACATCACTCCAACACACAATAGCTGCCCCATGTGGACACAAGATGGCCACCACAAGATGGCTAGCAGGGGAGGGCATTAGGGAGGCACCAAGCATACAAGGGAGGGCAGTTGGGAGGCACCAGGCCTGCAAGGGAGGGCAGTTGAGAAGGACCAAGTCTGTAAGGGTGGGCATTTGGAGGTGATCAACCCTGTAGGGGAGGGCAGTTAGGGGTGACCAGGCTGGCAGAGGAGGGAAGTTGGGGGCAAACAGGCTGACAGGGGCGCAGTTAGACATCAGTCAGGCTGGCATGGGAGTGGTTATGGGGTGATTAGGCTGGCAGGCAGAAGAGGTTAGGGCCAATCAGGAAGGCAGGCAGGCGAGCAGGTGGGAGCCAGCAGTCCTGGATTGTGAGAGGGCAGTTTAACATCCCTCGAGGGGTCCCAGAGTGGAGAGGGTGCAGGCTGGGCTGAGGGTCACCTCCCCCTCCACCCCGTGCACAAATTTCGTGCACTGGGCCTCTAATATATATATATGGCTCTCTAAATAATTGTACTTTATAATTGATAGCTTTTCTTAAAAGTTTTATTTATATTTCCCTTTATTAACCTTTAGCCTTTAGAACATAACAGTCTACTTAACCTCTGTTATATTATAGTAGTCATTTATTAGATTTGTTGAATAAATGGTTATATTTTTCTGTTAATTCTTTAGTTTATTCCATTGCATTGAATCACACTGGATAATAAAGTGAATTTTTATCATATTTTTGTATTTTTGTCATTTAAAACAATGTTCCATTGTTTTAGCATTATTCTGATTAGAAGCCCCTGACACGCTTTTTACCTTGTATGTATTTTCCCCTGTGACTATTTTCTCCTCCAAAGTATTTGTATTTTATAAGTACCGCGCGCTAACCGATTGTGCCACTGGAGCCCCAGTATTTGTATTTTAAAATACGTTGGGGATTCTGTACATGCTCATGACTGACCTTATTTTTAGTATTAAGTTTGACTAGTATTATTCCAAGAAATCTTTATTCAAGCTGAATGTCAAAATGGGGAAATGCCTGTAGATTTCCAACTGGCCCTGAAGCCAATGATGTAAATTGCTTTCTTACTAATGATGTTGGATGGCTTTTATTTGATTTTATCATCTGAACAGTTTTCAGTTCATGATGATAGAAAGCTGTAATATACTGTATTTGAAGCTATGTGCTGTAAACAGTGGCTGCTTTAAAATTTTTCTTTTTTATCAATCAGATTTTTTCTTTCTAGATAGTTTTCTCTTTGGAAAAAAATTTAAATTGACATATAACATTATATTAGTTTCAGGTACACAATATAATGATTCAATATTTGTATATATTATGAAATGATCACTATAAGTCTAGTTAACATCTGTCACCATTCATAATTACAAATTTGTTTTTTGTGATTAGGATATTTTCTATTCCTTTGTCTTCAAGTTCACTTAACTTTTCCTCTACAGTTCTACTTTTAATCCTCTCCAAAGACTTTAACATTTTTTCAGATTTTTTTTGTTACATTTTTTATCCACCCCCCTTGTATTTATTTTTAAATTTAAATCCTAGCGCATATTTTTAGTAGTTGTTTTAGTGCCCTTGTTGGCTAACATCATCTTTGACTACTAGGTCAAATGACTGACTGCTTTTCGCCCTGACCAGTTTAGCTCAGTGGATAGAGCACTGGCCTGCGGACTGAAGGGTCCCATGTTTAATTTCAGTCAAGAGCATGTACCTTGGTTGTGGGCCCATTCCCAGTAGGGGTTGTGAAGGAGGTAGCTGATCAATGTTCCTCTCTCATCGATATTTCTAACTCTATCCCTTTCCCTTCCTCTCTTAAAAAAAAAAAAAATCAATAAAATATATACTTTAAAAAAATAAAATGAATGTTTTTCTTCTTGGTTGTGGGACATATTTTTCCACTTTTTGACATCAGAGTAAAAAAGTGCAGTTTTAGAAAAGTAATTTATAACTTATTCTACATATTTTTATTGATGGGCAATTATTAAACCCCTTTCTTTCCCCCACTTTGGAGCTATTGCAATCAGTTTTGTAATGAATAGCTTTGTAATTCGTTTTGCTCACATGTTAAAATGAATTTTAGTATAAATTTTTGCTAGTGGAACTTCTTATCAAAAGGTATGTTTATGTAAATATTTGATCAAAATATGCCATATTGGTCAAAATATGCCATATTGCCTTTACGTAGGGTATGCATATTTATATTAGTTATATTAATCCTTAATTATTTTGGAGTTTAGGAGACAAGCCTCTTATGAACATAGTTCATAGCAGGACAGGTCAGATTATTAGTCATTTGATTCTGTAGCAAATTGTCACATGCTCATTTTTTTGTGCTTAGCATGAAAGCGAAACCACTTGAAGGTGATTCTTAGAAATGTCATTTTCACATGCTAAAGAAAGTGGCTATTGTGCTGGCTGGGTGGCTCAGTTGATTGGAGCATCGTCCATATTAGAAAGATTGTGGGAACAGTCTATGTTTCTATCTCACATTGATGTTCTCCTCTCATATTCTCTCTCTCACTAACATTAATAAAAACATATCCACAGGTGAGGATAAATAAAGTGGCATGGCTATTGGTCATTTTCTTATAAGAACAAGAACAATCAACCTAATCTACATAATAATAAAAGCATAATATGCTAATTAGACTGGACAGCCTTCTAGACGTCCTTCTGGACAACCTTCCTGACAAATCTGGGGCTGCTCGGGAAGCCCGAGTGCTGGTGCCAGAGGGAGGCCAGTGCTGGAAGGAAGGCCTACCCTGGCACTAATTTCGTGCATTGGGCCAGTAGTAGTGTTAGAAATGGTATTGTACCAGTCAGTATGTTAGATACTGCAATAAGAGGCTTTCAGGGAAGAGGCTTTTTTAGAAATTAGAATCCATTAGAATAGGGGTGTCGAACTCAATCAGAGAAGGGGCCAAAATCTAAAATCCAGCCTAAATCGCGGGCCGAATGGTTTACTGAATAGTCATAAACTGTCATTGTGATGGAAACGCAGCGGAGTGCAGTGATGACAGCGAGGTGCGGGCCACATTGCAAGGCCTGGAGGGACGGATTTGGCCCGCGGGCCTTGTGTTTGACACATGTGCATTAGAATATACCTCTTGAGGGCAGAGATATTTGTCTGCTTGTTCATTACTATAATCCCCAGTGCCTAGGACAGTGTCTTTTATGTGATAGGGTCGCAATAAGCATTTTTTTAAATGTCTGTGTAAATGAGTCATGGTTTTGTATAGAAGTAGGTAAAATACATGGTAGATTTGTGCTAGATACTTTTCATTATAAATATTGATAAGAATCATGCTGTATAATTTTTATAGTGCAGTTTTGCTGGCACAAAATAATTTTCAACCTTATTTTTTCTGGAAAAGTTTATTTTTGAAAGATTGTTTTCACTGGGTATGGTAGCTTTATATCATCACAGGGAATAAGCATAAAGAATGTGAAGTTTCAGTCTTTTGTGACCTTATCTCAGAAGTGAAATGCCAGCATTGTATTCTAAGAAACAAGTTATTAAGGTCCAGTCCACACTCAGAGGGAGGAGATTACATGAGGACATGAATACAGGACACAGGGATCATTGGCAGCAATTTTATTTATTTACCTATCTATCTATCTATTTATTTATTTAAATCTTTAAAAAATATATATTTTATTGAGTTTTTACAGAGAGGAAGGGAGAGGGATAGAAAGCTAGAAACATCGATGAGAGAGAAACATCGATCAGCTGCCTCTTGCACAGCCCCTACTGGGGATGTGCATGCAACCAAGGTACATGTTTGACCGGAATCAAACCTGGGGCCTTCAGTCCGCAAGCTGACACTCTATCCACTGAGCCAAACCAGTTTGGTTGGCAGCAATTTTAGAAATTGCCTACAGTAATACCTAGTATATAATTATGTAAAATATAGTTGTGTCTATAAAAGAATGTAGCAGTGTTAACATATGACATACTAACTGTTTGCTATTTATGTGTAGAATGCTTCCCATATATTATTTTAGGTCTCTCCCAATATTCTGTGGGAGAAGTACTATATATTATATCCATTTTACACATAAAGAAAATTGAAGTTCCATGAGATTACCAAGCTATGATGTAGCAGAACCAATACTCTAAGCTTTGCCAATTCTAGTACCAATATTGTAATCTCCATATCTTGTCAACATTAAGATAGAATTACTTTTGCCCTAGAGAGATAGCTCAGCTGATTAGAGCATTGTCATGATTGTCAAGGTTTTTGGTTTGATCTCTGGTCAGGGCACATACAAGAATAAACCAACAAATGCATAAATAAGTGGAACAACAAATTGATTTTTTTTCTCTCTCAAATCAATAAATTAGATCATATGATACTTGTCTTTCTCTTACTGGCTCATTTCATTTAGCACAATTCTCCAGGCCCCTCCATCTGTCACAGAGGGCAAGAGATATATCTTCTTTATAGCTGCATAGCATTCCATTGTATAAATGTATCACAGCTTTTTATTTTATTTTTTTATTTTTTTATTCACTCATCTGCTGATGGGCTTTTGGGTTGTTTTCAGACCTTAGCCGGCTATACTAATAGAAGGATAGTATGCAAATTGCTCACAACGCCCTCACAGTAACAGCTGAATAGCAGGTGACCAGGCTGGCAGGGGGGTTAGCGAGGGACGACCAGATAACTGACCAGCAGACTGCGTGGGGTGACCAGGCCCACAGAGGGGTTAGTGAGAGGTGACCAGGCTGATAGAGGGGGGGGGGGGCAGTGAGGGGCGACCAGGCTGGAAATGAAGGCAGTTGGGGGCAACCAGATTGACGGGAGGGGGGGCAGTTAAGGGTGACCAGGCTAGTGGGGATGGGCAGTTAGGGGCAATAAGACTGGCAGGCAGAGGCAGTTAGGAGTGATCAGACTGGCAGGGGGGGAAGTTAGGGGCCATCAGGCAGGCAGGCAGGTGAGCAGTTAGGAGCTACCAGTTCTGGGGTTCTGGATTGTGAGAGGGATGTCCAGTTGTTTGTTTTGGCCTCATGCCAACCGACAGTTGGACATCCCCTGAGGGATTCCAGATTGGAGAGGGTCCAGGCTGGGCTGAGGGGGATCCCCGCCTCCCCGACATGCACACATTTTGTGCACTGGGCCTCTATTGACATAATGCTGCTGTGAACATAGGGATATATACTTTCTGGTTTGTGTTTCAGGATCTGGTTTGTATTTCTAGAAGTGGGATCTCAGGGTCAAATGCCAGTTCCCTTTTTAATTTCTTGAGGAAACTCCACACTGTTTTCCATATAATACCATTTCCACTATTTCCATAGTGGCTGCATCAGTCTGCATTCCCACCAGCAGTGTATTAGGGTTCCCTTTTCTCCACATACTTGCCAGCACTTGTTATTTGTTGATTTATTGCTGGTAGCCATTCTGACAGGTATGATATGATACCTCATTGTTGATTAGTGACACTGAGCATTTTTTTTTTTTCATGTCTTTTGGCCATGTGGAATCTAATGAACAAAACAAAACAAAACAAAATAAAACAAAACAAAACACAACAACAAAATAAACTGATGAACAAAAGAGATCCAGAGTCATGGAAACATGGAGCAGACTGATGAATCTCAGAGGAAAGGGGATAGGGGGAGGAGAGATTAACGAAAGAATTTACTAGTATATGCATATAACCCTTGGACACAAAGAATAGCGAGGTTAAAGCCTGGGCTGGAGCAGCGGTTGTGGGTGGAGGGGATCAATGGGGGCATAAAGGGGACATCCGTAATGCTTTTAATAATCAGGATACATTTTTAAAAAAGATACAATAAAATATATAAATAAAAATTTAAAAATGGATTACTTTTGTTGAACCTCATATCAAATATTATAGTAAATGCTTTATATATATTAACTTCATTTATTATAAATAACTCGATTAAAGCTCCTGAAATTAGTGGTGATGTATTGCAGCTTCCAGATTTAAGAAATTGTTTTGAAAAATTACATTTTTGTTACAGACATTAATCAGATATAACCCAATGCATCTATAAATACCAAAAGAAATGAATCACTTAAATACATACTACCTTTATCACTAATTAAATAAATGTGTGGAAGGAAACCTGACACATTTTAATCCATTTAATTTTCTGCCGATAAGAGTAGTACATGAATCTCAAATAGGAATGAATTAATAAATACTTGAAAACAATTCACTCTGAGAAGAATCTCAACAACACTAGTATATAAATTATGGTCAGAAATTATATCATACAGTTAATGCTTAAATATTTTGACTAATAAATTTGAGATATTTTCACTAATAAATTCTTCCACAAATAAGTTAAGTAGCTTTCATATTAAAGGCTATACATACTTTTTTCCAGATGAGGAAAATAAGACAAGTAAAGATAAATTATTTTCTCACAGTTAAAAGGTAACATTAGACTGCTGACCTTAGGGCCTTTTAGGCCAGTATTTTAATCATTTAAGGGGTATCTTGGCAAGATTTATGTTGACAATAATACACACTAAAGTTTATGAATAACTTTATTTTTGAACTGTTTTCCCTACAAAAATAACACTGTCTCACTGTCTGCATTCAGATTTGCTTTGTGGACATAAAATGCAATTGAAGCTAATGTGCTTGGATTCTGTGTCATTTGTCAAACTAATATATGCTATGTATTGTAAACTCACTGATTTACTTACTTATTTATTTAAAAATATTTATTAGTACCACTAAGTACCAAACACTGCTCTAAGTACTTGGCATACATCAGTGAACTAAATGGACAAAAGTCATGGAGTTTATATTTTTTTAGGCATGGTTCAGACAATAAACATACATAAGCAAGCATTTATTATGGATAGGGAAAAATTTTATAACTACTTTTTTAAATCATGCTCAGGAAAATTGCATAGACAACAACTTGGTTTTTAACTTGATTTATTTTTGTTAATTCCATTTTTACTAGAACAATAAAGTTTGGGGAAACATTCTCTCCAAAAGACAGAGTTAAAATGATGCTATTAATTAAGAAAGTGACCATTTTTGCTCCTACAATAATTTCTTAATTTTTACAACTCATCTAATAGCAATAGTGCTGTGAAATATAGTAATTTAACATTTTGGCTTTATGATGGTAGTTTATAAAAACCTAAAGTACTTTGTGTAACAAAATTTATTTTTCTGTAAACCTTTGTTTTCAATTTATGTTATACTTTTGCTGACTTTGAATATTTATGATCATTTTTTGGTTGTAATTCTAAGTAAAATGTTACATCTTTTTATTATTTAAATGATTCTTGTTTGGAAAGCTTTTTATTTTCCTTTATTACAGTTATCTCCCTAAGTTAACTTTTACTATGAAGAGAAAAATTTTAAAAGGTTTAATATCTTATTGGTATAGCTTGGAATTAAGTATATGGTATGATAGCATTTTATAATGTTAGATATGTTGTCACAAATATTATTAATTCAAATTTTAATACTTAATTTTTTTTGTTAACTTAATTAAATTCATTTCTTATCATCAGAGTGGATTCATTTCTTAAATCTGTTTTAACCAGGAAGCCCTGAATATTTGCATTTTTTTCTATATAAAATGAAAAGTAGACTGAATCTTTTATCTGGGACATTGAATAGACTTTACTTACTCTTATGTTTTAGTGAATAGATGAGGGTACCTGTGATTAGAGGAGAAGGGTTTTAGAAAGAATTTTGAGACAGAATAGCAAGTGGTCAATCAAGAGAGTGTTCTCCATAGACTTAGGAATAGTTATTAAAACAACACACAAAACAGCAAGTTTTCACTTGGATTATTGCTTTTTTACTTAGTTTTCAAACAATTCTCAATGAATATCATTCTTTTCTATTCTTTGTTTTAGCTAGTGTGATCCAGTAACAATGAGGAATATAGTGAAGGAATAAATGGGAAGGAAGTAGAATGTTTCTAGAACCTCATTTAAAGAGATTTTCTTCTCTTTAAATATTTAGTTATTTAAAATCAATTGATATTTGAGGTTCAGAAGTAGAAAAATGGCAGCTCTGTGCTCTAATTCTCTAAGCCTCTTCTCCGACTTTTCCATCTAGTCTTTCATAACTGTTTAATTAGTGGTCAAGTTTCCATCATAATCTTGTATATAGAAAATATTTCTTTTCTCTCTTTTGTTTGCCTGGAGATAAGACTTTTCTTATGTAGCTGTGGAAGTATCAGATATATCTTTTTTTGCAAATTTTTTCTTTGGGGAGAAAATTGCTTTGTTTCCAAAGGGAATTAATTCTAAGCCTAACCCTGGAGAAATGACAAATGAAACCCATAACCAGGCTTGTGAAAGCATGTTCATTTGTAGTTTAAGATGGATAGTTACTAAGATTTAACAGATATTAGATTTCTGTTACAATTGTTGGTATTTTTACTAGTAAATAAATTTGAGGAAGGAGTAATTTAGCCTAGTCCACATGAACCTTTGTTGTGATGTTTGGCGTGGTTGCCAGCTTTATAATGGCCCTGATAACCTTTGCTTAGCTAATATGTACTGTATTTTCCGGCGAATAAGACGACACCCGATTTTTCGGTTGACGTTTTTTCGTTTCAAAAGTCGTCTTATACGTCGGAAAATACAGTATGTCATTTTTAGAATTTATCCTAAAAGTGACCATTTGCCTGTCACATGCAAACTTAAGTGGTAAAATGGCTGCTGAGCAGGGAGATGAAGGGAGAAAGAAGTTGTGATCTTGTAGGAATAAATTCACTCATAAAGAGAACATGTTTCTTTTTGAGATAATGGAAAGATTAACTAAAATCATATGGTTGAATACATTTTGTTTAGTTTGATTGATTATTCAAATATACAATCTTATTCTTCATATATGACCTGTTGCATAATAATATAAATAAGAAAGCAAAGTGATATTGGATCTTAGAGGACTTTCAGGCTTAGAGTTAATGAATTTATCTGGTAGAGCCCTCATGTACATGGTTGATTTAATATGCAGCTTTTGCTTTTTGCTTCTTATTGTTGGGACTAAAGTTATTCGCCAACTTGTGGGCCAGTCAACATCAATGTGTTTTCTTTAACTCTATGAATCTCAGCATATGCTAATTCTATATATCCTAAATAAATACGTATCTTACTCTTTCCACAGCATAGAGAGTCCATGAAGCACGGGACAAAGCTTCCTACTCATACCAGAAGACCTCTTTGAAAGATTCACTCCAGGACTACCAGTGACACTAATTTGTCTGAATCATCATGTGTTGAAACAGCAGAAGGCTACTACCTTTGCACTAACAGGAAACAATTAAGATGTTTGCGATTCTTTGAGCTCCAGAAAGCCAGGGGAGTGAGTTGAAAATCTGAAAATGCGGCCATGGACTGGTTCCTGGCGTTGGATTATGCTCATTCTTTTTGCCTGGGGGACCTTGCTGTTTTACATAGGTGGCCATTTGGTACGAGATAATGACCACCCTGATCACTCTAGCCGAGAACTGTCCAAGATTCTGGCAAAGCTTGAACGCTTAAAACAGCAAAATGAAGATTTGAGGCGAATGGCTGAATCTCTCCGGTAGGTTCTAAAAACTGAAGGAAGAGTGATGAAATATTGTAATTTGCATTTAGGTGCAGGGTTTCACTTAGCTATTAAAAAATACTTAATTATTTCTATAAGCTATTTTTGCAAAAATTTAAATATCTTAATAAGGTACTTTTATACCAACATCTCAATAGTGCATTTCTCAATAGTGGCCAATCTTATTTTACATATGAATTTTAATATAGAAAAGCTATACCAGTTAATTTATATACTTATATTTAATTTATAATTATCTTTGGAATTTTGTTAATTTTGATACATTAAATGCAAACTTTGTATGATTTAAATTAGTGTATATTAAATTATTTATCATAGGGACTATAATAAAAACATTATCATTGAGAGGCTGATCTACTCTAAACTATAACATTAAAATAAAGAACAATAATATATATCCTTAAATAAAATAATTGATCTAGAATCTAGAAAATTATTATCATTGCTATTTCTAGTCTATTAAAAAATGTGACATATATCGATGTTTCTGACTCTCTATCCCTCTCTCTTCCTCTCTGTAATAAATCAATAAAATATATATATATTTAATATATTTTATTGACTTTTCAATAAAATATATATATATATATATATATTTTTAATTTATTGATTTTTCACAGAGAGGAAGAGAGAGGGATAGAGAGTCAGAAACATCGATGAGAGAGAGTCATCGATCAGCTGCCTCCTGCACACCCTCACTGGGGATGTGCCCGCAACCAAGGTACATGCCCTTGACCGGAATCGAACCCGGGACCCTTGAGTCTGCAGGCTGATGCTCTATCCACTGAGCCAAACTGGTCCCGGCTAAATCAATAAAATATATTAAAAAAAAAAAAAAAGGCAAGAACAGGAACTGAAAGTTCAGAAGATGCACACTGTCACTTCTGCCATATTTTGTTAGTCTGTGTTAGTCAAAGGGCCACTCTACATTCAGGAAATGAAGGGAGGAATTGCAGAGAATTTGTAGCCATAGTTAATCCATCATTCTCATCTTCAGAAATAATATTGGATAGATTAAATTCGGTCAAATCATAGTGGTCCTGAACAACCAGAGTTTAGTTTAGACTTGGTTGATAGATAATAGGGAGCTATAGTGTCGCTGAGAAATGGCACAGTGAAAATGTTTGAGGAAGATTTAGATTTTCATATGGATTTCGGGCATGTACCTGACTAGAGTAAAGTTAACTGGGAGACACAGTATTATTCTAGGCATGAGGTGATGCTGATCTAGATTAAATTAATTACTGAATCTGTTTTTGTACCAAGATATACAGGCTTATTTATTCATGTCTCCTACTTGATTTTATTTGGCTTTCCCCACATACCTTTCTTACTTGTTAATTGCCAGGACATTAAGTATACATGCAGTAAGCTTCCTTTTTAAAATTTAGAAATTATCACGTTGTTGGCCTGCTATCCTATAAAATACCTTTTCATGCTTCATATTTGTTTTGTCTTACTAATGTGAAATTACTATTAGTTCACAGAATATTTGCATTTGGGAATATGAGCCTGCACTTTGCCTCTCAGTTAGAAAACATCTGGAAAATTATCGAAACATGTTCAGAAACCCCTTGAGTAGTGAACCTTAAACTGGACAGATACCAGAACTGGATAGGATTTATAAAATATAAAGAGCACTTAATTGACAGCTTTCCTCTTAACTTAAATCCTCATTTTTCTAGATTCATTAATTTTGAGAATACCACTTTAAAAAATTCAAATTTGACTTCATGGCCTATTAATAAGGGTTTTTTGTTTCTTTGTTCTTTTGTTTTTTTTTTGTTTGGTCCAGGAAGGTAGAAGAAATTTTTTTCTGGAATTTAGTTGTCAGTCCTAAACTATAAATTTACAAACCAAAAAGAATGCATAATTCACTTATGATTACCTGTTTTTCTAAGTTATGTAGTAATCTTTCCAAGCATGAAGCTTCTGGTGGGTGGGAAAGTTTGTCCCAGGCAGTAGAAGTATATGGAACAGTGATGATGGGTAAAAAGAAAACTGATGTGGTTTTTCACAGCTTATATGTTACTTGCTCTGTTTGAGAAGCCGGTATTAGAAAGTGGGGTGTGTGTGTGTGTGTGTGTGTGTGTGTGTGTCTGTGTGTCTTTGTTTCTGTTGATTGAGAATTTACTCTTGGCTCTCCTTTGTGTAATGAGCAACTGAATGGATTAGAATGCATAGAACACTTGTCATCTATCTAAAACCTTTAATTATATGTGGTTTTATTTTTGCAACTCTGCATCCATTATTCCTCTACTATCAAGAATACCTTTCCCTGGTGTGGCTCAGTGGTTGAGTGTTACCTATTAACCAGAAATGGAACCATGCTTCCATTCCTGATCAGGGCCCCTGCACAGGTTGCAGGCTCAATCCTTATTGGGGGGCATGCAGGAAGCGGTCTATAAGTGATTCTCTCTCATCATTGATGTTTCTATCTCTCTCCCTTTCCCTTTGTCTTAGAAATGAATAAACTTATATTTTTAACAAAGAATATCTTAATGTTTTTTTAGCTGATAATATTGTAGTGAGATTTTTTAGTCAAGATCCCTAGATTCTCCAGCCGATAATTAGATATTTCTTCCTAGACTTTGTATTAACGTTTTAATATATTGCTGGATTAAATTTACCAGTGTTTTATTTTGAATTTTTTCTATGTTAACCAGACATGTTTAATGTAATTTTTCCTTCTTACAATGTCTTTTGTGTTTTGCTATCAAGGTTACACAGGTTACACTGTCCATTTCTATTTTCTAAAAGGATTTGAATAAAATTGGTACTCATTCTATTTTAAATCTTCGTTAGAATTTCAAAAGTGAAACCATCTGGGCCTGTAGTTTTTTTTTTTTTTTGGGGGGGGGTGTGAATTTGGGTTTAGAAGGGAAAGGGAACATGTGAGAAGGTTTTAAATTATGGAGTTGATCTTTTTAGTTTTAATTATATTATTTGGATTTTTTATATTTTTCTTCCATTAGTAAGATGTATTTTTTCAAGGAATGAGCCCATTTTATCAACATTTTCAAATTAGCATAAAGTTGTTCAATAATGCCTTTTAAATTTTCTTCTCCTTACCTGTAATATCTGTGTTAATTCCCCTTTTTCATTCATTTGTGTTTTCTCCTTTTATCTTGCTAGGAGTTTATCTAGTTACATACCTTTTCAAAGGACCAATCTCTAGTTGTTTTTCTTCTCTTGTATGTCTGTTTTATTGATGTCTACTCTTAGTTTGATAATTTTCTTTTGTATAGTCTTTTTGGGTTTTATTGCTGTTCTTTTTGAAGTTTATTCAGAAATAATTTTATATCATTGATTTTAAACCTTGCTTCTTTTTATATCTCTCTCTAATCAGAGCTTTAAGTTGTATCCCACGAGTTTGACAATGTCCTATTTAAATGTCATTCAATTAAAAGAATTTTAAAATTTCTATTAGGATTTTTTTTCTTTGACCCACAGTCTATTTTGGAGTATGTTGCTTAATTTCTAAGTGGGTTTATTCAACTTATATTTCTAATTTTTATTTCTATTTTGTTCTTCAACCATCTGAACTTGTATTCTGTATCATTTTAATTCTTTGAAATTTATTAAATGGCTCAGCAAAAGACATGTTATGTTGGTGAATGTTTTTGGAAAATATTTTCTGCTGTTGTTTGGTCTGCTTTTCTGCACGTCTAACAATTATGTTGGTTTGGTTAATTGTGTTGTTAATATTTTCTAAATTAATATAGATTTATTTTTTTCTCTAATCTGCTTCTATCAGCTAATGAGAAAAGTCTTTGACAGTGGGTTTATATGCACTTCTGTATTTGGTGAATGTAAATTTCAGACTTTTATTTTCTGTGAATTGATCCTTTAATTATTATTAAATATTTTTATTAACTGTCATAATATTTTTTTTGGATATAAAGTTTAATATATTTGGTATAAATATTGCCATACCAGCTTTCTTTTGGTTATGGTTTGCATGGCATATTTTTCTCGTCTTTTTAATTTTTACTTTCTTGTATCCTTATATTTAAATGTACATTTAAATATTTGAAGTGTTTCTTCTAAGAATAGGGCTGGATCTTATTATTTTGTCCAGTGATAACCTTTTCTTATTCACTTACATTTAATATAATTGTTAGATTTAAGTCTACCACATTGTTTCCCCCCTCCCCCCATTTAACCCATCTTTTAATTTCTTTTTAGTTTTCCTTTGTTGCCTTCTTTTGAATTGATGGAATTTTTTATTGTTATCCTATTTTTTTCACTTACAATAGACTTTTAGTTATATCTTTTAATTTATTTTCTAAATTTATTCTCTTAATCTCATATCACGAGGCTATGAGAAATTTCAGTCTGTTTTAACAGTTGCTCTCTAGCCTCCTTTGAAGCCCCAGAATTCATTAAGTGGTCTATGGAGAAAACTGGCTGTGTTTAGTGCATCTGCAGTTTCCAAATTTTCACACCTTCTGTGGGACCCAAGCCTGTGCTTCACATTGTATCTGGAATCAGCACGTGTTCCCCAATCAAGAGCATGGCTTATAACAGACTACTGTCCTGTGGAATTTTAGTTAATATAATCATGCACTTAAATACCTCACGTGGCTTTTTTAAAAAGTTACATTTAGAAGTTATCTATTTGTTTTTTGTATTATTATTGTTATTACAGCAAGAATAGGGTTTGCCATTACATATTACATTCTACTTGGAACTAAAAGTATTTTACCTCAATTGAAAATGAAGTTTATGTATACTGATGTTGCTGCCAAAGAGGGATTTCCATTAGTTCCTAAACCTAGATCTCTGGAGCTGTTCTGGTTCTTGCCCTTTCTAAGACCTGGTTTTTCCGGTTTTAACTTTTTCTCCCATTGTACCTCCCTTCCCAGTCCCCCTCTCCCCCTGCTGCCCCCATTTGAATGGTAAAGAAAAGGAGAAATTTAGTTCAATTGGAAGATTTTAACTATCACTGTAATCTCTGCTTCATTGACTGATTTAGTGAATCTATTTAGAGAAAGAGATCAAGATGAGATTTAGAGAGATAGAGTTTGATGTGTTTGTTGAACCTATTCAGTAGAAAGTTGGAAAGTGAGTCTAGAACTCAGGATGAGAAGGAAAGATACCTTTGAGGATCATTCACATAGAAGTGATTGCCAGAAAATGTGTTGCATGAAGTAAAAACTCCTCTATTCATCTTAGATGATCCACAGTTGTCATGGAGAGGAGTAAATGTGAGAATAGTATTAACACACCCTTACTTATAAGGCCAGTAACTGTCTAACATGAAAGGAAATTTCATTTTTCTTTGAATTTGCACCTGTAAAAATAAACTGCACCTGTTTTATGGTTATAGTAATTGATTATGTGGCACATAGGCATAGGATCACATTTTTTTTTCACACTATTGTCATTGGTAGCTTTTATGGGGGACTGAACCTTAGTAAGAAAATAGTGCATTGAAAATGTATTGCTGCTGTTTTCATCATCATATATTTTCATCTTAATTTTCTTATAACACCCTCCCTCCCCACACACAGAGCATTGCTATATAATATTTAAAAATCTTAAATAACTAGTTACTTAAAAAAATTTAAACTTTTAAATGTGGAAGGACATTTCCCCCCCCAGATATTCGTGCCATATAGGCAAAGTGAATTTACATTAAATACTTTATAAATTGTAACTATTTGAGTTTATGGACTTGATTGAACATTCTTTATATTTTATCCTTTATTCTTTTAAAAAAATATATATTTATTGATTTTTTACAGAGAGGAAGAAAGAGGGGTAGAGAGTTAGAAACATAGATGAGAGAGAATCATCGATCAGCTGCCTCTTGCACACCCCCTACTGGGGTTATGCCCGCAACCAAGGTTTATGCCTTTGACCGGAATCGA
This sequence comes from Pipistrellus kuhlii, assembly GCF_014108245.1. Taxonomy (NCBI): domain Eukaryota; kingdom Metazoa; phylum Chordata; class Mammalia; order Chiroptera; family Vespertilionidae; genus Pipistrellus; species Pipistrellus kuhlii. The sequence goes on along the minus strand of NW_023425404.1, from coordinate 18,622,499 downwards.
ACCTGGGACTTTTTAGTCTGCAGGCCAATGCTCTATCCACTGAGCCAAACCCGTTTCGGCTATCCTTTATTCTTTTATCCTAGTTAGTATTTATGATAATGGCTCCAAGCATTTCTTAATAATTGAAGTCCCTCCCTATCCATGGTTTCGCTTTCCATAGTTTGTTACCTATAGTCAACCATGGCCAGAAAATATTAAATGGAAAATTCTAGAAATAAACAATTATGTGTGGTTTTGAATAATGTGATGAAATCTCATGCTGTTCTGCTTTGTCCAGCCTTGGATATAAATTTTATTCTACATTTGCATACTGTATACTACCTGCCCATTAGCCATTTCAGTTACCAGATTGATTATCAGAGAGAGAGAGAGAGAGAGAGAGAGAGACCATATTCACATAACTTCTATTACAGTACTCAATGCATGTGCAAGAGTAGGCCTTCCTTACCCTGGCTGCTGTCACCAGCTTCCCTCCGGCCACCAAGACCCGGGCTTCTCTCCTGTGGCTATCTGCAGGCACCCGGGCCCGGTCTGGCTTTCCTTGGGCCACCTGCAGGTACCCAGGACCCAGGCTGGTTTCCCTCCGGCCCCAGCTTTGTCAGGAAGGACATTTGGAATGATGTCTGGTCTAATTAACATATTACCTTTTATAATTATAGATACTGATATACATATTTGTATTTTTATTAGTTATTTTTGTTAAACTCACACTATGCCTAATTTATAAATTAAACTTTTTCTTAAGTATGTATGCGTAGGAAAAAAACATAGTGTATATAGGGTTTGATAATACCCCCAGTTTCAGGCATACACTGGGGGTCCTTGAATGTAAGCCCTGTGGTAGGTAAGAGGGGGACTACTCTAATTTTAGGAAGTATGCCCTGGGTGATTCATCTGTTTCACTGTCACTTGATTTATAGGTGACACATAATCTGCTAAATGTTTAGAAAAAAACTTACTTGGACTATTTATTACATTTCCTTTAGTAAACTTTCATTTCATTATGAAATTATGTGTGTGTGGTTTTTTTTTGTGTGTGTGTGTGTATTTGTTTTATCTAAAGCTTTACATTAGTCTTCTTTTTCTCCAATTAAAACCACCCTCCCAATCATTCCCACCCCAGCAAACTCCCACCATCCCAGTGTCTGTGTCCTTGGTTATGCTAATATGTATGCCTACAAGTCCTTTGGTTGCTTTCTAACCCACCCCCAATTCCCCTGCCATTTGTCTCTGGATCTATTCTTGTTCATCAAATTATGTTGATCATTATATCCTACACTAGAGGCCTGGTGCATGAAATTCAGCATGGGCGTGGTGCCCCTCAGCCTAGGCTGTACCCACTCTAATCTGGAACCCCTTGAGGAATGTCCAACTGCCCTCTCACAATCCAATCACTCACCTGCCTGCCTGCCTGATTACCCCTAATCGATTCTGTTTGCCAGCCTGATCACCTCCTAACCACTCCCCTTCCAGCCTGATCAACACCTAACTTCTCCCTTGCTGATCTGGTCACCCCTACCTGCCCTCCCTTGCTGACCTAGTCACCCCCAACTGACCTCCCCTGCAGGCCTGGTCGCCCCTAACTGCCCTTCCTTGTAAGCCTGGCTGCCCTCAACTGCCTCCCCTACCAGCCATCTTGTGGTGGCCATCTTGTGTCCACATGGGGACAGCCATCTTCTGTGTTGTAGTGATAGCCAATTTGCATATTACCTCTTTATTACATAGGATATGAGTGAGATTATGTGGTATTTATCTTCCTCTGGCATATTTCACTTAGTATAATGCTCTCCAGTTCCATGCTGTTGCAAATGGTAAAAGTTCCTTCATTTTTATAGCAGCATAGTATTCCATTGTGTAGATGTACCACAAATTTTTAATCCACTCATCTGCTGATGGGCATTAGGCTATTTCCAAATCTTAGGTATTGTGAATTGTGCTGCTATGAACATAGGAGTGCATATATCCTTTCTGATTGGTGTTTCTGGTTTCTTGGAATTTAGTCCTAGAAGTCAGATTACTGGGTTAAATGGGAGTTCCATTTTCAATTTTTTGAGGAAACTCCATACTGCTCTCCACAGTGGCTGCACCAGTCTGCATTCCCACCAGCAGTGCAGTACTCCACACCCTCGCCAGTACTTGTCATGCTGTCACTCAATATTTCAGAATGGAGGCAAGAGTATACAATGTAGTCAAGACAGTCTCTTCAATAATTGGTGCTGGGAAATTTGGTCAGATACATGCAAAAAAAAAAAAAGAAAAAAAAAAGAAAGAAACTAGATTACTAACTTACACAATATACAAAAACAAACTCAAAATGGCTAAAGGACTTGAATGTAAGGTGGGAAACCATAAAAATCCTACAAGATTCCATAGGCAGCAAAATAGCAGACATAGGTTGTAGCAATATCTTTATAGACACAACTCCTAGGGCAACGCAGACTAAGGAGAAAATAAACAAATGGGACTACATCAAAATAAGAAGCTTCTGCACAGCAAAAGAAACCATCAACAAAACAACAAGAAAGCCCACTGCATAGGAGAACATATTTGCCAATGATATTTCCGATAAGGGTTTAATCTCCAAATTTTACAGAGAACTCATACAATTTAACAAAAGGAAGATAAATGATCCAATCAAAAATGGGCAAAGGATCTAAATAGACACTTTTCAAAAGAGGATTTACAGCAGGCCTACTGATATATGAAAACATGTTCAAAGTCACTTGAGAGATGCATATCAAAACAACAATGAAGTACCATCTCACACCTGTCAGAATGGCTATCATCAACAAATAACAAGTGCTGGCAAGGTTGTGGAGAAAAATGAAGTGTGTTTTTTAAGATTGTCATATAGACATTTATAATTCATTTAGGTAAAATCATGAAACAAAGTAGTTTAGTTTGATAGAACAATATTCTGAACAAAGCTATCTGAAGGGGAATAAAAACATTTCAGTATATTAGAGTTAGCTTTTTAATTACAATAGCCAGAAGGAAGTATAGTATAAATTAGCTCGCTATGCTTTTCTTGTTATTGTTTTGTTGGTTGAAATAAAATAAGTTTGATTTTAATCCAGTCCTTTTGTGATTTTAAAATGTATGCAAAGCTGTTGCTTGGCAGAGATGATTTGCATTAGAAATTCATGAGATTCTAATGAAGTTTAGAGAGAAAGGTGTACTTAATAAATATAGAAAGCTATATGTGCAAATAAAGACAAAAGGGACATTCAAAAGTATAGTTTAGTGTTAATTCTCATTTATATTCAATGGCACTTCAAAAGTATTCTCTTTTACCACATGATATGTACAGAAGCTGAGTCATTTTTCCGCAAGTCAGTGGAAAGAGCAGAAATAAAATCTTCTGAGGAATTATTAAGTTATATCTAATTTTCAGTACATTGCCAATACTGTCATTTTTTTTTTTACTTCCTTAAATTTCCCTTGCTTTAAGAATTAACTCAGTACAGTATGTTTTTCTAGCCTACAGAGAATGACAGGATATGTTGTTTCATATTACAATTACTTTTGGTAAATATTAAGTATAATCAGAGGTTTCCATATATCAATATTAAAAATGGCCATTTGAAGCATTACCTCTTTTAAAATATGTATTTGAGTGTGTGTGTTTCTGTGTGTGTATACGTGCATACACACACACACACACACTTATATATATCCTATATAAAAAAGAGGTAATATGCAAATTAACTCTCACATCCTTACAAGATGGCTGCCTACAACCAAGCCACCAGGAGGGTTAGTGAGGAACAACCAAATGACTGAACAAGCAGTGCTGCCATTGGGGCTATCTGACTCAGTCCCAGTTGGGGCCAATTGGGGCTGGCTGGCGGGGGGGAAGGACTGAGGGAGGGTTGGCTGGCCAGCCCTGATCTGGGTCAATTGGGGCAGGGTAGGGACCATGGGAGGTTGGCCAGCTATGGGAAGTTGGCTGTGGGAGCACACTGATCATAGTTACCAGTCAACCGGTGGTAACAGTTGCTTTGGCTTTTATATATATAGAGTAGAGGCCTGGTGCAAAAATTCATGCATGGGTAGGGTCCATAGGCCTGGACAGCAATCAGGGCTTATCAGGTTCCCCACCTCCCCGCTTCTCCCCACTCCTTCCCTCGCCACCTATTGGGGCCTGCTGGCCAGAGGCAGGGGCTGCGGGAGGTTTTGATCCCCAGTTTGGAATGTACAGGAGGTAGCCAATCAATGATTCTCTATAATCATTGATGTTTCTATCTCTATTTCCCTCTCCAAAATCAATCAAATATACATTTTTAAAATGCAAGGTTTTTAGATGAAGGTAGGACAAGGGGGCTATTGGAAAAAAAAAAAAAAAAGGATGGGAGCATTTGAGATCTTGCTCACATTTCAAATAGGACAACATAAGATGGTCCTCGGGGTGACAGGTGAGGAGTGGCAGTGGGTGGAGCAGGGCACTGCAGGCTGAGGAATGGGCTGTAATGACTGGGAATGTCTGTGACAGTGACACCAAGTATGTGTTGGGGCCATCGCTGGAATCATTCATCCCCAAGAAGTTTTGATTCTAGAAGGTGATGTGGGTGGCAGGAGTGGACTGTCCTGTTTCCCTACAATTGTAAACACTAAGAGTAATTTTTCAAGTGTTGTTTTTGTTTTTTTAATCATGAAAGGATGTTATATTTTGTCAAATGCCTTTTCTACATTGATTGAGATAGTCATACTATTTATACCTTTTATCCTGTCAATGTAGTATATTACATTTGTTGCTTTGCATATATTGAACTATCCTTGTAGGCCAGGGATAGATGGCAATTGATCAGAACCTTTTAATGTTATTGAGTTGGATTTCTTTATATTTTGTTGAGAATTTTTCATCCATATTCATCAGAGATATTGGTATGTAGTTTACTTTTCTATAGAGTCCTTACATGGCTTTGGTATCAGTGTATGCTGGTCTCATAAGATAAAATACTATTTAGGATCGTAGGGATTTTGATTGCTTGACATATCTAGGTTAAATGATAAAACTTTAATATTTCTCCAGATATCCAGAAAGAAGGTCATGTCATTCCAAAAGGGTGGAAATCACTCTCAGTAAACACCTTCCTGGAACTGGAGACCAATGTACCAATCTCTATTCATTTCTGAAAGAAAATGTGTTCCTAGCCGAGATATCATTCAAGTATAAATTCATACGCAAAGAAAGACAATTTTACTTCTCCCTTTTCTATTTGAGTGCTTTGTATTTCTTTTTCTTACCTAATTTCTCTGATCAGGACTTCTACTATTAGCTATACTAATAATAGAGGAATATGCAAATTGGCAGACATTCCTAAATTTCCATGAGTTCTTCTTGAAAAAATATCACTTATGAAATCCAGCCAATTAAAAGATAAAAAAAATTGGTAACAAAGTTGGCAATGATGTCATATTATATAAAAACACTAGACATTTATACAATTTATGATTATAGAACTTAATACATTTGTTATAAGCATGGACAGTGTGAAAAATAACATCAATAGTATTTGTAATTGGGAGGAAATATGAATATTCTTTCTCATGCACTAGTTAATAACATCTATAATTTAAAATATGCTTAAAAGACATAATTACTCCAATCTGCTTAATATTTTTTCATGATTTTTTAAAATCTTAGATCTTTTAGAAACTACTTATTTGAAATTGAGGAATTCATACATTTTCACTGAAGTTTTACTTTTATTAAAGTAAAATTAAATATATTACATTTTAAAAGCACAAATTTGATCATATAATTTTTATAAAAGCTTTTATATTTTTCACATGTGCACTGAAATAGGTAGTGTTAACTTAATGTAGAATATACCTTAATATATTTCTGTGTGGTAGTACTTGAGGTTGTTTTCTGTATAATCTTTAATATATTTATTTGAAAAAGTATGTATAGACTTTTACAAAAATTAGTAAAGTAGAGAATTATAAACTTAGGGAAAGTTATTTATAAAATAAAAATTTTCATAGATTTAAGAAAAAGTCATATCTCTCACAGATGGAAAAAAAGTGAGGTACAGGCATGACATGATTTAAAATATTTAGTTTGATTTATAACCAATCCAAGATTCTTTAAAAAAATTTTTTTTTTTAATAAAAATATTTTATTGGTTTTTTACAGAGAGGAAGAGAGAGGGATAGAGAGTTAGAAACATCGATGAGAGACATTGATCAGCTGCCTCTTGCACACCCCCTATTGGGGTTGTGCCCGCAACCAAGGTACGTGCCCTTGACCGGAATCGAACCTGGGACCTTTCAGTCCGCAGGCCAACGCTCTATCCACTGAGCCAAACCGGTTTCAGCCAGACCAAGATTCTTTATCTACTCCCCTTTTCACTCTCTTACACAAGTAATAATAGATGGAATTAAGATGTTTCTAGAGTTGTGGTAAAGATCCACAGTTTATAACAAAGAGAAAATAATAGGCACATGTGTGTACAAACACGTGTGTAAATATGTATAAAACACGCTAAACTTTTTTTTAGTAAGGCAAACTTATTTATTTTAGTTATGTTCTGGTAATATTTTGTGACTAAGATTATATTGTTTGGTAACATTTAGAAAACTTTAAATAGTCATAAAACATGGTAACACAATTTTAACCCAGAATCTCAAGGATTCTTGGATTGTTAAAATATTGCTAAATATAAAAATTACTGGAGCTTAGATTTGCACAATTAATTAGTGTTTATGCATACCTGAGTTTATAAAAGCAAATGTGCCCATGTGTTAGTTGTGTCATTAAACATCCATAATTTGCTTGTTTGGGGAAAAAGTAATCAATCTGAATTAATTATAATTGTGAATTATGTTTCATATTTGATGATAAATACAGCTGTACTACTTTTGAGTTCATGTAAACCAACATAAGTCTCACAAGCTATTTCCAAGTAGAGAGCCCACTGGACCTGAAGTAATTAATAGATAAGGATAATTGGTAAATAGAGCCATCCATTTATATACCAATAATTAGTATGTTTGTGTTCTGAAGAAATTTGTTTTTGTAAGTTAATATGCTATCACCAACCGTCATCCCTGTGACTATTTATATAATTAATAATATACTGTTTATATATTATAAATTATAAATAATAAAATATATTCAGATATTATATAATTATATATTAAGTAATATACAATTAATATTAACTTTAAATATAAAAGTATTTAAAGTTAATTTTCTGTGGTTTAAGAAAACTGAACCTAAAGAAGAAAACTTACCCTATTCACTCTTTTAGCTTAATTTTTCACTACTCTTGTTTTCCACCTTATTCTCCCTTTTCATTTTTAGTTTCTAGACTTCTGTGTACCATATACTCCGGCCATAAAAGATTATATTCATGTTTCCTGATTCTAGTGTGCTCTTTCATACTGCTGTTCCTTTGCTCATGCTCTTCCTTCTGTTGAAATGTCTTTCTCTTCATCATCCTACCATCTCTTCCTTAAATTTTAGGATGGCTCAGGTGTGGCTGCTCTTTTTAAGCTCCTAAGCTATACCAGGTGTCTGTCTGTCTGTCTGTCTGTTTGTTTGTTTATTTATTATCCTCAACCGAGGATATTTTTCTTTTTAAAAAAAATATATTTTATTGATTTTTTACAGAGAGGAAGAGAGAGGGATAGAGAGTTAGAAACATCGATGAGAGAGAGTCATCGATCAGCTGCCTCCTGCACCACCCCTACTGGGGATGTGCCCACAACCAAGGTACATGCCCTTGACCGGAATCGAACCCGGGACCTTTCAGTCCGCAGGCCGATGCTCTATCCGCTGAGCCAAACTGGTCTCAGCCGAGGATATTTTTCTATTGAATTTTAGGAAGAGTGGAACAAAGAGGGAAATACAGAAACGTTGGTTTGTTTCTCTCATATCATTTTATTGCTTCCTGCAAGAGCCCCAAAGAGAGCCCAAGAATGTGGCCTTGTCTGGAATTGAAGCTGGGATCTTTCATCTGCAGGCTGATGCTCTAACCACTGTGCCAAACCACCTAGGGCCAGATGTCTATTCTTGCTTTAATTCAAAATCTTATATAGAATCATAATTGTTATTATATGTTGCTTAACCCCTCTTTCACAATTTGTGTCTCACTTTTACAACAGATTGTGAGCTCCTTAAGGATAGAAGCTATTGCTGATTTATGTTTGTGTCTTTTAGGTGCATGGCATGCACTTGGAAACATTTTTTTTTTGAGTGAATTGTGGTTCTTAGTCTTACAGAGGTTATATTATCAGACTTTCTTTTTACTTTCTTCTCTCCTTTCTATCCCACTTATTCTTGTTATTCTCCAACCCCTCTTCCATCTTCTTCCTCTTTCAACTCTTCCCTCCTCAGTTTTGTTATTTCTTTGGAATATATAGAAAAGAGGCAATTTCAGCACTAAATGTTTGCCAGGAAAAAGGTGTCATAAAAATCTACCAATGGATACCAATTTCTTGTTCTTACAGATAATTTAGGTGGGTTTATTTATGCTAAAACATCATTCTTAAATAGAATACTGATTTCACTAGAAACTTCCTCATTAAACATCAGTCTATTAATAGTATATTTAACCGTATGCACGTAAAAAGAATAAGGAGTCATCGATCTATATAAACCTGAAAATAAGAATTTGTCACAGAGACAATTCCACACTGTGATGCTTCTCAGATCTTTGATATTCACTCTTTGCTTGTTAAGGTCCTTTTCTTAATGTGTTGACTCAAAGTTGTTCACTTTCACTCATGTAGTTTGAAGACCTCTCTTCTCATTTCTTTCCTTTCTTCTCACAGTAATAAAGGTATAACTTAAATTTTAATAATTTTTTTGACACAAGAAATGATCAAAATTTTTAAAAGGTGACCCATAGATATTGTAAATACATACAAAAGGATATATAATGGTAAATAAGTTCTCCCACTAACCTACTCTCTAAACCCCTCACCATAGACAATTGCCTATTCCATTTTCTTATACATCTCTTCAAGGATAACTCTCCCTGTGAGGAGAAAAGCAAATATATGACATATGTGTCTCCTCACTTGTTAGAGTACTCCCCAAACTATGCATTTAGTAAAGTTCATGGGTAGAAATTTAATATTTTAATAGCCACTTAAAACATGAAAAACATTAATTCTAAGACTTTGGAATTGGAAGTGACTTTGAAATGAATCTTTTTAACCAACATAGCCAGTTCATTCATCACATGGGATTTAAAAAGAGGCAGAAAAGTTTAAGCTTTTGCTAGAATCTTAATATCTTGACCTGTAGAATATTTCTTATATCTTAGCAAAACAAACAAACAAACAAACAAAATGATGGAGACCAGTGGGAAAATCCTTGAAATGTCTCTCTCCGTTTTAACAATCCGGAATACTATAATGGAAAAGGTTTCATTGTCTAGATGGCAGCATAGAACCTAATATGTCATTTGTTCATTTCTTAAGTGTGTCTTAGTGACTGGAATCTGTCAGGTACAGCTATATGGGAGGAGTATAGTCCTTTTGTGAAGTGGGAACACAGTAAAAGCCTATGAGTCTAGAAGGTTTCAAGACACTACTATGTAACTTTAGGATTCAGTACTTCAATGAAACCTTACTTAAAACATTGTTTTCCTAGTCTTGCCATAGTTGGAAATAGGTTTTATAGTTCAGGCTGGACTATATGCCTGAGGGCAAAAAATAGTAATGTTCTTTCACTTCCTTCTGTTACTCCATCTGCCTTGTTAAAGTTTTCTTGCATCAAAGAATGGTGTTACTATTGTTTTTTGGGAATATTTACACATTTCTCTTATCATTGTCGGGGGAGAGCATTTCCATTTTAACTTGGGCAAATGTTGTGTCCTGCTGGTTGAGTTATTTTTACGTATATTGTAAAAAAAAAAAAAAAAAAAAAAATACACACATATTTATAGCAATATGAAAGAGAAAGATGCAAATTGACTATACTTCCGTGATGCCCAATTAACCCAAAAAAGATGGCAGGTTAATTTGCATACACAGGCACCAAGCCACCAGAGGCAGGGCAGTGCCAAGTGGCCTGGGTCCCAGGGATGGGCACCAAGCCTGCAGCCTCCCGGAACCATTGCCGCCCCCCGGAGGTGAGGGCCCTGCCAAAGCAGTCTTCCTAGGACCATCTCCGGCCCTGGGAGGCCAGGGCAGCCCCGCCAAGCAGCACAAGCCATGGCCCAGCTTAGGCCCGGACTAAAACGTTGACAGTAAGTCCTTTTAGTATAACTGGGCCCACAGAACAATCATTTCCTTTTCTATAGAACACATAACTCTGACACACTATTTACAATTAAATAAGTTCCATATTGCCAAAACCGGTTTGGCTCAGTGGATAGAGCATCAGCCTGCAGACTCAAGGGTCTCAGGTTTGATTCCGGTCAAGGGCATGTACCTTGGTTGCGGGCACATCCCCAATGGGATGTGTACAAGAGGCAGCTGATCGATGATTCTCTCTCATTGATGTTTCTAACTACCTATCCCTCTCTCTTCCTCTCTGTAAAAAATCAATAAAATATATTAAAAAATAAGTTCCATATATTTTGACATTTTCCAGCCCTGGAAGGGTACATATAATGATCAGTAAAGTGAGAAGATGAAAAGAATTTTTAGGCTTTTAAAGATGTAACTAATTTCTGTCTAGAAGACACATCAATTCAAAAAGTGATGGTTTTATTATTCTATAGGACATTAGCCAGATTATATCTAATTTAGCAGTTTTAGGCTGCAGGCTCCTCCCTGGCTGGGGCCCAGGTCAGGGCTTATGCAGGAAGCAACCAATTGAAGTGTCCCTCTCCAATTGATGTTTCTCTCTGACTTTCCCTCTCTCTTCCATGCTCTCTAAAAATCAATGGAAAAAATATCCTCAGGTGAGGATAAAAAAAAAAAGTCATATCCTATGAAAGAGACATCTTGGAAATGCCTAAAGAAAGTTGTCATTTTTTCTTTGGTGATGAAGGGACTGGAGTCCATGTTGATGAAAACACCTTTGCATCTGCAGTGGCCAGCAGTGGCAGCAGCAGTGGGGTGATGGGGCGGTGCCTTTCCCTGATCAGCTAGATTGCCTCCTGCAGAGGGAGGCTCACTGACAGCTTAGGCCTGCAGGGAGCCCGTCTAAGCCATCAGTAAGACATCCCCTGAGGGTTCCTGGACTGTGAAAAGGGGAAGGGTGGGCTGAGTAACCCCTCCCCCCACGCACAAATTTCATGCACCAGGCCTCTAGTCCTGTATAACAAAAACCTAATGCAAATCGACAGAATGGCATAATGACTGGTGGAATAATTGGTCATGATGAAGTGCACTAATCACCAGGGGGCAGATGCTTAATGCAGGAGTTGCCCTTAGCCTGCAGGCCCCAGGCTAGCTAAGGTGGGTGCCAGCAGGGCCCCCCCCCCCCCATCACTCTGTTGGTCACCCTGTAAAGGGAGGCGACTGGCGGTGGCAGCAAGGGGCAGGTCAGGCTGGCAAGCAGGTGGCGGTGGGGTGGCAGGGCTGGCAAATGGGCAGTGCCAGGCCAGCCAAGGTGGGTATCAACAGGGGGGCCCCCCAATCACCCAGCCCGTCACCCCTCAGATTGGCCCTGATCCCAGGCCTAGGGACCCTACCCATGCATAAATTTGTGCATCGAGCCTCTAGTGTAGCATATAACATGAAATAATGGAAGTACGTAAATACTTTGTTGATACTTTCTAAACTGTTAGGGTTGCTAAAGGAGGAATGCACAAGGCCAAAAGGGGTAAAGAACTATGAATTTATTAGGTCATCTAGAAAACCTGATGGGCTGAGCCCCCAAAATGGGGCCAGCCCCCAAAGGTGGGGAGTCAGAGGTTTGTAGAGGACTCTGGGCAGGCTTTTTCTGGGCAGAGAATCTCTGTGCATGCCCAGATTCTGAGAAACTCTGGAGGGGAGAGATAAAGGAAGTATAGTCACTTAGCAAGTGGATGTGGTGTAAGCAAGTGGAGTGCCCACTGTGAAGTGGCCTAAAGGTCGGTTCCCAGGGGTGGGGGTATTGATTCAATTATTTTTATCAGACCTAACATTGCAGCCTTTTTGTTTTATGGAGTAGGGACGAAGGTCATATCTCTCATATTTACTTCCTGCTGAGGGGCGAACGTTGAGATCACAGAGCAATGGACTGAAAGTAGTTGGCAATAGCATGATTTCCCCAAGAGACTGGTTGGTGAAGGCTCGAAAAGAGTCCTATTGGGTGACTTGGAAGGTAAAAGCTAGTCCTGAGGCTGCCACAGTATCACTTGTCTGGTTTTGCCTCTTTTCTGGGCCTTGAGCTTAAATATAACTGAGGCCTAGATGTTATCTGTAGGGAGGAAAAGATCAGGGGTCTAAGTTGCCTGACTAGTGATAAGAAAGGGAAGGATAGGTTACCCTAAAGGTGAGGTTCTTATTTTCCCAGTTTTGCTCCTTGGTAGGTACCTGGAGCTTTCTTCCCTGGTGAGTTTCTACACCTGTACCTGGCTCATAGTCTTTGCTCTGGAGATCAGAGGGATGAGGAAGCCTGGGCACAAAAGGAGGTTGTGATGATATGTAGGGATGGTATTTCCTGAGTACAAGTAGGGCTTGTGACCTGGTGGAGATAAACTGTTTTATGATTTTAGTATTATTGAAGTAAAAGCTAGAAAAACAAGAATTATGACAAATGGTCGGGTGGAGGGAAAGAGACATTAGTTTGGAGGGTTGTATACCAAAATTTGATGTGTACGAAAATTAGGTTTATTCTCAAATCATTTGTTCTTATGTGTCCTTGGTTTAGGGAAGATCTGGATTTTCTAGATGGTTGAAAACTGCTGTTTTACTATCTCAGTTTCCCTATTCTGCTTGTTTTAACATTTCTCCCTATAAAACTTCTTTACCAAACTTTCTTACAACTTTTACAAATCTTCTTACAACTTTCACAAACATTCTTACAACTTTAACTCACTTTCTTTTTCCTTTAGGATGCATGCCCATGCTTATGCCTTCTATTGTCAACTCTTAGAAACCTTAATTTTCCAATGATAACAACAAAAAAAGTAAACAGCCAACATTTCTTAGACTGACATTTATGAACATTCTCACTTTCAAGAAACATACCTTTAATAAAGCACAAGTCATTACATTAACAGTTTCAAATCTACTTTATAGATTTTCTGTAACAAAAGCTAAAATCAGGTGAACTTAAAACTTATTGAAATATTTAGATGTTTATCATTTAACCCAGCAATGCTCCAAAGCTTTTAAGATGCCGAAGAAAACTTTGGAGGAAAGGCTGTGGGGAGGGACCTGGCCCCACAGCCTGCTCTAAGACTGCAGTTTCCAGGCCTCCAGCCACTTGGATTTAAAACCGCCACATTTTTCCTTAGAGATAACATGCTAAGGTTTGGGTGATAATGAGTTCAGTTTCTGATAGTAGCTGCACTGTTGAGTAAGAATTTGTGGTTTTAGTAAAGAAACTGTTCTTTGGTAGGGGGGAGGGTGAGAAGGCGCTGAGGTGAGAGCAATTTTAGAGCATTAAAGGAGTGAGAATGCCAGCCTTGGCATCTAAAGGCTCAGTGAGGTCCCCTCGCTGTACCCCAGAGCGGCTTTGTGAGAAGACAAAAGTTGGGAACTCAGAGAAAAAGTATTCAGCGAGCGCAAGAAAGGAGACCATTTCTTGTCCAGAGAAGGGTTAAGTCATGGAGGAGATGAGGAGATAAGGCTTTTACAAACCAAGGAATGGCTGGGCCTTATAGGCTGAGAGAATGAAACTGAGGTAGTTGACTGTGTGAGGGCTTTATGAGGGGATGTGCAGTAACACCAGTTGGGCACCAAGGTAGAACAAGGAAAGAGTGGATAAAGTGGGTTTCTAGTAAGATGCAGTATACTGGCAGAAGTGAGGTGGCTAATGGCTGTGAGATTAATCTGTCACCCCAATAATAGAGACTGAGAAGGAGACAAGGGTGCCAGGGAATTTGGGAAGGGCAGAATAAGTGGCCCCAGTGTCGATTAAAAAGGAGATTGGCTTACCTGCCACCACAGTCATTACCTGAGGCTCTGTCCTATTCATGTAAGTCTGTGGAGCCCTGTCAGGGCCTGGGCAGCTTCAGTCTTTGATGGCCAGTCCCAGGAGGTCTGGGAGCTCCAAACTGGATTCAGAGGGTGGCGTTGCTGAAGTCGACCTGCAGGGGCCAGTGGCCTTCCCTCCCTCAACTTAGGCAGGGCCCAACCAGGGGTCCCGGGTTTCAGCACCAAATGTTAGGGTCGCTGAAGGAGGAACCCATGAGGCCAGAGTGGTAAGGAATTATAAATTTATAAGGTGACCTCCTGCATTCCTCCTTCCATGACCCTAAGGTAGTAAACAAAGGCTAGTTTTGGGGCAAAACATGAATTGTTCCTTCATAAGAATAGAATGTGGAGTAAGCTTTACATTTTCCTATTTCAATGTGAAAACATTTACATTTATCTTTGACCTTTATTAATAGTCTGTGTGGCTTTCTCTTGGCCTATTACTTGTCCTTGTTTTCAATGAAAGGCAAGAAGAGTTTAGATTGAAGTATTTGAGAACATGAAAGGGGCATAGGATTCTACTTCTGAAAGCTTAATACATTTTTATCTATGAGCTACAACTTCCTTGTTCTGACAGTTGTGTTACACCTCATCCAGGCAGCAAGATGATATACAAAAACACACGTCCAAGTCTTTCTTTGAGAAGGTTAACCCTCAGGTGTTGATAATATTCACCTCACAGGGGTTTAGTTAGCATTAGCAAAGCAGCTTTATAACTCTTGGATGAAAGGCCATTATTGAGGTTGGGTAGTACTATTATGATTGTAATTTTGCAAGCCAGTGATCATTTTTTCATTGGTTACAGGAGGGGAAAAAAGCTGAGGAGAATCTTTTGATCTTATTCTCTCAGGTAGTACAGTTTAAAGCTAGAATTCTTTATGAAGTAGGTCCCATCTTTACTGTGTCAGCTGAAAATGAGTTGTTGCCTTTTCCTTAAATTATTCTGATACATTAGCCAAGAAAAATGTGCACTGTTAAAACAGGATTTTGGTGTGTGTGTGTGTGTGTGTGTGTGTGTGTGTGTGTGTGTGTGTGAGAGAGAGAGAGAGAGAGAGAGAGAGAGAGAGAGAGAGAGAGAGAGAGGGAGAGACATTGAGAGAGATAGAAAAGATAGAGAGAAGGAATGAGGAGTGAGGGAGTGTGTGAAGTGTATAATCTAGTGGCAGTGCACTTTACTACTTTACTGATGTGGTTAACACTGCAGGCAAACAAGTCACACATTGATAATAACACATCTTTGCTTGACTTGGTTGTAACAAATGGTGTAAAATCTATTGCAATATATATATATGAAAGAGCCATTATTTTTTTGTTTTTGCTTTTCCAATAGGGACAAAATGGTCTCTGTGATTTCGTTTGGCTTTTGCTGATTACTAACGAGATTGGATGTGTCTTCATATTTTTTTAAATTTTTTTTTTTTTTTACCATAAGTGTTTTTCTTTAATCCCTTTTTAATAATAGAGTAACAATTTAGCAGGAAATAAACAAAATGTCATTGCTTCTAGATCTCACCCTTTAGCTCTTCAGGAAGTTTTCAGTTTCTTATTAACTGAGGGATTAATTATGAAAAATTTTCTGCAGCTTTGAGCATTTGCAGCCTTATGTGCAATTGTTGTTTTTTTTGCTAGCTCCATTTATAAAAAAAATCATTAGTTTAAAAAAATATATATATTATTCTTTGGAGAGAGAGAGTGAAACATGGATTGGCTGACTTCTGCACTTCTCCTACTGGGAATCGAGCCTGCAACTAAGGCATGTGCCCTGACAAGAAACCGAACTGTGACCTCCTGGGTCTTAGGTCAGTACTCATCCATACTGGCAGGACTATTTCTTTATTTTTTGAGTGAAAAGGTAGAGTAAGGAAAATACTCACTATTTTAATAAAGAATAATATAGCTTAACTAAAATGAATCTTGAAGTTAAGTGGAAAACCTACTACATTTATTTTATTTTTTAGATTTTTATTATTGATAGGATTACAGATATCTCCCATTTAATCTCCTTTTATCCCCCTTCTCCCTAGGCCCCCTCCCCAGATCTTTATTACCTATTGCCTGTGTTTTTGGACTATGCATATCTATCTATCTGTCTCTGTATATATAAAATCCTAATATGCAAATAGACTAAATGGCAGAAAAACCGAACAACCGGTTGCTATGATGTGTGCTGACCACTAGGGGACACACAAGGAACATGGCGGGCATTGACAGCAGGTGGTAGAGCATGGAACATGGCAGGCATCTGCCATGATGGGATGGTGGAGCAGGTGAGCATCAGTGTCAGACCAAGGTGGGGCCCTGGTCGCTGTCATCAGGGTGAGCATCTGGTGGTTACTGAAAATTCTTTGCTTCTGTACAGCACAATCCCGCTGGGTGCTCGTACCTGCTGCTGGAGCTGGAGCCACCGCTCATACCTGCTTCTGGTGGCCAGCTCTGGCCCCGATTGCCCCTCAGGGCTTCTCCACCTACCCCTGTTTCTTTTATTTTTTCCTTTTTTAGTTTTTTAAAAAATAAATCTTTATTGTTCAGATTATTACAAATGTTCCTCTTTCCCTCCCCCCACAATTGCTCCCCTCCACCAGGTTCCCACCCCACCCTCTGCCCTTTCTCCACCCCCCATTGTCTTCATCCATAGGTGCACAGTTTTTGTTCAGGCTCTTCCCGCACCCTCCACTCCCCTTTTCCCCAATATAGTCAGTCCACTCCCCTTCCATACCTCTGATTCTATTATATTCACCAGTTAATATTGTTCATCAGGTTTTTTAATTCCCTTGGCTTTTAGTTTCACTTGTTGATAGTTACATATTTATTGATCATAATTTTTATCTTTATCTTCTTCCTCTTCCTAAAGAACCAACCCCCTTCAGCAATTCATACAATTCTGGTTTGGCGGTGATGAACTCCTTTAGCTTTTTTTCATTTGTGAAGCTCTTTATCTGGCCTTCGATTCTGAGTGATAGCTTTGCTGGGTAGAGTATTTTTGGCTGTAGGTTCTTGCTATTAATCGCCTTGAATATTTCTTGCCATTCCTGTCTGGCCAGCATGATTTCTGTTGAGAAATCAGCTGACCATCGTATGGATGCTCCTTTATAGGTAACTACCTGCTTTTCTCATGCTGCTTTTAGTATTCTCTCTTTGTCTTTTGCTCTTGGAATTTTAATTATGATTTGTCTTGGTGTGGTCTTCTTTGGATTTCTTTTGTTTGGGGTTCTGTGTGGTTCCTGGACTTGTAAGTCTATTTCTTACCCCAAGTGAGGAAATTTTCTGTCACTGTTTCTTTCAGTATTCTTTCGGTATCTTGCTCTCTCTCTTCTTCTGGGACCCCCATAATTCTGATGTTGGTTCGTTTGAAATTGTCCCAGAGGTTTCTTACACTATCTTCAATACAATCCATAAGATGGATTCTCTTATCTTCTTGCTTTCTGTGGAGGAGTGTCCTCTGGCTCTTTGTGTTCCAAATCTTTGACTTGATTCTTGTGATCTTCCATTCTGTTTTTAGGACTCTGTATAATATTTTTTATTTCAGACAATGTATTCTTTATTTCTAGTTGATCCCTTATCATATCCTCATAGGTCTTGTTTATTTTATCGGCCTTTTCTAGGAAATCCTTGAAAATCCTTATAAGCATGGTTTTGAACTCTATATCCAGTCGCTTCTTGTCCTCCATTTCTTTTGTTTGTGATCTGTTTCCTTGTCTCGGCATTTTCACAGCTCCCCTGAATTGGTAGGATGGTTTTGTGTGCTAAGGTGTCCTGTATGGTTCAGTGGGTCAGCCTCCCAGTTCCTGAGGTGGACAGTCTTGGTGTAGCCCTTTGTGGGCTGTGTGTGCAGTCTTGTTGTTAAGCCTTGCTTATTGTTGGTATCACTGGGAAGCGTTGATCTCCAAGCCAATTGGCTTTGAGGATCAGAAGTATCTCAGCAAAAGGGTTTCTGTATCCCACTTGAATGGGGCGGAGTCTCGGGGTGACACAGACAAGTTTGTTGAATCCCGAGAGATTGGTTGCAGGCATGTGCACCTCTTCTTTGGTATACGTGCAGACAAGCTTTGGATTCCTGTTCCTCCCTCCCCAGGAGAGTCCTATTCACAGCGAACAAGAAAGCTAGCCACTGGGGGGGCTTCTGTGCTCTGCTTGGATGGGGCGGAGTCTTGGTGTGGTGCAGGCAAGCTTTGGTCAGCCCCTCCCTACAAGGGTCTGGTTTCTGAGTCTCACAGTAATGGCCTCTGGCTTCACACTCCTCCGAGAGATCTCTGCCCACTGCTTGACAGTCTGGCCTCTTCCTGTTTGGGGCCGTCTATCAGAGCAATAGGGTAGTTCTGTTTTCCTACCGAACAAGAAAGCTACCCGCGCATTAGCTGTCCGCCCTCTCTGTGTGCAGGGAGTAACCCAGTAGCGAACTCGGCCCGCCCTCTACGCGCTCTGCAAGCAAGCCAGCAGCGAGGTCTGGCGGCCGCCTTTTCGTGCTCGCAGTTCACCCCACCTTCATAGTTCCTGAGGTTCAGCGTGCCTTCTCTCTCCTTCCCAGATGGTAGAGCCTCCTCTCATCCAGCATCTGGCGCTTCAGGGCGATGTTTCTCCTGTTTTCCAGTTCTAAATTCAAATTTGTTGTGGTAGGCTGCATTCAGGTGACTACCCTATGCCGCCATCTTGGTTTCTCCCTCCCCCTGTTTCTGAGGGGAGATTGAGGCCAGCAGCCACCACTTGCAACCCTTATTGTGACCACCTCCCTTGCACCCACTGATGGTGCTGGCCCTGCTTGTACCCATTGCTGGCGCCAGCCACAATTGCTCCATGGTGTGGTGTTGGCAAGAGTGAGCTGCTGGCAGATGGGATCGGGGACTGGCGGGGGCACAGAGGATAGGCTGAGATCCGCCCTTGTGCCCACCACAACCTTGCGGCCCACAGTCTCTTTCAAGGTGCACAAATTTGTGCACTGGGCCCTAGTCTATATAATAAAAGCCTAAGCAACCTTTATGGTGGAACGACCAGAACAATCAGTCACTATGATGTGCACTGACCACCAAGGGGCAGACACTCAATGCAAGAGTTGCCCACAGGGAGAGCTCTCCTCAGCCAAAGCCAGACTCATGGCTGGTGAGCGCAACGGTGATGGCAGGAGCCTCTCCTGCCTGCACGGCATTGCTAAGGAGCATCGAGCTAAGCAGTAAGGAACCAGCAGGCGGATGGTAAGGAGTGAGGGGTCCCGGATTGCGAGAGGGCACAGTCCAGGCTGAAGGACACTCCTCAACCCCCCAGGGCACGAATCTGGTGGATCGGGCCTCTAGTCTCATATAATAAAGATGTGATATGCAAATTAACCCTCACACCCTCACAAGATAGCTGCCTATGAGCAGGCCAGCAGGGGTTAGTGAGGGACGACCAAATGACTGAACAGCAGGCTGCGTGAGATGACCAGCCAGCCGGGAGGTTAGTGAGCGACAACCAAACGACTAAACAGGCTGTGTGGGATGACCAGCTGGTAGGAAGGCCGTGAGGGGCGACCAGGACAGCAGAGGGTTAGTAAGAGGCAATCAGGCCAGCAAGGGGGGGAAGTTGGGAGCAATTAAGCTGACAGGGGGGCAGTGAGGGGCAACTAGGCTGGTGGGGGGCAGTTGGGGGCAACCAGGCTGGTAGAGGGGGGCAGTTGGGGGTGACTAGGCCAGTGGGGGGAGAGCAGTTAGGAGCAATCAGGTCAATATGCAGAGGCAGTGAGGGGCAATCAGTCTGGTGGGGGGGGGGGGGCAGTTAGCAGCAACCAGGCAGGCAGGCAGGTGAGTGATTAGGAGGTAGCAGTCCAGGATTATGAGAGGGATGTCTGATTATGAGATGGTTTAGGCCTAAACCGGGGATCAGGCCTAAACCAGCAGTCAGATATCCCCCAAGGGATCCTGGATTGGAGAAGGGCAGGGTGGGCCGAAGGAGACCCCCCCTCCTTCATGCATGAATTTTGTGCACCGGGCCTCTAGTAAGTATATATGTTATTTGGTTTATCTATTCTTGTTCCCCCATTCCCACATCAAGGTAAGTCAGTCCGTTTCATACCTCCATGCTTCAGGTCTTATTTTGTTGGCCAACTCACTTTATTCATTAGATTCTACAAATAAGTGAGATCATGTGATATTTGTCTTTCTCAGACTGGCTTTTTTCACTTAGCATATTATTGTCCAGGTCCATCCATACTGTCCCAAAGGGTAAGAGATCCCTCTTTTTTTACAGCTGTATAGGCATTTATTATATAAATGTCCCACAGCATTTTTATCTATTCATCTACTGATAGACACTTGGGCTGTTTTCAAGTCTTAGTTATTATAAATAACGCTGCTATGAATATAGGGATGCATATATTCTTTACTACATTTATTTTAAAACAGGGATAATTGTTCTTTAGCAAACAAACCAGATTTTCTTTTGTTGTTGAAATGTTCAGAGTTTATATAGATTCTATATTTCATACACTAAGGATATAGACTAAACTTTTCTACCTAATGCCCATTTATGGAAATGTTACATTAATATACAAAATAAAATGGTTGTGAGATGATGTGCTTTTCTAAGGATTTTCAGTGACAGTTTTATTTGTAAGAAATCTCTATTAAAAGTAATTAAAAAATAACACGAGAAACAGATTTCAAATGTGAATTCTTCAAATGTAAATCAGAATATTTAATTTTTGCTAGTGGCATTTATCTGGCACATATTTACTGTATTAATAACCCTTAAGTCTCCTATAATTGTCTGAGTATGGTTAACATGAATCTATTTAATTAACAGCTAGAATTTCATCAGCCGGATTTCAAAAGTATTTAGATAGGGACTTTCTTTGAACCTTGTGTCTGTTTTTCTATTTTAATAAGAATTTCTTTTTTTGATGTGAAATGATAAAGAAAATTTGTTTCACTCCAGAGTTGACTACATCTTTGTTAAAAGAAAAGCATCATATTTTCTCTTTTTCATAGTCTATGTACCTTAGAAAAGCATCATCGTATTTTCTCTTTTCCATAGTCTATGTACCAGTTTAAGACTAATCACTTGATTGAGAAGAAAGGCCACTTTGAATTAAGTAGAATTGACATATATACTCTATCGAAGAACTTGTTAAAAGTGATTTATCCTCCACAGCATTTTCTTCTATTAATTCAAGCTTAAACATTGCTGCAATTGCTGATAATTCCTTTATCTCATTTTTTCTAAAAGTGTCAGCATAAATATCACCTTTACTAGAAAATGCAAACGTATTCACTAACAATGGAAATGAAGTATATAAAATGATCTGACAAAAAAAATGATCTAGAATCTAAAAACTTTACAGAAGACTTGAAATTAATTTTTATTCCCTTTAGATTCTGTTGATATCCTCCCCTTTGATTATTTTTAATTGGATTAAATGGAAATATACAAATGATCTCATATACATATATATGCAAAATGAAAAGTTATCATTTGATGTGTTATGATTTTAACTTAAAGGTCTCCTATAATAAAAACCACTTTTTTTTTTACTTAGATGTAAATATGCACAGTTTGAAGTTTATTAACCATTGCTTTGATAGCAACAATGTTCATTTAGAATTCTTGGTATTGTCATATAATTTATGTAGTATTCCTTTCAAAGCTGTTAATTCATTTATAGCAGTTATCAAAACTGTTGCAGAGAAGAATTGTCTTCCTTTCTTATATGATAAGTATTTTAATGTTTCTAAAATTATTAAAATCCATTTTTTCATTCTCTTTCAAATTTTCCTAGGAGACTGATGTAGGTATGCAGAGCAGCTATGGAAGTTAAAAAAAAAAATCTTATTTTTTGATAGTTTCAAGCTAACATCTTCAAAATAGCATAGTAAGAAACTAGAAAAGAAACAAAACAATTCTTTGATGACCCAAACAGATTTCTTTTAAATCCTAGCTTTAAATTTAATTATTTTCTCTGATGGAACTTACTGTTTTCTAGTATATTGAGTTTTCCAAGCATGGTCTTTGTAAGCATTTACTTCGATATATAGATTCTTAATTTTTTTTTTCTAGACAGGTCATCCAATTTAGCTCAGCAGCATAATTCATACAAACATGCTGTCATAATTTTCTTTATAATCTTTATACAATTTTAAGGATGTACTGTGAAGATATTTCACAGCATTCTGTACTTTTCTACAGTAGAACACAATAAAAATGTTAATAGGTCACATTTATTGAGCACCTACTAGTATTTTAGAGAAGTTAGTCCTCCAAATGAGTCTTTGTGGTACTTTTGTTATTTTTGTAAATCAGATAAGGAAATGGGTGCTTAGAAAGGTTAAATAGCTTGTTTAGAATCACATAGCAAGTAAGTAGGACCTGGATCAAAGTCTACCTTCCTCTAAAACCTAAGGGTTCTGTTTCACTTAGTAATAATGTTTTTACCTCTGCCCCTGGTAATGCACCTAACCAGCAGTTAGATAGGCACTGATTCAAATGATCTTTACAGTGATAGTGATTAATTAATCTTATTATCCACACTTATTATCGTGATGTATACCCCAGAGTGGTGTGGCTTGGGATAAAAGTCACGAGAGTATGAAAAAAGGTTTTTTCTTTTGAGGCCTAGAAACTCTTTACACTTATCTTAAAACACTTGAGGATAATTGGACCCAAGTATCACTGACTAATAATGGACAACTAAATCAGGGTAATAGCCAGTCAGATATCTATAACTTATGCCATATCACAGTGAATTTATTCTTAATGTGTTTTGATTTATTCTGTTATAGAAAGAAATAATAAAAGCCTATATTCTAATTCTAGCTATATCAGTTACTACTAGCTCTATTCACTGAGCCAAATCACTTCTGGCTAGTTGTTCTTTATAAAGAATACTTCTGCTTATTTGAGCAATGGAATGTGATATTTACTATGAATTTTTTTATAGATACTCTTTATCAAGTTAAGATTTTACTTACCTTCCATTTCTTGTTAAGTGTATTATAATGAATGAATTTTGTCAAATGATTTTTTTTGTTTCTATTGAGATTGTAATTTTATTTATTTTCTTTATTTTATTAAGGCAATAAATTTACATTAATAGCTTTTCTAATCATAAACCAACCTGGGGTTATTGGGATAAAGACTAGTCATGATGTATTTTTAAAGCATTGCTATATTTATTAATTAATCACTTATGATATTGAAAATAAGTTTTTAATTGACTTGACCTTTAATTTCCCTTTTCTTGACCTTATACTATTTCTATATCAATCTTATACTAGGAATGACATTTTAGAAATTCCTCTCTTTTTACATTTCCTAGAAAAAATTTATTCTGGTAGCTATTTTATGAAAATTTATAAAAGTCAATACAGTCATGCTGGTCAGTACCATAAGCTGGGCTTTCAGGCTGCCCAGGGTCACTGTTTGGGATCCCAGGTCTGGCAGAGCTAGTGGCCATGAGCCACAGCAGGGCAAGGTTGCTGGCGTGGCTCTCTGCCTCAGTGGGGCTGTGGATGGGCTCCAGAGTTGGCCACAGCCTCTGTTTGGGCAACCTAGTGAGGCAGAGGTTGAAGACTATGTTCAATAGTAGGGTAGTGCTGCTAGTTTGGCTTTCTGTCTGGAGAGGACTATAGAATTAGCTCTGTGGCTGTCTTGGGTCCCTGGCTAGGTTTCCTTCTTAGATTGGGCTGAGAGCTATGCTTTGCTGTTGGGTGAAGCTGTTGCCTGGCTTTCCTGTTTTAGCAGGCATAGGATGTGCTGTGTAGTAGCCACATGGCATCTTTGGCCAGTTACTAGCTTCCCTACTTGTTGGGCTGTAGGTTGTGCTACATGGTTGCCTTGCATCTCAGGCCAGGCTTCCTCCTTCAGTGGGGCTAGAGGCTATGCTCTTTCAACAAGACAGCCTTCTGGCAGGTGACCCAAACCGGGCAGAATTGCCTGTTAAACTTCTTATGGGGCCACTGGCTCAGCTATGCAAATGATCAGAGCCTCTAATTGGAATCTCCTCCGAGGCCCCAAGTACAGGAACACAGTTTGCCAAGATCCTGTACTTGTGAGCTCCTCCCCCTTCTCTATCTCTAGCTGACTTTCCCAGTTATCTCCAACTTACTTAGTGGGAGGCATACTTAGTGGGCCTCCCAGGAATCATCCAGAATGCTAGGGAAGCTTGATGACCAGCTTGCGCTCTCCTTTCCCACCGGAGAAACTGCAGGCCCAGGGGACCTCCTCCATGCAGCACTGCACTGACCTGAGGGAGGAGCAATGTGGGCAAAGTGAAGCTGCTACTTCTTCCCTTCGTAAAGCTGTTTTCCTCCGGTTTTGTAGTCAAGGGATTGCTTTAGCCTTGCCCCTGTGTGCTGGGATCTTTACAAAGGTATTTTGTCTATGAATAGTTACTAGTTGCTCTTCCCCTGATAGGGAACCACCTATTTTGCCATCTATCTGACATCAGTTTCCTGGTTCAACTTTTATCAAACTATTGTGCCTAGATTTTCAGATATTTCAGGCATAATGGTATGATCTCTGTTATTGCATCTAGGTCAGAAGATGCTCTATATGTTTTTTTGTAGTGAGTATGATTAAAAAAAAACAAAAATAAATGTAATTCTCTAAATATTCACATAGAGACTGTTCTTACAGATTCACTCTTCTAACTGGGGTTTTGGAAAAAATGGTCCTATGCATTTTTTTTACATTGAAATTTCCATTATTTTTTTAATCTATAGTTTATCCATATTTAGATTCGATTATTGTATATAATAATGTAATATAAATCACTGATGCATTTATGTTTTTTTAGAATTAGATTATATTTAGTACTTAATGGAACACTGCTGAAAAGATCTTATACTATTTTTCATGCTTGTTTTCCCCTCTTATTCCACCAATATATGAAGAAATGAGATAAAAAGGAGAACATAGACATTTCTATTTGCCTGAAGTTTTGTATCACTAATTTGTGTTCTGGAAAAAAGGGCATCCTTGTCCTATGGCATATTGCTGCCAAAATAAATTTCCAGAGTTAATAGTTTATTCTGTTTTAAAATTACTTCTTAGAAACCAGTCATCTAATCCAGAAAGGAGTAAGAGCCAAGTTTTAAAAACTATATACTAGGAAATGCCTCATTTAAAAATGTATACATATTTGTGCTCACAAATTGGGTAATTGTGCACCTAACAACTCTATTCATTTTATCATTATTCACTTTGTGTGTATACAAATGAAGGCTTTTTAAGTCAGGTTCTGTGGCTTGGGACTCTCATGATTGGGACTTGGTTACATTTTATGTTTCTGTTCAGTGCTAATGCATGTCGTTTCATGGAAAATAATAGAATACCTTATTTACTCTGGTATAACTATATCAAATGGTTCTTTACTTAACATGTATTCTGAAATGGTATAATCAGTGGTTGGCAAACTCATTAGTCAACAGAGTGGCAAACCGCGGCTTACGAGCCACAGTTTGCCGACCACTGGATAAGTAATTAAGAGTTAATTTAGCTTCATCTGTTTTATAAAACATGTTAGAAAAGCTATATAAAAATCTGTATTGGAATCTTTGTATCAGAGGACTAAGTTGACATCTGAAGGTCTGCCAGGAAAAATTATGTTTCCTTAAAATTATTGTGATGGTTAAAATAGATATCCTAGACATTTTGAGATTACAGCTCATCTTTAAATGACTGAGCCCAGATACAGTAGTCCTGATTAAGTTTATTGACACTGTGCTAAGTAAATAAGTTTTAGAAGAAATATTAGTCATTATTTAATCTAAACAATAATCTTGCAAAACTACACACACACACACACACACACACACACACACACACACACACACACACACGTTAGCCCTGCGCATGAATTCATGTGCCAGTAGTTCACCAGTAGCTCTCTGCTCACTGTCCTGCTGTCCTATAGCTCCCCCGTGCCTCCACCCACCTTGTCCCTGCCATAGCTTGCTGCCCTGCCCACTCCTGTAGCTCTCCACTGCCCGCTTGTAGCTCACTGCCCCATCCTCCTGCAGATCCATGATCTGGTTGTTACACATTGGTCGTGCCACTTCACGGAGTAATGACCATTTGCATATTTTTGTTGTTACTTCATAATTGTTATGAATCGTAATGTAAATACCTGTGTTTTCTGATGGTTTTAGGTGACCCTGCTAGCAGTTCTCAACCTGTGGGTCGTGAACTGCTGCTGTAGAGCCTAAAACCATCAGAAAACACAGATATTTACATTAGGATTCATTAACAGTAGCAAAATTACAGTTATGAAGTAGCAACGAAAATAATTTTATGGCTGGGGGTCACCACAACACGAGGAACTGTATTAAAGGGTCACGGCATTAGAAAGGTTGAGAACCACTGGTCTAGAGAAACTCTAGGGGAGAATGTGTTTCCTTGACTTTTCTAGCTTCTAAAGGTGCATTTTTTGCATTTGTTGCTCATGACCCCTTTCTCTATTTTTCAATGCTAATAGCTACACTAACTATTCCTTTTTTGTAGTAAACTCTTCATCTGTGCTCATAAATTGGGTAATTGTACACCTAACACTTGTAATTACAACTTCATGATCCTTCCCTAGACCTCAAGTCAAAGAATTGAGAGGATCAGCATTTCCAACACTTCGAGATAGGAACACTTATGATTACAATTTTGGCAAGACCGTCTTTCCACCTGAAGATCCTTAACTTAGGTTATACATTTAAATTTTCTTTTGCCATATATAAGAAACCTTCCCAGGAATATCTTTTATGGCCCAAATGGAGGACAAAATACTGCCAAAAGTCACATAAAACAAAACATGTTAGAAACCAGTACAGTTGGGAAAGAAGTTAAGTATTATGGATGGATTGATAATATAAACGAGATCCTGGAGTTCCTCCACTGCTTTCCAAAATTTTGTACTGTTGACTGATATTTCTTTTTTGTTTATTTCTGATACAAACGGGAGATTAATCTTTAATTTTTTCTGATATACTTCATCTTCTACTCTTGTCTTACCCTATAAAACCAATATTTATTAATATAAGGTCATGTGTTCATGTATTGGAGCACAGTTTTACACAGCCTGGTATTAACTTAATTTAGAAATAATTTACATTGATATTTGAACATGGACACATGTTCAGATATGTACTTTCATATTTCCTTTAAACCTTTTCGTCATCCTCTCCTTCACCTATGTTATTCTCAACAACAATGAAGGATTGACCACTTTGCCACTGATGGCAAAGTTTTTCTAAGCAATATGATGAGAGTTTTTTTTACGAGAGAGTTCTAAAGGTTTCTGAAGTCCTAGGAGATCTCAGAGCTAGATTATTTTTTGCTGTTATTGTTCAGTATCCTTCCAATGTTTACATTTTATTGTATACCTTTGGAGAGAAAATTTTACTTGGTAATTCTAATATATTATATGACTCAGTGACTTCTACAGTTTCCAATAAGTATGTTTTAACATGTAACTTTATTAAGCATGTGTTTTGTTGCATAATTTGTAAGGTAGATGTTTATATTTTTCTTTCCTGAACTACAGGATACCAGAAGGCCCCATTGATCAGGGGCCGGTTTCCGGAAGGATTCGTGCTTTAGAAGAGCAGCTTGTGAAGGCCAAAGAACAAATTGAAAATTATAAGAAACAAACTAGAAATGGTAGGTGATTATACAGTATATTTCTCTCCTTAGTATATTGATATTAGCACCAATAATTAAACACTTCTTTCATCAAAAATATTAGAAATGCTGATCCTCTCAATTCTTTGACTACTGGTCTAGGGAAGGATCATGAAATTCTGAGGAGGAGGATTGAAAATGGAGCTAAAGAGCTTTGGTTTTTTCTACAAAGTGAATTGAAGAAATTAAAGAATTTAGAAGGAAATGAACTCCAAAGACATGTGGATGAATTTCTGTCAGATTTGGGGGATCATGAAAGGTAACCTTTTTACTTTACATTTCATTTGGGCTTTAGTAAAGATTATAATCTAAGAATGGGAAGCTGGAACTTTTAGTAATTTCTCTGTTGAATGGTAAATGATACCTACCATAGTTAGGAATAGGAGAATACCCGAGATCTCAGAGGATAATAATTGCCAGATGTAGTTCATCAACTAAAAATATATCACGGAATAATATTATTTAAAACATATTTCTAATCTGGCCCATTGTGACTCAGTGGTTGAACATTGACCCATTTACCAGGAGGTCAAGGTTCAATTCCCGGTCAGAGCACATTCCCGAGTAGTTGGCTCAATCCCCCCCTAGAGGGTGTGCAGGAGAAAACCAATCAGTGATTCTCTCTCCTTATTGATGTTTCTATCTCTTTCCTTCTCTCTTCCACTGTCTGAAATCAATAAAAATATATTTAAAAAGTCAATAAATAAAACATTTCTAGAAATCTCTATACTCTAAGTAAATTCTGAAGTTAGTGGTATCAGCCAACAATACTTTGGAAATCTTCCTGTAAATTTCCTTCATATACAATCTATATTTGAAGTGGAGTCTGCAGTTTTATATTATAACTAGAGGCCTGGTGCACAAAATTCATGCATGGGGTTGGGGTGCGGAGTATCCCTCAGCCCAGCCTGCGTACTCTCTAATCTGGGATCCCTAGAGGCATGTCCCAACTGTCTGTGTAGGCCTGATCCTGCCAGGATGGGACCTACAAGGTTAGTCAGACATCCCTCTCACAATCCACAGACTGCTGGCTCCCAACTGCTCACCTGCCTGCTTTCCTGATCGCCCCTGACCGCTTCTGCCTGCCAGCCCAATTGCCCCTAACTGCCCTCCCCTGCAGGCTTGGTCACCCCTAACTGCCCTCCTCTACAGGTCTGGTCACCCCTAACTGCCCTCCCCTGCAGGCCTGGTTCCTCCCAACTGCCCTTCCCTACAGGCCTGGTTGTTCCCAACTTCCCTCCTCTGCCAGCCTGATCACCCACAACTGCCCTCCCTTGCAGGCCTGGTCCCTCCCAACTGCCTTCTCCTGCTGCCCCTGCTGGCCACCTTGTGGTGCCATCTTATGTCCAAATGGGGGCAGCCATCTTTGACCACATGTGGACAGCCATCTTGTGTGTTGGAGTAATGGTCAATTTGCATATTACTCTTTTATTAGATAGGATAATTGAAACTTTGTAGCCTTGAGCAGAGGCCAGTGCCAGTCAGAGCTCGGGGAGGGGGGAAGCTTGAGTTCCTCCATCACCAGGGAAACCCAAGCCTCCTGCTCTCTCCAACTCCGTGGCCGCCGCCCCCATCTTTGTTGGGATTTATTTATATTCTATAATTGAAACTTTCTAGCCTTGAGTGGATGCCAGGGCTGGCCAGGGTGGGTAGGAGCCTCCTGCTTGCTCCAACTTTGTGGCTGCCGCCATATTTGTTGGGTTAATTTGCATACTCGCTCCTGATTGGCTGGTGTGCATGGCTTGTGGGCATAGTGGAGGTACAGTCAATTTGCATGTTTCTCTTTTATTAGATAGGATATATTATAACTCAGAGACTGGCAATTACTACTGTTTCTAATTTGGACATTAAAAACATTAAAATAGCCTCTTTAAAGGGTTTCTAATTAAAGATGAACAGGTTTTTTTTTTTTATAAA
This sequence comes from Pipistrellus kuhlii, assembly GCF_014108245.1. Classification (NCBI taxonomy): domain Eukaryota; kingdom Metazoa; phylum Chordata; class Mammalia; order Chiroptera; family Vespertilionidae; genus Pipistrellus; species Pipistrellus kuhlii. The sequence continues at coordinate 18,592,913 of NW_023425404.1, read as the reverse complement.
AGGCATCATTCTGTTCCATTTAATTGCTAGAAAGAAGAACCTGAAATCTGCCTAATTCTTCTGTTTGCACTTTTTTGAAAATATGCAGTTTATATTACACTAGAGGCCTGGTGTGTGAAAATTCATGCACTGAAGGGGGTGTCCCTCATCCTGGCCTGCCCCCCTCACAGTCCAGGAGCCCTCAGTGATCAGGGGAAGTCAAGGCCCTATCACACCTCTGCTGCTGCCACTGCGGGCAGCGCAAGCCTTAGCTGGCCCTCATTAACTGAGTCTCGGGTGGCCCTGGGTGGCTGGGCAACTGCCTTTTGAGGCTTCCCTGTGCCTCGGGCTAGCTCTAGGTGGCTGGGAAGCTGCCATCTGAGGCTTGCCTGTGCCTTGGGCCATCCCTGGATGGCAGGGGGGCTGAGGGGACCAGGGGACTCTGGTGGCAGGCGCATGGAGTGACTGGGCCCACCCAGAGGTGGGCCCAGCCTTGCCGTGAGCCTGTTGCCCTGGTGGGGCTGGGGTGACTGGGTGCTGCCATCTAGTGACTGTGGGCACCACCATCTTTGAGGGTGTAGCAGTCAGTTAGCTACACCCTCCTTATTGGCTGTGAGTACCACCATCTTTGAGGGTAGGCAGTCAATTAGCAAAGTCCCTCCTTCTTGGCTGTGGGTGCCGCCATCTTTGTGACAGCATGAGGGCCAATTAGCATATTCCCTCTTTATTAGATAGGATAGAAAGAAAACATTTTGTTTGCTGGTGTGTTTATGCAGAGCAAAATGTATCTGAGAATCATTATAAATACAGTGAAAGCTGTCCTTAGCCCTATTATATTTATGTCTATATTCCCAGTAGGATTGTAATGGCAATTACTGTCTCATTAGTGAACAATAAATGAAAAATTGTTCTATTAACACAACCTACTACTGTGAAGAGGAAAAAAGTTATTCTATAACAATAGGATTCATATATATTAACATCATTAGCAATATTGCAGTGATTTTGAAATACTTATCTGCTGTTTCATTTAAGTGAAATTAAATAAAGTCTATCAGTTTATCAGAATCATTTTAACATTAATGAATCTACAGAAGTAAGACAGTTTGAAATCAAGGGACATTGAATTATTAAGCCATTGGACAGACCCTTTGAAATTTTTAGCCTCGTTTGCAATCAAGTACTACTACTTGTGTTAGACCTTATTCTGGCTTTAATGCTTTTCTACCTTCAAGCTAATTCTGAGTACCAAGATTTTGTTAATTGGAGCTGTGTGTTTGCATGCTTTACTTATTGCAGTTTTATAGGGAAATCCAACTCTGAAGAAGATTTGAGTTGGGTAGACTATGGTACTTAAAGGAGAATTTTGACGGTTGACTTCTGATGAAATGTTTAAAGCTTGGGTGATTTAATTAAATTACTTGAGAATTTAATTTTTATGTCTTTTCTAAATCAAAGTAATTACTTAAAGAATTATTTTGTACATATATTTTGTTACCAAATGTAGAAACACCATACAAATGAAAAACATTAGGCCCTGGATACTTAATGTATGGTAAATCAATGTTACATTTTTGTAAATTGAATTATGATTCCTGACACTACCTTTTAGTAAATGTTAAATAATAACATTGAACTAGATTAAGTATTATAATACTAGAGGCCCGATGCATGAAAGTTTGTGCAAGAGCCTTCCTTCCCTCGGCTGCCAGCACTGGCTTCCCGCTGGTGCCGGGACCTGTGCTGCTTCCCTCCTCGCAGGCACCAGGGACCCGGGTTGGCTTCCCTTAGGCCGGCTGCAGGCACCCAGGACCTGGGCTGGCTTCCCTCCTGCCCTGGCTTCGTCAGGAAGGACATCCTGAATGATGTCTGATCTAATTAGCATATTGCCCTTTTATTTTATAGATTTCGCAGAAAATAAAAATGGAAAGATACTCAACTACTAAGACCAATTTCTTTTACTGTCATTTGCAAAAATTATAATGAACTTGGGATACAACTTCACAGAGTAGTAATTTAATTCTAGGCAGCCAGATTAGAATGCAATGGCACAAATAATAAGCAAAGAACCATCAAACACTAGAGAAATAACCTTTAATGAATGTTCAAGTACAGAAGATTTGTAATAGATAGATTATGCCATTTTACTGATAATTTTCAGGGTTTTTATGTGTAAGAATTAAGACAGACATTTATGTTTGTCTCTGATGATTTACACAAAAATCTTTATTTCATTTTTATACTTGCCCAAAAGATAGTGTCTAGGTTGTCTCTGGACTGAAAGCCTATGTCCTCTGAGAAATCGAGGTTAAGTTTGTTCAGATTTCTCTATGAATCACTCCTCATTATTTTGTTCAAAAAGACATCAGTTATAGGGGGAAAACTTAATGGCTTTTGTTTCTTCAGAACGGGTTCTTTCTTTCTTTGGACTTTGTCTGATAGAAACACTGATTCTCTTTTTTTCCCTCTATAAATCTACTTTATTGCAGCATAATTTATGTATGATAAAAATGTGCATATTTTAGTCTATAGTTCTATTAGTTTTGACAAATGTTCAGTTTTGGAATCACCGTCCTAGTCAAGATTCAGAACATTGCTACTGCCCCAAGAAATTTCATCATGCTCCTTTGTAATCAGCACCTCCCCATCCCCACCAGTCCCTGGCAGTAACCAAATCTGTTTCCTGTCCCTATAATGTTGCCTTTTAAAAATTTTATATAAATGTAGCCGAAATTGGTTTGGCTCAGTGGTAGAGCGTCGGCCTGCGGACTGCAAGGTCCCGGGTTCGATTCCGGTCAAGGGCATGTACCTTGGCTGCGGGCACATCCCCGGTAGGGGGTGTACAAGAGGCAGCTGGTCGATGTTTCTCTCTCATGGATGTTTCTAGCTCTCTATCCTTCTTCCTTCCTCTCTGTAAAAATCAATAAAATATATTTAAAAAAAATTTTTTTATATAAATACAATCATACACTATGTAGTTTTTGAGTGTGGTTTCTTTCACTTGGCATAATGCATTTGATATTCATGCATGTTGTTTTTGTGTATTGTTAGTACATTTTTTTATTGTTAAGTAATATTCCATTGTATGGATATATCACAGCATAACCATTTACCAGTTGAAGGGCATTTGGGTTGTTTTCCATTTTTTTGTGTAATTATGAGTACAGCCACTGTAAACAATACCACACATATTTTTCTGGAAACATGTTTTCATTTATTTTGGGTTAATATCTAGGAGTGGGCTTGATTGGTTGTAACTTGAATATATGTTTAATTTTATAAGATACTGCTAAATTGTTTTCCAAAGTGATGGCACTATTTTGCAGTCACCAGCAATGTTTAAGAGTATCAGTTGCTCTGTATTTTTGTCTGCACTTGGTAGTCTCAATTTTTACATTACACCTACCCCTTACTACCATTCTGATAGTTATATAGTGGTATGTCATTGTGATTTTAATTTGTATTTCCTTATTAATAATGTTGGGCATTTTTTAATGTGTTTATTTGCCATACTTCTATCATCTTGGTAAAGTGTTTATTTAAGTCACATGCTTAATTTTGGAGAGGTGTTTGTTTTATTATTAAGCTTAAAGCATTCTTCATTTATTAATATACTAGAGGCCGGATGCATGAAATCCATGCGAGGCAGCCGATCAATGATTCTCATTCATCATTGACGTTTCCATCTTGCTACCTTTCCCTTCCTCTATAAAAATAAAAAATATATATAAAAAATTTTTTTTATTAAAAAAATATATGTTACTGAATATATCTAATCACTCGTTTACAGTTCATGTGACATTAACTTTAATAAGTATCAGTTACTTTATTTTGGGATTTTTTTGCTTGAATTACATATGTTCATTGCTGGCCTCGGAATTTCTATAACATTTTGAATCATGTATAAGCAAAACATCAGGACATTTAAGAGAAGTTTTGTGAATATTTAAAATATAAAAATAGGAAATTTAATAGACAATACAAAGAACATAAATGTAGCCCAGCTTTTGAAATAAGAGAATTTGTTGCCTGGCATAGCTGGCTTGCTGTCAGAGGCATAGATTCTGTTCTGTCCTACCATTGTTTTCAGATACCTGCACTGTACCATCAACTACCTCATGCTAGTCTGCTGGTACTTAGCCTGAGTTTGTATTTCCCAGGCTTTGACCTGACCTGATACCAGACTTTTAGATTTACCATCCACCTTCTAAATTTTTGTTATCTCATAGTCAAAACCAAGACAGCAAGATTTTCAGCTTTTATGTCACTTTTAGGAGATTTGATTTCAGAGTGGAGTCACTGAAAACCAAGTAGATTTGTTTTCAGTTACTATGGTTCCCAATAGTGGGCCAAAACTGAAACTTTCTGTTTGACTATTCTCACATCTCTGTCCAAAAGATGATAAACTGCAGGATGGTAACTTCTAAATCATTATTGAATCTTCCAAGCACTAGTTTGAATTTGACATCATTTCTGGGCTTGTCTTCCTTACATGATCTCCAATGGGGAGTCTAAGAAAAAAATATTTGAAAGCAAACTTAATGTTAGTTGACTGTTGTGTTTTTTTTCATTTGTATGTTTTGTTTGCTTGTTCGTTTTTGGTGTTTGGCTTTCTAGACATCTTGGCTATTCCACTTTCTAGACGGATTGGGATGGATATGAATAATTGCCAAGACTTAGTACTGATGTAACTTGGTAAAAACATTCACTTTTATGATTCACTGTTCTAATTTTTTAAAAAAATACAAAGTTGGGCTTTCATTTCCAATGGTAAAGGAATGGATTGACTACTACAGTAAGAAAGCATAAACTATGCCAACTTGTATATTTCAGAGAATTTTTCTCTCCAAATTAGATCTAAAGTAGTTTTTACCTTTTTGAGGCTATATGATTATTATTATCAATGAAATGCAGTGCTATTTGTCTTATGTTTATGTATATGTTTAATGCTGGTAAACTGTGTGTGTTTTTTAAAAAAATATATATTTTATTGGTTTTGTACAGAGAGGAAGGGAGAGAGATAGAGTTAGAAACATTGATGAGAGAGTCATCGATCAGCTGCCTCTTGCACACCCCCTACTGGGGATATGCCCGCAACCAAGGTACATGCCCTTGACCAGAATCGAACCTGGGACCCTTCAGTCCCCGAGCCGATGCTCTATCCACTGAGCCAAACTGGTCTCGGCCTGTGTGTGTTTTAAAAAAATATATTTTATTGATTTTTTACAGAGAGGAAGGGAGAGGGATGGAGAGTTAGAAACACAATGAGAGAGAAATATTGACCAGCTGCCCTGCATACCTCCTACTGGAGATGTGCCCCCAACTAAGGTACATGCTCTTGACCGGAATTTAACCTGGGACCCTTCAGTCCACTGGTCGACACTCTATCCACTGAACCAAACTGGTCAGAGCTAGCCTGGTTATTTATCCCACTTTACTACAGGGAGAAACAATATTGCCATTTAATGTTGAGATTTACAACACGTTTTGTGATCACTTCTATTGTATGAGTAGGAAAAAGCAAATGACCACATTTGGATATGATAAAATCCATGAGATATAAATAATAATGAGTGTGATGAGAATGGTAGGAAAAAGACTTATAAAAAAGACTGCTTACGTGTTTCCATGATCAACTCACATAGTTTCCTGTGGGTAATGACTTTTTCCCCAGTAACTGGAGGCTACATAATAGTTCGTAGGAGCTTTAGTTTTGTACAATAATTTGGAAAAACTTAAAAGTTGAACCAAGGTTCAGTGTATGTGTAAGACTGCAAGTTAATTTCTTAAGGAACCAGTAAGCTGTAGGTTTGTGTATTTTTTTTCAACTAATTTTTTTTTATAAAAAGAAAATGTTTTGTATCTTAGGTGAGAGTAAGAAATATTAAAAAATTAAGTGTCAAGTATCTTGTCCTGTTTAAAGGGTGCACATGGAAATAGTAAAGCTGTGAAGTATCCTGTGTGTGGATAATATTGACACATTAAACAGATGCCTAACAGGCTTCACAACACATGACCCTGTTGTCCTAAAGCTTGTGAAAGCTGTTCTACTGTAAGTTGGGTGAATATTCTAAACTGTGGCTATGATTCTTAATTTTATATTAATAGTTTTGCTTTATTCAAAGGGCCTGTTATCAAGTATTCTCTGTTAATTATGTAAAGTTCTAGTAGTTTTCTATGATAGTAAATAAGACTTTAGTTTTTCTGCGGTGAAGAGTGTTTTGTTACTAAATGGTTTAACATCTAGTTAAGAAGCAGGAGTAAAGAGAACTGGGACTGTGTCATGTTTGCTTAGATAAGTTGCAGTTGTTGAGGGCTGGTTTCATCATATGCTAAATGAGTCCTCACTGATTAATCTCCTTCAGGATGTATAAGGCAGTGGGTTTTGGATTATTTTTCTGACTGGCTTTTAGTACCACATATTACTGTCACATCCAATGGGTCCTTCCTTTTAGTTGTAGAATTATTAGTAGATACTCTTTACAAACAAGATAAAAACACTGAAACAACTGAGGCATTCTAACTATATAATAAAAAGCCTACTATGTGAATTATTCAAACTCGGTGTTCGATTCCTCGCTATTGCATATGCTGACCACCAGGGGCAGCATGCAACATGGCAGGCATTGGCAATGCAGGGGTGGCAGAGGAGGCACTGCCAGCCCCAATGGGCCCCAATGAGAGCAGGACCATGGCGGAATCGTGTAGCAGGTGATGGGGTGACACCAGGCCACAGTGGGGTGCTGGGCGGGGCTTCGAGGCTGGGGGCAGGAGCTGGGGCTCTGAGCCTTGTGGTGTGAGCTGGGTGGGGCTGATCCCCACAGGCCATCCCAAGGGACCCCACCCGTGCACGAATTTGTGCACCTGGCCTCTATAGTTCTAGTATAAATAGTAATGTCTTAGTCTTTATAGGCTGTTATAATAACAATACCAAATACTGGGTAGCTTATACATACAAAAGTTATTTATCAATTTTGTTTGGAGTCTGGGAAGTCCAAACTAGGCACCAGAAAATTCTGGAGGCTAGTAAGGGTCCTCTTTCTGGTTCATCCACAGCACAGTGCCTTCTCATTGTGACCTCACATGGTAGGAGAGGCCGAGGAATTCAGTTGGGTCTCTTTTATAAGAGCATTAATCCCATTCACAAGGGTTCTAACCTCATGACCTAAGCACTTCCCAAAGACCTTGCCTTTTAATACTATTATATTAGGTTTTAGCCTTTTTTAAGATACGAATTTTGGGGGGAGACACAGATATTCAGTCTATAGCTAATAGCCACCAAATATATTTTATTACTTTGTATGTATTAACATTAATCATTTTACTATACTTACTTTAAAATGAAGTAACTTAGTCTTAGAGATGTCAAAATAACTTTCCTAGAACACAGAGTCAGTTAAGAGGTAGAGCCAAAATTGGGAAATAGGTCGTCCAGCTCCCAATGCTCTTTCTTTTCTGATTTTGCATAGTTACATTGAACAGAGTCCACATTGTTGTACTCCTGATGTTTGTTAGTGCAGCCGTTAAAAGCCTAAATTTCAGAATCACACTGCTTGGATTTGAATTCACACTCTTTGTTTCTGAACTTTATGATTTTGAGCAAATTCTTTAATCTCTTAGTGCCTTACATTCCTTATCTAATTCATAAGGCAGCTGTGAAGATTACATGAAATAATGTAAAGCACCTAAAATAAATATCTGGCCAATAAGTAAGAACTCAATACCTGTTAATTGTTGTTCTCATTATTTAACATTACATCTATTTTCTCTAAGTATTTTTTGAACCTCCAGCTACTGTTTTATGCTTTTTACTTAATATCATTTTATTGGTGAATTCTAGAAGTGTATGTATGTGTATATAATATAAACTTTATTTATATTATATACTTTTCTGACAAATAGAAACAAATTTTTAACTTTATAATTTTCACAAGCAAAAAACACATCCTTATAAGCATTCCTTGAATGTCCTATGGCAGCTCTCCTACTTTTAAACAGTAGAGGCCCACAAATCCTAAAATATATACTATCTGACTCTGTATAGAAAAATGTTTGCTAACCCTTGGTTTAAACTACTGTTTAAGAGCTGTTTCAAAATTTTTCTCTGATCTTTTTCCAGCCACTCAGCATTAAAGTATAAATAAAATTTAATAGAGGATAGGAAATGACAGTAGCGAGAACACAAAGGAAATGTTCAAATATTGGTACCAATTTAATTTCTTTCCCTTATGTTAATCTATTTATTGATTGATCGATTGATGGATTGCTATAAGCATCTACTTCCCCGTAGTCTCTGTAGTACTCTTGTTGGAAAATAAGTATAGCTGACTGGCTGGGGGTGAAGAGGAGTAGGTTTTTCTTACCAGTAAGGCTAATTGTTGGATTTCACAGCCTTGATAGAAAATAAGAATTTAGTATTCGCATCGGTATAAGCATCAATCTTTATGAAGAATTTGACTCTTCTTATGTTTGTGTAATCCTATGAGAAAGCGCAAAAAAGTAAGACTTCCAATGTTGTTTTCTTTTTAGGTCCATAATGACAGACCTATACTACCTCAGTCAAACAGATGGAGCAGGTGATTGGCGGGAAAAAGAGGCCAAAGATTTGACAGAACTGGTCCAGCGGAGAATAACATATCTTCAGGTAAGAAGGTTAGGTTAAGAAATAAACTAGAGTGAAAAAGAAGGGAAATCATAATAAAACTAAAAATGAGAGTTCCTTTTACTTTCTGGTCTTCCTAGCCCTAGCTTTTTGAGAGTCTACTTATTTTACATATTTATTCAGACGGACTTTCTGTGATGCCTCAAGTGGAATACAAAGATGGCTAAAACAAGGCCTCTGCCCTAAAGGGGGCTACTTCTTACACACACACACACACACACACACACACACACACACAATTATGCAAAATAGGTGTACATTTTAAAAAAATATATATTTTATTGATTTTTACAGAGAGGAAGGGAGCGAGATAGAGAGCTAGAAACGTCGATGAGAGAGAAACACCGACCAGCTGCCTCTTGCACACCCCCTACCGGGGATGTGCCCACAACCAACGTACATGCCCCTGACCGGAATCGAACCTGGGACCTTTCAGTCCGCAGACCGACGCTCTACCACTGAGCCAAACCAGTTTTGGCGAAAGGTGTACATTTTATATGAGAAATATAGATGAAATCCTCAGTGGAGAAAGATGTTAGGGATAGTTTTGTGAAAAGGTATTATTGGAATTAAGCTGTAAAGGGTAATTAGGTAGGATTTAGACACTGAGTGGAAGAGAAGAACACACTAGTTGGAGCATATGATGTGAGTAATGACCCATAGCTGGGAAAGGGCGATATAGGAACCCAGTGAGATAAGGGATATTTTAGTTTGTCTGGAGTTTGGGGTTATATGAAAGGAGGGATGAAAAATAAGCTGGAAAAAAAGGTAGGTTTGGTAGCCAGAATTCAGAGGTCCTTGGGTGCAGGTTAAGCTTTATGATATATAAGTAGAAAGTGGTTACTGAAATATTTCATTTATTGCATAAAAATCATTTTAACATAAATAGCAAAGAAAAAAAAATCAATGTTAAACCCCAAGTTCCAGATGCTTTTAAATTTATTCTCTTCATTTTTTATTGTTCTTTTTAAATTATTAATATTCATACCCAGTCTTACATATTTGTGGGGAGAGATTGATTTACTTTTGATTTTTTTTCTTTATTTGCCAGAAGTTATACATACCAGATAAGAGTGACATGATGAGAGTGCTTTAGTGATATTAATGTGAAAGTAGTATTTTGGGTTAACTGTGTTAGTATTGGAAGAGACTAGAGCAAGGAGACCATTTAGGATCTGAGCACCATACAGCAAGTGAGAAATATTGTGGTATGTGGCCTTTTGCATTGGAAGTGAAGAGGCAAATTTGAGAAAGACTGGAAAGATAGAATTGATAGGCCCTTCGAAGTAATTCAAGAGATGAAGTGACTGGAGATATGGAGGCATCATTAACTGACAGGAACTTACAGATGGAATAGTTTTCAGGGGAATACAGTATTAGTAAGTAGAATTCTTCAACACTTGGGTTGAAATTACCATGCCTGTTCTTTTCAATACTATTGATCGTATACTTTCTGTGTACAATCACTGCTTTCCTTTTAAGGTTAAAGGCAGCGAATTAGCAAGGGCTGGGTTCTGTATATTTTAAGGTGCACATTTTCTTATACTTAAATAGAGAAAAATAGAAAAATCAAGTGTTTAAAGAGATCATTAAAACCAAACTGATCTTGGCATGCTGGCTTGGTCTCATACTCCCGAGGCCATTCATCAGAGGTGTCTGTAGAAATAGAAACTCTTTGCCTCCTGTAGGGAAGAGGTAATTATCTCCTATCAACTAGAACCTCATTCAGTGAACTGTAAACAGCTGGTGGTGCAGAGCTATCATTCTCATTTAAAATGGAAATAGCTATGGTTTCTGAGTTTCTTACATTTCCACATTTTTATTAAATTTTTAGCAACAAAATTTTATATTTAAACTAAGCTTTGCTCATAATTCAGCTCCCCACACTGTAGCAAGACACTGCTTTAGTTTTTTTTCCCCTCTTGGTTTTTAAGTGACCAAGTACTTTCACCTCTAGTGCAAATTTGATCCTTTCTGTGCTGATTTCTCTTTTTCTATATTGGAGAATTTCACTTTGAAGTCATATTAATGAATTAAAACTACATTGGCTTTGTTAACCTTTTAGGCTATAGTAAAACAGCATTTTATTTCAGCCTTAACTTCAATTTCAAGTATTACTATTTAACAAATATTTTATGCTTTCTTTTTTCCATCAGAAAAAAGAAAAGTTATTTTTAATGTTCAAGAAGACAGTAGAAGTCTTAGTAAAAAAAAAGTTATAGAAAAATAATTTTCTTTTATTATTTATTTTTGTTAATTATTTAATATATTCATGGTCATTTTTTCTGTGTATTCTAGAAGTTTTTAAGTCAGAAGCTGTATTTCTAACATCTTAGAAGTCACTCGTGCTTCATCTTCTCTGGTTAGAGGTGAATAAGAGTCCTTTCTCTCATTCCCCCCAAATTAAACATATATTTTTAAGGAATGTCTTTTCTATAACTGGAATATTTATTCCCAATGTATTTTTAAGCATGGCACCTCTTTTAAAAAGAATGCTTTTTCACTAGTTTAATGAAATGGATTAGAAAAAAATTTTCTTTTTATTTCTTTATTGATTAAGGTATTACATATATGTCCTTATTCTCCCATTATCCTCTATCTCCCATTCATGCCCTCAACCCCCTGTTGTCTATGTCCATTGATTAGGCTTATATGCATGCATATGAGTCCTTTGGTTGATCTCTCCCCCTTACTCCCACCATCCCCTATCTTCCCTGAGGTTTGATGTTCTGATTGATGTTTCTCTGTCTCTGGATCTATTTTTGTTCATCAGTTTATATTGTTCATTATATTCCACAAATGAGTGAGATCATGTGATATTTATCTTTCTCTGCCTGGCTTATTTCACTTAGCATAATGCTCTCCAGTTCCATCCATGTTTTGCAAATGGTAAGAACTCCTTTTTTACCTCAGTGTAATATTCCATTGTGTAGATGTACAACAATTTTCTAATCCACTCATCTGCTGATGGGCACTTAGGCTGTTTCCAAATCTTAGCACTTAGGCTGTTTCCAAATCTTAGCTATGGTGAATTGTGCTGCTATGAACATAGAGGTGCATATATCCTTTCTGACTCATGTTTCTAGTTTCTTGGGATATATTCCTAGAAGTGGGATCACTGGGTCAAATGGGAGTTCCATTTTTAATTTTTTGAGGAAACTCCATATTGTTATCCACAGTGGCTGCACCAGTCTGCATTCCCACCAGCAGTGCACGAGGGTTCCTTTTTCACATACATTCTACTGATTTTTTTTCATCTCTAACATTTCTATTATAGAGAAAGGGCAAATAGCAATATTAAAATATTTTCTCGAATTCTCTTTTAATGTGCACGTATTCCATGCACCGAACCACTAGTATCACCTATAAAAACCCAACACTTTTACATGCACACACACCATAATTTCTTCTATCAAGTTAATGCATATCAGAGGCTAGCTAGGATTGATGGAAGAAGTGTAGTTAACATTCTGCCAATAACATAGCCCTGTGGCGTTGGGTTTTTCTCTTCTTCAGATCTTCCTGAAGTTTCTGGGTTTTTGTTTGTTTGCTTATTTGGAGGGGTGCTTTTTGTTTGTTTGTTTTATTTTAAATTTTGGTCTGAATCATCTTCCCCTGGAGTGGCTGGGCTTGGATTTGGAAGTGTCAGGGCTAGTAAAGGAAACCATACCTCGAGGCTGTAAATATCATTGGAAATAAGGAGAGGGTTTTTATAGTATGCCATGTGAGAGGTTTATTATGTTTAAAAGATTAGGGATTTGGCTTTGCAACCAAAGGATCTATTACCTTGCCCTTGGTACTTTTCTAATAGGTGAAAAAGTAAATAAAGCTGAACTCTTAGAGAAAGCTGGTAAATGTGAGTCCTTCCTGTGTTCAAAGCCTCTTTTCCATAGAGGCTTTAAATAATCTCTTTAAGTGTTAATTATAGTTCTTTTCTTCAAACAAATGTTATGTTGTTCTTTTACATAAAAAGATAGTTCTATATTGTTCTTAGAATTTGAATTGTTGAATAAAAGTTGGTTTATCATTTTTAAATGGAACTTATATGAGCAAATGTCACTGGGAACACAAAATACTTAGTTTTCCAATAAGCAAGTAGCATTATAGATGAGAGTTAAATGTGCATTAAATGTTTGAAAATGTGGTAGGCTTAAACTACAGGGTTTTGTTTCTGGATAAGAAGTTGTGGAAACATGATATGCTATTCTTCCTGCGAATTACAACAAAAAGAAATCCTGTACAGAGTGAATTTCATGTGCTTTGTTTATTTTGCCTCCTGTGTATCTTAGAATCTTCCAACCAGTAGATGGAACAAAAAACAAACATTAAAAAAAAAGATTTTTAAAAATATTTATCTACCCTATTCCAGGGGAACATCATGAAAAGTTGCTTCTCTACCCTCCTTGGGTGCCACAGCTGTGGAGACTGAGCATATAACCTTGTCACCATGCCTGCCCTGCCATAATGAAGGCACCCCTCCCTCTCCCAACTGCATTGCAGAGACTTTGGACAAAGCCCACCATTGCCACACTGCAAACTGAGGCAGTTCCCTACCTACTACAGCTTGAGTTGAGGGAGGGTGAGGATGAGGAGGGATTTAGAGAAAGGGATTTTTAAAATCTGTGTTTAAAATCCCTGGCAGACCTCTGAATGTCATGCATGAAACTGATCAGAATCACTACAGAAAGAGGTCTGATTGGTGAACGCTGGCATGATATACCATTCAGGCTTCAGAATGGCCACTAGGTAGCCCATATTTGGGGCAGAACAAAATACCACTGAAAAGGCTTTTAACATATAATTGACATTTGAGCCACAGTCCATAAAAGTAATCTAGGAATCTAAAGTTTGACTGCCTACTAAAATGGAAAGCAGAGTTTCATAACATAATACTCATCATCATACCAGGAAAATTTTAGATAAAAAAAATATAATCAGCAGATACCACAGTGAGATGAGACACAGATATTGAAATTATCTGACAAGGATTTTAAAGAAGCTGTAATAATAAAAATGCTCTACTCCAGTGTTTCCCAAAGTGTGGTACGCGTACCCCCAGGGGTACGGGAAGAGTTTGGTGGGGGTACGTGTTGCACTGGAGTTTGGTGGGGATATGCACTGCACCGTGCTTAGCTGCGCCTAATTCTATGTTCTCATGAGTACAAGGGGTACACAGCATTACGAAAATTATAGAAAGGGTACACAGATGTCAAAAGTTTGGGAAATACTGCAAATTGCAGAGTTGAAACAAATGGAAAAAAATAGGAAGTTTCAGAAAAGAAATAGATACAAGGGAGAGAAAAAATGAAAATTTTAGAACTAAAAAATATAATAACCAAGGTAAAAAAAATTGTCTCATAGTAGAATAACTATGACAGAAGAAAGAATTGGTGCCCTTGAAGTTAATCAATAGAAATCATCAAGTCTGATAACAGAGAGACTGAAAGTTGAAAAAAAATAAACATAGCCTCAGGGACCATAGTACCTTTGGGCAATTATAACATTTTCTTATGTTTGTATCTAGAGTTCCATAAGGAGAATGATATAAGCGTGAGGATTTGAAGAAATAACTGAAACTTTTCTAATTTATTAGATCATTTAGATATAAATTTAATAAGGAAATAATAGACTTAAATATTATTTGAGGCCAGATTTACTTAATAGATGTTTATAGAACATTCCATCCAATACACATTTTTTTTCATGTGTACATAGAATATTCTCTAGAATAGATCACATATTATGCCACAAGCAAACCTCAGTAAATTCAAGAAGATTGAAATCATATCAGGCATCTTTTCTAACCACTATGGCATTAAACTAGAAATCAACTATAGACATGAAACTGGAAAACACACAAATATACATGCTCCTAAAAAAAAGCCAATGGATCAAAAGTGAAATCAAACAATAAATCAGAAATTGTCTTGAAATAAATAGAAATGAAAACAACTTTCCAAAATTTATGGGATATAGCAAAAAGCAGGCTAGCAAGGAAGTTCATAGCTGTACAGGCCTATCTCAAGAAACACAAAAAAGTCCCAAATAAACAACCTAATTTTACACCTAGAAGAACTAGAAAAAGAACAACATACTAACAGAAGAAAATAATTAAGAACAGAATGTAAATAAATGAAATAGAAATTAAAAAACACAATTGAAAAGAACAATGATACTAAGCTGGTTCTTTGAAAGGTTCAACAAAATTGACAAAACTTTAGCCAAACCTGTTCAGACAATAATAGAATAAAATGATAAACAAAAGAAGAGTTTACAACTGACAGAACAGAAATACAAAGAATTATTAAAGAATACTACAAACAATAATATGCCAACAAATTTGACAATCTAAAAGAAATTGATACATTTCTAGAAGCATATAACCTCGTAAGACTGAACCAACAAGAATTAGAAAATATAAACCAGACCCATTATTACCAATGAAACTGAAGTGGTAGTCAAAAAATTCCAAACATACAAAAGTCCGGGACCAGATGCCATCACAGCTTACAGGTTTTATAAACAATCTATAGGTAACATCACCTTTAGTGATGAAAGACTAAATGCTTTTTCCCTAATATTAGGAATGAGGCAAGGATTACTACTATCACCACTCTTACTCAACACAGTATTGGAAATTCTATGCAATGCAGTAATATAAGACAAAAGAAAAATTGGCTTATGTACTAGGAAAAAAAAAATCCCTATTTGCAGGTAACATGATTGTCTGTCTACAGGTAAATCCCAAGTAATTACTTGTAGGCCCTGGCTGGGTGACTCATTCTGTAGACAAGTGCTATAAGTACCAGTAGTATCACGAAGAATAATAGCATTTTGCAAAACAGTATAAATTACTCTGATTTTTATTTAACACTAGAGGCCCAATGCACAGAATTCGTGCAAGGGCCTTGGCCCAGGCCCCGTCCACCTCCACCATGGCCAGGGGCCTCTACCGCCTCTGCCATGGCCCCGCCCGCCCACTGCAGCTCTGTCTAATCAGCATATTATGTTTTTATTATTAAAGATAACAAAACATCTGTAGCAGCCTCTGCACAGGAGCAAAGTTTCAACCCAGGCTTTCTCTGTTGTGTCTACTATCTTCTTAATCTTTTAAAAAAATTATCTCTATTGTTGAAAGTATTATAGATGCCCCCTTTTTACCCTCATGACGCCCCCACCCTATCCTTCATCTTTTGATCCTATGTAAAACAGGGCTAGCCATTCTGGAGCTTGCTTTTACTTTTCTCCTTCTTTCTCCTTTCTCCCTTCTTCCTCTTTTCCTGTTCCCCATTTTTTTCTCTTTCTCCCTATCCCCCCCTCCCCTTTTCTCATTCCTTTCTTTCCCCTTTCCCATACTTCCTCTTCACCCCTGTTTTTTTTGTTTTGTTTTTTTTTAAAGAGTATCTGCCATGTCATCCTGTGTTTTGGTTTTGAGGAAGGAGAGCCTACTGGGTCCTATTAAATAAAATGATAGTGGAGGAGGTTTCTGAAATTCAACCTTAATTTTTAAGCATGCTAATATTACCAAGTTTGCTCTGGTGTACACATCTGTTCACCCTGGAGTAGAGGAACACCCAAAGATACTGTCTCAAAGACCCTGAGTGGAAGAAATGCGCCACATTTATTTCTTGCATTCTACTGAATTTGTAGAATTTTTTTTTTGGGGGGGGTAGGAGGGTATTAAAATATTCAATAGAGACTTCTAGGCAAAGAGCAAAACAGGCCAATTATTGCAGTACTTAGGAAGTAAGCCTTCCTTCTCTGTAACTGTATAGTAACTATCTATCTTTGCTTCATCTGCCAGGACAACAGTCTGTAAAATATGTATCTTGATATCTTTTTTCCATTAAGTTTTCACACTTAAAGGTTTATAAATACCTACAGGGAAATGGATTTCCTAAAGCACTTAGTAACTTACTTACTTGTGCCACAGCTATTGAGTTGTCTTTACTATTTGCAACCCATTGTTCTCTGCTAGAGGGGTGGAAAGAACAACTCCATACCATCTTAATTTTGCTATGAAAATATTCCTGTTTAATATGTTAAGAGACAATAATTTCTGGTCTTGACTTTTAAAAATAAGGATGCTTTTCAAGGTATGTTTTTTTCATGATTATTAACTATGCCCAGAGTCTTCATTTTAATTACCACGATAGAGTACTTCAGTTCTCTTATTTGTTTTATTACCTTTTCTGCTTTGGTTCTGAAAATAATTTTAGAGAAATAAAATCAAATTGTTTCCAATATGCTTAAAAGGCTTTCACCACTGTTGATGAATCTTTTCTTCATTACCAACATAAAGCTAGATATCGTAATTTTTAAAAACAAATTAAAAATTGTTTAGTCTTATGATTAGATCAGGCAAAGAACATGTTAAAATTTAACTTACCTGGCTCATTCCTTTGTTTATTTCCTGACCTCTCTTTGTTAATAGGAGGTATCTATCTAGGGATTAACTCTTCCCTACGGAAGGAATGTTGTTAGAGAGGAGCTGGAAGGATTCCCAAAGTTCCAGTTTTTAATCCTTAAGTGTAAGTTCTTCAACCATAAAAAGATTAGAAGAACACATAGGGCAAAGCTCCTTGATGTTGGTCTTGGCAGTGACACACACACACACACACACACACACACACACCCCAAAAGCACAAGCAACCAAAGCAAAAATCAACAAATGGGACTACATCAAACTGAAAAGCTTCTGCACAGCAAACAAAACAATGAACAAAATGAAAAAGTAACCCATGGAGTGGGAGTAAATAAATATTTGCAAACATGTATCTGATAAGGGGTTAACATCCAGAATATATAAGGGACTTCATAGAAAAACAAAACAAAACACCATAATGAAAATATGGACTTAGGAGTAGTCAACAGATTATTAAGCATCAATGAAATGCAAACCACAATGAGATATCACCTTATACTTGATAGAATGGCCACTATAAAAAAGACAAAAGATAGCAAATTTGTTGAGAATGTGGAGAAAAGGGAACTCTCGTGTATTGTTGGTGGAGATTTAAATGGGTACAATCATTATGGAAAAATATAGAAGTTCCTAAAAAAAACCCCTGAAAAATAGAACTACCATATTATACAGCAATCCCTCTTCTGAGTATATATCCAAAGGAAATGAAATCATTTCTGCATTCCTAGGTTCATTGCAACATTATTTATAATAACCAAGATATGGGATTATATCTTGGTTATTATAAATAATGTGGCATACCACCAATAGATGAATGGATCAAGAAAATGTGTGTATGTGTGTAAGGGAATGTTATTCACCCATAAAATAGAAGAAAAATTGTGACAACAAAAACGAACCTGGAAGACGTTATGCTAAGTCATATAAGACAGACAAATACTGCATGATCTCACATGTGTAATCTAAATGAGTCAAATTTATAAAGAGTAGCACAGTAGTTACCAGAGGCAAGGAGGTGGAGGAAATGGGAGGTGTTGGGAGGTGTTGATCAAGGGTACAAGGTTCAGTTATGTGGGATACGTTCTAGAGATCTAGTGTACAGCCTGCTGACTAGTTAATAATACTGTATTACATACTTGAAATTGGCTAAGAGTTGATTTTAAGTATTGTAACAAAAAAAATTGCATTGTTTTTGTCTGTGTACATGAAGTTCAGTTGAGCTAATAGTTTATTAAACATTTACTACTTGTAAGAGATGCCTGGAAATAGTACATTTAGCTTATTTTGACTAAATTTTTGTTGTTTTTAACTTAGCCTTTTTGTGCAATGTTTTACTCTATAATTACTAGTCAGAGAAATGAGGGAAATTATATTGTGGCTGGAAAATTCTCCTCTGTAGAGGCTTTTATTTGTGTGAACGGAAAATGTAAATAGTCATGACAAAAGGCTTTATCTATGATTTAATTTAAAAGCCATGGAATCAGTGCCATTTCATAATATTACATCATTAACTTATAATTACTACTAATTTACTAAATGAAAGTAGTGGAAACCTCTAAATCCTAGCAGTGTCAAAGTAATATAATAATGGCTGTTGTTTACTAGTCAATTGAAAATTATTATCTTTTTAGCAAAGTAGAAATTTCCTAATTTGAAACATGTCCAACAGTAAGTTTTGATATTTTAAAGTAAAATAGTAAAACATTTCAACATAATGATGGTACCTTTAGTGAATTAGTAATCATTTAGGTTTAAGAGATGCTGCTTCCCTTAATGTTCCATCTTAGAGTCAGATTGATTTAAATGTACTTCCCAATGTTGATTTATTAGTATAGGACAGTTCTGTTGAGATAGGGTCATTCTTGGGAACTAACAGTATCAGAAGAAATGCCTCAGAAATTGTTTTTAAAAAAGTACAAACTGAAGAAAAGGAAACTGAATACAAAAGAACCCTATATTAAGTCCTTACTTTTTAATTCATATACACTATGGTGATATCTTTGTTGCAGAATAATAACTGTAAAAAATGTTACATAATACTTAGCTTATAAAGGGCTCATGGTTGGGCCACCTTGAGCACTAAATACAAAAGGTATTGTATTTATCCACTGTGAAATAATGTTTCGTAAAATTATGAGAATAAATGAGATGTTTGAGTTATCTTTGAGCATATAGTATATCATTATTTTCATAGTATCTTTGAGAAGGAAGAATGGGTGAGCAGGGGGCAAAGATTGTGGAAGGAGGTCATTTTTGTCACAATTTAAAATTAACAAATTGAAGCAAAATCACAAAATTGAATTAATAACAAAACCTGAATTAGAGAAAACTGTCTCTCAAGCCTTTCTTTGCAAAGTTCTTTAACTAGAGCATGCTGTCCCAAGTTTGATAAATTTGCCTCATATTTTTAAAACTTTTAATAGTAATCACCTTGAAATGAGCAAAAATGTATGTACCTTTTGAGGAGTCTGACTTTAAGAAGACCCTATATACAAAAATCCCATGTTATAAATATGATTTATAAAATTCATAGTTTTACTTTGCTCTTTACTATTTTTCCTTTGAATAATGAAAATAGTACTTTTTTCTTAGCATTTTATAAACACAATAAATTATATCTTTCAAGGTTTAGCATAAATGCAGTTTTATTCATCTCTTTCCAGTACATTTGAAAGTGATTTCCCCCCCCAGTGGAAGTCCATACTATTTCTTAATTTCTTGTTTATCACAATTTAAAAACATTCAAATAGTCTATCATTGTAGCTATTGATACATATGATTTCTTGTTCTATTGGATTATCATCTCCCATGTTTCCTTGTATATATTAAAGGTTTAATAAATATTTAATAAATGAGCAAAAGTTTATCCTGGTCAGAGAGTGAAAAAACTCAAGGCAGAAGAAGAGAAAAATGAGTGAGATTCTCTCCCAGTGGACTAAGGGTGTGTGTGTGTGTGTGTGTGTGTGTGTGTTACATTTTCAATCTGTATTTTCCCTTCTTTCACTCCCAAATAAGAATTAAGAATTACTTCCTACTGAGCCTCCTTTTAAAAGGTCTATATTGTAATCTATGCACATAACAAGAGTGTGTATGTGTGTGTGTGCGTGTGTGTGCACGCGCGTGTGTGTAAGAGAGAGAGAAAGGGAGAGAAAGGAGAGAGAGAAGGGAGTGCCATAAGAGGCAAGGGAGGGGAAAGATAAAAAGAATCACAATATAGAAAAAAACAATAAGCCTACATTCTTGCATAACTGGTAGATAAATATAAAAAGGAGTGTGCTTTGGGCACACTAGAAACAAAAACAGATTTTATAAAAAACTAGAGGCCTGGTGCATGAAATTTGTGCATTGGGGGGGCGGTGTCCCTCAACCCAGCCTGCACCCTCTTCAATTTGGGACATCTCTCTCACAATCCAGGACTGCTGACTCCCAAATGCTCGCCTGCCTGCCTTCCTGATTACCCCTAAACTACCTCTGCCTGTCAGCCTGATCACTCCCTAATAACTCCCCTGCCAGCCTGATTGATGTCTAACTGCTCCCCTGCCAGCCTGTTTGCCCCCAACTTCCCTCCTGTGTTGGCCTGGTCACCCCTAACTGCCCTCCTGTGCAGGCTTGATTGCCCCCAATTGCCCTCGTTTGCAGGCCTGGTCCCTCCCAATTGCTCTTCCCTGCTGGCCATCTTGTGTCCACATGGGGGCAGGATCTTGTGTGTTGGAGTGATGATCAATCTGCATAATACTCTTTTATTAGATAGGATAGAGGCTTGGTGCATGGGTGGGGGCCAGGTGGTTTGCCCTGAAGTGTGTCCCGGATTAGGGTGGCGGTTCCCTAGAGGCATGGGGCGGCCTGGGCAAGGGGCCTGTGGTGGTTTGCAGGCCAGCCACACACCCTGGTGACCCAAGCAGAGGCCCTGGATCTGGGATTTATTTATAATATCTTCTATAATTGAACCTTTGTAGCCTTGAGGCCTAAGCCGGCAAGGGCAGGCAGAAAACTTGGCTTCCTCCATCGCTAGGGAAATCCAAGCCTCCCTCCTGCTCTCTCCGTGGCTGCAGCCATCTTGGTTTGGTTAATTTGCATACTTGCTCCTGATTGGCTGGTGGATGTGGCTTGTGGGTATAGCAGAGTGATGGTTAATTTGCATATTATTATTTTATTAGATAGGATAGCTACCTATTAAAGCATCATTAAAACTTCTTTTAGTATTGAGGCCCTTCTGTATATTCTTTTTATTGACTTACTGGGGTGACATCCTACCTAATAAAGAGGGATTATGCAAATTGACCATTCTGCTGTCACAAAGATGGCTGCGCCCACAGTGGAGGCAGGATTTCCATAACACAAGATGGTTGCACCCACAGCAGAGGCCGAGGGGACCTCAGGCTGTGCCCCCTGCTTGGCAGGGCTTAACAAGGGACCTCAAGGTCTGCTCCCTCCCCTCCCGGTGCTGGGCCAGGTGACCTGAGGCTGCTTCCCCCACCAGGTGTGCTTGACGGGGCCCTGGAGCTGCGCCCCCTGCTTGACACCAGGCTAGGGGACCTGAGCGTGTGCTGAGGGACCCGAGGCTGTGCCTCCCATCCTGCGGGGCTTCACAGGGGCCCTGAGGCTGTGCCCTCCACCTGGCACTGAACCAGGGGACCTGAGGCTGTGCCCCCCACCCAGCAAGACTTGAAAAGTATGAGGTCGGCTGGGTCTGGATCTCTCCCAATGGGGGTAGGGCTAGCTGGGACTGGGTCTCATGTGATTTTTGAGGCACCATGGGTGGCTGGGGATTGGACTTTGGGTCCCACAGCGTGCCCCAGACTCTGACAGGAGGAAGATTTTCATATACATTTTACTAATTTTCTTTAATCTCTGACACTTGTATTATAGAGAAAGGGCAAATAGCAATATTAAAATATTTCCTCTAATTAATCCCCTTTTAATGTGCACAAATTTCATGCACTGGGTCACTAGTTGGTTAATAAAATTATATAGGTTTCAGGTGTATGATTCTATAATATGATATCTGTATATTGTATTGTGTGTTCACCACCTCAAGTCAAGTCACTCCTTCTATATATTGCTGCTTATGAATGACACATGCTTTCAAGTTTTTGGCAGACATCAACCAGGGTCAGTGGTAATTGACAAAAACTAGCCCCTTCCCTTTGATACCCATCATACTGTTGTCTGTGTCCTTGAGTTTCAGTTTTATATACCACATACTACTAGTAGATTGTCAAATTTAAAAAGTGACAACAGTCAATACAACAATAGCCAGATGGTATGAATGAATCAAAATTATACCTTCTTTTCTCAGATCTGCTGAAAAACATATATTTTTTGGTGTGCTGCAGAACGTTATTAATTAGTTTACCATGAGATAAAAAAGGTTAAAGATCGCTGGTATAGGTTCTGCTTTGATAAAAAAAAAAAAAAAGGCTAGCCTGCATGGCACATTGGAATGTGAAAAATAACCTCTTCTGAAAGTAACCATTGCATATTCTTCTCAGCTTTTCCTTCTCAGCTTTTCCTTCAGAAACATTTTATAGCCTCGCTGTCTTAGTCTTTGTTTTCTAGGGATCTCTTCTTGACAAAACAGATAATATCCTTAGAAAACAGTGATAGGTTTGTGATTTGTTGACTGCTTTCTTCAAGTCTCACATAAATTGAGAACTAGTTACTTTGCTTCTTGCTTTGTGGGAGAGAAGATTCTGTTCCTGAAGGCACACATTCTTTCTCCCTTTCAGACAAAAAGGCTTCAAAAACTTCTCAGGCTAAGGAGTCCTTGTCAAAACAAATTTTTATCTAAAGACCTAAGATGCTTAGGGATGTTTAGCAGCAACTCATATGAATTACAGCAGAATTAATATATTAGAATGGATAAAAGAAATTCTCGAATTAGCTAAGATCATTTTTACCCATTGTTTGATAGTATTAAGTGTATATTATCCAGATAAAGCTAGATTCTTTGCTTTATAAAATATACTGGACTCAGTTCTGGCTTACATGACTTATGCACTTTCTATTCATCTCAGAGGAAATATAAAAATAGGTAAATGAATCTCTTAATTAAAAAGTAGCATACCACATTCTCAAGACAGTAAAATAGAACATGTTCTGCATTTTATTGTGAAAATTACTAGTAACTATCAAAATTGGTGGTGGTGTTTTTTAAGTCCCATGACTGACATTTTATAATTTTTTAACTCAGATATCTTTTTGCTCAGTGGCTTTTCTTCCATAATGATTTTGTTCATGACATCTAGAGCTCTGGAGATAGGTGGAATTAGTAGATATATTATAATTTTTCCTTTAAAATGACTTCAATTTCATCAGGGAAGGGAAGCTCAGAATGCTAAATTGCAGCTGAAATAAATGAACTATTTTACTTCCTTCATAAATATCTCAGTGTACGCAGTTTTGAGTTCAGAGATGATCATGCAGGTTCTGCATGATAGAGAAGTGAAAATAGTATTCGTTTAAATGTTATTGCTTAATTTCACGTTCGTTTTGTGGTGTTTCCCAACTATCTGTTCTTTTTCACTGCCATCTCCCTAGGTGTGCACATAAAATATTCAGTAGATTCTTTGAAATTCGATCTTTAAAGCTCGATTCTTTGCCTTATAAAATATACTGGATCAGTCCTGGCTTATTTGAGTTATGTACTTGTCATCTATGAAGAGAAGTTGCTCTGTACAGCTTATCTTCACCTTGATTTCTCTTCCTCCCTGACAGAACCCCAAGGACTGCAGCAAAGCCAAGAAGCTAGTGTGTAATATCAACAAAGGCTGTGGCTATGGCTGTCAACTCCATCATGTGGTCTACTGCTTCATGATTGCATATGGCACCCAGCGAACACTGATCTTGGAGTCTCAGAATTGGCGTTATGCTACTGGTGGGTGGGAAACTGTGTTTAGACCTGTAAGTGAGACCTGCACGGACCGATATGGCATCTCCACAGGACACTGGTCAGGTAAGATGCCTGATGTCACATTCTCTGGGTTGAACTGCCACATAACCAGATCAATCATTTATACAACTTCATGGCTCATAGTCATCTTATTCTCTGGATCCATGAATGCTGTACATTATCCAGATAAAATCTAGGACGATATTTTATTTTAAAAGTGTTTCATGACCTATTTCATTTTTTATGTTTATTTCATCTGGATTTAGCAAAATCACTAAGCTTATTCAAGGAATGCAATTTACTCCTTTGATGATGATGATGATGATGATCATGATGGTGGTGGTGGTGATGGTGGTGGTGTGATATACCTTTCACTTTTTAGAGTGATTCCACACTATTGACTTCAGTTAATTCTCATCATTAACCTGAGGTCTTAAAACTTCAGCATGCCTGAGACTCACCTAGAAGGCTTGTTAAAACAGTAGGTCTGGAAGGGCCTGAGAATTTGCATTTTGGACAAAGTTGCCAGACCCAGGGACCAAACTTGTGAACCAATGAGGCACCTTTATCTCTGTTTTACAGTTGAGGACAGTGAGGCCTAATTTGATTATGCAATTTTACATTTTATTCAGGAAACATTTGATAACAAATATTGTGATTAAGGTACTATACTAGGCATTATAAGTTATAAAGATCAATAAGAAATTTCTCTCCTAAGTTCTATCAAGAATAGAATATATAGTTTCTTATTGCAAGTCTATTTCTACAATGGTGATCTTTAAACAAGATCTAAAATTGGGCTACCGCCGAAACCGGTTTGGCTCAGTGGTAGAGCGTCGGTCTGCGGACTGAAGGGTCCGGGTTTGATTCCGGTCAGGGGCATGTACATTGGTTGCGGGCACATCCCCCGTAGGGGGTGTGCAGGAGGCGGCTGGTCGATGTTTATCTCTCATTGACATTTCTAGCTCTCTATCTCACTCCCTTCCTCTCTGTAAAAAAATCAATAAAATAAATAAAGGTTCTATATGGATTTAAACTCTTATCTTGTGATGTGAGTTTTGTCTTCATTAGGATGATTTTAAGAGCCTGATTCTATATATCAAAAAGTGAAAAGTTGGCCTCACTAGATTTATCAAACTTAGTGTATAGCTAGGCCTTGCCTGTATGCTACAACTAGTTACTTAGTTTGTTTGATTTTTAATCCCTACGAATTTTGTATATACAGGATATGAAGATGAAAATGACTTGAATTTAAAACATTCTGAATTTTTCTAATGTTAAAATTAAATGGGTTCTAGAAATCATCCTTTATTTATATGGAATCTAAGGCCTAATAATAAGTTACTTATACAACTTACAAATAACAGAAATCTGATTAGTACTCTTGCTTGTACCTACCTCCAGTCTAACTCCTTCCCAGTATACACCTTACCTAGCAGAATAATGATCAGAAACATAGAAACTCCTAAATGTTTGGGAACTAAATAAAATGACTAATTGTAATATCTTTACTATCTTACTTCCCCTATCCTGTAACTTTTTCCAAACCTTTCATATAATTTCCAGTACTGAAAAGTTATCAGTGGTATTTTACTCTGTCATTTGCAGTTCATATGATTAAAGAAGTTATTTTATCATGGTAGTACAGGATTATAAGTTTAATTAAATAGATCTTTCCTTTATTACTATAGGTATTGTATATATACCTAAAATCATATATTTTTCTTCATGCCAGTCAATTAAACTGCCTTTTGGACACAATTAATTAAACTAGTGATTATTTTCAATTTGCTTGCAGAACTGATCTTAACTAAAATAAGTTAGATGATAATCTTGAATCTAAAAGAGATTTTAAATTCAAGAAGAGATTTATGTTTGAGCATAGCAAAGTATGGTTGCAATCCACTTCTGTTTCTGTTTATATACATTATCTATGTATACACCTTTTGGAAAAACTAGCCCATTTCTAGATTTAGAGAAACAAATGAAATTTAATAAGGTCTTTGACATTAATTCTTTAGTTAACCATACATCAGTTGTATCTGTTATTGTTCTGACTTGTACAAAGAATCTTGGGGTATTTCCCCTGGCACAACTGTCATGAAATTATTATTGTTCATACGTATTTGACATGATGTGCCTGAAGGTGGAATTTAGTGTTCAATTCCTATTCAAATCTGTCACCAGTACAGGAATTAGTATGCACATCTGATTATTTCAGTAGCTAAATCATACCGTGAAGGTGGAGTTCTATTTTTCTTCTTCATTATTTTATATTTGTATATGAAACTGTATCCTATATAGTAAGGTGGTTAAGTGAAGCAAAATATTAAAAATTATGCTTCCCATTGAAAATTATCATAATCTTTCCCATCATGTATTGATGTTTATTCTAACATTGCTGATAAATTAGTCAATTTAATTTCTTATATTAAAATTGTTTCCTAAACCTAAATTAACTATATATAACAGATGTAATTCTTCCTAGTAAATTACTTATGATAATTCAGAATAAGAATCTTGGTATTTAATTGTTTGAAGTATCTTCCAACAGTTACCGATTTGTTTAAAGTGTATTGTTTAAACACATGTCAAACACAAGGCCCATGGGCCAAATCTGGCTTGCCAGGCCTTGCAATGTGGCCCGCACCGCTCTGTCATCACTGCACTCCGCTGCGTTCCATCACAATGACGCGTGGTGACATAGGAGGCTTGTGATCTCGCCGGCTGCCTCGCCGGCCGTGTACTTGCTATCTATTACGCATGCGCATAGATAACAAGTCACGCGAGATTCAGGAGGCGTGACCTATAGTCCGGCATCCGATGTGGTTGTGCGGGTGGCAGAGCAGAGGAGAGAGTGAGTGTGCGGGCATAAAAAATACACAGCAGAAGCTGCCAGTTCCTGGCATAAAGTGCAGGCATAAAAATCGCAACAGAATCTGCTATCTGTACCCAGCCAGGCATTTATTGACTGACTTTTTTTTTCTCCACTCCATCTGCCAAATCAAGCTATCCCTGTGCAGTTTTCAACTTTTTCCTTCTAATGCAGATTTCCAATAAACTACATCTTTTACTGCCAATATTGATCCCAAAATGTCCAGGAAAAGAAAAGTTGACAGTGAAGGCAGACAATTTAATGACAAATGGGAAAATGAATACATGTTTGTGCTTAGAGAGGGCAAACCAGTGTGTATATTGTGTTATGAGACAGTGTCGGTGATGAAAGAGTACAATACACGTCGTCATTTTGACACCAAACATAATGTTAAGTATGGCAAATATACTTTGGAAGAAAAGCATAAAATTGTTAAAGAACTAAAAGGCAAACTACAATCACAGCAGCAAATGTTTACAAAGGCTACAGCGAAAAATGATGCTGCAGTGAAAGCAAGCTTTATAGTGGCTGAAGAAATTGCCCGTACTTCAAGGTGTTTTTCAGAGGGTGCCTTTTTGAAGCAATGCATGCTAAAAGTGTGTGAGCAAGTATGCCCAGACCAGATACAGAGTTTTCAAAATGTCAGTTTGTCAAGAAACACCATTGCAGATAGAGTTCAAGAACTCTCAGGAAATCTATCATCACAGCTGGCCGAACAGGCATGCAGTTATCTCGCTTTTTCACTTGCTATCGATGAAAGCACAGACAACACTGATACAGCGCAGCTGTCCATCTTTATACGTGCTACGAAGACCGACCTCTCTGTCACTGAGGAACTTTTGGATGTAGCTGCCATGCATGGGACGACGACTGGTAGAGATATATTTGAGGCTGTGGAGAAATCTATAAATAATTTTAAATTACCCTGGGAAAAGTTGGTGGGGCTAACTACCGATGGCGCACCTTCAATGTGCGGAGAAAAGAAAGGCTTGGTTGGACTAATGAAGGAAAGAATGCAAAAAAGTCACTGCCACACACCCTTGATTACTTATCATTGCATTATCCACCAAGAGGCTATGTGTGGAAAAGTTCTGGACATGAATGACATAATGACCACAGTCATTAAAACTATTAACTTTATACGGGCACGTGGCCTGAATCATCGCCAGTTCCAGCAGTTTTTACAGGAGGTGGGTGCAGAGCATGGAGACGTGCCATACCACACAGAAGTAAGATGGCTGAGCAAGAGCGCAGTCCTCAAAAGATTTTTTGAGCTCAGAGAACAAATTGCTCTTTTCATGGAAAGTAAAGGAAAGCCCTTGCCTGAACTGTCGGATCCCGCCTGGCTATGTGATTTTGCTATGATGTGTGACATGCGAGCATCTCGCCCAACTGAATCTGAAGCTGCAGGGACGCAAACAAGTCATCACGAAGATGTCTGACATGATCACAGCATTCCAGCGTAAACTTCAACTATGGAAGTCCCAACTGGAACAGGACAATCTTGCCCACTTTCCCATTTGTTTGAGTATCTCAACCACTATTTCTGGTACTTTTCCTTGCAGTCGGCTGGCTACCAAAGTTAGCCGTTTACTAAGTGAATTTGAGTGGCGCTTCTCTGACTTTAGAACACAGCACTCAGGCTTTGACATCTTTGCCAATCCTTTTACAGTTGATGTCAACAATGTGCCCCATCACCTTCAGATGGAGATAATCGAGCTTCAGTCTGACAGTGGCCTGAAATCAAGGTTTCAGGATGTTGAAATTGAGGACTTCTACCCTCTACTGCCCCCTGACTCAATGCCAGAGCTCCGACTTCATGCTGCCCGTATTCTGTCCATGTTCGGGAGCACCTATCTTTGTGAACAGATGTTTTCAATAATGAATCTGAACAAAAACAAGCACAGATCACGCATTACCGATGACAACCTCCATGCTGTTTTGCGGGTTGCTACAGCCCAAGAAATAAAACCGAACATTGACTCATTGATCCGGGGAAAACGGTGTCAGACATCTAGCCAGAAAACAAAACAATGAGCATTTTAGGTACATTCCAATATTACTGTTTTGCTTGATACCAATATTACTGTTTTGCTTGATAGCATGTGAGTTGGTTAACAGCACTGTTAAGGAAAAGATTGTTCCACTCATTTTAAATTCACATTTCTGGTTAACATTGTCAGTTTATGACTGTTCAGTAAACCATTCGGCCCGCGATTTAGGCTGGATTTTAGATTTTGGCCCCTTCTCTGATTGAGTTCGACACCCCTGGTTTAAAGTGTTGTAGGCTATGTATGAGGACCAGCTTCCGAAATGCTTTTATAGTTGATAAAAACACTCTTGAATAGATGATTTGGCAATAGAGAACCTCAACCATTTAAATTTAATTTTTTACTTTTGCTTTGCTTTCTTTTTTAATTCTAAAAATTGAACATTTACTAAAATTAGAAATTAAACCACTTTGCCTATTTTGTATTTCCTTCTTTATCTTTTTCCCACTGTCTTAATAAATATGTAATAAATTGAACTGAATTACTTAGTTTGATAGTTCTAATTGAAAAAATTTCTTTTAAATGGAAAATAATAACTAGTAAGAAACAGTGTTTGTAGATATGATAAAATCTAATGCCCTCGAAGTGTCTGATTTAAGTACCTGTTTAGGTAAATTGCCATTTGCTAGAGTAGTTATCTAAACTGGATGGTTACTTTTTCTCCATACCTCATTTTAAAAAACTTTTGCTCAAAGAGTTTTATTTGGAATCTGTATATGGAGGAAGCCTTAAAATAATAATTTTAGAAAAGAACGTGCTATGTGCCAGGCACCATGCTGGCTACATGAAGAAGAGAGGCACAGCCCCTGTCCTGTCAGGAGCAGGCTATCGGGGAGGGCAGGCAGCTGAATGAACAATTAACACATATAGAGATATGGGTAAATTGATAGTACTCTATCAATAAATTTAGTTAAATCCATCCCCTCACAGTGTTGCACATTTTTTTTCTTACAATGAGAATTTTTAAAAAAATATATATTTTATTGATTTTTTTACAGAGAGGAAGGGAGAGAGATAGAGAGCTAGAAACGTCGATGAGAGAGAAACATTGACCAGCTGCCTCTTGCACAACCCTTACCGGGGATGTGCCCGCAACCAACGTACATGTCCTTGACTGGGACCCCTCGGTCCACAGACAGACACTCTACCGCTGAGCCAAACCGGTTTCGGCTACAATGAGAATTTTTAAAATTTGCTCTTAGCAACTTTAAATTTATAATACAGTATTGTTAACTATAGTCACCATGCTGTACATTACATCCCCAGATAAAAGGGGATAAGTTATACCATGTCAGTTGAACAATATTCTGAACACCAAAAATAAAAGCAGGAAAGCACAAAGATTCCAGAATTTTATAGTTTTTGCAGGACAGCATCCATTGTATGAGTAATAAATGTTATGTTTATATTCATTACAGTTTTAAAAATCTGATAATAGCTTTTAAATACTCTTTAAAATGTCATCCTATCCTATATAATAAACCTGATATTCTAAGTACCCGACTGCTCATTTAACTGGTCACTATGATGCTAACTGACCACCAGGGGGCAGATACTCTGACCAGTAGGCTAGCTTGCTGTTAGGGTCCAGCCAATCTAGACTGGGTGAGACAGACTACCCTAGAGCCTTCCTAAGGTCCCTCCTTGGCCCTGATCATGCACTGGTGGGGTCCCTCGGCCTGACCTATGCCCTCTCTCAACCCGGGACCCCTTGGAGAATGTCTGAGAGCCGGTTTTGGCCTGGTCCTCGCAGGCCAGGCTGAGGGACCCATATGGTGCACGAATCCATGCACAGGGCCTCTAGTTAATTATAATATGTAATTATTGAACTAATTAGTGTATATAAGAACAAATGAAAAACAAAGAACAAATCACTGTTCTGTGGTCTGCTGTGGATATGTAATTTAAATTATGCTTCTCTTTTGATTAAATGAAATTTCTTTTTGACATTTTTCTTAATCTAAAAAGAAATATACATTATTGATAAATAGTAATTTTAATTTCAGTGATTTTATATGAAATGGCTATGACTTTTAATAAAAATATATATTTAATGGCATTTTTAGTTGTTTAACAACAAAAAAAACCCTAATATATGTCTTTCTGTAATATGCCCTTAGCTATTTATTTATGTATGCTCCTCTATTAAAGTAATGGAATTGGCTATGTAATTGAGTAAAAATGGAGTGGCCACAGAGGCATAAGAAAACACTTCTGTGCATTTGCCACACCATTTTTTTTTTTTTTTTAAGTTCTTATTGATTTCATTGACAGGAAAGAGGAGGGAGAAAGAGATAGAAACATCAATGATGAGAGAAAATCACTGACTGCCTCATGCACATTCCCTACTGGGGATCAAGCCTGTAACCGGGCATGTGCCCTGACCGGAATTAAACTGTGACTTCCTGGTTCATTAGTCAATAGTTAACCACTGCGCCACAATGGCCAGGTGACACAGCATTTCTTAAAGACCATCTTGTAGTTCTGTCTCTCAGAAATGAATTGCCTGGGTTTTTAGAGTATGCTGAGCAGATTAAAGAAAAGGACGGGGAGAAAATCATTTGGAGAAAGTTTGAAAGCAGTCTTTGCATTGTAGCTAAAACACTCTAGCCATGTCATTCTTTAAAAATAACAGGGAAAGAAATCATTCCACAGTTCTGTTTTGATTAAATTACCTGTTGTCAAGGACAAACTAGCATTTTAAAGCTATTGCTTTTTTAAGTAAAATATAGCATGTTGTCATTCAGTTTTATGTTTAAATTAACACAATACTATTTTTTTAATTAGGTACCACAGGTAAGAGATACTAACAAAAAAGGAATGTTCTATTTGTGGACTTTTTTTTTAAGGGCCATTGCTTCTTTCTCTGTCTTTATTCCACTCTATGTTTAGGTTAGTGACCAGAAATAAGGAAGGAAATGCTCAGATTCTTTTATTTCCTTACTTGTCATTTTACAATCTCTCTTGTGATTAGAATGTGGGACAACATTTTTTTACAACTGCCACTCAATATCCCAATTCATACGGAGATTTGGACACATTTTTCTTTAGCAGCACTAATGGAGAAATTCTCTTTCTCCCAGTGGCCATCCAATATAACAGTAAAAATGATACTGTTCTCTGTCTCCAAAATTAATTAAAAGAGATTCTCCAAAATTAATTAAAAGAGATGTAATTGTAGATAATTTCTTCATTTTGAATAGTTTTATGCCCATGCTATGGTAACTTGACCCAAGTTATTGATCTGATGTGCAGAGGCTACAGTCCATGAATAAAACACACCTCAAGAAATAGTGTTTTGTTGCATGATGGCGTATAGCTTTAACCACCAGCAAGCTTGCCCTTTTTGACAGCTGGCTTTATTTAGCATTTTAAAAATTGCATGTTATTTGCCTCTGGTGCTTGGCATTCTTCAATTAAAATTGTAAATGTTTTCTTATCATCCCCTAACAGAAATCTCACTTATGCCCTGGATCTAGCCTGAGACACCTATTCTTGGGGCCTTTTTTTTTTTTTTTTTTTTTTTTTTTTTTTAGTTCAATATGAAGTGTATTTCTGTGCCATGTCATGCTAGAATGAAAGAAAGCACATATCATTATGTTGGAATCTGATCACTACTTATATGGGCTTAAGTGAAAGTTTGAGGCCTATTAAGGATATGAAATATTATTACATGAAAGCCATTTCAATAAATATTGTATTAACTAGAAGCCCAGTGCACGAAATTCATGCATAGGTGTGTGTGTGTATCCCTCAGCCCAGTCTGCACCCTCTCCAATCTGGGACCCCTCAAGGGATGTCCAACTGCTGGGATCGGACCTAGTCAGACATCCTACTCACAATCCAGGACTGCTGGCTCCCAACTGCTTGCCTGCCTCCCTTCCTGATTGCCCCTAACCGCTTCTGCCTGCCAGCCTGATCACACCCTAATAACTCCCCTGCCAGCCTGATTGATGCCTAACTGTTCCCCTGCCAGCCTAATTGCCCCTAACTGCCCTCCCCTGCAGGTCTGGTTCCCCCCAACTACTCTCCTGTGAAGGCCTGAGTCCCTCCCAACTGCCCTTCCCACAGGCCTTGTCGCCCCCAACTTCCCTCCTCTGTCAGCCTGTTCACCCCTAACTGCCCTCCCCTGCAGGTTTGATCACCCCAAATGCCCTCCCTTGCAAGGCCTGGTCTCTCCCAACTGCCCTCCCCTGCTGGCCATCTTGTGGTGGCCATCTTGTGTCCATATGTGGACAGCCATCTAGTGTGTTGGAGTGATGGTCAATTTGCATATTACTCTTTTATTAGATATGTTAGAGGCCTGGTGCATGGGTGGGGGCCGGCTGGTTTTCCCTGAAGGGTGTCCTGGGTCAGGGTGGGGGTTCCCTTGGGGCATGGGATAGCCTGGGCGAGGGGCCTGTGGTGGTTTGCAGGCCGGCCATGCCCCCCGGCAACCCAAGCAGAGGCCCTGGTATCTGGGATTTATTTATCTTCTACAATTGAAACTTTGTAGCCTTGAGTGGAGGCTAGGGCAGGCCAGGGCAGGCAGAAAGCTTGGCTTCCTCCATCGCCGGGAAAACCTAAGCCTCCTTCCTGCTCTCTTCAGCTCCATGACTGCTGCCAATTTTGTTGGGATTTATTTATCTTCTATAATTGAAACTTTGCAGCCTTGATTGGAGTCCAAGGCTGGCTAGGGTGTGTGGGAAGCTTGGCTTCTTCCATTGCTGGGAAAACACAAGCCTCTTGCTCACTCTGTGGCCACAGCCATCTTGGTTGGGTTAATTTTCATACACACTCTTGGGTGGCTGGTGGGCATGGCTGGTGGGTGTAACAGAGGTATAGTCAATTTGCATATTACTCTTTTGTTAGATGGGATATTATTAATTTTAAGAGTTTTTATTTTGTTAACAACAATTTGGAGATAATATATAAGGAAAGAGGCTTCATATGTCACTTTGTTTTCTTTTAAGCCCTAAAATTCCACCAATTAGCAAAGAGTAAGAAACTGTTATAAGGGCGAATTTAATGTATCTGTTTGCCATAAAAGAAAGAGGATTTTATAAAGGCTACACTTCCATTTATATCGAATTAAGGCCGAAAAACCAGTTTGGCTCAGTGGAGAGCGTCGGCCTGCGGACTGGAAGGTCCCGGGTTTGATTCCGGTCAAGGGCATGTACCTTGGTTGTGGGCATATCCCCAATAGGGGGTGTGAAGAGGCAGCTGAGAGAGATGATTCTCTCTCACCGATGTTTCTAACTAGACTCTATCCCTCTCTCTTCCTCTCTG
The DNA here is from genome assembly GCF_014108245.1 of Pipistrellus kuhlii. Classification (NCBI taxonomy): domain Eukaryota; kingdom Metazoa; phylum Chordata; class Mammalia; order Chiroptera; family Vespertilionidae; genus Pipistrellus; species Pipistrellus kuhlii. The sequence goes on along the minus strand of NW_023425404.1, from coordinate 18,558,761 downwards.
TGAAAAATCAATAAAATATATATTTTTAAAAAAGAAATATATCGAATTAAGGTCTTTATATCAATATTGACCAGAAAACTCTTACAGTTGTGTACTTAAAAATATCTACATTGAAGTAGAAATTAAATACATTCAGATAGAACAAGTTTCTTACCAGGGGAAGAGGTATCAGGTAACCTGTGACTCATGCTTTATTGAATGTAAGCTATTTTTCCAAACACTAGTAGCCTTATAGTTGGACTGAAAAAGCCTTTGATTCCATAGAAAACTCACTTTGTGTTTCTAATTTGTGACCAGCTTGGCCTTTGTTGGTTGGTTAAAGGTTTCATTGGAACCCTTTCTTGGCCTAGCTCCCTCTTTGGTCAAAGGAAACACCTTATCTTTTGCCATCATTAATAATTTTTACAAGTTTCTATGGTATTTTTTCAAAAATTTTAAAGACTGTCCTACAAAATAACTTTGTAGGGTGGATAGCATGATTTTTAATTAATGTATGACAAGAAAAGAAGGATTACAGATGTATTAACTAGACAGTGGTGTCAGAGATCACAATTTTCCAGATTTAATTTCATCTGGATCATATTGTCATTCTGTTTGGCATAATTATTTTAAGGTATTTTTTTTAAAGATATAAAACAATAACTACCTATTGCTAAAAATAACTAAAAAGTGTAGAAAATGTAACAAAGAAAATAAAAATACTTTAAATATATGTGTATGTCTATTAAATTTTTTTGAATGCATGTATTTTTTAATTAATATGCTTTATTTCTTAGAGCAATACTAGATTCACAGAAAAATTTATCAGAAAGTACAGTGTGCCCTGGCCAGGTAGCTAAGTTGGTTAGAGTGTTGTCCTGATATGCCAAGGTTGCTATTAGGTCTAGTAATAATTAATGTCGTTTTCTAATACTTTTTTAAATCAAATTTATTTAAACAATACAACAAAATTTAATTAACAATATAGTTGCCATTGTTTTCTACTATTTGTGCCCAACGCTCAGGAAGCATTTTAATCCCTCTGTTGTACAATTCTTGTGATTTTGATGCAAAAAATTCAGTCAATGCATTTTTGAGGCATTCTTCATTATTAAATTTTTTTCCAAGAAGAAAGTTTTGCAAAGAACGAAACAAATGGTAATCGGAAGGGGCAATATCAGAAGAATATGCAGGTGGAGGAAGAACTTCCCATTCCAACTGGCACAGTTTTTCAGCAGTGATTCTTGCAGTATGCGGTCGTGCGTTATCGTGGTGAAGAATTACGCCCTTCCGATTAATCAGCGCGGGTTCTTTTTCTCTTAAAGCTTGGGCTAACCTTTCCAATTGGGCACTATACACTGCACTTGTAATGGTTTGGTTAGATGGTAAAAGTTCATAATGAAGAATTCCTTTAAAATTCCACCAAACACACAACATCATTTTTTTCGCATGCAAGTCAGGTTTTGGCGTGGGCTGCGGAGCCTCATTTTTGTCCAACCATTGAGGCCGCCTTTTCAAATTAACATACAGCACCCATTCTTCATCTCCAGTAACAATTTGCTCTACAAACGTCAAACGGTTTTGACGAGAGAGGAGCGAACTGCAAATTGTGACTCTTTGATTACGGTTGTTGTCGGTCAACTCATGAGGAACCCATTTTCCAAACTTTTGGACTTTGCCAAGTGCACGCAATTGATTGGAAATTGTTTTTTGTGAACAATTTAAAGTTGTCACAAGCTCTTGTTGGGTAATTTGAGGATTTTGCACCAAAAGAGCTTGAAGAGCTTCTTGATCAAAATTGGACACACGGCCTCGACCATTCTTGTCATCTAACGAAAAATTTCCCTCGCGAAATTTCTCAAACCAACGCTGGCATTTTCTGGCACTAACTGCATCTTGACCAAGAGCACTACAGATGTTTTTTGCAGCCTCACTTGCTTTTCTTCCTAATTGGAACTCGTAAAGCATGCAGTGCCAAATATGCTCTTCATCCGCCATCTTCTTAGCCCTAGTTTTGCAACAAAAACCAAACCAAACACAAACTTTTCAAGCAAAACTTGTTAATTGCACTTCACACATTTTGTAGATACCACGTGTTTGAAGGTTATGTCAATACAAGTCAACGCCAAGCAAGATTTTAAACGAATGTTTAAAAACGATATTAATTATTACTAGACCCGATAGTTTGATTCGCCCCTCAGGACACAGACAAGACTAAACCAGTCAAGGCATAAATAAGAGAAACAGCAGATCCTTTTTATTTATTTATTTATTTTTCTTTTTTCTCTCTCTCTCAAAATCAGGAAATAAAAATTAAAGAAAAGAGAGAACAGTGTTACCATATGCTCATATGCTCCCTCCTCCTCTTCTTCCTTCTCCCCTCCTTCTCTATGGCCCAGTCCCCCTATTATTAACATTTGAATTAGTGTGGTACATTTGTTACAATTAATGAACTGATATTGATTCATTATTATTAACTAAAGTCCGTAGTTTACCATTAGGATTCAGTCTTTGTGTTATATAGTCCTAAGGGTTTTGCCAAATACATAATTTCAAGTTTCCACCATTACATAATCATACAGTATAGTTTCACAAAACTAAAATTCTCCTGTGTTCACCCCTATTAACTTCTTGCTTCCCTCTACCTGTAGCAATCACTAATCTTTTTTTTTGTCTCCATAATTTTGCATTTTCCAGAATGTCATATAGTGCAAATCATGCATTATGAAATCTTTTTTGACTGACTGCTTTAAAAAAAAGTTCCTCTGTGTCTTACTCTGGCTTGACAGCTCATTTCCTTTTATTGCTGAATAATATTGAGTCTTATGGATGTGTCACAGTTTGTGTAACCATTTACCTATTGAGGGACATCTTGGTTGCTTCCAGTTTTTAGCAATTATGAATAAAAACTGATATAAACATTAATGTTTTTGTGTGGGCATATGTTTTCAACTCATTTCGGTTAATCCTTAAGAGGTGATTGCTGGGTTTTATGGTAAGATTATGTTTAGCTATATAAGAAATTGCCAAACTGTCTTCCAAAGGGGCTGTCCTAGTCTGCTTGGGCTGCCATACACTGGGTGGCTTAACAGACATTATTTTTCAGTTCTAGAGGCTAGAAGTTCAAAATGAGAGTGCCAGCAGGTTCAGTTCTTGGTGAGTGCCTTTCCTGTCTTGCAGGATGCCTCTTGCTGTATCCACACTTGAGAGAGTGAGGAAGCTCTGGAATCTCTTCCTCTTTAAGGGCTCTATGCCCATCATAAAGGCCCAACCCTCATGACCTCAGCGCAACCTAATTACCTTCCAAAGGCCCCTCCTCCCAATGGCATCACATGGGGGATTAGAGTTCCACATAAAAATTTGGGAAGGACACAAATATTCAGTTCATAACAATAGCTATACCATTTTGCATTTGCATCGGCAATGAATGAAAGTTCCTGTTGCTCCTTATCCTTCCCAGCATTCCATGTTGCCACTCAGTGTTTTAGGTTTTAGCCATTGTAATAGGCATGTAGCTGTATCCTGTTTTAATTTGTAATGTGCTAATGATCTATAATGTTAATCATCATATGCTTATTCACTGTCTGTATGAATTGGTGAGTTGTCTGTTCATCTTTTGTCCATGTTACAATAGGGTTCTTTGTTTTCTTATTGTTGAATTTTAAGAGATCTTTTTATATTTGAATTTAAATCCTTTAGCAGATATGTTGATACTGATTCTTTCCTTGGTCATGTTTAGCCTACTGATAAGTCCATCAAAGGCATTCTTCATTTCTGTTACAGTGTTTTTTTATTTCTAGCACTTAGTTTTGATTCTTTAGTAGAGTGTCCATCTCTTTTACTTACTCATCTTTTGTTGCATATTTTCCACTTTTCATATTAATCAGAGTTCTTTTCAGTTCCCAGACTGATAATTCCAAAATATCTGCCATATTTGAGACTGGATCTAATGGTTGCTTTGTTCCTTCAATCTATTTTTTTTATTTTTATCATTTAGCATATCTTGTAATTTTGTTGTTGAAAGCTGGACTTGCTGTATCTGCTAAGAAGAAACTGAAGTATTATAGATAGGCCTTTATTGTCACATTTATTTTTACTGGCTAGGAGGTAGGCTATCTTAACTGATAGCTCTAACCATGGTGTCAGATGCTAAGTTTTCTTTTAGTATCTTTTTTATTGCACGGTTGTTTTTAGATTTTCTTGAAGATTTTTTAAATAGGCAGTTCTTTTAGCTGTAATCCTTTGTTACTACTCAGTAGCCTATATTGATAAGGTGATATAGTATGTGGGAAGGGAAGTATTAGGGGTCTGTCTTTTAGAAAACCTGAGGTTGGTATATGCCTTCTCCCAGATTGTTAGGGTTTGGTAAAACCTCTTCAGTAGGTTAGGCTCTGGTAAAACAGTTTTCCTTGAAGACAGGTCTTACAGAGAGGTCTGTTGCAAATATACTGAGCTAATATGTGAAAATTATCTGAAAATGAAAAAATACAATATGTTTTATTATAATTATAATAATGATCACAAACAGCAATAACAAGGGATATGAAAATATTAGTTTTAAATAACAGTTTTGTATATTATGTTATATAAATATCCTAAGTGATATTCTTATAAATTATTTTCATTATTCATTTTAAGTTAATATACTATAATGTGAAACAAATAAAATTCTGAAAGGAAGGATAAACTTTGTTCTAGCAATAAATAAAACATGCCCAGCATAATTTTCAGTTTCATCAGGCTCAGTACATCATGTAAAAATTAACTGTAAATTCTGATATTTAATAACTAAAGTATATTCTAGAGTATTTGTAACCCAAAGATAATTCTTTTGTCTTGGAAACCTAGATTCAGCTCCCTGGAAAAGTGTACAATGAAATCATAACAAAAAAAGAACCAAAAAAACAAAAGCAAGAATATTATTATCTTTCTGAGTTGTATGCTAGTTAGGTACTGCCTTTATTTAAGAAATTTTTCTGGTTTCTTAGGTAACACATACATGGAAATGATACATTATTACTTGCTAAGCTGTATTTATGTAATACTTTTATTCATATTTTGTATCTTAAGGCAGTAAAACTGATGATAGTCTCAAATCTCAAAATTCACCCTTAACATTGTGGTTGTAATGCTGAGTGGTGGGCTCATCTACTGACTGACTATTTCCTACAGGAGATGGTGGCATCCATGCTAATTATAATACTTAATATATTAAATTTATTTATTTAGTTAAACACTTATTTTGTGCTTTCTATGTGCCTGGGATAGTTGTGTTTCTGACGCAACAAGATGAATAGTTTAAGGTTTACATCCTCATTTCAAACTTGAGTAGGAGACAGATATAAACAAAAACAATTATTATAATACAGTTTGGTAAATGCAGTGATAGTACATACACGCATGGTTCTTAAAATTACGCTATTTTCTAAGAGTTGAAATCCTAAAATTTTAAATCTCTGAAAGCCAAAATTTTATTATATACTGGTTATTAACTTCCCACAGCATCTAGTAGCATCCATTTGGGGAACAGAGCCCTTGCTGTCCTCTCTCTCTCTCTTTCTCTCTCTCTCTCCACACACACACACACACCCCTTATCCTCTTAACTTTGTACTGCAAGAAAAAAACATAATAGTTTGTTGGTACACACACAAAAAAAAATTCTTTAGAGCCAAAATGTAACAGTCTTTTTGTGCACTGAAGCCTAAGAATGGCATTTTGGGTCACATCACTGATTCATTTAGTTCAATACCCTGATTTAACAGTGATTCTTAGTGACATTTTGTGAGAGTTATAGTTGCCATTCTAGTGCCAAAGTCTAAACATTCACTTAGCATTTTTAAGATTTTTAAAGTTCCACTGACGTGAATAAAGCTAATGATTATAATAAGACTGAAATTTGTTTTGGAAAATATAAAATATTTATATTTATTGTATGATCCATTTTAGGTGCCATCAGTTATTATATCCTGAATTTGGGATCATATCATCTATCAGGAGTACTTTAATTTAAAAAATATATATGCTTTTATTGATTTTGGAGAAAGGGAGAGGGAAATAGTAACACCAGTGATGAGAGAGAAGAATTGATCAGCTGCCTTCTGCATGCCCCACTAATGATTGGGGATCAAGTCCACAACCCAGGCATGTACCTTGACTGGGAATTGAGCCATGACCTCCTAGTTTATAGGTCAGTGTTCAACCACTGAGCAGCACTGGCCTGGCAGGAGTACTTCAATTTTTAAAATTTTTATGAAGAAATTGAAATTTATTTTTTCTTATTCCTAAATATACCACTGAACAAATTAAAGGAGAAAATAATTTTTAATGATAAAAGTAATTTAGATTAAAAAATACTCTTGCTTTAATGTTTATAGTTGAAAATAAGTATGTAAATAGATAATAGGGTAAGTGGTTATAAGCTTAATAAACCTCTTTATGATAACATTGCTTCCAGATCCTTTGTTCTGAAGTAGGCTGTTTCTTCTTCATGAAAAGCTTATTATAAATTATTAGGAAATAAGCCTGTCATAGGTTGGTTTTAATTTATATTCTCAAGTTCTGAAGGTATTATTAACTCTTAACCACGAGCTTTAAGTTGAGTAAAAAGCACCCAAATTGTTTCATACAAATAATTTAAAATTGAGATAAGCTGCTTTAGCTTTTATTGCTGTTTCTTCTGGGATTTCAGTACAAACCCAAAATGATAGTGAATAAAATTGTTTTGTTAAGCCACAATTCACAGTTAACTAATTGGTTTATATGGTCATGTATGCTCAACATTTGAAGTTTATGTCCTTTACTTAATATTAAATTCCTAAATCTAGTGCATATTATAGAGTGATCTAGATTTTGGCTTCTTCTGAAACTTTAAAGTAATAAGAGTGAGGATGGATAACACTTCAAATTCTGGAGTCATAATGTCTGGGTTCAACTCCTGTTTCTGACTGTTAGCTGGGAGACCTTGAAAAGATTACTTAACTTCATCTTGAATAGGGTAAGAGAATACTCACCTCATCATGACTTTGTGGGTTAATTAGAAAATATATAGAAAATGTTTAATGTAGTACCTGGCATGTAGTGTTCAGTAAATGTTCTTAAAGTTGCAATAGTGAGGTGGGACTAGGACAGGGTGGATGCAGGAACTATTTTAGAAGTGGCTTATAGCATGGGTCATGGAGGAGTAGAATACTTGGAAGGAACAGACTCTGGACCTTCATCCCTGCCCAGGATTTTATGATTTGGGGTGAAAATAAAATTACTGTAAAATGATGGCTTCTGATTTGGAGATCTACCAGGTAAGACTCCGTAGCCTGTTGATAGATAAACATCTAAAAAGATGTTGTATATGATGAGGAATAGTAGATAACCTTCTTGGCAAGGTGGTGACGGAATTTTTTTGCAAATTTTGGTGAAGGTTCTAAAGAAGGTTGGGATGATACTTTCTCTGTTTTAAGCATCAACTTAAAATGTCATGGGAACCATAGTGTAAAGTATCAAATCTGTACAAAGTATTAAATTTTTTAAGCAATAATAAGCAAAAGACTGCGTCTCCTCATCGCCCACATCTCCTTACCATTTGCTACATTTATCTTTCCCTTTCACATTCTTCTCCTTCCCATGCTCTGTTAGGTAAGGTTTCATGTCTTTTGCCTCAAAGATCTTTTTCTTTTTTTATGGATATCCCCTGCTCTTCCCCCAGTTTAACCAAAAAGGGTAAAATAGAGGCACTTTTTGAGCAATGTCTTTATAGTATTTATCTGAGCTATGCCTCCAGAGGCTATAGATTGTCAAGTATTAGCTCTCTTTCTAGTTAGGTAACAGCTCAGAAGAGGAGAAAGGGAGGGTCAGGTGACTTTTACCTGATTGGCAGCAGCAGTGACAAAAGGAGCAGTAGCATGCACATAAAGCCATCCCCTACTGCTCATCTTCTTTCTTCCGTGATGGAGGAGGAGGCAGCTGGGAGAAAAGACGTATTCTGCAGTTTGAGGAGGCAGGAAGAGTTAAAGATGGGAATAGTGGCAGGTGACCCTTGGAGCTGCTGACACTTTGTGGATTGGTTTTGCTCGCAGTTTGAGGGAGATTGCTGCCCCAGTCCCTACCTTAGTAGGCCGAGATGCTTGTCTGTTTTATCAGCATTTTGCATAATGCTGTACAAGGTGCTGCACTTGATTAATTGTCTTTTCTCCTCAAATCCCACAAGTCTTAACTGTTTTGTTATTTCCTTTTTCCAATATGACTCTGTATCTTTTTTTTTTTTTCCTCATGGTATAGCCAGATTTTCTAGTGATAATTCTTGTATCTTAAGAAACTAGGATTGACCTTTATGCTCTCATCAGGAAACCCAAATTAGGTCTTCCTGATTTACCATAATTGGATCGTAACTTACCAGAGAAATTACAAGTATTATAAATCTAACACGAAATGTTGCATTCCAGCTCTCCAGCTATGTGCTAATCACAGTGGCAGCTGTAAAATTCCCCTTAAGCAATAGGGAACGCAGCATATGCCTAGTGACTGATCTGCCCTGTGAGATCCTGATGGCACACCTGCTCACCAGTCATGTCTTTCAGGGATTTTCAAGGAATTAAAAGGTCATTATTGCTGTGAGGTCCTCCCTCCTGGTATTTCTTTCAGGAGATATGACATGTGATGAAGGAATGAGAGGAATATGAAAGTGGGATTGTGATTTTTCACAAGAGGGGGTAAGAGAGGTTGGGGTTTGGCTCTTCAGTAATTTGATGAAATAAAGCCTATCTTTCTTTCCACTCCTCTCTACTCTCTTGTTTCTTGCCAATAAGAAAAGCTTTTCTAGGATTCTTAAATAAAAATATATATATTTGTGTGTGTGTATATATATATATATATATATATATATATATATATATATATATATATATATAATTGATTTTTTACAGAGAGGAAGAGAGAGGGACAGAGAGCTAGAAACATCAATGAGAGAATCATCGATCAGCTGCCTCTTGCACACCCTCTACTGGGGATGTGCCCACAACCAAGGTACTTGCCCTTGACCGGAATCGAACCTGGGACCTTTCAGTCCGCAAGCCTTCACGCTATCCACTGAGCCAAACTGGTTTCGGCTATTCTAGGATTCTTTAGGATCCTTTGGGTTGGAAGAAGGTACTAAGTTAGAAGAAAAGACTAAATTATTAAAACACAAACAAACAAAAAAATCCCCTAAACCTCTAGCCATGGAGTTCTTAGGGCCTATACAATCTAAATCATCAAAGAAACTGTTGATAGTATTCTCTTTATGAGCAAACTGTCTGTGGACCATATGAAACCATTTGGCAAAGTAACATACTAGTATATGTATATAAAAGTTAAATGACTAAATTTGTTTCAGATACATTAAGAATGACTTCAGGGAGCTTTCTGTTTAGTGGAGTGAGGCAAGCAAAACTCTTTGATCTTTTTACTTTTGACCCTGCCCTGCTTGCCTTATCCTGGTCTGCATAACTCACTAAGATACCACATATTTTCCATTAGCTGTTCTTTTAGTCCCCTTTCCAGAATTCAGTTTGTCAGAATCTCATTGAGGTCAGTGAAACCATGAGTCTAGTTGCCTTTGCAAGACATTTTTCTTTCTAGTAAAAGCAGCAAGCACTTCATAAGAGTGCTGCACAATTATTCCCATCGTGTGATATGCTAATTCTTAAGAATGTTGCTAACACTGCACTGTGTTTCATATGATTGAATTTAAAACTTTCACTCGGTTGGTTGAGGCTTCAAACTGGCAGGAATAACAGTCTTTTGAGTTGTTGCTTAAGTAGAATTCATATGGCAGGCAGCAGTTGCTCGTTCAAGTTCAAGAAGAGATCAGCTGCAGTGGTTGAAAAACAGAAAGTCTAACAGATGTTCAAGTTTTAATAGTATATCTTTTCTTCATATTTCAAATGAGAACAGAGATCAGTCATTAAATGAGGGTATAAATATTAATGTTATCATTGTTAAACCCAAAAGAACAGACCTTGCACATTTGTGTGATTTTTTTTTTAATGGCTATCATTTGTGTTCCAGTAAAATCAACAAAGCTCCCCCATGCCTCTAGAGATCTCATGACAGCTAGTTATTATAGATTGCAGTCTTGATCTCCTTTTACTTTTGTCTCCTCTAACTAGTTTCATAGAGTTTAGTAAGAATTTAATCAGAATCATATTTGGCCACACAGAGTTAAAGAAAATATAAATTCTAGAAGTTCAGATAGTCCAGATATAACTTAAGGATACTTTTTCTTTTTCTTTTTTTCCATAATATGAACTGGAAGTGTTACTAGTTTAGACAACTTACTGCTATTCTGTGCTTTTAGTATAGAAAAGAATTTTGGGTCAGGTGAAGTTAGTGATGATAATTTTATCAGAACTTTCAGATAGCTTGGAGTCACTGCTCTTCAGTTTGAACATTTGTTAAATATTTTGAAAAATAGCTGCTCATTGTTCTATTAACTATGGTAAAGAATATGAATAAATTTTACTTTGGGCATATATTCTTATATCTAATATATTTGGATATATCTTTGACTCACTGAAATATGGGGCACTTTTATGTATTTTTCAGAGGCTGTGTTACTTTGGCAAATAACTTCTTCCTAGATCAAACTGTAACCAGCTTCTTGAGAATTATGCGCAATTATTATGCATTAGGTTTCATGCTCAGCTTTCTTCAGCCAGTACCTCAACCTTAAAATGACTCAGGGAGTAATATACTTTTATTAAACCCATTTTGATGATAAATAAGGTGCTATTATCAATGCCATTTTCCAGATAAGAAGAAACTGGGGCAAAGTTAAATATAACCCAGTGGTCGGCAAACTCATTAGTCAACAGAGCCAAATATCAATAGTATTAATACAACGATTGAAATTTCTTTTGAGAGACAAAATTTTTTAAATTTAAACTTCTTCTAACACCACTTCTTCAAAATAGACTCGCCCAGACCATGGTATTTTGTGGAAGAGCCACACTCAAGGGGCCAAAGAGCCACATGTGGCTCATTAGCCTCAGTTTGCTGACCACGGATATAACCTATTCAAAGTCACACAACTAAATGATAGAGGATTTGAACACCAGTTTTTGTGACTCCAAAGTCTATATTCTTAGTCACTATGCACTACAGTCAAGGTACTATTTAAATAAGCATTCACCTTATTATATATTCTTTTTTAAAAAATTATTATTTTTGCTTTCAGAGAGGAAGAGAAAGGGAGAGAGAGAGACATCAATGATGAGAGAGAATAATTGATTGGCTGTTTCCTGCACACCCTACACTGGGAACTCGAAACCCAGGCATGTGCCATGAGTGGAAATCGAACCAGGACCTCCTACTTCATAGGTCGATTCTCAACCACTGAGCCATGCCAGCCGGGCTTCCTTATTATATTTTGTTTGCTGGCTCTCCCTGCTCCAGCCTCAAATAGGGCCATGTGTCTCAGCAGTTGGCATAGTCCTTGAAATGGCTGTTATGTGTTATGACACCTAGCAACTATAACCATTCAAGTCAACCATTAGGAAAGGAATTACAATTTTATTCTTGTCTTGACTCTTCACCTATGTGGCTCAGTTGGTTGGCCATGTGCACAAAAAGGATGCCTGTTCAATTTCCAGCCAGGACACATACCCAGGTTGCGATCTCAATCCCCGAAGGAGGAGTGCAGGAGGCAAACAATCAATGTTACACTCTCAAATCAATGTTTATCTATCTATCTATCTATCTATCTATCTATCTATCTATCTATCATCTATCTATCTATCTATCTCTCTATCTATCTATCTATTTCTCTCTCCCTTCCTGCCTCTTTCCCTCCCTCTTTCCATTTCTTTCTCTGTCTCTCTCTCCCCCTCTCCCTTCCTCTCTCTAAAAATCAATAAATATATTTAAAACAACAACATTCTATCCCTCTCCTCCTATTTGGGGGAAGTCTGGGCCAATGGAGGATTGAGGAAAACCTCTTTATGAGTGTTGAGTTCAGAAAGCAAACAGCTTTCTTGGTTTCATAATCTCCAAAATGTTACTAACAATCCCTTCCTCTCCACAAGAGAAATTTAAGTTCTAAATAGTGATGTCGTATTGGATATTTTTTTAAATTGGCAACACTATTTCAAACCTCAGCCTCTACAGTTCTGAGCTCTCTGAGTTCCGTTTTCAGGAGAGTTTCCCCTCCTGAGTTCTGCTTCTCTCACAAGTCAGTGATATCATTGCTTAGTAGCAACTGAAGAAAGAAGACTGTAACTGCAGAAGAAATCTCATGGACTGGGAGTCAAAAATCTTCCCTACTCTTGAAACATATTTTGTTATAGCAGAACGTGCTCATTTATGGTGGATGTTCAGCTTCTGAAGCCCTTTCTATAGAGTAATAACTAATTGATTAGCTCTGGGGCCAGTATGTCTGTCTTATGTCACACAGAAAGATGACAGAGTAATGCTTTTAAATGGGGCTCTTAGGAATTGACTAGGAGGGAAGGTGCTTCTGTAGAAGTACTTGCATGCAGCTGTGGAAATCCTTCCTTCCAAAGAGCTGTCTGTGGCCCTGGCAGAGAGCTATTTGTGTATAACAAGCCTTTTGAGTATCACCTGCCCTGAGCAAAGAGAAATAACTTTATAAAACAGGATTATTAACAAGAGGAGGTAGTCTTGAAAATGAGTTCCTGAAATAATTAATAATGATCATGTCTGTTCCAGTTGAACTGGGCACTCAATTTTGTAATGGCCAGGCTACTTTGCACTGATTCTTTACTAATGAATAGTGTATGACTTACTTGTGCATGTCTTATATATATAAATCAGTCTCTTGCTGGAAGGTTGATATAATACTATTTTTAACAGTAAAGTCTTAAGAGAAGCAGGGCACTCTTGATTGATCAAACGGGCCATACTTAAGTGATTTTAAAAATACATATATAATATTATATGATTTATGACAACTGTGTGTGTGAGTGTGTGTGTGTGTGTGTGTGTGTGTGTTCCAGAAAGCAGAATATAATGTTAAGTAATGAAGTTAGCTCTAGTGTCTGATGCTAGCCCAGTTATTAGCTGTACTAGTATTATCTTTGAGAAGTTCATTTAGCCTCTTTGTCTATTTCCTCTGTAAAATGAGGGAGTTTAAATAAATCTATGTTTTCCAAACTCTGAAACTTATAACAGATTACTACAGATTATTTTAGGTGGCATGTGAGATAATTTCAGGCAGTTTCCTGATAAAGTACTAAAATAAATATTGAATCACAGTTGAGAAAGTTATCCCTTTTCAGTCTTATTGATTAGTATGTCAGAGACAAAGTCTCAATTTGGTATCACGATACATGTAGTATAATAGTTCCTTAACGCTGGATAATTCTTTGGGGACAGAGGTGGATGGGGAGAGGTACTGTAAATCCTTCATTTCACATGAATTTCCATATGTGGGAAGTAAATTCCATTTCTTAGAAGGGAAAGTACAGACATGCTTATTTGCTCTTTGTGATTGCCTCATTTCCCTTCCACTTGCAGTGGAAGTAACATGCTATACAACTGGTGAGCTAGGGCAGAGGCGCCAAATGTGACTGGCTTCTCTCATGGCATGACCCATTCTCAGAACACATATTCCTTCTCCTCCACTGTGAAGTAGGGCTTGGTTAACAAATTTTGCTTAGGATTTGGTAGGAACTATTAGGAAACCTATGAGACCATAAATAGAATGAAAAGGAAAATAAAAAATCCACATTCTCTAATTCATCTTATTGGTAATCAGGTTGATACATTTTGATTGCCATTTTATTCCTCTCCTCATGTCTCATTTAGATTTAGACATAGGAGATGTAAGGAGAAAAGCAATTATTACCCCTTAAAATCTCACTAACAACCTCCTTTTTTAAAATAGAAATCTGGCTTGAGCACCGTGCCCTTTAATAATATGTATGTATTTATTTTAATAACATGGTTTTGTTTTTAGTGAAGTTATATTTATAGTTACCATCTATAAAATAAATTCATTTTAAGTTTTAAAAAGTGAATTTTTAAAACATTAGTGCAGATGATACATGGATATGATAAAAACTATTGTATAAAGGTGGTACTTAATGACTAAAATTTAGGAAGTACTAAATAAGATTATCTATAGGATCTATTCCCAATTTAAATTGTTTCACTTGTGTATTTCAAGATAAAAAATGCTGTGTGGTAAACTAAGTAAAAGAAGGGACATTCTAATAGAAAATGTACTGTTATTTACTTTCATTTTGGAACACATCATTATTGAGGAAGCTGAACTTTGATACTATGCCTGTGTGTGTGTATATATTGTTTTATATATATATATATATATATATATATATATATATATATATACACACACACACACCATTTTCTCTTATTATTTTACTAAACAGTGAATTGATATCTTTTTGATAATATGATTTTTGGTGATGATGTTTGAAAGCATTCTAGTTCTGGGTGAGATTTTTTTAGCAGGAAATCATAGAGGCAAGAACCAGTCATCACTCTATATTCTGCCTAGTATAGTGTCTGCCACATAGTAGTGTTCAAAAAATATTTGAATGAATGAGTGAACAAAGAATAAAATAAAATTGTTTTGAAGGTCTAGGCGTAGTTTTCATTTCTTTCTGAAAGCTGTCAATAAGGCTATCTGTAAGGAAATGATGCCTGGGGCAGTCATGTAAAGGCAATTTAACTTTACTGAGAAGAAAATTACAAAAGGAAGGTAGCCTCTACTAATTTTGCTTTTGTTTATGGTAATATATGAAAGGCTAGGGTCTTACTTTTTTTTTTTTTTTTTTTTTTTTTAATAAAAAGAACTACCTTTCTCCTTTCCTCATTTTTTTTCTGATTCATATATTACTCTCTTATCTCCACATCAGGGAAAGTACCCCAATTTTTTTGGCCTTCAGGAGAGTATTAGAGTTTAATTCAAAATGTGGTTTGGCTCAATGGATAGACCATCGGCCTGCAGACTGAAAAGTCCCAGATTCGATTCCGGTCAAGGGCATGTACCTTGGTTGTGGGTACATCCCCAGTAGTGGGTGTGCAAGAGGCAGCTGATCGATGATTCTCTCTCATTGATGTTTCTAACTCTCTATCCCTCTCTCTTCCTCTCTGTAAAAAATCAATAAAATGTATTTTTTTAAAAATGTTCCTACACATGCTTAGTTACAGTTTCCCATATAATAAACTTGCCCAACTTTTTCTTAACTGGCACTCTAGGTGAACTGCCATACTGATGGTAAAATTATTTATTGCCATTTTTTTTTTGCAACAAATGTCTTGTTTCAAGGGCTTTGTTCTAAGAATCCTGAAATGAGTTGTACGTATCAAAGAGAGAATATTAGCCAAAAGTTTTTAATTCTTAGTTATTATCACCGACTTTCTAATAACTATACAGTTGGTTTGAGTGATTTCATTGCCAGATTATGTAATATATTTTAAAACATTCTGCATAATGCAGAAAAACAGAATTTGAGGATTCTGTATTTCTTCTGGTGAATACATTTTAAATGTATTCTAGGATTAGTCTCTGTAAGTAAATTCTTTAATAGTTTAGTGATTAACTGTGATTCTAATTCATTATACATAATTAGAGACCCAGTGCACGAAAATTGTTCTTGCCTCCCAGTAGGATCGGACCTAAATGGGCAGTCGGACATTCCTCTCATAATCCAGGACTACTAGCTCCCAACTGCTTGCCTGCCTGCCTTCCTGATTGCCCCTAACCGCTTCTGCCTGCCAGCCTGATTACCCCCTCACCACTTCCATGTCAGCCAGATTGATTCCTAGCTGCTCCTCTGCCAGCCTTTTTGCCCCTAACTACCCTCCCCTGCAGACCTGGCCACCCCTAACTGTCCTCCCCTGCAGGCTTGATCACCCCCAACTGCCCTTCCTTGCAGGCCTGGTCCTCCCAACTGCCCTCCCCTGCTGGCCATCTTGTGTCCACATGGTGGCAGCCATTTTGTGTGTTGGAGTGATGGTCAATTTGCATATTACTCTTATTAGATGAGATAAAGGCCTGGTGCATAGGTGGGGGCCAGCTGGTTTTCCCTGAAGGACGTCCTGGATCAGGGTGGGGGTTCCCTTGGGGCATGAGGTGGCCTGGGCGAGGGTCCTGTGGTGGTTTGCAGGCCGGCCATGCCCCCCGGTGACCTAAGCAGAGGCCCTGGTATCTGGGATTTATTTATCTTCTATAATTGAAACTTTGTAGCAGAGGCCAAGGCAGGCCAGGGCTGCAGGAGCTTGGCTTCCTCCATTGCCGGGACCAACCCAAGCCTCCTGCTTTCTCCAGCTCTGTGGCTGCCACCATTTTTGTTGGGATTTTTTTATCTTCTATTATTGAAACTTTGTAGCCTTGAGTGGAGACCTGGGCCGGCTAGGGTATATGGGAAACTTGGCTTCTTTCATTGCCGGAGAAACCCAGTATATTTATTCTGGTGAATACATTTTAAATGTATTCTAAGATTCTATAAGTACATTCTTTAATGGTTTAATGGTTAACTGTGATTCTAATTCATTATACATATTATAATTAGAGGCCCAGGGCATGAAAATCATTCTTGCCTCCTGGTAGGATCCTCTGCTCTCTCTGTGGCCACAGCCATCTTGGTTGGGTTAATTTGCATACTCAATCCTGATTAGCTGGTGAGCATGGCTTGTGAGTGTAGCAGAGTGATGGTTAATTTGCACATTACTCTTTTATTAGATAGGTTGACAACATCTTAACTTGAGTTATCTTTTATGTTCAGGTTAATACTTTTTGTTAATGAAAATTTAATTCAGTACATTTTATATTTATGAAATCTCTCTGCCTGGTATCTTTGTGTCTTCTAGTTATTATTATGTGATCTTTAATATGTAAATTAAACTTTAGGAATGCTGGCTATTACTTTTCAGTTCTTCTCATTAAATTAAACTTTAGTAATGCTGGCTATCACATTTCAGTTCTTCTCATTCATTATAATATTGATAGAACAGTAATATTAATGACATTAGAAGTTGGATTCTGAAACTAATCACTATCTATATAAATTAGTATGTAATCTCTATTGTAACTTTAAATCAATATCCAGGTAAACACAGATTCTATTGTTATCATAATCTTGAATATAATAGGCCTATTTTGGCCAAAGAATAAAAAAGACTTTATAATAATCTAATTTTTTTCTTAAAAAGATATATATCCTTGGCTTATAATTGTATATCTTCAGAATCATTTGCTCTGTCGTGAAAGTAGTACAAGAGCCATTTGCACTACTTTCTCAAAGCTGCAGTTTTGAGAATACTTATGTCTAATTATAAAAAAAACTCAACAATTATAAAAAAACAGAACTTGGCCTGGGTGGCTGTGTCAACTGGCAATATGGTTATTCTCTGATGAGCTGCTTTGAGTTCTGGATACCATTCTTATCTGGTGTGGAGGTGTTGCTTTGGCAGCATATTATGGTAGAAAAGAAAAGATATGGACTTGAGAGGCACACCAACCCAAATGTGAACTTGAGCTCTGCCACTTGAGTACTAACAGGTTGGGCAAGTTACTTAACTTCCTTGGTAAAGTGAAAATTACACTCCTCTAGGGATGCTATGAAGATGAAAGCACCCAAAGTGAGTTCTTGTTAAATGGCAGTAGTTGTATGAATAGTGCAGTGTGGTGATGATGATGTTTTGATGTTCTTTCAGGTGAAATAAACAACAGAGATGTTCAGGTGGTCGAGCTTCCCATTGTGGACAGTCTTCATCCTCGTCCTCCATACTTACCCCTGGCTGTACCAGAAGACCTTGCAGATCGACTTGTTCGGGTTCATGGTGACCCTGCAGTGTGGTGGGTGTCGCAGTTTGTCAAATACTTGATCCGCCCACAACCTTGGCTGGAAAAGGAGATAGAAGAGGCCACCAAGAAGCTTGGCTTCAAACATCCAGTCATTGGGTGAGAATCTGATTTGTTCCTCATATAGGGATGTGGAGTAGCAGGTATATATATCTTTACCATATATTGGGAACTTTACAATCTATAGTTTAATTTTCATTGCTCCACTCAAAAAATGGGTTCTAAAGTTCACCTAAGGCCCCAGGGAGATTAGTCTTCCTTTGTTTACTTAGAATGGCTGAGTCATCGTACTTTGTCACCCTTGTTTTATTTATTTACTTAACAAATGTATTAAGCCCATATTTCTGAAATTAGCTGTCTCTCCAGGGGAAACCAGCAAGGTGTCGTTTTATTGGGAGTATTTTGGATATTATACATGATCATGTCATACCCAAACAGGCCATGAGATGAAGCTGTCACATGTATAGCTTTCCGATTTCACCTTATTCTTAGGCTTCATGAATTGCCACGGGTGATTATTTTGCTTTTTTTATGTTCTGTTTTCTTTTCTGTCCTGGAAGCTATTTTGAGAATAAGGATATTATTTGTACTGTAAGGTAATGCTAAAATTATTATTTAAAATGAATCTTGACCCACTTGGAAGTTACAATATGTATATGAATTCAGTATGGTGCTTATGTTACCGGAGATATGTCAGGAAATCCTTGGAGTAAGAAATATCCAAAAGAGCATTTGCTGACAAGTGTGTACCCCTATACACACAAATAAAAAGTTATGGGGAAATGAGTTTTCATAGGTCCTGATGCCAGACTTCACACTATGGGAAATGTTCTTTGCACAATGGCAAGAATACTGGACTGGGAGTTAGGTGGCATGGGTAATAGTCCTGACTTTTCTCTATTTCTGGGCCAACTTACCTAATATTAGTATTGTGTTTTGATTTTCCCATCTGTAAAACAGAGTTCCTACTAAACTTAAAATACCTGCCCTTAAAATTATGAATTTGATAATATTAGGATTAAAAGAGGATTGGGGGGGAAATGCACTGTAAAATATTATTACCTTTCAGAGAGACTAATACTGAAAATAGACTTGTGGACTGGACTATGGCATTCTGTTACTTATGCTGTTTGTGATAAAGTAAGCTATTGATTAATATTAATATACAGAGGCCTGGTGCATGAAATTCGTGCAGGTGGGGGTGTTTTTCCTCAGCCTAGTCTGCACCCTCTCCAATCCAGAACCCCTTGGGAGATGCCCAACTGTCGGTTTAGGCCTGACCCCGGCAGTCAGACATCCCTCTCACAATCTGGGACTGCTGGCTTCTAACCACTCGCCTGCCTGCCTGCTAGCCCCTACTCCCTTTGCCTGTCAGCCTGGTGGCCCCTAATTGCCTCTGCCTTGGCTCCCACCACCGTGGCTTTGTCTGGAAGGAAGACCCAATGACCGATAGATGTCCAGTTGACATTGTCTAATTAGCATATTACTCTTTTATTAGATTGCTGATTCACTCACTTATTTGCAAAGCATATATTGAATACCTGCTACTGTGGGGAGCAGCGATTAATTTTTTTTCAAATGGCTCCTGGTTCATTTTAGCCTGTGGGATAAGAGACTTACATAACTGACATTATATGAGGTAGAGCATGATAAATACCACAGGAGAAGTATTAAAAGCCTTAAAAGAGGTCAGGGAAGGGAAACATACTTCCGTCTGGATCGGAAAAGGCTTCACAGCTGCCGTGTTTGAACTGTATCTTAAAGATGGAGAAAGATAACATTGTAATACTTACATTACCAGAATACTTCCAACTATATTACCTCATTGATCCTGTAACACAGTCCTGTGAAGTGGGCAAAGATAATTATTTCAGAGGTGAGAAAAGAAAGGAAAGAGAATCTCTGCCGAAAGTTCCAGAACCTTCTTAACTTGGGCTATCCTGTAGTTTTACATACCAGAAAGCAACCTTTATTAATTTTCCATAGACCATCCATCAGATGGAGAGTTGGCCAAGTGTAGAAAATTGAAGTAGCACAGACAACTAAGTTATTTGCAAGTGAGGTGGTATGCTGTAATGAGAGAGGAGTGCACTAGGACTTAGGAATCTGCATCCCATCTAGCGTACACCACTAACAAATTTATGTGACTTTAGGCAACTTACTTACTCATTATGGGCCTTCATTAATTGTTACCCATTCCTCATTTGTTATAAACAAAACATTAGATTAAATGAATTTGTTTTTACTGACATAATACTAAACAGATTTTTGTATCTACCTATCATTTATTCATTTTGTTTGTTGAATTGTGAATAAATAAAAAAAATTAATATCTAATAGTGAAAATCAGTCAGGTACACTAATAACTTGTACTTTTGTGAAGACTTGGGTTAAAATGCCTTATGTTGTTTTTTTAAAAAAAATATTTATTTCTTGAATTCAGAGAGGAAGGCAGAAAGGGAGAGAGATAGAAACATCAATGATGAGAGAAGATCATTGATTGGCTGCCTCCTGCATGCCCCTTACTGGGGATTGAGCCTGCAAACCAGGCATGTGCTCTTGGCTGGAATTGAATCTGGGACCCTTCAGTCCGCGGGCTAATGCTCTATCCACTGAGCTAAGCTGGCTAGAGTGAAATGCCTAGTGTTATATGTGCTCACCAGAATGTCTTCAGAAGCATCAGTTTCCTTAACTGTCAGGTGAAAGAGTTACACTAAATGAAATGACTTCTATCCTTCACAGGTCTCACATTCTGATTCTTCTGTAGAGATTTCATTATAGTCCTCCGTCAAAATATTGGTCCAGGCCTAATTTCAGGAGGACTGGTGGATTGAGAAGATTGCTAGTGGTAGTACTCTGCCACTGCTTCAGACACTCCGCTTCCTTTGATTCTTCTTTCTGTTACATCTCTCCCTTGTTTCTGTTTTTATTTTCATAACTCTCACCCCTCCTTCTTCCCTTTTGTCTTAGTTTTCATATGTATAGAAGTTACTGGCCCTATTCCAAATGTTAAAGCTAAAGAGACCAGCTGGTGTGGTTTAGTGGTTGAATGTGGACCTATGAACCAGGCGATCATCCTTCGATCCCAGTCATGGCACATGCTCAAGTTGTGGGCTCAATCAACTGTATATAAGGCAGCTGATCAATGATTCTCTCTCATCATTGTTGTTTCTATCTCTCCTTCTTCCTTTCTCTCTGAAATAATTAAAAACATATATTTTTTTCAAAGCTAAAGAAAGTACAAGATGAAATCAGTATCAAATAGTGTTTTTTCTCGTGAAAATTTTCGCTGAAATTTAATGGAATTGTTCTTTTAGTCCCTCTTCGTCTCTTTGGAGCACAGTGAACAATTCCAATTTTCTGAGAGAAGCAGTGATTAAGAAGGATGTGGGAAGGAAAGGATGATAGAAATATTCATATAATATAGTATTCGCATCTGGACTATAGCCTGGAAGGCAAAGGAAAGAATAGCCATGAAGATGCCAGAGTAACTTCAATGAAATCAAACCCTCACCCAGATTCATAATAAAAGATGGCCTTTGCTTGACCTAAAGGGAAACAAGTCTTGGTTTCCCCTTTTCCCACATATGAATAGTGGTGTAATGATTTGGGGAGAGGAGGAATACAGAAAAGGCAAATTTCAGGAGAGTTTAATTTATGAAAACAAGCTATGGTTTCTGTTGTCCTTATTTTCATTAAAATCGCTTTGAAAGCAATAAGATGGGAAGAGAATACTGTGGAAGTCAATGCAGTCTTTAGTGCAGATAGTGTAAACCTCTGTGTCCCCAATTTTATAATTTTGGAGCTTTTTTTAAATAGAACAGATAAGCTAGATCAGTATCTGCTTGTGTTTGATAGTGTGAAAGACAGGAAAAGGAAATTCATTATGCCTACAACAAAAGGGCTGGAACAACTCTATGAACTTAAAAATAGTAAGGAGCCTTCAAAGGTTTGCCTGCTTTGACTGTGCCATAGGAACAATGCATGCAAAGTCTGTGTTTTCTTCAGGAGACTTTAAATTCTACAAAATGGCAGTTACTGAGTGACTAACAGGGTGAAATGAAGAAAAAGATAACTTGGCATGAAAACGTTTAATACATTTAATGTTCTATAAGAAAAACTGTCGTCAAAAATCTTGTTATATCCAGTTTTTTTTCTGGAAGGCTAATTGGCATTTTGTAGCCTTGTATGGGATAGAACTCTGGAACCTCCCACTTATTCCTGATATGCCAATTACTTTCTCTATAAGGAAGCACTCTTTAAAGACTTTACTTGCTTTTTAAAATTCCCCTTGTATTATGTTAATATACTTACAATATATGTGTTTGAAGTTTTTAATACTTACTTTATTTTTTCAATAGCAAAAAATGAAAGGAAGACAGCTTTAAATGTTCATAATGCCATGAATTTGGGGGGGGGGGGGTGTTGAGTACCCTAAGAGCACCCAGTGGGTCAGAGTATTAGCAGCAGAATCTGATTTTGTCCCTCTGCCTCCAGAGTCCACGTCAGACGCACAGACAAGGTGGGAACAGAAGCTGCCTTCCATCCCATCGAGGAGTACATGGTGCACGTTGAAGAACATTTTAAGCTTCTCGCTCGCAGGATGCAAGTGGATAAAAAAAGAGTGTATTTGGCCACAGATGACCCTTCTTTATTAAAGGAGGCAAAAACTAAGTAAGTTAGATGAAGTAGTGATTCTAGAGTGGGGCTCTTTTCAATTGAAAGGTATCTTTATTCCCATGAATTGTGATTCTTGTTTTATACTACTACTGACTATTGGGGGTTTTTTAATTCAATAACTGTGCACTTGTGTAACTTATCAATGTCATCAAAACAATTGTGAGGTGCCAGCAAAGTTACATTCATTCTGAAGCCTCTTTTCTTGGGTTGTAGGCAACGTCATCTCTGTGACCTCTTTGTGTGCTTATAAGAAACAGCAAACTTTCTATTGTCTATTCTTATAAAGACACTAATTCCATTATGAGGATTCCGCCCTAATGCCCTTATTTAATCCTAATTACCTCTCAAAAACCATATCTCCAGATACCATCCACAACGGGGGGGTTAGGGCTTACACATGAATTCTGGAGGGACACAAATATTCAGTCCATCACACTAACCTTTACCAATAAAACACACAGGTACTTTTGCCGTTTTGCTCTCATATTTTCACTAACAATTACAGGCAACTGAAAACATAAATAAGATATAAGTTTTCATTTTATAAAAATTTCTGGAATTTGGAAGTTATATTAAAGAAACAAACAATCAAAAGGTAAGTTTTGTAAGTTCAGGAGAAGGACTAATATGTATGGAAGAGTAACCATCATTTATTGAACTTGTCTAGATTTCAGGCACTGTGCTAGGTGCTGGGCACTCTCAAGGAATTTCCCTTCTAGGTGGGAGCAGACAATTGCTCTACAGAATGAGTAGTGCTATTACAGAATTAACATTGGGTGTTATGAAAACATAAAGCACTGATCCTAATTGGGAATTTATTATAGGATCTGGACAAACCTAGTGTTGGCCTTTATTTACTACCAATAAATATGGAATGCATTAAATATATGTATAAGTAGGGAATGGGGAGAAGAAAACTATAGTCATGGCTCTGCTCAGATACCAAACATTGTGGGATGATTCTGAATTATGTTTACTTCAGTTCCATCAGTCTGAAAACATTTTATTAATAATTGAAGCTATTTGACTAATTTATTTATTTCTCAATCCCTTTTTTATGTCACAAATTGGGGTTGGGAAGAAAAATTTAGAATGAGGACTGTAACGCAGGTGTTTCTCCAAATCATTAGGTAATAATTTAAATCTTATTTCTACCTCCTAAGAATTCAGATTAACCTGGTATAAATGACTTTTTTTCTTGTCTCTATTGACTACACACACACACACACACACACACACACACACACACACACTTATAAATAAGAATCAAGAAATTCACCAGCCAAGTATAAGCCAAGTTATATAACTATAATTCTTACATAAGAATTAGAGATTAAATGAGTGTTTGGGCACAAAATACAGTAGAAAGTTTTCACAAGTACTTTTCCAATTTGATATCTAAACCTGTTGGAGAGAAGTAGAAATTGTTCACCATGCTCCTTCATTTTAAAATACCACACTGAATTTACAGCTTAGTTGAAAAAAATATTTAAAAAATAATTTTAACTATCCTTTTATTTGTTCTCAAATACATTATAAGCTTTTTTAAAAAATTTTTCCCTTGATTAACAAAATAATTCATGCTCATTAGAAAATATGGAAGTTGTAATTATACAAGCAAGGAAAAAATAATGCCCAAAATCCTATTACTCAGTGATAATAACTGCTTCAATTTTGACATATTCTATTCAGTCATGTACATAGTTACACTATTTTAGTAGTTTATTACATTCTATATAATTTGAAATCTTTTTTTATTAATACAGCAATAAATCAGTTTTCTCAAGTCACTAAAAAATCATTATAAATATATATTTTTTAATAACTACATAGCGACTCTATGGATATTCTATTGCTTACTTGACCATTCCCCTAATATTGGATAATTAGGTTATCCACAGTTTTTTAATCTCATAAATAATGTTAGGATATGTACCTAAAATTATCTTCATTATTTTCTTAAGCAACATTTATGGACTCGGAAGTATTTAGATAAAAGTATCTGAGAATCTACAGCTTTGATCCATAATACCATATTATATTTTTATACCAAACAACCCTTATACTGTATTACAGTTGACAGTACTTAGATTATGGCAGTAGTAAAACTTGAATTTTCTTTTTGTGGCCAGCAGCTAGTAACTCCTTTCCCCCCTTACAGTCTAGGCAGCAGATTCCTTCATATTCTATTACTAGAGGCCCATTGCACAAAAATTCGTGCACTTGGGAGGGGCGGTCCCTCAGCTCGACCTGTGTCCTCACACATTCCAGGACCCCTCGGGGGATGTCTACCTGCCTGCTTAGGCCCTCTCCCTGGGGGATCGGGCCTTTTCATGTTTATTTATCACAGTGAGATATCCCTGTCAGCCCGGGAGCTCTCAGGGGATCTTTAGTGCTCCCATGGAGGTGGGAGAGGCTCCTACCACCACCGCTGCACTGGCCAGGCATGAGCCGGCTTCTGGCTGAAGTGCACCTTGAGTTAAGCATCTGCCCCCTGGTGGTCAATGCACATAATAGCAACTGGTTGTTCCTGGTCATTCCACCTTTAGGGTCAATTTGCATATTACCCTTTTATTATATAGGATTATATAGGATAGGATAAACGTAATAGCCTTTTATGCATATTTTTCTCTTCAAAAATTGTTTAATTTTCTGAGTCATGAAGAGGAGTGTCGTCTTCTGTCTGGAGAAAGATTCCAGAAAAGAAAATTTGATGCTAGCTTTGTTGGTGATATAAAAATAAATTTTTATGAGGTAGAAGAAGAAAAAATATTTTTCCTTGACAACCTCTGCAACTTCACAATCGGAGAATTGCTCTGCTGACATGTTTGTGAACAAGAGACAAAAAAGAAACATGTTTGTACAGAAAGTTCCATGCTCATTATTGGAGATACAAACTCTCCATCCAATTTTTCTCTGTGTTTCTTTGTTTTTCTACTCTCAGTATCCTTCATCGAGTGGTTACATATAGAGATAAGGCCTGAGGAACTTAGGCACCCTTTTGGTTTGGTTCCAGGGAGGGACCTTTAAGTTAAAAAGGCATTAATGTTAGTGTCCCTTCTCAGTGAAAGGATCACTCTTTTGTTTCACTGAGCACCCAAACCATGCTGACAAAATCGGTCTTTATTCAAGGATAAAACCTTTGCTGGCGTGCTTTGGCAATTCAACCTCTCCTCTACCCTCCAGCCTTTTCATGTTTATTTATCGCTGTTTCTTCCCCATGCTGGTGTATGCAGCTTTGCAGGAATAGCATTAAAAGTCTTTTTGGTTGTTTTCTTTTTAGAATAAATGTGACAGTTCCTTCATCTCCCTGATTTGGAGCTGAGGAGGGCAAAATGTCAGAAATAATGAGGCCAAATGGATCCAAACACTGAACGCCAGTCTGAAGCAGTGCTCAGAGACTTTGCCTTCACAGTCGTCGTCAGAGGCAATGAGAGAGAGAGCACCCTGGTGGCTGTGAAATCCAAAGCAGCTGTTAGGGGGTTGAGAAAAAGTCCCAGACACAGATAGCATTCCCTTGTTTGTGAATTTATTCACGGTGTTGTGTGGAATGCTACGTGCTGTGATGCAAAGAAAAATTAGGCTTAGTCCTAATTTGGGGGGGAATACTGTGTGGAGACAGACTGTAAAGTGACTCACAATATTTCAGGATTTATAAATAAGAATTATTATTTTTCAACAAATACTTAGTGATCCTCTATTACATCCCAGATTGTCTTATAGGTGCCAAGAATAATAGAGTGAATGAAATAGATGGAATGCCTCTCTTCAGTTAGGGATGGTGGAGGTGGGGGAATGAATGGATACATGCAGTAAATAAGCAGTGTATATGTTATGTGCAATGATAGTAAGAGCCATGGAGAAAAATTAAGCAGGTAAAAGGGATACCAGTTGCCAAAGTTCATACTAATAAGGCTATATTTGAGCAGAGATCTATAAGAAGTAAGGAATAAAACCAGATCGATGTCTGGGGAAAATGTTTAATAAGTTATAAGCAATATGTATTGAGCATTTGCCACATGTCAGATACTCTTCTAAATAGTTTATATTGCTTAGTGTATTTACTTAAGGCTTATGAAATATATGAAGTATAATAGGTATAATTATTATCTCCTTTTCATGTAACTTCTCAAAGTTGGCATTTTAACTCTGAAGATCTACCTCAGGCACTGAGAAAATGTATTCATTCTATACTAGAGTATAATTATATCTCTAATTCAGAATAGAATCATTTGAACATGTGGTAGACTTTTTAAAGACAATCTGTTTTAATAGTTTTAAATATCTTATCTCAAGACTACTAAAATGTTACTTGGGTGGACATCTATAAGAAATTTGCCATCTTAAGTGTATTAGAATGGTTTATATTACTGTTATTGGTTAAGATGGTGCTTCAAGGATGGTGTTTAGAGGATAAGTCTGAATTATCACAAATTCTAAATTAAAATTTTTAATGAAATTTAATCATGATATTTATATTCTAAAGGAAAATTCAGTGACCAAATATGAAAGCAGCTTGTAAAACCTCGTAGAGCTCACTCATTACAAAGAAAATAGGAGCCTTCTGTTTTCAACTCTTTCATGAATTGAGAAAGGACATTTTGATACATCAGTGTGTATTTTTTATGGCATGCCAATGACATTTAACATGAAGGGTATTCCAGAGTGGTTTCTGTCCCGCTAGTGGAGTCAAAAAAGCTTCATTGACTACATTGACTACTCTCTTGAATATTATCATTTTAAAGCATTCTTTGCTATTAGAAAGAGAGGAACTCTTAATCAAAGGAGCAGGTGTGCCTCCTGCTGATAGGATACTACCTCCTGATAGGATACTGTGATTTCAGTGACTATGTATCAATTTATTTCTTTTTCAGGTACCCCAGTTATGAATTTATTAGTGATAACTCTATCTCTTGGTCAGCTGGACTGCACAATCGATACACGGAAAATTCACTTAGAGGTGTGATTCTGGATATACACTTTCTCTCCCAGGCAGACTTCCTAGTGTGTACTTTTTCATCCCAGGTAAGTGATAGTAGAGTATTTTTAAGAGGCCAGTATTTTTTGGTCATATTAGGGTCAGGAAGTTCTTATTTCCTTGCATGTTTGTTTGTTAATCCTCAACTGAGGACATTTTTTCATTGATTTTCAGAGAGAGTGAAAAGGAGGGGAGAGACAGAAAGAGAAGCATGGATCTGAGAGAGACATACCGATTGGTTGCCTCCCACACATGCTCCAACCAGGGTTGGGGACCAGCCTGCAACCGAGGTATGTGCTCTAGACAGGAATCGAACCTGGGACCCCCCGTCCGCAGGCTGATACTCTATCCACTGAGTGAAACTGGCTAGGGCTTTTTTAAATGTTAGTTATCGTGATTCTGATGAAATTTTCCTAATATTTGCAAATTAGAATTTTTGTGAAAGCATGAGAAGATTTCCCCAAAACATAGCTGTTTAGGTACATTGAATATTTAGTTGTTTGCAAGCAATGGTTGAATACATCTCCATTGAAGCCAGCTACTAGAGTTGTTTAAAGTGCTCAGCTTGTTCACAGCATTAAACAGAAACAGCAGGTAATTAAGCTTGCTTAATATTTTCTGATTTTGCACACAGTCAATATTTAACCAGAATCCATCCATTTGTACTATCGATGCACTGATACTGAGAGGCTTAAGTGCCCAGCATTTTGTATCAATTGCTTTATAGAGCATAAGAAAGAGTAAATGTAATGGTTTTTCAAATCTTATTACATTTCTACCAAGCAAGGAACTGTACATTAAATTTAAGCAATACCATATTACAATCATATTTTGAGAGTAATTGTTGTAGATAACTATGTGTTATAGGTTAGGTGTATCTGTTTTTCTGAGTGGTACAAGCAGCTCATATTTCCCAGTGGAATATCACCCTAGCAATATTTATTGTAGATTTTATTCTACTCTTTCATTTATGTGCATATTACTTGGTAGTTCATTCAAAATCTGCAAAACAACCATTTGTGCTCAGATTTATACTAGGTGTAGGGGGATTCCAAAGGAGATGAAGATTCAAATACTCACATGAAATAACTACCAAGAAATACAAATTATGTAAGAATAATATATGCCTAAAAGCTTAGATGAAGTTGAGAAGAGAAAATGTGAAGAGGAAATCCACATCATTTTCATGCAAATATAAATAAATGGACAGTTTTCTATTATGTGACAATGCCCATTGTCACAGTGGGATGGTGATATGATTGTTGGAAAGATGCCTGCCTATATGCCAAGGCTATATGAGCTTCTTCAGTATAGAATAAGAATACAACTTACTACCCTCCCCAAAAAAACAAACAAACAAACAAACAAACACCCAGCTACACAGTACAGGAGTCACATAGGCAGCAATCCTAGTCAGGAGGAAAACTTCCTTGGCTGTCAGGTTCCCATGAAGCATCCACTGCTGATGTTTCTTCCTAATTAGGGTCACAATCCTGTCTTTGAGAAGCTCCCTTTTCTATTCTTGGTCTCTCTCAACTATTTTGACGGTGTGACTGTGTGTCTACCTGGATAACAGGTGCAAATAACTAGTACCAACCTTTTTGAATGGGTATTCTGAGAAAGTGTAAATCATTCTATGTACCACTTCCTCTGTGGGCCTAGACTGTGGGCCTGCCTAAGTTTGTTCCTCTAGTCAAGGGTTTCTCTGCCTGGGCACCATTGGCATTTGGGGCCAGAAAAGTTGTTGTTAGGCACTGTCCTGTGCATTTTAGATACTTAACAGCATCCCTGGCCAGTAGCACTCCCACCTCAAGTTGTGGCAATCAAAAGTGTCTCCAGGCATTACCCAATGTCCTGTAGGGGCAAAATCGCCCTTGTTGAGAACCACTGCTCTAGTCATAAAGCTCTAAAATCCAATGAATATAGCCCGGCCAGTGTGGTTCAGTGGTTGAATGTCTATCTATAAACAAGGAGTTCACTGTTTAATTCCTGGTCAGAGCACATGCTCGGGTTGCGGTCTGGATCCCCAGTAGGGAGCATGCAGGAGCATTCTCATCATTGATGCTTCTATCTCTCTTTCCATTCCTCTCTGAAATCAATAAAATTATATTTTAAAAATAAATAAAAATAAACTTCAATAAATAAATACATGTTTGAATATTACCAACTTTATGTGTTAGTAGGCCCTGAGATTCAAGGGAGGTGCTTGATGCTTTGCTTTCCTTCTTCCAGCATTAAAATCACCACAGGACAAAATTACTTATTTTCCCCTTTGACACTTCCCTTTATGACACTTAAAAGCATTCTTGACACTTTGCATTGTCTAATTCCAAGTCCACATGTAGCATAACTGGCCTCACTACACCTGAATTTGGTTTTGGAAAGTGCAGTGGGAAAAAAAAACAGATATTACTTTGCACACTAGAGATCCTCTTGGCCTTGTCTATGTTGACAAAAAAAGAAAAAAAGAAAAAAAAAGGAAAGCTTTGGAGACTCATGCAAACTCAGCTAGTTGTTCCTCAGGGCTAAAATTCAGACTAATGGACTTTTCTCTCCTTTTTAATTGTTATTTTTAATACAGTCATATCTGTGTTTTATCCTTTATCGGGATTTTTGTTCTTACACATTACCTTGTGTTTATTGGTGTTCTAAAAATGACATAATGCCATGTCAAAACAGAATGAAATAAAAGATACAAAATGTGGCCAGCTACTGCTTTGCAAACCAAAGCGTTTGCCTCATCAATCATGCTACCTGTCAGGTATCAAACCTGAGTACTGATCAGGTGAAAGCCTTCATTTACCTGCCACATGATTTGGACTTGTAAGACCCAGAGAGGAAGCCTAAAGTGATTAAATGCAAACATCAACATTATAGTAATTCTTCTAGCTTTTGCAGTAAATTGCCCCACTGTTAATATAGAGAAAAAATTTTAATTACTCAGAATGTTATATATGGAGCTTAAGGATTAAAGTACCCCTTGTGGACTTGCATCTCCACTGCTGGCTGGGCATTATGCATGGAACAGTATTCACTCAACAGATAGTTATTGAGTGCCTATGTGGCAGGCACTGCTCTAGATACTTATCCTAAGGCAGTTTAGTATGTGGTTGAGAGCCAGAGAGAGTGCTAATTGTAGCTCTGCCAATTACTAGCTCCTTTTTTTCTTTGCCTTTTTTTTTTTTTTTTAACTTTTTGGAAATTTACTTAATCTTTCTGTTGCTTAGTTTCTTCATTTATAAAATGTGAGTAATAATAGCCACCTTATAGGGTTCTTGTGAGTTTTTGAGTTGAAAAAGATGCAAGCAAGCACACTATTAAAACAGTAGCTGGACCATTATCAGTACTCATTAACCTCAGCTGCGATGATTTTCACCAATATGACAAGGAAAAAGAGTCTTAAATTGCTTCTTCTTGGTGTCTGAAATTTCTACCGTTCGTTATCACTTTGGCTTAAGAAAATACATGTCATCCAGCAGACTAACATATCAACAATTATTGTTACAGAAAATAAACTGATAATAGGATTATTCCCCCAAAAGAAGGCTTCAGGATATGGGACTGAGGGTAATGTTGTTTTTATGACTGGGATATTTAATGGTGGAAAGGAGGAAGTACATTAGGGTTCATTGCCACAGTGGGCCTTGTGGTCATCCCAAGATCAGTCAATACAAGGTCATGCATTTGTGGGTAAAGATGATTGAAGAGTGCCTGGACAGGCCCTGAAAAGAAGACTCTCAGATTTGCCCAAGGCCAGCCTGGCCTTATGTTTTATCTTTTTGATGTTACAGTCCAAACATGGAGAACAGCATCTATAAGAGAAAATATGCTTAGCAGTTAAGTAGCATACACAGATAGCCTGTGTTCAAAACCTGAATCTAACACTTAATAATAGTGTAACCTTGGGAAATTTTTTTAATTGAACTTTGACATCTGTAAAATAAACGATAGAATTGTATAGGGCTATTGAGGGGATTAAATTAGAAAATACCTAAAAACACTAGCTGACAGCAAAAACTCAGTAAACATTAGCCTCTATTATTGTTTTTGTACTTTGCTATTATTAGAGCTGCTTTGTTTTAATTTTTTAATTTTTTCCTTTCCACAGACTTCTCTTGATTTTGCTTGTCCCCTGTGGGCCTTTGGCTGAATTTAAAGTTTAAGTTCCAAATCTTTTTAGCCTTATTTGTCTTAGTATTCTACCAGTGTTTTCAATTGTACCATAACATTCCCAATATAAAATTAGTTTGTTGATGAAGTAGCAGGTTCGAATGGAAAGCCATTTTCCTGGTTCTGTGTCTAGTTCTATGACTATTGGTACAGGGACAATAAAACTTCACTAACTGAGATAACTACAACTGGAGATTTAAGAAAATTTGACATGAGTTGAGTTCTCTGTCCACAATGCATATTGGAAGAATTTTCTAAGCAAAATGATAGCATTCTCTCTTATTTCTTCACTATTCTTAGAAGAGTTTCTGCAACCTATTTATGCTATAATAAATGCATTTATTAATTGTTTAAAATGTTATATTTCCATGAAGATAGTTACAGTTTAACTTAATCACCAAGCATTGAATGATCAATGAATGATGCTCAGGTTGTGGAATTTCAGCTGACATCCATTCAGTGGGCATAATAGTATTTTTTGGACAGAAACCTTTTAAGTAGCCTTAAATGCATCAGATAGATGCATCTTCCCCAAAGGCTAGAATGCTACTACCTACCCAGCACATTTAAACTCTTTAGAATTGAAATGGTAGATACGTTTTGCTCACTTGCCAGTGCTTATAGATTGTCAGTAATTACATGAATTTCTATTGAAAAGAGTCCTGAGGTCAAGTTCAAATTAGCAGAAAAGAGTATGTGATTGATTAACAGTGAATGAAGGAAAGGGAGCAGCAGCATTTTTGTAAAGTATTTATAATCCTAATCCTAACCTTAAAGTCTTCAAGGGCACAAACTATGTCTTACTCATTTTATACCACCAGTGTCCAACATGGAGTACTATGTGGTTCTTAATGAATGTTTATTAAAATTATCTGAATCATATTCTTAAAGTACTTTGCATTATATGTTTTTTCTCCCAGAGACCTTATTTGTAATATTTTATGTTAAAAAACAAAGAAACCACAGATGCAAGCGCAGAATGCAGAATGACTTATGCTATATGCTATATCATCACTTGAGAGAAATGGACTGGAAACTTGTGACTAGAATCCACTACTTCTCATTCTCTCAGTTCTAGTCCTAGTCTAGTTCTGGTGTCTTTGGCTCAGGATTTTAGATTGTTCTGAAGGGAATCTTACATATACTAACAATTTTTTAAAAATTATTTCCCAAGGTCTGCCGAGTCGCTTATGAAATCATGCAAACACTGCATCCTGATGCCTCTGCAAACTTCCATTCTTTGGATGACATCTACTATTTTGGGGGCCAAAATGCCCACAACCAGATTGCCATTTATTCTCACGAGCCTCGAACTGCAGAGGAAATTCCCATGGAACCTGGAGACATCATCGGTGTGGCTGGAAATCACTGGGATGGCTATTCTAAAGGTGTCAACAGGAAACTGGGAAGGACGGGCTTATATCCCTCCTACAAAGTACAAGAGAAGATAGAGACAGTCCAGTACCCCACATATCCTGAGGCCGAGAAATAAAGCTTAAGATGAAGGAAAAGGACAACTAAACTCGGTTCAAACTATTTGAGCCAAACAGTAGATGAAGAAAGCCCCGTCCTAACAACACGCGGTTAAATAAGTAGACACCCTCAGCATCAGGAGCAGCTGAGAACTGACAGATGTTTTGTTGGTGGAATTTCTCTTTAACAAGGGCTACAATGCCCAAAACCCCTGCACAGTCCAATAATGTACTCACATATAACATGCAAGCAGGTGGTTTTCGACTTTGCTTCTTCTTTCAAGATTATGTCTCCATGAGAAAAACACTGCCACATTGTAATTTAAGTGACACAGACATTTGTGTGAGACTTCAAACATGGTGCCTATCTCTGAGAGACCTGATGAGAAGACTTGAACAGCTCCCCACTGCTGGGAGGTGGATTCTTAGTCAGTGGTGGTATTGCATCCACTGAATTCACTCCAGTCAGCAGATTCAGAATGAGAATGGATGTTCTTGTCTGGAATTTTTTTTTTTAATTAATTGCATCAGTTCATCCACCTCATCTTTAATAAATGAAGGAGATACATTGAAATAAAATATTCTCATTCCATTAGGAACTTTTGTAAAACGATGCCATGAACAGATTCTTTAGTACTCAATGTTTCTGGCCATTCTCTTTGATAACAAAAAATAAATTTTAAAAAGAGAAATTTTGTAAAGTTTCTAGAATTTTACATCGTTGGATGATGTGGTGGTCAGCTTTATAGTAGAAAATCTATGATAGTTAGTCTGCTGGGTTTTTCTATGTTGCTGATTGGGTCTTAGTTCAAAGAGTCATTGAACCATTTTCACACTTGAAACCAGTTTAGTTGGTGCACATTGCAAGACTGCTAAGAACACTCTTCCATTCTCTTAGTTTGGACAGTTTGTTTTTGTTGAATTAAGTAATCATACTGCTTGCCCTTAGAGTAACTATCACCTCCATTTCCAAAACTAAAAACCAGGCTTGTTGGCAACCTTTTTTTACTATTGCTTTTGCTTTTATCACTTTTGTGAGTTGTGTCCTTTCTCTCCACCACCACACACAGGAACCAATTTGTGCCTTTTTTTTTTTTTTAAATCATATCCTGCTTTTGAGAGTACCAGAATCTTTGGGGTTGGAAAGCTGGCTCTGTTTCTGAAATGTAGTCTCACAAGATGTAGAATTCAGTAAACATAGGAGAGAAGAACCAGTGTGAAACCCAAAATGGACTTAGAATTATCTCTTCCAAATATTTCCGTTTAGTAATTCCATCTTGGAATCACTTCGGAAGACAAGGCTCTGATGCTCTTTAAGCTTTCTGCATGAACATCACTTTTCTCATAAAAACACTTTCTATGTTCTGTATGTTGCCTCCTTTACAGGTCTGGCAGAACATTTCATAGCATGTGTTCCACCTTCTGGGAAAGAAAATAAAATAAAAGATCCCTATAAGAACTAGTAGCAGGCCTAGTTGAATATTAGGAATCACAGACTGTGAAGCTCTGTCCTTTACATCCCACCAAGTGAAGATACCTCTACAACAAAACCTCTCCACCTGAGCTTTCCTAAATTCTCTCTTCAGTCAAGTTTACCAACGAGCAACACTACCTATCCTGCCAGTAAGCAGTTTTCAATTTAGTTTTGACACAAATAAAAGTCATTTGAGCCATAATTGGTTTGGTTCAGTGGATAGAGTGTTGGCTTGCAGATTGAAAGGTCCCAGGTTCGAATCTAGTCAAGGTAGGGCATGTACCTTGGTTGCGGGCACATCCCCAGTAGGAAATATGCAGGAAGTAACTGATCAATGTTTCTCTCTCATCGATGTTTCTAACTCTATCCCTCTCTGTAAAAATTCAATATAATATATATTTTTAAAAAGTCATTTGAAACAAACATCTCCAACTGAGAAGTATTCGATACTTTTGAATAAGAGTTATTTTATAATTAGCATCTTACTTGTCACCAGAACACCAGTAACGGTGGGTTACTGCTTCATATTTCTCTGTATCATGATTACGTTGTGCATTTTGTTGTATTTCTGTGAAGAGTACTGATGTTTGTTAGCAGGGATTTAGTTTCATTGGACTCAACCTGTAAACTGTCTTGGGCAGCAGCTCAAATCTCAATTCATTTTATTTTTACTTTAAGCTGGAGTCTTTCCCACACACGTATGGTTTAGGGGTCAACCAGAGATGTGGGCAGTCTATGCACAGAATTTGGTGTTCTCTTTCTTTGACTCTTTCTTCTGAGGTTTCTCCCCTCCTTTTAGGAGCTTTGGTTGCTCTGATTCTTCAAACAGCCTATCAGCCTAAAAGCCATAAAAATGGAAATTCATCTTGTGCCATTTCCTTCTTTGAAGTTTTGACATCTCCAAAATTCACCTGATTTTTTGTTTAGTCATCAATGCCTTCCGGTAGTTATTTATTTATTTATTTATTTATTTAATTTTATTTTGTCAAGAGTGTATAGTTGTTATCATTGGGAGATCTGTTCACTTCCTGTGAGACACTTTTAACTCCATCACACAGGGAAGTGAAACTCTGGGGCAGAGATTTAAAATGAAAAAACATAGTGGGGGAGAGAGGAGCTTAGTCCTATGACAGCCTTCATTTAGACTCCAGCCTTAATAGCCAAGGAGCCAGTAGCTTCAAGCAGGAAGGAAAAGGAATAACTAAATGGTTAAATTTGCAGGCATGATGGGATAATGAGTACTACTGACCACATCATATTGACAAGCTCTTCCGAGTCACTTTTTTGCAAACCATCATGTACGTGATGATGATTCCTCCTTTACTCGCTGCCATGTTGGAATGGCTGATGGTTCCTCCTCATGAAAACCCAGTATCTAAGGACTGCATGGTTTTGAATTGAGTGACCAGAGCTGCATTAGGAAGGTTTGGGTCTTTTCTTGGTTACAACAGCCTTATTTAGAACCAAATTATTATCCTTGGCTCATTGAATGGAGATATCAGAATCCTGTGTATTAATGACAAAGCCATTACAAGAGTGTCTTCCCAAGGGTTTCCTGGTCTTACCGCTCAAGTCTGGTTTAGTACTGAGCTGGAAAGTTCATGCCTGTTGTGAAAGGGCTCTTAGCTCTAATTCTGCATCCATGTCCCCAAATGTGAGAGACTGGTTGCTTTTCTCTCTGTGCGTTTTTCCCCTTTTTCTTCTATTATATATTTCTAGAGCCTAGTCTGTTTCCTGAGTTCCTGCTAAATGTCATTGATGACACCAACAGACTCAGCTTGTGAGGGGGTTGGGGTTAAAAGAGAAAAAGCACCTGTAAAAATCTTTCTCATGGAGTGATTATTGTCATCATCATTTAGTTCTGAGAGAATATAATTACTTTATATTCCATAGGCGGTGAAAGTATTAGATGTAAATGATGCATCTAGAAGAATCTCCTTGGCCTCGATGAGAATAAATTTCCTTATCCAAGAGGTAAGAAACAAGTCCTCTTTGACCATAGCTAACAGCCTGATACTTCATTTGTGCTCCCAGGAGGCCATACAATGGCCAGGATCAATAAACTCAAACAGAATGGATATGTGGCTTGGGTTTTGATGAATCTTGGAACTTGCTGTAACACCTTAATTTATGCCAGATACAGGCTCTGGGGAATTTTTAAATGCAATGCCCAGAGGGAAGCATAAAGGAGGATTTGGCTTCATACTTACTGATTCCTGGCAGTAGCCATCTTCAGGAGAACATAAAGGGGTTGCTCCAGGACCTGTGGCAGGGCAAAGGCAGACCTGGGCAGGTTCTTTGGCTTCAGCTGCCATTGACATTGTGCATGTTTGAACACTTGTCCTTTGACAGTGTATTTATTTTAGGTTCTTTATACAAGTCAGATTCTCCTACTCAGAACCTGTTCGGCTATTCAGCCTTGCCCTCTCCAGTTCAGTTCAATTGCTACCTGCTTTCTGTTCTCCTCCTTAAATAAGACAATCTTGATTTTGTATTCCCACTACCTTTATAGAGTATGATCTCATGTGAATGGTTCCCTGTTACTATTCTATTCCTCATGCAGTTGCACAGACCATAGTTTGGCTATTGGCATCTCCTAGATATAAAAGGAACCAAATATCTCCTTGGAAAGTTTCAGGTAAGATATTCCCGGACCTGAGGAATAGTGAAGCTATGATATTGTGTGTTGTTGGCCATTTAAACTGAAGATATCAAAGATTTTTACAAATCAATGTCACTACACTCAAAGGGAGCATAGCTAGGGCATCCTTTGTGTGAGACTATGTCAATCTGAACAGAGTCCGCACTTTTTAAGAGCAATGTATTGACGGCCACAGCCACAGCCATTTGACACTTGGGAAGAAAGCCAGGAAGAGAGTTCACTCCTACTGACCTCCTGTCATCTGTAACTGTTCTCTGTGACCTCTCCCCCAAGTCAGTGTCCCATGGAGCCTATTGTTCCCCAACTGCCTGTGTGGGTAGGGAAAAGGCCATTAACAAAGGATAAAGCCTCATGTTTGGTCATAACCCAGCTGGGTCTGAGGGCATCTGTGGAGGCTGAGAATGTGCAGTGCTTTGTATGAAGAGCACAGATAGTTTGGACTGTGGGTGTGCTCAGCAGCCTGAGGAATGCTGGGACTTTGAGTTTCTGGCTAGTTTGACCTTCCCTAGTGGATTGCAGCCCCTCGGGATTTCTGGCCCAGCATAGGGAATGCGGGGGACTCAGTACAAAAGCAGAAGACCTAGTTCTCAGTTCTGTGTCTCCTTGCCATAGTGCCTACATGCAGGTAGTGTCC
Organism: Pipistrellus kuhlii; assembly: GCF_014108245.1. Lineage (NCBI taxonomy): Eukaryota > Metazoa > Chordata > Mammalia > Chiroptera > Vespertilionidae > Pipistrellus > Pipistrellus kuhlii. Next base: position 18,520,890 of record NW_023425404.1, on the reverse strand, counting down.
CTGTGACTCAAATTCTCAAGGGAAAGATCAACAGTACTCACCAAAGACCAGTGAAGTCGGATTGAGAACTAATGAGTTTGACTAATGAGTTTGCCGACCACTGACCTAGACTCTCGATTCCAATAATTACAGGCTGTTTTTCCTTATGATTAAGCCCCTATCCCAGTGGTCGACAAACTCATTAGTCAACAGCGGCAAACCAGAACTCACGAGCCACGGTTTGCTGACCACTGTACTAGGCCTTGGCTGATTTTTATTCTAAAGACATATTGTACCCAGATATTTGTTTCTTAAGATGAGCAAAATCAATTTTTATGCCAAATCTTCATATTTTTAAATATTAGGTGATTCAAATAGGTTACATGGGAGGCAAATAGGACATATGTGGCTATTTGGTCTGTGGTCTATTAGTTTACAACCCCTGGACTAGATCTAGAAGGTTCTTTTCTAACCTCAAGATTCTGACTCCGGAAAGGATGGGGGGATGGGTAATAGCCGTACAGTGATTTCAAATTCAGTTGCTGCATGTGTCCCAATTCTTTGGAAATGTTTGCTTAGCTGGCTCTCATCCTTGGGCTCAGAAGTAACTTATATGCTAAAGGACGGCAGAGCTGTGATTGTTCATGCCCTGGCCCCTCTCAGACTTGGCCTTGAGGATCCAAAGTGGCTCTTGTTTTAACCGGCCTAACCATCAATCTTGATTTCCTGCACTCAGGCTCACAGAATGGTGATGACTCAACAGGCCACAAATTGAGTTGCCTCCCTTATGGGGTTACTGTTATTTTTCACCATTTCCCCCAAATATCAAGACATCAAGTCTCTGGCTCTCATTGAGAGAGTGATATCAAGACGCTTGGTGGTCTGTAAGAAAGCATGGTGAACTATGAAGTGCTGAATTATTGAAGATGAGCACACTGACTTTTTTAAATATGAGAAGATAAATTGAAAACATATAGATAGATTTGATAAGACATGAATAAAGTTTTAGACTGGATTGTTTAAAAAGTGATAACTATGTAAAAAACCAGACATATCAGACTATTGTTTTTATATGAGAATTATAATAATAACTAACATTGAGCACTCTGTGTACCTGGAGTTTTCCTAAGCACTTTATCTGGTTACTTGATAGTCATAATAAGGTAGGTACTGCCATTACCTTCTGAAGCACAGAAGTCTTAAATAATTATGGAGTGGTACAGCCAGGATGCTGATTGCTTTGCGTTTAACCGTTTCAAGGAACACCATCTGTATGCATTCTGCCTCTAGAATTTCAGGATGGCATTAAGTATGTTACTGTGGACAAGATGGAGAAGTTATGAAAGAGGTCAGTAGGCGTGCTGACCTCTCTTCCTGGCTTTTTCCCCAAACATCAAATGCTGTTAACTCTAGCCTGACTTGCTCCTGTAGTTTATTAATACTTTGAAAAAGGACATTGATGGAACAATGTGATGTGGTTAAAGTATAAATTCATCAGTCTGCTTGGGTTCAAATCGTGTGGCCTTGAGCAAGTAACCTTTCTCTACCTTTTTACCCATTAATTTTAGTAACTATGTCATAAGGCTTTTGTGAGGGTAAAATAACATATGAAAATCTCTTAGCCCAGTGCCTGGCACAAAACTCAACTAATTCTGGCCATTCATTACCACTATTCTTACTGCATCATTGTCATTTTTTTAAGTGACTAAAAGGTGAGATAATAGCAAATTATATTGTTTGAGAGAATCAGGATCCCTAAAAGTTTTTTTTTAAAGTTGAATGAAAGGGTGAATCTAGCATATACTCAGGGCAAGAATCACTGCATAGATAATGAGGGCTGGAGCACTTAACATTCTACACAGCTTACAAATGTAGTTTTTCTTAGATCCAGAAGGTCAGGTGTGCCCCATTTCAGTCTGTGGGAGATGGAACTAAAGACTTAGAAAAGTTATTTGTCCATAAACGTAGTATTGCCAATAGTGTGCTGTGATTTCCCCGATACCTCAAAACCAGCAGTCTCCAGATAGGGAAGGTATTAGACTATTAAATCTCATCTTGAATCCTATATGTGGTATTCCATGGCAGCATCTTCAGATATTGGTGAGGCTGCTATGTGAAAAAGCAAGTAGGATTGTTTGTGATTACAGAAGTGTGCAAAAGCAGCCAACAGTGAAAGCAAGTTTAACTCAACATATGAAAGAACTTCCTAATAAATTGTGGTGTTGATAATAATACAGGCTAATTTGGAGGACAGCTTCCTGTCCTTGCAAGGTTGTCCAAGCAGAATTGGTGCCAAAGGGCGGGAAGGAACTTTAAGCATGTAACAGGTTAGATAATCTCCAATTTCCTTTCCAGCCCTAATCTCCAAAAGGGTCATGGATTTATGGTCACATTGTAGAGACTGAGATTCCAACAAGGTCCTAAGAGGTTTCAAACTGAAGCTATGTGGGTCAACAGCTGGGTAGAAAGAGGAACAAGGGCCTCTCTGTTTGCTACACCAGCCCCATGACCAGGTCTTTCTGTAGATCTCTATTTCAATCAGGTAACTCAATTTCTTACCTAATGAAACAGGCTTTGTAAACTTACCTGTTTAAATTTGGGAACTCCTCTTTTGTTTGCTTTCTTTCCCACTTTGTTTCCCTGCAAAACTTCTTTCATAGAAGCACGGCTTTCTTTTCATCTAAGGAAAGAGGAGTTTGTGGAGACTAAGGCCAAGAGAACCGAGGAGTCAGTTTCCTTGGAGGCCAAGAGTGGGGGTGACATCCCCTCTAGACTAGAGCTGACTTTTCCTTCCTGTTCATGAAATTAAGACAAGTGTGAGTCCCTATTTAATTTTTTAAAGCGATACCTATAAACATTGGAAATTGCCAACACCTCACTGCAAACTGCTAGTCACCAGCTTGCCAAGTATGAGAACATCTCACGTGTGTTAAGATTAAAGAACACGGGTTTGAAATCAGTTCTAGTTTCAAGTTTTGGCTTCTCACCTTTAACATGTTGGATCTAAATGAGGTCATTGCTCTTTCAAGAAATTCTTACTGATAATTCAAATAACCATATTTCTACAAGTCAGTAATTAGCAAGCTTTTACTCACTGTCTTTTTTTTCTAAGTAGAGTTTTACTGGAACACAACCACACCCATTCATTTACATATTGTCTGGCAGATTTAAGGCTACAAAGCAAAGCTGAGTACTTGCAACAAAGACTTACTGTGTGGCCCACAAGGCCCCAAATATTTACCATCTCTCCTTTTACAGAAAATGGTTTGCTGACCACTAATAGTATAAGTATTCCTAACTGTTAAATTTAAATTGATAATCCAAATGGGCTCAACTTCCCAAAATACTGTTTAAATTATCAGATAAAAATTGGGTTGTGATAGGGCCTCTATATGGTGCCTTTGTGCAAATAGGATAAAGGTGCTCCTTTAGATAATTATTGTAATACTAGAAGCCCAGTGCACAAAATTCATGCAAGGGGCTCACACCTTGCAACCCAGTGGTTTGCCTTGGTCCTTGCAACTATGGTAGCTTGCCTCAGCTTTGTTCGGAGGGTCGTCCGAAAGGACATCTGGAAGGACATCTGGTCTAATTAGCATATTATGCTTTTATTGTTATAGATACTTATTTTTATAACAAAACTCTTACTGCCATCTGCCATAAAAGTACTTCATAAAAATAGACAAATTTATAATATCTGCAGTATGAATTGCACTCCCCTGTACAACTGTGTGCAACAGCCCTAGTACAGTACTGTGATCTGGTAAAAACACTACTTGGAGTCAACAGAGCTGGGTTTTGCTTCCAATTCTGAAACCTGATATCTTGAGCAAGCCACATAATTTCATGACATTGGTGTCTTACCTTTACAATGGAAATAGCTTAAAGTTGTTTTGAGAAATTAAATCAAACAGTAGATGTTAATATTGCTTTGTAAAGGTTCACAGCTCTACAAAATCAATCTCCAACTATGTTTTGGACAGCATCTGTAGTTCTAGGCTTGTCATAGGTCTGAAGAGAAGGAAATCAGTGTAAAGAGCTTATAGTCTAATCAGAACTTAGAAAGAACAATCTAACATGAAACGTTATGAACATTTGAACTAGTTAGAGTACTAGTAATACTGTTTTGTGACCTATTATATACCAGATGTAGTAAGCCCTTAACATGTTTTATGTCACATGTAATCTTCACATCAGCCATTTCTCCAAATCTCACAGATAAAGAAAAATAACAACTGGCATTCCTTATTCATTTACTATGTCCCAGACACTATTCTAATGCTTTACATATTTTAACTCATTCCATCATCACAAAACCCTATGAGATGTATACTGTTACTGCAGGCCCGATGCACCAAATTTGTGCAAGGGCTTTGGCCCCTGCTGCCACAGCAGTCACCTCTGCCTCGGCCCCTGCCGGCTGCAGCTTTGTCCAGCAGGATGTCCAGTCTATTCAGCCTATTATGCTTTTATTATTATAGATTATTCCCATATTTCATTTGAGGAAATTTATTCAGAGATTAAGTGAGTGCCTTCCAATCTTTTCCACACGATGGCATACATAGAAAATAATATTTATTTGGCATTCTGAGGTAAATTTGAGGGTACTTGAGGAATCTACATGGGGTTTGGTGAAAGTTTCAGTGCATCTATATTACTTTTAACAGTAGGTGATTAAGAGGTGGTGTAGTCATCCCAGACTGCTCTCTGGTCAAGGGTACTTTGTGTAAAGTATGCAACAAAATAGCAATTAGGACATTCAGGAAACCTCACAGGGACCCATACAAATAGTGTTCAAATGTAACTTCAACTATTATAAAATGAATAGTTACAAAAATTGCCTTAAACTTTTATTATAAAACTAGTGGCCCAATGCACAAAATTTGTGCACATTAAAAGGGGATTAATTAGAGGAAATATTTTAATATTGCTATTTGCCCTTTCTCTATAATAGAAGTGTCAGAGATGAAAGAAAATTAGTAACATGTATATGAAAATCTTCATCCTGTCAGAGTCTGGGGCGTGCTGTGGGTCCTAGAGTCAAGTCCCCACCCACCCGTGGCACCTCAAAATTGCATGAGACCCAGACTCAGCTGGCCCCACCCCCATTGGGTAAGATCCAGACTTGGCCAGCCCCATCCCCATCAAGCCCTGCTGGGCAGAGGGCACAACCTATGATCCCCAAGCCGGTGCCAGGGCGAGCAGCATGGCCTGAGGTACCCCAGCCCAGGCCTGGTCGGGGGCAACCTTAAGGTCCTCCATCAAGCCCGGCAGGGCAGGGAACAAGGTCTAAGATCCCCCATCAATCCCTGTTGGGCAGGAGGTGCAGCCTCAGGTCCCCCAGCCCGGTGCCAGGTGGGAGGCACAGTCTTAGGTCCCCCAGCACTGGGTTGGGGGCACAGATGCAGTTTGCTCTCTGTTGACTAATGAGTTTGCCGGCCACTGCCCTACCCCATTCTCCAAAAATTTTAGAACTAGCATTCCACACTTCTTTCTATTCACTCTCTATCCACATTCATAGTAGGAAATAGATGGGCAGGCAAGACAAATGAAAATTCTGTGAGCTGATAGGCAGCAGGCTGCTCCTGTTATCTGGAGAGTGCCTCTCTCTCTCTCTCTCTCTCTCTCTCTCTCTCTCTCTCTCTCTCTCTCTCTCTCTCTCTCTCTCTCTCCTGTTTATGGCTCTGTTTACCTGCATCCAATGGAAGGTGAGTCCTCACAGAGTGTTCATCAGCCCAGCCTGCTGTGCTCACAGAGATGCTAGATTATAATAAATGGTTACTTAAGCAATCACCTGACCCCTAAATGTAGAAGGAACTCTAGAAGTGATTCTATTTGCCTTCTGTGCTTTACAGGATACACCTCTGAGCACCTCTGGTCTGCTGTGTTTCAGATCACCCACCATCCCCATGCAGGTGGACACTCTATAACTGAAGTTGATATTGGAAATCATATTATTACATCATATATAAAACCATTGGGCTCGCCTAATTTCCAAGCCCACTTGCATTTGATTTTTTTATACTCCAGGCTTCTACAACATGGGATAGCTGAAGGAGCCAGAATACAGATGGTATTTTATTCCTGGCTCTGTCTGGCATGCTGAACGGCTGCTGTGCAGGTGGTGAGATGTGGCAGGACATCTGGGGTGAGGTTAGTGACCCATTAAGGTGTCCCGAGCTCTGATTAGAGAGTGCTTAGAGCCACAAGAGCTGTCAACCTGCAGTGTCCTTTTTATTAAGGCTCTTCCTCTTAAACCCTGGAGGCCACTTATCCTTCCCACCTCCAAGAAAAGACAGCGGGAAAGCCCTAGGTCATTGCTTAGCAGAAGCCTCAGGAGCTGATTGAGCCAGAAAGGGCCTCACTCAGCAGTCTTTCCAGTGTCAGAGTCCTCTATGGACAGGTGAGCTCCTGTCCTGTAATATGTTGAGCTCCTCAGCTAAAATGGCTCTCAGAGGAGCAGCTTCTCAAGGAAGATGCTACAGAAACCCATTGGCAGGGTAGAGAGGCCAGGGGGAAATCAGGCTGTTAATCATTGTGGTCACATTGGCTGTTTCAAGGGTGACTTTTTTTTTTTTTAGTCCATGCTGGGATATATGCAATCCCAAATGAGAAGAATTCAGTTTTTCTATTCTCACTGTAATTTGGTCTCTCTTACCTCAATACACTGTTGTCTATAAGCTCCTCACCCAGCTTCAGCTTTTCAAAGACAAAATTTTATCTTACTCATTATCGTGTTCTCAGTATAGGCGCAGTGACTAGCACATACCCTGTTTCCCTGAAAATAAGACAGTGTCTTATATTAATTTTTTCTCCCAAAGTTGCGGTAGGTCTTATTTTCAGGGGATGTCTTATTTTCGGGGAAACACAGTAGTAAGTGCTTGAACATGTACTGTGCTGAAATAGTTACAAGTTAATGAAGTAGTATTTTGGATTTGCTTTCAAGTACTATGGGAGGAAGGGGGAGTTGGATGGAAGTGTAGATGAAATGAGAGTGACCATGAGATGAATGATATATTAGAGGGGGAGGTTGTTACATTATTCTTTTTAGTCTTGTTCAATATTTTCCGTAATAAAATGTTTTATTAATATATAAATTAAGTATTAAAAATGTTGAAAGTTGTGCCACAAAGTTGGCTCAGTGCTCTCCAAACAGTCTCATCTCTCATCTCACTTCCTCCTTCCTCCCTCTCCCCCACCCTGCCCATGGCTTGTTTGTACTTCATAATTGAGTCATGTGACTTATGTTCTGACCAATAAGATGTGGACAGAAGTAATGTCAGTCTCTCTCTTGCAAGTGTGGCTCTTATTCTGCATGATCCTCTACACTTTCTCTCATCCCTTGCCTCTAGGATGGATGTAAAAATTAGTAAAGAAGTTAACATGCCTCAGCAATGGTGGAACCTTGGTGAATGAAACAGGACCTCCGAATGCCTGTGCGGAGCAGAACCGGCTCCTATACTCTGCAGAGACAGACTGAGATAAGCCTTTAGTGTGTGTGTGTGTGTGTGTGTTTAAGTACAGTATTAAATTGTCCAAAATCTGACAAACCAGGTTTTAAGCCCAGCTCAACATGAGAGGAGGCACTTAGTAGTTCTTTGACCTTTCAGGGCAGTGGTCGGTAAACTCATTAGTCAACGGAGCGGCAAACTGTGGCTTGCAAGCCTCATGTGGCACCTGAGCTGCAGTTTGCCGACCACTGCTTTAGAGCATTCAGAGCTATAATTAAGCACCTTTCACAGTGATGATAATCAAATGAACATTTGTTGAGTAACCACCGTATGTGCTATTTTAAGTACTTTATATGCATTCAGCCATTTATTTTTCACAACAACCCTCTGAGAGAGAAACTGATATGGTTGCCATTTTGTAGAGGAGGAAACTGAAAGAATAAGTAACTTGATGGAGCCAAGATACAAATTGGGTCTGACTCCAGGCTCTGTCTCTTGGATGTGGCCACGGGGCATGAGTACCAGCAAGAGGTAGTATCTGGGCAGTGTGTCCTATCACCTATAGTGCTGGCTCCCCATTCTGGGGAGGGATGCAGACCGAGTCTGCTCTTCCCCTGCCCTGGAAAAGGTGTCCCTGTGAACAGAATTGAACTATAGTGTCCTTGATCATCTGGGATAAAAGCAATTGTGAAGGCTTCATTCACTCTGAATGGTTCTCTGATTTAATTTTCTAGCCTCTCCACTCAGCCGTGGCCACTTCAGTTTTGCAACAAGGAGAAAATATCTATTACCTGCTCCACTAGCCTCTCCCCCTCCCCTACCCCGCACATGGCCCATCCATTGTGACTCTCCTCTCCTTGGTCCCAACCCAGAACCTATATCTCTCCCAGGCAACTCAGAGCACATATTAGGGCTGGGAGTCATATACATGTTCATGAAACCTCCACATGACAGCAGGAATGAGTCAGTCCCTTGCTTTCTGACCTCACTTGCCTGCTGATGCTGGATGCTGCTGGTGCTCAACAGCCAACAGAGCCGAGGACCCAGTCACCATCAACTTTTGGCAGTGCTCCACCTGGGATAGGTTTCAAAATGCACCCCATGGAAAAGGTTCAGGGGCCACCTGAGATGATGGGGAAGGATATGGAGGATGCTGAATGGGGCTCTAAAACCTCCAACCCAACTTACCTCACAGCAGTTCTGCTTTATCTGCTCCAGGTAATATTGTAGTTAGAGAATTGTCCCACTCTTGAAATACTAAAGAGAAGAATAGCTTTGCTTTGGAAGGTCCTTTGAGTCTCCAAGCCTTTGAGCCTGACTTTTATGTCTTAAACCTCCCTGGTACCATCCTTCCTGCCTACCAGGAGCAGAGGCGGGAAAGAAACCCAGTTGACTGTTTCAACTTCAACTCACCCACTCTTTAGGCCCTGGAGTCAAGGGACATTGCTGCAGAACAAACTCATGGGAGCAGAAAGGGACTCTGGGTCTCTTCCCCCCCCCCCTTCTTCCCCTACACACACACACACACATATACACACAAATCCCACAGTTCTGAGTCCTACACAGAATAGGTGCTAATGAGCATGGCATGACTACATGGATGACCCCATCTCTACTGGCAGTTTCAGTGTGTGTGTGTGTGTGTGTGTGTGTGTGTGTGTGTGTGTGTGTGTAGGGGGGCTGCTGGATTGGTGGTGGTGGTGATAAACTGACCTTGGATCACAGAATGGCCACAATATTTATTCAAGATTCAGAGAGGCAATTTGGTATCAACATTAAGAATGTGAGAACTAGAATAAGACTTTGGCTCTGCCACTTTCAAACTTTGTGACTTTATCCTTGTAAAATATGAGCAGCATTCCCCATAAGGCTGCTGGGAGGAATGAAGGAGTTAATATGTGTGAAGCACTCGGTGCCTGACGTGTTAGTGCTCAGTAAACATTAATAAGCCTCAGCTCTCCTCCCTTGCCCTGTGCAAATGCCGCTCCTGACTCCTGAGCAGAATTCATTAATCTCTTCTGTCCTCGCGCAGCCCTTGGCTCAGCCCTGATGGAACTGGGAGGACTTGGTTTGTTTTTTGCAAAATCCAAATCAAACCAGGTGGTGGGGACAATAAAGCAGATTTTTTTGATGTTGGGATTCATAGATGCCACAAGGGAAGCCCCTATTGCCTCCATACTCATTATGGTTATATGTCTGTCTCTCCCTCAACCTCTGGCTCCTTTAAGGCAGACTCCACATTTTATTCATCTTCATATCCACGCTGTGTACCGCAGTTTGGTGGAGCGGCTGAGCACCATTGGCTCCATCTGGAGGAAATCCTGACCATGGTCTCCTGGCCTTCCTTGTCTGCCGTGCTTCCCACAGGCTTAGCATCTTTCTTTGCCCCAAGAGGAAGATGAGGCTATGAGTCTGGGCTAGATCTAAGGCCCCTCTGCTGGGTATGGCTGTGGGAATTGAGAGCATGCAGAAGAAAATAACATGTGCTGAGCTCATACCACATTCCCAGAATTGTGCTAGTCTCTTTACAACACTTAATTCTCACGGCAGTTTAGTAGAGGTAATATTTTCGTTAGTCCCATTTTTCTAGATCAGGAAACCAAGTTTAGCCAGCTTTCTCGAGACACACATGGCCGCTGTGTCGGAGGCAGAACTCAAGCCTGGGACTGCTTCTGAGCTTGTGCCCTTTGCACTGTCCTTGCAGGCTCCATAGAAACCAGCAGAGGTCTGCACCCCATCCCACCTCCCTGTTCTCCTCTCTGCCTCTGTCTTTTCTTTATTCTACCTTATTATCCTCCCTAGTATCATTATTCATCTGGAGTTGGCTTATTTATCACTTGGCCGTGTCTCCTTATTAATATAACCGGAGCTTAAACATTATGCGTCCCCACAGCCTCGTTTGCCAGCATGGTGCTGAGCACTTAGGAGCGTGGCAATTAGACTGAACTCAGAGGGGCTGTAACATCTACATCTTCAGCTGCTTTCTTAGGGAAATGGGTGAAGAGGGAAGAGGATGCGATGGGGCAGTGCATATTATATGCGCGAACAGAGGGACCGAGATGGGGAATTGGGATATGATACCACCAGGCTTTTCTCCCTTGATGGACTCAGCCTTAACTCAGTGCCTGCGGTGGTCTGGGGTTGAGCCTCCAGCAGACCCTGGGGGCATGTCTGCCAAACAGCTTCCTTCTATCGTATTTCCATGCTGCCATCAGCAGCAGCAGCAGCCACAGCTCACTTACTCACTACCTGCTGTGTGCTCTATACACTTTTCATTTGACCACACAACAATCCCAGGAGCAAAGTATTCTTATACTCCATTGTATAGATGAGGAAGCTATAGCTCAGAGAATGTAAGTAATTTGCTCTAACTCACAGATAGCAAGGGACAAATTAAGAGAAAGGGCAGAAAGACCTGAAAATTATGGAAGAGAAGTTGAGGTGAGGGGCCATCAGAGTGTGCTCCTCAAAGCTGCTCCTGTGTGGACTCCTTCCCCTTTGAGCTGGTAGAGTTTAGAGAAAGGCAAGAGACACTGTTAGAAGCCTTAGAAATAGAGCAGAAGACAAAAGGATTCCTATGCTCAAATTCAAGCTTTTAGAAACATGACAGTGAAAGTTTCCCTCCTACCCAAGGCCTGTAGCCACACTCTTTCTTTTCCTATGGGTAACAAATGTTATTGGTTTCTTACATGTCCTTTAGAGAACATGTATGCATAGATAATGTTATGCATTCTTTTCACTCATTTTTTACACAAATGGTAGTCTATTATACTAAGTTTGTACCCCCTTTGCATTTTTATTTTAAGTTCTTTTTTTGCTGATTTTTCCATGTTAGCACATTTAGATATTACAATAACTTATAGATGCACCATCATATTTAACCAGTCCCTGAGGGTGGACATGAAACTCAGTGACACCTTATAGAGACAGCCCCAGATACCAGGATGGCCTGTACTTCAGCTCTGACTACCTACCTCTGGTCTCCATAAACCCCATTCAGACCTTGTCCTTAGCTTCTGTGGCCGAGGTCCTCCAAGAGACCCTGTGCTAGTTATAGCTCACACCTATACTGATCACAGCCTTCCTACCTCTTTCTTTTCTGGCAGTGACTGGGTCTGGAATGGTTCCGAAGATACTTTTGTCCAGGATCTAAGGGCTCCTACCATGTGCCATGTGCTTAAAAATCTCTTTCTGCATCACTGTTTATTTCTGCACTGTCTGCCACCCTTATCTTTTCTCTTGAGACATTTGTGGCCCATGAATCCCAGAGCGTTATCAATACTTCCCCCTTCATCTTCATCACCTTGGAGTACCTGGAAATAGGACTCTGGTGTTATCATCTAACCTCGCATGCTAGGTTAATGGAGTGTAGGCACAATGAGAAGCCAGGCCAGGGGTACAGTGGTGACAGGAGGTGGCAGCTGATCTGCTGGGCTCTGCCTGATGGTTAGGAATGTGGGTATATGGGGTTAGGTGAGGAGGGCTCAGCCTATGTAAGTCTTCATGAGAATCTCTTTGGTGGCAGTTCGGGGTCGAGGTGTAGGTAGTTAGCAGCTAAACAAATAGATTAAGTCCTTACATTAAGCCTGTAAAGAGAGAAGAATCCTTTGGGTCACTGGTTAATTTCTTGATTAAACTGATATTGATTGACTACCTATTATATGAAAAGCACTCTATTAGATGGTTCTGCGACCTCTATTTTATTGTTTTACACATTATGGAGTTGCCCCTTTTGGTGGGGCTACTAAGTCCTACTGTTCTGTTCATTGCTGTTGCCACAACTCTTTTGTTTTTTTGGCCACAAACTTTTGTGATCTTTCAAAGCCTGGTAGATTTCCCCATGGGGCTCAGTCTGCAAACCAGAGTGAAAGTCCTTGAACGTCACCCTTTAAATCAGCGCAGTCACAGGAGTAGACATCTGATTAGGGTGGCGGGTAGAATGAGCTTAACCAATGTTGTCTCAACTGAATGATCGGGGTCAAGGGAAGTCCTCCTGTAGAACCACATGGAGTACCACGTGCCCTTACTCACTGGAGATAATAGCCTTGGGAACAATTACCAGCCTAATTTCTTTTTTCATCAATGTGGATTTGATGTCCAGTAATATATGTGTTGTTCCTTTAATGGCCTTTTAATGATAAGGGGATCAAAAGCATTTTAGATCTGAACCTGCACCATTAGTTTCCATTCCAGAAATCCACCGTAATTACCGCAGCTGCTTCTCAAAACCATGCAAGAGCACCGAGTTCCTGTGAACCCATCTGTACAGTTCATCTCAATCCACACAGAGTCAGGTCTGATGCAGGTCCCAAGGGCTGGTACCTGAAGGTGGAGAAGGTTGGGAGGGGAGCGGGAGGAGTGAGAGGCTGAGGCATTCAGGGCCTGGACCGTCCAGATCTCTCAGAACAGAGGTTCTCTCAGCCCTGGTCCTCTCCTCTCTCCTTACAGAGAGAAATAAGAAGATGCTATAAAACTGCATATTGGGTTCTACAAATCATATTGGAAAAAAACCAATGACAGCGAAAGGAATTCTTGGTGATATTGCATTCTCCCCCACCCCACTCATGAAGGTTTGGCATGGCAGGGGAGGGTGGGGTATTGGATGCAGGGTGCCAGGCTGGGGGAAATGAAGCTGGTTAGGCAGAATTTGGGGGAAGGAGCAAGCAGGGAAAGATCTAAGGGAGAGTGATGTTTCCTGGAGGAGGAAGATGTCCAGATGAAATGGTTATTGTGCTGTTTAATCTTTTGAATCCCAATCCTCGAGATCCATTGTCTGCCATTCTCTGTGCCCTGGGAGGCTGACCCATGGACTGCATAACGCAGGCTCTCCTGCCCTCCGGCTTTGACCAAAGGGAGGCCTTGGCAGGAGATCTGAGGTTGGAAGGAAGGAGAGTTCAGGGCATTTCTTCCTCCATTCCCTTCCTGCTTAGGGACTGCAGCTCTGGCTGGGTTGATCCTCTGCAACTGTGGCTTCTTCCAGGACTCCGGCTTTTCCTGGGCTCTAACATGTGTCCCTCTCCTCGCCTTGGGAATAAGGGTGGTCTGAGCTTCTTGTTTTTGCTAGTCCCTGGATGCATCAAAACCTCTCATAGATGAACCCCATTCATACCTCCGTAGATGGTAACTTCATTAAATTAAAAATCCCAGTGAGCTGTGCCATCTGTTTGCTGCAAGAACCCTAATTCCGAGGTCAGCAAACTGCGGCCCGAGAGTCACATGCAGCTCTTTGGCCCCTTGAATGTGACTCTTCCACAAAATACTAAGGCCTGGGCAAGTCTATTTTGAATAAGTGGCATTAGAAGAAGTTTAAGTTTTAAAAAATTGGCTCTCAAAAGAAATTTCAATCGTTGTGCTGTTGATTGGCTCTGTTGACTAAGGAGTTTGCTGACCACTGGCCTAATTGATACAGTGGGTGTGTCAGAGACTGGCTAGTATTGTCCAATCTTGTTTCCTTTCCCCGGACACACAGGAGACTACATTTTCCATTCTCCCTTGCACATGGGTTGAGGCTATGTGAGTGGGTTCTGACCAATGGGGTGATGTGTATGGTACTTCCAGTTCTGTGCAACTGTCCTCACCCTCTTCCTCTTCCAAGTTCACATCATAAGCTATACGTGCAAGGTTGCAGCATCTCGAATTGGGAAAGAAGTTTGTATCTCTGAGTCCCTGCTTGGAGGAGAATTGCCCAACTGTCTTCAACTATGATGTGAGTGAGAAATAAGCTTGTTATTAAGTTGTGCACTGAGATTTGGAGAGTGGTTTGTTACCACAATTTGGGTTAGTTACCATGGCTCTTAGAGATGTTGAATGAAGAGGCCACATAGAGCAATGGAGGAACCCAGGCATAAATATAAGGAAGCGTGTAATCTAACCTAGGTGAGACTGCAATGAGGGTAAACAAAGTGTGTCACATTATTGCTTCATGAAAGCAACAGGTTTTGGATGTCAGACTTGAGTTAAACCCAGGCTCCACCTCTTCTAGCTATGTGATCTTGTTTTCTTATCTGTAAAATGGGGGAAATATGCCCATTTCACAGGGGTCTTTTCTGAAGAGATGACTTATTTTAATAACTTATTTTAATAATTGGTACTGAGTAAAAGTTCCTTCTTTCTCCTCTCCTAGCTGTGTATTCTAAACTTAATGCCTCCAGTAATTAGTAAATAATTCCAATTTGCAGGGCACCTATTGCCTAATCCAGTGGTTGGCAAACCGCGGCTTTTGAGCCACATGAAGCTCACGAGCCAAGGTTTGCCGCTCTGTTGAATAATGAGTTTGCTGACCACTGGCCTAATCTATAATGGTAGAGAACAGTTCCTATTATCCTCTGGGGATGACTTTAAATGAAAAGAGTGTTCAAAATTCAGTTTCACAGTGGATTGTGGACGTGGAAGGTATGCCAGGTAGCTTATAGGAAGGGGAGACATTTCAGCTTCTGTTTACATTTGCTAGTGGATATGGCTTTGACTCCCCACCCATCATGTTCACTGGTGAAGATGTCCCCATTCATCCTCATTCTTACGGCAAAGGTCATATCTGCTTTTACATTCTAACACGCATGTGTCAAACACAAGGCCCGCGGGCCAAATCCGTCCCGCCAGGCCTTACAATGTGGCCCGCACCGCGCTGTGATCACTGCACTCTGCTGCGTTTCCATCACAATGACAGTTTATGACTGTTCAGTAAACCATTCGGCCCGCGATTTAGGCTGGATTTTAGATTTTGGCCCCTTCTCTGATTGAGTTCGACACCCCTATTCTAACAGAAGACTGGACCCCATGCTCTTAGGCAGGTTAGTTTGTCTTGGTGTTATTAGTAAGCTTTCCAGCTGCAAAGGAAAGAGACAACCACCAGGTAATTCTATGTCTGAACATGTAACAAGAATCCAACACCCCCCCCCCAAAAAAAAAAAAAACACAAAAAAAAAAACCACCACAAAACACAAAATGGTGGTTTGATGATATTTGATACCACTACTATCATACCTACTCCTGAGAAAATGAGTACTTTGGTCATTGTCTTTGAACTTTAACAGTTGACTGGGAAGTGGCCCACAGGCAATGAAGACTACTTCCTTTCACTGCATTTTTATTCATGTGATTCTGGGCGCATGTTGATCACTGGTTCAGTTCAGGTAACAGACATGCTTTTACTAGTCATATAGCACTAATACAAGTGTCAGGAAATGCCAACTATAATTCCACTTTTTAAGCTTTTGGAAGAGTTTCAGGTCCTCATGTTTTGGGCATTAACAATAACTTCCATGGTGGATTGGGGACATTCATTGCTGACAATGGATGTCATAACAGGAAAGATTTTTATTAGCTCCTCCCACCCAGTGATTAATGCTTGACAGGACCTATGGAATGAATTTACCAGCTCTAGTGGGAATATGAACAAAGTGAGGGATTCGACATTACTTTGAAAGTCACCCCAACTCATTGCTATTTGGATTCTATGTACTGTGATCCTAAGGCTAGCAGCATGAATTAACATGCATCTTTAAAGGATGGCGATGGAAGAGCATTATGTATCTACTGGATTGTTTATAGCTGCTGTCAGATTGTTTTGGTAAGGAAGATTTTCAAGTAACGTTTGGACACAGGTTCAATGTGGTGAAAATAAATTCAGTTGTGTATAGTTCCTTAATCTCTCAAGTGAAGTAGGAGAAATATAGGGCATGAATAGTTTAATCAAGGCTTTATTCTGGAAGTAGGAAAGGGGCTGCAGTCCATAATTTGGGCTTCTTTGCATATTAACAAATTTTCTGAGTAGAGTACACTCTGTTACTCCCTGCTGGCCAGCAGCACGAGCCCTACTGCCTAAACACTAATTTTATTTATGTTTGGACAAACCATAGACATTTTTGTTTGCAATTTTGTTTCTTTTGTTATGTTTTAAGTCAGGTTTGAATGTTATAATACTTCAGTTGAAAAATTTTTGTCATATTTTTTTCTTGTAAATTTTCTTGTAAGTATCTTCTTGTCCTTTTCTCCTGTACCCTAAAATAAGAGATACATTTTTGACAGAGCCTTACTGTTTAAAAACAAAACAAAACAAAACACCATCCCATCTCCACTCCAACAACACTGAAGGTAAGATAGGGTATAAAGTTTTAGGTTAAGATGAAGTCTGCTCTCCATCCTTTTTTAACAAACACATAGCACTCACTACATACCATATAATACTTTAAGAGCTTTTAAATACTATATTAATTTATCCTCTGAGGTAGATACTATTATCATTCCCATTTTATAAATGAGAACCCTGAGTCACAGAGAGATTAAGTAATTTTCCCAAAGTCATGCAGCTAGTAGGTAGCAGATCGAGAGTTTACAACCCAGGGAGTCTGGCTCCAGAATCCTCACACTTAACCATCACATTATACCACTTCCCTGCATCACTGCTTCCCTCCCACCCATTGCAATGAATGGTAGCCAAAGGGAATCACCCTTGGACCTTACCCATTCCCACTGAACCCGTTTTCTCTTCTTGGCTTGTGATTCTGTCCAAGGTCACAGCCTTGGCTGGAGTCAGCTGACTAACCTCTGTTGCAGTCATAGGTGCATCCAACCATGAGCTTCATTGCCCCTCGCAGCTGGGTAACCAGCCAAGGTGGTGGGGAGAACAAATCAGTGAATCGCTGAGAGACTGGGGTCTTAGAAAGGTGGTCCTGGGCCTATGGTATCTGTCCTCTGCTCTTTAGAGCCAGTAGGTCTGTGCTGCCGCTCAGTGTACCCCTCGGGAAGAAGGGGCTGCAAGGGCGGTACTTAGAGTGTGGACTCTGCATTCACTGCTGAGGATGCTGGGACATGTTATCTCTAAGCACCAGTCCCCTGTCCATAAAGTGGGGGCAATTACAAAGGATGTCATTTACAAAACTGTGGTAAAGGACACAATTTCAGTGAAGTGCTAAGTATAATGCCTGGCATAGAGCAAGTGCTGAGAGAATGTTAGCTGGTGTCACCTCCCCCAGTGAAACACAGCTCTGCACCAGACTCAGAAGTACTCTGAGTCAAGAGAAGAACTAACCTTTCGTATGACAGGGCCAGCAGCTTTGGCCCCGTCAGACAAAGAGGTGTGTGCATTCTTGCTCTGTACTGTGCATTGTGTTGCAAGGCAGTGTTAAGCGTGGTTACATCATTGGACTGTGGGACCAGTCCACACTGCCACTTACCAGCTGTGTGACCTTGGGCAAGTTCTCAGTTTCATTGTCTGTGAAATGGGAAGATGATGCTCTCCTCTCTCATAGGGTTGTTGGAGGATAAAGTAAGTTAATAGATATGAAGTCTTTATAACAGTACCTGGCATGTTGTAGGATGCAATACATATTAGCTATGATAAATGCATTCATTTGCATTAAACTAGTAAATCTTTTTGTTCTAGAAAAGGCTGGGGGAGTGTTTTTGTTTTTGTTTTTTCCCCCATTAGTCAGAAGTGATAACCCACAAAATCCAAGAAAGGAAGTAAACCAGACCTTGAGGGTGGGAGTTTTTCCCCATCCCACAACAGAAAGACAGGGGAGGACCCCATGACATCCAAGGTACAGGCCCAAACACAAGCCTGAGGCAAAGACGGATTGACTCCAGGCAGCCACATGGAGATGGGGGTCCCCAGAGGCCTGAGAGAAGAGGGCAGTGAGCTTTTTCTCGGGGTATCAAGTGAGTAAGGAAGTGAGCAAGAATGCCACTGCTTGGCCTTCCTTGGAGATGACACTGAGACTTGGAGCTCCTGGAGTTCCCTCCTCCACACTGAGAATGGGGCGCTCACTACATAAGCCTTTCACCTCAGGCGTAGAGCCCTCGAGATCCCCATAAGGACATAAAGCAGGAGACGAGGCACATTGAGAATCCCTGGCAGTCTGTGCTACATGACAGAGAGGGACTACAGGATTGGGAAACCTGGGTTCGAATCCACCTCTGCCACAAACTGACCGGTGGCCTTAGGTAGGTCACTGCACCTTGCTAAGCATCACTTTCCTCCTTCAGGAAATGCCAACCCTCAATGCGTGGGATGACCTGTAAATGTCATCCTCTCAGCTCTGAGACCTCACGAGTGGAGTGTTGGGACAGTAATTCAATGAAGCGTTCAGAGGAGGGACAGATCAATGGGCATTGAGTGGTCAGGAGTTTCATGGAAGTGGTGCACCTGGTGGGTGTGTGTGAGCAGAAGGGAGAAGGTCTTGTTTTCATGGGCGTTAAACCCCATCCTGACAGCAGGCAACTCGGCCCGTTCATCAGATAAATCTCTCCTGGAGCTGGAGCCCACCAAGGCGATCACCTCCGGCTGGGGAAGCTGGCTGAAAAATCACCTGCCTGGAGGCCACTTGGGACAGTCTCCTTTCTAATTTCTACTTGTCTCTTTTAATCGCTGCCCAGATCAATGACAACAAATGTCCCCTGTGCTGGAGAGAGTGTCTTGAAGCAAGGACTGACCAGGACTGTTCTCTCTGAGGGATGCTGCTCATTCTAGAGTAGGGCTGTGGGTAAAAGGTCTCCCAGATTTCAGACTACTCCTTCCCTCCCCCCCCTTCTTACCATCATCCTCAAGAGGGTCACCAAGGAAGCTGTCGTGGACACTTGCTTAGAAAGAAAGCTAACCCTTTACATGCTAGCCCCTAAAATGGCTCAAACTGTCCAGCATTGTTGGCCTTCCTACAGACTCCAATTTAATGACACAAAAGACCCTGGCTCTCTTTCTAAGCGAATTTGATGCCCACGTAAGGTTGGAAGAGAAGGCGATAAATCAGATCCCGAGAAAATGGTATTATGCGATCATCGTGGAAAGCTGATGGAAATTAAACTTCGTGCCATGTGCCTTTGCTCTGACCTCAATTTTTTATTCCCAGCTCATTTGAGGGGCTCTCCTCTACCTCCTTTAAAGCTGTTCCAGTGAGGTTATTTTTCATAGCAGGCCACCTGTCTACTGCCTGTGGTAGGAAGGTGACACATTTCCCTCTTCTCCTAACGGTCAGGCTGCTTGACCCCCTCGTTGAGGGAGTCCAGTGTGCTCATCTCAGATGACAGCCAGCCCTGACTGAGGGACGTCACCTGGCTTCAACAGCTCCAAGGCAGGGACCACCCCTTCTAAGTGAGCAGCCAGGGGGCTTGGCTGCTTCAGGCTGAGCGACTGAGACCAAGGGAACATTTGGAGGCTCATGTTGCTAACTGCCCCTCCACAAACCCTCCTGATGGTGAGTGCATTGCACCCCCATCCTTCCAGGTCTCAGTTCGTTCACTGAGCTCCAGAGTCACTTGGGAGCAACCCAGCTCCAGACTTTGACACTGCCCCCAGTTCTTGCTGCCTTGTGACGTGCAGGGTTATCATTTCAGATGCCACATACAGAGGACTTTGCAGCGTTGTTTTTTTCCTTTGCCACCAGGAGACCACAGCCAGGAACAGAGGTCTCCTGGTCATCTGTGTGTGTTTTTTTTTTGTTGTTTGTTTGTTTGTTTGTTTTTTAATTACACTAGAGAGGTAAGAGCTTAGTTCCTCCAGTGCTATGTATTTTCAGAAGACGATAGGTCATGAATGCTGAGAAAACATTGTACTATAGCCCATGAGTGATGAGTGATGAGGCCTTTTTTCGTGATGAGAGGCTTGCTCCTCACTGTTTCATTTCCCCAGCACTCTCTTTAAGGACAAAGCCCACAGCACGGAAGGGCCCAGCTGGAAGGAACTTCAGAAATCAATCAGTGCAGCCTCTCATTCTCAGAGGGCCAAAGTGACTTGCAGACTCAGAGAATACGGCCTTGGGAACATGGTTCTCTGGGACCCTCCTCCTCCTCTCCGTGGCCTGAGAAAAGTTAGATGCTCTTTATGTTTCTACTTTGGGGTGTGTCTCTGCCATCTTGGAAAAATAGACATAAAACAGGGATGATGTAAAAAAAAAAATGAGTAATGTTTCCACTTCAGTCTCTCAATAAGAAAATGCCTCCATTCCTTCTCTAGCTCCACAAACTCTCTACCTTGTGTTTTCTGGGAATCCATTTCAACCTGGACTGGATCCTGGCTGACTGCAGGAGGGGTATTGCTTCTCTTCTACCCGGATGGAGAGCCCAGGTACAGCCAATTGGAGCAGACAGAGATGCCTGACCCTACAGAATCCCATTCATGGACCCATCACCTGCCAAGGACATAGCCTGCTTTCAAACGTTAAAAATCTGGTTAGTTGTCAGTCGATGCTGGATTTGGAAGGCAGCACAGAATTGCGTACTACAATTGCCATGATCATTTTAGGGCTTTGCTTTTGTGCAGAAATGTTTAGTTTTTTAAAACAAGTGAGAGGATGGAATCAACAAAGGGACACATGGGCACAAGCTACTGTGTCCCAAGAGAAATGGACAGTGGGGCTCAGTCCCCAGTGCTCTCTGGTCTCGTGAGGCCGTGCCTTACTTCACTGAACTTTTAGTCTTCTGTCCCGTCTTTTATTTGTGTTGGCCTTAGTCCCTTATAAGCATGACCTCTACTCAGGGCATTATCTTATACTATCCATGTGTGCAAGTCTTGTTCCTCAAACCAGGAACAAGATCTCAAAGGCCAGAGGTTTCTGTCTCAGCCTTTTGAAGAACCTTTCCAGGTAACTTGGAACTGTGACAGCTGCAGAGAGGCTGGGCTGCAGGCTTGCTGGAATTCCAGTTCCGTGAACCCTATTGAACATTCACATCAATTGGTTAGGGGTGATCAGGCAGGCAAGTGGTTAGAAATGATCAGGCAGGCAGGTGAGCGGTTAGGATCCAGTGGTCCTGGATTGCGAGAGGGTACAGGCCCAGCTGAGGGATCCCCCTAACCCCTGTGCACGAATTAAATAAGGAGGCCCAGTGCACAAAATAACACAGGTGCCAGGGGCTCATGAAGCAGCTCCCTGGACTAGTTTTGAGGGCTCCAGGTGTTGTCTCACTTAGGTGCATGAGGAAATTTGCTCCTTCAGGGCTGCTAATGGTCCACCACCTCCCACTGGTCTACCTTCAACCTGTCCCTTGATTGCCTTCTCTCCTCATTCAATCCTTCCTCTATGCTGCTATGCTGCTGCCAGAACTGTCTTCCAGGTGCACATCTTACACGATCCTCCTGTTTACTGTCTACCTGTGGCAGGTGCTGTCAGTTGCTGTTTCTCAGCCATCCTCAGAGTTTCGCTTCCTTGCCGGCACTGATGGCCTCTGTGAAAGATGCCAAAAGTGGCAAATATTGATTCTCTCAGATTTCCCTGAGGCTGGAGCATAGGACTGTAGCCTACTTCTAGCTCACTGGACTTGAGGGGAACATTTCTAAAGGTTTCTGGGAAATATGTTCCTCCTTATTAGAAAAAGCACAAGTGAGAGAAAGTTCCTTTTCCTTGCTTTGGGATTTTGTGTGTTGAAGCCACGGTGCTTGGACCTTGATTCCCACCTTGTGATTATGGAGGGAAGCTGACCCGAACCTCATACCAATGCATTCCTGAAGCTTCCTGCTGCTGCACCATTTCTTATATGAAAACAGTAAATGTCCTTATAACTGAAGCCACTTTCGATGGGTTCTCTTTTGTTACTTATAGGCAGAGCAATCAAGACTTTGTTCACAGATTCCTGCAGGATAAAATCCAGCTTCTTAGAAGGGGACATAAGGCCTTCACATGTTTCCCCTGTATCCTGCTCCAGCTCATTTTCTGCCAACCCCACCTTGCATTCCCATCCCCAGCTACAGCAAACCATTTGCCAACTGGCCCAAGCTTTATAATCCTCAGCCTGAACGTCCTTCCCCGTGGAGTCACCACTTACTCACATTACAAGACCCAACTCAAGCTTTTGTTGACTCTGCACACTGTTTGTAGAGTGGACCATCCTTTTCCTTTGCCCCCTCAGGATCTGTCACTATCTCTACCTGAAACACCTGTTTTTGTTTACATGTGTGACCCCCTCTTCCAGCTGTAAGTTTTTTTTAAATATATATATTTTAGAGGCCTGATGCATGAAAATTCATGTAAGAGTAGGCCTTCCTTCCCCCAGCTGCTGGCAGCAGCTTCCCTCCAGCATCCAGGATCTGGGCTGCCTCACTGGCTTCTCTCCAGCACCTGGGACCTGGGCTGCTTCCCTCCTTCAGCTGCCAGAAGGCACTCAGGACCCGGGTTGGCTTCCCAGGGGCCACCCGCAGGCACCCTCCAGCCCTGGCTTTGTCAGGAACAACATCAGGAATGATGTCCAGAAGATATCCAGTCTAATTAGCATATTTCTCTTTTATTATTATAGATATTTTTTTCAGCTTAGTATGTTCAGTACAGATGCTCAATCAATGTTCTAAATAAATAAACAAGTAAATAATTAAATGAGTAATTAAATTAGTTGATCCTAATTCTCAACTTTTCTTATTAACAGAATCGCTTTAAGGTGTTAGCTTAGTTTGTTTTTAAGTGTGTGAATCTGTCGACCGGTGCTGCTCAGCCTTCCTGTGCAGACAGATCACCTGGGAACCGTGTCAACACGCAGATTCTGTAGCAGGTCTGAGCAAGCTTTCAAGCCTGCAGGTCTAACAAGCTCCTCTGCTGCCAGTCCGAGGACACATTCTGCAGAGCAAAGCCATCAAGGCAGAGGTTGTGCCTGTCCATAAGGGGGTGAAGCCCTAAAAAGCAGGTGGAGACATATTGAAGATGACAAGGAACCTATTTTGTGTCATCATTCCCATCCAGGAGCTTTGGTCTCCTCTGGAGTTCACCTCCTTCGGTGATGGGCTGCACTTTCTGGAGCTTTTTTGTCTCATTTTCTCCAACTAGAATCCAGCCTCGGGCACAGACATTGCTCCCTCCATATTGTTGATAGCGTCAGGAGCTCAGCTGAGCTGGGAGACAGCACTGAGTGACTGAATAGCTGATTAAATCAATGGGCCACAAAAAACGAGAGTGAAGCCGTTAATCACCTACTGTAGGGTATAAGCAAGAGTCTAAAACTAGAAAAGTTAATAATTCTTCCCTGTTCTGTTTCCCCCCGTGAAAACACACACCAGTCTAGAGATGGTGGTCAGTATAAATGCGGGGGTTGTCTAGCTGTTGAGGAAGCTCCCAAACAAAAAACTTCAGTTTTATGGATCTTGAAGTTGTGGGCAGAGTGAGGGGGAAGGGCTAGAAGTGGGACGGTACTGGGTACTGAGACAGAATGGGGCAAGTGTCTTCATGGTTTTCCCTTGCACACCCACTTTCCACCCTGAAAATAGACCTCAGCAGGGACGGGCACCTGAAGAGGACCTCCGCCCAAGCCTCAGAGACACTAGGAATGCAGCTGCCTCTGAGCTGGGAAAATCAGCATGTGAGGAGCATGACCAGGGAAGGCCCTGAAATTGTTTATTTCACCAAAGTGTTCACTTGAAATTCATTCATATTCTCTCTCTCTCTCTCTCCCTCTCCCTCTCTCTCTCTCTCTCTCTCTCTCTCTCTCTCTCTCTCTCTCTCTCTCTCTCCTCTACCCACCCCCCTCTCTCCCCCCCACACACATATACTTCACACCCTGCAATCTGACTCTGCCTTCTCACCTGTATTAGTTACTTATTGTTGCATAACAAATTACCCCAAAACTTAGTGGCTTAAAACAACAAACGTATTATCCCACAACTTCTATGAGTCATAAATCAAGATATGGCTTAGGTAGGGGCCTCTGGCTCAAGGTTTTTGCAGTCTCATCTCCGAGCTCACTCACATGGTCACTGGCAGTGTTCAAGTCCTTGCTGGTGTTGGCCAAGGGCCATGGGAGCCTCTCCTTAGGGCATCTTACGACATGGCAAGTGACTTCTCTCAGTGCAAGTGGGCAAGTGGGCAAGTGGGAGAGCAAGCAAGAGTGAACACCCAAGATGGAAGGAAGCGTCTTTTATAACCAATCTGGAGGCCTGGTATACGACATTAGTGCACTCAGGGGTGGGGGTAGTCCCTCAGCCCAGTCTGTGCCCTTTTGCAGTCCTACATCCCTTGAAGGGTCTTAGTGCTGCCTTGAAGGCAGGAGAGGCTGAGGGCCTCCTATGTTGAGTGTCTTTCCCTTGGTGGTCAGTGTGCATCATAGCAATCAGTCATTCTGCTGTTTGGTCAACTTGCATATTAGCCTTTTATTATATAGGATGTCAGAAGTGACATCCCATGGCTTCTGCTGTATTCTGTTGGTTAGAAACCATGTTCCTAAGTCCAGCCCACACGGGTGGGGTTTACCAGGATCATTGAAATTTGGATACCAGGAAGTGGGGGTGTTGGGGGCCTGCCACTCAGCCACCCCCCCTTACCTAGTTATTCCTTTAGCACACAGTAGAGTCTATTTTCCCTGTAGCCGAGCTTGTGATTTTACTCTATTCTGTATAGTTGTCTTATTAGCCCAAGTATCTGAGGCTCCTCTTCATCCTGGAACTCCAACAGCCTAGTATCAAAAACCATTAGGTCTTGCCCATTGCTTCCCTTAGAGTCCCCACTGTACACATCCCAGGACTGGGGCTATGATAAATATTTGTTAATTGTGATCAACTCTCAACTTCAACTTATTTAAACTTTCCTCTTTTAGTCTAGCTTTCTGGGGCTCTGGGATTTCTGTGTGAGCCTTTCTGTCCAGAGCCTTGTCCTGCTGAGCAAACAGACCTTGTCTGGGTCGATGATCCTTGCTGGGAGAGTGAGACAGGGTTATTGTTGTACTCCAGCACTATCTTCTAATGCCTTCAAGGTTGGACTTGGGCTACTGAGAGAAGCAAGAATGGCTTGGAGCCCTTTAGATCAGAGAAAATGTGAAAGGCAAGAGAATCAGCACTTTATGTTGAGTATATCATTGAATCCTCCCAATAAATGTGAAGTGTAGTTTATCACCCTGCTTTTGAAAATAGTAGAGCCAGAACTTAAAACCAGGCCCCAGAATCTCTCCCTCACCTCTGCCTTCTGCTTTTAGGTGTGATTTCCAGGGCGATTCACCCTCCAATCAGGGTTCTTCCTGGAAGGGCTATTCACAGTATGCACCCTCACTCACTGTGACTTCTTAGACCATTCATGTGTCCTGAGATGCCCAATAAATACCCGATGAGTGAACTCTCCCTCCTGTGGAGTGGGAATGGCCTGGGGGTTTCTACACTCACTCCCGAAGGCCAGGTAAGACATTGAACCCACCTGGCCAGGGAGCCTGACTCCGGGTGCGGAGGAGTGAGTGAGGCAGGGAGATGCTCGCTTGGGTGACATGTAGCATAGAAATCTGTCAACAGTTCTGACACCACAGTAGAAGGTCACTTGAAATATATGTGTATGTAAATGTATGACTTCGCTAAACAGATCTGTTTGCCCTTTTCTGAGGGGACCCACAGTGGCCTCAGATCCCTGAGTGAGATTCTTGTATGGTGGGGGGGGGGAGGGGTAAGAGGGGGGGGGGTGGCTCTTATTGCAGGGGACACTGAACAGATCCAGAAAGGTATATGGAGAGAGTTAGCATAGCAGCCCTAAGATACTATCTTTTGTTTTTGTTTTTTGAATCCTCAACTGAGGATATATTTTTTATATTTTATTGTTGAGAGAGAGAGAGAGAGAGAGAGAGAGATTAAGATTGGTTGCCTCCTGAACACACCCCAATTGGGGATCAAACCTACAACCCAGGTATGTGCCCTGACCAGGAATCGAACCCACAACCTTTTGGTATATGGGATGATGCTCCAACCAACTGAGCCACCTTATCAGGGCAAGACTGCTGTCATTTGAAAGCCCTGCTTACAAGGTTGGCCTCTGAGAACTTGGCTTTCAGAAGGTTTCCCACCATCTGAGGACTCCCTATGTGTGCATAAGAGGGTGCTGTGTGGCCAACACCCAGTAAAACTCCGGGGCACCGAGTCTCTGTCAGCTTCCCTGGAGGACTGCATCTCCCACGCTATCACTAGTTGCTGCTGGAGGAATTGTGTCCTGTATGACTAGACAGGGATAGTGCTCTTGAAAGCTTGTGCCCAGCTTCCCTTTGCTTACTTGGCTTTGTATCCTTTTGCTGTAATAAATCTTAGCCATGAGTGTGACTAGATAATGAATTGTCCTCCTGGAAAAAAAAAAAAAAAAAGAAATTTGGGGTGGGCTTGGAGATCTCTGATGCAGTAGGAAAGAGAAGTGGAGGGGAGGGCAGGGCACATGAGCTTTCTCTGCCTAGATGTCTGCAAACCCTCTTTACTTCACAGCTACACAAACTTCTCCCTCCTGAATTTCCCCTTTCCCTCTCATGGTCTCTAGTTTTCTCCTTTCCATCCTTAAGTACTCTCATTATTCAAAATAAATGCTTGAGGGTATTCCCTATGATTCAGCCTTAATCTGAGCTCTGATACCCAGAGAATGAGACCAGGGCTTAGTAATATGAAAAAGTCTTGACTCCATTAAAAGATAATAAAATACCTGTTGGTGCTCCATTTAAAATTCTTCTCTTCTTTAAAGTATCTGAAGTGGTGCCCTTCTCCTTTGAAAATGTAGATGGGTGTCACTGAATGGTATCACTGAACAGAAAGTGTCATTTGGCATAGACATAGAAGCCAGCATCACTGATGGGACTGTTACAGAAGACCAAAGAAATACCAAGCAAGCTTCCTAGAGAAAGGGAGGAATCCCATTTGTTAACACTAGTGGACTCCGGGGAATAATTTCCAAATCTGAGTGAAGAAACACGCAGAGAGCCTATCTATATATAACCCGCTGGGGTCTTTGTCTTGCAGATATGCCCCCTGCTCCCTTCTTACCCTGCAGGAAGGCCCCCAGATGTCAGGCGTCATCTGATGGTTCCTCCTGGCACCAGCATAACAACCCTCCCCTCCCCAATCACCCCACCAGTGCAGTGCATAGTTCACAGGTCCATGGCCTCTGCATTTAGATAACAAGTTCTGCAAGACAAGTTTCCTCCTCAGGACCAGTCAAATGTCCCCAAGCCTTAGACTCCACATCTCACTCCTCTCATCCCTGTCCCCCAGGCAGAACCTCTTGAGGTGGTTGGGATTCAAATTAACTACCTGAAGGTGGGTGGGAACAAAAATGAGAGCATGGCCAGATCCGGTGGCGGATGATGGAAGCTTTTCTCACAACTTTGAATTTCAATTAAGGTGCAGGGGCCAGGGAGTCATGGATGGGTTTTCACAGAGGATGGAGACCTCCAATACCATTTCTAT
This sequence comes from Pipistrellus kuhlii, assembly GCF_014108245.1. Taxonomy (NCBI): domain Eukaryota; kingdom Metazoa; phylum Chordata; class Mammalia; order Chiroptera; family Vespertilionidae; genus Pipistrellus; species Pipistrellus kuhlii. The sequence goes on along the minus strand of NW_023425404.1, from coordinate 18,493,356 downwards.
ATAGTTCAGAGACCATCTATAGGAATACTCAGGTATCTCAGACCATTCCCGAAGAGGTACAGGGCCATTTCATAGAACACGATGCTGTAATTTTATGTCCTCTTATTGTAATTTCTGGGAGATGAGAGCCATTGAATCACCACTGAATCATCATTAGGGACCCTGCCTCGCTCAGCACTCTTCTCCCGTCTCCTGCCATCCTTGCCTTTTTCTTTAAGAATAGAGGCCTCGTCTGGGATGTAAAAACTGGAGTCTTCATTTTCTTTTCCACAACATTGTCATTCAAATTAAGTCATTTAGTGAAAGGACCTATGATTTGCATTTAGAAGAAAAATCCTCATTTAACTAGGATAGCAGGGCAGTCAATCAACAGGAGCTCACCTTAATGGTTTCCCTCTCTCAGTAGAAGCACCCCATGGACTAACTTTCCTCCTCTGACACTGACCTTCTCCTGTGAGGAGGGCACATTTGCCCTCTGAGGAGAGGTCTCGCGTGGGCTGATTAATTGTACTATTGTGAAATAATAATGCCATTAGAGCAATTTGAAAATGGTGAGATAAAAATCTTTCAAGAGGTTAAAGCTTAACTCAACATTGATAATAGGATCTTCCTCTTCTGATACAAAACAACTTTCACAGATGAATTTCAATACTTTATTGTGTGCTTAACATGTGCCAGACACCATGCTAAGGTGACACTGGTTGGTAGTCCCAACATTGCACAGGCTGAGCCACTTATTCATCTCTCACCAATACAGTTGTGATATTTTACTGTCTTTCATATTTGCTAATTTCAGAGGCAAAAGAACCAAATCTTCATTGCTATTTGCATTTCTTTAATGTTTGGTGAGCTAAGCCACACATGGTGAACTCTGAAATCAGACAGTTTGGGTCCTCTTACCAAAGCCACTAATCTCAGTTCTGTGCTCAGATTCCACTTCTGTGAAATGGGGTGTGTTAGCCTGAGTTCTCCAGAGAAACAGACCAATAAGACTTTTTTTTTTTTTTTCCCATAAAGAGAGATATATTTTTCAAAAGGAGATATTAATTGATTAGTTGATTATTTGCTGTAAGGAACTGGCTCCCGTGATTATGGAGGCTGAGAAGTCCCAAGGACTTGTCAGTTGACAAGCTGGAGACCCAGGAGAGCGGGCCATGTATGTTCCACTCTGAGTCCAAGTCTGAAAGCAAGAGCAGACTGGTGGCCCATTTCCAAGGCAGGCAGGCAGAGAGAATACTTACTCTCAGCCTTTACTCTATTTAGGCCTTTAATGGGTCCACACAGCCTGGGGAGGGCAATCGGTTTTACTCAGCCCACCACGTCAAACGTTATCCTCACTCAGAAACACCCTTAAAGATAAACCAGAAATGATGTTTCACCAACTATCTGGGCACCCCATGACCCAGTCACATTAACACATGCAATTCACCATCACATGGAAGCAATAAATTGGTCCTACAAAAGAATGGTTGTTGTGAGAATTAAATAATACAGATAAAGTACTTAGCATTATAATTTATACCAAAACTATCAACAAACACCATCTCTGCCCTGTTGATTAGAGGCCTGATGTTGTTTCACTGTCTTGCATAAGCAAATGGTTTGATTGTTCATTACAGAAACTTCTCAAAAAAACCCATCAGCTCCTCAGTGAAAACATCAATAGAATGTGCCCTAAAGTTCTCTGAATCCCTCCCCTCAAAATCCTCACTTGCTGTTTCCACCAACCCTGGATATCAGGCACAAAATGTGTAGGGCCTGTCAAAGCTGGCTCCCTAGGTCTCCCCAATGCACCCTGTTGGCTAAGACAAAGCGGAGTTTATTGCTTACCTCCATGAAGGAGACCACTGCCTCCAAAATCTTTGGCATTGTCTCCAAAAGAGGGATGGGAGGTCAGAATTTGCTGAAATGGAAGTTTGGTTTAAGGTGAGTCTTTCAATGGAGGTGAGGAGAGGCATAATCCTCTTTGAGGATTGGCTAAGAACCACTCTACACTAATCCAGGGTTGGTGGAAACAGCAAGTGAGGATTTTGAGGGGAGGGATTCAGAGAACTTAAGGGCACATTCTATTGATGTTTTCACTGAGGAGCTGATGGGTTTTTTTGAGAAGTTCCTGTAATGAACAATCAAACCATTTGCTTATGCAAGACAGTGAAACAACATCAGGCCTCTAATCAACAGGGCAGAGATGGTGTTTGTTGATAGTTTTGGTATAAATTATAATGAAGTTAAAGTAGATTTTAAAGGTTAATGAAAAATAAGGATCCTTCAGGTGGTTAATTTGAATACATTATATAAACTACTGCTTGAAACTTCTTTAATGGATATTCATCACAACACCATTAATAATAAACAACCCAGCCCTGGCTGGCTTGGCTCGGATAGCAGACTGCAGGGTCCTGGGTTTGATTCCCATCAAGGGCACAGACCTTGGTTGCAGGCTCCGTCCTCGGTCCTGGTCGGAGCATGTGTAGGAAGCAACCAACTGACGTGTCCCTCTCACGTTTCTCTCTCTCATCCTCCTTCTTCTACTTTTCTAAAAAAGTCAATGGAAAAATATTCTCCCATAAGGATTAAAAAATATTAATAAGCAACCCAAAGGTCCAACAGTAGGAGAACTTGTTCAATAATGCATGACAGTCGAAACCAGTTTGGCTCAGTGGATAGAGCATCGGCCTGCAGATTGAAAGGTCCCAGGTTCTATTTAGGTCAAGGGCATGTAGATGGGTTGTGGACACATCCCCAGTAGGGGGTATGCAGGAGGCAGCTGATTGATGATTCTCTCTCATCGATGTTTCTAACTCTCTATCCCTTTCTCTTCCTCTCTGTAAAAAATCAATAAAATATATTTAAAAGAAATAATGCATGACACATCAATACAGTGGTGTTTGGCCATTTAATCTTTACAGAAATGACTGTATGAAAACATGACTCTACTTGTATGATGCACCACCCTGCCTAGGTGTCTCTTTTCTTAACCTTATGGTTTCCCAGGCTGGCAATGCAGAGAGGCATTCTCGAGGATGGCTAGAAATGGCTGAGTGAAGGCACATGTGGAGCTGGCGTGAATGGGCTGTGCTCCTCCTATAGGCAGCTTGGTCTAAATGAGAGGAAATTACAATTTTCTGGGGTGCCGGTAGTATAAAGCCCCAGTGTTGTCAGATGTGGATTCTGACCACATGCAACTCTTGGGCAATGAAAGTGTTCCCGGCCCTTCATCCAGCACCTCCCAAGCTGCCTTTCCCACACTCCTAGCTCATTCCCCTTGCATCAGGACTGTGTACCTCTCTTCCCTCTCCTCTGTACTTCCTATTTTGGTTAGTTAACTTCTACTCAGCATTCTAGAAGCTTTGCATGCTCTTGCTACATATTTATATCTATCATAGTACTTATCATATTATGATGTGTCTCTTCCTCCATCTCCTATCCTATTGTGAGCTACTTGAGAACAGGATCCATGCTTAATGTTTGTTATTTCTGGTACCGGCCACATAATAGTCATTCAATATATTTATTAAATAAAGGAATACATTAGGTCACTTGAATTGTTATCCTTTCCTTTTATAAGCAGGTCATAAGAATATTTCTCAAGTGTATTTTGTATTAAATTTTTTCTTTATCCGGATTCAGTAAGAAAGGGGAACCCTTTTGATAGCAGACCCCAGCTAGTCCCCTATAGAAGAATTCAAATGGCCCGGCTCTCAGGCTTCCTGGCTTGTAGGTCCCAAGGTAGCAAGTCTTCCTTGTCTAAAGCACTTGATGGTATCTAATGTATGAGAGGATTTTCCTGTAGGTCTGAAATAGGGGCAAAGAAGAAGAGTCAGGCAGGAGTTATGGTATTCTGGTTTCTCTCAGAACCTTGGGTCAGACACAGCAACAAATAAGAAACTGAAAAAAAAAAAATAGTTTCTCAGGAACCTACACAACTTTAGAGAGAGAAAGACCCTTGAAGAAGAGCTTTGGAAAAACAGGAAGTGAGAAGAAAGCTGGGCATGGGAGATGATTCACTTTATTCTTCTATTGTTGGGGGCAGGATAGGGACATGGTGTTAGGGGACAGTAGGCACTGGGATCTCTGTTTTCTTTGCCACTTTGGGGACATGAACTAGATCTTTGAGTGAACTATGGCCTAGGGTCCAGGAGGTGGAACAGAGAGATCAGAATATTTGCCAGCATCACTGGTAGTGAACACAATGCAATGAAAGTGGTTTGGAAAAAGGTCTTGTCAGGTTTGGAGGTCAGGCTATCCTTGTCCCTCTTCAATGTCCTTATTTGTGGAATATTTTCCAATGGGACAGCAGGTAGAGTTGGGATTGAGGTTTGTCAGATAAAAAAGGAAATTAGGGTCCCACTTCTCTCTTCATTCTCTTTCCTTTTAGGAATTTGCATATTGGAGAGGCATTTCATCTATCCTACAGGAAATTATAGGGCTAGTTACTTTATCATTCTACTTGTTACCATCTATCTCTCTTCCCCTCCTCCCTTCCAAAATCGTTTGGTCAGAAGAAATAGGAATACTGCTCTATTCCCCAGGGCATGGAGGCTCCAGGAAAACCCTAACCTAGCCAACATTTAAAAACAACAGAAACGATGGACAGAACACCTCCAGATGCTGCCAAATGATAATAACTTAGAGTTTAAATTTCCAAGAAATAACCCTCCATTGGCTTTGGTGTCTGCTTCTCCTTATATGTTTGCGTTTTTTGAGAAAGAGCCAGAATATGGAAATGATATATTCCTAGAAGTGGGATTACTGGGTCAAATGGGAGTTCCATTTTTAGTTTCTTGAGGAAACTCCATACTGTTCTCCACAGTGGCTGCACCAGTCTGCATTCCCACAAGCAGTGCATGAGGGTTCCTTTTTCTCCGCATCCTCACCAGCACTTGTCATTTGTTGATGACAGCCATTCTGACAGGTGTGAGATGATATTTCATTGTCGTTTTGATTTGCATTCTCAGATGATTAGTAACTTTGAACATGTTTTCATATATCTCTTGGCCTTCTGTATGTCCATTTTTGAAAGGTGTCTATTTAAGTCCTTTGCCCAATTTTTATTGGATTGTTTATACTCCTTTTGTTAACATGTATGAGTTCCATTTAAATTTTGGAGATTAGGCCCTTATGGGATATAACACTCTCAAATATGTTCTCCCATGCAGTGGGTTTTCTTATTGTTTTGTTGATGGTTTCTTTTGCTGTGCAGAAGCTTTTTATTTTGATGTAGTTCCATTGGTTTATTTTCTCCTTAGTTTCCATTGCCCTAGGAGCTGTATTGATAAAGATAAATATCACATTATCTCATTCATTTGTAGAACATAGTGAAGAACATAAACTGATGAACAAAAATAGATCTAGAGACAGAGAAGAATCAAATAGACTGTCAAACTTCAAAGGGAAGGTGGGGATGGGGTGTGGGTAGAGATCAACCAAAGGATTTGTATGCATGCATATAAGCATAACCAATGGACACAGACACCAGGGGTGTGAGGGCATGAGGGGGAGTTAGGGGTGGCTGGGGAGAGGTCAATGGGGGAAAAGGAGACATATTTAATACTATATGTAATACTTTAAACAATAAAAAGTTAAAGAAAACAAACACACCAAAAAAAACAAAACCCTCATAGACAATAGTATGGTGAGTACCAGAGGGAAAGGGGGTTGGGGAAGGTAGAAAAGGGTAAAGGGGGATAAATGGTGACAGAAGGAGACCTGACCTGAGGTGGTGAACACCCAACACAATATACACATGATGTATCATAAAATCGTACACCTGAAACCGACATCATTTTATTAACCAATATCATCCCAGTAAATTCAATAAAAAAAATTGTTTTAAGTGGGGAGAAAAAAGAATGTGGAAATGAGAGAGCCTAAATCAATGAGGAAGGCATTCAGCTGCCAGCGAAAGAACGGTCTAAGTACAATGGTTTACATAAACAGGGATTATTTTCTTCATACAAGAAGCATGGCCATCGCTGACGTTGGCTCACAGATCACATCTACCTCTCATGGTGGTCACGTCACTGCTCAAGTCATCACTTCTCCGTTCGAGAGAGAGAGAGAGAGAGAGAGAGAGAGAGAGAGAGAGAGAGAGAGAAGGCAGAAGGAAGAAAGAGGTGGGAAAAATAGTAACCTTCCAGGAGGCCCTAGCAGACATCATTGGCTGGAATGATGTCACATGGCCATTCCCGCATTCAAGGGAGGCTGGGAAAAGAGAGACTTGAGCCTTGTAGGAGAGCCAGTCGGAGGAATGGGGCAGGAATGTGTGTGGATGCCAACCTTCCATTTTCCTCAGGGGCCCACAACCTTGGGATGGAGGCATTGTCTATCTTCCTCCTATTTATGGTTCATTGTTCTCTCTGCCAGTTCGCTTTAGCCAGCACACACAAATAGGCTCAGTTAGACCCTGTGAATTTTCCCTAATGGACTGAACAAGTCTTTTTCAAAATGGAAAAGCACACAGTTGTCTAAGCGACAGAGGGTCAGAGTTGTGCAAAGAAGGCTGGATAAGCACATGGCGACAAGGCTTTGCAGGAAGATGGCCTCAGGTTGGTTAGACGTCGGACTGCATCTGCCTACCATTCCCATTGTCACTCCACAGGCAAGCAGAAGCCAGTCCTGGTGTGGACCAGGCCCAAAGTTTATAGCTTTGGGGCTGTGGTGGGAAAGGCAGCGCCCTGGGAGTCCATTAGAGGAGAAACTGGGCTCCTCTTCAAATCAACCGACCTCAGAACCCTCCGAGGCAAATTGCTCCCTCCTTCAGGACATCCTTGTAGGGCCCATTAGAGGTAATGGAAAAAGGCCTCCTCCAGAGCATGCAGAGAAGGGCCAGGTAATGTTCAAGCTGAGCGTGGAGAGGCCGGCTTCCCGTCCGGCAGGCTTTGCGGGAATGCGGAGAGTGGGCTGAAGAAGCCAGTCATTTTCTCAAGTGGGAAGCCACTCTGGCACTCTCGCCACCCATCTGGCCACAACTCTTCAACTCAGCGCTTTCCTCACCCCAGCGGCCCCTGCACCCCGGGATCAGAATTGCCCATCACCATAGCAACCTCAAGAATGGCTTTAGATGAGATCTCTTTGATCCTTGAGAATGCAGGTGGGTTTTCCTGCTATTTTTCTTCTCTTTTTTTCCCCTCCAGGAGGCGAGGCAGAGCAGGGCAGTGGGGGAAGGATGGTGAGGATAGAACTGAGCTGTTGGAGGTGCTCACTCCAGCGAGCGAGCGACGGCCTGTGCCTCCAGGCAGAGGACGAACAGATGGTGAGCAGCTCTTGCCGCCAGCCTTCAAAGCATCTGCACCCACAGGTTCTCAGATCCTCTCGCAGGGAAGAGGGGGTTTGTGTTATGGCTGCAGGAAACGGGGGAACGGGATTGCTCTCTTAGGCGGGATTCCGATACATAAACAAGAAAATAAGAAGAACGCTTTTTGGTTATTGCTCTCTCCGGTGGTTACTTGCTTTTCAGAAGCAGTCCGCTTTAATGTGGAAACATTAGACACTTCAATAACCTCAGCAAACTTTTATGGAGTGTCTTCTCTTTATTTTTATTTTATGGTTTAGATCTCACCTCTTTCAACAGGAATTCCAGGCAGCTTACAATCCAGGGCATAAAAGATAGGACCAATAAAATGGGAAATCAGGACCAAGGAAAGAAAAAAAGCAAATATTCTAACCACGAGGGTTAACATAGTAGTAACAGAAGATTAAAATTTAACTTTTGGAATCTTAAACACAAGGTCAAAGGAAAATTTATATTCTTAGCAGTTTCTCTTAAAGAAAACAATTATTCCATGACCTGTTTAAACCAGTGAGCTGTGAACCTTTTTTTAAACCCTCACTTGAGGCCCGGCTGGTGTAGCTCAGTGGTTGAGCATTTACCTATGAATCAGGAGGTCATGGTTTGATTCCCAATCAGGGCATGTGCCCAGGTTACGGGCTCAATCCCCAGAGTGGGGTGTGCAGGAGGCAGCCGATCAATGATTCTCTCTCATCATTGATGTTTCTATCCCTCCCTTTCACTTCCTCTCTAAAATCAATAAGCATATGTTTTTTAAAATCCTCACTTGAGGATATGTTTTTATTGATTTGTAGAGAGAGAAATAGCCATGTGAGAGAGAAACATCCACCAGTTGCCTCCTGTACACACCCCGCCTGGGGATTGAACTGCAACCCAAGACACCTGGCGAGGGCAGCTCTGAACCTTCTTCAAGCACCTCAGTTTGTCCACAGTGCATGGCCGGCCTCCCTTACAGACCAGGGGCCAGTAGATGCTGTCCCACCCCAGAAACTCCTCTGACACGAGGCCTTGCAGACAGGGCGATCTGGTGCAGGTAGAAGGCACCAGGCTGAGCTCCAGAGGACAGAGGGGCCTTAGCCCTAAACAAATCAGTCCCCACTAAGTTTTGCTTTAGCCACGATGCCCTACAAATACGCGACACCAGTGAAGGGCTGGCGTGGTCTGGGCCGCTACTCACATTTTCTTTCTCCCTCTCACCTTCACACAGGCCTCTCAGACGTCTTATAGTTATGGCCTTCAAAGAATTTGGCAGCCTGTCTCTTGAACTCTACTGAATGGCACCTTCTTCTTAGTCAACACCCATCTGTCTCTTGCACCGCCCACATTTCATAGATAAAATATTCTCGCCTCTAACTGCCGTGGCCCCGTATGGCTCTGCCTGCAGGTCCTCCCTCTTCCACGGCACCCCTGTCCTGGTTTGCATGGGCATACTTGAAATTTGCCACATTCCTCTTCGTAATAATCATCACTGTTTCTCTAGCACTTATGTGGCCGGCATGGAGCTAAGTGAATTCTCATAGGCCTCTATGCTACAGGGCAGAAGATGGTGATTGTTATTTTATTGAGATAAAACTGAGGCTCAGGGAAGCCCATTACTGCCAGGGCCTAAGGGGCAGAATTGGAATTTGACCCCAGGAGACTGACTTCTAAGTCTGGCTGGGCACCTCTGCCCTGCCTGCCTTTGGTCTCCCCGCCCCATTCATTCTCCTATGGGATGAAAGTGTCAACGGGACGAGCACAGGAGCTGCTTTGCACACACCAGGACACGTGACTTGCCCACGCCAAAAAGGCAGTTTTTAAAACCAGCCTTTTCCTCAGCTTTCGTTATGAACATTGGGTTATATTTCCATACATTGTCTTTTAACTGTTTGCGAATAGATACATACTCCAGGGGGGGAAAAAAATCTCAAAGGATGCAACGTGATAAACAAATCCTTGAATATTTCGTTAAAAGTCATTGTCTGTTGCTGCCAAAGCAATAGAACAATAATTAAATTCCTTTGCATCTTGTGATATAATTTACATACACAGTCACGCTATTCCTCTCCATAAATGTCACACGCCTTAGTTGGGTCCCCTTTGGAACCTGTGCCGGTGTAATTATGATTTCAGCGTTTGGGAGGCAAGCTTGGGTGGTGCCTTGGCAGCTTATTTGACACATGGGAGTCTCTGACGAAGGCGTGGACTCTGACAGGGTAGCCCGGGACTGGGAAAGGTGCTTTGTATTTGTCCGGCCCCGAAGCCCTGAGAAGGTATAAGGCAGAGAAGGGTCCCAGGCTAGCCCGCTCAGAGGGCTCCCGGCCGCAGCCTGCCCAGAGCCCGTGCTCAGCACCGCCAGGGAAGCTGGGCCACACAGCACCTTCTGGAAAAGTCCAGCGACCACTTCTGTCTCTGACTCCCAAATAGGCCCTTCGGCCAATTTATCTTCTATCTGTGTCTAGCTTCCCCCACCTTCCCCCTATTTAATAAACCAGTCTCCTCTGCTATGTGAGGAAATGACAGTTTTTAAAATATATATATTTTTTATTGATTTTTTTTTTTTATAGAAAAGAAGAGAGAGGGATAGAGAGTTAGAAACATTGATGAGAGAGAATCATCGATCAGCTGCCTCTTGCACATCCCCTACTGGGTATGTGCCCGCAACCAAGGTACATGCCTCAGACCGGAATTGAACCGGGACCTTTCAGTCTGCAGGCCTATGCTCTATCCACTGAGCCAAACTGGTTTCAGCAGGAAATGGCAGTTTTGTAAAAGGCTTTGCATTCCAGGAGGAAGGACACACTTCAAGCAGAAAACACACTGCTTCCATAGCTAGGTGTTTTCTTTAGTGTCCGACTCAAAGGAAGGTTATGCTTTCCATTCTCTGTATTCTGGGGGCCTGGGGGTGGATAGGGGGGCGGAGGGACTGGAGCAAGGAAAGCAAAAATAGAGAGTGGCTCCAGGATGGAGAGAGCAAACTTTGCCGTTTCCTGTGACAGAGCTTGCAGTCCAGCAAAGGGACTGCCCGACTGCTCTACAGAGGGGCCCTGGGTCAGCCACATGAACCTCCGTGGCTTTGGTGGCCTTTATCAACTGCAGTAACAGGAGTCATGTTAATCCACAGCTCATTGGTGTGCAGCGAGAGCTGGATGTTGTAAGTGTTCTGGAAAATTCCACGGAGCCAACCGGTGATGGCCTGGCCGCCGGGCCACAGGTCACCGTAAGCACAGAGTCCGCCAGCAGGACGCGTGCGGGGTTTAACTGCAGCTATCCACGGGAAGACCCAGGCAGCATCCCCGAGGAAGGAAGAGAATTTTATGACTTGGAAATAAGACAATGCAATCCCTCTGAGCCTGCTGCTTCCTATTAGGAAGGAAATGATTGGGAAGCTCAGGAGCCACAGGGAAGCGTCTGTACCCGCGACCATAAACCCGGAGGTTCAGCAGGGGAAGAAGTGATTTCTCCAGCTCTAGACGGGGGGAGGTGGGGGGAGAACAACGCAGGGAACGGAATCTGAAGAAAACCATAAGCCAGAAGGAAAGCTGGGAAAGTCCCCTGAGCAATTCACTCAAGAAGGGACTTCATTGCAGGTCACACTAAGCTGCCTTGGGTCTTTTCCACTGGAAAGGGTGGCTGCTCCAGCATCCGCTTCTGGAAGTGACTCCATCCTGACGGGCCTCAGCCATCGGGGGCTCCAGACTAAGACCCTGTTAGCCTTTGCCCACAGCCCCCTGAGGTGCAGGGCTAAGGAGGAGGTCACAGGGGCAGACAGCTCCTCCTGAGGGAGGTACCGAGACCTCCACCACCCTAGGGGGAGGCGGTTCCTTTCTAACAGAAACCCAGCCCCAGCTCAGTGCTCTGAGCTTGTGGGTGGATTGCTCAGTGACTCATGGGACACAGAGAGGAAACGTTCAACAACCAAACCCACAAGAATCAAACTCCAAGAAGCAGCTGAGGAAAGAGGGCCGGAGTGAGACCAGGGCTGTGTGATTCCTTAGGCCGCAATATATTTTATTGATTTTTTTACAGAGAAGAAGGGAGAGGGATAGAGTCAGAAACATCAATGAGAGAGAAACACCAACCAGCTGCCTCCTGCACACCTCCTACTGGGGATGTGCCCGCAACCAAGGTACATGCCCTTAACCGGAATCGAACCTGGGACCCTTGAGTCCATAGGTCAACACTCTATCCAATGAGCCAAAGCAGTTAGGGCTCTTCTCTTACTCTTGAAAGGAGCTAGGATGGGCAGAGCATGGGAGGGAGATGTAAACACCCTTCCCAGAGCTTGGCTGTTTGCCTGTCAGGATGCAGGAGAACGGCCCTTGGCTTAGTGTTTCTTTGTAAGAGAGGGATCCACGATGGTTTCTTAGCTCCCAGACAAGTTACAATGAGTCTAAATAAATGACTTGCAATATATCCAAGTGTGTGTGAGGATGTTTACACACATCAGTATATCCCGAGGCCACACAACATAAAACAAAGCCAAGACATCTAATAAGATACAATTAAGGCAATAGAAGAAGAATGGCTACTCCAGAGCAGATAAAGGCATATTTGAACAATCTGAACCCATGTAAACAAATAAATCATCTTGCATCCTTGGGTGCTGATAAAATTACATAATAAACTGGAGGATTGGAAAAGTTCTCCGGTTGCCCAGGACTAAAAGGGGGGAAGAGCCTTGCTTGATTTTGATAAATGCTACTAGTGATATTTAAGATAGTAACTGAAGAACTATACTATGGGCAAGTGAGTAAGAAAAAAGTAAAACTAGGGCAATGGGAAAATAAAAAAAGCTGGTACAAAATTTCCAAAATATGCAAGTCTTGCTCAATATGGGGGTCAGAGAAGCTAATGGTGCAGCAGGGCCTGATCACGTGTTGTTGGCACCCTGGAGCGGGAGGTGCAAGGTTAGGAAGGATCACGAAGGGCACAATTCAAAGCAAAGAGAAAATTCTGATCACCACTCACGTGATGCCAGGTTCAGAGTTCCCTCATTCATCGATCTGTCCATTCCCCCAATCGTTGTGAATATATAGGACATATAAACTCTGCTGTGGGCTTGGGGGACATCAGAGAGAATAAGACAAAAATAATGTCTTTACTCCCATGAGGCTTATGTCCTGTGGAGAGCAGACTGAAAACACGTAAGCTAGCTCCTGTGCAGACAAGATAGAACCAGACAGCGACCACTGCTATGAGGAAATGACAACCAGGTGATGAAGAGAGGGTGACTGGGGCGGTGACAGGAGCTGCTGTTAAGTAAAGAGGTCAGGGCAGGTCTCTTGGGGAAGCTGAGTGGCATTTGAGCCGAGATCTGAAGAGTGAGAAAAGACAGGCCTGTGGAAATCTTGGGGAAAGATATTCTAGGCAGCAGGACTGGCACACGCAAAGGTCCTGGGGAGGCCACAGCCTGCTGCGCTTAAGGAACATAAAGAAGGCCAGCATGCCTGGCAAGGCCAGCAGAGCCCGGGAAAGGTCTGAGAGGCAGACAGGGGCTAGACCTGGGAGGGCCTTCTAAACCAGAGTGACAACGCGGGTCTTCATCACGCTGTTGTGCGAAACTAGAGGAGGTGGTGCGGAGGGGATCTGACCCTGAAAGTCTGGGCAGCAAACTTACAATTGGCCCGTGTGGGGCCTCTCCCTTGGGAGGCGTTTGGAAAATGGAGGGGAGGACCTTGGACACGGATCAGGCTGCCACACACCACAAGGGCAGGCCCCCACCCAGGCTGGCCAGACGCTCTTCAGCAACTAGCTGTTGCCAAGAGGACCTTTGGTCCCATTCTGGACTGCTCTCGTGAGTGGAGGACTGGGAAAACCTCCGGGTGGTCCGCAGCTGTGTTCCTCCTTGTAGACAGAACAGCAGGAAAAGCTGAGCAGAGAGAACAATAACAGCTGACACATGCTAAGTGCTCTTCTGTGCCATGCTACACGTGTTACATGTTATTAACTCATTTTGCCTTAGTCTCATCTGTTTCAGATGAGGAAACTGAGGCATGGAGAGGTTCAGTAAGTCACCCCAAATCACGCAGGGAATAAGGGTCTGTGATCAGGTAGGTGAAGGAACAGAGAAAGTATGCAGAGAGAAACATCAGAAAGCTGGGCTTCCGAATTCCCTACAGCCCCCAGACCTCGATTTCCCAGCCCTCCTGGAATTCTTGCTTTTGTTTGGGGAATTCTTGCTCCCTCCTGTCCTGGCCTCTCCCGTCTCTGCTAATGCTGGCCCGAAGAGATTTCCTTCATACGCCACTAAGGACCCGAGCTAATGAATATTTAAACTTCCAGTTGTGGGAATAGAGCTAGTTTCTATATGAAAACTAGAGACCTAGTGCACTAATTCATGCATGGGTGGGGTCTGGCCATCCTGTCCTGATGGGCCGATAGGGCCGGGTTGGCCAGGGGGAGGGGCCCCGGGCAGTTGGCAGGCCACCCCGTCTCCTGGTCAAACTCCCATAGAGCTCTAGGTCGAGGGGAAAATTTATATATTACCCTTTTATTATATAGGATACAGTCTATTGAGCTGGTGTCTCAGAGAAAAAAGGATACTTCCATCCCCCCACAGTGACACTGACAACATCATTAATCACAAGTAACACGTGTGGCACTCTTACCGCCTACGAGGCTCTCCTCTGAGTCCCCGCCAGGTGCTAACTCAGCCACCCTCACAAACACCCTGCGAAGTATGTGCTGGTCTCTTCTTCCTTTAGGAGGAACAGAGGCAGAGGATTGAATTCTGTCTTCCCAGAAGGTGTGTTGAGATCCTAACCCCAGCACCTCAGAACGACCTCATGTGGAAACAGGGCGGTTCCAGCCAGTTGGTGTGCTGGGTGGTTGAGCATCCACCTATGAATCAGGAGACCAGGGCACATGCCCAGGTTGGGGCTATCCCCAGTAGGGGACGTGCAAGAGGCAGCCGATCAATGGTTTTCTGTCATCATTGATCTTTCTATCCCTCTCTCACACACATCCTCTTTGAAATAAATACACATTATAAAAATACTTAAAAAAAAAATAGAGTGGTTGCATTCGTTAGTCACACTAGATTAGGCAGCCCCCAATCCAGTAGGACTGCTGTCCTTGTAGGAAGAGAAGGACAGGCAGGGAGGATGCCATGTGGAGAGGCAGCAGAGAGTGGAGTGATGCCTCCTCAGGTGGCACAGCCCCGAGGAAGGCCAGCGGCCACCAGAAGCTTGCAGAGCGGCCGGGACCCCATTCTCCCTCAGAGCCCTCAGGAGGAGCCAATCCTTGGTGACACCCTGATGTCGGACTTCCACTCTCCAGAAGGATAAGAGGATTCATTGCTGTTGTGTTAAGACGCCCAGTTTGCAGTACTTCCTCCCAGCAGCCTAAATACAGAGAAGTCAAGCCATTTGCCCGGGTCACACAGCCAGTGAGGTGGTGGCAGAGGAAATGGAAGGCGGGGTGGGTGTCTCCGGGCTGATGATTTTACCCTCTTCTCTGTGGAAACAGGCTCCCCAGAAGCACTGGGTGTCATGTCGGAGGGACCCCTACTCGGAGGGCCGGGCAGAGAGTCAGCCGCCTTCCCCGGGCTCCTGCCAGCTCTTCCCTTGGGGGCTAAGGCAGAGAGTGTAAACCGTTATCATGTGCAGAGAAACCTGAATGAGCAACTCACTGGCGTGAAGGCCAGCCTGCCATACTGTCTAGACCAGAGGTCTGCAACCTTTAAGACATAAAGAGCCACTTGGACCCATTTCCGAAAGAAAAAAAAAACCTGGGAGCCGCAAAACCATTGCTACATTTAAAACAAATATAACACTGCATATATTGTTTCTTACCTTAATGCTATATACCAGATCGTGCAGTTAGCTGTCAATCTGAAGAAAAAAAGGACTTTTTCACTTAACAATGTAAAATATATTTTTGCAAATTAATAGCTAATTAAAATATTTAATTTACCTGGTTAATGGGATTTTTGCTCCTGAACCTCAGTGCACAGTGTCAGCACATCAGGGCTGTAAGACGTTACCTTCATTTTCACACAGGCTTGCAAGTTGTCGGGGCCACGGTAAAGCTTCAAAAGAGCCTCGTGCGGCTCTGGAGCCATAGGTTGCCGCCACCTGGACTAGACAGATGGTCACCCAGCTCCTCCCCAATGTTTGGGCAGGCCTGCGCGTGGTGCCCTGCTGGCCTTGGAGTCCTGCGCGGCCTCCCACTGGCTGGGTGAACTTGGCCGAGGCCCCCGGCTCCCCTGAGCCTCAGTTTCCTCCTGTAGAGGAGAAGTCGGCCCCCCAGGGTTGTTGTGGCACATATGGCAGTAGAAGCGACACGCCAGAGCCCAGAGCAGGACGCGGAGATAAGAGAGCACACAGGCAGCCTCCGTCCTGCCGCCCCAGGCCCACAAGAGCCACGGAAACGCCACCAGTTTCCTGCTTTGCTTCCCTCTTGGCGTCTTTGTCTAAGCCTCGACCCCGTGGCCTCCCAAGCCAGGCTCTTAGTATGTGCAGCCCTTCCCTACGCTTCTAAGTGGGATGATCTCCATGAAAAATTAATTGTGCATTTCTCTCTCTTTCTCATTGTTTTTTTTTTTTTTTCAGGTGGAGAAATTATTTAGGGCTTTGGGGAAGATGGGGCCACTATTTGCTATGCAGCGTCTCACCCCCTTCGCTGTCACCGGCACCCAGGCCATGTTCAGCAAATGAGGCCTCTATTCTCTCCCCAGCAGGGGGGCTGGCAGCTACACGCGCTCCACGCATCCTGCGGGGCGCTCTGGGGAGCGCAATGTGGTGGCAACGGCTGTTTCTAATTACTGCCGTGCCTGGAGGCAAAGGGAGGAAACTGCCAGCCTGGTGGGCCGCTGGGCAACACCGACATCTAGATTATTGGGTTCTGGCGCCGACAAGGCCTGGTTATGCTACTGGTCATTTGGGAGCAGGATCTTGCTTTTCCACAAACTCACCATCTGCCTGATTGACAGGGACACGGTAACATACACCCCTATTTGCCGAGCACCTAGGATGCTCTCAGTGTCATGCTAAGCACTGGGGCTGGGGGCAATACAAGCAGTAACAAGCACAGCTCTGTCCTGCAGGAAACGGACATAATCGCTGGGGATGAGGACAAAGAAACAAAGAGAAAACCAGCTCCAATCCAATGGCATTTACTGAGAACCGTCCTTGTGGAGTGTCTGGTCTAGCGGGGGAGAGAGACAGTATGCAACGCCGTCACAGGCAGGCGGTTACAAAGCATGCCCTTCTTAGAGCATGAGGGGATCCGGCTCGTTCTGGGCTCCGCGAAGGATTCCTGATGACACCGTGGCGATGGGAGAGAGAGGTCACTCCAGGAAGTGTTTGCGAGGAATTAGCAGGCTGCGCGGACAGATGCAGGCGTGATGGATGTGGCTGCTCAGGATGAGGTCTGGGTCTCTGACCAGAAAGCCTGCAAGTCAAAGGCGCTCTTGCCAGACCAGACAGCTGGGACGGGCGTCGGTTTTGCAGGGGGGACAGCAGAGCACAAAGCAGGTGGACAGGACAGATGGAGGGACTGGAAATGCAGCAAAGTGGGAAGGCAGGAGGGACGGAGGGGGAGCAGGGGGAAGTTGGGTGAGGGGATAAGGCAATGGCTCTAAGGATAAAGACTACACGGACTTGAACTCTGGGCAAGTGCTCCCCTTGGGGACTGCTCAGGGCTGGGGTTTCTGTGGGAGAAAGGAGCTCACACTAATGAACACAAGTGTGTGCTTGGCTCTGTGTGGGTGGTTCACCCACTGCAGCTGTGCGGACCATTAGGCAGCAAGAGTTAGAAGCTCACTCACGGGCATTCCAGTCAAGTGTGTTGTGTGGTGTGTGATGTGGTGTGTGGTACATGTGCCTGGTGTTGTGGTGGCATGTATGTGTCTATGTGTGTGTATGGTGTATATGCATATGGATGTGTGTGTGTATGTGTGTGATGTGGCATGTGTGCATGTGTGGTGTGTGTGTGTGCACAGTTTGTAGTGTCATTACAGCCCAGGGCATGACACAGCTAGAGTCCCTGGAACATGACTGTAGGAGTCAGGCATGGCAGGCCCTTTATCCATCTTTCTTGGGACAAAAGGTATCTAATTTCTACCTTCCTCTCTGTGCCTGTTCCATTTTCCTGCTGCTCTCTGCTGACTGTTGGATGCTTTCCTTGCTTCTCTGTGGCCTTAGTTTAAGAATCCAGTATTATCCATGCAATCATTCATCCAATAAAATGTATTGAGTACCCGCCACGTGCCAGGCAGTGACTTTAGGCACCGGGGTTACAGCAGCCATCAAAGCAGTTCTGTCCTTTCTAGCAAAGGACACAGTGAGCAAATACAAGGTGCCGGATGTAATGCCACTGTGAAGAAGAGTGAGGTAAGCGCGGGTCTGGAAAATGACTTTGCAAGGCGGGCCGCGTACTGTGTTTATAACTGCTGTCTGGGAAGGCCTCCCTCTGGTCTGGCAACATCAGAGCAAATACTTGAAAGTGAGTGAGTGAGTGAGTGAGTGGATGTCTGAGGCAGAGGGAGAATGTTGGTAAAGACCTGACATGGGCCACAGAAGCCCATGGGGACCAGTGTGGCTGGTGTGAGTGAGTGTGTGTGTGTGTGTGTGTGTGAGCGTCAGAGGAGCTGAGCTCTGAGAGGGGCCAGGGGCCGGTTTACTCAAAGCCTAGAGGCATATGAGCCTCGAGACACAGCCTCCGGCGGGTGGAGAGTGGAGGAGGGACGTGGTGGTAACAGGCAAGCTGCAGGCACCGTGTGGGACCAGGGAGAGCAGTTAGGAGGCTGCCGCAGAGCTCTAGACGCGAGGACAGAGCAGCATCAGGCGGGAAGCTGAGGGGTGGCGAGGTGAGATGAGATTATGGATGGGTTGGAAGGTTGAGCAATTGCTAATGGATCTAATTTGTTTCTGGATCTTTTAGTTCAATTTGATGGATGAACTGACCAGAGAGGGAGAAGGGTGGGGTCAAGTGAGGTAGGAAAGATGCTCAGGTAAGGGCATGAGTGGCCGCATGGCCGGCATGCCCCCCTCCTGCAGGCCCGCTGGGTTAATGATGCTCCCAGCAGCCTGCGGGGGAGGCATTTATCCTCGTCTCCCTTTCACAAACGTGCTCAGAGTGGATGAGTGACGTGCCTGTGGCCGCAGAGCTGGGACAGGGATTGGACCTTTGGATTCTGTCTGACTCTCAAGCCTGTGCTGTAACTCCGGAGTCAGGCTGGCTCAGGGGGTGAAGGGGATGCTGAGGAGCAGGCAGGAAGGGGTGCGGGTCCTGGAAGTCCCCACAGAAGCATCTGAAGAAGGAGAAAGTGGCTCCGGGTGCCCTGCTGCAGAGATGCCAGTGGGGGGACAAGGGAGAGGCTGCCTTTGCCCAGAGGACCCGGGGCTGCGCGGGGAGCAGGGGAGAGGACATTGAGCTGCAGGGGCCTGCGGTTAGAGGGACGCTGCCACCTGCTGGCAGTGCCATCTCGGGCAATTGCCGGGTCTGAACTGTGCCTCCATGTCCCCTATTATCATCACATCCATTTGAACCAAGCTATGCTGTGTTAACCCATGGAAGTTTATTTCTTTTTCACGTTCCAGGTTCACTGTGGATTGGTTTTAGCTCTGCTGATCCAGGTCAGGTTCAGTGTGGCCCAGACTTAGATGCAGCCCCCGTCTAGGCCTTCCCATTTCAATGGTAGTAGATGGGGAAACAGAGGGAGGGAGAAAGAGAGAGAGAGAGAGAGAGAGACAATTTGATCTACCCCAGTACCTACCTCCAATGGTAGGAAGGCTTTAGGAGCACTTAGTGTGGCATCTTGGCACACAGTGAGAGCTCACAAATGATGCTCACAAATGATGGCTGTTACTATAATATTATTGACCGCCGCACTGCCAGGGAGGCAATTTGCTGGTCACAGCAGGAAGAGCTTCCCTCGCTCGCATTAAGCACTTTGTCTCTGGGAAGGGACAGCAGCTGCATGAGACTCTTCAGCGGCGTCATTTCCTCTGCTTGGGCAGCAGCCCTGGGGAATGCTAACTGGGGCCTGTGAGCTTCAGTCAGCCGATGAAGAAACTGAGGCTGGGAGAGAGAAACCTCGCTCTGGATCCCACAGCACCCGAACGGCAGGGCAAGTGCTGTTAAAACAATGCTGCTTGCCATGGAGGGATACTGAGACGGGCTCGGGGATACGGTAGAGACAAGAGCTCTGTGCCTGGTGTCAGCACACCAGGGCCAAAGCCCAGTGCTGTGGCTCCAGAGTCCTTCAGGAAGACCCAGCTCCCGCCCAGGCAACAACCCTCTCCCAGCCTCGCTGATGGTTGTACGGCGCCAGCAAGACAGAGAAGGCCTCCGTAATGCCATGTCTGCTATATCTGCTGCCTTCCCAGAGAGGACCTGTGATGCTGTCACTTCTTAATTGAAAGGGCAGAGTCTCAGCAGAGGTTGGAAGCGACAGTTACACTCAACTCCATTCAGCTCAGCAAACCCTGGGAGCCAGCTCAGCGCCTGGATGGGAGCCTGGTGGGCATCAGAAGGACCTGGGTGATCTGTCCTCGTGGGAAGGGGCTGGGGAAGCACATGGCAGGAAAGGCAGCTCTTCTGAGCTGCAGCGTGAGGAACAGCGCGAACGAACAACACCAGGGAGACGTCCCTGCCCATGAACTTCAAATCCGGGCTGCGATGACTGGATCAATAGGCTGTCATTTTGGAAACAGCCGAAGGACAGGAATCTGACAATAATCCGCAGGGTGCATGACTTACCAGATACAAATCATATCACCCTGAAACAATTTCTCTCCATCACCAGGTAACTGGCTTTGGCTCGGGGCCATAGAAAGTAGATTTAGAGGAATATCAAACCTCCGTGAAGAAATAGCTCTGACTTCAGCTTCCTCTGGATCCTAACTCGAGGAGGCAGCAAATGCACTCATTCTTCTAAACTGGGGTGGGGAGGTGGTGGGGGGAGAGAAACAGCCTCGCCGTTGGAAGTTGCTTATCTTGAGAACAAGGCTGAGTTCACCCCCTTCCTGCCAAAGGTGAGATTCTCCCATTGAGGTCAGATTGTCCTGGACTGCTGAGCCGGAGGAAGGATGTGTATCGATTGAGTTCATGCATTTTACAAGGAGAGACGTGCCCTCAATTGCTCAGGATCTCTTTTATGGTGTAACCCTTTCTTATCGCAGCATATCTTGTTTTTTGAGCATCAGCCTTGGGATCCTGGTGGTCCTCTGTTGCCTCCGGCAAGGATCTTGTTTTTCTAAATCAAATACTGTACCAAGCACTGTACCAAACCCTCCTCCTCCACAGGCTTCCTTCCCTGGCCCACCCCCAGCCCAGGGCGAGGCCTTGAGGACTATTCCAGTCCTGGGTGCAGCTCTCCCGCTCAGCCCCTGGGTGCCAGATGCAGGCTGGCCCCGGGGTCACGGCAGCTGTGTGCCAGGGCTGATTGTTTAACCTTCGCTGTCTGTCGGATATAGCAGTAGGAGGATCTATCAGATGGGGTTTATCTCGCCTCACTAATAAATGCAGTAAAACCTTGACGGGTCATGATGGGTAGTATGGGAGGCTAATAAAATGTCCACCGGCCTGGAGGGTCTGGTTTGCCAGGTGGTACTTACATGATGATCTGTAGTTTATGAGCGAGTCTTACCCTCCATCCTCTCACCCAGGCTTATTGAGCACTGGTCATGTGCCAGGCGTGGTGCTAGAAACTGCTGGTACGAATACAATGAAAAGACAGCTCCAGCGCTTCACGCTCAGAGTGTGGAAGGGAAGACACACACACACACTAACACACACACACACATGGTGCAGTGTGGTGGATGCAGATTCAGGTGTCACAGGAGAAAATGGGAAACTGCTTTTCAGGGTCAAGAAAGGCTTCCTAGACTCTAGGACCTAGAGGGAGATTGTTTATCTGGGTCACCAAGGACTCAGCCAGTGCTACTCAGGGGCTCTAGGCTGGCAAGCTACCAGGTGGGAGGTGAACCACATGGGCTGAAGGTGGTTCACACCCGAGGGAGTGACAGATCTTTAAGGGAAACCAAGGTGTTGTTACTAAAATAAAATAAAAAAAGTGTGTGTGTATGGGGGCGGAGGGGTGGGGGGCGAGGACAGCACTGCCAGGCAGGCGCAAAAAAAATTAAAAAAAAAATGATAGCAGAATTTCCCTATTGAATTTCCAACAAGATGTAATTCCTCGAGCTGGAAACCTGGATCACAGATTGTCTTGACTCCTCCATGGTGAGTGGGAATCCAGGAGAAACACTTGCTGTAGAATCAGCTGGGCCCTTCAGCTGTGCGTGACCTTGGAAAGCAGCTGTCAACACGTCCTTGCCTGAGGAGAGGCCGGGGAGCTGTGAGCACCTTGTACCTTTCCACCAGGGGCACCTTCACTGTCTTGTAGGTTGGGTGCTGTCCCTGCAGCTTAGCTGGGCCCACTTCCTGATCAGCCCCTGGTTCTCATCAGCGGCTTCAGCTGAGCGGCCACTCCTGGCTGCAGGAGGATTCCCTCACCGCTCGAACGCAGTCCAATTTGTGGAGGTTGCTGCCATGGAAAACCGCGGAACTGTACTTGTCATTAAAGTGACGGGAAACTCTCGGCTCCAAGTTGTCTCTAACCGATGATTAGGGTCTTTGGGGTTTTCACACTTTGACTGAAGGCAGACAGGAAGGGAAAGGGCTGGGCGTGGGCACAGAGACCACCCAGGAGCAAGGAGGCCTTAGGAAGCAGGGCCCACACTGGGACAGGCCAAGGTCAGATCCAGTCACAGATGACCTAGTTCCTAAGGTACCTTTCAATGGTCCCTTGTTCAAGAGAGAAATCCTGAGGGGAAAGAGCACCAGGCCAGGGGGATTGGGAAACTGGAAGTCTAAGCTCTGCTGTGAATTGGCCGAGACACTTCCTGTGTCAATTTCATCTGTGAAATGGGAGCTGGGCCACCCAGGAGGAGTGTTGAGAGGGTCACTCAGGATACTAGGTGCTCTGAGCTTCCTGTTTTTTCATTTGTCTATGAAAGAGTTGGCTCTAGCTCTAGGCCCTTTCCAGCTCTGAACTCCAATAGCTATTTTGAAAAATGTAAAGTTGTGATATAAATACTTGGTATTATTATTACAATTGTTACTAGAGGCTTAGTGCATGAAATTTTTGCATGGCGGGGGAGGGAGCCCTTCAGCCCAGCCTGTACCCTCTCCAATCCGGAACCTCTAGGGGGATCGGGCCGAAACCGGCGGTTGGACATCTCTATCACAATCCGGGACTGCTGGCTCCTAACTGCTCACTTGCCTGCCTGCCTAATTGCCCCTAACTACCCTCCCTCCCTTACCAGCCTGATCGCCCCTAACTGTCCCCTGCCAGCCTTGTCTCCCCACATAGTCTGCTGTTCCATTGTTACTATGAGGGTATCATGACCAATTTGCATATTACCCTTTTATTAGTATAGATTATTCCAAGTGGTAAACTCAAGGCCTCACTAAGGTACCAAACAGTCTGCTATTCTCCTCGGGCCTATGCTTAGCAAAGGGAGCAAGACAGCTCAGAACGTGTGGTGGACCAGACGCTTCTCCGTGGAATGATGTTGTGACAGCTGCTTGTGAGCAGGCGTCCATGATGAAGAAAATCAATGAGGAAATTGCCAGCATCTCCCCCTGACAAGTTGGAATGATTAGTATAGTAAAAAAAAATTAATCTGATTTGCTAGATCCCAAGAAAAGCCTCTAAGTGTGGACCCACGCAGAGTTCCAGAGAGAAGCAAGACAAGATCCTTGGTTCTCATGCTGGGAAAGCAGGACATCCGAGCATGAAGTGGATAACAGAGGGAAGTTAGATGAAAATACAGTGCAGAGCACACATGCGCCACAGGGCGCTGCACGGCTGGCTGGTGCATGAGGGACAGAGGGTGGGAGGGTGGGACAGAGGTATTGTTAGGAGCCAAGTCCATGAAGCTGGAGGTGTAAGGAGACACAGTGAAGGCCAAGATGGCCACCTCGCTGGGCCCCTCAGAAGCAGAAGTCCAGGCTGGGCAAGGAGGGAGGGAGGTGGCAGGGGCTTCATTCACCCAGAGCAGTAATTTCCCCACATCAACGCCCTCTCCTGACTTCGCTCTGGGAGTTGGCAGATTCTAGCACCTCCTTCAGGAAAGAGGCCCGCTGTAGGAAATCATCTGTCTGAGAGGGAAAGTTCCCCGTTTGAATGCCCAAGGCTTTCTCTCGAAGCGAGAGAGACAGAAGTATCGAGCGAAGAACACTGAACTGCAGAGAGCCTCACCTTCCACCGCGGACAAGCCCCTGAAGCTCGCAGGGTCTAGGTTTTCTCATTTGTAAAATGGGGCGAATTCTCAGTGTGAGGCTCTGACTCAAAAGGAAACACTACAGTGGGAGAGCTTTGTCAGCGCCAGAGTCGTTACTGGAAACTGAAAAACGAAAGTTCTCTGGTGTAGCTCTCCGCTCACTAGTCCTTTGAGCCCTGCGTCCTCCTCTGTAAATGGAGGTAATGACAGCAGCTGCCCGCAGGTCATTCTGCAGAGGAAACGAGGCGGGCGTGGGGGGTGTCTAACATGCATACAGCTCCCCGTGGGTGCAGAACCCACATTAGTTCCTTCTCTTCTCTCGGCGGTTCAAAGCTTGGTCATAAGGGAGGTTTGAAGCCGTGATGGCCAAAGACCCATGACAAACACCCTGGTGACCCTGACCTCTAGGAAGGATCCAAGAATTAAAAAGCATGTGGTTACCTGTTCAGTCCAGTGATTTACAGATAGATATCTTTAAAGACACAGTTCTTTAGCAAACCCTGGTGCAGACAGCGACATACCTTGATCTCTCCCGCCACTTTCTGGGCCTTGATCTGGGCAAACAAGGAGCAAGTGACAAAAGGCGTGGAGCCGGCAGAGAGGACCCTCAGGGGCTTGCCTGCCTGTGCTGCGAAATTGGCTTTCTGTGGCACAGCAGCTGCATCCCTGAGGCCTGGAGGCGATGCCCAGTGGTCCTGCAGCCTGGAGCTCCGTCTGATGTGAGTCCTGTGCCCAGCAGGCCACAAACCCATTTCTGGGGTTTTTTCAGCCTTAGCACTGGCCTACGCTGTGCACTGGCTCAGGAAACCTTCCGGTTATACAGCACCGAAGCTTGGTTTGCCTTTCTTGGCCATTTGCTTGGAGTTTTTGAGGCTTTCCCTGCCTTTTGAGATAGTCCTGATTCTACCCACCTGGTCCCATTTCTTTCTCCGTCACTCAGCTGTGTGGGCTGCACTCAGCATTTTACCCTCAGGTTTTTCTCTTCTCTCCTCACCTCCCACAGGCAATTCCGCGCACCATCGCGACTTCCACCATCACACCATGCTGGTATTCAGATTTGTCTTTCCAATCCCCACCTCTCTCCTGAGCTGTATGCCCTAATCACTAATTGTCCTCTAGACAGACTCCTTGTGATGTCCCATATACACCTCCTATCTAAAAGCCCCACCCCACACGCAGTATCTCTCCTGCAGGTTGGACTACATTGAGGAGCCAGATTGCATGCTTCACAGGGTGGCATTTCAGGGGAATAGAGCGCAGTGTGTGGCCAGGAAGCATATTCCTGGAGATTCCATTGTCACCGGGAGGTGAGTACAATGCTATAGAACAAAATGCAAAATCTGTATAACCATTATGGCTTGTCTCAGTTTTGGTTCTTACAAGGGTATTTCTTGGATCACATAATCTCACACATCTAGAGGAAATGATGAACAACATAGACTGATGAACAAAAACAGACCCAGAGAAAGAGAAGCAGCGATCAGACTTTCAAACCTCGGAGGGAAAGTAGGGGAGGGTGGGGATAAGGGGGAGAGAACAACCAAAGAACTTGTGTACATGCATATGGGTCTAGCCAGTGGCCATGGACAACAGGGGGATGGGGGCATATGTGGGGAGGGGTTGGGGATGGGAATGGGGGGATGAGACAATTATGTGATACCATAATCAATAAAATTAATAAAAATAAAAAAAAAACTAAGGTGGAACTTAAGATGTTAAAGAACATGTGTCTGCAAAGTTTGTCTCAGACTATGCCCTCAGTTCTTGTTCTTCCCATAAAGCACCCGAGTTGCCTGGATCGGAGCATAGGCATGCAAAGTCACCTACAGGAGAGAGAAGGAAGGATTTCCAGCCAGCAGGCCTGGTTGTCATGGACTCAATGTGTGCACTGGGGTTGGTCAGCAGTGGAGCCCCAGAAAAAGGAGTGTTTCCGTGCACTAACCCAGACAGGAAGTGCCCTGCTCAGCAGACTCCAGGCATGCATAATGTGGAGATGGGATGTGCAGGTTCCCACACAGTTGACAAGCACATATAATAGTAAGTTGTAGGCTGCAGGGAATTTTTAATTTTTCCTCTTAGTATCTGCTCATCCCATTGTATTAGTAGCCCCCATTAATGTTTGTGATTCACCTTCCCTCATTCTAAGGCCACATCTTTTAGATATGGTCTGATCCCCAACTTACTGGGTAGACCATGAGATGAGCCTAGGCTAGTCAGCACGCTTCATTCCCCTGATTGCAGTGTGTGAATCTTGCAGGCCTCCCAGAGAAGAGGCTGTGTCCTTACCTAGCTTTGGAGTTGTGAGTGTGAGGCTGATGCGGCTGCAGCCATTTTGCCACTCTGTTAAGAGAATTTGTCTGGGAATGGAGTCAACCAAGCAGATGGAAAGAGAGAAACTGATTTCCTTTAAGCTCCTGCATTAAGTCATGCCTGAGGTCAGCTCTACTGACTTTATCAGTTGTATGAACCAGTAGATTCCTTTTTGTGTAAGCCAGTTGAATTGGGTTTCTGTCACTTACAACCATAAGAATTCTAATGCCACTTACACATCAGGCCATCTAAGCCTGAGGGCAACTATACATTTGTTTCTTCTCACATTCCTTGATTTCATTTCATTATCATCAAGCTGCCTTCTGATTACTGTTGATTTTCCAAGTAGGTCTTCCCAGGGAGAGTGAATGTACTGATCACATATGTTCATAGAGTTTTTCCATCTAAATAAGAGGTTTTGAAAATGGTTGTAAGGAAGTAAATGGTATTTCTGATTTTATAATTTGGTCATAAGAGAAGGTACAAATTGGTTTCTGGCTTAAAAGATCAAAGGTCAGATTCTGGAAAACCGATGAGAGTGGTAGTTGTAGGCTGTGGGCCTCTTCCCTTGAAGAACAACCTGATAATAACGTGTGGCTGCATGGATGTCAGAATCCTTTTATGTCCTTGTCCTTTAAGAGCCATCTGACAAGTCTCCTCTTTTCCCATTCCTTCATGATTATTTACCAACCACTGGGTGCACTTAGTGAAAAAACTGGCAAGAGGCAGCTTATATCCTAGTGAGGGGAGGCAGACAACAGACAAGATAAATATACAATACAAACAATAATAAATATTTGGGGGGACTGGGATGTTTTAGACTGGGTGATCAGAGCAGCGACGCTTGACCAAAGACCTAAGGAGAGTGAGGAAATAGCCAAGCAGTCACCAGGTAAAAGCTCCCAGTAGAGGGGGCAGCCAGTGCCAAGGTCCTGGGGCAGGAGCTGACCTGGCAGGTCTGGTGAGGGCTAAACTACAGGGGATGGAGTTAACAAGAAGGAGACACTGGGCATGGACACATGTGAAGTCACAGTGAGGGTGTGCGAGGTGGGAGCATTTGAGGGCTCTGAGCAAAACAGCAGCATGATCTGATTCACATTTGGGCAGGATCCCTCTGGTTGCTCTGTTGTGGATGGATTACAGGGACTATGGGCAGAAGCAGGATGCCAGTTGGGAGGTGGTGGTGGCCAGAAGAAGAACAGAGGCTGACAAGGCAGGATCTGCTGACAGACTGGATCCAAGATAAAGATTGAAGGCTAGCCCTGGGTTTAGTTTTATGAATGCATGCATGTAGGTAAATATTAATGTATACATGTATGTATGTATGTATGTGTGTGCATGTGTGTTTGTATTTAGCCTAAGTACAAATGCATCAACTTTGTGCTACAGTGAAGCCTTATTTTGTGGCATGCTCAGTTACTTGAGAGAGAGAGAGAGAGAGAGAGAGAGAGAGAGAGAGAGAGAGAGAATATCACTGATGACTCTCCAAGTGAATGGGAAAGGGGAGCTGATCCCCCGGGAAGGGCAGAAATGGTTTGAACAACAATTTGATCTATCCCAATACCTACCTCCAATGGTAGAAGGGCTTTAAGAAGCACTTAGTGTGGCATCTTGGCACACAGTGAGAACTCAAAAATGATGACTGTTACTACCATTGGCTGGCCGCAGTGCCCGGAAGGCAGCCTCTTCTCTAGGAGATCTGCAAAGTACCTTCCACTGGGCTGTGAGCTTCTTTAGGGTGAGTGCTTTTCTCATCTTTGTTTACCCCCAATCTGTGTGGGAGGCATTCCTGCAGGGAGAAGACCGTGTGACAAATGGAAAGAACCATACGACTGGGACTGAGCAACTCTCCTTTGGGAACCCCACTGAAAGTGCCGAACGAGGAAAGGGCTGTGTTTCCTGACTGGCTGGTGACTCAGGCAAGCGGTGCAGCGGTGGGGGGAAAGCTCAGGACCAGTTTTAGTGGGACAGACTCGAGGGAGATCAGGGCTCTGGGTGGGTGGAGTGGGCATTGTATCAGGAGCATGAGTGGGAGATCTGCAGTAGCACGGAACAGAGCAGAGGCCAGCCTTCTGGAGGCAGTTGGCAGAGGC
Organism: Pipistrellus kuhlii; assembly: GCF_014108245.1. Classification (NCBI taxonomy): domain Eukaryota; kingdom Metazoa; phylum Chordata; class Mammalia; order Chiroptera; family Vespertilionidae; genus Pipistrellus; species Pipistrellus kuhlii. The sequence goes on along the minus strand of NW_023425404.1, from coordinate 18,465,448 downwards.
AATGGCCATGAAGAACATCCAGGCTGGCAGCCTGATAAAATGAGGTGCACTAGGCACGTGTCACTAGCTATGGACACCAGATAGTGGCTAGAGGACAGGACAGAGACTGGAGAAGGACTTCGATGACAAATGGAAACAGTGTAATCCAAAGGGAGATACAAGAAAGGGGAAGACTGAGATCATGTAACAGGGTAGGTAGTAGACATTGATCTTGAGGACATACTATGAACTATTAAAGTGACCTTGCCTAGGATAGGATCTAGGGAACTTTTTTGATTTATAAGTGTTGTCTCTATAGGGCAGATGTGCTGATAACAACTAGTCTCCTTTGTTCTCCAGGGGTATTAGTAATGCTAAGGTGGTTATTTTCTTGTTCCAAAGATCCTCTTCATTGTCTTCTCCTTAGCTTGTTATTTGTTAATGTCCCATACTTACCCACGTCCCTTGCTGGCCCCTGCTGGTCAGTACTGTATTGGTTGCTCCTCCACATCAAAGCTTCTTCAAGGATTGTTGTGTACTCTCACACTGTCCCCAACTATTTGTAAAGATGAGGCTTCAATATGCAGGGTGGGGCAAAAGTAGGTTTATAATTGTGAGTATGTGAAACAATTTATTATTATATTATTATTTATGGTAGTATTTTTCCATATGAACAACTATAAACCTACTTTTGCCATACCCTTTACATGGACTTCTGACTCAATTGGATCACCTTAATCAATTTAGCTTTTAAATTTTCTTTTTGTGTGAAATCTATTGTCTTCCAATTGCAAAAGAAGTAACATGCTCATTGCAGAATGGAATTGATTTTCCAGTGCTGTTGCTTTAAGTTTGCATTCACAGGGAATGCCCATCGGGCAATTTGGGAGATGCTGGAGGGGCATCTCCTTGAATGCAAATGCATTCTGTGCAGCCTTGGCTGGCAAAAGGACTTCTGGTGAGCCACGTGTTCACAGCTCAGTGCTGCCTGGACAACCTTTCTCATTGTGCAAACATCCTGTTTCTATCATTGCTTTATTGTCCCTCCCTTTCAAACATGCTTTTAGCAACAACAGCTGGAATGAAAGGCACCCACATACCAGGAAATATGGTCTTGCTGGAGCTTTGCTGCTTACTTGTTTCATGCTCTTCATTTGGACAGTTCGCATGTGTTCACATCCTATATAATAAAAGCATAATATGCTAGGTGTCTGGTTGTCCATTCCATCAGTCAAAGCGTAATATGCTAAGGCCACTCAGCTGCTCACTATGACATGCATTGACCACCAGGGGGAAGATGCTCCGACAGGTAGGTTAGCTTGCTGCTGGGGCCAGCTGATCAGGACTGAGTGAGACAGGCCAGACATGCCCTGGAGCCCTCCTACAGTCCCTCCCTGGCTGGCCAACCCCCTGTGTTCCTCTCCAACCCCAGGCAGCTCCCTCAGCCTGGCCTGCACCATCTCACAATCCGGGACTTCTCGGGGGATGTCAGAAAGCCGGTTTCAGCCCCATCCACAGGCCAGGCCAAGGGACCCCACTAGTGCATGAATCCGTGCACCAGGCCACTAGTTTATATAAAATTTTGTAGTTCATCATGTGCTGACTTTTTGGGTACACTCTGTGGGTTTTGAGTATGTACAGCTATTACACTTATATTCATTAGGTCAGAGTGGGAAGAATTAGCTAAAAAAGCCCAGCTGCTATGGCATGCTACACATTTTCCTGTACCCTTTTCCTCCATCTGCACTCATTAAGTACTGTGGGCGGTATACATGAAGATTACCTGTCCTCATAAATGCCAGGGAGAAGAGAATAACATTTATGGAACATCCAGTCTGTGTCACTTATATCTTCTGTGACTCAAAGCTCAACACGACTTTGAGAAAAGTGCTGTCCCTAGCTTATAGGTCTCCATGGTAGATGCATGAAGAAACTGGGACTCAGGGAGTTAAGCACCTGCCCAAGAAGTTTGAGTTCAGTCACCACAGTTGCTGTGATTCTGGATAAATTTTTCAATACTATTTCAGGGCTAGAGCCAGAAAAATTGCAACTCAAGGAGAACAAGTTAAATTGCTTAATTGTTAATTGCAAAGACCAAGATGTTGATTTCCTGTCCAGATTTATTTATTTGTTTGTTTATTTATTTATTTTAGCTCTTTCTCAAATCTACTTTTTCCTCGTAAACAACCATCCAGCCAGGTGCCTGGGGATTGACATACGGCTGGGAGCAGATTGATGTGAGCACAGACAGCAGAACCCAAGGAAAACCTACTGGCTTGGCTGATGGGGTGACAGCTTGGTAATGGGCCTCTGAGAGTGTATATATGAATTAAGCACCTTTCATTTCCTTTACTGCAAAAACATCAATTAAGCTTGAGCAATCCATGGGTTTCCCCCATTTTCAGGCAGAAGAAAATCAGCACAAATTGGCTTGCGTGTTTTTTTCCTAGGTTCTGATCATTAATCGTCTTCAGCTCTTTCCTGCCATCCCCACCTAAAAACACACACAAATAAACACAGCACAACAAAATGGACCCCTCCCCTGCTCCCACACACCCTGCCATTTCTGGAACCCACTACAAACAATTACTAGGCAATTTGTTTGGTCTTGAGTCCACTGAAGATGTGCATTCAGTGTTTTGAAGGCTGATTCTACGGGGGAAAGTGCCAGTCGGTTCTCCTTAAGGCTGGTAGAGTCTAACTCAGAGCCCTTTTGGCAGCTTGGCCAAGCTGATTGGCTTTGAAATCACCGTCTGCTCCCTGGCTGGTGCTGCCCTGCACTTGAGCCAAACAGATGTGTCTCTGCAGGCCTCTCCATCTGACACCAGCCAGAGAAAGCCTCGTTTGTCTTTAAAAGGGATCCTCTACCCCATACTCTCCTTTTGAAATGATATTAAAAATTCTGTGCTGCAAGAATCGGTATCAGCAAGTGTCTTTCCCACATCTCAGACCCTATTCCGATGGCCTAGGGAATTCTGGACCGACCTGATAGGACCTGGGCTCCCTGAGACTGCAGACCTCCAGAGATCACCTCACTTCTGTGCTTCCAGCATCCACCCACACCTTCCGGCAAAACATCTCAGCTTTTCATGAGCACTGGAGTGGCCCTCTGCTATGCTCTTTCCTTTGGTCCTCACCATAGCTCTGCTGGGTAAAATTAGATGGAATCTATGAAACCCCTGATATGCTACGGCCTTTGTCCTGGAAAAGAGACAATTTCAGGTAGCATTAGTCTCATTTTCCAGGTAAAAAGTGGTTTACAATTTTTTTTTCCAGTAAGTGGAAGAGTCAGAGTTTCTACCCAGAGTTGATTCTATATCCACCACCCTTTCAGTTTCTTTTTTTTTTTTAAGTTATAAAACATTTTAATCACCAACAGGAGCCTGTTTATGTAGACATCATATTTTATACAGAATCGAAGCCTTCGTTTAATTTCCTTCCCTCTTTCCCCAGAGAGATGCACCATCTGACTGTGGTATTTATCACCCCCACGTGTGACTTACACTTTCAAGCCATGGAAATGTAGCCATCAATGTGTGACAGCAGGGTTTTACATTTTCAAGCTTTATTTAATTGATATCAGACTGTGGTTTTCTTTCCTTTTTTTTCCTTCTGTGACTTTCTTTTTCATATGTTAGGCATCTATCCATGATGCTGTAAGTTCATTTATTATAACTGCAGAATGCTATTTCATTATTTGATAAGCCACAGTTTATTTCTGTTTTCTGTTCAGTGTGCATTCTGGTTTTTTTTTTTTTCTTTCTAGTTTTCCATTACTACCCACAGTCCTGCAGTGAACATTTTATGTGTCTCTTTGTGTGTACACTTGAGAATTTCTCTAGGAGTGGATTTCTGGGTCAAAGACCATGCACATCTTCAATTCCATTGATCATTTCTGAATAGCATGCCAAAAATGGCTGTGCCAATCCACACTCCCACTAGCCACGTACAAGAATTTTCTTTTCTCCACCTGCTCATCAATGCATGGTATTGTTAGACTTTTACATGTTGCTGATATGATGGTGTAAAATGTTATCTCTTTGTTGTTTCCACCTTTTCTTTCCTCCTTTTTTTTTTTAAAACATAACTTCAGAAGGAGAGAAGCCACACTTGCAAAGATGATCTCTGTGCCAATTTGTTTTCTTAGGGGAGAGAAGTAGTAGTTTTAGAAATGGGTGGTTTTGCTCTGTACCATGGACACCTGAGATTTATAGCACCCAGCACTTCTGGTCATCCTTCCTTTGCTTGAAGAATTCCCCATATTATGAGTCCTGCCTCCCTAGAATGAAACTGTAACCCGATTCGCTAGCCTCCCAAGGAACCAGATTTTACACTGGGCTTCCAATCTGTCAATCAGACATCCTATATAATAAAAGGCTAATATGCAAACCAGCCAAAAGGTGGAACTACGGGTCACTCTGATGCACACTGACTCTCAAAGCAGGAGCTGCCCCCTGGTGGTCAGTGCACTCCCACAGGGGGAGCGCCAGGCTCATGGCTGGCAAGTGCAATGGTGGCGACGGGAGCTTCTCCTGCCTCCAAGGCAGCAGAAGGATGTCCCACTGATGGCTTCATTGTATGTCTAGCCCTGAAATCACAGTTAGATAGTAGGCACTCATAAATTTCTGTTGGATCCAATAAATAAACTGAACCAACCTACCATGGATTTTTTTTTTAAGGGAAAATAATCCTTCCTGCATTTCTACTGAGCTCAGAATATTTTCAGTACTCTCCTGCATGTGTTCTTTCATTCAATAGTAACAGATTACAATGCCTCATGCTTCTTAGAGCTTGAATCTAATGCTTGCTTTTCCCTTTCTTCCTGATATTTTAAGTCCTTCAATATCTATTCAAATGTGCTGCAATGCCTGTGCCATGGGACTGTTTCCTCATAGCCAAGATGGTCCGAGGATGTCTCTAGCCAAATGGAAGGAAAAGAGCTAGAGAGTTGCTGCTGTTGACAGATGCTCTATGCATCTCTTCTACAGCCCCACTATGAACCAGATTTAGCCCTTGTGTTTGAATGAGTTAATGGAGCCAAGGTGTCCTCAGCTTTTCACCTATGAGAGGCTTGAGGTCAAATGGCCCCCGTGAATCTGTCAAGCATCTGGTAGGTGCCAGCCATTCTGTTTATGACTCCATTAATTTCACTCATTATCCTTTCCCATTATCTATGCCATGCTCTCTGGGGCTAATGTCCTATGACCACTTGCTTACAAATAACCATGACCGAACACTGTTGTACCATGGCCAACGCCTCCTCCAACCAACTCCTTGAAGATGATTTGAGTGGTCTCTTCCTCTTCCTCTTTTGTCATCTCTTGCTCACTCTTAAGGGCCAGAGTGGAGAATTGTGATTGTTAACAGGATTGTAAGACCCAGCTCTGCACATGCACACATGTCCCCCCCCCCCCCCGTCCCCCAAAATCCACTCACACAGTTAATTCCTGATACCAGAGCACTTAATGGATAGAAAGAACTTTGGGGAAAAGGAATCATGAAAGGGAAAGAAATCTGGACTAAAACATTAATATTTTAGTTTCCCCTAGACTGTTATATGGTAAACTACCTGAGAACATCAAGAGTGTGTGCTTTTAGGGGTATCCAGGCCTAGTTGAATCCCAGTTATTCTGTTTACCATCTATAGGACCTTGGGCAAGTTACCTACCCTTGACCTCTCTGAAACTCAGTTTCTTCATCTGTAAAAAAGTCTTGTGGAATTGTGCAGTTTAGATATTATGTATGTAAGTCACTCAAAGATCAGGCACTTAGCAAAGCCAGTGAGGACTGACTTGGAGCACTCTTCGTTCCTGGTTCTCTGCCTGCCCAACACAGAGAGACACACACAGACACACACACAGGCACACACACACACACACAGGCAGACACACATACCATTCTCCCACATATTTACACTTCCCCCACCACTAAACACACATATACACATACATATCATACCCACATACATATCATACATATCATACCCACACACCCAGACACATATACACGCGTACACCCTTCTCCTTACATACACACATTCCTTCCACACACCTATCACACAATACACACTACCATACATACCATATACCATACTCATACACACACACCATTGCAACCACAGGGGTACATACAAACACATTCCCTCCCACATAAATGCCCCCCTATATATACCTCTACCCCTATATACATATACCACATGCATACATGTCCATGTTTCCCATCTACACAGCAGACTTAGTGAAAAAAGAGACTCTGTGCTATGATCTCAACACCTTAAGACCATTTGACTTCACTGAGAGAAGAAAGGATGCAGTTTACTTCTATGAGAGGTTCAAGGAATTAAATGGGGGAAAGAACAAAGTAACAATTCAGGGAAGAATTTCAAAAACCTAATAAAAACCCCACCAACTCTGCTGTTTGGTTCCAGTTCTGCCCCAAAAGTCTTGGAGAAGAGCAGGCCCAAGCTACTGCCTAAAAAGCCAGGATGGGGTGATGATGTGCCTGCTCTTTCACAGGTGAGTTCAGTTGGCTTCTTATTTTACTCAGATGGACTTTCTGGAAGAGATAAGAACCCTCAGAGCAACATCACCTTCGGATTGCATGGAGTGCTATTTTCTTCCAAATGCCTTGAATGTTGTTGTGCGATTATGCAGCAACTCTTGCGTCACAGCTGACAGCCATCTGCTCTTGCCAAGCCCTGTGAGCTTTGGCAAAATAGTAACTCGTTTAGATTCTCCTTGAATTATGGCTTGGGGCTGCAGTCACTAACAAGGCCATATGAAAAGCACACACACTCCATTTATTCGTGTGTTTTGTATTACATGTTACAATCTTTGGGGGGAAGAGAGGCGGGGAACAGGTTGAACAGGTGCATTTCTAGAAGGGAGTTAAATTTCCTGAGCAATAGGAAGTTCAGTCCCAACACATATTCGCTCACAACATCCACGTGAAATGGGTACTGTTTTTCTCCCCATTTTACAGATGACAAAACTGCCTTAGGTCGGTAACCTGCTCAGGGCAACACACTAATCAATCAGTGGTAGAGTCAGGATTCACTCTAGGCAGCTCGTACAATATGCTATACAGTATATTGCCAGGGGAAAGTCAAAGGCACGCTATCAGAAGGAATTAACCTTCCTCGTATGTTTTCTATAAGAACAATTGCTCCAACCATGAAGACAGAAGAGAAGCAGTCCAGAGATGGAAGACGCTGACAACGCCTTGCCATAATAGCAGTCAGCAGCTGTGTATCACTGCAGATTGCCCAGGACCAAACCAGAGGGTTGGACCTTCATTACCACCATTTGCCCACCATCCAGAACTGAAATATCATTGCTGACATGTACACATAAGGAACTGTTTGACATTGAAATTGGGTCTCAAAAGAACTGGTGGCCCATAAAGAAACTCACTACAGACTGATTCATATGCCTTTCAGCAAAATGATTATTGCTTGTCTCAGTTTTGATTCTTATAAGTGTATTTCCAGTAGGACATGATCTCACTCATCTAGGGGAAATGGTGAACAACATAGACTGATGAACAAGAACAGACCCAGAGACAAGGAGCCATGGGTCAGACTGTTGGACCTCAAAGCGAGGGTGGGGATAAAAGGAATTGATCAACCAAAGGACTTATGTGTATACATATGAGCTAACCAAGGACAATAGGGGGTGGGGGTATAAGGGGAGGGGATTGGAATGGGGGATTGAGGACAAATATGTGATACCTTAATCAATAAAGAAATTTAAAAAAAGAACAATTAATGTTAAATTATAGTTTGTGTTGGAGAAACACGCTTGCTTCTTAGGCAAACCAGTGAGAAAATCAGCCGAGCCTCTCACAGGTGGGAATGTCCTGGGGTCTGGCTCTCATCACTGCTCTCACTCCCAAGCACTTGAATGATTCTCAGTGGGATTATTGGCACTTGGGTTGGAAAAAGGCTGTCCTGATTACTGTTGGATATGTAGCATCCCTGGCCCCAAGGACTAAATGCTCACAGTGTGCCCAGTCATTGTGGCTGAAACAAGTGTCCCCTCCCCATGTCCCAATCCTCCCACTCTGCTTAAGGGCCAACAAGAGGGCATCCTGCTGACAGCTGAGATGCTAGGGTCCGAGGGGATAGCACCTGCTTCTGTGGGGAGGGGTGGAGTTTCTACTGTACGGAGGAGGAGGAAAAGATTGGCCTGGGGACCTGAAGGAGGGGGCTGCGTGGAGGGGGTAGGGATGGAGAAAAGAAGAGACCGAGGTCTGGAGCAAGGGGTCTTATGAAAGATCAAGTGTGCGCAGGCTCTCCTGTACAAGCTAAAGGAGCCTCTGCATTCCCTAGGCCTGCTGCTTTCTGAGACTGTAGGCTGCTCTGGGCTTGACCTGGAGAAGGCTGAGTGCGTGGAAAGCACTCTGGAAGGGGCCACAGGTGCTGCCACGCTGTCTTAACAGTGGCTCCAGCCAAGAAGGAATGAGCAAACCCCCTTCACCGCATGGCAGGATCATCCCTCAAGAGACTTATCATCCTGCTGTGACCCAGGGACCCCTCTAAGGGACAGGGGCATTGTGGGTATGGCTCAGGGATTTTAGGAGGTTGCCCCAGTTGGGAGGCCGTTTCAGATGGAAAGTCCTTTTAGGCTAACCTCAACACAGTTGTCAGAGCGATCCTATCTATAATATAATAAAAGGGTAATATGCTAATTAGACCAGACGATGTTCTTCCTGACAAAGCCGGGGCTGGAGGGAAGCCATCCCGGTCCCAGATACCCTCTGGCCATGAGGAGGAAAGCAGCCTCAGTCCCAGGTGCTGGAGGGAATCCTGTGCCTGTGCTGGGAGGGTGGGGGGGGGGAGGGGGTGCGGGAAGTGGGGGGAGGAGTAAGGCCTACTCTTGCATGAATTTTCATGCATCGGGCCTTTAGTTAAAATATAATTCTGCTCAAAAGCCTCCAAATGGCTCCCCATTTCACTCAAAGTAAAAACCCGATTTCTCACAATTGCACCCAATGTTCTACACGTTTTGTCAATGATTACTTCTCTGACCTTACTTCCTTATACTATCCTCTCTCATTCCCTCTGCTTTAGGCCATGTTCCTCTCCCTGGAGCATACTGCTACAGCCTCAGGGCCTTTGCACTGGCTGCTCCTCTGTCTGGAACGCTCTCCTCTACATACCTGCATGGCTCTCCCTCACCTTTTTAAAATCGGGTGGAATGTCACCGTTTCAGGGAGGACCATGCTGGCCACTCTTCCAAGTAGCACACAGTCCGTCCCTGATCCCTAATCATTCTTATCCTTCTTATCTTACTGACATTTTTTTCCATGGCAGCTGCCTCCAAAATCCAACTTATTATGAGAAGATGTATTTGTCTCTGTCCCCGCCCAGGGACATGATGTCCATCAAAGCAGAGGTTTTGTCCGGCTTGTGCACTGATGTATGCAGTGCCTAGAACAGGGCCAGTGGGAGCTTAGTCAATATTATTGAATGAAATGCTTCTCTTAAGTTGGAATTCCTTTACAGAAAGGGGCTCAAGGGATCGAATTGAAAGCTTTTCGATGCTTCTCATGTTCATGCTTGCTGGTCCTTCTTTCAGTGTGCATGCTTTCCATTTGATCCTCGTACAGCCTCAATACCCGAGAATCTAGATGCCCTCTGCGTAACCTTGACTGCTTGCTCCGCTTTGCCGATTGAGTTGCACTGACTGACCCCTTGAGCCACCCTTTGGAGCTCACCTTAGCCAGGTTACCCGCTTGCTCTGTGCACCTCTGCGGCAGTCTCTCCCAGCCTGCATTCTCTGGGCTTCCTGATAGTCCATGAAACAGAATCTACCCTCCCCTGCACCCCCTTACCCTCCCCCCACCCTTGAGTGGGCATTCTGGGAGCACACTCCTAGCTCTCCCAGGATCTGGCTTTGTTTCTTTCTTGAGCCAGAAGTTGGGGAGCTGAGAGGCAGAGGCGGATGAAAAGCAAGGCGTGCAGCCACACACTCCTAGACAAGAGAGTTAAAGGATTTCTTCCAGGCCGAGGATGAGATGCTTTGTGTTACTTTAATGAAAATGACACAGAGGGGCCAGAGCGAAGACAAGAAAATAATTCAGAAATTCTATAAGTTAGAATTGATCAGCGAGTTCAGAATCCTTTAAAATTCTAATGAGCTTTCAGCATCGGCGCTGTTGGCTGGGCTTAAAGAAGCACATGGAAAACAAAGAACAAGAATTGCTTTTAGGTAGGGCGACTCTGTCTAATACATCTCTTTTCCTCGCCATGTTCAGTTTTCATTTCATCCTGAGATCCCACTAAACTCAGGAGGCTGCTTTTGGGTTTTCAACACTGCAGGGGATGATCTAAATCTAAATAATAATAAAAAGCCACTGCTTTTATTAGACTTTTATTTTATAAGTTGATGGAAACATTTCATATAGGCATTAGGTTTTGTAACCCAATCTTGGTACTTGCTGAATCCCAGAGGGGCTGTTTCACTACCTGGGAGTTCCTGGCGTTTGCATTATTTCTCCAAGGCAGAAGGAGAAAATGCTTTCAGGGAAGGGAGAGTAGTGTTTTATTTGAAATAATTCAGTTTAAGTTACACACACACACACACACACACACACACACATTATAGTTTCTCTCTCTCGCTATATTATAAAATTATAGAGTTTTGAAATTGAAAAGACCTAGAGATAATCTGTTCTAACACTGGCATGTTACATATGAGCAAGCTTCTGCCCAGACAGGTTAAGTACCTCATCCAAGGTCATCGGCATCTGGTGGAAGAGACCAGACTACAATTCAGGTTTCCTGACTCAAGTCTAATTTTCTTTCTGCTACACCACATTGCCTCCAAAATAAGATAATGTCTATGAAATCATTTTGAAAACTGGAATCCATTATACGAGTATTGGTGGGTAGAGGGAGAGTAATGATGAGTTTCTTTCTTCAGGGACAGGCCTGAGGAGCTTAGGTATTTTTCCAAATGAAGTAAATTCATGTTACGTGACTCACGTCAGATTTCTAAATAGGTTCCTGGGAATGGCCCCCAACAAATGAGCATCAGAGAGGTCAAACCAATGCCTTCCTCATTCAAACACCATATACCGTATCCCCTTTTACCTTCTTTCTCACCCTCTCTATCTACCTCCCTCTAGTGTCCATTTTTAGTTATTGCGTGTATGTCAATAGGCTGTGTACACTCATTACAAAATGTTATGTATTATGTATAAAATTATCTGGCCTATTTTTTTAAATACCAGCAGATTTTATCAAGAGCAAATTAGAATGTTTTTACATCAATGAGAATAATTGGCTAATATAAAGACTTGGATACTATTTTTAAAAGTCTTTAAAATAGTTTTATGATTGGAATGAGGACATATTTAAAGTTTGGTTATTAAATTGTTATTAATAAATTTAATCATGTAAAGATCCTTATAATTAATTTAAATGTTTTAATTATGAGGAAACATTAATATTTTTAAGGTAGAAGGGCAATTAAATTAAATAACATGATTTATTAAAAGGGTTAATTACTACTTTAACTACTTGGATACTGAGAATTACTAAATATTATTGCAAATGACTTGAGGGAGTAAAATTTTATTTTGGTGCTATTAATAGATTAATTCACTAAATTATTACAGTAATGGTAAATAATTTTTATTAGTCTTATGTTGCCTCTCTCTCTTTCTCTTTATAAATATATATATATACATTCCCCCAAATGTATACACACCTTAGAGTAATTATAAAGGCAGTGTTTAATAAAATACATTTCATTTTCAAAATTGAGCTATCAGTCCTCATTCATTATAATTTCTTCTTTTTTCCTTGAAAGAAGCTTGTCCAACATTTCAGTATTCTAACCTGACCCCTTGTTAGTGTGTGAAATATTGGCAAGAATGCCCACAACTCAGTGGAAGGAAATTCTTTGGTTGTCTTGCCTAAAGCTCTGGATCCAGTAAGACAAATAGGTTGCTGACCAAGTCTATAAATCCATTTTCTGACTTTGAAAAAGTCCATGCAAAAGTCTGAGTGATGTTTACAGATACGAGCCTATGTCCCGCCAGGTGCTCAGCTCCCGTCAGTCTGTGACAAATCGGCCGGCGTGCAGGTGAGAAGTGGGATTGGGCCTCTCTTTCCTGCACCAGGCGCTCCAGCAGGCAGGAACCACACGGTGTCTGACCGGGAGGCCCCAGAGAAGCATAGGCTGGCCACTGGCCAACTGCACATGCAGGGCTGTTGCCACAGAAGAGGAGATACTTTGGAAGATCAGATCTCTGGCTGCAGAGGCGGAGGGAATGGAGCTGTTAGCAGACTGAGTGTAGAGTACAAGGAACAGGAAATGTGGGTCAGAAACTACGAAGTCGCAGCAGACGTGGCAGGCAAATGGCATGTTAGGCATCCAGCCTGGCAGAGAAGTTCTGTGGACACCTGGGAGGCTGCACCCGAGTGTCCACTGCACACTAACCACACCCAAGCAGTGCAGGGTTCTGGAGAAGCGCAATCTCCCGAACTGGAACCAGAGCGGGCAGCCAGGCAGGGCAGTGCTGGGTAGAGCAGGGCTCTCGGGCAGAACTGGTCATGGGAGGATGAGGCAGAGTCAGCTGGAGACCTGTACACACGGGGCTCGGCTGGGTATCTGGCCAGGCACCTTGGATGAGACATCAGCCGGTGGAGACTTTTCTCTCTCCCTTTACCAACACGAGAAGACAGGGAAGGCTGAATTAGTGGTAGAAGCAGGTACCTTTACTGGAAGCCTTTTAAAAAGACACAGATGTGTGGTGGCTACTGGTGTCACAGGGATTTACTGCCATAAATGGGTTAGGTGTAAAAAAAAAAAAAAAAAGGATGATAATGGATGCTGAAGAGCTGAGGAGACATTGGGTAAGCCCTGAGCTGCTCAGCATGGGTTGTGCTCTCCATTCTAAGATACGGAATGACTGAAATCACTGGTCAGCCAGTGTCTTGCCTGCGATGCCTCTAAGGAACCCTAAAATATCTTTGGGGGGACCTGGGGGTGGCTTTAGATTCACCCTCCACTCCAAACAGCACAGGGTGCTCCTAGAAGCAGGTCGGCAAGAAAGTCCAGGCTGAGAAGTGATGTGCGGGAGATGCCTGGCGCAGAGGAACGCTGGGATTTCGAGGGCCCAGTATTTCATCCCTGAGCGTCTTTGCCATAGACTACTTTGCCACAAGCAATTTTGCCACCTAACTAATTGGCCATAGGCAATTTTGCCTAAAAAGGAGAAAATCATAACTTTATTACAAAATACAAAAGATGTGAATACATTTAAAACGTGTGTGTCGATTCATAGCAATCCTGCTCAAAGAACTGAATTTATTTTGGGGTTGTACTTAAGCACTTCTCGTTGAAGTATTCTGTTACATAGTATTATGCGTTGTTTTTCTTGATGCATTTCCTTGTTCAGCATCACGCTTTTTCTTTTTCTGCTAAAATTTCTTCCTTCATTAAGAGGCGTTTCGGTTTCCAAATGCCAGGATGTGTGGCTGTAACAGCTTTGCATTGCGTTGCGGAAGCCTCTGCCCTGTTTGTTCCCGGCGTGTTGTCCCTTGGCCATTGATAAACGATCCTGAGGCCTATGGGGAATGTGGACTAAGATTTATATCATATAAAAATGGAAGCACTTCATCAATGGAGAAATGAAACCAAACCGTCAACAAGTTATTTTATCTTTTTTACAGCAATTGATTCATCGGTGGAGAAATGGAAGCAAATAAGAAAAACCCCAAACTGTTATTTTATATTTCTTATGGCAGTCAATTCGTCAATGGAAAAATGAAACCAACCAACCAACCGAACAAAAACCCAAACTGCCAGTTATTTTATTTATTTATTTACTTTTCTCATCAAGTGCTTGTGGCCAACGCTGTCTGCAGCAAAGATGCTACAGCAAAGGCACCTGGAACTGTGATTTTGGAGCAAGGTGGATAATCTCATCTCCTTGCATGAAGGGCGTGGCCCCTGGGGCGACCCAAAACAGAGAGGGACGCGAGGCTCGGCCAGTTCACTGTGCGAGTCCTTGGCAGGGCAATCAATCCATCCAGCTGGGAAAACTGTTGACTGATAGCACCAAACCAAGCTCGTCGGGCCTTAATAGACTGATGCTGGTTGACTGCTTCCTTTCTTGAATTTGGTTCTGTTCACAAAGTACTGATTTAAGGCACTTGTGACTTCCCAAACTCCTCTCACACCTGCAGGAAGAGGAGGTATAACCTTGGCTTTAAGCAGGGAAGGCAAAGGGAACGAGGGGGGAGGCAGTGAGGATTTACTTCCAGGCCCCAGAGAGTGTCCTCCTGGGGTGGGTGTTTCTAGAAAACACAGGCAGCCTGGGGTTTTACAGATAGAGACCTGAGTTTAAACTGGAACCAGTGGGGGGTGGAGTAAAAGGTGTGGTTCTTGCCTTCCTGGAGCATGTAGTCAACTAACAAATCAACAACAAATCACATCAGAAATATATAGAAATGTTTTCTTTCATTGGCGTAAGAGAGACTCTAAACCACATGTGTCAAACACAAGGCCCGCGGGCCAAATCCGTCCCGCCAGGCCTTGCAATGTGGCCCGCACCGCGCTGTCATCACTGCACTCCGCTGCGTTTCCATCACAATGACAGTTTATGACTGTTCAGTAAACCATTTGGCCCGCGATTTAGGCTGGATTTTAGATTTTGGCCCCTTCTCTGATTGAGTTCGACACCCCTACTCTAAACGAATGTGGCCTGGACAGCCCAGGAAGGCCCGAGGGTGGGAAGAGGAGATGCCAGAAAGAAATGTAGGTTCATCTGGGCTGGGCCTCTGGGGTGGGGTGGTGGGAGCTTGACTTAGATTTATGTTTTGTTTTCTTAATCCTCATCCCAGGATATTTTTTCCCCATTGATTTTCAGAGAGAGTAGAAGGGAGAATGGGAAAGAGGGGGAGAGAGAGAGAGAGAGAGGGGGAGAGAGAGAGAGAGAGAGGGGGAGAGAGAGAGAGAGAGAGAGAGAGAGAGAGAGAGAGAGAGAGAGAGAGAGAGAGAGGGAGAGAGAGAGAGAGAGAGAGATTAATTGGTTATTTCCCCCATGTGCCCCCTACCGGTGCCAGGGATTGAATCTGCAACCCCAGGTATGTGCCCTTGACTGGGAATCAAACCCGTGAGCCTTGGGTGTGCAGATTGATGTTCCAACCACTTAGAACACTGATCAGGGCTTGGCTTAGGTTTTAGAAATGGAAAGAGAGGCTGGCGACATGGTATCATCCCAGACAGCGGTGCTTCCGAACTGAGCCAAAAAAGTACAGGGCTGCCCTGAAGAAGGAGAAAGAAGAGGAAGGCCGGCAGGAACTCAGTTGATGGAGAGACTCAGGACTCTCACAGATGGAGGAGGAGAAAGCTTTTATTGAACAACAGCAAGAGAAGCTGTTGGATATAGAGAGGCAACGATTACATGAGGAGTGGTAGCTGTGGGAGCAGAGGTATAAGAGGAATTCAGAATAAAGAAGGAAAAGGAGAGGCAGCTAGAAAACAGCAGGAAGAATAGGGAAGTTAAAAGGAGAATGAAAACGGTAGAGAACAAGAGAGAAGAGGAGTGAAGCTACAGGAAGAAAGTGAGAGAAGGGTGTCGTGGGTTGAAAATGCTGGAAAACAGAGCAAAACCCAGAACCACCCACAGACTGATGAATATGGTGGGGAAAGGTGGAGCTAACTGTCCATTCTACAGTAAAATGGGAGCTTGCTGATTTGGAGATTATAGGTGTTTATGTAAACATAGTTTCCCAGCATCAAGCCCCGCCCTTCTTATCAGAAGCATGTTTAGAGAGTTTGAATGGAGCAGTGCTGAAGGGGTGACTGTGACCCAGACACTAGCCTGGAGGGAGGCAAGGAGGAGACCTACCTCCTCGAAGAATGTGGGGAAGGTGACCCAATTCAAATCAGCTGCAACGTGAAACCTCATCTGAGGGGCCATGTGTACGTTCAGTTCAACAGGTGGTGGTGTGCAGGACGGCAGCTCGTGCGACTTTCCTGCCCTGTGACGCCGTGGAGAATGGCAATGTGTGATTTGTATGAAATACAGCAATGCCCAAGAGCTCCTGTAGGGAGGTTGTTTCACAGATGGTGGAGGGGAGGTAATGTGTCCTGCAAGCATGCGCGTGGCTATCTCCTGGGCATTTGCAATTTCTGCCTATCAACCTGAGCCGCATCTGCCAGGAAAACTCCATGGAGACGAGGCAGCCCCGCTGTCCTGCACAAAAGCCTCTTGGGATGGGAGAGAGGTAAATACCTCTCATACCTCTCATTCTTTGACTCCCATGGAAGCAAAACCAGTGCAAATTAATGCCTCAGGAGGTTTTCCTGCTCCTATCTATTTGCACTTGGGGTTGGTAGAATGGTTTCTACCTGCATCTACCTAGTCATTCAGAGACAGCAATGCTTGGGAGAGAAGAGCTCAGGGTCCTGAGAGTGCCCTTGTTGTTGGTCTCATTCCCTTATCATCATCATTATCATCATCACCACACACACACACACACACACACGGCACCCTTCTGGCCTTCCTCTGTCACCTTACATACACATACACATACACACACACACACACACACACACACACACACACACACACACGCCAAGATAGAAAGTTAGCTCTCTAGATCTGAGGGTATGGGCTGACTTCAACCAGAAAATGACAACAGGTGCCCTGGGAGGAAATCTGTCAAGGGCAGGAGTTGAGGCTTTCCTGGCTGAGCCTTGGGAACTGGCATGTTCTACGGTAGATTTAGCAGGGCGTCCACAATACGTTAGCTAGCATGCAGTGAAGAAAACCCCGTCCACATCTGAGGGTTGGAGTGGCCCTGCTCAGTGACTAGAGTGTGTCACAGGTAACATGGCCACAGATGTGGGAGTGAAAGGAGCTGTGCCCTGAGCCTTAAGTAGTATCTTATGCAGCCTGAAGGCAGTGGTAGAGACTAGACTGGAGCTAGGCAGCTGGGCAAGCCCTGTTTGAGTAAGCATGACCTTGAGCACTGTTCCTGGCGCCACAGGCCCTTCCCTGTCTTGCTGAGCAGGGGTGGTGCCTGAGTAACTGAATCCTTTAGGAAGAGCTGATAAGGACAGCCTCAAGGGGCCCCTCTGGGGTCTTGGCTCCCTAGCTGGATGCATTAGGGTGAGGAACCCTAAATACAAAACACAGGCAAAGACTGGGGATCCTGGTAGGAAATTGTTTGGAGGTCGAAGCTGCTGGGCTTTGAGACGCTCCTACAATTGCTTATTTGCAATTGTTGCCTCTAAATACCCAATAGATCTGGTACATTCTCAGTGTCACCGAGTTATCAACAGCTCTCACCACCCTGGAGAAGGAACACGGACTGTAGCATGTTCTAACAGCTCCTGACACTTGTATCTCCGGGGGGTTTCCTCCTAAATTACAGGCTGTCATCCGAAGAATGTGGGACATTTGGTATTGGATTTAGCAGCTGATACATGTAATGTGTTAATTGAGCCTGGGGAGTAAAAGAAAATAGATCTAAATGCAAACATGGGGGAAAGGCTTCCCAACATGAAACCGATGACTGTGAGCTGCTTACCAATAACCTCCAACAAGTTGTTAAGCTGGCTGCAATAATTCATTTAAAAGCACAAAGTCAACTTTCTCTGAATTTGTATTGCCTGTATTTGCTGCTGTCATCCTCGGTCACAGCTGTCAATCACTTTGAAAGCCAAGATGTAAAGAACTGTTCAGGGCCTCTCTGATCTCTCCCTGGAGGACAATTGCTCCTTCTAGAGCATTCTCTGAGGCTGTCCTAGGACTAGTGTTAAAATGGCCCTGAAATGAAGTTTTGCCCCTTCCCCTGGGAAAGACTATTCCATGGCTAGGTCTTTTCACAAAGACAAGTTCCCCGTGGTATTCTTTTCCAACTTTCTGTTCTAAATGTCATCCTGGCAATCATTAATCACAATGAATAGCAAGTTATAATTAATAGAGGCCCAAATCATTCAAGTGGAAGATCACTCTTTTGAATTCTTGTATATTTCTTGGAAGATGTCCTTGAGTTAATTATTTAGTATTTGGGATTTTTTTTTCTCTTTCTTTTTAGCCACAGTCTCATTTCCAGAAAGAACAAATTGATCACAGTACTGTGGGGGGAAGAGAGGATTATATACAGTGTATGCAGGAGACAGATGTTAAAAATAAAAACAGGGCTCTGGGGGGTTTGCTGCCCCCCACCCCCCGCTGGCTTTTTAGAATAATAATAATAATAATAATAATAATAATAATAAAAATAAAAGCTGTCTGGGCTCTGAGCCGGGGCAGATCCCAAGGATGCTTCTAGGGCACCAGTAAAATACAACCCAAGAGAGATATGACTATTGCCAGGTTCTCTTCAACGTGGGACAGAGCAGGTGAGAGAAGAGGAGGTTTTCAAGCAGATGGGAGGGTTTGGCCACTGCAGCTTTCTTGAGGCCTGCCATTTGGTACACTGGGGGTCATACTTTTTACATGGAGCCATCCTGTGCCCCCAGGAATAAAAAACTACATCCACGTTGGGAACACAGGACAAGAGCTACGAGTAACCTGGAAGATGGAGGCAACCATTCATCAGCGAGGCATGTAAGAGTGCAAATTAGAATCATCTAGCTACAGGGCTGCTGGTTCTGTGCCCAAGGGGGAGGGGCAGGGAGTGTGGAAGTTTCCAGAGTCTCCGCACTGGCCACCCCTATTTCTGACCTGCTAGCATCTCCTGGCAGCTCAGACAGCTTGGGATCATGTTCCCAGGTACAATTGATATTGATGTCCTACATTATCTTGTTGGTCTCTTCGTGCCACTTGTTTTTAAAAGGGACACAGCCGTGTACTTATTCTCTAGACTCAGCAACTACTGGGTTACAAAGCTCCAGAGAGGAGTCCTAATGCATCCGGCTCCGGCAGTTTCCAGCATCACTCCAGAGTTGGGTTACAATGCCTGGGTCCCATTCCTGCTGACCTAGCTTCACCCTGCTGCCTCGGGGAAGCCCGATTCACAGGATCTTCATTGTGAAGGGTTCTGTGACGGAGAAATGGAGCAGCTTGGGTATTCAGACTGGAATCCTGAACTATGCGAGAGTAGGGAAGGAATGGTGCTAAAGACAAGTTCTAAAATTCATTCATTCATTCATTTCCTCATCAGGCATTAACATAATTAGATATGCAATTTACTGCAAAGTGAGTTCAGGTGGCTTTTATTTATTTATTTTTAAAATATATCTTATTGATTTTTTTTACAGAGAGGAAGAGAGAGGGATAGAGAGTTAGAAACATCAATGAGAGAGAATCATCGATCAGCTGCCTCTTGCAAAACCCCTACCGGGTATGTGCCCGCAACCAAGGTACATGCCCTTGACCGGAACCAAACCCAGGACCTTTCAGTCCGCAGTCCGACGCTCTATCCATTGAGCCAAACAGGTTTTGGCTTCATGTGGCTGTTAAAGAAAATTGTTTCATAGCACTCAATCTTTTCACATTGAAATACATTGCTGGCAAAGATGTCCCACTTCTCCTGCTCGCGCCCCCCACCCTCCCCACCCCATATCCATACATAATTTTAAGATGGCTTTCAGCTTTCTCCTTGGAAGAAGGAATCTCTCCTGTGTAGAATCTGGGCTGGTTGTGTGACTTGCTTCCACCAGCAGAAGGTGCAGAAATGAGGGCATGCCAGTCCAGAGCCTGGGCCTCAAGAAACCTTGACCACTGCTCTGTCTTTAAAACCTGTCACCTGGACAAGAAGCCTGGGTGGTGCTGTTTCCTCTGCAGGAAAGAGTGGCCAGAAGATTTCCCAGCCTACTTGTAGGCTTGGAACCAATAATCAATGTGTACTGTTTTAAGCTACTAGGTTTCAGGATGGTTTGTTATACAGCGATTGCTAAGATACACACACATACACAGCAGGAATCGTTTATATATGCATCAACACTTCAGTTGGCAAATAGAACCAAGACCCAAATTTCCCATCAAGTATTCCAAATGCATTTTTAGCAATGAGCAGACAAGGCAGATTCCGTCTACCAAGCCTGGAAGAATTGATTATTACTAGGAATTTCAAACACACTCATCAGCCAAGACCATGGGAGGTAAAGAAAGTTGTGGCATGATTCCTGAGAAACCAATCCACTTTGGATAGCCCAAACATGGCTGGTTCCAACAGCGGCCAGACTTCCAGAAGGGTGAGGAGTTGCTATGACAACCAGCATACTCTCATTGCTGGTTTTTGGACAAGAATCCATCAGACACAGCTTCCATCCTGTTGGCAGCCTCTGCCCCACCCCACTGCCCACCTCTTGGTCTGCAGACCTGTTCGTGTAGCACAGGGGGGCTGGCAGCCACCTAAGAGGAGGGTTTGCGGGCCCCGTGGAGAGGAGCTGGGTCTCCAGTGGACTTGGAGCTGCAGGTGGGCTGGCTCCTACCTTTGTACAGGAGCTCAGGGCGGGTGAGGGGGCTCAGAAAAGCACCCCAAGGAGAGGCTGGCCATGTCCTCACAGAGCTGTTCTCATTCCCTCTCCTGCAGCTGGACTGTGATCTAACACAGACCTTGGCAAAAAGGAATCAGGGCCTGACCATTTGGGAGGTGAGCCACAAGGTCCTACCTGCTCCAAACCCCACTGCAGCCTGCTCTTCTCTCCCCCAGGTCTGGAATTCACCATTAGGGCCATAAGTGGGCCTTTTATAATCACCACAGTGTGTGTATTATCTCATTTGTATTTCTCTCACTCGTGCGAGGCAGGTGATACTATTCCCACTTTTGAAGAGGACACTGAGGAATAGGTATGTTGACTAACCTGCTTGAGGTCCTGCTTTCTGTAAGTGACAGAACTGGGATTTGAACCCAGGTTGCCTGAGTTGAAGGGCGCAGCGATCGCCCACTGTGCCACAACCTCTCAGACAATCAAGGGGGAGGGGCTGCCTTTGAAGGGCTGTTGTATGAGAGGACAGCTGTGAGCCATAGCCAGCCAGGGGGAGTGGGGCAGAGAGCTACAGAAAGTCGTTTAGGTCAGCGACACCTCGTAGTGAAAGGAGATGAGGCTCCTGAGTGTTCAGGATCGGGTGGGGGCACGGGTGGTTCAGACACCAGTCAGGTGCACTTGTTCAGCTCCCACAGCACCTTGAACACCTCATTCTCCCAGGTGTCATGCTGTAATCCCACTGGCGACTCTCTGGCCTCCGGTGAGAGCCCTGTGAACTTCTAGAGATGAGGGCTTATGGTGGGGGCACTCATAGACTGCGGGTCCATGTGCCTGGGTTAGAGGAGGCCTGGGCAAGGAGCTGGTGTGTCAGGCAAGGAAGGTCCGGTTTTGTCTAAAATGGCACCCAGCCTGGCTGGCTGGCTTAGTGCCCCCCACTCTTAAGGATAATTCACGAGGACAGTTCACTCTTGAGGAGTTCAGAGTAAGGAAAGACCCCTTTAGGTGGCAGCACAGAGAGAAGGCCATGTAGAAGCGGGGCTTTGGTCTGGGCCTTGAGAGCGAGAGAGCATCATTATCCATCCCTTGCAACCTACCACCATCTGGTAGAGAGGCCTGCTGGCTAGGGCACTATGGACGAGAGTGTGAGAGAGACTTGCTGCTGGTACAGGCTTCTCTCCCTTCAAAGAATGTTTCAGAACAGAGGGCTCACCATGTGGCTGTGGTGCCAAGAAATGGAGACATCATAGCTATTTCTGCCGATGCAGGTGGGTCAGGTATGAAGGCTCCTCATGTGCTGAAGCAGTAGGAGGGAGCACTGGGGCCATCCCCAAAGGCTGGCAGTGCTGGGACAGGGCAACCCCAGAGCTAGGTGTGGACCCAAAGGTGGAGCAGGGATTCCTCCACGTGGTTCTTGGCCCGCCTGCCTCAGGTTCCCATGGAGGGCTTATTAGACATACAAATCCCTGGACCCCCCCAAATCTCCTACCTGGGAATGAAGGGGGCTGGGCCTTGTTTACCAGTGTCTCCTGGAGATGCTTCCAGCACACTAAACTGGAGAACTGCTGCCCGGAGGAGACCTGTCCCAGCTCTGCCAGGCAGCGGGCAGCCTTGCATGCAGGCTCCAAGGCTAGGTGGGCAAGCACAGTGCTCCTTCAGTCTTTTATTTTAAAAATATATTTGCATTGATTTTAGAGAGAAATAGAAACAGCAATGATGAGAGAAAATCATTGATTGGCTGCCTCCTGCCTGCTCCATAGTGGTGACCGAGCCCACAACCCAAGAATGTACCCTGAATGGGAATTGAACCGTGACCTCCTGGTTTATAGGTCAATGCTCAATCATTAAGCCACGCCAGCTGGGCACTCCGTTGGTCTTTACAGTGGCCCTGTTCTCCACCCATTCCCTCCGCTACACGATTGGCTTCCTAACATATCTGCACACCAGGATTGCAGGGGAAGATTTCTCTAAAACATTGATTTTAAGCCACCAACCTTACTCAACTCAAATAGGACCTCAGAGGGTGGGGCCCAAGCATCTCCATGTGGACTTTGGTGCTCAGTCAAGTGAAGGGCTCGGCCTTCTCTGGGTCACATACAGGTGACACCAACAGGTGACCCGTCTTTAAATCAGGGTTCAAAGACCATAGTCCATCATAGTTATTTCAGTGTATTTACTCAGGATCTGAATTTTTTTCTTTTTAATTCAGGGAGGGCTCTGAGCCAACTAATTTTTGAGGTTTTGGAAACCAGAGGGAGAACAATGAACATGAACTTGTAGGAGGCAAACTGAAACAACGAACCATCTGCAAGAAAATCAGCATAAATTCTCCAAATGGCATCAGGCTGCCAAGACAACTCTCCCAGGCTCCGCTGTCTGCCTCAGTAGAGCACAGGCCCTGAAGAGGTTCAATTATCCTCCACACATGTGTTCTCAGGGCGCCCGGCAAGGGAAGGCACTGAAATGCTTAATAATCAAGTTCCCAGAGTTTTAGAATACGTCAGAACTCAGCTTGCATTTCTTTTATAGCTTTGATTGCTAATAATTAGCCAATAATTCAATTGTGATGCTTGCATTTTAACCTAATTGAAAAAATAACTGATAGATGGCTTCATTGTCATGGACACACATCACATTTGAATATCCATTCATTCATTCAACAAGTATTTGTCCACTATGGGTGAAGTACTGAACAAGCCATATGGGTTCTGCTGTTAAGTTGCTTACGGGAAGGAAGGCGTAATATTGGAGAGGGACTACAAATTAATAAGTTTAAGGGAGATGTGATTCAGCTTGGGGGGTGGGGGGAGCTAAGGACCTTTTAGGGAGGAGATGGAATTTGAGTGTGGCCTCGGGAGATAGGCTGGATTTGCAGATGCATAGTTTATGGCATGGGGGAGGAGGAATTAAATTATGAACAAACCAGAGAAGTAGTTGGGTATACAATAGGTTTGGGAAGAGTGCGGTGTTCTGTTTCTTTAGCAAGAGATGGGGGAGCTCTAATGTTAAGGAGATGGTGATGTCGGGTTATAGGATGGCAGACCTGGAAGTGGGGTGCTCATGAAAGACATGACCAACTGATCCTGGGGATCTTTTCCATTTCCCTGCATACAGTCTCAGAGTCCTTTTCCACACTGCACTCCTCACAGCCACCACTGGTCAATGAGCATTGGCTCATGAGGGAAAACTCATTCCACACCCCTCTTTGCCCTTTTGAAGTCCAAGGAATTCACATTTTATTTTGGAGACAATGATGGAAGGAAGCAGCTCCCTTTGCCTCAAACATGATCCTTTGGATGATTAATCTGACAACAGAGCCTAGACAGGAGTGGGCTGGGGGCAAAGAGTAGTTGAGGCCAGGAGACCAGTGAGAAGATAGTTGCCAAAATTCAGTAGGAAGTTGCAACAGCCACAGTCAGGGAAGTGGCAGTGATGATGGGGACATAAAGGAGAGGACAGAAGCAAGAGACCTTTTAAGGTCTGTAGATGATGGTTGGAGGTAGAAGAGTAGATGAGATATTGAAGGGAAAGAATGGAAAGGAAACAAGAGGAGGATGGGAGGGAAGGGGAGAAGGCAGAATACAATAGCAACCTGTATGTTGAAGTCATTGTAGAATGAGTTATGCTTTTTTTTTTTTTTTTTTTTTTCCTCCTGAGTCTAATTGTTTCCAGCCTATTTGAAAACACTCACTTTCATGTACTAAATGCCTTTGGCGAATATAGCCTCCCTGACACCATCCCCAATCCCTCAGGTTCAGGAAATGATCTGAAGCCCACACACCAGTGGATAGACATCAATGGCCAGTACCTGGGGACTCTTGGATTTTTGTTGCTTTGCAGCTGCCTGACACATAAACACATGTGGAGAGGGGCTAAGGACACTCCTGGATTCAGGAGCTTGCAGCTTTTTGCCTTAAAAAGCCCCTCGTGGGCCCCGCAGTCTGGATGCAGAGCAGGGGTTTCCCAGGGCCAGCTAGCTGGGCTTCAAGAACACACAGTCTCTGCTTCCAGCCAGGGAAGCCGCTCAGTCCAGTCCCTGCTGGATGAGCAGCTGGCTTTGTAGGATGGGAAGATAGTGCCTAGGCTGGAGCTTTTGCACAGGGACTTGCTGATGCCTTACAGAGCATCT
The DNA here is from genome assembly GCF_014108245.1 of Pipistrellus kuhlii. Lineage (NCBI taxonomy): Eukaryota > Metazoa > Chordata > Mammalia > Chiroptera > Vespertilionidae > Pipistrellus > Pipistrellus kuhlii. The sequence continues at coordinate 18,440,938 of NW_023425404.1, read as the reverse complement.
TCTTTGGCTCAAAGACTGAAATAGGGGCATCCAGTCAGGCCCCACCCTGAAACCTGCCGGCTCCCAGAGCGCAGACATGGAGTGCTGCGGCCCCTGTCTGCACATGCTCAGAGACCCCCACCCCGTATTTAACCAGTTTAAGCACCTGGGTGGTTTGAGAACCAGGCTGCTGAAGCAGATAGCAAGAACATTCTGTGGAGATAGGCTGGGGAAAACATTTACAAATGAGGTCACACTATGTAAATTCACAGTCAAAGGTAAACTCATATCAATGCCTGAATTGTCTTTAAAGCTCATCGTTTTGGCCATCTCTGCTGCACCCCTCACCACCCAGACTCCCCCTGCCCTCCATTCTGCAGGAAGTGTTCCCAAGGGAATCTCGCCCCGCCCCTCTGCCTCTGCCACATCTGCCCCGCCCTCCTGCTGCTGTTCTCTTCACAGCTTCAGCCATGGCCTCCCTTATGTTCCCATCGTTCCCTCCTACAGCTCCCCTTTGGGCCAGGTGGGGCTTGTGCGCTGCCTGGAGTGCGTGTGGGTGGCTGCAGCTTAGCTGAGGTCTCCTGTTTCTTAACAGGTGACCCTCTTGTGCAGGGTCACGGCTGCTTTCTTGTCAGGGCTGCTAACCACATTGATGTTGCCTTTGTCTTTGAATTAGCCACAGGTTTTGCCCTTCTTCTGAGACAAATATATATATATATAATTGATTTCAGAGAGAAAGGATGGAGAGAGAGATAGAAACATCAATGATGAGAGAAAAATCATTGATTGGCTGCCTCCTGCATGCCCCGTACTGGGGATCGGGCCCTCAAGCTGGGCATGTGCCCCGACTGGGAACTGAACAGTGACCTCCTGGTTCATAGGTCGATCCTCAACCACTGAGCCAGCTGGGCTGAGACAATATTTTTTTACTCCTCCCTGATATCAACCTGGAAAGGTGGTAAGAATCATTTTGGTGATAATAGGAGCAGCAAGAACTAACACAGATGGCAGTTACTGTGTACCAGGCAGTGTTCTAAGACCTTTACAAGCAGAACTGATTTTATTCTCATAATAACCCTATAAGGTTAAGGTGGCACTATTTTTATCCATTTTAAAGATGAAGAAACTGAGGCACAGAAGTTAAATTCCTTGTTCAAGGTCCCGTAAAGCCCTGAGCACTGTGCCTGGACCATGGTGAGCCGTAGGTAAATGCTAGCTGCTGGGTTATTTCCATTATTGGTTCAGGTCTGCCTCCAACTCCTTGTGATCTGAGGAAATGCCTCCTCTTCCCAACCCTGCTTCCTCATTTGTAAAATACAAATCACCTAGAGCTCCCTTCCGATTGCAATCTTCATGCTCTTTGCTCATCTCACTCCTGCTTTTTTGCAGAATGAGTTCTGTTTTCCCAGGAGTCCATCTCTCCAGCTTTTCCTGGATTTTGCACAAAAGTAATTGCTTGACTGCTCTGGAATCTTCAAGAAAACAGCTTGCAATAATGCCCTGGGCATTTCACAGGCTCTCCTTTCCATCCGCGGGCTGCAGAGTCGCAGCTCCCTCCGTTGTCTCCAAGAGCCTTCGTTAAACCAGGCTGTGATACTAAATTGATGTTTTTCAACCCGAAACCCCTGGGAGAGGCGAGGGAAGAGACGTGAGAGGCCGGGGCAGTCCTCAATCACACTTCTCCGGTTTGATCTTGTACCTCCACCACCTTGAGCAGATGGGGCTCCACCACCTGGGATTTGACCAGAACAGAGGTTAGTTTCCTTCTCTTAGAAGAACCACAGTCACAGAGGGGCTGTTGGTTTCGCTTCCTGATCTGGTGCCATTTATAGGCGATTGAAGTTTGGAGCTCACAGTCCCCTCAGAGAGATGGGCAGGCCCATGGGCTGGTGGTGTGGGCTTAGGACCACGATGCAGGCAGGATGTCCTCTGATCCTGTCTCATAAAGTCCAGGAAAATGACACCATGGGGACTCTGGCCAGGGTGCTGAAGGACAGGCTGTTAAGAGAGAACACTGTCTGAATCCTGCAGAGCACAGGGCCGTGCCCTTGCCAAGCAACACGGTGGAAGCCTGCTGGGTATTAATAGCAATAGCTAACATTTAAGGAGCAGTTACAATGTGCCAGCTGCTGTGCTAAGCACCATTTAATCCTCACAATGACCCTCTGAAGTAAGTCTTATTATTATTATCGTCATCCACACTTTATAGAAGGGGACACGGGTTATGAGAGGCTGGAACACTTGCCCAGTCACAAGGCTGACACCAAAGCCCATGCGCTTACCCCTGCATGGCACTGCCTTCTTCCTGAGTCCTTGGTGCCAAAGGTCCCCTTTTCCCCTCTCCCCCCAGTGCAGGCATGGGGACCCAAGGGCAACAGCTGCGAGGCTGTTTTGGCTCCATCTTCGGACTGAGTTTGCACCTCAGGGGACCTCAGTCTCAGGTCTTGGTCTTGATGATACAGATTTGGAGGGTCTGTTCAGGGGGGGTCTGGCCTGGGGGAAAGAATTCCTACTGATCTCAAACCAGATTGGGGACAGGGGCATGCGGATGTTAGCATTCAGGGTGACTCATGGCAGCCATCTGTATAGTAGTTTTTCCGGCAGACAGTCTGCTCAGGAGACCACCTGGCAGATAGGGTTGTTGCTCAAGTGAACAACACCAGTGAATAACTCTTCTCGAGAGAGCTTCCTGCCTGGCTTACTGGTGCTGGTCTTTGGAATCCAGGGGACCTTCTCTCTTACTCATTATCAGTGATGTTCCAATACAATCTTACCTTCCAAATTTTACTTTCCAATATTCCCCCCCTTAAGCCCCCAAATCTTCTGTCATCACAATGCTGCTTTAAGAAAACCCTGATGGGATTTCTGAGATTAATTTTATTTTATAGCAAGATATGAAAATCCCTGCCTTCCAAAGAAGAAAAGAGAGAGAAGTAGATTAGGAGGCAGGATAGCTGGATGCCACAGTTGGCTCAGCTCTGGGTGAGCTGCGAGGTCCCCCACAAGTCAGCAATGAGGGGTTAACTAGAAGTGGTCCAATGCATCCATTTTACTTCTTGGCTTGGAGGAAGCTCAGCATCTGCTCCTGCCTGGGGCTGAGATGGAGAGACAATAAAGACCCCTGGATGGAGAGCACAGGAGGGAGGAGCGGGCCAGGGGATTACCTTCTGGAAAAGCGATTGCCCACCTGGAGATCTGAGCTTCCAGATCTCATCAGAGCTTTACGGACTATTTTCAAAATTTCAGAAAAGCTCTTGAAAATTGTACAGATAATAATGTATCTGATAACAGGAATGTGAAGTTTCTTTGCCTTTGGCTAGAATTATATTATTAGCTCGGCATGGGAATACTGGTTATCTAATGTGAATCTGAAGTTGGCTAGCAGGCATCAGTATTTGGAATAAATATGAAGTGGGGGAAAGATAATCTCATGCACGTGCCATTTACACCTGTCTTGTCCCACAGCAGGTTGGAGGGGGCTGAATTACTGCTGGATTTTTTTTTTTTTAAATCCTTCACAAAGTTGGGCCATTGTAGGTAAAGCCTAATAAAAGAAGTATGAGGGAATGAAGGGTTGGGGGGCTCTTTATGGTAGGTAGAGGCTGAGGATCAGCAAAGGACACCTAGAGGCCCCTTAATAAGGGGGAGCTCAGGTTCAGCTTCATCGCCAGAGAAGCATTCCAGTTCTTGAAGATTTGAATTACTGAACAATTCAAGAACCTAGGTAAACATGGAGCACACGATAGCTTTATCAGAGAGTAGAAAAAAATCATCTTCACCCCCAAGTTGGAAGGGTATATATGAAGCTGAACCCAAGTCTTCCCCTTACTAAGGGGCCTCTGCTGACTCAGCCTCAGGGCTGACCTGAGAATAAACCACAAAGAGGTCCTCTCCCCTCCAAAGCCTCATATTTCATTCACTAGGCTTTTTCCTACAATGGCCCAGTGTTGTGAAAAGTATTCTACAATTTAAAAAAATCAGTAATTCAGACACCTCCAGCTGCTGTGTAACAGAACAGAAGCAAGTGACAGGTGCATGTGATTATCTTCTTTTCTTAATATTTACTGAAAATAAAGATGCCCTCCAGCCAACTTTTCAGGTTAGCATTAGATAACCCATGTTAGTTATCACACCGAGTGGTAGAGGATTGGATGCGGTGCCATAAGGACCTTATCATGTTGTAACCTTTACTATTTCAAAAATTCTTCAGCAGTCAGCGCCACACACAACCCTCATCAATCGGGTGAGGTAAGTGAGAAGATGCTAATATTCTCATGTGCTAGGACCGCAACAGGTGTTTCTCAGAGGATTCAAGTGAGTTCTTATTACTCCGTGGAGGGATCTGGGGCTAACCCTGATAGCACTAGTAAAGGTCATGCTGTAGGTTTCTATGCTTCGCCGACTTCTTTATTTTTCCATCTGCTACCTGGGCCAGCCAAGGACTGGGGAGTCCTCTGACCCTACATTCCTGGCCTGCCAAGAGGATTGAAAAAAAATAAAGCCAGCTGGCTAAATAATGCAGCCAGCACACAGGAGAACCGGGAATCATCAACTAGAAAGCAACCTCCTTTTGCCTCACTGATCCCAGCTGCTTTTGTTTTGCTGGTTTGACTCTGTGCCACTTACTTTCTAGACTTTTCGTTCCCTTCCTGCTCACCTTAGTGCTAATTCTGAGTTCACACAGGTGGTCAGCTTCTCCTCAGAGCCTCACTTCCCTTCTCGGTCAGGACGCAGGGCTGACCTGGAGGCTGGGATTGACCTGGGTCCTCCGGAGCCTGCGTGTTTGTCTCTGCCAGCCCCAGGGCAGAAGCCCACGTCACCAGCCCAGAGGAGGATGTTAGCTCTTCCTTTATTTAGGTCGGCTGCCAAGTCTTAATCCCAGGCCCCTACACAGCAACACCCGCCTGGGAGGCCGAGGAAGGAATCGCTTCATTTCCAGGCAGCCAAGTGCAGAGATGGCGAGAAGCATCTGCTTTGGAAATGCATTTCTCACAGCAAATAACATTTGTATGATTGCGCCTGCAAATATCACCGTGGCATTTGCTAAGTTAAGTAGCAAGCTTTTGCTTGACGGACTTTCAACTTGCTCCAGCCCCAAGGTGTTTCTGGCACCCAGGAGCTCACCTTGGGGAGGGACTCTGCCCTCTGCTCTGCCCTCGGAGGGCATGGCGGTCCCTTCTTGCCCTGGGAGAATATGTCTCTTGCAGGCATAGAATCCAGGTTTTAAGCTGATGTTGAGCTGGGTGGTCCTGATGTGCCATGGAAACAATGACAATGACCCTTAAAGTTTCTACTTTTTTTTTTTTTTTTGCCTTGCATAAGCCTACAACATAGGAGATGATAGGCCCTTTTAATGTACTTTTCATTGTATGACTGTAGCACTATACCTCTTGTGTAATCTTTCCTCTTTTGTCTTCTTTGTCCTGGTATTTTTGCAGATGTGCATTCTCTCTCCCAAAGGATAACAAGCTTCTGGCAGAGACTGTCTTTTCCAATGCTGAGTCATCTATGCATGTGGATATGCTATGCTTAGGTGTGTGTGCACATATGCCTATATAAGACCATATAAGCATAAAGAAGTATATGGAAAGGCACATATTAAATTGCTAATGTGGATTATCTGGGTTGGGAGTGGCTAATATGGATGAAAAAAGAAGATTAAACAAATTAAAAGGACAAAAAAAAACTATACCTAAAAAACATTCCTGGCCAATCAGATCAACTTTGGGCTGGTGAGATGGGGGGAGAGCCAAAATGAAGAATCAGCCGACCACATTTATGCATTTATATGAAATTTTACATACGGTATGTATACGTGCCAATAAATTAATATAGGGTTCAACTAAGGAAGAGAAAAGAAGTACTGGACATGTAACAAACATTTGATAAATATCTGGTGAATGCATGAATGCTGAGCAGTATGTGGTATATGTAATGTTATACATTTAGATTTTTCAAGGAGCTGTTTCTTAGCTAATATTATTATACTATGACACTCACAAGGCTCACAGTGTGTTCTCATAATCAGAATCACTGATGTTTTCTGGTTCAGGAGTGGGACCACCTGCTTGGGAGAGTCCCAGTTCACTCTATGTTCACTTTGTTCACCTACTAGTTGTGACCAAGTTAGCTGGGTGATATGAGCCAAAACCCGTTTGGCTCCGTCGATAGAGCATCGGCCTACAGACTGTAAGGTCCCAGGTTCGATTCCAGTCAAGGGCATGTACCTTGGTTGTGGACACATCCCCAGTGGGTGGCATGCAGGAGGCAGCTGATAGATGTTTCTCTCTCATCGATGTTTCTAATTCTCTATCCCTCTCTCTTCCTCTCTGTAAAAAAGCAATAAACTATATTTAAAAATAGAAAATAAAATAAAAGTGGAAATGACAGAGCCCCAGCATTGGTGAGCTGAAGTAGCATGTAAAATTGGTGCTACATCCCTAGCTGGTTTGGCTCAGTGGATAGAGCATCGGCTTGTGGACTAAGGGGTCGGGGTTCAATTCTAGTCAAGGGCACATGCCTGGGTTATAGGCTCGATCCCTGGTGAGGGGCATGCAGGAGACAGCCAATGATTCTTTCTCATCATTGATGTTTCTATCTCTCTCCCTCTCTGAAATCAATAAAAATATATTTTTTAAAAATTGCTGCTACATTCTTTTAACAGCATACTTACTAGTAATGCTATCCTATCACTCTCTACTACACAACGCTGTGTCATACTGTGCCATACTATATGGGACTCTCCCAATATTACAGCCCCATAAATAATAGTTAAATGAGCTGGAGCTACACATATCAACATGGTAAATCACTGAGCAAAACAAACTTTTGCAGAGAAATGCATGCTATATGAAACGATTTACATAAAGTTTAAACTATGTCACACCACGTTGTGTAAAAATACCTTATACAGTAAAAACAAACATGTGCTGGGAGAGGAGGTGGGTCAGGGGTGGGACTAGGGAATCTGCATTTTAACAAGTGCTCCAGGTGATTTTTATGTTCATTAAAATGTCAGAACCCCTGTTCTCAGCATTGTCAGCTGCCCACCTGGTGTACTGCTTTGATAATGAGCTCTTCCCCAGAGAAAAACAAAGATTTATATACTATGTTTAAAAAAGATCATGCCTTGTTTTCTGACGTTCCTATGTTTTATTGCCAGTATTTAAAAAGAACTAATCTATGTGAGCTTCCTAATGTGTAGAAAGAACTCATATGAATCCATCCATCTAATTGGAGGAAACCAAACTCCCCAAGTTGAAAAATATCTTTAGTACTTTCTCCTGTGCCAGCTTTGTGCAATGGTGACCTGCCCTGGCAAGAGAACCTTGGGTCTGTGGTCCTTTTAGAACGGGATGAGATATATCACACATAAAAAAAGTACAGAGCATAATATAACAACCATCCACACTCTTACCACTCAGCTATATCCAGTCCTAACATTTTGGTAGGCTTTCTCCAAATCTATTTTTTATATAAATAAAAAAATGTTTATTTATATAAAAATAGATGTTTTATATAAATAAAACATCATGTAAAAAATGATATAGCCCTTTCTTACTCATCCTTCTCTCCCCACCCCCCAAAGTAAGCACTGTGCCAGGTTTAGTGATTTTAGCCCCATAAATATTTGTGTGTGTGTGTGTGTCTGTGTGTTTATAAGATATTTTTACACAATGTGGTGTGACATAGTTTAAACTTTATGTAAATGGTTTCACATAGCATGCATTTCTCTACAAATGTTTGTTTTGCTCAGTGATTTACCATGTTGACATATGTAGCTCCAGCTCATTTAACTATTACACAGTACGGCACAGTATGACACAGCATTGTGTAGCAGAGAGTGATAACATGGTATTACTAGTAAGTATGCTGTTGAATGAGTATACCACCAGTTTTATCTATCTTTTAAAAAAATAATTTTTATTTTTCAATTACAGCTAGTGCCCAATATTATATTAGTTTCAGGTGTAGAACCCATAAATCTCCATAAATCTAGTACCCATCTGACACTACACACAGTTATTACAGTACTAGAGGCCTAGTGCACGAAAATTCATGCACTCAGGCAGGTCCCCCTCAGCCTGGCTTGTGCCCTCTTTCAGTCCGGGAGCCCTCAGGGTATGTCCACCTGCCAGTTTAGGCCCGCTCCCCAGGGAATCAGGCCTAAGCTGGCAGTCGGACATACCTCTGGAAGCCTGAGAGCCCTCAAGGGATGTCTGAGGTGGCTTAGGGAACGGCCCTAAGCTGTAATTGGATAATCTAGTGCTGCCATCAGCCTGGCTTATGGCTGAGCAGAGCTCCCCCTGTGGGAGTGTACTGATCACCAGGGGGCAGCTCCTGCATTGAGTGTCTGCTCACTGGTGGTCAATGCATGTCATAGTGACCAGTTGTTCTGGTTGTTCTGCCATTATGGTCAATTTGCATATTATCTTTTTATTATATAGGATTATTGACTTTATTCCCTATGCCATGATTATTCTGTAACTACTAATTTGTACCCAATTTGATCTATTCTATTGCTGATAGATATTTAAGTTGTTTTCTTTTTGTTTGCTTGTTGTTGTTTGTTTTTAATCCTCACCAAAAATGTGTTTTTATTGATTTTAGAGGGGTGGGGGAAAGAGAGAGAAAGAGAGAGAGAGAGAGAGAGAGAGAGAGAGAGAGAGAGAGAGAGAGAGAGAGAAATCAAAGTAAGGGAGAAACATCAAAGTAAGGGATAAACATTGATCAGCTGCCTCCTTTATGTGTCCTGACTAGGGATTAAGCCCACAGCCTAGGCATGTGCACTGACTGGAATTGAACCTGCAACCTTGTACAGGATGGCACTCCAACCAACTGAGCCAATTGGCCAAGGCAACTTGTTTTCATTTTTTAACTATTATGCACAACATTGAAATGAACTTTTGTGTTAAGTTTCTCCTGCTGTGTAAGGATTTGATGTATCTAGTAATGGACTTGTGAGTCTTAATAGATGTGCATCTTCAGCTTTAACAGATATTGCCAAATTGTTCTTTGAAGAAATTGTACCAATTCCCATAACCACTTCCTGAATATTTTAGCAAGTCTTCCCTTTTGTAGCTTCAGATTTAAGAGAAGAGAACAGAAATATAAATCAAGGAAAGAAACAGCTTTGACAACACATTGAATTATCAGTGGAACTTGCTTCAGACTGTTCTTTTTCCATTCTGAAGGTGTTTGTTCATGAGACCACTGCCCTTCAAGTACAATTGATGCACCACCATAGTCAAGTCTCCTTCCATCACCATTTAGGCTCTCATATCCTCACAATGCAATATATAGATGATGTATTATAGAATTGTACTCCTGAAACCTATGTAATTTTATTAACCCATGTACTCCAATAAATTCAATAAAAAACACAATCAGTGCACATTGCTTAAGCTCTGGTGACTAGGTATATGGGAGCCCGGATTCAAAGATGTACATGCAAAAAGACTTATTTTCTGAGAGCTTAAAGACTAGTAGGAAGCTAAAGCATAAACTATAGATTAAAAAGGTAAATTATTTAAACAACAATTTTATAGTAAGAAAAGATGCCACTGAATAATGAAGATTCATCATTGAATAAATCACGTCTACATTCATTCTATAGGAGTTCTCCAGATAGGGAAGTCAGAGCTCATGTGATTCTAATTTGCCAGACAATGGTTTCCTAGCAACCATCACTGGATGAGAATCAGCTAACTCTGCTTTTTTGACGTGGACTTTATTCCATTAGAAAACTAAATACCAGTTTAAGGTAGAATTTTTCCAGGTAAAACTATATTTGAAATATATGACTTCTGAACAAAGATCTAAAGTGGTTTCCATTCCCAGAAGCTAACAAAGGTGGATGTGTGGAAATGAAAGGGGCACCAGATTTAGGGACTTGAGCATCTTCCTTTTCCCAGAAGTTGGAGTTGGACAGTGACAAGTGAAGAAACAAAAGACAAACTCAGGGAGGAGGAAGGGGCAATAGAACTCCACCCTTGAGTGGTAGAATGTAGCAATTTTCTAGGAACACATGGCCCAGGAAGTTTTAGAGTTTCTTCCAGCTAAAGGCTGCAAAAATGAATCATTTGGGCATGATCCCTGGAGATTTACTCCACATCACCAGAGTCTCCTAGTTAGCTCCAGGAGATTGAACATCATGTTTCCTGACACGGAGGAAGCATTAGCCTGGTCATTCATCTCTGATGGTTACTGTCTGGTTAGAAGAGGGAAAATCATGTGGGATTCCCAGGAAGAATACCCACGATGGGCCTGTTTATATTGTGCTTACTGTGCACTCATTGTCACAGTATGAACTAGAACTTGATAGAGGAAATGGTCATCATTGAAGGAAAAGGTTTCCAAATCAAATTCGTTTAGCAGCACAACAGAATGACATTGCTTGAGCTTTCAAATAGAAATGGAGACCTGAGAGTTCTAGAGCTAGGAGAGACTTTTATAGATAAAAAATACAGAATATAAATAACTGGACAATTCTGCCTTGTGTACAGTTCAGTTATATTTGTACCTGACTTCCGGAGACGACACTGCCTCTTCACCTTCCTCCTTTGCACTAATGCTATCAGATACTCTCAGAGACATCAAAAGAAAAGGCATAGTATCTTAAAAGTTTAGTCAGTAAAATAGAGAATACAATATAAATTAAGGAATACTGAAAAAAAATTCTTATTCTTCTTAAAATCTCCTTAACATTTTTAGTTAAAGTTAGAGTTATGATTAGAGTTCTGTTAATGATTCACTTTAGTGCAATTTTTCAGCACTGTAATTTCTACTGCATATCAGATGTTACTGAACATCTTTAGAAATCAATACTCTGCCAATCTGAGAATTTTTCAGGTAAATATTTTATTTCAAGATACTTGACTAAAGCCATACAATTAGAATCACATGCGATCTGACGGAGAACTCCTATAGAGTGAATGTACGCATGATTTATTCAATGATGAATCTGCATTATTCGGTGGCATCTTTTCTTACTTACTATAAAATTTTTGTTTAAATAATTAACCTTTTTAACTTATAGTTTATGCTTTAGCTTCTTAATAGTCTTTAAACGCTCAGAAAATAAGTCTTTTTGCATGTGCATCTTTGAATCTGGGCTCCCATATACATGTTCCAGTAGATGCAGGGTCATATTGGGTCTGCCTGTCTTCCCAACTCCGTGTTTAGCGGTATTATGTTGGTACCTTGGAGTCAGCCACACAGGGAGTATTTGTAGCACTAAAAGTGGCAAATACTACAAATCAGGGCTTCTATTGGAGAGCCATTTGTTACATATTTACCAGCACAACCCTGGGCAGATGTCACTGTGTCATCACAGTGACTTGTGAATCCTAGGCCAATAATTTTTCCACCGCTATTGCCACCTGGCTCATGTATGCCCAGGAAATAGACTTAATTTTCCTATCTATCCAAGCAAAAATGCAATCAGAAAGGTAGTCTATAATCACTTCTTCAAAAAATGTTTAAAAATTAAGAACAAACAATCAAAAAGCATGATAGAATCCATTCCCATAACCGACTGGTAGATTTAACAATTTGTTTTGTGGGATTATCCCTACTGTTAGAAATATCTTTCCTGTAGATATGAAGGCATCTCTGGAAAGCCAGTTCAGTCCTATTGAATATTCCTTATTTATCTTTCACCATGGGCTCAGTCTAATGGTCATTCTGCCTTGTGGGAAGCTTCCTTCTACAGCAGCTTTGATGTGAAATCCCTTCACTGATCCCCGAGGACCAGAGACTCCCAAGTGCCTTTGATTCAGGCTTTTCATTAGCAGCTTAGCTTCTTTAGTGCTAAGCGTATTCCCCTCTGCTGGTTAAACCCTTGTTTTTTCCTCTTGGCTGCACTAAGATCATCGCTAAATATTTAGCACACATGGACAGTATGCTGGATACTGGTCTGTCTGGAAACCAACAAGTGTTTTTTTTTTTTTTTTTCACTAAAGCTCAGAAATAATCCAGATGAGATGGACTTAGTGAGAGGTTAGAAAGAGCTCAGGGGACAGGTATACTAGTATGAGGAGAGATCTGTCCTGGTCCCATTGGATGACCAGAATGGCTGATACTGAGAGGTCTGTGCAAGTTTGGTATTTTTGGTACATTTACTTAAAAAAAAAAAAAAAAAAAAAAAAAAAAAAGAGCCCGATCAGTGGTTGAGCATGGAATTATAAACCAGGAGATCACGGTTCAATTCCTGGTCAGGGCACATGCCTGGGTTGTGGGTTTGCTCCCCAGTGTGGGGCACGCAAGAGGCAGCCTATCAATGATTCTCTTTCATTGATGTTTCTCTGTCTCTCCTCCTTTCCTCTCTGAAATCAATAAAAATATATATTTTTAAAAAATTACTGTCACTTGGACTTGGGGGTTAAGTCTTTTTAGGCAGAATAGATCATCCATCCATCCATCCATCTATTCATTCATCTCATAATAATTATTAAACATTATAAAAACCTAGGGCTCAGCTCAGCCTTGGATGGACAGGGATCAGGGGTTCAGAAGAAGATGGAGAACCCACCTATTATCAATTTGTTGCCTTTTGGGTGCTGGTTATTGTGGGTAACACCAAAGAACAAGCAGTCTTTTCTTGTGAGGACATTGTTATAGCAAAGAAGCTTGTAATCACCATGTTATCTGTGGTGACAGGGGTGAAGATATAGATTTCATACCATATGCACATTCCACTTCCTCTAGTCTCTAAATAAGGAGACTTAAGAACTAAGGAAATATCAGCAAGTATAGAAGGAAACACTGGTGCCAACTTTTAAGCCCTGCTAGGCCCCAACCCCCTTCCCCAGTTTCACACTGAGTTGGGCTTCCCTGTTTCTCAGGAGGGAAGAATGAACTGCAGCAGAACCACAAGCTTCTGAGTCACTCCAGGTATGTGCTTGCCCCTCAGACCTGCTAACTTACCATATCTGGAGGCACAGGACTACCCAGCCTCTCCATACAGCTGCTGTGTCAGAGACTGCGTACTCTGTTTACTGACACTCAGGAAAAACCCAAGCAGAAGGTGTAATTTGGTGGAAGATCACGTTCCATGACTTGAGTTTCATGCTGTGTTAATCCTTGAATGCAATTAGTTACCCAACAGCCGAAAGCTTGTTCTGTGGTTGGCAGGTACCTTGGCACATTACCCATGGAACAGATGGCCACTGGTTCCACAAATTAGATTACCAGATGATTGTATAATAAAGTCAACCAGACACTTCTGCCTGACTCTTCCTGCCTTGCTGATAAATTGGAGCGAATCTACGTAAATGCACTGACCTTTCACTAATTAACCATTCCTCTGGGTGGGGACACAGTTGACGCAGGGTCTGAGGAAGGGCAAGGGAGTACGCTCTTTTGAGACATTTAATTAATCTTCAATGTGCATGTCTTCTTGCCCTTTCTTTCTAATTCCCATTCCAGCATTCTCAAGTGTTCTATGCACTAACTGGAAGGCATCTTATTTCCCTTCAATCAGCTTTGTTGACCAGGTTAGAAGGAATTTATTGCTACTTTTCTGATTCATATTGGTGTGATACAAATAAGAATTTTCCCCCAGCTCTAATAGGTGAAATGGAAGGGGTCTTCTGCAGCATGACTCATCAGGTCTCTCCTGCCCCCCTCCAGTCCCTTCTTAGAGGAATTATGTTACTTCAACCCAGCCAAATTCTTCTACTGTGTATTCTCCCTCCACTCCCATGGCAGTTCAGTTTCTCAGAAACAACTAGATTTCTTCTCTTGAAAAATGCAGAGAGAAGGATCAGGAAGCGGAATGGTGCTAAAGCACAGGTGAAGGTCTAGACATTCTTGCAGAGGTCCTCTGAATGGTTCTGGCTCCAGAATCTAGTTAGCCACCTTCTCCTTGGATCCTTCTTAATCTGAATCTTTTGAATAAATTTACCTCTATTAAATTTGCACATATGGTTTCTATGTATCCAAAAGATTCCTCTCTGGAACATCCCCTTACTCAGTTTCCGTCACCAAAGAAAAAACATGAAACCACGTGTCTGTCCAGACGTTGACTATCCCCCAAATCCTAAAATGTCAGATGCTCACCACTCTACTAGTCAAACATTCCTGAGCCAGAACCAGAATCCAGTTCAATTAGAAAGAAGTGGGACCTTATCCAAAAGCCTTTCACTTGTGCTCTACCCCCTAGCGCAGCTCCCATTTCCCAAGTCTTGAAACCATGACACCAGTGTTCTTCCTCCTAGGCTGTACTCCTCACCATGGGCTAGCACACTCAGTGGTGTTTGGATCAGCATACTAATTGGCCTGGGTACCAATCGTAGCCCTTGAATTTATTGCTTTTATGTGAAGGTGGTTCGGAGTGAAGAGAAGTAGTGCCTTTCATGAGAGAGGTGGGTTGGGACATGGATAGTCCTCCAGCAAAGAAGCAACTGAGCTCAGGCTCAGGGCCAGCCTTTGGTGGAGGAGAGCATCTGGAAGCAGGCCTGGGAAACACCCAGTAAGCTGGAGAAGAGGTGTATCCTTTAGTTTTGTTTATCTGGTATAATTGCTTCTGTTCACTGTTTTTCCCCCCACATTTTTAACAGACCTGTCAGCACGGGTGTGTGCCAGGAGCCCATTAGACTCAGTCTTCATAAACGGATGGTTGGCACTGTGGCTCTGATGAAAGTGATCCTCCAAATTCCCTGCATCTGAGGAGAAGGCAGGCTAGAAACATCACTCGCATCCTTATCTCAGGCTCTCGACTTGGGATCTTTGAGGCCAGGTTCTAGTCAACTTAATGAATGGCCACTGTCCGTTAGCTGTGTAGAGATAGTCCTGACATGCACCATCGGGGAGCTGCTAGCCAGCATTAAGAGGGACTTGGGGTGAACAATATCTCTGCTGTCGTACTGTATTGGCTAAGGGCCCACTGAGGGATAGAGTCTGTGGATGATGGGTATGTTCCTGTGTTTGTGGCCTGTTTATAAGCCTGCTGACCACCTGCTGCAAGTGACGCCATTTTTTAAGGATGTGTTGGCCAAGTAACTCATCCCCTTTGGCCAGAAATGTGTGAATTTGTGGTTTATACAAGACAAGGTAGTAAAGTCTGGCCATAGGAAAGAGGCCAAGTAAACTGCAAAATGATCATTTCCAGATGCATCCAATTTTGGTACAGAGCCAGCTACCTCATGCAGTCAAGCTGGTGCCCCCATGATACTAGGCTAGCTGAGTCTTCAGCAGGAGTTGGATCTTTTTCTCCTGGCCTGTGCTCATTTATCTTCTTTAACTTCAAGCTGACCTGTTGTTTTCCTCCTTGAAATCCCTGGGAGTTTATAACCAGATGATTATAAAATTTAAATAAGCATATGCTTGGAAAATGGGGAAAAAACATCAAGACTCAGACCTCAGGCAATGCCAGGTAGCAGGCTACCACCAGTCAAAAGCAGGCTTCTCTTTCCCTTCATGAGCATGAGACCATTTCTGCTTGGGGCCAGTGGCTTGCTCTGCTCTGCTTCTTGGGTGAGCAACCATAATATACTTTTTTTTTTTTTTTTTTTTTTTTTTGCATAGGAGTTACTTTTGACCTCAAACCCATGACTCTTTGGAACACTAGCCATTTAGAAAGGGTTATCTCTTTAACTCACTACCAACTAAATCCTAATGGCATGACTAAAAAACAAAGACATAGCCAAGGCAAAAACATATCAAAGGATGAATAAATCACAGGGTCTGCAGTACTGGTAAGTGCAGGGAGAGATGGTTTTATTAGGAATGTGATCAAGCCCCACCCTTCTGAACAGTTCTTTTCACACAGCACTATGCAATTCAGGACTGACATCACATTGATATCTTCAAGGCCACATTAGGGTCAAACAATGTCTATTGGGTGTTTGCTCTATGAAAGACATAGGATTAAGAGCTCAGTGGGGAGAGAGAGAAAGGAATACAAAGACCTGATTTTTATGTACAGAATTGGGAAATATTCTGCAGGTCAAGAAAAATTTGAAGGGAGTTCTCTGAAACCATAAACTACAAAGTAGCATAAAGGATATCAGGGAGGGGGGAAACTGAAAATTCATCAGTCTTATCTGGGATATTTCATAAACACATTCTGTGTTCAGATACATCCAGTGAAGTCCTGGATCTAGCCACATGGATGTAAATCTCACCAGAGGGTCTCTGATCTACTCAGCTGCTCAAATGCCAATGATGATTTAGTCAATGTTTCCATCAACATTCTTTTCACCAATGGAACTATTAACCAAGAGCTCAGTGTTCATCACCAACTCTTTTCCCTTTGAAGTCTTAGGAGGTGAGATTTTATTCCTTGCCTTACTGTGATTGGATGGTATTGTTACATATCTATAGGTTGTCACCCTTTCTCCAAGAATGTGAGATTAGTATTTTTGTTGGG
This sequence comes from Pipistrellus kuhlii, assembly GCF_014108245.1. NCBI lineage: Eukaryota > Metazoa > Chordata > Mammalia > Chiroptera > Vespertilionidae > Pipistrellus > Pipistrellus kuhlii. Next base: position 18,424,587 of record NW_023425404.1, on the reverse strand, counting down.
TATAAAGGACAACCATATAGATCTGGACATATGTGTGTGTGAGAGAGTATATCTGTGAATGGAGAAGTTTCTATATTTGAAAGCAATGTGTGCTCTCAATATGTGATAGGATAAATGACCCCAATAATATGTGAATGCTTTGACTTTAACACTAGTCTGCATGTGGCTATTTATTTCCTCCTTTGTTCTTGGCTGGCAACTCAAGGTAACTGGCACCACATGGGCATTGGCCTGTTGATTCTGGCCAAGCATCCAGGCACCCAGGAGGCCCTGTTTATTTAACCAAAGTGAATAACATGTTTTGCCTCTTATTTTTAAAAGCACTCTCTCATTAAAACGACTAATCACATGCATTTTCTAAAACTTTATTGCCCACTTTTAAAGATGATTGAATTTTAGAGCAGTAATTAAGGATAGAGTCAAGAACCTATGGGTTACATGATGGACCTTTTTAACAAATCTTGGCATATTGGTAGGGAGATACCCTGTGAAACATGAAATACAAATCTAAGTCAAGTGGGGATATGGAGTTTGTTATTCAGGAGAGAGAGGATAGGCCCAAAATGAGAGTAACAACGTTTTAGGTCAGTTCTTGGGTTAAAGATTGATAGAAAGACATCTAGGAAAATGGATATTGGACATATAACTACAATGTTTTTTAAATGAGAAAGATACAAAGATCTCTGTACATTCCCTGCCCCCCCCAAAAAAAATATTCCTTGGGGTCAAGTTGGGGAAAGAATGATGGGCTGATCTAATTCAGCATGAAACACCTTTTATATGGGGCTGACAACAATTCTCATCACTAAGGTGCCGTGTAATCCTACATATGACCTTGTCTAAGACAATTAGGAAAGTAGAGTTAGTGGTGTGGCTCTTACCCAGCTTGCTGCTAGCTCAGTGAGGACCAGCAGAGTGATAGGCCTGCCGAGTTCATGTAACTTAAACAGCATTAGAAGAAGCCTGGAGACTAGAATAAGGGAGAAGGTAGTCTTGTGGCATCTCTTCTAACAGATCACTTCTGAAATAATCTCTTTATAGAAATGCAATTTGGGTGCCAATGAGGTTACTACTTGGAGAAATAATGCCTAAACATTTATGTGTAATTTGTTCATACTCTAGAGCAGTGGTTCTCAACCTTTCTAATGCTGAGATCCCTTAATACAGTTCCTCATGTTGTGGTGACCCCCAACCATAAATTTATTTTCGTTGCTACTTCATAACTGTAATTCTGCTACTGTTAATGAATCGTAATGTAAATATCTGTGTTTTCCAATGGTCTTAGGCAACCCTGCTAGCGGTTCTCAAACTGTGGGTTGCGGATTTAGAACTGCTCTAAAGTTCTCAAAACGGCTACATTATCTCACTGAGTCTCAAACTCCATCTATGACTTAACATTATCCTCATATTGTAGATAGAAAAAATGAGGCCCAGAGAGGATAATAGGCTAGCTAGGAGGAGGTGGTTCCAGAACTTAAATACAAGCTCTCTGGCTGCAGGACTGTTGTTTTTCTATTATTCCATAAACTAAACTACAACAAGCCCAGAGCAGGGGTCTGGACTAAGGATTTTGGATGCCACATTCAAGAAGGAGCTTTGGAAGAAACTTAAGATGCTTGGCCTAAAAGGCAGGTGCTTTTTAGAGGCTCTGTGATAGCTGTTATAAAATATTTGAAACTGTCATAGGAGGATGGAGGTGACTTCTTTATAGATCCACAGGGCAGACGGTAGGACTAATTGATTGAAATGATGCATGAAGCCAGAGGGTAATGGCAACAGCGTGTCTGAAAGAGAGACACATGTTGAGCTGCAGAACTGTGTCCAGGTAGGTCAACGTAGCAACGACTTCAGAGCAGCAGAGAGCCAGCTGGTCACCTAAGCAGATGGGGGGGAGGGTCATCAGCACAAAGGTCTGCCGCTGGGGCTTTGCCTCATTTGCAGGCAGGCAAGTCTGTCTAAAGCACCACGCAGCTTTGATCTCACTTGAAGCAGTGTCCCCTGGTGTGGGGTCCTGTCCCAGAGGGGAGCCCGGCTGGTCAGTTTGGAAAGCCGATAGTTCAGAGCTGACCACAGAACCCTTACACTTCTGGCTGCCGTTCTTGACAGGCCTGCACAGGCTCCCACCTGGTGGCTATTTTTGAGTTTTCCTGTTCTGGTTCTGTAGCCGCCTATAGTTTCCCCTCTGCTTCTCCAGGTGCTGGGAGCAGGGCTTGCTGTTGATGGTGGCTTATCCCCTCTGGCTGCCATTTGGGGTTTGTAAGGATAACCCCTCAGCTAGTTTTGTGGTGAATGTTGTCCATGGCCAGGTTTGTTGATTTTGCTACTTAATAGCTCTGTCTGTTTCCATGTGGAGGCTCAAGAAGACCCAACCTATGGGGCCACATCGCCGCCATCATGCCAGGATTCTTGGGCCTGCTGCTGTTACTTCAAGTGCCTCCTCCATGGCTTTCTGGCCAGGTGTCTGTTAATTCAATTATTTCCTATTGTTCTCTTAGAAACTCCCATCAGCGTAGCGTATAATAAACCACGGCACTTCTGTGAAAGAGCTTGGCGAAATAAAATAAGTTAAGCTCTGCTAGAAGGTAACTTAAAGAAGAAACTCGAGAAGATTTAAACATAGATATGGAGGATTTTTCCACGGTGAGTTATGGCCCTGGGCTGGGGAGATGTGCTGTGTATCCTCATTTTGCCTTCTTTGCTCACAGTTGGATGTCTGACTCAGTAATCTGTAGGTTTTGCCTGACTAAAGTCACATCATTGATTGATGCCAAATCTTGCTCAATTAAAGGTCATTTTTCTTTTGGCTGTTGGCAAAGGCGACATTGATTATGGGTTATTAGCATCCACCTCCTCAGATTTCGAAGGCTCCGGGAGCGGTTGCCTGCATACCAACTACCCATGGCAGCAGGGCTCCAGCCACCTCTCAGTCCTGGGCACGAGGACACCTGCCAGCTGTCTGACTGCAGGGGGCTTAGATGCACAGTCAGGCCCTTCCAAGGGAGTTTTTTAAAAAGAAAAAAGAGGCCTTTACCCTATCTCTTTGGACCCTTGAGTGTGGCTCTTCCACAAAATACCACAGCCTGGGCAAGTCTATTTAGAAGAAATGGAGTTAGAAGAAGTTTAAGTTTTAAAAAATTGGCTCTCCAAAGAAATTTCAATCCTTGTACTGTTGGTATTTGGCTCTGTTGACTAAAGAGTTTGCCGACCACTGCCCTATCTCCATCTCACTCCCAGCTAAGCAAAGCAGTGTTATCTTGTGATAACTTATACTACTCTGTTTATCCATTCGGTCATTTATTCATTCATTCATTCATTCATTCATTCATTCATTCAATAAGTGCTTTTGAAGACTGGCTGGTGGGGCAGATGAAACAATTGCAGAGACTGCAAAAGGATGAGACCGAGTCTCCTAAGCTGCGTGTGAACACAGTGTCCGAGTTATCGCAGGAGTTTCCAGGCAGGATGTGGAAACTGAGCCACCCACCACAGTTACACCTGCTCAGCAGGTCTTTCCTCTGAGAGACCACAGAGGCCCTGGCCTGCCCGAGGACTTTCAGTCCTCACTCACCATCTTCTACTCTGGATGCACCCCCCAGCCCTTCAACTTGCTCTGGCCTGGAGCTGTGTCTCCATCAACAGGGAGTGTTTGTGAGAAGGAAAGGCAGCTGCTCTTCCCTGCAGGGCTGCGACCTTCATGGGGCGCCCTGTGGCAGGATGAAGGCCTTGGCCAGGCCGCCCCTGCAGAGGTTCCTCTTGCGTGCTAGCCTCTGCTCCTCCTGGGCTCACAGGTCTCTCATCGCCCGGAGCATTTGTGTCCTAGGGCAGCTGGGAAAACATTACTCAAATTTAGTGGCTAAAAATAGCACATTATCTCACAGTTCTGAAGGTCAGAACATGGAACCTTCCAGAGGCCCCAGGAGAGAAGCTGGTTCCCTGCCTTTCCCAGTGTCATGAGGCCTCGCTGTTCCTTGGCTCCTGGACCCCTTTCCCCATCTTCAAAACCAGCAAGTAGCGTTTCTCCTCTCTGACTCTGCTCCTGTCCTCACATCCTCTTCTCCTGCCTCTGACCCTCCTCCTCTCTCTAGTCAGGACCCTAGTGACTGAACTCACTGGGTAACCCATGGTCATGTCCCTGTGGCTCTGAATTGAATCACATCTGCAAACTCCCTTCTGTCCTGTAAAGTAATATTCACAGGTTCTGGGGATTAGGAAGAGAACAGTTTGTTTATCTGCCATTAGTTTATCTGCCATACCCAGCTCCTTTTTATATTTCTTTGTTTTAGTCCAAAAAGGATTTAAAAATGTGTGTTTTTTTTCATTTTTTTCATTGTGGTAAAATGCCATAACATAAAATTGACCATCTTAACTAGTTGTAAGTATTCTGAAAAGCTTGGTGGTATTAAATACATTCATCATGTGCAAGCATCACCACCACCCATCTCCAGAACTCTTTTCCTCTTGTAGAACTGAAAATCGGTACCCAACTCCTTTTATCCTGACCATGGCAGCTCACTTGTCAGAATGATCACAAGGAGAGCACACTTAATGAATGCTTGCCACAAAAAAACTCTATATAATAAAACCCTAATATGCAAATCGACTGAATGGCAGAACAACTGGCCGCTGTGACACACACTTACCACCAGGGGGCAGACACTCAATGCAGGAGCTGCCCCTTGGTGGTCAGTACGCTCCCACAGGAAGAGCAATGCTCAGCCAGAAACTGGGTTCACAGCTGGTGAGCTCAGTGGTGGTGGCAGGAGCCTCTCCCATCTCCACAGCATCGCTTAGGACCCCTCGGAGATGTCCGCTTGCTGGGTTAGGCCTGCTCCCCATGAGAGGGCGCAGGCCAGGCTGAGGGGACCCCCCCTTCCCAAGTGCAGGAATGTCATGCACTGGGCCTCTAGTTGTTAAATAAAAATCTTTGCTTGCCGAAACCGGTTTGGCTCAGTGGATAGAGCATCGGCCTGTGAACTCAAGGGTCCCAGGTTTGATTCTGGTCAAGGACATGTACCTTGGTTGCAGGCATATCCCCAGTAGGGGATGTGCAAGAGGCAGCTGATCGATGACTCTTTCTCATCAATGTTTCTAACTCTCTATCTCTCTCCCTTCCTCTCTGTAAAAAAAAAACCAATAAAATATATTTAAAAAAAATGAAAAAATTAAAATAAAAATGTTTGCTAGTTGAGAATACTGAGGGCTGGGCTTATAGCTTGCTCAGTATATCCAAACCAGGGAGCAACCCAGGCAGGCAGCCTGACTCCAGACACCTGCCACCTTCCAGGTTTACTGGAAAGCTTTGTTCCCAAATGTTGCCTGCAGCAGCGGGACTTGAAGTATCTCACATGCGAAAGACAGAAGATAAAACCTCTCCCATGCCTTTGTGGCCAGTGTCAATTAAACAGCATCTCTGCAGGAGGTTGTTAATCAGACACTTGGGGGTGGGGCGCGGGCGAATGCTGCTGAAGTAAGCAGGACTGACTTCTCTACAAGTTATAGGAGCGCTGTCATACTTGTTAGTGGAAACCGCCCCCCCTTCCCCCAACCTCACCCATGTGGTTGGCTGCTGATGCTGCTGCAAAAATGCCTAAGAGCGCTTTTTCCAGCCCTGGTCTCTAGCCGGGTTTCCCATCTCATTGCTTGCCATTAGCAGTGATGTTCCTGTTGTGTCTTCCAGAGCCCAGTTTTCTTTTTGGAGAACTAGCAGATCTTCTTAAGAACTCGGCAGCTCTAATCCAACTGACTGCTCTGTGTAACATCAACCGTGAGATTAGAGTTTAGGGGAATGAAAAGGGCTCACAGCCACTCGCCCTGAAGAACAGGAGCCTACGAAAACTCTAGGAAATGAAAAGAACACGCCCCATTTGGAAATGGAGCCAATGAGACAAGTCCTGTTGGTGGTTTGGTGTTAAATGATGCCCTTAATCCCCGGCTCTGGGGACCTGGCGGCTCTGATGAACGTTGATCAGCTTGGCTTGGTCTTGTTCTCTGCACTGGTGTTCAGGGCCATTTGCAGGCACAGTAAATACTTGTCCTGTCAAACAGCATTTGGCTACTCACATGTCTTCTTTCAGAGATAAATGTCGGGGATCTCTCTCTCCCTCTCCCTCTGCCTCTCTTTCTCACTCTGTTGTGAACTACAAGGAGGTGTTCGCACATCAATATCGTTCTTACTTTCTCCCAAGAGAGAAAGGATGTACTTCAGCTGAAGATGAAGACTGATCTCTTCAGAGTGCTCACGTCCCGAGGAGGGTTGTGTCAAGTCAAGGGAAGCCGCCATGCCTTAGTGACAGACCACGCACATGTTGCAGAGAGCGCAGCCTGTTCCGGGCCAGAAGCAACCCAGCTGCCAGTCAGAACCATTAACTTAGCGTTTTCATACTTCATCTCTTGTACTCTCAAAACATCTTGTGAGTCAAATGTGTTTAATCCCCATTTGCTTAGCTCATTTATTTCTTACATCAGCCTTATGGGACTTTGTCATTATTCTTAATTTAGAGATGAAGAAACTGAGGTCTAGTGAAGTGAAGTAAATCAGTCGCTCTGCTAGTAGGTGCCTGAACGAGGTTTGAAACCAGTGTCTTGCTGATGGCAAACGAAGCTGGACCCCCTCGCTAAGCCACATGGCAGCTGCCAGGGTGCATAGACAAGTCCAAGTGTGGTATCTAGTGTGTCTGGAAGACCTCCCTGGAGGTGTGATAGGCCGCTTCTATGCCTGCAGTACATCCTTTCTCTCCCCTTACAAGCCCTCCCTGCACAGACTCCCTCCCTTTCCTGCCTGTTTTCCCACTTTAGATGGTTGGCACTTGCCCACCCGCTTCCCCGCCTTGATGCAGAACATAGCAGCTGAGACCACAGGGACTGACAAAAGCAAATGACATCACAGTGGCTGCTTTTGCTGTTTTTTGTTTTTTGTTTTTTTTTTACTATGCAGCAGTAGAAAAGAAGAATCCCTCTCTCTCTCTCTCTCTCTCTCTCTCTCTCTCTCTCTCTCTTTGCTTTACTTTCTTTTAAATAAATTTTTATTGTTCATATTATTACAAATGTTCCTTTCCTGCTCCCCCCCCACTCCATTGCTCTCCTCCACCAGGTTCCCACCCCACCCTCTGCCCTTTCCCCACCCCCCATTGTCCTCATCCATAGGTGCACAGTTTATGTTCAGTCTCTTCCCACATCCCCTTCTCCCCTTTTCCCCAAGAATTGTCAGTTTGCTACCTTTCCCTACCTCTGATTCTATTATATTTCAGGACCGTGTCTGCATTAAAGATGGGCTTTTTTTTTTAAACCCATAAAGCCCCTCTGAGGTTTTACATTTACCGACAATTTCCAGAATTGGGACTGGGATCTGAGCTTTTGACCTGGCATAGGTTGGGCTCCCTAGTGCCCTGAGATCCCTCCTTCTCCCACTTTCCAGTGGTTGCTGCACCCGGCAAGAACTCCGCACAGGCAGGAGTTAAGGCCCATGTGGAGCCTGCTTGGCTCGGGGCTCCTGGGATTTAGAGCCATTAAGGCTGGATTCCTCCTGTTTCCTCTGTAATCTTCTTTGTAACTTTCCAATTTGAATTTGTTTAAATTGTCCCTGGACTGTAGAGCCTTGCCTCAAAAGACTTGTTCCATTGTGAAATAAAAAGAGTTTTCTTAATATGTAAATGTTATGCAAATCCCGTCTTTCCACCACCAATTCCTCCTTCCTAATCCAGGCCCTGCCTCAGACTGCTGCTTGAGTTTAGAAGAGCCAGTACAGTATGAGGTCACCCAGGAGCAGGAATCTGGGGCGAGTGTTACCATGACTACCGCTTATTGAGCACTTACTCTGTGCCAGGAATGGTGCCAAGCCCATTATATGCATTATCTCATTTCCCTTCACAACAACTCTTAGGATTAGAGGTTATTAATATTCTTATTTTTAATATTTTTTTAAAATTGGTTTTAGAAAGAGAGGAAGGGAGAGGGAGAGCAGGAGACAGAAGCATTTCTCTGCTGGGGATTGAGCCTGCAACCCCAGCATGTGCCCCAATCTGGAGTAGAACCAGCGACCTTTTGGTATGGGATGCTGCTCCACTGACTGAGCCTCACAGGCCAGGGCAATATTCTTGTTTTAATAGAGAGATTGAGTAAGTTGCTCATGAGTACATAGTTCTTGGCTAAGGTTGTACGCCAGTGCTTTCCAGTAAAATGTTGCCTTAACCAAGGATATTTTTTTGCGAGGTTAAAAAGTCATACATTTATATGACTTAGTCATACAAATATAAATATGTGAATATGTACTAAGTATTTTATTTAACTTATTAATGAATGAGGAAATCAGTGAAATGTTACAACTGGTTCAAAGGAGAATTCAAAGACCAGAGACATATATAGGTCATGAATTAAATTTGCAAATAAATGCAAAGCTGGCTTTTTCCATAATGAAGGGGAGAAAGGGATCAATTGCTTCTCTACCATAGAATTAACTTGCGTTCTATAGATAATAATTAGTTGCATTGCTATCATTTTTTAAAAATAACTTATAGAATTATAAAATAGCTCAAAGATAATTAAAGGTTTTAATGCCATAGAATTAGATAAACCAAAATGGTATATGGTCGAGATTAGGGGTGTCGAACTCAATCAGAGAAGGGGCCAAAATCTAAAATCCAGCCTAAATCGTGGGCCGAATGGTTTACTGAACAATCATAAACTGTCATTGTGATTGAAACGCAGCGGAGTGCAGTGATGACAGCGTGGTGCGGGCCACATTGCAAGGCCTGGCGGGACGGATTTGGCCCGCGGGCCTTGTGTTTGACACATGTGCTCTAGATAATACATAGTTTGGGGTACTTTTGGATATATTTTAAAGTCTTTCACAATTTTTCTGACAGTCTCTCTTCCTTCCATTATGATGATAGAATCTCAAAGAAAGAATACTCTTGACCATAAATTAAGGCTGACCTCAATAGATCTGGTCTGATTAGCTCAGAAAGGGTGTTCATTTAACATCTAGGCTTTCTTAAGTTTGCTTTGCAAATCTTGAGTCATACAGTATTAAACAACTAGTAATGTCACAAAATTAACTGCTGTTTAGGAGTTTGCATAAGGACTCTCAGCTAGATCTAGAAGCTTCTTGTATTTACCATCTTGAGAGTAGGATATGAATCCTAAGAAACTCTGTCCACCAAAGTTCACTTGCAGTACCTATGAATTTAAGTGAATTCCTCTTATCTTAAGGACCCCAATATCCTATGGTTCCTGGTCTGCTAGGAAGTGACCTTCCTAACCATCTGAAAGGTGGGCACCCTGCCAGCCAGGAAACAGGCCTGCTTTCCTGGGAAGGCTCTGTGTAGACATTAGTCAGTTCCATAAGTACAGCGGACCTCTGTGTCTTAAAATAAAGTGGTAGTTATATCTAATTCAATGAGCAACCCTTTATGTCACAGTCAACTTGCCTAATTATATCCTGGTAAAAAGGAAGACCAATTCTTATTGAAACAGTGCAAATAACTATGTCCTGTATAATAAAAGGGTAATATTCAAATCAACCAAACGGCAGAACTGGTTGCTATGACACACACTGTTCATCAGGGGGCAGATGCTCAATGCAGGAGCTGCCCCCTGGTGGTCAGTGCACTCCCACAGGGGGAGTGCTGCTCAGGGGAGGTGGGAGCCTCTTCTGCCTCTGCTGCAGCACTAACGATATCCAACTGATGGCTCCCAACTGCTAAAGGGCACAGGCTGAGGTTCTCCCTCCCCACTCCAGTGCAAGAAAGTCGTGTACTGGGTCTCTAATAACTATATAATGCGAGGCTCTTTAAAAGTTTCTGAGTTGAGGGACCCAGTGAGAATCAGATATTATTTAAAATCTGTTTCATTTCAGTTTTCAAAAGCAGAGTTCACTAAATGGTTGAGGGTTATAGAAGTGTAAGAGGAAATGGAAATGGCTTTTTAATAGATCTAGAAAATAGAACATTTTTTAAAAAATCAACAATATTCCAGATAACAATGACAAAATTTCCCTCATCAGTTTATTCAGTCCTACACTGAATTCTGGTTACCCTGAATCTTGGGTTAGCAGTCTCATGAAGCCATTGCTTCTCAACTGAGAAGAGTTCTGGAAATCTCGACTCAGCCCATTGGTACAGTCTGGCAGTTGCCTAAGGGATGTCATCTCAGAAGACTGTCCCCAGGAGTATATTCTTTAAAATGTCAGTAATTTGAAGCACTGGGTAAAGTCTTTTTCAATGAGATTCTGAGACCGTTCTTTATTGAAGACATAAACTGTACTCCAGACTTCATCTTACAGCATCACCTCAAGGAAGCATTAGAGTAAAACAAAACCACCTGTAGAAAACAAAGACTTAGAAATTTGTGGTTAGTTTATTACTGATAACTTGGACTGTAAAAGGTTTGATGATGGGGAAAAAAAAAGATAATAAAGTAATTCAACATATTTAGACAAAAGATCTATAAGCATATTAATTAAACTTATTTCTAAAGAGGTTAGTGGAAGCCACATTTGGCTTATAGAAATGCATAAATATAATTTTTATAAAGAAAAAACAATCTTGAAATATAGCATATAATAATCGTAAGACATATTATATAAAATATACCAAAAATATATCAAGATCATCAAATAAAGACAATCAATAAGTCTGGATCTTATTTTATATTTTTACTAGTGGCCCAGTGCATGAAATTTCTGCATAGGTAAGATCTTTAGGCCTGGCAGGTGATAAGGGCCAATCTGGGACAATTAGGGGGCCCCTGTGTGTACCTGCCTTGGCTGGCCTGGCACCACCTGCTCGATGGCCCCACCCCCTGCCACTGCCACAGGTCGCCTCCCTCCATGGAGCAATTGGGGGGCCCCCACTGGCACCCGCCTTGGCTGGCCTGGGACTTATGGGCTAGGGAAGCTCCTGCACTAAACATATGCCCCCCCTGGTGGTCAGTGCATGTCATAGCAACCAGTCTTTCCACCATTCAGTCAATTTGCATATTAGGCTTTTATTATATAGGGTAAAACATAAATGAGTATTTATGTTATTATTTATATGCCCATATTCTATGGGAAAATCTGATGCATATTTCTGACTGAGAATCAATAGCTTACAAGCCTCTAGATTAAACTAAAGAAGTAAGTATTTGAAATAACTGAATTATATGACTGAAAACACAATACTGCCATGGACTAATATCATTAAGTAAAGCATCTCCAAGAAACTAATAAATGTAGGAAAACCTGAAAGAAGCTATTTCTTAAGAAATTTGATCAGTGTTTCCCCCGAGGTAAAAACATATTACAGAAAGCAAGAACAATGACACATTTCCAGGGACTTTCCACTAAGCATACCTTTCTATAGTGTTTATTTTAATACCATTTAATTTATACAAATTTAAGCTGGGACATGCTCAGTGTTTCTGCTGATAGTTCTTCCCGAGAAACTCTTGCAGTAGTCACATATTAAACAAACCTAATTATTTCTAGTACCTCTCTTCTTATAAAAAAGAAAAAGTAACTTTGTGTTTTCTAGGGACTCTCTGGGAAATCTCAAAGATGGTTTTAAGATTAAAAAAAAAAACATCCTGACAGTTTTGTGTTTTTTCCCCCCTATATTTAGGATCCCATTTTGGGGAGGCAAAATTAAAAAAAAAAAAAAAAAAAAAAAGTTGTCAAAGGAGTTTAGATGATTGATTAAGCTAGGCTCATGGATGCCTGAGAAACAACTTTTATTACCCATCTAATCAAAGTGACAATAAAATATTTAAAGATACACATCAACAGCAATGCAATTGGAAAGAATGTTACCCTTCTTTGTTCTCCCTCCCGCCCCCCGCCCCTCAAATAATCAAGGACATAACAAACTCAGTGTAAAACACAAAAATTATTCTAGTAAGATGTGGAATATTTTCTAAGCACTCTACACAGAGAGTAAAGAATCACCATTCATCTTGTAAATAAAGGCATTCATCAGTGAGCCAGGGAAGCAAACCCATCAACATAGAGCTAACTTTGCCAAGATTCTAACATCTTTCAAAACTTCCTTTCAGACTTAGGTGTATCTACAAAGGCAAATAGAATTTATATTTTTGTTTTTGTTTTCATTGTCACGTTTTAGATTCTGAAGCAAACTGACATGTTAGGACGGCTCTCAGGGGATCCACAAGATCCAGACAAATTTTTCTTACAATTCTGAGATGTTATTGATGTAAACAGGAAATTTCTCCGTTACTGGTATCTTGCAATTAAATAATAGACCAGTATTTTTTAAATTCTCAATTTTAAGTTTTCATATGACATTGATAGTTATAACTCACCTCAACAGAAGCTCTTTGGGGTTCTCAACAAGTCCCAAAAGTAAAATGGTCTGAAGATCAACAAAACTTGAGGGCTGCTGCTTTAGAATAAAACTATTCTTTTTCTTTGAAAAATCAAGACATACATGCAGTCAGAGTTCTCTGTCACTATTGTTCCTAAGTGTAGTTGCAGCCACTCATATTCATTATAACTTTTAACTAAAGCAGCAGTGTGGAGGGGTAACTGAGAATTTCCTGCCATTCTCCCACATTACAGCCTAGTAGAAAAACCCATTAGCATACTTTGCCATAGCCACACATTTCTCTTCTATATGTTCTTGAAGTCACAAAAAATGAACATGCTCACTAACATGACCCGTAAATACAGCCCCGCTAGAGCATATGATTAATTAATTAAATGTCTCAGTATTTTATCTTGCTTATAAATTATCTAGATGTATAATGGCTATACATTCATTAACTCAGTTTAATACTAGTTCAAGGTTTTAAGCCACTGAGGAATCTTGGAAATGATCTTTAAGCTAGCATACTACAGAACACAATTATTCTTGAAATAAAGTTATGAAAATCATGGTTCAATTTTATTGAACACAAATTTACATTATATAAGAGTAATGTTTAGTTAATTTAATCAGTAACCTATACAATAATAGGAAAAATACACTCAAGTAGAATAAAATGTATGCTTCAATTATATTTAACACTGGTAAATCAGATAAGGTACAATTTTTCTATTAAACCAAACATATTAAACTAGTCTTATTTGCCAACAAGTTGCCTTAATTATGAGGACTTAGATTCTTAAAATGTTTCTGAGTTAGTTTCTGCAATAATTTTTTAGTGCAGCACATTTAAAGCATTGGAAATTAAATGTTTTCATTTTATTAAAATTTTAGAAATATTTTATTTATGTAAGTATTTATCTAAGTAGTCAGAGTAGAGCTTCTTTAAAGATACTTGATAATCTAATTTATTAAAATCCTCTCAAGTGACGAACATTTCACACTTCTACTACAAGAAGTAAAGGCCTGCCCAGCAGCGTGGCTCAATGGTGGAGTCTTCACCTATGAACTGGGAGGTCACAGTTTGAGTCCTGGTCAGGGCAAATGCCTTGGTTGAGGGCGGGGGTGGGTCTCAGCCAAGCCTGCACCCTCGCCGTGGAGAAGTCCAGTCTTGTCTTCAGCAGGGCCAGGATTAAGGCCACTGCCCAGAGTTCCTGTTCCTGCCAGTCTAGTGCAGGATCTGACTGGCTTAGCTCATGTTCCCAGCTGCAGTCCATTGCATGGATTTGCAGCTGCTTAAAGCCACATGGTGGGCAAATGCAGGTCACAAAGCAAGAGTGAATAAGGGGGAACCAGAAAGCAAGAGAGAGCAACTCTTTGGGAATTTTAATCTTTCAGAATTTGTGTGCCTGCAGTGGTTTCACCCTCCTAGTCAATGATCCTTCCTCAGGCTAGACTGACAGGCAAGCCCCTTCCCTAGTCACCTCGATTTCATTGTGCATGCATTGGCCTCCCGCTTTGTTCAATATATACATTTTCATTGCAGATATACAATAATCTTTGTGGGGGGTCCATTTCCAAGTCTTTCACAAAGCTTAAAAGTATAAAATTTATAAAGATTGCACAAATCTTTAAAATATTCTGCAACAAAGAGTTACATTAAATGTGGGCTCTAGGCAGACTTTAACACTTTTGATTTGATTTGATGTGGAGTAGAATGGAAGGAGGTCTTCAAAAGTAAAAGTGCCCAGGATCCATAAAGGTCTTCTTGGTGTTGAATAGATGCTAGCATTGCAATAAGAGTGAATGTGTGTGTGTGTTGGGATGGGGGCGGTGAGGTTTATTGAGAAGAAGGAAAATTTAAGGCAAGACTTCAAGAAACTTATAATCCATTATAGAATACAAAAATCAAGTTCATTAATTAATTGTACATATTGACACACAATCAAGAAAACGAGTTAAGTTCAGTAACAAAAGGATCGAGTAGGGGGGATGTGATTAACTACATAGGGTGGTATGGCAGACATTGTTGGTTGCTGACTTAATAGCCATCTCTTTCTTGAGAGCAGCTCCCCAATTTTTTTCAGGCATAGAGTCTCAGTGTGTGTAGGGAAGGTAAGCTCCTCCCTCAATCCCAGGCAATAGTCAAAGGAGGTCGTAATTTCAGTCCCCAGGCCTTTCTCTCCATTACCACTGACATGACTCTCTTTCTGGTACTTTTGAGTTATTGCCTGCCTCTACTGTTGTCATTCTACAAATCATTTTATTTCTTTTTTTATTAACCTATTTCACCTGGTGAACACATACACTGTAAAACATATAAAACAAAAATAAGGAATAGCTTTTTATAAAATAAGCATTTCTAGAACCATTACCCAGGTAATAAAATAAGTATTGCCAGCAGCCCCCAATCCTTCCATTTGTCTTTATCTGATTGTACCCCTCCCTCACTATCAGAGACAACCATGGGCATGATTTTGTGCAATCCCATCTAGCCTTTTCTTCATGTTTTACTATTTCATTTCCAGATCTTAGTTTCTCTAATAAAAAGAACGGGTGTTCCATGGGGAAAATAGTAGGTTTTACAATTTGAGCATAGAAAATGCAAAATAAGCTTGGAACATCTTGCTCTACCAGAATAAAGGAAATACTTAAAAAGGGACAGAGTACATAAAAAAGATACAGGAACCCAACTGAAGTACATCCAATGGCCAAAGTTGGCATAATTCTAGTACAAAATAAATAATGATAGAATTGGCTTGTAATCTGTAAACTGAAACAAAAATATCCATGAGTCTATACTCAGGTAAATAAAATAAATAAATATAAGGGGAAGAAGAAACAGCTTTTTCTTACAGAATAATTCTATACCATTCATGGATATAGGCATCCTTGAATTACTAGGCATAGTAAGCAGAAAAATGGTCCCTTATAGGTGTCCACATCTTCAACTCCAGAATTTGTAAGTATGCTATCTTACATGGTAAAGGGACTTTACATATATGGTCAAATAAAGGACTTGGAGTTGGGGTGATTATCTTGGATTATCTGGGTGAACCCAAGGTAATCACAAGGGTCCTTTGAATTAATGTTGTATCTATAAGGAATTTCCTAAAAATAATAGAGTAACAGGTTATAAAATTAACAAAGTGAGAAGAGACAGTGGAATTATAAGCCAAACAAAAATGTTTAATCCTAAAGAGGGCAAAGAAGAAAACAAAAAAGTAAACAGAACAGTTGGAAAACTATTATAGAAAACAGGCAGTAAAAATGGCAGATTTAAATCCAACTCAGAGAATCATAGTAATAAAAGCATAATATGCTAATTAGACTGAACAGCCAAACGACTTTCTTGATGAAACCGAGGCTGCGAGGGCCAAAGCAAGCCACCATGGCTGCAAAGGCCAAACCCCTTGCATAAATTTTGTGCATCGGACCTCTAGTGAAGTGATAAAAGCAAGGTTGCTGGACTACATGCATCTTTTAAGAATTTTCGTATAGGCTTGCCAACTCTCAATGGTCTGGAAGAACAGTGTTTAACTGAGGTGTCCATCGGAAGCAAGGCTGCTCTTTCATTATTTACCTGCATTAGACATTTCTGAGCCAGTGATTGTATTACATTTCCAAATTAAACGATGTTAATTAAAATAAATATTTGTTAAATGAAATAGAAAATTTCATTGAACAGACTTATCTTTTTGGCTTAAATTTAGATTTTTCTCTCCCCTCCTCCCCTACCTAATCTTTTCTCTCTTTATCCTTTCTCTTCTTCTTTTAATACGTTTTGCCTAAAGAGGGATTAAAGTGGCTCAATTCAAATATTGCAAGTTAAAGAGCACACACTGCACAGCACCTTTTGTCTGAGATGAGCGTTTTCGGTAGCTGCTCCTTCGCGGGTTGGTGCAGGAGGCTGCCTTGCCTAGGAGTGGGCTGTGCCTCTCAGTAGCCAGAAAACTGCTTCTTCCTTAGGATAAGCTTGAAATCCTCCTGGGTTGCTGGGGTGGGGGGCTCGTCTCTAGTGACCTTTAAGGCCAAACTTGTGTGTGTATGTGTCAACTTTGTTCATTCAGCAAGCGTTTTATGGAATGTACTAGTATACTGTAAGCCACAGATATATAGATGTATAATCAGTATTTGAGGAGGACAGGAAAAGAAAGAATGCCAATTAAGAGTTTTATAATCTCATCTTCTCACAGGTAGGCAAATGACATGGCCTTAAGACAACTGGGATCCCTATAATTAATCACTTTCATCTCTATTCTATGAGACCAGTGGCTATAAAACAGGATTGGCAAACTCAAGGCTCTAGCTGACTCATGGCCAAATCCAGCTCATAGCCAAATCTAACTCACCGGTCAAATCTAGCTCACTGTCCTCTCTTGCTATAAATAAAGTTTTATTGAAACGTAGCCACTTCCATTTGTCAACATATTGTCTATGGTTGCTTTGATGTTTAAAATGGCAAAACTGAACAGTAGCAACAGTAGCTGTATGGCTCTCAAAGCCTGAAATATTTCTTCTCTGGCCCTTTACAAGTATACTGTTATAAATTCACACAGAGCAAGGGACAGTCCAACATGTCATTTGGAGTCACACTTAGGACTAACCCTGTCTTATTAGGGATTAGGAGGCAGAAAAATTTAGGGCAATGTATCTGGTGATCATTCTAGGAATGAACCTTGGCATACTTTAGTGTACATTTTTTTTAGGAGACTTCATGCTTCATAGTGGTGCAGGTGATGGAGCTCAGCAATGCATAAGGGCAGAGCAGGTTCTGCCCACACCTGCTTTTCTTGGCAATTGGACAGTGGTGAGAATAAAAGGGAATGGGTAAATGTCATGTTCTGTACCCATGAGTGCAGCAGCTGGAAGCACTGGGTTTGATGAGTGCCTATCTACATGAATAGATCATACTGGTAAAAACATATTTTGTGAAAAAAGTGAACAGAATGTGATCTATAATGCCAAACTGTTTATGCCAATTAAAATATATGCATACATACCAACAATTTGCATCTTATTATGCTATTCTAAGCAAAATGTATTCACCTAACATTGCAATTGTCTCATTGGGGAGAACAAAGGGAGTGGCTTTGGGAATAAGAATGGATCAATTAATAAATAAGACAATTAGAGAGGCCTCAAGGACAAATTATGACAATGTGCCACGAACTGAGAAATTTAACAACAAAAATAACAAGTAAAAAAAGGAAGGAAGGAAGGGAGAAAGGAAGGGAGAGAGGGAGGGAGGGAGGGAGGGAAGGAGGAAGGAAGGAAGGAAGGAAGGAAGGAAGGAAGGAAGGAAGGAAGGAAGGAAGGAAGGAAAGAAAGAAGGAAAAGAGATAAGAAAACAGGAAGGGAGAAAAATAAAGGGGGGCGGGGAGGGAGGACCAAGACTGAAAAAATCTGGAAACATATTCTGTTATAGATCTGGCACCTAAATAGATATGTGACTTTGTGATAAGCTGTCAAGACTCAGTTTCCAAATTAGCCAAAGTCTAATGGTGGAGACAGTGATTGTGAGGACAATGGTGATAATGATGGTGGTGATGATGATGATGTGATGATGATGATGATGATGGTGATGATGATGATGTATATATGTGAGATGGGTATGGCGGTATCAGAGCTGGGGGACTCCAAACCCATTGAGTGAAGTTCTTCAGGGAAGGGGTTTAGTCTAGGGTAAGTAGGCTCTGAGGAAAGTTGGGGTTCAGACCCCAGTTGGCATCCACAGCCGAACTGAGAACCTGTTGCTGTAGCACTGAGATGGCACATGGTGCAAGTGAGGGTGGAAGGCTGTCTTTGGACATTCACTTCAGGAATGCTAGGTCTTAAACTTAGTCCATTCTGGGGAGCGGGCTCCGAACATAAATCTGGTTCCTTTGGCTCAGGGCCTGAGCAGAAGCCTTGGGCAACAATGGACAAACTTCATCAGAGGTGGCCTTTGGCTCTTCATCTAATGTCCTCATCCTTTTGTACTTAATTTCTACAATTTCGGATTATAATACCTGTTCTGAGTACCTCCATTGAATTGTTTTTATGAACTGAGGAGATGATATAGGAAGAACGCTGGAAAAATAAAATAAAATAAAGGACTCCAGACCTTAGTTACGAATATATTTAAGCAAATCCTTAGAAAATAATTTCTTCTTGTCATTCACCCCATCAGCTCAGTTTGCTGGATAGAAAGAAAAAAAGGGAACTGGTTATTGACCCAAACAGCCAATTTACTCTGAAAGGCTCGAGAGAAAACATATTAGCTTTTATGTTACTTTAGTAATTTTCTTCAAAAGAAACATGCATTATTGCACCCAATTTCACCCTTCAATTCTCAAAAATTAAAACAGTGCTTTCCCATAGTTTTTAAACAATTCTGAGGTGTACCTGAGGACTGTCCTGCTTACAGCTAACATCCAGCTGGCTGTTCTAGCAGCAAAGAGTGAAACTTTATCCAGTAATAATCTCTCAGCCCAGGAAAGCAAGAAAAATGGGAACATTTTTAAAGTTCATGGACCAGTGGACTTTATGTATAAGGAAAGAAATGGAAACCAGACTGTGAGAATTGTCCTTGTGAATTCAACTAAGACCATATTTTTAAAGAATATAATAGTATTATTTTCTACTACCCAATAATTTAGGTATATGTTTTTAAATAAACTCTTTCTCACTGAAAAAATAATTTGGAAATTACAGTAGGGCTTAGCAAGAGAGTAAAATTCACCTGATGTATAATATTTATTTATAGCAACATCAGGTTCAAACTACATATATAGCTCAGTGTTCTGCTGCTTTTTATACCTTCTTTATATCATTACATCACTAACACCTTTTTATGTAATTAAATGTTTCAAATTTTATGTTACTAAATTAATATTATTTTTAAAGTATAAAATAATTTCCCATCATATAAATTTGCCATGGTTTGACACTTTCTATATTTATGTTACCTTTAATACTTTTTACTATTATAAATAACATTTTCAGGAACATTCATTTGCATAAATCTTTAATAACATCGCCTGTTGTTTCCTAGGGTAGATCCATGAAGCTGGGATCACAAGGACAGAGTATACTAACAGTTTTAAGTTTTTTTTATATAAAATTCTAAATTGTTTTTCACACACTTTTAATTAAGTCTCCTGATACATAGTTCCAAACTGTCTTTCAGAACCACTTTAAAATTAGTCTCTAATCAGCAGTTCAAGTGAGTGTGTGTCTTATCATACCCTCATCGGCATGGAGTTTCATCTTTAAAAAAAATTTCCTTGTCTATTTGAAAAGCACAGTGAACATTACTTTGTTCTCCCAGCATCCCCTTCGGGGAGCATTCCTCCTCCTGTTCACAATCGTTCAGCTCACACCCTGGGAGCGCAAACAGCAATCAATGATGGCACGTATGTTGTATGCCTCCCTGTGATGACACCACATATTTTATTGCTTAAATTGGCTTTGCATTACAAAAAAGGGAAGCTGCCACAATCCATCTTGACTTTCTTAGAAAATGCCTTATGCAAACAGCGTCTTGCATACAAGTTATTATTCTAGAGGAATCCATGCTGCACTGGGTCATTGCTTCCCTTTCAGTGATAAAAAGCTCTGCAAGCTTTATTTTCGTTTTGGATTTTTGGCTCTGCACAGAGTTAGCCCTGATGAATCCTATGCAAATGATGGTGTTTGAAACGTGTAGGAAAGCACAGGCTCATGCCCAGTGTGAGGCAGGGAGGCCTGTGGTGGACAACATTGCATGATCCCACCAAAAAATGCTGGAGACGGAAGAAAAGAAGGCATAGCAGGAAGCAGAGAATGGGGAGTGGGCATGCTGTGCTGTTTGGGGCTGGAGGTGTAGTTTACTTTTAAACAAAAGCTGGTGCTGACAGAAAAGACACATTGATTTTCACTGCCCAGCTTTGATTGAGGAGCAAGGCAGGAATGAACTAGGAACAATAACACGCCTTTTGGAGAGCAGGATGAAGAATCTACATGCAAAAAAGCCTGGACTCGGGAATTCAGATTAAAAAAAAATGCTAGTTAAAAGTCTCTGTAGCGGATGAGGGTGGATTCTACCTGTAATGGCTAACATATGGCTCCTGGTCAGTCATCAGCAGCAGAGTCAATAGGGTTGTTGCTGTTGTTATTAGCACAGAAGTTAAGTACCCAATGCAGTTGCTTTACTAAAGAGTTATAATGGTGTCGGAAAACACCACCCTTCAGTTTGGAGAAGAGTGCTTACCTCTCTCTGTTATCTATTCCTAACTCAAGGCTCCATGGCTTCTCTTTAGAAGCCCCTGGAACTGTTTGCGTTAAATGTGGGTGGAAGCAGTCAGGCTCTGTAGGGTCCGCGCTAATAAACATTCTGGAATAGTTGTTTCTGAGTCACAGGCTGGGAAGAGATGCTGAAAGGGAAAGAAAAAGCATAAACTAACCATTACAGGCTAAAAGAAACACTCCACTTAATGTATTGCTTTAGCAGAAGTTAAAAGTGTGCACTTTCTAACCGCCTCTATAATAAGCTGTTCCAGCTATTAAGCTATTGTCTCTGATTCCTAAGCCACCCTTCTACATTATATTTTGTGGTGCTGGAGTTGAATGGAACTCTGCAAAGCACAGTTCTGTTTTGGCAGATGGCCTTGTTAGGCTTTCCAATAGGGGGCACTATAGGGGGACCGTGATGCTAAGAAACACATTTCTATAGGTTTCTTTGTTCCTGTCAGAGTCATCCTAGCCAGTGAGGCAGGAACTGTTTTCTACCTAGCTAATGATGCCGTATGTTAATGTGTTCAGTACTAATAATTGATGTGGGTCTGACTTCTCACTGACCCCATGGGCCTACTTAGTTCCTTGTATACAATTTCATGGGTGACTGGGAAAGGTACCAATGTCTTTTTTGATAAGGTGTTTTGGCTTGTCTGTCAGTTACTAAATATGTTCTTGCTCTTAGTATGTGCCCACTATGGAACTAATCAATGGGACACAGTGATGACAAGAAAGGGGCATTGCCGACAGACACATGTGAGCAAAGCTTGAAGGTATGAATCAGCACCACACATCTGGGAACCTAAGTGGTTCTAAGGCAAAGTGGGCACCAGGTGGAGGGTAGCAATGGGAGGGGAGCTGGGCTTGAGCACGCGCGCGCACACACACACACACACACACACACACACACACGCTTTTTAAAAAATTTAACAATGCTTCTCTTTCTCTCAAGAAATTGCCTGTCCTTTGCCTCTAATTCCAATGTAATCACTTTCTTTTTATTTTAGTCCTAACTGGTCTCCTTAGCCAACCAGCCACCCTTTCTCCTTTTCTTCTTAATATCTCCCATTTATTTCTCCTAGGATGGCATTGTTTACTTACTATTCTGCAAATCTCTTGTTACCTTCTGTTAAGCCTTTCCCACAGTTATCACCAGTTTTGCTAAGAGCCTTCTGGCGCATCTTTTTGACTCATTAGCCCGCTAAACATCCAGGGGCCAGTGTGATGCTCAGTTCCGCTTTCTGCACTTGACCAAGGACAGGCACTTATTAGTATTTAAAAAATGGTACATTCTGAATTTCATCCTTAATGTTTTAGTATAAGTCAGAGGGCAGAGCAAGGGAGCCCTGTGACTAGACATTCATTTGTGGTTCCTGGAATCTCCCAGGGTCAAGTGGCTTTTGTTCAGATACCAAGTTTGTCAAATGAACAATATGGTTCTTTTGCCCAAAGCACTTTTTAGATTTTACCCACAATGACACTGGTGCTTCATCATTTTAGACACAGGAAACCACACTCCTTGGCTCTGGAACTGTGAAACAAACACATCTGGCCAGGAGGTTCTCTCTGCCAAGGTATCATTTCATCCAGGTAGTGGCCAAAATAAGCTATTTTGTGGCGCTAGGGGAGTAAGAAGAGAAGTGGCAGGTGGCAGAGAAGGGAAACAGAAAGTCATGGCGATCTGAGAACACACACACACACACACACACACACACACACACACACACAAATGGTGGTGTTGGTGGGCGGGGTGGGGAGGTCCTGCAGAAATCAAATGCAAACCAGTTTATGCCAAGTCGAAGGTATCTGCAATGAGAAAGGTTTGCTATGGCCTTAGTGCTTTGCTCACTCCTAATGCCAGTCATAAAAACTCTTGAATTAATAAGAAAAATGAGGTTGACCTTTGTTGGGGACTATATTGGGGTGGAATGTGGCCACCAGTGTCAGCCACTGTGACAGTTCAGGAGATTCTGGGACTGGAAGGTCACTGAGCTTACCAGTCAGCCTGATGCCCACCTCAGTGAGGGGGGCTATGACTGCTGGTCACTGATTCTATCGGGCTTCCTTAAAAGATGTCACTTAAGCACATTGCATTTAATAGCGTGCCAGTATTTCACTCTCAATGTGCTTTCAATATATATTCTCATCATAATCATTATCAAAGGTTAGTCATAGAAATTAAAGTTTCTTTCTTAGTTGGGTCCCTGACAGACTTTGTCAGCATTATGAAAATGAATGCTTTCTTTTTTAATGGATTTTGAGAGGGAGTGATGAAGCATCAGGCCCAGCCTGCCTGTGTGTGGTGAGACCTGGGCCTTCCACCCTCACTTGCGTCCACCTCTCCAGCAGCATTCTAGGCCCCATCCTGACTGCCCTACTTACCTTATTTTTATTTTTCTGCAAAATAGATAATTCTGATCATCTCATGGATCTCTGGGCCTGTCAAGCTTGTATCACTTTCTAAGTACAAAGACTCTGAGCAGGAAAGGGTACCATGACTGCCCTTCATCTTTATTTTCCTTTAATATCCTCTGCCCCCAAGTCCTTCCTCTTCCCAAGAGCAAAAACACCCTCAACTACCAGACAAGCACTAAATGAATTACCTGGGCTGAGGACTGTCCAGCCAGCAGGGTCTGAGTCTCTACCCAACCCGCCAAACCTCCTCTCTATTTACCATCTCCGCTTTTACTTTTCTTTAGTCTTCACCAAGAAGTAAACTACCCAGTTATGCCCCAATCATAGACTCAGTGCCCGGCATTGATTCTTCTCACCGCCCAGCTGAAGGAGAAACCTGAAGGCCCAGTGTCTCCCTGAGGCCATATCCCTTTTCCCAGGGAGTTGTTGACACAGGATTTCTTTAATTACTCTTTAATGGCTGCAATCCAGTGTGGGCCATTGAAAATGGGGAAGTGAAAATCTTATTTTTGAGTTTCCAATTAATATTCCTTCTCACCTGCCAGGGGGTCCTCCTCCAGGTCACCCCGCCAAGTTCTGGTTGGAGTGCAGCCTGTCTCACCAGGAACGCTGACCTGAAATGTTGGGATCCTAGAACTGATTCTGGTTGAGCTGAGTCATGTAAAGTGCTGAATTATTTAGGAAGTTTTCCTACTCACTGGCAGAAGCAACCGAGGAGGCCACTGGGAACCATCGAGAGGAAATACAGACAATGGAGGAAGCATTGTTTTACCTAGCAAAGTTATTCTACCCAGTCTCCCCCTTGCCCTGGTGACGCCCACAATGAAAGGCTCTGCTCTTCCCACCTCCCCAGCAGGAGAGATTCACTGGACAGTTATGGTTTTATGAGTGTTTCTCATATGAACCTCATTAAATTTCAGATTCTTCAGGGTGAACAGCAAATAGGGAAAGAGAGTTGCCTACCTGGGAGATCCTGAGGCTAAATACTGAGCAATAAAGCCATTCACCGAGTTCAGACTTCTTTTTGTTGTCTTATTGGCAGCCACTCAAGCTTTCCTTCCATGTGCCTACTGCTAGCCAGTAGAATATGGGGATGTGGGGTAGGGGGATTGGGGGATGGGGTGTGAAGTCTAGGGAAAGCATACAGGATAGGAGAAATTGGTAGAGCCTGGCTTCTCTTAATTATAATCCCAGGACCGTCTACTTGCAGCAAGCTCTCAAAGTTTGCCAACAGGCAACAGGACAAAAGGGACAGACCAACATTGCTAATCTGGATGTCAGGATGACTCCCTCCAGCATCAGAGGCCTGGAGATCCTGGATCTGAAGCTGCCTCCCACGGTCTATGGCAGTGTCTTACTTATAGCACTTATAATGAAATGTGCTGATTCTTTACTTAAGAAAATAAATAAAATGTTTTCCATATTATCCCTAGAATAATGTCCCTGACATTTCCCTGCATCGGATATGCTTTCCTGCACAGGAGTGAGAATGGCTGAGGTGTAACCACCAGGCTAGGTATGTGATGATGCATGTGAGCCTCACCCACTGGGTGGTGAGAGCTTGTGGACATTTCATCAGCCACCATCCAGGAGACTGAACATGAGAAACAACAACAATAAACACAACCACATGTGCAAAGGCAGAAATGGTGTGTGGGATTCTTTCTCTTACACCAGTTTCTATGGGTAGAGGCTGCATGTGCAGAAAGACTAGGGGCCGTGCCTGAGCTCTATTGGTGATATCTGTAATAGGTGAGGGGGAGAGGGGTCAGTCTCAGGTATTTGAAATGTGCAAACAATAGACAGACTTTCATAACCAACTCCATTTCCGCTTTCCCTAGTCCCTTTTCTTAATTCCCTTCCCCAGAAAGAGGACAATAGAGGGAGGTTCCCAAGTGTTTATTTCTGTTCCCACTGACCCAGAAGGAAGAATTCCCATGCTCCTTGGTCTCTTCTGCATTATGGTAGTATGACAAGGACCTCCCAGGCCACTAGACAAGTCCTTGGTACTCCTCTCATCCATTATCCTATCTTGTGGATGTGTGGTATCTTCTTGTAATGAAAGTACGGGAACAAGTGCATCTTCTCTTGAATTCCAAAACATCCCTCTTATCAGTATAATCCTGAAGAAATTGGTATCCTATGGTAATAATTGTATATAATTGTAATAATTGTAATCTTAGAAAAGACATTTTGGTTTTTATTTATATCACACACAAATTATATGTTCATATTTTAGCCCTAGACTTCCTTTGCTAAATTCCCAGAGAGAGAAGGAAAAGGGCAGGGAGTGATAGATTGCTCCAAATACTTAAGAACCTCCAAATGCCTCACTAGATGAAAAGCAAATTAAGGATCCTTGACAAGTTAAAATCAAGTCTTTGGGGTTTCTCCACTGGAGCAAATGAATTTCCAGCTTAATAACTTTCTTAGAATTCCCCCTGCTGCTCTAGACTGTGACCCTTTCAACTACCAAGCTTATTCCTGGTATGTGTCACAAGTTTTAAATCTGACAGTAGCTTTTAATTAAATCCTTGTTTATCATTCAGTTAATGGGCTAAGACTAATGATGAAAGAAAAACCAGGCTTTCAGTGATTTTCTCACCCATCATAGGATACTTGAGGAAAATAATAAAGTGATTTACTCAAGGGTGAGTTGGTATAAATGCCATTTCCCTGATTTGTTCTCCTATATGATTTCTGGAATGATTTGGGACAGCCAGTCACTCTGCTTGGGTACATCAAGAAATTACTATAAATCTCTCTGGAGGAGCTTACTAGTAGACACATCCAACATCTCCCTCTTGCCAGGTCTGGGAACGCTGCCATCTGCAGTGTGATTCTTGAAATTTAAGATGACAAATCTTCAGGGTCACCTTTCTCTCTTTTTCAAGTGTTTACTCTGGGAACTTTGAGCACATTCTGGTTAAAAGTGCAACAGCCAGCCTGATTTACCTGACCTCATTTCGTTGTCTGCTTTCTCTACCCCTTCCTTTCACATTTCTCAAGAGTAAATAGGATTTTGAAATTTGGGAGCCCTGAGTTTTCTTCCCTGGGGCAGTCACTCAATCACTTTGCACCTCATTTTCCCCACCTATAGAGCAGGGATAATCATACTATTTACTGAACTATCAAGATGAGATATTGTGAGAATCAGTTACAGAAGTGAAGGTTTAAAACGAAAGCAAAAGAAGAAACCATGAGTCTTGGCCAGTGTGGTTCAATTGGTTGGGTGTCATCCTGTATATCAAGAGGTTACCAGTTGGATTCCCAGTTAGGGCACATGCCTGGGTTGCAGGCTTACTTCTGGTAGGGGGCATGCAGGAGGCAGGTGATCCACACTACACTCTCATATCAATGTTTCTATCCCTTCTTTATTCTCTTTCTAAAAATTGATTATCCTATCTAATAAAGGAATAATATGCAAATTGACCATCACTCCAATACACAAGATGGCTGCCCCCGTGCAATCAAAGATGGCTGCTCCCATGTAGACACAAGATGGCCACCAAAAGATGGCCAGCAGGGGAGGGCAGTTGGGGGTGATCAAACCTGCAGGGGAGAGCAGTTAGGGATGACCAGGCTGGCAGAGGAGGGAAGTTGGGGGTGACCGGACCTGCAGGGAAGGGCAGTTGGGGGGACCCAGGCCTGCAGGGGAGAGGAATTGGGGAGAACCAGGCCTGCAGAGGAGGGCAGTTAGGGGTGACCAGGCTTGTAGGGGAGGGCAGTTAGGGGTGACCAGGTCTGCAGGAGAGGGCAGTTAGGGGCAATTGGGCTGTCAGGGGAGTAGTTAGGATTCAATCAGGCTGGCAGGGGAGTGATTAGGAGGTGATCAGGCTGGCAGGAAGAAACATTCAGGGGCAATCAAGAAGGCAGGCAGGTGAGCAGTTGGGAACCAGTAGTCCTGGATTGTGAAAGGGATCCCAGATTGGAGAGGGTGCAGGTTGGGCTGAGGAATTAAACCCCCCCAGCCCCCCATGCACAAATTTCAAGCCTAAGTGACTGTCTGACTGGCCAGTAGCTATGACACTCACTGACCACTAGGGGGCAGATGCTCAACACAGAAGCAGAAACCACAGGCATGGAAACATGGAACAGACTGATGAATTTCAGAGGGAAGTGGGGAGAGGGAAGGTGGAAAGAGATTAACCAAAGATCTTATATGCATACTAGAGGCCCAGTGCATGAATTCGTGCATTGATGGGTCTCTTGGCCTGGCCTGCATAGATTGAGCTGAAACTGGCTCTCCAACATCCCCTGAGGGATCCCAGATTGTGAGAGGGTGCAGGCCAGGCCAAGGGACCCCACTGATGCATGAATCTGTGCACTGGGCCTCTAGTGTGTGTGTGTGTGTGTGTCTGTGTCTGTGTGTGTATTTATAAAAGAAGAAGAAACCATGAGCCTCTAACTATCCAAGAATATACTAGGACATACTTTCCTGAGCCCTGGGTAGGAAGGTACCACATGGATACATAGATATAAGATGGGTGATTGGGGTGCTCATGGTCATTATAATGGGGTACATAGAACACTCAATGACTCTCAGGCACTATAGTGAGAACACATCAGAAGTTGAATTTGCCAGTTGACTATCATGGCCTTCAAAATGTTTCTGGTTCTTGCTTAATCTAAACCAGTAATCTCAAATGTTCTCATTGGTTTTCATTAGTCTTATAGCAGGGAGGTTGGAAATAAAATTTGATGCATTTTATAAGTAGACCATTTGCTTGATTGGAAAGGCGAATCCAATCTGAGGATTTTAAAGATCCCATATTAAGAAGTCTTAAGTGGATGGTCTTAGGTGTCCCATGAATGGGACTCAAAGAGTCTGTGAATTCAGATGGGGAAAAAACTAAATGTTTATTTCTACTGAAACTTAATGGAAATTAAGTATTTTCTTTAGTTATAATGTGACCAGAAAACTAGAGTAATATGAGTAGTAGCTGTGTCTATGTTACATCAGAAATTAAGGATATTTTCATAGGATATTTCCATTGTTGTACATACCTAAAATGCAATTTTCACTGATCACTGCTTTGAGATTGCAAAAGTTATTAGACCAGCTGGTAGAATATTGGTTTAGTTAATAAAGAAGCACATGTATAACACTGCATTGCACATTTGATTAAAATACATTCTTGTGGAATATAATTTGTTTCCTTTGAAATCCTATATGTTTGATTGTGTGTATTTAAAAACTTTATTCTGCTAAGGGGTCATTGTTATCTGCCTGCCCCAGACTCTATCTGATGCCTCCTAGGGACTGAGAGCAGCACAGAAGCCAGTCTTGCCAGTCTGTATGCCTGGGTCTGAGCCCTGGTTCACCTCTCTCTAGCTGTGGGGTATGTAGCTTCTCTAAATTTCCATCCCTGTGAAAAGGCAATGACAATAATTTCCCACATGTTTTGTGAGGAGAGCAAATAAATACTAAATGTCAGGATGCTTTGTAAACTGTGAAGTGCTTTGCAGATGCTAGATATTAATATTCAGTGGTTCCAGACACTGCTTTTACTTAGCATCTCTCGAATCAAACCAGTGATGAAGGGGAAATGAAAGAAAACAATCAGGGGGCCAGATGTCTTGTGTGCTAGAGACTGGAGAAGAAAAGTACATTTGCGATTTGAATTATGGAATGTTTATGCATATGGTGAAGAATTTAATGGAATCAAATAGATCTGGGTAAAAATTCCTGCCTGGCCACATACTAGCTGAGTATCAGGCAAATTATTCAACTTCCTGAGCATCAGTTTGCTCATCTGAAAAAGGGGGATAATAGCTACCTTATAGGGTTGCCAGTAATGATTAAATAACTCTAATTCTTGTGCCAGCATGTAGGGCTCAAGATCCGTGTTTGCATACGTTTCCAGACCCATCCTTTCTTAATAATTCAAAATGTTGCAAATGAGAGAGAAACAGAGAGGGGTACAATAATTGTCTGTAGACTTCCTAATGAGTTGTTCTGTTTTTCAACAATGTGCTACAGCTGAGTTTTACCAAGGATATTTTTAGTGCCCATTGATGAGCTTGGCTTGCTATCTGGTGAGCTATAGAGAGCACAGAGCTTCCTGGATGCCACTGGTAACCTTATACTAATCTACATTGCTGTCCAGTATGGTAGCCACTAGCTCCATGTGGTTTTTTTTTAATTTTAAATTAACTAAACTCAAGCAACATTAAACATCCCATTTCTTAGTTGTGCAAGTCACATTTCAAGTGTTCAGTAGTCACAGATAGCTTGTGGCTACCAAAGAATATAGAACACTAGAGGCCTGATGCATGAAAATTCATGCACTGGAGGAAGTGTCCCTCAGCCCAGCCTGCCCCCTCTCACAGTCCAGGAGCCCTCAGGGGCAGGAGGCAACTTGGAAATCAGGGGAAGGTGATGCCCCATCACACCTCTGCAGCTGCCACTGTTGGCAGTGCAAGCCTTGGCTGGCCCTGGTTACTTGAGCCTTGGGCAGCCCTGGGCTGCTGGGCAGCCACCATCCAAGGCTTGCCTGCACCTCAGAACAGCTCTGGGTAGCTAGAGGGCTGAGAGGACTGGGGTACTCCAGAGACAGGCCACGCACCTGCTGCCCTGGTGGGACTGAGGGGACTGGGTGCCATCATCTTGTGGTTGTGGTGCCACCATCTTTGAGGGTGGGACAGTCAATTAGCACATTCCCTCCTTATTGGCTGTGAGTGCCACCATCATTGTGATGTTAAGAGGGTCAATTAGCATATTCCCTCTTTATTAGATAGGATTGTTGTCACAGTGCAAACTCTACCAAATAGCATTGTGAAGGGCTGGATCTTTCCTAACAACACAGACTAGACTATGGTAATGTAGGTAATCTATGGTACAAATAGCCATATGGACCCCAACACAGTGGACTAATGGACTAGCCTGATGCTGTACCGGACCCAAACTAGAAACTTTGGAATGGGAACTTTGGATACTAGCTTTGCTTTTAGCTCTCCCGAAGCCCCAGCTGCACATCTTTCAGAACTGGATTAAGGGAAATGGGAATTAGAAAACCCAGAGATGTAATTCCATGCAAATAAAAATCACTCATCCTCCCGTGTGAGTCAGGAAATTCTTTTTTTCAAGATAGCGTAAGGACCCTTCTCCCAGCACCCAGTGGGGAAGGGCATACCTCTCTCCCACCAATCACATGATCTCATGGCCATTCACGAGGGATGGTCTGTGCAGGAAAAAGGAGCCTGCTTTCCGCTCTCTGTTCCTTGTTTCCTACTCTCTCCACCCTGTTTATTTACACTCTGGTCTCTGATTATTCTGGCAAAGAGCTGTGGCCCCATCCTCTGTTAACCCCCCTACTTCTGGATTTATCTAGTTAGAATTTAAATTGAGAAAGGATTGTAGGGAAAGTGGTGATTCCAGTTGGAGCTTTCTCTTTGTGTGTATCACCGGAGAGAAGAGCTGGTACCTACTTCCTTTGATATGGTAATATCACTAGTCTTATTTGCAAAAGCTTTATTCAACCAGTGGAATGGGAGGCACAAAAGCAGCAGCCCTGATTTGATGGATTTCTCAACAAAGTTAAGCACCCATTCTGCCTCAGTTTCTCCTTTATAGCATGGGTATGTATCTTCCTATCACTCATCACTTTCCAAATCTACTGATAGAAT
Source organism: Pipistrellus kuhlii (assembly GCF_014108245.1). Taxonomy (NCBI): domain Eukaryota; kingdom Metazoa; phylum Chordata; class Mammalia; order Chiroptera; family Vespertilionidae; genus Pipistrellus; species Pipistrellus kuhlii. Next base: position 18,393,991 of record NW_023425404.1, on the reverse strand, counting down.
CATAAAGAAGACGTGGTTCATAAAAGAAACTTATAATCTCTAGGTTCTTTTCCCCTACTTTTTCCCCCCTCTCTATCAACATATTCTTGGAAGGAATAACTTTCCCTGTTACTATCTTATCTGTTTTCCAAAAGCAACGAACTCATTTCCGTTTACTAAGAAGGTGTTCTTGTAGAGTCAGGATATGGGTCATTGGAAGGGTGAAGGAAACCAAAACCTAGGGAAATCTGTCACTGTCACCTTGTAGATATTAAGATGCAATTGTCAAGGTAATGCTAGCAGCTGTAACAAGCCCCCAAAGAGTGAGTGGTTTAACACAATGGAAGTTCATTCCTTGCTCTCATAAATCCTCAACCCGTGTTTCCATGATGAGTTTTGCACAGAAGCACCTTCTTTTCTGTCTCTACCTGCTACATCTTCTACATCAGCCAGCCAATGGACAGAGAGAGTGGGCATCACAACTGTGCAAAAGGTTGCCGTGGAGGCATCTGCAGGGAGCACACAGCACATATTTGCTGAATGTGCTATGTGAGTCTGATCTACTGCATGAGGACTCCTGGACTTGTGACCATGGCTGCCTTAGAGCCACAGTTTTCCTCTTTTGCCAGCACCAGGGATGGGAGGGATTGGTAAGACACCGCCAACCTCAGTGTCTGTTGCTTATTTAGAGCAGAATTTTAAGTCTTAGCTGGGTGAAGTTGTTAAAACCCAGGATTGTTGATGCAGCTCCCACTTCCACAAGGGAATCCTGACCAGAGAGGGTGCCAAAGAGCCTTGTCCTTGGCCTAGCATGGAGACCACATCCCTGCTCTCCAGTTCTCTGCCTCTGGACTCATCATTATGATGTGTTGAGTTCAGAGAGACAACTGTCCTTGGTGAGTGACAGACAGTGACTCCTCCTGAAACTGACGAGTGACGTCTTTGCCACCTTCCAAGTAACCGTTCATAAGAGTGAGGGAGTGGGAACCTCAGGTAGCTTTCAGATCTTTGAGGCAGAGATCAAAACCACCAGAGTCTTAGCAGCAGACAATTCAGGTCAGACTGGTTTTCCCTTCCCCAGGACTCTCTCCAAACATCTCTCTCTACCCAAGCTCAGACAAGGCAAACACATTTTAATCTGAGAGCAAGGGAAAACATAATTAAGAAGGTAAATCTGTTTCCCAAAAAGCATACAGGGCTCTGTTCACTGTACATTCTTTTAAGTATCCATAAAGACAAAAGCCATGCAAATAACAGTACAGACACAGCTGGTATGTTTGTGGAGTTTGCAATTAAACACCAGCCTCTGCTGCCCAGTGCCCTCTGTTTTGGAGGGCAAGAGAGCAAAGAAGAACTTTAACTCAGGGTGAAGAGCAGAGGGAAGTAAAACCCTGCACAGGCATTGCATTCACTTGGAATAGGAATGTGGGCTAGAAAGATCTAGGATCTAAAGCGTCCCCTGGGATGGGGCTGCTTTGTGCTTGATGTTGTCTCGGTGCCCTCACGTTCCCCTGAAGAAGCCAACCCGTCTAGATGGATGAGCTTTTTGAGTTGCCTAAATATTTAAAGGCATTAGCAAGCCAGTGCCTTTTCCTGGAGACTGTCGTTTAACTCGGCTGCAGCCTGGCGCATGGCTGGGTAAACACACCAGGCCCATTGTTTGGGCAGGTGTCTAATAGAAATGGCAGGCTTGGTCACCAGAGCACAGGGGACCGGCCTGCCCAGCGCCCTCTTCCGGAGGACAGGAAGCTCTTTAGTATGCCCTACTCAACCCGCAATTCAAAGAAGGCCGCTCTGTTCCCAAGAAACCATTCAGTCATAATAGATATGGTTCAAGTGATAGCCCAGAGGCCGTGGGTTAGAAAAACACATTTATCAGAGCAGGCCTGAGACTGCAGTAATTAAGTGACACAAGTGAATGCAAGTGAATGAAATCTCAGTCGAATTGCATGTGCTCCACCTCTCCCCCTGATGTCTTTACAGCAGCCCAGGCTGGAGAAAGCATCAGGAAAGGAGGAGTTTTGGGGGTGGCCCCCTCCAAACTGTGCTGGAAAGTTAATCCCCGGGTGGGGTGGGGGTACAGCAAGGACATGATCCACAGTGTCCTGTCCCCAGACTCAGCTGGCAGCTGTTTGTGTAACTTGGGGATGGGCTTTTATAGATTTCAGTTTCAAGGTTTTCCAGGTCCAGAATCCTTATCCCTGAGATATTTTGAGGAGAACAAAGTGATTCTTAAAAAGCATTTAAACTACAATAAAAAGCACTGGAGATGACAGCAATGACACACTTAGAGAGTTTTATCTTCCATTCACTCTTTTAACAAAAACTGATTGAGTGCTACCGTGTGTCAGGGGCTGCGAACATAGCTGTAAATGATAATAATGACGAGAGTGATGATCACATCAGCAACAATAATAATGACTAATGCTTGTGCTTACTGTTTTCCAGGCACTGTTCGAAGTGCGAGTGACATGCCATTAACCCATTCTTCCTCGTTATAACCCAATACTACACAAGACAGCCCAACAAGGCAGAGACCGGCCTGGGAAGACCATGAAGTGGGTGAGGCAAGACCTCTGCTGGGAGAGATGTGGGGACTGAGAGCACATGGGCCCAAGAACCCAGCGAGGGCCTCTCAAAGGCGCACAGGCTGAGGAAGAGGTGGCCTTGACCTGGGAGAGCATGCCTTGAGGTTAATCAAGGACAACAGTTCTGCTGGTAGAAGTTTGGGGTCATGGTAAGATATGCTGGGGGTTGAGGAGAGGGTAGAAAAGACTTCTTAAACCAGGTGACAAGAGTCATCCCCAGAGACCTGAAGGATGCCTGGGAGCTGGTAAGGCAGGGGGTTGGCATGGCTAAGATCCTGGAGGGGCTGAGCAGAGGCTGGACAGGGCCCAGGTATGGGCAGCCACGCTGAGGCTGGGCAAGAGAAGAGGCTGAGGGTAGGCAGGGACAAGGCCATCCCCGCTGAATTCAGGCTGCAGCATGTCATTCTGAGGCACAGTTAGATTCCCCACTGAGGAAGAGCACCCTGGCTGCAGAGTGAAGCATAAATAACAGAGGAGCCTGGGTAGTGAGTGACAAGGGCTGAGGCAGGAATTATATGGAATTAGGAGGGAGAGAGGGCAGATCCTGGGGGATTCCTGGTAACCCCACATATGTACAGAGCAGCAACAGTGGCAAGGCCGGGGAAGGAGCCCGTGAGCTCTGCAGCTGCCTAGGCTCAGGTTTGCTCTGCCCCACCATGCCACAGGGCAGCTTTCTCCTTCAAGGGGGAGGGTTGCTACGTCTTGCTTTTCCTGTTGTCCCCTCCTCCCTCTATACTGCACTGCCCAACTTGGTCCTCAGAGTCTGCCACACCGTGGGTTTGGGTGCCCACAATACTCTCTCCACAGTGGGGTCCCTATTGGATGCAAGCTACGTAGCAGGACCAGGCAGTTGCCCAGAGGGCTTCCCAGGATCCTGCTGGCTGGCTCAGCGCTTCAGCAGCATGCATGTGCTTCCAAATCTCTTCTGACTGCAGCTCTGTAGTCCGCAGACTTTTTATCCTCTCCTAGGAGAAAATTTTAATCTGGGGCCTTTGCTCTAGCAATGGGCTTCGGGAGTTCAGGGTAAGCCTGGAATTCTGTGTAGAGTTTTATGTGTGGGTGTGAGGTTTTTCTGGGACAAGCACACAGAGCTGTCAGATTCTCTGAGCGATTTATGATCCCCAAAGCTTAATAGCCATTGATCTGGTCTTTGCTTTCAAGGTTAAATTTTTCCTAGTCAATTTTCTCTGCTCATGATCACCATTGCTTCCCAATGCTGAAGTTCAAGGATGGAGTTCACCTCATCTCTTCGCAGTCTGGCCAGGAATTCAAAATAAGCACTTGCCTCTTAAAGCCTGTCCCCATCTTGTTCTGAAAAGCCTCCACTACCCTTCATTAAATATTTCCAAATACTCTCTGTATCTAGATATATTGTATAGTGAGAAAATTATTATGTGAGTCCTTCCTGCAGGTCCCCATCACTTTGGGAGGGGAGAAAGCTTGCTGTGTGTTTGCCTGATTTAGGCCTCCTGACTTGACGAGCCTGTTCATGACAGCAGCTAACATTGATTGTCAGGTACTGTCTAAGCACTTTACTGGTATTATCTCACTTACGGGTAAACCTCTTAAGAGTGCTGTGAGGCAAACACTAGAATTATCTCAATTTCAAAACGAGAAAACTGAGACATATTGTAGTATAAGTAGCCACACAGACCCAGAGGTCACACGCAGGCAGTTGAATTCCAGAGGCCTTATCTTACCTTCCACTGAGCCTGTCTTCCACTGTCCAAAGCTCTTGAGGGTTCTCTTACATTTCCCCTTTGTGAGGTTGGAGAGCAAGTGATTTGTCACCTCTAGGAAGTCAGCCAGAGATCTAACATTACCTGATGTTAGAGGGATCAGCTTTGGTATCTAGGAGAGGTGGTTCTACAGTTATCATAGGGGCAACATTACCGTCAGGGCCAAATGCAGGTGGTCAGCTAATGGCTTAAGAACAGCCCACGCAGTTCCTCCCCTGGGTCCCAGTGTCAGACATAGGTCTTTTGGTATGGAGACAATTGGATTAGAATCTGGAAGAGGCCCTGTTATAGGCTGAATTGTGTCTCCCTCCACCCAAGTTCACCTGTGAAGACCTATCCCTCAGTCCCTCAAAATGTGACAGTATTTGGACTTAGGGCCTTTGAAGAGGTGATTATGTGAAAATGAGGTTGTCAGCTGGGCCCTGATCCAATCTGACTGATATCGTCACACAGAGGAAATTTGCACACACAGACAGAAGAGAAAGCAAGAGGGTGGCCATCTTCAGCCAAGGAGAGAAAATGCAGAGGAAACCTGTTTTACTGATACCTTGATCTTGGACTTTCAGCTGCTGAAATTGTGATAAAATAAATTTCTGTTATTTAAGCCAACTAGTCTATGGAATCTTCTTATGGCAGCCCTGGAAAACTCCATGAGATTTAGATGGAGACTCCATGAGATTTAGAGCAAAATTCTCCAAAATAACGGATGACTCTTTGGGATGAAGGGAGAAAACATTATATATCTATATCTATATCACCTGATTTTCATCTGGTGCTATATGTTGATTTCAATTTCTCATATGTTTTTAGAATAATTTATCTTTATTATTCAAAGTATTACAGATGTCCCCTTCACCCCCTTTCCACTCCACATCTCCCAGGAGTATCCCCACACTATTGTCTGTGTCAGTGGGTTATGCATATATGCATATAAATTTTTTGGTTAATATTTTCCTGTCTCCTCCCTCCCCACTTCCTTCTGAGATTCATCAGTCTATTTCATGTTTCCATGTTTCTGTATCTATTTTGTTTGTTATATTCCACATAAAAGTGAGATCATGTGATACTTGTCTTTTACTGGTTTATTTTGCTTAGCATAATACTCTCCAAGTCCCACCATGCTGTCTCAAAGGGTAAAAGATCTATACATAATAGATCAGTATAGTAGGACATGCACATAATATGTAACATATTGGGGAAGTGTGCTTAAAAATTTTTAACAGATGGGATAAATAATAAAAAAGTTTGGAGACCAAGATGGTGGCTGTGTATCTCTAAATCCTTAAGACAAATAAGAACAATTTCTTTTCTCATAATTACAAGTGCCCTGAAGAGTTCATCATCTGTACCATACTCTTTCCACAGCTTATTACTCCCTTGCCTGTATCAAGGAGATTTATGTTGTCATCACTGTAATTGTTATCTATGAGTGCTTGTGAGCAATGACTCATAGAAATCTGTGCTATTGAACAGACTAGAGGCAACATAAAATCAATTCATTAAAAACCATGCTTTTCTTAAACTTCTCAATTAAGCTCCCCCCCCCTTTTCCCTTTCCCTTTCCCTTTCTGCTCTTGGCAAAGAGACCCAGCATTTTAAGATCCTGAGGTAGTCAAAATTACTAAGCACGTATAATATTAGGGAAAGGTATTTGGCAGTTCTTTGCAACTTTCTCGTTCGGCCCCATCCAGTTGCATTCATCCCTAATTCTGGTCTCAGATCAGTCTTTGACAAGGCTGGCCAAACTGAGGAAGATGGTCTTCCCAACCCCCATCTCCAAACCCTATCTCTGCTTATGACCCCTTGAAAACCTGTCAATACAGTAGCTTAGTGTATATACCCTCAAACTTTAAAAATATAATTGTGGCTCTAAGAGCCTGGAACTCAAAGAGAAAGCCATCCAGGCCTTACGATTCTCTTGGGGACAGGCAGTGATTGCCTGCCTCAGGCCCGACAGCCCCTTGGCCAAGTTTAGTCTTTGGTTTGTGGTTACGCAGGAACAATTAATCTTCATTTAAAGGGAGAAAGATGCCCTATCCAATTCCGCCGTGCACCAGTTTGGCACTCACTCAGTGGTCTTTCAGTGAGAAGTGCCCTGGAAGTGACATCCCCTGGCAAACACCACTGCAGTGTGAGAAAGGATATTTTTGATGTACATGGCAGCCCTGCATGAACTTATGCCAGCAGGATGTTTGAAGTAGAAAACGTCAATGCTATGGTGGTGACATTAAAAATGTCTCTTTGGCTAAGTGGTTAATCTCCTGACATTGTTTAAATGTGCCTACAGGGCCCGAGAGAGTCACAAATCTACCAGAAGGAAACCAGCTCTCAGAATTAGCTGGCAGGTATACAGATTTCCTGAAGGCTGGTGAGGAGACTGTGCAGCCTGCACATTACTTATGCCATTAGCATTGGGAGTCACCATGACCCATGTCCTAAATAAGTGCTCCTTTGATAGGAGCATAAGTAGAACTGGTCCCCAAAGACAAGGCCCTTCGAGACTGATCAGGCCATCTCTACTTGGGCATCTCTATGGTAATATAATGATATCTAACGTTATTTTGGGACAATGTCAGTCACACTCAGAGCCATGTAAAAGGCTTTAAAGCTTTGCATAGATCACACAGGGTTAGATTTGGTTCTCAGCTTTCTGGAATAAATGGAATGTGATCACATAGATAAGAAAGGAGGTGCTCTGTAGGCAGACAGCTCTGGTGTGGATACTGACTTTTCTTTTTATGGGTGGGATACCTTGGAAGAGCAATATACTTTCTCTGCTCTCTTTGTTCTCATCTCTAACATGGGGGATAAGACCAGCTGCTCTATATGTGTTGTGGTGGTGAGGGCTGAATGTAATCATGTATGCAAAGCACAACAGCACACACTCCAGCGTGTTAGTTCCCTCATTTCTCAGCAGGCAGACAGCTGACATGCTTGGCCATTATATTTGCAGTCATCAATAGCTGTGCCTCCTTTTGGATACAGCCCAAAATTACTACAGCTTCTTTTGGCTTTTTCCTCTCAATAGGATTAATTTATTCTTTTATTCAGCATACATATATTTTTCTGGTGCTATACAGGTATAGGGGACACCAGGTTGAGCAGTTTAGATGTGGTGCCTTCCCTTGCAGAGCTTCTGGCTCATGGCCAAGGTTGACAAAGACCCACTGGTCTGTCTTAGCAGGTTGTCAGGGCAGGCTGCTCCTAGGAAGTGATGTGAGTGAGACCTAAAAATAATGCACCAAGATGACCACTTCCCCACTTTCTGTCGGCTCATGCTCAATGATGGACATTTGTAAATTGGCTGCAAAGGAGTACTCAAGGCTTATCAGTCAGAGAGCTCACCCACAGCCTTGGCTTTGCTATTTCTGTTCTTTAATCAACTGAGCCAGCCATATCCTCAGTCTCAAGTTTGAAGTGGAATTAGAAAGTGGGACTCAATAAAGCATAGAGTTTGGCAACTGATAATGCACAACTTGGCATTGGTATTTTGCATACTGCTTGACTCAGAAATTCCACTTCTGAAAATTTATACTAAAAGATGAACAACTATTTGCACAAAGATTTGACTACAAAGATGTTTGCCAAATTATCTAAGCACATAATCTGAAACAATCTAGAATCTCCAAGATAGTGAGTGGATTGGGTAAATGAATCCTGGAAAATGCATTTAGAGAAATAATATGCAGCCATCTTACCTAGTAATAGAGAAACATGTAAATTGACCATACCTCCGCTACGCCCACAGCCAATCAGAGTGAGTATGCAAATTAACCCAACAAATATGGCGGGTAATTTGCATACATACCTGGGTCCCGGGAACCTCCTCAGCACCCAGATCACTCCCAGCCAACCATCGGAAGAACGAGGGGTCCCCCTTCCCAAGCCTACAGCCTGGAGCAGAGCCTTTAGGCTTGGGAAGGGACTGAACCTGTGATTGGAGAGAAGGGAAAAAAATCAATGGAAACATATCCTCAGGTGGGATAAAAATAAAAAAATAAATGTCATATCCTATAAAATACACATCTTGAAAATGCTTCAAGAAAGTTGTCATTTTTTCATGGTGAAGGGACTGGAGTCTGTTGATGAAAATACCTTGGCAGCTGTGGTGGCTGGTAATGGCTGCAGCAGTAGTGGTAGGACTGGCGCTTTTCCCTGATCAGCCCAGTTGCCTCCCGCAAAGGGAGGCCAGACTGCAGCTTAGGTTCACTCCCAACATGGAGCGGGACTAAGCCATCAGTAGGACATCCCCTGAGGGCTCCCAGTATATGAGAGGGGGCAGGCTGGGCTGAGGGACCCCTCCCCAGTGCATGAATTTCATGCACTGGGCCCCTAGCTAAAATATATTAAAGAAAATAAGTATTAACATGAAAAGATGTTCATAATATATAAATATATCTTAAATGAAAAAGAAGTTAGAAATTAGTACAGATGGTATGATTTTTACATTATTTCTAAGAAAAATCTGGAAGAATATATAAAAGTATTATTAGTAAATCAGTAATTGTTTCTGGGTTGTAAAAAGAATGATGATTTTTATTGCTTTTTTGTTTTTCTTTCTCCAGTTACATATTTCCCCAGTTACATATATTCTTTGTGTGAAGAAAAAGTTAGCATAAAAAATAGAGCTTTCACACAAAAGATGATTAACATAATTAGTTATTAGGAAAATGCAAATCAAAACCACAATGAAATACCACTTCATACCTATTAGAGTGACTATTATAAAAAAAAAAAGGGGGGGGGGGGGACAATAATAAATGCCTGCAAGGATTTGGAGAAATTAGAAGTCTTATACATTGCTGGTGCAGCCAATTTGAAAAATAGTTTGGCAACTGATATACTTTCTATATACAGTTAGTGTATGTCCCAACAATTCTACTTCTAGTTATAGATCCAAGAGACATGTAAATATATACCCATATAAAAACTTGTACACAAGTATTCATAGCAGCATTATTCATAAAAGACAAAGAGTATAAACAACCCTGTGCCCATCAGCTGATGAATGGGACAATAGAATGTGGTATATCCATACAATGGAATATCCTATATAATAAAAGGCTAATATGCAAATAAACCGAATGGCAGGACGACTGGTCACTATGACACACACTGACCAGGGGGCAGATGCTCAATGCAGGAGCTGCCCCTGGTGGTCAGTGCACTCTCATAGGGGGAGCACTGCTCAACCAGTAGCCAGATTTATGGCTGGTGAGTGCAGGGGTGGTGGCAGCACTAAGGACCCCTTAGGGGATATCTGACTGCCAGCTTAGGCCTGCTCCCCCTTAAGTGACAGTTGGACATCCCCTGAAGGGTCCTGGACAGTGAGAGAGTACAGGCCAGGCTGAGGGACTACCCCCAGTGCATGAATATCGTGCATTGGGCCTCTAGTCACTTATATACTAGAGGCCCAGTGCACAAATTCATGCACAGATGGGTTCTCTCAGCTTAGCTATTGATTGGGACTGATTGGAGCCAACCAGGGCCATGGGAGGTTGGTTGGCTGCGGGGAGGACTGCTGGAGGTTAGCCAGCTGTGGGGAGGGACTGCAGGAGGTTGGCTGGCTATGGGAGATTGGCTGTGGGAGCACACTGACCACCAGGGGGCAGCTCCTTCATTGAGTGCCCACTTCCTGGTGGTTAGTGCATGTCATAGTGACTGGTTGATTGGTTGTTACGGTCATTTCGGTTGTTCAGTTGTAACATATAAAAGCCTAAGCAACCGTTACAACCAGCTGACCAAAAGACCCATCAACCGGTTGCTATGTTGATGCACCGACCACCAGGTTGAAGACGCTCAATGCAGGAGCTGCACCCTAGTGGTCAGTGTGCTCCCACAGCAGGAGCACTGCTTAGCCAGAAGCTTGGCTCATGGCTGGAGAGTAGCTGTAGTGGCAGGAGCCTCTATGACAGTGCTACTGAGTGGCGGCAGTAATAGGTGCAGTGGGGCTGGGATAAGCAGCAGCAGAGCTGCACCTGGGCCCGGATAGGGCTCCTCCCCAGCCACCTGTGGCTTTGGTACTGCTACATTTCTGAGGCTGGGGGGGGGGGTGTGTGTGTGCAAATGTCAGACTGGTAGTTTCGGTCCTATTTCTGCAATCTAAAATCCCCCTGAGGGGTCCCAGGTTGTGAGAGGGTTCAGGCCAGGCTGAGGGACCCCACCCATGTGTGAATCTGTGCACTGGGCCTCTAGTAAGGTCAAAAAGTAATGAAGTACTGATACATACTACACTATGGATGAACCTTGAAAACATTATGCTAAGTGAATGAAGCCAGACCCTAAAACTGTATAATATAGGTATATAAAGTGTCCAGAATAGGCAAATCCATAGAGACAGAAAGTAGATTAGTGGTTGCCAGGAGTTGGGAACAGGTTGAGATTAATGGTTGCCAGTCGTGACCCACAGGTTAAGAATCACTAGCAGGGTCACCTAAGACCATCAGAAAACACAGATATTTACATTACAATTCATAACAGTAGCAAAATTACAGTTAAGAAGTAGCAACAAAAATAATTTTATGGTTGGGGATCACCACAACATGAGGAACTGTATTAAACAGTGGCGGCATTAGAAAGATTGAGAAACACTGCTCTAGCCCTTCCTCTGGCTTCCAGAACTGTAGGAAATACAGTTGATATGCATGTATGAACCATGTATTTTCATTTTTATTTTTGTATTTTGAGGTCTTGCTAACTCAGGAGGAACTGTCCCTCCCAGAACTAGCCAACGCCTAGAGAGAGTATACAACGCCTAGAGAGAGTATACAACTCACCTTGTGAGCACACTTTGTATGCAAACCAACCGATCCCGGAACCAGCATCTCACACTCACGGCCCCTATCCCCCTGCCCTAATCACCTAGGGCAGTGGTCAGCAAACTGCGGCTCTCAAGCAACATGCAGCTGCGAGCTGTGATTTGCCACTCTGTTGACTAATGAGTTTGCCGACCACTGGATAGGGCCTTAATCACAAGGAACAACAACAGCCTGTAATTATTGGAATCGAGAGTCTAGGTCAGTGGTTGGCAAACTCATTAGTCAACAGAGTGACAAACCGTGGCTCTCCAATCACATGTGCTTTCGAGCCACAGTTTGCCGAGCACTGACCTAGGGCCATGTACCAGCCACCTAGAGACAGCATCGCCACCACAGAGCCTAGTGAAATTACTCAAAGTAGGTAATCCTAAGGCTGCTTACTCTGTCTCACCTGCTCCTTCCTAGGAAAGCATAATAAAACAATAGTCCATGTTTCCCCTTGCTCTTGCCTCCCCACTGACCTGGAGCTCCCCGCTGTGCCTCAACCCCAGCGAACCCCTGCACAGCATGCTGTACCTCCTGTCTCTATTGATCTGTGAGTACAAAAATATTCTCCCTTTATGACAGTTCTTTCCAGGGCTGTGTGTCTCACTCACCCTGATGAAAACAAATCCTGGGCACCCTTAAAACAATGCACATCTGAACCCTGGCCTGACACACTGCTGGAAGTCTCAAAGTGATCAAAGAAATCGGTGCTTCTATGAGGTAACTAGCAGAGGAGACAGTAATTGATAGTGCCTGAATCTTCCTCCAGGACTGCTGGATCCCACCTTGATTTTTCAAGGCCACAAAGTTACCACCCATTTCTATCTCATTATGAGTTTCCCATGGATACCCAGGCCTTAACATTCCCAGCATTTCTCTGTAATATGCATTTTTGGCTCATTAGTCATGAAGGTCTCAGGACCCCAGGGTAGTAGAAACTGGGTGATTTCGGTTTGCTCTGTATTATAATGCTTAATTAGACACAAATTAAAGCAAACCATCTTTCATCCTCTTCCTTCTCAAAATCTGACTGGCCATCTCAGGAAAACAAAATGGGATCAACCCTTAAGGGATTGGTGACAGTCCTCTGACACAATGCAACACACACCACAAAGAACTCACCTCCCCTTCCCTCAGCCACACAGGCTTTTCATTTTTGTTGTCTACTGTTATGAAAATAACAAAGAAACAACTGGAGTTCCCTTGGCTATCCCAGATCTGTCTCTTGCTTCAACAATGTTTGTGCCAAGCACACCTTCAAAATCACCTCTGGGACCAGCCAACACACCATGGTTTTTTTTTTTTGTTTGTTTTGTTTTTACCTTATTGCCAAACAACCATGAACTCCCAACTTGGTCAGAATTATTCCATCGAGGTGGAGGGTGCGTCAACCGCCTGGCCAACCTGCATCTGCAGGCCCCGTACACCTACCTCTCTCTGGGCTTCTATTCCAACGCCAGGATGTGCCTCTCAGGGGCGTGGGCCACTTCTGCGAGTTGGCAGAGAAGCGTGAGGGCACCGAGCATCTCTTAAAGTGGCAAAACGAGCACAGTGGCCGCATTCACTTTCTGGACGTGCTGAAGGCTCCCCAAGATGAGTGAGCAAAACTAAGGACACCATGGCAGCCGCCCTGGCCTTAGAGACGCACCTGAACCAGGCCCTATGGAGCTGTAAGTCCTGGGTTCTACCACGCAGGCCCTCCGCTCTGTGACTTCCTAGAGAACCACTTCCTGGATGAGAAGGTGAAACTCATCGAGAAGATGGACCACCACATGACTAGCACCCGCAAGCTGCCCGCCCCCATGATGGGCAAGTATCTCTTTAAAAGGCTCACCTCCAAGCACGACTTTGGAGCCCAAAGGCCTTTGAGGGGCCCCTCTGCATCACCCAGGTGGCTGGCTTTTACCTGAGCCTCTTCCCGAAACTACTGGCCATTCTTTTAACCCTGAGGCCTCTCCCATGCATTGGACCAAAAGAAACAATAAAGCTTTTGAAGCAAACAAACAAACAACTGAATTTGCTGAGCATAGAAGTTGTAAAAGTGTCTCCCCTCACCTCTTCTTGAATAAATAGATATAGGATTGTGTCCCCCAAGAAATAAGGAAGAGGAGAAAATGAGCTTGGACAGAGAAGGCAAGACCAAACGAGAACTAGAAAGAGGTATTTGGGGCTGTGTCTGTTGTCAGACTTCAGCTGACGACCCTTGAGTAGCTTTGCTTCTTGCTCATTTTTCTGTTGTCCTTGAAGAATCATTGCAGCCCGAGTAGATTCACTGAATAGGAACCCAACCCAAGCCAACCAAATGCAATACCCAAGCTCAACAAACCTGCACTGTCCTTGATCAAGATCTTTATTCTCTTCAGACCTAACCACATGCCTAAAGGCTGATGGAATCAGAAACATTAACCAGGAGCCTCTGACTTCAGATCAGTATCTACCTTCTGAAAATGAGATTGCTTATCTATAAAATAGGGGTGATAATAGAAATGTTGTGAATATTAACAAGATAATGCATACAAACACTTGACATGCCTGGCTAGTGTGGCTCAGTGGTTGAGTGTCAAACTATGAACCAGAAGGTCACAGTTTGATTCCTGGTCAGGGCACATGCCCCGGTTGTAGGCTTGATCCCAGTGTAGGAGGTTGCCGATCAATGATTCTCTCTCATTATTGATGTTTCTCTCTCTCTCTCTCCCTTCTCTCCCATTCTCTCTGAAATCAATTTAGAAATATTTAAAATAAACAAACAAAAAAATCTTGGCATATACTGAAGCTCATGGGCCCTTATTAGGAAATTAAACTTCTATCTCATTTGCGTTTCTTTAAAAAAATAATCAAGGAAGAAGGTACAATCTATTTTAAAGGATTAGTCTAGTCATATCACTTTTCTTCTAAATAGCATTTCTCCTTCTGGTAATATTTTGGACCCACTGCTAATGTGCGTTAGTTTCCAATTTCTCTTCAGCCACTCTCCAGAAGTGCAATATTGGTTCTTTGTCTTAGGGATATTTCATTTTCTCAGTCATGTTAAATCAAACAAACCTCCCATACCAGCAAACAGAAAGCAGCAGCTCTGGGCCTCTGAACTAATTTGCACTGGCAAAACTGATCGGACCTTCCTCCAGTGTCTTAATTAGGAGTCTTAATCCCTTTGATTTAAAACCACAAGAAATACTGGACAGGCTAGGAAACTCTGGGCATATTTATTTAATACTGACAAATAGGGTTTAGAAAGTTCACTTAATATACAGTGTCAACAGAAATATATGTCCCCTTCTTTCCAATAATTCTTCCAGGATAAAGCATGGCTCATGCTCCGATTTGGAACCATCCGTTTTCCTGTTCTCTTTCATTTAAAGAGACAGTTATTCCCAATCCACTCTGTGTCCAGAGACATTTTGACTGGTTTGCATTAATTTTTCCTGTGACATGCGGGGAGGGTGACTCAGAGAATATATGCAATGATGTTCACGGTGAATTTTTAAAAATGTGATGAACTGGTGGTGGTGGTGGATGGAGGATGGAGGTTGAACGTGAGAATATGAAAACAATACGGTGGCCCGGCTGGTGTAGCTCAGTGGTTGAACAATGGTTTGATTCTCAGTCAGGGCACATGTCTGGGTTGGGAGCTGTAGGGCATGCAGGAGGTAGCCAATCAATTATTCTTTCTCATCATCGACGTTTCTATCTCTCTGTGCCTCTCCCTTCCTCTCTGAAATAAATAAAAAATATATTTTAAAAAAGAAAAACAGCACAAACTTGGGGGCAGGTCTTCCTGCACAGATGCTAGACTGCTTCTGGGATTTGGTATAAGATGGGCTGTTCTTAAGCCCTAACCAAGGTGGCTCAGTTCTTGCAAAAACAAAAGAATGAGGCCAAGGGCACTGATGTGGCTTTTCCAAGGGCGTGGTGAAGTGACAGCCCAGCACTTAGCGAGGGGCTCAGATCACCACCCGGTGATGCCACCCTTTGGTCTGATCAGTTTAGGCTTCGGGCAGCTTGCTTTTTAGAGGACTATGAGCATGTGGGCATTTAATGATAATAAGGAGAGAGTGTTCATGACTGAGGGGAACCCCAGATGCTTTCAGAAGGTTTAGAAAGAGATTCCCTTGCTAACTGGGCACCGTGTCCTGCCTTGTCTCCAGGCCGTATTCTCCTACAGAAAAGCAATCACAGCCTCAGGGAGCTCGGCCTCTTCAGAGGAGCACCCGTGACTTTGGATGCTTCTCAGCTTTGAATCCAATGAGCAGACATTCATGCCATCCCTCGTAAGATGCCCTAGAAGAGTGTCAGTGCCTTTGATCCAACGTAGTCTCGGGTGATACTTAAATGTCAGTGTAATTGGTATGAGATATCTGGGCTTGGTTCACAAAAAATTCCCATTGTTTCTTTTTTATGTTCCCTTTCATATAAAAAGACAGCAAGTTTAAATCAAATTGTTTGTGAGTTCTAACTTGATCCATGTGTTGTCTTCAAAGAATTAGTTGATCACTTTCAAGGATGTGGAGTAAGCCTTAAAAAAAAGGCAAAACATTAAGAAATACAATAAACCAGAAAGTAACCATAGGTGTTGAAAATACTCTCTGTAATGTGTGAAATAATTAACTGACTTCATATTTTTTATACTTAAAAGTCTCAGCCATATCTTTTATTTCACTTTTTTACCATACTTTGTGAAGCTGACAAGACACAGTGCTATTTTAGAGAGAAACAAAACCAACTAAGACAGAATGCTAAGTAATCTGTCTAGTGAAACATAGAACCAGGGTGGAGTTTGGTGTCTCAACTATCGATATTAGACTCTGGAAGGATTTGACATGAATAGATTGTGTGTAACTGGGCACTTTTAAAAGACTGACAAGCAATATTGAAAAAGCTAATCCTCTGAAATATCTTAAACATTGCAGTTTTGTTAACAACATAAAGTTACACTATCCTTTAGGCAAAGATCTGTGTGAGAAATAATCCACATCCCATTCAAATTGTCATTTGACTCTGAAATTAGTGAAATAGAAGCTAAGATTTGATTGTTTCCTGCTTCTCAGATACATAACCAGTATCCACCACCTAAAGCCTGACATGACACGATTATCCTGTAAAATGAGTGTTTTTGGAGTCTCTCAGAGGTGTTTCTTGGTTCTGCCTCAGATGGATAACAGTAAGAAAATAAACAGCCCCACCTGAGGTTAACATCCCCTGGAGACAAGCGGAGGCCTGAGAGAACTAAGTTGTGGAAAAGTCCATTCCCCTCTTTCCCAAAGATGCTGTAGATCAGTGTTTCCCAAAGTGTGGTATGCGTACCCCCAGGGGCACGGGAAGAGTTTGGTGGGGGTACGCGTTGCACCGGAGTTTGGTGGGGATATGCACTGCACCGTGCTTAGCTGCGCCTAATTCTATGTTCTCATGGTACGAGGGGTACTCAGCGTTACGGAAATTATAGAAGGGGTACACATATGTCAAAAGTTTGGGAAATACTGCTGTAGATGAATCTGCTGCAGACCCCAATCACGGAGAGATAAGCCACATGAGCTTATGAAACAATTACAGATCCACACACTGCGACAGCTGTCAGCAGAGAAAACTCCAAGCCTGTTGAATAATTACGGCTTGAGCTATTGATTGGGACCACGGAAGGGTTTCATCCAAATGCTTTTAATTTGCCAAACAGAGGGAAGTGTGCTGCCGAGAGGCTGTGTCCAATAAAGGCATGTCTCCCCTGTAATGAAAGGGAAGTTAACAAGGTGGAGGGGATTGTTTTTAAATCTTGCTAAGCAAAACCTATGGCCATTTGAAAGGTGGCGAATGAGAGATGGAGGGCTGGCCTTAAGAAAGGGCTTAAAACAATTGGTCTGAGACGGGCTTGCATCCTGGGGAGAGACCCTGGTCTGGTCAAGGACCCTTGATTCTCACTGGCCTGAGGTTTATGCCATGCTCCTCTGAGAGAGGATGGATCTCAGGCTGAAATAACAGCTGGAGGCCAAGCAGGGCTGAGACCTGCTCTCTGGGCTCCTGCACATTTGCTACCCTACTGTGACCTTGGAATATCTCTTTATCTCAACCCTTGGTCCCTCATCCCTGATGAGGAAGGAGAATATTATTTTACCAGAACTGGATTTAAAAGTATATAACTATTAACTGAAGTACATACTTTATTCATGTTTCCTTGTTTTTTTTGTTTTGTTTTGTTTTTAACTTGTTAACAACGTCAAAAGTTCCTGTATCTATGCAGGAAACCATGTTACCTTTAGTTGTCCTGTCTCCTAGGCCCCTTCTGGCTGTGACAGTTTCTCAGACTTTCTTTGTTTCACATGACCTCGACACTCTGGGGGAGTAATGGTCAAATATGTCACAGGATGCCCCCTTATTAGAACTCGCTTTTTTAATGAGTAGATAAATAAAAAGCACAGGATAAAGATGAGGAGGCAACAGTGGCTGGTGTTGCTCAATGGATAGGGCACCAGCCCACACACTGAAGGGTCTCAGGTTTGATTCCTGGTCAAGGGCACATACCTCCTTTGCAGGTTTGATCCCCAGCCCTCATTGGGCAAGTGTGAAAGGCCACCAATCAATGTGTCTCTCTCACATCGATGTTTCCTTCTCTCTCCTTCTCCCTCTCCCTCCCTTCCAATCTCTCTAAAAATCAATGGAAATTATATTCTCCAGTGAGGATTAACAACAACAAAAAAGGTCAGGAGGCAAAATAACCACGTACAACAAATGTATTATGCAATAATTCTCCTTCTCTACCCATTACCCTCCCCCACTACACCCCCCACACACACACATTTATGTCTTCCAAAGTGCCTAACACCAATTTCCAGCATAGCAATAATCTAACATTTGCATGGATGAATAGAATGATGGATGGATAAACATTTTTCCCAACTGTACCATCTCTACTTTCCTCATGGAACTCTATGTTAATATTAGTGCCCTGCTGCATGGATTTGTGCATATAGAAAGGAAATTAATCAGAAGGTGGCCAGTGGGGTGGGACTGGGCAAGATGGGCTGAACACATCCTGGAGCCAGCCTCCTTCAGTCCCTTCCTGGACAGCCACGCCTGGGACAGCACTGTGGCTTGAAGGGAGTGAGTGTGGTCCCTCCAGCAGGTGGGCTCCCTGGGCCTGGCCTGCAGGGATCAGGCTGAAACTGGCTCTCTGACATACCCCGAGGGGTCCTTAATTGTGAGAAGACAGTTCCCAGGTGACATACCCTGAAATTGGGCTCCCTCCTCTCTGGTTTCAGGGTGCATCACCTGAGAACCGCTGCTGCCACGCCACAGCTCCTGCATTGGGCATCTGCCCCCTGGAGGTCAGTGTGTTTCATACCTACCCAGGCTGGTTGGATGGTCGCTTGGGCATACTAGATGTGTGGTGCACGAAAATCGTGCATTGGGGGGGTAGTCCCTCAGCCCGGCCTGACCCCTCTCATAGTTGGGGAGCCCTCAGGGGATGTCCTACTGACAAGGAGCGGGCCTAAGCCACAGTATGACCTCCCTCTGTGGAAGGGGACTGGGCTGATCAGGAGATTTCCAATTGTCTTGGTTTAAAATATCCTTCTGTGCAATCTGCCCAGAAATAGTAGAGATTCCGGCTGCCATGGCTCCTGCCAGGGCTTACAGTTGCCTGAGCCCATGGCTGCCTGAGCCCCAGGCCTTGTAGCCCCTGTGGCTTTGTCTGGATTGACGTCTGGATGGACGTCCGGAAGATGTCCACCCTAATTGGCATATTACCCTTTTATTAGTATAGATTATTTAAAGTCTTCCAGAAGACTTAACTACTCTTCATCATGACACAATAAATTTATATCAACAGTATGTGTCCTCACTCTTGTTTTATGTGCCTCTCATGTAACCCTACTGGCTTAAATTAGCCACAATTATTGTAAGAACCCAGTTGTAGTGAGATCTTAAAATTTGTATAAACTCTCAGAGGCTATAACATACAAAGCCCCTAAGATAACTCCACCTATTTATAGCCACCAAGAATAATTCTGTTCTACTTCAAAAGTGCCAGATATGCTATAATATAAAGGGCCCATTATAAAAAGAGTAAAAAAGTTAAATGAGCTGGAGTTGTTTATCCTAAAGAAGAAAAGGCTATGGATGACTTCGTTACAATATTCTAGGATTACAGAAGCATGAAGAGTCACACAGATTTGGGCCCTAGTCCTAGCTCTGCCACAAAGTGGCTGTGTGGCCACAGGCAAGTTCCTTGCCCTCTCTGTGCTTTGCTTCCCTATCTGTAAAATGAGTAACATAAAGCTTACTTGGTAGGTGATAGGTAGATAAAGGATGTAATATGCTTAGCACATAATTCATGGCACAGATTGGTTATTCAATAATGTTTAGTTTTCACTTCACTGGTACATGGTTTTATATATGATAAATATAAAGCCACTTTATATTTTTTTTATGCATCTTTACAGCTTAGAAAATATTTTCTCCCAATTTGGGCAGGGGTGGAAACCTTTTTTCTGCCAAGGGCCATTTGGATATTTATAACATCATTCGAGGGCCATACAAAATTATGAACTTAAAAATTAGCCTGCTATATTCGGTCAAACATTTAATTAACTCACCCTGAATGCCCTGGCAGGGCCAGAGCAAATGATTTTGAGGGCCTTACACAGCCTGCAGGCCAGATGTTCCCCACCCTGGATGTAGGATGTTGAACCATTGTCCTAGCCCTTCAAAGCCCAGATGAGAGGAAATGGATTTTAATTCAAGTGATGGTGATTGTGGTAGGACAAAGCACATTGCTGAACATCGAGATAATAAAACTCAGAACAAGTAATCTGCGGCCCTGTGGGTTTTGTCCTGGGGGAACGTCCAAAGGGAGTAGGCAGCTCAGGGTGCACAGCCTTGACTTTACCTCCGCCCAACAGCCATCACAACCTGGTACCGGAGTAGGATGTGGATTTCTGGGATACGGGAGACGAAGGAGCCACTGTTTATCCTCAGGACACTAAACCCACCTCCTACCTTTGGGAATCTCCCAAGTTCTGCCTCCAGAGCACATTGCTTCCAGGAGCTAAGCTTAATGTGGTAGGAGTAATTCTTAGTGTACAACCCAGTGTGCAAGAAACACCTTGTTTGTGTGTCCTTTAAATAATATATTTCAATACAACTCTGATCTTCCCAGCTGGGCCTGTGAGAAACTCCGTTCCAGCCACTGGGGGCTGTTCCCCAGGGTTGAACCAAGGTTCTGGGGGCTCAGCAGGTGCCAAAGTGTGTTGTCGTGTTGAGAACTCCAGGCTGTGTTAGGGGTCCCTCGCTTATCATCATCACAGTGCTGAACCTCCACATAGTAGTTGGCTTGCCTGATGTCCATTTCCCTTTGTAAAGAGTCAGAAGCTTAAGGGCAAGGCGTGTATCCTTACAACTGGTATGTGGCAGGGGCTTGATGGATTTGCATAAATAAATTAATGTTTCTTTTATATCATGAAGTACATTAGATGATTTTTTTTTCTCCCCCATGACTCTGAGCCTGAATTTCTCATTTTATCTAACATTCCTTGGGTGCTTACTGTGGCCAGGTGCTATGCTAGGTACTTACGTGTAAATCAGCTCAGCGAATCATCTCAGCACTCTCATGAGGCTGGTGCTATTATGGTCCCCAATGTACAAATGAAGAAGCCAAGGCTGGGGAGGCTCCGAAACTCACCTTGGTGATTCAGCTCACAGCAGGTAAACCTCGGAGCCAGGGAGTCTGCCCAGATGCCAGCTCCTCCAGGTGCCCCAGGTGCACTCCTGGATCCCAGAGCCTGTGGTATGGGACACAAATACAAACTATCCTACATAATATAAGTGTAGTATGCAAATCATCCCCTCGACCAGGAATTCATCTGGGAGTTTGACCAGGGGCTGGGCTGGTGGGGGGGAAGGGAGGGAGTCCCAGTTGGCAGCTGGCAGCCACTCTAGGGACCCTATAGAGCAGTGGGCTCTAGTCATCAATAAGGGGAGAAGAGGCCAGGACCAGATAAGCATAATCCAGGTCAGACCACAATGAACAAGAGCAGAACCAGATACGGAGCAGGAGGTCAGAGGTCAGAGGGCAGCTCCAGGGTGATTAGGAGCCAGAATACCAGGCAGGTGGGGCAGAATGGCGCAGGGTGTGGGCTGAGAATGAGGCGGGGGCCAGGAGCTCCCTGCTAGCGGGTGTTGGCTGCCGGGGTCAGGGAGAGGCCACCTGGCTTGTAGGTGCTGGTAAGGGCCCTGGAATGGGGAGGGGCTGGGGGTAAGTTGGGTGCTTATATTGAAACCAGGTGCTTCCTACTGCTTCTCTGCCTCCTGCCCCATCCTGCAGGCTCCGGGAAGAAGCAGAAGTGCCTGGGTGTGTACCTGAGTACCTTCAGGGAGGAGGGCGGAGGCCCCAGGGAAAGCTTTTCCTCTCCAACCTTGTCTCTCTCCAGCTCCCTCCCAACTGCAGGGCCCACAGTGACAATGCTAATCACGAGGAGCAGTGCCTGCCAAGCCAGACTTCCGCACCACAGCCCTGCTCGGTCTATTTTCAGAGCTTATGTGCTTTAAATATAGCCTTGTCGGTAGGTGCCCACACCCAGCAGACCTGAAAATTGCTTACCGGGATGGAAAACCTGAAGGACACTGGCTTCCTGAATGACTCAGAGCTGCAACCACCCCCTCCCCCACCCCTCACCTCTCCCAGAACACACATCAAGGCACAGAAATCCACCCCCCCCCAAAAAAAAAAAAACACGTCCCTAGTAACACAAATCCCTTGACAACTCTATAAGCTGATAGAAAGAGTCCTAATGGTCTGACAACAAAAGAAAACTCCATTTCCATCGTCCAGATGCTGACATGAACTGGTGGTGCTGAGGGCTTGACCACAGTGAATTTGGATGCACACTGCAGTTTGGAGGCAGGTGCGGGGCAGGGGGGTGAGATTCCGGAGGGAGGCGGGATGGCAGCCCAGCATTCATTTTCACCGCCCCTCTGCCCTGTTCCTGTTCCCCACTGGCCCCTCAGAATCTGCAGGCGCCCAGGAGAGGCGGCCTCAGGGTGTTTATACTGGGGGATGTCTCACTGCACGTGATGTCCCAGTCTGAACCGGCTGCTTCTACTATTCATGCCACCAACAAGCCGTATAGAGGCCTTCGACACTATGCATACTTCGGGCATACAGAAATACAGAAAATGAAAAACACATGGCCTCTGCCTTCAAGGACAGTCAGGAAAACACAAGATTCCACAAGCACACGTGGTAGGGGCACCTACGGCCATAGGAGGTGAAGGAAGGCTCTCTGGAGGAGGTGACCTTGAAGCTGAGACAGGGAGAAAGAATGTTAGGTAGCAGCCAAGTGACAGCATGATGAGTAGGGAGAGGATGCTCCATGCCACGGGGAGGGCGTGCGCAGAGGCCCAGAGGGGAGAGAGAGCCAGCGGTGCCTGGGAGGTCACAGGAGGTTCAGCATGATGGGAGTGGGAAATGCCAGGGGGTGGGCACAAGCAGGCTGGAAAGCAAGGCGGGCCCAGAAGCTGGAGGGCTTTTCCAGTAGCTGGTGCTTGAGGAGTTTCGGTTTCAGGAGAGCAGCCTTTGTTTTGTTGACTGCTGCATCCTCCCAGCTGAATGGGCCACTAGCAGAGGGCAGATGCTCAGGATGTATCTGTGGTTGACTAAAAGGCGAGCACTGAAAGACCTTATGCAGGAACAAGATTGGACCAGCTCTGCATTTTGGAATCACCCCCTGGGTCGCAATGCAGAGAATGGATTTCAGGGCAATGATGCTGGGGCAGGAGGCGGAGAATGACAGAGGCCCTAACCACACATGGCAGTGGGGGTGGAGACACAGGACTGGGGGACTTTGGTGAGGGGAGATGGGGAGAAGGAAAAGCCCAGATGAAGGGCCTAGGGTGTAACTTTCTTTGTGAGCCCTGGGCAGACCGAAGCCCTGAGGCCGGGCAGCCCCCACAGGCCGTGAGTGTGCACTCAGCTCAGAGACTGGGCTCCACTGTGCCGTTCAGTTCCCTTTTGTGCAAAATGGAGATCCTCCTGCTCCCCTTGCAGGAAGAGCTTAGAGAGGATGCAAAGTGCATACTGGTGGTAAGGCCTCCCGGTGTTACCTGAGCTGAATCCTGAAGGACAGGTGCCTTCCAACAGCAGGGGGTGGGGCTGGGGGAGGACATGCCCGGTGGAAGGGATGGGATAAACAAAACATGTCTTCGTAGGAAAGATAAAGCAAATGTGCAAGTGGAGTGAGAGGATGAGGAGGACCTGCCACACTCTCTGCTTCTCCCCCTACCGTGCTCCCTCTGTGCGCCTCTGACATCCACCAGGTCCCGCACCAATCTCCCCACCGCCAGCATTGGCTGTGTAGCCCATTCTCCATGTTATAGCAGGAGAGTGTGTCTAGTTTGGACTTGACTCAGCAGCCACAAGGAGCCTCTGGCAGTTTGGAGCAGGGGAGTCACGGGCGGGTGCTGTGTGTTAGCTGTGCTGCCCAGACAGCAAGGCTATGGAGTGTGGGTCCCAGTGCAGTGTCAGCAGCACAGCCACCTGGTCTGGGCAGGTGGCCAGGGTTCCCTGCCCCTGCAGGTACGGCCAGGCTCATGCCTGTGTTCTGCGGAGCTCCTCAGAAGGTACCCCTGCTGCCTCCCTCGTCGGCCCCCGTTGGCCTCAAATCATTCCTGATCCCTGTTGTGTGTGTCAGATTTCTCCTCCCTTCTCCCCTTAGTGCCCTGAATGACGGACAAGACACCCCTTGATCCCTGTCTATGGCAGAAGACAGCACCCCATACATACAATAATTCGTTGAGGGTTAATACTTCATCTTAAATACTGGGGTGGGCAAATGTAGGTTTACAGTTCTGAGTCCATGAAACAGTTTATTCCAATATCACGTACTCATTAAATATTATATTATTTATTTGGATTATTTGTTTTCTTCATATTCTTATTGTTATTATTTCATTTTGTTATTGTGTAATGATGGCTGACAATGCGAGCACTCACGAGTTGTACTAGTACATAGGTGCACTGTGCCACTGTGTCATTCTCCTGAGTTAGTAAAGCTATGGTAACAGTCATGACCTGTGTGTCTTTTTACAGACCAAGGACTGGGAACCTGCTTTTGCCCACCACCTCTGTATTTGTGCCCATTTTGCCTTCTATATCATAACATTCGGGCTTATTTTAATTTAATTTTTAATTTAATTTTTTAAATATATTTTTATTGATTTCAGAGAGGAAGGAAGAGGGAAAGGGAAAGAGAGATAGAAACATCAATGATGAGAAAGAATCTTTGATTGGCTGCCTCCTGCATGCCCCACACTGGGGATCAAACCAGCAACCTGGGCACGTTCCCTGACCGGGAATTTAACCGTGACCTCCTGGTCCATAGATCCGATGCTCAGCCACAGTGCCATGCTGGCCGGGTGTAATGTTTAAGAATGCCTTTAATTTCCTCTAACCTAGCTTATTTTACCCAAATTTTTTTAAGCAAAATGAACATCCTTGGGAGAGGCACCCAACTTCTGGGGCTTTGAGCCTTGACCCACAGTAGTGGGCCCCCAAGCGTGTGGGCATCCAAACAGGCACGCGCTGTCTTAACGTTTTCCCTGTGTCCTTTGCGTAAGATTTCTCCAGCTTCTCGACCTGGAGAACTCCTACTTACATTTCAAGACCCAACTCAAATGTTACCTGTTCATTTAAAGTTAGTCAATATATTAATTCCATAAATAACAAGTTCATGAGAGGTGTTCCTGCTGCCCTGTCTGGCGGAACACACACAGCCTTCACTGTATTTCCATATACTTTGTGACGCCTCCATCAAAGTGCTTGTCCCACCGGGTTAGAACAGAGTTTTGGCCGTGTCAGCTCTACTCATTTTGTGAAGGCAAAAGCGAAAGAGGATCCTGTGGGTACCTGGAAGCTTATTCTAGAGCCTGGCACACAGTAGGAGCTGTTATCCACAGGAAGAAGTTGCTGGAGGCTTTTGGCTGGTGTGTGAAGTGTAACCGGGACGGCGGTGTAGGGATGTCGCTACATCGCTCCCCACGGCAGAATCACCGGATGGCTTGGTAGGGATGTCCTCACTCACTGAGGGGGACTGTGGTTCCCATGGCAGCAGGACCTCTCCCTCATCCCAATTAAACACACCTTGTGCCAATCCACACCAAAGCCAGAACCTGGAGGAAGGCGCATCTTTAAAGTTCAGAAAGAGCAATATCTGGTTGAGATGCTATCCCCATGCCAGGGGGGGCCGGGGCTCTCTGGCAATCTCACCAGCCTCCACGCAGAGTTCTCCTCTCAGCCTGCAGGCCTCCTCTGCCCGGAAGAAGCACTGACATCAGCGGCACCCCTCCAGAATCGGCCCAGGGCTGGCCTCCTTTTCCTTTTCTCACAGGAGTTTCCCAAACCTGGGATCTCCAGGCCTCGGAAAGCACGCTCCTGGCCTCCCCAGCTGGCAGCAGCTGAGAATAAAGGCCGTTCCATTCTGCCACAGCTTCAAGGTCTGGGCTTGACCTTGATGGGATGCACTGACCCAGGTTATCCACACGAGGACCTCTAACTAAAGACGGCGGAGTGGGTTTTGACACTCGTGCCCATGCCCATTTCTGATGGCTCCCGCCCTGGGAGCATGACAGTCTTCTCCATGCCTTTTGTTTGCCTGCCGTGCAGCTGCAGGAGAAACACAGTCCCTTCCTGCAGGCAGGCTGCCGAGACTCAGAGCATGAAGAGTGGTTTTAGCCATAGCAGTGACACGGTGGGAATCTTTGCCCAGAAAAGAGGTCATAGATCAATGTGTGCTTAAAGAACAAAGACCAAACCTCTCCGGAAAAACAAAATGTGATATTTAATTATCAAAGCCAGCGTTAGTCATCACAGGGGGAACTCAGTGCCTTGATGCTCTTAACTGGGCACCTGCTGGTATCCTTGCGAGGTTACATCCGGGCCATGGCTAGTGACTGATGCCTGCATCCTTCTCTCCCTGTGCCATCCTCTGCCTGTCTGACCCCAGCTGCTTGCCTCCCTCCTCCACCTCATCCTTTCCTGGCAGCTGCATCTGCCACTGTATCATCATTTGCATATGGATAAGGTAGCAAGAACAGGAGGCAACAAGAAAGCCTCATTTTCAAGACATTATCACTTCTTGCTCAAGCCATTAGAATAGGCTCCAAAGTCATCTTCCTGGCTCTGCTTTTGTCTGTCTTCATTCTCCACAGGGCTGCTGCTCCAGATAGCTGTCTACAGAGTCAATCTAACCTGCCTGTTACTGGCAGCGCGAATCATCCTCACGGTCCCATACGAGGCTCGCAGGGTTTAACCCTGCCTCTCGTGCCTGTGACCTAATCCGCCGCCAAATAGTGTGACTCGGGCTTTCTCCATGGATCCAGGCTCCTGACACCACGTCCCCTTCACAGTTTCCCTCGGATCAGGCCTTGCAAAGGAGCTAAGATCTAAATTGAAGAGTAAATAAAGAAGAAGGGAAAAGAGAAAATCTACCAAGAGAAAGGATGTGCAATGGGAGGTGAGGGAGGGAAAGAAAATGTTTCTCCCTTCTCTGTCTCCCAGGCCATGCTGGCTTGGTGACGGCAGCAGCAGGAGCAGCAGAATTAGGAATGCTGGTGAGACACGCTTCTTTTTTTGGCTCCGTCACGTTTTTATGCGAGTATAGCATGCACTCAGAAACATGCATAAATCATAAGGGTGCAGAGAACGTCCATACACTGCACACACCCCCATGTAGGCAGCAGCAGATGAAGAAACAACGTGGCCCGGGCTGCTCCAGGGCCTCCTCGTGGTCACTACCCTTGCAGCAAGCTGACCCTGCTGACTTCTGACACCCAGAGTCATTCTGTTCGTTTTGAACTTACTGTAAGCCCACAGGGTGTATTCTTTTGTGTCCAGCTTCCTCTGTTCACCCTTATATTGATACGATTCAACCACATCATTGCTAGGGGCTCATTTTCGTTGCTGTATAACATTCTCTTGTGTGACTATACCATTCTTTATCTAGTCTACTGCTGGAGGGCATTGGGGCAGTTTCCAGTTTGGGGCTACAGTATTATAAAACGCTCTTGGGAGCTTTCTAGTCCATGTCTCTCCGTGAACACCTGTGTGTGTATGGTGGGTATACACCTCGGGGTAGCATTGCTGGGCCACGGGAATTGGCTACATTCAGCTTCCGTAGGTACTGTCAAATGGTTTTCCAGCGTGACTGAATTGAACCAGTTAACAGAGTGTGGGACGTCTAGGGGCTCCACATTCCTGATGTGGGCAGTCTCCTTCCTTTTAGCCATTCTCATTGGTGTGTGCTGGCATCTCAGGTGGTTTTCATGAGCTTTTCCTCTGATACCATCCAGACTGAGGATTCTCTCTTGCGAAGTGCCTATTCAGTATATTTCCTGTTTGTCCATGAGCTGTCGTCTGTCTTTTTCGTACGGATTTGTAGGAGAAGCTGTGTCTTTTTTAGTTGCCTCATTCTCCACTTTGTCCCCCTTCTATCCATTGAGGGTAATTCAATTTAGCAAATCATAACCGAGTGTTATTGGCATGACGATGGCAGGTGCATTGGGATGCACAGAGATGTGATGTGACCCCAAACTCACTCTTTGCCCTCAAGCTTGCATCCTAGGATTTTGCAATCTAGTCCTAAGGCTCCTGTGCCTGCAGGAATTCCAATCAGGGCCTTGGCCTCCTCCTCACGCTCCCATCCTACCCACATCAAGGTGTGGCCTGGTGGGCCAGGAGTGAGGTTGAATTTCAGAAAGTTCAGTGGTGAACTCTTCTGCAGGTTTCTGGAAAAAAGGAACAGGGAGAGAGGATGCAGCGTTTGAGGCGGGTGAGGCATTACTGACTCTGCCCAGCCTCATGGGTCCTAGGCAGGTGCACTGCTGAGCAGTCTGGCGGCAGCTCTCCTTTTTCAGGAATTGACAGCAGCACACTAAGCAGCGACAAATTGATATCGATGCTGCCTTGCTTCATGCCTGCCAGCGACAGCCATCACTTTCCTTCGGAAAACATGGGCTTCCCGAAGGACACCTGTTTCGGAATCCTATCGATAAGCCTGAACTGATGGCTTCTGTCTCTGTAGACTCTTAATGTTGCTGGACACAGACATGCTGGCTGCTGGAAGGAAGTTCTTTATGGAATGAGGGAGGCCTTGTGTGGCTCTCATCCTGATGTTCTCCTGAAAGATATTGTGCTATGATGATCCACAAACTGTGCTCCAGAGACCTGGGTCCGGATTACCCACCCAACCAGGTTGCTGAGTGACCTTAGGCAAGTTGCTTACTTTCTCTGATCATTTCTCCCTCTGTTCATCTGTCAAATGGAAACCCCAATCCCTGCCATGCCTTCTTTGTCAGGTTTCTGGAAAATAAACATCAGGTAGATATATGGAAAAAGATTTTGAAAAATTTTAAGTGCTCCATAAAGGAAAGTGTGTCACACACCAGATTCTGGTCCAGCACTTCTTTCAAACACCACTTTCCATTTTGCTGGTGTGGTTGGTTCTCAGACCAGCTAGTGACCCTTGGCCGGGAACTCTTTTATGTAAAGGGTAGCTCTTTGGTCTCGATAAACCCTTGTGCTTTGGCATTTCCCTGCATGGCTTCTTCCTCTGTGACCTTTTTCTTCCTTTGTTTTTCCCCAGGATCTAGCAGACCTTCGGTCACCTGGGCAGGATCTGCATGGGCAGCCGCTGGGCCACACCAGGGATTTTAATTTCCCCACAGCTTTGTTAGCATTTCACACAGTTACAGGTCAGAACACAGGGTTAGTTACTGGGAGTGAGAAATGTCACGAATGTGAATTACCGGAACCCCGCGATTTCCCTGCAGGTAGGTATTCAGAACAGCTCAGGCCCCCACATCCCGGAGAGCGGAGCGCAGGCACCGCCTTTCCCGGCACCTGAGCCCCATGTGCCCCACTCAGGCCCGAGGAAGGCCACCAGCCAGGCTGGGGAGAGCCAATGTGTGTGAAATTTGTTCCGGGAACTCTCCCTTCACTGGCTGCCATCTTGTTAAAGAAAATTCTGGAAGGTTCACAATCTGTTTCCTAACCAATAAGGGAGGGAAATGAAGGTACTTGTTCACTCACTCAGCTGTCACTCATTCATCTTGCTACTCACTCCTGCAACGGTGAGGCCTACCCTCTGATACCGGTGGGAGTGAGGTACACAGCTGTGCACTGTTTCACCTTCTCCTGCTGCTGGGCTTCCTATCGCACAGGTAGTGGACATGGGTAAGGCATGCCCTAGGAGGGCCCACAGTGCTAAAGGGAACAGGAAGCTTTCGCCATCCTCAGAAATACTAGCAGGACGTTATGAAACACTCCCTTCCTCCACTTCCAGCCCAGTAGCTCTACCTGAGCAGCTCTACCTGCTCACTTGATATGTCCACTCGGAAGAATCAGCAGCATCTCTACATTTATATGCCCACAGTGATGATGTCCGTCTTCTTCCCACGCCATCAGTGCCATCACTTTTCTCCACCTCAGCAAAACCAGGACCCCAGGGACAGTCCTACCACTCTCCTCCTCTCACCCCTGCTCCCATCCCCTCCTGCACAGCCCTGCCTCACCCCTGATTCCATCCCCCACTGCATAGTCCTGCCTTTCCCACCTCTCACACCCTCCCAGCCTTCCCTGAAACATCCTGCCTCTCCCCTCTCTCATCCCCTCCTACCCTCCCCTGCACAGTCCTGACTCTCCCCTTCCTCTCTCTCACCCCTGCACCCACCCTCCCCTACACAGTCCTGCCTCCCCCCCCATCTTTCTCCCTCTCCCCTCCCATTCCTACATGCTCCTCAGAGCTGTGCAATCTCACATTCCCCCTCCCCACCCCCCCCCCTTCCGCTTACCCCCATTCTCTGCTGGGAGAAACAGCAAGTGTGAGCTCTTAAAAAGAGAACTGGATCATATTCCCTCCCGGTGTGAAAGCCTGCCAGGCTGCCTGGCTTCCTGCTGCACCTGAACCGCAAGCTGCTCCAGGTCTTGCAAAGCAAAGCCTGCCCCCTGGGCCCTGCCCTCCTTTCTCAGGCCGCCTCCTCCCCACCGCTACCCCCTCTCATTGCACCTCTCTGAGGTGTGGACTCAGTCTTCACTCAGTCCCCTTCCTCTGTCTGAATCTTCTTCCCTTTACGTCTCAGACCGAACGTCACTACTCAGATGTGCCTTGCCTCCCAATTTATCTCCTATGTTATTCTTATCTGCATAGTCTTCCAATCATGATGAGCCATTTATGTGTATGTGCATCGGTGTACTGTCTCCTCCTGTATAAGCCCCATGAAGACCGGGATTAATTAGCTTTTTTTTTTTTTTAATATATGTGTCTCTCAATACCTAGCACATACCAGGAATTTGATCAATAAATATTTGTTTAATAAATAAATGTTCAAACTATACAAGGTCAGATATTTAAATTGTAAAACAGAAACTCTATCTATACTTTGAGAGCACAAAATTGTCACTTAAAAAACTGGTCCTCCCCTTTGACCCGCAAAAGAGTGACCAAGGGCCTGTGCTTCAGAGGCCCTTGGGGCAGGGAGTCTGCAGGACCAAGGGGACAGGCCTAGCCAGAGCACCCACCGCCACTAGAGAGGCCGCATTTAGCCGATAAACATACACGACACACAGTTAAACTTGAATTTCAGAGAAACAACCACTCATAGTTTTAGCATATCCCATGAAATGTTTGGGACATACTTACACTAAAAAACAATTATTCACTGCTTATCTGGAATTGAAATTTGACAGGATGTTTTGTATTTTATTTGGCAACTCTAGCCCCAGCTTCTAAACCAGATGTAGGCAAACCATGGCCTGTGGACCGAATCTAACATGT
Organism: Pipistrellus kuhlii; assembly: GCF_014108245.1. Lineage (NCBI taxonomy): Eukaryota > Metazoa > Chordata > Mammalia > Chiroptera > Vespertilionidae > Pipistrellus > Pipistrellus kuhlii. The sequence goes on along the minus strand of NW_023425404.1, from coordinate 18,363,071 downwards.
TGCCTATTTTCGTAAGTAAAGCTTTATTGGAACAGAGCCACGCCCATTCATTTATGTATTGTCTATGGCTGCTCATGAGATGCAATGGCAAAGGTGAACAGTTGTGACAGAGACCACATTGCCCACAAAACCTAAAATCCTTATTGTCTGACATATGACAGGAAAGTCTGCTGACCTCTGTTCCAGACCATCCTGTGCCTGCCCCGGGCCTCAGCGATGGCCTGAGCCCCCTCCCGAGCATGCCGGTGCCTCTCCTCTGGCCTTGTCAGAGGGTGTCCAAGGCTGTGAAGGACAGGGGAGTGAACAGAGTTTGGAAGCACACTGGCAAGGCCATCACAAGTGAAGGGTGAGGCTGAAGGGGGGAGGCTGGACACCCACCTCCCATAAACCACCCTCTTTCTGCCCAGAACTATGAGGATCTCAGAATTCTAAATTTGATCATTAGGAAGGTAGAAAACATTTCATTTAGTATGTGTATTAAACTGACTTATAAATCATTAAATGGTGTCAGGGGGACCTCCCTCAGAACTCTTACCTAGACCACTCAAAAGTCATGTCTGCTTTAAGCAATCAAGGCAAAGAAATGTCACCCCTAGTGCCATCTTGAGGTGAGATCTACAATTGCCATGTCCAAGCAATGGGACTAGGTCCAGGAGTTTAGGAAGGCTGCTATGCCTATAACAAGCAAAGTTCAAAATTATACCACTGGACCGTGGGGGATGTCCCCAAATGCTTTATGAGACACTGAGGAGATATTAATGATATTCAGCATAATTTTCTTCAAAATTAGCAGTTTATGGATGCCCATAATAACTTTTCATATTTGTAGAGTGCTTTATGGGTTACAAAGCATGTTGACACATGTCTTTATAGCTGAACCTCACAACCTACACTGTGGGCTTCATTAAACATGGGGATTCTTAATGTCCACGACTTGCCCCAGCCTGTCCAGCAAGTCCAATGCTCTTAGCATCCTGTGGGAACCATTGTGCTATTACCCAGAAAGGGGGCAACGCAGAATCTCCATTTTTCTAACCCGGAAGAGGACAGAGGGTCTCCACTTCAGCAAACTGGAACCTTGATGCCCACGTCCTCATCATGTTTCCAGGCCGAGGGCAGTGAGAAAAGGTTTCTGAAAGGGCATTGCAATCCCTCAGTCCAGAGATTTGTGGTGATTTTTTTATGATCCACAATGAAGAACAGTTAGCAAGAGTTGGCTCTCCAACATGTCATTGTCCCACAAATAGCTTTGAAAAGCCCCTTCTCTGCTCTGCAGGCAGCAGCCCACAGGAGTTGCCACAGGATCTTGACCTTGAGTCAAGGTTAATCGGAGTTAACACTCACTGCTGCCTCCATGGAACAGAGCCAGGGAGATCTGAGCTGCCCAGAAGATTTTCTTTTTTTTTCTTTAAAAATAAAATATATATATATATATATATATATATATATATATATATATATATATATATATATTTTATTGATTTTTCACAGAGAGGAAGGGAGAGAGATAGAGAGCTAGAAACATCGATGAGAGAGAAACATCGACCAGCTGCCTCTTGCACACCCCCTACTGGGGACGTGTCCACAATCCAGGTATGCCCTTGACCGGAATCGAACCTGGGACCCTTCAGTCCGTAGACCGACGCTCTACCACTGAGCCAATCCGGTTTCGGCCTGCCCAGAAGATTTTCATACCTGCCTGTCGGAAATTGGAATCTCATCCACAGAAATTCCCCTAACAAGGCAGCGGTGAGCCAGGGGTTTCACCAGCCCCAGGCTGACACACACAGCTGAATTTCACATCCCAGCTGGAAAGACATGGAGGGAACTTGGGGAAGGAGACAAGGAGCTGGACGCAGCACTTTTGTTAAAGTATACTTTTAAAAAAATCAATAGATGCTCCAAAGCAGTCCACCGAGGGGGGTTTTGTATGGTTTGACGAAAACAGTTTTGCTTCTTGCCTCTGGGAGAGCCAATGTGGACTACCCAAGAGATGATTTTCAAACTTTTTGATGGCGCGTAATGTGATCAGTGGAAAAGTAAGTTTACTTTGCCTTTCATTGTGGGCTTCTGAGTTATGTAATGAGCTGGGGGACCAGGTTTATCAGATCTGGGCCTGCCTGCCAAGTTCCAGATTCATGTATTTATTCATGCATTCAATATATGGTTTTTGAGTTCCATCTATGCCTCAGACACTGCTCGGTAACAAATTAATAAGACCTGACCATGCCTACTTGGCATGCATAGGATCTTGCTGTTGGAGACTCATGTTGCAGGGGGTGGGGATGGGGGCCGGGCAGGGAAGGGTTTCCAGGGAAGACACTTGAGTTAGGTTTTGAAGGACCAGTGCCAGTTAGCAAGACAGATGAGGACGAAGGAAAGAGCTCGGGCTGGCTGATACCAAGGCCCACACACTAAACTGCAGGCTTCGTGGTCTCCAGAGACCTGTTTTGACAAAAAGCATCTCAAGAAGGGTGTTCACCAAGAGCTGCTCCATCCCTAAAGCCCCAGGCTCCCCAAATAACACCAAGACTGTGGTCTACACGAATGGCAAAGGAGAGGGCAAGGGAGGCAAAATAGAAACTGAGGCTTTTGGGGAAACTGAAGCAAACCCCCACAAGCCTGCATGTCCCACTGATCCCGGCCAGCAGGGGGCAGTGCAGGGCTCTTTGAGAAACCCTTAGATGACATCGTTGGGGTAGGACGGTCCCTAATGGTAAAGTGAGCCAAGTCCCCTCCCCAGAAGGTTACACCTCCTTGCTATTATCTTCACAGAGCTTATTTCTTTCTGAAATGTTATTGTTCATTTGTTTTATGTTCTCATTTATTATCTCTAGGGCCCTAAACTCCATGGGCAAAGACCTGCCTTGCCTGTCTTGTCCTCTGCTATATCCCAGGTGCCTACATTAGCAGCCAGCATGTAATATTTTAAATATAGCAATACGTGTTTTTAAATATAAGATTGTGTGAATCTGTGTGGCACTAAGAAATAGGCATTGCAGGAAAACTAAGACCTATGTATTGCTTTTTGCCCCTGAAAAATTATCTTGACATATGGTTTAGTCCATGTTTGCAAGATGGGCTGCCAGGAGCATGGGAAACCACAGGAGAGCTTCCTTGTGGGCAAAATAGGCACCCTGTGTTCTGCGGGCTGAGTGTAGCTGTCAACACCTGGCCAGGAGGCCAAGATGAAGGACCTGCGCCTAGTCCTGTGACACAGAGAGACTGGAAGGCAGAATGGTAGCATGAGATGCCTGGCCCACGAAGGCCATGCCAAGACCAGCAGCGGAGCAGTTTGAGGCAGAACAGGGTAGAGTGACGAACCAGGTGTGGAAGCCGGGCCTGGGCTGTGGGCAGTACAGGGGGTAGGGGTGTGTGTGCCTGAGAATCCTCTGAAGGTTAGTCCCTCCCTCGCAGACATGCTTGTGTCTGCTTCCTGCAACCAGGGCCATGGAGTCCAAAGTGGCAATTTTCAACTTTTAAATGAACCGGGCCACAAAGTGATGCCAGAGTGCAAGTCAGGTTGTTCCCCACCTGCTCTAAATAATAAAGCCCATGCTATGTCTGCTGTCTGAGACAAGTTCGTCTCCCTTTTACCTCAACTGACAGTAGTAGTTTATCTTTCCTTCATTCCCTTGTCAGTATTAATGATCTTTATTTCCTGCCTGACCCTGCCATCACCTTTCCCCCTGCTTTCAGACCTTCTTCCAGGTCTCTCCAGGTGTCTCAGTCCCCGCAGTTTGAGACCATCTGGACCAGGGGCTGGTGAAGGAAGTGTGCCCGCTGGGTGCCTGGTTACTGCTGAGGAGTTTGCCCCTGAATTAGGCTGGGAACCATCGAAACCACTGCCCGCTCAGATGAGGCAAGAAGAGGCTGTTTCATAACCCTCTTGCTATTATGAGAGGTGAGGCAGGGGCAGGGAGTGGAGTCTCTAAGTATTTGCACGGTGCTTAAGTCCAAACCATTATTCACCCGTCAGGGTTCTGGAAAGGCAGGCTGCTAACTGACGCATAAGCGAGGCCAGGCAAATGGAAGCCCCACCGAGGATGCTCACGTTCTGCCAGGTGTAACCGATGGGCCCGTGCTGCCCATTTGCTGACTAAGGAAATTAATGAAATGACAGCAGGCGCGCCTGTCTAGATAAATCTTCTCGTTGAGATAAGCAAGCGTTGAGAAAAGTCATTCAAGGTGCAAGTTGCCAGAGAACATTGCTAGCCTGTGCCCCAAATGTCACCCTGGAGTGGAAGAAACCTATTTATGTCCCCCACTCCGGATGGCAGCATCTCTTCCGGGAAAGCCTTTGACCTTGCCCTTCAGGAGAGGGGAATGATGACGGCACCCCTCTTACATTTCAGAAATAGGAGGAAGGGAGGCGTGCTGAGCAGGTGTTAGGCAGATCCAATTGTGACTGAGTTTTTTCTGGCAAGTCTGGGTTGAAGGTGGCTCTTCTGAGGGTAAATCTGCTATGACACCTTAGTGAGACCTGAGAAGCTGCAAAATGAGATTCCGCCTGGTGGACCTGGGGGGAGGGGCATGTAGAAATCCACTTTGGTCTTTGTTTAAGACATTATTCATGCTCAGAATTCTCCACAGTTCTAAGTGCACCTGAATACCACTAGTCACCTTTTTGTGTCGTCTAAGGGTTCCTCCCCTTAAATTTCTGGCTTAATTATGTGAATGAGAACAAATGGGGCATTATCATAAATTATAATATTGCTATAAATCCTGGTTGAATCCACTGCTCTTCCAAATATACTACATATATATATATGTATTCCTAGTCCTCAAGAAACGCCTAATTTAATGCCTTCTAAATCGAAGCAATCGTGTTCAGTTCATCAAGTTTCTGTAGGTGGAAATAGTGCTTTACATGATATAGGTCCTTTTCTCTAATAATAATAACATAGCTATCTTTATGAAGAATGACATAAAAATAGGGATAATGTAGGAGACATCTGCTCTTTGTGCCTGTCCTATGTTTGCCTAAGAGTCTGGAAGGGCTGAGTGTCAGTCCCATGGTCCTGCCTTCTCTGCCTTAGGGAGGGTTTGAATTGCCCATCACCTTGGACAGTGATTGTCCAGCGCTGAGCATCTGATCCAAGTAGAACCAATCAGAGTCCAGTTATGGTGTTTGGCATGGATGGAGATTTTCCTTCTTTTTCTGTAATTACTGGAGATCCCTTCAGTTATATTGCAGCCACTTGGGAGCTTGAACGAAAATGAAGAAAACAAGCTAAGAGATCGCTCCCAATGACTAGTGAAACCCCACAATGCATCTCTACCTGGAATAGCCTTATTTGGAAATAGAGTCACTGCTTATGTAAATAATTAAGATGAGGTCACTCTGGATTCGAGTGGCCCTAGTGACCCGTGTCCTGACAGAAACACACACACAGAAGGAGTATACCACGTGACAATGGACACAGAGAATGAAGTGATGTGTCTACAGGCCAGGGAAGGCCAAGGACCGCTGGCAACACCAGAAGCTGGGAGAAGCAAGGGAGGCTCCCCTACAGCCTCCAGAGAGGGCAGGACCTCGTCTGGACTGCTCGCCTCTAGAACCATGAGAGAATAGATTTCCAGGACGTTGTTTGTTTTTAATCAAGGTAAAACATATAAACATAAAAATTATCATTCTAACCATAAGTATATTCATATTTTGTTGTTCAAAAAATTTCTGTTGTTTGGAGCCATCAAATTTGTGGTGCTTTCTTAGAACAGTCCTAGGAAACTAATACAGAGATAGGGTTCTGTTGATGGTGTTGGAATCCCTATATCCAGCCCCGCCCCAATTCCGTAGACTCTCTGATATGAGGCAATAAATGTCATTTATCTGCTTCAATTATTTTTTGAGTGGGTTTCTGTCAGTTCAGTTAAAGGACTCCCGACTAATACAAATGTGGCAGGCTGGTGGCAAATGTTTTTATCATTCCATAAACGCAGGCTCTGACACTGCACGTTAAACTGCCTTATCCAGAGTTACGCCAGCACTTCACTCCCCCACTTTTCTCATGATTCCAATTATCTTACCCTGCTAGGCTCCATGTCCAGCTGGACATTAGCAAATAATAAGATATTTTGGATGACGAGCCAATTCCAAAGACAGGTGTTAAGCAACAGCTTGCAAAAATACATCTCTATTAGAAGAAGCCTCATTAAAATGCTAGGTAGGAAGATGTAGGAGTAAGTTGAGAATCGAGGAGTAAGGGAAGAAAGAGAACTCCCCAGGAAGCTCCTCCATGCACATAGATGTTCCAAGGCAACTTTGGGTCTTACTTTTAGGGGGTCAAATTGATGATGCAGAACAAACAATTAGTTTCTGTTAAATACCAGTTAGTTAATGAAAAATATTTTGAAGTACAGGACAATCCCAAGAAGGATGTACTTAAAAATGGCACACTGATCTTTAACTAATCAACCCTGTCCATTGCAACAGTTGAATTTAATGGGACTGGTCACTTTATGTTCATTAATAGCAGTTGAGATTGTTATTCATATTTGTTGAGATTTCATACAGGTGATTATCCAATAATGGGTGCACTGTTAAAACTTGTGCCATGATTCCTCTAAGAGCCAGCTGATATTCCAAAGGAAATGAGCAGCTATGCAAACAACAGTCAAAAAAAGTAGAGACAATAAAGTTTGAATCTCTGAGGCAGCTTGGGGAGGGTCGCTACTTGAAAGCTATGTCACAGTATTGGTGGGTGAATGGGAAGTGGCCAAACTGGGTTATACCCTGTCTTTGGGGAGGCTGGTCATTCAGATGTCAGTGGGACAGGTGAGAACAGAAATAGGATAACGGCTAATTATTAGGCCAATTCCCAGCAAAAATGTCATTCAGCCTATGAACCGAGAATAAGGAATAGTTTTAGCTTTCCTCATACATTGAATGGAACATGGCATGGATTCAGCCAAGGTCATAGACTCAAGATGGGATATGGAGAAAGGAGTACATTCAACACCAGACTCCACAGCTGAATGGCCTTAGGTAAGTCCCTTGTTTCATTATCTCCCAGCTATAAAATAGGGACTAATAATGGTTTTTCTCGAGGCTCTGATATTACAGGTATGGGAAATGCTTTATGAATTGGGAAGCCCTAAACCCTGGAAGACTGTTAAGCTTGTTCCTAATGGCTAGGTGGGATTGCGCTGAGCTGGAGACTGCCTCTCTAAGCCTGGCCTGACTCCTGCAGCATGCTGGGAGCTGCTCAGTGCCTTTAAGATGCCACTGAAAAAAATGCTCTCATAGCTGGGTCCATAGCGATTTGTTGGATTTGTCAAAGCTGCTCCAGTCTGATGTCTCTTATGTGATTTGGTGCCTTCTTATTACCAACTTGGCTTTGGTTCTGTCCTATTCTGGCTCCTAGCTGGGCTCTTCTGGTTTTTGATCCACTCTGCCCCAGACTTTGGGTTTCTGGCTCTCTCCTTCAAATGGCTGAAGCACAGCCCAACTTGACTCTGTCCCTTGGATGACCAAGTCCTATGCCCAGTCTTCCATTGATAACTCAGAAGGACCCTGAGCTCTGTTTCTGCCAAGTGCCACCTATGAATGGAGCACCTGGAAAGCTCAGTTGGAATTTTTTCTGCTGCTGGAAATGTAGCTACACATCTGTCTCCTACTAAGAGAAGTTCCATCTCTAACAAAGCATGTCATGCATTCAATAATGACTCCAAAAGACACCAGAGAAGAGTTGATGGGGACAGGTGGTGGTAGTTAAGAGACTGCAATCCTAAGGAGCCACATAACCGTCTGCACCTCCAGATCTGAGTTACCAACATGATTGCATATGTAGGAGGCTGACCCTTAGGTCCTGACCCAGTTTCTGTAGCGGCGAATATCTGCTTGCTTGGCCAATTAAAGGCTCAGAAGATGACATCGATCCTGCATGTCTGAGTCTCCTGCCTAAGATCTCACCTTCCCGAATCAGGTCACATTACCTGTGTTCTTGTCTCCTAGCCAGTTCCTGAGACTCTGCTCCTCCGCCCCTAGGGAAATGGGAATTGTTATCAGACAGGAGGTCTTGAGTCGTCAACTGTGAAATTGCTCCCTAAACACCTTCAATGCCTAGTCAGATGCAGTATTTAATTTACTTTTAATATTACAAAACATTTTAAGCACCACAGAGCTAAAGCTCAGATAAAGATGAATTTATGTCAAGGTTGGTCTAGAATGAATTTTTGAAAAATTACCTTGAGTTTTTGAGCAATTCCTCTTCAGACAGCTGCAGGCTCCCTTGTTTGATGTCGAGCAGTTTGCTGTAAATTAATGCAACATATACTCTGTTTTTAGGTGAATTTCTAGTTATTTGATTTTTGTATTCGCTTGTGGATTTTAAAATCTCCAAAGAAAGGGGAAGAGAAGTCCTTTGTGAACTCTGTGAACACCTGTGAGCTCAGCATGACCTTTCATTAATCCTAATCCCACAGAGGGGGTTTTACTGTCCCCATTTTGCAGGTAAGTAACTGAGGCTCAAACAGGTTGAGCAACTTAGCCCTGGTTGCAGAGGGGGACCTAGAGTCAACCCATGGTTATTTGGCCTTTGTCATTATTTTTCTGGTTTGGACCTTAGTGCCTAAAACACATTGTTGGTCAATAAATTGTTAAATGAGTAACTGCCAAGTTCTAATACTTAGGAAATGCCCCTCCACACAGAGCTTTCAGTCTCAGGATTCTGTAGGGGAGGCAGGTATGCTACATCCTCTCACAGAACAATGAAAACTGGGCTCTTAATAAGGACTCTTGGGGAGTAGAGAGCAGCAGGATCCCAAAGCACTTCTTAAATTCTAAAAAAAAAAAAAAAAAAAAAAAAAAAAAAAAAAAAAAAAAAGAGTTCATGATTTTCAGTTTGACTTGCCATTTTTAAATCTTTGGTAGTTATGAATCCTGTTTAGTACACTGGGGAATGCCCTTCTCACTGAATTAAAAATGAAAAGAACATCCTGAGACCATTGCCATGATTAATCATTGAATTTGTCTGTTGCTTGTCTGAAGGTTCATAGGAGCTGTTAGTCTGGTAGAGGGGAGCCAATGGCCTCATTTGAATCTTGAAGAAATGAACTAAATCCATTTTGGGATTGAATCAGGGCCACTGTGAAGCTCAGGGCCCAGTCCAGGCTATACTCCATGCCATGTTTTGATGCCATGTCACTTGTTAGACTAGAATTGTTAATACGGTGAAGTTTTAATTAATGTTTGTGTTTATATAACATATCAGCAGTGAACAAAATGTCCACTTGACACTGATCTTCTCCTCAAAAGTCTATAATATAGGCAAAATAGATGGATTAATCAATACATATGAACTCATGAATGTTCACTGGTTTAGACACATGCAAGGCACTGTGCTAGCGTGGGAGACTGGTAGGTGTATCAGATGCAGTGCTTATCCTCAAGGGGTTTAGAGCATTAGCTGGCGGTAAGGCACACTGGCATGGTCTCCACTAACAAACATCAGGCTTGCAAACGTTCATGTCTACACGCCAACACAGACAGCCTCAATGTCTCTGGATCATACCGCCTACTGCCCATTCTTTGGGAGAGTATGGAAGTGGAGGAAAAGGCAATTGAGGCGGGCAGGAAAGGCTTAGGGAAGCTGGGGCTGCCTTTGTTCCATTCTTCACTGCTTCTTACTTGAGCTATGCAGCAGCCTCTGCCCAGCCCTCCCCTCTGGCTGCTACATCTCCAACCCCTGCCTCAGTCTGCAACCAGACTTGAGTCATCTGAGCATTTCTCTGCCCAAAACTTCCTCCCGCTCCCAAACCCTACAGAATAAAGTTCAGTCCCTCAGTATGCCTTACAGTCTCTCTGTGATTCCCCTCACTCGCTGGCAGCTCATCTCAGCTCCCCCAGCCCACACTATTTGTCTGTGTCCATGGGTTATGCATATATGCATACCATGTTCTTTGGTTGAACTTTTAAAACTCATAAGTTGTAAAAATGAAGAAAAAAAAAACATGAATAGGGCAGATCACTGCCTTAAAACTTTAGAGAAAAGACAAATTACTGTGACCTAAAGTACTGAGAAATGGCTTTGTAGGAAATAGAACAAAATTCACTTACTACTTATTGAGTGCCTATTGTGTACCGGGCTTTATGGCAGGTGTTTTGTTTAAAAGATGAATAAAAGATGGTTCCTGAAGAAAACTCCACAGTCTGGTGTACCGGTGAGATAGCCAGGAGACAGGTAATTAAAATGCAATGTGATAAATGCTCTAACAGTCGATATTTAAAGTTTGGAGAGTTGACCTAAAATGTGGAAAAGCCATTGGAATTGGGGAGTTTTAATTTGTCCTGCTTAGGACAAATGTTATCTACTCTGGTTAAAATATATTTATTTTGCTTCTTTGATCATTTCAATCCCTGGATGGCATTCATTAACTGAGGCCACCATTATTGCTTACAACTGATATGCAGGACATGTGTAATTGTGATATCCATCTGATCTGTGAGTTTGGAGATGAAGGAGAATCCAACCAGTATCAGGACCGTGACATCTAGAATAGCCCAGGTCCTGCCAGGCTCTCAGGGGCAGGTGTACAAGGTCAGAAGATGCCAAGAGCTCACCAGGAGGACAGAATGAGAAAGAAGGTCACTGAACCCATCTGTGTCATTTGGTATTGTTTCTTCCCCAACTGCTCCCTGCAACAAACTTGTGCAATGAATCCTCTCCCCTACCCTCACCGTCTTTATCTACTTGCAGATTTGTACTTCAGTTTCAAGATCCAGGCTAAAGAATTCAAATTTAACTTTGCCAGGCTAAAGAATTCAAATTTAACTTTGTCAGAAGGTTTTTGAACAGGGTCCTGACGAGGTGATAAAAGTTGTCTTCTGGGGAAGAGGAATCTGCTATCAGTGGATGGTTGGGAGATCCTCTTATAAGAGTCTAGGCTCAAAGAAGTGAGAAACTAGAGTAAGGCAATGGCAGCAAAGGTAGAAATTATACCCGTTCTTGGTTCTTATTAAATCCTTGACTAGTAGCTCATAGACTGCCTTTGCACATTATTAATTAGGCTGGGTTCTCTTAAAGTTATATTATTTCTCCCCATTATAATTTTTTGTTTATTTGTGTCTACCATTAGCATGTAAGGCCCCTAAAAGCCTGGCTCTGGTCTGTTTTGTTTATTGCTGACTGCCCAAAACCTAACACTAACAATGTTGATGGATCTCTGACCACATAGCAACCCTAAGAAAGCCCCGAAAACATCACACTTGGAAATCACATCTAAACGGAAAGAGGCACCCAATTTTAGAGGTGCTCTCAGCTCATCGTGCACTCCTCACCATCAATGAATGAGCTTCAAGCCAGGCTCTCGTTAAACCAAATTAAAGGACAAGTCAGGAGAACTTGACTTTTGCTGTTTTAATTTTCTCTTCAGTGATTTTAGCCTCCTGGTCATTCGTAGATCACAAAGTTAGACAACGTGTCTCCCTGCCTTTTTCGGATGCTAATTACATCTTTGTTTCTAATGATTTTACAATTCCATGGGGGTATTGCCAGGGTTCTGGCAAACGGTCCAGGAGCAGGTTGACAATCAGTGTGATCATCATAATTTATTTCTGCTGACGCTCAGAAAGTGCACCAGTTTCCCGAACATTCAGAATCTCCTTACTAGAAATAATGAAAGGAAAGAAAGAGGAAAAATAAACTGCCTGGTTCACATTGGTGTCATAACCCAGTCTCTTCAGAGATCTAAGAAAGAGGCCATTTTTCAATACTAGCTTCATCAATTAACATTTTAAGACTCCAAGACTTGGTATTCTGAGGCTGCAGAAGCAAATGTCAGAGGAATCATGTACTGCATAATAATAATAGCCAGCAGTTATTGGTTCCTTATTACTCACCTGGCAGATTTGTAAATACCAACCCATTTAATCATCAAAACTATTTGGAGAAATAGGTATTATTATTATTAACCCTTTCATAGTTGAGAAAACTGAGGCTTGAAAACGTTGTCAAGCATGTCAAACTTGCGGCCCACAGGCCACATATGACACACAACAAGTATTTTTGCAACCCAGCCAATATAACAGTATGTAAGAAATGTTTTAATAAAAATGTCATAACTTAATTTTTACAATATCTTGTTGTACGTAACCTATATTATAAAAAGCCAGTGGCCGTAACACCAGAATGAGCAAACCACCAGTCACCAGGAGGTGCACTGATGTGTTCTGCAGTGGGAGCGGGAAGGACTCTGGGTCCGGTGGTGGCAGTGGGCAGGACTCTGGGCTCGTGCAATTGTGCCCGCTGGGACTCTAGTTGTTAGTAAGGAACTACAATGTTCACTAATGATTACTATAATCATGTTTCATTCATTTCCCTTACACGCTTTATGCACAGGCGCAACATTTCTTTTCACTAATACTAGCAGTGAATATTTTAGCAACCGATTGCCAAGTCTTGTATTGACTTGTTTGGTGTGCGCAGCAGGAAATATTTCACTTTCGGAGAATAAGAAAAATAGGTTTATTTGTGTTATGCTTATTAATTTGTACAGTTATTCAATGCCTGGTAAGTTAATATTCAAGAAAAAATATTAATTTTTTATTAAGATGTTCCATTACTTTATATCAGTGATTACTCGTTTATTTCAGCCCTTCGTATTCAGCATGTCTCTATCAAAATAAACCTTCATTTCTATGAAAATTAAAGCTTTTATTTTTTTGTGGCCCACATAAACTTAAACCTTGTTTATTTGGGTATGTTAGCTTTTGAGTTTGACACGTTAGCATTCAGTAATTTGCCAGTGATATCTCAGCTTGTAAAAGGTGACTCTTGGATTTGAATTTAGATAGTTAAGGCCACAAAATCCCTCCCTGTCCCATATTTGGGAGTCTACCTTCCCCTCTTGCCTTCCCAGGGCCATGGATTGGTAAAAATGTGCAAATTTCCTTGCTGGAGATTCACTCAGACCTAATTAACTGCTAGAAATGCCCACCTTAAGAAATGTAAGGAGCAGCTATAGGGTCAAGCCTGGGACCCACCTGTGGCAAGGCCACAAACAAGTCCCAGCTTGGAGGGCAGAGCTCTCCTAGCATAATTAAGTCTTCCCTTGCTCCTTTCTGGGTAGCTAATGAGCTGAAGGAGGTGCAGCAAGTGCTGCCAAAACAAGATGAAACTCACAAGACTATTGCAAACATGTTGACCACTACCCTTGTTTTGCTTTGTGTGCTCTGACTATAAAAATAAAGACTTGGCTTACACACTGTCTCTCCATCAGAGAAGCAGCGTCCCACCAAGCCCCAGCTGTATGCTCTTGTCTGTCTTCTTTAATCCTTCACTGCCCCTCCTCGGGCTCACTGAACCTGCCTGTGCTGAACACGGCACAAAGAAGCACTCTCCTATTTATGATAAACATTGACAGACAAGGGCTCCTTCACCTATCTCTTTCTTGGGCTGCTCAGCACTTCCTGAAAGGACCTGGGGCGGGGGAGGGGAGTGGGGGGGTGGCGGGGAGGTGAGGAGAGGCAAAAGTATAAGCTCTGATTACTTGGCCTCTGAATTTAACAAACTAGAATTTTAGCTGTTAAGTCCCATCTTTAATCTATGAGACACTCTGCTTTATCCTCTGGACTTGACCAGCCCTTGCCCTGCACAAAACCTTCAGTGGCTTCATACTGCCTATTAAAATGCCCATGTTTTGTTTTTTAATTTTTAAATGACACATGAGACATACATGTCTAGGTTATACAATAATTGCAGAGCAACCATCTGCATCAATATCACCCACAAAAGACAAAAGTGCATTGCACCCCGGTGACAATGATCAGCACCTGATAAATCACAGAAACAGACCCTCAAGTTCTGAGATCTTCCTGAGGGAAGGGGAGCCCCACGGTAAAGGAGTCTAGCTCAGAACACTGAACCCAAATCTGATGAAACTCTAGATTGAACTGCCAATTTATGCAAAATCCTGGGGGCATTACCTATTCTAGACATGCAGTCTACAAAATCCAGACAAGGGAAACTCTGTAGGACAAATGTAACAAATTGCAAGAGAGAGGAGAAAGGAGAGAGGGGAGAGGGGAGAGGGGAGAAAGGAGAGAGGGGAGAAAGGAGAGAGGGGAGAGAGGGGAGAGGGGAGAGAAGAGAGGGGAGAGGGGAGAGAAGAGAGGGGAGAGAAGAGAGAGGAGAGAAGAGAAGGGAGAGAAGGAGAGGAAGAGATAGAGAGAGAAGGAAGCCACTGAAGAGATCTATCAACCTAGTTTGTATTCTGATTTGAACAACCCAACTGTAAAAAGAAATTATGAGACAATTGAGGGCTGATTGCATATTTGATGATACTAAGGAAGCTCTTTTAAGTGCAATAATTGTATTGTGCTTATATTAAAATAATGAGTCTTTATTGAAGTGCATTCCTCTGAAATAATGTGCTTCCTGAAATTTGAGTGGAAATGATGTAGTGGAGGTTGTGGTGGGAAGTGGGTGGGGTTTTACATGAAACCATGTGTTAAGATTTGAGGCTGGGCGATGCACTCATGGGAGTTCATTATACATTCTCTCTACTATTGAATATGTTTGAACACATCTTCTTTAAGGTCCAACTCAAATGCCACCTCACTCAAACCAAAGGTGATCTTTTTCTCCCCAGTTAACTCACAGACTTTCTTTCCACTCCAATCTCAGCGTGAATCCTCATTTGTGTTTCTTTACACCTTATCTTCTGCTCTCTCCTTCTCCTCAGTTTGCTGGTGTCTCAAGGCAAGAACTTCGTTGTTGTGCTCCCGCCACTCCCCCCACCACCACCATCCACCCCCCTCTCCCCACAAAGTGCCTGGATGGCAGGTGTTCCATAAACACACACTGAATTAAGCGGAAAGAGACTCCAGAAAGCATCAAAGATATCTTTAACAAAACTCAGCAGTTGTCTGCGCCCCCAACCACCCATCCAGGAGTAACTCTGAGGCAGAATGATCTCCTTTTCATATGTGGGGAGACTGAGGCTGGAGAGGAGCCTGGGCGGGCTGGGAGTCTGGGATAGGGTTTCTTATGCGGCCACAGTAATGCACTCACCATCCACCCACATAGGAGCTGGCCCTCGCCCTGGAGTCCTTTCAGGGGGGGCTCTGCTGCAGAGGCTGCCTCTCATGGAACACAGAGCCCTCAGTGAGGTTTCCACCCACTTGTCTTCCCTGGCTTTTCTCTCTGCGTGTCTGAGACCAGCAAGGAAGTCCTACGCTTTGAATAAAATCAGGAGATTAGAGGTAATTGTGACCAAACAAGTTGTCACAGAACAATGCTGAGTGCTTTGCCCGAGACCCTCCATAGTTTCCCAGGATTGGAGCACTCTGGCCAGGGGATGCCTCTGCAGGCATCCTGCATCCTGAGAATACCGTTAACTGTCACCAACACTAGGCTATTATCATTCTTTTTTCATTTTCATTATGAACATCACAATCATCATCATCTACTATTTCTCAGTGTCATTATATTCATTATATGTAAATGTGCAGAGCACTGTATAATGGAGACAGGCATTTCTGGGGAGGAAGTGATCTGAGAATCAGAGAAGCAGCAGCTACATTAAGGTAGAAATTGGTGTTATTTAAAAGCAAACATGCAATTTGGGGGCAGGGTAAGAGAAAACACACCTATCTCTATTGGAGTGGGCTGCTACACTTAATCTTAGATCACTGTATTTTGAAAAGAAGGGATAGCAATTGAAATGTTGCTGAAAAGAGACAGAGACAATAGAGGAAATGCTTCTAACTCTAAGGTTACAAAGTTATTTTTGTGTGTGTGTGTTTTTTTTCCTGGAGAAAGAGGATACTGCATTAGGAAAGCTGATTTCTAACCTCAGTGAGGGCTTCTCCATCAACTTGGAAGATTAAAGGAGAAGAAATGGACTCCATCAAGAGAAATTTTAATTAAAAGAAAACTGTGCCCATGATCACAAGCCAAAACACACTCTCAAAAGAGGTAATTGAGCCTCTATTGGCTCAAATCTTTGAAAATATTAATAGAATGATTCCTTTCTTTCTCCTACATGATCTAAAGACAGGTGCACTCAGGGACATTTGGCTGAATCAGACTTTCAACTTGAACTCCTACTTCTAAATGCTGTCTATTGCCTAGAGCTTACCTATCACCCCCTTTCTGCCTCCCTCACTGCCCCACACTACAATGCTCATGAAGTTATTGGCTCACAGAGTCTGGGGTATGGGCAATATTCTTCCACCATCCTGAATGCCACTGAGCCCAGGGCTACTCAGGGTAGGCCCACTGCCTGTCTCCCTACTCATGTTTCATAAAGAATTGTGGGTTGAAAATAACCTGTAAATTGTTGAGTTTTATCCTTTTGTTTTACAGATAAACAATCAAATTGGGGGATTGACTTGCCCAAGGCCACAAAGCTGGCAGATTCCTGGTGCTGCCCAGGCAGCCCCATTTCCCCTATTTCCATAGACAGGAAATGGGAGATCAATGCTTAAGAAGAGAGGAAGTCAACTCTGACACCAACCACAGGCAAAAAAAAGAATAAATAATAAAATGAGAGCTTTGCAGAGATGCAGGTTTTTTTTTTTTTCTTTTTTTCCTCAATCCCCTGGGCATATAAGAGTGAAAGAGGTAGACCAGCCTTGTTGGAGAGCAGGACAGAGGTCTGAACTTCTAATAAAGATGGATTGAACTGGCCAAGGAGTAGGAGTTACAGCAATCTCATCCTTGCCTCCTGATTTTTTCTCGCTTACTATTTGTGACAAAGGACCCATTATGTACTAGGTGTTGTGCCCAATGCTATCTATACTAATACAAGGGTAATATGCTAATTAGGGCACACATCTTCCAGATATCCATCCAGACAAAGTCACAGTGGCTGTAAGGCCTAGGACTCATGACTGTTGTGGGCTCAGGTAGCTGTGGGCCCCAGCAACTGCGAGGCCCGGGGACAAGGCTTCATGGCCAGCAGTGGCAGAAGCAGTGGGATGATGGGGGTGGTGCCTTCCCCTGATCAGCCTGGTTGGCTCCTGCAGAGGGAGTCTAGACTGTGGCTACAGGGAGTGGGCCTAAGCTGTCAGTAGGACATCCTCTGAGGGCTCCCAGACTGTGAGAGGGGGCATGCCAGGCTTAGGGATCCTTTTCAGTGCATGAATTTTTGTGCACTGGGCCTCTAGTAATAAATAAAGGTAAATATAAATGTTTGACTTTAACTATTTTACAGGTAGTAGACATACAGATCCCCACAATGCAAGCATGTAGATACCTAAGGAACTAGGTCATCAAGCAGCCCTAGCATTGTGTCTAGGACTAGCATTGGCAAGTCAGAGCCTGAAGCCAATCACTTAGGCATGGCTCACTCCAGGATTGGGGCAGTCAAATGAAATCATTTGGGGCCACAGATCACTTTGTTTAGTTCTTTTTCTCCTCAGAATCTCAAGACTGGAATGAACCTGAGAGATCATTGAGCCCCCTGTCTTCATCACATGGATGGGTAAATTGGAAGAGGGTAGTGATGCTAAATGAGTGCCCATGTAAAGGGAACCCCGGATTGAAACACTTCCCACAGTGAGCAGCTCAGCCACGCTGCACAGGGAACATGAGCTGCTCCTCCTCAGTCCTTCCCGGATCAATGTCAGTGGCCAAGACACAGTGCAAAGCAGGTTTTGAAGCATAAACCTGCTAAATGTGGACACACTGAATTATTTATATTTGGGGTCATAAATAATATATTGAGGATTAATATCAGATTTATAAATGTATCCATAGTCCTAGGGGTATCAGTCACTGTTATATTCCTTCCAGAGCTAACAGATTACCTGGCCCTAGTGTGCTTTCAGCCACCAGCTCCGACACCAGCTGCTTTATCAAGCACTCAATATAGGTGCGTGATAGTGCCCCCTGTGTCTTCGGCCCCCTTACTTCTGTCTGCCTCACAGTTTTAGAATCTCGCCCTCATTTTAGGTTGACAATTTGAAGCAAATGCATTTTCTCCAACCATTTTTTGGTACCCATTTTACTACTGTGTAAAGATAATCAAGGAAAGCAAAGGTCATTATTTGAAGGTCAGACATTGAATCGCCTAAGGGAATGATTTGGGGGAAATACTGGTCTCTAACAGATTGTCTCAGGATTTCCTTCTATGAGGGAAGGAATGAGAATGGAAGATCCTGGTCCAAGAGATGGCAAAAGTAATCTAGTTTTAACTTGGTCCAAGCCAGGGGAAGGGAGATAGGCAAAGTGGTTACTAACTGTCTCTAAGGTGAAAAGATACTGAGAAAGAGAGGAAGCATGCTCATCCTTGAGGTACGTCAGAGAGGACCTCAGTGTCTATGCACAGGGGACAAGGTCAGGAAGAAGGTCTTGCCACATAACCCATAACAGGTAGTCAGAGCCTTTGCAGGCCCCATAGCCCAGACCCAACACAGTACAGGGTCCTTCCTTTACTTCTGTCTCTAGGCTCAGAGTCCAATCTTGTTCTTCAAAGTCCTAATCCGAGAGGCAAGAAACAGCCTTGTCTATCACCATTGGAAATGGAGTGAGGGAGCTCATGAGCTGCCCCCTAGCGGCCGGAATGAACCTTAACAATATAGAGGAAATGGGTCCTGCCCATTGCCCCCATTTATCTCTAAATCAGAGAAGGGCAAGCAGTGAGATCTAAATTCTTAGTGCCTGGTTATGAGGGCAGGAGCACCCATGCTGGTCAGGAGGCCCCCTGCTGGCCACAGGAGAGGATCCTTGGGGGCAGAAGTGCCTCTCCACCCAGGCAGCCCCCTGGGGCTCTGCCAATGAACGCGCGGGCGCCTGTGGGAGCCTCTGCAGCGCCCACTCCTACCGGTGGTATGAAAACAATAACATTATGGCTTTGCTACGAGGGGGTGCTGACATGTTGATGCAAATGCTCATTTCCGACAAGACTGAGAAAATGAAATGGCTCAGAAGGGAATGGAGAAGTGTCCAGGGAGTAATAACTGTTATGCTGTTGAAAAGCTTCGACAATGGATAGCTCTGCTGTGATTTCATCAGTTGAAACCCAATTAACCCCCTCGGAGCTGTTCACCACTCGGAGGCAGGTGGGTAGTCAGAAATGCCTCCAGGGATCGCCTAGACTTCTCCTTCACCAGCCAAGCAATAGCGCTGAGGCCCAACCGTGCATTTCAGGGCACACACTCTGACAGGTGATGCCCTGCAGTTGTGCAGTTCCCACGGTAGATCCCCTCAGTGACCAGGGTGGGCATGAGTGAGCCAGACTCTGATATCACCAGTTTGGGAAATGGGATGTGAGCAAGAACGTTTGGGACAGACAGAACCAGGATGCCACCCAGAGAAACTGCCCCTTCTGCAGTCCCTGCTGCTCAGGGAGTCTGTGCCCCTCCCTCTTCAGAGGAACTGACCCAATCACAGCCACCTGGACTGCTCAGACCAAGGCCCGGCAGGAAGAGATGACTGTAGTCCATCAGACTCCCCCAACCTCAAACCAGAGAACTTCAGAGCCTGACTCTACACAGGTGGAGTTAAGGTCATGAAGTTGGGATCTGATGGGCAAGTGCAGGACAGATGGAGAGGAGCAGAAACCAGGGTCACAGAGGAGGCAGCTGGAGAGAGAGATGCTGAGAGAAGGCAGGCAGCCTTAGAGGGAGGCAGAGAGCAGCTGTTCCCAGGACCTGTCTCTCTTAGGCCCTGTTAGTTCTCAAAGATACACACCCAGCCTCTCTCCACTGAACCTTGGCAGTGATCCCCACCAGTCCCACCCCCCATCTTTTCTCCAGGCGATGTGAATGAGCTTCTGTTTCTTGCAACCAAAAATGCCTTCATGAAAACATGTGGCCAGGGGAGGAAAGACCACGTTGGAGCAAAGCCAGAAAAGCACATTCACAATCCAGCATGGCGAAGCCCGGCCGAGAGCAGCATCTAGAATAAGCAAGGAGGGTCAAGGACCGAATTTTTCACACAATACAAGACAGCAGCCCACTTTCCCCACTCCAATTCATTGCAAACTGATTTTCCAACCATAAATGCAATAAAGATGTTGTGGCTATGTCAAATTTCTGTAAAAACTTCCAGCCACTTAGGAATCTCATTGCAGAGCGGTAGCGCCTGCACAGGTTGGGGTACTACTGACTCAGAGGCTGTCATAGGGGAGCTGAGGGCCAGCAGCTACATATGGATAGCTGAACAGAGTCGGCTCAAAGTGGTAACTCCACTCGAGGGATAGCCCTGCCCCTGCCAGAGGAGCACAGAAGGAATTGTCCTGCACGAGGCCAGAAGCACCTCTGTTGGGAAACACTGGTTTGAAGCTTAAACGTTAGGGAAAACTCTGCCCTCTGCAGGAAGCCCTGTGGCAACCCAGTCAGATGCCTACTAATCAGCATCTCTGCCCAAGAACAAGGCGGATCTGGGGCCCAGGACAGGGCAGGTGAAAGGGTGCAGAGCAGAGCCTGATGCGCCCAAGGACAAGAGAGATAGCGGAACCTTTGACAAACTGCAGTGGCTTAAGAGTTGTCAGCTCAGACAGAACTGCCTACAGCCATTTAATTAGATTTTAATTTCTCTTTACACACTTGGTTTTCAAAGAGTCTAAGAAGTAATTGTTTCCGGTATCAAATGATGAGAAAGTACAATCCCCAACTTAGAATAAGCAGCTTAAGGAGGCTTGTCTGATCCCTTTTCAAACAGGAGTGCGTTCCAGCAGCTGCTGGACTGCACCGCAGGCCCGCTGAGGCCCGGAGCTGGCAGGGCCAGGAACACCTGGCGGGAGGGGTCAGGTGGAGGTGTGAGAGAGGGAAGGAGAGCTCTCCTGCCTGTCATCTCTGAGATGCAGAAATTGAAAGAGGGAAAGAAACTCCAGGGATAGCACTTGGGCCCGGAGCTGCGGAATTATAAGCAACGGTGCCTTACTCATCTTTTGGTGTTCAATAAAAACTGTCTATTCTCAAATAAAAAGTGAGATTCTCCCTCCCCTCCCCTTCTGGATTACCTTTTAGGAGAATCAGTTGCCTTATCATGGAACCCTCACAAAGTGCCCCACCTTAAAGATGCAGACTTCAGTTACCTTATTTTAAACCCCAGACACTGGAGAAACTGCATCAACTAATGTCATAGAGGTCACCTCTGCTGGACTCAGTTAAAAAGAAACAAGAGGCACAGAAATTGAATAACTGAGCTCCATTGATCACTGAGTATGTAATCTCACAATTTTAGCCCCATTACTCTGTAGCTATTATTTATTCTTTTTAGCTCCGTTTATCATTGTTGAGTGGTAACCTCACAATTGCAAGTATGGCCGTCATTGAAAATAAGCCTTTTCATTTATTTTGCATTTTTTTCTTTTTTTATTCAATTTATTGGGGTGGCATTAGCTAACAAAATTATACAGGTTTCAGGGATACTATTCTTTAATACATCATTTGTATATTGTATTGTGTTTTCATTATCCAAAGTCAAGTCTCCTTCCATCACCATCTATCCCCGCTTTATTCTCTTCTACTTCCTCCCAAACCCTTTTCCCTCTGCTAATCACCATACTGTTTCTGTGTTTATGAGGTTGTTTTTGTTTTTGCTTAATCCTTTCACCTTATTCACTGAGGACCACCACCCCCCCCCCCCACAACCCCTGCAAAAAAAAAAAAGAAAAAAGCTGTCAGTCTGTTCTCTATCTATGCGTCTGTTCTATTTTGTTAGTTACTTCATTTTGTTCACTAGAATGCACATATGAGTGAAGTCATATGGCACTTGTCTTTCTCGGACTGGGAATTAAGCCTTTTTAAGACTCACTTTAAGGAACAATACAGCAAGAGGTTTGTAGGTTGTAAAATTCAGAATGTGTCCACAGCAGAAGTAATAGTTGAAATGTCTAACAATTTCTCAGGAGATACAGAGCAACCACAACAGAGTGAGGGGCAGCTTAGCTCATCAGCCGACCACCAATCCTGCCCACAAAACACACACACACACACACACACACACACACACACACACAATCTGTCTTGACGTTATGCAAATATATTTTTTATGCCATGGGATAAAATTTCCATGTGATACCTAAATGGGAAAACTACTGTTTCGCTTCAACCAGTGAACTGCTGAGTGGGTGATGTGTACCAAAAACCTGGGCAGATGTCACCAGCCATGGCTTTAGGGAAGTGAAAAAGTGCCTGTGGTAGAGGATGCATGTGAAGTTCAACTAAGACTCTTCTGTGGAATATGAGAATGGAAAAGCAATGTTTTAAAATTAATTTGTTAGTCTGTGTAATGCATGATTTTAAAGGTATATATGTGACTGAATTAATAAGTAAAACATAAGTAGGTATTCTGATCATATTCTAAAAGCTCACATGTCCAAGTTGTCTAAAACTTGATGGGACTCCTTTCAGCTGTATTTTCTTATATGTTGGCACATAGCACATTTGATGATTGGATGGTGGGAAGAATGAATGAATGCACCTGACCAGCTGAAATCTAAAACATTAGAATTCACTGGGGAGCTATAAAATTTTTGATTTTTAGATACCACTCTGGAACAAGAGTCAGAATTTCTAGGGCCCTTGGGGTTTTGAGAAGCTCTGTAACTGATTGCAAAGTGCTCTACAGAACTATTTCACATATCTACAACCATGTCCTTTTTGGAGGATATTCAGTGAAGTTTGTGGTTAAGAGCAAAGGCTCTGGATGAGTTCAAATCCTGACTCTTCTACTAACTATTGATAGCTGTGTGACCTTGTAAAAATCACTCTACCTTTCTGTGCCCCAGGTTTCTCATATGTAAAATGGGAAAGAAGAAAGAAAAGAGAGCAGCAACTCAGAGACCAGTTTTTAGGAAGAGCAATATATTAATACATACAATGCCCTTAGAACAGAGACTTGTACAAAATGGGAGCTCAACCCATGCTGGCTGGCATGATCCCCTGGGTTGAGTGAAGCAGGCACGCTTCCTGCTGCCACGCACCCACCCAGCCTCAGTGTGCATGCATCGGCTCTACCACGGTTCAGCTTCTACAGTAGCATGACACCTTTTAAGGAGAGGAGACAAGGAGTGGGAAACGGGGGTTTATGGGGAGCCCAAGGACTGGGTGCAGGGTTTCAGCACAATGTTACCTGCCAGCACTGGTCATGCCCCCTCCACAGGGGCTGAAAAGGGGAGGGCCAGGTGGTGTCTGGGGGAAAGAGAGCTAGCTGAGTATCTAAACCCTACACCCTTTACATTTCCTGAGTGGCCATTCTTGCTGTCGTTTATACTCTACTCAGGGGCAGTGACACCATTTCCATGTTTTAGAAGCCCATGCAGAGATAGCAGAGAAAATGGCAGCTAAATAGGCAGACTTGTCAGGTAAATCATCCCAGGGCCAGACTAGAAATACAACTAAATTGAAGAATATTCATCCAAAATTAACAAATGCAGCCCAGCTGAGTGACTTATAGCAAGGAAGGATAGAAGCCCATGCAGCAGCCCGTGTGTGTGTGTGTGTGTGTGTGTGTGTGTGTGTGTGTGTGTATGTGTCCAGTTCTGCTTGGAATGACTCATGGAGATTCTGGGGATACTGGTTTACATGTGGGGGTTGCTTCCTAGACAGAATAATACAAGTTGAAAGGTAGCATGTGCTCTGGAACTCAGCACAGTTCCAAGGGAACTGTCCCTACAGCATAGCAAGAGCCTGGCTCTCTCACACAGTCTTGGGAGCATGCACTGGGAAGCCAGTCTGTGTGGGTTCAGCTGCACCACTCATTAGCTGTGACCTTGGGCCAGATGCTTAACCCTTTTGTGCTCAGTTTCCTCATCAGTAAAAGGGGATTTGTGAAGATTAAATGAATTGACATATGTAGAACATCTAGAACAATATCTGGTACATAATACACAGTATATAAAGACTGGCTGTTATTTTTATAATTTTATGCTCTGAAGATGTCAGTCTCCTATGGAACACACTTTTTTTTTTTTTTTTTTTTTTTTTTTTTTTTTTTCAAATTTGATTTTTCTTTCCCTTCAGAACTCACTAAATCTGAAAGGACAAGTCGATGTGGCATCTCAGTCTCATGCCAAGTTTTAATGAAGAGCTCTTAGGGAATATCATTGTGTTCCAGGGTGTTCTCACTCCTAGAATTACTAATTTAATTTAAGTTATGACAAAACTCACACTGTCCATTTTTTGGTACATTCTCCAAATATTGGAGGACTTTATCATGTTGGCTAGGACAGACTAGGAGATCAAAGCGGATAGGGATCCCACCTGGTGGAAGGGCCATATGATTTCATCAAGTGGGGATAGAGGAATGGGGGAAAAAAGCACTCTAGAGTTTATATGAAAAAATAACAAGTAGAAATATGAAGATGGAGAAGTGCCAGAAGTCATCTAATTTTATTGATGTATAAGGCAGAGGAGGGTAGAGTTGGGGGACAAAGTAGATCAGGGCTTTGTCATAAAAGACCTTAGATTCAAGGGTGGGCAATTTATACATAATTTGTCAGTCAGTGGAGAGCCATCCAGGGTTTGGTAAAGGAATGCCTAATCACAGCTGTGCTTGAGGAAGAGTAATTATTCTCACAAGGGAGAGAGGTGAGAGGTATGAAGACTAAAGAAGGGTTCACAGGATATTTCAGATGAGGATTAATGTGAGTTTAAGCAAAGGTGGTTATGGAGGGACAAGAAAATGACAGAATCTAGGGTACATATTAAATTGATTGATTTTTATGGGAAAAGGAACAATCAGAGATAAAACCAAGGTCACAAGCATGGGGGAATAGAAGACGGATGGAACAACTAACCAAAGTTGTAAACCAAGTGGGGAAATGGTTTGAGGAGGGTGGTGAATTAGGGTTGAGGTGCCAGTAGAGATGTAGTTAACATGGAGCAGAGGACAGAAAATTGAGGCCAAACATTTCACTGGTTCTAAAGCTGTATTATTTCCTCCTACTTTTGAATCATCTAATTCTATGTTTAAGACAGAATAGGTGCTCAGTAACTCAATAATCTCAATTAGAGAGTAATCTCCATGAGTATGGTAGCTAAAGCCCAAGGAGAAGCTTAGCACAAAAAGAGCAAAGTTTGAGGGTGGAACTACAAGAAACATACATGCATATTTAGGGATAAGACATCTAGACATATGAGCCAGAAAGGAGAAAAATAATCACAGAGAAATAAAAAGTAACATAATGCTGAGTTGAGGAGGTCACGACAAAGGGGTTTTGAGATAGAGGAGCAGTAAGTAGAGCAGGTTGAAAATGCAAAAGGAGAACTCTAGCAGTTTCCAAGCTTCCATAACTAAGTACCACAAGCTGGGAGGTTTAAATCAGAAATTGATACTCTCACAGTTCTGGAAGCCTCAAGGAGTTGTCAAGGCCAAGTTGCCCACAAAGCCTCTAAAAGAGAATTCTTGGGAAATGTGAGCCTTGTGTAGCTAAACCTGGTTTTTCAAGATGTTACAAATATGGATTTTTATATTAAAGTTCCAGATCTTTCAATGTTGCAACTAATTTAAAAGTTTCTAAAAATGTTATATGAGCAAAACTAAAAAATAAAAAAAATAAAAAATAAAAATAAAAATAAAAGAGAATTCTTCTTTGCCTCTTCCTAGCTTCTGTGGTCCTAGGTGTTCCTTGGCTTGTTAGTAGCATAACTCCAACATCTGCTTCTATCTTCACACCTTCTTTTCTTAAAAACACACAAATCCTATTGGATTAAGGTACCACCCTACTCCCATAGGATCTCATTCTAACTAACTATATCTCATCCTGAGGTTCTCATTCTGGGGTTAGGCATTCAACGTGTGTTGGGGCCGGGGGGGGGGGGGGGTGGTAAGAGGGGGAGGACACAATTCAACCCATTATAAGGAACAAACACAGACTGTTGGGTTTGATGGTTGGAAGGTGGCTGATAAGGTTTGTAAAAATGCTATTTGGCCCAAAAATTTGGGATGGAGACCAGATTTTTTTGGCCTGGGTGGGAGGGAGTAATGAGTAAAAGGTGGAGAAAAAAAGCAAAAAATGTGGCAATGAGTGGAAAGTAAGAAGCAAGGTATGAAGGGCATCTGTCCATGTGTTCTGAAGAAGGTTTTAGTTTCATGCCACCAACATGCAGTGCATTGGTGGTCCTATCACAGCAGCATGTGCTGCCTAGCGTGTCTATGGGCCTTAACATCAGAGCCTCTTTACTCAGGATTTTAGTGGCCAAAATTGGTTCCCATTTTGGTTCAAACAACTTCTCTTCTTGTCAAACCAGATCATCTGGCTGTTTACACAGGTATTTGCAATTCATCTATGGAGCCCAGCCCCTGAAATGGAGACAATATTACCTGTCTGATTTAGCCCCACTTTCAGTGAAAAAAGAACTATGTGATAGGAAGGCATTGGAGAAGAACCAGAATATGCTACTGCATGAGTAAAACACAAAATAATGAACCAATATGAGTCTTAAGTATCTTAATTAATTAGAAAACAGCAATTGCAAATTATGACCCACTCAAGACAAAAATGAGGCCATATTGATAATGCAGTCCTCCCCAAAGTTTTAGGAACTCTGCATATCCATTCAGCATACCCACAGGGACAACCTGAGCTTTATCCATGTTCCATGTGTGCTGAAGCAGCCAGACTCATTGGTAGTTTCTTGGACTAAAGTTTTCAGGAAACTCCATGAACTATTCATTTTAGTTCATAAATATCCATCTTTGGCTTTCTGACCATTTTAATTGCATGCTTGGTATATTATTAAGAACTAGCTTATTTATACACAAAAATGCACTTGGTATAGTGACAGACACATAAATTGGTCAGCAAAGAATCCTATTCATATTATCAGACTGATGTGAATTTAAGAGGTTTGGTTGGGAAATAAAATCACATGGTTGGCTCTAAGATAAACTCAGAGACTCCTCTGACCATGAAGGCTTTCTTTGAGGATTAAGCTTATTTTTCTGGCTCTTATATTCTTTAGAATGGATGATATCCTAGGGCAGTGGTCAGCAAACTCATTAGTCAACAGAGCCAAATATCAACAGTACAATGATTGATTAAAATTTCTATTGAGAGCCAATTTTTTAAAAAGTAAACTTCTTCTATTGCCTCTTCTTCAAAACAGACTCACCCAGGCCGTGGTATTTTGTGAAAGAGCCACACTCAAGGGGCCAAAGAGCCGCATATGGCTCGAGAGCCGCAGTTTGCTGACCACGGCCCTAGGGCACTCCTTAACAGACTTCTTTCTGATAACCCCATCCATGAATTAGACATGGCTTAATTTCAGGCTTTAGCAAGCTGGGCCTTTTTACCCCCGATATGCTTCCAGTGGATTGAAAATGCTCCAAACAATGAGGTGGGGACAGGGCAGGGGGATGAGGCAAAGGAGAGAGAGTGCAGGGGTCTCTTGTCTCAGCAAACACTGCTCAATGGCCCAGCATCTGAGAATCCCTCCTCCTGCCCTCGCTTTGTAAAATTTGCTTCCTCAAGAGAAACTACACATGGAGTCATCTAGAAGGGTTGGGTGTTACCTAGCAAGACAGCTATTTTTCTAAATAGCCATTTAGTAAAGCAAAGGGAAAGTTAGCCTGTGAAAACCTTCCGCAGCGGAACTTCTGGAAGACGCAGAGGTGGCTGAACTCTCAGCCTAAGGAAACACTGAATTGCTCCCTGCAAGACCATTCCATTTTTCTTCCTTTCCTCTCCATATCTCCTGGGCCCTTTAATGCCCTTTGAAGCCAAATTTGTTTGGATTATGAGGGCAGTAAACAGCAAGATTTATTGCCAGGCCTGGAAGGAGCACACCTGCATAATCCATGACCCAGCTGAGGCAGCCCCAGGCCGCAGGTGACTGCACTCCAACCTTCTCTTCCTTTGGCTGTATACTGGTCTCATTCTACAAGAAGGTGCCCTGAGACATTCACCAGAGCTACACAGCACAACCAGGATCCATGGAAGAAACCAAGACTCTTCAGCTCAGCTGGGATCATGGAGGAATTATGACTTCATCATGGAGTTCCAGTGAGCTGGCCAGGCAGCCAACCAGTAGATACATGTTATGGGTACAAATGCTTTCTCTGCCTTCAGCTTTGTTTAGTTTCAGAAAGAGCAATTCAAGCAACTTGTTTTTCTCTACTGTTCTGGCCCAGTGTGCTAGGTAAAGTGGAATACAAGAATAATGAGGTGAGGGTTCATTTTCAATCCTTATATGGTCTGTTAGTTTCACAAGGGTTTCTCTCCTCACACCCTATTATATCTCAAACTATCTGGGCATTTCTTTTTCCACTGTCAGATGACCTTAGGCTTTGAGTTAATTTTGCTCTGTCCAAAATGAGTTGTTTGGGGCCATTCACATGCTGATGTATTTGTGAGCCCTAAACCATCTCTGGAAGGTGGCAGCTCCTGTTCAGAGGTATTGTCTGTGGTCATTGTAAAATCTGAATATGCCTATTTGTATATAACCAGGATATAATATTTTCAATGTCAGGGTAACTGAACCATATATGATGTAAGCCTATATGACCTTGGCCTAGAGCCCTAGACCCACCACAACAGAGGCATGATTTTCTACATTGATCAGCTCTTTTGCAGTTGGACAGAGCCAATTGGTTTACTAGTCTGTTTGTTGTATGTCACATCTGGACCATAACATTTAAAAACCAGTGCTTTATTCTCAGATTTCTCTTATGTTTGCTTCAAAGACCTTGGAGACCTTGCCTTCTAGATGGTACAACTACAAAATGGTACAACTTCAGAGTTTCTATCAAACTGGATCTTCAGAAGAGAACTGCTCTGGGGAGCCCTAGGGACAATAATGGTCTTTGCACAAGTGAGAAATGAACTTTAAATTTTAAACCATTAAGATTCTCAGTTAGTTTGTTACTACAACATAGTTTAGATTATCCTGACTGTCATATCCTCTTAAGGTTTAGAGTTTGGAGAAATTGACCTAAGCTCACCAACTCATAGATAAGGAAACCAAGGCACAGAAAAATGAGGTTACTTGCATAAAATCACAGAGAGAGACAGTGACAAAGCTAAAACTGAAACTTTCCAGGTAGTTCCCTCTACTATCACAGAGCATCTTTTGTACTGATTTATATAGGACCTGAATATAATATTTTCAAGCCCACTTCTCAGTTAACCCCAGATTATTGTTTTACTGACAAAATAGACCATACAAGGCCAAGTATTTGCCTCTTGTTTTTTGATAAAAATCACTACTTTACCAATGATCTTACCTATACTGCCCTAATTTCAAAGAAAATAAGACAGTACTGCCAGATTCCATAGACGTGTAATTTCTTTGTAATGTGTAGTCTGATGCAAACCCTGGGCTGGGGATGGTTAAGACACCTGGGAAGCTTGGATTCTAAATATATCTCAGTAGCTCTCTGTTCTCACTAGCTAGCTATGGATTCTTGGTATGTCTGGGTGAGTAGAGGTATTGCTTACCTAAAGTGCTGATGTGTGCTAGCAAAAATCAAATTCTGGGAAAGATCTGAAGGAGAATACCACGTCAGACTATCATATCCAAAGCAAGTAATTAAACCATGACCACACACAATAAAAACTGGAGTCAGAGGGAGAAGAGGATGAAGACTGAAAACTCAGAACTAGAGAGGTTCAGAACAAGTGAGATAAATGGAGGCTTGAAGTTGCCCTAGGACCATAGTCAATGTTCCCATGTTTTATATGTTTGTAGCATGTGATGTTTGCAGACAGTTCAAATTTATGGAAGTGACTGACCAATAAGCTCAGGTAAAAAACAAACAAACAAAACACACACATACACACACGTGCTTTAACCCACCCCATCTTCATCGCCCATAATTTATAACAACCTCTAGCCCACCCTTCTCCATGTCAACTTGGCCCAGTTTTTCTGAGGCCATTTCTGATGCTGTGGTACCTGCTTATGCCATTACCAGATATCAACATGGATGATGTGCCTAAGTGTTTCTTAGATCTATTCTTCTCTGGTAACCTGAGGAAGCAGGTGGATGCTCACCCAAAATTTGGCTCGATGTGGAGACTGATGATGGCCTCCACATACCAAGAAGGAATGAAAAGGTTTGCATTAAATAATTGAGGTCTCTGAGGAGAGCAGCGCAGGCCACTCAGGCAGGTCTGGGAGGCTGAGAGAGCAAAGAAAGAGGACGGCTCAGGGCTTTCTGTTCAGTCGGGGATGGAGCCAGCATGGCAGTTCCCAGGCTTGCTCAGTTTGATTATCACCCTCACTAAGGGAGAGAGCACTCAGGTTATTAGCTGCTGGTGGTACACAGGGAAGAAGGAGAGTTGAGGCTTAAACACTATTAACAGTCTAATATCAGAAACTGGAGTCAGACTCCTTTGCCATAACAATGGCTTCTCCATCAGTATGAGATGGCAGCCCAGGTTTCTGCCTTCAAAGTATGACTCATGTTTCTCTACCTTCCCACCTGTGCCCCACTGCTCCCAGCACATCTTGTGGTTGTCTTCCCAAGTACACCCCTCTCCTATCCTTCCCAGCTTCGCAGCCTGGGTCTGCTCTACCTTTCTTCCTACAGCATCACTGGCATGGTCCCCAAAGTGCTGACATTGGAGTCAGTAGTTAATTGGGGAGAGCCCTTCCTGTTCATCATAAGATGTAGCAATTAGAAGAAAGTAAGGAGATTTTAATTTTTTGAAGTTTCAAAACAAAGAAAAGTCAAACCTGGAATAGAAAGGTAGAAAAAGAATGAGGAACTCAGAGGGGAAAGTCAGTGGTTAGAAGAATGGAGACAGAATTAGACCGCGTTCTCTCCTAATTGCTCTGGGTGATCAAGCGTCTCTGCTGAACCGGGAGAATTCTGCTTCCCCCATGATGCAGCCCGGAGGAAGACGGCAGAGTACAGACAGTGCATTAAATCCCAACACACTCTTCAGGTCTCTTATCCCTATGACTCTGAGTTGGCTCCTTGTCTAAAGGCAGCTCGTCCACCGCCCGGCTTTTTTTTTGTTCCTGACAGGAACAAGCTCCGGAAACTCGCCCCCATTGAGGGCTCTAATTGGCCTTCTTTTGTGCATAAGTGTGAAGACATTCTTCTGTCTTCCTTGTAACTACTTCCCTTTTCTCTAGAGTGGAGAGATGGCCTGGAGCTTTATAAGCTTTATAATGGATTTTGCATGCAGAGAAGGGAGAGAAAGTAATTTTGCCAAACTCTTTTCTCTGTTGACTTACAACACAAAGAAACATTCTCCTTGGCCAGCATCAATCTCACCAAAGCTAAGACTGGCTGCTTCAGCCAAGGAAGCTCTCATTCAGAGAGGCTAACATCATGGGTCCCTAGCTGATTTCCTCATTTTAAGAATTTCTCATTTTTACTGCTGTGGGATTTACTCTTTCCTTCATGTCCCCTTTAGTCTCATCATTTTTATGTCAGGATAACTGAGCTGAGTTCACCTGTTTTCAGATCTTCTGTTTGGATTTTTGATAAACTGGTGAGAAGGTTTAGAAAATAATTCATTCATTGGCACAATTACAGCATGTCATGGTGCTCTTAGTGTGCGCTGGCACGCGCCCGCGCGCGCGCATACACACACACACACACACACACACACACACACACACACACACGATTGTTTAAAACTTGACTCTGGCCGAAAATTTCCTCCTGGGCATCAGGTGATAGTCATGAGGCTAGCAGGCATAAGAAAGGTAGTCTTAGAAGTCAGAGAAAGGTTTGATATTAAAATGGTATTAAAGATGGAGTTTGGGCCAGAAACACATGAAGCCTGCCCATGTTTACTATTATACTTCTCCTTGCAGGTGAGGTCTGCAAGGGAGGGGTAAGCACAGCGCAGCAGTAGGCCATGCGGATGCTTATGACAGCTGGGCTGTTATTCTAGGACTAGGAGCTGGATTGGGTCTTAGGGTGCCTTGTTTGTCCTAGGCTAGTGAATTAAATGACCTTATTGTCCCCCAAACCACAGCCATCAACAACAAAGAATGCAGAAATCCTCCTTTTGCAGGTTGATTACATTTCTGTTGAAACTGGGAAAACCACTATGAGAGGTAAACCCAAGTGTAGAGTTTAATACTATAATTCATCTAGAATGTT
The DNA here is from genome assembly GCF_014108245.1 of Pipistrellus kuhlii. Classification (NCBI taxonomy): domain Eukaryota; kingdom Metazoa; phylum Chordata; class Mammalia; order Chiroptera; family Vespertilionidae; genus Pipistrellus; species Pipistrellus kuhlii. Next base: position 18,331,107 of record NW_023425404.1, on the reverse strand, counting down.
TTTTTGTATATGAAGTGAAATAGGGGTCTAGAGTCATTATTCTGTATGAAGAGCCCGTTGTTGTAATACCATTTATTAAAGAAGACTATTTTCCTCACTGAAATGTTTTGACATCTTTGTTAAAAATCAATTGACCATAGAAGTGTAGGTCTATTTAAGAACTCAGCTCTGTTCCATTAATATATTTATCTATCTTGATGCCAATACCAACCCTGCTTGATTGTTTTAGCTTTATACTAAATCTTGAAACCAGGGAGTGTAAAATTCTCAATGTTTTCTTTTATTGTAAGATTATTATGCTATTCTACACCTTAGCATTTCCATAGAAATTTCAAAATGGGCATATCAATTTTTTAAAAAAAAAATGCCTAGTAGGATTTTGATTGGGATTTCATTGAATCTACAGGTCAGTTGGGAAAAATTGACTTTTTAACAATGTTGCATTTTCAAAATCATGAACACTGCATATTTCTCTGTATCTTTAGGTCTTCTTTAAATTTTTCTCAGCATTGTTTTGTGTTGTTTTATAGTTATTTGCGGTGGGAGAGTGAGACTGACACCCATTGTTACGTCGTGGCCAGATCTGGAAATAAATTACTGATTCTTGTTTCTTAGATTTAAACTCTGCTCTTGGGTTTACATCTCTAGTGGCTTTACCAACTTCTACAGAAATGCAATCAGTCTGCAGAAGGAATTTCATTCAGAGAACCAGGGCTGCATGCAAGGGGACTGAGCAAACCTTGCTCTACTCAGAAGAGGGTTTGAATCGATCAGTTCAATTTTAATGTGGCCATACTAGTATCCTTGATACATAAAATATTCCAGCAGTCATGCTGGCAACTGATCATTGTCAACAACCTTCATTGCTCTGAAAGGTCAGAGCTAGTTCGCTCCTCCTTAGTTGAAACATTGTTAGCTGAAGCAGTCTCCACCTGTGTTGTCTTACATAAATTTCTGTTATTGGAGACTCCTGCCCAAGGGCTATAGGTGTATCCCACAGTCTCAATAATAGGAATAGCAAAACCAGAGCCTGAGAGTAGTCCTCCCACTAGGGGTGGGCTCCAGCCTGGCCCCCAACATCACCAAATGAATACTTTTCTAGTCTCTTTTCATTTGTGTGCGGCCTTCTCCAGCATTTGAACCCTGAACCGGAACCCTGAACCATGGGGGATGTGAAAGGAGCTCCCACACACTCTTTTCTGAATGAGGACATTCTGTCCAGCCCTTGGACAATGTATCCCATTTAGAGAAGTATTTTGGTTGGAGTCCTGATGTTTCCTTCTTGATATCTTCGATTCACTGTCAATTCCCCCCTTTGATCCCTAATGATTCCCTCTGAGTGTGACATGCTAAAGTGACCTTTTAACATTGGAACATTCACCCCGTCCAATTAAAATTTTTCACTGGCTTCCATTTTAGTCATCTATTGTATAACAAATCATCCCCAAACTTAGTGGCTTGAAACAACTTATAATTTATCATAATTCTGTAGTTCAGTAGCCTAGGCTGGAACAGCTGGGTAGTTCTTCAACTAGAAGTGCCTGGGTTCACCTATGTAGCTGCAGTCATTTGACAACTTTTGGGTTTTACGAGTATTAATGTCCCCTTATTCACACATCTGTGACTTTGGTGTGGTTACTGGCCAGGCCTTGTTCTCTATATGTTCACTTACATTTAGCAGTCCAGCCTGGAATTTCTTACCTGGTGGCATAAGCAGCTCAAAAAGGTAAAAATGGTAGCTACAGACCTCTTGAGGCTGAGCCTTCAGAATTATCACATCGTTTCTATCCCATTCTGAGGTCAAAGGAGTCACAAGGCCAGTCAGATTGCAGATAAGAAAGTACACTCCAACTCTTGAAGAGATGAGCTGCAAAACATTGTGTCCTTGTGTTTAAATTTCTTGCAACTTCCTATTGCACTTAGTATAAATTACTTACTGTTTGTGGTCCTGCATAATGTAGGCCATGCCTCTATCTCTGAATTAACATTTTACTAATCTCTCCTCCGTTCACAACAAGCAAACAATTGCTCTCATTGTAGGGCTTTCACAGTTACTATTTTCACTGCCTGGAAGGAATGCTATTCTCTCAGACCTCTGCAAGGCTGAATTTTATTTTGTCTTTAAATTCAAATGTCACCTTCTCAAAGCAACTCTCCCAGTTACTCTTTACCACATTATTCTATTTTATTTTCATATGCACTTAACAACAGCAGAAGTTATCGTATTCATTTCTTCATTACCTATCTCCTCAACAGAATTTCATCATCATGAGAGCATAGTTATTGACTCTCTAGTTTACCTCTATATCCCCAGTGCCTAGGATAGTACCTGATACCAAGTAGATGCTGGATAGTGACTTGTTGAATCAACTAACCTGGCAGTCTTCATCCTTATAGCTTTAAGAGTTCACATCATCTTAAAAGACAGGATAAAAGTAGTTGGGAAAATAAATCTTTATTTGTGAAGTTGGGATAAAAAACAAAATCTACAGGTGCTTTTCCTGCAATTAGCTTATGTTGCCACCAGGTGGCAGTGTCTTAATCATTCTGTGCAATCCATTGGGCAAGGTCTTTCCCTTAGATTCAAATGGTTGTTTGCCCAAGTCCAAAAGAGCAGATTTATAACAATTTATTTTTTACTTTTTATTGTTAATTATATAGTATCCTTTTAAAAATTTCTGACTTAAAACAACAATAAACAACAATAGGAAAGCAATTTTTTTCTAATATATTAGCTATTAATGACCATTGAATCAAACTCTTTTCCCATAGCCATATTCTGATTGAAATGTTCTTTTCATTTTGACATGAATTCCATCTTAGAGTCATTGTGTCTCAGGCTGACCTTGGAACTGGATCTTCAAGCAAGGTTCATGTGGCAAAGCTTTGTGGTTTCTCTCAGCTGCTAGCTCTGTTCTCATTTAAAGCCTGTTGACGACTTAGTTCCTCAGGTGTTTCAACTCCCTTTTTCTCAGCACTAGCTCTTTTTACTTTCTTCCCTACATCAGAAGTAGGAAGAGAGAGGAAAAACCACCTATTCCTTTATCCTGAACACAGGATTCTGCCCCAGATTCTTTGTAATGCAAAGGAAGCAATTCTTACTTGTCTTCAAATAGGAGTCAAACATATCCTTTCATTGAATTTTCTCCTTGGGCCTTCTAGAAAGTAGTGATAATGCACAATAGAACTTATCTTAGCAAAGTCACAGCAATGGTTTCACAAGAGGCAGTTTATACAAACTGTCCTTATTGATAAGCATTCCTCAGAAACTCATTTTCTAAAGAAAGAGATAAAGCTCTTAAACCGAAATGTGAAGCAACATTTAGACAAAGCTCCTGCTTGGGCATTTAGGCTTTCTGCATAGCTCCGCTGAAGAGTGCTGGCCCTAATGGGTGGACTCATGAGTCAGCAGCAGGGATCCCACTGAGTCATCTTAAGATTCCTGGAACCACATCCTCCCCTTGGCTCATACTTCTTCACCAGGCATGCTAGGGGTGTTGGAAATGCCTATTGAGTTTCTACAGGAGTGATCTAGATCAAGGCGTTCCACAGCACAGCTGCTTAACCCACCGAAGGGATAACTTTTTCTCCTTTCTAAGGCAATGACCCATTTATATGTTTGCTTAATGCTAACAAAAGCTGATCACCCTGAGGTTAAATGTCTTTTAGACTACATATGCAATCAGCACTTGCTAAGACAATATTTGCGTGTAATGAATGTTTGTAGAATGAATAAAGGAAAATGACCATTCAGAGTTCAGGATTTATAAATGTGTAAATTTATATTAGTATCATCTGAGATTTTGGGATTGCACATCTCATTAGGTAAAAAAAAAAAAAAAAAAAAAAAAGTAAACAACCCCTTAAATAGTATATGTATTCATTTATAAATCATTTATAAATTATTTAAATGTACTATTGTACCTCTATTTTATGTACATAACATACAAAATATATAAATTTAAAAGGGATAAGAAAAAAGAAACAAATGATGCTTTTAAGTAATTATTTTATTTTTAGTGATAACATTTTATTCCTACTAAAATCTTTTACACATTATTAATATTCTTGGTGAGAACAATGCAAATGAATATTCTTTGTTATGTTTTAAATTCTTGGTTTACGACTTTGTGATATATTTGTTCAGTGGGCTAGGTCTATGTTTGGTTTGTATTCTTATTTGGTTATAATGCTGTCAAAAGAGAAAAATGATATTGCATAGATGCAAATGGGAGGTATACACCATTAGCCCCCCTTACCAAATCATGGTATTCATTGCTCAATCATATTCACCAATTATGCAAAGGCTTTTGTGAAAATATAGCTAATGCCTTTCTAAAGTCCCTGATATCAACATTCTTTTCTTAAAAATGAATCATAAGGGATGAAATATAGCTTTGGCTTTATATATTTATAAAATGTGTTCAAAGTTAAGCATGTGAGTGAATTTTAAATGTTATAAAATTTAGTTTCTTTTTTTAAAATCTTTATTGTTGAAAATATTACATATGCTGTCCCCCCTCCCTTTTTTTAAGAAAATTTAGTTTCTTAGTGTGGAGACATGAAGTTTTTATAAATGGTGCAGTGTCATTTTCAATAACAAACTCACATAATGATGACTACTCGATTTTCACAGCAGCCTTTCCCAGCACAAGTTTCTTTGGAAAAGCTGTTACTTTCTTATTCACTGGTGAACTGGCCCTTTTATCTTAAGGAACAGATTGGTGTATTAATTAATTTATTTAACACCCACTAGATAAAATTCTATTACTAGATATTTGCCATTATTTAAAAGGCCAGATTTTGGAAAACCATGGTATTTTTGCAAAAGCACAATCAGCAGCACATCTTAAGGACTTTGCCACAATAGAACCAGCACAAGTCTCTGTGTAAAAAAGATTTGTATGATCTCTCCATGTCACTACACAATAATCTAAAGATTTTACTATATTGTAAATGATCTTATTTTTATAAAATCAATACTAACCCCAACCTAGCTGATTTTGCTCTATGGTTAGAGTGTCAGCCTACAGACTGAAGGGTCAGGGTTTGGACTATGGTCAAGGGTGTGCACCTCAATTGCAAGTTTAATCCTGACCCTAGTTGGGACATGTGTAGGAAGCATCTGATCGATGTGTCTTTCTCACACTGATTTTTTTATATCTCTCCGTCTCTCCACCTCCCTTCCACTCTCTCTAAAAAAAAAATCAATGGGAAAAAAAATATCCTCGGGTGAGGATTAACAACAAAAAGAATCAATACCAACCCTAACATTCTATATTTCTTTACTGTTTCACTATTTCTTTACTGGTCCAGGATCAGAAACATCAGTGTCACCTGGGAGCTTTTAGAAATGCAGACTCCCAGGCTACAGGCTGACTCAGAATCCGTATTTTAACAAGGCCCAGCTGACTCCTACACACATTCATGCCAAACACACACAGTCAGGTTTGAGAGTGCCACCCTGAGAAACTGGCTTCTGCTTCTTTGCTGCAATCACTCACTTAGGAAAAACAAACTGCTATCTAAATTTCACACCTGGGGCAACTCTGTAGCCTGACTTCTTCTGAATCCTGTTTTCCTCCAATCAAACCACCTGCTTCATTGGTGGTAACATTCACTTGGTTTTTAAGAAGTAGTTTTCTGGGGAAAACATATTTTCTCTAGTGCCTCTTTCCTTTAGTGATTCCCTAAAAGAGTCACTAAAATAGTCACTTTACACTATTCATTATTGGAAAAGAGCCTAGTAATACCATTATAACTTAGACAAAATCTATACGTATACCCCAAACAAACCTCCCAGTTGGTGTCATTTGTTCTGTACTTATTTCTTCTAACTTTCAACAATATTTTCTACCTAGCTTTTCATTTTATCCTATATAATAAAAGGGTAATATGCAAATTGACCCTAATGGCAGAATGACCTGGGAATGACTGGTCATTATGTTGGGCACTAACCACCAGGGGGCAGATGCTCAATGCAGGAGTTGTCCCCTGGTGGTCAGTGCACTTGCACAAGGGGATCGTTGCTCAGCCAGAAGCCGGCTCACAGCTGGCCAGCACAGCGGCGGTGGTGGGAGCCTTTCCCACCTCAGCAGCAGTGCTAAGGATGTCCATGGGGAGTGGGCCTAAGCCAGCAGGTGGACATCTTCCAAGGGGTCCCAGACTGCAAGAGGGCAAGGCTGGGGGCTGAGGGACTACCCTGAGTACACAAATTTTTGTGCACCAGACCACTAGTTTATTGATAAAGGAATCCACTTTAATTTGTGGCCATCCTCTTTCCTACATGGTTTAGCTATTTTTACCACTGAAAGAAGAGCGCAGAAATATGTGTGGTCTTTTGCTTCTTCCTGAATAAGAAGCTTTAATAAATGGTTTTTATTGTGGTTTAAAAAATACTGGATTGAATATCATTTGCCTTAAAGTATTGGTGAGGCTATTGCAGAAGTGGGTGTCTGTGTTCTATCGATAATTGTTCAGCTCCTGGATATTCCACTAGTCAGGATGTCTTCCTTCTCACATTCAGCATAGCTTCAATTACAACACACACTTGTGGCAGATTTAGTGACAGTTTATGATAGTGGATGCAAATATGCAGTATTTTAAGTAATCTTTGTTATTTGCATTTCTTTTTATTTGGCTGATTCTCATTAGAAGGAGCGGATCACTACTGTTCTACCAGGCAGGGTAGCTGACTGCGGAGAACTAGTGTCCACTCGGCCATTTCCATGGTGTCTGACTTTCCACTGCTATTTCTTCACAGGAAACTTTAAAGTTATGTGTCCATTTTCTGAGAGTTAAAATGAGATACTATATTTCACTATAGCTCCCCCACAGGGAATACTGCTCACTACAGGAAGGGAATGGAGAGGGGCGCCACGTGGAGACCTGGTTTGTCTCATCGCAAAATAACCACATACCTCTGGGCCAGTTGCTTATAAAACTCAGAGCAGCCTGGGGCTGTATGTGTGAAATGGTCCCTCCTGGAAATAGGAAGAGAATGAGGAGTGTGTCCCTTCTCACAGACTCACGTTCCTGTTCCCTGGACTTCACTGATCCCGGAGCTCACTTCTCGCCCTTCCAGGTGTAATCTGGTTGTAAGCCTTAGCTGTCTGGTCCTCCCTCTTGCAGGCACTCCTATCTCTCTCTCTCTCACACACACACACTTAAACTCTTTCACAGTCTAATTCTCATCTTTCATAAACAAGCTTTGGAGAGAATATTTTTTTCTTCTGCCCACGAGCAGATGGTACCTACTTTGTAAGATGGTGGAGGCTTTCCTCCCCCTACAAAAGCACTAAAGCTGACTTTGCTGTCGTTAAGTTTTATAAGGTGATGCTGGCCCTATCAGCTCTGCTCCCCTCCGGGCTGCTGTATTCGTTAACCACAGTGGAGTGTTAACCTTTTCAGACATAAATAATGCAACAGCACCTGGGCGGGAATGGAAGAGGCGGGAATGGCCCGGCCTTTAATTGGCCTTTTTCCCTTGGTTACTTGCACACTTCTTTTTCTTCTTGTGTTTGACAAAATGTCAAAACGGTATTTCTCTTTTATCTGTGTTAAGAAATTCTTCATTCTGCCCTGAACCTTTGCTCTCTGTGGTTAAACTTTGCCATGTGGGTCCCATGACTTGAGATTGGGCACAGCCAGGTAACACTCGCAGGGGTCTTCAAACTACGGCCCGCGGGCCACATGCGGCCCGCAGAGGAGTCTGATCCGGCCCGCCAGGTTTTTTGGGCAGTGAGCGCAGCCGAGGTGTTACAGTAGGAATTAGTAGTTCATATAGTCCGGCCCTCCAGCTCTCTGAGGGACCGTGATCTGGCCCCCACTTTAAAAAGTTTGAGGACGCCTGCTTAGGAGGTAAGACAAACAGAGGCTGAAGATGAGCGTGGCTACTGGAGCCTGCTTCCCTGCATCCCTCTATCACCATGAGGAGGACAAGCTGAGCTGAGCCCACTAGTCCCAGGATTAGGCTGAGGTTACGTGGAGCAGAGCTCAGTCACTCCAGTCACCTCTGGGTCAGTGGACAGCAGTGAAGTCCAGAGTGGTGAGTCCAGTCAAGACCAGTGGAGCCACTTAACTGACCCCCAGCTGACTCCAGAAGTGGGGACATATAACCTTACTGATGTATATGGCTGGGTTTTTGAGGTTGGTTGTTTAATTGGCATGAGGTCTGTCCTCCTGTCCAAGGCCAGTCGATTCCAATGCACTCTGGATCAGGTGAGCCCCTCTTCTCAGAGACCCCTTTGCAATTATCACCCCTGTGCCTCCTGCTTCATGAACATTTTCTTCCCAATTGTCTATTTCTCACCAACATTTGAATCACATCAAGTCTGTCCTTATCATTTAGTTCCTAAACAATTGCCTTCTGTCCCATCACTGTCCTTTTCCAGTTATCACCCTCCTCTTCTGTGTATCATCTCATCTTCCCATCCTCTTCATAGGTAGAATCTTGCAAAAGAAGGGTCATCCCAAGTCCCAGATTCCACTTTTCCACCACCCGTGCTCTCTGCAACCCACTTTCCCATCACACCATTGAAACTGCTCTTACCCAGACCACCAGTGATCTGCTTATTATTGAATCTGATGGATCCTTTTAGTCCCCACCTCCACCCCTCCACATCCTTCTCTTCTTTGATGGTTCTTCCGACACTATGCTCTCCTAGGTCTCCAACTTCTCTGCTGACCTCAGGCTGCCTTGAAGGCTTCTCATCCTCATTTCACCCCTTGATTGATTCCCTCAGGCTCTGTCCTAAGATCTTTTTACCCTCAGCCTGGGCTAATCTCATCCATATCTCAGCAATGGGCTGATGACTCCCAGATTTCTAAGAACTACCAGCTCCCTGTACTGAGCTCCAAATAGATATATCTAAGACTTCATCAGATGTCCCACAGGAAACACTAAAATTTAATTCAGTGTCTTCCCCGTCAAGCTCCCTCCTTTCCCTGTATTTGCTGTCTCAGTGAATTGTACCATCTCTCCCACCTAGTAACATAGCCAGAATCCTTGCCTTTATCCTTAGTTTCTCTCTTTCCCCCTGAATTCAACCCATTCTTAAGTCCCATTAATTTGACTTTCCTAATATATCTTCAATCTGTTCACTTCTCTCTATCCCACATCAGCAGTTTTTACCCCTTGACTTGATTAATACTTTACCAGGCTTCTATCTTGTCTCCTATCCTCTCATATACTGGCACCAAGCCATTTCCTATATGCTACCAGCACCGTCTTTCTAAAATAGAAATTCTATCATGTCATTCCCCTTCTTAGAATCCTCCAGTGGTTTCCCATCGCAGGAATCATGGAAGGCTCCTTTGATCTGGATCCCTGCTTACCTTTCTGGCTTTACCTCTTGGCACTGCTGCCCTGAGCTAGTGGAAGGCAGAAAGAACCACTTGCAGTTGCTCAGGGATGCCCTGTTTTCTCCTTTCTTGCAGTTTTTGCACCTCCAGCTCCTACTTGGAATACCTAAACCTCAGCCTTGCCCTGGCAGGTCAGGTAGAAAGCATTCCTGTATCCCCATCATGAATTGGCACTTCACCCCCTACCATTACCCTATCCCCTTGCATTCAGTGATCTCTCTCCTAGTCTCTCATCCTTGTGTAAGTTCCTTAAGGCAGGGATCCATATCCTCAGGACCCACCACACATGGAAACATCAACATTGGTAAAGCTACTCTCACCTTGTATACTGCAGAGCAAAGATCTTTTCATTCCTCAAAGATTACCTGCTCTTGCCTATCATTTACAAATGGGTTTTGTCCTTATTTTATTGGCACTATCTTTAGGTCCTATAAAAATGTCTTCAATTTCTTTTATTAGCTATCTTAGAGCCATAAATTTCTCAAGTTCCCCTTGTCTCTAATGACTGCCATATGGGGACATGATGCTCTAATGCTTGCTTCAATAAGCTGAAGTTATTATTAAAAACACACTGAACTACCTCCAGCTCACCTACCATTTTAAAGGGCCCACTAAAATTGATTCTGTGAGATAGGGTTTTAAAAAATATTCCCCTTAAGGAGAAAATATAAACAGGGGAGGGAAAACACACTGTGTTCGTTTCACTTGCCCACACAGGAGGTAATAATGCCCATCAGCTCAGTGGAGTCTAAGCCTGCTTCCGTCCACACTAATGCACTCTGAGTTCACAAAGATTCAGAGGAAAAATGACACCAGCATCAGCTTTAAATGATTCCGGGAGGAACTCAGTTGTGATGTGCGCACAATTCGTGTGTCTGTGTGATGGCAGTAACAGTGCACACAAGCCTTGTAGCATAGAATGTCTTGTTAATTTGTGCAATGGGTCCTCCACTCTAATAAGCCAGAGTATCACAATTCTGCATCTAAAATCTTTCTTATGAATGCATGAAAGTTGTGGATTATATCAATTTACACACACACACACACACACACACATTTGTCTAAGCCTTCTGTCTACTACCTTCCAAGACTGTAAACAGCATTTTCCTGCATCTTCATTTGGGGTCACATTGGGACATGAGGGTCTAAGAATCATCATCATTGAAGGCTGGAATGCAGTTTCAATATGGGAAAGAAAGCTTGGACTTTTAATGCTGTTTGCAGACTTCTTAAACTGTGGCCATTTGGCCAAGTAGCTCTCTTAAACTCTAGTCACTATATCCACCACCACAATGAAATGTTATTAGAGGCTTGTCAACATAACCCAGCATGGACAGAGACAGATAGAGGAACATGCTTCAGAGAGAGCTGGAAGGCGTGGAGGCTCCTGGCATACACAGCCCCAGGTAAGGCTCCTGGAGAGAACCCAGGTGAGCTCGGACTAATGATCTGGAGCCATGAGCATTTGCAAGTGTTGATATTTTTAAAATGTTGATTCTAGTTTTAATTGTGTGTGTGTGTGTGTGTGTGTGTGCAGAGAAATGAAACCACTGTGGTGTTAATGAGTGAGAAGAAAGTGTCGGAAAAGTTTATCATGCAGTAGAGAGAAATATTGTATGGTTTAATATTGGTTATAGTAGAGAAGCAGAAATGAGTCTTAGAGAATGGGTCCATTGGAGGATTAGCCACAGCCTCCCAGCCTTGACTTAGCAAGCACATTACCTCTTCACCAACCTCGAGCACATGATCTGTTTTCATAGCCCATGCCAGCCCTTTGGGCTCAGTCTAAAGAAATAGAGTTCAATGTTGCCAATTTCTGGATGTTTTCTCTCTAGCCAAAAAATCCTGAGAACATGCATGGGGCATCTACTGGCTTCCAAAGGTAGAGAATTCTTCAATCAGTTAAAAAAATATGTTTGTTAATGCATTGTAAACATGTACTACTACACTGATATAACATGAGGATGATAAAGCATATACAAAAAAATTGAAGCTATCAATAAGTAATGCAAGAGTTATACATATTAACTGGTTCAAACATGGTATTTTTATCCCACACAATAGGAGATTGCCTTTCATGCCTCCTGCAGCAGGGAGGCGGGTGAGGCTGCTTCGAGTACTCATGGGTAGGCCTCCAGAGAACATGAAGACAAAGAGAGTGAGAAGCACCCTGGCTGGGTGGCTCAGTTGGTTAGAGCATTGTCCCCTGCACCAAACAGGTTGTTGGTTCAATTCCTAGTGAAAGCACATTACCTAGGTTGTGGGTTTGAACCCTGGTTGGGGTCCATATGGAAGACAATCTATTGGTTAGTGTTTTCTCTCTTTCCCTCTCCCCTCCTCTTTCTCTTTCTCTCTCCCCCTTCCTTTCTTTCAAAAAACCCTTGGGTCAGGATTAAAAATAACAATTTTTAAGTTTAAAATGTGAGAGTGAGAAGCTAGTAAATTCCTCAGAGAAGGGATTTATAAAAATGGAGATGTTGACTTCCACTTCTGGAACTCCAAACAACATCTTAAAACACTGAATAAAATGTTTTCAAAATTCAGAACCCTCGGGACAGTGCAGAAAGGCTGAGAATGTGGAAAAAGTGGCTGTGGAGGCAGCAACTGCCCTCAAGGGGTTCTTGTTTCCCATTATCTCTTTCCACACCTGGGTTTCCTGGCCTTGTTGGGGCAGGTGGAGAGTTGGAGAAGCAGGGACCCTCACATGCCACACCCTCAGTGAGAGGATAGACTCTGCTCACAAGGGCACAAACAAGGGCACTTGTCTGTCTCTGCCTTGGCCCTTGGAAGATGGAAAACCTCTTCCACATCTGTGTAACCACAGGCTGCTTCCCACACAGGGTTTGGGATTGAATTCACACTCTCTCTTTATACCAAAGAGCACTGAGACTAATTAATGAGAAATTAGTTCAAGGCAGCCCACTGTGGAAAGCACCCCTAGCAGATGGCAGAAGCAAATGCAAATATTCTCTCTGGAGGAACATCCGTCAGTCTCCTGGGATTCCCATAGATAAAAGCCTGAGAAACAGGAGGGTGTACAGGAGGGAGAAGTCAAACATAGATCTAAGCAGAGTTCCTGAGAGAGATAATACAGAAAATGGGTAGAGGCAATATCTAGAGTAAAGGCTAAGAATTTTATAGATTTAGAATCATAACAAATCCCAAGCATGATAATAAAAAGCAATCCACACTTTGACACATTGTAGTACAACTGCCTTCATGTCAAAGGCAAAGAGAAGATCTTAAAAATGGCCAGAGAGGAAATGTGGATCATAGAAACAGCAATTGAGGGACCCTAGCCTCCTCAAGAGCAATGATGAAGGCTGAAAGGTAAAAGGATTCCAGCTCTGAAAGGCTGAGAATCAGGGACAGTAGACCCTGTGGGAACATCTTTGGAGAATACAGGAAAAGAAAAAACATTTTTCAGATAAATGTCGGGAGAATTGAGCACTGACAGAACCTCCCTAAAAATCTTCTCTCTGGGAGATTCCCCACTCATTCTTAGAGAACAGTTCTCAGTCACAATGCTGGTCCTAGAGCACTATAATTCCCATGGAGAAGGTGCCCCTTGCTTCTCCTGCCCTCACACTTCCAATCTTACTGCCAGTTCATCTGTGCTCAGAGCTACCTAGATGGGCTGGGTGTATTTTTTCTCTCTTTTCTCTTATTGAATTACTAAAATGACATTAAGGAGCTCCTGACAAGGCATTCCTTTTTTTTTTTTTTTTTTTTTTTTTTTTTTTTTTTTTTTCTGAGTGGACTGTCTGCACCAGATGTTAGATATTCGATCCTGCCAGACATCAGTGAATCTTGGATATGAGGCATCTCCTGGGCTCCAAATGAGACAAGGCCAGAAAGGCCTACCCAGTGGACACACAAAAGAGGTGACTAATTTCCTTTGTTTCCCAACCAGCCTCATATTCATCCCCATTTACAGTAGTTCCATTTGCTCTTCACCTTTTGGTATTTGGGTTACCCTAATAGTATTATCAAGCAACATGCGAAAGAAATGGGGAAGCATAATTAAAATGAAGTGCATATAACTCTGCCCATCCAAAAGCCCCTTTCATCATAGCTCTGAGAGCAGTTTATTAAGTGGTCCTGCCAGCTGGAAAGGAACAGGCAGAGTATGTGCCAGGGTGGGCCTGCCCTGGTCCTCAAGGCTGTGGATGCAATGCAGCGCTCTGCCCTCCCCACTACACAACTGCCTAGGCAGCTCCTGGGCTCATAGTGCGCTTGTCAAGAGTCTCCTGAAACCAGAGCTCGGAGCCAGAAATCAGCACTCCACTCCAGAGGAGTGAATCTGCTCCAGAATGGAATCCTTCATAGTACTGGCAGGTTGTAGACGTAGAATTGGCTTTTCTCCAGGGCCTTGACCATCCTTGAAGGCAACCACTAATCTCAGGATGGAGGAAGGGTGCTGACAGACAATAAGGTAGGCAAGCCACAAGTGTCTGAGTGATTTTATGATTTCCAAATAGTGTAGCGATTTCATTGTCCTTTAAAGAGAATAAAAGCTCAGGCACGAGGCCTGTTTCATTAGCTTCTTAGAACAAACTTGATGAGGCAGGGATTACAGGCACCCTTACTTTATAGATGAAAGATGCTAAGGGGAGAAGTCAAGGGAACAGGTTCCATGGCTGGTGAGCTCAGAGTCCTAGTCCTTTCTAGGCCAAGGCAGAGCTTTATTCGACAAAGACAGTGCTCATGGCCTTGGAAGTTACACAAGTACATATAATAAAGTGTTTGTATTTACTGAGCTCTTCTTGTGTGTCAGGAACAGCTCTCAGGTATTACGTGTACTAACTCGTTTATCTCTATAGGCACCCGAGCAGGTACTGCTTTTATTCCCATTCTACAAAATTGGAAAACCAAGACTCAGAGAGGTCAAGTTTCGTGCCCAATGTCTTAGAGCCGGTAAAGTATCTGGGATCAAACCCTCCAGAGTCTTTGCTCTTAGTAATTTTTATAAGTATATTCTTTTACCTTCCTTCCTCTCCTCTCTACCTCCTTCCTCCCTCTTCCTTGGCTGAGTGCAAGTCAATCTCTAAATAAGGGCCTGGAAAGTACTGAAATGTTAAGTAATGCGAAGAAAATGCGAATTGTTTTTCCTTTAATTCCCAGTGCTGCCAGGTAGTAGGTTCTCAGTGTAAATGGGTCTTTGGTGGGTTTTTCTGATGAGGGAAGGATCAGCATTCAGGCATATGCAGCTAAACCCAGTTTCCCTTGAGGTCAATGGCATGAGGCATGCAGGTGCTTTGTGATTGTGGATGAAAAGACTGACTTAACCCAGGGCTTGATGATATTAGCCGGGGCTGGAACAAATGAGCCACAACTCCATCTCTGTGATCCAACCCAGGGCACCGTGTCGCAGCACTGGTATCCACAGATCCACCCAGGTGCAGAGGCCCTGCTGGCTTCCCCATGGCCTGAACCAGGTTCTGTTCTGGAAAGGCCAGGAGGGCAGGCCTGACCATGCTGTTCTCACCATACCTTCCTTAAAAGCAGGTGCGCAAGTTGATCAGCCAGCAGAGATGGTGACTGCCCCCTGGTGTCACCCATAAGGTTTATTAAACTGCAGAGCACCAGAGTGTGCTTGTGACTGGCTGGTCCTTGGCAGCCTGCCTTTGTCATCCATGTCACCAACTGTGTTTCGCTGCCACAGCTTTATTAGGATGCAGTGACACCTTGCAATTGCTCCTTTGTTTGGGCCCATTGACTAGACCATATGTCTTAGGACTCTCTGCCAGGAGAGCTATCGTATATTAATTACCTCTGCTTTGGATTCTGCAAACACTGCCGGGCTAGTCATGGGTAGAAAAGTGTCTTCAGGGACAAAGATAGAGAGGAAGGGACAGGTCCAGGTTTTGTAGGGCCTGAAATTTATACAATTTTGAGGGATCTCTTTAAGAAAAGGAATACAACACCATGAAGATGAGATTTCTGGGCCCTTGTGAGTGCCTCAGAGAAGATCTATGTAAATGTAATGGGGTGCTGAAGATGACATGTCATTAGCTTTATGGTAAGAATGTCTCTCCATTTCCAGTGATTGACAGTTGTGTCGAAGCAAGGGTGTCACAACTGTGGTTGCCACTTGAATAGACCTCTGCCATGGCTTGTTTGGGGGCCTGTCTACAGAAATTGGTCTTCCTCTTTAGCATACAACAAAGGAGAAGAAGGTATGAGAAAATAAGAGATGCAACGCAACTCCCAACATGAGTTCACAAAAGAGAAAAGTCAGAGTGTCCATAGATTGCTCCAGCTAATAGAGCACAAAGCAAAGGGACAGATTGAGTAAAGGAAACAGTAATGCCCAGCGAGCAACATCAGCATCTTGCTCCTTTAAAGCTGATAAATAAGTGAATCAATATGATTTTGGAGGGAAGAGGGCAGGTGGAAGTAATGACCTAAAATATCTTTTACTCATTTCACTAACCAGTCTCACTGCTGTCAATGGTGAGGTGGGGTAATCTCTCTGCTAGCTATTTTCTATTTGTTCTCTACCCACCACCCCCTGCCATTGTTTCCATCCACTCTCTACCCTTCCCTATCCTGCTAAGGACATAAGGCTACCCATACAGATTCCATCACCCAGGCTCTCTTGCCTTCTGGCCTATAGTTGGCCTTGGCCAATGGTAAGCACCAACAAGTGATCAGAAGGAGAGAGGAGAGAGACTTGTGCCCTATCTTCCCTGTGCCCTCCCTACTTCAGTATCACATTTGTGGCAGGGACTGAACTGTCAAGCCTCCATGCCTGCAGCTCTCACTGGGCTCTGGTCACAGGCATATAGGTGGCAATGGCTTCCCACTGGCAGTAGTTTCTGGGTGACTCTACATGCAAAGGACGGTCAGCCTGACCTGCAAGACCTCTTATGAAAGGAAGGCATGAAGAAAGGAAGAAAGAGAAAGGGACACACAGAAAGAGGGAAACAGGCAGAGAGCAAGGCAGAGAAAGAGAGAAACCTACTTTGAATGATTAAATGAGAGCTCTTTTCCTTTGCCTATCCCAGGCTGCCTACCTCCAGTCAGGATTTCTGAGAGGTCTTTGAAACAGAATCTAATGTTAAAAGTTGATGATTTGTAAAGCAACAGGGATTCCTGTGTGGAAACAGAAGGGGAGGAGATTACAACATGGTCTTGAAAGGAGTCTGTTATTTTGAAGTTAGAAGCTGTGCTAAGGGTGACCCAGTGTTGGGAACATCTCTCTATTCAGTCTTTAGAAAAAAAAAATAAAGCCATGGGCCTGCTTGCCTTTGGCTGCTGCGTCAGAACACTCTGGGCCAGAAGATAGTGCTGGAGAGCTGAGATCCACACTATGCTAATCCCAGTCAAGGCTTTGAACAAATCCTTAGACTATCAGTGACACTGTTTCCTTTCCAGTAAGACAGGTTGATAATGCCCATACTCTCCATCTCCCCAGAGATGCACCAGGAAAGAAAGATCTAACAAACATCATGTTGAACAAGCGTAAAGCACCACCCCGAGTTAGGTGTTTTTATAGGTTGGTGGTATGACATCCAAGAACAGAAATTACGTGTTACACTTTTATAAGTTTTTCCAACATGTTGCAGAAGATAGTGATGAGAGTTCCACAGGAAACAAACTTCAGTGAGGACATGCTAGTAAAGAGCCTTCTTATAAAGGTGTGGTCAAGGCTAAGACAAACAGCAAGGAGTGTTCATCACCCAGAAACTGCCAAGTGAGAAGCCAGTACTACCTCTGGGCCTATGACCATGAGAGCTGAAGCCATGGAGCAATTGTCACTCAGCATCACTCTGATCAAAGAACTCAGTGTGACTTTAAGAAAACCTGAGGAGAAAGGGGTAAAAAATGCCACTAAGAATCCATTTTCTAAAATTTTTTCTTACATTCTCTTTTGGCATTAGGTGAGATTATCTATTATAAATCTGAAAACCTAACAGATAAACATATTTATGGAGAAACTAAATTTATAACTATTATTCCAGAATAATTTGTCTGGGATCCTTAAATAGTAAACACTTTAGCTTATTAAAGAACATCAACTGATTTAAAGAATTTTATTTCATTTTGTTTTTGAGACTTTGGCTAGATAGATATATTTGTAGAGAAGCCCTGCCCACAGCTCTCCTATTAACCAATAATAGCTTCTGCCCTTAGTGGTTGGTCCATCTCCCACTGACCAGCAGCTCTTTCCTGTGGTAGTGAGTACATTTGCTGACTGACCACTATCTGTTGTCTATTTCTCACCTCAGCTCTTATTCAGCTTTTAAGAAAGGAGATCCAGTGATCCAATTGGACAATTGGAGTTTTAGGGTTGCTGCTTGAGTTAAGAGGTTGGGTAGAGGCTTGTAGCTACTTTATGGAAGTTTTCTTTTATCCACTTCATAATTTTTCTGACACTACAGATGCCTTTGCTACTACTTGGGGAAAGACTCAACAATTGGGACTTTGCTCAGGAACTCTCATGCACGACGAAGCCTCCTCATTGGCTGTAGGGTCTCTGGAGCCCCTTTGAGTAGAGTTTGTTTTCCCATCATGAAGACCTGATTGTCAAGAACTGCACCTACAAAACAACTTGCTATTGGTTATCTTTCTGCATCGGGGAAGAGCCAAAAGACATCAAAATCTTATGACCGAGAGAAGTAGAATGAACAGATGCTCTTTGCTCTGAGCCATTACTTTCTTCCTCCCTGCTTAGGGAATCTGTAAATCACCAAAACAAGCAGAGTAAAAACAAGGTGAGGATGAAGCCAACCATAAAAGGGCCACTCGACCCAACCTACCCTTGATCTGTCAATATCTTTAAGACTCCATGCCTTGAGCAGGGTACCTGACTGAAAATTTTCTGCAGGCTAAAACTCTGCGCCTGCTGGGAAGTCAGATGATGAAAACAAAGGGAGAATAATTGGGCCACAGCTCTCTCAGCCTAACTCAATATAAAAAACAACTTTATTATGCAGCAGCTTCCATTCTATATCCAAAAATGCCTTTCTCATCTGTTAAACTATTTGAGGTCTCTTCCAGCTCTAAATACCTATATGAATATACTTAAATAGCCAAATAGCTTTTATGAGCCCCAAAGAAATTTGTTCACAGAGAAAAAGTCTGGGCTAGCTTGATTTTCCCCTTAGAGACACTGATAGAAATCCTGTCTCAGTATTGTTCTTATTTACCTTATCGGGTCTTTTTATTTATTGCATCTCACATCTCAGCAGAGAGCTTATCTTTACTCTATTTCCATATTATTCTCAGGGTGTCCTTGTAACTCTATTCACTGTATTGAAGTTTGGAATACTGTTGTCTTGAAAGATAACACCCAAAGCCAAATTCTTATAAAAGGCTGTCACTTTGGTTTGAAGGGTAGAAATGAGTTGGCAGTAAAGATAAGGCTCCTTTCATGTTAAGACCAAAGAATTCTGAAATCTTTAAGAAGCCCAATTATTAACTGCATGGTTCGCTAACAATGCCAAAAACAGATACATTATACTTTACAGTAAAGAAATATCACCTTTAGCAAAAGGCAGGTATAAAAATTCCATTGAATCATTGTTTATACAAGAATCTGGAGTCCCCCAGTGACTTACCTCTTCAAACATTACATCATATATTCCCAGCTCAGTTCAATTCCCTTGTGTTGGATGTCCTCCTTTATTGAAATTGATCTTTGTTAATAACAGGCATAATGTCTTCTCCGGCTCTTAAAGGAAACTGATGGACTCTTGCCATGACAGGAGATAACTGGAAATCTATATGCTCCGCACACCAATTCCCCATCAATACCCTGAAATGTCTTTTCTTTAAAAATAACAGCTCTGCATGAATTTGATCACTTTCCCAAATTAGTGTAATTGATGCACCCTGAGGCCTTAATGATTCAGAAAGTGCATACTCAAGGGATATTTAAATAGCTATTTGGTAGGAAGATAAAATATGGGCCAGCTCACTGAACACGCATTCCCTGAGTTTAGGTAATGCACAGAGCTTGGTTGGGGGCTGGCCAGTGTATCAGGAAAAGTTGCTCTTAAATAACACAGAGGGCAAATGGCTTTGTGTATTCATGCTCTTGTCCTTTTCCCAGCTTCCAGTGAAAGATGTCAAAGACTGGGCATTTGAGGACATGACAATTATTACAGTAAGAATTATTAAACCAATTGTTTTATTTTTTTATTTTTTAAATAAATCCTTGTTGTTCATATTATTACAAATGTTCCTCTCCCCCCCCCCCCCCTCCATTGCTCTCCTCCACCAGGTTCCCACCCCACCCTCTGCCCTTTCCCCACCCCCCATTGTCCTCATCCATAGGTGTACAGTTTATGTTCAGTCTCTTCCCACAGACCCCTCTCCCCTTTTCCCCCAGAATCATCAGTTCACTCCCCTTCCATACCTCTGATTCTATTATATTCAACAGTTAATATTGTTCATCAGATTATTTTTTATAGTTACGTATTTGTTGTTCATAATTTTTATCTTTATTTACTTTCTCTTCCAAAAGAACCCCCTTCAGCAATTCATAGAATTCTGGTTTGGTGGTGATGAACTCCTTTAGCTTTTTTTTTTTATTAGTGAAGCTCTTTATCTGGCCTTCGATTCTGAGTGATAGCTTTGTTGGGTAGATTATTTTTGGCTGTAGGTTCTTAAGAACCTAAACCAATTGTTTTTAAAACTGAGATGAACTTCCATTTTCCAGCCTACAAATTGGGGTGATAATAGTAATTTCTATTTCCCAAGGTGGTTTGCTGATGTTGAATCTCAATGAAGTGCCCAAAGCATTGTTGGGTCTGCAAAATCACTTCAAGAATCCCTGGAACCTCTTCCTACAGCACAACCTCACTTTCTCCAGGATGGCAGTGCTGCTCATGGAGGCTGACCTGGGAGTGCCAAATACATGAGTGTAGAAGTGAATAAGTTCCTTCCCCAATGCCTTGTGGGTGTGCTCCAGCTGCATGTCAGCTGGGAGGAATTGGCTATTCTATTTCCAGCTAAAAGGTTGTTTAACCTTTTAGCTGGAAATAGAATTACATCTTTACAGTGGGAACAATGGGATTGGGAGAAGTGAAGACTCATCCTGTTTGCTGACTCCTGATGGGCGGGAGGGTGTTGTGGATTCTTTAGGAAACACACTGAAGTATTGGGGAATGGGAGGGGTCTATTGTTCTTCACTTGTGTGTCCCCACTCTTGTTCTTCACTTGTGTGTCTATCACCCCTTCTCTGTGCTTATTTTGGCCTAATTTGTTCCTTGCTACTCAGGCTAACCCCCTGATGCTTATCTGTTCCCAGTCATCCTGACATTTGTCTGGTGACCCCTGGCAAGCATCAGACTTGTCATGCTGGATGCTTCTTCAGGTTGTCAGCCTCAACTAGGGACAATCCAACATCCATTGCCTGCTTTGTTTGGCGCCAGCTTCTTTAAATCCATTACTTAATTTAATTTTAAAGCAAAGCCAGGAGGTTGCTAGAGCATCATTATAACCTATATGAGGGGAGGAAGAGACTGAAGATTTAGAGATGTGAAACAACATGCCTGGAGCATAGACCTGGTAGATGGCAGAGCTGGGACTCGAGATTGGACCCCAGAATCTGGACACTGCCCATTCACCATCCTGCTTCCTGAACATCATACATGGTGGGCCTTTGGAGACGGGGAGGTTTGCACAGTTACCTCTTTTCTGCTCTTCCCTTCTTAACAACTTCTAACCCCAGCTCTGCTCATCAGTATGACTCAGGCTCACGGGACTCATGTGAGGGGAGGAAGAAAATAGCAGCCTTCTCTGGGTACAAGAAACACAATGCAGTGATTTGTGGCATGAGACCTGATAATTAACTAAATAGGATCCTTTGCAATGAGACAATCTCACTTGTTTTTATTACCACATTAAAATGTGAATCTTAAGCAAAACAAGAATATAAATCTTACTGGAGGATGCTGACGTTTAAAACAATATATACTCAACTCAATTCTCAATAGAAAGAAGCCTTTATTGAAGGACATAAACATTTTTTTGAGTGCCAGGGGAGAAATATGACCATAAAACCAGCTTCGGTTTAGTGATTTGGTAAATGAATAAAATGTTTGCGGGGTCCCAGCAGGATTCTTGGAGGATAGTCATTAAGACCCCCATATCCAACAGTAGCATTCTATAGATCAATGCTGTCTGAGTGCAGCCTTTCTTCTTTCGGGAGTTCTTGGCATTTGGGGAAGCATAGCTTCATTTTGGAGACTGGACACTGATATCCCCGAGAATAGACCCCTCCCATTCCCCAATACTTCAGTGTGTTTCCTAAAGAATCCACAACACCCTCCTGCCCAACAGGGAGAGCCAATACAGGAGTCAGCAAACAAGATGAGTCTTCACTTCTCCCAATCCCATTGTTCCCGCTATGCACAGAGGAGAGTACCATCTGCTCCTGACTTACCTCTAAGACATATGATTGTTCAGAACCACAAAAAGGTCAAAGGAGAAAGAATAGGGGAGATTATGGGGATCATGTCTATTTTGTACAACACTATATCTCGTACATCACCCTATGCAGTGAATAGGCACTTAATTAAATAGGTGTTGAGTGGATGACCTATCATTTGCTACTGTTGATAAAAGAAAAAGCTGACATCTTTACAGTGGGCACACTCTCCACCCTGCACCTTGGACTGAGGTTCTGTATAGACTGACTGTGTTTCTTCAAAATTCATATGTTGAAGTCTTAACCCCCCGATGTGATGGTATTAGGAGGTAGGTTCCTCCTAAATCACATTAGAGTTCCTTGCCCCTTTCCATTTGTGAGAACATAGTGAGGAGACAGCAGTCTGCAACCCAGAGGAAGGCTCTCACCAAAAGCCAACAGAGCTATCCCCTTGCTTTCAAACTTCCAGCCTCCAGACTGTGAGAAAGAAGTTTCTGTTGTTTATAAGCCACCCAGTTTGTGGTATTTTGTTATAGCAGCCTGAGATGACTAAGACAGATTTTTAGTAACCACACACACAGGACTACTTACAGGATGGATGTAACTCTGAACTCTGGTACCAGCATAAACAGAAAATAAAAGAGATGGGATGGAGAAGCACAATGTAAAGTCTGCACAATATGTTTTATTTTCCAAGGATTAAAGGAAACCATCGAACTCCAAGCCAATGGGGCTTGTGCTGTTTCTCAGCCCTTAGGGGTTTCTTCTTTAAGGACAACTATCTAGTTCCTTGGCACTTCCCCAATTTATGGTAGCCCTACTACTGACCCCACTTCATATCCACTTCCAACACACCCAGTTACTTGGTCTACACTTCACTGTGACCAAGTGTAGACCAAGTAAAGTCCTTTCCCTAAGAATGCACAGTGAAAACTGAGAGAGACTTAATCTTTCTCACATGCAAATTGGATGTCTGTGATTTGTGACTCAGAAAAGCAGAAGAGATTTGTCTGTAGACAACGAAGAACCAAACAGATGCTAAAGGAGGGCCTGCAAGGAGAGATGGAGGGAGTGGGTAGGTTTCAGTCCCTGAACATGGTCCTTTCTTAAAGTCCAATGCAAACCCAACCTCAGGTAGTTTGAAATACCCACCTTTTTGATTAGGCAAGTAACCTGCTGAAAAGTGAATTCTAGGTAAATATAACAATTTCACCAGGTCACCATGTTTAATTCTCATAACAATACAGCAGGTATTATCTCAATTTTACGGATTTTTTTTTTGGTTAAATGAAAATTAGTTCTAGATTGGGTGTTAGGGAAATGAGTTCTAGTCTTAATTCTACCAGGACTGCATCATTTGAAGTAAATTAGCTTCTTTTAGCCTCAGTATTTTTTAAAAACATATTTTATTGATTTTTCACAGAGAGAAAGGGAGAGGGATAGGTAGTTAGAAACATCGATGAGAGAAATCATCCACCAGCTGCCTCTTGCACACCCCTACCTGGGATGCACCCACAACCAATGTACATGTCCTTGACCAGAATCGAACCTGGGGACCTTTCAGTCCACAGACCGACGCTCTATCCACTTAGTCAAACCGGTTTCGGCAGCCTCAGTATTTTAATAAAAGCAATTTTGGACTAGTGGAAAAGGTCAAGAATCCTGTTTGTAATTCATGGAGTCAATGACATGACCATGACCCAGAAGATTTTTAATGGAGAGAAGCTGTCAATGAGCCTGGCCTCAGTCTCTTCATTTCTAAGTGTGTGAATTGGATTAAATAGTATCTAAAATGACTCCTAGCTCTAGCATTCGACAAATTATTCTCTGGCTTCAATTACCAAGAGGTTCATTCTCAATCATGAAAGAGCTGAAAATGGCTAATAAATTTAGTGGAACATTTGGACAACACAGTTATAGACCCACTTGTATCTGCAATAAATCTTTTTGGCTCTGAAAACCTTTGAAATTTTTATTTTTTTATTATGACTATGTGGATCATTACTTGGCAAAGAGATTTCCCCTAATATTAATCTATGAACATAAAGAATTATGTGCTGGGATAAAAGGATATAAAAATAAAAATCTATTAACTTATTGACAATAAAAGTAGGGGCTGAATTTTCATGAAAATGAACAAAAGTTACCATCTAAACCAGATGAGCTTAGAAAATACAGTCCTAATTGACCTATTGCAAGCACGTGGTTTTCAAGTTAATGTTTCCCAATTCTATACAACCAAGATTTTCTTAAAATTGTTTAATTTTAATGGTGACAATTGATTCCCAAATTCCCAGCCTTTTGTCAGCTCACCGAGAGCTTCGACCTTGACTGCCATCTTTATCATGCTATACGGGCAACTCATCTTCACACGCATTAGCATTCCTTGAATGAATGAAATTCCAGAAAGCCCAAATCCCCTAGCCTCATTGCATTAATGGGGAAACACATACACAGAGTCCACTAGCACTGGACCTCACTGAGTTCCTAAATTGAAAACCAGTTAAAATAGATTCTGAGGATAACGGTCTATGAATCACACTGACAAAGACTTCCCAAAATGGTCACAAAATTTGGGATCACATTTACATCAGACACTACCTATGTTTTTTAAACATTTACAATTTAGAGATTACACATAAAAGGACACAACACATTTTTATTTTACATTATCTGTCCGTGTTCTCTTTCACCTCAGTTTGAGTGTCTGTTCAGCCAAAGGGGATTCCTCCACGGGGCCTCCAGAGGCTCATCTTCTGACCTTTACTGACCTCATCACCTGCAGCTTAGAGGACAATGGTGAAAACTTGATTAACTGGCCACATAAGAAGAGTACTTCGCCTGTCCAAAGCATCCATATGTTATTTTTCTCCCTTGTCACACAGATATAGATAGATAGATAAAGAGATATAGAGAGAACTAGAGAGACATATTTCAATTTTACTTGCCTTTGTAAAGCACAGTAAAAATCCTGAACTTACCTCTTTTCCTGCCCCAAGCTGCACATGAAGCAGCAGCATCCTCTGCCTGTACCAGAGCTGTTCATCTTCATTAGATCACCAGGACGCTGGCCTTCATTAGCCTGCCACAGCCTTGCATTTGATTTGCATTGCAGGCTCCCTCGATAGGTAATGACTCTAATTTTGAGAATCTCTAGAAGTTACGGCAAAGAAGCCTGGCCAGAAAGGTGGACAGAAATGATAGGAGTGGTGCTGATTCCCCTGACCCCTGCATCATTCTTTACCCTCTAGAGACAGGACAATCAGCAGGCTGCTGGGATCGTGGGGCTGGACAGCCTGAGCCTTGTTCTATGCTGGGTTTTCTTCAGTAAATGAGCACCCACAGTTAATGCCGCAGAAAGCTCAACAAAGGAAAACTAGAATCATTGCCTGAAACATCTAAGAGTTTTTAAAAGGCACCAGCTCCTCTGTGTTCTTTATTTCTTACACCACTGCCACAACCATTTGCCCCCTCCTTTCTTGCCTCAAAACCTTTGCACATGATGTTCCATTGGCCAGATCTCTCTCCACTCCCAGCTCTTTCTTGATAAAATTCCTACTTATCTTTTAAGTATTAGTTCCCTAAAGAATACCTTCCTTGGCCCTCTGATCTGATTTAGTTTCCTTTTATTAAATTCTCTTTTAGCATTCTAGATTCCTTCTTCATAACACTTACAAGTGTTGCTATATATTTATTTGTTGTCTTTGGTTACGTAAAACCAAAAAACAACAACAGAGGTATTAAACTTTATATTCATGGACAGATTCCCACGTGGTAATTACCTATTAAAAGGTATTTATGGAAAAACTTGCAATAACCCAGGCACAGTGGCTAAGCACTAAGACTAAAAATAGTGCCACTCCTCAGGTAATTATAATACTGGTGCCTAAGTATTTCTATGAGCACAAGAACATGGAACAGGAAATGAGCCTAAAGACAGCCCTATCATGGGATAAGGGACAATTTTTGGAGGATGCAACACTAGGAGAGACCTGAAGGACAAGTGGAGTTAACTAGAAGAAGGAATGGGGACTAGGTCATGGGGCAGGGTGAGCATGAGGAAGTACTCTGGGCAAAGAAACTGGCTGTGCAAAGACGTGAAGGTAAGGGAGCTCAGACAAATTTAGAAAATAAATATTATTCAACATGGCAGGAGCAGAGTGATTGGTGGTATGAGAAGATAGATAATCTGGGGTTGCATCATAGATTAAACTATATTTAAAAAACAATAGGGAGTCACATATTCAGATTTTCATGTTAGAAATCTTGCTACAGAGTAGAAAATGAATTAGAGAGGGCCAGTGGTAGATTGAATTACCAGCCCCATTGTTCACTGCTCCCTATATTCCCCCCCTTACCATGGCCTCAGTGAGCCAAGTGTGCTTCTCTACTTTTTAACCTTGGGCCAGGACATACAACTTGTTTTGGTCAATGGCATGTGGCTAGAAGTGACCTGTTATATTGCTAAGCCTAGGCTTTAAGGAACCGTGGGTGTTTCCACTTGCCCTCTGGTACCTCTGCTTTTGCTATGAGGAAAACATGCCCTGGCCGGCCCACTGGGCCCAGGAGAAAGATGGGGGACAAATGGACCAGAGCCACCCCTTGCTGTTGCAGCTTGAAGCACATCAGCCCAAATGGACCACATACCCACAAGAGAAAGTAATTTTTTAAAATTAGATGTTGAGAGTCTTCTGTGTGCAGCATTACTGTGGCCATTGTTAACTGAACAAAGACACACCTAGAAATAGAATGATGAATTAGGAGATTATTGTAGCAGTCTGTTGAAAGTTTATGATAATGAAGGTGGAGATTGAGAAAGAGATTCAAAAACAATACTTAGAAAATATAATTGCCATAACATAGTAGCCTTGTAGAGAGAAGTTAGTTAAGAATGTCTCCTGGGGTTCTTCCCTGGGCATTTAATTGTTGGTTGGGATGTGGAACAAAGGAGAAGATAGTATGTTTAGTTACATTGAACTTGAAGCACCTGTGAGAAGTCCAAGGGGACAGGTTCAGTAGACATGGGTCTAGAACTTGGGAGAGGTCTCAGATGGACTGTAAATGAACACCTAGGTGGGTATGGATAGAGATCCTCAGGGAGAGAGTATAAAGCAAGAATGTGGCAGATAGAACTCTGCAGATGTCAGTAATCAAGGACACATGAACACAAATCCTCAAAAAAGAGCACCAAAGAGAAGGTAATGAAAGAGAAGAAAGAGAAGGAAGGTAATGTCCTGGAAGCAAGCAATGAGAGAGCTCTAAAAAAAAGGGTGTGTTTCCCTGACCGATGGGGTTTCATATCACAAACCAAAAAGATTTTGGACTGAAACTGGTTTGGCTCAGTGGATAGAGCATTAGCCTGCGGACTGAAGGGTCCTAGTTTCGATTCCGGTCAAGGGTATGTACCTTGGTTGCAGGCACATCCCCAGTAGGGGGGCGTGCAAGAGGCAGCTGGCTGATGACTCATTGATGTTTCTAACTCTCTATCTCTCTCTCTTCCTCTCTGTAAAAAATCAATAAAATATAAGTTAAGAAGTATTTTGGTTCTATTCCCCATCTTGGCATGTACTTAGGTTTTGGGTTTGATTCCTGTTTGGAGCTAATCAATTGATCTCTCTCTCTCTCTCTCTCTCTCTCTCTCTCTCACACACACACACACACACACACACACACACACACACACACAACAAACAAAACAAAACAAAACAAAACAAAAACATTAAAAACATATCTGTGAGTGAGAGTTAAAATAAAATATGATAATTAAAAATAAATTAAAAGATTGTGTATTCAATTGTGCAGAAAACTGTGAGGAAAGAGGCAATGAATTTACAAGAAAGCACAAAGAATTTATCTAATTTACAAACAAAGAAAGGAAAGAAATTTTGTCCAGGAAATTTTAGACAACCCCACAGTAGATGAGCCAATAAAGCCCAAATCACAGGATAAGATGCTGAGGTTTACTGGATGTTTAGTGAGCAAAAGCAAGATCCCAGGGCATTTATGGGCTTTCTGCTTCTTACTCCCTGTTTTATTGCAGTCACTTTTAAAGATAGGGTGGAGTGCCTGGCAGGATGTGGGCGATTCACAGCCAGAAGATAAGGGTGTAACCGAGTAGAGAGAAGCATTCTTTTGCTCTCCAGGACTCAATCCATTGCCACTCAACCCAGTCCCTCGGGGGGAAGGGTCTGGAAAAATATTAAGTGCCCTAGGAGAAGAAGTTGACTGGGGTGGGCTAACAGGCACCAGAAACCTGACACTGTTTGAAGCAAACCCAGAATTAGAGTGGCAGCCATTCTCTCTCACCTCCAGCCCTGCATCCATCTTTGGGAGCAGGTGTAGTAGAATGGGCCATTGGTCAGAGGAAGAGATTATAAATCTGGAGTTCTGGAGAGACATTCTGGAACTTCTGGCAGTGGAAGGTCATCAGTCCTTGTGTGTGTATGTTGGAGTGTGTGTGAGAGAAAGAAGACTGTGTGTGTTGTGTGTGAGAGAAAGAAGACTGTGGTGCAGTTTTACCTGCTAGTGGCAGGCCTTGGGGAAGGGTCTGGGAACCCAATATTGAGCTGTCCCTGTACTCTAGAGGCTGCAGCCATGTGGGGTCATTGGGCTGAGAGTCAGGTGGGCCTGGGCCCAGGGTGCTATGAGAGTGCTCTGGAAAAAATGGAACCTTTGACACGAGACATTTGCCTTCTAAATTAGACCCAGATTACCAAACGGATAGGGAGGCAGGGTGCAGGGCAGAAGCCCACTCCTAGAAAGGTAAATGTATTTGCAGGTTCAGCAGGCTGGCAAAGAACCCTCCCAGGCTGATATGCTGGCTCTGTCGTGTGCTAGCTCTATAGCCTTAACCTTTTGGTGACTCCATTTCTTTATTTGTCAAAAGGGGACAAAAGTTGGGTGCCTCATCATGGGCTGTTGAGGTGACTGAATGAGAAAGTCCATGTAGCGTGTGAGGATAGTGCTTGCCCACCAGGGGCTCTCAGTGAGCAAGCTCTGCTCATAGGACAGGCCCTGACCTTGTGTGTGAATGTCAGAGGGGATCAGAAGGGTGAGGAACACCTGGGCGTGTGCCTTTGTTCTTCGGGCCCAGTTTACTCAGGACAGATGGCTGTCCCAATCATAATCAGCCTGAGAACGAATGGGCAACTTATTTTAAATGGGAGAAGGAGAGCAAACGTTTCCTTCATCTGTCTTACGTCTTACTTGGAGTTTAAACGCCAGCTGTACTCCTCACTCGTTTCCTTATGAAATAATGGCAAGGAGCAGTCCACCTCTCCTAACCTGCAGAATGAAATCTCAAATTGGCTAAATAACTTGTGCCAAGTCCCACAGTGAGATTATTGAAGTGTAGGGGCCTGAACTCTGATCTTCTAAGCTGCAGGCCCAGGCCTCCTAATAAATCACACTTCTCCCTGTCATCTGCTAGCCAGCAAGTTCTGCCCCCCAACGTGGCCGAGCTGGTCACTCAAGGTGGAATGATTTCATTGGAGCAAGCCTCGCTCAGAAACAGAAAATGTCTCCTCAGGCATTTCCTTGGATGTTTGATTTTAATATAAAAGGTAGCTCTAACCTTAATGAGCAAATACAATACTAAGTAATGGTTCCTCTTCGCTTTCTGTGACAGCAGAGACTGCAGGCTGAGAAGCAAACTAGCTTTGAAAAGTCAGCAGAAGGGGCCAGAAACAGGGGACTTTTATGGGTGTGAACAGGAACTTGACCTTGCATTGTAAGCCTGCTCAGCTGTTCATCCAAAGGAAAACTGTGGCTCCCAATTACAGAAAATCAGTAGCTAGAACTATTAATAATAGCAAAAGAAGCTGTTGGCGCCGCAAGTAATTTGTGGTAATGTTTTATAATTGATGGTCCTTTTTATTACTTAAACACTAATTAATTCATGTTCCAAACAATGCGTTGACTTTATTTATGGTGTTAGGACAGCCTTCCTGGCTTAAAGTCCTTCCTCACTCGATAATTAAAACGCACCGTTTATTTGTTCTGTCTGGGGGTGTTTAGAGGACTGCACCTTCTGGGAGAGCCTCGAGGGCAGTACATACAAAAGTGACCCCATAGACGCTCTGGTCCTCTCAAGGAGCAGCCTGATGATTGTCTTCCCAGTAGAATTCACACAGCATCCTGTGGTAATTTATCCACACCGGCTCCCAGTGGTTGGCTTCCTGTGACCCATTTATAAAATGAAAAGTGTGAACACTGTGAATGCAGCTGCCACTTTGCAGCAACGACCTGGCAGGTCTGGCTTGTCTGCAGACAAGCCATGTGGTCAACTTCCTTTACGTCTCCAGGCCCCGAGGCCTGTGAAACGAGGGAGGTGGAAGTGGTCATCCTCAAAAGCGCTCAGAGCCCTACATTTCATTGTGCTAATGGGATCAGTGATTATGCTTTCTTGCAGGTGCATTACAGGCTCGGACTGCTCGAAAGAGAAAAAACACGAAAAGATTAATGGGCCAGTGCTGCTGGAGGATTCACTGCCAACAGACACGAGCTGCCTGTTCCTATTTAGTATCTCTGCATCTTCATGAAGGCTGAGTTCTACTATTTGACTCTTTCTATGCCTTTAAATAATAGGCTGCACGTAAAATAAAATCTACTGACTTTCAACTGAGGCTGTAGGCTGACGTTCTGTAGAAGATATTCCATAATATTTTCCCAAGTTTATTTATAAGACGGAAGCCCTCACATTCCATTTATTGTGTATATTAATTTTGTTTCTATCTCAGGGAGACAAGAAAGGCATTTATGTCAGCCCTCACCTCCCAAGATCAGAGCTGAAGCCCTGTGCAGAACAAATCAACTCCAGAATGCAACATATATTGCTACTGCTGGCCTGCGGTTACACAAGTCAGTTGTCTCAGCACCATGAGAGATTAAGACCATCGATTAGTGTTCCTTGTAATTTCATTAGTTCTGTTCTGTTTCATCACAGTCCTAGCTCCACCCAGTTATCCTGCAAAGCTGTTATAGGTTATAAGGAGTATTTTCTCTGAACTGAAGCTTGGTCCTATTTTTGTGTGTGTTTTGGTTTTTAGTATGTGTTTCTTTTTTTTACCTGTGAATGAACCTTTTTCTCCATCTTGGACCTACCCACACTGAGCACTTTCCTAAATCACAGCTGGAAAGGTTACGTCTCTTAGCACAAGAAGCCTTATCTATTGGGTGAATACTGACTTTCCAATGCTAACCCCCATTGATGGTTTCCCCACTGAGCACTTCTAATACCAGGCCTTAAACTTTCCCCTCAAAGCATTTGACTAGCCTGAGTAAGCTGTCATGAGCCTTGCCAACTGGTGCTGAGATACAGCCACAAACAGCACCTCTGGTAGGTTATGTAACATTTGGAAGAAGTTAAACAAGTGGACATGGTTACTTTTTTCTTTGTTAATTCTCACCCAATGATTTTTTTTGCCATTGCTTTATTTTAGAGAGTGCAAGGGAGAGTAGGAGATGGGAGGGAGGGAGAGAGAAACATCAATGTAAGAGATATCAATTGATTGTGCTCCACATGCATCCCAACTAGGGCCTGGGATCAAATCTGCAACCCAAGTACCTACACTTGACAGGGAGTGAACCTGTGACCCTTTGGTGCCAAGGCCAACACCCTAACCACATCATCCAGGCTGGTTATATTAAAAAAAATGATAGAGATCCAAAGGGCTACCCATAAAACTGACGTTGGGCTTTCACTCTGCTGAATTCATTAAGAAATAATGTGGGTAAATGGAAGGAATTCTTACCATTTGCAACAGCATGGATGGAACTGGAGAGCATTATGCTAAGTGAAATAAGCCAGTCAGAGAAAGATATATACCACATGATCTCACCCATTTGTGGAATATAATGAACAACATAAACTGATGAACAAAAATAGAAGCATTGAACACATTGTCCAACCTAGGAAGTAAGGTGTGAGAGGGGTAAGAAATCAACCAAAGGACTTGTGTGCATGCATATGAGCATAACCAATGGACACAGACAGGGGTAGGGGGTGAGGGCATGTACTGGGGAGAGGGGACAGCCAGGGAGTAGTCAATGGAGAAAAAGGAGACTTAGGTGATACTTTAAACAATAAAGAATTTAAAGTTTTAAAAAAGAGAAAAAGAAAAAAAAAATGTTACACTATGTGTTAGATTTCATGAATTTTTATTTCTCCAGAACTCAGAATAGTGCTTGATATGTGATAGAGACTGAAAAATAAACAAACAAACAAACAAACAAACAAACAAACAAATAAATAAATAAAAGAATGTGGATGAAAACAACTGAACTTTACTTTTAAAAGAAAAATAGTGAGGAAGGAATGCCTTAGACATTAAAATATATTATTAAAATAAAATAAATAAACATTTTGGTACAACTACACAACTAGACAGACATATCAAAAAGAAATAACCCATAGACCTTAATATTTATGATTGAGCTATAATAAAGAGAGAATTAAAAATTCAATAAAGGGGAAGTTTAGTGTTTGAGGAAAAGAAGAATTAACTTAGACATTCTATAGCATTTTACAAAATAATGTTCAAATGGATAAGATGGATAAGAGAGGTATATGTAAAAAAATGAAACTTATAAAACATTGTAAAACTATGTTTATCTAACACATTCATGGCAAAGTCTTTGTCATATAAAAACAATGGGGGCAAGTCAAATGCACTTGACTAAATAAAAATTATAAACATTTTGTATATATAAAAAGATCAATATTCATATTTAAAGACAACCTATGAAAAAATTATTTTTTAAGGAAGGATTCTGGGAAGATAGTGACAATGGCTTGGTTTTTTAATCCCTCAAAATTCCCATATAAAAACAGACAGAACATCTAGAAAAAAATTAAAACTGGTTGACAGCATTTACAATAGTTAACTGATGAAGTCTCCACATGAACCCTTAAGTACAAGCTGGGCAACCACCAACAGTGTCAACATCTGCACGGTGTCAGCATGTGTGCCTGGGGAAGCTGGGGAAGGGCATTCTGACAAAGCAAGCAGGCCAACATGAGAAGAGCGGTTGAACCTGGAAAGGGTTTTGTCCAAACCAGTAGTGGTGTGTGCAAGGGGGGCTGTGATGAGGTCTTAAGAGGCCCCACCTCTTCACCCAGCTAACTCTTGAAAATGACCAGTTAGGGCTCCCTCTGGGAGAGCTCTCAGTAATTATGTAAGTAGTGATAGTTTTTATATTGTTATTCTGTTGGATATAGAAGATGGCTTAAAGCAGATGAGTAATTTTAGAATAGTCTCTCATCTCCTATATCCTTGAGAACCAGGATTTGGGGTGTGGAAGAAAGGAGAGGCAGATATACTATAGATGAGGCTAGGCAAAAATCACACAGTCCTACAATTGAATTGGAAGTATCAGTGTGAACTCACGAGGTGTGGGCGTGTATGTGGTTAGCTCTGCTAGAATATGACATATGTGTCCCTATAAATCACCACAGTGTGCAAAATCATGCAATAAAAACCATGGGCTTATGTTAAAAATGGGGGTAAGAGCACAACACTCAAAAACGTAATCAGTGACACATTTTTATAAAGAATAGAAACAGCAAAGATGGTGGCACAGTTCTGTATGTGTTAACTAGTGAAGAAATACATAAATACTGCGATACACAGAGCACTTTGCCTTTTTAAGGACCTGAAGTCGTCTTGTGGCATGGGCATTGGCAGGGCTGTGGCTTGGCAGGGATTGGGAGCAGTAGAGGTGGTATACCTGAAATTGGACAGAAAGTTGTAACACCAGCTGTGGGTGACTGGCTTGTCGTCCTCTGTTGGGCATTGATGCTGAACACCAGAGTTACGAGATCCTTTATAGCCTTGAATCTGGGCCATTTTTTCTGCCTTTGGGATGGAGGCCCTTTGAGGTGTGCATTCATAATAGACACCCGTTTCATCACCATCGGAAATGCCATCCATTGTGCAGCCGCTTTCTGTGTCATTTCTGGAAATTCTTTTGCTGCTTTCTCATCTGTATTCGTAGCTTCACCTGACAGCTGAAACTCTAGAAATTGTAGTGATGTTTGAAAACACCACGGCAACCACTCCTAGCAGTGAGAGGTGCCACTGCTGCAGGATTTAAGGTCTTTATGTATAGACTGTGCTTTCTCTTTGTGGAAGAGCTTACTCCAGATTGTTTTGCATATTCCACACAGGTTGGTTCAGCTTCATCTAATATTTCTCCTGTATAAAATCACCCGTAGACGATTTGTGTTAGGCTCAAATTGCTCCTTAATCACTTTGGAGCTACTTTGTGTTTTTTAAAACAAGTGTTATAGCAGAACTGGCAGATTTCCCCCCTATTAAATGCTTAGCTCTGTCCACTGACAGGACTACAAAGAATGACTAACGGTGTAATAAATTAGCAATGAGCATCCCTGGCATCATATTCCACTAACAGGAATCAGGGCTTCTCAGAGGAATGGCCAGTAACAGGTCTGGGGCAGTAGATGTATACGGTGAGCCTGCAGTATCTTGTCATCCCAGCTAGTGGGGACGCTATGAAAGACCCCCAGGGTCATGTCAGCAGGACTCAGGAGCCCACTGAAGAAGTTTCCACTGCCAAAAATGGGACAATTTATATTTTAATGAGGATAAGAATTGCATAAAGTTATTTAAATCCATCAACTATGGTTAAATCCATGGGTTCCTAGTGACATTAAGTAATACTCAAATTGGTCGCTATTGAGTATTCATTATCTTGAAAACTGATCAGGACAAAGAGTCAAGTATTTGTCCTGCCTTTCCTTCATGAATCATTGGATAACCAAAGGTAGATAAGAGCAAGCATCTCTTTATGGAAGTATTCCAACTAATCAATACAAAAGAAATGATAGAACATCACCATTTTGCAGCATTGCCCATCAACAGTGGTTAACATCACAAAAAGGGAGACTGCAGACATTCTTTGTCTTTGGATGAAAAACATGCCACCAACCATGTATAATCTTGCCAAAGAGATCCAGCTTAAGTTTAATCAAGACTCCGGATCCTACCACCAATTTCCAGGAAATACCGAGCTCAGAGGAACAGCTCAGAGGGACATATTAAACTGCTCCTTGAATATGTAATCAGCAAAATTCAGACTGTGAGAAACTTTACAGGTTTAAAAGCTCAAGTTCTTAAACAGAAATTTTTATAAAAAGGAAGCCTAGGTGGAATTTATAGGTTAAAAATGACTCAAAAGACATACCAAGTTTTTGGTTTTTTTTAATTGGCAAGACTAAATTATAGTATTTTAGGGATGCACTTTTTAGTGACAAAACTCTAAAGGAAGTGGTTGCTAAAAGAATCAAGATGGTCAGTAATTAAATTAAATCAGAGAAAATAACAGAACTGCATTCCTCAGGCAACTGTGTGTGTGGATTGAGACTCACAGCCAAGTGCCTGGCTTTCTGGCTGCACTTTTCCTAATCTGCCTTGTCTTCGCATTATGCCTCTGGAGTCTTGTTTGCATCCCCTGCAGCAGCAGCCACAGGGCCTCACATAGTTCCCAGGGAGGAGCAGGGCCTCCCCTTTGTTCCTAGATCTCCTCTCTATGTCTGCAGATTCTGGGTTTGCTCTTCCCATCCAGGCAAACAACAAAAACCAAAAACCAGTCTGAGTCATTTTCCTCACTGTCCCTGCAAAAGCCCAGGAGTCCCATTTGGCTACTTTATGACAAGCCAATTAGACAAAGATTGTTAATCAGACTAATGAAGGGAGACGGGATCTGAGGAAAGAGAAGGAAGGAAGGAATGTGGCAGAGGCAGTAATGGAAGAGGGAGAGCACCGCCCTTCCCTCACTGCTCTGATGTTTTATTCAGAGTATTTGCAAATGAGCCCAAGGAAACAGCATTAACAATAAATGAGAAGCATTAGACTGTGGAGAGGAGGGGAGGAGGGATTGGAGTGCTGTTCCGTGCCAGCAAGGGTCACAGGCTCCCTGTCTTATCAACCAAGATGAGCCCTTCTCAGGTGGCTTTACCTGCAAGCCCATCTTCAGGCCTCTGAAGAGGCTCCTATTCAGTTTAGCAAATAAGAAGTTCAGAGGCATTTCTAGCCTACAAGAGCCAACCTAAAAGGCAGACCCAATATATCAAAACCCAGGGGCTGGTAACTTGCATTCATCTTGGCTTCAGCATTGAAGTTGTTATAACCCAAAGGCTCTGCTAAGTAATTGATTCATT
This sequence comes from Pipistrellus kuhlii, assembly GCF_014108245.1. Taxonomy (NCBI): domain Eukaryota; kingdom Metazoa; phylum Chordata; class Mammalia; order Chiroptera; family Vespertilionidae; genus Pipistrellus; species Pipistrellus kuhlii. Next base: position 18,295,183 of record NW_023425404.1, on the reverse strand, counting down.
TTATGAAAGTAGCTAATACTTGATTGGTGCTTTACAATTAACCAAGCCCTTTTTCATTGTCAAATGTTTCTCATAATCACCCTGCAACCAATTTTATAACTTAAAATACTGAGCAAGTTTACACAGGGCCTGAACCCTCACTTTCAAGAATTCAGGTGTTTCCATAATTCTTCCCATTGGACAATCTCCATCAGTTCAAATCCCCCCATCTACTAATTTACCTACACTTGTGTTATTTTTTTCACTTCTGTTCTACAAATATGCATCGAGCATCTCCACAGGCCAGGCACTGAGAGGCAGAGAACAGGAAACTCCAATGGATAAACAGTCCTCCTGTTTTAGTCTATAAGCTCTCACGCTGCCTGTTTTCCTCTCAAAACAACAAACAAACAAACAAACAAACAAACATTTTTATTGATTTCAGAGAGGAAGGGAGAGGGAGAGAGAGATAGATACATCAATGATGAGAGAGAATCATTGACTGATTGCCTCCTGCAAGCCCCACAATGAGGATCAAGTCCACAATCCAGACATGTGCCCTGAACAGTAATAGAACCGTGACCTCCTGGTTCATAGGTCAAAGCTCAATCACTGAGCTGTCTGTTTTCCTCTAGTTACAAATTCTGATTCTGTGACAATCAATAGTTCCATTTAAAAAAGATAACAATAGCTGTCATTCGTTAAGCACTTACTAAGTGCCAACCACTGTGGTTAAGCAGTTTATAAATGCTGTTTTATTTAAAGCTTTGAGTCCATGCCTAAGCACAGAGCTCATGCTTGGAACCAATTTGCTGTAGCAGTTATTTCTAAATTCCACATGGAGTCCTCACCTTTTACAGCCTTGGTGAGACCTGGCTCCCAGGAGCAAGACCTTTACCCCTGTCTGACCCAGCAGCACGATTCTGCCAGCACCTCTCTTCCCCTGTATTTCCTCTGCACAACTGCTAGCAAGGCTGGTAAGAGTCTCTCAGCAAAGGAGGGTAAAGGAAGGTCAGGTTTCCTTCTGAAGCGGAGACCAAAGCTGCCCACCCCTCTTACCCCTGTACACAGACATTGGATTCCTGTGGGCCAGGCCAATGAGACCTTGGAAACTTAGGTTAAAGTCATACTGTCTGTCATCTACCTCTTTGCAATGTCATTCAAAATATCCCAGTTCCCAAGAAGGCTTAAAGGAAGGAGAGACCTCTGTCACTGAGGCCAGGGGCTAGAGAAAGTGATGGTTTACCTGAGCCTCAATTCGGAGCATGTGGCCCCCACTGCATAGCATGGACACCAAAGTCCACTTCGACCTATTCAGTCAGTCTGGGCTTCCACATGATCTCGATGACTGAGACTCATGTTAAAGTTGGAGGATGTGGACAAGGAGTGCACTGCAGTGTAGTGGTTCTCACAGGCCAGAACCATCTGCAGGACCTGGAAATGTGTTAGATGCAAATTGCTGGGCCACACCCTACACCAGTGGTTCTCAACCTTCCTAATGCCATGACCCTTTACTACAGTTCCTCATGCTGTGGTGACCCCCAACCATAAAATTATTTTCGTTGCTACTTCATAGATGTAGTTTTGCTGCTGTTATGTAATTGTAATGTAAATCATAATGTAAATATCTGTGTTTCCTATGATCTTAGGTGACCCTGTCACGAACCACAGGTTGAGAACCCCTAAGCCTAAGACCATCAGAAAACACAGATATTTACATAACAATTCACTAACAGTAGCAAAATTACAGTTATGAAGTAGCAACAAAAATAAATTTATGGTTGGGGGTCACCACAACATGAGGAACTGTACTAAAGGCTCGTGGCATCAGAAAGGTTGAGAACCACTGCCCTACACCAATTGAACCTTGGGGGTGGGGCCCAGCCATCTGAGTTTAAGAAGCCTTCTCAGGCTGCATGCTAAAGTTTGAGAGCCATTGTATAGACAATTACTTCTCTAAGCCCTGGCTCACTTACTCCTTCTACATCACTTAGGCTGCAATCTTGGCTGACATTTGGGGAAATGGAAGGCGGATCCAGTGCTGGGTTTTCCCTTTTCCATTTTATTACCCTGGGGACAGTTCTGAAAACTCAAGCTTCAGAACAAAACCTCCCTTGCTTGTAATTTAATCCTTCATTTGCATTGCCAATAATAATGGGAGGAAAGAAATTCCAGGAGACCAACTGCCTTTTAAGTGCTTTATTGTGTATGATCAGAAGCATGCTTGGGAATGCAAGGTCTAGGTTTCTTAGCCCAAAAATAAACAAGGGCACAAAACCAGGAGGAAGAGGGACTCTGTGGCCCCAGGCTGAGCATGGGGTGGATGGGTAGGTGTGGGCATGGAACCAACAAAACAGTCAGATTGAGGGGTGGGGGTATCTACCCAGTTTCCCCGAAAATAAGACAGTGTCTTATATTAATTTTTTCATCCAAAGTTGCACTAGGTCTTATTTTCAGTGGATGTCTTATCTTTCCATACACTAGGTCTTATTTTCGGAGGATGTCTTATTTTCAGGAAACACAGTACATAGAAAAGGCAAGAGGATAGTAAAAGCCCCTAAATCAAAGAATCACTAGCTGCCATAATCTAGTTTATTTTCCTAATTCTGATCTGTACCATGCCTATCTCTCTGCTGACCTTGGACTTCCATATTTTCAGTCTGAGAAGGTGCCAACCCACTCACAGGTATTAAAGGAAAGAGTAAAAGTGTGCCTATTAATTCCTTCAGCAAGTCTTTTTTGAAATGTTCTGAATGCCGCACAATGCTAGGTGCACAAAGACAAACACTACTCCCAACCTCACGGAGCACGGATTTTAGTGGAAGAGATGGGTGTCACTCTCTCTACAGCATGTGACCATGGTAGGGGTATGTGTAACAAAGACCCTGGCCTAGTCTCAGGTCAGGGAAGGCTCCTTTGGGGCTGAGGATGTTAAAGTCGAGGTCTACAGGAATTAGCTAGGCAAAGGCAGGTGTTGATGGTAGTGAGAACACCACAGGCAACTTACAAAGACATGAGCTAAGAAGGAAATGGCAAGTTTAAGGACCCAAAAAAAGACCCAAGGAAGGGACCCAAGAGTGGTAGGCAGAGACCAGCTGTGCAGGTTTATAAAGCTTTGGGTCTTTACCTTACAAGCACTGGGGAGCCTTTGAAGGGTTTTAAGCAGAATAGTATCAGGGACTGGTTTGCATGTTGTAGCGCTCACTCTGTGTCATGGAGAGGGGAGTGCAGATAGCAGAGGGTAAGCCAGTTGTGAGGTCAATATGTGGTCCAGGAGTGCAGATAGCAGAGGGTAAGCCAGTTGTGAGGTCAGGATGTGGTCTAGGGGTTTCTGACTGAGAGCTGGGGTGGAGGTGAGAGAGAGTGACTTGGATGAAATCCACAGACTTCGAGTGGATTGGATATAGGATAGGCAGATAAAAAGGCATCAAAGGTGTTTTTCTAGGTCATCAAAAAAGGTCACTAGACAAGGACTGAACATATGATGAGAGTTGGATTGGTACCAGTGAGTGGCTTAGCTACAAGGGTAGACGTGGCACACCCAGAAAGTCTGCAGTAAACAAGTCACAGTGTTTAATTAAAGTGGGGGTCCAAAGCTCAGTTATTTATGGCGATCCAACGCTGTTGACTAGAGTTTTCTTTCCCCTATTGCCATCTCTGGGCTTTGATCATTCCTGCCTTTACCAGCAGGTGGAAGGAGAAGGGAAAGGCTGGGGTGGGGGACTTAGTTATATACATGTGGTAGATAAATGGAAACTAAATGGTCTCATCTACTTAGAGGGGTGGTTTATTGTGACGAGCTTGCAGGACAGCAATTCTCCTCTGAAGGGGAGGACTGCATATAAATGCAATTTACATCTCTGGCAACTTTCTACAACCATCCCTTAATGAATTAGTCAAGCCACCAAGGCATCCAAATTGGTTCCTCCCATCTTTTCATCTTCCAGGTTGTTTGGAGCTTAGAGTGGAATTGAAGAGTATTTATAGCACTGGGGCATTTTTGTGGGCCTGGGGGGAAGAGTCTTTGAAACATAAACACAAGACAATTGCAGAAAATAAATCCAGTTATCGGGGCTTTGCGGTAGATGTGCATTGACTTGTTGCTCTGTCTCTTGGGAAAGTACAGGGGTGGCAGCCACCACTGGGCTGAGAGATTATTTGTGTGGAAAAGAGAATTAAAAACAACAATAAAAATTTAATTGTACATTTAATCTATTTCAGGATGAAGAATCCCGATATTTAGGTCTCTGCATTAGTCCGGACTGGGTCAGGAATTAAACAGTCCCTGCAGAAGAGATGATTAAAGATAAATTAATGAAGGAGCTTTCTCTAAGGGTGTGAGCAGGGAATGAGGACGCCAGAGCGGGATGGTGAAGCACCCGGGCAATCTGGCAAGCTCTAACCCCCAAGCATGGGAAGGGAAGCAGGGAGAGTGGTTAATTATTCCTGAAGCTGTAGGATCACCCTGAGTCTGCTAGGAACTGCCAACTACAGCCCAGCAGGGAGGGAGCCTGGGGAATACACATTCAAACCTCTCTCCTTGCAAGTGCTTCTTTCATCTGTCCATCCAAATCAAAACCAATGAGCAAGGGAATCCATTGACCCAGTTCACACAGGCAGCCTCCTTGGCCCAAGCAGGGCAGGGAAAGGAGAAGAGTGGATGAGCAGGGACAAGCAACAGAACCCAGCTCATGAGCTGAGAGACTGATCAATTCAGATTTGCAAATTTATGGAGATCAATATATGTATGTGGATCTATAAATTTCATTGCCAATGTTCTTCTGGTTTTATAATGATATAGTTCATCCCACATTGATGGTATTAAACAAAGCAACAGAAAACAGAACTGCTAGCCCAGGATACGCCTGGTGGAGAGGGGTGGGGAGTGAACAGTAAGTACTGTCTGTCTGTTTTCTCCATTTCCCCTGTGAAGTCAGCTATGCCTCTGCCCACTGGACATCTCCTTTCACTCCCTCCCTCCCTTCTTCCTCCCTCCCTCCCTCCTTTCTCCCTCCCTTCCTCCTTCCTTCTTCCCCCCCCCCTTCCTTCTTTCTCCCCCTTCTTCCTTCTTTCCCTCCCTCCCTCCCTCCCTCCCTCCCTCCCTCCCTCCCTCCCTCCTTCCTTCCTTCCTTCCTTCCTTCCTTCCTTCCTTCCTTCCTTCCTTCCTTCCTTCCTTCCTTCCTTCCTTCCTTCCTTCCTTCCATTTTCCAAAAGGAGACAGGGCTTGGACTATTGATGAAATCAAAAGGATAAGCTAGGGATTGCCTGTTTTCATCTTGCCTGTTGTTGTCTAGTAAATCACATTTCCTCTATAACACTGGAGCTTTCATCTGTAGTGTGTGGACCAGACTTAAGCTGACAGTGAAGCTTCCCTGGAGAAAACCCTCTGTGATCCTGGCCCTCTCCCCATATGCAGAGTCCACCAGGACACATTCCCCTCCGTTCTGTTTTATTTCCCACTGTGCAGCACATTCAGCCACAGACTCTGTTCCTGGGCTTTCCCCTGACTAGATAAACCCTCCCCTCCCTGGAATTGGCTAATTTCAGAGGGGTTAAAGTGTCCCCTTTGGTGAGTCAAGGAACCCCTGAGCACCCTAACAGAGGGAGGTAGACCTGCTCAGACACTGCCCTCTGCTGGAAACTGCTGGGACTGTTCAAGTCTTCAGGGAGGGCTGTGTGCCACTTCTGAGCTCTCAGGGCCTCCCCCTCGAACCTGAGTTGTAGATACATCTGCCATGTGGGTAAGCCATCACTTATTAAAAAAACCTCTCTCAACAACCTGGATATAAATAAACATTAGAATATGATTCAGGATGCTGTTTTTATGACTTGGTATCAAAAATAATTTCTAAGCAAGACAAAAAATAAAACACAAAAGAATGGTAAACTTAACTACATCAAAACAAGAACTTTCCTATGGAAGAAGAAGTTATACACGAAGTTAAAGGAAAAAGAGAAAACCCTCGCAACAAAGGATCAGTATCTAACGTATCTAAAGAACTTCTACAGATCAAAAAGAAAATGGAAAGCAGTACAATAGAAACATATTCTAAAGATACAAAATACTAATCCACAGACACATAAATGTACAATTTCTATAAAGTGAATATGTAAAATGTAGATAAAAAGGCAATGTAAATATAAATTTGGACCCCCAAATGCATGATAAAAATGCTTAGTTTTCCTAGTAATCAGAAAGATGGAATTCAAACACAGTGGAGTTTTTGTTTTTGTTTTTCCTTATTAAGTTGGAAAATAAGTAAAAGTCTATGGGAGACAAGGTATTTCCATGCACTAAAGAGAAGGCTGTAGTTGGTGTGATCCCTCTGCACAGCATGGTGTCACATGTTTATACACCACGGTCCAGTGACTGCACGTCTCCGTTTCTCCCCCAGAGACACTTACCCCTGTGCTCAGAAGGCAGGTTCAAGGATGGTTGGGTGGGGCAGCTTTGCAACAGCAACAAATTGCTTCATCCATAACACACACTTCACACACACACACACACACACACACACACACAAAACAGCAGTTTTTAAAAAATGTAACATATGTACTTATGTGGAATAATCTTCAAAACCATATGTTTGATTTCAGAGAGAGGAAGGGAGAGGGAAAGAGGGATACACACATCAATGAGGATAATCATAGATCAGCCACCTCTTGCACATCTCCCATTGGGGATCAAGCCCACAATCCTGGCATGAACCCTGACCTCCTGGTTCATAGGTTGACGCTCAACCACTGAACCATTCTAGCCAGGCCAAAACCTATTTTTGAGTAAGCAGAAATCAGGCTGCTGGATAACACACAATACAATATAAAATATCCCTGCACATAAAACAATATTATATTTTTTATGGGTCTTTCAATGTATGGTAAAATGTGTAGAAGTTACATCAGAATGATGCTGAGAGCTATCTCTGGGGTGAAGGCGATGATTGGAGGTGGTGTTCAAAGGTGGCTTCAGCTTTATCTTAATGCTCCATTTTTTAAATAAAGAGAATATATTCATATTATTACTTATATAATTAAATTGAACAAAAATTACTATTATTTAAAAGAAGAAAAACTTTCCTAATCTGAAGGACTGGAAATCTTTGAACTATAAGCAAAATGGTGCCTTGGGTGATTTGTCAGGGGACTTGCTAAGTAGAGGGCACTGTGGTTGTCATGGAGATAGCTGTCTTCAACATAAACCATCCTGTGCATCTATCTACCAGTCAGACTACCTTGCATTCAGTGTTATGCTTTTAAATCTTGGTTCACAAAGTCAATACTAATAATACAATCCCTAACACTTATTGAGGGTGTTTGACATGAAAATGTAATTACTTCATTTAATCCCTTATTCTTTCCCTTTCTCTGTGTGTCTCGATGTGGCCTTGTCTCCTATCTCTGTGTCTGTCTGCAGATGAGGTTTTATAGCTAAGAAATATTAAATAACCTGAGGTCAGTTGACCAATATGTAGCAGAGTTTGTCCCAACCCCAGCAGCCATATGCTCAAAGATTTAAACAACATTACAACATCATTAACATCTTTATAGTTCTGTCAACTTCAACATATCAATACTCAATCCACATAAACATGTCCTGTCAGGAGATGTCCTGAGTTTCCCTGTCACTCAGGCCAGGTCCATTGGCTATGCTGCTCTGAACCCAAACAGCAGCTGACTCATTCTAGGAGAAAAATCTGCCAGAGAATGAGGTGTTATTTAAGCCTTTACAGATAAGAAGTTCTAAGAAGATACAGAGGAAAGGAACAATTAAGAAGTTAGAAATAATCCTCAACCAGAAGACAACTTCAAATATTTTTAGAGTTAATTTTAGAAACAAAACTAGTCAATAATAGCAAAGCTTAGAGTCTGACAATATGGAAGCCCTACAGAATTCTCAGAGGATACCATGTGTGCCACCTTCCAAATTCTGGGCACTTCTCATGCCAACACAAAATGCATTCCAGTGACACAGGCCTGCTCTCCCTGCTCCACCATTCCTGCCCAGCGAAGAAGGTGCACTGAGCGACATGGGGATTACAGATGTGAGGGGCAGAAACCCCACCAGCAGGGCTCTCAGGTCCTCTTCGGAGAGAAGGTGGGCCTCCTCTTGCTGTGGAGAAAAAGCTTTTGAGGGATGTTTCCAGAATAGCTTATGAGTGAAGGGGGCAGCAGGTTTACAAGTCCAGAGCTGTGATTCCTTTCTCCCAATTAAAAAAAAAAAAAAGAATTTATCTCTATTTGGTTTCTTGCTTGAGAACAGGTGTGTGTCTGAATAATACATAGACGGGCAGGCCACACATGCATCTGAAGGCCCAATAGTCTGAAGGTAAATGAGACCCAGAGTATGAAGATCACACAGCAGATTTTAAGTAGCATCACGGAGGCAAGGAAAAACCTAGGAGAGCACAAAAAATACTCTGCAAATAACGAGCACCGCTAAGCCTCCAGTGCACAAATATATCTCCTCTCCGGTAATGGTGATTGAAAGTCACTAGGTTCCCATTTGAGGAAGAGGAAAATAAATCAATAAATGTAATCTAAAAAAGAGATGGAAACATTAGGGTTTTAATGAACCCAAAGCTTCAGGGCAAAGAATTAAGGACATTTAAATTTTTCTTTCTGGATTAGAACTCCAAATCCTTCAACCCACAAGGACTGGCACAAGAGGAACCATGTAGGGCAGCAGATCTGTGTGGGCAGGTGGCTGAAGCCCTCCTGGGTCCACTCTGGGATTCGCCGCCTGGTCTAGCAACAGCTTGCCTCTGACTGTTCTGCCCACCAAAGCCCAGATGTGTTTTTCTATCAGTTAAACAGGAGAGGATATCATGCCATCACATGGATTTAGGGAGATTATACGTCAGCAAAGGCCTTGTGAAGTAGGAGTTCTAACCAGTGCTGTCTTAGCCTACATCTCCTTGGGGGGCCCAGGGAGCAGATGTTGAAAAATGTGCCACTGACAGGCCTCAAGGGCATGGGGAAGACTCTCTACTGCTTCATGTGGTTCTTTAAAGGTCATCAGTGTCTCTAGATAAAAAGGAAACCACAGCATCTCTGAGAAGACTCATCTCTCAGTTAGGAAATGTTGCTGTTAAGGGAGGGGGGAAGGAAGAGATCTCAACAGCTTTAAATGCCTGCATGCCTGCATGTGCTTACACCACACACACACACACACACACACACACACACACACACCCCACAGGCTTCTTATCAGCTCTTTTGAGCAAAGAATTTTCACAAATAAAATATTTGGATTTTTATCTTATTCAAATCCCTTCAGGTATTATCTGGAGATAAGACAATGTCCCTTTAACTTTGCCTCCTTTGAAAACGTAACAAGTGAAATATTATCTCTCCCCCACCCACCCCACCCTCTTAAGTAAAATAGCCTGAAATTTTGAGCAGAAGGTATGACAGGCAGCATATTAATATGTAAACTGAAAACAGACAGATCCCTTAAAAGTCTGCCCACATAGCAGCACTGGAAAGAGACGACTCTCTTTCCCATCACAGCAGCAATATCACAAGGCAGGGCTTGTTTGCAAGAAAATGAACTGGCAAACAAGCCGGGCCTGGAAGGTGGCTCATGCTTCCTCTGCAGCCTGAGCAGGACGGAGGAGGAGAGCCCCAAGGCGGTGGTGGTGGTGGGTGCCCAGGGGAGCAGGGCAAGGGGCTGTGCAAATGCCCACACTCCCCTCCCCCAATATCTCTTTCCAGATGGAACTCCCCCTTGAGTCTCATGGTTGGAGTTAGGTAAGGTAGGGTTGGGTTGGGTAACTTAAACTGGCCCCTGTTGGGACCAGTCCTTGTGTGGAGAGATAAAGAGCACAGACTCTGCCAGCTGCCAGCTGCCACCTGACTATATTCTGGCTCCACTGTCTATGAACTATGTGGCCTTAGACAAGGCAGAAGAAGACATGTGCAGAAGGTAGACTGGAGTAGGCAAATGATAGGAAGGAGGCTTGGGAAGAGTTGCAGAGCCTTACACACTAGAGAGAGGGTGGCCTTTGTATTGGGGCACATCCCATGGTCCTTACTCAGAAACCCTCCCCCTGGCTGCAGGTCTTTGCTCCCCTTGGCAGTGAGTCACGTTCTAACATCTCTCTCCTGACATTTCTCCACATCCTCCACATACTCGTTTAGCACCACCTGAGGCACAGCACCTGGCCACACAGATCTTTAACAGCAAGTGAAATGGTAGCAAGTGTCACAGCTCAGAGAGAGAGAGGAAAAAAAAAAAAATCTCAATCCCCACTGGAAGGCGAAGATCATTTTCTGCATTTCCATTTAAAGGGAGAAGTGAAAAGCATGAAATCACATGCCAACAGGGAGAAAGAGTTGAATCAGGAATAACCTTGACAGGAGCAGGCACCGTAGCTGCCGGGTCACGGTTCCCAAGACTGAACTCCTGAGGAGAAATGGGACATGCAAGCAGGGACACACAGGTAGCAGTCACCTAGCCTTCTATCTTTTGGCCTGCTCAGCCTTCTCACGTGGACATGTCGCACACTCTCAGGCTTACCCTGCCCCAAATGCAGCTTGTCATTTCTTCCAAACTGCTTCACTTCCTTCTCACAGAATGACTCCTACCCAAGCCAGAAATCAGAGTCCCCCAGGACTGCTCTTACTCCCTAATATAGCCCCACTACTGCACCAGCCACAGTGACTCAGCATCTTAGCCCAGTCAATTCTGTCTCTACCTCCTCCAGCCCCATGATCAAGCACCTTCATCTGGCTCCATTATCTCTTGCATGGACCTTTGCAGTAGCCTCCTGGTCAACCTCCATGCCAGCTCTCTCTGATGCAGCCTCTATTCTGCTCCCAGTAGGTTTTCCTCCCTAAAAATGCAAATCTGATGATGGAACTTCTCTTTGTTAAATCCTTGAGTGATCCCTCTGCTATCAGGGTAAATTCCAAACTTCATTCACTCAGTGTGATGTCTTCAAGGCTGAAGAACAAAGCATTCTAAGCCTTCCCCTTGCTGAGCTGTCCGGCTTACCCATGCCTCCTGCCCCCACTTTTCAATAATTTCCCTCAGTGTTCCAGTCTATTCCACACACCCATGGCTTTGAAAAGTCTGTTTTTTGGTCTTGTCTCTCCAATGAACTCTTACTCGTCCCTCCAGCCCCATCATGAGTTTCCCCTCCAGTCCTTCTCCTTGTCACTTTACTCATTTTTTCTACCTCACTAGTCCTGCACTTGCTAAGTCAACTTTCTGTCTCCACCACTGGCTCCTCAAGAGCCAGGACTCTGTCTTAACCATCTTTGGGTCCTCAGGGCCTAAGACTGTGCCTGATGCAACAGTCCGAACAAATGCCTATGGAAAGTGTGAGCCCATGAACAGTTCTATCCTGGGCAGGAAGAGGCTGTGGAGAGAGATGGGGGGCAGGGAGGGGTGAAGGGGGAAGAGGGCTCCATTCTTAAGAGACCCAGCATCCTGCCTGGGACAAATCCTGGGCCTCCAAGTCATGGGGGCACATTTAAGCACAGACACCAAAATCCATCAGAATAACAGATAAAATATAGAAATATAAACGTCTGACCTGATGAAGTCATGGGTGAGAAATTACTGCTTGTTCCAGAGACTGGAGAAAGGCCAATCCTGCCTTTGTCCTCTTCGGGAGGGATGTCCTAAGCCAGACACAGGCCCACCAGGTTTCAGGATCTATCAGAAACAGGATGTAAGGATGTCAGAAGCATCATTGTACAAGAAAAAATATTATTCTGTAACAATGTATGGTGATGGATGGTAACTAGACTTATTGTGGTGATCATTGCACAGTATGTATAAATATTGAATCATTATGTTGAAACTAATAATGTTATAAGTCAATTACATCAATTGCAAAAATAAAATAATAAAATCATGGCTCCCTCAGGAAACTCTATATGCACAGGAAGCTTAAAACTGAATATACTTGCTTTTTTAAAATTTATTTTATTTTTTTAAAATATATTTTATTGATTTTTTACAGAGAGGAAGAGAGAGGGATAGAGAGTTAGAAACATCCATGAGAGAGAAACATCAATCAGCTGCCTCGTGCACACCCCTTTCTGGGGATGTGCCTGCAACCAAGGTACATGCCCTTGACCGGAATAGAACCTGGGACCTTTCAGTCCACAGGCTGATTCTCTATCCATCACTTTTCTTTTTTAGAGGTAAAAGTCACAAAACATGAAATTCTCAATTTTAACCATTTTTAAAGCATACGATTTAGTGGCTTTTAGCACATTCACCCCTCCTCCCAACCCCTGGCTGCCACTAGTCTACTTCTTGTCTATAGAGTTGCCTATTCTATTTCATGTAAGTGGAACCATATATCATGTGGTCTTTCATGTCAGCTTCATTCACTCAGTGTGATGTCTTCATGGTCCATCCATGGTTCAGCATCAGCACTTCATTCCTTTCATGGCTAAAGAATATTTCATTGCGTGAATACCTCACATTTGTTTATCCATTCATCAGTGGGAGACATCTAGGTTGTTTCCACTTTTTGGCTCTTGTGAATATTTGGCTGCTGTGAACATTTGTGTACAAGTCTGTGTGAACATATGTGTTCATTTCTCTTGGGTATGCAGATAGGAGCAAAACTGCTTCATCAAATGTTAAACATTTGTTGAGGAACTGCCAATATGCTTTTCTCATCAAGTGCACCATTTCACACCCCCAACAGTAAGATAGAAGGGTTCCAACTCATTCACTTTTTAAGGATCTTAGATGCTGAATTCCTAATATTGGGGCTTTTATTATAGACCCTACAAAAATACAACTAATTGGATAGCAACAGAGTCAGGATCTAAATTGAAATGGGGCAATAGCCTCAAGCTGAATTTGAGCTGATCCCTGAGCCTTTAGTCACTCCTCTCCCTCGGCATGCTCCCTGCAGCCGACACTCGGAGCAGGGCTTCTGTGCAGTTCAGAATCACAAGGACTGTGCATGCCTCATCTAGATCTATAGATAGGAATACCCAGGCACATAATCTCCATTGTCCTCCACTTAGAAATCAGATAAGAAAAATAAGTGAGTCTAGATCTCATTGGCAAGTAGGAAGGAGAGGTCCATTTCAGAGAACCATTTTATTGATAAGAAATTATAATTCCCCCTTCTTCCCTCCGAAGAAGCTGGAAGACTGAGGGACCCTCTGGGTTTGGCAGGTGGACCAGAAGCATTGCCCAAGATGGATGGCTGCCAGGCAAGCAACGAGCAGCTTGGCCCAGTATGGGGTTAGTGATATGCAGAGGTCAGGGCAGGTGGGAGATCTGAAAGCACCAATCACAGCACAGCCTCAAGGCATGAGTCTGAGGAGGGGAAAGGGTGAGTGAAGGTAAGAACAAAGCAGGGTCCTGGTGGGCCCCAGAGGCAGGCCTAGGTGTCTTCATGCTCAAACTTGCTGCTGGTCCAATTTCTTTGCCTACTGTTCCCACCACCTAGTGTGCCATTGCCCCCTCCAAAAACTACATCCTGGCAATAAAAACAACATTTATTTCTAGGTCCCTGAACACAGGATGTCCTGTATCTCACCCCATTATTAACATCATTTGCACACGTTGTTTTCAGCTCCCTGAACATTTACATCCCTGCCCCATCTCTAGAAAACTACTTACTCTTCACGTCTCAGCTCAAGCACATCCTTCCCCTGATGCTCCCTCCTGCACACTGTGTGCCCTGTGTCATTGTACTAGATGGCCTTTCTCTTATTGTCCTGATCCGTGGCTGTTTGCCCCCTGGAGGGTGAGCATTGCCAGGGCAGCTGTAGCACGTGGTACCCAGTGCCTCAGAGATGAAAGACTATTTTGTTATACGTCTGCTCCTGGGGAACTGAACAGGGAATGACCAGAGCTGGTGACAGAACCAGGTTAGGGGTTCAGGGCTTGACCACAGGAAGCACCATTGAAGGAAAAAGATGGGAAAAGGGAAAAACTGAAGCAAAGGGAGTAGAAATAAGGCCAAGGGAACACAAAACTCCTAGGCATCCATCAAAGCTGATTTTGTGTGCCTCAATGGAAATAGGTCCTATTTTGTACTATTCTCTGAAATAGCCAGTAGTAATTAATTTCTTCTTCCTTTCTTCTTCCACCCTTCCTCTTCCTGTGTCCTTCCTTTCCTTTCACTTTTTCTTCCTCTATCTCTTCTTCCCTCCCTCCCTTCCTTTCTTGCAGGTAATGGGCTGTGCACATGCCTTTCCAGATTCTGTCAGGTATAACATGGGACATAAGAATAAAAAAAATAAACTGAGGCTCTGAGCTTAATGCAGTAGAGCTCAGACATGCATACACATAGCCCTCACTCAAGGGACCGACTAGTAGAGCTTAGATTTTGTATCAATTATGATTACTTTGGCTGCAGATGACAGAAACCACACTGAGAGAAGCTTCACTAAAGAGTGGGTAATTATTTTCCTTCCCAGAAAGATCAGATGTAGCCCTCCAGGACTGCTGGGTGGTACCACAATGCTACCAATATCCCAGGCTCCCTCCGTCTTTCTGCCCCTCCATCCTTGGCATGTGACTTTCATCCCTCTGCTTTTGAACTTCCTGGCATCACAATGGCCATCAGGCAGTAAAAGGGGGTGAGGAAAGATGGGAAGGTAAGTGCCAGTCACATCTATTCCCTTCAGCTTACATCTCATTGGCCAAGACAGCGTCACATGTACCCCTACCTGCAAGGGAGCCTGGGAGGTGTCTATTTTTAATTGGGCATATTAGCACCTGTAAAAAGTATTGGGGTTCAGTTAGTAAGGAAGAAGGAACAATGGAGATTAAGGACACATTGATCAGAGTCTGCCAAGGATTCTAAAGGCAGCCTACACTCCACTAGGGAACACAACCTGGGAGCTATGGAATGGGATGAAAATACAGACCCTGGAGATGAATGACTAACCTTGATCCCTGCCCCTTCCCCTTACTATATGTGCGACTTTGGGCCAATGGCTTTATCTCTTGTGCCTCACTTGCCTCATGTATAAAACTGGGGAGGCAATGACACTCAATTCACACATTGCCATGGGGATAAAATCAGTTAGCACATGTAAAATACTTAGAATTGTGTCTGGCGCTTAGTTAACCCTCAAGAAATATTAGCTACTTTTGACTGTTGTTATGTACTGAATATCTCCAGTATGCCAACCGCTCTACTTTACCTTCTCTAATCCTCTCAATGAATGCATGAAGCAAACAGAGGAGTTCAGGAGGGGTCCCAGGCTCTACTGCCTGTCATGTTGCCACTTCATTGAAGACTTCTAATCCTTACGAGTTTTTTAATGAAAATCCCTCTAAGAAAGCTCTCTGTACCCTCTTCAGCAAGCAGTTGAGCAGCTGACACCGGGGCAGAGATTAGCAGTATCAGCACACCAGGATATCCGACAACACCCCTCCCTGGCACTTCCTAGTAGGTCTTGCCCTGGGTTCAGTTCCAAGTTCTGAGTGAAGGTTTAATCTAATTTCTATTCTTTCCTGCTTGCTCTGCAAATTGGCTTGCCCATCTATTCCAGGTACTTAAAGAAATGTGTTAACATTAGTTAGGGGATAAAACAGTGGTCAATTAGGACAGGTTGGAATCAACAAATGCTGGGGTGGAGGAGCATCGGGGAGAAGCCAGGCCTATTTTTAATTAGGCATATTACTCACAGTAGATCCCCGCAGCTGGCCCCTGGGTTAGATCAGACTAGGTCAGAGAAGGCATTGGTTCTGCTGGGAGGCAAAAACAGACCTGAGTCCCCCCTTTTATCACTCCTTACCCCTACAGCCATGCTCACCAAGGACCCAAATAAACCATCAGATTGGGGTTGACTCCTGGAAATCCAGTCTAAATGAAATTATATATTCCTGAAAGAATTTTGGAAATTTTAAGACTCTCACCTCCATAAGATAAATTCCACTTCTAGGAATATTGTCTACAGAGAAAGGTACAGAGGGATTTTGCATATGGCATTGTTTGAAACAGTGACAAAATTGGAACGACCAAAACATTCCTGTATAAAGGCTAGTTAATTTATGGAATACCTATTTTTAAAAACAAAGATGTACATCAAAAGTTACTAACTTGGAAAGATATTGCTGACATGTAGTTAAGTAGGAAAAAATGCATTATGAAGCAGTATGCAAAGTATGTACCACTTATGTGAAAATCAAGAAATGCATACATATACTCATATATGTTTATATATACACTTATGTATTGAATACATATTTAAAATAATATTAGCATAAAGGCAAGAACATGAACAGAGATGAAGACAGAGATGTTTGAAAATTTTTTATCAAAATGTTAGCATTGGTTTATTTGCATAAAATGTTCCTGCAGAGAGAAGTTTCTCACTGTTGAAGTAGGAATTTACAGATAAGCCAGGGGAGGAGGCTAGAATAATCCATATAATAATGGATTAGAGTTTGAGGCAGCAATGAACTCACACTTATCTTAACGTAAACACAGATGGATACCTATAGAATATTTATAGATAAGTGTATACACACAGTTTAGTATACAGATGTATATTTCTTCATTCTGTCAGCTGAGAGGCCTAGCAGAAATGACTGTCCAGTAGCCAGAAGCACCACAGATCTTTATTTCTAATACTATCCTCCAATCAAAGGTACCAAAGCTCCTTGAAGAAAGGGCTGATTCTAGGACTAGGGCAAGAAATAAACAAGATGAGCCTAGAGCATCTTCTAATGTCATAAAGTAAGAAAGTACTAAACCATTAAAATAAAATAACCCACATGGATGGGAATGTCAAAGATGCACAGAATTTCCCATGACCGATACAGTGGAAAAATTTGAGCAACAAAATAAAGTAGTATTGAGTTATAATCCAAATATAAAGTATTTGTGAGCCAATACTAATATATATAAATGATTGAATAAATTAATAAAGGGGGAAGAAGACAAGATAAATCCCTTATGCAGAACAATTTCAAACAATTTATGTGGATACTCTATCCTCAAAGAGGGGATCATAATTTCCCGGTCCTTAAGAAGTGTGGCTGTACATAATGACTTTCTTGCAAAAGGGACAGTAGGGAAAGAGAGGGAAGAAAAGAGTAGCTGTGCAGTGGAGAAGCCTGGCACACTCGTCTCAGTCCAGTGGTCAAGATCAGCATCAGCAGTCATAAATCATGTTTTAGTATGTGACCTTGATAGGATGTGATAAAAATGACACTTTGCCTCCATGATCTTCTTCCTCAAAATTCAGAGCCCCGGTCTCATCATGAGAAAAACATCAGACAACTATCAGTAGTGAGGCATCCTCCAAAATGCCTGTCCAGCACTCCCCACAAATGCCCAAGTCATCAAAAACAAAGAGAGGTTGACTAACTGTCCCAGCGAAGGGGAGCCCAAGGAGACAGGTAAATCTAAAACCGTTCAAAAAAGATAAGGGTTTGTTTTTTTTTTTTTTTTTTTTTTTTTTTTTTGTGTGTGTGTGTGTGTGTGTGTGTGTGTGTGTGTTTCAAGTTTCCACAGAACAGTTTTTCTCTAAACAATAGAATCAAAGTGAATTTTGATCTCAACCTTTAATAATACAGAAAAGCAGTAAAAGCTTTGAAAATAAAGCTTTTCTTTAAAGGTGCTTCCAATATCCTGGATCAAGTTCTTACACGGGGCTTAAGGTTAAAGTTCTTGGGCTTTCTCCAGGAACCTGAAAAAACTCCCCAAACACATCAGAGGCAGGCTCCGCCGAACTGAGGGGAGGAGGGGCTGACGAAGGGAGAGGCTGCTTTTCCTGGGCTATTGATGTCTCATTACACAACCTGCAGGTTAAACGTGTGCACCTCAGCGCAGCCTTTGTAAGATGTCAGAGCCACTGTTACCAGGTGCACTTGCAACATTTCCATTGGGCCCTCGTCCATCTCAGTAGCTGACCACTGTCTGCCCATGAAACAGACACAGAGAAGCTTTTTATAGAGGCAGTGGATTCCATACATGCGCAACTTGACTAAGTGAAATTATAACAAGTTGTGCTCCTGATGACCCAGGCAATGTGCAACAGGAATAATTCTTCTGAATAGTCTGAGAAGTTCTTAATGTTAGTACAGGGATTTGAAAGCAAAGTCAGAAAATGGCATCTTTGAAAATGGAACAGGACAAAAATCAATATGGCAATGAATGGGATTAGTCCCCCATAGTTATTCATTCCCTGTCAGACATCCACCTCAGAGATGTTTGACACTCCAGTCTTACAGCATTACTACTTACCACAGGAGTGTCTCCTGAATACCACCAAGGGCCCTGAGGTCTTCCGTATTCACTTGGGAAACTACTAATTTCAATCGGACTTTACTGAGATAAGCTATAGTTTTGAAAACTGTAAGATGGGAATGATAAATGCAATGGAAAGACCCAGGAGGAGAGTGGAAAAGTCCTGGTCAGGGTTTTGAAAACAGGTCTCACCAAGAGTCTGACCAGTTTATGCTAAAGGTGTCTTTTTCTGGGATGACTCAGGTTCTAGCAGAGCTGGTCCTGTGAGACCAGGTAACTCTTTCTCTGATTGTTCGTTCCTGAGGATCTTCTGGGAGGACACTGGGAAGGTTGTGATTCAGATGAGTGGGTGTGAGTATCTGATTATTAGAAATCCCGTATTTCATGTTTATAACTCAGTGTCCTATGAGTTTGAAAAACGTCCCTCTAACTCCAGAGCTGGAGCACACCTGCATGTACTAATGCAAGTGGGTTCCCAAAACCCAGGGCTGGGGACCCAGCTGCTGGACAAAGGTGTCCTGGTAAGGGCTTCTCCATGAAACCTGCTTGAACTGCCAGCTTGCCTTGTTAATGCTTCCTCATAATAATCCTGAACCTTGATTTTAAAAATAATACCCCACAACCTTAAATTCTATTTAGTTAATATGCTTCTTAGGATCATCTCCTTCTGGACCCATTAATGCTATCGTCAGTGAAGATGGATTTTTCTGATTACCCAGATCTTTCTCTAACTGTATGTGATCCCTTTTACAAATGTATCCACTTAATGGCGCCTACCCAGTGGCTGGGTATCAATGAAGGAACCATGGCATGTTTAGACTTCAAAATCCATAGCCTGGGCTCAAATTTTTTGCTCAGGCAGCACACACAGACTTTGCCACCCACTTGTATCAAAATCATATTTTATGAGCTGAAAACCGCACTATGTAATGGATTCCAGATTTTTTTTTTTGGTTATAATTTAAAAAGCAGCACTCACAAGAGGTGAATTTGTGCTCATCACTCATGCACACAGAGCAGGTCTGTTTCCCTGAAGACGTTTATCCGTGGGTTAGAAAGAAGAACATGTGTTTTAAAATATTTGTCTGTGTGTGAGTAAAAGCAACCTCATTTCCCAATGCATGCTTTAAAAAAAGTTATTTGGACTTTCTTCGCCTTCTAAGACAAAAATCATCACTTTTCTTTCCCCACTTCGCCATCGCCTCTCTGTCAAATGCTTTATTTTTATTAGTTTTTATCACAAAGAAATTGCAAAGCTTCTGGTCATACCCAGCATGCCCCTTGGTTTCTGCAGGGCTCCTTGGCGAACACACACTCTCTTATGATCAAAAACATTTGCCAGCCATAAAATGTCTTCTCCAAGCCCCTCTATAAAAGAATATTAAAACCAAGGCTCGTGCTATTATGGGTTTTTGAAACAATAGTTCTGGAGGCAACAGCTGCTCTTTCTTATTGTAACAGCAACTCTCCTGGCAGCACTGAGATGGGCTCTTATAACTTCCCTGGAGGGAACCTACTAATGATCAAGAGCAGATTCCCACCAATCCTGGTCTCTGTAGGATTCAGATGACCCCCTGCTAGCATCATCTAGTAATGTGAAATGAGAAAGGAGAGAGAAAGAGAAAGAGGAAGAGAGCTCTCTTAGACTCTGTACACATTCCTATGTATCTACTGACCCCTCCACTCACAGGCAGCTGCCTGGGCCAGACCTTCTGCTGCCTGCCTCAGGCATAACTTCCCATCTGGAGCATTAGCAAGGCCTCTGGGCCTTTGTACTGAAGATGCACATGGGCTTTAACTTCCAAAGGAACAGGCAAGGACCCTTTTTGCCAAAGAGACCCTAAAGGAGAACAGAAAGAGAACTTCTCGGCAAGAAGCCTGACCTGACAGGTATGTGGTTTGCTAAGGAGATGCATCGCTCACAGGTAAGAACACAGGGAGAAGGCGACTCCCACAGCTTTAGTGGTTCACACACCAATATGAAAACCAGGTTAATTGGGGGAGTGCAGTATCAGGTCTATGCCATCCAGCTCAGTTAATAGAGGAGAGATAATCATCGTTTACCTCTTGAATGAGCACAAGACTATTTTTTCCCTATTATTTGCTTTTGTTATTCTCGAGAGCCCAACAACTAAACCATTTTAATAGACTATTAGGTATCATTAATATAATATCAAATCCTCACAATGAAGTGAGTATTGTGATATCTACTTCATATGTGAACAATTTAAAGATATTCAGGGATAAATAATGTACTCAATAATACACAGCAAGCAAGTGGCCGAGGGGGGATTTGAACAACAGACTGCTTAGCTCCAAGCACATGCTCCTCATCATGTTGTCTTCCCTCTCCACTTCCTACTCCCTCCCTGAGTGATTGCACCTCACATTTCAATCTAATGACCTGGTGTATGCCAAACCCTCTAGGAAAATGTCCTTTACAACACACCTTGAGGTCTCTCACCTGGATATTTTAAAACATGTTTTTATTGCTTTTTTAGAGAGAGAGGAAGGAAAAAGGATAGAGAGATGGAAACATCAATAAGAGAGAAACATTGATCTGTTGCCTTCTGCACGTCCCCTACTGGGGACCAAGCTCACAACCTGGGCATGTGCCCTAGCCAGGAATCAAGCATAGGACCTCTGGGTTCATTTGTCAACACTCAACCACTGAGCCACCTGGGGCAGGCTCACCTGGATACTTTATATACCATTTGCTGAAATAAACACTTACATTTGTGTATATCACATGAACAGAGGGCCCTTAAAATGCCATCATCTCAGGGTTGCAAGGGTCCAAAAGAGATACCAAGCTTCCTGTACATGTCAGGAATTTGGAAAAGTACAGTGTCAGCCTATACCCATTTTGCGTGAGGATCAAATTAGCCTTCTCAGAGAAACGGTACAAAATACTATGAGGACTTCCGATAAAAGCTGGAAAGTGAGAGCAGGTATTTATCTTTGATTCCCACAGAAATGGCTCTACGATGACAGTACAGAAATGTAAACGAATAGAGCATATGCACAAAGAGACTAGCAGGGGAGATGACAGAAAGCAAGATGATGGAAAGTGAAGGGATGAGTGACAGCTGCAGCCCAGAGGAAGCTGGAAGCCAACTGTCTTCAGAGAAGTGGCAGCGAGAAGCAAGCAGCTTTGTGCCATGGAGCCCCTAAAAGGCTTCAGGATTGAGGGCACCAGGTGTCTCTAAAGGCAGGGATGAGGAGTAGGGCTGGAAACAACCTTATGGGCAAGGTCTTCATGAGAAGCATTTCCACCTCAGCACTGTCCTTTCTCTTAGCCCAAGCAATCCGGTAGCCAACTTTTCTGTACCTGCTATGGAAGAAAACAGGCATATTTGCTGGAGAAACCAAGCCAAAAAAATTTCAACCCTGGATACACAAGCTTCAACAAAGGGTAAAGTAAGTGAAAGCAGGAGAATTGCATGCAGTCTACACACTAAAAGACTCCAAGCACCGTTTCAACGCCCACCCAGAAGGCTGACAGGTTCTTTGGAAATAATGAGCAACACCAGAGAAAGACTTATCTATGAAGACAGTTCAGGGCTGCTTAACAGAAAGGCACAACCACTGACTTATTTTATTTAAAAAAAAAATGTAAGCTTTTCATTTTGTAATACTTTGACTTACCAAACAAGTTGCAAACATAGTACATAGTTACTACAGACCTTTTACCTACTTTTCCCAAATGTTAACCTATTACATAACTATAGTACAATGATCAAAGTCAGAAAATAAACATTGATACCATGCTATTAATTAATGTACAGGCTTTCCTCAAACTTCACCAATTTCCTTCACTGGTCTGGGCCTAATCCAGGAACACACAATACATTTATGAGTAGGTGTCATATCTCCTCAGTCTCCCATAATTTAGGACAGGTGCTCATTATTTCTTTGTCTTGGAGGACTTTGATACATTTAGAGAGCATGGTCAGCTACTTTATAGAATATTCCTTCTCAGGGTATCATCTCAGGCACACACGGTGTAAACTTATCTCATTACTAGAGATGCTAACTTGGTTTGTTTGATTAGTGTGGTGTCTGATGGTCTTCTCCACTCTAGTGTTATTTTTATAGCTAATAACTGGACTGTGAGGAAGAAAATGTTCTACTTCTCAACACACTTTGGCCCACTAATTTGAGCATCCATTGATGCTCTTGCCTTAATGGTTATTACTGTGATATTTGCCAAATGGTGATTTTTTTAAAAAAGTTCCATCAATCCTTCTACATTTTAAATAGAAATTCTATAGATAAAGCTTTCTATTCTCTCTCAATTGTTTACTTATTTATTAAAGTATTTGCTTATATCAGTATGGACTCGTGGATATGTATCTTACTCTAGTCTATCTTCTTCTATTCTCATTTTTAAACTTTATTTTGTTACTACTCAAATCGTCCCAGATTTGGCCAGTGAAAGCTTTTTAAAGTTGGCTCCTATGTCCTTTTGACATGTCCCCATCATTTATTTACTTTCTGGCACCACTAAATATTTCAAGCTGATCCTGTACTTTTTTCTGACCTAGCCTGAAATGAGCCATTTTCTCCCACTCTTTGCTTTTATTAGAAAATGATGTTTAAAATCAGGGTTAGCACTAGACATTCTTGTTGCTGTTGAGGTACATTTCTTCTAGAGACTCTCAGCAGACAAAGCTAGAAAATAAGTGCATGTACACACATACACACATCTATCTCCTATAGTTGTTTTAAAGATAAAGAGAGACTCAGGTTTTAGATTAAGATGACACTGACTAAATGCCTGTAAGAGGAAGAAGTGGAGAAGCACAACGCCACAATGGCTCAGCTCCTTAACCTTCTCAATTCCACAGAGCTACACACATTCTTATATATGCCTTTACACGGAACAGATGCACAGAAATAGATTAGTAAATTGAGCAAGCTGTAAAGGATTTCCTCATAATTTCTATTTATATTATTTACATAATTTACAGGACATTTACATAGGTTCAAAATTCCTTCCCATAAAATACTTATTAATTGCAAAGGCACAGAATAAAACTGTACAGAGGGGAACTCTGGAAGATACCTTTGAAATCAAATGATCAAAGAGAACACCACCGGTATTAGGAAAAGTCAAAACCATGCACCACCTGGTAGGCCACAATGAGAAACAGCATCCCTTTATATTTCCACCAGAGGTGTATGTCCTGACTCCAATCAAGAGGAAGCGCCAGCCAAGTCTGAACTGAGGGAAAGTCTACAAGATAACTGACCCGTACTCTTCAAAAGTGTCAAGCTCACAAAGGAAAGACTGAGCAACTGTTCTAAATGGAAGGAGACGAAATAGAAAAAATTAAATGTAGCACAGGATTTCTAAATGGATCTTTTTGCCATGAAGGACCATATTAAGGAAATTAGATAAATATTTTATTGGGATCTCATAATTAGATAGTAGTAATGGATCGGTGTACATTTTCTGATTTTGAGGGTTATATTATGGTTCTATGGAGAGTGTTCCTGTTTGGGGGCAAAACACACTAAAGCATCTGATACCATGGCACCATCATGTCCATGATTTGCTTTCAAATATCTTAGGATAGAAAGCTATTTCTACTATATCTGCAACCTTTCTGTAAGTTTGAATTTGCTTTAAACTTTTAATAATTAACCAAGAAAGAGAAATCATGACAGAAAAAAAAAATTTTTTTTAAGTTAGAGGAAACCCAACCTCTGAATAAAGTGAGTTCCAGAAAGACGGAGTAAACAGAAGAATACAAAAATCATCCAAAAAAAATGTAATAGACAAAAAACATTGCATTTTCCCCACAGGACACAATTTCTCAGATTAAAGGTCTCCTTGAGTCCTCATCACAATAAATGGAAAAAACCAAGGCATATCATCATAAAATTTTAGAGCACTGGAAAGAAGTGAGGATACATAATGCTGCTCCAATTCTGTCCCCTCCATCTGAGTTCAGCCTCTTGGGAAATGAGCTGAGTCTGACCTGGCCAAGAGCTGACGGCTGAAAGCAGCCCTCGAGTACAGGAGGAATCACATGGGGTCCTGGATGTTGGTGCATCCCTCCCTGGCATGCCAAGTCCAATCCCATCTAAGCTTGCCTCACAGCTGTTTGCAGCTCTTGAAAAGACACTTGGCCACAAAGGAGTGTGGAGCATAAGGCTCGTGGCTTTGGCTTCCAGGGGTTTGGGAGCTTGTGGTGAGAAGCTGAGTTGGGCTTTCTTCCCAAATCAATGACCAACTTTGTATCCAGCTTTAGCATTAGCATTGGGGCAGGCTCCCCTGTCATGCCAAACTAGGAAGGAGAGAGACGAAGAAAATGGTGCTTGAGGAAAGCTAACCTGCTATTTCTATCGAAAAGATTGGGTGTGAGGACAAAGAGGTGGTCGAGAAGGGCCTAAACCAGGTGGTGCCAACAGTGAATATAAAGAGGGAGGTATATACGTGTTCTGGTCCATTCGGTCTGCCATAACAACACGCCACAGGCCAGATGGCTGATAAATAACAGGCATTTACTGGAGCTGGAAGTCTGAGATCAGGCTGCCAGCATGGTCAGGTTCTAGTGAGGGCCCCGTTCCAGGTGCAGACTTCTCACTGTCTCCTGACATGGCAGGAGGGCACAGGGAAACCTGTAGGACCTAATTCCATTCTGGAGATCTCCACCTTTATGATCTAATCACCTCTCAAAGGCCCCATCATCTTTGGAGATTAGAATTTCAACATATGAATTTTGTAGAGACCCAAGCATTAGGATCACAGCAAAATGAAATATGATTCCAAGGAAAAGCAATTTGAAACACTGGCTGCACATGTAGCTAGTGAGAAGAGGAGAAGGAAGAAATAAGAAACTTCAAGGGATTAAATCTGGGTGACTAAAAGAAGCTGCAACCAAGAGGGAGGCCCAGTGATGTGGAAGTTGAATGATAAGCTGAGGAGTTTGATGTTATGCTCCTATACAGATGCATTCAGCAGCAAACGAGGGGAAGAAGCAGCCAGAGCTGGGAGTTCAGGTGTTGGAGTAACTCACATCCATGATGAATTTGTGAGAATGGGTGTGTTCTCTGAGGGGAAGAACATAAAAAACTAACAATTTATTTTCAGGAATTGGCTCACATGCTTATGGAAGCTGGCAAGTCCAAAATCTACAGGCTAATCTGATAGGCTGGAAACTAGGGAAGAGCCACTTGCAGTTCAAGTTCAAAAAGAGTCTGCTGACAGAATGTCTTCTTGCTCAGGGACCTCAGTCTTTGTTCTATTAAGGCCTCAACTGATTGGATGAGGGTCACCCACATGATAGAGAGCAATCTGCTGTACCCAAAGTTTACCAATTTAATGTTAAGCTAATTTAAAAATAAAACAAAACACTCTTATAGAAATATCCAGAGTGATGTTTGACCAAATATTGGGGCCCTCTAGCCCAGCCAGGTTGACATATAAAATGAATAAACACCAAAAATGAGGATGTATCTTTAAGGAGGCCAAAGATACGGTTTTAACTCAGTGACGATCAAACACGAGCCCTATGTGAGTGACAAGGATTACGAAGGAAAAGTCCACTGGATTCTGCATCTGGGGATCATTAAGTATAATATACTAGTCAAGTATATTGGGCTTTGGGTTAAAAAAAATTCTGGGAGCCCATACTGACTCAGCCATTACTTTCTGTGACCTTGCACAATCACTTTCCCTCTCTGCGTGTCAGTTTTCCCAAATCTAAAATAAGGATAATTGTATCTATTTCTTAAAGTTATTTTGAGCCTTAAATGAAATAATATTTTTGAGTGTCTAGTACATACTCAGTTCTTAATAAAGAGTGGCTCTTTATTAATCAGAATAAGTAAATAAATTATTAATTATTAATGGTTTTATAATAGATTGTGCAATTAATTCTATAATAGATTTTTAATAGATAATAGATCATGATCATATTGATAATTATTATCTTTATCTATTTCATATCCTCAAGACATAATTAGAGTAGAAGGATTAAAGAGGGAATGGATTAAAAACTAATGAAGATGTTAGAGAGGGAATGAGGAGTAAGGAAAAATTTGTGCCTGCACTGGATTGCAGACCCAGCATTCTACACTGCAACTCAGCCCAGAGACCTGGACATTTGCCTTTATTCCCTCCCCTTTACAACAACGAAACATTGTCAATACTAATGATGGACTCCTCCCAAGCCTTAGTTCAGTTACAAAGTCAGAACTGGTAACTGTGCCTTTGTCACTGGATCAGTGTGTTTCCAATTCTTGGCTCAGCCCTTGATTTTGGTGCTGCATTTCCTAGAAATCCTCTAGTGACAATGAGGGTCACAGTGGACCACATCACTCCCTTCCTTCAGGACTGCTGAGGCAAATGAGGAAGAAGCAGGTGTCAAAACTGAGTCAAAACTATCGTTTCTCCTTTCAGCCCAGTGGAACAGGGGTTAATTACTTTGTCCACAGAAATAAAACAGAAGACTCAAATTCAATTAAAAAGATCTCAGAAACAGGTCAGGCATAAAAAGTGTTCCAGAAACCCTACAATTGATTTTTTTTTTTACTCACTGATAAATGATCCTGCCAGCCTTGTAGATAGAGTAACATATCTAATTCCTATAATTCTATATCTTTAACTGAAGCCTGCAGGAGATGCAGATGCTTTGATGGAAAGAAAGATCAATGGGACTGAAAGGAACATATTCCACTTTATTCCCTCTCTCTGAATTCAATTTCTTAGCAGGTACACTGAGAGTTTCCCTCTTCCACTCTTGCCTGAAGCCAAATCTTATTTTTCCAACCCAAAGGAAGAACACAAAACCAATGGATTTGCCAAACACTTAACCTATTGAAAACCCCAGCCCTTTCCCTAGGCAAACCTTGGTAATTTTATTTTAGGTTCCCCATCCAGAAGAGAAAGAAGTACACTGGAAAAGTGACCAGAAAAAAAAAAAAGAGATGGAGAGAGGATTAAAAGATCCAGAAAGTTAAGAAACAAGAGGACCTGCTTCAGTGTTATAGTCAACCATACTTTATGCTTAAATCAGCCATCCATTAATAAGTAGCCTACTGCCAGTATAAGCAAGGCATAATCCTGGATTTAGCATTACTCACTTCCTGATCTTGGACAAATAATTTAACCTCCTTTTGACTCAGTTTTCTCATCTTTAAAATTGGTATAGTAAAAAGACTCTACCTTAAAGGCTGTGATGAGAATTAACTGAGTTATTATGTATAAGGCACTTAAGTGCTATTGTAGAGTTATTATCAAAGGAGCATAGGATACCTTCACAAAGGAAGTATTAGTTGGGGCAGGTCTTAAACAATTGAGTAAGGGCTTAAGGAGAATTTGAAAGAGTTGGAAATGCCATCCTAGAGGAGAGGCCAACATCACAATGACACAGAAGTGAAAATATGCATAAGTCACATGTTGGTGAGAGGCTGGGGTGGGAGAGGACTGGGAGGGTGAGGCTTGCTGGGCCTAAGCCTGCAGCGGAGAAGGCTGTCCAGATGATTTATGAAGCTCCTGCTGCAGGGAGGAAGCAGTCTTTGGGTATAGGAACAGCGGTCGTGGAACAGAGGTGGAGCATCACCCATCTGCTCCCATCAATTTCCTCAGCATCTGTTCCCGCTTCCTCCCCATGGGGATGCGGGGAGCAGAAAGGATGGAAATGATGTTTTCCCTGAGATGGGACATCTTTCCAGTTAAATTCAAACAGTGCTCATCCTTGGCAAGTTTCTGAGTGGAGCCTTTTGTTCTAGAATTTTCCCTCCTCTGAGAACCGTCTTCACAAGCAACCCCTGTTCCCAGGCTTCCCTCTGGCCCTCTCTTTGCAGAGTCCCCCAGCACTCTAAGGAAGGAGCAGCCCAGGTGCAGCAGAGCTGAGACCAAGGGGCACAGAGTGGCTTCAGTGGCCACAGTATCTGCCCTCTACAGGGAGACCAGACTTTCAAAGGAGGCAGAGAGCAGGGAGAACGAGACAGACACAGAGAGGAAAGAAGAGAGATGGAGGGTGAGAGAGTCTGAGTGTATCAAACACCTTCTGTGCTCCATCTTACAATGCTTTGGCATTCAGCTTGGCAAAGACACAGCCTGGGTGCAAGTAGGAGTGGTCCCCCCATCCCATCCCTCCCAGGGACCTCTGTGGAGCTTGTGCTCCTGTCTCAGAACCTTAGGTTCTGATGGTGGGGGCCCCAGGTCCCAAGACCAGGACACAGTTGGAGTTTCACTGGAAACCATCTGTTAATTTTAGGCTTTCGTATCAGTGGATGAAGACAAGACAAGGGGTTATATGTAATGTTTGCAAGGGTAACTGGTCCTGATGACCGTGAGGAGCTGGCTGTTGTTCTACCTTGGAGGCAGGAAGGAGTGGGTATGGAACCCAGGAGACCCTTTAGGGTGTCTCATGGGGTTTTATGTGCCCAGTAAAATGTCCACCTGTACAACCATGGCCTGGAAAGCCCTTGCAGAGGAAGGTTTGGACCATCCCACCAGGCTAGCAGCCTTGACCCACCAAAGTGCTCCCTGAGGTGAGAGAAACATAGAAGGTGTGGTGGTGGCATGGATGATGAATCCTGATAGAGGCCTTGGGACCAGATGTAAGATCATACATAATTCAGGATATATTGTAGATATAGATATAAATAAGTGAAGCCTTTTCCCAATATAAAGGTTTGTAATGGTTTTAAATAACCTCATTTTCTATAGTGAACACACACACACACACACACACACACACACACACACATACTACATCATAAACATAAGTTGACAGGGTGTGAAACTGCATCTCATTTACTATATAATGAAACACTATAATGATACTCCTAGAAATAATGCCTTTTCTCTGAGCTATTACTTTTCTTTTTAGTATTTAATATATGTTTTTATTACACTTCTCATCTGTTTTTCAGAAATACTCTGCAAAATCCATTTCCCTTGTTGTGCAATGAAACCCAAAGAGCAGGGATCCCTGTCTGCGTTGATAACAAGTATTTTGAGATTTCATTAGAGATGCATAACTGAGCCTACAGACATGTGAGATGCTGAAAGATGCCACATCTGTAAGGATACCTTCCAGGCTAACCTTAAACTCACATTATGGGTGAAGGGTCTTCTTCTCAGATGGCTTTGATGGTTTTCTGGGACCAAAAAAGTGAAAGATGGGTAATAATAAAACAAATGACCAAAACCCAATTTTCAGATCAGCCAGGACTCATTTTTTAGTTGAAGCGACCAAAACACAACCCAAAATAACTGAAGAAAAAAACACATGGGAGAATGGAGAGTGGGAAAAGGTGTCCTGATACCCAAGTCCGGGAACTCAAAGGAAATGATCGGAACTCTCGGCTCTGCTTCTTTCTGTGTGGTATCCTCATTCTCTCTGGCTGAAGAAATGTTTTGGTTGTAGGAAAATCTTACCATCATCCCAGAAAATCCAAGAGAAGGACTGTAATTGATCCTGTACATGTCTACCTGCCTACACATTGTCCAAACATTGTGGCCCCAAGGATGGGCCACCATGATTGGCAGGCTCTGGACACATGCCACATCAGTGGCTTAGTGGAGCAGAGCATCCTGAGTAACAGTCCTACCAGAAGATATAGTATGAAAAAATGAACATTTTCCTAAAGAACTGGAGACCAGAAGAAGGATCGAAGGGAAACTAGGTAGATAAAACAATATATATCTACCTCAAAATTCAATGCACTGGTTTTCCTAACCTCCAAACAGTATTTCCTGGTCTCATAAAATGGAAAAGAAAATTGATCTGTAATCACATATATACACAGACAGAAGAAGGAAGAGAGACCCAGAGAATGCTTCAAAATTTACCAGTCCACATTACCACATGGAGAAATCTCTGCATCCAGAGAAGGAGCCAAGTTCAAGTCAGAGGTGATGAATGTGAGCAGGAAAGCTCACTTCCTTCAGGGACATTCAGGGCAAGTGAAGGAAAGGCTGGTAAACACTGCAAAGCCAAAGTGCAGCTAGGCAGGGCTCAGGGAGCAAGCTACTGTTAGAAATCTAAGAAAGCTTAGATTTCTTTTGATAATTTTGAATTTTATTTTTCAATTACAATTTACATTTAATATTATTTGAGTGTTATTGAAGTACTAGAGGCCTGGTGCATGAAACTTGTGCACATAGGGTGGGGAGGGGGAGTCCCCTCTGCCTGCACCCTCTCCAATCTGGGAGCCCTTAGGGGATGTCCTACTGATGGCATAGGCCCACTCCTCATGGTTCTCTGCTGCCTGTGAGGCCTGCTTGGCCATTCCTAGGTCACTGTGGTGATGGCCAAGCAGGCTCTTCTCTCAGCAGCTCCCCCCACCCCAGGACTGGAGGACTCCAGCGGGGCTGAGAGGACTAGGCACCACTATCTTTGTGTTGGAGTGATGGTTAATTTGCATATTACTCTTTTATTATATAGGATTGTCTTCAGGTGTACAGCATAGTAGTTAGATAATCATATACTTTATAAGTGGTACCCCTGATATTTTAGGTACCCATGTGGCACCATACTTCGTTATTACAATACAAGAGGCCCAATGCATGAAATTTGTGCACTGGGGAGGGGGTGTCCCTCAGCCCAGTTTGCACCCTCTCCAATCTTGGATCTCTGCGGAAACAGGCCTAAAGCAGCAGTTGGACATTCCTCTCACAATTCGGGACTGCTGGCTCCTAACCACTTGCCTGCCTGCCTGCCTGCCTGATCACCCCCTAACAGTTCCCTTGGCAGCCTGATTGATGCCTAACTGTCCCCCTGCTGGCCTGATTGCCCCCAGCTGACTTCTCCTACTGGCCTGATCATCCCCAACTGCCCTTCAATGCTGGCCAACTTGTGACAAGGTGAGGGTGGCTATCTTGTGGTGGCCATCTTGTGATGATGTGATGAAGTGAAGGTCAATTTGCATATTACCTCTTTATTATATAGGATTATTGACTATATTCCCTATGCTGTTTTTTTTTTTTTACGTCCCTGTGACTATTTTGTGACTACTAATTTGTACTTCTTAATCACTTCACCTTTTCTATCCTTCTCCCCAACCCTCTTCCTCTCTGACAGCTATCAGTCTGATCTCTGTACCTATAAGTCTGTTTCTATGTTGTTTGTTAATTTATTTTGCTCTATAGATTTCACATAAAAGTAAAATCATATAGTATTTATTTTTCTCTGTCTGATTTATTTTACTTAGCATAACTAGGTCCATCCATTCTGTCACAAGTGGTAAAAGTTCAATTTTAAAAAATATATATTTTTAATGGTTAAAGAGAGGAAGGAAGAGGGAGAAACTTCAATGACAAGAGATAATAATTGATTGGCTGCCTTCTGCATGCCCCCCACTGGGGATCAAGCCTTCAACCTAGGCATGTGCCCTTGGCCAATAGAATCTGGGACCCTTCAGTCTGCAGGCTGATGCTCTATCCACAAAGCCAAACTGGCTAGGGCAAAATTTCAAATTTTTATGGCCAAGTAATATTCCATTGTATATGTATACCACAGCTATATATATCCACTCGTCTATTGATGGGCACTTGGGTTGCTTCCATAGCTTGGTTATTGCAAATAACACTGCGATGCAATGAGTATAGGAGTGCATTTATTCTTTCAAATTAGTGTTTTGGATTTCTTTGGCTATATATCCAGAAGTTAAATTGCTTCATAAGGCAGTTTCATTTTTAATTTTTTGAGAAAACTCCACACTATTTGACATATTGGCTGCACCAATCTGCATTCTCATGAATAGTGCATGAGGGTTTGTGGGAGCAAAATTTGGCCAAAACTTGCAAAAATAGTTTTAAGGAAAATTATTCTTACTCTAATAAAGTAATTACATGATTCTAGCTCCATAAATTCCCAAGTCCCAATCCTTGTTCTGAAAACACTGATTTTTAATCAGGCTTTCTAATTTTATCTCACCCACTTTTCTTCGTACATACATCTTTCAAAACACACTATTCTTTAATTACTGTCCTTTAAGTTTGTTTATGTATCAGCTTCTGGGATTTTGTTTGTGCTATTCTCATCACTTGGGTGATTCTTTCTTCCATCAAAATTCCAATCATTTTCCAAATGTTACCTCAAAAACAATTTTTTTTTCATGGAGACTCCAATGACTACCTCAATGGGAAATGATTGCCATAATTGGTATTAGAATTTGGTGTTGGAATCAAGCTAATTTTAATAGTAGCTTTAAGTGTGAGATTTCTCTCCTTACCTCTCTGATATTCCGCTACCACTTTTGGAAAGTGATTTCACACAACTCCAGCCATAAAAAATTAATACATGCTCTGGGTCTAAAGAAAGTATTGCTTTTTGGATTTTTATAAGAATTTTTGATGAGAGAGAACCCAGACTATGCCATGTGAAATATGAACCTTAATCTCACAAGCAAAAGGAAGCAAATTTATATGAAGCTACGAGTCTCAAAAATATATATAAAGTATCTGCAGATCTAATATTATAAGGATTACTCATTTGAAATTTGGAGAGTCTAGAAGCTACAGAACCCTCTGACAAACACATCTGCTAAATGTTTAGCCTACCCAAGAATGAATTGTTTTTTTCAGAGAATCCAATGTACAAATAAGTTCCTAGAAATTATAAGTCTTAATAGTAAAGCACACTAGTGGTTAGAGCTTATGAAACAAGTAAACTACTTAAAAATATTATTTTCCTTTTTAAAATTGCCCTAACTTCATATAGATTCATTTTCTAAATTGTCTTTATCCAAGACTCCTACTTATAAGTGTTCTGTTCTTCATCACAGCAAGCTGTTCCAGAGAGTTCCCTGTTGTCACCTTATATTTATAGATACTATTTAAAAACATGTTTAAAGAAAACACAGCAATTTCTCCTTATAATCAGACTTCTAAAAAGTATTCTTGCTCTTGTCCTTGCTTTGTCACACACTGCAGTCTTGCTGCTGGTCTCACCTCCTAAATATCTCACCAAGCTTATAAACACCACCTGCTGACAAACCTAATGAGAAACATTGGGGCCCTTTATTACTTGACTTCTCTGTAGTGTTGACACTGGGGGGGTGGGGGGGATGAGGAGAGCACTTTCTTGCTTTTGAAATGTGTCTCTTGGAGCTCAACTTTTGCATCTCCTTCCTCTACATGCCCTTGAGAAATGTTGACTGTCAATGGATTCCGCTCCCCACTGGACATCTTCACCTTAACATCCTCCTTGCTCATCTTCACACTAAAAAACCTGCTCCTCTGAGAATTTCCCCAAGAAGGGCACCGCCACATCTGCCATTTACTGGGAGTCATCCAAAATCCCTCTCCTCTCAGCCCCACATCTGATCAGACCCTGGTTCTTACTAGTTCTGCTTCTCCAAAACTTCTCTCCTATCTTTGCCAGTGTATTAGCACACTCATCACTTCCTGCCAGTGCCTTGTGGTCCTCTAGCTGCTCTCTCTGCTATCATTTCTATCCTTCCCATCCATCCTCCCCATGCTTTCTGGGTGAACTAAAAATGCATCATGTCTCACCCTGATCAGAGTCCTTCAATTACTTTAAATAACCTGTAGAACATATCCCAAATATGAATTGGCCTCACTCGTCTGCTCTGTCTCCTTTTCTGGCCTCTTTCCCATCATACTCTATGATCAAGACATCCAATCTACAAATAGTTAACTAAATATATGGGCTCTCTAGGCCTTCTGCTTTCATATATGTTGTCTTTTCTACCTGGAATGCCCTCACTGTGCTAGTGTTCTTGGCAACTCACCACTCACTCTTCAGGTCTCAGTCCACATGCTACCTTCTCTGACCTTATTTCACCCATGTTTACATTGTACTCAACAGATGATAATAATTAACCTTTATTCAATAAAAATTCAATAGTCAATCAATGATAACTAACATTTTATAGCATCTACAATGTACTAGGCACCATTTAAGCACTTTTATAATTTAGATACTGAAAACTCTATTGGGTAGGTACTATTATTATTGTTCTTATTTTATAATGAGGAAACTGAGGTACACAGTGATTGAATACATAGTTTTTCCCAAGGCCACGTAGTAAGTTAATGACAGTGTTGAGATTTGAAGCCTGTAGCCTGTGATCAAAAATCTCTCCACTCTTTAGCCTTCATTAGGGAAAGCACCCTCTTATATGGCAACCACCATTCCTCCGTATGTCCATGCTTTCTGTTGATGCCCTCTTTATCTCTGGTTTCTCAGGGACTACACAAGTCCAGGTAGATGGGACTCACTGCATATTTGGTAAAGAAATGTGTGAAAAGCCTTGCTGGCGTGGCTCAGTGGTTGAGCATGGACCTATGAACCAGAGGTCACAGTTCAATCCCAGTCAGGGCACATGCCCAGGTTGTGTACTCAATCCCCAGTGTGGGGCATGCAAGAGGCGCCGATCAATGATTCTCTCTCACCATTGATGTTTCTATTCCTCTTTTCCTCTCCTTCCCTTCTTACATATATAAAAGTGTGAGTGAATAAGTGAATGAATGAATGAATGAGATGAGTGTCCACAACATTTCTTGTAAGCATTTCTAATTAGTGCCTCTCAAGTTTCTAGTCTGTTCTTTCTTTAGCATCATTGTGTCCCTCAAGCTAGTGAACAGTGCAAAACCTGACAATAAATTCAATGTGAACAGCCTTTAATGAATAGCAAGAGGCAAAAATCATTAATCTGTTCAAGAACCAGACTGGAGCGGTCTGCTGGAATACGTCATGGCCACTGCAGTTTAAATTACAGAGAACTGACTCCACAGGCCACAGACCCAGCAATCTCCCTTTCCAGGGACAGAGTGGACAACTGAACTGAAGACTCAGGGTCTGGTACTTGGCCTGGGGTTTTGTTGCTTTCTCCTTTGTCTTTTTTTTTACCTTTGAGAAAAGTGGGGAAGGGGACATCCAAGGAAGAGTTTACATGTTGCCAACCCAGGTTCTTTCTTCCTTCCAAGAAAGTTCTTGGCTTTGCTAATTTTACTTTAGATTCTTTTCATAGATGTTTACACTCTTTATTCCTGTCTGTTTCACTCTTGCCCCGCAGAAAACCCTAAAGCACACTAGAAATGAGGGCTTTGCTCCTTTCTCTACTCCACAGGGTTTTCAAGCTGACTACAGTCTTGAAGGCTGTCCAAGAATGTGAAATCACATGACCAAATAGTCACTCACACAGACCCCTAGAGCTAGGCTGCCTGGCTACAATTCTCAAAAACAACACTTACTAATGCTGACTGTATGTAAGTTTTTTAGACTCCTGATGATTTAGTTCCAAAATCTGTAAAATGGGGATAGTCATAGTTCATATCTCACAAGGAAGTTGACAAATTAGAGCAATATAATAGTATTAGAAAATTGCCTGACATAATATGGGCTCAATAAATTCTTACTTTATGAGTATTGTTAGTAATAATAAGTACTGAGTTCCTGTAGCATACATCGTGTACTTGCACAGTGTAGTGGAGAGAAAGAAAAAGATTTGAAGTCCTAATTTTTGTCCCCACAAGAGTTCATGAGCAAAAGGGTAGACAAAACATACATATAATAAATTGCCCAAGGGTATAGAAAAAAACAATACTCTGCCACGAGGAACATTCTGGTCTTCTCAGAATCTTAGCACATTCTGTGAACACAACTCTCTGCAAGGGAAATTAGAAAACTTGGGAGACATTATCTTTGATGAAGACAGATTTGAGTCTATTGCAGTATTTCTCAACTTTGACACTATTGACATCTGACATATTGACAATTCTTTGTTGCAGGGGCTGGCCTGTGCATTGTGGATGCTTAGGGGCATCTCTGACCTCTACTCACTTGATGCCAGGAGCACTTCACCCTGCAATGTGACAACTATAAATATCTTTGGGTATTGCCAAATGTCTTCTGAAGGCAAAATCACCAAGTTAAGACCCACTAGTCTATCGGAATTTCAGAAATAAAACCCAATGAGAGCACACTGTGAAATAAAGAAATGAATAAAAGAGCATTGGGCTTCTTGCTATAAAACTTAGGACAAGGCCCCATTTCTCCCATAGCCAGAAGACCTTGGTTCTATATTTTCACTTTGCCCAGCCTACCCTTCCTTGTAGAATCAGGTTATTGCATGCAGCCTCTCAAGTTTGTGGTGGGCACTGAGTTGTGCTTATAAACCCACTTTAACTATAAACTACCATTCCAATTTAAAGAAGTATCATTTTATTAAACCCAGAGGACAATTGCTCCACTGTGATTAGACCTCTGTGTGGACAAGTAAATTCGAACAGAAACATTGTCACATTAGAGTCTAAGATTTCAGACTTAGATGTTTCTGAACTTCATAAATATTCATCAAGGCCCCCTCCTTGCAAGGCACTAAGCTGTGCCTCTGGAGACACAGGGATGGGTCATGGGCAGACTCTACCTCAGCTGGTGTGCTCTCTGCTTGACATTGCCCAGGACTGGCCAAATCAGCCCTCAATGTTCACAACATCCAAGAAAGATAAAAATTGAATTGCAAGGTCCTATCTGATTATATTGCTCTGTCTGATTATCTTGCATTGGAATTTCAGAGGGACTCTATCTTAGCCTGTAAAATCTCTCAGAGGGCAGGAAATCAAGTTTATTGAGTCTGCATCATGTGCTAGCTTCTGCTAAGGTTCATTCAGGACTGTGAGGAAGGTGTTATTATCCTGTTCTTATAGGTTTGGACATTGAAACTCATAAAAAATAAAGCAATTTTCTCAATGTCACAGGGTAAGTGGCAAAACTGGGACTTGAAGACACATTGGTTTTAATTCAAAGCCTTTTCCTGCCACACCATGCAAATGGAGGTATATTTGGAAATGATGCTGTGAATAGCAGGAAATTGAATGCACTACTCAGATCATCTCTCCCAGAGATGTCAATTTCAGCAAAAGACACTCTGCTGTTCTGTGTGAATACCTCGTTTAGGGAATGCTAGAGAAATGGCTATCACAGTGACTTGCCATTCCTCTGTTGAAGAGATATCATCTAGGCTGAGCTAGTAGAATCCGGACATAGAGAACAAAGGAGTGGGATTCCTGACCAAAAGAATCATCACAGTCTCGGGTTTTTTGAAGCCCAGCTATCCCCATATCCCTATAGAATAGAGCATTTCTCTGAAGCCAGCCATTGTAGGAGTCCAATGGGTAAGAACACCTTAACAAACCAGCAGAGCCAACACATCGAGGCAGGGAGCAAAAGGGCAGATCCATAGGCATAATGCTCAAGGTCATCCTTGACAAGTAACAACAGTGTGATGATTTTGCAACCCTGTAATTTCCATTACAACATATGAATATGCTTGGGAGCCAAGGAAAGGCAGATTGATAACTTCATTTAGAGCAAATCAATTGGATTCCCCTGGTAGATTCATGAATCATCCAGGAGACATATGCAGGGTGTCAAGGCACACTGAGTCCTCTCTCTAGTGATCTTATCAAGACTCATCAATTTCTGTCCAACAAAACACTTCCATTTGCATGATTAATATATAAGTTCTAGAGTTCATGAAGTAAAATCCTTTCTAAAATTCTGGCACCTTGGCCAGCAAAACTTTGCCATTGCACCTTTAATTTAATTAACATGAGTAAAGGAAATGCATGCCTATCCAAATGTGGGATGATCAGCTGTGACACTTAGAAAAGAAAGCCACAAAGGTAATCATTGGCAGTATCCATGAAAACAGTGGCCAGGGAAGAGGGAGACTTAAGTTGTCCAGATGCTCTTGTCAAAAGATCATATGGACCATCTTAGCCTCACACCATTACACACTTAAACAAATATTCCTTGTTCTAACCCCATAGGTTAGAGTTGGAGCTGGGGAATGAGGTTGTGCCACCTCCTCCAAATATATCCATTTGTGTGCCATGATTTTCATAAAGGCTGAGAAATCACTGGGATAAAGTCTCAAATCTTGGAGTTCCATTATAAACAACATAGCTGGTAGACTTAGCAGATAATGGGGCTGGCTGGGTAGAATGGCAAAAAGAGGATATGAGATGCCCAAAGGTACCTTCATATTGTTTTTCATAGAGATTAGATAATTTACATTTCACAATAAATATACATATGATCCAATAATTCACTTCTAGATATTTACCCAAAGGAAATGAAAACGGGGTTTTGAAGAGATATTTGCAACCTATGCTATTCGCAACATTATTCACCATAGTCAATATGTGTAAACAACCTAAATGCCCAGCAGTAACATGAATGGATAAAAAGATGATGAGGTATACATACACAATAGAATATTATTCAGCCATGAGAGTGGAGGGTATCCTGTCATTTGCAACAGCATTGGTGGATCTTGAGCAGATTATGCTGAGATAAGTCAGACAGAGAAAGACAAGTACTATGTGATATCACCTATACATGGAATCTAAAAAAGCCAAACTTGTTAAGAATTAAATGGTGACTAGCAGAGAATGGGGGAATAATATTAATGTTTTTTAATGGTACAAATTTGCAGTAGTAGTAAATAAGCCATAGATGTCTATTGCACCATAAAATGAATATTGACAACAATATTGTGCCATAATTATGTAATGGGATAAACATCACCACAATGGCAATCATCCTACCTAATAAAAGAGTAATATACAAATTAACTATCACTCCACTACACTCACAAGTTATGCCCACCAGCCAATCAGAGCAAGTATGCAAATAAATCCAACCAAGATGGCTACAGCCACAGAGAGCAGGAGGGAGGCTTGGGTTTCCCAGGCAATGGAAGAAGCCAAGCTTTCGATCTATTCTTGTCGGCCTAAGCCTCCACTCAAGGCTACAAAGTTTCAATTATAGAAGGTAAGCAAATCCAAACAGAAATGGCAGCAGCCACGGAGCAAGCTGAAGGCTTGGCTCCACTCTAGGCTACAAAGTTTCAATTGTAGAAGGTAAATAAATTCCAGATACAAGGGCCTCCGCTTTGGGTCGCTGAGGGGAGTGGCTGGCCAGCAAACCACCACAGGTCATCACTCAGGCTACCCCATGCCCCAAGGGAACCCCCATCCTGATCCAGGACAACCTTCAGGGCAAACCAGCTGGCCCCCGCCCATGCACCAGGCCTCTATCCTGTCTAATACAAGAGTTATATGCAGGTTCACCATTGCTCCAACACACAATATGGCTGCCCCCATGTGGTCAAAGATCCTGCCTTTATGTGGACACAAAATGGCCACCACAAGATGGCCAGCAGGGGAGGGGAGTTGGGAGGCACCGGGCCTGCAAGGGAGAACAGTTGAGAGGGACCAGGCAAGCAGGGGAGGGCAGTTGGAGGCGATCAACCCTGCAGGGGAGGGCAGTTAGAGGTGACCAGGCCGGCAGAGGAGGGATGTTGGGGGCAAACAGTCCGGCAGGCAGAAGCAGTTAGGGGCAATCAGGAAGGCAGGCAGGCGAGCAGTTGGGAGCTAGCAGTCCTGGATTGTGTCAAGATTGGAGAGGGTGCAGGCTGGGCTGAGGGACACCGCACCCCCCCTCCATGCACAAATTTCATGCACTGGGCCTCTAGTAATATATACACTTATCAAAGTAAAGTAACTTAGACTTTAAGATTTACACATTGTATGTGTCAAATATATTTAAAAAACAAACACATAAAGCCTTTTCTACCTGTGGCAAAAAGAAAAACAAAGGTGCCCAGGGACACTGTAATGTGCTGGTGACCTCCTTCCCTGAACTCTGCTGCCACAGGTCTGGTTTGCAGTTAGTGAGCTGCTGGTGCCCACAGAGGCTGGTGCCTGGAGATAGAGGCCTTCCTTTGTCTCCTCCACTTCTTTGCTATTTGAGGGGGAGCAGGGAAACCAGTAAAAGCCAGCTTAAGGGAGGCAATAATAGGGGTGTTGAGAGCTAACTCATTATAGGAGAGGAAGAGGTGAGCTCTAATGAGTGGAACCCAATGCTCAGGCTCAATGTTAAAAGAAGTTAGTGGTTCTTGGTGATGTGCAGAAAGTGATACTAGAGTTTGTCTGGTGAGAAAGAGGTTGCATAGCAACCGTGCTCTGCATTACTAAGAAGAAATATTTCTTCAGAGCAGGGATAAAGGAACTTTGGCCTTGAGTCCTATAAAACTGTCATGGCTTGAGTGTGTGGCATTTACATTCTCCTAGCTGCCATAACACCAGGCACCTTAGGCTCCAACTTGGGCTTTAATATTGACCTTCAACGTGTTATGTGAACTCACTGTGCTTCTGTTTATTCAGCTGTAAAATGGGAATAAAAATAGAATCTACGTACTTTTATTTAGATAGACTTGAATCCTCAAACCAGCATTTACTTTTAATATTACTTTGAGCATGCGGCACATCTACTCTACTCCTTGGGTTCCTCGTTTTAAAACGGGCATAATAATTTCACATAACTCTTTGGGTTGCTATGAGGACTAAGTAAATACTGCAAATAAAACATTGCTGACATTCCAACCAACCTTGATAATCCTTCAGTTTCCCTAAGAAGTGAGCTCCCTTTTCTGGGAGCAGCATTATCTCAGTCTGTATATGCAAGTTCATAGAAATGAAAAAGAACAAAGCTCCTCACTTAGCTCTGCTCCCGCTCCATGGAAGTTGCAGAGTCCTACACCAGGGTCACACTGTCAGAGGGGTGGGACTCAGTAAATTTTATGGCCTGTAATAATAGCCCAAGTGATGCAGCTGGAATAAAAAGTGCTAATCAAATTTCATGCTTCAAAGCATGAGCTGATTACTGCTGGGCTGAGAGGGGATTTATTCCGGTGGTTCTGGCAGGCATCGGGAGACAAGTACACGTTGTGAGGTTGCACATGCTACTATCTACTTCCAAAGGGGAGGATCCAGGAGTCGGGCAGCCTGACATTCACTAGCTGGACTTCTATGATTTCTCACATTAAAGGCAGAGGGATGCCATAAGGGAGCTCCACAGGCAAAATATTTGCAGAGAAAGAATGACAGGATTGTGTGGAATGTACTTGGGGAAGCCCAGAGAACCTGTGTGCCAGGTTATGGTCCAACCTAGAGAGGAAGGAGAATCCTCATGACCTCAGCTATTTTGTGTCTTAACTTCTGGAGGAATCCGTTTCAACATCTGTGAAATTAGGATAATAGTACCTGCTTCTTCAGGGGGCTGTAAAGGTGAACGTGGGCAAGATTGCATTATGGGAGACAATTGCAGATAGTGTCCCCAAACTATCGAGCTGACAATCTGGAAGGCATGAGAGAACAGTCTCTTGGCTGTGAGACAGCAATTCTTCTGCCTAATAGCTCTGTGTAGTTAAAATCTTTGGCTCTGTATCCGAAGCATATAAATAGACCAAAAGTATAAAATGTTTTTAAGGTAACCATAAACCTAGTAATTATTCAACCCCTCAGGCAAGTCTCAGGCCCTAGGACTTACACCAACAGGAAGTGGGATGCCAACATTGATATCCCAAACTTTTGTTCTTCTAGTGTTTATTTAGACCATGGGCCGAGAGGACAATAAACTAGGAAGATCCTTTCAGGAGCAACCTGGGCATTGAGTGGCAACCCAACCATGGCTTTTGTTCTATTCCCAGTATTTATCCAGCCCTCCTGAGCTTCTCAGTTAGGATTGAGGAGACTAAGCTACACTTCCATGTGCACCCCTCAAGTCCACTCCAGGATGCTGAAGTTCAAGCCACTTCTCCTGCAGGTGGGCTAGTCGCTCTCTCCTCTTTCTAAGTTACCATCCTCATTCTTTAGATCATAGATCAAATCAGTCCACCTCTACTCAAAGTCTTCTCTAAACATTCCAGGCCACAGACCACTTTTCTTCTTCAGAATTTCCTATAACTCCTTTGACTAAGCATCAATATCGTACATGGCGATAATCTCTGTCCTTGTTAAAATGAACAAATATAAACGTACTATATTTCAGAGGAAAGAGCGCTGGCTTTGAAGGGAGGCCCTGGCACCACTACTTGCTGAGTGAACTTGCTGGCACCACCACCTGCTGAGTGGAAAGTTTCTTACTCTCTCTAAGATTCAGGGTCCTCATCTGTTAACTTCAGATAATCATATTTGTAGGCTAGTTTTTAAAATTAAAATAGTGTATCTAAACCACCTGGCACACAGTAGACAATACATTGAAGCTATTAATACTTGTGTCATTGACTTGACTTGGGGTGGTAAACACACAATATAATATATAGATGATGTATTATAGAAATGTATAACATATATAATTTTCTGAAACAATGTCACCCCAATAAACTAAACATAAAGATAAAATATACTGAAAATAAAATCCTAAAAAAATACTTGCATCACTTATTTTTTTGTATGATCTAGTTTTTTTATATCTAACTAAAGTTTAAGTTTTTTAAAGATAGAGTTGAGCCTTGTGCATTTTGTATCCTTCACAGGTTAATGTCCATCTAGTATCATGAAATATTTGTAACTAAGGACTAAAGTAACATTTGGGGTAAAGCCATTTTCTTCCCTTTGGTGTTTCCAAAACACTAGCCTAAGGACATTGAGCCTAATAGCTCTGGAAGCAGATGATCAGTGCAGCAGAGATATCAGATCAAGATCTGGACCTAGACATCCAATATTGAAAATTGAGGGATCGTCAAAACCGGTTTGGCTCAGTGGATAGAGCATCAGCCTGTGGACTGAAAGGTCCTGGGTTCGATTCCGGTCAAGGGCACGTACCTTGATTGCGGGCACATCCCCAGTGGGGGTGTGTGCAAGAGGCAGCTGGTCAATGACTCTCTCCTCGACATTTCTAACTCTCTATCTCTCTTAATTCCTCTCTGTGTAAAATCAATAAAATATATTAAAAAAAAAAAGAAAAGAAAAAGAAAATTGAGGGATAAAGTCTACGTGGTAAGAATAAAAACAGCAAAAATAGAAATAATGAGTAGAAGTTATCCTATTTCCCAATGGAAACAACAAAAGAGTGGATGAAAGTTCTCAAAATTAATCTGGCAATAGATTCAAGAATCAGGGACCAGCAGTAAGAAGGACTTGATCACAGAAGCAGGTCTCCTAACACAGGGTCCAAGTTTTATGTGGCATCTGTAGTCACATACCAATTCTGTCCTGACCTGTAGGTGAAGCAGGAACTGGAGACACCTGCCTGAGGTGCATTCTCCAAGTCTTTAGGCTCATAGTGCAAATAAAGAGTTCAGGAATGCAGCAACTGACATTTATAAATTACAAAACTGATAAAATTCTTAGAAGCTACATGCCATAAGCTCTACTAAGCAACTGGCCACAGAACTAGAACATTTGATAACTTTACTGGTGATTTCAATAGGCCTCCAGGCAGATAGTGACACAAATTTTCTCTTAAAAACTAAACAAGAAGACAAAAACACATTTCAAGGCATTTAATCTGATCTACTTTTGATCTTCAGGAACAATCATTCCTCAGAGAAGCAGAGAAAAGGACAGAGCTTCTAAAACATAAACATGGAAGGAAGGGGCTGCTGCCGATGGATATTGTATAGAAATCCAGTCAATGATCATTCCAAATTTACATCCAGAAAAATAGAAGCAAACCATATTTCATTCATTCATCAAAATCCAAGTGATCCTCAGCTCATTTTCCTTTGCTTGTGGTATTTCAATGATCTTTCTGTGTATGTGAAGGGCAAATATGCCCTCCCAAGCCAAGCTCAGTTCTCCATGTCCATGGTGGTCCCCCTGATTTACCACTGGAGCTCTTCACATTTTCCACCTTGACAGCATCTCTGCCATCAGGCATTACACCCCCATCAGCCTTGGAAAAGCCTCATAACTCAGAATGACAATATCAAGACCATTAAGCCTACATACATCAGCAAAACTGCCTCACTGCTGTCTCTGCTCCAGGTTATAAAGATATGTCACAGCACACACAAGTCCCCAAAGCACCGGACTTGATGGGTTGTGCTCAGAAGGCCACTTCTAAGACCAAAGCCATTTTTCACTCAAGGACCCTGTCAGTAGGACCTCAAAATGCTGCACAGTAATGCTGATGGTGATTGCTTGAGGGTATTACCCAGGCATGGCCCATTGCTCAGATCTCAAAACTGGTGATCAGATCTAGTTTACCATACTTCAAAACATG
The DNA here is from genome assembly GCF_014108245.1 of Pipistrellus kuhlii. Taxonomy (NCBI): domain Eukaryota; kingdom Metazoa; phylum Chordata; class Mammalia; order Chiroptera; family Vespertilionidae; genus Pipistrellus; species Pipistrellus kuhlii. The sequence continues at coordinate 18,250,998 of NW_023425404.1, read as the reverse complement.
CTCATTCATACACACACACTGAAACGTAAATAATTTCCCTTTATTTGTGAAGTTGTAAAATCCATAGCCTACAATGCAAGAATCCATTTGTTAGGTTTATAAGTGAATGAATCAGAATAGGGTAAAGTCAAGATCTATAAACCAAGTCTAATAATTCCCCCAATTGCCATATAACCAGAAACATTTCTGGAGTCTAGTGGGGAAGACATTTTTCCCAGAGCCCATAACATTTGAGCTTTGTTGAAACTACAAATTTCAATGACCCTTGGCATACCAGATGCCTCCTGAGATCTTTCAGCTTCCTCTTCTCAGCTCTACATCCCAACTTCCACCTCTAGGCAGATTAGCATAGGTTGATAGATGACAGTGTCCAAAACACAGTGATGATTTAAAAGCAAGTGACAAAGTTGAGAACACACATTAAAATTCACAAGTGTACATGACATTTGCCAAGAAATCTGTCTATTTTCTGTGTCACTATAGCCAGAGGCTACAAAATGGTATGACCTCATCTCTTGTCCCTCTCTAGGGCTTGACAATGACATCTTAATTGTGAAACATTATGTAACTTGTAAAAACTAAACTTCAAGGTCATAATTTCATATACACTGGCATTTATTTTGAATTAGCACTCTCCTTCATTTTCATATCAGATTCCTACCAACTTAAACGTCACACGGCACTATCCATCCAAATCACCATTGTCCCATACAACTTTGTAATGATGAAAATGTTTTGTCTCATAAAGAAGTCACTAGTCACATGTGGTTATTGAAACTTGAAATGTGGCTAGTGCACCAGAGGAACTAATTTCATTTATTTTTAATTAATTTATATTTAGCCATATAAAAATACTGGCTAGCGTATTGCATAGTACAAATTACAATGCTGATGACATAGGACTATGTTTGCATCCCTAGCACTTAGGAAGCCCTAGAATGAATGGCAACCTGGCTCCAATGACATAGATAAAAAGGAATTTAAACTGGACTCAGATATACCAAATAACAAATGAATATGGGTCTTAACTTCTCAGATGCAGAGCTCATGAAATAAATGACTAATTGAGCTGGTTCCATGTTTATTGGACTCCTTCAACAAGATAAAGGCTATAAAAAGGAATTAAAGTCTGAAGATGGGAGAGGGGGTGATGAAGAGATTCTTTGGAGAAAGTAGTGCTACTGCTACCTTGTGATCTGCCTGAAATCCTTCCAGAGTTGGTTAAGACAAAATGTGATAAGGATTACCTGAAGACACAGGTGAGATAGGCTACAGCTCCTTGAATGCCACCCAATAAGACTGTCAGGAGAGCAAGGGGACTTCAACAGCATGATACGACCTCATCTGGGCAGGGTGGACCCAGTGGTGTGCTGATGAATGTTTAAGAACCAACTTCCTGGAAACAAACCAACAAGTTCTGATTTTTTGCATTTTTCCAGTTTCCTGAACTTAAATACTCCCACCATAGCCAACTTCCAGCTACCAGTCTGAACTCCCTGAACATAAAGTTGAGAATGAATATGCATGATCAACTTTTCTGAAGCAGAGTAGGCCAACTCCAGAACAGCACTGGATGGACCACCAGAGAGGCAGGGGCTACTGGGAAGGATCTTGCTTAGGGAATGGAAGGCACGACCCGCACGGTTCAGGGCCCACTCAGGGTCCGGTTTCTGAAGAAAGCCGCACACTAAAATGAAGAGAGAGACTGGAAAAGAGTTAATTTGGGAAAATGGGGGCCAGGCAGGAAGTCTACCTCTAGTGGGAAGACTAACCACTCTCTGGCCTTTTACCATTCCTTTTATTGAGATTCTGAAACAAAGATATGCTGAAACTCAAGTTATGCTTAACGCATTCTGGGTCCAGCCTGGCACCTTAAGGAGGAAGTTCCAACAACAGAAAATCAACTTATATTTACATATGATTAACAAATTAAAGTTGCCTCAAGCACCACTATCTCAACTAGACAATGAGTTAATAGCTCTGACCATTCAGAGCCATCAAGGCTGGCTAGCTCTTTTTACATTTTATCTCCAGTGACAATGCTAGGTTTTAGTTCCTGGCACCCCACACACAGTACAAGACTTGCATGTACGAGGTCCCCAGTGATGAGTGTGTCTATAGAACCCAGGAGAAGGGATGAATTCACTTGCCAGACCAAGAGCATAAGTCACCCAGCCAAGTCAGAGCTCACCCTTCCCCTTACATCTGCTTCATCCTCTGTTCCTTCAGCCCTTGCAGAAGATAAAAATAGCAGTTTGGGAATTTGGAATAAGGTGAGGGGGAGAAAGAGCAGAAGCCAATCATACTCCCTTCCTTAAAGGCGGGCAGCTGCCAACTACCTGCCTTAGACCAGAAAGGAGGAGAAGACATCTCATCTCTGAGTGAAGAAGATTGAGACACTGATTGATATCATGGTCTGGTTTATTCCAGTTACTGAATTGAGATTGCGTGTAGGGATTTAAAATGACCTTTAACCATCTAGCATTTGTCAACTATTTTCCTGAGAGCAGGGACAAATTTAGAGGGACAGTGGGAACTCAGAACTAATAGTAATACGGTTGATCTTATATTACATCGTGAGTTATGCAAATTCAGCATTAAAAAATAAAGCCATGTTTGAGATATTATAGCCTTCACGTCAAAGTCAGCAGCTATCCATCTTGAAAAACCACTTCCTAAAATTTAATGTCTTTGCATGAAGATTTTCCTCCCAGATCCTCTCTGGTGAAACAACAAAAGGAAAAAAGAATGTAGGCATCTCCCTCTGTGACATGAGACAAACATGAACACGTGTCCATTCTTTTTCTCCACTCCCAGATGTTTGCTCTGGACATACTCTGTCTTCCAGCCTGGCACCTTCAGGGAATGGATATTGCCTGGTCTAATTCCCATTCAGAAGCCAAGAGTCAGATGGATGGCTCAGAAAGAACAGAAAAACTTGCTAATGTTCGGTGATCACCCAAAGGTGCCAACCTGGGGAAAATGGCACAGTTTGGTGGGAAAAACAGCCCTTTTCTTCCTCCCTGAGGGGCAGAGGTGGTGGAGGCGTCACAAAGGATGCTGCTTCCTCTTCCATGTTCATGGCCGGTGTCAGTCACCCTGGACCCCCTTTTCCCTCTAGTTTCTTGATTTTAAGCAGAAACTCAAGTTATGCTTAACGCATTCTGGGTCTTGAGACTATTTGAATGACTCCCAAATATATTGAGATCCCCAAAAGAATAAATATATGCTCACACTTAGATGTCCTCCAAATCCTGCATATTAAGGGGGTTCACAGAGAACATTCACTCCCACCCAGATTCCAGGGATGCGGTTCAGAGGTCCTATCTCAAGACATATGCTCTGGACCCAATGCCTCTGGATGATTATCCACACGCTCCAAGCCTTCTGACCTTCTTCAACTGGCCTGGTTTCAGCCCAAGGTCACTTACCAGTAGAACTGGCACCATGAGTTGTTTCCTGGGTCCAGGAAACATGTGTTATGCAAACATGAAGGGGAAACAGCCAACTTTCTTTAAGCAAATCATGCCTTAGTCATTTATTTTCTCCACTTGAAGGTTTTGAGAATCCCAAATTTAATCACAAACCGCTGCATCAGCCATCTGCTGCTTCAGGCTCTTGAACCAAACTTCAATTTCTTGGGGGCACTTCATGATAGATCCAAAATGCGGCCAGTTCTGGATCTATCTACATCGTTTAAGCACTAACACTTAATAGATCATCTATTGGGTACCAGGCACTATTCTAGGCATTAAGGCTATAGCAATGAACAAAACAGACCTGATCTGAATTTATTCTTTTCCAAAACGGCAATTCTAACTATTGTTGCTTTAAAAACAATGATAATAAATGTTATAAAACTACGTAAATTATAGATTCTGTGCTACTTTATATGTATTATCTTATTATTTCTTAGAAAACTTGGTGAGGATATTATTATCCCCATTTTACAGATGTGAAAACTGAGCCAAAAATTTACCTAAGCTAGGGAGGGGCAAAGACATGATGTTGTAACACCAGGCAGTTTGTTTAAACTGCCTTTAGATTCAACATTCCTGGTTGTGCTTACAAGTAGACTAGGTAGCACTACCGAGTTGAGAACAGGTGTCTCATAAAAAATTAGTCTGGCAACATTCATATATTTATGTAGACCCTGGGGCTACCTGTAGTTGCCAAGATGATCAAAGTCAGCATGAATGTAATCAGGAGGCACTGACAACTTTGTTAACCAGAGAAGGTCTGTTGATTCTAGAAACAAAGTGGGATGTACCTGACTAGGGAGGTAAGGCTGAACTCTACTGGAGCCAAATTGGAGACAAACAACAGACAAACCACATGTTATTTTTAAAAATGTGTTCCAAATGATATGTTTTTAAGAAATTATATTTGGACAGGAGAGATGATGATAATCCTACGGCAATAAGTGAAAAAAAATATAGAGTAGGTACCAAAAAGACTGACTAATCCAAAGCAAATATTTAAAAACTAGTGACTCAGTGCACAAAATTTGTGCACATTAAAAGGGAATTAATTAGAGGAAATATTTTAATATTGCTATGTGCCCTTTCTCTATAACAGAAGTTTCAGAGATGAAAGAAAATTAGTAAAATGTATATGAAAATCTTCCTCTTGTCAGCGTCCGGGGCACGCCACAGGAACCAGAGTCAAGTCCCCGCTCACCCATGTGTGCCTTGAAATCGTGCAAGACCCAGACCAGGTCGGCCCTGCTCCTATTGGGCTAGATCCAGACCTGGCCAGCCCTACCCCCTAAAAGCCTGGTGTCAGGGAGGGGGGGACACCTTGAGATACCATGGTCTGGTCCAGGGGGCATGGCCTGAAGTCCTCCATCAAGCCCTATCAGACAGGGGACACAGCCTCAGGTCCCTGTCAAGCCCACCAGGCAGGGGACAAAGCCTGAGGTCCTTCGTTAAGCCCTGCCAGGCCAGTGGGGGGCGGGGGAGGGGAGAGGGGAGGGTGCCCTGCCTCAGGTTACCTGCTCCGGCCCAGTGCCAAGCAGTCTCAGGGCTCTGCTGATTGCTGTTAAGGTTCGTTAAGGGAACTTGGCATCCGCTGTGGGTGCAGCCATCTTATGTTATGGGCGCAGCCATTTTTGTTACCACATGACAGTCAATTTGCATATTCCCTCTTTATTAGATAGGATAGCAGTCCGATACAGCCATGGCTTTCAAGGACCCCAGTTACTGCTAATGGACACTCAGATGAAATTTAGGACTGGAAATAATTGAGGGTAAGTCCATACTTTGCAGAGTGTGAAGGTTATGCAATTTGGGTGACCCTCCATAAAACATTGCTAGATTGCTAGTACCACACTAGGTCCCAAGCCTTGGACAGGACCAACGCTTGAGCTACAGTCACGTCACAGTGAATCCGTCTCTGCCCAAGTGCACATCAGGCCACAGGAGGAGGCTGGTAAGAAACGCATTCCTCATTAGTGCTAGGATCACAGTGGCTGAGATAAGACTAAAAACCCAATTTGGAGAACATTGTGATCCAAAGATTATTTATTTAAAGGCTCTTTGATAAGAAGATGCAAGACAATAGTGAAGGTGGTTTAAAGAGAGGCTTTCAGCAATCCAAACCATTGAAAGAGACACCCAATGTGAATTTGAATGAAACACCAATTTTTCTATGTCAATTTAAAAAATTCATGCTGTTAAGCCAGCCTCCAGCTAGCACGTACAGTCTATGCGGGATTTGCAAAAAAGACACCTATGTAGGCAGACAAGGTGAAACACCAAATCCCCTCTGAACAGAGAGCTCCTGCAGGTGAATTGATATAGCAATCAGGTGGCGCTTGGGGGTGAGGTAAAAAGCAATCCTTTCTCTCTATGTGGTGTCCCACTTTGCAGGAGGCAAGCTGAGCAAGGGACGTGCAGGCTGGATTTCCGCCCCAGTTCATCCTCTCAGCTCGATAGTTTGTGCCGTGTTCAAACTGCACAACCGAGCAGGGCAGTCTGTGTTTTAATTTATTCATTTATTTATTTTAAAATTTATCTTTATTGTTGAAAGTGTTACAGATGCCCCCTTCCCCCCATTAGCCCCTTCCACCTGGCAGCTCCCCTGCCCCCCACCCCCCACTGTGTTATGCATACATAAAGTGGCGAGCCTATATTTTAGAGGCATACTGGTTTTAACAGTATACTGAAAGGGACTTTTCAAGGAGTAATTCTCTGGTGATGTTACCCTCACTGCAAAGACACATTTCTAAACGGTATCCAGACTTGCCAGGCAGAGACAGAGTGGGGCAAGGAGTCAAACGCCGCCTTGACCTCCTGGGCAATGCTTGTACCTCACTGATTTCCACTTCCCAGCAAGTCCCAACCCCGGGTTGCCGGCTGCACTTTGCTCCACTGCCCTCTCTGACTTGCAGTGATGGGTGGTCATGGAGGAACATGACGTCCCCCTCTGACCGCCGCTGCCTGTTAAAGCCCTAGGACTGTCTCTGGGCGCTCAAGCACGATGACAGAACAGCTCCAGGTCACTGAAGACACTTCCCAGAGCCACCCTAGAAGGTGGAGATGATGTGAACCGGCTGGAGCAGCTAATTAAGCTTAGCCAGCCTCCTCCAGATTTAGAGGACACCATCGCTGAGTAATTACAATTACTGAGCCATTTCCACAAGATATTAACTTTGTGTAATCCTCACTAAACAAAAATTGAGAGCCGGGTTTGGGTTTTGTTTTGCTGTTTTTCATTTGGAAGCAGTAATTAAAGATTATTCAATTATGATAATGGGTTTCTATTAAGCATGCTCTCCGTAGCCGAAGCCTGATGAACGCCGTGGAGCCTGGATTTGAAACACTCTCAGCTGAGTTCCAAATGCAGGAAATGTGCCTTCTCACCTTTTCTATGGCTAGCTGTTCCAGAACCATCTTTAATCCCAGGCAGATTTTCTTCCCAGGGTCAGAGGTGGATAGAGCTGGGCAGCCTGTGTTTAGCGCCTGGGAGCCCAGGCACACCTGGCACCGTGGGGACCATTTTAGGACACAATGGGTGGAAACCGGAAAAGGCTTCATGTTTAATACTTGCGGTTAAATGGTGACATAAAATGGCCAGAGAGACCAGCTGAGGACCAAAGGCCCACAAATCTTCTCCAAGGAATAAAGACTCAGCCCCCATTTATCCATGCACACAGCCTGGCCGGGCCTCTTCTCTCCAAAACCGCACTTGCCTCAGGCTGCCCAGCAAACATTCACTGAGCGCTGAATGCTGGTGCACTGATGTCCCTGGTGAGCATGCAATCAGCACTCCCCCTGGCGAGCTCTTAGCAGCCACTGAGCAGAAGGCAAACCCAGGCACACATGACTGACAGGCAGGTAAATTACAGCTCCAGGGTTAGCAGGAGCCAGACCTCTCTCCTTGGTCCAAGCTCTCTTTTAGGGGTTGTGGGGAGGGTGCTGCATCAGAAATAGCAGAAGAAACACAAGCTTTTGTATAAGGCTAGACCATTCCTGTCTTGGGCAAGTTTGTTTTGCTAAACCTCAGTTTTCTCATCTGTAAAGTAGGGATGATAGCACATAACTCATGGAGGGGACTGTGAAGTCAGGAAGATATACTATCTAATTAAAGGTTAATATGCAAATTAACCATCACTCCATCACAAAGATGGCGGCACCCATAGCCACAAGATGACAGCGCCCAGTCCCGTCAGCCTCTTGGAGTCCTCTTGGGGGAGGCTGCCACTGAGAGTGGGCAGTGTAAGCGGCCTGGCAGAATGCTTGCTTCATCGCCATGGTGATGGAAGACCTCTGGGCAGCAGGCACGGAGTGGACAGGGCAGGATGCTTGCTTCATCATCGTGGCAACGCCCTGGTTGTGGAGGGCCTTGGGGGACAGGGGTCCAGCCCACAGCCTCTGTGGCCGAGCGCAGGCCCAAAGAGGAGACAGCGGGATCACCTCCCATGGAAGCAGCGTGGTTCCTGGTGGTGCACTATGGTTCCTGGCCTACTGCACACGATATCGCGCAATGGGCTACTAGTCAGATATAAGAAGGCAGCACAGTTACTGACACATGGCACCTGTTCTCTTCCATGCTCCTGGTCAGCTCCCAGGTGCCTCCTATTATTTAATCCTTGATACTGGCAGCTACACTTTAGACTAGAGTCATCTGGCAAACTTATAAAAGAGACAATTGCTTGATCCCTGTATTAGTTATCTATTGCTGTGTAACAAACTACCCCACAGTTTAATGGCTTTTAAAAGAGACATTTATTATTTCACAGTTCCTGCAGGTCAGGAATCAGAGCAGCTTAGTCAAATAGTTCTGATTGAGAATTTCAATCAAGTTGTCAGCTGGGGCTGCAGTCACCCGAGGCTTGCCTGAGATGGGAGAATATACCTCCAAGCCCTCGCGTGGGGCTGCTGGTCAGAGTTCCTCACCGTGTGGACCTTTCTTTCCAGGGGGCTGTTTGTGACATGATATGTGGCTGTCCCCAAAGCAAATGATCTGAGAGAGCCAGAAAGCAAAACCACATGCCTCTGATGACCCAGTCTACAAGTCACAAACCTTCATGGCCGTGTATTCTATTCATTAGAAGCAATTCTACAAAGTCCTGCCCACACTTACAGGAAGGGGATTATAAAAGGGCATACATACCCCAGGTAAGTTTCATTGGAGATTATTCTGGATGATGCCCTCCTCAGGCCCCATCCAAAAGATTTCAATTTTACTTGTTTGGAGCAAAAGCATTTTTAAAAATTTCTCTAGATAACTTCAATGAGTCACTAAGGTAAAAAACAAACAAACAAAAAAGCAAAAAACAAACAACAAAAACCACCACCAACAACAACAATAAAACCCACATCATACAATTTCTCCTAACTTACCTTGTCTTCAACTCAACTTTGTCAATTTCATCCCTTCTCTTATCACCTTATTTGGCTCATCACTTCCTGCTTCTAAGTTCTCTCAGGTCCTAAGCAGTCAGAAGCAGGAGGGGAGGTGGGGAGAAGTAACTAGGGGTGTAGGGCCCTCCAGAATGCAGGGATAAGAGCAGCAGTGGGGCTGAAGGCCAGATAAGCAAACAGCACCCCGATGTCAAGCTGACACAAACACTGGAGGACCCTGGAGCTCCTGGAGCAAGCGGTTAATCAAATAGTCAGGGTAAGTCAGCAACCAGGAATGATGAAAGGGTTGCCATGCATGGCTGCAGGCCAAGGCCACAGAGACCAGTGACCAACAGCAAGAAGACATCCAAAGCTAAAGCAGCCTGCTGGTTCCACCCCGCTGTCTTATTACTCTTAACTCTCATGCTAGCCAATCCCACACCCCACCTGAGAGCGCTGCAGGTGACGCCAGCCTAAAGCATTCTGCGTGTGAGTTCAGAGAAGGAAAACAGACAGTCTCAGCTTCCAGGCAGAGGCAGTTCCCCGAACAAAAGCTGCCCTCAGCCCCTCTTCCAATAAGCAAGCTTTCCTGGCTCATTGTGATGTTGGCAATGTCATATACAGGATGAAATTGCCGACAACAAAAAATAAACACGAAATGATTGCGATATACACATCACTGGGGAGTGAGGTGTCCATCATCACAGATGGCTTATTCATCTTGCTGTAATGAAACCCAAATTGTAATTGTGTACATTTCCAGCCTGTTCTCTCTCTCTGCGCACTAAAGAGATATCTGACTTTGTCTGTCTGATCAATTGCTGCCTGCTCTGGCCCTCTGGTCCTCATGTAGCCAGGATCTAGAGAAGAGGGAGGAATAAAAGGACAAGTGATCATAGCAAAGGCTGGGGAGGCATAAAAAGAATGGTTCTGAAGCAATGTGGTGAGTATTTGCAATATGCAAGAAAAATGGGTGGAAGAGAAAAGGCTTGTAAAAGAAAAATGTTTTCCAATAATGAAGTCCCTTTAAAATGTCTCTAAGAATAGCAATTTAAAAAACCAGTTTCTTGTACATTTCTTTTCACTTGATAGCCTTTTTAAAAAAAAAAAAATTATGATCATGTTTTGAGATTGGATCATGGGGCCCTGCTTTAACAATATTCAGTTAGCTCCCACAGTAATATCCACATAAGGGTATAAACCTATGGAGAGTTCTTGGCCTTCCCAATAGGCACCATGACCAAACTGGTGGATAGACAGGTGGCCACATCAAACACAACCTATTGTGCCTTTGAACTGTATCCTGTAAACAGCAGGGAGCCAGCAGGGCACAGTTCAAAGGCATAAAAGCTTATTGCTATGTGGCCTCCAGTCTAACTACCAGGTCAGTCATGGCGCCGATGTGGAATGCCAAGAACCCTCCTTTATTAGCTCTTCCCTCCACCGACTTGTCATTCCATCGCCACCACCTGCACCTCACATTCTCACCTGGAGGACACCTGCTGAATCTGGACTGCATCAGTTCAATTATCACCCATCCTACATGCAATTAATTCTCTCTTATTTTCCCTACTACTCCCCCATGAGTAATTCTGTCATAGTATTTGTTTATAACCTTGCTGCACCTATTATTTTTAATGTCTGTCTTAACCAATGAGTTTGAAAGCTTTCAAGGGCAGGACCTTATTAAATGATAGTATCCTATATAATAAAAGTGTAGTATGCAAATTGTCCCCTCAACCGGGAGTTCTTCCTAGAATTCCATGAGGGGGTGGGCCAGCCTGGGGAAGGGAGGGAGGGCTTGGCACTGGCAGGTAGCCAGGGGAAGGGAGGGAGGTCCCAGCCGGCAGCACGCAGCTACTAGGGACCCCATCAGTGCACAAATTTTGTGCACTGGGCCTTTAGCATAATAATAATAACAATAGTTTTATTGTTACAAATATTGTTCATGACCATTTGTTGAGCACCTAGCATGTGACAGAGCCGATACTCTTTGCAACACCTTGTGCCTTTTCCTTTTTGTCATATTTATTGCTTGTGCCTAGCAGAATCTAGCATATGCTGGGAACTCGGTAAACATATGTAAACAAACAAATAGTTATCTACTCATTGAGAAAAGGCAACAGGGAGTTTGAGTTTGACTCTTGTTACTTCTCTTCTCTGATACAAAAGAGGCCTGTAAGCTGATATCCTAATTCTGACCACCCAAAGTGGCTTTTTAGTAATAAAACAAATGTAGTGAAACATTTTAAAATATTACATGTTTTTTATATGAAGATTTTTCAATAAGTGGGTTACTGGTGAGTTATTTTTAACTGTATTTCTATGAGAGGGAGAAAATGTGAATATGAACTTTTAATCAAGTATAATCCATAGTATAAGACATACCAACCTAGTAATTGTCTTCATTTTTTAATTTGATCCCTGGGCATCCTTTTATGTTTTTTTCTGGTACAGTAGCTTAATAATTATTGAATCTGATTTATGGGCATATGAAGCTTTATTTGACTATTTTCTCCACTTTTGAGTGTGTTTGAAAGTTATTGTTATAAAAAGACAAAAACTTCTTAAAATGCAGCATTGTTTTAGGATCTCTCCTGGCTGCGCAGGGATTTGCATCGGGCTTCCTACTCCTCTCCCAAGACTCCCCTTTCCTAATAAGCAACCAGATAAGGCCATTTTGGTGAGTGTTAGATCAAGAGTGACACATTATGTATTTTACCTGGTGGAATCGCTCTTCAACAAGAGCATGAAATTTGCTCTTCGCTTGATCTGATTTGCCTGGGTGATGTATGCAGCAGTGATTCAAGTTAAACAGTCACCTGGAGAGGCAATCCTTCTTCAGGGGACAGCCCAGCATATGAGATGTGGTTGATGACAGGCTTGATGACGGCAGATTTATCTGCCAGATGGGGACATGGTTAGGGATGTTTTTCAGCTCCAGGGCAGGCCCCAGACTCAGCAGCAATGCTGCTCAATGTCTGCAGCACGGAGCAGATAGGATTTTCCTGAGTCTTTGCAAAACCTCAGCCACAGACTAAGCCCAGGAGAGTTGCAGCTTGAAGCTGAGCAAGGCCTTAATCACTCCTGGGGACTAGAGATGAAATGAGAAGAGCAGATGTACAAACATATTTGATAAAACATCAAACTTTCACAAATTCTTGAGGGGGTCAATGTGGTTCAGAATATTTTAAGTTTTTGATGGGAGATAAAAAATCAACAGGGAGAGAAACATAAATTTTAGAGTCAGTCAGATATAGCTTCTGATACCCAAAAAGCCATTACTGATTCATGACTTTAAGTACTATTTAAGCAGCCTGAACTCCTACTGTCCCAGGTAAAGCATGGTGATGACCTTAAAGAAATAGTACATGTAAGAAACCAGCACAATGCCTGGGACATAGTCAGTTCTCAACAGATGACAGATGTAGTCCTAGAAGATTTTTGACTGAGTTTGTAATATTCTAAGAGGCATACAAGAGATGAAATAAGTGTTGCTCTTATAGGTTTGAAAGAAAATACTGAGGACAATGCAGGGAAATCAGGTGAAGAATACCTCTGATGAATTAACAGGCAGCCAACAAGAATAAAGAAAAATATAGATAGCTAATTTTCTCTTCTGTAGATTTCAGTTTTCGGGATTTGTTCCTGGTTTTACAAGACATTCCATCGTCAAAGTGGAGCCAACATCTCCTCTGAGCATCCAGAATCTCATTAACTTGGTTTGGAAGCTTGTAGCACTGACTTGTGCAGTCCCCACTGAAACCGACGAGCACTGGGTGGGGCGTGCTGGCCTGAATGTCACCCTCAACACCCTCTGCCCTAAAAAGAAGCAGAACAGACTGTCGATGAAAGCTTGCTAACCCAAGCCACTTTCCTAGGTTCTACCTCTTCCATCTCTGTAAAGACTTTACAGTTCATTAACTTTGTGAGATTTCAGGAGCCTGAGGCTGTAATTCTTGGTCAGTGCCGTCCCACATGCTCTGGCAGGAAAAAGAGCTGATCTGAGGATCTGGTTCCCAGACACACCTCAGTACCAGCTGGGAGTCGCTGGGCTCAGAACTAGAGATGCAGATGTTTAAAACCTGCCTGATTATGGCCTCCTTGCTTTAGGAAGCGATCTGGTAAAAGCTATCCCAGAGCATTTTGACACCACTGTGTTCATTTTCAGCAACAAATTGTATTGGTGTTGCAAGATCAAGTGTATCAGACAGTCAGAGTCCATTATGGCGTAAAGCCAGCAGCATCTTGGGAAAATCACAATATATATGGGATGTGGAAAGCTATATATGACCTTCAAAGTATCATTTAGGGCATATTTTAAAATACACAGAAAATTAGGAATAAAGACATTAAGGTTCCCACAGCCTCACTAATTTGGGCCACATGATTACCTAACCATCAGACTGTGTTTGGCATTGAGCAGGGCAGACAAGTTTCACAATTAGACCCTGAAGTCAATCAGCCATCTGCAATGTGGAATTGTCAACCCTAATGGTCTTACCATACTTTGTGTTTGTAGTATGACATTTTGCATGGCTTATGCATTATCTCCTAACTTGTTAATTAGTTACAGTCACATCTCTGGTCTTCTTTCCTAGTTCTTCCCTAGTTCAGGAAGCCCCAAGCTTTTCACTCCAAGCTTCACACAATTCCCCTTGGCTCCAGACATTGCCCCAACAAGTCTCTCCTATAGTAGAAGGTCAACTAATCTTTCTAAAGTCCAGTCACTCAAAATCCACCAATGGACTTTCAGATCTCTTCACACACACATTTCATGGCCAATCTACTATCTGGTCTCCCAGTTGTAGTCAATTTTTGTGTCTTCATAACTTGACATTAAACTCTGACAGCAGAGCCAATATATATAGGTGCTCAATGAATATTTGCTGAATGACTACATGAGCCTGCTCATATGTAGTGGCTGATAATAAGAATTAGTAAAAATTCTTCTGGAAAGTAATTTGCAAATATAAATATTCATTAAAATATTCATAATCTTTGACCTTAAAATAATATTTCTGAGAATCTATTCTAAGGCAATCATTCAATAGGGGAAATGATACTTACTGCCTATAATAATGAAATGTCAGAAGATGTTAAAGCAATAATAAGAGAATGGTTAAGTAAATAAGATAAATCTACTCAAATGAATATTGTAAAGTCAATAAAAATTACTATGATGACTGGTTAGTGGCATGGAATGTTCTTATGAACTATTTCTTTTTAAACAATATTGAAAATTAAAACTGTATCTTATTTTATCCACTCATGGAGCAAGGGTGATAAGAAATGCTTAAAAGTAAAAATGGTGGTATCCTAAAAAATTTTTCTTTTCATTGGATTTCTGTTAATGTTGTAGGGCAAGTCAAACAATCACCTTCTTATTTAACAAATGGGCACTTCAATGGCTCCCTATTCTACAGAACTGTGGGGTAAAAGTCACATCCCTCATTTTTTCCTTAGAATGCCTCAAGGGTCCACCAAAGACCAAAGGTTCCTTTGATCCAAGATGCAGCCCAGCCCAGGGGATGCAGCACTGTGGGGCAACACCTCAGTGTTTCATAGCCCAAAGAGATATCTTTGTCCATATTTGACCTCAGGTGAGTCAAGCCCAGTGCACAAGAATGCGTGAGAAGTAAACACGACACACATTTTCACCACTTCTCTCTCTTTTCCCTCTTATCGCCTGCTCACAACCCAAAACCTTCCTTTTTTCATTTAAATAAAAGTTCCTGACATTTGGGAAGAAGTGGGAATGCTTTGTGTACCCACATCAGGCCAAACTGCTTCTTCCCTCCTCTGTCTGACTAACATGGGGAAAACTAGCCACAGGTCCCTGATCACAGTGACCGAACAAAGGGAAGAAAGGGGGAAAGGTGGTGGTTGGTGGAGAACATCTCATTACCCTCTTTAAGCTCTGTGAGGGGTTCAGGTTCCAGAGGTCTATTTACTTAGACCGAGTGAGAAAGGAAACCAGGTTCAAACTACACTCTCTACACCTAAGAAGGGAACAGAGTGACGACACTGACTTTCTCTCAGGCTGTAAGTTTCTAAGGGCAAGAACTGTGTTTCAGCCTGACCTTGCAGGGTACCCCAGACAGACACACATAAGCACTCATCTGAACTGTACGCAAGTTGAAGAATGTATCTAGTACTGTTCTGGTTATTTACCTGGGGCCTGAAAGGAGCTCTGTTCACATTAAAAACTCATCATATGCCTGTTGACCAGTTGTCACTAAGAAGCAGGCCAAAGGAGCCCTCGAGGGGGAAACAGAAGAGCTGGCTTCCAGTTCTGACTCTGCTCTGTGACCGTGAGCAAATCCCTCTACCTCTCTGAGCCCTGTTTTTCACATTTGTAAATAAAGAAACCACAACTCTGCCAGGCTGTGTGAAGTCAGATGAAATAATGTTCACAAAGGTCCTGAATACACTAAACTGAAGTAGGCGGAAAAAAGTTACTTCTATGTGGCATTTCCCTCTCCCGCCACAGGGAACAAAAGACATTTTATAAAACCTAGGAATAGATGAGCCAGCACCTTCCAACCAGAGATATCAGGTCTACAGTTTCAAAGCTGCTAAGAGCAAGAAACCCGGAAAGAGGAAGCCGCTTTCCTGCACTCTGCAGGATCAACAGGAGGGCATTGAGAAGAGAATCTCAGGAGCCCTAGAGAATAACCTATCCCCAAGTCCATGGCTACTCGGTTCCTTCTGCAGAGACCCAGTGTTAAAAACAAGTAGGCAGGAATTTAGTGGCAACAGGAGGCATTAAGGAATCATTTGTACATTTTACTTTCCCTGAAACCAGATATGTTAGAAATAAAGCTTCATCTGGGGTCTCCCTAAAGTTAATGAAACTGAGCTGATAGTTCATCGACTTGCTTCACAGAATTTATTTTACAAGTGTCTCTAATCCACATGACTCCTCTGCTTTGAGACTCAACCATGGGGAAACTGGCTAACTTATACTTACTATGTTACCTCAGACACAGTGTTCACACAATCAACATAATTATTATTCCATTCTGAGATAGAAAACACTATTTTAAAGCCCAATGTAAGCAGAAGGAAGGAAATAAAAAAAAAGATCAGAGTGGAAATAAATGACATAGAGACCAAAGAAACAATACAAAAGATCAACAAAACCAAGAGCTGGTTCTTTGAAAGGATGAACAAGATTGATGAACCTCTAGCCAGGCTCACCAAGAAGCAAAGAGAGAGGACCCAAATAAACAAAATCAGAAATGAAAGAGGTGAAATAACAACAGACCCCTCTGAAATATAAAGGATTGTTAAAAAAAAAAAAAAAATACTACGAACAACTATTTTAGAGATTATGTTAATCCACATAAGCACACCCATGCGTGTGTGTGTGTGTGTGTGTGTGTGTGTGTGTGTGTGTTTTGTCTGAATGTTTAAGGTCCAGTTATAGATTCCCCAGAGGTACTGGGCTTCCTCTTCAATCTATCATCCACATGAGTTTTACAGGGGAAGGCTCTCCCCAACTAAAAACCACAGATTTCCCAACTGGGCCAGGAGAGAAAGAGAAAGAGCTTGGACAACTGATCTTTTTCAAGAGAGGATGACTGCATGCCACACTCAGAAAGGTCCCAGAGTCTTCACAATGAAGAGTCTGATGTCCTCAACATGCTATGGAAGACAGAGCAGGTGAGCCTAAAGGGACTATTGAGATCCCAGAATTGACACAACTCATGTGCATAAATGACTAGTGCCACTCCTTTACACTCCATTCCACCTGGAACGTAGAGCTTCAAGAATGACTGGAGTTACATTTCCTTCCAACTTAGTGAAATGAGGAGTCAGGGTCAAATTAGGTAGATTAGAGATTATAAAAGTAAGATTTATGCACTCTGAATTTATTGATAGAATTTATATTTATTCCAAGGAGGAAATGACTACTTAAATTAATACTAGGGGTTTGCTAGATTAAATATTTTCAAAATTTAGTGTCCATGAAGAAAAATCAAAGTGGTTGTGGGGAGAGAGAGTGCATGAGGTGGGAATCCTTGGTGGTGAAGACATTGGAAATTGAGTTTCTGCCTAATTCGCAAGCACACAGTACTTTCTCCTCTTTGCCCTTCCCTGCCACTTCCTGGATTCCAAAAAAAGACCCCCACCTTGTGGTACTACTCTCAGGCTTTGGGGACAATGCTGACTTGCTTTCCTTCAGACCATCTTTTCATTGTTTCAGTTACTTCATCACTCCCCAGAAGAGCAATCTCAAAGGAGGTTATCCAACTAGAAAGGCTGATGAATGGCTTGCTAGGATCTTTAGGCTGCAAAAAACAGAGACCCATTCAGGTTAGTTCACATTATGGGAATCTATCAAAAGGACATGTGTGAAAGCAGGGGTGCCATGAACCTCAGAAACAGATGCATACCTGGCCTTGAGGGAATAAAGGAGCCCAATTAATGAAGCATTTCATTAATCCCTACTCTGAACTCCACCACTGACATGGATGCAGGTCCTCTCTGTCTCTGCTTCTGCCACTCCTGTACCCATTTCTGCTCCTTCTACAAACTAATCAACCTTCTGGCCCTAATTATAGTCAAGGGTTCTGAGGAAGACTCCCAATGTCCCTGTTTGCCAGAGCTTTCATGCCATGAGATGTCATAGGTTGCCACTGGTCAGCCTATGGATTTCCTAATGTATACATTTCCTACTCTGTACACCTTCTACTGGCTTAATCAGGTTATGAGGCTGTGGCCAATACAGACTTTTCCAGGCTTAGCTTATTTGAAATAATCAGAATGTAAGAGACTTATTGTCAATTAGCTGAGTAAACTTTTGCATATCTCTTGGATTGTATTAAATCAATATCACTTTTAAAAAAACGGATTTTATAGAAGCTTATCCTCTCCATTTAAGAAAGACAATAACTATAAATATTTGACCCAATTTCCACTTTAAATGGAAGATATCAATGAGAAGATATCACTGAGATTAGATGCCTGACAAAGGGTCATTTTAAGGGGCTTTCTACTGAGTGTGTCAGGCTTATTGGGGTTTCCCAATGCCAGCAGGTGATTCTCCTTGAATGGGGAAACACTTCTTCCTGATCATGAGAAGTTTTTGTTTCTAGGACAGTTCAAAGACAACCTGTTTACAGAGGTGTGGTTCCACTGTCTCACCCATCAGCCAGCAGAGTGCTGACATGGGTCTGAAGCTGTCATGTGCTTTCTCATACATACAAGACCTATGCCCCAAGCAAACATCCTCTGTCATCTGAATATGGCTCAGGGGAGGTGTGTTTTTTTTGTTGTTGTTGTTGTTTTTTGTTTTTTTTGTTTTGTCACTGGAGGCCTAGAAGTTGCCTTTGTAGCCTTCCAGGGCCTATGGTCTCCCAGGGTCTGTGGATGGAAATGCTGCCTCCAACCCCATGTCTCCAGAAAGTGCCACTTGAGCCGCAATCAAACAGGCCAGCAGAATGAGCACACTTGTGCTCAGTGGTGCATCTTCAAATTGGCCTTTTTTGGCTTTTAACATGATACTTCTTCAACAGTTTTATGATTATCAAGGACAATCAGGACAGTAGGAAACCTGGAATATTTGCACCCTTTACTCTGTTTGGGCCTCAAGCACCAAAAACATGAAGTCAGGGCCCTAGAGGGTCCCTCTCCTTTAGAGAAAATGTTTTAGTAATTAAAAGGCACCATATTTCTGTACTCATTAATTTAAAAATATTCCCCAGTCAACATTCTTAGCAATTAACATGATTATTTACTGCTCAGTGATGAGCTCAGGATATGACAACAGTCTTTCTTCTACTACCTTCTGTTTTCTATCAAGAGTATTAAATAGATAAATATAGCACTCAACTGACTATTCACAATATCTATTAGCAACCAGTGTAATTTTAAATAATATACATAAATACCTATCGTTTTGCCCATCAACTATTGGTAGTATTTCTTGCCCATCACCTGCCACTTATCTTATTGTCCCTATTTCACTATCCCAACTTCTTTAGTTTTCTTATCCATACTTCTATTGTATAACTTCTTATACATGGTTGATGACAATAACATTTAAATGCTATTCCATAATCTTAAGTCTTCCACGCTTTATTTATAGGTTGAATCTAAAAACCAACAAGCCAATACACTTTTTGCTGTAATTACTATGTAAATATTATTCACCACAGAGCCAAACTGGATCATACAATTACGTTTTTCTTCAATACAGATAAAACACCATAACTCTTCGGACATTTGGAGAGCATTTTTAGTGTCAAGGTCAAATACATTATCTGTCCCAACACTCAACCAATGCTCCAATCATGTCACAATATAATTAATGTTATTTTCTTTTTTTTTATTATTTTAACAAACTGGTCTTTTTACTTGTATTCTTGATTACTTTCCAAAATGTAATTCTTTTTTTATGGTACATTTTTATTGTCAACAAATGTAAAATAGTTTTAATACTTTAAAAAAAATTAAAAAAAAATATATATATATATATTATAGATTTCAGAGAGGAAGGGAGAAGGAGAGAGATAGAAACATCAATGATGAGAATCATTGATAGGCTGCCTCCTACACACCCCCTACTGGGGATTGAGCCCTCAACCCAGGCATGTGCCCTTGACAAGAATCGAACTCTTTTCAGTTTCCTCTTACTACTACCCTCTGCAACTATTGACTCAGAATACAGATCCCTTTAAGAATTTCACAGGTAAGATCACTCCACCTCTCCTACAGGTGGCTTCCTCTGCTTTGCTCACAGATCAACACCTTTCAATTTTTCCTCTTCTGGGAATTTCTTGAAATAATGAGCTCACCAATGATCTCTTTTCCCACAATCATTGCCATTATAAGGTTATTCCTTTTTGTATTTTCTCAGCCTGGTCTTGGGGAATCAGGAGAGTACATGAATGAGCAGTTTTCCCATCTTGAATCAGATGCTCCCAGCACTTATTTTTGGGGGGATGTTTAGACAAGAGGAAAACAGTATTTCCTCTCCCCCACAGCCAGAGAGGAAACATCAGTGGTGATCACCTGGGGAGGACAGCTGGGCAGTAGAATGGCTCTCACAGCAATCCTGAGTCATAAGGGCTGTGTGGCCACAGAGCACCAAGGCCAGGGAAGAAGACATTAAGAGACCATTGTAATTGTGTCAATAGCCTGGGTCAGACAATTGTGAGTAGGTGAGTCAGTTGTCTGCAGAACTCTCATAAGTAAATGCAGGTCTTCTGTAAAGAGGACAGAAAACAGGGGATTCATTTCCCAAAATGGCCATTGCTTCCCTACTTTTTCTAAAAGTACTGGATGGCCCCTTTTTCCCGCCAAGTAATTTGTCTTTTAGATCTTTTAGACAGACATCCTGGGGTTAGGCAATCAACTATTCTAATAATTATGTTATTGTCTTGTCCTTGCTGCTCTAGCCCTCCACCCTGTGCTGGCTTCTACCCTTTATGTATAAATCCCCCTTTCCCCAGGACTCACTTTAGCTCTTTTCCCACTTGGGACACTGTTATAATGGTTATCTGCCTTCACAACCATCATCTTTCTTTATAAGTATATTGTGCAGGATAATCTAACAATTGTAACCACCTATCCCCAAATTGGAGTGGGCCCATACATGCTAATTCTTCCTCATATCGCAGTCCAGTGCGGGTAGTCAGGATGTATGGGTGCACCCTGTGTTTCAAACAGTCATTCAAGGTTCTAGGGTCCTTCATTCCTTAGGCACTATACTTACCCAGCTCTGTGGCATTCTCTCTCTATTACCTGGGTTTCATGGACCAGTTCCAAAGTAGCATATGTGACTTCTGACCACATTGATTAGCCAGACTCTAATCACTTGATCTTGCCTTATTAATTACAAGGGAGTCTTAGAAAAGAGCTCCCAGGAAGAAAAGAAAAATGTTTGGTGAACAAGCAGTTTACACAGCAACAATTATTATATTATGGTGTATAAAATAGGGTATAAGAAAGGATATCATCTGACAACACTGATGATTTAAAATTGTATATCACCCATATTCCTGGCTAGATTTTGGGATTTCTTTAATTTAACTTTTTAATTTATTTTAGAGAGAGGAAAGGAGAAAGAGATAGAAACATCAATAATGAAGGAGAAGCATCGATTGGCTGCCTCCTGCATGCCCCTGGCTGGGGATTAGCCTACAACCTGAGCATGTGCCCTGAGCAGGAATCGAACCAAGACCTCCTGGTTTATAGGTTGACAGTCAACCATTGAGCCATACCAGCCAGGCTTGAGTTCTTTTAGGATAAGGATTTTACATCACTTTTTCTAAAAGAGTATCTAACACTTAACAGTAGTTACCCAATAAATGTTTGATGAATGAATTGTGGTACACTGAAGCTACAAGAATCCCTAGATATTTTCTAATCTAAACCCTTCCTTTTAAATGTAAAAAATCAGAAATCTAGAGATGCTAAGTACTTTGCCT
The DNA here is from genome assembly GCF_014108245.1 of Pipistrellus kuhlii. Lineage (NCBI taxonomy): Eukaryota > Metazoa > Chordata > Mammalia > Chiroptera > Vespertilionidae > Pipistrellus > Pipistrellus kuhlii. The sequence continues at coordinate 18,229,712 of NW_023425404.1, read as the reverse complement.
GTATTCACTGGCAGGGCTGGGGCCCATTTATCTCATATCCCAAATCAAATGAGACAATCTTTTTAAACCAGCTTATCTCATTTCCCCAACCAAAGGAGACTCTTTTTTAACCAACTTATCAGAACTTGCACATCTAAACAAGTATTGTTTGCTCCAAGGAAGTCTTCTTGGGAGTCTCTATAATATTCAACGACTACTGCCATTTAAAAAATTCATGGCCCCTGCCAGTGTTGCTCAGTGGTTGAGCATTGACCCAGGAGCCAAGAGGTTGCTGGTTTTATTCCTGTATTGGGCTCAATCCCTGCCAATCGATGATATTCCTCTCTTATTGAAGTTTCTCTCTCTATCCATCTACCTTCCCCTCTCTCTAAAAGTCAATAAAATCATATTTTTAAAAAAAATTCATGGAACTTCATTTCAGGAATTGCTCTTATAACCTATTGCATTGTCTTAAATTCCATTAAAAATTAGCTGATAAATACTCATTCTTTGGGAATAAATTTTATTTTGTGGAACTGAAATAATTTGAAGTTCATCTTGATAGATAAAGGAGAATGGAGGTGATCCAGCTATGCAATATGGGGAGAGGTAGGGGGGAAATACTGGTTTTCACTTTTAAAAATTAGACTGTGAATCATTTTGACATAGGCCATTTGCCAACCAGCATGGGGAACAACTCCAAAAGAGGAGATGTGTGGACATTTTGAGCGATGACATCATTGTTGGAATACGTTCATGGATTCATAACTTGCCTAGGTTGAAGAGAAATCACAGCTATCTGAAAAGTCTACTTCTAATTTGTATAACCCCATGTCAGAAATGCATGAGTTGCCAAACGCCCATCTTAATGTCTAGTATCTTGAGATTCTACTAAAGAAATTTAGGTGACTTTTAGGCCCATACTCGCTCCTTATTCAGAAAACAGCCACAGGAGGGGAGAAGGAATTGTTATTATAAGAATGGACAAAAAGATTTCTGTATAAAATAGAAAAAAAAAGCTGGTAACCTGGTCCACCCTTTTCTTGGGAAATAGCAAAAACTTAAAACAAAAGGCTGCAAAAAGTTGACTGTGCACCCAACCAGCCTTTCAGTTCAGGAGCTGAGAGGATTCTAAGAGCAACCTCACGCCCAGTGAGGCTCCAAGAAGAAAGTTGTCCTCTCTCTCCACAAGCCCCAAATCAGGGGAGACCTTTCTTCCTCGGAGATAAACAAATAAAGCAGCAGCAGCAGGGATCCTTGATGAAAGTTTGCAACATAAAACAGCAATGCTCTGCAGAAAGTGTCCAGGGTTCTGCCTTAATTACCCTAAATTAAGCTGGAGAGGAAGGAATTCAGAGTTCAGAATCATTGCCTTTGTTTTACCTGCTATATAAAAAATTCAAATGTCAGTCTCATTACTTTACACTCACACCTGGCCTGTTCTGAGAAGCTCCACAACATTTCCCAGACAATTCAATTTAAAGACTTTTCAATTGCGTAATTACGCGCTTGTGGTGAATTATCATCTTAAACAAGGGCCCAGGTGGGCAGAAAAGGACTGTTGGGCATGCGCTTCCTGGGAAAGTGCTGTTATTCTGTCCTGGGAATCTTTCCTGAACTGAACATTCATTTTAAAAAATGGAAATGTGAACAAGTGACTACAAAATAATTATCCAAGGACTCAACAAAGACCCCGGCCTTGAACGCCTTTAGCTGGCCCCTCTACACACACAATTACATAACAAGAAACCACCACGACTCTTCCCTCTCTAAGTCACCCGTGTGCCAAAAAAGTGGGAGACATGCAAGTACACATGTGAACTGTCCAGCTACAATGACCCCTCCTATCTGCCTCCCCCAACAGCTGAGCTTCTTAAAACATTTCCCCCTTGGCCTTTCAGATGACCCTTACCTGAGGAAGTGCTGAAAGGGCGGTTATTCACAGACACCACCAGGGAGTTTCAAGTCTGACCTCCTCACAGTCACCTCCAGGTTAAATTGCCCTCAGTTAACAGTCAGTCAAAAGCTGACTCCTCAGTCTGCCAATCCTGCAAACTCCACCTGGGGCGAGGGACCCAGCTGTGCTCTATTCTGCCTCTCGCATCTTCAAAACTAATAAAGCCTCAGCAATTGGAATTTAACTGTCAATTTTGCTGATGAAGCAGCAGGAAAATTAGGGACTATTTCTGAGCCTATGGCTGTGTTGGACCCAACAAATGCTAACTGGAGCAAAAAGTTGGGGCTGCACACTTAAGTCAGCAGCCAAGACCAGGGCTTGGGGAGCAGACATACTGACGGAGAAAGGGTCATTTTAAAATAGTCCTCTTGCTGCCTTAACTCCTACTTTAAAGGAGGCTTCTCTGATAATTGAGGGTTATTTAAAAGTCTGATCTCCTTCGTTAAAATCAAAACAAACAACTTGGAAATGCCTCAAGCAGATTCCGTGGAGACCAATATAACCTAGAAAATGTAATAATGCAAAGCCTAGCAGCTGAGTTTTTATTTGTGCCTAGCTTCAGAAAGCCAAACCCCTAAGAGGTCTAAACCCAAGGTTCATTTGTTCTTAATAAGCTCACTTCCAGGGGTGCTGTCAGCCTCCAGCTAATGACACCACCAGCAGCTGGGGTAGCTGGATTCCAAAGAAGAGTGAGCATCTAATTGAGGTAAGAAATATAAGGGTGGACTCATGACAGCGTTCATTAATGTCCAGACCCCGCGTCTTATGCTTTTCACAGTTCATCCAGCCTGGATTCTCCAGCCCCCGAAGAAAGCGAACTTCTTAGTGCTAATCAAGATGGCAGTGGAGACAGAAACTGTAACAAGCCCCTTCACCCACCATCCACAGACCTAGTTACATAGATGCTCAGAGAAGCTTGTTCTGGCCACAGGACACAGAGGCCGCTGCCCAAGGTCACATTCCAAACTGGTTCTCTCTTCCTGGTCGTGAGAATCTTTAATCCAATTGTCATGAACTCACATTTCACACCCTTCCCAGGAAATTAGGTGTTTACTCCCTGAGAAAGTCAAGGCTCCTAGAGTCCATGTGAAGTGAAGGATCTGCCCTCTGGTTAGCTTGGTCTTGTAAAACAACCATCCTAACAAAGGTCTTATTCAAATCACCTTTCCAGGGCTCCCAGACTAAGTGGCTCAAGTAATACCCCGCCCCCCTCCCCATTCCCTTGGTCAGACTTATCAATTAACAAAAGCAAAGGGTTTCCAAAATGGTGTCGGCAAAGGAACAGAATGAAGCTAACTGGCCCATAAGGGGTTGGTTCCTGCTCTAGATGGGACTAACAGAAGATGAAGAGGGGTTTCCTAGCTGAGGACACGTCAAAAGCAGACAGAGGGACATTCTTGGTAGAGACAGTAAATCTAGGAGGCTTTCCTGGTTTCTGGTTTCCCCCTTGTCTGCAGTCTAGTCCAAGTACAGAGCCGTATGCTTTAGGACAGTGTTTCCCAAACTTCTGTCATGATGAGAATCACCTAGTGGAGTTGTTAAACTACAGATTCCTGAATCCCAACTAAGAAGTGCTAAACTAGAATTTTTGGGAACATATAGGTAAAATTGTATACTTAACTAGTGCTCTAAGCTCAACAGGGGGCAGATGCTCAATACACAGGCATGGAAAAAGCTTAGAGCACTAGTTAAGTATACAATTTTAACTATATGTTCCCAAAAATTCTAGTTTAGCACTTCTTAGTTGGGATTCAGGAATCTGTAGTTTAACAACTCCACTAGGTGATTCTCATCATGAGAGAAGTTTGGGAAACACGGCTTTAGGAAGACGGTTTTTTTTTTGTTTTTTTTTTAAACTTATAGCCTGAGCCACAGAATCAGATCTCCAATTCAGACCCTTCCTTGGGTCTGGATCTACAGAGCCACTGTCTACTCAACATCCCCACTTAACCATTTCAAATTATTATTGAATTCAACCCACCTCAAATTAAATTTGGGATAGTCTCTCCATACCTGGCTCTCTTCCTGTGTCATCTCCATGGATAACCCATCACCATCCCAGTCACTTTAGCCAGAAACTAGGAGCTATCTTTGATATGTTTCTCTTTATCACCTCCCCTTCCCCCACCATATCCAACTGATCATGAAGTCCTGTATTTGTTATCTCCCAAATGTCTCTCAAATATACCTCCTCTCCATGTCTATATTGTCTTTCTAGTCCAAGCAAGCTGTATCTCTCCCTCAGCCTATTGTCATTGAATCCCCTTTCATCCTTCTACTTTCACCCCTGCTTCTTTACATTTAATTATCTGCACAGTATCCAGAGGGACCTCTTAGTAATACAAAGATGATCTGTTACTCCCATATTTATAGCATTCAATTGCTTTCCATCCCTCCTAGGGACAAAAGCCAAATCCTGAGCTTGGCTCATAAGGCTTCCCATAGGCTGGCTTCTACTTGCCTCTCCAGCTCAACTTGCTGCTCTCCAGACACTGATTTTCCCTTCGTTCCTCAGAGGTGCCATGCTTACCTCCTCTCACAGAAATCTTACACCACAGCTCCCCCTCCCTGAGTGCCTTCTCCTTCCACTTCACAGTCACTTTTCCAGGGGCTCCTCTCTGACCTCCAGATCAGCTCAGTTCTCCTGAGACATGCTCTCATAAACACCAGGTACCTGCCTTTCAAAGCCCCTAACACAGTCTTCTTCTATGATTTATTGGTTAGTGTCTCTGTCTTCCAGTTTGCTGTAAGCTTCATGAAGTCTATTTTTGCTCATTAAGGTATCCCCTTTACAATGATGCTTAGTTGGCATTCAAAAATTGTCGAAGAAATTTATTAAATTAAGTGCCAGAGGCAGTAAAGAAATGTCTACAGATTTTTGAAGAAAAAATGTTATGGCCCAAAATACTTCTTTAAGTTTTAATTTAATTGAAATGCTCCATATCCTCCTTGCTTTAAATAATTAAAATATTATAGTTAACATTAACAGGGTCTTTGATCACTACCCACTCACAACACTATACACACACACACACACACACACACACACACAACTCCTTACTTAATAGAAATAACTACTGTTGAAAATTTGATGTGTATCCTTTCAGAATCTTGTCTATTCTTTTACATATACATACATATACCCAGAAAAACACTTAGTACTAGTTTGGAAGGATGAATGGGTAAAGGCCTCGAGAATTTTCAACTTAGATAGTTGTCTTTAACTTGAGAGGACAACGGCAAAAAACATTCCCAGATAATACAAGTTCTAAAAAAGATATACCATCCATATACTCTTGAAAAACAGCTTTTGAAAACTAATTTCATCAAGGGAAGATAAAAATTGTGATAACAAAAGACTCATAGTTCATCTCCACACAGTTCAGATGCCAGAATTGTACTGTATGTGTTCAGAGAAGGTTTGTGGTCAGAAGACAATCTTTCTTTACAATGTTTTACACACCTTTTAGTGACAGAAACTACCTCAGTCCCCAGTGATTGCTAATCTTGTTTAATAATATCATAAAATATAATCATGCTGTTCCAGTCCTTGCTAATAATGACCAAACTCCATACGGATAGGATGCTATCCCAAGGGAACTGCTAGATTTTTTCCCCTCCACAAAAGCATAGCTATAGAAAGAACATATTGTTCATTTCATTGCCAAGGGAATTGAGATAAGATTTGCTGCATTAAAACTCATACTGTTTTGTAAGTGGTAAAGAATAAAAAGCCAGATGCTTGTTTGTCATTTACACTTTATCTTTTATCTTTTTAAATCTAGTATCTATGAAGGTATCTGTGTTAATGGTGCTTAAAAATCAATACACAAATAACTATATTTTAAAATATAAACAAAAATAAATGTACCAAAATGTTAACAATTGCTATATGTGAATTTAATTACTAACTCAAATATTTATTGAGACCCTATTATATGACACTAGAGCCCTGATGCACAAAATTCATGCACTCAGGAGTTGGAGGGAGGGCCCCTCAGCCTAGCCTGCACCCACTTGCAGTCTGGGAGCTGTAGGGGGATGTCCAACTGCTGGCTTAGGTGGGGAGCAGGCCTAAGTTGGCAGTCAGACATCCTTAGCCCTGCTGCCAAGGCAGGAGAGGCTCCCGCCAGCACCGCTGAATTCGCCAGCTGTGAGCCCAGCTCAGGGCTTCTGGCTGAGTGGTGCTCCCCCTGTGGGAGCACACTGACCACTAGGGGGAAGTTTCTGCATTGAGCATCTGCCCCCTGCTAGTCAGTGCATATCATAGTGCCTGGTCATTCTGCTGTTCAGTCCATTTGCATATAGCCTTTTATTATATAGGATGAACAAGGGCTCATGCAATGGACAAGTTGAATAAGAAAGAGTAATATAATTCTGGCTGCTTTTATCTCTATTTTATACCCTATAATAATTCATACTTTCTACAAATTTCAACATATCTCATATTTTGGGGTTCACTGACATTAAGCTCTTCATAATATTCTTTTATAATATTCTTAAACTTGTTTGCATCAGTAATTTTGTCCTCTGTCTCATTCTTGATATATTTCTTTATGGCTTCAGCCTTTTTTAATATATATATAATATATATTATTGTTTTCAGAGAGGAAAAGAGAGGGAAAGAGGGAAACATTAATGATGAGTATCATTGATTAGCTGCCTCCAACCTGGGGATCAAGCCTGCAACCTGGGCATGTGCCCCAATTCGGAATTGAACCATGACTCCTGGTTCATAGGTCATCACTCAACCACTGAGCCACGCTAGCCAGGCTCTTTTATTCCTTAAGTAATTCTGCCAGAGATTTCTCCATTTCTTAAAGCTGTCAAAAACAACAACAACAACAACAACAACAACAAAAACATTTGGTTTTGTTGATCCCTCTCCTATAACATCCTTCTGTAGATTTTTCATTTCTGTCTTTTGTTATTTTCTTTCTCCTGTGTGTTTGGAAGTTTATTCTATTCTCTTTAACTTTGTAATTTGGATGCTAATAAGCTTGTTTACTTTCAGCCTTATTTTCCATGTGAACATAATAGGCTATAAAGTTCTCTCTAAAAGCCACATATATTTAAGACTATAAATTTTCCTCTGAGTACACTATTGCACATTTTAACATATAGCATTTATTGGTTGTTTAGCTCTAAATGTAAAAGAATCCTGTAAGTAATACCTATAATCTGTACATTACTAGCATTTACAATCACCACAAGCTGTCACAGTCCGTATCTGATCTAAATTTTCCAATTATTCCCAACAAGAAGCCATAGAATACTAATTAGCACTCAGAGTATTATGAATAAGTACTGATTTGAGCATAAACTCTATATTTAATATCTGAATACAAAGACTTATCCAGTAGGCTAAGACCACATACCATCCATTCCCTGTGAAGTTGCCAGTCTATTAATTAGGTAAATAAACTAATTTTACTTTTTCTTATCTTGTATAAAAATTCTTTCCCAAGTATCCTTGGCAAGTCATTTTTCTGACTATCTTATGTGTACATCTATGCATTTATTGATGTATATGTTTTTCATAACTACTTGGTTGGTGCTCAGTTCGGCTACTCATTGTGCTTTAATACATTTTTTATGCCCATGATTTCTGATGTATGGATTATTTAAAAGTAACTGCTAAAGAATTCAAACGTGAGTCTTCTTATCCTTCTTGTGTTTCATTTCTAATTTGTTAGCATTGTAATCGTTGAATATGATCTGAATAATATCAATTTTTTTAAATTTGTAAGAACCTGATTAATTACTTAGAATCAACTTTTAAAAAAGTTCCATGGGAACTTAATACAAATATACATGGGGTTCCCCCATAATGAGTAGAGTGTTTCTATGAAAACTTTTGCAAGCCAAATTGTGAAAACTAACAGTATCCCCTGCTTTTTGCAAGTTCACATTAAACCACTTTAATTTTATGAAAGACCCACATTAGGACGGTAACTTTTATAAAAGTGAAAATTCTCTTTGAATATATTTGGTTAGCAAAATAAGCATACCTTTTGATCAGGTCCAGGTCATTCTGAAACCAAAACAGTTCTTTCCTAATGCCTTTATATTGACACATACTGAAGCCAAGGAATCTCTACTGTACAAGAAAGCTATCAATGCAGATAACAGCCCAAACTTTAATTCTCTACAGAAATATTATGCTTTGATCGTGTGATAAGCATAGTGTCCTGTCCTTCTGATTCCACAGTTCTGGGAGATCATAATTATCAGACTAGCAAGGTGTTGAACTGGCAGGGATTACACTGAGCCCCTATGTGTGTGTGTGTGTGTGTGTGTGTGTGTGTGTGTTTGAATACAAGATTCAGGCTTCAATTTATACAGAGGGAGAGTATGTGGAAATTAAACACCACCCTCCTGTACAACCAATGGATTACAGAAGAACTCAAAAGGGAAATGAAAAAAAAATATCTAGAGACAAACAAAAATGGAGACACGGCATATAAAAACTTATAGAATGCAGCAATGCAGTTCTAAGAGTGAAGTTTATAGTATTAACACCATAAGAAAAAACAAAGATCTCAATAAGCAGCCTAACATTACACCTCAAGAAAGTAGAAAAAGAAGAAGTAAGCCCAAAGCTAGCAAAAAATGAAAATAATGTAGATAAAAGAGAGAGGACTAAAATGAATAAAATTATAAATGAAAATAGACACATTACAACAGATAACACAGAAATACAAAGGATCATAAGAGACTAGTATGAACAATTATACACTAACAAATTGGACAGACAACCTGGAAGAAATTGATAAGTACCTAGAAATATAAAATTTACCAAGATTAAATCATAAAGAAACAGCAAATATTAACAGACCAATAATGAGTTAGAAAATTGAAGCAGGAATGAAAAATTTCCCAACAAAGAGAAGTCTGGGACCAGATGGTTTCACAGCTCTCCCTACACACAAATAAAAAATAATAACTGTGAAGTGATGGGCGTATTAACTTACATTATTGTGGTAATCATTTTGAAATATAAACCTGCATTCTCTCATAAGTTGTACACCTTAAATTCAGATAATGTAATAATGCAATTATCTCTCAGTAGAGCTGAGGCAGGAAGACGATTTCTCTCCATGTTGCTCTGTATTGACATAGACCTGTCAGTAGCATTATTATTTTCTTTAACCATTCAAATATAAATATATATATCTATCTATATCTATATCTATATCTATATCTATATCTATAGATAGATAGATAGATAGATAGATAGATAGATATGTGTGTGTGTGTGTGTGTGTGTGTGTGTGTGTGTGTGTGTGTCTTGGTATTAGAAATAGACATTTCCTATATATTTACTTACTATCTTTCCTTTCGGTGACTTCCTCCTCACTTGCTTCTCTATTATCACCTACCATTGCTGTTTCTTTTTTTGGTCTCTTCCTTAGACTCTCCCCACCCCCAGACTCAGCACTGGGTATCCTTATCTTCATCTTAAGTTCCCAGGTCCTACCATTGCAGCTGAGCTATAGAAGGCCTTGTGTGGTGGAGGGCAAGCGGTAATCCCGTGGTTATATGAGTGATGGATTTCGGTAGTACAACTTAGCACAACTGGAAGATAGTTTCCCCTCACATGCATGCAAAAAATTCCCCAGTGCAACAGAAGACAAAGCCTCCAATGCCACCACTGAAGAAGCATGCTTTAAAGTAAAAAGCCTGTTGTTTGAAATCTTTATTAAAAATAAAATGCAAGAAGGCCAGTAGCCCCGACAAGAGCAACAAATCAACGTGTTTTCACTCATGGCTGCCTTACCTCTAATGACTTCAACTAATTAGACAAGACAACTGGGAGATAATTATGAGCCTGGATTCAATTCACAACCATCCAAACAAATGCTTGAGATTGTTTTCTGGACACCAGGAGAAATCATAAATAGGCCAGATAAAATCTAAAGGCAGGTCCAGATGGGGTAACAGGCAGGGAGGAGCAACCTCAATGTGTGTGAGTGGCGGGTTGGGAGATTTACCTGGAAAGTTGTTTGAGGTTCAGATGACAAAATATGTAAAAGTCTTGGTGAACTAAAAAGCCCCAAGCAAATCTTGGTGGTTGTTTTTAGTATTCTAGAAAGAAAACATTCATCAAGTGCCAGAAGGAATGTCGCCCCACTCAGGATTCAGGCTGGGGCTGGCCCTGGTCTGCTACAGGTGCAGGGAGGGCAGGAATCCCAAGGTGTCTCAGAGGCTTCAGACTTTGTGCTGGTCGAAGCTGCCACCCTCCTGGTGAGCAATGGGCAGAAACATTCTTAAGTGATGCACATCATGGGGAGCAATTACTATGAATCCCACAAGAGCACTCTGGCATCTTCAGTTCTTTGGGTTGTGCTTCCTTCACACCAGGCTAGTTTCTGCTCAGAAACCTGAGCACCAAGCAGATGAATCCCCACAAATCTCTCCTCTTCCTTTTATGATAAATACACCTTAAGGAGCAATGCACCCACAATCAGCCCCTCCAGGGCCCAAGGAGAGCTCTGCTTCCAAATGCTAACCCAGCACACCAGGGTAAGGAGGAAACAGAAGGCACAAAACCGGCTTCCCTATGCAGAGATGCTCTGGGAATTCTCTCAGCCTCACAGTGCCCCTCCCTTAGAGCTCTTAGCTCATTTTTAAAAAGACAAAAACAAAATGAACAGATGAGTCCTTAACATCCAATGGGTTATTTGTTCAACATGAATATAGGAGTTTAGCATAGATTGAGGGAATTAAAAAGAAGCTTGCATTTGTATCATCCATTCCATGGATCCAAATGGAGTTCAAAAACAGTGGGGGAGATGGACCACCAAAGGCAAACAGCATGAGCAGTCCAAACCCCCAAATAATGGGTCTTTGCCCAGAGATATGTATCCAGGGTATTCTAAGCAGGAATTTTAAACATTGGATACTGACACATTTATAAAGGTCCTTTTTCTTATTTCCTTGTTGCTAAAAATTTCCTTTGCAAGGACCAAGAAATGCCCAAGCCCCGCCCAGGCAATCATTTCTGACCCTTCTTCCCTGAGGGAGCTCTGCACAACCACACAGTGGTAAGTGGGAAAAATAGGACGATGGCACTAGAGATGTAGGTTGGGTGGGAATTGTAATAACAATCTCATCCTCATGTTGTTTCTTATCTAGGTTACAATTAAACAAATGTAATGCATTTTCTGCTTTAGCCAGAAACACTGGCAGATTTAGCTTTCTGGAACAGACTCTAATTAGAAAGGAAGAAGGGTACACAATTTAGAGAAGGAAAGAAAAGAAAAAAAAGATTTGAACTCAAGAGGAAAAAAGAAACTAAATACAAACTTAAAGTGGGGGTTGGGAGAACATGGTGACTTCATAAAGGCAGCTTGAGGCTACCTCCCCTGGCAACGTAGCCCTCACAAACCCAGAACATTTCTCCTGGAGCGCTGGCATTTCAGAAGAAGAGTTTGGAAAATGATGCATGAGGGGTCACAGCTCCAAGGACAGCAGCTGTGCGGAGGGAGGCCACAGCATCCTGGCAAGAACTAAAGAAGACGGAAAAGCAGTTGAGAGCATGACCTCCCAAGTCAGATAAGATTAAAAAAAAGAAAAAAAGAAGAAAAAAAAGAGAATGCTCCTCCTAGATCAGACATCACACTTCCCATATCCCATTGCTATAAATGCCACCTGCAGATATGAATGCAAATCCTGACACCCTGACTTACTTTGAGAACTAGAGCAAATCATTTCTCAGGGCTTTGAAACCAGAGCTTCATTTATAATAATATGACCCTACCTGATAGGGCAGCTGTGAAGGTCAAAGAAGAAAGCACTTCAGACTCTATATCCAGCCATCAGCACTTAATAAATCTTGACTAGTAATTATAATAATTGTTGCTCATGCTATCAGGAACTGCAGCATGTTTGAGGCAAAGGGAGGAACTGTTTGCTTACCTTGAAGGTTAAAGCCATATTTTCATCTATTCTCTGCTTCAACAAGTCCCAAACATAATGTCATGGTCTCCCTCACTCTTTTTGTTCACTGACCTTTCTCACAGAGGTAGCTACTCTTTTTTTAAAAAAAATACAAAAATCAATTTTATTTTTATATATTATCAATGAACACAGGGACATGAAATTTTACTACACAATATCAATTTCAATCACTCTGAAAATGATGCTTTTGATGGAAATGATGACATAATGATGAATAAAATCAAGGATCTATAATAAATTAAGGAATCTATCCTGATGATCCATGATCTTCGTTTCAACCATGTGTCTATGAGAGATGGGTTTCTGCTTTATCATTATTATTTATTATTATTTTAAATAAAATATAAAAGACAAAGCCCCTAATAACTTGGGTGCCCTAAGAAATGGGAATGAGTGGCCGTAAAGTGTGTGGAGGGTACACATGCCAAGGCTGATCTCCATGGCATCCACTTATGTGAACATCCTCTCTAATATGATTTGTCAAAAATAAAAATTTACCTTAGCTGGTTTTGCTCACTGAATAGAGCATCGTCCTAGGGATTCTGTTCAGGGGCACATACTCAGGTTGCTGGCTCCATTCCCACTGGGGGGCATGCAAGAAGTAGCTGATCAATGATTCTCTCTCATTATTGATGTTTCTATATCACCCTCCCTCTCCCTTCCTCTCTATAATCAATAAAGTTATATTTAATAAATAAATAAATAAATAAATAAATAAAAACTTGCTTTGTCAAAAATTTATTTTAAGTTCCTTTTCTGAAGTTGTTCAAGCACTTTGAATCCATCACTTCGAGGACACGTGAGAAAAAGTATGGGGTGTCTTAGTTTGGCTTAATAATAAAGACCAGCTACGAAGCACTGTTCCTCCTTAATGTAACTCTTGCACTGCATTTTCAATACCTGTCCTGTTATGCATGCCCTCTGAGCACCAGTCTTATAAAGAGTATCCTTGCTCTATGGTGGGGTTCTGTTGGTGCAGTTCAATGAGAATAGAAAACTCCTAAGAACCACATATTTGGAGCTGGAAGTGATTCTGGAGATGGTAGAGTTAATCATTTTTAAAAGAAAGGCCCAGAGAGGTCATGGAAATCAAGATCCACGCATCTTACAGAGCAAAACCAAGATCAGAACCAAATCCCATCTGGTGTTTAGGCCTCTTTCCCCTATCCACATTCAGAGAATTGTCAGGATTTTCTGTTCTCACCAAACACTCATTCATTCCCAGTTTGTTCTTGGCTGCCTTGAAGGCAACCCTTAACACAATAGCTCTGTGGTTCAGAAGGGCGGGGGGCTTTTTCAATCAGCAACTCCTTTTTTCCCAGTGTTACACCGGCACTGGCTTTTTTTTTCTTTTTCTTTTTCTTTTTCTTTTTCTTTTTCTTTTTCTTTTTCTTTTTCTTTTTTCTTTTTTCAGAAAGCCAGGTTCTAGGGCCTTACATTATTCATCAAAATGTAAATGGACAATTTGTACTGTGACCCTACAAGGAAGGTTAAAAGCCCAGAGGTATATTTTTTCCTGGTCTCTTCTGGGCGCTAATCAGCATACAGCCTTTGAACCTCAGTCATTTGTATCCCCGCAGGCCTCTGCCACCAGCTGTGACTAGAGATGTTTTGAATTAAGCTTCCAGGTTTTGTCTAAGAAGCATTAGTTCCTAGAAGCCAGGAGTCTGTTTCCTGAGGAGACTGTCCTCCTGTTAGCCTTCTGAGAAGAAACCAGGAGTCCTTCTTGGGAGCAAGAAGAAAGAAGCCAAAAAAGAGAGGGGCTTAACCGTTTTTGAGAAATGGATGCTAAGACAGGAAAGGCACAAGAGAGAAAGAAAACAGCCATATAAAAACAGGCGGAAAGGAGAAAGCTGAAAAGTAGAACTGAGAGCTGGTGAGGCTCACAATAAAAAGAACATTGAGGGCAGAGATGGCAGCTGTTCCACAGAAGAGACCTTTGGTAACACCATGGGTCTGAGGCATCACAGGATATGTCACCCCTAACTATGCCACTTTGGTATAAGGTTTATATTTGTTTTGTTTTACTTTTATTAGCCTTTATTTTATTCTGAATTTACTCCTAGGCCATATGTCTTTGCTTTTTCAGTTTCTTCTGGGATATCTTTTTCTTCTGTGCAATCTCCTCATCTGGTTCCAGAACAATCTGCTCTTTTTAGTAGGATCATCTCCATGTGGCTGGAAGGGCTCACATATGGTTTAATCATCCATGAGCTCTGTAAGTTTAGTGCTTATCTTGAGAGCTTTGTTCACCTGGATGTGTTCAATGACCAGAGAATAGACATCTAAACCATCAAACTCAGCATCACTCAATGCATTTTCAAGCTTGTGCAGCAAAACCTCAGCACTTTTTGGGGACCAACAACCCTATGTCTGACCCCATTGTTTAGCCTGAGCACACCTAACAATACCATCATTGTAACGTTGGTATGTCACATCTTGCTTCTGTCACGTGACATCCTTCAGATACTTGGTGGCTTTTCATATATGCTTACCCTTTGTAGCATGAACAATTTCATGTGTGTTCTTAAAGTGAACATGAAGATTTAAACCTCTTGATTTGCATGATTTTGTGGGATTTTCTTGGTCAAGGAAATAGTGTACCATTTTCAGAGGTGATCAGAGGCTGCTTTGAGGAAGAGCAGTATAAGGATTATCATGAGTGAAGGCAATTGAGAATAAGCAAATACAAGAAATCCTCCCCCTATTTATCCAAAAGCAGGACATGAATTTGTAAAGGTGAACCCCCTCTCCTGTCTACCATCCAAGACAGAAGTTAAGCACCAGAGACAATTTTATACTCTTATCAGCCCTCAAATGGCATCAGAGGAATCTATACACAATTTACTAACCAACCCTTATCCTCCACTAGATTCCCCATATATTTGCTTCCCACAATTTGTCACCATAGAAATTCAAAGTCCTTTTCCTTTGTCTTGTCACTTCTCTAAAATGTATTGTTTTTTTATTAAGCTGCTATATAAGTTCAAGTTCTAACCACTTTGATTTACTCATTGCTAGGTGTTCCCATGTGTATTTGGTCAATGAAGATTAATCTATCTTTTGTCAGTGTAATTTATTCAGCCCCAGCCAATGAATCTAACATGGTGCTATGGACTGAATATTTGTATCCTCACAAAATTGAATGACTGTTATAGCATTAGGAAGTGGCATCTTTGGGAGGTTATTAGGACATGAAGGCAAAGCCTTCATGAATGGGATTGAGGCCCTTATAAAAGACCTTAGAGAGATCCTTCACTCCTTCTGCTATGTGAGGAAACAGGAAAAAAAGATGGCTGTCAACAGACTGATTCTGCTGGAGCCCTGATATTGCACTTTTCAGCATCCAGAACTGTGAGAAATAAATTTATCCTATCTATTAAAAAGGCAATATGCTAATTAACCCTCACACTGTCACAAAGATGACATATTTCCTCCTTATTGGCAGCACCCACAGCCGATAAGGAGGGAATATGTTAATTGACTGCCACACCCTCGGAGATGGTGGCACCCACAGCCACAAGATGGCAACGCCCAGTTCCCTTAGCCCTTCTGGAGCGGCAAGCACGTGGCACAGCTGGGCCTGCCCCCAGCCACTCTGCGCACCTGCCTCTGGAGTTCCCCAGTTCTCTGCGCACCTCCCTCTGGAGTTCCCCAGCCATCCAGGGCTGGCCCAAGGCACAGGCAAGCCTCGGATGGCAGCTGCCCAGCTGCTCAGGTTGCCCAAGGCTTAGGTAACCAGGTCCAGCCAAGGCTTGTGCTGCCAGCAAGCCTTGCGCTGCTGAGGCAGCAGCAGAGGTGTGATAGGGCGTCATCTTCCCTTGATTGCTGGGAGGCCTCCCACCTCCCAGACTGTGAGAGGAGTCAGGCCAGACTGAGGAACCACCCTCTCCAGTGCATGAATTTTTATGCACCAGGCCTCTAGTGTTGATTATAAGCCCCCCCCCCCAATCTATGGCATTCGGTTATAGCAGCCTGAATGGACTGTGACAGATGAATAGAAATAAAAAGAACATTTCTCCTCCAATAGGTCACACCACCTAGGGATGATGGTCTAACCTTCAAAAAAGAAGGGAATCCCACATTTAGATTTGCATGGTTTGACAATTCTTACCACCTCCCTCAGTGAAGTGTGATAGATGATGTAAGACATGTGGGGTTGCTTCTATATATCTAAATAATCATGCTCAATAAATCAAAGTTAAAACCCCATCCAAATGTCAAATGTCTTTTAGACATTTTGAAGGGACACTAGGTTAATGCTACTGGAACCAGTTCCCAAGGAGGAGCTAGCTGTACCTCTGACCCACTCATAAAAGCAGAGACAAGGATTGCAGAATAGAAATTTGGGTGTAGAAGGTTGCAGTTGTAGGGGTTCAGAATGAGTCTCCCTAAGATGTGCCACTGTGGAATGTGAATTGTTGTAAGCTAAAGGAAACCAAGACTCTGCAGGCTCAAGGGGAAGTTCTGTGCCCCCTGCACCCACCAACACCCCACTCTCCTATCTGGCACTACCTAGAAGAATTTAAGTTAGGGGCCCTTTTCATAATAAGAGATTATCAGAAACATCTTGGTTTATCTATATGGCAATGCAAACTACTAATTACTGTATTGTCCTGCCTGATCTTCTTCCCCTCTGAAGCCCCAAGTTGCCTTACCTCATTCTTAGCTCAGAATGCCATATATACCTCAATTTTACTTTCTGTTCCTAAAATTCTCATGCATGTGGGCTCTCTGACTTTCATGCATGTGCACTCTCATATGTTTGTATGTCTGAAATAAAACTTGGTTATTTTTTGCTGTTAATCTGTCTCATGTTGATTTAATTGTCAGACCAGCTGAGAGAACCTTGAAGGGGAGAGGAAAGTTTATTCCTCTCCCACACAGCAGTGACACACATCAATAGGATTGAGTTCCTATGGTCCCAAAGTGGAGAGCAAAGAACTCTAGCAGGCAAGGCTTTCCAGAACACTACATAGAAACACGTGGCTCACACACCTGGGGCTGTTTCCCTATCAAAAAGAATAGGAAATCTAAGAGAAAAAGCACAAAAGAATAACCTTCCTGGATCAAACACAGCACTTCAAATATTGCATTGCTACAAATTCTACCTACAACACAATAGCCTTTAGCTGTCAGATTTTTTTACTCAATTTACACTAAAAAAAAAAAAAAAAAAAAAAGGAAAAATATTTCCTCCCATGTATCAATTATCAATTCAACTTCTTGGACCTTTTCTTTCCAAACAAGTCGTATGTCTGAGGAATCTTCTGAATTCGGAGTTTTGGTTCATGATCCTCCCACAAGCAGGTTGGGTTTTTATATTTAAGCTTCATATTTTGTAGTATTACCATTATACTTGTAATCCATTACATCTACTTAATCTAAAATCTTTAAAATATTAAATACAGGTTTACCTATAGTGTTGAATGAAAAAACTTTTTAGGAACCCCATTTGGAACTATTAATAAGAAATTAGGTATAATAAGGCAGATAGCGACCGGCTGCCCCAAACCACTGCACACTCCCTTTCACCCTGTGTTCCCCTCCCATAGAGTACAAAAAGCCCAAATACTCACTTCCCAGTGTCCCTTACAGATAGGGGGAGTCTGACGAAGTTTTCCCCTTCTCAAATATGAAGAGAAAATCTCAAAAGGAGAAGGATGAGGGCTTCTCCCCTTCTTACTGCCTGGAATTCAGAAAGAGCTGCTTGGAGGCACAGCAGCCATCTTGAAACCATGAGGAAGACCCTAAGGATGGAAAGCAGGAGACCGACAGAGAGGGGATCTAGTGCCCCTCTGAACCACTGTACCAGCCTAGGACTGCTTGTCTGTAGGCTTCCTGGTACATGAGAAAAATAAACACCTTGGTTTAAGGCTCTGCAGAGTAAAGAAAAAAATTTGAAGGACTTTAAAATGGACCAATTGTCTTCAAAGGAAAGTGAGTCATTATCTAACTGCAGTGTGCTCTTCCAGGTTATCTGATTCTGTGGGGTCTCTGCCTGTTTCAGTGTTGGTGAGCTATTTCACAGCTCTGAAAGTTATATGGAACTGCCAGCAATGTAAATGACTCTTGCCTGTAAATTTGCAATTGAATGTTGTTGGCAGAGGTGCACCTGATCACCCATGGTTTTACTCTACTAAGCAAATTCATTTTGGTATTCCTCCTTACACATAAAGGCCTCTGTCCTCTAAACTTTTCCCTAAATCATTTGCAATATCTTACTGGCTTCCTCTTAATGAGTTAAATAAAACAATTGGTAGGTGTCCGTTCTGTATTTGGATGACAGTCATGTTTTAACCTTTTTTAAAAAAAGATACATAACTTACCATGGGTTTCTGTTACTTTTAGCCTTTTTAAACTAATCTTAACTGATGCATATGCCTAGCATGACTATAGACAAGTAAACTGGTAGTCAGGCGCAAGCTGAAGCCATCACCAACACAGAAGAGCACAGCAGGAGAAACAGCTCATTCTAACAGACTCTGATCAGACCGGTGTCATCTATTGATATAATAGACTGGCCATTTCTTACTCATCATCCCTCACAGCAGAGAATGAGCAGGGGTAGTTGCTTGAAAAGACTTTCCTTACTGATTTCTGAGATATTTTGGCAGGAGAGGAGGAAATGGGCTATAATAGTCTGGGAGAACCCGTGTGGCTTTTACTGATCTTGCTGGTGCTGACAATGGAGGGTTTGATTTTGCAGTGAGCTGGTACACACTGAGAAAAGGAAGCATCACTCCTGCTCCATCCACTCTCTTTCTCTACCCACAGCAGGACTCCAAAGGGAGAAGAAAGGTTAATTAGGGTTCCGTCCCTTAGTCTCTGACATAGGAAAGAAAGGCCAAGCCCCCTTCTCCTTGTCCTCTGTATTTTGTGTCTAGCCCTCGATAGCCCCCAAATGTGTCATATCTTTCCTTGATAGAAATCCCCTGAGGGTTGCGGAGTATGGTCTTTGGGATGGATCTCATAAAGCATCCAGCACACTGGGGCATTCGTTTGAATTAAATAGCAAACTGGTAATTAAAATTTTAAAAATTAGCATTTTTCTTTCTCCCAGGGGTTTTGTTATAACAGTCCCTGGAGATGACCTAAGTTATATTCTAATGACTGTGGGGACATTTTTCATGAGACTATTCGACCATGTCATATTCCATCTGGCTCGCACCATGATCTAACCTTTACGAGAAATTGAATTTCATTGTCAATGTGTGAGGGTGTACTCTCTTGTGTACTAACATGCTAAATGTTGGTACTAGTCCAGAGAGCACTTTCTAGAGATAGGCAAATGAGGGGCCAGAGTTTGAAAGTAATTATCTTAATATTTAAAAGAGGATATTTTAATAATGATACTATTTAAGCCTAGACCTATTTAATTTAAAGGACAATAAACACACATACGCATGCCCATACACACACACACACACACACACACACACACACCAAAAAATCCCCTGGTAGGAAGAACGTTTAAAATTTGTCCTACCTCAAAGATGTGAATTCTAAAATAACCCTCTACTGACTGGATCTGAAGTACTTTTCTTGGAAAGTAAATTAGGTTTTTAGATGCTACTATTTGAATGATGATAAATGGTTCAGGACAGAGCTTTGGAGTCAGACAGACCCTGGTTGTTGTCACATTAAATTAGATGCATAGGGAGCTTGACAGGATCCTTGGCACATCACACCAGCAAATGGTCATCATTGATGTGGCCAGCAAAGTGTATCTGGCTTGAATGACCTCACCTTTGAGGGCTGATGGCCTGGACTTAGTCATTTAGGTTTATTAGGTGAAAGAGAACCTTTTAAAGAGAGACTGGTGAGACAAAGGATACTAGAATCAATTTGAGAGCAATAAAATAAGACCAAAGATTTTGTCTTATTTACCCCATGTCTCCACTACCCAGACAGGGCCTGACACCTGGAAGTCATTCAGAAAGACAGAATAGCAGGAGGCTCAACTCCCTTCCCAGCACTTCGAAGCCATCCAAGGAAGACAGTACTTCCACTCCATGGTGGTTGTCACTCCTCTCTGAGCTCCAGCCCCTCTTTGGCCCTTAGGTCTTGCTCACCAAGAATGGACATGTGGACATGGCTGCTTTCTCTTTTAGTCCTGCTAACATCTCTAACACACCGCAAGTGTGTGAAGCAGACTAGGATCAGAGAACTGTTCAGGAAAACTCTCCCCTTGAGAGTTGGACATCACTCTCCTGCAGCCTTTGCAGCTTCCTGCCGAAGTAGACCCATTTTCAACCAGCTCTCCCTCAGGGCTTGGGGCTGGTTCTCCCCTCTCCTTTCTCCCTGGAGAGACTCCTAGTCTTGCCTCCCATGATGACATATTGAGGGTAACAGAGATGACAGGAATGGGGGGCGGGGGAGGGGGGGCGCTCAATACCTCATCTCAGAAAGAGCAGGAAGATCTCTTTTGTTTTTATCTCTCTTTCAAATTACACCAAACCTTGTCTCTCAAAAGCAAAAAGGCCATTAACTTAGTTCTTATAATAATCACACCCTCTTCTTTATTTCCCCTAATATACCATCCTCAAGTTCAAAGGCTAACACTTTCAACTCTTTCATGGTCTTCTTTACCCCACCCCTGGCATTTACTTCCATGTTTTTAGCATGGTGCTTACACTGCTATTTCTTGACTTATTCATTTTGGACATTATTAATTGACATCTGTACCATTCAGACTCCATAAACCTATGCCAGGTAATCCAATAGAGGAAAATTTAATCTACGATATGAGTTAGAATTGCTGAAAGAGCAAGCAGAGATCAGCAAGTCCTGTTCCTGCCTCCCCCCAGGGCAGGAGAGATCAGGGGAAGGGAGTGTTCCTGGGGCCCACCCAATAGGAGGGGAATCACTGGGTCCACCAGGCAGATTATATAAATATTATTCACTGTTGAGCCAACATTATGATTACATTTTCCTTCTCAAACAATTTTAGTTGTTTCTCCTGAAATATTTGCTTTTTTTTTTTTTTTTTTTTTTTTTTTTTTTTTTTTTGTTTTTTTTTTTTTTGGTGACTTGCTTACTTTTCTGTATAACCAGTGGCAAGTGTTGTCAAATACGCGTCAGTCTGTGAATCCTCTCTAGTGCTCTCAACACAGAAATGGAGAATTTCAGGACATGCTGCCCCAACATATGCTGCTTTGGAATATTCATGATTGTGAACTGAAGGCACCTGAGAAATAGCTGATGCTTTCCCTTTCTACCTAAAAGCAGGTCATGAAATTCCCCATGAGAAAAGTCTCTTTCCCACCCACCAGGTGTGGCTCAGTGGCAGAGCGCCAACCTCTGGATCTGGAGGTTATGGTTCATTTCCCCCTCAGGGCACATGCCTGAGTTACAGGCTCAACCTCCAGTGTGGGGCATGTAGGGGGCAGCCAATCAATGATTCTCTTCCATCATTGATATTTCTATCTCTCTCCCCCTCTCTATTCCTCTCTGAAATCAATATATTGATATTTAAAAAAGAAAGGAAGGAAGGAAAGAAGGAAGGAAATAAAAAGAAAGGAAGGAAAGAAAGAAAAGAAGAAAGAAAGAAAGAGAAAAACAATCTTGTCACCAGAGTCTGGGAGTCTATGTCAAAATGGACCTACATGAATTGACTCAAATAACCCTTATCTTCTATCAGTTCCCACCATGTATTTCCTAGTCCCAGGCCCACAATTTACTGCCCCAAACCCAAGCTCCTTTATCTTATCACATCCCCAGAATTTATTATTTATTGTATAATAAGGTTTATAAGCTTTTGAGCCTAAGGGCTTCTTTGGTTCTTCATTTTTGTTTTGAAGACTACAGTTTGCACATAAAAAAATATTAAGTGAATTTGTAGGTTTTTCTTCTGTTAATTTGTCTCATGCCAGTTTGATCCTTAGGCCAGTCACAGAATTTGAGAGGGCAGGGGAAGTTTTCCTCCCCTCCACAGACAAGCCATCAGTTCCATGTTCTTTCCCGGGAGACCCACCTCCTGCTCCTGCTTGCACTGGCTGCTCTGTGGGCCTGGAACACAGCTGTCATCCCAGGATCTCCCATTACTGCTCTGCAGAGAGGCCTCCATGGTATTTTATTTCTTGGTTTACTGCTTTATTGTGCCAAAGCATATTCTCCACATAAAACTAAAAGTACAATGTTTGAGTCACGGCTGTCTGAAAACACCTTTATCCGATTCTTACACTGGATTGGATTCCAGATTGAAAATTGTTTATCCTCTAGTATTTTGAAGGCATCACTCAATTTTCTTATAGCCACCAATGTGGCTTTTGAGCAGTCTGATCCCTTTCTGATCCTTTTTATGTGACCTTCTTTTCTTTATGGAATCCCTTAGGATTTTTTCTTTATCCCTGGTGTTTCAAAAACTCACAGTGGTGTCCTTGGTCTGGATTGTTTTTGGTGTGTATGTGTGGTGTTGTTGTTTTCATTGTGTTGATCAATGCCAGGATTTTTTTTTTATCCAGATAAGGAGTCAGACAAATATGTTATTGTAAAGAACATGATAGTAAATACTTTAGGCATTGTGGGCCATACATTCTCTGTCAAATTTCTCAACTCTATCATTATAGCAAAAGCAGCCAGGGTCAACAGGTAAACAAATGGCCATGGCTGTATCTCAATAAAACTTTATTTACAAAACAGGCAGCAGGGTGAATTTGGCCCATGGACCAATGTTTGTTAAGCTCTAATCTAGACTCCAGATATCTATGGTCCTCAGTTCAGGGATATTGTATTGTGTTGTTTGATAATATTTTCCTCTCCATCTTCTTTATTCTGCCTTTCTAGGTTTTCTATCAGTCAGGTATTGGCACTCTTAGGTTGGTTCTCTAGTATTCTAATCTTTTCTTTCTTACTGTCCACATTGGTCTTTTTGTTTTACTTTTTGGGAGATTTATCCCACTATTGCATATTTCTGTTCTATTATTTAATTTCTAAGACCTTTCTTGCTCTCTGATTCTTTTTTCCCCCCAAAACAATAGCTGGCTTTTGTTTCACAGAGTAAATATTTTTTATCTTTCTAATAATATATTATGGAGGGTTTATCTTTTTTTTTAATATATTTTATTGATTTTTTACAGAGAGGAAAGGAGAGAGATAGAGAGCTAGAAAGGTCGATGAGAGAGAAACATCGACTAGCTGCCTCTTGCACACCCCCCACTGGGGATGTGTCCAAAACCAATGTACATGCCCTTGACCAGAATCGAACCCTGGACCTTTCAGTCCGCAGACTGACGCTCTACCACTGAGCCAAAACGGTTTTGGCTGGAGGGTTTATCTTTATGTTATGGGCAATATCTGTTTCCTCTGAGAACCTTCCTCCATTTTATTTTTGTTTTATTTTGTTTCTCTGTCTTTTATGTTGAATATTCTCCTCAAACTTCTACTGATCCTTAGCTGTACATTTTTATTTATTTATTTATTTAATAATTATATCTTTATTGATTTCAGAGAGGAAGGGAAAGGAAGAAAGATAGAAACATCAATGATGAGGAAGAATCATTGATCAGCTCCTGTACGCCCCACACTGGGGATTGAGCCCACAACCCTGGCAGGTGCCCTGACCGGGAATCGAACCATGACCTCCTGATTCATAGGTCATTGCTCAACCTCTAAGCCTTGCCAGCCAGGCCATGTTCATTTATATTTAAAAGTAATGTAGAGAAAAGTGACGGGAGAATATAATAAAAGTTACCAAAAAGTAATAACTACCAAAATGTAGTTTCTATTAGTTCCTATCAAACCAACTTCCACCAAGAAAGGGAGGTTCATAAACCCTGAACAAAAGTTGTTTTTTATAACTACATGAAGGCACTGAATAACAACCAAAAATAGCCAGATATTGGAGAAGAGTTGAATTTAGAAGCAAATGATCATTTCTCATTCTGTTACAGCTGCTGGCCAGAGAACAAGTATCATTCTGTACCAAGCAGAGGGCAAACATTTTAATAGAAAGCCCCAGGCTTACTGTCTTGAGTAATCAGAGTCCTTGGCAACAACAAAGTAAAAGCACAATCTGGAAAGGAGAGACTCAGATAAGGGGAAGCCCAGATTCTGTGTATAAACTCCCACCCCATTATGGCTGCCTCCTGAACCACAATGCTCGAATAGGGTCTCCCCCCACACCCCTTAAATGTTTTTATTGATTTTAGAGAGAGGAAGGGAGATGGGGAAAGAGAGTGAAACATCAATTACTTTCTCCTTCACACCCCCTAATGAGTATTGAGTCCAGGTATGTGCCCTGCCCAGGAATCAGTGACTTCTTGTCTGATGCTCAACGAGCTGATCCAAACCAGCCAGGGCTACTGGCAGGCAAGAAGCCTCTCAGCTAACACTAACATGTGGAACCCAGATTTTAGCTGCTGTCCATCACAGGGAAGAAGGAGTTTTCCAGTTGGAGCTCAGACACGTTAACTTTCTAATAATTATTTTATAAATAAACTAGAGGCCTGGTGCATGAAATTCATGCACAGGGGTATGTGTCCCTCAGCCTAGCCTGCACCCTCTCTAATCAGGGGCCCCTTGAGGGATGTCTGACTGCCCGTTTAGGCCCGATCCCAGTAGGATCGGACCTAAATGGGCAGTTGGACATCCTTCTCACAATCCAGGACTGCTGGCTCCCAACTGCTCACCTGCCTGCCTTCCTGATTGCCCCTAACCATTTCTGCCTGCCAGCCTGATCACCCCCTAACCATTCCCCTGCAAGCCTGATTGATGCCTAACTGCTCCCCTGCCAGCCTGATCCCCCCTAACTGCCCTCCCCTGCCAGCCTGGTCACCCCTAACTTCACTTCCCTGCCAGCCTCATCACCACTAACTGCCCTCCCCTGCCGGCCTGGTCACCCCTATCTGCTCTCCCCTGCAGGCCTGCCCCCCCCCCAACTGCCCTTCCCTGCAAGCCTGATCCCCCTCAACTGCTTTCCCCTGCAGGCCTGGGTCCCCCCCAAAAAATGCCCTTCCCCACAGACCTGGTCACCCCCAACTTCGCTCCTCTTCCAGCCTGGTCAGCCCTAACTGCCTTCCCCTGCAGGCCTGGTCCTCTCCCTCTTTCCCACCCTGCCCAACTGCCCTTCCCTGCAAGCCTGCAGGCCTGGGTCCCCGCCCCCCTCTCCCCCCCACACACACAAAAATGCCCTTTCCCGCAGGCCTGGTCGCCCCCAGCTTCCCTCCTCTGCCAGTCTGGTCATCCCTAACTGACCAACCCCAGGCAGTGGTGCTAGTGTTGGCTGGATTTTACAGCTGGGTAAACTGTGGTGCTCACCCCTTATCCCCAGGCCCTAGCACAGTGCCTAGGTTTGATTGCCCCCAACTCCCTCACTTGCAGGCCTGGTCCCTCCCAATTGCCCTCCCCTATTGGCTATCTTGTGTCCACATGGAGGCAGCCATCTTTGACCACATGGCGGCAGCCATCTTGTGTGTTGGAGTGACAGACAATTTGCATATTATTCATTTATTAGATAGAAGAAATAGATGAATGAAATAGAAGTGCTGAGAAGTTCTAGATTGCCTAGGCCAGGCTTATCAACTTCTAAGGTTTGAGGGGGTTCCTCAAACATCAAAATCTGTAAGCATTTTCTGTTCAGTTTCACTGGAGGAGATGCCATTCTTCCTTGCTGTCAGCATATGGAGGGCAGGGAAGGGGCAGGTAGTTGGGGGGGGGGGCCCTCATTCTGATTGTAGACATGTAATTAGTCCCCATCACCAACCTGTGGGGTGGCCAATGTCCTCATGGCCTGAGCCTCTTAGCATCAGTTTCTTAAGGAGAATTTGGGAGTGTTGGAGGGGAGAGATTTAGTCATCACCTCTCTGCAAGGATTGGGAAGGGACCTGCGGCTCTAATTGTACCCTTTGGCTCAGCCCATTGGTCCCCGTTGCACATTGGGGTGCTTCTCCACAGTGCCCTCTGTGGAGTCAGTCAACATTCATTCTTTCATTGCACTGACAGCTTTCATACTTTCCCACATTTCCTCCATCCTGTGCTTTATAGCATATCACTATTTGATGGCCCTTCATGGTGAGGTTGCAGGAGGAAGAAGAGATGACTACAGTGGGTTAAACTGCCATGTTTAACTGGAAGGAAATGATTTTGGAACACGCTAAGCACTCAGCACCAGATAATCATGGCATTGGGCAGCCCAAGGGAGAATGCCTCAGGAGAGAGTGCCATCGTCACTGGTGGCCCTGGAAAAGCAGGAGTAAGAAGAGAAATGGCTAGGGTATCCAGAACTGTCCTCTATTCGGCCACAAAGGATAGCAGAAGGGTTTTCAGCTGTAAAGAACTGATTTGTAGGGGGGGGGGGGGGAAGAAGAAGAAGAAAAAAGGAAGTACAACCCATTTCCCCAGCAGGTCATCATGGATAAAAGCCATGAGAGTCCTAATGTTCTAGTTGAACCTGCCCTCCTTTCCTGGTGTCCATGTGATTTATGCTAGGGCCTCTCTCACGTGACAGCTGCCTCTTTGTTCTCCAAGACAGAGCTTCTGGCTGCTTCCAGACTACTTTTGAGGGGGGGGAATTGCTTTCCCCCCCCCCCCCCACAGAACATGAGAGGCCACCTTGGGTTCAAGTTTCTTTCCAATTAAACTGCTAGAGAGAGGGAAGCTGGGAAGCCTCCTTCCCTTCTGTACCTTTGGCAGTTTTCACAGAGCCAGAATCCAAAGGGAGCCATACCTGCCTCACAGAGACTCCCAAGGAACTGAGCAGCAACCCCAGGCAGTGGTGCTAGTGTTGGCTGGATTTTACAGCTGGGTAAACTGTGGTGCTCACCCCTTATCCCCAGGCCCTAGCACAGTGCCTAGCACATGTAGTAGGAACTCAATAAAAAAAAAAAAACTTATGACTATGAAAGTGAATGAGAAAAGGTTAAGTACCTGATCAAGTCCACGCCACTAGTACCTGAGGGGGTGGGAGTTGGAAGCCAGGGCTGTCTGACTCGCTTGCTGAGGCTGGAGCCAGTGCTGCATGGACAGAGGGTAGGCCAAGGGAGAAGGAACTCCTTACTTGAGCTTCAGGAGTCCCGCAGGCTCCACCCACTCAGACCAATCCCAGCTTGAGTCTGCCTGGCTGAGCCTCCGTTCTGCTTCCTTAGCCAGCCAATCGTGCGGAGTTTTTCTACAACTTGAGCAGACCAACTGCAGCAAATCAATACTATTGGATCAGGAGCTGCCACCTTCCATCTGCGGAAAGGCTGTTTTCAGCAGTAAAAGAGCTCAATTCCTTCTGTAGTTACTTTAGCCAGCCTCTGGATGATAAGGCAGCATCATCCCCTGCCCCAGCGCAGGCTCTTCACCCTGCAGGGAGGGCATCTGCCCAGGAGCCTCAGGAGGACTCTCCCAGGGACTTTTTTTTAAATAAATATTTTATTGATTTTTTTTTAGAGAGAATAAGAGAGAGGGATAGAGAGTTAGAAACATCTATGTGAGAGAATCATCAATCAGCTGCCTCTTGCACACCCCCTACTGGGGATGTGCCTGCAACCAAGGTACATGCCCTTGACCTGAATTGAAACTGGGACCTTTCAGTCCGCAGGCCGACGCTCTACCCACTAAGCCAAACTGGTTTTGGCTCCCAGGCACTTTTTGGAAGAAACAGACAACTAACTGAACCAGAGGCTGCTGCAGGATGGATGACATGATCCCTCCAGCCCGCGCTGTACCCACGCCAGCCTCTGTGCTCACAAGTCTGCATGCACATACATGCTTCCCCATCAGGGACAGCTCTCATTCATTCTCACCTAGGAGTCAGAGAGAATCTGAGAGGCAGGGTGGGGCGAGGATGGGCTCCTGACTCCACTGTAGGGCAGGGCGGAGTTATCCTCCATTCTGTAATTGAACCCTAGCTCTCAACCAACCAATCAGGGTTAGCTGAGGCAGTGACATCACCGCCGACCAGAGTAAAACCCCTGGACTGGGCAAAATTCAGGCTCTTCCGCCATGCTGCCGGCGTGAGTGGGAAGAGCCCATGCTAGCATGGAAAAGGCTCTTTTGCTTATTGCATCGGACTCGGCTCCCTGGTGGTCCTTGGGGATCACAAAGTCTGGGCGTAACAAATCTTCCCTCTCTCAGCAGCCCCATAGCTATTTTCTCTGAAAACAAGCAAAAATCATCTAGCCCCAACCAGCCAGCAGCTCTAGGAAGCTTCTAGAAGTGGGAAGAAAGCATTAATTGACATCTCTTTCAGAAGAAAGTTTGGAAATTGGTTTTTCTTTAAAATTAAGGAAAATGCATCTGCCTTTCTCCCCTCTCTCTTCATCTGCTCCCAGGAAAGGGGTCTCTTGATTGTTAATCTCTCATGGTAGGAGAATTGTCTCTTTGCCATTCTAGGTACCTGGAAAGCTTAAATATCATATTGAAAAGGACCTCAAACTCACAAGAAGCCAAAGAATCATGCAGTATAGATATAAAATAGGATGTATAGTGGCGGAACCTGTAAGTAGAGAAGCAGCTGAGCAGATGTAACACCCAGACTTCTCGCCATCCCGTAACTCACACCAAGTGTGATGGGCCACTGGCTCTGCCCAGAGTTCCCATCAAAGGATCCATCCCTGGAAGGCTCTACATTGAGAGGGGCAGGGAGCAGCGTGTGGCTACAGAACAAGGGAGGCTCCCTGGTGGCTTCGCTAGGGACAGGCCTTTGAAGCCCATTGGCAGTTGATCTATTGAGCTCATTCAGCCTGCACTCTGTGAAGTTGCCAGGGATGGGGGAGGGGGGGAGTTAAGAGCTGGGGGGACATAAAGGGTGGAGATTGGGCTGCTGAAACACCCATATTTGTCTCTCCAACCAAAGGGAAAAAAGGCTGCAGGGAAGCATTGTTCCTTTGACCAGACACAGGGGTTCAGGCAATACCAGATCTACAAACAAAGGGTTACTCAAAAGATGAAATGGTCTTCTTTCTCTAAATCAGAGGGCAGCAGATTATCTCTCTGCTACAATTGGGGAGCAAAGTGTTCAGCTTCCCTCACGCCCATCTCTGTGTTCTTTCCCTGTTTTCATCATTTCCTATCTCATCCCTCCTCCTCCTCCTCCCTGGAAATGAACTTGGTAAGTCATTAAAATCTTAAAATCAGCTCTGATATCGAACTTTTATGTAGCACTTTGGTATTTACAGGGCACATTTGTGTCCATTCCCATTTGAGATGCACAATAGCTTTTTAATATACACCTAGCAGGTACCAAGCACTGCACGAAATGATGGGAGCCCCTAGCAGAATAGAATTTAAATGTCACCCAAATGTCTGCTACCTGTGTGTCCCAAATTACCAAGCATTCCCAGGTCACCCTTCCCTTCAAACAGAATGATTAAATAGGTTGAGCCTCCCTCCCTCGCTCCATTAAACCCCAAGGTTTCTGAAAGGGCCCATGGTCATCTATCTGGTTTCCCTCCCCACTAACCTCTCAAACAGCCTCCTTTAAGAGTTTCCTGCAGACGCTTCTCTCTAAATCACAGCTTCCAGCCCCACTCCCTCAAGATTTTTGACAATAGTTTCTCATTAAAACGAACTCCAGGGGATTATCCATATTTTTATTTAGAACACAGTTTTTCCTCATTGAATACTGCCTGATACAAATAAGCCACTGGGAATTACTGGGCTGTAGAGATTTTCATTGCAGTGGCATTTGCTATATAGCATTGCACCCATGTTTGGAATTTTCCATTGGCTTCATATTGAACTCTTTTCTCTGGCCTTCCACAAAGTAAGATGCAATTGCTGAAAACATCATCACAATTTTAAGTAATATGGAGCTATCCACCTCCTTCCCCTAAAAGAAACAACCTCTCTTCAGGGTTTCAGGAAAATCTGGAAAGGACAGAAAGACATTGGCATGTGCAATATCAGGAAAATGTACAGACTTCGTGATGGACATTAGAATCTCAGAAATAGTCAATACAGCCCAGCCAGCATGGCTCAGTAGTTGAATGTTAACCTATCAGCCAGGAGGTCATGGTTCAATTCCCAGTCAGGGCACATGCCCAAGTTGTGGGCTCAATCCCAGTGTGGGGTGTGCAGGAGGCAGCCTAGCAATGATTCTTTCTCATCATTGATGTTTCTATCTCTCTCTCCATCTCCTTCCTCTCTAAATATATATATCTGACCTGTATATATTTGGGGGGAAAAATTACTATTCAAGATAGGCTTTAAGCATTGTATTGATCCTTCCCCACATTATAGTTTTCATAATATGCACCCAGTTCAGCATTATTTGACTTCCAAAACAACATTCCATAACAAGCAGTAACCATGTCATTAAAAAAAAAAGATAGATGGCAAGTCTTCAGATGTAGTTTATGCCTTGATTCAAAGTGCTTGTCTTGCTGAAACCAGTTTGGCTCAGTGGATAGAGCATCGGCCTGCAGACTGGAAGGTCCCAGGTTCGATTCCGGTCAAGGGCATGTGCCTTGGATGTGAGCAAATCCCTAGTAGAGGGTGTGCAAGAGGCAGCTGGTCGATGTTTCTCTCTCATCGATGTTTCTAGCTCTCTATCTCTCTCCCTTCCTCTCTGTAAAAACTCAATAAAATACATTTTTAAAAAAGTGCTTGTCTTCAGGCCTATTACCTGAGGCTACTATTTGAGGAGTTCTTGATATCTTATGAGAATCTGTTGACCACAGGAAAGCTTCTCAGCTGCTCCCAAGCATTCCCAATGTGTTGAATATAAAGGCTACTGCTGTATATTCTCCCCACCACACACCCCACCTCTCAAAATTATTGTCCAAATTTATATAAATCCTAAGAATCATAGTTCAGAAAACCTACTACTCTCCAACTACAAAAGGTGTCTATAAAATGCTCTAAGTAAGCTACAAGGCAATGTAGAAAGTCACTGGGGCAGGGAATTGCTGACACCAAAAACATATAAAGAAAAGAAAAGGAAAGAATTTATAGGCCAAAGTATGTGTGAAATGTCTACTTAATGCAGGACTTGCCTCTTACATTTGGTACTTAGTATAATTTACCTCAAGATTGAGCATCTCACCTTTTAAAACTCTGTAACCCATGTCACCTAAGATTGAGACCATCAATGATCCCCTGGTTCACCCTCCACAAGAACCTGGTCATAAGAATCCAGTTTGTGCTGGCTGATGGCGTGTGAGCAACTGCCAGTGCATGAGCTGTGTGCGTGGGGTGCCTTTGAATCCATTTCATTTGGGCAGCTGCTTATGGAGACTTTCCCCCAGAAACCGATTTAGCCTAATGATTGTGAGTAGCAATGACTTCTGCTTAATTAGTACAGTAATCAGTGCAAATTCCCCCTAAATGGGAGAAACCCATTTGGCAGGTGCCAAGTGATGCTTAACCAGGTGCTAAATAGGTGTGAAAGCCCCAGTCCTGGTCTTTCCCAGCTTGTTGCCAAAGGCATAAAGATGAAATGAGGTCCTATGTATGCCTGGATGGATGAGTTGTTTAAAACTTCCCTCTAATTGCTGATAAGAGCTGTCACATCCCCATTCCCACCCCTCCTCCCAGTTTGTCATTCTGAAAGTAGAGAAGGCACCGGAGTGGAACAGAGCAAAAGTCAAGTCAATAACACATTGGTATCACTGCTCCTGACTCTCAGTTCCTCTTTTTCCCCAGCTCTCGCTCAGCATTTCTTTCCTGGTCATTTGTCCGTGTGTCCTAACTTCTGCCTTTGTACTGTAAAATAAAGCTGCTTGCCTGACTTATGGCTTAGTGGTTGAAAGTCGACTCCTGAACCAAGAGGTCACTGGTTCTATTCCCAGTCAGGGCACATGCACAGGTTGCAGGCTTGATCCCCAGTAGGTGGTGTGCAGAAGCAGCCAGTGGATGTTTTTCTCTCATCACTGATGTTTCTATTTCTCTATCCTTCTTTAGTCCTCTCTCTCTAAAATGAATAAAAACACGTTTAAAAAAATAAAATGACCTTAAGATTGTTTAACACTGAAAGAAAATGAAGACCAAATTTAAAAATAAATACAAATAAGTGAGAATAAAAATGAAGCTGCTTTCTATGTACAAATAAGCCCAGGGCTACCTTCCTGGTCTGTGTGTGCCACTCTGATGGGAAGTGAAATTGTGCCCATGGACTAAAGGAGGGAGTGACGATAAACATTAAAGAAAAAGAACATTCCACATAGTCAGGCATTTATATGTAAGTGACCCAATTAATACTCTCTTCTTTTAAAAAAAAAAAGTAACTAATTTTTATTGGGTGCTAGGTATGGGCAGAAAGGCCCCTGGTTGATATTATTTAACCCTTCTCATCATCCAGTCCACCCCATGCTAAGCCAGTTAATGTGTAGTATTTTGCTGCTTACTATTGGTCCACAGGTAGGCACATGTCCCTAGAGGGTCCTAACAGATGGAATAGAAGTCCTGATATTCAACTGTTGGGGGATGGGACTTTCTGTCTCCTGGGCTAGACATGAAGGAGAAAGCATGTTGCCCTAGTTACTGTCCATGATCCCCACAACAAAGCTGAAAATCAGAATAGGACAGAGACAAGAGAACTGGAGAAACTTAAACGTGGCCCCAGTTCCATTTGGACTGGCACCTTCTTTACCTCTGAATTTCTCTTATTGGATTGCTTTGAGGATTATAGAGGACAATGAATATTTACTGATTTAAAGGATGATTGAGAGCTCATTAAACAGCTGCTTTCAAGACAGGTAAATATTAGACATTAAATGTAGGCACCAATCATCATTACTATTATATTTACCATATTAATTACCATACAGTACATGGTAGCTGTCACCAGTGATATAACTTCTTGGTTTGGCATTTAAGCTTCACCTGGATTCTGAGGCTTATGTACATATCCTCTCTTATATCAACACTACACTCCAGTCATACTCTTCTGCTTACTGTCTTATAAATATGAGTCATGCATTCCAGCTATAAACACTAGCTCCTCTGCTACTCTCTGCTTAAAGCATTCTTTATATAACCTTACTTTATTTAAATATTATCCTCCTTTGAGGTCTTTAAATCATCCTATCTTCTAAGTCATTTCTGACTCATCAGAACGGAGCAATTTCTTCACCAATTAGGCTTTTTCTCCATACCAAGCATCCACTACTGAGCCTAAGTGGGTCTTCTCAACTTATCTATTTAGAAAATCTCCTCTCCCTGATATTTGAGATTCTAGGTATGGGTAAACATTTCTGAAGTTAGAAATATGATTCTATCAGAAATTCATTTAAGTAGACCTTGTAGAAATTGGTTTCCTTAGAGGTTGTTTTGGCTTTTACTGATTCACATGTCTAAAGATATACAGATTTTATAAAGATATATTTATAACTTTATATCTGTACTTGTGACCTGATGTACAATATGTATTCATGCACATTGAAAGGAAATTAATTAGAAGGTAGCTGGTGAGGTGGGATTAGGAGAGATGGGCAGGACACACCCTGGAGTCAACCTCCCTCAGTTTCTCCCTGGAGTCTGCAGAGTGAGGGGGGAGGGTGTCCCTCTGGCAGGTGGGGTCCCTCAGGCTGAAACTGGCTCTCCAACATTCCTCAAGAGGTCCCGGAGCGAGAGAGGGCACTCTGCAAAATTGCTGTCATACAAGGTGTGGAACACAAATGCAAGTGCTCAGTAAACCAGATTCAGGGCTGACAGTGCCCCTGTAACAACATACCCACAGGTGAAGGTGGAATTGCATGGCCCCACGAGGAATCAGGCTCCCTCCTCTTTGGTTTTGGGGTGCATCACCTTAGAACCACAGCTGCCAAGTCAATGCAGCTCAGCAGTTCCTGCATTGAGCATCTGTCCCCTGATGGTCAGTGCGTGTTATAGCAACTAATCAGACGGTCAGACACTTATCATATTAGCCATATATATATATATATATATGTATATATATGTATATATATATATATATATATATATATATATATATATATCTTTATAAGTGAGCCTGGGCCTGGATCACAGTAGGGGCTAGGTCTGAATCTGCCAGCGGGTAAAAGTTCTCTCATCTATTTCAGGTTACAGCCTGAAACCTTTGATTAAGTTAATAACAGTGGAGCTTCTCTGTTTATTGATGATAAATTAACATGAGAAAACTTTCTGAGTTTCCACTCCAGGGATAGGACCATGGGAAGAATGAGTTAATAAAGGTAAAAGTACTCTATCAACTGTAAAACAGCATTTCATAGATGAGTATTACATCATCATCATCATCGTTATTACCCCTGACAATAATAAAATCACAGGGATTATCTTAAGGGCAGGAGATGGTTTTAACTTATTGGGATCCCCCCTATCACCTAAACTAGAACCCGTCTCTTTATAGAGACAACTAGAAAAACACTTTGAACATTCTGCTTATTAATAACACTCCTGCAAAGAAAGAATATGAGAGCCTAGGTATGAGTGAACAAATATCTCTGTGTGTAATAAATGGCCAAAGCTTCTCTAAAATACCTGGAAGGGAATCACATCTTCTGACAGTGTCATTAACAAGCTGTGTATATGTGTTATTTCCATCCATGGAGCTCCCCACCGCGAGCCGGAATCTATGATCGGGGACCAGCTGCTCTGCCAACCACAGATTTTAATGAGGGACTCTGCAATGGGACGCCATAGCTGCCATTGCCTTTCACATTACAAGGGGCTGCTGATTGGCACCAAGGAAGCTGGCCAAGGTCTTGGGGCATGTGGAGGGGAGCAGCGAGCTGTGTGCAGATAGACTCTTTACATCTTGTTGACAGCTCCCAACCACACGAAGCCTGCAAAATTAAACTTATCTGGATAGAAATACAAAATTGAACTTAATTTCATTCAGCTGCATGCCATAGCATTTTAGGCAGAAATGAGTTTGTTTGTTTTGTCATGCAAACCTGTCTTTCTCCAAACCAAGATACTTATAAATAAATTAATTAGATCCAAGATTTGGAGTCAAAGGTTCTGGGTATAAATCCCAACTCTGCACTCTATTTATTAGTTGTATGGTACTGAGGAAACCTTTTAAATTCTAGGAATCTCAGTTGCTTTGTGTATAAATGAGGATTATGAAAGGACATTTTTAAAAATTTAATTCTCACAGAGTAGCTATGAGAATTCAATGAGATAACACTGTTTTGAGTCAGGTTTTTCAGAAGCAGAGCCTGAGATGAGGACTCCAGGCCAGTGATTTAGAAAAAAATGCTCCCAGGAGAAACAAGTAAGGCACTGGGGGAAGCAGGACTGCAGGAGAAAGGAAGCACGCCAGGTGCAGGTGCAGGTGCAGGCAGAGCCCATGGGAGTTCCTTCTACCTGAACCCACTGGGAGACTCTGGAGCAGAAATTATCCCTGAGTTGTCCCAAACCAAGGCAAGGGTTGGGACAAGCTCAGGCATTAATTCCTACTCCATACCTGTCAGGCACTGGCAAAAAGTGTGCCATCTGTTTCAGGTCACCAGGTGGGAGAGTCTACGTGACTCAATGTCTAGAAGCCTGAAGGATTTTCTGCACTGATGGCCCTGCCCAAAAGCTGCATGTGCAATGCCCTGGAGAGAGTCTCGAAGCAGCTTCTCAGGAAATACAATCAATATTTTCTTCCTCATTGCTAGTCAGGCTGTGAGAGAGAAATCGAGATGAGGTTGACATTAAAATAATGAACAAGAAGCAATTCAGGGGAAATGAACTCAATTCTTCTTGAACCTTTGGAGATTTTTTGGCAGAATAGAAAAAGGGGTTGGGAAATGGTCCCAGTCCTGTTAATAGACACATTCCCAGAGTTGACTCCTGAAACACATTTGACAAATCCTCTGTAAAGATGTCTCTAACCACACTCCTGAGGCCTAATCAGCTTCCACCAACACCTACAGAGAAATCATCAGGCATCCCCTGGTAGATGTGTCATTATATTGTCTGTAGATTTGTGTGTGTGTTGGAGGTGGGGGAGGGGAGGGTAGCAGCTTTTAACCTTTAAGAGACAGGAAGGGCCAGAACTTGAAAACTGAGAAAACAAGGTAACAACATACCCACTTATGTAACTTAATTTCATCAATTTCTGAAATCAGAATGCCCGGGCACTTTATCTCCCATGAGGCACTAGGTTTTGGGAATTAGAAAGGTGATGAAAATCAGACTCCTACTATGTGAAGAAATGACTCTCCAAGCGTGTTTGCTGTTTCTTCCTCCAAGCAAAGGGATGACAGTGCTCAACACTCAGCCTTCCTCGGGAAGAATAAGAACACAGAGAGAGCTGAAATAGAACCCTGAGCTCCACTTACAGACCCACATTCTCATTCCAATGAACTTAGTGAGCTGCCCCTGTAGGCTGGCTCTCTGCTACACGCTGGGGGCACACAGCGATGAGTGCGATGACCCCTGCAGTCCCACACTAGGGGAGGGTGCACTGTGCAGGTCTTCCGGGGAGAGTGTACTCTAGATGCAAAGATGAGCATTTGAGGAAGGAGGGGTGGCTGTGAGGGACAAGCTCTGAGGAGGAGAGGGAGGAAAAATAAAGTCAGAGGGATTTCAAATAGGGGTAGAAGCCAAGAGTGAGTGGGTGGTGAGGAAGCAGAAGCAGCTGCAAAGGTTGCTATAGTGAAAGCATTTTTCTCTGTGTCTCAGCATTCTTACCTTGAACTTCTTACTCAGAATTTTTACCAGAGAATACTTCTGCACTGGGGGGACCCCCGAGGGAAAGAGCTTCCACCTTCATTCCCTCCCCACTCACTCTTCCCGGAGGCAGGAGATAAGTCTGACCTAAGGGGCAGACCATACCCCAAACCTCTAAAGAAGATCACAAAGACAGCTCAGAATAAATGTGAAGGAGGAATTTGGCTTCTAAGCAGATGAAAAGGAGAGGTTGAAAAAGCCTGGAATAAAAAACTATTTGAAGCCTCAAAGCTTAAAGGTGTGGAGGGGGCAGCAGAAATAGTGATGACCATACGTCCAAGTTTTGCAGGATCGTTCTGGCTTCGTTATTAATGCCCCCTTTTACCCTCAGAAGTGTCCTCGTTTGGACAATAAATTATATGGTCATGATAAAGGAAATGGGATCAAGCATACAGCAGGGAAAGGAGCTGGTCTTAATAGAACAGCTCAGATGAGCCGAAACCGGTTTGGCTCAGCAGTAGAGAGTCAGCCTGCGGACTGAAAGGTCCCAGGTTCGATTCCGGTCAAGGGCATGTACGTTGGTTGCGGGCACATCCCCGGTAGGGGGTGTGCAAGAGGCAGCTGGTCGATGTTTCTCTCTCATTGATGTTTCTAGCTCTCTATCTCTCTCCCTTCCTCTCTGTAAAAAAAATCAATAAAATATATTAAAAAAAAAAAAAAGAACATCTCCTCAGATGAAAAATAATGGAAAGATGGAGATTTATGGGTGAAAGTCACTTCAAATGGCTAAAAGAACAGATCATTGTACCAACCCAAGAAGCTGGATTAAATTATTTCAAAGGCCTCTTTCTGCTTTTACAATTTTTATGACTTTATTGTTTTCCCCCTTAATAAAGATAGAGAGGGATGTTGGGAGCTTTAATGAGTGATTGCTTGGCAAAGAGTTACCAAGAGATAATTATCTTTTGTGTTTTTTTTCCCTACCTGGGATCTCACCCACTGGAAAAAACAAAAACAAACCCTAACTGGAAAAGTTTTAATTGCCAAGAAAATTACTTGAAATCTAATTAAGCATACAGCAACTTGTATAAAAACAGAAGGAGAGAAAGTCTTCAAGGAATCTAGACAGTTAGAGGCCAAACAGGAATTTGCTGATACACTTTCAGCAATGTCCAGAGGATAATGTTTTATGGGCTAGAACTTAACAAGCAATTTTAAAAATTATAACATGAATTTGTCTTTTAAGAGAAAAGGATATAATCAGCCAATTCAATATCTACACAGACACAAATACATAGTCACCTCTACCCCATTTCAATAATTACCTATCCTCATTTTTTAAATTTTATTTTATATCCTCACTAGAGGCCTGGTGCATGAATTCGTGCATGGGTGAGGTCCAGCTGGCCCACGCTGATCTGGCTGATAGGTCAGCCAAGGGGGAGAGGGGGCCTGGAGAAGACCCAGTGAGCTGGAGCTGAGCTCAGGCCCCAGGCTTCCCAGGGAGGATGTCCTCAGCAAGGAAACAGAAACCACCTGAAGGCTCTGCATACAGGCCCTGAGCTCCCTTTGGCCAGGCGGACTCAGAGCTGGTGTCTCTGTGTGTACATTAGACACAGCCCCGGCACTCGCCTTTGTCTGTTGGTTAAATCCATTGCATCAAAAAACTTGGTCCCCTTCTTCTCTTTGGGCCCTTACAACAAATACAGGCCAACTGGAAGATGTGGGCCCCAGTGGCAGAGCCAGACCCCACCATCACCCAGAATTTAGGCCTACGACAACTGGTTAGCAATCTCCACAGAACAGAACATACTGTTTGAGAGTCTTAATTCTCCCCTAAAATGTGCCTAGCTGCTCCTCTTTAACTGAACTAAGGAACCACAGACCTTTGAGGTGGGATCCACCAGGAGCCGGCCCCTCACTGGCTGCTGCCTTACCCCCAGGCTCAGTGTGCTGTGAGCTGGTCTGTTTCTGGCGGTGCGGGGTCCTGGGCTGCTGGTCAGGTGGCAGGTCCACAGGGTTTCTCTCCACCACCTTCCTGGCCTCCCGAGCAGTACCCTCAGGCCTGGTGCACCAGGCAGTTGTCACTAGAGCCGGGACTTGCAGAGCAAAGGAACTGGCCAGCACCGAGAGGGACCTGCAGATGGCCAGGCCACACCCCCCACCCAGCTTCTTAGTCTTGTTTGCCTGAATTGGGCCAAAGCCTGCTACCGAGCCTGGCACCTAGTGGGGAGAGTCACAGTGGGGAGAGGGGCCCCCTGACCTGCCAGCCTTGGTGAGGATCATCTTGGTGCCCCGTTGGTTGAATTTGTCCCTCAGAGCCTTCATCTCAAGCTGCACACTCACACCGACTACCTTTGCATTCTTTACTGGCGCCTTGGCAGCAGCTGTGCAACTGGCCCCGGGGCTCTGGGGCTCAGCAGTGGCGCTGGTGGCAGCCCCTGCGGCACATCATAGCAACTGGTTGTTCTGCCTGTTCTGTCATAAAGGTCACTGGGCTTTTATACATACATACATATATATATATATATATATATATATATATATATATATATATATATATATTTTTTTTTTTTTTTTTTTTTTAAATAAGTAACTGGGTTTTCCACTTATACATCAAGCTCACCTGAGTTTGGTCATTGTGAGTCAGTTCCCTTAGCCTCTCAGAACAAGCAGACAAACTCATGTTTCTGAAACCACAAAGTTAAAAAGCTAACCCCCAGCCGGGCAAAGTCCATGAAGTCCTGACTGAGCTGCCAGCTCACTTCTCTTCCTGGTAACCATCCTTTCTTCAACATGAATAACCAGCTCTGAACAGCTCCAGAGCCTCTGGGGACCCTCTGCTGTGGGTCAGGACTGAGCAACTTAAGGAAGACCTGTTTTGGGACTGAAGCTCTGTCCGCATCCTCTGAGCAGTACTGGACCATCACCCTGATTTGCCCATCTGCGTAATCTAGGTCCACACCCCATTCCCTTCTCTCTGAGACCCACTTCACAGAGTGGATAGACTGGTAACTCTTACCCTCCCAGATACTTTCTTTGAGAAGCCTCCTCAAACAAATGAAAGTTTCCATTAACACAGTATGGATTTCTGTCTTAATGTCTTGTCTTTGCCAATGCACCTGACTTCGCACATGTTATTTTCTGCTATTCTCCCCCGCCAGCCAAGCAGATCTGGCCAACCCCATGTTCCCACCAGCTGTTGGGGCCCTCGGCTTCAGTCTTCTCTCCCTTCCTTCCAGCCCCAGCCTGAGCGGCCCTGACTCAAGGAAGCCTTCTTTATGGACCAATTCACTTTTCTAACATCCAAATGTTCTCAGTACTTGCCAAACCAAATGTCTAGCACTTGCTCACATCCCAGCAGCAAGAGAGGAGCTAGAATAAGGGAGGTTAACACGGTCAGGGAAGCCTGCAGCCCAGGGTATAATGTAGCAGGAGCTGTGTCACTTAAAGTCACCCACCAGCCGATGGCCATTGTAGACTTTTAGGCATGCTGAAAGTGCTATTTCATGAAGAAAAAGAACATTTCAATAACACACTGGCATCGGATGCTGTCAGTGCAGAAAGCAGGCTGGAAATGCCTGCTGGTTAGTATTCCGCTGCGTGGCTGCATCTTTCAAGCCTGATTAATACTTAATGTGATTGTCTTTAAAATCTGTCACTACTTGGCAGTGATCAGCCGAGTGCCAGTGATAGAAGCACAAATATTTGTATTAAGGCTATGCCGTCTGCTAGGGTTCTATGATTAATAAGTTGTGCCTGATCACCCATAGAGATTTTGTTTTCCAATTTATTCAGCCATGGTGTTAACCAAAAATGCTGGAACTGGTGTGAAAATAAATAAATAAATAAATGAGGAAGGACAGGTTGTTAGTAGCTTTGGGGTTTTTCCTTTTAATTATTGAAAGGGTAGCACATTGCTTAAAGGGACTCGCTGACAAATTTAAAAGTCCTCAAAATCCTGCTGGAACCAGAACAGACTAAAGCTGACACAGTCTGAAGAGAGGAGACAGGGCAAGAGAACTGGGAGCGGAGAGGGTAGGGGCAGAGAGAAACTTATTTTACTGCAGGGAGAACAATATATATATATATTTCAGAGAAAATGCACACAGAATACCAGATGCTGTAACTTCAATAATCCTAACAGAGCCACACAACATACTTCTGATCAAGAAAGAAGATTCTGAAAGGAGATAGAAGAAAGCAGTGCCAGGCTGCAGGACCTGTGAACAGCAGTGAGGCAATTACCAAAGGCTCTGCCTACTCTAGGCAAATCCTAAAATTTGCCTTTAACTGTTCATGTGGTCACAGGGGCACTATGTTTTATTTTTTCTGATTTTAGGTGGGAAAAAGGCCTGCAGGTGCTCTCTAGGGCTTCCTGACTATGTGATCAAGCCAACTACCTGGAATTGCAGAGTCTTGCAGAGTGGATTGTGGGTTCAGAGGATGGGTTTCAGTCACTCAGACCTGGTTTGAATCCTAGCTCTGTCATTTACTATGTGTATGATCTTGGGAAAACTACTTCACTTCTCTGGTCTCCAGTTATGTCATATGTAATATAAGGACAATACTTGGGATTTAAATGACCTATAAAGTGAGAAGCAATAGCCATTATTCATGGAGATCCATAATTTCCAAATTTCTCATTTGCTACCTCCTTTCCTTCTTTTCTCCTACCTTCTCATGAAACATTAATTTTTAGCCATCCTACCAATATCTGCCAATTGGACCTGCTGGCTTGCCCTGATATTCATCTCCACAACACACATGATCACCTTTCAAGTACTAGTACAAAGACACTGATCCAAACAATGGAAGACAGCAGTCCCTATAGGATACAATACAAACAGAAGGTATCTCGTTCAATCATCACTATAGTATTACCATCATCACCACTAATTGTCTTCTGTGTGCTTAGCTTTATAAATGATGACTAGCCATCTATGTCCTATAAGATAAAACCAACAAATTGTTAGCAAGGCCAAATTACTCTATGCCAAAAACCAAACACTATGCAGGGTGGTGTGGTTATGGAAAGAAGAAACCAACAGAGAAGAAGGGTTTGGATCCCATGGCCATCTCTGGAAGCTGACAATTGCATGAAAGGAAGCTATCCGGGAATAAGGGGAGAATACAGGCTTCCTTTTCCCAGAC
The DNA here is from genome assembly GCF_014108245.1 of Pipistrellus kuhlii. Taxonomy (NCBI): domain Eukaryota; kingdom Metazoa; phylum Chordata; class Mammalia; order Chiroptera; family Vespertilionidae; genus Pipistrellus; species Pipistrellus kuhlii. The sequence continues at coordinate 18,188,146 of NW_023425404.1, read as the reverse complement.
TTATTGAGATATAACTGACATATAAAATTGTGTTAAGACAAAGTTATACAACATGATGACTTGATATATGTACCAAATTTTAAAATTATTACAATGAGGTTGGTAAACACATTCATCATCTCACATAGTTAATATTTTGTATGGTTTTTTTTGTGTGTGTTTTGTTGTGTGTGTGTGTGTGTGTGTGTGTGTGTGTGTGTGTGTGTGTGTGTGTTTTGGTGTGATGATAACTTTTCAGATCTACTCTCTCAGCATCTTTCCAATATACAAAACAGTACTGTAAACTGATTACCATGTAGTACATTACACCCCAGAACTTGTTCATCTTGTAGGGAAGTTTATATTCTTGACCACTTCCCTACTTCCCCCAATTTCCCACCCCTGATAACCACTAATCTACCCTCTGTTTCTATGAGTTTTAATCTTTTAGATTCTACATTTAAGTGAGATCATATAATACTCTCTCCCTGCCTTTTTTTCACTTAGCATAATACCCTCAAGTTTCATTCATGTTGTCACAAATATCAGGATTGCATTCTTTTATTATGACTGAATATTATTCTAGTGTCTGCATGTGTGTGTGTGTGTGTGTGTGTGTGTGTGTGTGTGATTCCACACATACCCACTCATCCATCAGTGGACACTTAGTTTGTTTCCATGTCTTGGCCATTGTGAATAATGCTTCAATGAACATAGGGGTGCAGATATGTTTTCAAGATAATTATTTCATTCCTTTGGATATATAACCAGAAGTGAAATTGCTGAACTATTCTGCAGCCTTGAAATAGTCAATGAGACTCATTAAGGAAATACCCACAACCTACATCTACATTCAAATTTAAATTTTGAACATGAAGCCCCAACATACATATATGCAAATACAATTGAACATATATGATCTATAATAATAAAAGCATAATGTGCTAATTAGACCAGACATCCTTCTGGATGACCTTCCAGATGAAGCCGGGGCTGCAAGGGAAGCCCGGGTCCCAGGTGCCAGAGGGAAGCTGGTGCCGGCAGCTGAGGACAGAAAGGCCTACTGTTGCATGAATTTTGTGTATCGGGCCCCTTGTTTATTATATTATTATAATACATTATAAAACATATTAAAATAGATTAAGTGAAGGTATAAATAATAGCTATATTCTTAAATAGAAATTCTAATATTTCTTTTGTTCCCCATGGATCATCTTGTAAACCTTCTGAGATGTGAGCACCCCACTTGGGAGATGGTTGTTTTAACCAGCTAAGCCCTAAACCCCTTCAATAAGGGGTGCCTGTATCAACCACTTCAGCTAAGTTGGGAAAATCCTAAGGATGAACATCTTCTATGAACCCTGCCCATAATGCTGAAGATTGAAAGATGAGCAAGTCTGACCCTGTCCTTGCCCTCAAGGTGCTCATGGGCTGGTGGGAGAGAACCATAGAAAACTGCCCTTGTCAGCAGAATGTGGGAAGTTTGTCGGGCACTTAGCCCAGCCTGAGGAGGAAGAGTGAGTAATGCTTCCAGAGGCATACATGAGTAGGAGGCAGGAGCTGAACGATGGTGATCAGTCGATTGACTGTAAATTTGTCTTTTCATGGAGCCATCCATAAAGCACATCGGTGAAAAGGAGAGCACTGGCTAATTGAACCAGAAGATTAAAACCCAGAAAAGAATATAAAAAGGGCATATGTAACATGTCCTGACCTCTGAATAATTAATTTGGAATTACACTAAGTCTGAAAGCCAAAATCTTGGCATCCCATTCCTGGCTTGTCAGCCAAAACTCTGAGAAGCAGGAAATAAAGCATTTAGAACTTCTTGAACCCTATGACCCCATCTATAAAATGCAATGTCAACAGATCATTCACCAACCATAGAAAATACTTTAATCACTAAAGTATGCAGAAATCCCTTGTAAATTAGAAACCAACATGCTATTTTGAAGCTTCTTAATTGAATCTAAGCCCTTGCCTAAGTATCGATGAACAGAACTTAACTATTCCAATGAGATAGGACAAATTTGCAAAAGGAGAAACTGAGTCACAAGAGTGGCAATAGCCTCTCTATACTGGCACTGTGGAAACCCAGGCTTTAGTGTCAAATTCTCGACCCACTCATATTCCTATTGTCCATGCAGGTTCTGCCTGGGGCCCTCTTCTCCATTTTGCCCTCTTCCTGGTGACTGTTCCACTCCCATAAAGGTGCTGAGAGCCCCCACATCTCTATCTGTAGCTTGACCTCTTTTATGAGCTCCCTACCCATTCATCCAGCTGCCTCCTCGCCATTTTTCCATTGGAACTCCCAATTGAAATTATTTTTTCTTGACAAACCTGATTCTTTCCCTCTGTTTCTAAGTTTGAGGAATGGTAGCAACACATACCAGATTCCTCTAGCCTAGGGGTGTCGAACTCAATCAGAGAAGGGGCCAAAATCTAAAATCCAGCCTAAATCGCGGGCCGAATGGTTTACTGAACAGTCATAAACTGTCATTGTGATGGAAACGCAGCGGAGTGCAGTGATGACAGCGCGGTGCGGGCCACATTGCAAGGCCTGGCGGGACAGATTTGGCCCGCGGGCCTTGTGTTTGACACAAGTGCTCTAGCCAGATTAGGGAATTATTCATCTTCCTATTTCTCACTCATCAATCACCTAGAACAATAGACTTCATCTCCCACTGGCTTTCAAACCTCACATCTCCCACACCTCTCCATCCCTATGGCCACTACTCCATTGACCTTTTCTGAGATAACCTTCTTCCCTACCAATCCATTTTAAAATGCTTAAAACACTTCATGGTTTTGTGTTGCCCTTTGTATAGAGTCCAAATGCCTTCTCATGCTTATATGGCCCTTAGGGACCTGGCTGTCTACATCTGCAGCTTCATTTCTCACCTCTTCCCTCTCCAAACTCTATGTCCCAGAATTCTTTCTGTCCCATGAATGCTCTGTACTCTTTCTCTCTCTCACTACTGTCTTTCATATAGTTTCTCTGCTTGGAATACTTCTCCCTCTTCACTTGGCTAATTCCTACTAATTTTTCAAAAACATCTTCCTCTAGAAACTCTTCCCTCATCCACTAAATTAACTTGCTAACCTGCAATAAATTCCCAATATCATCAAGAAAGTATGGACTATGCTGTGGCAATAGTAAACCCCAACATCTTACTGACTTAATCACATGTATTTTCTTGACATTTAATTTAGAAGTGATTTAAAATTTACCGAAAACTGCAAAACAAACAATAGTTCAAGGAGCATCCATATACCCTGTACTCAGATTTTCCTATTGTTAATGTTTTACTTCCATTTGCATCAGTATTTGAGGGTAAGCTATATAAATTATGGCCCCTTTACCCCTAAGTACTTCAGTGGGTATTTCCTAAGAACAGAGAGGTCTCATATAACCATAGTTAGTACAACTGCCATCTTCACAAGTTTACATTAATACAAAACTTTTAATAATCAAATCTAACATTCATATCAAAATTTTATTAGTTGATCTAACTATATCCTTTTCTAGTACATCCATTCTAGAGGCAGATATTGCCTTTAGTTCCTTCTTTTTAATATGGAATATTGCCACAGTCTTTCTTTGTCTTTTCTGACATAGACGTTAAACATTTATTTCTCATTCACATCACAGTCTGAAGCAGACTGGGCCACCCTCTTAGAGCTAAGTTCTTTGGAATGTGTGGCCTCCAAGTCATCTAGGCCAGGTAAAAGTGAGCATAGAGAAAGTATGCCTAGGATGAAAGTGACAGTCACTTCTATTCACATGCCTTTGATCAAAATTAATGACATAACCCTGCCAAATACAAGGGGCTGAGAAATGTAGAAAAGCAGACAGATAAGGTGAGAGACAGCCTCTGCCATGCTTCCTCCATGAAATGTATCCTATCCTGTTGTAAATGCATATGGAACTAGTTATCATGTGTAGATTTTTTACTGTGTCAGGGCAGGGTTTGCTTGGTCAAGGTCATCTCTGGAACACCTGGTGCAGCATATGGAATATTCTCAGGGATCATTAAATATTTGTGAATGAATGAATGACCAAGTTTGCTCAGTTTACATATCATTTCAAATATTTTAACGAGTTCCACTTACTCTCAAGAAGCATAACAACATGCAGAATGCTCAGAATAAAGTCTACTCATTGAGTTTGATCAAAGAATTTTTCCAAAACTTCCAGACAGATCATTAATCCTAGGAACAAAAGGCAAGCCTTGCCAATGACAATAAATAAAGCCAGGAAATGGTTAATAACCACCTAATTATAGTTTGAAAATTGTTTCTGGAATATCCACAAATTCTAAGATGCCTATCCACTGCTGGATGGGATATGTGAGTTAAACAGAAGCAAAGATGCCAATTATGTCATCTTTAACCAGCCTCTCTGGAGTCTTTAACAATTTGTTAGAGAAGAGATTCTCTGTCTCTCCTTAAAGCCCTTGGATGGAACTTAATGTATATGTGAAGTTAATAAGAAAACTATTTAAGACCTTAAAATCTATAGCCCACAGCTGTAGAGAGTCACCCAAAATCACAAAACTGGCGAATTACAAGGCCAACATTAGAACTGAGATTTCAGATTCTATTTCACATTCTATTGCCCTTCCCCTTTTACTCAGTAACCTGGTCAATTCCCAGCTTTGATGAGTTGTTGCTGCTTCTGTTTGGTTGTTTCTATCTCACCATCCACATTCATTACTCAGTTATGGTTATGGTACCACAGTGCTCTATCTCCAGGCTGAGAATTAGAAATCTCTACTTGTGTTTGGGATTGAGTATTTCAATGTCTGTTTCTCACATACAGCTTTAGAAAATGGGTGTCTGTTTTCTTCAGTTATATTTTCCCAAAGTTGTTAATTGGCCAGAGCTGATAAAGATCTGATAGCCTAGACTCCTAGGAAACCTAGGCTTTGAACTCCCTCTGAAATCGGGGCTGGGATGTCTAAGTAGATGTGATGTGGCAGGCAAAGGCTAAGGAAATATATGCATCATTCTGGCCCTGGTAAGGGTGGCTTTCATCATATTTCTTCTCTTTAACACAGCACAGTTAGCTCTTTTGTAAAGTCTTACCTTGACCTTCTCTTACTAATTAAGCACATTCCTTCTGTCCTGGCAGTCTGTTTGTACTGCAAATGGGACTCACCACCCGCTACTGTGTGACTTGCAGCCACGTGAACTACAAAGGTGCAGTCTGACAGGTTTGAGAGAGGAGGAGAGGGGGCCAAAGGAGTGATAAATGGTTCATTTGTTATAAGTAAAAATTGCATATCCCCTCCTAGCTTGTCTGACTAAGCACTGAGTTGTTTTATTACCTAGATCTGAAAAGAGCCAGAAAAATTAGTAGTAGACAGGTGGAAAATCTATCCTGTCTAGTAATACTTAATGTTGGTTTTAAACATTCGTTTAAAATCTTGCTTGGCGTTGACTTGTATTGACATAACCTTCAAACACGTGGTATCTACAGAACTTGTGAAGTGCAATTAACAAGTTTTGCTTGAAAAAGTTTGTGTTTGGTTTGGTTTTTGTTGCAAAACTAGGGCTAAGAAGATGGCGGATGAAGAGCATATTCGGCACTGCATGCTTTACAAGTTCCAATTAGGAAGAAAAGCAAGTGAGGCTGCAAAAAACATCTGTAGTGCTCTTGGTCAAGATGCAGTTAGCGCCAGAAAATGCCAGCATTGGTTTGAGAAATTTCGCGAGGGAAATTTTTCATTAGATGACAAGAGTGGTCGAGGCCATGTGTCCAATTTTGATCAAGAAGCTCTTCAATCTCTTTTGGTGCAAAATCCTCAAATTACCCAACAAGAGCTTGCGACAACTTTAAATTGTTCACAAAAAAACAATTTCCAATCAATTGCGTGCACTTGGCAAAGTCCAAAAGTTTGGAAAATGGGTTCCTCATGAGTTGACCGACAACAACCGTAATCAAAGAGTCACAATTTGCAGTTCGCTCCTCTCTCATCAAAACCGTTTGCCGTTTTTAGAGCAACTTGTTACCGGAGATGAAGAATGGGTGCTGTATGTTAATTTGAAAAGACGGCCTCAATGGTTGGACAAAAATGAGGCTCCGCAGCCCACACCAAAACCTGACTTGCATGAGAAAAAAGTGATGTTGTGTGTTTGGTGGAATTTTAAAGGAATTCTTCATTATGAACTTTTACCATCTACCCAAACCATTACAAGGGCAGTGTATAGTGCCCAATTGGAAAGGTTGGCCCAAGCTTTAAGAGAAAAAGAACCCGCGCTGATTAATCGGAAGGGCGTAATTCTTCACCACGATAACGCACGACCACATACTGCAAGAATCACTGCTGAAAAACTGCGCCAGTTGGAATGGGAAGTTCTCCCTCAACCTGCATATTCTCCTGATATTGCCCCTTCCGATTACCATTTGTTTCGTTCTTTGCAAAACTTTCTTCTTGGAAAAAAAATTTAATAATGAAGAATGCCTCAAAAATGCATTGACCGAATTTTTTGCATCAAAATCACAAGAATTTTACAACAGAGGGATTAAAATGCTTCCTGAGCGTTGGGCACAAGTAGTAGAAAACAACGGCAACTATATTGTTGATTAAATTTTGTTGTATTGTTTAAATAAATTTGATTTTAAAAAGTATTAGAAAACGACATTAATTATTACTAGACCTAATACATTAAAGGATTAGATCATTTGGCAAACAACGTGAAACAGCACTTTTTGTCAGCTTTGCATTTTTTAAAATAGCCAACATACATATAGTGATTGCTTTATGCCAGACACTTTTAAATTACATAATGTATACTAATTCTTTGAACCATATGTCAGTCTTATAAACTACATGACATTATTATATCCACCTTACAGATGGGAAAACTGAGGTACAGGGAGATCGAATATATAGCCAGGTCTTATAATACAAGTGCAGAGCTAGGATTTGAACATGGCAGTTTGACTTCAGAGTTGACGTAATTAGTGACTACATTAAACCCTCACAGAAAAAAAGACAACTAAATGTTCACACTGAGTAAGGGTTTTATTTTGAGCATTGCTTTAATCTCAGACTCTGTTTCCTCACTGGGACAATGAAACTCATAGTATTCACGTTGCCAGTTAGCTAGAAGAATTAATGGCAATGTTTATAAAATGCCTACAATGAGAACCCACTACATGTACTCCATAGCTATAGTATTTATTATTTTTTCTGTCATTCTTTATATATCCAGAGGGACTCCACAACAGCTTCTTATGTAAACAGAAGCATCATGCAAAGATGTGCTCATTTAAACCCAAGCCAAGAGGCCTCAAGCAAATATTAACATGTACAGTTTTCAGTATTGAAAAATTTAACCTCAAGTAGACAACTTTCATGGCCCCAAATACCCAGAAGAAATTTCCTGAAATCTTCACCTCATCTGGTTCTGGTCAGTTCCCAGAACCAGCCTCATATAAGGTGCCCTTGGGCAGCCAGGTCAAATCCAGGCCTCTGGATTCAGGGCCTCCCTGGAGTATACCTCATTCCAGAGCTCTCCCTGGAACCCCAGGCTGGGTGTGGCCTGAGCTAACAACCTGGACAAGGTCCAGATAGAAAGAGCTCCCTGAAAAGAAGGAGAAGGAGAAGGAGGAGGAGGAGGAGGAGGAAGAGAAGGAGAAGGAGAAGGAGAAGGAGAAGGAGAAGGAGAAGGAGAAGGAGAAGGAGAAGGAGAAGGAGAAGGAGAAGGAGAAGGAGAAGGAGAAGGAGAAAAAAATGTTCCAAGGCTCTCAGGGTTTTCTGGGCCTAGAATATACCTTGCACCAGGCAAAAGACTAGTTGAATTCATTCAGTGCCTTTCAGCTCTCATGCAAATTTTTTTTCATGGAAGAAAAAAGCAATAAGAACACAAAGCTTCTTGTGTTCCTACTGAGATCTTATGACCACAGCGGGCTTCTAGCCCAAGGATGGAAGCCCAGAGGAAATGCAGGTGGAGAGAAGAGAGATTAAACAAAAGTGGATGCCGCATGGAAGCTCAGCCACATGGAGGGTATCCCTGGAGAACAGTGGAGGAGGGTGAGTCAAGGGTGTCTGTCCTGCCTGGGGTTTATGGAGGCAGAGGGAGAGCCTCAGAAGCTTACAAGGCCTTGTTCCTTCAGCATGGGGGAGGTGGTCAGTGAGACACACTGAAGCCGGCTCTTTGAGACTGAAGTTGAAAGGGAAAATCTTGCTGTGCAGTTTTGTCAGAATAGGATAAAAACTGTCACTAGAAAAGGAAAATTGCTCATGAAAGGGCATGAGCCTTTCTCATCTCCTCAGAAGAGTGAAAGAAAATGCCTCTGCTCAGCTGCTGAACTCGGCTTGAAAAGCAAAGAAAAATCTATGAACCAGGAGAACTAACAATATCTCTGCTCAGGACAAGAATTCATGGTCAAATTAAAACTTCAATCTGAAGAAACTGTTATTAAAATCCCCAGACATGAAATTCATATAATTAGGTAATAGCTCCTGAACTTAGATCTTTCAGCAAGCTGAGGCAGATGTGGGGATCAGGGGGTGGGGGTCGCAGCTAGGCTGGACCTCATTAAAATGAAGTGAAGAAATGCCAACTTGCAAAAGACACCGAGAGAAAACACTGCATGAATGTAAGCTCAGGAAGGGGCAGAAGCAGAGCCATGGAGCAGAAAGACCTCTGAACTGGGTATCAGGGAATCTGGGGTTGTGTCCTGCTGATAGCCACATGACCTTGGCAAAATAGCTCAAACCCGTCTCTTGTCTTATTTTTGAATTACAGTTGACATATAATACTATATTCATTTTAGGTGTACAACACAGTGATTAGACATTTATGTAACTCACAAAGTGATCACCTGAGTTAGTCTTCTACCCACCTGGCACTACACATACAGTAGTTAGAATATTATTGACTATATCCCCTCTGCTGTACTTCCTATCCCGTGATTGTTGGCCAGTGTTTCTTACACTATAGCGTGAAGCAATCCTCTGGAGGGCTAGTTAAAATGCAGATTGCTGGGCCCCTCCTCCACTTTCAGATTCCTTAGGTGTGGTGGGGCCTGAGAATTTTCATATCCAAAAAGTTCCTCGAAGAAGATGATGTTGCGGTCCCAGGACCACATTTTGGGACCCACAAGGCCAACCTGGGCCTCAGTTTCCAAATCAGTAAAATGAAAAAGGAAACCACGTGATCACTAAGCCTTCCTCCTGTTCCAAAAGTCTATGAGATGAACAACCAGGGGAAGCAGGGACAGTAGCAAGAGAATTATTCCCAACAGCTTGCACTCTGCCTGGATTTGCAAGAAACAGATGTGCAAACACTCTGTTGGAGAGGAACTTACTCAAGGGGGCTGACAGCAGGCCTAAGACCACACCGAAGGACAGGGCTGTAAGCAATGCATCCTGGGTGGCAGCAGCACCTGCCAGACACACATGCTTCTTCCCCACCTGTTGAAAAAGGAAAGAGAGAAAAGTGGAAAGAACATCAAAAATATCATCAGTCAAATTGATATTAATTTGGTCAAGAACATTCTGTGTGATTTTCCTAGTGGCTGGAGTTCATGCCCCTAAACCAGCAGTTGGACAACCCCCGAGGAGTCCCAGATTGGAGAGGGTGCAGGCTGAGCTGAGGAACACCACCCCCATGCACACATTTCATGCACAGATCCTCCAGTCTATAAATATCCATCAACCAGAATGCCACCTCTGATCAGTTTCCCCAAACCAATCACAGGTGGGATTGGCTGGCCAACCTCCCACAGCCCCTCCCCCAACTGCTGACCCCTGATCAGCTCCCCTCACCCCATTCGGATGTGGGACCAGCCTGCCCACCACCCACAGCCCCTCCCCATGGCCGGTCCTGCCCACAATTAGCCCACACCCCAATCGGGGGTGGGGCCCACTGGCCAATTGCCCACGGCCCCTCACCTCAGCTGGCTGGGCCAAGATCAGCCCCAATCAGGGTTGGTTAGCCAGCTAAGCTCCTGCTGTCTCTCCTCCTGACAGGCCCGGCCCCAATCCACTCAGATTGGGGCTGGGCTGGCTGGACCCCAATGGTACACAAATTCATGCACTGGCCTCTAGTATATAATAAAGCACTACATTTATAAAATGGTAGCTATTACCATAAAACAGTGTGACAGGTTTTTTTTCATTAAAATATTAATAAATTATATATGGGAGCTTTAGTAAATGTTAAATTAACATAATTAGTTTCTAACTTAAAAAATTAGGTCTCTGTTTCCAAGGTTACCTTAAAAATGTTGTATAGCCCATCAGATGGATCTCAAGAAGGGAAATGTTGATAAATGTGGAAACCTAACAAAGACTTAAGGGAAACAGGATCATTTAATGGAACTTTTCTGTTAGATCTTTAGCCATGAGTTATAGTCAATGATTCATGTTTGAAATGGTCTTTTTTTGCCCATATCTCTGACCCTAAGTACTAGCTCTTTGGATTCTCTCACCATCACTTTCTGTTTAACATTCTCTGCCTAATGGCTACTTCCACATACATTTGTCTTACATTGTATCATTCCTCGCACCACCAGTCATTTACAGAGAGCTCAAGGCACACACCTATTCTGTGCAAAGTATGCAAGAAGACCCAGACTTTGCCTTAAGCTTCAGCTCTTATCTAAGGTCTTCCATTTTATGTTTGGTCAGTAATGAATTATGCTTACTAAATCAGCAAGCATTTAGATCACTACTACCTGGAGGAGGCTCTGGGCTAAGAACTCTGAGAGACTGGGAGACAGGGTTCATGACCTCAAAGTCTAACTGGAAAAATATCTCTATGCATGTAACTGTCAAAGGTAGAAAGCACAATGCAATGAGTGTCACAGAGGAGAGCTCCACAGTAAGATACAGTTCAGAAGACAAAAATCTCTCCCTACTGAGGTCTGAGAAAACAGGGTGGAGGAAAGAACATTGAGTAGTTTATAAGTTTTGTATTTCTCTAGAATAGCATAAATTAAGAAAAGAAACTCCACATATGACATATAAGGTTTCCTTTTGCCATAAGTAACATATTAATATGAACTGTAAAGGAGTAGACAATGATTGTTACTATTGACCAACATTTGCTGAATGCCTGCTAGGAGCTTTATGTGCTTTTGTCCATTATTTTGTTTAATTTTCACAACAACCTTATGAGGTATTAACTGAAAACCAACATATTTCCTATCCCTGGAAATAATACTAACATCAGGCAAAAAATAGTTTAGCCATTTGTTGCTAAAATAGCTTCTGTTGGAAGATAAGACAGTGAAACACCCAAAATAATTCACTTTAAGGATCTTGCCTCAGTACCCACCAATCCAAAGCTATTGTTGAATCCCAATCCCTGCCCAACCCCAACCTCTCCTGCCTTTCAAGACCCATCTTAAAATCATGTAGCCCTAAAGCCCTAAATACCCTTTCTTGACTTCCCCCTTCTGAGACGCTGTAGTCTTTGCCAAGTGGTGATCTTTCTGTTACTGTAGTAAAGTCTAATAAACTTGATTCAGTCTAATAAACCTGTGCTTGATTAACAGTTTTTAAAAGTTGTCTTTGAAGAGTCAACTGTTGACATCGATCCTCATTTTACAGAAGAGGAAACTGAGGCACAGAAAGGTGAACTACATGTTTAATGTTTCCAAATTAAGCAGCAGAGCATAAATTAAAACCCAGATATTTCTGATGCTAAAGTCCAAGCTCCTAACTAGACAGTGGAGGCTAGAAATGGCAAATTGGGTAGATACCACCCCAAAGGGATGTTCAAAGTCCCCCTCCTCCTAAAGCCTTCCTGCCCTGTACCCTCTTAGGAACCCCTCTATAACATCACTAGCAAGGGACCACGTAGCTTCTGTCTCAACATTTCCAGATATGGGTCCTTGCTGACTCAAAAGACCATTCCTCGCATGACTCAACTAAATTCAACACTTTTTAGCACTGGGAATTTTATAAAAGAAAAGTAACCCATTTATTAGAACATGGGCCCACACATTATTGGCCCAAGAATAGAAGATGCTCCAGGGTTCTTCTCCTCTGGGTGGAGTTGTCTTAGAATGTCATGATTTTAATTATATCATCTAAATCATGGTTCAGCTTAGCAGGCCTTTTGATTTTCATTCTGAAGGACCCAGGGGAGTAGAGTTGGGTCTTCAGACATCTCTGGGTGTTTCCTTCCAGTTAGTTCCCAGGGCTCAAGACATCTCCTGAATTTTCAAACTCCTGTTTATCAGCGCACAGCCAGCTTCTCGTGGGTCTTTTCCCCCACGGCTACAGAAGTAGGGATTGGGAAGGTGTGGAGGAAGGTATAACTCATTGACTTATTATCTCCAGAAACTCAGGCAGAGGATTCAGGGCTTAACTTCTATTTGACCACTTCTTTTCTAAATTTAATAAACAAGAATATCCTTCTGGCTAAGTTGTGCTGACTGGTACAAAGTTAGCTTAAATTTAACACTAGATCGCTTCTAAGCCAAAATATAATTAAAAACTCCTTGGCATCTATTTTTTCCAAAGAGGATAAACATATACAAAGGAAAATTATCCTACACAAGACAATATATCATTTGTCTTTTTCTCATTACAACCTCAAGTTTAGGAAACTACCCAGAGAATTTAAGAATTTTCTACTTGGAGAACAGATTTTTGTGGATGACCTGCTGCTCTCCCATTCTCATGGTAGTATGGGAATAAACACTCATATATGATTCAACCCTGTCTCTGCTTAATTGGCTCAAGTAGTGACAGGCAGCCCGGACCCATTAATTGTCTGGTTACATATTCTGGCAACCACAAAGGGATGTTAGTAAGAGAAACCTCTGGGGTGAATACCGGGGATCCTGCTTGCTGCCTGGACTGGAGGCCCTTGGGGTTGAGGCCTAGACTCTTATCTTCAGCGCCGCCAGGAATTTTCCTGTTTTGAGTTCTAGCCTCAGTCTTAGCAATCCCCATTGTCTCACTTGAGACCCAAGTTGAATCAAGTGTTTTTGTAGGAGGAATCAAGGAATCAAGTGTGTTTGCATGGCATGAGAAATACTTGCTGCCTCTCATTTTGGCTTCCTTGTAAGGAAGCATGTCCTGTTTATGGTAGTATGGTGAGTGGCATGGGAGGCACTTTACTGTCTGTTGTCTGGGTGAGGTTGATCAGCTCCAGGTGGCAAGGGACCTCCAGGAGTCCTTGCCTCATCTCTGAGCCCTTAGTCTGATCCACTCTGGGATGAGAGACATTGCCCTGCTACGGTTGATTTTAAACGCAGCGCATTCTGATATTTCTGTGGCTGGACAGACAAGGAGCATGGTATGAAGCTCTTGTCTGTGGGTTGTGTGCACCTGTTGTGTCTTCGTTTGGTTTAATTTTTTAAAATATGGGGTGCATCTCATTTGGGGGGACCCAGTACTTGTGGCAGGCTGAACCCATGGCAGGGACTGCAGGAACTTTAATCTTAAGCTGCCATGTATTTTGGGGACCCTCCCTGCTCTCCCACTCACGGCACCAGACATTTGAAACACTTAGCTAGTGAAAGTTCTTGTTTGTCTGTGATGTTACTTTTCACTGATGTTCTTTGCTTACTTTCTTATCTTTGGGGGACTTGTGCTTCACCATTTTATGAACATAGGGAATCCTCTGTCTCTGCTGTTTGGGCTTTGTGCCACTCAGAACCCATTTGCTATGCTGGGTTAGTGTGAGATAATATTCTAAGGCTAATGTTCCATTCCACCCTTTTGTGAGTACTCATTCATTTATTGTAAGGGATATTCTGTTTTTGTTTTTAAGATCTGTTCTTATATGCAAGATTTCATATTGTTAGTCTACTCATAAAGAAATATATATAAGAAATAAAATCTTTGAAACTCCTCAAGTTCTTTTCCTACAAGGACCAGATCAGCAGAAGTGCCCTGTAGCAGGTTACTGAAATACTAGTGGGGGGCTATTCCAATTTTTTGTAGGAAAAAAATACATTACATTAAAAATAATAAAATAAAAAATACTTTTACATTAAAGCCACTGAAGGCCAGTGAGTAATTCCTGTTACAAAATTTGCCCAAAAAAATGCCTTGGGTAGTAATAACTGCCCTTAAAATCTCAATGTTGTAAGGCAAAATAAATATAACTAAAATGAAAGGTATCTGATAAAAGTTTTTTCAATGATAATTATATATGCCTAACCAGTTTTAAGTCTTAGTTACTTAAAGTTCATAGCTCTACAGGCCTACCTCAAAAAACAAGAAAAAATGCTACTTCATTATCTAACCCTACAATTTAAAGAATTAGAAAGAAAGCAACAAGAAAAGCCCAGAGTAAGCAAAAGGAAGTAAATAATAAAGATCAGAGCAGAAATAAATGACATAGAGACAAAACACACACACACACACACACACACACACACACACACACACACAACAAACAAATAATACAAATGATCAATAAAACCAAGAGCTGGTTCTTTGAAAGGATAAATAAGATTGATGAACCTCTAGCTAGGCTCACCAACAAACAAACAGAAAGGACTCAAATAAACAAAGTCAGATATTAGAAAGATGTGTAACAACCGACCCCACAGACATACTGGATATACCAGTTAATAATGCGATTTTATTTTTCAATAAATGGAGTTACAAATATGTTGATATATATGCAATTTGATATGTATGCTATTTTTTGTATTGACAGCAAGCTTCAAAACTTCATATGTCAAATTTGCTGAAAGTGTTAACATCATAGATATCTTTACACTTAAAAATGTCAAATTTCATGCCAAAAAAAGAACATTTATTGGGAGTTTTATTTCATTACTTTATTTTAAAGAAAAAGTTATCTTATACTTCAGGAAGCTTATGGTGAACATGCTCCATCTCAAGATACTTGTAAACGCTGGTTTGAATGCTTTAAAAGTAATTATTCTGATGTGAAAGACAAAGAATGTCCAGGTCAATTGAAAAAGTTTGAAGACCAACAATTACAAGCATTATTGGATGAAGATGTGGTGTGTCAAACTCAAAAACAACTTTCAGAAAGATTAAACTTTGCTCAGCAAACAGTTTCCAATCATTTACAAGCAATGGGAAAGATTATAAAGGAAGGGAAATGGGTGCCACATCAACTGAATGAAAGACAAATAGAAAACCAAAAAGTCATCAGTAAAATGTTGCTTCAATGGCACAAAAGAAAATATTTTTTGCATCAAATTGTGACTGACAATGAAAAGTGGATTTATTTTGAGAATCCCAAATGCACAAAATCATGGATTGATCCAGGTCAACCATCAACATCGACTGCAAGGCCAAATTGCTTCAGAAAGAAGACAATGCTCTGTGTTTGGTGGGATCAGGAAGGTGTGGCGTATACTGATCGCTACCAAAACAAATAATCAGTTTTAACCATGCTTTGATCATAAAGCGACAGAATGTGCCAGAAGACACGGCAAAGTAATTTTGCTTCATGATAATGCACCATCACACACTTCAAAACCAGTAAAGACACGTTAAAAGATTTTGCCTGGGAAGTATTAACCCACCCGCCGTGTTCATCAGACTTTGCTCCTTCAGATTACCACTTGTTCAGATTGATGACACATGCACTTTTTTAAGCAGCACTTAAAAACGTACGAATAAGTGGAAAATTTGGTCTCTGAAAGATTTGCCTCAAAACAAGAAAAGTTCTATTGGAACGATATCCACAAATTACCTGAAAGATGGGGGAAATGTGAAGCTAGTGATGGACATTACTTTGAATAAAGCACTTTTGATATTTCTCTTGAAATTATCATGTTTTCTTTTATTACAAAATCCGCATTCTTGACCAGTACACCTGGTACAAAGGATAATAAAAAATATTATGAAAAACTCTACTCCAACAAACTGGACAACCTAGATGAAATGGACATAGTTTTGAAAATATACAAGCTTCCAAAACACAATTGGGAAGAATAAAAAAACACGAATTGGCTGATAACTACTGATGAAATTGAAACAGTAATCAAAAATCTTCCAGCAAACAAAAGCCCTGGACTGGACAGCTTCACAGAGGAATTTTACCAAACATACAAAGAAGAACTAAAACCAATCCTTCTCAGACCATTCCAAAAAATTAAAGAAGAAGGCACTTCCAAGCTCTTTCTATGAAGCCAGAATTACCCTAATCACAAAACCAGATAAAGACACTACAAGGAAAGATAATTACAGGCCAATATCCTTGATGAACATACATGCTGAAATCCTCAACAAAATTCTAACAAACCAAATCCAGCATTACATTAGAAAGATCATACACCATGACCAAGTGGGATTTATTCCCGGGATGCAAAGCTGATATAATATTCGAAAATAAATAAGTGTGATACACCACATAAAGAAACTGAGAGACAAAAATCACATAATTATATCAACTGATGCGGAAAAAGGCATTTGACAAAATCCAACACACTTTCCTGATAAAACTCTTAGAAAAGTGGGAATACAGGGATCATACCTCAACATAATAAAAGTCTTATATGACAAATCTATAGCCGGTATCATATTCAATGGACAAAAACTAAAACCATTTCCCCTAAGAACAGGAACAAGACAGGGATGCCCACTTTCACCACTCCTGTTCCACATAGTACTGGAAGTGCTAGACATAGCAATCAAACAACAAGAAGAAATAAAATGCATCCAAATTGGAAAAGAAGAAGTAAAACTCTCATTATTCACAGATAACCCGATATTGTACATGGAAACCCCTAAAGACTCCATCAAAAAACTATCAGATTTAATAAATGAATTTGGGCCGAAACTGGTTTGGCTCAATGGATAGAGCATCGGCTTGGGGACTGAAAGGTCCCAGGTTCAATCCCGGTCAAGGGCATGTACCTTAGTTGTGGGCACATCCCCAGTAGGGGGTGTGCAAGAGACAGCTGATCAATGACTCTCTCTCATCAATGTTTCTAACTCTCTATCTCTCTCCCTTCCTCTCTGTACAAAATCAATAAAATATATTAAATAAATAAATAAATAAATAAATTTGGCAATGTAGCAGGATACAAAATTAATACCCAGAAATCTACAGCATTTTTTTTATTAAGGTATTACATGTGTCCATATCCCCACATTGCTTTTCTATACACCAATAATGAATGCACAGAAAGAAAAAATCTAAAAAAAACAATCCCATTTACCACTGTAACAAAAAATTAAGATACCTAGGAATAAACTTAACTAAGGAAGAAAAATACCTGTACCCAGAAAATAACAGAACATTGAAAAAAAAGAGATAGAGGAAGGCATTAACAAATGGAAGAACATACTGTGTTCATGAATTGGTAGAATCAACATCATTCAAATGTACATACTAACAAAGCAATCAATAGATTCAATGCAATCCCCATTAAAATACCAATGGCATATTTCACAGACCTGGAACAAACTCTCCAAAAATTCACATGAAATAAAAAATAAGATCCCAAATAGCCATAGCAATACTGAGAAAAAAGAACAAAGTTGGAGGGATCACAATTCCAGATATCAAGCTATATTACAAAGCCACCATTCCCAAAACTGCCTGGACTGGCATAAAAACAGACATATAGACCAATGGAACAAAACAGAGAACCCAGAAATCGACCAATTCCATTATGCTCAATTAATATTTGACAAAGGAGGCAAGAGCATACAATGGAGTTAAGACAGTCTCTTCAATAAATGGTGTTGGGAAAATTGGACAGATACTTACAAAAAAAAATGAAACTAGACTAACTTATACCATACACAAAAATAAAAAAATGGATAAAGGATTTAAATATAAGATGAAAACCATAAAAATATTAGAGAAATCTACAGGCAGCAAAATCTCAGACATATATTTTCATAGCAGCACAATTTATATTAGCTAAGATTTGGAAACACCTTAAGTGCCCATCAGCAGATGAGTTAATTAAAAAACAGTAGTACATCTGCACAATGGAATACTATGCTGGGATAAAAAAGAAGGAAATCTTACCATTTGCAACAGCATGGATGGAACTGGAGAGCATTATGCTAAGGGAAATAAGCCAGTCAGAGAAAGATAAATATCACACGATCTCACTCATTTGTGGAATATAATGAATAACATAAACTGATGGACAAAAATAGAGCCAGAGTCATAGAAGTATCGAACATATTGTCCAACCTTAAAGTGAAGGTGGGGGGGAAGGGTGGGGAGAGGGAGGCGGATGGCAACCAAAAGACTTTTATGCATGTGTATGAGCATAACCAATGGACACAGACAGTATGGGTGTGAGGGCATATGCTAGGTCATGGGAGCGGCTGGGGAAAGGTCAATGGGGGGAAAAGAGGACTTAGGTAATACTTTAGCAATAAAGAATTTAAATTAAGAAAAAAAGAATTTACTACTTCAAAGATATTAATTTAGCTCCCAAATTCATATCAACCATAAACTTGGGCATCAAGTCTTCCACCAAAATAATTAATTTTTTAAAAAGGAGGATTGGAAGCAATGACAGGTTCCTGAAACACAATTTTATAAACCTTTCTCCAAGTTTATATTACAGTAAAACCTTGATATAATGGACTAATTCAGGCAAGGGGGTGTTAGTTAGATAATAAAGTAGGTTTTCGGAATGTGTATGTTAAAAAATTGACAACTTAGTTTACCTGTTTTTACTAATGTAGATATATTTTATGTAATTAAAATTAAGTATGTATGGAAAGTTTAATTTCACAGGAAAGTGTTTTATATGCATTAGTATAGTTTTAAATGTACACTGAATAGACCTAGTAAATGCATGCATTCACCAGTCAGCTCGAGCAAACCAATGCACACAGTGGGGGTGTGGTTTAGTGCAGGTGGGAACATCAGCCTTCACCTGTTAAACCTGCCTCATAGAGTCACACCACAGGACTATTACCACTGTGGTGTGATCACGTGCCAATCATTCGCTGAACACTGTTGAGGAGCAGTGACTCTTGGATTTAAATATGCAGACTATCCTTGTAGATATGTAATATTTATTCATGTTGGCAAAATTACTACAGTGTTTTTTCCAACATATGGCCTGTTTGCTAAAATTTGTTAAAAATAATAGTGACTTAAAAACAACCTCATAATTTAATTATAAGCATATTTTGGCTAAAAACATTTAAAAGTTAACAGGATATTAATGTTCACATATGACATATGGACTGCAAATTTTGTCCATTAAATCCAAAGTCCATTAAGTTGAATTCCCAAAATTGAGGGTTTACTGTAATTCATTTAACAGCTTAAATCCACCAAACCACACAATTACCCAGGCTACACTGTTCCAACTTCTCCATATGAATTTAATTCAAACTGATCAGAATTCTAATTAAAATTCAGATAAACTGAATCTTTATCTCCCCTTGACCTTTAACTCTAATGATCCTATTAAAAGAGAGAAAACAATACCAATCTGAGATGATTTGTTCATAGTGAGTTAAGTTCATCTCACCTTCTTATGAATAAGTTCTATAATATTTCTAAATGTACATATCAAGCTCACTAGACTATAGAGTTTCCTACATCTATTTTTTAATTTAGATATCTGTTCAGCTTAAATCTCTGAGGACCTTTACAAGTCACCACCATGCTAAATGTCACCCAGTTACCCTGCAGTTTTCAATTGTATCTCTCTCAGTTTCCTAAATGAAATTCACCTACACACAGAGATTTTGAGGCCTGTTTCAGAAACTACAATCTCATTACCTCCTCTCAAGTCTTATGCTTTACTTTTTTTTTTTTTTAATAATTCTTAATTAGAATTGCTTTTTCTTCCTAGAACTTACTGTCTCCCTACTCTAAACACATAACAATTACTAGTGGCCTGGTACATGAAATTCATGCACATTAAAAGGGAGTTAATTAGAGGAAATATTTTAATATTGATAATTTGCCCTTTCTCTATAATTAAGGTGACCAGAAGTGGGACATCTGCTCACCTTATCTATAATAGAAGTGTCAGAGATGAAAGAAAATTAGTAAAATATATATGAAAATCTTCCTCCTGTCAGAGTCAAGTCCCCGCCCACCATCACGAGCCTTGAAATCCTGTGAAACCCAGACCCAGCGGGCTCCATCCCCATTAAGGGGTGGGTGTGCAGCCTTAGGTCCCCTGGCCTGGCTCCAGGGCGGGGGACTTGGCCTCACGTCCCCAGCCCAGGGTGAAGGGCATGGCCTGAGGCCCCCTGGCTTAGCACTGTGGCAGGAAGTGCAGCCTGACGCTCCCCATCAAGCCCCGCTGGGTTGGGGGTCACAGCCTCAGGTCCCTGCTGATTGCTCATTACGGGAACCCTGCTTCTGCTGTGGGCATAGCCATCTGGTGTTACAGGAACCCTGCCTCCGCCATGGGTGCAGTCATCTTGTGATGGGATAAGGGTTAATTTACATATTACCTCTTTATTATGTAGGATTGGTACTCTATCTTAGCACTTGCTCCCTGTCCTGGTCCATCACTCATTGCAAGCAGTTTTAGGGCAGGACCAGGTGTTACTCCTGTATGTGTTCCTTCAGTGCTGTTTGTTGAGTTGCTGCTGAATGGAGCCAATACAAATGACATTTTAAAAAAGTACTTCAAGATGATTAATCTGTCTGTGACATGTGGGAGGCATGGAAAAGTGTAAACAAGAGAAGCTTGTTTCTGAAATCACTTAAGGAACTATGATAGTACCTTACTGTGAAGTTAGAAGGGCCTCAACTATGGTGGTGGAAATGGGAATGCTAGGCAAGCACCAATATGAGAGAAAATTTGGAGAGAGAATACCCATGTTTGGCAAGTAATTGAATGTGAGGTAAGTGTGGCCAAGATGACTAGCTGATGACCAAAAATTCATGCTTTTTCTCAAAATGTGACTGCTCAGTAAGGGACTATATTTCCCCATCCTTTCTGCATGTAGGTGGAATTGAATGATTAGCTTTTGCTATTGAAATGTGAAAGAAGGTGATACTGTGCCTTTCAGTTCAAAGTGGTTTAAAGGTAGGTGAGAGATTTCCATGATCTTTTGCCTCGTCTACTACCCAGAAGGAGAGAATTTCAAGGTCCTGGGCGAGGATGGAAAGAGACACTTTGGAAGAAGTCTGAGGCCTTGAAGAGTCACCTACCAAGTGAGAACTGAGAGCACGGAGACTGCACTTTACGTGAGTGAGACATACCATATTTTTCAGACCATAAGACGCACTTTTTTTCCCCCAGAAGTGGGGGGAAAAAGTCCTTGCGTCTTATGGTCCAAATATAGCCTACACATATACTTTAAAAAAAAAGTTTTTTTACTTGCCCGGCTCTGTGTGGTCTCTGTGTGCTTGCCTGGCTCTAAAATGGTTCTAAATGCTGCTGTTTACTTTGGGTTGATTACATGTGTTTATGACTGTGATGTTGGGTTTTAATGCACATAAAATATTTTAGGACACTATTTGTTTCAGAATATTTTTTTCTTCATTTCCCTTCTCTAAAAACTGGTGCGTCTTATGGTCCGGAGCGTCTTATGGTCCAAAAAATACGGTAGGTTACTATTGTGTTTAGCCTCTGAGATTTTAGTTTATCTGTTTCAGCAGCTAGTGTTGTCTTAATTAAAATAGAAAAGGGCAGGAAAAGGCATGGTTGCCTTCTGGTTCCTGGTGACACCCAGTACTTTGGAGAATGGTGGTGTTGTCCTAACAGTGTTCAGCAAACCACGGCTCGAGAGCCAAGTGCGGCTCTTTGGCCCCTTGAGTGTTCTACCACTACTTCTTCAAAATAGACTCACCCAGGCCAAAAACTGACTTCTGTGCGTGGGCCACGAAGTTTCAATCACACTGTACATGTGTGCCTCTACATGGTATTTTGTGAAAGAGCCACACTCAAGGGGCCAAAGAGCCGCATGTGCTCGCGAGCCGCGGTTTGCTGACCACTGTCCTAACATAATGAGAGGTTATCAAGAGCAGAACCATTTAAGAGGGAAAATGACATCATCATGTGAGGAAATGTGTCAAAATGGTAGTCAGAAGGCTCAGCTCTAGACTCAGTTGCCCCCTTAAAAAGTATGTCTTTAAACAAGTCCTTTAACTTTTTAGCCTGTTTCCTCATCTGGAAGATAATATATGAGGCCATGTTTAATAAGTAATAAAGAGCTATTCCAATAAAAAAATGGCATTATTATAATATCATCACCCCCTTTTAAAACTATAAAGGGGACCTTACAAGTCATCTAAGGGAGAAAAACACCAAGTCTGATATGGCACTTACCATAATCTGGCACTGCATTAACTCATATCATTTTCATGACATAGTTACTATTATTGCCATCACCAATGTATTGATGAAAACAATTGAAACACAGAAGGGTCAAGTAATTTTTCCAAGGTCACACCACTAGTAAGTGGAAAAGTAGGGATCAAACCCAGGCAGCCTAGCTCTCAAATGGGTGCTATTTGCCACCAGAAAAATATGTCTGCTCTCGGTACAGTATCTTCATTTTAGATGTGGAAAGTCAGGTCATGTCACACAGGTGGTTATGCACTAAATATAAACTACTGTGACAGAGAAGGCAATTTTCTCCCCGGGAAAATTCTAGTTTCTTATAAAAGGCTGGTTCTGCAGAAAATCAATGAGCTGAGACTGCATAAATTACTAAAGAAACCAAACCAGATACTTGAGCAGAATATATGTTGATAGGAGAAAAGACAAAATGAGCCTTACCATGGCCATATCTTTCAAATATGAAACAGGAGGGATAAGCAGATGAATTTATTTAAATGTTTTCCAGGTAAACTTTTCCTGTGGTTCTAAGACATATCAAGGCCCTTAGAGAAGTGAACTCCAGTCCCTTGAACCCCTTCTGATCCAGAGCAGAGAAATGGCCCCAGGGTGACCCTGAGGCCAGATCAAGCTCCACTTTTCTCCTGAAAGCACTTAGCCAGCAAAAACCAAGTATGAGAAGCTGTGAGGAGAGCCCACAGTATCCCCCTCCTCCTTGGTTCTCCTAGTTACTCATCCCTCAGGAATCTGAAAATGTACCCAGAGCCACTGACAGGCTGTCAAGTTCTACTGAGCCTCCTTCTGGACAAAGCCACCTGTGAACAAGACTCTGCTCCTCCAGACACTGTCTAAAGCAAGCATGTCAAACTCAAAGGCTAACACAGGCCAAATAAACAAGGTTTAAGTTTATGCAAGCCACAAAAAAAACAAAAGTTTCAATTTTTATAGAAACATAGGCTTATATCGATAGCGACATGCTGAACACAAAGGGCTGAAATAAATGAGTAATTGTTAACATAAAATAATAGAACATTTTAATAAAAATTAACATTTTTCTTAAACATTAACTTACTAGACACTGAATAACTGCACAAATTAATAAGCATAATGCAAATAAACCTATTTTTCTTGTTCTCAGGAAGCAAAATACTTCCTATTGTGCACACTAAACAAGTCAGTACAAGACTAATGATGTGGCAATCAGCTGCTAAAATATTCACTGCTAGTATTAGTGGGGAGAAATGGTATGCTTATGCCTGTAAGGTGAATAAGGGAAATGAATGCAACACAATTATAGTAATCAGTCATTAGTGAACAT
Organism: Pipistrellus kuhlii; assembly: GCF_014108245.1. Classification (NCBI taxonomy): domain Eukaryota; kingdom Metazoa; phylum Chordata; class Mammalia; order Chiroptera; family Vespertilionidae; genus Pipistrellus; species Pipistrellus kuhlii. The sequence goes on along the minus strand of NW_023425404.1, from coordinate 18,164,648 downwards.
TATAGTCCATTATTAACAATTATGTATAACAGGATATTAAAGTTATAAAATTTTTATTAAAACGTTTCTTACCAGTATATTGGCTGGGTTGCAAAAATATTCATGGGCTGCGAGTTTGACATGCTTGTTCTACAATCATAGGAATGCGTGGCTTCTCCTACTATCAGACCATCCACACTTGCTTACATTCAGATCAGAGAAAATCTCGTGTTTCTGAAAGCCCCAGAGGCAACATGGTTCACCCCTGGAACCAAATGACACCAGGATCCACGAGTCCTACTCATTCCTACTGATTGTTTGAGAAATGTCTTCATTCTCTTAAGACACAGATGGAATAGATGAATTTCCAGATGGTTAGAGTCCAGTGGTCAGCAAACTCATTAGTCAACAGAGCCAAATATCAACAGTACAACGATTAAAATTTCTTTTGAGAACCAAATTATCTAAACTTAAACTTCTTCTAATGCCACTTCTTCATAATAGACTCCCGCAGGCCATGGTATTTTGTGGAAGAGCCACACTCAAGGGGCCAAAGAGCCACATGTGGCTCTTGAGCCGCAGTTTGCCGACCATGGGGTTAGATGGATCCTTTCCTTTTCCCACAGTGAGAGACACAGGTCTATTAGTTGCTACAAAACTGCACAGACACTTTTAAATGTTTATCATCCTTGTATAAACTATTTATTTCTGACCATTCAATGACGTTGGATATTTTTTAAAAGACTCAAAAATCAAAACATTATGAAATGTGAATAAATAATATAAAATCAAGAAGAAAAAACAAATGATAAGAACAAAAGAGGATAGGTTAAAGTGGGGGGATTTGGAGTCTCTGATGAAGAGGAAAAAAAAAATGACTACACAGACTTTTTTTTCTCCCTGTCCCAAAGCCAGGGGTCTAAAAATACAGACAACACCTACCTGCCCCTGTATCACAGGCTAATGCAGAAAGGCAGGGAAAATAGTTATTTTTTAACTTTGGACTTCACCACAAAGCTTCTCCTAATTGGTGTTCACAACAATCCTTTCATAAGAAACTGGGATTAAAGTATTTAAGTGATTAGTTTAAGGTCATAGAGTTCTAAACAGAACATGTCTCAAATCCCAGCCCCAGCCTCTGTGCCCCACTTCCTCTTGGGTCGCCATATGAACTGGTTAAAAACAGTCCCTGCCATCAACCAGCCACACGAAAACTAACCAGTTTTTTAAATTGCAAGTGATGTTTTATTAGTAGATTATGAAATTAATTTAGTGAGTAGGCACCATCCATCATTTTCCCCCCTCTCAAAGTGAAATTGAACAGAAAATGTTTGTACAGAGTAAAATAGGTAAGGTGGAGGGAAATGGAGTGGGATAGGATAGGGGGAAAAGAAAAAAAAAAAAAACCAAAACACAAAAAATAAGCATGCATCCATGAAGTAAGCATGAACATTGTTTTGTGTTTGTGTGCTGAATCATAATATAAAATTTACTTCTTACTATGGGACACAGTAAAAAATGATAGAAACCCAGATTTAAGTTATAGACTCACATGACACATTACAGCAGAATTTTACTGTATTCCTCAACAATATAAGCACTAGCTGTTTTTAGTGGTTTATTTTGGCTCTGGTTTGGCTTTTTCTCCTTTGGCATATTTTTCCGCTGGACCAGGAATTCTCGTCCCCTCCTTCCCTTTCTCACTTGTTCAGTATCATCCTCCTTGGGGAGACTTCTCACTGTGACCAGAGAGGTGAGGTCTGAAAGAAGGGGAGGCGTCCAAGTGTTGGGTGGAATTGCATGTGTGGCTAATGCTAAGCTCATGACTTCTGGTTTCCTGAAACAGGGAAACACAAAGGATGACGTAAGGCTGGTTGGGATGATAGGAAAGGCCCTGGAGATTCTGGACAACAATAGTTTCCCTGTCTGGGATGTGGGGCCACCATTAGCCACATCTCTGGCTTTGCTGCCTTCTCCTTGCAGGAGGGTGATTGACAAATGTGAAGTCTTCGAATAAATGTCTCTAAGAAGGAACCTATGGCTAGGGAAGTGGGGTTTATATCAGCTTTCCCAAGGCTGGCTGCCCAGAGGAAATTGCCTACATTCATACAAGAAATGGATGTTTGGGGAGGAAATATTGATGTCTACAGCTTCTAGTCTGTTGCTCAAAACCACTCTCCCTCAAAAGGTTTTGCCCATTCTAGTTCAAGTTTAAGCAGGTGAGACAGGAGCTCCATGGAGCTGGAGAGGAGTTCATGGACCCTGGAGCTTCCCATGACACATTTTCTATTGGGACCCTCTCCTGGAGCCTTTTGAGTATACAACTCTGAATTGCATATAATTCAAAGCTTGAAGTCTAGGTCAGTGGCTAGAAAACAAAGCTCTCCAGGCTATTCAGTATCTGAGATGAAAGTTGCTAAAAATGTAATTCTTAATTCTAAAGAAACCCACTTAATTCTAAATCACTGTGGCAAAACTTGAGATGTGGCATCCTAAGTATTCCTATCAGCCTGGTTTCAGGACAGCCTGGCTTAGAATGATGTCCAGGAGATTATTAATAACTAGAGGCCTGTTATTAATAATTCCTTCCCCTGGCTGCTGGCACCAGTTTTCCTCTGGCACCTGGGACCCAGGCCTTTGCTTTGGCCACAGCAGAGAAGTCTGAAGTCTTCAGTCTTCAGTCTTCAGTTGTCTTCATCTTTAGTTGCTCTGTGTCTACCTATGCAAATTAACCCACCATCTTTGTTGGGTTAATTTGCATACTCACTTCTGATTGGGTGGTGGGTGTCTCAGAGATACAGTCAGTTTGCATCTTTCTCTTTTATTAGTGTAGATGGGAAAAAAATCATTCCTAGCAGCCAGTCTACTAAAGGCATGTGAAATGTAAGTGCGATCTCATGGGTACTACACAAATCTATATATTTTGGTCTCTCTGTGACAACATCAGTGCTTCCTTCAAGGGCTGCAGGTGGGGATGAGATGAGAGTGACCCCTGGTTCTCATTGGCTCTCTGTACTGAGCTTTTTTCTCAGAGGATCACAGTGTCCACTTTGGATCTGCCTGGCAAGGAAGTCTTGTCAAGCGTTACTGTGTTAAGCAGCCCCTGCAGCTTTTTAAGACAGCTGACCTGCTATTGACCTGTTCTGTATCACTGGAGCTCAGGAGCAGTTTCTCTGGCTAAATACTTAGGGCCCCATGCTAGATTATAATACAGATGACAAAGGCACAGCCACCCCTAATGGCTCCCCACGGCCCCCCATACAAAAGCAGCTCCTGTTAGAAGAGCATGATGAGCCCCTTCAGGAAGGTTAGGCCAGCAGCACGGACTCCAGAGCTGCTCGGAGACAGTTCCTTCCAGACTCCTACCCCTCCGACAAAAGCCAAGTGGTCTATCCGGGGCAGCTCCACATTTTCCAGAAAACAAACCTTTTCTTAATTTATTCACCGTTCCAAAAGGGCCGCAACAAATTTCCACAGACAAAAATCTCATCTTTACCATCAAAAATCACTTCCAGATATAGCACAGTTTTCTAATCCACTCATCTGCTGATGGGCACTTAGGCTATTTCCAAATCTTAGCTATTGTAAATTGTGCTGCAATGAACATAGAGGTGCATATATTCTTTTTAATTGGTGTTTCTGTCTTCTTGGGATATATTCCTAGAAGTGGAATTACTGGGTCAAGTGGAAGTTCCATTTTAAATTTTTTTGAGGAAACTCCATACTGTTTTCCACAGTGGTGAATACTATGCTGCTGTAAAAAAAAAAAAAAAAAAAAAAAAAAAAGAATTCTTACCATCTGCAACAGCATGGATGGAACTGGAGAGATTATGCTAAGTGAAAAAAGCCAGTAGAAGAAAGATAACTATCACATAATCTCACTCATTTTGCTGTGGAGTGAATGCGAGTTAAGTCCACTGGAGTCTAGACCAAATTAAAATTTAGGGAGCCTTTATTAGTCGGCCAGTCGACCGGCGACTGCTCTGCCATTCTCCACGCAGGGAGACCAGAAAGCAGCTGCGACCCTTTGTGTAGGAGAGCTTTAAAGCCCATTAACCACATCCTGTTTTTGCAGAACAAGTAACCCAAGACAAAACAGTTTTTTCCAAGCAACATCAGGATCATGTCATTGACGACCATGTTATTCATAGGGTCATCCTGTTCTTCAGAAAGCTGACAGTGTTCTGTGATAGAAGGCCTAAGAGCTGGGACGGGGCCATGAGACCATATCTCAAGGCCTGGCCTAGTGTCAGCACTGACAACTCTATCTGGGGCACAGTCCAAGGCCTCTCTAGAAGCATGCTCAAAAATTCCCACTCTCTAACAATTTGTGGAATATAATGAACAACATAAACTTATGAACAAAAATAGAACCAGAGACATAGTAGCTTCAAACAGACTGTCCAATCTTTGAGGGAAGGCAGAGTGAGAGGTAAGAGATCAACCAAAGGACTTTTATGCCTGCATATGTGCATAATCAATGGATACATTCAGTAGGGAAGCAGTGAGGGCATGTGCTGGGGAGTGGGAGCAGCCAAGGAGAGGTTTTAATGGGAGAAAAAGGAGACTCGTGTAATACTTTGAACAATAAAGAATTTAAATTAAAAATAATAATAATAAATGGCTTCCAGGAATTATCTTGCTATGCTTGTGACTGGACAAGGGATGTTAAGCATCATTCCTGCCCTGGCCATAGTCAAATAAGTTAGGCACGTGCAGATAAGAGGACCAGAGCACTAAAGAGATATTTAGATTAGATAAAATCAACGTTGACACCACCTGTAAGATAGGAAGTTCACCAAAGATGGCAGGAGAGGCTATAGACAGTGCACATTTGTTCAGGGTAAGAAAGGCTGCTAAAATGTTTGAGCACCTACTATGTACCACACACTGTGTTAGCTATTATGTATATTTTATTTCATTTAACCTTTTATCATACTCTTCGAAGAAAGATATTGTTTCCCTTTTTTAACAAATGAAGAAGCTGATGCTTAGTGAGTGTTTTCTTTTGATTTTGTTTTGTTTCTCCAGTTTTAAGATAAAACTGAGTTTTTAAAATGTATATATTAGGGGTGTCGAACTCAATCAGAGAAGGGGCCAAAATCTAAAATCCAGCCTAAATCGCGGGCCGAATGGTTTACTGAACAGTCATAAACTGTCATTGTGATGGAAACGCAGCGGAGTGCAGTGATGACAGCGCGGTGCGGGCCACATTGCAAGGCCTGGCGGGACGGATTTGGCCCGCGGGCCTTGTGTTTGACACATGTGGTATATATCAATGTGTGCAACCTGATAATTTCATATATGTATACATTGCTAATTAGCATACCCATCACCTCATCTAGTTACCACTTTTTTGTGAGTGTGGGTTGTTAGTGAGTTTTAAATAACTTGCTCTAATATCAATCCCCTAATGACATGTGAAGATTACATGAGATGAGGTAAGTAAGTCCTTAGAACTCTTGGTATAATCCCTAATACGTACTATATATTTTGTGATTGTTTAGGTTTTCTCCACCTTGAAAAGTATGATTGTTATCATTAGCTAAGTGGACATTTGTCAATGGAAGAGACCTAATGTGCCAGTTACTCAGGATGGCAGCCAAGGTCCAGGAACTAAGTTCTATAGCCCATCTCTCTCCCATGGTTTTCTTATTTATTTGTCTGTTTATTTGTTTATACCAGTCCTTGACACTTAAAATATTATGAGATAGATCCCAGGGAACCAATACATGTTTAAAATTCAAGATAAAGAAAAATAAGAATATATGAAGACCAGGCCAAAAGCAGAGATGGAGACCGCCAGGAGCTGTGCAGCTGCTATAACTGAATCCTGGCTTACTGGGAATTGAGCTTCCTGAGCACCAGCACACAGGGAGCTTGATGAGTTGCCCAGCTTTCTTTGTTCAAGAGGAGGGAAGTGTGCCGATTCCTTAGAGCAGTGGTTGGCAAACTGAGGCTCGCAAGCCACATGCGACTTGCGAGCTATAGTTTGCTGTTCTGTTGACTAATGTGTTTGCCGACTACTGACCTAGACTCTCAATTCCAATAATTACAGGCTGTTGTTTTTCCTTGCGATTAAGCCCCTACCAGTGGTCCGCATACTCATTAGTCAACAGAATGGCAAACTGTGGCTTACGAGCTGCATGTGGCTCGCGAGCCGCAGTTTGCAGACCACTGCCTTAGAGGAAGTAAAGTATATCCTTAGAGTTTTCCCTCTAGTTAATTTCTCCCATTTCTTCATTTCCCATTGAAGCTTATTAGATGCAATGTAAGGATAGCATCCTCAACAACAGAAAGTTCAGTCACAGTTTCAAGAGAGCTTTGTCATTTCTCCCAGTGAAGCCAGCAGGATAACAAAGCACAACTCATGAAAGCAGTCTGTTGGAGACCAAGAAAGATGGCCCAGACACATCTTTCCTGGGGCGGGTTTGATCAAAGAATGAAGAGCAGAATATCTGAAGAAATGGATGAACCTTTCAACAGTCCTCCATAATGAGAAATTTCTTTATGGAAAATACTAGAGCAGTCTATCATGGCCTGCCCCACCTTCCACTCTTCCTCTTCTATGGTAGTTACTCTACCAAGTCCCCATTGGCACTGGGCACAGGTGGTTAGAACAGATGGCCTGACGCCTGTGAAGTTTGGCCTGAAAGATAAGCTGAGCCCAACAGATTGTTCCCAGGAATTTTAATCTAACGCTCTAGTTAGATTCAGAAATGGTTCTAAGGGCAGGAGTAGGAAAAATTGTGATGGATAATTGCTGAGGTGGGGGAAGAGAAAGTACATGTCATATGGAAGCAGGGACAGCCAGCTGGTAAAGAGTAAGAACAAAGCAAATCTATACTCAGAAAGAGAAGCAGCGTGAATGAGAGACTATGCAGCCGCGGAAAGAGAGACTGTGATCATATACTCACCTTCAAAGCTGCCTTGGATCCAAAACCATCTCCCATTCCCAGGCCTAGCTATGATGAATCTTGATTTTGGATTCCTGGAAAGCTCTGGATTCTTACAATAAATTCCTACCTTCTTGGGTGGGGTTGAGTGGGTCTTTATTCCTTGAAAATTAGCAAGCCTGAATAGAACACAAGTTTTTATTGGAGTTGGACAATAGGCAGTATAATGTTCTAGTTTCTACATTGCAGGCCTTGCGTTGTTGAATGAGGGCAGATCCAATACATGAGAGATCAAAAGCAGATGGTGCAGCACACAACAACATGGATGAATCTCAAAAGCATTATGCTGAATGAAAGAAGCCAGTCTCAAAAGGTTACACTCATGATTCTGTTAATGTGTAATTCTTAAAAAGACAAAATAATAGTGATGGAGAACAGATCAGTGATTCCCAGTAGGGGATGGGGGGAAGTATGACTATAAAGGGTAGCATAAAAAAGTTTTGGGGGTGATGGGACTGGTATATATCTTGATTATAGTGGTGGTAACACAAATCTATATCTGTGTTTAAATGCAAAGAACTCTAAGAAGAAAAGAAAGAAGGGAGGGAGAAAGGGAGAGGAAAAGGGAGGGAAGGAGGTAAGGAAGGACCACCTCCCTCTTGAGTAAGCAGAGTCACTAAATAGTCACTCAGCCAGGCTGGAAGGTGGACCAACTCTCAGCAAAATTGCTTTGGCATATTTCTCAGTGGTCTTAGCCTTATCTTTTTGTCCCTCAATGCCTCCTTCTTTTCTTGGCTGGCATTGTCTTCATAACAAAGTCAAGCCAAAGAAATGAGCAATGGCCCTGACGGTTTGGCTCAGTGGATATAGCCTTGGCCTGTGGACTGAAGGGTCCCGGGTTCGATTCCAGTCAAGGGCATATACCTTGGTTGCGGGTACATCCCCAGTAGGGGGTGTGCAGGAGGCAGCTGATTGGTGTTTCTCTGTCATCGATGCTTCTAACTCTCTTTCCCTGTCCCTTCCTCTCTGTAAAAAAAAACTATATATATATATATATATATATATATATATATATATATATATATATATATATATATATATATTTAATTGAGCAATGCAAGTGGAGTTTTATGTATCAGCCAAGAGGTAAAGCAGATTTTGATAGCTCAGATTAGGTCTTGCCATCTTTCCTAAAATCACTAGATACAGAAAATCATCTATTCTTCCTACAAATGATCTTGGCCCGGAAAAAGCAAGATAACCTAGAAGTAGCATTAAAACTTCTCAGGAATAAGTAAAGAAAATGCCTATGCAGGGACTGGATTGATAAGAGGGAAGAATTAAAGCAAAAGCAGCTTTTACTCTCAACAGGATGCTTATGCCCAAGAATTTGGGTTAGAAAGCAAAGCCTCTGCCTGCTCTGACTTATACTACTTGAGCCCTCCAATTGCGGCAAGAAGGAATCTTTTACATGGTGCAGCCCAGCTTTCTGGTCCTGGCTGATAGAAACCTTGCTTTTCATCACTCCATTTTCCTTACAGACATTTTCTTTGGGATTCTTGCAAGAACATGTGGCTGGGACAGCACATAAATGAGCATTTCTGTGTTCCCTAACCAAATGTCCTCGTAATCCTATCACAACCTTCCCCCAATGTGTCATTTCTAACAATGCTGCCCTGTTATTCTTTTATTTTATTTTTTTATTGTTTAAAGTATTACAAATAGTGGTACATATGTCTTCTTTTCCCCCAATTGACCTTCCCCCCGCCTCTCCTACCCCTCAGTACATGCCCTCACCCACCTCCCAGTGTTTGTATCCCTTGGTTATGTTTATATGTATGCATACAAGTTCTTCATTTGATCTCTTACCACTCCCGCTCCCCAACCCTCCCCACGGTGGTTTGGCATAGAGCACATAGCAAGAAACAAACATTTATTGAGTAGATGGGAAGAGAAGCAAATAGAGAGAGAAAGGGAGTGGGCAAAGAAGGGAGGAAGTGCTCCTGGGATTAAGGATAGATGGAACAAAAGCATCGAAATGGAAGAAGCTGAACAAAGGTGCAGTTTGGGGTCAAGTTTGTAGAGTGGCTTCAGCCTGATCTTGCAGGTGGACGGGAATATGAATTACCCTGCATCAAAGGAATGGGCTTTCATGTTCCTGAGTCCATCGGTCATTGACTAAGGCTGCCTTGAGGAATGAAAATGCCTAAGCACTTCTGTGTGGCCAGGCAGGCCCTAGTGTCCCAAGCAGAGTAGCTTGAGGGCAATCTCCTGTAGCTGTTGGTAGTGTTAGGACCCCAAAGCCTTATTTGCTGCACTTACTCTTCCCCAACACACACACACACACACACACACACACACACACACTATCATTAGAGTTATTCAAAGTGATCTGGGTGGAGCACCAACATTGTTCAAGTCACAGAATGACTCAAAAATGCTAGTTCTCATGAGGGTGTACCTTACAATGAGCTACCTCTGCTCCCCATGAGGAGTCAAACTGAATGAATTAGGAGGCATTCTCCATGAGAAGATTTACACCAGTAAGACAGGGAGTAGTAAATAAAAGCAACAGATTAGTGCACTATTACTAAATCCCATCATTTAGGTCCCTGCCTGACAGATTTAATAAATGAGATCTATCTCCGTGGATGCACAAGCATAAGTACCACCTAAATCAAGTCTGCAGAGAATAAACTGACCTGATGGATAGCTATCCTCTAGCTCAGTATCAGCAGTGCATGGAGGATTTGGAGGGATTTGTGCCAGGAATTAGAGAATGTAATGTTTGTCTTGAATTAACTAATTTTTATAATCAATGTACTGTGAGTGATATGCTCCCGCCAAGGTAGATTTGTGACCTGCCTGAAGTACCAATTATGTTCCAATTTATACAGTAAAATCTATTCGGTAATATGAGGTGTTGCAGCAATTTTAACACATCAGTAAAGATGGAAATCAATTTATTTTCCTTAGTAGTTGGCAACAAACTTTGTAAATAAAAAAGTAAGTGTGGGGTTTCTGGAGCAAGGCAAGTCTTTTGCTTTAACCTTTTGTATTTCTTGGCTACTGGCTGCAGGCAAGGTTTGACCCTCTGGGGTTCCACTCTGATATAAGACCAAGCTAGTGCTCCTGGGCCACTAACTTCTCAAATTATTGGGAAGAGTGGAACCCCTTCTTCAGGACAGAACTGGTGCTGGTTGGATGGGCTAACACTGAGCTTTAAAAGTGTGTCAGATGCCGCCACACATTGTTTTACCTGGCAAAGGAAGTTGGAAAGACATCAGCATTCCTACATTACATATAAGGAAGCCAAGACTCAAATATGATCAGGGATTTGCCAAGGATAAGGGTGGGACTCAATTTCTAGGTCTTCTGGCAATAAATCCTGATTTTTGCCTATGAAAGCAGTTCAATGGTTTAATCACTGCGTAAGCCTGCCCTTGTCTTCTGAGGAGAACATGAGGGCACTAAGATAAGTAGAAGGTTGCCAGGTAGAGGAAAGGGGATGGGAACTGCAGGCAGAATGAGCATGCACAAGAGCAGGGAGGCTTAGAAGTATGGTGAGATTTCCACTTGAGCTAGAGAACTCTGGAAAGAGTCTCACTCTACACTTAAAAAACAGCACATCACAATTTTTTTTGAAACCATCAGAGTTCAAGTGATAGGATAACCAACTAACCCAAAACCTAAGGAAAGACAGGTGCTTGCAAGGAGAAATTATGAGTCCCAAACTCTTGCTTACCTGGGAAAGATACTATTGGACATTTAAGAATTCAGCTAAACCTTAATGAATTGGAAAAGACTGAGTAGGAGCTAGTGAGAGTATTTAGAATCCCTGTGAAGGGAATGGATATACAAAAAATCTGCACCTATCGCAGTTTCTTCTTTATGGACCTCACTGGGCACTCACAGAAAAGTCTGGCAAGAGTCCTAAGGATCTATCCCGAGGTAACGTTGTAGGATGGAAATAGCAGCTGTTGCAGGAAACCCAAGAAACCTAACCCAAATCCTACTGCTCTATCTCCCCAACAGAACAAAAGCTTTAAAATATTGAGGGGAGAGCAACACACACTGTCACACTCAGAGCATGGGAAAAGAAACAAAAACTACTGCAGTTGAGGAAAGAATATAGAAAAGAAGAACCCTCTACTCCTGTGGGTAGGCAGGAGTACCTTCAGAGACGGAACTACCTCTGGGAGGGGGCAGAAGCACTGAGAGCAGCTCAGCCTGCTCTGAGGATGTCTAAATAGAATGACAGAGAGCACCACTCCACTCCCCACCACTTCCCAGAAGTAACAAATAATCAAACAGTGCTGAGAGACTTACCAGAGTGTGGAGAGACTTTCTTGGAGGCACAACTCAAAGAGATTATTGAAAGCTGAGAATAGAGAAGACATTAAGAAAACCTTCTAACAAACTAGTCCCACTATAAACACAAGGCAATGCCAGAGAAATTTTAAGCCTGCCATGCATTGAGTCTAACCATGCCAACAACAAACTCCAAGCCCAGGTCACTAAAAGCCTCACAGAAGAAAAGATGTGCTCATTTCAGGCACAAAAAACTACTTTCAGTCTCTATTATGCTATTCAAAATGTCCATTAAAAAATTACAAGGCATATAAAAAAGAAATAAAAAACAATATTATCAATATACAAATCCCCCCAAAAATGAGGTATATCATATTAAAACTGCTGAAAACAAAACAATTTTAGGACTCTTTAAGAGAGCCATACCCAGTTTGGGTCAGTGGATAGAGAGTCAGCCACGTGGACTGAAGGGTCATGGGTTTGATTCCAGTCAAGGATACAGTGCAGGATCCATCCTCAACCCCTGGTGTATGCAGGAGGCAACCAATCAATGTATCTCTCTCACAGTGTTTCTCTCTGTGTGTCTCTCCCCCTCCCTTCCACTATCTCTAAAAATCAATGGGCAAAAATATCCTTAGGTGATTATTTAAAAAAAAGTGATGATTTAAAGAGAGAGAGAGAGAGAGAGAGAGAGAGAGAGAGAGAGAGAGAGAGAGAGAGAGAGAGAGAGAGAGAGAGAGAGAGACTCAGGGGGAAAAGATACATACAAGGGAACAAAGATAAGAATTACAGGAGACTTCTTGTCAGAAACCAAGCAAGCTAGAAGACAAAGGAATGACATATTTAAAGTGCTAAAAGGAAAAAAGAAAAACCTACTAACCCGAATTTTTTAGGCAGTAAAAATGTCTTTCAAAAATGAAATAGAAATACATTCTCAAACAAACAAAAACTGAGAGAATTCACTGCCAGTAGACTTGCAATATAATAATTGCTCAGGCAAAAGCAGTACATTACCAACAGAAACTTAGATCCACACAAAAATATAAATAAATAAAAAGCACTGAAATGGAATAAATGAAGGTAAAAATATTTTTTTCTTATTTTAATGACTCTAAAAATAGTTAACTATTTAAAGTAAAAATAGTAGCAATGTATTGTGCATTTATATCATATGTACATTAAAATATTAAAGTAGTACATGCCAAAACCGGTTTAGCTCAGTGGATAGAGCATTGGCCTGTGGACTGAAAGGTCCCAGGTTCGATTCTGGTCAAGGGCATGTACCTTGGTTGCGGGCACATCCCCAGTAGGGGGTGTGCAAGAGGCAGCTGATCGATGTTTCTCTCTCATTGATGTTTCTAACTCTCAATCCCTCTCTCTTCCTCTCTGTAAAAAATAAAAAAATATTAAAGTAGTACAAAAGATGAAAGGGAAGAATTGAGACTATACTTTTATAAGGTCCTGACATTATACATAAAGAGGTATAATATTATTGGAAGATGTACTCTGATTAATTACAGATGTACAAACCTATACATTGTAAACTTATTGTCAATCACTAAACCATTACAAAAAAGCATAAATAATAAGCCAGTGGTGTTGTTAAAATGAAATCAAACAATTCTTGGTTAATCTAACAAGGTACAAAGTAGAAAAAACTTTTAAGACTAATGGAAAAACTAGAAAACTACTATCTAAATGGTAGACCACCATTTGCAAAACAAACCTTAGCAAATTTAAAGGAATAGAAATCATATAAAGTATGACATCTAAGCCCAGCAGAATTGGAACTAAATGTGAAAGAGGGATCCCAGACAAAGTCTAACTAGAAACCTGAGGGCACCAGGTTGGGAAAGCTCAGTTGGCTTCTAGGACTATGCTGTTTTCAAGGTGTATGTTGACATGCTTATCAAGACAAGCAAAAGCTTTACAATTCTTTCCAAAGCCAACACATGGTAGGAAAAATATTTGGAGTTGTCACATTCTTTCCCATCCATCAGGAAATACCAATGCTTTGCTTTGACTTGTGATGCACATACATTGAAAGGCTGTGAAATATAGACTGATGGCTGAGAGTCCAAATCCAAGGTCTCCTGCTGATCATGCATGTCCTATTTCTTCCTCCTCTATCAGATCATACAGCTCAAACAATACAGAGTAATGATTCAGCCGTGGGGCCTTCCAGACCTAGAGAGATAGGCCCAATCTTCCTTTCACCATTGACAAGCTATGTGGTTATGGATACATTGCTTAACCTCTCTAAACTTCATTTGCTCATCTGTCAAGTGGAGATAACAATTGGTTTTGTGAAAATTAAATGAATACAATGTATGAAAGTACTTAGTACAGGGTGTACAGACCACAGTCAGTACTCAATAGAAAGGGTTATCACCATTATCATCCATTATTATTTTTCTTAGAAAGAAATTCTCTGGGGAAGTTTCTCATGAGACTAAAATACATGTGCTGTTTAGAGACCATTTATTTAAATTTACAACCTGGCTAGAGACATAAAATCTATAGGTTGGAAGAAATTAAATCTTCTCTAGTTTTCTGTCTCCTCTCTGGGAAGATTGGGGGTGGGGGGTGGGGAATGGAGCCAAATATAGGGCTGCCTTATATAGGCTCTCACAGGAAGAGCCTGTCCCAAGTTGTTTTCTCTACCTGAGTATTGGTGCTTGGAATGTCCTTAACCAGAAACAATGTCATTCCACAACAGAAATGTGACTTAAAATATATGTAGTGCTGGGATAGGTGATATAGAGTATTACAATTCTATTAAAATAAAAAAAGTGGGGCCAAAACCGGTTTGGCTCAGTGGATAGAGCATCATTGGCCTGTGGACTGAGGGGTCCCAGGTTCGATGATTCCGATCAAGGGCATGTACGTACCTTGGCTGTGGGCACATCCCCAGTAGGGGGTGTGCAGAAGGCAGCTGATTGATGTTTCTCTCTCATCAATGTTTCTAACTTTCTATCCCTTTCCCTTCCTCTCTGTAAAAAATCAATAAAATATATTTTTTAAAAATTAAAAAATAAAAATCAAATTAAATTAAAAAGTGGGTTTTAACAGACTGTCAAACCTCAGAGGGAAGGCAGGGGAAGGTTGGGGGGGGGGGTGTAGTAAGAGATCAACCAAAGAACTTCTATTCATGCATATAATAAGCATAACCAATGGACACAGACTCTAGTCTAGGGGGTGAGGGCATGTGCTGGGAATTGGGAATGGCCAGGAAAAGGTCAATGAGGGGAAAATGAGACACATTTAATACTTTAATTAATAAAGAATAAAAAATAAGTGGGTTTTACTTAGGGGGAAAAGCCTTTTATACATGAAGAATGCAGAATTAGGAGATTCTCAGTGAAAGAGGAGGCAGTGCATCCTGAAGACCTCCCTGGACCCCGAGAAAAAAGGCAAATGAATAAAACTGGAAGGATCCTGGAAGGCACACAGACCAGATATCTATAGACACCAGGCATCAGGCCAGTTTTCTAGAATCACCTAAACTTTGTTAGACGTACTGACGCCTAGGCTCCATGCTAGACCTACTGAATCTGACCGAGGTGAGGAGGAATGATAGGATTTTAACAAGCGGGAGGAGCCACAGGTGGGAATCCCATCAATCACACAACTTTTCACTTTACAGAGGACAAAACTGAGCCCAATGAAGTAACTTTGTCTGGGGTCACTTCACAGCTGTTTTCAACAAACTTGGCTCCGCTGTAATTGCGGGAGAGAAAGCAGTGTGAGTGGGCAACTCTACTCACTATCCCACCTGCCCCTAATGGTCCACCGAGCATTTTACACATGGTAAACAATGTCATCTTCCTATGATTCCTTCTCTCTGTTATCCACAGTGACACCTCTCTTTGGATGGCTAAGTCCAAACTCCTCTATAAACTAAGCTTCTTGATTGTATCCTTAACTTTTCTCCAAACAAGAAAACTACCAAAGGTGCAAATGTCACATTTGGTCCACAGCTGGCAGTCATGATTAGAATACACGCTAACAAGAGGAAGTAGCAAGAGGCCAAAAACGAATCTGAAGGGAATAAAGTGACCTCTAGCCACCAACAAAACACAGGCCAATAAGCTGAGAAAATCAATGAAGTGAAAATGGTCTGCTCAGGAAAATCAATAGAGTGCAAGTCAGCTGCATTCAGGCCCGTGGCCTAGCGCACAGCTCTGACCCCAAAGCTGAATTGCATTTTTCCTGCTTCCCAAAGACAGCTCCTTATTTCCACCTCAAACTTCTCACCTCACTGTCTGCCTATTTACCCAAATGTATGTTTCTCCCTGAAATGCCGTAAGTGTTGTCACCACATGAAAATGTCCTCTGTCCAGCCTCCCATGGCCACCACAATTGCCCAGCATCTCATTGTTTTACATCAATATTATTTTCAGAACCAGCTCTCTCTGTCTCCATCTTGTTTCTGGTACCCCTGGTGCAGAAAATCCTATGACCCCTTCATCATACACACACACACACACACACACACACACACACACACACACACTTATAAGACTTTTCTTCCAACCAGGCAGCTCTCCTCTTTATCCCTGCCTGAAACTCACAGCTTTCCTTCAGCCTGGTCCTTAGAATACCTGTTCCCTTCTCTCCCTGAATATTCAAATCTTCCACCGGCTTTGGGTTGTGCCCTCTTCTCCATCAGGTCTTTCTGGGATACCTGCAGCCCCCAAAGCTCTCCCCTCTCTCAGCATCAATGGAATATTTCATCTGCACCCCTTACTTCTATATTAAGCAATACCCACCTTCACTATTACAATGCTGGGAGATGGAGGCAAGGGGTGGTATTGCTACAATATTCTCAACTCTTGGAGGGAGGCAGTATAGGGTGGAAAGCACACTGGGATGAGACTTATAAGTTGTTGGTTCTGACCAGCCCTTGCCTAAATTTACTGTGGGTCCCAAGGCAAACATGTCAGGGCTACTTTTATTATTATTATTAACAAAACTAGTGGCCTGGTGCATGAAATTCATGCATGGGGGGACCCTCAGCCCAGCCTGCACCCTTTCCTATTGGGGACCCCTTGGGGAATGTCTGACTGCCAACAGACAGACATCCCTCTCGCAATCTTGGACCGCTGGCTCCTAACCACTCACCTTCCTGCCTGTCTGGCCACCTCTAACTGCCCTTCCCTGCTGACTTGCTTGCCCCCAACTTCCCTCCCCTGCTGGCCTGATCTCACCCCCAACAGCCCTCCCCTGATAACCTGATCTCATCCCCAACTACCCTCCCTTGCCCACCTGGTTGCCCCCAACTTCCCTCTCCTGCCAGCCTGATATCATCACCAATGGACCTCCCCTGCTGACCTGCTCTCACCCTCAACTGCCCTTTTCTGCCAGCCTAATCACCCCTAACTGCCTTTGCCTGCCTGATCACCCCTTAACTTCCCTCCCCTGCAGGCTTGATCTTGCCCCCCAAGTGTCCTCCTCTGCTGGCCAATTTGGTTCTGATTGATTGGTTTCTATGCCAGTCAGCGTCAAAAGCTCCACCTCATAGGCAACCATTGGCTCCTCACAGTTGACCCAGATTTGGTTCTGATTGATCAGTTTCTATGCCAGTCAGCATTAAAAGCTCCACCTCCTAGGCAGCCATTAGCTCTTCACAGTTCACCCAGATTTGGTTCTTATTGGTCAGTTTCTATGCTAGTTAGTGTCTCTGGGCCTATCAATTGGGCCTGATCAGAAAGGCAGGGATGATCAGCAACCCCGGTGGAGACCTGGAGAGAAATGGAGGTACAGCTACTGGCTTGACTGGATAGAAAGAAAGAGGCAAGTGCTGATCAACAGCTACCACACAGGCTACAGATCAGACCCTGCTTCTCTCTTCAGGTCTCTCTCTGGGCCTAATTCGCAGTCCCCTCAGCAGTTAGTGCTGGGTTGCCATGGCTGCAGAACTGATTTCTGGTTGGTCAAGACTCCGGTCCTGATGGACCCAGGGTTTTTATATATTAAGATAAAATGATTGTATGAGAGACCTCTAAAGTTCCTTCTCATTTAAACATTTTGGATTTCTAAAGCAAGAATTATGTCTTTTAATATCTCCCATAACATTTATTAACTTTTTGCCCTTAATCTTCCTTAACCTCTTTCCTAATTTATTAATGAGATTGATAATAATACCTTCTTCATAGAATTTTTGAGAGACTCATATATAAGATACTGCTTGTAAGATATACAGCCTAGACCTGGCACAAAGCAAATGCTTTATGAATTTTTGTTATTAAAAATAAAGAAGCATATTTGAGTATCTAAATGAATAAATAAAAATAACTTTTAAAACATAACTATTGTTTGAGGCAAAAAAACATCAAGAACACTTCATTGTTATTCAAACAATAAAGCATGTTACCTTTCTGTTTAAAACAGAAAGTATTTTCTTTCCCTGAGCTAGGAATCTCATTTATAACAGCCCTTTTGCATCCACATGGAAAACAGAAACTCAAAGTGATTTCTGCAGCCCACTGTGCTGGACAGTGGCTCCCAGGGAGGCAATGGAAAGACAGCCTTGCCGACCTTAGATGGCACTCCTAAGAGTCAAGGTTGCTGCCCCTCCTGATAGGAAGATCAAACATCCCCTTTAGAGAATCGATGGTTGCTTTAACCTAAGACCCAGAGATGGAGATCCTTCAGAATACAATGAGGAGAAGTCTATAGTTCAGCAGCTGACAAGTTATTAAAACATCAGTGAGCTCATTGAGTGAATCCTTTTCCTTCTGAAAGCAAATCCACTTGATGCTTCTCTCAGAGTCAGAAGATAGAGAAATCTCACCCCCTGGTGACCATTTACAAAGCCAGACAAGTGCAAAGCAGAGGAATCATGTACTAAGACAGCCCCAGGGATCAGATCACACTCTGAGCTAAGCCAATGGGAGAAAGAGTCCCCACTCACCCAATAGGAGAGTTTCAGGGGAAACCATGACAAGGCCACTGCCCCAGTGACTATAAGTAAGACAGTCCTGCCATAAAATAGTGGTCAAAGAAATGGAATTAGACTGCCTAAGCAGATTAGGAAGCCAGAACATATGGCACTCCAGAATTGGAATAACCCAGTCTAGATTTAGAGAGAGTGACAATGTTCTCCTTGGAAATATAACATCTTATTAAATTCATAGAAGGAAGAGCTTCATATAATAAAAACATTTTACTACTGCTTCTGACTGCAAACATGTAAAGTATTGCTTCAAGTGCCACCAAAATTAATTCTTTAAAAAATCCAACATGCTTCCTCTCCTTTGATAGAATTCTACTGGGGCTGGGAGGCAGTTATAAGTGAAAGATGTAAAGGGTGATTAAAAGAGAAGTCAACAAGTTTGAAAAATGCATTACTCAGTAACCAGACTATAGATGAACAAGTAGTCAAAACCAATTTTTAAAGGAACTGTCACAGCATTTCTATAATCTTGCACATGCTCAGTATACACCCTTCATTTTATAGGACACACATCAATCCTGATGTGTCAATCCATTCCAGACCCTTTATAGCAGTGGTTCTCAACCTTTCTAATGCCGTGACCTTTTAATACAGTTCTTCATGTTGTGGTGACCCCCAACCATAAAATTATTTTTGCTGCTACTTCATAACTATAATTTTGCTACTATTATGAACCATAATGTAAATATCTGTGTTTTCTGATGGTTTTAGGCAACCCACAGGTTGAGAACCGCTGCTGTAAAGCCTAAGACCATCGGAAAGCACAGATATTTACATTACGATTCAGTAGCAAAATTACAGTTATGAAGTAGCAGCAAAAATAATTTTATGGTTGGGGTCACTACAACATGAGAAACTGTATTAAAGGGTGGCAGCATTAGAAGGTTGAGAACCACTCCTTTATAGGTTGATGGTTAGAATGGCAGCCACAATGCCTTCTTTCATTTACTGAGAGTCACAGGGAAGGTGGAATAAGCACAAGCTTTTTGAATTCTCTCTTGCAAGAAGTCAAATGGTGTGATATCTGAGGATAAGTTCAACCACTGTTCAATTGTTTTTAATCACCTTTGTTTTTATAGGGTATGTGTGATATCAGCACATATAAAAATTTGGTCAAAATTATTTGGTGACAAGGAAGGGCTCAGTGGTTGGAGTGTCAGTCCTCACATCTAAGGGTCAAAGGTTCAATCTCTGGTCAAAAGCATGAACCTGGGTTGCAGGTTCGACCAAGGCCCCTGTTGGGTTGCATATACCAGGAGGCAACCAATCAATGTGTCTCTGTCACATTGATGTTTCTCCCTCTCCCCCTTCCACCATCCCATCCACTCTCTCTTTTAAAAAATCAGTGGAAAAATATCCTCAGGTGAGGAATAACAAAAAAAAGGAAGAAAGAAAGAAAGAAAAATGAGGAATGCTGAAAGTGCATACAGTTTACCACGGTGAACTCTAAGGGTAACAAATGGGAAAGAAAAGAAAATGCTTTCAAGGAAGTTACAGAGCAGAAAATATTACATTTAGAGCCAAAGGAATTGACACATGTCACTTCTGTGCCTCTTACCGATTGCAAAATCTTGTATAAGTCCTTCTATTCACTAGGTCTCAGGTTCATCATGTATAAAATTGAGAAAACAGTAACTGCCCCTTGTAAAATCAAAATATTGTGTGTGTTTTTCATGTAGGATCTCAGGAAACAAAATATAAAGATGAATCAGTGATAGACCCAGATCTTGATATTTAACAAGTTTCTGAATCTACTTCAAAGATCTATTTTTTATGTTAGTATTTCCTAGTTTCAGGGTGACCTGCATGATCCTGGGCATGAAATAAAGAGTCATCCTCTGAATCCCCGAGTCCTTGAGCCCGGAATATCATGCAATGCAGTGAGAATTCAACACAGAGCTTCTGCCATGGAAGCTGAGACTGAACACAGGGCACTCATGTCTTTTCACCTGTTCCAGTAAATAAGGGACAAGGGCCAAAATTCATTTTTTATTTTCTTTCCTATAGAAAGTCTCATGGCATGGTCTCCTGGATACTTTTCATATCTCAAAGGGGGAAAGATTATTTAAGTCTTGCTTCTATAACAGACACTTCAACTTTGTACTATATCACGTTTTTTCACTTGCTGAATGTACACATATGAGCCTGTGTGTGTGTGTGTGTGTGTGTGTGTGTGTGTGTGTGTGTGTGCGCGCGCGCGCGCACACACGCAGGTCAACTACAATAGAAGGACCCTGGATCTAGAGAGCCACTGATTGAGGAGAGAAAGCCAAAGTGACAAGCTCAATCCTAGTGCCTATGGGAATTGCATTCCTGACCCACAGTGATGGTCTCTGAGTCTACTTCAAAAGTAGTTTCAGCAAGTCTGGAATCCCTGCCCTCCCCTCAGTGTCCAGTTCCTCTGTGGTGCCAAGGCTGCCAGCCAAGGGACCAATTAGTGTCAACTGTGATGTCAACACTTGCCTGGTGAGTCTCGCATCCAGCCACATTTTCCTAATGAAGCTCTGAACTATTTAATTAGGAGCTGCTCCGACAATTCTGTCCTTGTCACACCAGCAATAGATTGGAACACAAGGGAGAAAATTTCCATTGAATCCATGCCACAGCATTTGCTCTGTAAATTGAGATGAGTGGGATGCATTCACCTTGCTAATGCACAGAAATAAGAGGTAATGCAGTCTCTCACCACATCAAATGGAAAGGTACAAAGACACAGTCCTGCATAAAACAAAGGACATTTGTTTCTCTCCCCAACCAAGCATTTGTTTGCTCACCATTTCTTCTTTTTGAGACATACATGTGCTTTATTTGAGGATATTACCTTTAGAGTTAGAGACATATAAGTTTGAATTCTGTTCTAGCCTTTATTAACTGCCTGACTTTGCGCTAAATTCTTAACTTCTTCTGAGCCTCAGTTTTCCCACCTGTTAAATGGAGATGATTATAACTACCTCTGAAATTGTTACAATGATTAAAACAAATAAGCAAATATATATATATATATATATATATATATATATATATATATATATATATATATATATATAGCACTAAGTATAAGTATTGAATGTCCAATAAAGGATTTTTCTAATTACTGTCATATCTCAATATGTCCTGTGTTCAAAATGAAAAGATGAATTCCAGACCTGACCAGGTGGCTCAATTGGTTGGAGCATTGTTCTGTACACCAAAAAGATTGTGGGTTTGATTCCCAGTCAGGGCAGGTTCAATTCCCAATCGAGGTGTATATGGGAATCAACTGATCAATGCTTCTCTCTCACATCAATGTTTCTCTCTCTCTCTCTCTCTCTCTCTCTCTCTCTCTCTCTCTCTCTCTCTCTCTCTCTCTCTCTCTTTCTCTTTGTCCTCATTCCTGTCTCTAAAATCAATGGAAGCATATCCCTAGGTGAGGATTGTTTTTAAAAGATGAATCACTATGATAAGTATAGCATTGTCTTTTATTGGCCTCTCTCACTCCAGACATTTGTCTTTTCCAACCCAGTTATTTCTTGAGTCCTTATATAACACTAGAGGTCATGCACTGGAGGGGGGGTCCCTCAGCCCAGCCTGCCCCTTCTCAGTCCGGGAGCCCTCAGGGGCAGGAGGCGACCTGGCAATCTGGTAAAGGTGATGACCCATCACACATCTGTTGCTGCCACTGCTGGCAAGCCTCGATCAGCCCTGGTTACCTGAGCCTCAGACAGCCCTGGGCAGCTGGGCAACCACCAACCAAGGCTTGCCTGTGCCTCAGGCTGGCCCTGGGTTGCTGGGCAGCTGACATCTGAGGCTTGCCTGAGGGGGGGAGGGAGTTGGGGGGGACCAGGCCTGTAGAGGACAATTTGGGGAAACCCAGACCTGCAGGAGGGCAGTTAGGGGAGACCAGGCCAGCAGGGTAGGGCAGTTGGGGGAGACCAGACAATTAGTATATTCCCTCCTTATTGACTGTGGCTGTCACCATCTTTGCAATGGTGTGAGGGTCAATTAGCATATTCCCTCTTTATTAGATAGGATTTCAGCCACCTCACAATCCCAGTTGTTCTCTTCTATTAATTCCAGTTTGTAAGTAATTTTCAAACACTGTGGTTCCCAAGTCTAAATTGTAACTTGCTATCACAAAGTACAATGAGACTTTTATTTCTGTTGAACTGGTCAACTTGCTCACTAATTCATTCTTGGATCTTATTAACTTTTCAGCAGCCATTCCACATGGGGATAGTAAAAGGTCCTTCTAGCCCAAGGGCCAAAAAAAGGTAATTTATTTTTTTGAGTGGGGGGGACACCTAACTCCACCCATTTAAGTTTTTATTAAATGGAGAGGAAATGAGATCTTGAGTTATATAATTCATTTGTGATTATTACATTCTTTGAAAAGGTTAAGGTGCTTACCACAAGCATAAAACAGTAATCTGCATCTTTACTGGTGAAATTTCAGGAAGGAGAGGGGAAATTTGGAAGGCAACCATTCCTCTACAAACAGAGTATTAGGATGAAGTCTGACAATCAAGGGAAATGAAGATAAAGAGTAAAATTGATAAAGAGCAAAATTTCACTGGTTCTTTCCTTTTTGTTCAAAAGAAAACAAAAGAAAATGTAGGTCTTTTCAAAAGCTAAAATTGCTTTAAAAAAAAGTATGATGGATTTCTTTCTTTTTGTAAGAATAATCTTTTTAAGCACAGCCCTTTTACCCTTAAAACTACCGCTCCTCCTCCCTGAAGATGCCTAACTAGGGCACTTTGCCCCTGAGCAGAGAAAAGATGTTCCAGCAAAGAGACCTGCAATTACCATGTGATCAGAGCACAAGAGAAGATTAACTGGGAGCAAGATCCACTTAGAGCTTTTTATTCCTCATTCAATTTATACCCAAGTCAATAATAATTTTTTTTAAAAAAAATTCATTGGGGTGACATTTATAATAACATTATACCCATTTCAGGTGTTCAATTCTATAACATCTCATCTATATATTATATATTTGTGTTCACCACCCCAAGTCAAGTCTCCTTCCATCACCATTTACGTCCCCCTTTACCCTCTTCTCTCTACCCCCATTCCCCTTTCCCTCTGGTAATCACCATACTATTGTCGGTGTCTATGAGTTTTTGTGTATGATTTTTCTTAATCCCTTCACCTTTTTCACTCAGCCCCACAACCTCCCTCCCCTCTAACAGCTGTCAGTCTATTCTCTATCTATGAGTCTGTTTCTATTGTGTTTATTAGTTTATTTTGTTTATTAAATTCCACATATAAGTGAAATCATATGGTACTTCTCTTTCTCTGACTGGCTTATTTCACTTTGCATAATACTCTGCAGGTCTATCCATGCTATTGCAAAGGGTAAGATTTCCTTTGTTTTTACAGCTGTATAGTGCACCACAGCTTTTTTTATCCACTCATCTACTATGGATTCTTGGGCTGCTGCCAACTTTTGGCTATTATAAATAATGCTGCAATGAACATTGGATACATATATTCCTTCAAATCAGTTTAATAATATGTATTTTTGAAATGTCAGGGATTTCCATGTTCCATGCCATCCCAATGCAGCTGGAACAGCTGCTAAGCCCTCAGGTCCCTACAGAGCCAGGCAGAGAAAAAAAGGAAAAATGATATCACTGGGCTGAGTTTTGTGAGAGCATGAGCAACCTGGGGCAAAAACAGAAGATAACAATGACAAGGATGGGGAGTCAAAACTCTTGCATACCAACAAAGGAACATTTTCACTGACAACTGAGAGGTACGAATTCCTTAACTCTCCCATCAAAAGCTGAACCAAGAGAGAATGTAAAATCATTTATCCCCTCAAGCTGAACATGGAACCAGAAATACAGAGGCCCAACTGCTGTAAACCAGGGACTCTCTTTACGAGATGTAACAGACAGGGAAGGAATGACACAGAGAGACAGAGAGCCTGAGAGGGCCCAGAGAGAGAGAGAGATGAGACAGAGAAGTTATGATCCAAGGAAGGTGAAGGAGAGAAAGAGGTGGGGAGACAGAGCTGCAAGAGGTCCAGAGTGAAGGAAAAAGAAAAGTCATGAAAGGAAATCAAAGGCAGAATGATAGTTAGAGAAAAGGCATTTGATGGGCAGTCCAAGGGAAACCTAAAGGAAAGGAAAAATAATGGGAATCAAAGTGAATAGGGAAAGTGGAATGGATGAATGATTGAAGGGCTGCAGAGACACTGAGAGCCTGATGAGTTACGAGGCCAAGCCCTTCATGCATTTCTTCAGGGGACCTGACAATTGCAAACCACAGTCTAAAGCTATTAATGTTTGCTTTCCAAGAGCATGGACTTTGAGGTCAGGCAGATCCTTAGCAGATATTGGCAATGTGAAAAGTTTAGTTTGCACATCTGCTAAATGAGAGTGATAACCTGCTTCACTGGATTGTTATGAAGATTAAATATAATAAAGTATATAAAATGCCATCATAATATCTGACACATAATTAATGCATAATGAGGGTGAGTCTCCCTTCTTTTCCCCATACCAAGCATTCCATGTTGGACTTTTTAATCATTAATAATTCTCTGTACTGTCTCCCCACCCCACTGCAAAGCCTGGCTTTTGATTGTAACTTCTTTAAGGGCAGAATCTTTGTCTGGGTTATAAGGAAATCCTAGGAGCCTTGCATAATGTTAGGCATATGGCCAATACTCAACAGCTGAATGGACAAATATTTATTGACAGAATAAAAAAACAAATGAGTTAATAAACAAGTCTTCCTTGGGAGAAGTTTCATTACTATACATCAGGGTTAGGTGCAGAAAACAGAAACTACTCAAGATAATCCCAGCAGAGAGATTAATATTGGCTATTGGGGGGCTTACAAAGACATTGGCAGGACTGAAGAAACATCAGTCAGAGAGCTGCCACTTAGCTATAGATTTCAAGGTCACTCCATGGTGACAAGCCACAGGTCAGGAAACTGATACTTTGGCCATGGCCACAACCATCCTTCAAACTAACAAATCTGGTGACTAGACAATGATTCTGGTTCCCTCACTCCAACTCTTCAAATCTTACATGTAATGGCCCAGTCTGCCAGAAACAACAGTTGTATTGGAATGGCATCTGCCTCCTTTCTTCCAAATCTCAGCCCCAGCTCACCAAATTAAAAAAAAAAAATTCAGCCTCAAGTCTGGAGTATGCAGCTTTATTTATTTTTTTTTTTTTTGCTTTTTTTTTTTTTAATATATATATATTTTACAGAGAGGAAGAGAGAGAGATAGAGAGCTAGAAACATCAACCTACCGGGGATGTGCCTGCAACCAACGCACATGCCCTTGACCGGAATCGAACCCGAGACCTTTCAGTCCGCAGACTGACGCTCCACCACTGAGCCAAACCGGTTTCGGCTGGAGTATGCAGCTTTTATAGCTTTCTAACAATCCATCTAGAAAGAGGGCGGAGTGAAGAATGAAAGAGCCAGTCCATGTCAAATAGTTCTTTAAATCTAATGAGAGAATAGGTTTCAGTCATGACAAAGCCAGAGAAGAAGCAGGAAAGGCTAAGAGAAAAGCATACCCACTCTTTGGTTTTCTAATATTGCTCCTTTTCAAAGATGTGGGTTCATTATCATACCTCATATGCCTTTTTGGGTTTGTAAAATTGCTCACATCAGATGCATAAGAACAAAATTCACCCATTCCCCAAATACCATTCCTTCTATGACTCCATCCACATAGACAACAGCCAGCATTCTGGAAATCACAGTCATTTGAGATGAGGATCTGTTCTACCAAATGTTTTCTCAGAATCTTGAAAACATTCCCATCTGTTGCAGAGAGGAAGCATGTTTTCCAAACCAGCTTCTCCATAAATCGCAAACTGTGCAGCCATGAAAATGGGTTTCAGTCTTCCACCTGCTGGGAATGTGACTGACCAACAACCTCAAGCTGCTGCTGGCTCTGACACCCATCAAAATTCATCACTGCTCTGGCGCCAAGGCTGCCCTTCTCACAAGCTGCTCCCAGGCAATGACTAAGCTCAGCAAAAAAAGGCTCTTTCCTGGAAGATATGGACTTACTGAATGGGTGACTTTGGCTCAAGGACTTCCTCAGAGCCTTGCCAGACTTTCCTTAGAATTTTCCTTAGCCTGCTCAGCTTTCCTTCAAACTTTCTTTCCTCTGCCCTTCACTCAAAGTCAGACTTGCATTCTACTTCACAGGCTCTCTCAGACTCTCTTAGCTTCCTTCCATTTCTTCTGACATTTTTCTTCATAAAACCCTGCCTTGACATCTGCTTTCTGCTGGACCTGGACTATCACATGAGGCATGCCTTATGGCTGATCTTTAATGTCCTAGTCCCAACCATGTCACTGGGATGGGGAGGGAAATGCTAAGGAGGTGGGGATAAGAGGATTATTATGAGACCATCCAGAGTAAGCCTCTTATATAGGCAATGGAACCATGTTTTGCACATCTAACAAGAGAACAGATATGAGAGAGGAGGAAGTCAGAGAACAACCAGAGGGCTAAGAAATAAACATGACTACTTTATGACCTTGATACAGATTCAGACGGACAAAATCTACCTCATTCCCTAAATATCATGTATACATATATGCATGTGTATGTGTGTGTGTGAGAGATTAAGGATGGCATTTTGTATTATTAATCCCATCAGGAAAAATAATCTCCATTCATAGATAAATAAAATATGTTTTAAAGCTTTCTTCTCCTGCCTGTATTCAGGCAAGAATTTTCTCTCCTATTTATTTATTTATTTACTTACTTACTTACTTACTTACTTACTTGTATTGATTTCAGAGGAAGGGAGAGGGAGAGAGAGTTAGAAACATCAATGATGAGAGAGAATCATTGATCAGCTGTCTTTTGCATGCCCCCTACTGGGATTGAGCCTGCAACCCAGACATGTGCCCTTGACCAGAATCAAACCCGGGACCCTTCAGTCCACAAGCTGATGCTCTATCCACTGAGTTTTTATTGTTAAGAGTTTAGTACTTTTGTTTAAACTTTAATTTAATCAGAGCTTGCCTTGTTTATTTTATTTCTGAGTATTCTCCTTGATAGACCAGATACATGAAACAGATCCTCTCCCAGCCGACTTCCTCTCCATGAAAACACCAGGGCTCCCATCCTGGACTAGCTTGCAACACACTATTAGGAAGCCCTTGCCACTTCCTGCTATCAGCTCTGCCTCCTTGGGCCTGCTGTTTTTTGGGTTTTTTTGTGTTTTTTTGTTTTTTCAGTGTGACGTATCTTGCTAATCTTTTCTTCCTCTTAGTTCAATTTATTCTCAGATCCTTCCTTTGTTGTATGAATGCCTGGCTATAACCTACTGGGTAATCCTTTCTAAGTATACTAGACATTAAAAGGGAAAGCAATATCCCTATGCTTTAACCCACAAACAAGGAAGTGTCGAGGAAAATTATCTCTCATGGAGGGAGATGTCTGTGGGCACTGCATTCCTGGTGTTCCCTACACCTGCCACGTGAGCATTTCCTCCCAGCTCTTCTTGTCTAGCCCCTAGTGAAATATATGAAAGAAGGTCATTCACAACTGATTATCCATAAGCCAGTGGTTCTCAAACAGCAGTCATACAGCCCCGCAGGAGATTTATGGAAAAGTTGATTGTCGTGCTACTGAGTTGATGCTACTGGTAGCTAGTAAGTAGAAGCTAGGAAAGCTGCTAATATCTTAAACATCCTACAATATGCAGGTTGGCCCTCACAACAGAGAATTATCTGGCCCATTATGTTAATGCTGCTAAGATTTAAAAATCCTTCAATAAACCCTTCCAGCTTTGACATGACAGTTCAAGGTCTACACCCCTCATCCCTGATTAATACCACCAATTTATCATAATTTATAATCATTTGGTGGATAATGCCTCAATGCACTCACATAATTACTGCCTTGTGTTTGTATATATTTTTGTTGATTACAGTTGCATCCTTGTTGGCTCTCCAACTTAGATATTTAAGGTCTTCAAGAAGCTGATGCTTCATGTACACTTAATAATCCAATACGACCTTACTGAGCAGTTGGAGA
This sequence comes from Pipistrellus kuhlii, assembly GCF_014108245.1. Taxonomy (NCBI): domain Eukaryota; kingdom Metazoa; phylum Chordata; class Mammalia; order Chiroptera; family Vespertilionidae; genus Pipistrellus; species Pipistrellus kuhlii. Next base: position 18,136,492 of record NW_023425404.1, on the reverse strand, counting down.
GTCTGACTCTGTGCTGGAGAGACAATTATAATAGATTGTTGAGATGTATTAGGGTCTCCCTTTGCACATTCTTTTTCTATGGAGGATGGGACTGCTCTAACGGACACCAGGGCTCTCCCTGTCAGGGGAGATAAAGTTTTTAACAGTCAAGATAAAATTGAACATGCTTTTGTGACAATATCCTCAAAATCTCAGTCACTATGAGATGACAGATTTTAATGCTCACTCTCACTACACATCAACTACCGGCCAGCTGGGTTCTGCTCCTCCTAGGTGGGTAGGGTCCCAGGCTGATGCACACTCTGACACTTCTAGGTGGGCCTTGAAGGCTTTCCTCAGGAGGAGAAGAGATGCTAGAGAATCATCTATATCACCTGTACACAGCCCAGAATGTGTACAGGTCATTTCTACTCATGGCTCTTAGGCAGGAAATAGATAGTTATATATTCCTATATAAGCAATAGCAAAAAGTTTAGAAAATATAGGGGGCAAATAAAATATTAGCTGAGCTTGTGTTCCAACTTCACCACTTACAACCTGGGATGAATTGTTTAACTTTCCGAAGCCTTGGTTTCTTTTCTGTGTAGATGTTACTTCATAGAGCGGTTGTGAGGATAAAATAATATGTTTTTTCTTCAACTATGAGATAATAGAAAAATATATTTTGGTCTCTGTCCCCGGTTCCTGGCACAGAGCTCCTGAAACTTTGTAAATTCCTCGGTGATGAGAGAACTAGGCACATGTTTTGTTCTAATGAGGCAACTCTGGCTGGGCTCCTAGGTGGCTCAGGAAAGACCAACTCATAATTAGAAGCAGACTTTCAGCCCTGCTCCCGGCTTCTCTCGAAATGAAGAGGGGCTGGAAATGGAGTAATTGGTCATGCCTAGTGAGAAAGCCTTTATGAAATCCCAATAGCACAAGTGTAGGTGAACTGACAGGTGGGTGAACACATCTGTATACCGGAAGGGTGACATACCTCAACTCCATAGGGCTAGAAGCTCAGGACTCACCCAGACCCTGTGTATTTCTCCCTGTGCATATCTTCATCCGCCTGTTCATCTGTATCATTTCAGATCCTTTAATGAACTGGTTAATGTAAGTAAATGTTTCCCTGGGTTCTGTGAGCCACTCTAACAAATCAATCAAACCAAAGCAGGGTAGGGGTGTGGAGGGAGGGGAAATTGCAAACTCTGATTTACAGCCAAATTGGACAGAATCCTTGCCTTCCTAAAAGTAGGATTTATTACAGCCCCCTCTTATCCTCTATTTTCCTTTCTGCATTTTCAGTTACCTGGGGTCAGCTGTGGTTAGAAAATATTAAATAAGAAAATTTTAGAAATAAGCAATTTGTAAGTTTTAAATTACAAATCATTCTGAGTGGTGCTATGAACCCTCACTCCATCCTGCTTTGCCCCACCCAGGATGTGAACTATTCCTTTGTCCAGTGTATTCACACTGCATACACTACTCATCACCGCTAGGCACTTAGTGGCCATTTCAGTTGTCACATCTACTGCTGCAGTATCATTGTGCTTATGCTCAAGTAATCCTTATTTTACTTAATAATGGCCCCAAAGCACAAGAGTAGTGATTCTGGCAATTTGGGTATGCCAAAGAAAGCTGTAAGAATATGTACGTATAGGAAAAACACAGTACATATAGAGTTTGATAAAAAAAAAAAAAAAAAAAAAAAAAAAAAAAAAAAAAAAAAAAAAAAAAAAAAAAAAACAGAATGCCATTAATACTGAGGCACAGACATTTATGGGCTACGATGCAAGGTCTGATGGAATATCAGTTAGACTTCTAGGAAAACCTATTAAAATAATCATCATTCAGTCTATGCTCCAACTGCAAAGGCTAAAGAAATGAAATTGAAAGCTTTTATACAAATATCCCTGGAGAAATTAATCAAACACCAAAACAAGACATGGTGATAATTACAGTGACTGAAAAAAAGAAGCAGGAAATAAAGCAGAATCAAGTGACATCGGAAAATTTGAACTAGAAGTCAGAAACAAAGCAGGTGATCAGTTCATGGATTTCTGTGATGCCAACAATTTGTTCACCACCAATACATGCTTCAAACAACCAAACAGATGACCATATTCATGGACATCACCACATGGCCAATATAGGCATCAAATAAACTATGTAATTAGAAGCAGAAGATGGAGAAACTGTATTCTCTCTGGCAAAACAAGACCAGGAGCAAACTGTGGTGCTGATCACTAACTGCTTATATCAAACAATAGAGTAAAGCTGAAGAACTCTAAAAGGATCATAGTGTCAACTTATAGTGTAAATAATATTCCTGATGGATTTAAAGTTCACATAAAAATATTTGCAACATTAAACTTAATTGACTGAGTCCACAACTGTGGGATAAAAGTAGAAATACCATTAGGAAAAAGTGCAAAAAGACAATGTCAGAAGTTAAAATGAGAGAAAAATTGAGTGGATGACTAGAGAAACATTTAAAGTTGTTAAAGACAAATGAGAGGCAAAAGTAGAAGGTAACAAAAGCAGGGTTAGAAAGACTAACTAAGAGAACTATTACAATAGTCAATTGAAGGAGATGAAAGAAAAAAAAGGAACAACAAGAAATCTTTACCAAGAGGTTCAAGAAATTTAAAACTAGAATAAGAATGCTGAACAACCAACAAGGAAGCCAATTAACTAATCAGGAGAAAATAAAGGGGAGGTGGAAACAGTATATTGAAAATCTATACAGAAGAGACAAAAGCATGACAGATACCTTTGAAGAAGATCCCTAGAAATCCTGTAATTCTAGAAAGTGAAGCAAAAGCTGCCCTGAAAGTACTGGGAAGAAATAAATCATCAGAGGTAGATGGGATACCAATATGATTAGTTCAAGCCATGGAGACAGAATCTGTCATAATCATAACAAGAATATGTCAACAAATATGAAAAACAAAACAATGTTCTATAGACTGGAAACATAAAACCCATCTTAATCTTCAAGAAAGGAGATACCACCAAAACCAGTTTGGCTCAGTGGTAGAGCGTTGGTCTGTGGACTGAAAGGTCCCAGGTTCAATTCCGGTCAAGGGCATGCACATTGGTTGCGGGCACATCCTTGATAGGGGGTGTGCAAGAGGCAGCTGGTCGATGTTTCTCTTTCATCGACATTTCTAGCTCTCTATCTCTCTCCTTTCCTGTCTGTAAAAAGTCAATAAAATATATTTTAAAAAAAGAAAGAAAGGAGATACCAAGGAGTGCAGGAACTATAGAACCACTGCACTAATTTCCCACACAAGTAAAACAACACTCAAGGTGATGCAGCTAAAGCTTCTACCTTATATGGAGAAAGAAATGACAGATGTTCCAACTGAATTCAGAAAAGGAAGAGGCACTCGAGATCTAATGTGAGCATTTGCTGGATAATGAAGCTCCAAAGAATTTCAAAAAGGTCAGTCTGTGTTTTATAAACTATATGAAAGCCTTCTACTCTGTTGATCATAAAAGCTAGGGCTTGCTCTGAGAGAAATGGGAGTACTGAGCCCTTGAATGTTCTAATGCAAAAACTGTACTGTGGACAGGAATCCTCTGCCAGGACAGAATATGGATTGACAGAATGATTTCTTATAGGCAAAGGTGCCAGACAAGGGTGCATTTTATCTCCATATTTGTTTAATCCGAACACAGACATACTATACAAAAAACTGGGCTAGACTCAGAGGAAGGAGAGAAAATTGGTGGGAAAAATATCAATAACGTCAGGTATTCGGATGACACCATCTTATTGGCAGAAAGTACCAATGATTTGAAATAACTTCTAATGAAAATGAAAAATTAAAAGGCCAAAGCAGGACTGCATTTGAATAGCAAGAAGACAAAAATCATTACTACAGGAGTAACACGCAATTTTAACAAAAATAATGCAGACACTAAAATCACTAAAGATTTTGCTTATCCTGGTTCTGTCATCAAGTCAAATGAAGACTACAGCCAAAAAATCAAGAGAAGGCTGAGACATGGAAGGGCAGCAATGGAAGAATTAGAAAAAATCATCAAGAGCAAATTTGTGTCATTAGAGACTAAGGCTAAGCTCAGCCGTACTCTTGTGGTCCCAAATACTATGTAAAGATGCAAAAGTTGGACAGTGAAAAAGGTTTATAGAAAAATATAGGTTCATTTAAAATATGTTGTTAGAGAAGAGCTCAATGGGTACCATCAGACAGATGCACAAGGGGGTCCTAGAGCAAAGTAAGTCTGAAACATTGCTAAAGGCAGAGTTGACAAAACCAAAGCAGTCCTACTTAGGGCACATCTGGAGAAGGCAGGGTTCTTTGGGGAAAAAAAGAAAAACGGGGGGAAATAGAAAGCAGCAGGAAAAGAGGAAGACCAAATGCAAGATGGATTGACTTCATAAGAGATGCCATAAACATGAGTCTACAGGAACAGAGCAGGGCTGCTGAGAACAGCATACTGCAGACACCCATTATTCATGGTGTCCCAGGTATCAGTGCTGACCCAATGGCATGTAACAAACACATATTGTTAGCTACTATATTTGCGATTTCAGGCATTCACTGAGGGGTATCCCCCACAGAGAAGGGGGACTACCATTCTTGCAATTGGTATCTGAAGTACAATAAGGCTGTTTTTGTGGGACTGAGCTCTTAACCTGTGCTATCCAATGCTATCTCCATGCATATAGTGTCAGAATTGAGTTGAATTGAAGGAGACCCTGCTGGTATTGAAGAATTTTTGGTGTTGTGGAACACACACACACACACACACACACACACAGAAATTGGGCTCAGAACACTTTAATAGTTCATGGCATACTTTATGCAAATAGTACTGGCTAAATGAATAAAAAGTAATATTGTTATAACAATGGTGAAAATAATGATAATGTTATTCTTGGTCTTCGGGGCACCAGCATGAGTAGGTCCAATAAATCATAATGTAAAGTGGATCCCAAAAGAGGCTACTGCCAGACCATGGTATCAGGGTGATTTGTCAAATTTTCTTTTGTATCCCTGATAATAAAGGATTTTACTGTTTGTTTATTTATCCAAAATAATTTTTGAATACCTACTATCACTCAAGTATCACTCAAATGCTGAAAATAGAAAAATAAATAAGACCTCAGACCTGTCTTTCAAGAATTCAGTCTGGAGAAGGGGACAGTTTAGGTCTATGGAAGCTCTGGAACAGCATCCTGCAGACTAGGAAGGCAAGGATCAGGTCACAAAAGGCAAACAGAAATTATGAGGGAAGGGGATAGTCTGGACAAGGAAGAACAACACAGCCAAGGAAAGAACATTTGCAAAGATACAGAGGGGGCTTGGTACATCCTATCATTTAGCAAAGCCAGTATACTGAGAGAGAGGTAGGGTCAAATGTAGAGGGAACAGCTACATAAAAAAGTTTAAGAAGGACAGTGATGTGATCAAATTTATTTTTGAAAAATTCCATCCAAGGGAGTATAGTAGTCTGTGAAGGCGGCCATAACAAAGTACCAGAGATAGGATAACTTAAAAGAACTTATTTTCTCACAGTTCTGGTGGTTGAAAGTCCAAAATCAAGGTGGCTGCAGGTCTGCTTTCTACTGAGGACCTCTCTCCTTGGCTTGCAGATGACCACCTTCTTGCTGTGTCCTCACTTGATGTTTTCTCTGCACTGTGTAATCTCTACTCTCTCCATCTTCTTAAGAAGACATGTTATATTAGATTGTCACCCACCCTTACAACCTCATTGGACCTTAGATACTTCTATGAGAGATTAAAAAAAAAGAAAGAAAGAAAGGAGATACCAAGGAGTGCAGGAACTATAGAATCACTGCACTAATTTCCCACACAAGTTCTATCTCTAAAACAGTCACATCAGAAGGTAGGGCTTCAACATATGTATTGGATACAATTAAGTCCTTAACAGTGGGCAACTTTGGTGACAGAAAGGTAAAAGTTACAGCAGCAAAAAATTACAATGCCTGTGCTGAGTTAGTGGAAGTAGGGACAAAGAAAAGGGGAATAATCTGAAAAATAAAATGTTGGTAGGATTGATGAGACATGGTAGCTGCTTAATTGTGGTATGACTTAGGCAACTGAGTAGAGAATTATCATACCATGCACTGAGGTGGAGGAAAAGTAGTATGTAGACAAAAGGTGAAAAGTTCACTTTTTCATTGGTTTTCAGTTCCTGGGGTGCATATCAATGAATAAATAAAACAGGTAATAGGTATGTGGTCTGACTCAAGCAAGACATCTAGGCTGGAAATATAGATTTGTGAATTGTCAGCATGGACAGGGACTGGCTAAGGACATGAGAGTAATGAAATCACCCAAGGACAGTAAATAGAGGGAAAAGAAGAGGTGGCCAAAATCCAAACCTCAGAGGAAAAACACAAAAACAACACATTTAAAGAGTGAGTGGAATAAGAATTGCTTGTGAGGATGCCTTGAGAAAAAGAACCAGGAAGGTTATTGAGAAATCAAGAGCATTTGAGGCCACAAAATCCAGGAAGCAGAGGGTTTCAGGAAAAGCCTGGTCAGGAGGGTAAAATGCCACCAAAACATTATCAACATGCATTGCCAAATAGATTAAATATGCATGTATCACGGCCATTGGGACAGTTCTAGCTCAGTACGAGAGGCAGGAGCCACTCTGGGGTGGGTATATCTGACAAAGGGACACAAGAAAAGGGTCAATAAATTAACTCTTTCAAAAATCTGTTTGTATGAAGGAAATAACAAGAAAAGATTAGAAACTAAAGGGGGATTTAAAATTCAGTAAGGCCTTGGTTTTGCTCAGAAAAAAATACTTATAACACATTTATATGCTGAAGAGATATGCCAGTAAATGGTAGATTGAAAATACTACCAACTGTAGAAAACTGATGGCATAAGGCTTTCGAGGAAACAGAGGAATACAGCCCAGGGTCCAAGGGGAAGGAATGACATAGGATCTGTTACTACAGATTAGGTTCCTGAAGTCAAAAAAGGAAGTCAGCATGCTGGGCTCTTCACTCCCCACCCTGGCTTCCTGTCACCACGCTGCTCCACTGGAGGCCTCTGCCTGCTCAGACAGCTCCCTCTTTTTCAGGATAAACACATTTCTTCGGGTTGGGCTGTCATTAACTAGACATCTGGAACTTAGCACAGTTCCAACTGCCTTGTAGGTTCAATAAGGACTTGCTGAATAAATAAATCTGAGGGTGAGGCTTTAGCCTATTCAGTGCAGACATTGTACCTTCCCATGGTCACTGAAGAATGGTAAAAAGAAAAGGCAGATACTCTTGCAGGGAAGATCTCTGGGTCAGATTCATTATTCATTCAACGAACATTTACTGAGTGCATGGTGCTGCCTTCAGCCATAGAACTGATTGCTCAAGGCAACTAATTCACAAGGACTCCTTCAAACTGGAGGATTCCCTGCTCCCTGCAAATGACAAATCAGTGGCTTCTACATGCATCCATCTGCCGTGATCTGGAGCTCAAATATTCTTTCCGAATCCCCAGCATCGGGAAGTGGATCACAACCAATTTTTCTTTCTGTCAACAGGAGCTAAGGAATAATTATGCCTGGTTGACATAAGCAGCTCCAATTGCCTTCAGAATTTGGCCTGAAGCCCAATTATATTTCTCTAGCTCGTGCCACAGCACATGAACAGTACAATTTGTCTCATTTCTTCCTCTTGCTTTTTAGAATATTCAAAAAATCTGGCTCAGTGAAACCAACCAAGCATGTTCTTTAAGAATAAATCTTAGCACAATCCATAAGCCAAGTTAATATGATGTATAGTCTGAGAGAAATTCAGTTGAAAGCACCTAGATATATTATTTTTAAATTATATGCACATGAGTAAAGTATATTGCACACAAATAATTTTAAAATGTTATTGCTAAGTTTACTATAAATCAAGATTGTAAATTTGTATATGCACACACACACATACCCAATTCCAAATTCACCCATGAGCTGTTTTTTAAAAACAATTATTTTCCTAAGCTGTTTGAAATTTAGAATGTGTTTTCAGAAACAATGGCATGAATGGTGGGGAGCTTCCCAGAGTCATCTCCAAACACCAACTTGACCTCTAATTCAAATGAACTAAGTAGAATGGTCTGGTTCCTCAGGAGAATGGGGAAGAAAACGAGAATGGGGGTGCATAGGATAGGAGAAAAAGACAACTCCAGCTAAAAACTGTTAGTGGCTGGTGGTCTGTGCATCCTCCCCTTTTTAAGACCCTCACGCTGCACTAAGTCTCATGTTCTCCGGAATCCTTTCCCCAAGTTCAGGTCTCCATTTGATACCAACAGCTCTATAGACCAACTGTGCTCACTCCTACCCACGACCAAAATTCACATTCTCTCAGAATCATAAATCTTACCCCATGAATAGGCCAGTGCTGCCTGTAGGCTTATCCTCAGGACAGATCCTACTCTGGAACCCACCATGAGCCTAGACCAGTGGTCCACAAACTCATTAATCAACAGAGCCAAATATCAACAGTACAGCGATTGAAATTTCTTTTGAGAGCCAAATTTTTTAAACTTAAACTTCTTCTAAAGCCACTTCTTCAAAATAGCCTCACCTAGGCTGTGGTATTTTGTGGAAGAGCCACACTCAAGGGACTGAAGAACCGCATGTGGCTCGCGAGCCTCAGTTTGCTGACCACAGCCCTAGACCAAAGGAGGGTTTGCTTGGCTCAGTGAATGCTCGCTCAGTCTTGTGTTCTTTTCTTCCTAACTGTATTACATGTTCAAAAGTCAGGAGAAGAAAGTAGATATTACTAGCACGCACCAATATCCGCTTATCCTCTTCTGGGTCATACTCCCAGCCCCTGAGTAGCCAGGGGGACACACAACTGCTTCTGGTCAACAGACTGCTCGCAGAAATGACATGTGTCTTTGAGGACGAGGCAGGGAAAAGCTCCCATGTGTGTTTTCTAACCTTTCTGTTTCTCAGTGTATTATGTTCCTAGGGCTGCTATAAAAAAAGTACCACAAACTGAATGACTTAAACAGCCGAAATTATTGTCTCACAGATCTGTGGGCCGGAAGCTGGTTAAGGTGTTGACAAGGCCATGCTCCCTCTGAAGGAGCGAGGGAAGGACTTGCTCCAGGCCTCTTCCTCACTTCTAGTAGTGCCTTGCCTGGTGGCAGCATCATTCTTCACGTGGCATTCTCCCCATGTGTGTGTCTTTCCTGTGTCTAGGACTTTCCCTTTTTAGAAGGACACCTGTCATATTGGATTAGGCCCACCTGATGACCTCATTTTCATTTGATGATTTCTTATATACCCTATCTCTTAAATAAGGTCACATTCTCAGGCACTGGGGGATAAACCACCAACATATCTTTTTTGGGGAATACAATTCAACCCATAACACTTGGCCTCTGGGAACATGGAAGCCTGGTGTTGAGATGGAGGAGCCTAGGTTTCTGGGTTGATGCCTGGAGGAAAGCTTCCTTGGAGACTCTCAGAGGACTTCACAAGAGAGAGAAATAAACTATTGCTAAGACATGGGCTTTCAGGGCTATCTGTTAGCACAGCATAGGCTAGCCTAACTACCTATCGATACAAGAGTATTTCATGTAAAAATCCAGATTTCTTCCTTGGAAGATCTAGTCTGCTGGGCTTATAGCTAATGGCAACCACCAGCAACAGGCAACTGAAGAGCAGGGGTTTCTTTTAGGCTGAACTACATACTGCTCCCCAGACCCCATTCAGTACAATCCACACAACTCCCTGTCTTTGCCATTTTCCATTCCATGCCTGTTGCTGTTTTTCTTACTCTTACCCTGTTTTATTTGTATATATTACTACCTGTACTCTAAGCTTGTGAATCTTCCAACTCTTCTGTAAACTGGTCTTATTATTCATTCATCCCTTTCTGAACATTTAAATTATAATTCGTGTGTGTATTCTCAATAGCTCTCTAGGTAGCTGCAGGTTAGAATAAAGTCAGTTCCTTCTACCTCAGAGTTCATAATTACCTGTTTTTCCTGTTTACTTTTAATGTAGAGGCATAAACACATTTCAGGAGCAATTTTAGATATATGTTGAAAAGTCATCATAATATTATAAATAGAACTTTATACCTACTTTATGGCATTTTTATATTCATAACAATTCTGACAAGGTAGAGGCAGAAATATTATTTTTATGTTTATAAATGAAGAAACTAAAGAGCAACGACATTTGCCACCACAGTAACAGAAGCAATCATCGGTGAAGATTGCAGGAAGTGGGTAGCTGTTAGATTCAAAAGTGTTCTTTTCAATTGCTGGGTTTCTGTTTCCACAGAGAAAAATGAAGCTATTTGGTAATAAGTGGGAGTTTCCAAACTTACATTCAGCTATGTAAGTTTTACTCTAGCCAAAGCTCCCACAGAACAGCCAAAAGGAAATAAGAGGCTCTAGCTGACATAGGCATGAGCTCCAGAATCAGCTCAGTGACATTTTCATACCAGCAGATGTTTTGACCAAGGAACATTTTGACTCAGGAGAAAATGCAATAAATTAAACTTTCAATTTTTAAAAATTACCAATGTTCCTCTTTATTTATTTATTTCACTTAAATTTCCCTTTTTAAATTACCAAATGTAGTGGGGTTGAATAGATGCTTCAAAATGGTATATCTACATCCTAATCCCCAGAACTTGTGAATATGGCAAAAGATTGAAATGTTTTCTTATTTGGAAAAAAAGGGGGGTGTCTTTTCAGATATAATTAAGGACTTTGAGATAAAGAGATAATCTTATCCTCTTCTGGGTCATTCTTCCCATTCCCTTTGTATATCCTCCCCTTTTGAAGGCCCTAAATTCCATGACAAGTATCCTTATAGGAAGAGAAGACACTGGCACAGAGCGAAAGACCATATTAAAAAAGAGGCCAAGATTAGAGTTCTGCAACCACACGCCAAAGAAATACTGGGTCCATCAGAATCTGGAAGAGACAAGGAAAGATTCTTCCCTAGAGATTTCAGAAGAAGCACAGCCAGCCCTTGATTTATGGCCATCAAACCCGTGAAAGAATAATTTTCTGCTGTTTTAAGCTGCCAAGTATGTGATAATTTGTTAAAGCAGCCACATGAAGCTAATAGCAAATAATTTGAAAACCCAATAAGCCCACATTATGTCTTCCCCATACTGGCAATGTCATTTCAGAGTAGAGAAAAGGGGTGAGGTCACGTTGAAGGGTATGGTGAGGGTACATGAGGTTCAGAGACTCAGGAATTCCCTAAGAATTTACTTAACGCTTGGCTGGTCCAGGTCTCAAATTCTCTCATTCAGTCATCAGACTTAAAGACACTTTGTATAAAAGATATTCAACCCTATACTCTCAGCTCCAGACTGCACAGAAAATTGCCAATTACATTGCTAACCGTTCTCTCAGAACTTTTGGTAATATACATTTTCATTTCATAATATTCCTATGTAATGCTGGTTTGGGGAGATAAGCTTGATGCTCCTAAGAACCTATCCTAGTTTAATAAGACTTCTAAAAAAATGTCTTTAATATTTTTTCCTGAGTAAAAGTAATAAATGTGCATAAAATTCAAACAATAGATAAGTGAATAAAATAGAAAATGAAAATCACCATAGCAGGAGGGGTTGGGGTAGAATAAGAATCAAGGACAGTTACTGTATACGTGATTGGTTATTAGAAACAGTGGTTTCATGATTTTACAGGATCATTTTGTGCAGCCAAGCCATGACACAATACCTGCACCCAAATGATTGTGTCAAGATGACTCTTGTATCAAGATAGCCATGTCAAAAGCCCTTCTTTGCCCATAGAATTGTGCATACACTGTCCCTGAGCTTACAACACCCAGAAAGTCCCTTAAGAGATTTCCAGGAGCCCCTAAGAGATATTTGAGACACAGTTTTTAAAACATTAAATGAGTGGTTTGCTCTTAAAGTGCCTTTCAGCTATAACCTAGCGCTGTGTTTAATAGAGTGCCATAAAATAACACAATACAACAGAAAGCTACTGGAATGGGTACCCATAAACCAGTTAATGCCTGTTAGCAATCAGAAAACCAGTTGCCTCTATTGCTTTTTGTGATTGCAACATAACAATGTTTTTACTTAACTGATGGCAGCTCTTTCAATAGAAGCTATTAGCACATTAGGTCTTTATTAAGACTGGCAAAGTAATAAATAATGTTTGTGACTTCTCTTTTATTCACAAAGTTAATTACTGTTTAATAGTATTATTGTGATGTGTTAAGAGCTCCTGAGGAATTATATGTGCAAACCATTAGACTAAAATCTCAAAAATCTACTAATTTATAACTTGTTGATAGGCCTAAGACATACCTGGTGGTAAAGTGCTGGGTACTGTGATGATTACCCAGGATTTTGCATTCATTCAGATATTTTCATTTAAGCTGTTGTTGGGAGATACTTATTTAGCAATATACAGAGCTAGAAACTCTGGGAGGTGAAAAGATATAGAAGACACCACCAATGTTCTTGAGAAATGTTCAGTGTTATTGAAGAGGAAACTATGTTAAGTAGATCATTGAATGAGCTGCATTCAGAGGATACAAATAGAAAACTGCTCCAGCTTGGTTGTAATACGTAATCATTTTTACACATTGCTGGATTTGGCTTGCTAAAATGTGTCTAGAACTCTTTCAAATCAATGTCATTTGTTTAAGCACTGTCAATTGGTTAATTTGCAACTTGCTGCCAAATATACCCTAACTTACCTAGGTGTAGTTCTTTAGACATTGCTCCCCTTGGAGTGGGACAGGACCTAAGAGATCATTAATTTCTATCTCTCTATCCTACCAAAGAGGACGGTGGAGGCCAGAGAAATGAAGGGATTTGCCCAAATTACATCACAGCAGCAAAGCCAATTATGCTCAAGTCACATAATCTCTTGTTTCCTTGAGGCCTTGGGAGACAGTTTTAGTTGTGCTAATCCTGCCCATTATAGTTTGCCCAATTTGAACACAATGGCTCAAATCCCAATAACACACAAATTAGACACATAGGCAGAAAGGGGAGGGGAATGATGATGATGAGGAGGAGGAGAATAAGAAGAAGAAAACATTCTATTTAATGATAGTGTACGATGAACCAGATGCTTTTCAAACACATCCTATATAATAAAATGCTAATATGCAAATTGTCCCCAAGGGTAGGAATTTGATGGACTGGGAGTTAGACATGCACTGAACACCAGAGGATGGGAGTCTGTGATGCGGTGCTGGCATCAGGTGGCAATAGAAGCACTGCCAGTTCCAATGGGCCCCAATGAGAGCTGGACTATGGTGGAATGGTGGAGCAGGTGAGCAGGCAGTGCCAGGCCAAGGCAGGTGCGAGTGGAGGCCCCAATCACCCTGTCAGTTACCCCACAGATTGTCCCTGACAGCCAGCCAGGCCTAGGGACCCTATCCATGCTCGAATTTCATGCACCAGGCTTCTAGTCTGTCATAATTTTACAACATCTCTCTTGGATGGGTAATAAAACTATTTTAACTTTATTAGATAAGGAAACGGTGACATTAAACACTTGAGGTCACACAGTAAGTGGCTGCTAGTAAATGTGAAATCTCAGACTGGTCTGACTTCAGAGTCTGAATTCTAAACCACCACACATAACACAATGGACTATACAACCTCTGGGAAATCCTGTGCCCCCTCCAAGTCTAAAGAACTAGTCAGGGACACAGACAGTCCTCACTGATGTGGGCTGAGGAAGCCCGGAGACAGGCTCAGATTGCTATAGGAGCCCCAAATGACATTTTTTATGTTCTTGCTCACTGTGGTGCATTCAGTTACCAAGACAATCATCTCAAATAGGAATTCCAATGAAGCTCAAAGCAAATTAATTAGCCGTGCAGCAGACACATTAAAACTCTGGGAGCAGTCACCATAGTAGGTAACCTTGCATGTTTTACAAAGTATGGCGTTTTCATTTCAGTTCACGTTTAATAATTTTCCATGCCCCCTGCTAAACAGTGACTGATGAGAAGCCCTTCGAAAATTCAGTGATGTTGAATTAATCTGATGGTGGAATATCCACATTTTTTCCTAGTCTGCCATCCCTTTATTCTAGGTCTCTGTCCCTTTTCATCTCTCCATCCCCCACAAATTCTACTTCATGCCTGCAAAGGAAATGGCCCCCCATTCCTGGCTACAGAGGCAGCATTTGCTGGCCATGCCCAGCTGAGGGCAGGAGCCTGTGGGAATGGGCATGGGAGAGTGTCGGAAGCCACTGGCATCCCAGGCAACCCAGATGCAGTGCTTCTGCGAGCAGCCTCAGTGCCCACCCAGAACCCACCTTGCCTGAGGCATCACACAGCATTGCCTCCTGGAAAGACAGTTCCAACACCTTCTGTTGCTCTCCTGCCCTGCCTTGCTTTATTGGTCTTTAGTAAAGTTGTATATTCATTTGCTTTCCATTTTATTTCCCTCCACTAAATGTAACTACCATGACAGTATGGACTTTGTTTTATTCACTGCTGTCCTGAGGTGACAACACCTAAGAACAGTGCCTCACACATGGATGAAATGCAATATTATTTGCTGAATGTGTGAATGAATGCCATAGGCATTTGCCAGCAATGCCATTTTGCTGAGGTTTTCCTGGCAAGGTGGAGGAGAAAATGAAATCACATCCCATGAAGCAAGACTTTACCCAGTCCCTCACTAGACATCTGTTCTCTGATATAATGCCTTTCCTTTCCCACCCAGTCTCCATAAATGCCCCTCAATTGGCCCAACAGCCCAGGAGGTACCTACCATCCAAACAAAACCCAAAGTCACAGCAAACACTCCCGCCTCAACCTTAGAAATTACTTCAGCCAAAGACAAAGCAACCCAAACATCAATAGAGAAATGACTAAATAAATTATGGTAGATTTGGAAGAAAAAATATTATGCAGCCATTAAAAATAATTTGGCTGGAGAGAGAGAGAGAGAGAGAGAGAGAGAGAGAGAGAGAGAGAGAGAGAGAGAATAATTATCAAGACATATTGTTTAATGAGAAATCAGGTATAGTACCACATATATAGTATGATTATATATGTGGAAGAGAGAGAGAAATACACATATATAAATATTTACTTATTGATCTTTGGGAAGACGCATAAGAAACTGCTAAGTGGCTGCCTTTAGGAAACTGTACAAGGTGAAAGGGGATGACTTTTTGGGGTTTTTGGTACTCTTTTAAGTTTTAGTTTGGGGTTGTTTTATGTTTTATTTTGGGCGTGTTTGAATTTTTTATGTGCATCAAATAAACATAATTATATAATAAACTAAAGGAAATAAAGAGTGTGGGTGGGCAGGCAGTCAAAGCCATCAATCAGAATTCACCCAGCCAAATAGGACTATGGTGCCTTGGGGTGTCTGCTGAGAACATAGTCTGGAATCTGCACCCTTCATTTTCTGAGAGTGAAGTCTCAAAGCACATAATGCTCGCCCCTCCTCTCACAACCCAAGGCCAAAGAAACTCAGTGAGCCGGCAATTAACTTAAGAAGGCATTTGCTACGGAAAAACTATTTAATTGTAACTATTTAAATGTTTCCCCAGAACTTTCAGTTCTCCCAGCCATTCTTTTCATGGAAAATAATCAGGATAAAGTGCCTTCTGTGATAACAATATAATGTAATGAGTGTTTGGAAACATGTTATATTTATCAAAGAACTCTCCAGTCACAATCAACTCAGTTTTCTGGAATGTATTTCTCTCTGAATTATTTATCTGCTGGATCTGTGGCCTGTATTCACCACTTGTTAATATGTCCTATAAAAGTGTTTGGTCAATCGTAGGGAGTACGAGAGAAAGAGCAAGAATTTTGTTTGTGTGTTAATCTCTGGGAAGAATCCAGTCTATTCCTCTTGAAGGGCATTGTAAACTATCCTAGGGGTGAGAGTATTGGCTCTCTGCCAGGCATACCCCCATGGCAGCTGACACCTACTGGCAGTGACTGACCAAGCCTTGTTCCAGAGTCACTGAGGGACAGCAGGGAGGTAAGTCTGGATCCAAGAAACATTCAGTCTAGGCCATCCTCACTCCCCACAGACCTTCCAAGGCCCTTCATCCCAAAACTACACATACCACTACACCTATAACTACACTTACAACTCTACCTATACCTACACCTAAACCTATAACTATACCTACACCTATGTATATTTCTACATCTACACCTATGCATATACCTAATCAATACCAAGCTATCTATAGCTTTTCTCTTGGACTGAATTGGACAAAAGATTGAAGTGGGTTGAACACAGGTGAGGAAAAGGGAAGGCTGGTGAATTTCATGCTTGAAAGAAGTAGGGGAAGCCTTTCTCTTAAAGTGGTTTTGCATTATTTGGCACCATCAAGGAAGCCATGGTGGAAAGAGCAGTTCCTTTCTGATTGCCAAGGAACAAACAGCACTGAATGTTACACTTCCAAAACAGCTAAAGAGAGGGGGCTGTGGAAAGAACTGAGAGAAAGTCTTGTGCTGCCAATCTCTGATAAGTCAGAAAGGACCTCAGCACAAATGTGGATGAGTTAAGCCTGGCATACAAGTTTAGGTTCATATTAGGTCTAGTAATAATTAATGTCGTTTTCTAAAACTTTTTAAAATCGAATTTGTTTAAACAATACAACAAAATTTAATCAACAATATAGTTGCCGTTGTTTTCTACTACTTGTGCCCAATGCTCAGGAAGCATTTTAATCCCTCTGTTGTAAAATTCTTGTGATTTTGATGCAAAAAATTCGGTCAATGCATTTTTGAGGCATTCTTCATTATTAAATTTTTTTCCAAGAAGAAAGTTTTGCAAAGAATGAAACAAATGGTAATCAGACGGGGCAATATCAGGAGAATATGCAGGTTGAGGGAGAACTTCCCATTCCAACTGGCGCAGTTTTTCAGCAGTGATTCTTGCAGTATGTGGTCGTGCGTTATCGTGGTGAAGAATTACGCCCTTCCGATTAATCAGCGCGGGGTTTTTTTCTCTTAAAGGACCTAAAGCTTGGGCTAACCTTTCCAACTGGGCACTATACACTGCACTTGTAATGGTTTGGTTAGATGGTAAAAGTTCATAATGAAGAATTCCTTTAAAATTCCACCAAACACACAACATCACTTTTTTCTCATGCAAGTCAGGTTTTGGCGTGGGCTGCGGAGCCTCATTTTTGTCCAACCATTGAGGCCGCCTTTTCAAATTAAGATACAGCACCCATTGTTCATCTCCGGTAACAATTTGCTCTAAAAACCGCAAACGGTTTTGACGAGAGAGGAGCGAACTGCAAATTGTGACTCTTTGATTACAGTTGTTGTCGGTCAACTCATGAGGAACCCATTTTCCAAACTTTTGGACTTTGCCAAGTGCACGCAATTGATTGGAAATTGTTTTTTGTGAACAATTTAAAGTTGTCGCAAGCTCTTGTTGGGTAATTTGAGGATTTTGCACCAAAAGAGCTTGAAGAGCTTCTTGATCAAAATTGGACACACGGCCTCGACCACTCTTGTCATCTAAAGAAAAATTTCCCTCGCGAAATTTCTCAAACCAACGCTGGCATTTTCTGGCGCTAACTGCATCTTGACCAAGAGCACTACAGATGTTTTTTGCAGCCTCACTTGCTTTTCTTCCTAATTGGAACTCGTAAAGCATGCAGTGCCGAATATGCTCTTCATCTGCCATCTTCTTAGCCCTAGTTTTGCAACAAAAACCAAACCAAACACAAACTTTTTCAAGCAAAACTTGTTAATTGCACTTCACACGTTCTGTAGATACCACGTGTTTGAAGGTTATGTCAATACAAGTCAACGCCAAGCAAGATTTTAAATGAATGTTTAAAAACGACATTAATTATTACTAGACCCGATACCTTCATAACTGCTTTTGCATCTTCCTAGAATTAAAGAAAAATTGCTAACATAACCAGCAAATTCCTAGATCACTGACAGTTGTTGAGGATAAATGAGCATGAATGCATCTTAATTTAATTTAAGGGCCGATTAGGTAATAAAAGAGGTGCCATTTAGAACCGGATGTCCCCATATTTCTAGCCTTAAGTGCCACAGACCTTTAATTTAAGGCCATTACAGTCACTTTCAAATTGTTCAGGACAGAATCTACTGTACACCCTTATTAGTCACACATACCTAAGTGTTAATTAAAATGACTTAGACCTTCTTTTAAGATTAGTATTTAGCCTGGCTGGTGTTGTTCAGTGGTTAAGCATCAACCCATGAACCAGGAGGTTACAGATTAATTCCCAGTAGGGCATATGCCCAGATTGCGGGCTCAATCCCAAGGCAAAAGTCACTAACTTTTCTTGAGGGGTTGGACTCTCGGGCAGCAGAGAGCTTTGCCCACTTCACATGCCACTGTCATAGAACATGTGGTTTTCTGGCATCTCCTATTCATATTTTTATCTTTAAAATCTTTATATGGAGAGTAGCCTTGTCCTGCTTAAGCTGTGGTTGTTCTTGATCCATTTCTCTAACTAGCAGTAGAATAGCATAACCTCATTCTGAGATTTCACAGAAGTCACTAAAAAATATCAACTTCACTTAGCCACTTCTCCCTCTTAACCACTGTACCATATGCCTTGAAAATCCTCATTATATAATAAACAGAATTCATAGCTATTTATGAACTCATCTGGTCTATTATTTTCAATTCCTTGAATAATCAACCGTAATGTTAAATATGATTTCATTAAGAAAGCTGTTAATCTAAATTCAAGCTGATTCCCTCAGCCAGAGACCTGACACTTAGGGAAAACTCACCATTATGGGTTAAATTGTGTCCCCCAAATTTATCTGTTGAAGTCCTAACTTCTAGAACTTCAGAATGTGACTGTGTTTTTAAATAGAGTCTTAGCACATGATCAAGTTAAAATGAAGTCATTAGGGTGGTCCCTAATTCAGTATAACCGTGTCCTTATAAAAAGGGAAATTTGGATTTAGAGAGAGACACTTACACACAGGAAGAATGCCACTTGAACATAAAGGCAGAGATTGGGGTGATGTGTCCACAAGCTGAGAAACAACAAAAATTGATAGCAAACTACCAAAAGCTAAGACAAGAGGCATGAAACAGAATATTTCTCATAGCCATCAGAAGAAACCAACCTTACTAATATTAATCTCAGATTTAATCGCTAACTTCCAGAACTGTGAGACAATAAATTTCTGTGTTTAAGTCACCCCGTCCATGGTACTTTGCTATTTTTCAATTTCTTGAATAATCAACCCTAGCAAATCAATAAACGAACCTTCAAAACTTTAGCTCAAGATCTATTGATGTAAGCCCCAATATCTTAAAATGTTTCTTTCTCTACTTTGCTCAACCATTTTAGGAATCAACCAATCTTCAATCAAATGGCTCCAAACTGAGTCCTAGCTGGTTTGGCTCAATGGATAGAGCATCAGCCTGCAAACTGAAGGTTCTCGGGTTCGATTGCAGTCAGGGGCACATGCCTGAGCTGCGGGCTCGATTCTCAGTGGGGGGCGTGCAAGAGGCAGCCAATCGATGATTCTCTCTCATCATTGATGTTTCTATCTCTCTCTCCCTCTCCCCTCCTCTCTAAAATCAATAAAAATATATTTTAAAAAATAGCTCCGATCTGAGATGGGTTTTGAGTTTCAATTAGAGAAATAAAAACTTATATTTTAGTCCTGGTTGACTATTTATGTGAACTTGAGTGAGTTATTTCATATCCTTATACCACAGTTTCTTGGTTGTCATATGAAGAGATTAAACAAAATTCTGGTTAGCAAATAGATTTTATCTCTTGTGACTATTCTGATTTGTGGCAGTAACCTAGAGCACAGTCTTGACCATTCTCTGTGAACCAGGTTCCCACATCTCTGAGCCTGACCACTGGCTCTGCTCGTCTAATCAGGTAAGAATTAGATAATTTAATGATTTATATCCATCTCTTTCCACACTGTTCCAACGAGCTCTAAGTGAGACTTTACATTCCCACAGAGCAAGTTATTCAGCTTTAGGATCATTCTGCCCTGCCCCTGAGATGCCTTGACTGGGTAAAAAGAGTGCAACAATAGATCAGCAACGTCTACTGTGGATGCAAGATGGGAGATTTGCCCCACATGACCTGTGGATTTGCCATCCAGGGACTGAATGATCTCTGAGCCCTTCCAAATCTAAAAACTTCATACTTTCTTTCTTCACTGATTCAGGGCTTCTTATTACTGCCCTCCTTATCATTTTTAATCACTGCTGCCGCTGTATGCTATTTTCTTCCAAACCATCTGCTCCTTATTTTTCTGTCTCCCCCCATATCACTTCTCCAACTGTGATGGTTAATTTTATGTGACAACTTGACTGGGCTAAGGGATGCCCAGATAACTGGTAAAACATCATTTCTGGGTGTGCTTGTGAAGAGTGTTTCCAAAAGATAGTAGCATTTGAATAGGTAGACTAAGTAAAGTGGATTGCACTCAACAATGTAGGTAGGCCTTATCCAATCTACTGAAGACCTGAATAGAACAAAAGAACAGAGGAATAGGACAGAGGAATAGAACAATAGGACAGAGGAAGGGTAAATTTGCTCTCTGGTTAAGCTGAAACATCCATCTTCTCCTGCCCTTGGACATTGGTGCTCCTGGTTCTTGGGCTTTTGGACTCTAACCAGGACTTACACCATTGGGTCCTTCCATTCTCAGGCCTTTGGACTCAGACTGAAGTCCACTATCAGCTTTCCTGATTCTCCAGCTTGCATATGGTAGATCATAGGGACCTCTTCGTTTCCATAATCATGTAAGCTAATCTCTATAATAAATAAATAAATATATCTATATATGGATCCAAATATATGTATATGTGGATATATGATATATCCTGTTGGTTTTCTTTAAAGAACCCTAATACACCAGCCTTTTCCTGATCTCTGTCCCCTAGGTTTCATGGCTTTGGTGCTGGCAGAGTTATCTATTATTACCCATCACCAGCCAACTAAAATGTACTTTTTCTTCTGGGCTGATAAAATAATCAATCACAGTACATTATCTATGACCTTTTCAGCATAGGTCCTTGGCCATTTTCCTCAGTGATTATACTTGCCTTTTTTAAAGTCTCCTAATGTTTTGTGGTAGTGCTGGGCAGCTATGAATGCTGGGCACTGATCAGCTGGGGCAGTGTTGTGATACCACAAAGAGCCTTCCCAACACTCAGTGATTGACAGGAGGTGAAACCAGTCATGATTTCTGAAAAGGAGGTGATTACATTGCAGCAAACAAAGTCCTATTTTTATCTACAGCTTCCCATACATTATCCTATTTGATCTTCACAACCTTGTGATGTAGGCAGGACAAGTACTCTGCTAATCCCATGTTACACTTAGGAATCAAAATCAGAAAAACTAAGTGACTCAATTATACAGAATTAAAACATTTCAGGTTGTGCTATTTCACCAATCACTGGGCAAATTAATTTATCTCACTCATAGAGATAATATCACATATGAGTAGATCCTTTTCCTTAACCATCAAGGTCTGCCAAATGAGTAGAGTTAGACAGTTTGGCTAGTATTGTATTGATTAAAGGCTACATTTAATGGAGCCTTAAACTGTGTGCAAACAGCTTTTTCCCAAAGCAGTTTTTTTCTCTCTGAAGCACTCTCTCTTTGAGACTCACAAGCTCTGCTTGCCTCATCAGGTGTGAGTCAGATAAAGTAAAGAAATAGCTAAATTCATTTTGCACATGATTCCAAGTCAATAGGCCTCGAGTAAGGGCCTATATGTTACCTCACAAGGGTAATGCACTGAGGGGTTTTCCTTGCTACACAAATGCCCTTTTCACTATGGTCTAGGTACCATTAGTGTGTCTTGTGGCCAAACTCACCATAAGTATACAAACACATTGCCAAGTGCTTTCCACAGAGAGCAACTCATCTTTAATGTTAATAGGAAAATAAGGAGACCATAATGAGGTTTACACGGTGTATAGCTGCCACTATTTTCAATTTCTACCAACAGACTTTTCTGAAATATTAGCAAATAGAAATAATAACAGGTTTTCCTTTAGTCTAAATTTTCCTCTGGACCAAACGCTAAAGAAAGCTACATTGAGAGCTCAAGTAGAAAAGGCTTACTGTGCCAAAGCATCCATCTCTGGGATGAGAGATCAGGATTTCCTCTGCCTCCTGGTCCTGGGGAGACATGCAGCTTTAGAGGGAGTTGTGTTGTGGTGAGCGATGAAAGCTCACCTCAGGAGGGGCAGCTGTGTCCAGGTTTATGACAAAACTACAGGTTTGCTCCCTGAAGATCTGCAAAGTATTAGGCAGAAGTAGGAACACCGTCATCCTTCTTTGCTCTTGACAGGTATTACCCAAGTTATTTGCCAAAAGGACAGAGCACAGGTTTCCAATCAGTCTTTCATGTTGAGATAGCAGAGAGCTCATTATCAGATTAGAGATTGAAAGCTACCAGGTGACTGCTGCTGGGCAGGCCTCCCACAGGCCTGAATCACTCTCCTGGAGACTGTCCACCCATATGACTTCACAGGCACGGTCATCTATCAAGTGTCTCTGGTAAATGTAAGGCTCAAGTTCTCAGATACTTTTTAAGCCTTATTTTGTCAGACTTTTCATCAGATCAATCATATTTGATCCTTCTCTGCTTTGTTAAATCCTCTTATTTTTTTTTTTTTTCTTGTTTCTATGGCACTATGCTCTCACGGGTTTTCTCTTACCCCTCTGACAACCTCTTCCCTGTATTTCACTTGAACCTTCTCCTCAAGCTAACTTCTGAATGCTGGAGTTCCTAAAAGTGCATTCCTACTTCCTGTTCTTCTTTTTCTCGTCTCCCTCCTTGGTGATTGCATTCTATATTTGCTTATCCAATAGCTTTTGTATTATCTTACCCTGGATATCGCAAATGTGGATATCCTCACATTTAACAAAATAAAATCTGTAGTCTTGATCCAAAAGAGGCCTGAGACTTCTTGCATAGCTTTTAATCAAGAATGATAGACAGTGACCTATTCAGAGGGAGTCACTTCTGGTGATGGTGAACTAGATAAATCAGACCAATTTTCACTTGGAGAACAACTAAGAGAGCTGGGGAAACAGTTCTAAATCTGAGGGCATCAGAGAAGTAACATGGCCAGAAATAATCATAAGGCCAAGACTCAGAAAGAGAGGAGATATAGGGAGATGAGTCTAGCTTTGGGAACCACTTTTTCCCTAGAGAAATATTCCACTTCATGTAGAGATGCCCTGGAGGCAGAGAAACTTAGCAGAGATTTTAACAAACACATAGGGAAGGGGACATAAATGAGATTTTAGGGCCTGCCAAGGAAAGGAACCTTCATTAACTCCACAGGCTTTGGTTTGGATATATATAAACAGACATCATAGAGGGATCATTAAAGAAAACAGGTTTGTTGAAAAGACTATAATAGTGATAAACTTCTTCAAAAAAAGGCATAAATAATGTCAGGAATGAAAAAGGCAATAATGTCACCATACATCCTACAAACATTGAAATAAAAAACATTGTTTTAAAAATCTACATGCAATATATTTGAAATTTTAGATGAATTAAATATATTCCATAAAACACACACACACATAACCTAGCAAAACTAAAATACCTTTATACTAAAGCTGGACAAGGACATTAAAAGAAACCCTGGAAGCCACCTTGCTTATGACATTAATTTTTTTTTTAATTCTAAACAAATTCTAACCAAACCAACCAGCAATGTATTCAAAAGATCATACATCATAGCCAAGGGGGTGGGGGGGAAGCCAATTTGGTTTATCATTCAAAAATCATTCAATGCAGTCTGCTTCATTAACAAAATTAAGGAGATGAACCTTATGATCATCTCAGTAGATGCAGAAAAAGCAGTTCATAAATTCATCATACAAGAGTTTCAAAAAAGATAGCAATTTGGAAATAGAAAGTAACACCCTTCATCTGATAGAATTTCTACAATAAACCCAAAATAAAACTGAAGTTCTTCATTATTTGCTTGATTCACTCTTTTACCAGTCTTTCCCCATCTCAGTAAAATAACATCTCTATCCATCAAAAATCGATAAAGCTGAATACGTGAAAATTATTATTTGTAGTTCATTCTCTCTATCTCCAATCCATTGCCAATGGATTGATTCTACTTCCAAATGTTTCCAGAGTTCACCTGCTGTTTCTATTGTGTTCATTACCACTCTGGCCTACTGCCAGTCTCACCTGGATTACTACCATAGACTTGCAACTGATCTCTCTGTTTCTATTCTTGATCCTCAAACTATTATTCAAATCCACTTAGCAGACAGAGTGATTTTCTTCAAATGTAAATCAGATTATATCAGTGCCTGTTTAACAACTTCCCAATGTGCTTGGGGGGAAAATCTAAAATTCTTACTAGTGTCTACAAGATCCCATGCCTCATTCAAAAATCATTTTCCATCCCCAACCCACTGTATCATATTGACTTCTTTCAGTGCTTTGCATTTGCAGTGCTAGCCCCCTTTTTAGCACTGCTCCCTCTGCTTTCAATGTTCTACCACTTCTCATTGGCTATGTCATAGTCAACCTACAGGAAGTCTTAAATGATACTTCTGCACAGTATCATTTAAGCCTTCCTGGTCACCCTATGACTCCCTTTCTCAGAATTCTATACTTTTACTTAAAAACCCTTATTATAATTTACTAGAGGCCCGGTGCATAAAATTTGTGCACAGGATAGGGGGGGGGGGGGGGCAGAGAGGAAGTGTCCCTCAGCCCAGCCTGTACCCTCTGCAACCTGGGACCCTTCAAGGGATGTCCAGGTAGAATCGGGCCTAAACAGGCAGTTTGACATCTCTCTCACAATCCAGGTCTGCTGGCTCCCATCTGCTCTCCTGCCTGCCTTCCTGATCGCCCCTAACTCCTTCTTCCTGCCCACCTGATCGCCACCTAACCACACCCCTGCCAGCCTGATTGATGCCTAACTACTCCCCTGCCAGCCTGTTTGCCCCTAACTGCCCACCCTGCAGGCTTGGTCACCCCTAACTGCCCTCCCCTGCTGGCCTAATCATCCACAACTGCCCTCCCTTGAAGACCTGGTCCCTCCCAAATGTCTTCCCTGCTGACCATCTTGTGGTAACCATCTTGTGTCCACATTTGGGGAGCCATCTTTGACCACATGGAGGCAGCCATCTTGTGTGTTGGAGTGACAGTCAATTTGCTTATTAGTATTTTATTAGATAGGATTAGAATAGAGGCCTGGTGCACTGGTGGGGGCTGGCTCATTTTCCCTGAAGGGTGTCCTGGATCAGGGTGGGGATTCCCTTGGGGCAAGGAGTAGCCTGGGCAAGGGGCCTGAGGTGGTTTTCAGGTTGGTCACGCCCCCAGGTGACCCAAGCAAAGGACCTAGTATCTGGGATTGTTTTATCTTCTATAATTGAAACTTTGTAGCCTTAAGGGAGGCCAAGGAAGGCCAAGGCAGGTGGAATGCTTGGCTTCCTCCATCGCTGGGTGCAACTCAAGCCTCCTGATCTCTCCAAGGCCACAGCCATCTTGGTTGGGTTAATTTGCATATTCGCTCCTGATTGGTTGGTGGGCATGGCTTGTGAGTATAATGGATATATGGTCAATTTGCATATTGCTTTTTTATTAAATAGGATAATTCAATATTATTTTGTAATTTTACTTTTTGGTGTGTTTTTGTTGTTGTTGTTGTTGTTGTTGTTGTTAATCCTCACCCAAGGATATTTTTTCATTGATTTTTAGAGAGAGTGGAAAGGAGGTAAGGAAGGAAGGAGGGAGGGGGGCAGGGAGAGAGAGAAGGAGGAAAAGTAAGGGGAGTAAGGGAGGGGAGAGAGAGATAGAGAGAAAGGAAAAGAGAGAGGAACATAGATGTGTCACATCCACTAATCGCCTTCTGCGCACATCCTGACCAGGACAGGAAATTGAACCTGCAATTCAGGTTCATGCCCTTCACCAGAAATCAAACCCAAGACCATTCGGTGTGTGGGCCAGGGCTAATTTTACTTTATAATCTGTCTTTCACTGCACTGTAAGCTCCATAAAGGCAAAAATCATGACTGTTTTGTTCTCTTCTGTGTCATCTCTATCTATCCTAGTGTTATCTCTATCTATCCTAGTACCTAGTACATAATAAACATTCAATGAATTATTGTTGAAATTATGAATAAATGAATACTTTATATATTTCAAGTACACTGAAAGTGTGTGCAGCTTTTTGAGTAGATTTCTTCCAGCATGCACATTTTGAGTCATAATTATTAGTCATTGTGACTATGAGCAGTTTCAGGCATATAACCTTGAGCTTCCAGACAAACCTTGAAGCAAATGAGCATTGTGTCTCATTTAGACCCCTGCAGTTAATTCTAACTCCAAAATAAAACAAAAACAAAAAAAACCCTTATCTACTAGATATTACAGGAAGTTATTGCAAACTGGAATAAAAGCAACTAAAACAACATATTAAGAGTTAAAAGCTTTTATTCTGCTACAAATCCAGTTTTATACTGAGTAGACTTCAAAGTCAAGTTAGATACCTTTATTTTGTCTTAAGCCAATAATGTTCCTTTAAAAAAAAATGTGCAGCCAGTGACATTTATTTATAAAAACCTATGACCACCTTCTAAGAAATGTTAAATGATGGTAAAACTTAAAAGGCATCAACACAACTAATATAAACTTTTTGTTACAAATAGCATCTTTAGATGATAATCCCAGAAAAGCAATCTTTATCAGACTTGCAACTAATCTCTAACTGCAGAGAGATGCAAAATTAATTTGGTTATGCCTTTGGACCTCTTTTTTTTCCTACCTGCAAAAGGTGACTGCTTATCTTATGTGAAAATGGAATCTACAGAAACCCATGTTCCTAGTATACTTTTATAATGGGGTCAACTCCCTCATTATCCTAGAAAGAGAGGAAATCCTTTTTATTTTCTTTATAGGTTGAAAGATGTGGCCAGCCTTTGTGCCATAACTGGAATCAGCTCAAAGCTATGGTTATTTGTAGGTTAAACAAAACCAAAATTGCCCAGCTGACAATAGATACAAAAAGGTAGTAAACTCAGTCTCATAGACAGTGGAAAAGGAGAAGCACCAGATTTCTATATCTTTATTTGAAGTAAACAAGAAGAATTCAAATAAATATCAAGCTATGGAACCAAGGATACTTGAAGAGGAAGGTTCTAAAAGCAGTAGGAACAGGTAAGGGCAACAAGAGATTTTTTTTTTTAATACATTTTATTGATTTTTTACAGAGAGAAAGGGAGAGGGATAGAGTTAGAAACATAGATGAGAGAGAAACATCAATCAGCTGCCTCCTGCACACCCCCTACTGGGGATGTGCCCGCAACCAAGGTACATGCCCTTGACCAGAATCGAACCTGGGACCCTTCAGTCTGAAGGCTAATGCTCTATCCACTGAGCCAAATAGTTAGGGCAGCAACAAGAGCTAAACTCTCAAGATTGTGAGTTCAAATTCCAGGTCTTTCATATAGAAGTCCTGTGACCTTAGGTAAGTTTCCAAACCTCATTCAGCTGCAATTCCTTCATCTACAGAAAGAGGATAAGAACACTGCCTCAAAAGTTTCCTGTGAGAAGTTGGAGATTATCTACAGAAAGTACCTGGCACATAGTGGGAATTCAACAGATGGTAGTTATTCAGTGGAATAGATCTTGGCTTTTCTTGATAAAAAAATAAATTAAGAAAGGAAACTGGCACTAGTAAAAGGTTCTAACATTCCTTCTGGGGTTTAATACCACCAGGAAGCCTAAACCCATCAAGAAAGGAATGTGAGCCAGATAGAACGTGACTGGTAACCAGGACTCCGTTATCTCACATTCTCAAATTACCATTTCCTAACAAACCAAGTGACATCAAATCTGGACTAAATTGAGACAGGGCCAGAGAGGGTTGAACCTGCTTTACCACCATTTGTCCACTATCCAGAACTGAAATATCATTACTGACATATACACATAAGGAACTGTTTGACATTGAAATTGGGTCTCAAAAGAACTGTTGGCCCAGAAAGAAACTCACTACAGACTGATTCATTTGCCTTTCAGCATAGCCATTATTGCATGTCCCACTTTCAGTTCTTATAAGTCCCATTTTCAGTAGGACATGATCTCACTCAACTAGGAGAAATGGTGAACAAGATAGACTGATGAACAAGAACAGACCCAGAGACAAGGAGCCATGGGTCAGACTGTTGGACCTCAAAGGGAGGGTGGGGATAAAAGGGAGAGATCAACCAAAGGACCTGTGTGCATACATATGAGTCTAACCAGTGGTCAAGGACAATGGGGAGGGGGGAGCATGAGTAGCGAGGGGTGGGGGATTGGAATGGGGGATGAGGATAAATAAATTTTAAAAAAATTAAATAAAGAAATTTTATAAATAAATAAATAAATTGAGAATAGTCAGAACCCTATGGATAAGAGATAGAAAGGAAGGGAGACAGAGGAGCAAATGACAGATTTGATCGTAGATTTTGCCTTCCTGCTATATTTCCTATGAAGCAAAGACCATAACTGCTTTGTTCACTTCCATATGTCCAGCGACTAGCACAGTGGCTGGAATGGCACAGCCATTTAATAAATAACTGTGGACTGTGCAAACAAATTAAGGAATGACTGCTGCCTATGTCTCTGGAGTCATAGATATTCGCCCTACAATCAAGAATTTGAAAACCCAGAGGACTGATTTTATGCATTCACTCTAGGTAGTTGGAACTAGAATTCTAGTATAACTGTCCCCAGGTTTGCTTCAAGTGGCTGTCACTTAGTCATCTTTCTGGCCCTGAAAAATTGCCTTTTCAAATAAAGATTTGAGGATCCTGGAGGGTGGCCTCAATTTCATCTCTCACACTACCAGTATTCTCAGTTGCCTTATAATATAGTTTCTGGTGTTAGATATTAAAATGCAGACAGAACTGTTTAGAGAGACTCCGAGTTATATTTTGAAAAACCAAGATAAAGCTGAGCTGTTAAAAACCAGTCAATATAGTGTCTGCTCTCATTATTGAGAGATGCTTAATCTTGTTATTCAGTTTCAGGAGAGAACAGGAGGCATGCCGTGAAATTCAATAGAGACAAATATATAGCTTCAAATTAGCAGCAGATAGGGTAATGTTGCAATTACTAACTTCAATATAAGTTTACCTGTCAATAATTATAACTAGTTAATCAAAACATGGTTAAGAAAATTTTGGTACATTGCATATTAACATTTTTTAATCTATTCAAAACAGGTCAATGTCTCATTTACATTTATGCTTTGGGACTTTTTCTAGAACAATTCCAACACTGCTACCAACACACAGAGCTGTGAGGATTAAATTTAATGGTGTACATAAAAGTGCTTTGCAAACACTGGATGACATTGTTTCTTTCTCAGCCAGGAATATGTAATGACATCACCTTCCTTCCTTACCTGCCTTTCCATTAGAGGTAAGATTTTTCTTCTTTCCTTCTTACTCTAAGGGGATTGTTAAAAGCAATCTCATCCAATCAGAAGCTACTATATTTCAGAAACAAAGAGATTTATGGGTGGTAATTACATTACAAAAAGTTTATACATCGTTTGGGCTCAATCTGGGGAAATGGGATAGTATGTTACTGCTGTTATTAAACCCCAGAGACTCATTGATCAAGAACATAAAGATCAACCACTTGTTTTGTTAAGTAATTAACTTAACTCTTCCCCATAGCTTCCACTCAGCTTTAGAATAATCCTGTTTCTCATCAGCAGTGAGAGTCCCCAGCAATGTACTGAAAAGGGCTACTGAAAGGTAATGCCAATTAATTGCCAAAAGGAATTGCCATTTTTGGAATTACATTATTGTCTAATTTGCTGCCACTAGATCATTAAAGTGCCAATTACGCATCTCTGCCCTAATGTATTAATAAAAAAAAAAAGCAATCATGCATTTATTGCCTTTATAATTCCTGAGATAATTACCCAACAGGCTGAAGGTATATTTCTTCTGTGGTGCAGCAAATTTAGCAGCCACATTAGAGGCTCTAGTGGCTAGGAAATTAACATACCAGAACTGACTATTAGAGCTAACACCCAATATTCTCAATTGCTTTGTTTGAAGTGTCCTAGGGCCATTGCATAGAATGAAGTTGTGAGAAAGTAAGAGCTTACCTCCCCAAGATAACCTATTTCCTCCATTCTTTCCAAGTAGGAGTGAAATGGAAAGAAATCCTTGTCCTGGAGCAAGAAGCAGATTTCCAGGTTGGTTTATAGGCTGTGTGTTCATGCGGTTCAGGAGAGATTGAATTTCTAGGCTACCAATGAGCCACTTACATCTTCAGGAAGCTCCCTGCCTGCCTTGGGAAAGGTTGAAGCATCACTACAGCAGGGACAAGGAAGCTGGGGGCTGAAGTTGCAGGCTAGAGGTGGTGTTTTCAACATTTGGTTTTATTATTGTGCTTGAAATTCTGTGAATTTCCAGATTGTATATCTCCTTTTTTAAAACATAGATATAAAAATCCATTCTGAAGATAAATAGAAATGATTTAAGGAGACTTTCTTTTGGGTTATCTATCCTCTCTACTTTTAATATAAATGAGTTTCAACTCGCTAGAAGTATCCTTTCTTATCCCAAAAGTTATGGCATTGCATATTTCTTGTTCACTCTTCCCCGTACTGGTCATGTTAAAATTGAAGTAGTTGGTTCCATAAATATAACCTTTTTTTCCAAAATAATTTATTTTTAAATGAGGTGGAAAGAGTATATGTAATATAATACCTTTGTGAGAAAAATAAAAACATTTTTCTTATTTATAAAAACACAGGAAAGATAAACTAGAGGCTAATGACAACAGTTGCCTTTAGGAAATGGGTAAGTTTGGAATGGATGGGATATACATGGAAACAAGATTTCCCCATCTATAGTTTTGATTTTTGATTTTCGAAACACATAACTGTTTTATATATCTAATAATAAACAAACCAAAAAGAATGAAATCATTGAATACAAACAAACAAATGATTCCAAAGGTGTCCTTGCTAGATTTCTTTACGCTATATTCTGAAGTAACAAAAAAATCCAGAATGCAGGGTAGCCTGCAGGACACCTTACCTGTTTAAAAGGATTTAAAGTCAAGAGGAACAGTGACCTGGCAGGGGGGAAGAGATAAGCTGTTCTAAGTGAGACTGAAGAGATAAGAATCAATTACAATGTGTGAACCCTGACAAGATCCTTAGTAAAAGTGAGGAAATCAACTATATGAAACATTTTGGAGAGATTTAGTATTTAGTGTGGACAGCATATTGTATGATGTTTAGTAAGTAATGGTTATATTTGTGGGTGTGATGATGGTATTGTCTTTATCAGAGGATGTCCCAGTTCTTGGCAGATGCATGTTGAAGTGGTTAGGGATGAAGAATAATGACGGTAGAAAACCTGTCTATTTATAGGAATAGAACAGATGTTAGCAGTTGGTGTGTGAGACACTGGTATTCATTGTATTGTTCTTTTAACTTTTCTCTAGGTTTGTAATTTTTCAAATAAAAATTAGATTTCAAAAATTAAATAAATAAAAAAAAGACTGAAGTAGTTGTACTGAGTGCTCCCTGGAGCTACACATGTGGGCAGAACTCCCCAGGCTATTGAGGTAGCCATTACTCACCTCATAAAGGATTCTGTACAAATTGCTTCTCCATCTGTCACAGTCCACTGATGAACTTTTATTCATTCCTGAGATCATTTAAGTGAAGAGGTCAACAAACTAGAGCCAGCAAGCAAATCCAGCCCACCTCCTCCTGTCCATAAAGTTTTATTGGAATACAGCCATGTCCATTTGTTTACATATTGTAGCTGTCTCTGTCTTTCCATAGGAGCTGAGTTGAATAGGTGCAAAGTTACCCACAAAGCCTAGGATATCTTCTACCTGGTCCTTTACAGAAAAGTTTGCCAATCCATGTTCTAGTGGTATTTTTTTCTGCTATTACAGAATCTCCTTCCCCAGACTTATTCTTACATTGCTTGTTTTAGTTTTCTTCTCTCTGAACCACTCTTCCTAAATTACAGCACCTTCTTTAACTTCAGAAATTTAACTCTAACATTTTATCCACACACTCCCTAGTGACTTTGAGAACAGTTCCCCAAGGATGCTCACAAAGGCACTGACTTGACAACATCTCCTTTTGATCAGCAGCTTGATAAGAAATCACCCACTGAGTAGATCAAAACAGTTTATGCATCCTTTCAAGTAACAGACATTTGATAAAGGTCTTTACTATGTGCCAGTACTGGTGCTGAGATGCAAAAATTCATAAATAAGACATGGTCCCTCCCTACTCAGTCAGGCAGGGAAGACCTCCAAAAATTCAGGGTATTGTTGTCGTTGTTTAACACTTTCATAGTTACACAGGCTAAAAACTATTATGAGCTTTACATATATTAACCCGTTTAATTCTCATAATAATCCTATGAGGAAAACATCCTTATTTTACAGATTAAAAACAACAACAACGTAAGTATGCATAAGAGAATAGAAATTTAAAGTAGGATGATACAAAGATTTGGTAATTTGGCCAAGGTCAAGCATCTATTAAGTAGCAGAGCTGGAATTTGAACCCAAGCAGTCTGGCTCCAGAGCCCAAACTCTAACTACTCAGCCAAAAGTAGCTTTTTTTTTTTTTCTGCCCATGACCTGAGAGAGGACTTTGCTCCCACGTGGAACACCCTGAAGTCCCCATCATAGAACAGCAGACAATCTGAATTAGGTTGTGCCAACTCACACACTTCGCACCATCAGCCTGATCTGCTTTGCGGGAAGATGGGTGGGTGCTGGCACCTTCAGGCTCCCAAGTTATTTGGGAATATTCTGATTTTCTAGTTAATGATTCTCTTATCAGACCAGAGCCTCTCAAAAAATAAAAAGGTGGTTCTCACTCTCCTGTAGTGGGAGGTGAGAACTATCATCTATTTTAGCCAATTTGTTGGCAACTACTTCTGACTTCAAAAGGTGAGGCAAAATTCCTCTCTGAGGAAGGCAGTTCTTCAGTTTAGGAAAATACTTTATTGCATATCAATGGTGATTTTTTAATTTGGACTTTATTTTGGTTTATTTTATTTTATTTTATTTTTCTGTTATAGGGAAAAGCCACTGAGCATAAATGGATAGGAGTGTTTGAGACCATGATGGATGATCTGCTCTGCATAATAAAGTAAAGGAAAACTTGAGGGCATCCCAAAGAGAGAAGATAAGGGGCTTGAGATGATTGATAATGGAAAAGGTATGAAGGCAACCTAAGGGGGAAGAAGGTCCAAGAAGGTTTTTAAGCATTGAGGCCATAAGAAGAGAAAATTGGCCAGGGAGAAATCCCCTAAGTGGGGATGGTCAATGGCCTTTAGAACTGTGATGCCTGATACTGGGCTGTGTGATCCTAGGAAAGGGCAGTAGCTCCAGAGGAGACAGGAACATTGTGGGAGCAAGATTGGTTTTAAAAACAGCCTCCTAATTGAAGTTAGAAAAAGAAGAAGTAGCCGAAACCAGTTTGGTTCAATGGATAGAGCTTCAGCCTGTGGACTGAAAGGTCCGGGGTTCAATTCTGGTCAAGGGTATGTGGTTGTATGCCATCTCCAGTAGTGGGTGTGCAAGAGGCAGCTGATCGATGATTCTCTCCCATCGATGTTTCTAACTATCTATCCCTCTCTCTTCCTCTCTGTAAAAAATCAATAAAATATATTTTTTTAAAAGAAAAAGAAGTAAATCTATCTCTATTCATAGATGACATGGTTTTATACATAGAAAATCCTAAGGCATCCACAATAAACTATCAGAACTAATAAAGAAATTTCTATAAGGTTGTAAAATATAAGATCAATATATGAAAATCAATTGTATTTCTGTACATTAGCAATGAATAATTCAAAATTAAGGAAAAATTCCATTTATGATAATATCAAAACAAAATACTTAGGAATAAGTATAACAAAAAAGTACAAAATCTACATACTAAAAACAACATATTACCATTAGAAAAAAATTAAAGAAGACTTAAATGGAAAAATGTTCTATGGGCTAGCCTTGAGTGTCAACCTATGAACCGGGAGATCACAGTTCAATTCCTAGTCAGGGCATATGCCCAGGTTGCAGGCTCAATCCTAAGTGTGAGGTATGCGGGAGGCAGCCAATCAGTGATCCTCTCTCACCATTGATGTTTCTATCTCTCTCTTGCTCTCTGAGATCAATAAAAATATATATATTTAAAAAGTAGGGGTACTTTTTAAAAAAATGTTCTATGTGCATTGATTGGAAGATAATATTTTTTGTGATTTTTTTCTTTTGTTAATCCTCACCTGAGGATATTTTTTCCATTGATTTTTAGAGAGTGGGGAGAGAGGGAGGGAAGAAAGAGGGAGATAGAGAAAGAAAGAGAGAGAGAGAGAAGAGACACACTTGGATCGGTTATAAAGGCAGTGTTTGTACTTCATGTTTGGGTTTTCAAACTTCCAATAACATTCTAGGATGAATTTCCTTTGCTAAAAGATTGGTCTGGCTGAAAAGAAAGAAACATCAACTGTTAAAGTATATATACATGTTTCTGGGACACCCTGTATATTCAAAAGAAGTGAAAAACATACGTCCACACAAAAACCTGTACATATATGCTCAGAGAAGCATAATTAATTTTAGCCAAAAAGTAGAAACAACTCAAAGTTGCCCACCAGCTAGTGTATGAGTGGGTTAACAAAATGTGGTATATCCAAGCAATGGAATATTATTCATCAAGGAGAAGGAATGAAGTACTGCTAAGTGCTGCACTATGGATAAGTCTTGAAAACACTATGCTGAGTTAAAGAAGTCAGACACAAAAGGCCTCATAGAAACCTACAGAAACAGAAAGTAGAATGATAGTTGCCAGGAGATGAGGAGAGGGGATAATGAAGAGTGACAGCTAATGGGTTTAAAGTTTCTTTTTGGAATGATGAAAGTATTCTGAAATTAGATTGTAGTAATGATTATACAGCTTTCTGAATATGCTAAAAACAACAACACTGAATTGTACAATATTAAAAGCATGAATTATGTGATAGATGAATCATATCTCAATTTAATGGTACTTTTTAAAGCCTCCTTTTCACCAAAAAACAAAAGAAGGTGACCCTAAAAAGGGAGGGAAATAGTTGGCAGGGGAGAAAATCACCTCATTCCTAGAGAAATATCCTTTAAAAAGTGTTTCTTTTTAATTCAAGAGAATTAAAGGCAGTTTTAAAGTACTACACCAAATAGTAGTTTCATCTAAGCTATAAAGTGGTTTCAGACAGTTCTGATTCAGAAGGAAAGGGAAAAGACCCTCCCAAAACATGTTGTGGATATATTTTTATTTTCTTCTCAGAGTGATGGTTCAAAGGAAGTGTGGGTAGGATTCTCTGGTTGCAGAAAAACCTTCCACCTCTTAAGACTAGGAATGTTCTCAGAAAGAGCAGGCTGAGACTGTATTAGGTGCCTGAGACCAGTCCTAGCTAGGAGTCATCCCAGCAAGGTGGATGGGGGCACAGGCCTGGGCAGGCTATGAGGTCTCAGGAGAGGAACTACCTGGGCAAGACTGCCCCTGCACAACCCCTTTGCACCCCCCACCAGACACCTGTGCTAGCACTTGTGGCAGGTTCAAGAATGCTGCAGACTGCACAGGTACCTTGTGGCTGTGGCAAAGACCATTTTTGTGATGTGTATAGTAACTATAACAAACTTGGGAAGATAACCCAATTCTAGCCCTCAATCCCCCAAGTTTTCAATTCTCTTTTTATTGGAAGTTATGTTAAGAATGTTTACAGTCCCTATTAAAATACCAATGACATATCTCACAGATCTAGAACAAATATTCCAAAACTTTATATGGAACCAAAAAGACCCTGAATAGTGACAGCAATCATGAGAAAGAAGAACAAACTTGGGAGGATCACAATACCAGGTAACAAGTTATACTACAAAGCCACTGTACTCAAAACAGGCTCATACTGATACAAGAACAGGCATACAAATCAATGGAACAAAACAGAGACCCCAGAAATCAACCCAAGCCATTATGCTCAGTTAATATTTTGCAAAGGAGGCAAGAACATACAATGGAGTCAAGACAGTCTCTTCAATGGTGCTGAAAAAATTGTAGCAAGACATGCATAAAAATGAAACTAGACACAAGAATAAACTCAAAATGGAGAAGACTTAAATGGAAGTCATGAAATCATAAAAATCATAGAAGAAACCATAGCCAGCAAAATATCAGACGACTCTTGTAGCAATATGTTTACGGACACATCTCATAGGATAAGGGAAACTAGGAAGAAAATAAACAAATGGGACTACATCAAAATAAAGAGCTTCTGCACAACAAGAGAGACCATCAACAAAATGAAAAGGGAGCCCACTATATGGGAGAACATAATTGCCAATGATACATCTGATAAAGAGTTAATATCCAAAATATATAAGGAACTAACACAACTTAACAAAAGAAAGACAAACAATCCAGTTAAAAAATGGGCAACTGACCTACTAATAAATAGACCCTTCTCCAAAATAGACGTAGAGAGGACCAAGAGACATGTGAAAAAATGCTCCAAGTCACTAATCATCAGAGAGATGCAAATGAAAATGACAATGAGGTATCACCTCACACCTGTCAAAATTGCTACCATCAACAAATCAGCAAATGACAAGTGCTGGCGAGGATGTGGAGAAAAGGGAACACATGTACACTGCTATTGAGAATGCAGACTGGCTAAGCCAGTATGGAAAACAGAATGGAATTCCTCACAAAATTAAAAATGGAACTCCCATTTGACCCAGTGATCCCACTTCTAGAAATATATCCCAAGAACCTCAAAACACCAATCAGAAATAATGGATGCACCCCTATGTTCATAGCAGTACAATTTACAATAGCTAATATCCAGAAACAGCCCAAGTGTCCATCAGTAGATGAGTGGATAAAAAACTGTGATACATCTATACCATGGAATACTATGCAGCAGTGAAAAAGAAGGATCTCTTACCCTTTGAGACAGCATGGATAGACCTGGAGTGTATTATGCTAAGTGAAAAAAGCCAGTCAGAGAAAAACAAGTATCACATTACCTCACTCATTGTGGAATCTAACGAGCAAAATAAACTGATGAACAAAATAAAGCCAGAGACATAGAAGCATGGAGCAGACTGTTGAATCTCAGAGGGAAGCCAGGGTTGGGTAGGAAGAAATCAACCAAAGAACTTATATGCATGTACTAGTAATAACTCGTGGACACAGGCAATAGTGTGGTGAAGGCCTGGGGGTGGGGAGTGGGGCTAGAAGAGGTCAATGGGGAGAGGAGGGGGACATATGTAATACTTTCAACAATGAAAATTTTTTTAAATATATTTTATTGATTTTTTACAGAGAGGAAGGGAGAGAGAAAGAGAGCTAGAAACGTCGATGAGAGAGAAACATCGACCAGCTGCCTCTTGCACACCCCCTACCAGGGATGTGCCCGCAACCAACGTACATGCCCTTGACCAGAATCGAACCTGGGACCCTTCAGTCCCCAGACTGACACTCTACCGCTGAGCCAAACCAGTCTCAGCAACAATGAAGATTTCTTAAAAGACTATTTAGAAGCTAGGAAATGCCAGTTTAGCAAAATATATTTTCCCTTGTCAACATGAAGGCCAAGCAACCTGACCTTCCTCCACAACGAAGTAAATAAATCCCCTACTGAGATGGGCTTTGCCAACACAGGGATTACATAACTCATGGCTCCTGGCAGAGAAAAGAATGAAGAACCAAGCAAGTGGTTAGATTTTGCTAAAAACAGGGCTCTCCCTGCTTAAGTCATAGATCAAAATTTGCTGCTAACTATGTGAGACAAGTCATGTCCTGATGGGCCTGAGACTTCATTCTTCCTAAACACTGGAGAATGGAGTTGTGAGCCAGAAAGAACTCAGAAACCCAGGTCAGTAGGGCAGAGGTGGAAGATGCAAAACACCCTCAGAAAACCTAGAAACATCTCCTGGGGGAAAAAACCAATACCACCCACCCCAACTGCCTCCTCGACTCTACTTCTACCCACAACCCAGGCTGGAGGGAAAAAGTCAGAGGTAGTTAGATCAAGGCACAGCACCAAAAGCCCCCAATCTCTGAAACCCCAGCCGTTGAAAGGGGGAATCACTACTCCTACATCATCGATGGAGCAGCAACACTCACCATGGACAGCCAGCAGCATGGCCCTTCCCTGTAACTCAGCCAGAGAAACAGTGAGGTGCATGTCTCCAGCCTCTTCTTCCCTAGGAAGACTCTTTTCCCTTATGACAGAATGACAGGGAGTCTACCACATAGGTTTAGCTGCCTAAGTTTGTGTACTTCCAAAACCACCTCCTATTAATACTGCAGGCTTTTAGCCCCATTTCGGAATTCAGAGAGTCCCAAGTTCAAATCTCAGCTCTTCTAACACGCTAAGTGACCTTGGGCACATTATCTTCTCAAAATCCTTTAAGAGGAGTTGTCATGTTTGAAGCTGGGAGAACGAGACCAAAGACATAAACCTGAAAATCAGATGTAATATGGCTTAGATAAAATTGCTCAGAGAAAGCATAGAATGGTTAGAGAGCTGAGGACTGACAGGGATTTATTAAAACCTTGGAAATAGGCAATGAAAACTACTGAGCTCTGGGCATCGTTCAGTGGATTTTCATGCCTTACTGGTTTCTTCATTAATTAATGAGCTACATAAAATCTTTCATGTGCTCCTTTTACATTTGTCTGAGAGTCTTAATTTTACCTTTTTTAAAATGGTACGTCAGCAGAACCAAGCCCTTGAGGAAGGCCAACAGATAGAGGAGCTGATTTTGCAAAGGAAGGAATGCAAAAGCAACCAGTGAAGCAGGGAAAGAAGCAGACATATCAGGGCTCAGAGGTCAAGGTAAGACAAGTGTTCTGAAAACAGGGAGTGAGCAATTAAATTAAAGGGCATTTAATTAATTTTCATCTTATTTATTTGATCACACTACGGCATTCAACACTTAGCCCTCCCCACAGCTGCTGTGTACCACCAATTCCTCCCACGAGATATGAGGCAACTTTTTCTAACCCACTCAAAGCACAGGATGTCCTGTTATTCCCTTTTCCTGAGGCCAAAGGTGGCTAGTCTGACATCTACATAACCAAGGGAGCCTACACAAGTGCTCTTTGTGAAACAAGGAACATTTACTTCAAGGTAATTTTCTATTCCCAACTCAAATGAATCAGATGTCAGTGAAGAAAGAGAGAGAAAGAGCAAGCAAAAAACATTTCAATGTAGTCTACTCATACACTTCTTTAAATAGAGTCTATACGCCTGCTACAATAATATCCTTAGTGGTTGTTCCACAACACTGACATCCTTGGAAGGAAATCAGCTGGCATTCCAACGCCTTCATTTCCAACTCGCAGATAGGAAAACAAAAAAGAATTATGCAGTTGTGTCTAAACATGTGTAAGTTAGCCCTCTTGGCCTTGCTTTTACCTCTCAGGTGACCTTGGGATCTAGATAAGCCCAATTTCCTTCTTTTCCCCATGCTCTGACCTCCAGACAGATTGCATTTACCACAGCAATAATCTTCCCCTGTCATTTTCCAATTCCTACAACCTGCAGAAAGAAGAGCAAAATGCTGAAAAATTACTGAAATCCAACCAATCGTCTTTAAAAAGCAGAGCCCTCCAGATGTTCTCTAGTCTAAAAAAAAAAAAAAAAAAAAAAAAAAAAAACAAGCCACAGGGCACAGCTTAAAGATGCTCTCATTTTTCCCTCATCTCCATTTGCCCAGGTTGAAGGAAAATCCCTCGACTGCCAGCAGCAGGCATCATTACTTTTCATTTGTTGAACACCCAATGGATGGATCGGCCTCTTGAATAGGGTGCTCCACTGCACCACCTGCTATCATCTTTCCAGGTGCACTCGCACATGACACTTTAGCTAACAAGCCTGAAATTTTTCTGTTCATCAGAAGGGTACTTAAAGAAATTACCCATTTGTCTAGGACTGTAGGCGGCTGCAGTCACTGGCATCCCAGATGGTCCCACCTTTCAGCATTACAGATTCTGGAGGGAGAACCTGACAAGGTAGAGCTCCCCCTCCAATATTCACCTTCTCACTTGCTTCCTAAAGGTAAGATATCAACGATGCCCTAGTGGCCGTTTTCAAACTGCAGAGTCCCATGACAAAACAACCACAGCCCAAATTCAGGGGGCACTTGTGAGTGTGTGCCAATAAACAGCTCTGATAAATGCCAACGGTTGCCCTTCTTCAACTTTACAAAATATTGGATAATTCTTCTGAGTAGCCACGAGATGGCAGGCTTGAACCTCCCTATAGGATTTCCAGCACTTCTGGTCTGCTGCTTGGACAAGCTGTGGATAGAGGTGTCTCTTCTGTTTATTAACATTCCTAGGCACCGCTTGAGATGCTCTTGCCTCACTTTATGGAACTGATTTGTTTGGGCATTCATTTGGTTTAAGAAGAGTAATTCCCTAATCATTTGCCAGGTGACTTGCATTTACATTTTAGCTCCTGCCTTTATAGAAGAAAGTGTCTACCTTCAAAGGATTCACAAGGGGATGTGTATATGTGCAGAATATTCACCTGCGTGTTAACAGAGAAACCTCACTTTCCAGGGGTTCCAGGGAATAAGGATTTTACCAACTGATGAAATAAATGAAGGTATATAGTACTAGAATACACAAATCGGGGAAAAAATCATATTTAACAATAGCTTGCAAATATTATTTCCAGTTCCAACCATAATTATAATGTTCTCCATCAATGCTGTGTGTTCTTTTTGGCTTCTAATGACTCACCTACTCTAAGATGAGAAAATAAAGGTACAAGAGCCTGCATTTTAAGGTGTCAGTCACATCTTTGAAAAGTAAAGCACAGAAAATCTGTCCCAACTTGTTCAAAAAGAGAGAATTAAACCCTTGTACCAACAGGGTATCTACCAGCTGGGAAGGGGACTGAGGAGGAGGGAAGGCAGGGGAAAATGAGGCCAGGGATCACATTGGGGACAGTGGTTACACAAACAGAAATAATCTAGGTCCTCTTGGCCAAAATGAGAAGGTAATTTAGTTGCAGCTGGATCAAGAGGATTTCAGAGCAATAAGAATCAAGTAAGGGCATCAGAGAGAGTTAATAGGGGACATTTTGGACTCACAATAAAGATAATTTCCTTTGGGCCTTCATATTAGCAATAGCTTCCAGAAGATAGTTAACACGAAGACTTGAGATTACTTCAGCTCATCGTGTTCATAAAGATACACACATGGGTCCACCCACAAGAGCCAGTCATTAGACTCCACCACTCCCCGTCCCAAGCAGCCTTACACAGTGGCCATTAACCCTCCGCTCCAGAGGGAGAAGTGATCTGAGAATGCTGTGTGCACAGGCCAGGGCTCATAATGACAGCAGCAATTACCCTCCCTCCGTGTGTGTGTCTGCCTCCGGTGGGGGGGCAGCGCACTCTGCACATTAAAGAGCATTTATAAACAGTAGGCTAGAAGCGCTCAGGGGAAGAAGAACCATGTAATGAGTGATGGTTATTAATGACCATTATTATCTTTGTCCTGACCTAAGCACTCTTCCTCTAAGAATGTTTACTTAGCATGCCGGGCTGGAGCTGAGTCAAACATGAGGGGCTCTGAAGCTCTGTTATTAATCCACCAGTTTTATAGAGAGAGGAAACAGCTTCATGAAGTTCTCTTCTTCAACATTAATATATATAAATGAAAATTTTAGAGCTCCCAAGTTCCACCAGAAGAGAAACAGATCAATTCTCTGTGTGGTGAGTCACATAATGGAGGGCATTAGGCCAGGTTTAACATGAATAAGATATCGATTTCTCCTTGTTACTTGATTCAACTTTATTCCTTTTGGATTGCGAAGGCCTCTGTGACAACATAGGCTGTGGTCTGGAGGGCAATTGGGAGCTGTATTTTCTGGTCCTTTATTTATCATTAAAGTTTTGCGCTAACAATATCTGAGGGAAAGTGGGGATTCAGTAAAGGGTAACCAGTATGCCTGAGCCTTTTTGGACTTAATAAAGAGAGTGGGCAGGTTACTTGGGAGGCACTGAGAAAGGGGATAGGCAGGCCATGCCTGGTATAACTCAAACTATTGTGGAGTAGGGGGGACTTGGTTTATTTTTTCTTGTAAAAATTTCATAATTTAAAAATACAGTTCTGTTATTTGATATTATGCAAAAATATTTTGAGAAAAAAGCAAACATCCTATTTCCCATACCTGGCCCCTCTCCCAACCTGTATGTTTCCTGTTGGTAACCCTGCTAACATTTGGACATGAGTCCATCAGGATTTCCTATGCATTTGCATCCACATACAGTACACACATATAGTTTTGTTTTTACAAAAAGCAAA
Source organism: Pipistrellus kuhlii (assembly GCF_014108245.1). Classification (NCBI taxonomy): domain Eukaryota; kingdom Metazoa; phylum Chordata; class Mammalia; order Chiroptera; family Vespertilionidae; genus Pipistrellus; species Pipistrellus kuhlii. The sequence continues at coordinate 18,094,143 of NW_023425404.1, read as the reverse complement.
TGATATCATATGAATTACTAGAGTGTAAAATGTTCTGGAGATCTTCTCATGCCAGATCATCCATCATACTTTCTAACAGCTGCATAGTATTCCATAATATGGATATACCTTTACTGACTTAATCTATTCTCCCACTGATAAATTTTCAGAATGTTTTTGGTTTCCAGTTGCCATAGAGCTCACAAACCTTGGCCATGGGCAGCCAGTCAAGAGGCATAGTGGTGATAGGCCTGGATGGCAGAGCTATGTCCTGGGACCACCACCTCTATTCCCTCAGAGACAGGCTCCAGACAACATCTGAAAGGGTCCCCTTGCTCGACCTCACCCTGCACCCACAGGACTCAAGATGGGTGTAGACAGGGCTGTGAATGAACTGGCAGACCTGGCTAAGCCTCACAGTTAATGTGAGGGTGTTGAAGCCAAGTAAACTGGTTGGATCCAGTGACCTGACACCAAGAATAGTGTGGGAGTAGACACTTCAGCAATAAACACAGAGCATTTAAGCCCAAAAAAACAAAGAGAAACAGAGACATATCAGCAGAATCCAGAAAACAGAGACCTGTGCAGAGGGCACAGTCTGGAGAGAAGGGCAAGAGGGCAGAGGAAAAGCTGAAGAGCCTGAGTATTTCCTCCAGAGTGCTGGAGGCTAAGACCAACAAGTAGTTAACATATAAATATAAGAAGTCCTTAGAAGGCTAATGGACTTTGATATTCAGCCAGGGCTGAAAATCAGCATTGTATTACCCTGCTGCTGGCTGAATGGCTGAAGGCAATCCCCTAACCTGATAATCCTTTATTGTTTACCAAACCTTTCATTGATAAGTCTGACTGCTTTGCTAAAGGGCAGATCCCTATTCTAGTAAATAAAAAGCTATGGGTCCAGACATTCCTGGAACCTCTCCACAAGAGAGTAAGGTCTCCGCCTGGCTCCCTCCATGCTTTCTAAATTTATATTTCTTGTCTAGTATATACATTTGTGTGCAGCCCCTTTTCCAGACCTTGAACCCTAGCTGCAAATGGATGCAGCATTCACACAGAAACTGAGTTCAACTGCAAAATCCCAAAGTTGCTTTGAATTGGCAAGATCAAGTTTATTTCCCTCACTGAGAGATTTGAATGTTATATTAGTTTGCTGTAACAAAACACCTCAAACTGGGTGACTTAAATAGAAATTTAATCTCACAATTCTCCCCCCCCCCCCTCTCTCTCTCTCTCTCTGAGAATTCCTTCTGATAATCAAGACAGAAACTGTTCCCTGCCTACCCACCAGCTTCTGGTGTGTTGCCAGCAGTCTTTGGTGTTCTTGGATTGTAGAAGCATCATCCAATCTCTGTCTTTATCTTCACATGGTGTTCTCCTGTGTGTGTGTCTGTCTACATTTCCCCTTGTAAGGATTCCAGTCATATTTAATGAGGGCCCACTCTAATGAACTCATTTTAACTTGATTACTTCTATAAAGGCTCTATCTCCAATTAAGGTTATATTCTAAGGTACTGGGAGTTGGAACTCCAACATAACTTTTTTTGAGGGACACAATTCAACCCATAACAAGTTTTAAGTTTAGTTAAGGAGAAATAAAATTCTACTTTTGCACACCTAAATTAGGTAGACTGAAACTTGAACTCCCAAAATTATTTCATTTGCATCAAGAAATAGGAAATCTAATGGAGAAGTCTGTCCTTGAAGATGCATGTAACATTGAAAATGTTTTTACATAAGGTTGTCTCTTAGCTGAATTTGCAAATAATTCCCTGAAAATCCATTGCCTCACCTCTGCAGAAGCAAAACTCTCGAGGCTCCAGGGAAGACCAAATCTAGGAGGCAGCAGGGTAAGTTACCATGTGGTAGGTCCTGTACTGCACAGGTTGCAGGGGAGAAACCTAACACCAGCCTAGGGGCTTTCAGGGTGTTGGGCAGAGTGAAAAGGACTAAGAGCTGGGAGCAGTACAGCAGCCAGGAAACTCAGGTGATGAGTCCATTTGACATGCAGCCTTCCTAGGATCCTTCTTATGATTCACTTTCCCGTTCATCCCAGAAAGAACCAGAGAGTGGCCTTAGGAGGGTCAGCTACCAGCCCCAAATGCTCTTGCCAGCATTTTTAATGGCCAAACCATCTCAAACTCAGAGAGGGAGAAACTTGTCAGAAGCCGATTTTCGCTCAACGAGTCAATATCTGAAATGAGGTCAGCAACTCTGCAGTAGCATGTATTTTCTGGAGCTTCCGTAGGAATGTAGTACCTGCCATCCTCTTGACAATTTCTGTGAGACCTCATCCAGTTAGGGAGTTGGTTATGGAGTTTTGTTCAAGGCTGTTTTCTTGTATGTGTCAGAGGTTGATGGTTGCTTGGAGGGGGTGGGGTTGTCAGCACAGTGGTTGAACTGTTGAGACTGCGGCAGTGCATTCTGTCTGAGAGGGGAGCTTAGAAAAATGCTTGTGTCAAAAGCAACAAACCACACTGAGACAAACCACAGCGAGCTGGTAAATGGCTCACGCCTGACCGCCAAATTGGGTTTACCCAAAAAGCACATGGTGCACATCACGTGCATCACAGGCTGGAAGTGCTGGAACAGCAGCCACACACAAGGACTGATGGGATGTGGTCAGTAAGCACCTGGCTCCCTCACTTGGACTGATTGAATTCTAGGCATCTTTTGTACACTGGCTGTAGAGTTCCCCAGGGGCATAAACTCCAGTGGCCCAAGTGGTGTTTGATAACACCCCTTTACTGACCACCTCCCTTCCTGGTTTCTCTGCCCCTTCCTCTACTGGTTTTCGGTCATTACTTCCCAAATAAACTCATGGCACCCAAATCCTTGTCTCGGGGAAGACCCCACCTACAACAACCACTTGTTGAAATGAGTTGTCCCTATTTCACTGAGATGTAAACCAAGATCCAAGCATGGGTTTGCTGAGAATCCTACTCTGTTAAGCACTGTGTGGGCTGGCACACAACCTCTGGGATGGCACCAAGTAGGAACTGTGTTTGAAGGTGTGGAAAGAAGTAGGTTTCACTGAGAATGAGAAGATGGGTATAGAGGAGCTACTTCTATTCCTGCATTAGATCTTAAAATCAGAACTTGTGCTTGGTCCCCCATTTTCTATATTCCCTTCATGTCCCATCCACTAATACAGGGAAGTATCCTGAGCACTTGACTAGCTATCCTTGGCTCTCTTTTGGATCCAGTCTTCCCACAGGCCTCTGGAGTCTCCACTCCAGACTTTTTCATGCCTTAAAAGTGGAATCTAACTGCCTGGCTGTCATGGGATCGTAAGTTCAATTCAGACAGGGAAGATTATGAAGTCCATTCTCCCTGGCATCATCAGAATTCATATGAGAGTGATGACTCATAGAGTTTAGTTTGACTCCCCCTCTATTTTATATGTTAGTTAAAATTTTAATCATTTGGAAACTTTGGCATATTACTAGCAATAGTAAATTATTTTGCAGTTGATTGACAGGAAAGTCTAACATGTCAACTCAATTGGACCTACTGATATTTGTTAACTAACCCTAAATGGGGTTTGGAAAAGGGCAGTGTGAGGAGAAATGAGTTGATGTAAATCTGTGTACCTGGGAGCATGATTTATAATTAAGAGAAATGGGAAATGCAGCAAGAGTAGGGTTTTGTAATGAAGGCCGAGAACAGCCATAATCAGCAATATGCCTTATACTATATTTAGGAATCCAGACTCTGAAATGCTCACTGGATATGAAGTGGTATCTCATGTGGTTTTGCTTTTCATTTCCTTATTACTAATGATGCTGGGTTTTTCATATGCTATTGCCTATTTGTATATCTTCTTTGAAGAAATGTCTATTCTAGCCATGTCCCCCTGGAATTGGAGGAAGGCAGGTGCAGCTGAGTCCTTTTGGATTCCTATGACTAGTTCTCACCTAGTTCAGGATCCAGAGGGCAAATGACATGAATAATTGGAACTTTCAAACACCAAAGTCATGAGATATGTTACTTTCATGATAAAACAGTGGGAGGAGGACACATTCTCTAAACGTTGGTGGCAGAAGGAGTGTTTCACTGCTTCATTTTGTGTATAAAAGGTTAGAGGTTCAATCCAAGAACACACTGGCAGCAGCGGCGGGTAGCAGGAGTCACACAGCCTAACCCCAGCTGCAAACATCTGGCTTCTCTCTGTCTCATTCAATGAAAATTAGTTCTCCTTGCTTCCTCAAACCAGCTGCTTTGGAAGGCAGAGCTGCCTTATTTGTGGCACAGGAAAGACAACTACCCACGTGTCCTTAGCCAAGTCACTTCACCTCTCAGGGCCTCACAGAACCCCACACCCCTCACTCACACACACACACCTTTCTCCTGCCTTCTTCCCCAGTTCTACATTGCTTGATCTCCATCAACAAACATGTTTACCTGTGCCAATTCTTTGCCTCTCCATGGATCCAATGCTGCAGCCAGACCCCAATGTGGCCCACACCCAAACTCATCTCCATTGATTAGATCATTCTAACACCCTTTCAGCTTTCAGGTGTGCCTCCTTAATTTTGTGTGTCAGATTTCCCCCATACACAAAACTTAACACTTCAATTCCCCCAACCTGGGAGTCACTGACCCACCCTACGCCAGAGTTGTGTAATTAAATGTAACTAATTCTCAGAAAATCCATTGTAGAGGTAAGACCATCAAGACTCCAGGGAAGACCCTACTGGCCACCAAGGAGGCAGCAGGGTAAGTTACCACATGTTGCATCCTGCACTGCAGGGGACTGAGCAGCAAGCACTGACTCTAGGTATAGGACAGAGAGGCAGAAGTCTTTGCTTTACTCCCGGGTGTAGGTAGGGGTAAGGTGACCAGATGTCCCGCTTTTGGCGGGACAGTCCCGATTTTTAACAATTTGTCCCACGTCCTGCTGTGTTTTAAAAAAGTCCTGATTTTTGGAAAGATTCTTTTAAATCTTTTGGACTTTTTTAAAATGCCGAGGGACGTGGGGCAGAATGTTAAAAATTGGGAATGTCCTGCCAAAAGCAGGATGTCTGGTCACCTTAGTGTAAGGAGAGGCTATAGGATTAAGCCTCAGACTGACCTGTTGCAAAGCCACAAACAAGTCCCAGCTTAGAGGGCACAGCCCTCTTAGCATAATTAAGCTTGACCTTAGAGTCTCCCTAGATCCTATCTAGGTAGGTAATGGGCTTTGGAAGGTCAGGAAGTGCTGCCAAACCAAGTGAAACTCACAAGCACATTGTAACTATGGCAACCACTACCTTGTTTACCTCTGGCTATAAAATAAAGGCTCAGCTTGCTATCTGAATCTTTCTCGGTGGCCTTAGCCAGGCATAAGAGATCCACCTAGACCCAGTTTATTCTCTTTGTCTTTTCGTCAATACTTTACTGCCTCTCCTCAGGCTCACTGAACCCTTGGCTGTTCTGGCACAGCACACCTGGGCTTATCATTAACTCATTTCTATTAGAAAGATGGGGGTAGGGAGAATGCTCCATCATGTAAAACAACTATTTCAAAGCCCCAGGCACTGGCATCATAGCTCATATGGGATTGATTTGTGTTAATAACCAGGGATTTTAGACAGTCGTGGAGACTTCACAGTAATTGGATTTGACCTGAAAGATTTGACCTGCCAGGAACCCTTATTCTCAGTAACCTGACATCCGGGGAAGTTTCCACTGGGCCAACCTTGAGGGAGGGCCTCAATCAACCAGAACAAAAAGTTCAGAATAACTGGAGCAATTCTGAGTTAGGACAAGATAATCAACCAATTGTCCCTTCTCTGTAAAATAGCACAACTCAAATTCAACACAACGGAAGCGTTACCTCCAAGGTAAGCATCTGAAGTGTCGTTTATGCGCTCCAGCCCAAATGCCCTTAGACAGTGTGGGCAAAAGGTTATGTTCCACTTTTGACTGCTTCTGCCACCCTTTCCAACAAGTGGGATCTTTGACTTCTTCTATCACCCTTTCCATCATGTTGGACATTGAGGCCTGGGTCTATGCTTAGAATACCGTTCTTAGGTGTAGCTATTTATACTTTTATCTCATCTCTGGTTGAGGACCCTGGGCTAAGAGTCAGGAACTGTGGGTTTGGCCTTGGTTCATCACTGAAAAGCTAGAGATCAAGGGGGAATCCTTTACCTGTTCTAAATCCCATTTCCCTGCTTCAGAAAAAGATGAACAAAGCAGGAAATCTCTGAGGTTCCTTCTGTTTTCTAAAATATCACTACCGTTATTCAATTTAAATACATACAACAGTTAAATTGCTTGCATAGACCATATTCAGGAACAAGGGTGAGAGAGGCAGATGATTGAGAATAACTCCTTTTTGAGACACCATTTAAAAGTGATTTATATTCTAAGACTCTCATTCTGTCTTCTTGGAAAGCATGAAAGAAATTCTTCCTTTTATCTAGTTGTCAGTCAACCTTTTTATTGAGGCTTTCATTTTCTTTTTAAAAGAGAAATATAAATCTGGCTTTAGATACCTGGTTAGGAGTGAAAGCTGACCTCGGGTGTCCCTTAGCATGAATGTGAATTATGGCTGTCTCTCAGTAGTTTGACTGAAATTGCAAGAATTTAAGAAGAATGCTTTAAGGCAGCTGATGAAACTACAAAATGGATAGTAGATACTGGAGGCGAGAAAAGGCTATAGAAAGATTGGTAATTAAATGGTGCATTGTATTTAGTGATTCTCTAAAGAATCCTGCCAAAATAGTATTTTATCATCATATTAGCATTTTGAATAAGAAGACCAGATAATCCCTATTCAACTGATGAGCAAATTACATCCAAAATGATAAATGACTTGCCTTAATTTTCATGCAGGCCCAGGCCCAGGCCTCTCCAGCTTGGTGCTTCTCTTCTGGGCGAGCATCTACAGAAGACAAAGAAAGGTTATTTCCATCACTCAGCTTCCCTCATATCAGCAGCCTCACAAGGGCCAGGGCAGAGAAAGATGAGCAGGCACACACAGGCAGATCAGCACCATAGCTCTAGGCTGGGAAATTCAGGGTTAATTTTGTAGGGACAAGAAGAACCACATCCCTAGTCTCAAGTTCCTGCCAAACCCATGGGAGAACATTCTTTCCTGGGCAATCAGGGCACCTTCACTTGTTAGGACTTGGCACAATATTTTAGGACAGAAACAGAAAGAAGCATTTGACTTGAGACCCTAAAATTAAGGTGCAGCCAAATTCAGCAGAGCGAATTGCTTTACTTCAGGTCCCTGGCACCCCCTGCCAGTCTGCAGACCACTTGTCACATTGCAATTTATTTGGTTACATATCTGTCTTCCTATTAAACCGTAAATCCATTGAGGCAATGACTGATGAAGCATGCTGTTTAAATTAGCAGGGAGAAACCATATCCACTTAATCTGTAAGGCTACATGCCAGATTTATTTGGTCAATGATGCCGGTAGCACCAGGGCAGCCACCCAGACCAGAAGCAGGGGAAGCCATTCTTAGCAGTCTCCTTTGGTGCCTAAAGCACCTGAGGGACTTGGTGTCATGATGCTTCCTAAGCTTGATCCTTTCCTACATGAGACTTGCATCACTATTCAAGGATGTATGTAAATAATTCATGCCTTTGATGCGAAATATTTCTGGATGCCCAGCATCCTTTTGGTTCTTGAGTCAAACCCAGCACCAGCAAGTCCACATTCAGAGGCAGGAGTGGGGTGAAATGGGAGAGAAGTAAGTAAGGGCAAGTAGAGCAGGTCCTCCTCAAATAACAGCCTTTCATTCAACATCACTTTGTTTTTTTTTGTTTTTTTTTTTGTTTTTTTTGTTTTTTTTTAAAATATATTTTATTGATTTTGTACAGAGAGGAAGGGAGAGAGATAGAGAGTTAGAAACATCGATGAGAGAGAGTCATCGATCAGCTGCCTCTTGCACACCCCCTACTGGGGATATGCCCGCAACCAAGGTACATGCCCTTGACTGGAATCGAACCTGGGACCTTTCAGTCCCCAAGCCGACGCTCTATCCATTGAGCCAAACCAGTCCCGGCTCATTCAACATCACTTTGTAACATTGATAAGATGCTACAGGGACTTTACTCTTGATTACTAGTATATCTATTAGCCTATGGCAAAATTGGTGTTGTTATATAGCTTCCCAGTGATGTTAAGTGAGGAGTCACTATAGCCAGTTCTTCCTGAACACTTGCCTCCAGGTGCCAAGAGGGTGGGAGGTCCATTTCCTTGCCACTTCTTATTCCTCTTGTTTCCAGTGTCTATGTAATAGCTGGTCCATGGTTTGCACTTCACAAGCATTTTCAAATTAACTATCATTGCTCTCTCTTAGCTGAGTTTCCAACTAAACACCTTGTTTGTTCCCATCCTAACTATACAAACACAATATGAGCTTTGGAGATATTCAGTGATTTAAATGTTGACCCAGATAGTAGCATATCACAGATCTACAAGCATTTAATCTCATCTTCTCCCCCCTATTATCTCACACTATTCCTCCTCTTCTAAAAACTTATAGCAGTTCCCTTAGCACACCAGATTTAGATGTTTCTGCTCAGTTTTCTCACCCAAATGCTTCGTATCTCTCCATCTTTTTTCCACATTAACAAGACTCTCTTTGTAATCAAGCATACCTGCTATTTATCTCTTTTTTGCCTTCTTTCAAGCCCATTGCCAGCATTAAAGTTCACATCCCTTTTCCCTCTGGAAATCTGTATCAGAACTCACCTCTTCCAGGAAGCCCATGCAAAGTAGTATCACTTCACTCTGTTCCACTCTGACAACTCCCCCCTCAGCATTTCAGCAGTCCTTATATTCTCTTCATGCTGTACTTACTGACACATAGTGAGCACTGAGTAAAAATTTATTGAGGGAATGAATAGATTCTACGGATTTAATCTCTGAGCCATATCTCAAATGTGCTCTTTTATTCCCTTTCCCACTCCCCCAGCTCCAGATAAGGCTCTCATCATTGTCCCCATGGACCATCAAAACAGTTGAAGAGCTTCCTCTTCCCTCCATTCTCCCTCTGTTAGGACTCCATAGTGCCACTTGAGTGATCGTCAATGGTTCTTAGCATGACTTTTAAGGCTCTTCACAATCAAATCTCAAACAGTTCCTCCTGTCTCTATTACTTTTCACTATTGATATATCCATGTTTGAAGTTAACCTTTTGAGCACAGGGTATATGCCTTATTAATATTTCTACTTCTTTTACCAGAGGTATCCTCCCCTCTTCTCTACCTGATAAATTTTTGCTTAAGTTTTGGGAACTATCAAATCTATCACCACCAACCCCAGGGGTAGCTCTGCCCTCCTCTGGGCCCCCACGGATTTAGTCTTGAGTGTGGAGTGAAGGTGCCACACTGACCACACTGCCTTGTAATTGCTTGTTGGTCAGTCTTTCCTCTGGCTTTGTGCGCCTCTTGGAAGCAGGACCAAATACTTGTGTCTTTTACATCCACAGCCCCATTAGAACACTTAGCTTCTAGGATGGTCTCAGTGTTGCTGAATAAATGAACAAAGCATTTTGCACTCAAACATCACACATTTAGAGCTGAAAGGGATATTAGAAAATATCTTTCCTACTTCTCAATTTTCACATGAAGAAACTTCAGCCAAAACTGGTTTGGCTCAGTGGATAGAGCATCGGCCTGCAGACTGAAAGGTCCCAGGTTCAATTCCAGTCAAGGGCATGTACCTTGGTTGCAGGCACATCCTTAGTAGGGGGTGTGCAGGAGGCAGCTGGTTGATGTTTCTCTCTCATAGATATTTCTAGCTCTCTATCCCTCTCCCTTCCTCTCTGTAAAAAATAAAAAATAAAAAAATAATAATAATAAATAAATAAATAAATAAAATATATTAAAAAAAAAAAAAAAAAAGGAAACTTCAGCAACCTATAAGGATTTAAGGGATTTGCCAAGATCATAAGGACATAGATTTAGTCACCTGATCCATACCATCTTCTGCTGTATTGTACATATAAAGTCATGATGCCAAAAGACAGAGCAAGCACAGCAGTAGCAAAGAAGAAGAAGAAGAAGAAGAAGAAGAAGAAGAAGAAGAAGAAGAAGAAGAAGAAGAAGAACAAGAACAAGAACAAGAAGAACAAGAAGAACAAGAAGAACAAGAACAAGAAGAACAAGAACAAGAAGAACAAGAACAAGAAGAACAAGAACAAGAAGAACAAGAACAAGAAGAAGAAAGAAAGAAAAAAAAGAGTATTTTCTTTCTCTTCCATTTTTCTAGTTGGGGGACTATCTGTCCTCATTTGAGTTCAACAGATGTGACTGTCTTAATGACATTTACTGAGTTGTGTCTCTGCTTTGCAGTTGGGCGGCTGTCCCTCGATATCATTTTGAAGTATATTATAGTAAGTCAATTCAATTGTCTTGAAATTTTAAAAGTTCTTCAGACTTATTGAAATTATTCAAAAGTCCCCTTAGGATTATGCATATTAAAAGATTTAAATTAAATAATTATGGACATTGACTTTTTCTGATACTTAAGGCAAGTTACAAAGTTCCCAATTTATGCAATTAATCTAAACAAACACCAATGTCTGGCTCTTGCATTCAGACTTTTGTCTCACAATATGATGCTGAGGATCATTTCTCAGATGGGACAAGTCAAAGAAAGATGATAATAGCAATAATCATAGTAATAACAGACACGTGGAAAAGCAAAGGAGCTAACATTGTTAGTGGGGAAAAGGGCACTCTTATGCTTCTATTTTTTTCATCTTCTACAACACTGATAACACAAACAGAATCTTTTTCTGGAAAATAATATTAGATAAATATATATGTAACTCTTTTGAACTGTGCAAGGCAATGCGCCCTCTGAATTCATCACTATGTCCTATCTGTTGACACTATCAGTCATGAGTTTGCATTCTTCTAACTACAGGGAACATGTGTCTTAAAAGGTTCTAAGAATTTCATTGAAGTAAATACACAAGAAAGAATTTTCAATCATTTGCCATAGAAAGGGGAATGGCACTTTAGAGAGATTTAGTAGCTTTAATAGTACATCCTGCACTAATGTATGCGCACTCTATAAGGGAGGAGGTTATCTTTATGCTCCTGCTAATACACTCCATTTCCACTTCTTTGTCCCGCATATAGTTAAAACAGGCTTCAGTAATCACATTACTGTCATTTTGTGCTATCTCAAAGTTAAATCATAATGAGCTTTGAGATTGTTAGTTGTTTCTCTCTCTTTTCTTTTTTTCTGCAGAAATGCAGGCTCCTTTTTCATTTTGGAGGATCTAAGTCTCCAGGTTTCTATGATTGCCTCTCACGCCTTCTCTCTTCTTTTATTCTTTTCTATTCTTTGGCTCCAAAAGCAAACTCATTACCAAAGCAAATATATGAGCCTCCCACACAAAATCTGAAGGAAAAAGACATCTCATTTAATTCAGAGGAGCCATTTCAGAGGCCAGCCGCAGTCCACAATTTCACTGGCCTATAGGGCATACCAAGGGTAAACTAACTAAATTCAGGACTATCTCTTCTGCTCTGTGGTCTGAGCAAAGTCATTGACATGGAAAAGCAGCTACTTCTCCCAGTCACAAACAGCTTATAATTTAAAAATTAAAATGATTATAATAACAACAACAATAACAAACACTTACACAAGCATTAATATGTGCCAGGCACTCATCAAAGCACTTTGCATGCATTATCTCATTTAGTCTTCAAAACAACCTTGTAAGGTAGGTATTCTCATTATATTTATTTTACAGGTAAGTAAAGTGAGGCTCAGAAAGGTTAGCAACTTGCCCAAGATCACACAGCAAGCATCAGATATAGATTAAACTTCATATGCTCATGTTCTTGGCCACTACCCTATACTGCCTGAAATTAAAGGACAAATATATTATAGAATTGTACACCTGACATTTATATAATGTTATAAACCAATGTTACACTAATAAACTTAATTTTAAATAAATAGCAAATGTATCTTTTAATGGTATTCTTCTCACTAAGAGTATCATAGAATCAATTTTGAAACTCTATAATAGTATAATAATAATAAAAATAATAAGAATAAAAATAGCCCTAGCTGGATAGAGCATCGGCCTATGGCTTGAGGAGTCCCCAGTTCAACTCTGGTCAAGGGCACATGCCAGGATTTTGGGCTCGATCCCTAGTAGGGGACTTGCAGGAGGCAGCCAATCAATGATTCTCTCTTATCATTGATGTTTCTATCCCTCTCCCTCTCCCTTCATCTCTGAAATCAATAAAAATAAAAAAAGAATAAAAATAACTTATTGAGGGTCTATGTGCCAGATGCATGAGTTATAAAACAACAACTTTATAGGTTTTAGTATTACTCCTCATTTTCCAAATGAGAAAACTTAGGTTAAGTAATCTGCCCCAAATCACACTGTTAGTAAGTAACACAGTCAGGAATTGAACTCATGCACCCTGACTGCTAAATCATTTTGGCATACCTTCTCCCTCTTACTTCCATAAATATGAGGACAATGAGGCACAGAGGGGTGTAGTACGTTATGTAACACAACAGCATGATCTCATTTTTTTTTTTAGGGAAAGTTTTTTTGAAAGCTCAGACCAAACTCCAGGTCTTCTGAGTCTCAGTCTTGTGCTTTTACTCCTCCTATCTGGAATGGTAGCTGCCCCTCCTATCTAGGTACCTTATCAGAGAATGCTGCCCCACCCCATCCAATCACCCAGGAGTCAATGGTAGACACCTGAAATCATTCCTAGTTCCTCTATCATGCTCACCACTCTATAGCTAATTTGTCCTTATGATCCACTGAGTCTACCACCAACCATTTCTTGAGTCTTTACCTTTTGCCTATAGGATAAACTATAAATTCCTTAATATAGCCACTCAAGCCTTTCATATCTTATCTCAATCTTCTTTGCAGTATTTTATCACCACAGCTGAACCCAACACACACACACACACACACACACACACACACACACACACACACACTCACACAGTGGATTGCACTGAAGTTGCACTTGAGCTGCATGAAAGCTATGTTTTATAATACCCATAGTTTTGCAAACTTCTTTTTACAGGCAATACTTTTCCCCAAACTCTCCATTTTTAACTCCTTTATAATTCTTAAAGCCTTACTTTGCTTATCCAGGCAGTTAGCTACTGCTTCTTTAGTACTCCATGCCACTTGTATAGTATGTATCATACTGTTTTGTTATTTCTAATCAGGCTATAAATTATGAAAGGGCAATAATTTTGTGTAAATTTCTTTAAATCTAGATAGTCTCCTAACATCATGATCACCTAACATCATGCCTGCTTCATAACTAAATATTCCATAACTGAAAATTGAATTAAATTGAATTCTCACACAGCAGTTGGCCCAATTGGTCTAGTTCCCTGTTACTCAAAGTGGGATCCAATACCAAGGCTCTAGTAACTAGCATTTGAATCTCCCTTTAGCAATAATTTCAATAATCTGTAATATATTTTTCTTTCTTGCATAACCAATATAACTAACATGAATTCTACCAGTCTTATAAAATTTGTGGGAGTTCACAGATATGCAAAATTTTGCAATCAGGTATTATTTCTTTAGACTTGTTCAACATGGAGATATTATAGTAAGATAACTTCCCCTTCCCTCCCCCTTCTCCCCAACCTCCCCTTCCCTCCCACTCTTGTTTTAAAACAAAAAATTCAGGAAAAATCAGAGTTATACTGAAGAGGATAAAGAAAAAAAAAATCAACACTTCTTTTTTAACAATTATAATAGAAATACTCCAAGTTGAAAGTTTTAAATGGCATTGGAATTTCAATTAAATCAATACATACATTAAATACATACAGAGTATATTTTCTTATCAGTTTTCAGACACCGCAGATGAATGGCAGAAGGAGTTGAAGTATTTCACATTTAGAGCTGTTAAGGAGCTATGATGTTGTTAATTAGTTTTTATTCCCAATTCTGGGTGGTAAGACCATATGACTACTTGTTCATTTTAAAGATTAAAAAAAAAGATTTTTAAAAAAGATGGTGGCTTAGATAAACACCTGAACTTGCTGCCTCGCACAACCGCTTCAAAGCTACAGTACAACTAAAAGACAAAACAGGTATCATCCAGAACCATGAGAAGGCTAGCTGAGTGGAAATTATACAACTAGAAAGAAAAGAGAAAAGCACACTAAGACTTGGAGGAGGTGTGGAGGTGTGGAAGTGAAGTGCAGAGGTATGGAGGCATGGGCAGAAAAGGTTGGCAACTGAGTACACTGCTGTCTTTTTCAATTGGAAGGGAGATACAAGCTCCCGACTGTTCTGAACTCCAGGTCCGGGCAAGACTATGGGGACCCAGACTCATATAGGGAGAAACTGGACTGTCTGGCATCGGTGGATCTCAAGGGTGGTTTTCTCTCAGATGTGCTTGCAGTGATCATTGTTCCTGCATGGTGCTGTGGGACACAGAGACACAGGACCTCTTTCAGACAGGGCTGACAGCGATTGCTGTTTGCTCCACCCTAGTGATTCCCAGAGACCCCACCCAATTTACAACCCACCCAAGCTGCACACAGAAGTTTTGCATATGAATGACTTGGACATTTGCAATCTGAAACTTAAGGTACTGCAGCTGGATCAAAGATCCCCAGAGCCTCCAAAAGAAAGGCCAAGGCTTGACAGCAGCTTGCATTGCTTCACAGCAGGCCCTCATCTGAGCACCTCCAAACCACAAACAAAGAGAAGGAATCTGTAGATCTCTCTGTAGCTCCTGCTGTGTGGCCTCTCTCCTTGGAGATACAAGAGCCAGTGTACCCAGTGGTCAGAGAGAGACTATTCAGACTATAACTCTTCAGATCCATAAGAGACACACTCAGGGGGCAGACTCAGTGAGCCCCAAAGCCCCACTGAAGCAAGTCTTGACCCATAAGGGTATCTGTAGCACAGAGTTCCCCCATCATAAACACAACTGATCCAATTGGCCTGAAGGTCAATTCCTCCCAGTTATACCAACAACAATCAAGGTTTAACTACAACAATACTGTGCACACAGCCCACAAAGAGGTGCACCAAGAGTGTCCACCTCGGGTAATTAGGGAGGCTGATCCACTTGGGTCTATAGAACACCTAGCACACAAAGCCATGTTATCAACACAGGGAAGCAGCCACTATGCAGAGACAAAGAAACGGGTCACAAATGAAAGAAATAGAAGAAAGCAAACTACTGGATATAGAGTTCAAACCATGGTTATAAGGTTACTCAAGAATCTTCTCAAAACCACTGATAAATTTAGTGATATCCTCAAAGATATGAAAAAGGATCAACTAGAAATTAAGCATACACTGACTGAAATAAAGAATAATATATAGAGATCCAACAGCAAACCAGAGGATTGCAAGAATCAAGTAAAAGATTTGAAATACGAAGAAGCAAAAAACACCCAACCAGAAAAGAAAAAAGAAAAAAAAATTAAAAATATGAAGATAATGTAAGGAGCCTCTGGGACAACTTCAAGCATAACAACATCCAAATTATGGAGGTGCCAGAAGAAGAGAGAGAGCAAGATACTGAAAACCTATTTGAAGAAATAATGACAGAAAACTTCCTCCACCTGGTGAAAGAAATAGACTTACAAGTCCAGGAAGCACAGAGAACCCCAAATAAAAGGAATCCAAAGAGGATCACACCAAGACACATCATAATTAAAATACCAAGGGCAAATGACAAAGAGAGAATATTAAAAGCAGCAAGAGAAAAACAGTTAGTTACCTACAAGGGAGTACCCATAGGACTATCAGCTGATTTCTCAACATAAACTATGCAGACCAGACAGGAGTGGCAAGAAATATTCAAAGTGATAAATAGCAAGAACCTACAACAAAGATTACTCTACCCAGCAAAACTATCATTCAGAATTGAAGATCAGATAAAGAGCTTCACAGACAAGAAAAAGCTAAAGGAGTTCATCACTGCCAAACCAGTATTATATGAAATGCTGAAGGATAGTCTTTAAGAAGAGGAAGAAGAAAAAGGTAAAGATAAAAATTATGAACAAAAAAATGACAAGTACATATCTATCAACAAGTGAATCTAAAAATCAAGTGAATAAAAAGTCTGATGAACAGAATAAACTGGTGAATATAATAGAATCAGGGGCATAGAAAGGGAGTGAACTGACAATTCTCAGGGGGAAGGGGGTTTGGGGGATATGGGAAGAGACTGGAAAAAAAATCGCATACCTATGGATGAGGACAGTGGTGGGGAGGAGTAAGGGCATAGGCTGGGGTGGGAACCGGTGGAGGGGAGCTATGGGGAGAAAAAATAGGAACAACTGTAACAATCTGAACAATAAAGATTTATTGATTTTAAAAAAAAGATGGAAAAAAATAAAGCATGAGGATTAAGTGACTTATTGAAATTATCCAAGCTACCACCTCTGGTTGTAAAATAGTAGTAAAAATTTATTGGGGCTTACTGTGTGACAGACAAGATGCTAAGTATTATATGAATTATCTCAGTCCTCACATCAGTACCATGAAGTATGTGCTATTCTATTTCCTCAACTATATGATTTTTTTACTTTCACTTTTTATTGACTTCAGAGAGAGGAATGGAGAGGGGTGTATAGATAAAACATCAGTGATGAGAGAGATTCATTGATCAGTTGCTTCCTTAATGCACTACACTGGGAATCAATTCTGCAACCCAGGCATGTGCCCTAACCAGGAATCAAACTGTGACCTCCTGGTTCATGCCATCAGTTGATGCTCAATCAGTGAGCCATGCCAGCTTGGCTCAACTGTAATGGTTTTGACAATCAATGTGTTGTTATTTGATTGGCAGCAATTTTTCTTTGTTAGTTTACTGAAAGAAATGGTGGCATTTTAGCTCTAAGGGAATACAGTGTTCATCCCATTTTTGTAGGTGACAAAACTTAAGCGTAGTGAAATGAAGTGGTTTGTTCACAGCCAAAGAGCTAGTGAGTTGCAGAGCCAGAATTTGAACCCAGACAGTGTGCCTCTAAGCCAGTGGTTCTCAACTTGCTAATGCTGCGACCCTTTAATACAGTTCCTCATGTTGTAGTGACCCCTAATCATAAATTTATTATTGTTGCTACTTCATAACTGTAATTTTGCCACTATTATGAATCATAATGTAAATATCTGTGTTTTCCGATGGTAAATATCTGTGTTTTCCTATAGGTGACCCACAGGTTGAGAATTGCAAGCAGGGTCACCTAAGACCAGACTCACAGGTTGAGAACTGCTGCTATAGGGTCTCCTAAGAACCACAGCTGGCTAAGCCCACACACTGAGCTATCTATGGTAACCCCCCACTAATAGGTATTTTGTATTCATAGCATCTGAGATGCCAGTATATTAGGTCTAGTAATAAGTAATGTCGTTTTCTAAAACTTTTTTTAAATCGAATTTATTTAAACAATACAACAAAATTTAATCAACAATATAGTTGCCATTGTTTTCTACTACTTGTGCCCAACGCTCAGGAAGCATTTTAATCCCTCTGTTGTAAAATTCTTGTGATTTTGATGCAAAAAATTCGGTCAATGCATTTTTGAGGCATTCTTCATTATTAAATTTTTTTCCAAGAAGAAAGTTTTGCAAAGAACGAAACAAATGGTAATCGGAAGGGGCAATATCAGGAGAATATGCAGGTTGAGGGAGAACTTCCCATTCCAACTGGCGCAGTTTTTCAGCAGTGATTCTTGCAGTATGCGGTCATGCGTTATCGTGGTGAAGAATTACGCCCTTCCGATTAATCAGCGCGGGTTCTTTTTCTCTTAAAGCTTGGGCTAACCTTTCCAATTGGGCACTATACACTGCACTTGTAATGGTTTGGTTAGATGGTAAAAGTTCATAATGAAGAATTCCTTTAAAATTCCACCAAACACACAACATCACTTTTTTCGCATGCTAGTCAGGTTTTGGTGTGGGCTGCGGAGCCTCATTTTTGTCCAACCATTGAGGCCGCCTTTTCAAATTAACATACAGCACCCATTCTTTATCTCCGGTAACAATTTGCTCTAAAAATGGCAAACGGTTTTGACGAGAGAGGAGCGAACTGCAAATTGTGACTCTTTGATTACAGTTGTTGTCGGTCAACTCATGAGGAACCCATTTTCCAAACTTTTAGACTTTGCCAAGTGCACGCAATTGATTGGAAATTGTTTTTTGTGAACAATTTAAAGTTGTCGCAAGCTCTTGTTGGGTAATTTGAGGATTTTGCACCAAAAGAGCTTGAAGAGCTTCTTGATCAAAATTGGACACACGGCCTCGACCACTCTTGTCATCTAACGAAAAATTTCCCTCGCGAAATTTCTCAAACCAACGCTGGCATTTTCTGGCACTAACTGCATCTTGACCAAGAGCACTACAGATGTTTTTTGCAGCCTCACTTGCTTTTCTTCCTAATTGGAACTCGTAAAGCATGTAGTGCCGAATATGCTCTTCATCCGCCATCTTCTTAGCCCTAGTTTTGCAACAAAAACCAAACCAAACACAAACTTTTCAAGCAAAACTTGTTAATTGCACTTCACAGGTTCTGTAGATACCACGTGTTTGGAGGTTATGTCAATACAAGTCAACGCCAAGCAAGATTTTAAATGAATGTTTAAAAACGACATTAATTATTACTAGACCCTAGACCCGATAGTAATGAATGCTCTACATTGGCCTAAGAAGACAGCAGTCTCTTTGGCTGCCAGAATTACTGGGAAGAATGATGAATGATAAAGGAATGAAAAATTAACTTTTCCTTTTCAGATGGCCTTTGACTTCTTTGGGACTCCTTCAGTGAAACCAAGCATCTCTAAGTAGGAAAGATCTGTGGGAAGTGCTCATTCTCCCCAAAAATTAGAGTTGGGTTAGTTTGCAATATCTTCCTGGGGAAACCATTGTGTCACTTTAACTACCAGTTCTGTGTATCCCTCTTGCAAATGTAGCCAAGTGAGAACCCATCTCTGATTCGATTACACTCTGTTTCCTAACATAAAGCCTGACTTTTCTCTAAACTGTGAAAACCCTTCTAAGGCCATAGTCAAATTTCCATGATTAGTTGGGTTTTAGAAAACAAACTTGGCAAGTCTTAAACTTGGCAATAACAAAATAGATATGTATTTTTCATTAATGGGAGTTGGAGAGTGGTTGTATGTCGGAATTGGAATGTGTCAGCTGCAGAGAGAGAGAGAGAAGTGGTTGATTTGGGCAGCAGTGTAACTAATTAGGTTTTCTTTTATAAAGGAATTGGTTTGTATTGATTTATTTATGTCTGATAGAACTCAGCAGTCCTTCCCTGCCCAGGGAAGCCTGCCTGGACTGGTATGTGATAAGAGGCAGGAAGAGCAGCTCGATTGGATGCATTATTTCTCTGCTGAATCAGGTGTTCAGGGCCAGCATGACCAGATCACCCTTGCAGGTGTCCGTCCCCTGCTTGTCACAGGCCAAGCCTGTGATCTATCCTTGCTGGCGGGGCACAGAAGCCAGAAGACCAGGGTTGCCCTGGAAAATTTCTAGAGAGAATTCTGAGCTTCAGAGAGCTTGAGCTTTACTGATTGAATAATCTAAACCAGACAGGGACCCACCCTATTTTGTTTGCTGGGAAAAGCTCACGTTCCCTCTGAATACAGGCCTTTCCTATCATTCCCTTTATGGGTGGAAGAATCTTTCCAGGAACAGAACTCAGCACTAGAGTTAAGGTATCAAAAAACATGCAAATAAGGCATCCAAGGCAATGTTCAGCATGAAACGTGTTTTTCAAAGAGAATTAGGAGGGCTGGATTTCAGATAGAATTTTGTGTCTAATTAGCTGTATGTCCTTTCTGGGCCTGTGTTTCCTTGTTTTGTGACATTTTATACACCTAGAAAGATGACAGCAGTAAATTTATCATCTCTAGAGCCCATGCAGTCATTTTTCACAGATGGTTTTGCACCAAGTTATCCACACTCTTTTGCCCAGAAACCCATGTCTCAATGCACACCAATTCCAAATACAGATAGCAGGCTGAAGTTCTACAGACATACATAGCATTTATTTCTGTAAAAACAGGCTTTGAGAGGTTAAGTGAAGTCACTCATAAGTAGTGGGAGTGAGATGTTAACCCAGATCTGTCTGAATCCCAGACCCACCCCTTTACCACTTTATTGCCTAAGGACTGGGAACCTGGGAAGGAGTTCTTAAGACAGTGAATTCCCCAAGAGAAAATAATGGACACCCTGCTTGGGCATGCCTCCGAATTTATAGAGAAACTAGGAGACTTTTAGAGTAACTATCAAAGACAGAAAGCATAAAAATATTAGTGCCAAAGCAGGAGGTAGAACAGGGGCAGCTTAAGGAAGCTATCCTTGAAATAGAATGTCCAAAGAAGGCCAAGCCTAACGTAACCAGAATGGCAGAGCACAGAGGAGAGGCTGCTGGTCCATGCTAAAGTGAGCAGAGAGAAAAGAATTTCAGCCCAGCACTCAGTGAGCATGCTAGGACCCAAACAGACAGAGGTGTTACCTCACTATCTCTCTGCTCCTGGCAGTTTTTATTTCAAATAAATAAGGGTTATTTGATTGCAAATAACCAAAACTGACTCTAGTTAATTTGAACAAAAATAAAAAGTTTTGGAAAGGGCATGGGTAAGGTCACAGTTTGTTTTTTTTTCTTGAAAAGTTGAACCTTAGGCCATAGAGAAGTCAGAAAGAAGGAAAGCGTGGGTAATCTCAGTAGCAGGACTTTTGGACAGTCACTTCAGGACACTCCTCCAACCACTTTTCATCCTTGACCCAAGCTGTTTAAAGTTTAAATACCTGAACAGAATACCTGATTGGCCTGGCTTTACATGGCGTGCACGTGTGTGTGTGTGTGTGTGTGTGTGTGTGTGTGTGTGTGTGTTTTAGGCCTTAAAAGATTTACTGTAATCACATATTAAAAATAATTCATCTGTTTCTAAGTTAGGTCAGCAATTTTTATGCAAACATTCACTAGGGTATTTTTCCCATTGCTCCCAAGATATTGTCTCTTTCAGCTGCTGTAAGCATATATGGCTTCCCTCCCTTCTGTATTTCAAAGGCCATAATAGAATTTCAGAATTCTGGGAGTTTTTGTATTTCCAGAAGTAAATGGAACCTTTTCCTGTTATGGTTATTTTCATCCATATATCTAGTGGAAGGATGGGATTTTGACAAGCATGCATGCACATGCTAGGAGGGGACACACCTCAGTTGGAAGTCTCACCAAGAATTGCTTGCAGTGTAGTTGTCACCAGTAGGAGGGAAATGATCAGGTCAGGAAAAATCAGTAGACATCCACTCCAGGGTCCCAGACCAGCCATTCTACAATAAGACTAAGAGGGCAGATCTTGTGCCTTCCAAGAGTTATACCTGGGAAGTTTCAAGGAGCTAGAAGCTATGCAGAGCTGAAAGAATATCCATACAAGAGAGTAAGTGTTCAGGCATGGGAGGGACTTTAAGAATCAGATACTGTTTTCAGAGGAGAACTAGTAGACATCAGGCCTGGATAGTGTGACAAAATTTTACCTCAGTCAAAAGTGTCTACAAGATTTCTTGCTACAGAACCTGGTTAGCCAGCTTTGTGCTTCCAGAGACGGAGAAAGTAAGATGTGCACTGTTTAGAAGTTGGCTAATGGTAGCTCTTGCCAATGACAATATAGAGAAAGCTGAAACAATTAGTTCTGCCCACAGGAGTAGGTAGGCCAGAGCCAAACAGGGCAGGAAGTATCTCTGGGCCCTCCTAGTTGTGCCCCACTGCGCACGAGCACACACACACGCACACACACACACACACACACACACACACACAAACACACCACCTTTGGGATAAAATCAGGAAAATAGATGATATTGCTTCATGGACTTAATTTAGTGTTCTTGGCTTTCAAATTCTCTTCCCTCATGCTTCCTTTATACAACAGCAAATTCGTTCACAGTGTGTTATGCTTATGCATTTTAAACATTTTATTCCAATTGTGGAATAGAATGTTTTATTGCTAATATGTAATAAAAAGAGCATTTCATTTGGTGTCAGAGACCATATGTCGATGAATCTAGGCTGGTCTTCTTTTCAGGCTCCATTACTGTAGGGTGATGCTCAACGTGAGGAACGGTGTCCATTCATCTTTCCCTCTCCTGCCCACTCCCCTCCTCCAGGTCCAGTGCTCCCTCCACACTGCTCTACCTTATAACTAAATTGCATCCATCTTTCAGGTCCAGCCCAAATGAAGGCAGTGTGGCATAGAGCAAAGTATATAATTGCATCAATTTAAAGCCCAGCTCTACCACTAATGAGCTGCAAAGCCTTACTTTACCTCTCTGATGCCTGTTTCATGATCTGTAAAATGGAGATAATTGTACCTCTCTTTCAAAAAGTCCATGAAATCATTTATGTAGAAAGAAATACCCACAGTAGACACCAGATGGCTATCATTACCTCTTCCACAAAGCCTTCTCTGCCCAACCCTTCCCAGTGATCTCTCCTAGTGCTCTGGGCTACTAAGATGTCACCTTTAGTTTAACACCTATATCAAAAAATTCCCCCCAAAGTACTGTTTAAAAAGCTCATTTGACAATGTTCAATCCTTTTCCAGGAAATATCCTGCTAACTAAACTCTCACATCACCATTAAATCCTATGACTTAGCTGCATGAGTAAGATGTTCAGAAAGACCATTCTGAATAAGAAGTTTATAACATCATATTAAAATACCCAAATCTTTGCTCTTTTCCTTTTCAATTTAATCCCAAAATATTCTTCATGCAGATATGCTCTAAGTTTCTGAAACTTGGAACAGCACATATTTTCTTACTACCCAAAGTTAGTCAATTTTCTTTTTCTGCTATTAGTCCTGTCTGCACCATCCACAGCCTAGCAGTCTCACCCTCCATGTTTCAGTTGTGCTCAGCCTTGGGATTCCTTAACCTAGGGAAAATGCAGAAGTAGGTGGAAATAAGAGGCAGGCTTTATTAGAAACACTTCCCACTCCTCCCTTTCACACCTCCCCAGGCACCACAGTCTCTAAGGAGTTACTGAAGTTGAGTCTCATTTCATCCAATTTCATCAAAAGTCCAGTAACAGATGCTTCATTCCAGTAAAAATGCAAAGAATGAGGAAGTTTAGAGCCCTAATAACAATTCAGCAAGCACATATCAGACACAATCTGGCTTCAGTGGAAGAGATGAAAGGGCATGGTTGATGGCTTCCCTGGGTGAGAGGGAAATGAAGTCTGAAGGCTGTTTCTGCTGAGTGTGCTTATTATCAGATGTCTGGAAACAGATGCCTAAAATTGAGCAAGATCAAAGACTCAATAAGAATCATTCATCAAAGTTGGAACTCCATGCAGTCTATATTAGAAACTATGTCCCCTATCCATACCTAGGAAAATCTGCACAAGTAGAGACAGTCTTTGTTCCTGCTAATTGGTGTAAATAAAATAATAACCAAAATGAGGAGAAGAGAAAAATAAGAATGCCAGGAAAATCAGGGTCTCTGAGAGCTCTATGGCCTTTTGAGACTCGTAAGAAAATCTCTACCTCCTTCTTCCATCTTTCCCTAGTAAGGCTCTGGCTCCCACCAAAAATTGGTGTATAGTTCTTAGTATTCATAAAAGGATAACACACTCAATGCCAGCCATGATTTCATACAATGTGCAATTATATCCAATCTCTGATCTTAGGATCACATTCAGAAGAGATAAACCACTGAGGTATAAATGAGAGACTAGACATGAAGGTTCTCAAGAGAGGTAGGTGCATATGTATTTACATATGTTTTCTCAATTTCTCCACCAAACTGCAGGACAGCAGTGGACTCTGCTCCCAAGAGAATGTCCTGCCTGTGTTAGGTACTCCAAGAATTGGAAGAAAAGAGATTTCAACTTGTTTTAGTTACTTTTGAATACTAAATGAAAACTAAGGGAGTTTTCCCTAGTCACAGATGAGAGACAGGCAGAAAAAAAATGCCAGAAGCTATCTCGATCCATGATGAAGGACAAAACCATGACTGGCAGACAAACTTCCCATTGCATTTTCTTGGGAAGCAGAATGCATGCTATGAAGAATGAGGTTGGATACAGATTTCATAATGCAATTAAGGTTCATGACTTTCTCCACATAGTTTCTCAGGCCAAGTTCCAAGTGGAAAGGAACAATGGATGAAATGTTTCTTCCTAAAAGATCTCAGTGAAACATTAGATGATGATTTTAGATATTCAAGGTTATGATCCCAGATGTACTTTCCAATAAGCACAGAAAAATAGCAGTCATTTTGAACACTGTCAAACACTGTGATAGCCAGACAAATCTTGTCTTAATCACATTTAAGAAAAGAGATGCTTCTTTACAGTATGGCTTCCCAATATTTTTCGTAGAACAAAACCAAAAGTTGCAGAATTTGAAAGAACCAAAAACCAGACAGTCTAATTAAATTTTCAAGTGAGAACTGAATTCTCTCAAATGAGGTCTTTTCATCAGGAAACTGAATTATTTCCTACTATATTTGGGGCTTGGCTACAATTAGACTGGCTCTTCCTTATGGTTTTTGACCCTCTTTAGGGAAGTAACAGATGAATGCAAAATTAGGATGCGATCTTACTGAGATGGCAGTCACACTAGGAAGACTGTCCCAGGGAGATAAACCCTGTGGGAAAGAAATCCACACACTTTGGTGACAACAGTGGGAAATGTTCTCAACAGACTTGCTACATGGCCACCACTGGGAGTGTGGTGGAGGATGTCACTGCCTGTCAGACACACAGCTTTTTCTTTGGTTTCTTAGGAAAATAGTACATGCCCTTTCTGCTTCCCACTGAGAGTGAATTACTCTTGCCTGCGCTCAAGCAGAGAGAGAGGCTGACTGGGCTGGGAGCACTCAGCTACAGCCTATTAAACTGAAGTTGCCTTTAAAGTTGGTTAATGACAAGAAAACTCTGTGTTTCCATCTATCCATATATCCAAGTTCAGATACAAGAGGAAAAAGTTTGTGCAGAAAAATGCCCTCATTTTACAAATCTGAATATGTTACTGACTTGACATCTAAAAACTTTTATTGAAGACATTCAGATAAAAATAAAAATATAACTTGAAACTTATTAAATCTTATTCTATTATAATTCAAATGCATACACACTTGTTCATCCACAAATAAGATGACTTTCCTGGAGGTCAAACTGTATACAGCTCAGGTAGACAAAAAAGGCAGTCTGTATTCCCTCCTATTCTATGTCATTATCATTGGGGTCTAGCATTTACACAGCACTGCATTGTGGCTGTTCTTTATAAACATTTCTATCACCTGGTCCTCAGCAGTAACCTTCTTTTAGAGGTCAAATCAGGGAATGGCAGTTTGTAAATGAGATACATAGAAGCCAAGTATTTGCCCAGCATCTCAAATCAAGAAATACCATATGAGTACATGTCTTTTAAGCAAGAATTGAAAATAAGGTATATAGCCTCATATTAATCATTTAGGTCATTTCCACTAGAACAACTTTCAGGCCAAACTTGTAGCAATTTTATTACTCATTTCCTAGTATTTTTCTCTTTATTCACTATTGCAATTCAGTAGGTGCTTCTAAGATGAATTTCCTCATGAAATATCATTAATATAAAAAAGACTACATCAGTCTTACAAGGTCTGGTTTTGTTCTTTATGTGTTTTAATATTCAAAGGCTATATCTATTTCTTAATTGTCCAAGTCAATTGGCCTACTTATTGCTATCATAATTTTAGCCATTGTGTAATTATTTTAGATAAATAAGAGTTGGTAATTGTATATGTTCCTCTCATAGATTTAAAAGATAAAGGAACAATTTTAACTTTCAATAACTTAATATTAGCCTTTAATGGAAAGTAGTAACTGTAACGAAAACTCAACATCATGTGCCATGATTTATCAACTGTAGAGCACCATTCGACTGTTTGTCAGTGTTGATGATGAAGAATATGAGGAGGAGGAGGAGCAGGAAGAGGAAGAAACAGCTCTCATTTCCACAGAGAAGGACTAAGCTTCACTTCTGTTCTTAATTCCAATCATATAGATCAGTGTTTACCAAACTTTTGACATATGTGTACCCCTTCTATAATTTTTATAATGCTGAGTACCCCTCGTCAAAAAAAAAAAAAAAAAAAAAAAAAAAAAAAAAAAAAAAAAAAAAAGGATGTATTAGGTGCAGCTAAGCACAGTGCAGTGCATACCCCCACCAAACTCTTCTCGTACCCCTGTGGGTACGCGAACCACACTTTGGGAAACACTGATATAGATGATACCAAACTGGTTTTGAAAATGTTAGAGATAGAGCATGGCTAAGGGTCTGGTCTGAAAGTCTATGCTTCTGAATAGAGATAAACTGACCATATAAGATATAGACTTTGGTTGAATGACAGGATTCGGTCATTTATACAGTATTTGATCTTGGAACTTATCAAATGGCAGAAACTCAAAATGTCATAAAATCTAATGGTAAATAACCTGGGACTAACTTGTTCTTTTCTCAAGCAAAAGACACAGAACATCTGGTTCCTTTTCAGAATAAGAACATCCAATGACCTGCAGTGATCTTAGCCAGGCACAAAATGTGAACATTTTGAACTCAGATTGTAAACCATTAAAGATTTTCTATCTGAAATTCTGCAGCAACCATGAAAATAAGCAATAATTCATGTGCTTCTGGCCTAAAGAAACCCAGACAATAAGCTACAAATAAATAGCTCTACTTTCTTTCTTTGTGCTATTCTCATGAGTATCTGTACAGATAGATAGCCCATAAGTGTCATGCAAAAAGCACCTTCACTCCATTCAGATGTCCTTCTTTCTGGGGCAACATCCATATGACCATTACCTACAAGCATTTATTTCCTTAAATCATGCTGCTGCCTCTCTTCTACACACCCTTGCCCCACTCCAATTTTTTTAATCTAGCTCATATCAGTGACTCTGAATAACTGTTAACTGGTTAACCAGCCACTGCTGATGCATGGTAGTAAGGCTGTGTAGTGTGGTGGAATTCATACAGGAGATAGACAAGAGGCTTGCTTTAGTCCTCTTACTAATTTAGCAATCTCATTTCTTCATTGCCCAAGGAAATTTCACTCAAATCTCTATCAATTCCAAGGACACATGTGAGCAGTGGTGACCAGAGGAATTAAGAGCCATAGATCCCAGTCAGACTTCTTGGGTTCAAATCTCAACTTTGCCAGTTTCTAGCTACTTGACCTTGGGCAGTGACTGAAATTCTCTTTATCTCAACTTCCTCCTGTGTAAAATTGCCTGCCCACAAGCTGTCATAAGGAGTGAATATATATAAAGTATGTAGAGTAGCACCTAACATACAGTAAGCATTACACAGGTCTATGATGTTGTTTATTATTAAGGACAAATGTTGAACAACTTCACTGATGTCCTATTTCTGAAAAATACTCTGCTGCCTTTCTCTCTGGATAAGTAGGCAGCTCTCTGGACACCCTGTGCCCCTGACAATTCTCTGACCCTACTTGTACACAACAGATAGGACCACAGCCACCAAGCTAGTGTGAGCACTCTCTGGACTCCATTCATCTAGCGGCATTTCTACATCTCTTAATTCCTCTGGTCACCACTGCTCACATGTGTCCTTGGAATTGATAGAGATTTGAGTGAAATTTCCTTGGGCAATGAAGAAACGAGATTGCTAAATTAGTAAGAGGACTAAAGCAAGCTTCTTGTCTATCTCCTGTCTGAATACTCCAGAATGTAAACACCCTAGAACTCCAACAGATCTCTGTCCAGGAGTACTTTTCCTCTAGTATCACCCATTCCACAAGTCTGCGTAGACATTCTGCCCCTCTCCTCCTCAGCAGAAATGTCTATTCAATTCTCTAGCCAGACCCTGCTGCTTATTCAGAGGATGGATCTCAACTATTCCCATTAAGGCTTCTTCCCTCTTTGAAAGCCCTAAAAAGGCCTACTTCTCCCCAACACTTCCTGCAGGTAAAATTTTAAAGCCACGTAGGAGGGGCGAGGAAATAGAGACCAGAGGAGACACTATGTTACGCGAGCAGAATTCCCATTTCACCTTATATTTCTGACCAGCTTATTTCTGAGGACACTCACATCACATTTGCTGCTTGTGCTCTTTCCTTAAAAGGAGCCAGAAGAAAGATAGAGGCTAGGAATGGTAAACATGGCAGGTCAGATCTGAAACTGATTTTGGATAACAATTTCTTAAAGCAAAGTTTGGAGAGCAGATACCAACCAACATGCAAAGTGTTAGCCATTTTACACTTATGGAAAATTGAATAACAGTCTATAGAACTTGTTAATAATCAGCTAAATCCTATATAATAAAGAACTAATATGCTAATTAGACCAAACAGCCAAACAACCTTCCGGACGTCCTTCCAGACAACCTTCTGAATGAAGCCAGGGCTGCCAGGGCCAGTGGACACTATGAGGGCCAGTGAGGGCCAGCCATGGCAGTTGGGGCTGTGAGGGCCAGCTGGGACTGCCAGGGCCAAGCCCCTAGCACGAATTAAATGCATCAGGCTTCTAGGATCCTATATATAGGATATATTATGTACTACCATGAGGAGGAAGTAGCAAATAAGTGATTTTTAAAATAAGATCTTGGGACCCTCCAGGATCTACAAAGTACCTCATTATATATATATATATAAAATTTTGTGACTTTATGGTAGCTACATCTTAAAAAAAAATAATGTAAGCATTTCTACAGGCTTAATACCTGTCTCTCCAAAATTCATATGTTGAAAACTAATTCCTAATGTGATGATGCTTGAAGGTGGGATCTTTAGGATGTGATTAAGTCATGAAGGTGGAGACCTCATAAATGGGATTAGTGCCTTTTATAAAAGAGGTCTCTGAGAACTCCCTTGCCCCTTCTGCCATGTGAGGACACACCAAGAATACAGCCCTTACCAGACATTATTAAATCTACCAATGCCTTGATCTTGGATTTCTCAAACTCCAGAACTGTGAGAAATAAATGTTTGTTGTTTATAAGCCACTTAATTTGTGGTGTTTTGTTATAGAGCCTAACTGGACTAAGATAAGCATAAGCTGCTGAAGTCTCAAAAATCCATGAAGGATTGAGGAATCCATAAAAACAATTCACTCTTGAACAAAATATGGCAAAATGTATAAATAAATTCAAGGCCAACAGATACAGGGAAGCCAAATGGAAGCCAAAATAAAAGTACCTTTGAATTTGGTTCTCTTCATTTTTCCACAAAAATTCTCAATTATACTTTTTAAAGTATTACTTCCCCAAGCCCTATTTATAATTTTTATGGGAAAGGCATTTTTCAAGACTCATGGTCAACTTACTAGGTGATTCCAATAAGAACAGTTTCCACAGCCCTGAATCATTATCCCATTGGGCTGAAGAGAGGATGTTAACACAGGCTCTGATATTAGTTCCACCTCTAAATTATGTTGCGATCTCTCCAAAATTCAGTTTTCCACTTGTTAAATAGAGATGATAAGTCTAAATAAAATAAAGGTGATGATTCTAAATAAAGACTCTTTGTAAACTTAGAATATCTTAACATATTCTAAGATAATGAGTGTATAGTTCAAAGTGGCACATACACTAGTCAAAAAGCTACAAGGGCAACTTTTTGTACTTAATTTTGGTTTGAGGTTTCGCAGTTCTTGATTCTATAAATTATGTTAGTGAAAGATACATTCCTCCCTTCTTTTTGAACCCTTATAAATAATGGGAGATTTTTACTGATTTGTCAGGGGAGAAGAGCATCTATTTCCACACAAACATTTTGTAAAACTGAAGTTAGGCCAATACAAAGAGAGATATCTAGGTTATAAACTGAATTAAGATATAGAACAAAAGGAAAGATAATTTCTTTCATCACAACCTCCATAATAAACCTCTTCTGTTCCATTTGTTAATTGGCTCAGCCATTTGTTCAATAAATATTGATGGCAATTATAATCAGGGGCACTATTTTTGACCCCAGATGCCCAGCAGTGACAAACCCAGGCCCTACTCTCATTGAGGTCACATTCTAGCTGTGGGAGGGGCTATAAATGAACCATAAATAAACATGCCAAGTGGTAAACAGAAAAATGAAGCAGGGCTTAGGGGGCAGAGCATGGTGGAGGGAGGGGGTATTAGGGTGGTTACTATGCCTTTCCCATTAAGTGGCATTGCTGCTGAGACTTAAACAGAGCAAGGTAGCAAGTCATTCAGATATAAGAAGGCAGCGTATCCCAAACAGAGGGGACAGTAATGAAATTCTGGAAGCCAGAGGGTAGTTGGCATGTTCTAGGAAGAGCCAACAGGTCAGTGGTCTGAAGCAGTGGGAGCAAGAGGAACAGTCATGGCCCATAAGGTCAGGGAGGTGACAGGGGACAGATGGTGTGGAGTCTCGCAGGCCATCGTAAGGACTCTGCATTCTACTCACAGTGAGAAAAGAAGACATAAGTCTTAGTGTGAAGGAGTGACATGATCTAATTTATATTTTTAAAAGATTCCTCTGTGGAATATACACTGGGGCAGAGGAGCAAGGGTAAAAACAGGGAGAACAATTAGGAGGCTGTTGCAACTGCCCAGATGAGATGGTGATGGCTAGCATTAGTGTGGGAGCAGTGGAAGGGGGAGAAGTGAGAACTCTGATTATGTTGTAAAGACACTGTCTCTGGGAGTTGCTAATGGACTGGCTGTGCAGCCAGTGAGATAGAGGGTCAAAGACAACTACATCCCCTGGGAGAATGGCGATGCCATTGTCAGAGCAGAGGGAGCCTACGAGAGGAATACATTTTATAAGAGGAAAGAGAGTCAAGATTTGTTTTGGACATGGTAAGTCTGAGCTGCCTGTTAGAAATTTAAGTGGAGATGTTAAGGCTATGAAATATGTAAGATTTAGTTTTCCCTTCTGTAAAATGCTTAGGAGAAGGATTTTGGCTGAAAATAGAAATGTAGGAGTCATTAGGGGAAAGACTGGATGGGTAAGGTTGCCAGACTTAGAAAATAAAATTATAGGACTGAAAAATTATTGGTTGTCTATCTGAAATTCACATTTAACTGGAAATCTTGTATTTTACCTGTCAGCTCTGTGGATGAGGCTTCCGGGATCACATAGGAAGTAAGATAGAGGGAACAGGAGAGGGAGAAGAGACCCCTGTAGAAGACTGAGTCCTGGGGCAGTGCAATGTTGAGAGGGCAGAAAAGAGGAGTAGGAGTTAGCAGAGGAGCTAGAAGAAAATCCAAGAAGCACAGTGTTTTAAAAACCAAGAGAAGAAAGTGCTATAAGAAGGAAGGGGTGATCGACTGTGTCAGCTGCTAAATTTGACATCAAATGCAGGTGGCATGGGGGGAGGAAAGTGTGATTGGTGTGGGTTCAAGAAAAAAAAATAGAAGAGAAACTAGAGAGAACAAGAACATAGGCAATTTTTTTTTAGTTTTATTGTAATAGGGAGTATATAAGTAGCTAGAGGGTAATTTTGGGTCAAAGGATATGTTGATTTTTAAAAAATGAAATAGTGGTCAGTAGGTGGGGCGGGTGATAGAACTGGCATCCTTTCCCCATACACTTGACACTGAGAAGCAGGCATCCTCCTGGTATGCAAACATGGAGCTGTGGCAGCCAGGTTAGTCTGGGAGAACCACAGTGTGTCCTCGACGAGGAGTGGCCAGGATGTACACAGTGTGACACCAAGTTTGACTTAATTCCCAGGAAGCACCACTGTCTCCAGGGTGGAGAGCCCTGCTACATATAAATCCCTTGCCCTGGGGTTCTTGGGTGGATCTGGGTAGACCAAGGTTACTACTACTTGTGACTTCTGAAAAATTAGACCTGAAACTAGGATTTGTTGTCTTCTTAGCAATCAGAGATCTTGTTTCTGGATAGGCACAGATTTTATGGAACTAAGATTGTACATATTTCTACTGCTCAGATGCTTCTGGCTACAAAGAGGTAACTCAAGATCCCAGACATGTCCTCACAGTATTCAGTGGCAGAGGCAGAGGATGTGACCCGATGAAGGGAAGCAGCGGAGGGAGAACTGGAGCCCAACAGGGACAGTCAGCTGCCATTTACAGGGCAGCCAAGTGCCTCTGTGAATCATGTGACCAGAAACTCCAGCAGTGTGAGTCTACTGACCTGGACTGACAGAGCCAGTCTGGCACAAACACATGCCCCTCTATCCTCACAGGTGATGAATCCTATTATTGTGAGAAATACGATTTAAGAATTTGGAGAAGCAGAGGTATTCATATTCCTTAGGCAATATGTGCACAGTTTGTTAATGCTCTAAATAGTTTCCCATTTAAGAACTTATATATTATCTTTCTGGTATTTCCTTGGGATTGGGAGAGTAAGCTATCCCACTTTAAACTAATTTTAATATTATCTATATCAAAGAAGTTTGATAACTTCAACACTCATTTTATTAATTCTTCCATGAAACCTGGTAATAGTTTCTGGTTCTGTGGTTTGTTTGTGTGTTTTGTTTTGTTTTTTTTTGTTTTGTTTTTTGTGGTTTTTTTTGTGTGTGTGCGCGTGTGTTTGTTTGTTTTATGGGTTTTTTTTGGGAGGAGGGGGTTATTTAATTTTAAATATAGTAGCATTAGAATATTTTACAGAATGTCTACTTACTATATCACTAATTTGAGGCTTTGAAAAAATGTTTTACGCTTTATTGAGAGAAAGGAGCCAGCTTCATGTTTGTACCTTTTAACAATGTTCCCTTAGTAAAATGACTGTATATCAATTTGTTTATATAGTTTATTATTAGCAACTATATTGAAAAAATGTAAAAGATGTACTAGTATGTTCACCATAAGAATCAAGCAAGGAAGCAGAAACCAATCATACAGGAGACAGAATGTAAAGTTGAAGCTGGGCCCTGGCTCAGTTGGTTGGAATGTCTTCCTGTAAACCTAAAGGTGATAGGTTCGATTCCCACTAAGGGCACATGCCTAGGTTGTGGTTTGATCCCTGTCATGGTGCCTACCAGAGGCAACCAGTTGATGTTTCTCTCCCACATTGATGTTTCTCTCTCTCTCTCTCTTTTCTCCTCCCTTCCTCCTTTCCTCCCTCTCTCCCTCCCCCTCTCTCAAATAATTTTTTTTTTAATTGCAGCAGTGCTGGCTTTGAGTAATCGAGGTTGGGGATGTGCAGAGTTGAGCTCACAGAGGAATGAGGTGCAGGGGTTGTTCATCTCCTGTATCAATAGCAAGAGCTGCTTTGTGGGGACAGGTGCAGCTGGGTTCTGTGTTTGGTGATGAGAGCATGTGGAATTTCTCCTCTGATTGCTTATGTCCTCTCAGTGAGATAAGAAGTTAGGTTATGAGCTGAGGGTAAAGAGTAGGGAGGGGTGTTGGAGGTTGAAAGGGAGAGGAGAAGGTATGAAATGATGATCTGGGGTGGGGGGAACAGGTTGACTAGGGAAATCCTATAAGACTGGCTGACCACACAGTGCATTAAAGGTTTGTGGTAACTAATTCAAAGTAGGGTGATAGAGAAATAAAGGGGCAAGGAACCAACAGTGTATGCAAGGGAGTTAAGGAGAGAGCATAAGGGGAGATAATGATCAGTGCAAAGCTGATAGGGTCAAAGGATAGGAGGTGAGGTACAAGAGCTATTGGAGCACACGTCTAGAAGGAATAAGCTGGAAAAATAGGAATGGTGGTGGGCTATCAGAATGCTTGAGGTTGAGAGTTTTTTAAATATATTTTTTATGAATTTCAGAGAGGAAGGGAGAGAGAGAGAGAGAGAGAGAGGGGAAAGAGAGAGAGAGAGAGAGAGAGAGAGAGAGAGAGAGAGAGAGAGAGAGAAAGAGAGAGAGAGAGACAAGCATCAACGATGAGAAAGAATTATGGATTGGCTGCCTCCTGCACAACCCCCACTGGGGATCAAGCCCAAAACCCAGGTATATGCCCTAAACCATAACTGAACTCACACTTCAGTCTGCAGGCCAATGCTCTATCCACTAAGCCAAGCTAGCTAGGGGTTGAGGTTGAGATTTTTAAAAAATATATGTGGTTTTTTTTTTAATTGATTTCAGAGAGGAAGGGAGCATGGAAGAGAGAGTTAGAAACATCAGTGATGAGAGAGAATCATTGATTGGCTTCCTCCTACACACCATACACTGGGGATCAAGCCTGCAACATGGGCATGTGCCCTAATCAAGAATCAAACCATAACTTCCTGATTCATAGGTCAATGCTCAACCATTGAGCCAAGCCAGCTTGGCTTGAAGCTGAGATTTTTAAGGGGATATATTTCCATAAACATTCTCATTGTCTGACATTGCTTTGAAGGTTCAATAAAAGTCAGTTTGATATTGCCTAAGAATATATATATGCGTGCGTGCGTGCGTGTGTGTGTGTGTGTGTGTGTGTGTGTGTGTGTGTAGCTAATATGCAAAGTGTCCCCTCAGGAGTTTGACCAGGAGACCGGGAGTTTGATCATTTACTATGACATGCACTAACCACCAGGGGTTCAGCATGGAATGAAGGAAGGCCCCAGCAGCTGGGAAAGGAAAGCTCTGGCCAGCAGCTGGAAGGCCCTGATGGGCCCTGATCACCGACCAGGCGTAGGGACTCTACCCATGCACGTATTTCGTGCACTGGGCCTCTAGTATTACATAAATGTCAATGAATATGATTCAGAAAGTCTCACTTCCCTCCCTCCCTCCATTCTCCCTCTCTCATAATTCTGAAATGGAATATTATTGCTGAATTTTTAATTTAACCGAAACAAGCTAAGAGCAATGCCCAATGAAAGAGCATCTTTCCATCACACAGAAAATACAGAGAAAATGCAAAAAGAGCATGTTTCTGGGAGAAGCTGAGAGGAAGAACACAAGAAATAGTTCTCTGACATTTAAGCAAGCCTGGTGCTTGTGTTTTTAGATCTACATGACTGATAAATAATGGAAAATTCCTTGTAGAGGACTAATCCAAGTGAAAAATAACCAAATGAAAAGAGAGGTTTGTGTTAGTGACTGCAACAAAAAAGAAAAGGCTGAGCTATTTTGAAATCAAAGATAATGAATGATGATTTTTCATTCATAATATTGCACCCTTCCCAAATAAGTTATTTTCAACTGTGCTCTCTTCTTACGGATTTATGTCTCTGTGTCTTTGTCCAGGTAAACTGGGAAAAGTTAGAAAAGTTCAAGTCATTTTTTAAAAAAATCCTCACACAAGGATATTTTTCTATTGATTTTTAGAGAGGCTGAAAGGGAGGGGGGAGAGAGAGAAACTTCGATGTGAGAGGGAGAGACACATCGATTGGTTGCCTCCTGCACATGCCTGACTAGGGCTGGGGATTAAGCCTGCAACTGAGCACAAGCCCTTAATCAGAATGGAACCCAGGATCCTTCACTCTGCAGGCCAACACTCTATCTACTTGAGCCCAAACTAGCTAGGGCTCAAGTCATTTTTTATAATAGTAGGGTTAATCCTGAAATGTTCTTTTATTTAGAAAATTATTTGTTTATTTTTCAAAACCTTTTTGTTTTTTTTCTTACTCAAACATTTCAGCAAAATTCTTCTCCTCTACATGTGGCATTTATAAGTAGTATTTCTTGGAGAAGGGGGTGGGGCAGAGATTACTGTGCTTTCCTCTGTGATTTGGTTTAAAAAGTGGGAAAAAAGCCCTAGCCAGTTTGGCTCAATGGATAGAGCGTCGGCCTGCAGACTGAGGGTCCTGGGTTTGATTCCAGTCAAGGGCACATGCCCTGGGTTGTGGGCTCGATCCCCAGTGTGGGGTGTGCAAGAGGCAGCCAATCCCTGATTCTCTCTCATCATTGATGTTTCTGTCTCTCTCTCTCCTTCTCCATTCCTCTCTAAAATCAATATTAAAAAAATTTTTTTTAAGTAGAAAAAAACATTTTTTACATTAAAAATTAAACATTTTGACATTAATATTTAGCAGGAAAAAAAGCAAATGGTTAATAATAAATGTATAAAAGATGTTCAATATCACTTGAATGGATTTATTTAACTCATAGAGTGCTTATTATGATTCAGACACTGCTCTAAGCACCAGCTACCATTCTAAATCTTTATAAATATTAACACAATTAAATTCAACCATAATCTTATTTGGCAGGTACTAATATTTCCCCCCATTTTTCAATGGGAAGCTGAGTCACAGAGAAGTTAAGTAACTTCCGAAGGTGACACAGCTAGGAAGCAGCAGAGCCAGGCAGCTGGGCTCCAGGCCATGCTTTTGGACACAGTGCCATGAAGTTTTGCCAGAGAAATGCAAATTCCAACAAGATACTATTTTCTACACAACAGATTGGCAAGACAATTTTAAATCCTAGTAAGGATACAGGCAAATGAACACTTAAATATTGTTACACCCTTTTTACAAGGCAATCTGGCAGTATACACTAAAATTTGAAGAACACAAAACCATCTACATAATATTCTACTTTGAGGACTCTGGCCTACGAAAATAAAAGCATCAGTGTATAAGGATATATTATACAGGAAATTGCAGCATTGTTTAGGGTGATATCAGAACTAGAAACAGCACAAAGATCCAACACAGGAGCTATGGCTGAGTAAATTATGTTACATCCATACTATAGAATATTATGCAGCCATTATATAAGATAAATCTAAATCTATTAATCCAGAGAAAAGTTGCAATAATGTGTGCAGTATGATCCCATTTTTTTAAATATATTTTTATTGATTGCAGAGAGGAAGGGCAAAGGAGAGAGAGAGGCGGGGGTGGAGGGGGGGGGGATATCAATGATGGCCTGGCTGGCATGGCTCAGTGGTTGAGCATTGTCTTATGAACCAGGAGGTCACAGGTTCGATTCCCAGTCAGGGTACATGCACAGGTTGCAGGCTTGATCACCAGTGGGGGCTATGCAGGAGGCAGCGATCAATAAGTCTCATCATTGATGTTTTTATTTCTCTTTTCCTCTTACTTCTTCTCTAAAATCAATAAAATATATATATACATATACATATATATATATATATATTTTTTTTTTTTTAATCAATGATGAGAGAGTTATTGATTAGCTGCCTCCTGCACGCACCACTGGTGATTGAACCAGCAACCCAGGCATGTGCACTGACTGGGAGTGAAACTGTGATCCTCTGGTTCATAGGTTGATGCTCAACCACTGAGCAACACTGGCAAGGTGATCCCAATTTTTTTGGCAAATATTTTTATGAGCATATTTAACAGTTACCTCAGAAACTAGGATAGGTCAGAGGAAATTATTAACTTTTTTCATATGCACTTTTGAATTGTTTCACTTTTAATACAAGCTTATATTGCCTCTGCAATTTAAAACTCTAAGTTTAAAATCATTATCAATGTAGTTGTAATAATCAGCCTAGAAAATATGTTTTAGACCTTCAGCTCCATATAGAAAATTATATGTAGCTTTCAAATCAGATATGGAAGACTCAGGTTTGAATGCCTTGTATGTACAGGCATTGTAATTTATAGTTCTCAGCAATTACAGAATAAACATTCATTTTTGTTCACGGGCATTTCTGGCAACAGAAAGCAGAGGAAATCATTTCTTATTCCTTGTCTAATACTATAACTGGGCAGCAAATAGTAATATCATTTTTTAAAGTCTGTATAAGATCTATAATTTGTTACTATTCCTTCAGTTTCATACTCAAATGGAGAGAGAATCCACATTCAGGAGGGGAATGGAGGGGCTTGTAGTGTTGAAAGGTTTAAAAACGCCTTTCTTTTCCGATAAAGAGGATGAGCTTGACGCTTGACGTCTTCTCCCTATGCTCTACCCTGTGCCAGGCTCAGGGAGGTGAAGCTGAAATCTGAAACAGTGGCTGGAAATGTTGCTGGGGGCCTGGAGTCAATAATAGGAGCCTGCAGCGTCATAGCGTCGTCTGATTTCTGATTTTGTTAACCATAGGGCCTTCCTGGTGAAACTTAAAGTGCTGCTGCCATCTTCAGGAGTTCCTCATTGTCATCTGTGCGTACAGTTACAGGTAAGTGGGATACAGCCGCAAAACCCTCTCCAGGGGTTCTGAATCACAGCTAGGAAACAGGCATCCCAGGTGACTGCTAAAATGAAAGCAGTTTCTCAAAAAAGGTTAAGATGATTACTTAGTAAGTCGGCTTTTTTTTTTTTTTTTTTTTTTCTCATCCTCACCTGAGGATTTGTTTCCATTCCTTTTTTAAGAGAGAGTGGGGAAGGAAGTGAGAGAAACCTGCAACCTAGACATGTGCCCCCACCGGGGATCAAACCTGCAAACTTTTTGGTGCAACTGAGCCACCTTCCGGGGCTAATAAACCAGCTGTTAGTGTGTATGTTATGAAATGGTACGTTCCTGCAGTATGAACTGAGTTCAGGTATAGGGTCCAAAAAAAAAGTCCGACTGAGAAGCTAAGACTTTCTCAAATGGGGTTGGGGCGTGGGGTAGGTTATAGCGGTTATGGATGCACTGAGTGGCTCTGAAGCCCTTTGGGTCAGTTTTCCGCGGGACCATATGCTCAATCAAACGCCAACATTAAGTTTAGAGAACACTTGGTGACAAGTAACCTGTGGGCTTCCATTTTTACCTGACTTACTGAGTAATTTGTTCATTAATTCTGAGCCCTCTCTTCTCTGGCTGCTTGAATTATGAACATTTGATAGGAAAGGCCAAATGGTCTAACAGACTTCTTAGCACAAAACTCCACTCTTCTTCCAGAAATAATTCTACTTCATTATGTTGTGGAGAAAATTAGGTAAGCCCTGAAAATGAAAACAAGTCCATTATACTACCTTTCTCCATCGCTGTTGGAGGTGTCTGTCCATGGTCTGGGAAGTCCATGAGAACAGGAGTTTCCTGGTGGCTCTCAGGGAATCAGCGGTCCAATCTTCAAGCCATGAAACCACAGAGTTGTCTGCAAATGCTCCTTTGAGACACTAAAGTTTCCCTATAGCTCCTTTCACACTGCTCCTTTGTTTTATTCATCATTTAAAGCAATCTGACGTTTTCACAGCCAGTTAGAATGCACCTTGTAGAGTCCATTTTTGTTACTGGTTTGCCTTATTAAAAGCAAAGAGTAAATCCCTTTCAATTCACCTTTATAAAAATTCACATCATTTTAGAAGATATCCAATTTCCCTTCCACTGCAAAACTAGCAATTAAAAACGTACGTTAAAAGAAAGGATTATAATACATAGCTAGGGCCATAATGGATTTCAAGTCATCAGCATGGCACTTCAGAAACTTCACTGTATTTGGAAGACTGTCCACGTCTTCTGAAATTTTGCCTTTGATTTATTCACTTCTTTGGCAAATACTTTCTAAGGGCCTATTAATATGCTATGTTCTGTGGTAGGCATGTTTTATATGTTATCTCTCTGTTCTTCACAATGATTCTGTGAAAATAATATACTTCCATTTAGCAGATGAGGAAACTGAGTTACAGATAGTTTAAGTAACTTGCCTATGGAAACAGGAGTAGAAGCCAAGTTTGCCTTACTCTGATGCCTACACTGTTTGCAAAATGGCATCACCAAAGCCAGAAACATCTGAGCACCTTCCTGCTTACTACATATATGAAACAGTCATTCAATGAACATTTGACTCTTTGCTACAATCAAGGCATTGTGAATTTTATTAATAGAGCAGTAAGAGATGAAAAATAAGTCAGGCCTAAAATTAGACTATAAAACAAGTAAGTTATAAAAAATGGAAAGTCTGACTCAAAGCATATAGAGCTATTTGTGCTCATTGCCACTGGGGGCATTGCTGACTTACAAATGGAGAACAGGTGGGCAGATTATACATCATAACCTTAAAATAATC
The DNA here is from genome assembly GCF_014108245.1 of Pipistrellus kuhlii. NCBI lineage: Eukaryota > Metazoa > Chordata > Mammalia > Chiroptera > Vespertilionidae > Pipistrellus > Pipistrellus kuhlii. Next base: position 18,054,430 of record NW_023425404.1, on the reverse strand, counting down.
TTGAGCCTATCCACAATGCCACATAGAAAAAAAATGGTTAAAAATCTAAAACATACCAAAATACATCTAACCACAATTTGACAGCTGGACCAAACTATAGATTACAATTTTCACTTCTACTTTACTTCTTATTTCTATTACATCTGACCAGTCAAGCCTTGAAATAGAAAAATGAATGATTCCTTGCAAAATTTACCAGATCTTGTTTTATGTGTAATGTTCTTACTATTTCTGGATCTCAGAGCCTGTAGATTTAATTCAATATTAGGGCAAACCTGGCCTTGTTCAACTTCACTGCACTCACTTCTGTGTCAGTTCTTCTTCTGGAGATCTAAATGGGCCCAGATTCTGAACTTGAAAAGTGATGCCGCCATCTCAGCCCAGGCCCTCAGAAGGCTCTGATACCACAACACAGCTGCTTATAGCTTAATGAACCACTGTTTAGTGTGCTGCTAAATGAGGTTGCAAAGAGAGAATCATCTCTGAGTGCACCAGCCTTTCACTCAAAGAAAGGAGTTCTTCTCATCACTTATCCGTCTTCACCTGGAGGATAAAAATATGCCCCCTCCTCCCGTCCCAGATCTTCACATTTGGGTCAACTGTGAACTCTTGAAGGAGCAGATCTGACTCTGCTTGCTGACCCAGTTTTTTACTCTAGCAGTCATCATTAATATATTAATGCTAGCTTGGAAGGTGAATCATTGGGGTCCTCAGGCAGAAAGTCAGCCCAAAAGGTGGAATGTGAATTAGCAAGGGTGGGTGGGTCAGCCTTAATGCCAATAATGATGAAAACTTTGCATTGCTCAAGTGCTCTTAGAGGAGTTCAGACAAATGTTACCCAGATCCACCCTAAAAGTAGTGAAATCAATAGACATTATATGTACTAAAATTAAAAATATAAGAAAATCATTTTGACTTCTATCTTGGGATGTACACCATACTCAAGGAGACCCTATACATTTGTCTGAGCCTCTTAATGGAACTACCCCAAATATTATGAACGTTCAGATTTTCCTATCACTTCAACCTCAAAATGTCTATAATATTATCTATGGCATCCCCCGCTTCCTCCTAAGAATATTTGATACTTCAACTATCCCAGTGTCCCCGCCTTCAAACAGTAGGGTCTTGCCCACCCCTCCTTTGGCCCCTACACTCTATGTCATCAGGTCTTCCTTAGTGAAGTTCATTTCAGAGTCCCTCAATCTGCCTTTCCCCTTGTCTAGATTCTCACTGTTGCACTTCCTGTCTCACACTAACTTGACCTTGAAGGATAACAGAATATGCCAACCCAAAATATGTCACTTTGGTATATTGATCATTTTGAACTAAAGAAACTTGAAAAACAGCAAATTTAGGGTGATGTTTTCTCTGAGTTACCCTTATCTATCAAAACTAAGATCCTCCAAAACTCCCTTGTCATAAATCCCCTCCCCAAGAATTTCATCAACCAGGGGAAATTGATTCATCATCAGAGGGAGACTAGAAAACAACACTATATCCAGACATCTTGTCACAAAATTATCCCATTTATTCTTCTCAGGGACTATTCATCTTTCTTAAAAAGCATTCACTGCCCCCTAAAATGCCTACCTATTCCTCCTTTTTCCCTATTAAGATGGTATTTAATAGGTAAGCTTGAATTCTAAGCCACCTCAGGAGTTACTCATTTTTCCCTGGGTATCTTTCATGTATACATGAGGTATACATACTAATAAACACCTGGTTTTTTTTTTTCTCTTGTTAATTTGTCGTTTATTACAAAAATCTTAGCTAAGAACTGATAAGGGAGAAGTAAAATTATTTTACTCTCTTACAACCACTAACCAACCTCCTGGCCTTGTAGTTTCCTTCATCCTTTCAGCTCAGATTAAATTTTCTAATATATCACATTCCCTCATTTAAACACATCTATAGCTCCCAAGTCTTCAGAGTAAAGTTCTGACTCAGCCTGGCATTCAAGAATATCCACAGTCACCACATGTAGGGCTTCCACTACTTACCCTCTGTGCTCACATTGCTCCAGTCAAAGCAGTCTCTCTCTCTCTCTCTCTCTCTCTCTCTCTCTCTCTCTCTCTCTCTCTATATATATATATATATATATATATATATATATATATATATATATATAATCCCTTTAATAGGACATATGTATTTCTGTCTCTGAACTGTTATTCAGGCCATTCTGCCTGCCTCTTCTTTCATATAAATCCTACTTATTTTCAAAGACTCAGCTTATATGAACAACTACCACCCTCCAAGAAAGCTTTCCCAGTTCATCCTTCTGTGTTCTTTTCATCTCAACACTATTTCTTTATATCACTACTTCCCAAAAGGATTTACAGGCCAATCCTGCAGATTGCTGATATCCTCTTATTTACCACTTTCCATAATAACAGTAGCTACCACATATAGTGCTTACCAATGCCAGGCTCTATCCACTGCTTTACATATATTAACCGACATATTTGAAACTCACAATGACCCTATCAGACAGGTGATATTACTAGCCCATTACAGATCAGACACTGTACAACGTGTTCAAAGTTACCCAAGTAGACAACCGCAGAGCCAGTATTTTGACCCAGGCAGCTAACTCCAGAGACTATGCTTTTTACTACAGTCCAATAGATACTGTTTTATTATTCTTTAACTTTTTACACCTACTGCTATCTTGCTAGATTCTTTAAGGGTAGCAACTATGTCTCATGCCTTATTTCATCCCTTTCAGTAACTAGTATAGAGTTTTACATATATAGTTCTTTACTGTACAGTTTGCTGATCTTATCTGCCTTAATGTAGTCTCTTTTTTTATTATTATTGTCTAAAGTTTTACATATGTCTCCTTTTTCCCCCACTTGACAATCCACCCCCCCAGCCATTCCCACCCTAGATAAGCCCCCACCACCCCAGTGTCTGTGTCCATTGGTTATGCTAATATGCATGCATATAAGTCCTTTGGTTGCCCTCTACCACCCTCTCCCCTGCCATTTGTCTCTGGATCTATTCTTGTTCCTACTTATGAGTGAGATCATGTGATATTTATCTTTCTCTGACTGGCTTATTTCATTTAGCATAATGCTCTCCGGTTCCATCCATGCTGTTGCAAATGGTAAAAGTTCCTTCATTTTTATAGTGGCATAGTATTCCATTGTGTAGATATACCACAGTTTTCTAATCCATTCATCTGCTGATGGGCACTTAAATTGTTTCCAGATTTTAGCTATTGTTGATTGTGCTTCTATGAACATAGGGGTGCATATATCCTTTCTGATTGGTGTTTCTGGTTTCTTGGGATATAGATTAGAAGTGGGATTACTGGATCAAATGGGAGTTCCATTTTTAACTTTTTGAGGAAACTCCATACTGTCTTCCATAGTGGCTGTACCAGTCTGCATTCCCACCAGCAGTGCATGAGGGTTCCTTTTTCTCCACATCCAGCACTTGTCATTTGTTGATTATTTGATGATAGCCATTCTGACAGGTGTGAGATGGTAACTCATTGTTGTTTTGATTTGCATCTCTCAGATGATTAGTAACTTTGAGCATGTTTTCTATGTCTCTTGGCCATCAAAAAACTACTAGACTTAATAAATGAATTTGGCAATGTAGCAGGATACAAAATTAACACCCAGAAATCTATGGCCTTTTGATATACCAATAATAAACTCAAAGAAAGAGAAACAAACAAACAATCCCATTTACCATTGCAACAAAAAATTATAATACCTAGCAATAAACTTAATTAAGGAGGTAAAAGACCTGCACTTAGAAAATTACAGGACATTGAAAAAAGAGATAGAGGAAGACATAAACAAATGGAAGAACATACCATGCTCATGGATTGGTAGAATTAAGATCACTAAAATGTTCTTACTACCCCCAAAAAAATCTATAGATTAAATGCAATCCCCATTAAAATACCAATGACATACATCAAAGATCAAGAACAAACTCTCCAAAGTTATCTTGAATAAAAAAAGACCCCAAATAGCCACAGCAATCCTGAGAAAAAAGAACAAAGTTGGAGGGATCACAATACCAGATATCAAGCTATATTACCAAGCCATGGTTCTCAAAACCACCTGGTACTGGCACAAAAACCAATATGTAGACCAATGGAACAGAACAGAGAATCCAAAAATTGACCCAAGCCATTATGCTCAATTAATATTTGACAAAGGAGGCAAGAACATACAATGGAGTCCAGACAGTCTCTTCAGTAAATGGTGTTGGAAAATTTAGTCAGATACATACAAAAAAATGAAACTAGATCACCGACTCATACACAAAAATAAACTCAAAATGGTCAAAGGACTTCAATGCAATATGGGAAACCATAAAAATCTTATAAAACTCTATAGGCAGCAAATTAGCAGACATATGTCGTAGCAATATCTTTACCAACACAGCTCCTAGGGCAATGGAGACTAAGGAGAAAGTAAAAAAATGGGACTACATCAAAGTAAAAAGCTTCTGCACAGCAAAAGAAACCATCAACAAAACAATAAGGAAGCCCATTGCATGGGAGAACATATTTGCCAATGATATTTCAGATAAGGGTTTAATCTTCAAAATTTACAGAGAACTCGTACAACTTAACAACATGGAGGTAAATGATCCAATCAAAAAATGGGCTAAAAAACTAAATAGGCACTTTTCAAAGTAGTCATACAGTCTTTTTGGGTGGAAAAAGTGGGATATAAACAAATAAGCAATTAAATCTTTATATACAACAGTCCTGAAAAATCTATGATCAGATTTACAAAGATTTTGTTCATCTTTGAATCAGGTAAGAGAATCATACAGTCTGGAAATCTGACTTTACATAGTATATGAATTCTAACGAGAGCTGTAAGTAAAACTATGCTCCACCTCTTGGTGTACACACCAGTTTCTAATATGAATATTTAAAAGTGTTTTCATAGGAAAACAATTCCTAAGAAACCAGTTCTTAAATACATTAAATACAAAATTTGTATTGAAGAAGGTTTGGGGAGAGTAGTGAGATTCTTGATATGCTGGTTGCATTGTTATCCTAAAACAAATTTTTGCAGCATTTAGATCTTTAGAATTTGTTGTTCTAAATGTATAATAACCTGTGAGGTCAGGAACCCTGTCTGATAACACATGCATATTGTCCAAGCATCTAGTATAGTGGTAGACACATAGTAGGTCTTTACAAATTCTCTGGATTGATTCTCCAATATCTCCCAAGCCTATGGATTTCCTTCTCTCACCCTTCCAGCTTCTGTAGCTTTGTTCTCTTTGTTCATCTTTTACTGGGCCATTACATTGTCTACTAGAATTAGCCTGTAATATCATAGTTGCCAGCAGGTGCTGCCATTTGCCACAGGATTTGCTAATTTTCAAAATTCCCTAGTTCTCAGACTCCAGATTGTGCAGAACAGTACAGGCCTAATTTATCAACTTGGCAGGTTCGAAATGCTATCAAATCAGTTATTTGAAATGAGTGAGACTTGTAATGTGCTGCACAGTTTTAATGAGCAGAGCTCTGCTGCTCCATTAAGACAACAGGAGACCACACTGGGGAAAACAAACAGCAGGAATATGAGGCTAAGAGAATAGCAGGGAAACCTGTGTCTTGCCACAAAATCCCAATGGGAACAATATGTTCAACCAAAAAAAATTTGGCTTTCTCATTGGCAAGTAAAAAGAACTCATCTTAGTGTCTTTCATATTTGTCCTTCCTCTCCACTTCTATAAAAATTACTCCTGTAGCCTTATGTATTTTCTTCTTTTATTATCTCCTATAAATTAACCCCATAGCCTATGTATTTTCTCCTTGCCCAAGGCTCTTTCCACTCCAAACCATCCTGCACATTCTGGAATAGTCTCCCTAAAATGACACTTGCTTAAGAAGCTTCAGCCCAGCTGGTATGGCTCAGTGGTTGAGTGTTGACTTATAAACCAGGAAGCCATGGTTCAATTCCCAGTCAGGGCACATGCCCGGGTTGCGGACTGGATTGCCAGTGTGGGTTGTGCAAGAGGCAATCAATAAATGATTCTCTTTCTCCCTCTCCATTCCTCTCTGAAATCAATAAAAATAATTTTTTAAAAAGGAACGTTCAGTCATGCCCACAATCAAGGCAGCCCTCTTCAGTGTGATACATCAGCTCCAATAATCCAGTCTCAGCTTACCTTCCCAACCTTACTTCCTATTATCCCCGGATTCTCCACTTTGACAAAGCAGGGGTTGTCTTTTTCCCCACCGATTAAGTCATTCCCATTTTAGTAACTTTGCACCTGCTAATCCACATCCCTAAAATGCCTTCCTTCTTCTCTAACACCTTAGTCAATGCTATTGCTATATTTAATTTCCCAGGAGTAATTAAATGCATGGAATGTTGCTGGTTAACATAATTCCTTCTCCCGACATCCCTGGGAACATCTGAAATATAGGACAAACACTTTATGACAGAGCAATATTAATGAAATACAATACCTTGTGACACTTATATAAAGCATTAAGTCAGCAGACAACATAGAGATAATTCTTGGGGGAACCTCGGTCAGCACAAGCCCTTAGACTTGTTCACGGTCATTTTTGCATTCCCAGTGATTTTGAAGGAGCTTCCTCACCTTCTCAGGACTTGTCTTGGCTGCATGAGTGAAATCTCAGAGGTAACTGGGAGAAAGCTCTGCCCCATTTCAAGTACCATCTCTCCTCTCTGCCAGCCCAACACACATTTTCCTGTGACTTCCTGAATGTCACAGACCACACTATGTTGTTATTTGCCCTGCTACTCTGGACCTAAGGCACACAAATCATGATCTCCACTAATATCATTAGAAGGAAGGCCAGCAAAATAATGTTCCACTTTTCAATTTTTCCATATTCTGGCCATAGTCACTTCCCAACTCCAGTTAGTCCAAGGGCCTCTCTGTCCACAAAACTGGCCAATCTCTTGTCTGTTCCATGACACATCTCTGCTTTACTATTTTTGGATGAAATATACAATATTTGGCAACAGAAATCAAATGGTTTAGATTCAAGTCCTAGCTCTGCCACCATCCAGTTGATGTATTTGAACCTTTGTTTCCTCAGAGGCAAAATGAAAATGATAATTTCCATAAATTCAAGATGTAAGCTCAAGGGGGATAATGTATATGAAGCACATTGACAACTATAAAGCACTGTGCACAAGCAAAATGTCATGCATTTTATAAGTACAACCAATGGACACAAAACTCTGGGGAGGGAGGGCATGTATGCAAGGGGGGGGGGCAATGGTATATGTACACAGATAATAATTTAATAAAAAAATTTTTAAAAGTCATGCATTTATTTTTATATTCACTCCTTAGCTGTCACAAACACATAGTTCACCTCAAGAGGAAGAAACAACACGAACAAAACTAAAATGCTGGCAGGAAGGAGGAACTCTCCAGTTCATTTTTTCCTTAGCATCTTTAAGAATTTGTCCATAAGCGAGCGAGCTCTGAATGCCATCTAGTGAACTCGGAGTTCTTGTGAGAACAGAAGTTCTGCAAATACAAGTGAGGGTTCCTAAGGCATGAACCTCTGTCAGCTCTATCAACACATAAGTTAAATCCTAGCCTTAGCAAGAGACAAATTAGTGTCCATCTGTGAGGTACAATATAAAGAATTCTGGGTAGTCCTGGTTCTTAATGATTCTACCCCTATTTCCAACACCCCCACAATTTTATCAGTAGAGCTGCATTTTTTTCAAGTATTGGAGGATTTTTAGTCTTCAAACATCTTTTATTAGTGAGCAAATAACCCCTTAAACCTCTTTCATCTCACATCTTAGCAGAATTTAGCTGAAGGTGGAAGAGCAAGGTCATACAGAAATAGAAATCAAGAGGGACAGGGAAGAGTGAGGGGCTTTGGAGAGGCATGAGAGGGTCAAAGAGGAGACCAGGAAGACCAAAGGCAAACTCTATACTCACTCCAGTTTTGCTTGAGCCAGGTCTTGTTAATATATGTTGTTTGCCTGACCTTCATTCTTTTTACATCTTATAGCTTACAATTAGCTTTAGTGGCTGAAAAAGCCCATATTCAAGCAAAAGTGGGAAGAATGTGTACTTTTTAAGCTTTTAGCTATATCTCTGAAGCCATCTTGGCACTCCCAGAGGCCTGTGGGGGTGGGGTGGAAAGAGGGGGACCTGCTTTGTGGTTTGAATCCAAAGCCCATGGGGATTCCCACCAGCAGCCTTAGCTTGGCAGCATGGTGCTGGAGGCAGGCCTCTTTGGAAGCGTATCAGAGCCCTGCTTAGCTGTGTCTACTCCTCCTTAGCGTGCTTCCTTTTTTATCTACAGTATTTGAAAAGATGAGAGACAACGCTGCGAAGAACACAAAGGCTTTTTTGCAAACCATCTCTGGCTTCCTTATCAAAGCTGTCGCTATCAGGGTTGGATTTAGTAACTTGGCATTCACTTGTTAGGGCCACCCCTGTTCGCAGCCATCTGGAGTCTTTTGGAGAAATTTTAAAGAGGCACTGCTCAGAGAGCATTTTGTAATGGAGACAGCACCGATGTTCAATTCAGGAAGCCTGGATTTGAGCCCAGCACCAGTGACCCCTTGCACTTCCTTGAACCTTTTTCTTCATCAGTTAAGTGACTAATCAATTCTTTGCAAGACTTAATGGTCTAAGGCAGAGGTTCCCAAAGCATGGTTCCTGGACTATCAGTGTCACCTAGGAACTTATCAAAAATGTATATTCTCGGTCCCCACTTAGGCCTCTGGAATCAGATAATCTAGTATTAGGGCCCAGCAATCTTTGTTTAAAAAACCTTCCAGGTAATTCTGACACAGTCAAAATTGAGAACCACTGCTGTAGGGTTCTATTACTGCTGCTTCCACTCGAGCTGTGCCTGGGTAACACTGATTTGCACCTGGTCAAGGGTGTGCTGGGGGCCAAGGGAGGCACCCATTTTCAAATGCTGGCTGACCAGGCAACTGGAGAGGAATCAAGTGTAAACAGGAATCCTGAGGGACAGCCCTGCATTGCTTCCCTAGACCCTCCTATGGCTGACGTTCCAGAAAAAATGTGAGGCTGTCTACAGAAAAGACATCTTTTTGGACATGTTCTCAAAGCACTTTTTTTTTTTTTACAACATCAAAAGCAAGAGCAAAAGTGGTTTTTGTTAATGATGCCAACCTCTTTTTTGAGTATTTTTATCTCTAATCCCTATAGATACATGTCATTTAGTGTTGGGCAAGGAAAATTACTTTCTTTATTTTAGCTTTTTGTTTTTCCCTCTACTTTTTTTGACAGCTCGTCGTTTCCTCTAAGTTATCAGGGACAACCTGCAAGTGTTGTTCTGGGTTCCACAAGGGAATGTGGTTTCCTAGCAACAGCCAGAGCCTGCTAGGCCATTCTCTGAGTCACCAGCTCCAGGCAGCTCCTGATAAGCAGTGCTGTTTGCAGAGGAACCCTCTGTGGACCCGACTCGGGAGCCTGCCTGCACTCACCTCCTTCACGGGGCACAGGATCTATGGAGAATAAAGCACTGGTGGGACTTAAAGAATGGCATAAGTAGGGCTCCCTTTACTCTAAGCTAAATGGATCATCTTGATTTTTCTATGAGGTATCTGAAGAAGAAAAGGAATGAGCAGAGGGAGAAAGAAAGGAAGGGAGGAAAGAAAAGAAAAATGGCAACAATCATTCCCTGAGCATCTGCAGGTATGCTTTAGCTGCATACTAGAGATGAGAAACCAAATAAGATGTAGTCCTTACCCTCAGAAAGCTTATAGCCCAAGAGGAGAGACAGCTCAGCAAATCCAATTTGCATCCCATCTTGAGAGATGTCATCATGCAGGAAAACACTGGTCCCATGACAGAGTAGAGCTGCAGGGCCACGTGAGCCATACCAAGGCCTCTTTCAATTTTGCAATTTTTAAATTTCTTTATAAAATCACCTTATTGTTGAGTTTTTCAAATGTATTAGGATTCAGTCATATATAATATGGATCTACAATGTGTTTAACCTCTATATCTGTGTTGTGCTAGATATCATAGTTTAAGACTGTGTATTTCAGTCTTTTCTCACTTTTCTGTGATAAGGTTTTTTCAAGAGTCTGTCTTGTTTATTGATCTTTTTGAAATAGGCTCTTGGTCAATTAATAAATTCCACTTTTCTTTAACTGTATTGATTTCTGTTTGTGTTTTTTATTGATTCCTTTCTCCTGCTTTCCTAAAGTCATGTTTGTTTGTTTTTATGTCTTCTTGAGTTGAAGCCATAATTGAATCCATTTCTCTTCATTTTTGTGTATATTAATAAAAGCACTTAAAGCTGTGAAATATGCCGGGACTGGTTTGGCTCAGTGGATAGAGCGTCGGCCTGAGGACTGGAAGGTCCCGGGTTCGATTCTGGTCAAGGGCATGTACCTTGGTTGCGGGCGCATCCCCAGTAGGAGGTGTGCAAGAGGCAGCTGATCACTGATTCTCTCTCATGGATGTTTCTAACTCTCTATCCCTCTCTCTTCCTCTCTGTGAAAAATCAATAAAATATATTTTAAAAAAAAAAGCTGTGAATATCTCTGATTTCAGGTTTGGTTGCTGCCATATGTCAATATGAAAACTCTTATTGAATGTCTTTATTTACTTTTGTCTGCTTGATCTATCATAGGTATTAAAGTCTCTTCTATGGTTACAGTTCCTATAGATTTCTTCTTATATTTCTAATATATATATAATTCTAATATATGCCATGCTATCTATATGTTTTATGCCATGCTATTTAGCACAATTTCTCCACCTTCATTATAGATTGCACCTGTTAGCAATAAGAAAAAAATTCTTATTTATCTCATTTAGTGGTCTGCCTTGAATTCTACATCATCTGATATAAATTTTAAAATATAAAATTTTCACCCCTGATTTACTTTTATTGTCCATACCTTCCTTTACGGTTTGGTCCTAGACATGTTTCCCCTCTGATTTATTCCTTGTCATTCAGTGCTGCATCACAGTGGTACTCCTACAGCCAGTCAGCTGGCTTCCTGCTGGGTCTGGCCAGTTGAAGGGGATAAGCAGGTCATTCCATTCTCCAGTCCTCTCTTGTGTTTTCTGAATAGCTGTCTCTCCCCTCTGGCCCCAGCTCCTGGTTCTAGCATCTGCCAAGTGACCCCAGTAATTCTGTCCTCTCCGTCTAACATTGAGTGGACAGTGGCTTCCTGAGGTTGCTAATCTCTGCTCTGCCTCACTGTCCCCTGCTTAGCTTCTCTATTCTTCTTTCTCCTGTGTAACCAATTTCCTGCATTAAATTTCTTCTGTTGTAAATATTTAAAGTAGTTTCTTTATTGAAATAGTAAAAGGAAATAGTGATTCACTTAAATCTTTTCCCCTTGTGATTTCTTGAGTGAAAGTTGCTATATCCACTCTTTTTATTTCATATGAAAATTTAACCTATTCACCTTTCTAGCAAATACTGTGGGTTGACTTACTTAACACCCATTCTAAACCCCCTTTCCTTGCCATCCACTAGTATAAAGGCTGCAAAGCCAAAAAACTAAACTCTCTTGCAGCAAGCAAGGTCATGTAGTGCAATGAGATGTAAATAGAAGTCTCCTGAGGATTTCTGAAAAAAATTTGCTTTCCAAATATAGGCATTGCCCTTTCCTTCTCCAGCCCTTCTTTTTCTTGTCTGGGCTCTGGGTTTGATAGCTAGAGCTCCTGCAGCCTCTATGGGCTATGAGGAAAAGACAATTAAAAACACAGTGAACTGATCCCTAATGCCCTTGAGCCTCGGAAGCTATAACACAACCTCCAGGTTTCCTGTTACATAAGGAAATGAAAACTATTTTGCTCTTAAACTATTAGTAGTAGGATTTTTCTGTTATCCTTAGCAGAATACAATTCCTAATTCAATATTTTCCAAATGAATGTAACTGGCATTCGGGGCTGGCCAATTATTTCTGTGCAGGGGTAGATGTGCAAATTGAGGCATATTTAGTTAGCATCCCTGGCCTCAGGTGCTAAATGCCAGTAGCACCACTCAAGTATTGTGCTTATCTAAATCTCCCCCAAACGCTTTTGTAAAGGATAGAGTTATTCCTTCTTAAAAAATAATAATGCACATGCACAGCACACACATGAAGTTTTGTATTTTAAATACAATTTCAGAAGTTACACAAATCTGTGTCTTCCCCCTAGAAACTCATCATTTTTTTAATGGAATCTTTGTTGTAAGGACATAGGTTAGATATTTATAACACTTTTGGAGGAGTGTGAAAGGTTTTAAAAATAAGACAAGAACAAGAATAATATAGCAAACACCCATGTACCCACAATTTAGAATTCACAAATGTTAACATTCTGTTGCTTTGCTTCAAATTTTTTTGATTAAAAAAAGTGAAACATTATAAAATTGAAGTTCTTTGTTCCAGTTCACAATCTCAAAACTTTCCTTCCCTCCTCCCAAGAGGTGATCACTATCATGAATGTGGCATGTTTCCATTTAGTTCTTGTTTCTTACTATTATTTGTTATGTGGACAGACATAATTTGTAGTAACATATGTGTGGCTCTTAGTGTTTGTTAAATGTACATGAAGATTAGTATACTATACATACTGGGATTTGTTCTTCTGTGTTCTTTATATTTACTTAAAACACAAATGTAGTTCATTAATTTCAACTAATGTATATTATTCAGTTATATGAATTAGTCACAGTTCATTAATCCTCCTTTTGATGGACAGTTGGGTTGTCTGAAATTTTTTATTATTCAAAAAACCTAATGACCATCCTTGGAGTAGATCATAGGGGGCAAATTTGCAAAAGTTTCTTTAGGGCATGCATCTAGAAATAGAATTGCTGAATCATAGGGTATGCACATCTGCAACTTTGCTTTTTATTTCCAAATTCTCCAAAGTATTAGTACTAATTTAAAGTCCCACCAACAGATTAAGAGAGTTCCCTCCCCACATAGTCACCAATACTTCATATTGTCAGACACACTAATTTTCGGCAGTCGGAAATTTGTATTTGTCTGATTACTAAGTAGATTAAGCATCTTTTCTTTCCTTTTTGGCCATTTGGTTTTTATTTTCTTCAAATTGCCTAAAAATTGTTTTTGTTACATCTTTTTATCAGGTCTTCTTATTATTGGGAATTTTAAATTCTAATTGATCGTAGAGATTTAGCAGATTTTTCAATCATTCATTAAGCACTTACTTTGTAACAGGCACTATTCTAAGCCTGGGGACAAAAGAGTAAACAAATCAGACAAAATCCATATCCTTATAGAGCTCCTATTTATTTTCTTCTGCATCCTCCATAATCACAAGTTTAGATCTGAATAAGCTATCATTTTATGTCCAGATTATTATCATGTTTAACATTTCTGCTAAATTTGATACTGATAAAATTCATAACAGCAATTATTTACACAGATACTCAATTTTACTGGTTTCACTTCTTTCGAAAAGTTCTGTAATGCCTTGACTTTCTCCAGTTTGAATTATTTACTTTGACTTTTTTCTTGAATTGCTATAGGACTTCTTCAAGAAATTTTTCTCAGAAAGAGAAACACCTTATGTGTTTTTGACCAGCTGAGAAGAGATTTTTCTATTGCCCTCACACATAAATTGAATAAGAAATTATTGGGTAACAATTTTTTCCCTCAAAATTCTGTTATTCCTATCTTTCAGCAGTTAGTATGGTAGAATAGTGGTATGCTGATGCTCTTATTTTTCCCTTTGTTTGTTGTTTTTTGTGTGTTTTTTTTTTGCCTGAGTGCAGGAAGGAACCTGCATTAGGTTCTATCTCAGTGCAGGAGTCTGTACATGTATTTTACCTGATTGCTAGTACCGTGTTTCCCTGAAAATAAAACATCCTTCGAAAATAAGACCTAGCGCATGGAAAGATAAGACATCACCTGAAAATAAGACCTAGCGCAACTTTGGGAGAAAAAATTAATATAAGACACTGTCTTATTTTCGGGGAAACAGGGTAGATACTTTCAGTCTGAAGACTCGGATGTTTAAATTTAGGATATTTTTTTCTATTATTCCTTTATTGTTACTATTTCTTTAGCTGCAGTGTCCTTTTGATAGTTTTATTACACCTATATAAAATCTGTTGGATTTTTTTTTTTGGCCCCATACATCTTTCCTTTTCATGAATATGGTTAAGCTTATGTACTTTCCTCTGCATTCTACTCCTAGAATTTTTCAACTTCCTTCAACTAATTCACCAATTCAATTTACTTCAGGATACAATTTTCTCTATCCTGTCTAAATTTTAATTTAAGAATAATATTTCTGATATTATGGCAATATTTTCTAGTCCTAGAGTGTTTTGTTTTCATAAATACAGTGTCTTCTTTAATCTTTTATTGAAATAGTAAAAGGAAATGGTGATTCAAGAAACGGTAAGTCTTTTCTTCTGATTTCTTGGAATATATGCATTTCAAGAGGGGCCATTTCCTTTGATTGCTCTGATTGGCCTCCCTTGTTTAAATAATTTGAATAATAATTGAATAATTTCTCAGGCCCAGTTATGGTTTCCTATTTTCCCATTCCTACAGCTCTTTGATTGTCCTGTGTCCTCTTTTATCTCGCCTTTAGGTCTTTGCATATGATGTAAAACTCCAAATGAAACTGTCATCCTAACATCATGGGTGTCATATAGTAAGTGCTCAACAAAAATTTGAATTTAATGAGTGAATGACTACATTTTTTACTATTTGAATATTTGAATTATCAGAATCTTGGATCTCTTATCAGAAACTACTTAGTTTCAGACAGAAAAAAAAGGGAAATTTTTATGTTTGTAGCTTTACTTTTAGAAAATTGATAGTTTAGTTTATACATAGAAGTTAGGAAAGAGCATATACAAGAAAAGTTATTTGCTTAGCCTATTGTGCTTAGTGGATGCTTTTCTGTATTTATTGCCATTCCCCAAGCCAGCCTCTCTCTAATGGTACAAAGCTGTTGCAAAGATGCCTCCATTTTACTTGGCATGGCAGTCAAGGCAATGGTGGAGTCTGAAGCCAACTCCCCAAGGTCATTTACTTAGGGCCCTATTGGTCTGAGCTTAGAGGTTATGTGGGAGTCTGCTGAGGCCATCTATCTACCCCCTTATTTCCCAGGTGAGTCTTTCCTTCACATTTGTTGAATTGCATTTGGGTCAGCACTTTCCCAAATTCACCTTTTAAGGTTTTCATTCATGCTTGTATTAGTTTCCTATGGCTGTCATAACCAATTGCCACAAACAGAGTGACTTAAAACAATATAAATTTACTTTTTCACAGTTCTAAATGCTGAAAGTCCAAAATTAAGGCCACGCTCCCTCTGCAAGCTTTAGGAAAGAATCCTTCCTGGCCTCTCTCTAACTTCTGGTGGTGACTAGCAATCCTTGATGTCCTTGGCTTTCAGCTACACCACTCCAATCTCTCCCTCTATTGTTACATGCTCTTCTATGGTGTACATGTGTCCAAATATCTCTCTCTCTTAAAGGCACGAAGAATTGGATTAGGGTCCCCTAATCGGTGCTGGCAGTTGGGGACTTGAACTTACCATATGGGGGGCTACAACTCAAACCATTAACAAAGATTTTTAATAAAAAATTCATAAAATAAGATTGCCTCATGACTATATAGTTAAGACCCTAAATCTGGTTTTATATATACCATATCTTATAGAAATGTCTTAAAGTTTCTGGCCTGATGATGGCATCATCTTCTGTTTTCTAGTTCTGCTATAGATGTTATCTGATATTTCTTTGGCTGTTCCAAATGGAATTTGGGTGAAAAGAAGGGGAGTAAAATATGTGGATACAAATCACCATCTTAAAGTGAAATAATGTGATTCACAGATTTTACCAACATTCACTTATTGGTAAATATTAAATGGGATTAATCATGAGCACTAGGAGAGAATATCAGTTATTCTCTCCTATTAAGAAAATACACATAATATGACCATTGACCTCTGCCCTGAGGCACTCTCCTTCCCTCGACTGCAGAGTACTTTTCCCCCAGAGAACTTGTGTAGGTGCTTAGCTCAGAAGATATCTAAGAGTGTTTTTCAAAATCTTTCTAATGTCAGTAAAAATAGAAAGATAATGTGCAGTGACATTTTCTCATTCTTCTACCTGAAGAGAGATGGGACGCCTGAGGCACATGTCAGCTTCAGGAGCACAGTAGAGTGGACCACGTGCGTGAGGCTGATGACCAGAGGTGGGAGAGGTGAGGCACCTTCTCTGTACCCACACCTGAGCAGGCACTCTTCACAGATTAATGCATTTAACCCTCACACAAGCCTACAAAGTGAGTGATAGTAATCCTGCTTTTGCAGATGAGCAACCAGACTCGACGGGATTCATTTGCCTGCAGTCATATCACAGTTAAGAAACAGTAGCAAGGGAGCAAGGGTGGGCTGGTAATGGAGAGAGAGGGACGTGCTGGGCTGAGCAATGAGCTAGGGGTGACATACGTTAGAGAGCTTTGAAATCACACTTATTCCAGTCTTGCCTCTGTCGAGTACTAACCAACTGAGCAACTTTGAGCAGGTTACTTATCTTCTCTGAGCCTCAATCAACTCATCTAAAAATTGGTGTTCAATGTAACAAAATATATAATACCTGTTTCAGAAGAATATTATTTCCCAACCTAGAAGGAGAACTGCCCTCAAGGGAATTCTGACCTCTCTAACTTTGCTGTATTAATCCTTTTTTTTTTTATTGTCACATGCTTTATCCTAGTCAAAATTGGTTGGGAGAGTCTAACACCCACCTCACTGCTCTGGCAGATGAAGAAAGGGCCTTAGAAGCACTAAGCAATCTTCCCAAGGTCACAGAGTTCCAGCTGGAACTGGGCTTCCGATCACCTGATTTCTGGTTACAGCTACACCTAATGGAGCAGTCCTGCAGCACCGCATTTGCTGAATTACTAAGCACTGTAGCTGTACATCAAAGCCAAATGCTAGAACAAGCTGCTGTGACAGCAATTTCAGGTTGAGTCTATTGACCTGTTAGCTGTCCGCCCTGACGGAGGCATCAACTACCTCACCCATTCTGTGTACAACGTGGAGCTTCAATAAAGGGCCAGGTGGGGACCATCCATCAGTGTCACCACTGTGACTAGAAGCCCTCGTGGAGACAGGAGTCGGGAAGAAACAACACTGCCCACAATGCGTGAGGTGGGAAACAGGTTCACATAACATTTGATTTGCTACTCTACTGCTCAGATAGAGCCTTATCTGGGAAACAGAAATGAAGAACCCTGTCTGTCTCTTTGACCCCACAAATGAAATTTTAAAAAATTGTAAATGTGGAGAGTCAGTGAAAATTATCTATAAGGCTTTCAATCATTATTTGCCTCCCACCTTCAGATTTCTACATCTACTAATTAATAACTGTCTCTTTATGCCACACATACACACACGCAGAATCTAATTCAGATTCAGGTTGCTGGTATACATTTATCTTGACTTTCACAGCAAACAAGGCAAATGTTAAATCCTTCTCCCCATTTGGATCCAAATCAATAATTTTTTAGTCTGAATGGTAGGAGACAAGCTCCAGAGTAATGCTCAGTTAAAATGCTGCACAGCCAGCCTCATTTCCATTGCAATATCTTAATCTCCTGAATGTTAAACCTTCTGTGGTGGGAATCCCTCGCTTACTATTCCCCTCATGTGCAGTCTACACGATTAGCAGCTCAAAAGCGAGCCATGCTTTATGCCAAGGTGATCTCAGGCTCTTGCACACATTATGCAGACTTTGCATACAGGGGGGAATAAATCTCAATGACCCTAAAGTCTTTCTCTCATAATCAGTTTTCCTTTCTATAACTGCATCTCTCTGAGGACTGTCTGGGGCTTTACTGCAAAAAATAAGTTAATGTAGAAAAGAAAACAGATGGGCTTGACTGCATTCTGGGATTTTATAAAGGAACTTATTTTGGAAACTGTAAGTGAGGTTTTGTCTACAAATTTCCTAAAGGCGTGAATAAAGAATGGGAATTTAGTTCCCAAAATAACAAGGAAGGGCAATAATTACAGTTCTAACCCACAAGTGGCCTGAGAATTCAGTCAGTAGCACTGAGGTTCCAAATGCTGATTTGAGGATGGTCACTTTATGATTTGCACATGGCGATTAACAGCTCCACATTAGGCTGGAGTTTCCATTTGCCTCACAGGTTTCATATAAGAAATACCTATTCAAAGTGAGCATGTTCCTTTTTACTAGGTACTAGAGAGTTTTGTGCCTCATCTTAAAAAAAGAAAGTTCAGATCTTAGAAGATGGTGGCATAGTGGTAGTGTATGTGTGGCATAAAGAGACTTCTCACAACCACATCAAATTTCAACTAAAATACAGAACAACCATCATCCAAAAATGCCAGAAAGCTGGCTGAATGGAAGTCCTACAACTAGAGAAGTAAAGAAGACAGCACAGTGAGTCTGGTAGGCGGTGAAGAGGCACAGAAGGGCCTAGGCTGGCACCCACATGAACCGTTTTTTTAATTAGGAGGGAGATCAGCTCTGCCGAGGCCACCCAGAGGAGCAAGGGGTCCCAGCCCCACACCAGACCTCCATCCTAGGGCCCCAGAGCTGGGAAAAGAAGTTCCTAAAGGGCAGTAAGAACTACAGGCTGTAAAAACCAGCGCAGTTGGGGCTCCATGACACAGAGGTTGCTGGAGATCTAGCTATTTCTCTTAAAAAGCAGCACACAAAATGAACTTACAAGATCCTGCTTGCTTTGAGCTCCAGTGCCAGGGCAAGGTTGTGGGGAACACAAACAAATACTATGAGGAACTAGATTGTCTGACATCGAGGTAGGAACTCAGGGGCAGCTTTCTTCCAAATCGAGGTGCTTGGGGGGGAGGGGTACTCACAGAGCTATTGTTCCTATCCTGGGACCTCTCTGGTCTCAGGTTTCACTGGCAGCATTTCTGTTTGCTCTGCTCTGGTGATCCCATAAGACCCTGCCTCATCCAATTTACAATCCCACCCAGGCTATGTGCAGCAGCTTTTTCAAATGAATCTCCTGTGCTTGCTCAGGGTATAACCTCTCAAACAAATTGCAGCTGGGTCAAGGGAGTCCCTTATCAATAAAAGGCCCAAGGCCCAGTCCTTCTTGCTTCAAAGCTAGGCCTCTTTTGGGCACTTCCAAACCCAATACAAAGAGCAGGAATCTGCAGATCTCTATGTAGCTCCTGCTGGGTGGACCCAGGCAGTGGCTGACTTTGCACCGCCCTGGAGACCCAAGTGCCAGTGTACCCAATGGTCAGTGTCAGATCATACCAAATTACAACTCTACATATTCATAAGCAACACACTCAAGGGGCAGACTCAGTGAGCACCAAAGCCCCACTGAAGCAAGTCCAGCTCCACAGGGGTGTCTCCTGCATAGCTCTTCTCCCACTGTAGTTGCAGCTGGTCATCACAGCCAATTGTCCTGGAGGCAATATCTCCCAGTGAGAC
Source organism: Pipistrellus kuhlii (assembly GCF_014108245.1). Taxonomy (NCBI): domain Eukaryota; kingdom Metazoa; phylum Chordata; class Mammalia; order Chiroptera; family Vespertilionidae; genus Pipistrellus; species Pipistrellus kuhlii. The sequence goes on along the minus strand of NW_023425404.1, from coordinate 18,035,010 downwards.
CAACAGCAATCAAATCTCAACTACAACAAGACTGTGATCATAGCCTACAAATGGGTGCACCTAGAACTCCCAGCTCAGGTGACTGAGGAGGCTGAGCCACTGGGTCCCATAGAACACCTACTACACAAGACCACTCTACCAACTCAAGGAGACAAAGCATCTCTACCAAATACATAGAAACAAACACAGGAAATCAGCCCAAATGCAGAAACAGGGAGGCATGTCACAAATGAAAAAAAAAATGGAAGCAAGCACACTACTGGATATAGAGTTCAAAACCAAGATTATACAGTTATTCAATCTTCTAAAAACCTCCAAAAAAATGAAAAAAGACCAGTCAGAAATTAAGCATACACTGACTTCAATTATGAGGGAGCAAAAAACACCCAACCAGAAATGCAAAAAGAAAAATTAATTTAAAAATGTGATGATGGTGTAAGGAGCCTCTGGGACAACTTCAAGCATAACAACATTCACATCATAAGGGTTCACGGGGGAGACAGAGCAAGATATTGAGGACCTATTTGAAAAAATGATTAAAAAAAAAAAAACTTCCCCTACCTGGTGAAAGAAATAAACTTACAAGTCCAGGAAGCTCAGAAAGTCCCAAACAAGAGGAACCCAAAGAGGACCACTCCAAGACACATCATAATTAAAATGCTAAGAGCAAAAGATTCTGCTATCAACAATAGAATCTGAAAATCAAAATACATAAATAAGAAATCTAATGAACAGAATAAACTTGTGAATGAAATAGAATCAGAGGCATGGATATGAAACAGACTGATGATTTCCAGATGGAAGGAGGAGGGGGTGGGAAGAGATTAAACAAAGATCTTCTATGCATATATATATTACCTATGGACACAGACAATAGGGTGGAAAAGTCCTGGGGTAGAGCAGGAACTGGGTGGAAGGGGGCAATGATGGGGGAAAAGATAATTGGGGCTAGTTTCTAATAGGTACAGAGTTTCTTTTGAGTTGATAGAAGTGTTTTACAATTAGGTAGTGGTAGTGGTTGACATGATGATTATATTAAAAACCACTGAAGTGTACACCATAAAATTGTCAATCTTACACTATGTGACATATATCTCAATTTGAAAAATACTATAGGGTGGGGCAAAAGTAAGTTTATATTTGTTCATATGGAAAATAATATGATAATTAATAACTAATCATACAAAAACAAACTGTGTTTCATGTACTCACAACTGTAAACCTACTTTTGCCCCACCCTGTATATTAAAAAAAAAAAAAAAAAAAAAAGTGGGATTAAGTATGGGCTAAGCCTAGCATGGATCCTGTGAGACCCAGCCAACTACCCTACCTTAGTAATTATTGCTGTTCCTACTTAATTGCTTAAGCCTGTTTGAGAGAATTTCTGGAACTAGACAACCCCTGTCTAAGACCAACACCAAGGCAATGGCAATACAGTCAAAGCACCTGTTCCCCTCTTTGCCCCACCAAATTAAGAGCCTTTTCCATGTCTCTAAGGACATGCACATGAAAATGAAAATATCCTCAGGTACCAAATACCTGGTTCTACTGAAGTAAAGGAAAGCTCACTTTTACTTGGTCTGCACAATTTCAATTGAAAAGCCATGAATTCCACTTGAGGCCTGAGCACAGCAGGAGCTTAGAGTAACATGTGTCTAACCTGAGGGAAAGGGGACATGGAGGGCACAGCAAAGGCTGGTCTCACTTGACTCTCAATCAGTGCTTAAGGAAGCCCCTCCTTTTGAAGCAGCTGCCAACTGCCCAGATAGCTCCTCTCAAGCTTCTTTCCTCCTGTCTACCCTGAGGTGCCCTGATTTCCCACTTAAGGCTAAAAGGTAAATGTTGGGGAGGACACTCGGTCAAATAGCATCTAGAGAGGGTTGGAGCATTCCAAAGTCCTTTTTTTTAAATCATCCTCATAAGATCTAAGTTTTTCTCCCAAAGTAGAAAGCAATATGATATATGGTAGCAGAAAAGCTTAGTGAACACCCTTCCTAATAGCTTCCATGAAAATTAACTTTCATTGATTTGCTATTAAAATTCTACATCCATAACTACTTTGTATAATGATTTACTGGGTAAGGCTGATTTGAGTCATGAGCTGGCAGGTGCATAGGTACATTTATAGCAGAGAAGAAATCCTTTTAGGGATGCTAGGAGATGCCTAAACTCAGCATCACTCTTCTCTCCAAGGCTCCCAAAGATTGGAATATCTACATCATCCAAAGACTCAGTTTTCAGAAACTAGTGCTTGCAAAATCAGAACGTTTATCTGTGAGGTCATTGGACCTTGGTCTAACTCTAATTTGAATAATTACATTTCATTCCACCCTGAGTCAGTAGAGGCCCCTGATTAATAATCAGCATTTGCTACATGCCAGTGAAGTGTTTGCTGCTATAAATAGAGAGAGTTAACAATCTAATTAACTATAGGAACTGGCAAGATGAACACTCCATTCAGGGGAAAAGATAGATGGCAATATTCTTAAGGTTTGTGGGCAATGAGCCGTCCCTGACCCTAATCCATTAGCAGTTATTGTCAAAGGTCACTCGGTTAACCCTCGTTTTTAAACACCCCTTCCAAAAGATGTCACCTTTTCTTCCTGGGGGCAGACATTCCAGCAATAAATATTCTATAATGATATGATAGAACCTTGAGGTACCTACATATATGCATGAGTGGAGAAGCATATATCACTGTCATCCTAACACTTCTACCCACTCTTTGCTCACAGCCCTCGGACCTGCTGTCCTTAGTAACCAAGTCCCTACCTCTGGTAGCCAGGCTGGTACAATTCTGCAATTAACTTTTTTATATCACAGTTTGCCTCTCGTGGAATTTCTCTAACACTTTCTTTTATCAGATTACAATGAAATTAAATCCAGCATAGGACAAACCTCCTAGGAAAAGAGTGTGTTCTATTAAGTGATTTATAATCTGAAGTTTACATCCTTAGTTTCATCGGGGAGTATCTGAATCTAGTCCATTAAACTAAAATAAACTTTTTGCCAGTAGTAGGATTTCCCTTTTTCTCTCATATTTGACTTGTGATAATATGTCTCCTTCTCTTGTCTTGATTCCCAACAAAGGATGCTTGAGCCTTAGAGTACCAGCCTAGCCAAGCTGTGACCTTACCAGTGAGCCAATCTCTGGCATCAACAGAAGGCCTTAACAACAGGATCTTTGTTGTTCATACATTATCTAAGTACCCATAGTATCTTGTGGCTGTGAGTCCAGGGCCTGGAGTGCACGGTTAGTACAGATCTCTTGAGTTAGGCCTCTGTCTTAACTGCTATGTCAGATGCCACCAATGGTGACCCAATGACAAAATTTCATTCCCATAGATTTATTGAATTATCTGCCATCACTCAGTTCCTTTTAGATTCCATCTTTACATTCTAATTCTTTCTTCCCTTGGTTCAACTAACATTCTTTTGGTTTCCTTTAACCTTGCTGATAAGGTTGCTAGATTTATCAAATAAAACTATGGGATACAGTTAATTTTTATTCCAGATAAATATGCATGGGACATATTTATACTAAAATGGTATTTGTTGTTTATCAGAAATTCAAAATTAAGTGGGCTTCCTATATTTTATCTGGCACCTTGACTTGGTGATGGTATTCTTCTGCCACTTTCCATCCAGGCTCTAGTCTTTGTTCCCATTATTTCCTTTATCTTCACTTGCCCCTCTCTTAATTTACCTATTCTACTAGGCTCAACCATCATATTCCTTCTAAATCACCTTTCCCCTTCCCTGAACTCCTTAAACCTATTCAGCAATTTAATATGCCTCCCTGTCACATAAGTCTCTTCTATTCTCTTAAATTATTATTTGAATCATTCGTGTGTGTATTATTTATCTCTTACCCTTGATTTTAAGTTCCTGGAGGTAAGAATTCTTTGTACCCCTTGGCCTACAACAGGGCTTCCATGTTTGGGCTGTCCTAGCCTTTGGTTTCTACTCTTCAAATCCCTTCCATAGCTGCCTGGAAATCCTACCACTATATGTCCTTAGTACATTCACTCTCCAACTCTCCTAGATATTACACCTTGTCCACTTCTTCCTCCTACCCTCCTCACTGTTAGCTGATGGCCTCACTTCCTACACTACTGGGGGTAAAAAAGAGAAGCATCCAGAGAAAACTTCCACACATTCTCACTTGTGTAAATAACAACCTACTGATGTCTGTACCACCTATTCCACCTACCCCCAAAGACAATGAATCCACTTTTTCCTAAGGTAACCTCTCCCTAGCTCAGCAGACCTCATCTTCCCCACTGATTCAGGACAGCACCTCAGCAATTCTCCTTTCTCTCCTCTACATAATGTTCTCCCTTTTCAGGGAACATTACCATTAACATGTGCTAATATTTCCCTTTTTAATAAGTAAACAAACAAACCTCCCTCTTCCTTGATATCAAATTACTCTCCAGCTACCACACTATTTTTGGCCCTCTTTACAGCAAAAGTCTTCCAAAAGCTCTTGTATTTTCTGTCTCCACTTCCTCTTCTACCATAGTCTCCTGAATTCACTGAAATCAGGATTTGGTCCCAACTATACCTAAATTGGCTTTTGTCAAGGTTGCCTATTCATTATTTCCAAATTGTCATATTAAATGGAAACAATTTGGATTCATTTACTCAACCAGTCAGCAGTGTGTGAACTGAGTTTATTATTTTAACAATTGTCCTTCTCTCTCCTGTATAATAAGTTTTGAAACATTCTTGGAACCACATCTTCCCTCAGCTTCAATATCACCACTCCCATTTGGTTTATTCCTCCTCCCTCACTGGCTGTTCCTTCTTAATCTACTACTTCTCATGTTCCTGATCCCTAAAAGGAAGAATACCCAAGGGCTCAAACTCTGAACCTCTGTACCCACTCCCAAAGTGATCTCATCCAGTCTCATAGATTTAAATACTTTCTATATGCTAATAATTTCCAAAACTTTTGTCTCAGGAACTTTTCCCTAAACTCCAGACTTGTATGTCCATTTGCATATACAACATCTCTACTTGGGAGTCTACAATGAAGGCCTGGTGCACAAAATTCATGCAAGGGTGTGGGGGAGGTTTCCCTTCAGCCCAGCCTGCACCCTCTCCAATCTGGGACTGATCAGGCCTAAACTGACAGTCAGACATTCCTCTCACAATCTGGGACTGCTGGCTCCTAACTGCTCACCTTCCTGTCAGCCTGATTGCCCTAACTGCTCCCCATGCTGGCCTGATACCCCCTAATTGCCCCCCCTGGTGGTCTGATTGTCCCCAACTACCCCTCCCCCTGCCGGCCTGATCACTCCTAACTGTCCCCCCCCCCCTTGCTGGCCTGATTGTCCCCAACTGCCCCCACCCCTGCTGGCCTGGTAGCCCCACACAGCCTGCTGTTCTGTCATCAGTCTGGTTGTTTCGGTCATGATAGCACCTAGCTTTTTATATATTAGGATGTCTAAAACTAAACTGGTTTCCTCAAACCTGCTTCTACCACAGAATTCAACATATTTATAACTCTAACGTCAGTTCTTCCAGTTGTTCATATTAGAAACCTTGAAGTCACCCTTGACACATCATTTTCCCCCACACTGCACATGCAATCAGTCATAAAATCCTGTTATTTCTATCCACAAAATATATTCAGCTTCTGACTTTTCTCACTAGCTCCACCTCTTGCCTGCATTATTAAAACAACCTTGGTTACGTACTTCCAGTGTTGCTCTCTAACCACCTAGTCTCCATGCAGCAACCATAACGATTCTTTTAAAACATTATTTTTAAACTTAGCTACATGAGGCTTTGTACAAAAGGATAATTATATCCTCTTGTAACACCCTTCAATGGCTGCCTATCTCAGAGTAAAAGCCAAAAATGCACATTAGAGGTCTATAAGGCCACGTGATGAGGCTTCCCTTAACTTTCTACCTCTAAACCACTCCCCCCATCACACCCCCCCCACACACACACTGGCTTCCTTGCTGTTTTTTTGAGATCCCAAGCAAGCTACTTGGAATTGCTTTTTATTTGCTATTTCCTTGACCTGAAATAATCATTCCCTGGCTACCCATTATTTCCTTCACAGCTCAGCTCAAAGGTCATCTTATCAGACAGGCCTTTCATGATGACTTTATATAAAATAGCAGCCTTCCTCTTCTCTCTCCCACCTTGTAATCCCTATTCATACCATCCTGATTAATTTTCTCCAAAGCAATTTCATGTCGGGATAGAAGTTTGTTTCTTTACCACTTCCCCCACTAGAATGTAAGCTTTACCTGAACGAAACTTGGTCCGTTTTGTCACTGCTGTATGTCTACACCTAGACCCATGCTCAAAATATGGCAAACATCCAACAAAAGTTCATTCATTCCTTTATTCATTCAACAAATGCATATTGACCATTTACTATGAACTATATAGTAGAACATATAGCCTGAGAACAAAAAAGTCCTGTCACCAGTATTTATCTCCTATGTTAACTTTGGCAAGTAAAAACAGCTTCCCTAATTCTGCACATTAGATCAAGAGAGCAATCCACCTTGTAGTGTGATTGGAAAGAACAAATAAGATTTTTTTTTATTGTGGTCTGTAAACATTCCAGTGCTATGTAAATAGAAATCTTTATTGATATAATAGTCTCATTTTTTAATTAAAAAGATAATAAAGGTTAAGTTATTTGCCCCCTAATCAGAGATACTAGCAGAACTAGAGATGCATCTCAGGTCCTTAAACCTGTGTTCTAGTTCTATTTTCATGGTACTCTTCATTCCAGATAGTTCAATACAGGTTGTATGGGTTAATGTAATTATGTTTATGAAGGCTGTCAAATGTCTTTGACAAAAAGATATAGAGAAGGGGCTATATTAGTTTCCTAGAGCTGTCATAACTATTACTAACTTGGTGGCTTAACACAACAGAAATGCATTCTCTCACAGTTTGGGAGGATATAAGCCTTAAATCAAGATGTCAGCAGGGCCATGTTCTCTTTGAAGGCTATAGGGGAGAATCTTTCCTTGCATCTTGCTGGGTTCTGCAACCCTTGCTTTCCTTGGATAGTAGATGCCTCACTCCAATCCCTTCTTTCATTGTCACATGGCTTTCTTTCTATGTGTATGTGTGTTTGTATCCAAATTCCCTCTTCCTATAAGGATACCACTCACTGGATTAGGGCCCATCTGAATCCAGTATGACCTCATCATAACTTGATTACATCTGAAAAGACCCTTTTTCTAAATAAGGCTACTGACACAGGTACTAGGAGGAAAAGGTTTGAACATCTTTTTTGGGTGGGTGGGGGGGAGGGGGAAAGGTGAGGACACAGTTCAACCCACAACAGTATTTAAAGAGCTTAAAACAATTTTTTTAAAAATATATTTTTATTGATTTTACACAGAGAGGAACTGAGAGGGATAGAGAGTTAGAAATGTCGATGAGAGAGAAGCATGGACCAGCTGCCTCTTGCACACCCCATACTGGGGATGTGCCCACAACCAAGGTACATGGCCTTGACCGGAATCGAACCTGGGACCTTTCAGTCCGCAGGCCGATGCTCTATCCATTGAGCCAAACTGGTTTCTGCTTAAAACCATTTTTCAAAGAGCATGCCAGGGAAGAAGTTTAATGTTGTGGGAAGGCATGCATACCCAACGACAGTCCAGCTGTGCGTGAACTGGACACAGACCAGAGTTTCCCTTGCAAATGACAAAACAAAAGCAAGGAAAATCAACGTAAAGGCATGAAATTGTCATCCTTGTGGCAAAGGGTTTGGCAAAGTCCCCCTGTTTCTCTGAGAGGCAGATTGATTCATAAAGTAATCTACCTTAATCAGCATTATATAATCCCGCAGAAGCACGTGAAATGGAAGCAATGATGCAAGCAGGGCAGAGCTCAGGGAGAAATCTTGCCCTACATTGTTACGCAGCCCTATTGCGCAGCTGGCACACCTTTCAGCTTGCTCTGCCTCTAGCATCTCACCCGGCAACTAACCCAATTTAGTCAGACCTTCCGATGTGAAGGGAGATTCTATATTTAGACAATAGTTCCTGCCTGAGGATGACCTTTCCTGGCTGCAGTGTCACACCTGAACACGGCTCTATGCCTGCCCTTTGTTTTTTGTTGGGAGAGCCAGCAGCTTTCTCTGACATATGAACTTAAGGTATTTTTAGAGATATAGAGACCCTCAACTCATCTAATTCAACTCTTTCTTTTCACAGCATTCAAGTGGAGACTTTGGAGCCACTGCCTGGGTTGAATGAGAGTCCCAATAATTCCTAGCTGCGCGCCTTTGGGACAGTTCCTCTTTGTGCCCATTTTTCTGATCTGTGAAAAGCAGACAATACATAGCAGTATTTGCCTAAAGGGGTTATTGGAAGAAGGAGGTCCATGTAAGTACTTAGAGCAGTATCTGGCACATGGTAAATACAAAAGGAAATTTAACCATTACAATTTCCATTGTTTCAGATGAGCACACTAAGGCTCAGAGAGACACGATGTGAGCTGCCCAGGTTAAGCAGCAATCTGGTACAATGAGACCTGGAATCGGTCTATTGGGGGAATACCTCTTATTTGGTCCACAGTTAGCAAACTTGAAGTAGCTCCTCTGAGATCAATAAAGAAGGAAAGAGCCACACCTCACCAGCTCTAGCTTTCATTTGTTTCCCAGATCACCTGATTGTCACTGGGAAAGTCAGACCTGAGGGGATGAGATAATAACAGTAACAGCGAGTTAGATTGAAGGGATGCCTGATTCAAGACAAGAAAGTCACTTGGTGGCAATTACAATTGTCTAGGTAGTAAGTAATTAGATGAGAAGGGAATAAAAAATAGGGAAATTATGTATATTCTTAAAAACAAAAAACAAAAACCATAATAGGGGTTTAAAGATGGCAGCATAAGTAAATGCCTCTACTCGCAGCCTCCCGCAACCATACCAAAATTTCAACTAACATACACTGGAAAGCTGGCTGAATGGAAGTCCTGTTAGATAAGAAAGCACACTGATACTGGTAGGAAGGGGAGAGGCCCAAAACAGCTGGTCCTGCACCCACAAGGGCTGCTTTTTCAATTGGGAGGGAGATCGTCTCTGCAGAGGCCACCCAGAGGAGCAAGGAGTCCCAGCCCCACACCAGACCCCAGCCCAGGGCCCCAGAGCTGGGAAAAGAAGTCTCTAAGGGTAGTCAGAACTATGGGCTGTAAAAACCAGTGCAGACAGGGGCACAGTGACACAGAGGCTGCTGGAGACCCAGCTCTTCCTCTTCAAAGGTTGGAAACACAAACTGAACTTACAAGGTCTTGCTTCCTCTGAGATCCAGCACCAGGGTGAGGCGTTGGGGGACACAAACACATATGAGGAGGTACTGGATTGTCTGGCACTAGGGCAGGAACTTGGGGATGGCTTTATCCCAGACTGAGATGCTCACAGGGATCATTGTTCCTATGCTGGGACCTTCCAGGTTTCACTGGCAGCCGTTTATGTTTGCTTCACCCTGGTGATTCCCTAAGAACCCACCTCATCCAATTTACAACCCCACCCAAGCTGCCTGCATCAGCTTTTGCATTTGAATGGTGTTTCCTTGCTCAAGGTAAAACCTCTCAAATAAGCTGCAGCTGGGACAGGAAGCCCCAAACCTATCAATAAAAGGCCCCAGACCCAGCACAAGCACCAGCCTGCCTTGCTTCAGAGCTGGGCCTCTTCTGAGCACTTCCAAACCCAATACAAAGAGCAGGAATCTGCAGATCCCTCTGTAGCTCCTCTTGGATGGTCCCAGGCAATGGCTGACTTTGCATCTCCCTGGAGACCCAAGTGCCAGACTGGTAGTAGGTTGGATTTAGATATCAAAAACCCACTTCCCACACCATGGGTACAAGACAACTCAAACAAGTCTTGTTGCAGTGAGAAGGCAGCTGCTGTCGGTCAAGTCTCTGTCTGTTACCTGGGTCCCAATCTGAGCTGGGCATGGGAAGCAAAGCAGCCATGTGGGCAGGAGACCTCCCTCAGAAGGGATGAATGTTCAGGCCCTTGAAAAGTTGGGGGAGGGGGAGGTCTGTGCCCCACCTCTGTTAAAGCTATCAAGATTACATTATAAAATTTCCAAAATTTTATAATATTTAATTTTAAAAGGAGGGATAGTAGAAGAATATCATGTAAGGAAAAATATCCTGTAAGTAGATTACATCTAGAAAATTTTTACTTTGAAAATTAACTTTCATTTGTAATGCTAACAACAAGATACCCATGAAGAACACATATGATGTCAAAACAAGCCAAAGGAAAATCATTTGGGTAAAAAATGAAAAAGGATCATAAGTTAAATTTATAGAAAATATCCCTTTATTAACCTTTGGTCAAGAATATGTTTGTATATTTTCAGAAAACAACTCCAAGACCATGTGGATTCCTGCAACAGAGAGTGTTCAGATTTGGGTCATAACCCAGAAAGGAATTGACAGGACTACTCTAGCCATGAAGACAGAAAAGAAACAGTCCAGAGATGAAAGATGCTGATGACACCTTGCCATACTAGCAGTCAGCAGCTGTGTGTCGCTGCAGGTTGCCCAGGACCAATCCAGAGAGGGTCAGACCTGCATTACCACCATTTGTCCACCATCCAGAACTGAAACATCATTGCTGACATGTACACATAAGGAACTGTTTGACATTGAAATTGGAACTCAAAAGAACTGTTGGCCCAGAAAGAAACTCACCACAGACTGATTCATTTGCCTCTCAGCATAACCATTATTGTTTTTCTCATGTTTGATTCTTATAAGTATATTTCTTGTATCACATGATCTCACTCGTCTAGGGGAAATAATTAACAATATAAAATGATGAATAGGGGTAGACCCAGAGACAAGGAAGCATTGATCAGACTGTCAAACCTCAGAAGGAAGGTAGGGGAGAGTGGAGGGAAGAGGAAGAGATCAACCAAAGGATTTGTATGCATGCATATAAGCCTAACCAGTGGCAATGAACAACTGGGGGGTGGAGGCATGTATGGGAAGGGGTTTGGGATGGGAATGGGGGGGGGAGGGGGTGTGAGGTCAAATATGTGATACCTTAATCAATAAAGAAATTTTTAAAAAGAAGTATTTACAGGGAAACAGCTGACACTTTTTTGTTCTCCATGCTTAGTACTGGGTCTCTTATTTCTTATCACACATCTAATCACACCATCCTCATTGAACTGAACATAGCATCTTTTTGAGTTGGGTCCACAAAAGAAAAGCAATTGATCAACCACTGTCTGGTGTTCACCTCATGACAATAGGCACATGGCTTCTGAGTCTGCCCCAGGCATCCTTTCCAGGATGTCTGGCAAGCAGGACATTTTTATAGGGCAGCCTGACCAACTATACTCAAGCCAACTAGGATTTCCTTGACTATGCTTGCCATATTCAGAAGCATAACTCAAGTGTTAACACTATATAGTATATAATAAAGCTTAGTCATTCATGAATGGAGTTATGTTGTGATAGAATTGTATTAATTACCTGCTAGACCAGTATCTTTAAAACACACACACACACACACACACACACACACACAAAAAAAAAAAAATTTATTACAGAGAGGAAGAGAGAAATAGAGATGGGAATGGGGGGAACGAGGACAAATATGTGACACTTAAATAAATAAAGAATTAAAAAAAACTATAACAAAATGATAAGAGAGAATCATTGATCGGCTGCCTCCTGCATGGCCCCTACTGGAATCAAGCCCACAACCCAGGCATGTGTTCTGATGGGGAATCAAATCCTGACAGCATGGTTAGGCGTTGACCTGGTTCATAGGTCAACGTTCAACCACTGAGCCATGCTGGCCAGGCTAGACCAGCATCTTTTAAAAAATTGTTTTAACTTCAACCTATAGTAAAACATACATCACGACCCAGTAAAGTGTGTAATGGGAACAAACCATGACAAAACAGCATTTATTATTATTAAACACTAGAGGCCCATTGCACGAAGAGATTCCTGCAATAGGTCTTCCTTCCTTTAGCTTCCAGCACCAGTTTTCCTATGGCACCCGGGTCCCAGGCCTTTGCTCCAGCTGGAGTCTGCCATCTTCATCTTCGCTGCAGACTCCAGAGTCTGCAGTCTTGTCTTCACTGTGGCACTCTGCTGCTGTAGATTCCTTCGCCACCCCCACCTCCCACCCTCACCCTCCCTCTCATAGCAGGAGTCCTGGACTGCCTGGTCACTCCACCTGGAGGGGCTGGGCAGCTGCCATCTTTGGCCTTCTAATTTGCATACTCACTCTGATTGGCTGTGGTCGTAGGAGGAGGTATGGTCAATTTACGTGTTTATCTATTATTAGATAAGATAGTACACTCTGAATAGTTCCTGTCCTGTTTCTACCACTACCCTTTGTTTCAGATTCTGATCATAACCAACTAAGTTGATTTCATGACCTCTCAGTGGGTCCTGACTCACAGTTTCAGAAGCTATGTTGTAGGGCCACAACAGATTGTTTTATACCAAGTTTCCTTACTCTAGACTCACCCTGTGTGGTTTGTTATGATTTGCATGCCTTTGAACTCTACATCTGTAAAAGGCAGTCATTGCTTGTTATTTTTCAAAGGGCACTTTTAACTCAAGTGTTAGCCCATCTGTTAAGACCCACTTATTGCTTTTTAAAAGAAAAATAATTAAAAGCAAATTAGGAATTCCAGGTTTACACTAACCAAAATCCCAACCTCCCACCCCCTCTTTTGTAAAAATCTTCCATCTGTCTGCCCTCCTTTGGACATAACTCAAATAGGAGCATGCATCTCATCAAATCAAATGTGGGAAGTGTCAAAAAGCTGCCAAAACATCACGCCAGTTGCTTTATCTTTTAAGGAGATTTAAAATTAGATTTAACAGAATGAGTTGTTTGTTTTGTTGCTTTTTCTTCCATTATAGAAACATGGCCCTCAATTTATGGCCTATAAGTTTATGCAGTAGCCTTCCAGGGACAGTCCTAAGGTACACTACAATAAATCTGGAAGACACACATCTTCTAGGGCAGAGATTAGTGATGGAAGAACAAACCGCTAGGGGAGTTGCAGTAGACCCAGAGCTCTAGCTCTGAACCCCATTAGATCAGAAGCCTAGAATGGGGGTCATTATCCCACAAGACTTAGTTTCCTCTCCCCCACAGAGCCTAGCAGAGAAGAGCTCAATACCCTTCAATCCCAGTCCCCAAGCAAGTTAATCTTTGACAAATTCTCTCTCTTGATCTACCTTTCAGATTTAAAATAATGGCTGTCTAGCTACTTCTCCAAAGATTTGCTAAGAATAATCAGGAATTACATGACCTCACTCATTTATGGATAATAAAAAACATTATAAACTGATGAACCAAAAGATAGATATAAAGACAGTAAAGCAACAAGCAGACTGTCAAATTACAGCGGGGAGGGTAGGGAGATCTGGGGGAGATAAGAGATCAACCAAAGGATTTGTATACATGCATATAAGTACAACCAATGGACACAAAACTCTGGGGAGGGAGGGTATGAATGGGAGGGGGGAAGCAATGTTAAAATATGTACACAGATAATAATTTAATTTTAAAAATTACAAAAAAAAAAAGAATAATCAGGAATTAAAGAGCCATATGTAAGTAGATAGAGGGACCGACTAGTTATTGCCCAGTCATCAGATGACAGAGCCCTCCCTTGAAGATTCCTTTCTCCACAGGATGGGTGGTCTTAGAACTGTAGCCTCGGGACTACAACCCTACCACCACCAAGGAAGCCACATGCAGAGAGGAAGTGGTGCTATGCAAGGTTAAGAGCAAAGACTCTGAAGTCAAGCAAACGCTTATGTTCAAGTTCTGGCTCTAAATCACCTAATATCTCTAAACCTCAGTTTTCTCCTTATTGGGAGACTAACTGGAAGTAAATTATATTGAGCACATGACATGCAATAGCAAAAAAGCACACAAATGGCAGGTGCTACTCTTATTGTCTTTGTTATTATGAAAGAAAGAAATTTTACTCAAGTATCTTGTAGGTATAGACAGAACAGTCAAAATGTAGAGAAATCTGTAAAAAAAAAAAAGAAGAAAGAAAAGAAAGAAACAAAAGGACACGTGTAAGATTAATATGGTGATAAAAGCAAATACTTACATTTGAAAACCAATGACACAAAGCAAAATAAGAGATGTATGAAGTGAAGAATTAGAGCCGGAAAATTATTTTAAGTGGAGTATTTAGGAAGAAGTGCTTTCCTGAGTCAGTTTAATGTCTCAGTGGTAGGTCCTTCCTTAATCATGCACATATCCTTATTTAATCTTACCTAATCATAGAAGCAGAAACTCATTTTTCAATTTCCCTTCGCATCATTTTCATCCCTTCTTGTCATTTCTTCATTCTAAAGAATCTTCTTCCACAAAAAAACTAATTTTTGTTTACTCAAAATATGCTTGTTATGGACTCTATTATATCGTCTCCACTAATACTTTATTGTTTTGTGATGTAAGTCACCCTTTGTGTTTCTTTGATCAATCTATCTTTTAAGTAGTACTTGGTTATTCCATGCATAATATCTGAAATAAAGTTAATTAAAAGGGGGAAGGGGACCTTCAAGTTTGAAAACCGAAATAGTGAAAAAATTACTATGATAATAGTTTTTGAGTGGGTATTAGCATAAATTCATAAATAAGAATCTTGTCTCCAGTGTTCAGTTTCATTTAGTGACTCTTGAAATGATCTTTCAGGGGTTTAAATGCAATATGTCTAAAATATGTTTTCTATCAACCTAGGCAAGAATACCTTCCTAATCTAAGTCGGTGCAGTTCTAGGATACAAGCATTTATGGAAAATAAAATATATTTAGCTGCATTTTCCCATGGTTTATTTTATTCTTTATCCTCATTTCTGGTTGTTCAGCATTTGACAGTGGTTCCCCCAGCCTCTCTACCAAGTAAATAATGATCAATAAATAATATGTACCAAGGAAATTGTAACTTAAAGAAATGCTGCTATTTAAGAAAATTTATTTGTAAAGTATTACTTACAACATAAATAAGTTTCTAACTTATTTAGGTTTATATTTAGATTTTTATAGAGCACTTTTCTTAAAGTGAAACCTCAAGGCTGCATCATAAAGGATAAATATGCTCATATTAAATTTTTAGTGATTTCTCTTCTATGCAGTCTGGGCAGTATATTTAGCTTATCAGAATCTCAGTTTCCTCATCTGTTAATGGAAGTGATAATATCCACCTTGGGTGTTGTAAAGATTAAAAGTGATAATGTTCTCGGCACTTAATAGCAGGCACTTAAAAAAGGCTAGCTATTTTTACAAACAGAGTTGCTAATCTATATAATAAAAGTCTGAGTGACAGTTACAGCAGAACGACCAGAACGACCAGTCGCTATGATGCGCACTGACCACCGGGGGCAGATGCTCAACATAGGAGCTGCTTCCTGGTGGTCAGTGCACCCCCACAGCGGGAGTGCCAGTCAGCTGACAGATGGGTGCCAGACACCAGGCTGACAGCTGGTAAGCACAGCTGCAGCAGCACAAGCCTCTCCCACAGATATTTCCCCTGAGTGTCCCCAGGGTAGCAGCTGGTGCAGTAGGGCCAACATGAGTGGAAGCAGTGGCACCAGGCTCCTCCCCAGCTGCCTGCCTGCAGCTTCATGCACCACTTGGTGCTATGCGGGATCGATGTGGACAGCAGGCTGGAGCCTGACAAGCTGGCAGGTAAGGCCAGACTGTGGCAGCGCCAAGGTCCACTGATTCCTGCAGGCCAGGCCAAGGGACTCCGGTGGTGCACGAATCCATGCACCAGGCCTCTAGTAGAATATAAGAAATTGATGAAGCTGAAGAATAAGTCCGGCTGGAAAATAGTTTTAAGGGGAGTACTCAGAAAGAACTGCTTTTGTGAATCGATCTGATCTCTGTGCTGCTAAATTAGTCAGACTAAGCAGCCAACCATTGTCTACCCACTGGTGTGGCTCTTTAGGGAAACCCTGGAAGTTTAGACTCTGTCTCACTGGAGAACTTGCCACCAAGTTGACTTCCTGCTGCCATTTACTAACCAACCTTATTTGATTTATCCAAGAATTATCTGGACATGGTCCTCTCTTGGGAGATTAGTACTGATGTTTGTTAATGTGATAGTCAAGCAGGGTTAAATCAGATAGTGCAGGCTGTCATCATAAGTGCCCATTTAATATTGTTATTTCCTAGCTGATAAAAATGATTAGAGAAGATGACCTCTGAATTCTATTCTATTTTTTAATATTTCATGATTTAAATCCAAAAGTTACTAACTAGCATGATTTATTGAAAACTATGCAAAGTCTTTAATTTACAATCATAAAACATGAAGTGCTCCTAAAACTGAGTGTTTTGGTGGAGTGGGTTTTTTTTTGTTTGTTTTTTTTAATTCATTTGTCCAAAAACCTGACCTGAATGGCTGAGCACCTATTTATAGTCCTTACGTACTTCACTGCAGAAATATTCATGCATATGATTACAGGGTACCTGCTACAGACCCTGCTGGCTGTTATATAATATACACGTATTGTGTAATTCCCCTATAGTAGATACTATAATCCAGGGTCATTTCTGGAAATCCTGAGAGTCACTGTCACCAGCTCTTTTCCTACAGAAAGGTTGGCACTCTATCTTGCCTTAGGCAATTTCCTCATTGAACTGATTAGATTCTGGGAAGTATGTTCTTGTCCTGCAATTCTTCCTGCAACCCAGGAAGACTTGACAAAGGCAAATAAAGGAAACAAAATTATATCAGTAAATTTGCCTTAATTATCAGCTGTTTGGAAAAAATTTGATGAACAAAAAGTATTGCTGTTATTGGTTTTTAAATATATATATGTATATATATCCCTGAAAGATTTCCAGGCGTCTTCAAACTACGGCCTGCGGGCCACATGCGGCCCGCAGAGGAGTCTGATCCGGCCCGCCAGGTTTTTTGGGCAGTGAGCGCAGCCGAGGTGTTACAGTAGGAATTAGTAGTTCATATAGTCCGGCCCTCCAGCTCTCTGAGGGACCGTGATCTGGCCCCCACTTTAAAAAGTTTGAGGACCCCTGATAGGCAATATGTGGAAATTTCACACACACACCCTTGTAAAGAACTTCCCCATATTACTGTCCCCAAAGAATCTATGTAGTATTTGTAGAATATATTTTATCAGTTTTTTATAAATGAGAAAACTAACACCCAGCATAGTTGTCTAATTACAATGGGCAACATCAATAACAACAACAAAATTGTCCTTGTTTAAAAGAGTACAGTAGTTCTCCCCCTCTTCCCCCACCCCCCACTTATCCACGAGGATACATTACAAAGCCCCCAGGGAATGCCTGAAACTGCAGATCCTATTAAACCCTATATATGATGTTTCCCTTATACATACATACATATCCATGAAAAAGTTTAATTTGTAAATTAGGCACAATAAAAACTAACAATAACTAATAATGAACAATTATAATAACATAATGAAAGTTATGTGAATGTGGTCTCTCTCTCAAAATATCTTAATGAATTGTACTCACATTTTCACTTAAAGGAAACATCTTACGGCTTCTCTTGGGCTTGTCTGAATTGCCAGCATTTACTACTGTATTTTGCAGCCATTATTAAACACAAGCACCAGGAAAACTCAACAGTTGATCTATTAACTCAGGAGGCTACTAAAATAATGGGCAGAGAGCGTAAAGAGCTGGAGCATCAAAGATTAAACATTTTCAAAATATAGTGAGAGAGCTTTCCTATATTCTCTATTAAAATAAATTTCTCACACATGTGTAGATGAGATTGTTTAAATACCAGAGAAGAGGGAGCTTTTCAACTCAAACTGATGAGTAACATACTATGTACTTAAGAACACCAATTTTTAGAAATGTAAGTCATTCCCAGAACTTATGGTAACAAAAACACATCTCAGAGGGAAAATGTACCAGGAATAGGCCTCTTCCAGGCATTATCCAGTAAGACTCCAAAAACACACTGATTCTTGTTTCCAATCACTCTTTTCATACAGTGACTCTCTTCTAAATCACAATTGAAGGATTCTTTTTATATATAGATATTCAATTGTCCCAGAAAATTTGTTATAAAGATAATGTTTTCTAGAGCTGGATAAAAAAGGTGAAGGGATTAAGAAGTACAAACTGGAAATCACAAAACAATCATGGGGATGTGAAGTACAGCATAGGGAATATAGTCAATAATATTGAAATAACTATGTATAGAGGGTACTAGATTTATCAGGGGATCACTTTGTAAATTATAAAATATATAACCACTATACTGTACATCTGAAACTAATATAATATTGAATGGCAACTGTAATTGAAAAAAAAAGTTGAATGGAGAAAAACTAGGGAAAAACAACAAAATAAAATTAACATTTAAAAAATATTGTATTTCCTAATTGTTGCCTTGACATTATTGTCAAGAATCAATTGATCACATATATTAGGATATATTTTTAGACCTTCTATTCTGTGGATCAATTTTTTTAATCTTCATGCCAAAATCACATTATATTGATCATTTTAGCTTTATAGGAGGTCTTGAAATCAGATATTGTAAGCCCTCTAACTTTGTTCTATATTTACAAAGTTGACTTGTCTATTCTAGGTCTTTTGTGTTTATATATTAATTTTAGGATCAGCTTGCCAATTTCTACCAAAAAAAGCTGATGAGGATTTTGCCATCTTAACAATATTGAGTTATTCAATTCATGAACATGGTATAGCTTTCCATGTATTTAACTCTTTAATTTCTCATAATTAAATAACATGTAAGTTTTTAGTGTAAAGGCCTCAAATTTAAAATATAAATCTGTAACTTATTGTCTTTCAAATAATATTATACTACATAAGGTATAAAACCCTTACCACAGTATATTTCCATTTCTCCCCTTTCATCCATTGTTCTATTGTGATCCCATATTTTATTTCTGCATATATTATGTATTTATTTTGGTTGTGTAGTAGATTTTGTTTGAAAAGATATTTTAGGTTCACAGAAACACTGAATGAAAAGTTCAGAGTTCCCATATAAAACCTTTCACTACACATGCACATCTTTGACTATCAACATTCCCCATCAAAGTGGTACATTTTTTGTAACAGCTAAACATACATTCACATGCCAATATCAAAGAAAATCCATAGTCTACATTAGGGTTCACTCTTTTTTGTTGTTGTCGTTTTTATTGTATTATTAATCCTTATGGGAGATATTTTTCCCATTGGTTTTTGGAGAGAGTGGAAGGAAGGGGGAGAGAGAGGGAGAGAGAGAGAGAGAGAGAGAGAGAGAGAGAGAGAGAGAGAGAGAGAGAGAGAGAGAGAGAGATTGATTGCTTGCCTCCAGCACACACCCAACCAGGACCAGGGATCAAGTCAACAACCAAGAAATATGCCCTTCATCGGAATCAAACCTGCCACCCTTCATTCTGAAAGCTGATGCTCTAATCACTGAGAAAAAGTGGCTAGGGCTAGGCTTCACATTTGATGTTGTACATTCTATGGATAATGACAAATATGCACATCAAAGTTTCATACAGAATAGTTTCATTGCCCTGCCAACCATGGATTTTTCACTGTCTTCAGACTTTTTACCTTTTTCAGGATGTTATGATACAGTATGAGGTCTTTTTCAGGTTGGCATCTTTCAGTTAGTATTACTCATGTATTTTCACAGCTCAATAGCTGATTTCTTTTCAGCACTGAATAATATTTCTTTGTCTGGATGAACCACAGTTTACTTATCCATTCACCTACTGAAGATCAGTTTGATTGTTTCCAAGTTTTGACAGGTATAAATAAAGCTTCTATAAATAAGCATGTGCAATTATTTTTTCTGTGAAAGCATAAGTTTTCAAGTTCTTTGGGTTAAATCTTGGAACACAATTACTGGGTTATATGGTAAAAGTATATTTAGTTTTAAAAGAAACTTCCCAAGTGTCTTCCAAAGTGGCTCTACCATTTCGCATTCTCATCAATAATAAATGAGAGTTTCTGTTGCTCCTCATTCTTGCCAGCTATTGGAGTTCTCAGTATTTTGAATTTTGGCCATCCTAATAGGTGTGTAGGGATATCTTATTGTTATTTTTATTTTAATTCTCTGATGACTAATGATATATGACATTTAAATATGTATCTTTATATCTTCTTTGGCAAGGTATCTATCTGTTCAGATCTTATGCCCATTTTTAATTGTTGTTTTGTTTATTTTATCCAAGTTTTCATATATTTACTCTTGAGTTTTAAGAGGACTTTTTATAGCTTTGAATAACAATTTTTTTTATCAGACATGTCTTGTTTTTTCCTTTTTTGCAAATAAAATTTATTGGAGTAATATTAATTAATAAAATTATTTAGGTTTCAGGTGTACAATTCTATAATTCATCATCTGTATATTATATTGTGTGTTCACCATCCCAAGTCAAATCTCCTTCCATCACCATTTATTCCCCTCTTTCCCTCTGGTAATCACCATACTGTTGTATATGTCTATAATTTTTTGTTTGTTTGTTTAATCCCTTCACCTTTTTCACCCAGCCCTCAAACACTCTTCCCCTCTGATGACTGTCAGTCTGTTCTCTGTACTTATGAATCTGTTTTTAGTACTTCTTTAGATGTTTAGCAATTTTTGTTGAATTTAGGCTCTTTGTATTATGAAGACTTACCACTCTGGCTAGTGAGAACACCAACTATTTCTAACCCTATGAAATCTGCCATGCCTTTCCATGATTATTTCCATGACTTTAAATAACTTTCTCACACACATGAGCAGATAATCACTCAGCCAAAACTTAAAAAAAAATAAGAGTTAAGAATTCCTTCTACAGATTTACAAAGATCTCTTTTTGTGAAGTTCTTACCTTCCCATATTTTCCCTTGAAAACTCTAACTACTTGGTCTGCCTAAATTTTAAACTCTTCAACTTGCAGTATTGCTAGTCTCTCTTTGGGTTCCCCTTCTCTGTGCTGCAATCTCAAAATTCTCTCCAGGAAAATAGCTTTTGTAATTGCAGGAGTCACCTCATGTGTTTACCTGGTCTCAGGGATCACTATCCTGTGCTTCCTGTTGTCCAGTGTCTGAAACCCACTGATTCATCTATTTTGTCCAGATTTATGGTTGTTTAGAGAAGGTGGGTAAATATGGTCCTTAGTACTCCATCATGGCCAGAAGTTCCCTGGTGGGTTCTTTTTATGCTAGACTTTTTAGAGATAAATGGAAGGAATTAATTAAAAATATTTGGACTGCTTTTTAACATGCGTGCTTTGTTTTCTTGGTTAATAAACAATTAAGTAAGACATAAGTTAATGTTTGATCTTGCATAGCAGTTAGGTGCATAGCCTTTAGAATCAGGTTACCTCAGTCTGGGTGCTGCCATTTACAAGCTGTAGGAGATTGATCCATGGTCTCATTTTCTTTTTGACTTTGCTTCCCCATCTGTAAAATGGACATGATAAAACTATTTTATGGGTTTTTATAAACATTAAGTGAGCCATATGTGCAAGGGTACTATATACACTATTGCTGCATTACAAGCATGACTAACAAAATACTCTAAAAATTTGTGTCTTAAAACAAGAACCACTTATTTCGCTCCGTTTGGTAGGTCACAATTTTGACTGAGCTTCTCTGAGCAGTCCTGTTGTTCTCTGTGTAATTTACTCATGCATCTTCAGTCAGTTGCCAATCAGTTAGTTGACCCTACTTCTGGGGTTCAGTTCCTTCCTCACCCTGATGATGGGGGTCAATGAATCACATGTCCTTCATCCTCCCAAATGGTAGCTTGGTCTTGTTCACATCACTGTGCAGGGTTCTAAGAGCAGCAACAGTGCAAGCTCCATGGTTCAAGTGCTTCTCAAGTCTCCGTCTCAATCACATTTTCTATCATCTCATTTACCAACACAAGCCATATGGGATAGCCCAGACAATGAAAGAGGGCACCATCAAAGATATGGATATAGAGAAGGGGCAAATTTGTGATAGATTGACATTTCTACAGTCTATCACAGATACTTAGCAAAATTATAACTTTACTATGTTAGCAATGTTCTTATTTTATGATAGTACAAGTATGTTGTCGTTACTATTTAAAAGTAATAGACAATAAGAAGAACCAAAATAGCTAAGGTATTAACTCTACTGCATCAGTATATTGTTATACCTAAAGTAAATATGTTTGTCTTGGCTCACCTTATCTTTCCACTCTGCTTCTGTGCAGTCATTACAACTTCAGGGGACATCTCTTGCCTCCGGTTCTGTAGTCACGTTCTGCTGCAAATTTCTTCTCTCTGCACTCTTCAGTGGGAACAGTTGTATAAATCACCCAGAATGTTGGCAAGAGCAGCTTCTGGGCTGAGTGCTTTTTGAAAGGGGGAAAAAAAAATCTTCCTTGCTACCCAGAAGTCATTTACATAGGTTAATTCCTGTGGGTTAAAATTTACAGCACCCCTTTTGCTATAGCAACTGTGGGAGAAACTCTCTTTGCAGCATCACAGAGGAGTTATGGTTTAAGCATTTTATGCACACATATGTGGGCACCCCCACAACAAAATACTATTTAGGTCTGAATAGCTCTCCCTTTCTGGATATGTTACTCTCCTGACACCAAATGTTATAATTATTTTCCCGGTGAAGTATTGCCTGAATTTTCCTGGGGTAAGCACTCAACTGCAAATCATTGCTCAATCATTCTCTGGTCCTACATTCCTAAAATTGATTTAATCATAGATAGTGTGTGCATATCCCACAAGTCTTCACTGAACCTCAGTAACCTACAAGTCACCTACTTCTCTGTGGTGGGATGATTCATTGAGACATTAATTTTACTTTGTTCTTGCTGCAGTAGAATACAAAGAATGAAAGGAAATTTTTTCTCATCTACCTCCCTTCCAAGAATAATTATGCCACTGTGATCAGCCTCCCTTGCTTTATAGGAGTTATTTTAGTAGCTTCTTTGTGTTTCAGAAGAGACCCTAAAAGCAACACCTCTCCCACCCTACTCCAACCTCACTCCCAGCTCTTTGTTTGGGAAGAAGCTGGTGCTTGGAAAACAGGGATTATGGTCTGAACTCTGAAGAAAGGGAAGGATTCCTATAAAGTGGGCCAAGTTTGGATGGGAAGAAAGATATTGTGTGTTTCGAGAATACACAGATTTGTACTTCACTCTCTTGCTGTGGCCCAGGAGTGGTCAGACCTCTGATATGGCAACAGGTGCCATGACCTCTGGAACTATAACCATGCTTGGTGTAAGGGAGGGTTCATATTCAATTGGACCAGATGGGCTTGGGCTATGACTATCTTAGCAGCAACTATGATAGAATAAAGGCAGAGGCCCTTTCTCCAAGTTTTCTACATCCCAGTTTGGGGGACAGCACTGCTCCCTTCTCCTTGACCCAGGTGCCTTCAATTAGATTTCCTGCTAACCCTGGCCAGGAAGGAAAGTTTGTATTACCTTTCTCACATCCTAGTCAGAGTGCAAAATTATACTGATGCACTCGTAAAAATAAATTCTTCATCAACAAGTTCCTGGGAGCTGGCCTTCTAAACCATTTTTCCATCCTTGCATATTTTTTTGTTTGTTTGTTTGTTTCAGGCTAGTCACCAGAAATCCTAAGAATAACATCATCTAAGAGTCAGGGGGAGTCTAATATGTCAGTGCTAAAATGTGCTCTGGATCTGGTATGCAACATCTAGCTGACTGGCACCAGTAGGCCTGTTAGCAGGTGTGAGGTAAAGAGGATTCAAATCCTACCATGGCTCAAAAAGCAATTATACAGAAGTGTTGCTGCAGGACTTAACATTTAAAGCTCTCCATCAGTTCTAGTTGGCTCTATCCACTGGTCCAAAGGCAATTTCCTTTCAAACTTTTAGCATTATAGATTTCCTCTTTCCCTTGAACCTGAAAATCCAGCTGTGATCCCTCGCCTCTGACATCAGCATCACTGGCTTTGATACAGCCAACCATCTGGTTGATGAGGCATGAGACAGAATGGAATCCAGCTCACTGGTCCCTGCTGTTTCCACATGAAACTACAACTCACTGATGTCACCATGGATGGTGAACTGTGACTCAAGACTCACAAGGGATTAACATATGAAATGACCCTGGACCATCATTTCTGATGGTCATCACTGACATTTTCAGGTTGAGAATGAGGTGGTTCTTCTTGTGATATCATGGAACTTGGGGAGGGGGGGGCGCGGGACACTTTTAGTCAGGTAGTCTCCCCGACTTCACCAGATAATGTGAATTCCTCAGTACATGGGATAGCAGAGAGATGTAGAATATTGAGAAAAGGAGTTAACGTATTTAGCTATTTCATTTTTCAAGTATGAAATGTATTTTCTCAACTATGAGTTCAGACTTCTAAAGCTGCTCTTTATGTTTTCCTACTCATTTTCATCACCTTGTCTGTAAGTAGAAAACTTTTACCCATCAGCATTAACCATTTTCTTCATCTTCCACCTGCCATACTTCACTCCTCCAGCTTTTCTGTCATTTCTTACTTGGGAAAATTAAAAAGGGGAAAGAGAGAAAAGAACAACCACAAAAAAGAAGGAATGAGAGTAAGAAGTGACACCATGATGGTGGAAACGGGTTTTTGTTGTGTGTGTGTTTTTAATATATTTTATTGATTTTCTACAGAGAGGAAGAGAGAGGGATACAGAGCTAGAAACATTGACCAGCTGCCTCCTGCACACCCCCTACTGGCGATGTGCCTGCAATCAATATACATGCTCTTGATTGGAATCAAACCTGGGACCTTTTAGTTCGCAGACCAACATCTATCCACTGAGGCAAACTGGTTTCAGCTGAAGACAGGTTTTGTAATCAGGGGACCTGGGTTTAGTCTTCACTCTGCTACTTACTAAATGATTGATCTATATGTAACATCGTTCCAACTCTCTGCATCTCAGATTCCTAATCTGTAAATGAGGTAAGATGTGATCTGTGTAAACTAAGGAGTCCTTATAAATATTATTTATTAAAGAAAAATTGAGAAAAGGATTTTGAACTTCACATTAGACTCAAAGTAGAGGCAATAAAATGAAAGTTGCTAAAGAACTCTAGTTTCTCCTTCTCATTTCCCCCATGAGCACTGAAGTAGGGACTGTATTTGTTTGGTTTAGTGCTTTCATTATGGAAATGAATTCTCTGAATAGATTTTCCCTGGCAGGATGAGAATTTCTCTCTCTTTCTTTCTCTGCAGGGAATAGAAATTTAGGATGTAGGAAGCAACATCAGGCTCTCTGCCCATTTATCTGCCTGTGTCCATGGACTGTCCAGTCACCTTTTCCCAGCTCTCAAAGGAAACTAAAATATAAAAAGAAAAGGGCCATCCACAGCCTTGCTCAATGTGACTGTGCAAACCTGTTTTATTCTTACTTTGTATTCAAGACACATGCGCTCCTCCTCCTGTAGTATTTGCTGATATACTTTTGCACTCCAGCTGCTGCAATATTTAAATCAGTGATTCAGTACACAAACCACACGATGTGCCACTACACTCCAACAAGTAAGGTCTGTCTCTCCGTGGGGACAGAGGATCTAAGCATCTGTCATTCTCCTCCCTTCACTTATAATTAACCACACACCCCTTTACACACATAAATATTTATATGCAAAAATGAAACTCCCTGATGCTTTAAGCCAATCTCTCTTCTCCTCAGTGAGCTTTGAAAGTTGCCAAAATAAATGTTTTACTTAATTCAAGACTCTATAAGAAACTCTTTGGTGTAAAGAACTTATATAATTATATCCCCAGAAAATAATTATAAAACCTTGGAGTCAGAAGTAGGATACATGCAAACTTCTAGAATGTAAGCTTCATAAGGGAACAATCCTTGTCTATTTCATTGATATCCCAAGTGTTTAGAACAGTCCCTGATATACAGTGTAAAGTCAATTAATATTTTTGAATGTTCAATGAATAAATGCACAGGAACCCCCAACAACAGGACATGATTTTGCTGTTTAGGATGAGGAATTTAAGACTAAGACTTCTAGGCAAACACTGTGAAATCTGAAAATACTTTGATATTATGTGAGGATAAGCCAGAGTGAGAAATAATCACTCACCTATTCATTTATTCACTCGACAAATCATTATAAACTATTGTCAACCATCATCACATTCAGTCTTGATGCATTTACAAAAAATGATTTTTACTCTCAATGAACACCTGGCTTGTGTGTGATTCTCAAAGAATGGACCATGGCTTTTCCATCAGTATTTGTTAAAAGTGCAGATTCCCAGGCCCCACCCCAAACTTTTCTGAATCAGAATCTCTGAGGATGATCTGGAGAATCCATATTTTAATTTGCATTCTATTGTTTAAAGTATTACACATAGTAGTATATATATCCTCCCCCCCATTGACCTTCCCCCTGCTTCCCCTACCCCCCTGTTGCATGCCCTTATCTCCCTTCCCACCCCCTGCCCAGTGTCTTGCGTCCATTGGTTGTGCTTATATGGGGAATCCATATTTTTAACTTGCTAGGCACGATCGCTGTTTGAAAAGTTGGTCTAGTGAAACTCATGTTATTTGACTGTTTCTCAGCAACTCTGTGTTCCCTGATACCATTCAGGTAAAATTTACATTGTCACAGACAAACATCCTTTAGTGAACTGATAGAATTTTATAATATTAAAATAACATGACTATTTTAGATTAGTTATTTGGTATCCTATAGTTAACTAATTCTTACTAGGACTGGTGAATTGAGATTAACTAAAGACAAACATTTAGCAGATGCAGACTTTAAGAAACAGATCTAACTTGAATTTCTTGCATGTTTACTAAGTTCCTAAACTTCTGCTAATAGTGTGTGAAACTTGCTTTAGGCCTCATCAATTTCAAATATTCCAGTGTTTCTATTAACATGTCCTGCCCAGCACTAACTCCAGAATTGACTTACACCTTCTTGAGAAGACTAATTAGGTGCTCAGTGCCCAAGGTGTAGTCAGAATCAACCACCATCTGGCTCAGAATGGTGAAGCCTTAACATTCTGAATGTTTAGCTTTAATTATGTGTTTCTGTAATTTAATGCAACTTTCTATTGACTAACAAATCACATCTTTGAGCAATGTTGCTAATCCTCCATGCATTGTAAGATCCATTTCCCAGTTGTTCTTCTCCTTTAAATAGCTCCTTAAACCTAGCTCCAGCAGGAAGAGCCTTTCACACATATAATTTTTAATGTCTTATTCTCTTCTACTCTTTCATATCTCCACATTGTTCAACGCTGCAATTTCTACTGGCTCATGAATCATGTCCTGTATGGATCCTGACACCTTTAATAACCAATCTCTTCATTTTAGCATTCCTGCCAACCCTTCACCAATTCTTTTTGAAATGATTTGTAAATGTTTAATATTTCATTATTTTTCTTCTTCAATGCCTTGGAGCTGTGTCGTTTGCCATTTCACTAAGGATAGAGTTAGTACAAATTGAGAGTTTGATCACATACAAGTGTGGTTATTATTTATATATAGTATTATACTCTGATTCTCTGTGGAAAAGATATAGTCAATTCAATGCCAGCTGGAAAAAATGAAAATGATTTGGGAATTGAAAACATTGGTCACTGAACTAGATATAAATACCTCCTTAACATTTTGAGAAAAAATACAGATTACTAATGATTAGAGGTAACATCCTTTAATGTCTTAATGTTAAACTGTGCATATTTGCTATTAATTAAAACAAATTTTTTCAACTCAAAGTGATGGTACTTAATGTTCTGATAATTATGCAAGGAGCTAGTGAAGTTTTCCTTAAAAGATGTTCAACTGATTAAGAGAAGCTAATCATCAACTATGAAATCTATACAGCTCAGATCAGTCAGGGTTCAAATACTTTTTGCTTACTTGGGGCCAATCATTCTGTCTCTTTAAATTATCTCCTATTTCAGTTGTAAGAAGTTATTTTTTTCCTTAAGTATATAGGTGTTATACCTTATTTATGGATTGGAAATTAAATTTGGTTTTCAAATCAAATCAAGAACAATGGTATAATAGAATGGTATAATAGACTCAACTTATTAAGTAATCCCTAAGGGGCAATAATTAGGCAAAGGAATCATATTTTGACATTAAGGATATATTGTAATGAATGAAATAAGACTACTTACAAGTTTAATTCCCCTCAATGCTGTAAAGAGAATCTAGGCATGTTAATTGTTCAGTACTCTAAAAAGATCATTTTTAAATAATAATCATCTATTCAACGAATATTTATTAGGTGTCAGGTGCTAGACACAAAAACTGTAAGTAAGGGTAGGTAAATCACAGTTCCTGGCCTTAAAAGGCCAACCAAAAGACACAAAGTAACCATAATAGTTTTCATCACAAGAAAAAAAATTTTCTGTAACTCTGTGTGGTGATGGACATTAAATAGACTTACTGTGGTGATCATTTCACAATATATACAAATATTGAATCATTATGTTGTACATCTGAAACTAATGTAATGTTGTTACATGTCAATTACAGCTCAATTTAAAAAATGTTAAAACACTCAACATGATAAATAATTATACACATTTTTACTTGTGAGTCATTTAAAAATAAACAAAGAAAAAAAAAGCAGATTTATTCAGCAACATGGTATAGCTTATACATCAGAAATTAACAGGTGGACAAAAGTTGCCCATGTCAGAGGAAAAAGGACAATCCAATGATTCCTAATTTAATGAACTGGCAGTCAGAATGCCTACCCAGCCTTTACTTCTAGCTGGTAGCTATTCCTAATGCCCTTGGGGAATATTTAAATTCTCTCTACATTTCAGCTTTCTCCTCTGTAAAAAAATCAGTGAATTTTCACCACGTGGTAGGGGTCAATTTCAGATCATTTGGAGGAAAACCAGAACATTCTCAAGGGCTTCTGTACTAGGAATCCAAAGTGCATTAGCCAATCAATCATTCAGTCAGTAAGTATCTATTGATTATCTACAGAGTGCTCTCCATGGTGCCAGGCCCTGTGGGGAACACATAGAAGAAGAAATAAAATGACCACTTTCTTCATTAGCTGCCCGTTTTTTGGAGAGAAGACAATTAATATGCAGCAATAACAAAGAAGAAAATTAATAAGTGATATGCCAAGTACTGTTATGCTTTTTAGACTGTAAGGCTCTTTCATATGTTATATTATTTAAGAGTAAGCAAATGTAGCCCAGCCAGTGTGGCTCAGTGGTTGAGCATCGACCTGTGAACCAGGAAGTCACAGTTCAAGATTCCCAGTCAGGGCACATGCTTGGGTTGCAGACTCAATCCCTAGTAAAGAGGGAGCGATCAGTGACTCTCTCTCATCCTTAACGTTTCTATCTTTCCCTTCCCCTTCCTCTTGGAAATCAATAAAAATGTAGTTTAAAAGAATAATAAAAAAAAAAACTAAGCAAGGGTATATAATAGAAAGGTAGACTGTGTAATCTGTTGAGATATATAAAAGGTTGTAGGAGAGAGATTTCAGTTAGGCTGCTTTGAAATTAGAGGATTTAAAATGAGCCAAGATGTTGAACTGTTCAGCAGCAGGTGAAGTTGAATAGACAGCATCACATTCCAGAGGAAAAGGACCAAACACAAAAGAGGCAAGGAACTGAACGTGCTAATCATGGTGTGCTTCATGGACATATGCTTTTACTGAAACAGAGGTCTTATAGACAGGTGATGGTGGTCTTGGAAGGCCTAATTTAAAATTGGCAGGAATGTCAATTTGGAAGAAAGTGGAAAGCAGATAAAATTTCTAGATTAGGAAACACATGTGATAAAAGAGATTTAAGGGACATCGATCTGGCAGTTACATGGTGATTAGATTTTAGAATGTAGCAACTAGACCATCAGAAGATTGTCTTTTTCTGAACCTAAATTTCCAATTTCTGCAACACCTAAATCACAGATTTTGCTCTGATCATTTGCAGGATAATATATCACTTAGAGATTTTAGATCTGTTAGTGACAGATGGCTTCTGCAATATAAAGCACTAATCCTACTTGTTCCAATTTGAAATTTGTCATGTAAAGATTTCCTCAAAATGAGAACAGTTGTTTATTTGCCCAACTTTTATTTCTTCACTGTCTTCCTATCTACCTTTTGGTTCACTGTTGAGTTAAAACAAGATCAGCCCTAGCCCAGTGTTTTGGTGGTTGGAGCATTGTCTTATACACCAAAAAGTTTCAAGTTCTATCCCCAGTCAGGATTCATACCTAGGTTGTGGTTCAATTCCCAGTCAGGGAACATATGGAAGGCAACCAATCGCCGTTTCTCTCTCACATCAGTGTTTCTCTCTCCCTCTCCCTCTCCCACTCCCTCTCCTTCTCCTTTCCCTCTCCCTCTCCCTCTTCCTCTCCCTCTCCTTTTCCCTCTTACATTCTTTTCAGAAAGAAGAAAAACAGAGGAACAGTTAATAGGAAGAACCAAGTTGAGGTAAAGCTGCAATTGCCTGGAGCATCTAAGGAAACTCCTGGACAGCAACCCTCACAGAAACATTCGCCTTCTGCCCCTCCTCCACTGGTTCTCCCCTCTCTCTCTAGCTCCATCCTACAATACTTCCTCCTCTTCCAAAAACCAGTCTTTTTTCTTTTCCCTTTTCTTTTTCCCCCCTTTTTTAAATGAAGATCCACTTCAACTGTTCAAAGAAGAAAGAAGAGGAGTTCTTTTGGTTGCACACAGATTGGGGTGACATTTGATTTTTATAGTGAGTACATTTTTCTTATAGGTTTTTAATTTTTATTTATTTTTATTTATTATTGCTTTCAGGGAGGAAAGGAGAAGGACAGAGAGATAGAAACATCAATGATAAGAGAGAATTATTGATTGGCTGCCTCCTGCTGCCCCCTACTAGGTATCAAACCCCCAACCCAGGCATGTGCCCTTGACTGGAATCAAACCCTGCACCCTTCAGTCTGCAGGCTGACGCTCTATTTACTCAGCCAAACAGCTAGGGCTTAGTGAGTACATTTTTATAAGTTATACTTTGTGCCTGGATATCTAACTCATCTATGTATATATTATCCAGCTACCCTTGTATACGCAGAGCCTCGAGGGATCTTGATTTCAAGGGGTATCTGGAATCCTCACAAAAGTTCCTGACTATCATATTTTGTCCCTTTCTTCTTTTCCCCTTCCCTTCTCCCCCCCACTCTGCTCTCCTCGCTGACTTTTCCTCTTCTCCCATTCATGGCAGAAAACCATGAAAAGCAAGACAAAATATGGAGACTTTCTGAAAAAAAATACTGATTCTGATAGAAGAGACACGCTTTCTGAGAAAGGTGGACTGTGTGTGGGAACCTCCACATAGTATACTCTTGTTTCTTTGACATTTTTTTTTTTGGGGGGGGGGGCACGTGACCAAAGGATTTCCCTCTTCCCTACATTGGTGGTTCTGAAATTGTTTCACTTTTCACTTTAACCAAGGCACTACTCACCAAGGTTCTAAGAATCATGCTCCCTTCTTGCCTCTCACCAGAATCCCAGCCGGGATGAGCTAACCTCCTCACCAAAACCTTTATCACTCAGGCACAGGCTTCTGGCCACTGAACACAACATAGAAACGCTGAGATGACACTCCGTGTTGGAGAGTTAGAGAAGAGTTTGGATGGAACTTTGTGAACCTTTTTAAGATTCTGTTTTCTTTATTTTTAAAATCAGACATACTCCCATCATTTCTAATTTTTTGTTCTCCTCCCTCCCTCTCCCTACTCTCTCTCTCTCTCTCTCTCTCTCTCTCTCTCTCTCTCTCTCTCTCTCTCTCTCTCTCTCTCTCTCTCTCTCTCTCTCTCTCTCTCTCTCTCTCTCTCTCTCTCTCTCTTATACACACACACACACACACACACACACACACACAACAACACACACTCTGATTTATTTATTTATTTATTTATTTATTTATTTTTACAACAAAGAAGTTCTATCTAGTTCCCTGTGTTTTCTTTCATTTCAATTGCATGTAAAAGCCATAAAGCTTATGGTTTGGAAACACGATAGTCTAATTAGGTGATAGTATGTGGAACATCTGCACACTGTTTAGACCAAGTTATGATTACTACATTTCCACAACTCCCTAATCCCACTCTGTGGTCCATTTTGTAACAGGAGATGAGTAAATTTAATAAGTATTACTCAAGTTCACCCACTCTGAACTAGTCATCAGTTTACTTGTCAGTCCCTCACTTTTCAATCACAGGTACTTCTAAAGTAATAATTCTTCATTGTCAATCAATGAGCTTCCTTATAAGAACTTTAACATACACCTAAGTATTAAATTAGAGGAATAGGATTCAGTATAGAAACCACCATTTATTTTTTATATGATAGGAATAGTATCAGACATTCACAAGTTTTATTCTTAATCTTATTGTGATGATTTAGAAACAGAATAGGAGACTGATAACCAAAGTTTAATGTTTTAAAACATACTGGCTCTATTTGTCCTATAAGCCTGGCAAATATTTAGTTTCATGATTTTTCTTCTAATGAAGTAATATAATATCTACTGTAATATTAAATAACCTCATTCATTCCATTTTAGCCTATTTAGAATTAATGTTTAAAATTAAAATACTTTTTGACTCTTCTTGTTTCGGAATGTTTCACACACATGCTGCTACATCAGACACATTTCACACCCACATTAATCAAAGCACAGAGGAATCATTACTAAAGACATGAGATTGATAGCACTGTCTTTTCAGACAGCTAAAGCAAATACTATACTGCACAGAAGATAATATTCCGCCCACACTCCCATCTGCCCTTCTTCTACTTCTCAAGGACCCTTAACTGAATTTTTTTTTTATAAGCAAAGAAACCACTTCTCAAGATGAGAGAAATTTTTGAAATCTTCTTTACAACCAGATCTATTTTTGAGTGTTCATTGAGGAAACAAACAAAACAAACAAACAAAAAGAATAATCAATGGCAGATGTGGTTACAGAAACTCTGCCCAGGTAAAAAGGCAAGGAGAACAGAAGTCATCTTTCCCTGAAAGCCATATCGCTTTCCATTAGCAGTAATGCTGCCATTTGTTTTTACAAAGCTCATTCACATCAAGGCTCAGCAATGTTTTTTCCTGAAAGTGCATTCATTCTTCATTCAAAAAATATTTCTTTGGCATCTGTGATGGCCCACACAAATTCGAAGTACTGGGAATACAAGATTCTTCTTTTCCTGGAATAGCTTTGTATAATAGAACTTTCTGCAATGATGGAAATGTTCCACAGCTATGCTGTCCAATATGGCAGCCACTAGCTCTGTGTGGCTATTGAGACTTGAAATGTAGTTAACACTGTTTTGAAACTATATTTATAATCTTAACTTTAATTTGCTTACATTTATATTTAAATAGCATCATGTGACTATTAAATTGGACAGTAGTGCACGCTCTGGTGAATGTATGAATGTGGTGTGTGTGTATTGAGGGGAATTGTGACAGACTTAATCATACATAAATAAGTAAGAAATGTCAAGCTGTATTAAATGCAAAGCAGACAATTAAAACTGGGTAATGTGATAACGCATGATAGGAGGCTGCATTAGAATGAGAGGTCATGGAAGGAATCTGACAGAGTAATATTTAAGCTGAGACTGAAATAATAAGAAGGATCCATGTAAAGATCAGGGGATGAACATCCCAAGTAGAGGGAACAGAAAGTGAAAATCTTGGGGGAGGAATTAGTAAGGTGTTCTAACATCAAGGATAGAGGGAAAACAGTGTGGATGGAGGGTAGAGAGCAAGGGGAGGGCAACAGAATTGAGGTTGGAAAGTTTAAGTGCACCCGTATTCATTTACTAGGGCTGCCATAACAAAAATACCACAAACCTGATGGCTTGAAATAACATAAATCATATTTTCTCATGGTTCTGGAGGCTAGAAGTATGAAATCAGGTGCCATCAAGTCCTACTTCCTTCAGGGGTTTTAAGAGAGTTTTCCCCTCGCCTCTTCCCAGCTTCTGTTTTTCTCAGCTATGACTGGTATTCCTTGCTTTGTAGCCCCATCACTCCAATCCCTGCCTTTGTCTTCATATGGCCTCCTTCTTTGTTTGGTAGGATCTCATTTTAATTATATCTGCAAAACCCTATTTCCAAATAAGGTCTCTAAATTGGGAAGAAGGCACTATTTATGACCCCCTGCAGCACTGATTTTATAAGACTTTGAAAGCCAGATTAAGGAATTTGGCTTTTACTGTAAATGGGATGAGAAGCCATTGGGGAATTTGGAGACAGGGAGTGACTAATATGATTTATGCTTCTAAAAATTCATTCTGGCTACAGGGAGATTGGATTTTAGAGAAGCGTAGAAGAATGGAGACCAGTAAAGAAACCACTGTTCGATTCCCAAACAAGAGATGACAGGGGCTTGGATAAGACAGTGCTGGTGGAAATAGAGTAAGAGAACAAATTTGAGATATGTTTTGGAGGTATGGGAATGAGGGTAAAAGAAGAATCAAGGAAAATTCCTAGATTTGGGTGTGACTAAAAAGTGGGTTGCCATTGATATGCCAGGGCAGAATGGGAATGAGGCAGGTTCTGTTTGGTGATGTTAAGATTGAGATGCTTTCAGGCAGTCGAGTTGAGATACCGGCTAGACAATTGTACATACAAATCTACGGTTCTGAGGAGTAATCAATGGAGGTTTGGATATTCAAATGAAGAAACTAAGGCACAGAAAAGCAAAGGAACTTTCCTTGGGTTACACAGCTAGTAAGTGGCAGAGCTGTGATTGAATTTGAGTAGTCTGGCTTCAAAATCCATGCATTTAATCACTCTGCTATTCATTAACTACTCATTAACACTTGAAAGGAACTCAGGATTTTGAAACAGAGAAAGCAGCAATTGGGGCAAGGAAAACATCTGTAGCAGTTGATCATTGTACCTGAATAGGAACATAATCCTCATTTATTTACTTAAGTGTGCTTTAAGCTACACTTCAACATCCATGTGTCCATATCTTCAGCCATGTTAAAGGAGGAGACAACGTTATGGGAGTCAGGTTTTGGTAAAATATGTTGATTTGTACACTGTCAGGTATTTATTTAGAATAAAAATGTTTATGAACTTTGTGAGAATCAAAACCTGTGTAGCTTTATTTCCTGGCAAGGGGAGTTACTACAATCTTTCCTATTGTGTCTGTATATCCCTGGTTGACTTTCCAGCTAATTAGAATAATAAAAAAAAATACCCAGTGAGAATTCATCAACATCTTGAACCAGTACAATTATACAAAAATAATTACTTATTTATATCAACTATCAGAATTTAGCAATTAAACTGAGCAACAGTTGATGCAGTACCTTATTATTAACATAGATCAATTTTTAAAATATCTTTATTGATTTCAGAGAGGAAGGGAGAGGGAGAGAGAAGTAGAAACATCAGGGATGAGAGGGAATCATTGATCAGCTGCCTCCTACACACCCCCAACCCCTTCCACTGGGAATTGAGCCTGCAACTCAGACATGTGCCCTGGTTCATAGGTCATGCTCAACCACTGATCCACTCTAGCCAGGTAATATAGATCAAATTTTTAAAATGACATCCACAATTAGTGACAAATAGTAAAATACTTAAGGTCACTATTGATGTATTTACTAGGACTACCGAGAGAGAATGTTGCATTGGTAGAAAAATTCAAACTTCTGAGAAGAGAGAAGTAGGAGATATAGTACACTGTATGCACTGTAGACCTTTTTATTTGAGGGCTTTCCTAGCTTGTCAGTTTAAGTAGCCTGGTGTGTTGGACAGAAAGCCACAATGCACAGTTCCTGGCACAGATGATGCTGTGCTCTGCCATGTACTAGATGTAAGATCCTAAGAAAGTTATTTAACTTCTCTTGCCTCCATTCCTTATCTACCTCTAAGAGTTATGGTAGGAATAAAGTGAGATAATACACAGAAAATGCTTAGAGTACTGCCTGGCACACAATAAACTCTCAAAAAATATTAACCATTTTCAGACTTCCTCAACCTGCCTGTGGTTCTGGCCTTAGTGTGAAATAATTGTCTAAGCATGAGGTGGCAAATATATGTTCCATATTTCTAGACTAGATTCTCTTCAGAAGCTCCCCAGTAGGAAAGGATCCACCCTACCCCTTCTTATCCCTTCCTTATCCCTGTCTTGGGAGTTAAATGTTTTCTCCAGGAAATCATTCAAAATCCCCATTGTCAACCAGAAAATTCCACTTCTAAAATTTACTTAATTTATTCTTAATAAGAATTAAGAATCTAAGCTCAGCCCTGGCCAGTGAGTGTCATGCTGTACACCAAAGGGTGGCAGGTTCCATTCAGGGTCAGGGCACATACCTGGGTTGTAGGTTTGATCCCTCACCAAGCAAGGTGCATACAGGAGGCAACCTATTATGTTTCTCTCTCACCTCTCTCCCTTCTTCTCTCTCTAAAAATTAATAATATATATATATATATATATATATATATATATATATATATATATATATATCCTCAGGTGAGGATTAAAAAAAAAGAATTTATGCTCCTATTTATCTATGATCTTATTAATAACAGTGAGGAAATAAATTCAGAAAAACTTAGTGAACAACAATAGAGGATTGGTTGGGTAAATTGTGGAGTACTGCACACACACACAAAAAAGGAATTTTAAAGCAACTCTAATAAGAATGTTATATAAAAATAATGAATGACAGAAAACAAAAGTTCAAATATATTTTTTTTAATTTTTAAAAAAGCAAGCTACAGTGTAGCATGTGCTACATGTTTCTATTTTTTCAAATGTAAATATAAGCATAGAAACCATCTGGAGGATTTTAGTCACCAAATTAGTGTATTACCCACTTACTCCTCCCATTAACATCGGAATGGCTACTGGTCTACTAGCAAGTCCAGATAACTGACCATTCCAGTATAGCCTCAGCCTGGCCTTTCTCTTGCTAAGCTAGTACTGGGAAGAGAAAGGGGACACACTGGTTACAACTAGAAGGAAGGGTAACGGTTTGCACCTTTTTAATTGTCCCCCTTATACCTTTCAATTTTTATGTTTTTTTTCCTCCCTTCCCCTGGGGCTTCTCCTGTGACAGTGTCGACATGTAGCTAAAGGACTCATGGATGACACAGAAGCAAAGAGTTGTTTTTCCTGTGTTGGACTTTGCCCATGGTCACTGTCATGGCTCCAGGACCGTTGTCCTAGCTCTGACCTAGACTGTTCGAATTTAGGGATTTAAAATTGTTCTAATAGTGAATGATCAAACTTATTTTTCCTTATTTTATCATTATTGGGAGTATTTTTAAAAAACAAATTATAGACCCACTTTATTATTTTATTCTTAATTATACATGTCTTTTTCCACCCTTATTAACTGTAATAATCCAGATGGCTTGTTTTAACTTCTGAAATGGAAAAGATTACTATGTGTTAAGGTAATCAATATGTAAGATCACTAAATCTTTCTACAATACATTCAGATGGTCACGCCACAGTTTCAAGTAGAAGATTTGTGATTAACCATAAAAGTTAGTAGTAAAAGTGTCAGCTTCACATATTTTAATGAAGGTGCTGGGATATTGTTCTGATTTTTTAGGTCACTTTTCAGTCCCTGGCATTTGGGGCGGGGGGAGAGCCCTTTTAATGAACATTAAATTATATTTTTTTCAAGTTTCAATTTTTCCATCACTTGAAACTGTTTGCATAAACCAACTAGTAATGAATAAACTATAATCAAACCACATTAATTGGTCAATATTTAATCAACAAAAATTGGTAATGTCTTATGATATATCCTAATCCTATACAATAAAAGGCTAATTTGCAAATAGACGGAATAGCAGAACAACTGAACAACTGAACTGGTCACTATGACTTGTGCAGACCACCAGGGGGCATATGCAGAACATGGTGGGCACTGGCCCCAATGGGATAGCGGAGCAGGTGAGAGGGGGCACCAGACCAAGGCGGGGCACTGGTCGCTGTCATTGGTGCGAACCTCTGCTGGTTACTGAAAATTCTTTGCTCCCAGGAGCCACTGTC
The DNA here is from genome assembly GCF_014108245.1 of Pipistrellus kuhlii. NCBI lineage: Eukaryota > Metazoa > Chordata > Mammalia > Chiroptera > Vespertilionidae > Pipistrellus > Pipistrellus kuhlii. The sequence goes on along the minus strand of NW_023425404.1, from coordinate 17,997,021 downwards.
CCACCCAGTGCTTGCACCTGCTGCCCGCCCCAGCCCTGCTTGCATCCACAGCTGGCACTGGAGCCACCGCTCACACCTGATGCTAATGCCTGGTGCTGGTTCCAATCACTGAGTGCCATCAGTGGGTGCAAGTGGCAGCTGCCAGCCCTGATCACCCCAGAGGGCTTCTCCACCTCCCCCTACTCCTGAAGGGCAATCATGGGCAGCAGCCACAGTTCGCACCTGCTGACAGTGCTGACCCGAATTGCTCCACACCGTCAGCAGATACAAGTGGGGCCGGCACCATCAGTGCGTGGGAGCGGCAGCAGCGGGAGCAGGGCTGCTGGCAGACGGAGGACTGGGGGCCTTGGTGAGAGGGGCTGGGTTGGGGCGTGGAGGAGAGGCCGAGATCCGGCCCTGTGACTACCGCAGCCTTGCAGCCCACAGTTACTTTCAAAATGCATAAATTTGTGCACTGGGCCCCTAGTACTATAGTAAAGGTATATACATGTTTTAAAATAAAATATATTTTAAACTTATTTTACCCAGATATATTTGTTACATAAAACAGGTTTTATTTCTGTTAGCTTATTTTTTAAACTGAAGTTTACTGATGATGTTGTAATCACACTGGTTCAGGCTTGCTATGTTCTAAGGGAACCAGGGACGTGGAAGCATTAGTAAAAGTTATGTAACTTGCTCTGGGAAGTAAACAGGTTAAATGGGCAACTAAGGAAAGAGCCCCAGAGCTGAAATAATCGTGTTACCCATCCAATAAATATTAGCTGAACACATACTATATACCAGGAATTATGTGAAGTGCTGAGAACACACCAATGAGCAATTTCTCCTTGTGATCCAACTTTTTACTTAATTCTGCATAAATTCTCATGAGTATATTTCCTTTATTTTTTTCAGGAGTATATTTCTTGTTTAAATTCTAGAAGACATTTAGCTCCAGTGTATGTTTTCTCTTACACTAATTAAATGTAACTTCAGTATTTATTATTTTATGTATGATTGTAACACAAAAATATTATTTTTTGCAATGGGTAAGTTTATATTTTTACTTATTAACTATTGCACCCCTGTTGCATTTTTTTACAATTGTGGTAAAATGCATATAACATAAAATTTACTGTTTTAACCATTCTGGTTATATGCTTTTATCACTAAGTATATAAGGAAAGTGTTAAGTCTATGTACATTTAAATGGGCTATTAAGTAGAAAGCTAAGATACCAATTAATTAATTAAGGGGTTTCTTCTTTAGACTGTAAACTTGAAAATAAAGAGAGAATTTGTTCCTTGTTTGTATTCCTAAAGCACCTAGCATAGTATTTTACACTTAGCAGACATTTAGTAACTATCTGTGGAAAAGGGATAATGTGGCCTAGTAGGACACCCCTGCATTCAAATCTAACTCTAAATCTTACAGCTGAACAGCCATGGGCAAGTTTGTTAATGTCGTCTTTTGTTAATCCTGTATTATATGATAGTGATAATGTGTTCTACAATTGCTATGAAAATTAAATGAGATAATAAATATAATGTGTCCAGTACAAAGTATAGGCACATAACAGAGATCCAATGACTGTTAGGTCTCTTCTGTTGTTTTATATATTCCTCATATCAGAGTTAATTCTAGGGAAAAGTATAAAGTGAGGCCCCATTCCACTTTCCATAGTTCTCAAAGACATTTCCACTTGTGGTGGGTTACTTTAGGCTAAGGTACAATTCCCTCAGGTTTGAGTTCCCTCTTTTGTCATTAAAAATACTTACTGAAAAAGTTGGTGACCTTTGAAGGTTTCTTCATCTCAGGAATTCTTTTAGCTCATCATTCCCCTCCTCTCCTCCCTACCAAATTTCAACTTAACCTGATAAACTAGGCTTTAGGGAAAACCTACTGCATATTGCCCAAGGCTTCCAAAGGCAATATTCTGGGCATTGCAATTAGCTGCCCTAGGCAAAAATGCACAGTAGGCAAAGCTTTCCTCCTTTCTCGCCTGCAGTACCCACCCCCATGCCTGCAGGGTTCCTCAATTGTCTTCAGCCTGCCAGAGCTCTCACACCCACCTATGATTTTGTCTTCAACTCAAGCCGCAAATTCTAAACTTTCCCCTTGTTTCCCCCTACATAATGTTTTATTCTCTCTTTGAGGTTAATCTCAGTTAGGGTATACAAGGTAAGCTGACTTAAAATTTTCTGATTGACACCTACATTTTAAAAAACAGTGTGTAAGCATAAATAGTATAACGTTTATTGGAAACTGGAGGCCCAATGCATGAAGATTCGTGCAAGCATGGGCCTTCCTTCCCCTGACTGACAGCACAGCCTTTACTCTGGCCAGAGCCTCCTTTCACCTCTCACCTTGGCATATCAATTTGCATATCCCCCCCTTATTGGCTGTGGATGGCGCCATCTTTGTTGCAGAGTTATGGTCAATTTGCATATTCCATCTTTATTAGATAGAATACTTTCAAACCTTTTAAGATGAACCCCATAAGATTCCCTTTTCTCACTCTAGGCTACCAGATCATGTGATATGTTTTATTTCTTCAAAAGGATAGAGATCAAAAGAAGGAACTTTTACTGTTCTCAACAGCATTGATGAACCTGAGAGTATTATGCTAAGCGAAATAAGCCAGTAAGAGAAAGACAAGTATCACATGATCTCACTCAAATGTGGAATCTAATGAACAAAATAAACTGAGAAAAAAAATAGATCAAGCCGGGACCGGTTTGGCTCAATGGATAGAGCGTCGGCTTGGGGACTGAAGGGTCCCGGGTTCGATTCCGGTCAAGGGCATGTACCTTGGTTGCGGGCATATCCCCAGTGGGGGGTGTGCAAGAGGCAGCTGATCGATGACTCTCTCTCATCGATGTTTCTAACTCTCTATCTCTCTCCCTTCCTCTCTGTACAAAATCAATAAAATATATTTAAAAAAAAAAAAAAAAAATAGATCAAGAGACATAGAAGCATGAAATAGACTGATGAATTTCTGAGGGGGTGGGAGAGTGTAGAGAAATTAACTGATTAAACGGACATTGACAATAGTGTGGTAAAGGCCTGGAAGGGGCAGGGGTGGGATGGTGAGGGTCAATGCTAAAACAAAGGGAAAATCTCTAATACTTTCAACAATAAAGATAAATTTTTAAAAAGGAATAGAGATAATTTCTTATGCCATTGCTTCTAAAATATTGCCAATCCCTGTGGTAAATTAGTCAATGCCAGTAGAGTTCTCAGATAACATGCAAATTTTGGTGATTTTTTTTTCCATATTATTCCTTCAATCTTTCTCACTGTCCTTCATCTATACAAAACTGGTGGCCTAGAATATCTACAGGGCCCTGGCTATGTTTTGTTTTCCCATTTCACTGGATCTGTAATACATAATGAAGCACATATTATTTTTACCCAGCAACACAAGCAGCTTAGTACCCACTGTTATATCCATCTTCTTCACATATTTAAGTTAATTGTACGAGACACATGAGTGTGTAAAACACTATTCATCTTCAAGAGCTTCCCCTCATCCAAAAGTCATCTTTTTTTTTTTAATGAAGATTTGAATACTCAATCCTTTGCAGGCTTACAGCAGGTTAGTTGCTAGATTAGCAACTAACAGAAGCACCTAGTCCTTACATAGGGGTTCCAAATAGAATAGTTCATTGCAAATGCAACCCAGTAGACAAGATCGTATGGTGATTTCAGACTGTGGCATCCAGGAAGTAGGTATTTTGAAGCTGACTGGGCTTTTCTGTGCTCTTAAATGGCCCAATACAGGATGCTAACTCCTTTATGTCTACAACTGTCTAGCACAACCTTGTACCTTATAGTGGCTCTGGAGATAGTACATACCCTTATATCCTATATACACAGTGTCAGTATATAGTAGGCATTTATTATAGATGGATATGAGCAGAGCAAGGACAATGTGCCAGGTACAAGTCACCAGGGTGGAAAGCCTCACATGCATAGCAATGAAAAATTGTAGGGTGAAACTTTATTCCCAGGGTGGCCTTTCCTTCCTAGCATATATTAGGGTCATGCCTGACCTTTTCTTCCTAAAGATAACATCTGGGCCACAGTTGTATTTCAGATCCAGGTCCAGAAAAGCAGCAAAACCAGACAAGCGATGTCATGGCTGACCTCACAACTACTGCACTGGACAATGGCCCCCTGCCCTGGCACCCACCAATCAATCGGTGGAGACCTAAGCCCTGAAAGGACACATCTGTAAAGCTGAATATTCTATTGAGATCCTCTCCTGGGACCTCCCCTAAGATTTCCACCCTAAAAACTCTGAGGAGGAGGGCCCCTGTGCACTGTGCACTCTCCCATCCCTGAATACCAAAGCCTAACCCCTCTGTTTCTCCCTCTGCCAGACTCTTCTCTGTGACGTTCCTCACTTCTAAGCTCCAAGGGCCCTTCCTTTGACTATAACTTGTTTCCTAAGCCCATTTCTTCTACAAAATACTTCTGTGACTTTCTAAATAAATGTTCTCCTATAGTTTGATTCTTGGTTCTGAATTCTTTCCCAGCTAGAACTCAAATACCAAGGTTGGTAAAGCCAGGTTAGGTCTCACCCTACCAGTCTAACACCTGGTGCCATTCTTACCCCTGCCAATAAATATTTACAAAATTTCATTTGCATTAGGCAACATCATGTAAACTGAGACTATTTGGATCATTTGGACTAAAGCCAGGACCCACTCCTTTGTTGCCTTTTCTCTCATCTGAGCAAAATAAACAAAAGCACATCCTGCCTTCAATTCCCTCCACTGCCACAACTCTCCCAAGAGGGTGAACATAATAATAACAGTAATCACTGTTTTAAGAAAAGGCATAAATTTAGTGTCCTGGAGGTTTGCTATGGGCCTACCATATAAGAACCATCTTCCTGGTATTTTGGTAACTGAACCTCCTTGGATTGTAGGTCGAAAGGAGATAATATTATTCTAAATCTTATTCCTTTGCAAACAGAATAATGGCAAAATTCCAGCATAACAATACTGACATTTACATAATGCTCTTTTTCACCGGCATTCATAGTGCTTTGCAAAATTTCTTATGCATTTTCTCAATATTAGATAAGAAGAGGGGGGAGGTGATTGATTCTAGATGGCAAAAGAGGGATAGGCAGAGCTTGAATCAAAAAGAAAAAGGGAAAGAAAAATAAGTGAAGAGTGAAACAGAAAGCTTGACAGTGAATTCCTAATTCCGAACCTACTGTTTTCTACATGATCCTTCTGATAGCAAACGGTTTTTTCTTCTCTTGAGTCTGCTATTCAGTAACACCAAGTGAACACTGAAATGAAAAAGAACATTAAAATGGCCCTTAGAATTGGACACAGATGAGAGAAAGGTTTAGAAGGCAGAGTTTATTAAAAATGGGTTCCAAATAAGCCTGATTTAAAATTAAGAACCAATAGCAAGTCAACATTAGGGGAAATATTAAATACCCACAAAATGAGCTGCATCTTTGTGTTCCCTAATGATAGATGATACAGGCAATTATTAGCTAGCAAAAGAGCAGACTATCCTTAAATAACCTGAGGTAAGCAGAATAAATTATAATTCATCTGATAAATTTCTCAAAAAAATATATATATATGCAGCTTGGGCTCACTAGGGATTTTTCAGGGTACTAGATTTAGAAGAGGGAAAAAAAAGTTCTTGAAATAGAAAAGGAGGTGGGGGAGTAATATAAAGAGTGATTTTAAATTCTGAGTCTGATTTTTTTTAAAGCTGTAAAAAAAAAAAAACACACACTAGTGATGTAATAATAACCCCAGGGATTTAAAAATAATTCCCTCAAATATATCCAGGGGATAAAAAACACTGGAAAGAAATTAGGTCCATTAATAAATGACAAATGAGATGAAATGAGATTTTGAAATAGTTGGGCTACTGAACTGCTTTTTGTTGTTGTTGTTCAAATAGATATTTTAACAAGAAAAACAAAAAAGGGTCTAAGAATAGAGAACAAACAAGATTGGTCAGCAGAATGCTGATAAATAGCAAGCAAGGGAATTCAATTCTTAGGGGGGAAAAAAGAAAAGAAAAAAAAGGATTTTCCAAATCAGCAAACTTGGTTGATATGCCTTCTACTGGGGATAAAAAGGAACTGAGTAATTTATGTTCTGAACCACATTTTCTCTTGTACCTTCATCCAGCCAGAATGATCAAACCATATTTCAAACCATATTATGAACTCTAGGAGCTACTTTGACTTCATGCAAGTCACTTGCATTGCATTCTCATTCTTAAAATCCTCAGATAATCTCACATGCTTTTTTAAATATATTTTTATTGACTTCAAAGAGGAAGTGAGATGGAGGGAGACAGAAACATCAGTTATGAGAGGGAATCATTAACTGGCTGCCTTCTGCATGCCCCACACTGGGGACCAAGCTCACAATCTGGGCATGTGCCTTGACCAGGAATTGAACCGTGACTTTCTGGTTCATAGGTCAATGCTCAACCATTGAGCCATGCCAGCTGGGCTCACATGCTTTTAACAAACATTAATTACCCACTATGCTAGGTACTGTGAATTCAAAGACTGAGTTACTAACAGCTTTCCTAAGTCATACAAGTTACAGGTTACCTTAGGCCACTCAGTTTTGGTTCAGAACCCCACCTGCCTTTCAACATATACACATAGGTACACAGGCACACATACATATACAGGCAGACACACACAAAGAATATTTACCTATAAGTACACAAGTATTTTTCCCCTTTTTATGACATTTTTGTCTATATATAATTATTTCTAAATTGAGGATCTAGAAACTAAATTCCTATGACATTGAACAAGCCAATCATATTTCTGCAGTTCCCAGAGAAGTCAATCAATATTATCCTAAAAAAATTAAGTTTTAACTGAAAACGTAATTGATGTATAAGGTTAACATTTCTTATTTTCTGAAGAATGAATACACCATTAAAAGTAAGTATTCCTCTGCCGAAACCAGTTTGGCTCAGTGAATAAAACGTCAACCTGGGGACTGGAAGGTCCCAGGTTTGATTCCTGTCAAGGGCATGTACCTTGGTTTCAGGCACATCCCCAGTAGAGGGTGTGCAAGAGGCAGTTGATTGATGATTCTCTCTTATTGATGTTTCTAACTCTCTATCCCTCTCTCTTCCTCTCTGTAAAAAATCAATAAAATGGATTTTTTTTTTAAAGTAAGTATTCCTCTATCCTAAATCATCAGTCCCCTTCCCCAGAAGTGATCACTATTGATTTACATAATCTTTCATATACTTTTACTATATAAACATAGGTGCATGAATAGCTTTTTGTTTTTTTAATAAAAAAGAACTGATTTTAAAACTGTTCTGTATTTTGCCTTTTTTTTTTTTTAAGTTAATGCTATTATCTTGGGCAGCTTTCCATATCAGCGCATGGAGATCTTTATAATAGCTGCATAAAAATAGCTACATAATGTAGTATTTTATTGAACAAATTACTATAATTTTCTTAGCAAATCTCCTATATTGCACAAATGTATTGCTTCCTCTCTTATATTATTACAACACACTATGTCATTTATGCATCTATAAAAAGGAAGTAATAATACACTTTTATGCAGAGTTAATGCAAAAACTGAGACAATCTACGTGACAATATTTAAAAAGCCTAGCACATGTTAGGTATTTTTAGTACGTGTTAACTAAATGAATGAATTGAATGAGTGAGCAAAGGAACCAACAGCCTTCCTGATTTTCTTTCCTGTCCAATGTCAGTCTTCATCCAGAATAGGAGCCTCATGAAATTAGGGATCAATCTTATCTGTCTTCTTTCACAGCTGATTCCCTAGAGCCTAGAATAAACAGTACCTGCTTATAATAAATGTTTAAATAAATAATTGGTTAATAAATTAACAAATATCATTAATCATCAGTCTTACTTTTCTCTGACCAGCAGTTTCAATTTCAAGATAAAAGGGCCTTTTTAAGATGAAAGACTGCACAACTTTCTTTCAAGTGAGATTATCTGATTCTGAGAAAAGTTAAAAAGCAAGACCACTCCCAGGTGAATGTTGGACCCTGGCAACTCAACCTGTCCTGCCTGCCCCAAATATTCTCTCTTGAAAGGAGGCTGCACCATCAGCAACTTTCAAAGCCTCTTAGGATCACATTATAGGCAGGCTTTTTTTTTTTTTTACGTGATCTTAATTACATTCAGAAAAGAAGAATAAGGTGCAAAGCCTAAATGACCTTGCCTCCAAGTACGAGGCCCTGTGCCCTGTGTGGCTACCCTAGTTGCCTACCTAAGTGATGAGCCTGTTAAAAACAGCCAAAGTTTATGAATTAATCACTATTTTCAAATATAGGTCCAAGTGTTATAGGCACCTCTCACCGACACTAGAGAGGTATTACCAGGCAGAACAGGCCAGAGTCAGCGGGAGAAGACTGTCCCCAACCTGGATCCTTGTCTTCTCATATAAATGAATTTATATAAGAGAACTTAACTGTGTTGTGAAAAGCCGAGTTATTAAAGCAATCAAAGCATGCACCTTTATTGAAAAGGCAAAGCAAGCAAACCTATACATCTGGCTTATGAAACGCAGATGTTCTCTCAGCTAATCTGAAGAGCAAGGTGGATGGGGATCTGAGGTGTTATATACTCTCCTGTCTATAGGCTTCAAAATTCCTCCGCTGACTATTTTGTTGCAAATTAATTCTCAAGGTCCCTTTTTTACTTTGTTGTGGCTTTTCCAGAATTCATGAAAAGCACCTGGCAACTTTATCTTGCCAAACCTTGAAACTGCTGAATTCTCTATTTATGGAGTAAAACGACCCTCTTTTCCTTTCTCTTTCTCCCTCCCTTTCTGTATTCTCGCCTTAAGGAGGTGTTTTTTGTTTTGTTTTGTTTTGTTTTTGTTTTTGCTTTTGTTTGCTTTTTACCGTTTGTTTTGTTTCCTTAACTGGGGAAGATAATGGTTATTAGTTACAAGTTGGCTGCAAATTGCCCGCACTATTTGGCTTTGTTTTTTAATTTTCCTGTCTCAGTTTCCATATTCTTCCTGCCCTGGAATCTTATAATATTTTGCACCTGCAAGATAAACATCATTGTGTTTGGAGCTCAGCCCTGCTCAGCCCTGCAGTTATGTCTGTACTTTCTTCTTCTCCCAACCCTTACCCTGTCTGCCTAACCCTGTTTCTAACTTCTCTCAATAGTACAGTTAAGGATTTCTTTATAATTACATTACACTCGCTAGCATTACTTTTTTTTTTTTTTAATTTGGAAAGAATTGGAATTAGAGGAATGTCTCTTAACCCTGGGTACACATGGGAATGTATTCCATATGGAAATGTCATTTATCTGTGTGTAACCAAAGAAAAATAGTTGACAACCACTGAGCCACATTAGGATTTTTCAGGTTACACAAGAAAGTTGGTCAGATTTCTAGAGCATGTAACTGCATGTCTGTGACAGCCAAGTTTGGGGATGATGACATAGCTTAAATTGACTGTGTTGGGCATCACTTGCCTTACTCTCAATTTGTTCTCATACTCAAAGACACACAGTTGGAAAGTCATAAACTAATCTACATTAATAAAAGAGAAACATGCAAATTAACCATCACTCCACTACATCCACATGCCATGCCCATCAGCCAATCTGGATCAAGTATGCAAATTAACTCAACCAAGATGGTGCCCTGCCATAGAGCTGGAGCATAGGGTTGTCCCAGCAATGGAGGAAGCCAAGCTTCCCGCCTGCCCTGGCTGGTCCTAGGCTCCACTCAAGGCTACAAAGTTTCAATTATAGAAGATAAATAAATACCAACAAAAATGGCGGAGGCCACAGAGCTGGAGCTGAGCAGAAGGCTTGGGTTGCCTGCAGCGATGGAGGAAGCCAAGCTTCCCACCTTGGCAGACCCTGGCCTCTACTCAAGGCTACAAAGTTTCAATTATAGAAGATAATTAAATCATAGATACTTGCTTCCAGCTGGCCCTGGCCTCCACTCAAGAACTAAAAAGAAAAAGAAAAAGAAAAAAAAGAAGGAGCTTGGACCTTGGGTTGCTGGGGGGTGATCAGGTCAGGATGGGATGGCAGAGGCCATTGGGAGTAAGCAGACCAGCAGGGGGGCCAGTTGAGGGTGAGCAGGCCGTCAGTGGGGGTCAGTTTGAGGTGATCAGGATGGGGCGGCAGTTTGGAGTGAGCAGGCCAGCAGGGGGCAGTTGGGGGTGATCTGGCTGGCAGGGGGGCATTTAGGGGCAAGCAGACCAGCGGTGAGGGGTGAGGGGGGTAGTTAGGGGCAAGCAGATTGGCAGGTAGAGTGGTTAGGGGCAATCAGGCAGGCAGGCAGGCAGGTGAATGGCTGGAGCCTGCAGTCTGGGATTGTAAGAGGGATGTCTGACTTCTGGTTTAGTCCCTATCCCTGTAAACCAGTAGTAGGACATCCTTCAAGGGGTCCTAGATTGGAGAGAGTGCAGGCCGGCTGAGGAACACCCCCCCCCCCAACACCCTGTGCATGAATTTCATGCACTGGGCCACTATTAATTAGTATAATACTCTCCTTACTCTGTATTCCTTGAGTGGAGAAATATGCATTTCAAAGGGGAGAGTGCATTCTGAATGCAGAACAAGATCTTTTAAGTCCCCTTCTGACTGTTGGGCCTTGCAGTAGCCTCACACAGATGGCAGCTGTTCCCCAAAACATTTACTCTCAACTTTCAACCTCTCCCAAACTCTACCCAACACCCAGGCAATGGGTCTATCTCTCTCCTTCCCCAGATCCTGAAGGCATTATCACTCAGCTGCTTGTCCCTTACTCAGTGGGTGAATGCTTTGGGGGCATTGCTTTCTTGTCTAGACTTCACTGCTGATTGAGACAGATAATCTTTATAGTCAGAACTACCCAAGTAACTTGAAGGAATTTTATTTGTTCTGTTTTTAATGTTATATTATTTTTTTCTAAATATAGATGTTTTAATATTTTTGTTCTTTTCCTCTGTACTGTCTAGTTTTTAAATAAGCATTTGTTGATTTTATAAGAAAAAAGTTTTGAATTTTTTCTATATGCTTATTATAGAAGTTTTGAAGAGAGGAAAAATAAAATTTACTAAAAATAATTTACTTTCAGTTCATTTTCTAAATACACACACACACACACACACACACACACACACACACACACACACACACAGAGGTTATACTGTTCTGTATTCTTTTTTATCTGATACTAGAGGCCTGATGTAAGAAACTTGTTCATGGGTAGGGTCCCTAGGCCTGGCCAGCAATCAGGGCCAATCAGACTTTCTGGCTGCAGGCCTGGGCCTTCCTTCATTCCGCACTGCCCCCTGGTGGTCAACACGTGTCATAGCAAGCAATCAAACACCCTGTCTCCAGCTCAAACTCCCCAGGGGACACTTTTCATATTAGTCTTTTATATATATAGATTGTATTTTGAGAATTTTCTCTTTGTATTAAATAACTTTAAAAATATTATTTTAATGGCTCCACTGCATTCCATTGAATGGATATATCATAATTTATTTATATATTTCCTAGTTGTTAGAAATTTAGATTGTTTCCATAATGAATGTTCATTAGTTTTAGTGTTCATATTTCCTTAGAAAATGGACCATTAAAAATAGAATTCCTGAGCCAAATACTATAAACATTTCTTGAAATTTTATGAAAAATGTCAACTGTACCCAAATAAGAGAAAGCAGAATAATGAACTCCCTCATGAATATCACCTATAGTCAACATTTATCAAAAATTTTCAACATTTTTATTTTTAAAGTCATTGATACAGAATATATCATCTAATTGCTTCCCAGAAATGTACCAATTTTCACTTTCACCAGCACTTTGAAGCTGTTTCAAACCTATTGCGTTGTCCCATGAGGCCAGTCCAGATCCTTTGAGATTTTATTTTCATCCTACAATCCAGTGTCTACTTTCCAAGATTATCTACCTATCTTTAATTAAGCAGAGATCAGACTTTAAGTGACAGTCCTCAGCCTCAGAAGGATGATGTGGGCAGCAGCTCCCTCTCTATGAAAGTGTCCTTGATGTACCCAAGCCCAACTGATCATCCCATTACTCATCTCAACTTACTGTGAATAATGATGACTGAAGATTGTTGGCAGCTTTTAATCTCATGCTAAGAGTTTCCATATGTCATTCTTCTTCAAGTTCTGCATCAAGTTTTGCTGAATAGACTGAATTTATAATATGTAATTAAATATGGCTTATTATCTGCATGATCAAAACTAGGTTGGTCTTTTTATAGAGAAATTGAATAACCCACTGGCTTAATATTTTTATTTCAGGCTAGATGTTCACAAGCAAATAATTATTATTGTTGTTGTATAATGCTATAATGGCTCTGTGGTGTATTGGAAATATCAATAAGATAAGAATAAAGAGCCAAAGTATAGACTTGACTCTGCTATTAACCAGTTATGTAATGCTAGGGTAGTTTTAAAATCATTCTGGATTTTATTTTGTTCTTCTTATATTTACTAAAATCCCTTTAGTGCTAAAATTCCACATCTTAAAAATGTCTGGATATACTTTATTATCCATTTTCTATTATAAATACACTTTAAAAAGATGATAGATAGAAGAGTGATTGTTATTACAGTACCTGTAGGAGAAAAGTAAGTCACCCAGTTGTGTGCTGGTGATAAATGGTTAACAACCAGCTCACTGGGGAAAGAGCCATGATCTGTATTATTGCCCTAGTTGATAGTGTAAATACACCCACCATAGGTGATCTAAAGCTACCATCTTGAAGTCACTGAAAGCAGAATTGAGAAAAGAGAGGCACAGTCCTCCCACGGCCAGTGTCAGCTGGCTCTGGCACACCATTGGCATGGTGTTACAGGTCAAATGTGTTAAGCTGCAAGTAATAGAAAACCCTGCTTGGTGGCTTAAACAATAAAGGCATTTATTTTTTTCAGGTTATCCAAAAGTCTGGAGGCAAGTGGTTCAAAGGTTGTTTCAGCAGATCCACCACATTAGAGTGCTGGGTTAGTTTCTTTATCATAATCTTGATCACTCACCTCATGGTTGCAAAATGGCTACAGTAAATACCTCCAGCCTTTCTATTCTTTTAGGAGAATATGCAAAGTAGAAAATAAAAGGTAGAGGGTAAATAGACTTTTTCCTTGTATTTTTTCTTTCTTTCTTTCTTTTGTTAGAGAGAAAAAACTTTGCCCAGAAATCTCAATAGTCTTCCCTTTAGGTTTCAAAAGTCAGAACTGAATCACATGTCCATGCTTAGACCTATCACTGGAAAAGAGGATCTGAATTGTCACAATTGGTTGACCAATTGTGATTCCAACCCTGGAACTGTACACAAGAAAGAAAGAGGAAGGAGCATTGATACAGGCAAATGATCTGCTACACCAAAAAAGGTTTCATGCTGAAAAATGCTGATGCTTTCAATTATTAATTTCAGATCAGTTTATTAATGATTGAATCTGTTCAATAGGCAGGACAAAATAATTTATCTATTTATCTTTCATCATGATTACATACCCAAGTGTGGCTTTATAAAGCATTTCTCAGAACAGCTATTAAAACACTTAACCTTTTAAAATTTTTTATGTTCTTGAGGAAGTATTATTTTTAAATGTCAATCCATATTATAACATAACTTCCAAAGAAATTTTACTTAATTAATGTAAATCAAGCTTCGTGACCAATTCGTCCTTAGCGAATTAAAAAAAAATTTTAGTCACAGCCTAATTCAGGACGTTTATTGTTATGATAAGTTGCTATTAATATGCTTCATTTTGTTTATTAGTACATGCTGCTTGGTTTATAGATTAGTTTATAATACATGTACCCAAATAATAACACTTCATCTATTTAAAATGATTCTGTAGTTCAGAAATAATGTTTTACTTGATGCCTCATTTTATAACATTCAGAAATGCACCACAGTGCACCCAAACCAAAATTGGAAAGGGAATTTGATTTGGTATATTAAGCAAGTCTATGAATAAAAATTTTTTGTGCATGGAAAAGAGCAGCTTATAAAGCCAGAAGATTCTCAACTTCATCACCCAGAACTACACAGCCTTTAAGAATACAATCCCTGCTCAGGCTTTGCTTCTTTATATTTTCTTAATTATCATTTATACTCCTTTAATTATTTGCAAATGCAAATGCAAAAAATTCTGCTGTGCAGAAGAAAGGCTTAGTAATATAACAAGTGTCATCTTTTATTTTTAGTATTTTATCATTGAAGCCCTATAGGTGACAAGGGTAGATAATTTGGCAATTATTTTTATTTTAGAGTGCCTAAGATTATACATTGTTATTATTAAATACTAGAAGCCTGTTGTATGATATTAGTGCAAGAATAGGCTTTCCTTCCCCTGGCTTCACTCCCAGCTGCCCGGGAGCCTGCACATCCCCAATCCGGGCCCACCCAGGAGCCAGCAAATCCTTGCTTCTGTCTGAAGCACCACTCCAGTAGCTCCCTCCACTGTCCCTCTTACCCTCATAGCAGCCTTCATGCTTGCTCTGCACCTATGTATGCAAATTAACCTCCATCTTTGTTGGGTTAATTTGCATACTCACTCTGATTGGCTGTGGGCATAGCGGAGTGATGGTTAATTTGCATGTTCTCTCTCTCTCTCTCTCTCTCTCTCTCTTTCTAAAATATATTTTATTGATTTTGTACAGAGAGAAAGGGAGAGAGATAGAGAGTTAGAAACATCAACGAGAGAGTCATTGATCAGCTGCCTCTTGCACACCCCCTACCGCGGACATGCCTGCAACCAAGGTACATGCTCTTGACCGGAATCGAACCCGGGACCCTTCAGTCCCCAAGCCGACGCTCTATCCATTGAGCCAAACCGGTTTCGGCTATGTTTCTCTTTTATTAGGTAAGATAAAAAAATTACAGTAGAGGAATGTTTTAGGTTGTCTCATTTTTTTCAATTGAGTTGGCATATGAGCCTATATGAACAGCTAAACCAGAATTTGAGAATTCTCCACTCAGTTTAGACTACTTCTGATCCTGGCTATGCAATATGACCAGATTGTCTAATTTAAGATGCATTATATATCCCCTAACTCTTTATAAATTTTATATTTTTGTATGTAATATTTTTATGTCCCATAATGGTTAAGAATAGATGTCAAAAATATCTTTTGTTTGGGGATTTTGGTTTTCATTTTATTTTGAAAAGTGTTACCATTGACATCAATTTTTTTACATACTGGATCTAAATCCATCATTTTAGGAAATGAGATGAAATTGACATATTATATAATTTTAGTAAAACACTGCTTGAATTACATAGATTTAAATGTCTTCTTTAAAAATAATTATTCAATACAAGAAAGAAGAAAAACTTAGCACAGAAAGAACAAAAAGAGTTGATGTATGGTTCCAAAATGTCAGTCTGCAGGCCAAATAAAACCCACAGATATGTTTTTGGGTCCATGCAGCATTTAAAGTCAAGAGTTTGACCGTGAAGGGTGGCTCAGTGGTTGAGCAATAACCTATGAACCAGGAGGTCATAGTTCGATTCCTGTTCAGGGCATATGCCTCAATTGCTGACTTGATTCCCAGTGTGAGGCATACAGGAGGCAGCCAATCAATAATTCTCTCTCATCATTGATGTTTCTATCTTTCCCTCTCCCTTCCTCTCTGAAATCAATTAATATATATATATATATATATATATATATATATATATATATATATATATATATATGTGTGTGTGTGTATGTGTGTGTGTGTGTGTGTGTGTGTGTGTGTGTTTTCCAAGTGTTTGGCCCAGTTGGTGTTCCTCAGTGATTGAATGCCAACCCATGCACCAAGAGGCTACTGTTTTGATTCCTGGTCAGGGCATATGCCTGGTTTGCAGATTTGATACCCAGTTGGTGGTGGACAGGAGGAGCTTGATGTTTTTATATCTTTCTCCATCTCCCTCTCTCTCCAAAAGTCAATAAAAACATATTTAAAAAATAAAAGTCAAGAGTTTGGACAATATCGCCAATGCAGCCACTATCATGAGAAGCAGCTTCCCAGTCAGGTACTATCTCGAGAGGCAGCTTTTATCATTATGAGGAGCCATCCAGCCAGGCACTAATATGAGAGGCAGACAATATTGAGACAGACAGACACTATCCAGGGAGCCTTACACTTCTCTGAAAAGGATGAGTTGATTTATTCAAATAATAAAAAAGAAAAAAATATTTTAAAAACCAGGACGAAGAAAAATATTCACCATGTTAAGAAGGTCATAAGCAGGAGTTAAAACCCAAATATCTAAAGTCACAAAACTGCCTCTCAGGTCCTAGTAAACCAGAAGAAAAGAAAAACAAAACTAGTTTACTGATTTAGTCCTTTAAAAAATGCCAGTATTTCTCCAGAGAAGCAACATTTTCTTTAATACCAAATTCTAAAAGAAAAATATGATGCACGGTCATCTGTGAGCAACAGTGGCAGCGGGGAGAGCTCGTGACAGAATGATGTCTTGGATAATTTTCTTTACAAATGCAGGAAGCTTTCACAAATTTTTTCAGGGCATCCCAAGAGAAAGGTAAAGGTGTGACACAAAATATGACTCAGAGGAAGCAGTTCCACAGATGGCCCAGAAAAAAACAATTCAAGTAAGTAGCTTTTTGCTGATGCATTGTGATCTGAGAAGAAAACTTGAAGTGGTATTTCTCAAAGGCCAGTTCAGATCACACATCAAAATAACCAGGGAGCGCTCGTTAAAACTGCACATTCTCCAGATGTACAGAGTAAGGCTCTCTAGGGGATGAGCCTGGAAATCTGTAGCTTTTACAAGTTTCCCAAAGGGATTCTTAAATACACCAGAGTGAGAACCACTGCCCCAGAGCAATGGCCCTTAGACTTTTTCTTTTTGCTTGTATGTTTCTAAAAGAATTTTGAAAAACTAGGTGTCATTTCACATGGTTTTAGGTTGACATCTAACATTTCTTATTGTAAGTGTAAGTAGTTACAAAACAACAATTTCTGGTTTATTGTAATACTTATGTTTTAAAATAAGTCTTTTATATCACTTTAAAATGTATACAATGAATTTGAAAAACCCATATTCAATAAATCTAACTACATGAGCATTCAAATTTTTTACATTTTCTCTTTTTTTCCTTGAATTGGTGTTTCCATCCCACTTCCTCCACAGAATTTTATTTAAATGCAATGTATGTATACTTGGAAGACATTTTTTAAAATCAATTTAACATTCTTCTCTACAAAATGTGTATGAAGACTAAAATTTTTTTCTAAGTGTTAAAATTTCTTCAGAATTGCATTTGCATAATTATTAGCAGTACACAACTGACAAAACACATATTTTCATAAATAATTTTTATGTATAACTAATTATTTTGGAAATGCTTCTATTAATTTTATGGGTAGACTCTCCCCCCCAACCCCCATTTATTGTAGTTTATGTACTCATAGATGAATACTGAATACTACTTATCTCTAGAATAAGACAGGTTTCAGCATTTAGTTTCATTCATCATTTTTGCTTTACATATAATACTCAATGAAAACTTTTGACACAAACCCTATATAATAAAGAGGTGATATGCAAATTGACCTTCACACCCCCACAAAATGGCTGCCTATGACCAGGCCAGTAGGGGGTGGGCAGTTGGGGGAGATCAGGTTGGCAGAGGGGAACAGTTGGGGGTGATCAGGCCAGCAGTGGGGGGCAGTAAGGGGTTACTAGGCTGGCAGGGAGAGGGCAGTTGGGGGCAACCTGGCCAGCAGCAAGGGACAGTTAGGGATGACCAGGCCATCAGGGGGGTTAATTAGGGGCAATCAGCTGGGCACACAGAGGCAGTGAAAGGCAATCAAGCCAGCAGGGGGGAAGGTAGGAGAGGGGCCAGAGGGGGAGCAGTTAGGGGCAACCAAGCAGGCAGGCAGTTGAACGATTAGGAGTCAATGATCCAGGATTGTGAGAGGGATGTCCGACTGCCAGTTTAGGCCCAATCCCCAGGATCAGGTCTATCCCAGCAGTCAGACATCCTCCAAGGGATCCAGGATTGTAGAGGGTGCAGGCTGGGCTGAGGGGATCCCTTCCCCCAATCCCTGTTCATGAATTTCAAGCATCGGGCCTCTAGTAAGTAAATAGAAATGGAAAGTGTTTTGTTATAGCAGTGTCACTCAAATATTTTAATTCCTTCTGAATTATAAGCCAAAACACAAATAGAAGTTATCATCAAAATTTATTTTTAATAAATTTAAGCTGACTATGATTAGGTCATCTTTCAATTTTGTTGAAAGCAAAGAATTGGAAACTGCCTAACCTGCAAAAGGATTTGTAGTCTAGTCATTAGCAATCATTCTGTTTAACACCAACACAGTGAACTGCAGTTAGTTTAATGCCCTGGGTTTTTATATACCACCAAAGCAAATTACTGAAGTAAGATAAATAAAATACTGAAGTAGAATTTCAGATGGTTGAAAGCTATTGCATTTTAATAAGTGGGGAAAGAGTGACTAGGAAAGGGGAGACAGGAAAAGAGGCCAAAGGGCATTTTTTTCAGGCAGACCCATTTTAAAGAAAAGTACTTGGGGAAATTGAGTATCGTGCAAAAGATTCCCTGAAAACTACTCTCGTTTCCATATTTCTTGAAAACTCTTTGTAAAAGATCACATACCTAAGTTTGAAACCATTTTACCAAGTATCTGGACACATTGAAAGAATGCGTTACTTTCGAAAAGACCTCAACAATAACAAAGAATTAAAGAGTACCAAAATATATATCAGTCTTCTTAACTACCTGGATTCACTCCACATGCACGCTGGCTTGGGACAGCTACAGCAAGGGTTAAGATGAAACAGATGACAAAATGGTCATAATAAACAGCAGAGGGAAATGTGGGTGATCTTTAAGAGCCTACAAGTTTTGCTATTATGATTTTGCCAGCACCTCTCACCTTATTTTACTTAATGGAATTCTTATAATCTCCTCAAGGTTTGAACTGACTCTGGGTCACAAAGACCAGAAGGTCTTCATTCTGTAAATTTGTTGCCACAACAAAAGCTGGGGGAGGTGAAGACAGAGAAGCCTCTCCTCACCACCCTCTCCCTTTAATATGAAAATAATTGCTTCTACGCTGGGAGACCTGGCTTAATTAGACTAATCTGATTTTCTGGTGGTAAAGCTAGCATTAAAATGCTATTGCTCTGAGATCTCTAATTATAGAGCAATCATGCTTTTTCTTAACGGATACTAAATTCAAATGCTATAATGTTGGATGAGGTCATTGTGAATAGGTCTATTTTGAGGTACCACATGAATTTTAGTTTATGCAGTGACAAAAAGTTTACTTCAGTGGAAAAAAAAAAAGAATTGTTACTACAACTAATCTAAACACATAAGATTCCACAAGTTACTTGTATTTCCTATTATGATCCATGACCATTCTTCCATCCCAGACTCTTCAAACTCAACCCCTTTCTGCCTTCTCCTCTTAGCTACCCCCTTCTTCATTTTCTTTCCTGCGTCGTCTGAATGTGATGTTCAACCTTTTAGTGGACACTCTGATCAAAACTCTCAGCCCTCTTACTCTCTTAAACTTCTGCCTATCCATTCTGCCAAGATGCAGCTCAGAGTCAGACAACCATCTGTTCTCTCTACTACTGCTTCTATTGAATAGTTTGCCAAGCACTGCTGGAGAAATTGTATAACTGCTGATTCATGCCATGACAAATCTGCAGTTCCCAAACTCACCTTGACCTTTAACACTACTTGGCAATCCTTTTGTTCTTGTTTGGTTGGCGTCCTTTGTCACCAATAGCTCAGGTGCTATTCCAAACCTCAGGTATTTCAAAGTTTCTTACTATGCTTTTGTAATTATTAGATGACCTGCCACTTTCCTTCAGGAAAAACTGGTGTTCAACTTCACTTCTTTCTACTTGTAATGGACAACTATAGCTTCACCCTCCCTACCTGTAGTGTATCAGAATAATGTAGTGTATCAATGATCCCCTTTTAATAATTTTTTAAAATATCTTAAAGTCTGTATATATTATCAAAAGTCACTCTTTTTGTAAGTCACATTCTAGGTTGAAGAAGTGGCCATCAGAATGTTAGAAAATAAAAGGAGCTGATTGGCTACAGCACAGAGCACATCAGAATAGCAAGTGTTCTTTCTTCCACTTTCAATCATTCATAAGCAAGGACAGAAAGGAAGGTGAGTTGGTATGCTGCCTGCCTATTAAATGTTTTAAAATTCTAGCATATTTCTGCCAACCAAATGTCACAGCATGAAATTTAAAGAGGTCACACTTTAGTGATCAATGTCATCTTTTGTCCTCTACTGTTTGCTACCACGCCACATCTACAGTCTATAAAGCTAATAATAATAATAATTAGTCCACTTAGTTCCTTCTTTTACTGTATGGAATTGGCTTACCCTCATTTGATCCAAACTTTTCATAGGAACTCCTAGGGTAACCAAGTGAATTATATTATGCTTTACCTGTTTTGGCTGTTCTAATTTAATGTCATTTTACTCTAGCTATCATACAAAACTTACAAGTGACATATATATGCTTTAGAAAAAGTATTTATAGAGATTGCCTAATGAGAAGTGTTGGTGTAAAAGATACTTAGGAGAGATATATGTATCACATATAACCAGGAGCAGATCCAGGTTTTGTGTGACCCTGAAGTGTATAAAATTTGGAGAGTTTTCTCTTTCCAAAAAAGAACACAAAATTATGAATTCAAAATGAGATAAAGAACCTTTGGTAGAGGTCTATTAAAATGAAGGGCTCTAAAGCTTAAGCTTTGTTAGTTTCATATAAATCAGTTTTTTTTGTATTTAACCCAAATAAACTCAAAATGCACTAAAATATAAACATCTAACATGAACCAGAAACTTAACATAATACTACATTTTATTCTCATAATAAACATTTTTATTTACCATCCTTTTTCATTGAAGTGGTAACTGAGATTCAGAGAGGTTAGTAACTTACAGTTCAGGGCTCAGCGTGAAATGAGATTCAAACCAAGACCTGGCAAACTAAAACTTGTGATATTTTAAATAAATAATTATATATGTTTTTATTGACTTCAGATAGAGGAAGGAAGAGGGAAAGAGGGATAGAAATATCCATGATAATTGATCAGTTGCCTTCTGCACACCCCCTTCTGAGGATAGAGCCCAAAACCTGGGCTTGTGCCCTGAGCGGGAATCAAATGGTAACCTCCTGGCTCATGGATCCAATCTTGTGTTATTTTACTGCAATACTCTGCTTCTAATGTTTCTCGAAAGACAAAGGGTTTAAGTGAATTTGAAGACTGCCCCTAGAAAATGCTTGGAAATGTTCAGTTAATATTGGAAAATGGCATAACCTAATTCACATTTGAAAACATCACTAAAATTACTGTCCTAAAACTGTGTTTAAAGGGCATAAAGAAACAAATATATAACTTTTTTGGTTATCCTCTGCCCATTAAGTGACATAAATGAAGACAGAAAATCTTAGGGTCTATGAGAAATGTGCTTCTGATAAGGAGAGGAAAATGGGGGCAGAATCAGAATATAGAGGTAAGTCTAGAATTACAGCCTCTCAGGAAAAAGCCTAGCTAAGTAAGGACATACTGACAGTATGGATTTTTCACAAATTTTATCTTCTTGTTACGTGTCCAATATTAATCCACCTTCCCATTGAGATATTTCAAATTTTAAAAATAGGAAAATCGTTATATTTGCCAAATGTATAATACTACTCAATATTATATCTGTACCTTATATTGCCAGTTTGGCCTCTATTTTTAGAAAATGTCTCTTAGAGGTAGCCTCTCTTTCTCCTAGGACCACCTAGAAGGTAGATAGATGCTATGTCTTTATCTTTTCTTCACCCACAGAATCCAGGACCATTCCCTACAGATAGCAGGGATTCCATGGAGGTTAATTGCCATAGAAGATGGTGTTGATGAGTTATTTTTGATAGGCTGCCATTTCCTACCACATTAGGAATTCCATAATATAGATGCTTTATGACTCTATATGATTTAATCAAAGACTTCAGAATAAAACTTTTGGCATTAGCTAAAGCTAAGGCAAGAACTTATTAGATGTAGTTAATAGTATTTTTAGTCAATAAACTGCCATTGATGTTGGAGTTACTTAAAAGACCTGTTGATTCTGTGGTCTTGGGACCATTGTGACCTCAAGCTGCAGCTAAAATCAGTCCAATGCAACAGGAGTTTCAAGAACAGCAGCACAAAAATGATGACAACTGAATGGAACAGGAAGGCACATATTTTCAAGAAGACCTCTTTATTCTTAAAGTAGAAGTTTCCTTTCAAGATGACAAGTAGTTCAGACTCTCCAGGTTCTCACTTGCCCCCCAAAACAAGGTGAGTCTTTGACAGAAGATGCTAAGTGATAATTATTTAGGAGGGAAAAGAGAGTATTACTAACACAGACTAAAGGCAGATACTATGGTGTCTCTTCCCACAGAAGTTCTAACATAGATTGCAACTTCTTGAAGGAATTGAATGAGGACTTAAAACTAAGAAAACTGGAACTTCTAGAGCTGCTAACACCTCTTGAAGATAACAACAACCCCTTAATCCAAAAGTTAATGTCTAACTTGGAGGAAAAACAAAGAAGGTAATGGCTCCCTACTCAGGATTTCCGAAAGGTATTGTAGAAAGCCTGGCTAAGGTTAATCCATAAGATTAGCAATGATTACTTACATGTTAAAAAAAAGGTTGACATTCAGCTAAAGTAGGTAAAGAATTTGTAACCACAAAATCAGAATGGCAAGGAATCCTTTTTCTCTTTTAGTAAAATTAAATATGACTCAGCCCTCATCTCATGGAGTTACAGTTATTACTATTTTCCCTAGTGAATCTACCCAAGAAAAGATAGGGCCTTTAATATCTTCAGTTTATTATGGTCATACTAATAGCTCCTTATTCGTGTTTGTGGAATCACTTTAGGATAGATGACTCTGCTCTTCCCATGCCAAGCAGTGGAATAGCAATCTTTTTAAACATACTAGGCAGTTGAAGTCTTAATGATTCACCAACATAACTCACTGTTCTTGGGATCCACCAACTCTCTATTTTCTGTCTAGTCTTGGACAATATCACCTTAATGGATTTACCTTCATTCTTGGGAGCTTGGAATTTTGGAGAATAAATGCCAGGCAGAAAGTTATGGTAAAGCAAACCCAGGAACTCAGGTTTCTCTTGGGGAAAGAAAAAACAAAGTCTTTATTCTCTGCTTATAATTAGAGAGGAAAAAGTACAACAATATAAACATTATTAATGTCATTAAAGGATACCTACTCTCACAAAGACTTGCTATTGACTCAGATTTTATTGGAAACTTCTTCATGGCTTGATTCTCTGGGGACTACCATAAGTATATAAGTGGTTTCCCCAACTAACTCAAATGTCTTCATATAAAGAAACAAGGTAGAGGAGGGACAGAGACAGGGTAGGGAATAATTCTTGGATTTATCCTGAAGACAACAGGTTCTTTGACTTCCTTTCCGGGAGCAAAAGTTCCCCTTCTCCTCCAAAGGTCATATATCAGACATTCTTCTGATATAGTGGAGAAGAGCCTCATTGGCTGTTGAAGACCTACGTTTTGAACATTATAGAGCACATAATTTATTACAGAGCACACAGCAAAGGCAAATGTCAACTAGGAATGGAGTCATCCTACTAAGACCTGCTATATCCAGAAGGACTTTTATAGCTCCCATGATTTCAGCCCCCATCTCATTCCCATGGTAGAGTACTTTCTGACTGGTTGCAAAATATTAATATTACTTGTTAGGAAGTATTATGTTTATGATGTCTCTCTCCTCCTTCTAGTCTGCAGATTATGAGACAGATCATGGCAGGGAAGGGGAGTGAAGAATCCTCATCCCTGGAGATCATTCAGGAAGCAGAGGACATGAAGCAGAATCTAGTAAGAGGTTGATGGGCACTCCAGGGAATGGCCTCCTGACCAGAGATCGATTCCATTGCTGTGGAAGGAAAGACAGAGGGTTCATCTCTAGTATCTGATGCTCTAACATTTATACATCCTTGATCTAGAAAGTCCAGGATGATCCAAAGGAAGTCAAATAAAATGTTGGTGAAAACAAGGACTAATAGCTAGCAAATATTCTATTACTTTAACTTTCTAAAAACTTTTATCTAGTAATCAATAAATACAAACATATTAACCCTTCAGTTTCAGAAAAGATAGAAAATTCCTACCAAAATAAAATAAAATAGTTTGTTCTGAAAGTTTTGTAAGATTTTTTTAAATCAACAATGTAAAGAATCTTAAAAATTAGAAATTAGTGTGTTAAGCCCCAAAGAAATTTCCATATGATCATATGTCTTAAGTATTATCAGTGTGAGGAACCCATTTCTATTAATATCATACCACAATAATCATAATTAAAGTTATTCAAAATTTTTATTATTTTTTATCATAATAATTATCAAAGTCATCTCTCATGTTCCTGGATTTGGGGCTAGGCTCATTTGTTGTTTTCCTCATTTGTGGTTGACTATGTCCTTGCACTCCTTTCCCCTTATTAATAATTTCTTTGAATTTCACTTTAATGATGGAACAGACACATGTTTCTGTTTGTTTGGTTTCCCCTCTCCTTCCCCCAAAACAGGAAAGGAAAAACAAGATGCTTTGGAAAGAAATGGAGATGCTATGGAACAAGGTGTGCCTCTAAGTATCTCTTGAAAGTATTATCATACAGACCATAATGCAAATACACTTCCCTTCCTCTGGTCCATATCCTTATTTTTTTCACTGTCCCTGCTTCTACTCATGCCTCATCCTAATTCATTCTTTGCATAGCAGCCAAAGTGATGTTTTTAAAACAGTCAAATCATATCACTCTTCTTATGAAAACCCTTCACAGATAACTCTTATTGTGGTTATCTGGCTCTGGTCTGCCTCTCTAGTCTCCTCTCACAGAAGTCCTTCCCTCCCTCATGTGGTTTCTCAAACATGCTAAGACTTTTCCTATCTCAAGGCTTTTGTTCTTGTTTTAGCCTTGGTTGGTAATGGTATTTCCTTATGGTTGGATCATTCTCATCCTTCAGGTCTCTGTTTAAATGTCACCTCCTCAGAGAGGCCCTCCTTGTTTACTCTATCTAAAATATGGCAATCTATTGTGCAATCCTGTTCATGTCTTTCATAACACTTTTTATGACATAAGCTTATAATTATTACTATTTTATTATTATCATTATTTTACTTGTTTCTTGTCTCTTTGCTCCTGGAATAAGAAGAGCTCCTCCAGTCATCTCTGAATGCCCAACACATATCTCAATGCTTGGAACAATAGATAATCAATAAATTTAAATGGATTAAATGAATGAATACCTAATTCTAATTCCCTATAATTTTGCAACAATCATTGCATTGTTTAAGATAACAATATGAAGGCCTTTTGCTGAGAAACCAGATGGGGTAGAAATTCTTTTATGGACTAAGTCCTTGCTATCTGAGTGCTTTTCCACAGGCTATGTGACTAGATAGTGTCTTGTGATAAAAACAGGTTTGTCATGTGATTTCTGATTGCTTTTTTTGTTTCTTTATTTTTTGTTAATCCTCACCTGAGGATATTTTCCCATTGCTTTGTAGAGAGATTGGAAGGGATGGGGAGAAACAGAGAGAAAGAAACATTAATGTGATAGAGACAAACTGATTGGTTGCTTCCCACATCCAAACAGGGCCAGGGATCAAGCCTGCAACCAATGTATGTGCCCTTGACCAGAAGTGAACCCAGGACCCTTTAGTTTAAGGGCTGACACTCTGTCTACTGAGCCAAATCAACTAGGACTCTGACTGATTTTTTAATCTCACCTTTCCACAAATAATGAGGATACCATGAAGCCTTGCACCTTATACTGAGATCTCCTACTTCTCAGTGGCATCTACAAATCAGTTCTATGAATTGTGAGAGGTTTTAGTTCCTGAGTTCTTGAGTCTTTGTGACAGGAAATATCCTCTATCCAAATCCAGGTTCTCCAGAGTTCCAATGAGACATTTTTAAAGGATGCCCAAATGACTTAGATTGTGATTGACTTTCCTTACCCATACCTGTAGACAGTGAAAATGGAGAGAGAAGAGCAGCCTGCCTAGTGGTTAAGAACCCAGGCTTCAGAATCTGATAAATCTGGTTCAGATTCCAGCTCTGTACTTTCCTAGCTCTGTAATACCAAAAATAAATAAATTAATTAATTAAATTTAATTTAAAAAAATAAAATAACTTCTCCAAGTCTCAGTTTTTTCATCTGTAAAATGAAAATAAAAATAGTCCTGTAAGGATTGAATAAGAATGTTTTTAATGTCATAGAGTAGTGTACGTAAGTAAATAAGTAGCTTATAACTAGTGATTAGTATATAATAAAGTTCAATTAATAGTTACTATCATTATTATATTATTATAATATACACTCAAGGGACGAAATGAAAGGGCTTGTTCCATTCTGAACCCCCTTTGGTTGTTCACTTTTCATTTGAGGCCTGAGAGATTGCTGACTGGCAGGAACCAAAAGCCTTAACCCTTGTTGGATTTCCACTTCCCTTACTCATTCCTGCTAATTAAAGTTTTTCCAATATATCTCTCTGCAGGCATTCAACACAGAAGAATTCAGTGACCAACAGAAAGCATCACAGATAAAAAACAAAGCAAACCTGCAGGATGGAAAGGCAAGTAGACTTCTTGGTATATTTTATATCACACAACTGGAAACAGCAGTTGACAATCGGGATTATTTTGGGTAGGCAGATATGTAAGATTTGGGCCTTTAGGATATATTGGACTCATTGTCTGCTAAGACATTGTACTTCTTTTCTGGGCCCTCCTATTTTTTTAGCTCTCGTTTTCCACCCAGGCTCCTGAAACCCCCTCATCACCTAAGAAGATCAAGAATGAACTGGAGATAACATATGCAGAGAAAGTGAAGGAGATAAGGAAGGTAGTACACATTTTCTGAATGGCACTGGCTTTTAGAGCTGACAGAGTAGATATCATTAATGTAGCAGTAATATGCCTAAACTATAAAGTGCTCCTGAATTGATGCAAAAATTTATAGGAGATCTGATTCCCTTTTGACGTTATATTTGAGTCAGAGTGACACTGCAAGTTTCTGGGAAATCATGTTAGTGAGAGCAAAGTGGGAGAAGCTGTGCCAACAATGACAGTTTCACAATAGCTATGTGACATCAAAACACCTGTTAATTTGTTTTTGAACATTTATTTTGTATTATGCTGGTATCTAATCTTCTCTCAGCCAACTCATTCATAGAAACATAGCCTGTTCACTTAGATTTTTAATTTTTGGAGAGTGAATTGTACAGTGAGACCAATTGAAAGGACTGTGCAGTTGAAGCCAATGTATTAGTGAATCTATGACACCATAATTTTACTCTAAAGTCTTTGTGGCATATTGAGAAAACTGATTTCTGATCTCAATTTACTTTGTCACCCAGAGGCTCTTTCTTCCACCAGGAAAAGCAACAGAGGAAAATAGAATGGGTGAGGTACCAGGAACAAGCCAACAACCTTCAGGTATTAATTACTTCCAAGACTAGACTCTGGGAACAATTTCATTCATACAATAAATATAAAGGCTTTTTGCTTCATAATGTTAAGCCTGATCCCTTTATCTCAATTACCAATTGTCCTGCTAAAAGAAATGAATGTTTCATGGGGAGACCTCTGGAGAGAACTGTCTCCAGCTTCACCTTCAGTAAGCTGGGGATAAATACTGTAGTATTTTTTCCTATGGTCTTGATTTTGTTCTATTTGAAACAGAAAAAAAAAAATCACAAATACTTTCTTCCCAACTTTAAAAAAAACTAAGCATGATTGGATCATTTTTAAACTTCTGAGTAAAAAAGATTTAGGTAATAGTGGTTTTAGAGAAGCCAGTACTATAGGAATAGTTTTGAAAAATGTTCTCTTTGTAGAATGACTTTAATGGAAAAGTGATTGAGCTCAGAATTAAAGCCTTGAAGAACTACCAGAAGGCCAATGATCTGAAATTATCACTATACTTACAGCAGAATTTTGAGCCAAAGCAAGCATTTTTATAAATCTTCCTGGGCCCCAAGAAGGTAGGCAAACTTTCATTTATACACAGTTTGAGGTTTTGTTTTGTTTTACATTAGAGATCCCATTACTTGTAGAGTGATCAACATAATGTCTGGCACATAGTTAAATATTAATAATGTTATAATATATTTTTATCACTATCATCATCATCATCATTATTTATTATTATTCAGAAGCTCTCATGCCAAGGTAAGGATTTCTCTGGAGGAAGTGAAATTTTCTTTTGTAAGAACTAATATACGTAGCATATGTATTTAATACATAGTTGGCATTTGATGAACTAGCCATTTCCTCCCCATCCCCCACCCGGCTCCTAGAAATTAAAGTAGCTTTATCTCATGAACCTAGTTGGAATAGACTCTGCTACTTCAAAACAGAAGGCCAAGAAGATAGACATCTGACAATGGCTGTGAGTTTCACCAATTCAGATATTCCTCTGGGAGTTTCAGTATCCCTCCACCTCCCAAAGAATTTATGGCATCATTAGAGCAAATCATACCAAAAGAAAGAGAATAAAGGAATGTTTTCAGAGGGGCAGGAGAAAAGAGTTCTTAAATTTTCAGGGATCTGAGAATCTGAACTCTGTATTTTAAAAGACACATAGAATGAGAAATCATAGCTAAGGGATAATGTTTTATCAGTATCAGTAACATGTATCTCTAATTTCTTTTCAATCATAGTCTATAAAGGGCTCAAACAGTTTACAATATCACACACAGGACTTAGAATGAAATAAATATATAGGACAAAATGACTAGTAAATCAACACAAAGGGAAAATAATTCGAAACCAGGTGAATACATGAAAATGCATAACGGAAGTACTACCCATGTTTCCCTGAAAATAAGACATCCTCCGAAAATAAGACCTAGCGCATGGAAAGATAAGACATCCCCTGAAAATAAGACCTAGCACAACTTTGGGAGAAAAAATTAATATAAGCACTGTCTTATTTTCGGGGAAACAGGGTATATAGTAGGTAGAGGCAGGCTTCAAATATGATTCTGAATTTTTCAGAAAAAGAAACATGGATTTATGGTGTCCACAAAATAAGAAATCACCAATTGATCAGAACTATAGCTTTTATTGGTACTGAGAACAGGAGAAATTTCTTTCCAAGTCCTTATCATGGGTACAGGATACTATGTGTATTATAGTAGCCAGTGTTCTCAATAATTACTCTACAATGAATTCACAATCTAAATTTCCTAGACTATTTCTTACCTGTTCCTTGGGACACTCTGATAAGAAATTATTAATTTGAAGTTAAAAAAATGATGAATCAGCTCAAGATGCTTAGTCTGACTTGATCCTTACACAAAGTTTAGAAAATCTAGAAGACTGGATATCCTTCAGCCAGTGTTCCATTCATATTTGTCTTTTAACTGTTGATTTTTATAAGAATTGGATACTGAAAGCTTGAGGCTTTCTTTTCCAATAAGAACCTGGAATATGACCAAAACTAGTATAAAGTCATTAAGATACTAATGAAAATGATAGAAAAAAAAATAGGGTTCTGAAGAGAACAGATCCTTCTTTTACTTAATTTAAAATTATCTGAAGGTCATCTTGAGGGGTCCATGGAGTAAGGGGTCAAAATTCTTTTAGTTCTAGATTCAAATCAAGTCAAAATTAGTAATAAGTGAAAGAGTCCATTCAACTTCATCACCTCAAACTCTTGAGTCTTTGTCTAGCTGTGAACTAGACAACCCTCAGATCAACATCCTTTTAGTCATCTCTTCTCCTATGCTTCTGGAGAATTAAGTGACAGGACACCAAACTGTTTTGTTATAGCAAATGACTGTAGCCACAGGCATGAGTGACCCATTGCTACTGTGTATATTGATTATGCATTCATTGAGCATGGATTATAGGCCAATTTAATTTTCTCATACACATATATGGGTCTGAAATCTAAGTCTTAGAGTTTGGTTATGTTGACCTATGTATAACCTTGTGTTTGATTTTTGCAAAGTAAACCAAAGAAACATTAGTTTCCTTTATAGAGGAATTCTTAAAGTAATTATCTTAATATTATTACCTTCAGTAATATAATAGGGAAGTGGTTTGGTGGTGCTCAGTGTTTCCCAACTTCTATGTCCCTAGGACTATTGTTAATTCAATATTTTCTACTTAGATTGAGTTTAGTTTCTTAAACACATTACTTGAAAATAAAATTTATATTACTATTTTAAATGAAATCCAGTGTAGTTTTTCATAATAGAATGTAAATATAATAGTAAGTATACAGAAATCAAAATTTTAATATTCTAACAAGATGTTGAAGGCTGAGGCATGTTTTATTTTTATTAAGAAATGAAATTAGCAAGATGTAAAGAGTTTTATTTTTTAAAACATGTTTTTATTTAAAGAGGAAGGGAGAGGAAGAGATAGAAACATCAATGATGAGAATTACTTATGGGCTGCCTCTTGCACGCCCCCTTAATGGGGATCAAGCCCGGGACCCTGTAATGTGCCATGACCAGGAATCGAACCGTGACCTCCTGGTTCATAGGTCAACACTCATGCACTGAGCCACACTGGCCAAGCAAGATATAGAGAGTTTCTTTAAACAAAAAAAAAACCAAAAAACAAAAAAAAACCCAGCAACAAATAGAAACTTTCTCCTTGATGCCATCAAAGTTGAGAGAATTAAAAAAGTAAAGTTTTCCCACTGTAACTAATATAATTAGTACCTCCTAGATTTATTTCAGTTGTTACCTAAAATCATCTCATTGTCAAATTTTAGAAAATAGTAATTTAGTGTAAAAAGCACTATGTTTAGAATCATGTATAAATTGAAGGCCTTACTCTGAGGCTAATCAGTTACATAACTTGGACAGATCACTTAGTTTCAGTTTTTTCTTTATCTAAAATAACCATAAAATATTATAGAGCATGTTGAAATCTTATGGTGGGGTGTGTTTTTTTTTAATCCTCACTCAAGGATATGTTTATCGATTTTAGAGAGAGAGGGAGAAAGAAGGAGAGAGAGAGAGAGAGAGAGAGAGAGAGAGAGAGAGAGAGAGAGAGAGAGAGAGAGAGAGAGAGAAACATTAATTGGTTGCCTCCTATGTGTGTCTTGACCAGGAATCAAGCCTGCAACCTAGGTATGTGCCCTGATCAAGAATCTAACTCAAGACCTTTTGGTGTACGGGACTATGTTCCAACCAACTGAGCCACCAGGGTGAAAATATGGTTTTGTAAAACCCTCACAGTGACTCTAGGGTAGTGATTATAGAACAAGAACCTAGTTCAAAGAAGTCAGTTTTCTGACTCCATATCCAAAGTTCATCTCCTAGAAAATGCTATACAAAGGAAGTATTAAAGCATGTGATTTCTATGACTCTTCCATTTCTACATTCTATGACTAGAATTCAAACTATTTATTGATTTATAGTATAATCTTCTGAATAAGGAATCATACTTCCTAAGATTAATTTGTTCAGTTAAACAGGTTGACAGATTTGTAATTCTGAAGTTAGCCCAGTAGGTGGCACCCATCACATCCAGGCTTCTTGTCCACAAGTCATGGTAATTTAGGAAATGCTGTGGGAGTGACTGGCCTTCTATTACCCTTGAGAAAACGTATCAAATGAAACACACACACACACACACACACACACACACACACACACACACGCACACACACACACCATAATGATGTTTTCTGTCATGCTCGGTGGTACTGAGGTGTATTACTGGCTGCCTTGATTAGACTATATTAAACTTGGAATTCTGCTTTACAATTCTTCTCTACTATTATTTTTCTACTCCCTGCATTCCAAAAATAGTCACTGCCCACTTCCTCCACAATCCCTATCTATCACTGTTTCTTTTTACCATTGATAAATCAGGCAATTGGGGCACTGACTTAAAAATCAATTAGGCAATTGCACAAGGTGTGGTGATTTTTTGAAGGTTAAGGACTTAATAGTGTTCCTGAATCATTTTTCTTTTCCTCTAGATTCAAAATAATTGAATTTCACAAATCTTTCTTAAGGAAGGGGTGGAATGTAATTTTGGACCCACCACCCTGTAAATCAAGGTACAGGATTTGTTCAAGGCATTTCCAACTAGAGAGAGGGCTTCTCTCCCTGTTCTTGCCAAGAATCCCTCAACTGTCCTGTGTTCTGGTTGGCTGAGTTCCAGTGATATGACCTATTTGGTTGGCAAACTTTAATCCTATATTAATATTACTGACTTGGTTACACTTCAAGCAATCACTACTTTCAAATTCCCTTGAGGCCCAGGTTGCATTAATCTTGACAGTCTTATCTGTTTAGCATACTGCATAACCTAGTCTTATAGAAGAGAAACACATTTAATACTTAGGTAACATCTTTCCTTTTAGTCTTTCCAGAGATGGAGCACATTTGGAGGAATTTGCTTTCCCACCAGAGTGAAATTACAATTTGACCCAGAGTATATAGCAGCCTTTCCTTGCCTTCATTAGAGTTGAGAGAGCAGTTCTTGGCCTTTGTCACCTATCTTAAGAGAACACAGGCATGAAGCAATCTGTAAATTCAGCTGAATTTCCCATTATGACTGCTATTGTTTAAGGAAGAAGTTTATCTTTAGTAATAATAGAAGTGGTGATAAGACATTTGATTCTGACAGCCTTGGTTTTCTCTCCTCCGCCCTTCTCCTCCCCAAACTCTAAGCATTTTCTTGAACTCTTGAGTAGCTGAAGGTTAGATGGGAATATTTTGCTACATTTATAAATTCAGAGGAAAGTACAGTGAGGTGGGAAATGAATACTCTTGAGACCTTATTTATTCTATAACTCCCTCTGTTCTAAAAGAAAGCAAGTCATTCTTCTCAGCTTTAACCTTTACTTCACTTTAGTATTACTCTTCCTGATGGCTGAAATACACTCCAGCAGGTGCTGCTGAAAGGAAAATAAGCTAAAATGCTGAAAGGCAGGATGGAAACCCACAGCTAACTTAATATGGGTCCTTGATGAATAGTATTGCTCTCAACACAGGCCTTTCTAAGCTTTGAGGCAACTCGATGTCAGAGCTAGGTTTATGGTATTAGTAGGTTATGAAGTTAATTTCTAAACTAGATCATTTTTTCACTTCATAGAAAACCCCACAGAATTTCTGGGGGAAAATAAGATTCCACCCCCCTCCCCAAAATATACATTTTAAAGGTTTAAATAAAGTAAATGGCACTTTTGTTAATATTATGATTATTTCAATGAATGACAATAGATTCCAAACTTTTTTGCACTACACAGAAGAACAGCAGGATGGCTAGAATAGGGTTGCCATATTTAGCAAATAGAAAGAGGATGCCCAGTTAAAACTGAATTATAGATATATAATACTTTTTTAATATAAATGTCCCAAATATTGCATGGATACACTTATAATAAAAATTATGTGGTGTTTATTGAAATCCATATTCAACTGAATGTCCTATATTTTAATCTAGCAACACTAACCTAGGATAGATTCACTACAGAGTCTATTTAGCACCCTACAATTCTCCGTCTCCCCTTTCTTCCCTTTTTATTGCCTCTCTTCTCCCACTCTATCTCAGACTGTGCCTCTTCTTTCTCCTCCTTACCCCCACCTTAATCTTTGATTTGTTCTTATTATCCACAGTTGGCCATTTTTGTGGGTTATCTGAGGGTATGAATATATGTATACGAATTACCATCACATTTCTTCATTTAAAAGTTGCATTAGAAGTACGTTTTGTAGCCTCTCAAATAAAATCACTTATTTGCATGTAAGATTCAATGATTTTTTTTTCCCCCTGTGGGACATGAGCTTTCAATAAAAAACAAAATAAAAGATTTGTCACTCTAACATTAAAAATACTGCTTGAAAAAGTTGTTTTCTTTTTAATTGTTTTAAATCCTCTCTATGAATATGTTTTTATTGATTTTCAGAAAGAGAGGAAGGGAGGAAGAAGAGAGAGAGAGAAACATCGATGTGAGAAACATTGATTAATTGCCTCCCTTAGGCACCCTGCCCCAGGATCAAACTGAAATTTAAGTATGTGCCCTAACCTTAGTCGAACCCACAACCTTTTGCTGTATGGGATGATGCTCCAGTCAACTTAGTCACTCGGCCAGGGCAATAAAGCTATTTTCTAAAACAACAATTAGAAAATCTACATTAATGCTAATACCAAGAATCAATCTTATAATCATACAATGCTATAATACTGTGATGAATGTCATTAATAGCCTTGCAACACAAACTAAAACTAGTTTTTTTCCTCAAAGAAAGCTCTCGTTATCCTAATGTTTCCCTTCAAGTATAGTGGGCACTACAACTATGGGCAGAGCAACTAAGGGCAAAAACGAATCTAATGTGGTGAGAACTACTTTCATTTTCAAAATCACTTTAAAGTCTAGAAAAGTTGTAGAATTTTGGAATGCATTTGTTAATGTACATTCTAGTTTAATATTTTTAAGGGATTTGCAAAGCGAGTACCAGGATATTTGATGTTTTAGCTCTGTGTGCCTGTGTGTATGTGTGTGTTTTCCTCCTTCCTCTTTCAGAGAGTCCTGGGATCTAAGACCTACACAGAACAAGGAACTAAAGGAAGTCAGTTTGATGATGAAGGAGGGAGGCTCTTTTTTCTGAGGTCACTGACAGATGAATCTCTGAAGATTTCGAAGGCTTCCACTCCATTTGCTTGGACAGATTTAAAGACCAAGCGTAGACATTTGTGTCCATTAAAAATCTCTCAAACTTTTGCTTTAGTGCTGTTCACATCTCATTGCCCACCAAACTGGGTGGAAATGCTAGTTAGATGCTTGGCCTTAAGCATGTTAGGAATGTAGTCAATTGTAAACAACCTTTTTTGATAGCTTTTGATTTTGAAATGACTAGACTCAAACCACATTGTTAAGTCCACAAAAAGCTGCTCCTCTCAACCTCTGATATGTTTAATTTTGGCAAATGAATAAAAGTAGGTACAAAATAAAAAAAATTATACCCCACATACTCCTTTTACTCTCTCACCAACCACCCCCATCTGCCCAGGTCATCATAATCTATTCCTTGAATACCTTCTACCTTCCTCGTACTACCTTTTTAGTTCAGCTTTTCTTTACTGCCTGGGTTACAACCACTTGTTTCCCTGCTTCCAGTATCTCTAATGATTGGCACCACTGAAACTACCTTTCCTAAGAAAGAAAGGAGGTCATGTCACTTCCCTATGGGTTTCCCATTGACTTTAGTGTAAAGCCCACTCTCAGTCACAGACCATATGATAATGATCTGCCTCCTGCCTACATCTCCAGATTCATCCCCTTCCCTCATATATCCTACATTGAGCTCTGCAGAACGATTTGCAGTTCCCCTGATGCACCCTGAGTACTATTATCTCCATGCCTTTAAACAAAACTGTTTCTCTGCCTAAAAAATTCTTTCCTTGTCTGCTTGACCATTGCCTATTTGTCCTAAGGGCTGAGTTTAGTGCCCATCTTTTATCCCAATAATTCTCAACCCAACTTGTGTATTAGAATCTCCTCAAGAGCTTTAAAAAAAAAATACCAATTCATTGGGGCCCTTTCCAGATAACTTAAGTCATGATCTCTGAGAGATAGGACAAGAGCATCTATTTTTTAAAAGCTCCTTGGGAATTCTTAAGTTCAAACCTTAAGCCAGGTTTGAGCATTACTGTTCTAGGCTCTCTGACTTCTCTCATAGCACTTAATGAACTATATTGCAATTATTTGTTTACCCAGTTAACTCCCTCATCAAATGGTAAGCCCTTTGAAGCCCAGGACCATGTCTTATTCATCTTTTCATGCTGAATACCTAACACAGTGCCTGAGATTTGATAGAGGCTCCGATACTGCCGAAGGCCATAGAAAGTTAATTGCAAAGTCCTAGGTTTGTTCATACCCTGTCTTGTGCCAATATGATACTACTGGGTCATAATGAAGTATGAAAGATCTTCATATCTTTATTTTGCTTAGGTGTCATTAAATTCCTATAATATTAATATGGGGGAGTTGACTTGTTATAAAAAACACTACATAACCTGTAAGAATCCCTTTTAAATTCTAGTAATGAGCAAAGTAAGCCAACCAATTAAAAATCTTATTTCTCCCAAAATTAATTTAAATTTTTATAAAGGTGTATTTTTTAATGCACTTTGGAACTAGAAAAACTTTACACAAAATCACAGAATTTGGACTTTACAAGGGACTGTAGTAAGCATAAAGTTTCTTCACAGAGAGGAAACTGGAGTTTAGACTTGTTGAAAGGGTATCCAATGTTCCACAGATAATTGGGGCTGTTAACAATTAAGCTGAACACCAATGCCTAGGTATTATTACTACCAGTTAACATTCCAATTTAACTCGTATTGCCTTTCTTTACCACAAAAATAACAGGCTCTGCAGCCCTGAGACTATTGGTTTCATATTCTACCTACTGAGTTAGTTGAGTGTGTGATTCACATTCTGTTTTAAGAAAGTCAGCAGTCCTGAGAGATATTCCAAATCAATTGGATTGAACAGAGCAATGAGAACAAAAATCAGGAATATAAAACTTGACTGTACTACTGACTACCTTGAACATAATAGCATTTATTCTCAGGCCCTGAGATTCTCAATTTAAAAATAGGATTAAAAGAGCACCATTTGAATGTTTTAAAATCATGTATTGTTATTGTTTTACCCCTTCAATGTGTTTAGATAACTGAGCATTTTCCTTATTTTTGAACTATATTATAATTATGTGTTATTAACTATTCATTAACTAAGGCATGAAATAAGCTAGTTTGCTAGCTAACAAAGACAACTTTGTGAAAAATGAATCATTTACCATCTCCAAAGTACTGAATTGTATGTTCATCATCAGCCTGGCTTATCACCTTTCTTTAAGTGCTCTGACTCTTTCAATTTCTTCAAAACACAAAACTGAAATAGTGTAGCTTTTAATTCTACTTTGTTTTAAAGAATTTACTTTGGACTCTGACTTTCACTCATAAGACAGTGCAAAGTTATCAATTAGGTAGGCTGCCTATGCACAGGTCTCACATTTGTGTGTACCAATTTGCTTGGTTTTTCCTTACCCAACAAATCAGAGACTCATTCAAGCTACTCAAACTCCCAAGAGAGTCATTGACAAATCAAATATTAACTTAAACTACAGAGACAACTATGTGATTACAATATGTCTATGTTTAGGGCATCCCCATCTCCAAATCAAATTATTAGGGAAACTGAATTAGTGGTCCAAAAGTATTGGTTGAATTGAAACATCATTATTACAGTTTTTAGATTCATAATATTTTTTTCTAAGAATAAAACTCCCGATACCCATGACTTTCCTTGGGGAGATACTTTTCAATTTTAAGTTCAACTGAGGAAAACTGTCCCATCAGCAATCCATTTACAAACCACAATGTTGGGTAGTTTTATTTTTGAGGCTTATCTCACTTATTTTACCTTGACTTTGAATCTACAAAATATTTGTCATATTTCACCACCCAAAGTTACCTTTTTGCAGTGACCTCAAAGTGATTAGTAATGCTTGTCACACTTCTTTCCTAAATGAAATAAGGCCAACAATAGCCCGATGCTTTTTAGTCTAGAATTGCAGGCATCAAAGAGGACAAGTGACAGTATGCAGTATTATGCCTTACATGTTTAGATCAAGGCAGAAAATCTAGCTTTAATATTGTTTGAGTGAACTATGGCAATCGTAGACTGAGGCTTCTGCAATCTATTGTATTACATGCTAAGGCAAGTTTCTAGCAGCCCCTCGGGCACCTTGGGAGGAACCTGTTCTGCTAGCAAGTCAAAGTCCCCATTGCTTCATATGTCCTGTATTTAGTCATCAAATATTAGGAAAAGGGAAGAGAACAAGGTTCTATATTTGAAAGGGATACTCACACTGCAACAAATCAACCCCACAGGAGATACACAAGCAGACAAATATGAAACGTAACTATTACATGATAAAATGAGATTTTTCAGGACAACTGCTTCCTTCATAAATTAATTTATGCTTCCTAACATTTAAGACTTTTACTAAAGGTTCATTTTTAAGCTAAAACACTGCACATACATTCCTATAAACTGTATTTCCTCCAATTATAAATCAACTTGACAGGAAATATTATTTAGGTTAAAATAATTTTCTTTTTATATATTGCTTTTATAGAGACAAAAATATTTTTTTCTAGGGTAGATGGGCTCTAAGCTAAGTCTGATGACCTGGAAACCAATAATTAATAATAATTTAAGAAACACATGATACTTTTGATTTTTAAAAATTCACTTAACTTTAACCCATGTCAGTTGCTAAACTGGAGCTACCTTTTCTTGACTTGTGTATACTGAACACTAAGACTAGAAGGTCGTGTAAACAGAGCCCTTTTAAGAAATCAAATAGTTTCTGGGCACTTAATGTTACCTTTCCATTTAACAAATCTCATCCTCCTTTCCCTTATCT
This sequence comes from Pipistrellus kuhlii, assembly GCF_014108245.1. Taxonomy (NCBI): domain Eukaryota; kingdom Metazoa; phylum Chordata; class Mammalia; order Chiroptera; family Vespertilionidae; genus Pipistrellus; species Pipistrellus kuhlii. The sequence goes on along the minus strand of NW_023425404.1, from coordinate 17,958,505 downwards.
CATAATCATTTCCTCTTCTAGCAAGTTCTGTCCTCCTTCCTTATAGTTACCCTTTCTTTTTGTTTTGATTTTTAAAAAATATATTTTATTGATTTTTCTTACAAAGAGGAAGGGAGAAAGATAGAGAGCTAGAAACGTTGATGAGAGAGAAACATTGACCAGCTGCTTCTTACACCGGGGATGTGCCCGCAACCAAGGTACATGCCCTTGACCGGAATCGAACCTGGGACCTTTCAGTCCACAGACCAACGCCCTACTGCTGAGCCAAACCGGTTTTGGCAAGTTACCCTTTCTTTGAATTAAGGGAGGAGAAATACCATGGTTTTTTTGGAAATCACTTTTTTTGTTTTGTTTCTGATTTTCTTCTTTTACCAGGTAAGTGCCCATATAAATAAGTGGGGGCCTTGTGTATTTGTAAATTGTCAGGATACATATGGAAGAGTTTCTCCATCTTGTGAATATCAACATGAGATGATGCAGGCAGTATTAACGGTATACATTACAGCTCTCAGAAAAGAATAAAATCTTTAGTAATGGTGGGGAGAGGTAAGACTCTGTAAAAAGAGTTGGACTAATTGCTAACATATCAAGACACTAGCTTTACATATGGTACCCAGATCTATCCTTCCTTGACCCATTTGGTAGAGACAGCTGATCTCCATCCTTTGGGTGAGTACCTGATCAAGGACAAACCAATCAGAAAATGCCACTCCCCTTGCCCTAGTAAGTGCTTTGGAGATGGAAATAGGACCTTAATCTATGACTCTCAAGACTTTGTCTCAGGACCCCTTACACTTAAAAATTATTGAGGGCTCCAAAGAGCTTTTGTTTATGTAGTTTTCATCTATTGATATTTATATATTAAAAAATTAAACATACACATTCAATTAATTATCAGAGTGATATTTATATATTAAAAAATATACAAACACATTCCATTCATTATCAGAGTGATGATATTACACATCACACAGCTTCTGGAAAATTGCACAGTTACCTAATGAAAATATGAGAGTGGAAAGACAAATAACACCTTAGTATTAGTATAAAAGTAGTTTTGACCTTGCAGACCCTCTGAAAGGATCTTGAGAGGTCTCCAGGTATCCCAGACAGACTCAAAACTTACTGATCTAAATTATAGCCTAAAGAAGCCAATACCATCCAAGTTTTCCACATGTACAAAGAGCTGATGTGACAATTAAGTCAACAAAGGACAAAGCATAGCTGAAAGTTGACTTCTTGATGACATGGTTTCAGAAACTGAAGGTAGCCAACCCTGAAGTTACACACATGTCTGGACTTCCTAGCTGCATGAGCTACTGAATTCCTTTTGGTTTAACCTAGGATGAGTTACTTGCAACCAAAAACATCCTTATATATCTGGGTTTCCAGATGGGGACCTCAGAGGAAGAGAGTATGGGTGAAAAAAATACAAAGGACCAAAATAGTTATTTTAAGCAGCAATCTGCACAGAACAAATAGAATATCAAAAGCACAAGGGAAAGTTCAAAATTATTTTAAACTTGGGAAGATATGGGAAACATTTCCTAGTTGTTCCCAAATCAGCGCCATCAAACTCCATGGGCAATTGAGGTAGCTCAGCCTCACTTCACTAGAAGATAATGAGGGCATAAAACTGAAAGCAAAATGTCAATTTCTTTAGCAGGAATAAATAAATTTACCTCACCAGACTTTGTGGAAAATTCTACTTTAGAAAACTTTGTTGAGGGGCAAAATATTAGGCTACTTATGTCAAATGTTAAAAATTTATCCAGTATTCTGGACTATAAAGCTGTATTTTTTTTTTCTAAAAGTGTATCCAGTTTCTAAATCCCACCTTTTGAAGAAACCTTTGAACCTTCATTTCTGATAGTTGAATTTCTAATTTATGTTTTTATGCCTGTACACAGTAATCCATCACTGCCTACACTGGGCTGAAGAGAGTCCCTCAAAATTTCATACCTACCCAGAACCTCTTGAATGAGATCTACTTGGAAATAGGGTCTTTACAGATAGAGTTAAATGAGGTCATACTAGGTTATAGTGGCTCCTAAATCCAATGATTGGTATCCTTAAAGAAGGGTAAATACACACAAAGAAGGTCATGTGAATGAATATGGAAGCAAAGATTGGATTGATGCAGCTACAAGCCAAGAAATGCTGAGGATTGCTGAAAACCACCTGAAGCTGGACAAGATGAGGAAGAATTCTTCCCTAGATCTTTCAGAGGGACCATAGCTTTAGATACCTGGATTTTAAGCTTCTGGCCCCTGGAATCATGAGAGAATAAATTTGTTGTTTGTACGTCACCCAGTTTGTGGTACTTAGCAGCTCTAGGAACTAACATTCTGTCTAATTCAGCTAGTTTAAAATTCATCTTGACTACACCCAAGCCACTTTTTGGGGAAATAATAGGTTAAAATCAATCAGAGCTTCACCTGGTATTCATGGCGCTAAATACACATAACAAGATTTACCATTTAAAGATATACAATTCAGTGGCATTAAGTATTACATTCAAAATGTTGCTTGCACCCATTTTTAATCCAAGTTTTAGTTGTGCCCATAAACTAAACAGGAAAGAGATAGAGTGAAATGAGCCTTAGAGAAAGAATAATTCATTACAAAATTCGTTCTTGCTCATATCCAGTGTTAATGAGGAGAGTCTGACCACAGAAATCAAGTAAGCTGTTGCCTTATTTATATAGAAATTGTGATTAACCACAGAAAACTAAAGTACCAGAAAGCTAAGTGTAAATGTACCATTACTGGGAAAAACTCAAACTTCAATAATTAATTCCTAAAGTTTCATTTTCATACTGAAATCATTATGAAAGCCAGATACTTATCTTTTATGTTGACTCTCAGTTAATGCAAACTCCTATATTTTTCTTTATTAAAACCTTAAGAACTGAGAGGATAAATTCCTGGGTGCTTCCAATGTTTTATATATAAACTCTAACTCTTTTACTCTGGTTCTCCATTCCACGATGTCCCTGAGATATTTGTATTTAGAAATGCTACTCTCTTCCTACATTCCAGAAATTTTTCCTTGTTATAAAACCTGATTCAGGATGGATTTTGAAGAAATATCGCATTGTAATAGGAGTAAAAAAGCATAAGCATACTGCCATGTTCATTCAATAACCAGCAAGGAAAAAAAATGTGATCGAAGGTCACTGGGTTTTTCCTGTGTAAATTTTGTAACAGTTTTTAAACTCAGCAGAGATAAATACACTTGAGGAAAATTGTTGGGAGACAAGCATCTATTATAATTGCCCATTTTAGTTCTAGTATCATTTTTCCAGCAATTTTAGTAGTTTTAGCAAACAATCCTCCATATACTTTATAAGGCCGAGTTCATATTCAACCTTTCCAATGAAATCTTAATGAAGTTTGCCATTAACTACTTTTATACAGATAGTCCCTTTTTTTCTGTTATTTGTTAAACAAGTCTCAGTTTTTTCCACAAATAATTACTGTATTTTTCGGACCATAAGACGCACTTTTTTCCCCCCAGAAGTGGGGGGAAAAAGTCCCTGCGTCTTATGGTCCAAATATAGCCTACACATATACTTTAAAAAAAAAGTTTTTTTACTTGCCCGGCTCTGTGTGGTCTCTGTGTGCTTGCTCGTCTCTAAAATGGTTCTAAGTGCTGCTGTTTACTTTACAGGGTTGATTACATGTGCTTATGACTGTGATGTTGGGTTTTAATGCACATAAAATATTTTAGGACACTATTTGTTTCAGAATCTTTTTTTCTTCATTTCCCTTCTCTAAAAACTGGTGCGTCTTATGGTCCGGTGCGTCTTATGGTCCGAAAAATACGGTATAACATTTCTAAGTTGAAAGGGTGCTTTAGTCTATCACTTTACTTAAAGGGTGCTTATTTAGTCTACCACCTTATTTAAAAGATGAAGAAAAAGGTCCAAACTTGTTTAACATTACAGAACCTATTAGTGACCAGGTTTAGAATTTATCTAAAAAATCAAGACATTTAATCATTTCAAACTTGAGAAAACTAGAGAATAAAGGTAGGTTGGGGAGGTAACAATGTAAACAATTGGTCTTCATCTTTAGAGATAAAGAAACTTCTCTTGGACATATTTTCCCATAAAGTTATATATATTTCATTTGAAACTACTTAATCGGTTGGCCACCAGGATCTACTGTGATAATTATAGGAAACTAGAGGCCTGATGCATGAAATTTGTGCAAGAGTAGGCTTTGCTTCCCCAGGATGCGAGGCACTGGCTTCCCTCTGTCATCTGGGACCCTCCCCGGCTTCATCAATAAGGTTGTCCAGAAGGACATCCGGCCTAATTAGCATATTATGATTTTATTATAGATGGGTACACTTTCTGGAACCTACTGTCAAAAATACTAGCAATACACACAATCAAAAGAAATTTTACTAATTTATTTTATTCCACCTCAATTCCATCCATCATCTCCTTAGTACTCCCATTATTTAAAGTGAGATACATAACAATGTGAATCAATTAGAGGATAAGTCCATGTTCCAATTGGAACAATAAACTCAGAGCCATCAAACTGACTGAGGTTTTAATTGCGTACAAACGTTGATTATACATTTTGGACACTTTGCTTTTTCATTTCTAAGCTTTTCAGGTTTTATCATGGCTGAAAACAAATGAAAAATATATACATGTGTGTAAGTAACTTTTTAAATTCAGCAGTTGAAAGGGTTAAAAGGATAATAAGAACTGATATGGAATAAACGCAGTTGATTAAAACCACACTTTATGAAGAAACACCTGGGGGGAAAAGTAAAAGCTCTTTTCATGGTCATACATATCCCAGATACCAAAATGAAACTCAGTTGCCATGGCCTGGGTTCTATTTCCACTTTTCTGACAGGGTTCGGGTGGGAGGAACAGCTTCGACCAAAGATTGGTGCTTTTCATCTGAAAGCGAAGCAGCCACAGAACCCAGGGATGGCAGCAGGAGGAAGAGCAGCCAGGTGTCTACACTCGTGTGGCTCCGCTGCAGATTCCTGAGTTCAGGAAGGTCGCTCAGTAGGCACAGGCTTGGAGTTGGGATCTCGGAGCACAGGAGAAGCGGGAGGAAGCCAGGGGGAAGGCCAGGCAGGACAGGAGACCTCCTCCTCCAAGGAACACAGCACTTTCTCCGTCCCAGGGGCCGCCGTTCTGCCACCCACACAGCTTTCTAAGCTACCACCAGGTTCCCTGGCGCCTTCACGGGGTCGGTCCGCAGCTTCTGGGGGTTTCGAGAGTGCTATCCCCCCGCCCCCCCGCCCCCCCTCCAGTGCTAACTCCTTCCCAAACCCGCGCCGGAGAGCGCTCCGCAGCCCAGCCGAGGCGGCCAGAGGCCCCGCCAGCCCCGCGTCGCGCGGCTCGGCAGGGGATTGCTTCTGCCTGGCGCTCGCGGAGGCGGCGTTCGGGTCTCGCGCGCCCCGCGCCGCGTCCTCCCGGCCAATCCGGCGCTACTCGCGCGTCCCCAGCGTCCCCCGTCCGCCTCGGGCTGGGCCGGCCCGACCCGCTCCCGGCGTTCGGCGACCGGCTCCCCCATCCTCCCCTCACTCTCCACGAGTTCCACGCCTCGCGGTGTAGCTCCGCCCCGGCCCCGAGTCCGCCCCCGCCACCTCCCGAGCGTGTGCTCCCCTTTCCCTTCAGTCTCTCGCCGTCTGGCCGCCTGGGCTCTCGCGCTCGGCACAGTGGCCGCGGACTTGCCGCCCGGACGGACTCTTCCGCGCGTTCCCCTCCGGCAGCCACAGCGTGTGCTACCCGACCTACCCCCCACGGCCGCCTCGCACCGGCCTCGGGGTCGCGCGCCCGGCGGACTCCGCCCCGTCCCGCGGCCTCGCGCGCTCCCGCCGCGGCCCGCGGCCGCCTCCCCCTTCCTCCCTCCCTTCCTCCCTCCCGCTCACCTCGCGCTCGCGCTCTCGCGCGGTCCCAGGCGGGCGCGCTCCCGGCCGCGCGCTCCGAGCTCCCGCTTCTCCCGGCTCCTGTCAGTGCGGTGACTGCGCTGGGAAACATGGCGACCGAGGGGATGATCCTCACGAACCACGACCATCAAATCCGCGTCGGAGTCCTCACAGGTAAGCCGGGAGGCGGGGAAGACAGGGCCGCCGCCGCCGGCCCCGACGTGCCTCAGGCTTCTGGCCGTTGGTGACCCTGCTCTGCGGCCTCGGGAGGAGGGAAGGCTGAGGAAGGGGGGGACAGCAAAAGGGGGACGTTTTACAACCAACGGAGCTGCTGGAGGTTGGGGTGTTCCCGTGCCCCCCACAACCTCCCGGGGGCAGGTGCCGGTCCCGTGGGATGTCAGGCTCCCCCCCCAGGCACCTTCGCAGCCCAAGTCGCCGGCCCTCAGGGACCGAGGGGCCGGTGCGGCGGGCGCTGCGGGGCTCCCGGCGGCCGGTGCGGGCGCGGGATCCCGGCTCCGCAGTCCGGGGCACGCCGCGCTCCCTGCCCGCGCACTTCCTCCGCTCCGCGCCGGCCCGGGCGAGGGGAATCCCGCACCCACCCCCTCGCCGCCCCCTCCCCCACTCGCGTGGCCCCGAGCCTCCTGCCGTGCTCGCCGAAGGCACTGGCCGGACACGACTTGGCTGCCCAAGAGGCGGAACTCTGCACCCCCTGAGAGCAGGGCATCCCCACGGCCACCGTGGGACACCTCTAGTCTCCCCGGAGAGGTGGGGGATCGGCTTTTGCCCCCCCGGACCTGGGAAAGTGTCAGCATTCCGCCTTCCTGAGCCAAGGGCCCTTGGTTTCCTTCGAGTAAGGTTTAGTGGGACCGGCTGAGCCTGCAGCCGGGGATCCAGCCCCTTCCACTCGAGAGAGGATGGATGCCTCCTACACTTGGGCTCCTCGGTCCTCCTCCCTCCTGGGACATCCTCCCCTCCGTCCTCCCCCACCTCCAGCCCCTCATGGTCCCGAAGCTGGTGAGGAGCACACTTTTCCCGGGTCGCCTCTCCCTCCCTCGCGGCCGCCTTGTAAGCCCCGCACGTCTGGGTCCGTGGCGTTGTGTTTGGGTGATGTCCCTCCGTTGCTGCAGGGCATGACTTCCGAGATGAATAGCCAGCCAGTCTGGAGGGGTTTCTGCTGTGCTTCTGTAGTCGGCGAGGCTTATGTGTAATTGAGTGGCAAGGCGGGGGTTAACGAGCTATATTTAGAATCCGAGGGCTTAGTTGGGAGTGAAGGAAATCCAAGATTTACTGTTGTGATTTCGGAAAACGGAGTGATGTAGACAGGAATCCTCGTGTGTGTCTCTCCCCCATTCCCTTCTCCAATTCTTTTTTAATTTTTTTTCCCCTTGTCAAAATTTGACATGTTGAGACGGTGCTCGAGGAGGGACTAAATTGAATGAGACTTGCTTTTATTATTAGGTAAAAAAAAAATAAAAATGAAATGATCGGTAGATACTGAGTGCAAAGCTTAATTGAACTACTCAGTTTTATGAAAAGGAGATATCCATGACACCCTCTTTTACGCAAACGGGTTGCCTTTTCCTGGTTTTCTTTCTAGATGTTAGTGGTGATTTATTGGATTTTCCTAATAGCCTCTCTGGTGGAGAAACCTATTGCTTGGAAGGGAATCCCCCCAAATCAGAAGATGAGCTGTCCTCCTTTTTTGGTGCTGAAACCGTTGCCATAGGAGAAGATACAGTTATGTCTCAGAATGGTTAAGAGTTCACATTGCTGATTTTCAAAGAATCTAATCGCGGTTGTATACTCTATATCAATCCTCAACTTGCACTTTAAATTCTAGCCATGTTTTGAAAATCAGTAGAGTAGTAAGAGTGAAGCTTAATAAAATCCAAAGTATGTCAACTGACCATGGAAATGAAAGGTCATAGATGTTTTAAAGTTAAATCATAGAGATTTTTAAAAAAATGTTTATTTAAGCGTTTCCTGATAGTTTTATTTATCAAATCATCTTATTTGGGTCAAATGGCATAGTTGTATAGAATGCTTTGAAAGATTTGGCCCTTATCCATATCCCTACAGTACAATAGGGATAAAATTGATACTCAAACCACTAACAATGTATGGAATTATTTTGCTAAAATTATCTAAATAAATTACTTGTGCATTTGAAGGCTAAATGTAAAAGGAATCCCATATTCAGATGGATTAGGGGGCAAATCTGATTACCTGTAGGCAGAATTTAGTCAATTTACCAGAGGTTAAGTAGAAATTGATATTTTTAAGGGTAGTTGAAATTCAGTGGCAACCTTGAGTTGATAAAAATGTTGCCCTGACCAGGATCTCAGTTGGTTAGAGCATGGTCCCCATATGCCAAGGTTGAGGATTTGATCTCCCATCAGGGCACAAGCAGGACTCAACCAATGAATGCATAAATAAGTGGAACAACAAATCTCTCCCCCCCCCCCCCCCCCTTCTTCCTCTTTCTCTCTACCATAAATAAGAAAATGTTGGTTGGTGAGGATGAGGCTCTTGAGCAGAATATGAGAAGCCTAGGTGGAATAGGTATGGGGCATAGGCAGAATGTCAGGGAGAGAAGAGAACTTTGCAGTGGATTAAAGAGAATCTGGAGATGCCTTTTCATGAGAATGAGGTCCAGTAGTTTAGGGGAAAAGTCTAGGGTCAGGAATAAGGATGTAGCTGAAGGAAAGAAGTAGAAATTACAGATTTGGGACAAGTGGTAACAGAGGGTAATAATGGGTATTTGAAGTCAGAAATAACGCTGAGGTTTTTACTTGAAAAGTTATTAATATGAATATTGTCTACTGTGATGGAGCCTGGAAACATGGAGAAGAATCAGATGAAAGGGCACCAGCCTTCAGTCTGCAAGTAGTAGGTTTTCTTACAAATAGCTTAATATTTATGTTCTTGATATTCCATGTTAAATTGTGCAAAAAAAACCCTATAATAATAAAGCTATGTTGTGCAATTTTTGTGTCCTATAGAACTTCAAATGTTGCAGTTTTACTATGTGAAATTATTCCTTACTGAACTTAAGCACTATGATTTTATACTTAAGAACACTGAGTTAAGTTATCACACTTAAAACTGATTTTATGAATTTTAATTTGCAGCTCTCTTTAAAGGTGAAGGACTTATTTATAAAATATCCTCTGCATGCTTCATAATAGGGATTTTATGTATTCTTAATGGCAACCTTATAAATGAAAATGTTGCCTTGGTCGGGTAGTTCAGTAGAACATGGTCCTCATGGCCCCCATCGTCTAAATCTGTTTTACAGAGGTAGTAGGAAGTATTGTCTACCCAAGCACACCTGTGGTAGTATTTTTGGTGAAACTGTATTGTAATTTCTAATTTTTTTTTTGGTTACACTTTAAAATTTCTATTGCAAGATAATATTTATACCATGAAACTTTTCATCTTCTAGATATTTTTATACTCTTCAACTTAGCTATGAATTTGGCAACTGTAGTATACAGTCTATTAAAATGTCTCATCAAATGAATTAACTATTAGAATTTTAAAAATACAGTGGTGGGAAGGAAAATGTTTAATAAAGGCATTTCTTTTTTGCTTGATATCTTGAATTATTTAGGGCTTGGAAATCAGATTATAATAATATAAATGGATATTTTAGCTATATTAATTAATTTTATCATAAAAATTGGGAACATTTCTGTATATAAAATAGGTTATCATGGGAACATCTTATGTTGAGCATTATTGTCCATCTCCAGGAACAATATCATTTTCAATAACTATCTTATGATGATTTGCTATAAATGAAGTGTTATAGGTCTTTGGTGACATAGACCTAGTTTTCATATACTATCTATTTCTAATGTTCTCTATTTCTATTATTGTTTATAACTGATAAAAGGTTATATGATGGATGAATAGCATGAGGCAAAAAACAAGTATCTGCTTTCTTGAAACTGAACGAAGATGTGGGACAGATGTAGGATTTTTTTTTATAGCTGTAGTAGTATTTATACTTACAGTGAGTCTTAATAATTACATATAAGAGTAACTATATTTTAAATGTGTCATTTTTCACTTATCTTTTCTATTTTTAATGAAGCTATTTATCAAGGGAGCATATAAAAGTTTCTCATATTCAATATCAGAAAAATAATGAATATAGAGTGAGACAGATTATCTTCCATTGAGTATTTAATATCGCATTCACTAGCCAATGTTAATGTTTGCTACCAAATCACTTAGCTAAAGAGATAATTCATTACTTGAATTTTCACTAATAGTGGCATGGATGAGAAGTGATGCAAATATTTAGTGAAGGGCATTTTAAAAACTAGTACTTTTTTTCTAGTAACACACATTTTTATTGGGCTAAGATGTAGATTTATAATCAGTAAGAGTTATTAGAACAAGACATGACTAGATAATAGAGATAAAAAGGTTAATTGTAAACTAGAACACCTAAAATATTAGTTACATGTAGGGTGTATTACAGCTATTCAGAATATTAAAAAAAAACAAATTCTAAGCCAAAGATATGATAATCATGTAACTCTGGAATTGTTCAAACTTAGTTTACTGTATTCCTTAAGCTTATACCTGTGCATTTTAACTATCTATATTGTATTCTGAAAAGCCCATTTATTGATGAGGATATCTAAATATATCTTTGTTTTTAAGTAACCAAATTACTATTGCAAAGAAGATCTAAATCCTACCAAATGGAATTGGGTATTCTGGCAGACATATCAACATTGATTTATATGACTTTTGTTAAAAGGAAGTCTATTTCTTAAACTAGTTCTTTCATGAATTTTGGATTGGAAGCAATATATTAGAGAATTAAAATTTTAGTGAAAGTAGAAAACCATTAAATCAGCACTATCATCTCTAGCCAAAGACTTAAAACTATGGGTACATAGATTGTTACACATTAAGAGTTTTAATTATATTAAAAATATATTTGATTTTCACTTTAAGTGAGATATATGGTAGAGAATCAACAATATGTTATTGAGGAGGAAAAGATGGATGAGTCCATTTTTACTCTTATAGATGATAAATTGATAAATTGAATTGGATGCTTTTTTTGAAACTGGGTAAAACAGGTAAGATCTATGCTTTGCTCCTGGAAATACATAGCATATTTGGGATTTGAGGTGTTAAACAATGCTAAAAAGAAAGAAATGAAACCACAAGGATTTCTTTCTTCACATCTGGGAAGAGAAGATAAATTAGGACGGAGAAAGATTATTTAAACTGCTTAAAAGTAACTGAGACTGTAGTTAATATAAATAGCATGCAATTATTACTTAATTTTTGAGTGACCTCCCAAAAAGCAAATATCTATGTATTGTCACATAGAAGTTCTGTTCAGGTTGTTTAGTGAGTTCAAAGTGAATTTGTATTTAATTAATTTTAACTAAGTAGGACTTCTTGAAACTTTTGTTAATTAAATGAACAGTCCCAATAATTTTTACAGTTGTTTTGCCAGTAACTATACATTTTGAAAGAATGAAATTTACTGTGCTTTAAAAATTTACTAATTTGAAAAATAAAGTAGCAAGAAAATGAGATCCAGTGAAAGGAGCATTACACAATCTGTTTCCTGCTTCTCAAATTGAGGTACATTTCACTGTGTTAAAGGATACTACTCTAAGGATTTTTTCTAATCCTTAGACTCTAAACTGTGGGAACAAACATAATAATTCTTTTCAAATGTTATTTTTAATTTTTTGAAAATGAAACGTATTATGGTGACACTGATTAATAAAACCAAACATAATTCTTGAAGTATATTTTACTTGAGACTGTAATTTAAAACACTTTTAGATAAGCATGAGTAAATTAGGTACTGAGTGTAGCATTTGCATGAGCTTTTAAGATAAAATCTAGAACTTTAAAGAAAGTTCAAGTGAGCCCATTATATAACTCCAGATTTCATCATTCTTTTGTTTTTGATACTTTGGCGCGAGTGTGTGTGCACGCACGCGCACACACACACACACACACACACACACACACACGGAACACTGGGTTACACAACACTAGAAGACTCATGCTAATGATAATCTGGCCAGTAAACTTTGTAACCTTGAACAATATTGCTTAACTTTTCTAACCATTTAACATGAAGGAATCATTCTCTGAGATCACTTTATTCTCTGGCACAATATATGTTTCTAACCTTTAGCACCAGCTAGAAGAAGATACATAGAATATCATGCTTAGTTAAATGTTTTTTGTTTTTACAATGGAAATTGTTATGGGAAGAGGTAAATTATACATAAAGATGCAAGAAAATAAGAAATGGAAGAAAAGATAAATGTTTCAGAGATCAGGTGCTGTCAGTATAAACTAAGGAAAAATATTTAGTTTTTTTTTCAATTTAGAAATTTTTGTATTAACCCTTTTTCTGTTACCAGTAGTTTCAGTCTTACACTTTATTTCAAATTCAGTTCAGACCTCACTTCCTCAACAAAATCTTTTTTCTACAATGATGTCTTTCTTTATTTTCTTTCTTTGTGTTTATAAATTGTTGTCTGTACCCTGCAATCATGTGGGAGGCTGCAAGATGCAGTTTTTTTTTTTCTCGAAAAAAGGACTTTGGAGTCAAACAGACTTGGATTTCAGACTCCGGTTTGCCCTTGATAGTAGTGGGAAGTCATTTAACTTCTCTGAATTCCAGTTTCTTTCTCCAAAATGACGCTGGCAATACTTACTTCACAGAGTTTTAAGAAGTAACTGAGATAATGTATGTGAAAATGCCTAACATGTATGTCTAAGTTTGAGTATATATTCAGTAATCTTCCTTTCCTTTTTGTATGTTCCTTTGGAGCAATTTGCTAACAGCTTCATGTACAAACATCTTGTTTAAAATAGGTTTTAAAGTTCTTCAAATAGGTGATCTGTTTTTTACTTCTTTTGTACCCTTTCACCGTTGCCCCTATCAATAAAGTAGTTGCATAGAAGATGTTTAATATAACTGGTAACAGGGTGATTAATAATGTGTATTTGAGGCATTTTATACTATCAGATCTAATATAGTATTTCTTAATTGATGGTCATAGTCTGTATGAGGATTATTTTAGGGTAATATTTATTTACTTATTTATCTATGTGTTTTATCATTTTTTAAAAATTTTAAATTTATTGTTAAAAGTATTAGATGTCCCCTTTTTCTTCATTGACCCCTACTAGCCTCTCCCCCCCAAAATGTTATCTTAAAAAATGAAAAACTTAAATTATAGGTAAAAGAAATTCTAAAAATGCTGTTATTTATTTGGAAGGTTAACTGTGATGCTCAAAATAGCAGAACACCATAAAATAGAAGAGACAAAATTTATACCTATTCTATCACTTTAAAGACACTTAATTACAGTTTACCTATTTATCCTTAGCTTTGAATGGGGGAATTGTGCTTACCTTATATGGTTATTGAGAGGAAGGAAGCACTTTATTTAATATTCAGCACCTACTATGTGCCAGGTTCTGTGCTTAAATGAGGGATACAATCCTATATAATAAAAGGCTAATATGCAAATCAACCAAAAGGCAGGACGACTGGTTGCTATGACATGCACTGACCACCAGGGATCAGATGTTTAATGCAGGAACTGCCCCCTGGTGGTCAGTGCACTCCCACAGGGAGAGTGCTGCTCAGCTAGAAGCCAGGCTCATGGCTGACAAGCACAGTGGTGGTGGCGAGAGCATCTCTTGCCTCTGAGCCAGCGCTAAGGATGTCCTAAGCTATCAGTCGGACATCCTCTGAGGGCTCCTGGACTGTGAGAGGGCACAGGTTGGGCTGAGGGACGCCCCCCCTCCAGTGCATGATTGTTGTGCACTGGACCTCTAGTAGTGAATAAGAGACACAAGACCTTATGTTCATGGAGCTATCAGGAACACAGTGTTTAATTAAGTTGGATATTGACAAATACATGCTTAATTTATGTTGCATTTCAAGGAATAAAATGCTTCTTTTATTATTTTTATTTTTAAAAAATATATTTGTATTGATTTCAGAGAGGGAGGGAGGGAGAAACATCAATGATGAGAGCATTGATTGGCTGCCTCCTGGGGATTGAGCCCACAACCCAGACATATGCTCTGACTGGGAATCGACCCGTAACCTCCTGGTTCTTAGGTCAATGTTCAACCACTGAGCCACACTGGGCCAGGCTCTTATTTTTTTTGTAGATAAGTATAAGCACCAAAGTAGTTTTTAAGCCACTTTTGACAACAAAAATTTTTAAATCATTACACATTTCCTGTTTTCTAAGATAGAAAATATTTAATGAACATAATATAGTTATTTCTGTTCAATCAAGTATAACTAATTGTAAGTAACATGTATTAGGCCCATATATATGGTATAAATATATTCTATTTTTCCTCATCACTTATTATATATTATTCAATCCTTTCTCTTACACTGCCTGAGAAGTGCAGAAGCTAAGTAACTTGTTCAAGTTTATACCAGTGGCAGTGCCAGAATTCAAGCACAGGTCTGATTGTACTCTCAGTAATTATATTTCTATATTTTATTTTGAATATCTCTTATTATGAAGTTGGATAGTATGGTTCTGTACTGTATTTGTCAGTTGTGACTTTATATACTTGTTCTTCCCCTTCTAGTTTATAATCTGCAATAGCCATGGGAGGAAGCACATAAACTACCTTGCTAAGAATTATATATGATAGATATCACTTTCAGTTAGACTTGAAGTGAGGTCTAAGGAATAAGTATTTTCACTTTTGGGTTGGGGGCATCAGAGGATAAATGGGTTATTATTTATTAATTTAATTGTATTTTTTGTACTTTGAGATTTCAGGATCAGAGTTAATTGGATCTTCCTGATGCTGAAAATATTAATAAAAGTGCAGAAACTTTTAAAAAGTAAGAGAGCAAGTACAGTATGAGTGCCAAGTATAAATGGAATGTTTCCTTTAATTCTCTAAGTACTGATAAATTCTTGTTTTAAAATAACATTAAGAAAATAGTATACTTGTCCTAGTTGGTTTGGCTCAGTGGATAATGTTGGCCTGCAGACTAAAGTCCTGGGTTCAATTCCAGTCAAGGACTTATGCCTGGGTTGTGGATTCGATCCCCAGTGTGGGATATTCAGGAGGCAGCCAATAAATGATTCTCTCTCATCATTGATGTTTCTCTCTCTCTTTCCCTCTCTCTTCCTCTCTGAAATCAATAAAAAAAGAAAAAGAAAAAAATATACTTGAAGAAATTAATCTTTAAAGTCTAATTTAGATTAAGAATTTTTGGATATCATGGAAACAAGGAATTGAATAAATGTTTTCAGACATAAAAATAGATGCATCATATAAGTGATTACCTTTACTCTTCAATATTAAACATTTTGATTCTAATGGAAATTTAAAAAATTATGCTTTGATAAAATTGATATCCATACAGTAGGAGTTACTTTTAATTCAGTTGCAAGTGGAAAAACTCCTGAATTGTTGTCATATTTTTAAAGACTTACTAGAGTGTATTTGTGCATTGTAAAAAATGTAACTCTACAGAAAGATAAAGTGTGAAATTAATCCCTACCACCTTACTTCCCCAGTCTCTCTAGTGTTAACCACTTTTAAGATTTTTGTTTTTGTTTATTCTTCTATATATAAGTATATATTTAAATATGCACATATGCAATTAGACATTATGTCTTCCTTTCCTCCCCCTCAAATCAATCAATAAAAATTTTTTTTTTCCTAATCACTCACCATCTGTTATTTTTTTCTTTGTTTTTTACCCCCCCAACTCAATTCATTGACTCTCTCTACCCACACCTGCTCCTCCTAAACCTTCACGACACTATTGTCTATGTTCATGGACTATGCATATATACATAAAAGTTCCATGGTTAATTTCTCATTCCCACCCAAGCCCACCCTGACTTCTCTCTTTTTCTTTTTTATATTAAAATATTGGCTATTATCATACTCAGAAAATATATTATAGCAAAGACTAGGAAGACCAATCTTGATTCTGTTACTACTATTATGGGGAAAGAACACTAGATCAATTTCTATTTTGGATTTTTCCAGTGGGAGTTTGATATCATTATCTGTAAAAAGTAAAGTACTATAGATGCTCTCTAAAATCTCATTCAGCTCTCAAATTTTATTACACCCAGTCTCAGGAACATACCTTATGTTTACCATTCTCTTATTGCTTATATTCATGTTATCTACAGTCTATTAATGACAGCAAAATTATTGATCTGAAATGCTTTTCTTCAAATAGGAAAAATTGCTAGAAAAAGACAGATATTTATGCCAAGTATAAATGGAATAAATAGCTATTACTTCCACTGCATAATATGTGCAATTTTATTTCATTCAATATCACATGCTACAGAGAGTTCAAATTGCAAAATGCTTAAGATTTAGATTAAAAATTACATGCACGTAAAGGTAATAACTGATTCATACAATCAAGCTTGTAAGACTAGTAGTGATTTAGAGGTATTTGTGGTATTGCCTTTTAAAATTTTAATTATGGTACTATTCCAGAAATCTGGAAATCAAAGTTATTATTCCTTCCAAAAAAAGTTATGATTATTTTGCTATTACATGTTTAAAATAAAACTATTGCAAAAATAAGACATATATGTTCATGAACAATATTATGTTTTAGGTTCACACAGATACAGCAGGTCCTCCAATAACATCATTTTGTTTAACATTGTTTTATTATAACGTTGATGATAAAAAATAAAATCAGTTCTGGGCTAGGGCCACTATGTGTGAGTTTATAGATCTCCCCATGTCCATGTGGGTTTCTCTGGATACTCCAGTTTCCTCCCACAGCGTTAAGATGTGCACATTAGGTGGGTTGGTGTGTCTAAACAGTCCAGGGTTTGATCCCTTCTTGCATCCTGAGTTCCTGGGACAGGTTTTGGCCACCTGAGATTCTGAAATGGAAAAAGCAGGTTGGGAAATAATTATCTACTTGTTTTTATTAATCTTTCTTAAATGTATGTATGTATAACACATTTGTTTCATTGTTTAACATTTGAAGAGTTTTAGTCTTTATTTAGAAGTTTGATGATGTTTTTATTACCAGAAATATGCTGTAGGAACTTAATTTTTGTTTATATCAATTAACCTATGGTAAAATTGGTTTTGTTATATGTCATTTCATTAAAATCATAGTTTCCAAGAACCTACCCATGATGTTAAGTGGGGACTTACTTTACTCAGACTAGATTAGACTACCTGAGTTTATTAGACTACCTAAGTGAAGTTTTTAAGAGTTACTTAATTTCTCTAAGCTTTAGTTTTTCTATCCATGAAATGGGGAATACCAATGCCTACCTTAGATAATTTTTGGCAGGAAAGCTTAAGAATCATTGACTTAAGTTAATCCTGGACTTGAATTTTCCAATTTTCTTCTACAGATGGATCTGTGAAATATTAATTTTTAAAATTTTCAATTATATATCATAATGAAACACTTCCTTTCTGATTCTTAATGCAATTCAGAAGTGATTCTTATCAATATGTGAGAAATTTGAAATTGAAGTACCCCTACCCCTATAGTAGGAATTTTTAAGTAACTAAATAGTTATGGATCTGTTTTTAATATTCGGTTGTTTTCCTATCAGTGATTAATAATATATCAGTCTGACCACAGCCTGACTTGTTGACAAACAGTATAGCCCAGTTTAATATTTACTTAGTCCATTTGGGTTGTTATTACAAAGTGCTTACTGGGTAGCTAATAAAAATAAAAATTTATTTTTCACAGTGTTGGAGGTTAGGAAGTTCAGGGTCAAGGTACCAGCAGATTCATTGTCCATTGAGTGCCACTTCCTGTATAAGCCATCTTTCCTCTGTCTCCTCAGGTGGTGGAAGAGGGGAGGGAATTCTGTGGGGCTTTGCTCTGATGACTATCACCTCTCAAAGCCCCAACTTCCAAACACCATGACATTCGGAAAACCGGTTTCAACATAGGAATTTTGGAGAGGGGTGTACAAACATCCAGTCTATTACAAGTATGTTCCATTAGACGTGCTTTGCATTATGTTGGGCTACAGCTATGATGGGCAAATCTTGGAGATATTGCAGGTTTGGTTCCAGATCACTGCAGTAAAGTGAGCCACATGAATTTTTTGGTTCCTCAGTGCATATAAAAGTTATGTGTACACTATATTTTAGTTTATTAAGTGTACACTAGCTTTACATATATTGGGGGGAAAACAAAGTGCATACCTTAATTTAAATAAATACCTATTGCTAAAAAATGTTAACCATCATTTGAATTGTAATCTTTTTTTCTGGTGCAGTCTTACCTTCAATTTTAAAAATACCTCACAATATCTGGAAGCACAATAAGGCAAAGTGCAATAAAATGAGATATGCCTGTAAATATTTATAGAGTTGACCGTTAAGTGTGAAGAATTGGCTGTAAAAATAGGTTTGTATGTTAAGACATTTATATATTAAAAACACTTGCCAAGTACTGTACGATGGGGTTTACCAAACTATTTCTATAAAGAGTCAGATAGTAAATAAATATTTTAGGCTTTTGGGTAATATAATTTCTGTCACAGGTACTCAGCTCTGTCCTTGTAGCATGGAAGCAGTCAGAGACAACATGTAAATGAAATGTGTCCCAATAAAATTTTATTTGCAAAAACAGATGGTTGGCCAAATTTATCTAATCTGTGCTCCAGATCACAGTCGTATGTTAGGAAAGTATAATCCCAAGATACCTGCATACGAATTGAACTTTTATGTCAGTTAAAATTCACATTATAAACCACCACAAAATTTAGTGGCTTAAAACTACAACTTAATCTTTTTTCACACATCTGCGAATTAACTCAGTGCTATTGCTCTAGGTGGCATTGTTTGGGGTTCTAGGATAGCTGCAGTCACATGGAGTTTTGATTAGAACTATTATCCAGGGCCTTGGTCCTCCTATATGTGGGTTTCTCCATGTGGCTGATTCATTAGCATCAGAGTATGATGGCAGGGTTCCAAGAAGTATTCCAAGAGCAAGCATTGTGATAGTGAGGAAGCAGAAGCTGCCAGGTCAATTAAGATTTAGACCTGAAATTGGCACAACTTCACTTCTGCCATTATTCTTTTGGTCAAAATAGTTACAGGGTCAGCCCAGAAATATTGTGGAAGAGACTAAGAATACTAGGATGCATGGTTGATTGGGGATCATCAAAGTAACAGTTTATCACAGGATTGTTTTCATTGTGACAGTTCAAATTGAATTAGCTTTAGTAAAGGAGAAATTTATTAAAAGAGTAAAGGTATATCTACCTCACAAAACCTAAATATGGGGTTAGGCTCTATGAATATTGGACTTAAGGTTTGAAGATCTTCTAAATTTTCTTACATTTGCTTCACTCTGTAAGCCTCATTTTCTCATACCATAGATCTGCCTTTCCAAAATGGAAAAAACAGCCATGACAGCTCCTACATTGTTTTTATCTTCCCATTTCAGCCATTCAGAGAAGGATTGACTATATTTTTGCAATTGTGTTTCTAAAATTTTTTGAGGAAGAACTGTGTGCTGAATCAATCACTTGTGATCAGAGTATAAAGATATGTTGTACAAAACCTGTAGGTGCAGGTCAATGAACAGAAAAGTGTTGCTGAATATATAACCCCCAAGTTGCTTCCTCCTTAGACATCTATATATGAACGTAAAATAATGTGTTTCCCCATTGTAAACCTAATTTCTTTCTTTCTTCAGCTATCTGCCTTTGGCTGTTTCATTGTTCGGCTGGAGAGTAGACTAAAAAGTAAGGGTTGGGATTAGTTTAGTATCTTGAATATTTATTGTAAACTTTTCTTGATTTGAGTTGAGGTCAGCAGCATTTAGTGTCTACTATTTCACTTTGCCACCATTAACAGAATCAGATATGAAGGTGATCTTACTCTGTAGTTACTGATTTTTGAGTTCATTTGATTGACCTGGCTGGCTTAGTGGGTATATCCTTCCTTTGGAAAAAGCCTACTTGTATACAGGAAAGCAACTATAATACAGAATGAAATAAGAGCTATAAAGGAAGTACAGGCAGCATACTGTGGGTGTACAGAGAAAGGAACAATTAATTTTGACTGAATGGCTGTAGGAGGAATGGTATTTTAAATAAGATAGTGTTTGAGCAGGGCCTAGAAGAATGAATAACCCATCCTTAGAAATACAAGGAAAGGTAATCTGGATGTCAGATTTCTTGGCTGCTGAAGGGGTGGCACCAGAATGTCTAGCCTAAAGTAGATGAGCTTAAATATAGATATTGGGAATTCAGGATAAATAGCAGCATGCACTTATCTGACTTTAACTTTTTTTTCCATTAGAATTAGAAGGTCTAACTTTGTTTTGCCACATTCAGGCATTAGAAATCCTTATGGTAGTTTGAAATTTTAGAATTTGATTTTTTAATGAAACAGTTTAGCTTAAAGACTCAGTTATTTGGATGTAGAAAGAACTTTAAAGATTATCTATACTAACCTTTTCTAGTAGCTAAAGTGGTTAGTACAGATAACCCAGCTAAGTGATTTATTTAAGGTTATACATCTAAATGCTAGACTTAGGTCTAACATCTGGGCCGCCTTATTCCTAGTCTTTGGATATTTAAAAAAAAATTTACAGTGTATCCTACAGTAAGAATATTTATTAAAATTTACATCCATTTGAATTACATGCTGTACAATTTTTAAAATTTGAGATATAACATGCATGCAGTAAAGTGCAGAGATGTTAATTATACAACATGGTGACCTTTTCATATGTATAGTACCACCCAGATCAAGGTGCAGAATATTTCCAGCACTCTGGAATCTTCATACATACCATGTACTAGTCAGTATGGACTTTCTCTGCCATCTCCAAGTAATCACTGTTATGCTTTTATCATCAATGGTTAAGTTAATGTGTTCTTGAACTTTATATAAATAGAATGACTTTGGTCATTCATCATTATGTATATGACATTATCCATGTTGTGTATAGCAGTTATTCATTCTCTCTATTACTGTGTGGCATTTCATTGACTGAGTGGATCATTATTTATTCTTTTGTTAATGCTTCTAGTTTTTTTAATTATTTTTTTGTTATTGTGAATATTCCCATGTATTTTTTTAATGAATGTATTGTCTTGTTTCTAAATAGGTGTAGAATTGCCAGGTTGTTGCTTCGCCCAAATGTTATACTTCTATCCCCACCAGCAGTAGAGGAGAATTTCATTTGTTTTACATTCTTGTCAAAATTTGGTATTGTCAGTCTTTTTTTTTTTTTTTCTTAATGTATTTTTATTGATTTCAGAGAGGAAGGGAGAGGGAGAGAGAGAATCATTGATCAGCTGCCTCCTGCATGCCCCACACTGGGAATCGAGCCCACAACCCAGGCATGTACCCTACCAGGAATTGAACTGTGATTTCCTGGTTCTTAAGTTGATGCTCAACCACCAAGCCAGGTGTTATTGTCAGTTTTTTTAAATTTTAATCAGCCATGCTGGCCGGGTGTTATTGTCAGTCTTTTAAATATTAACCATTCTGGTACATGTGTAGTGGTTTCTAATTTACATTCTCCAGATGGGTAGTGATATTGAGTACCTTTTAATATTTTAATTTTTAAATATGCTATCTTTGGAATTTGTAGGACTTTTTTATAATTCTGAATAGGAGAACCATAGATAGATAGATAGATAGATAGATAGATAGATAGATAGATAGCAAATATCCCTCAGTTTGTGGCTGGTCTTTTCACTCTCTTAATGGTATCTTAATAAAAATTCTTAATATTCTCAATTTCTTAAATTTTATTTTTATATTTAGTATTTTTATGTGTGTCTTATTTAAGAAACCTTTGCCTACTGCAGAATCATGAAACTATTCTTCAAAAATCTCTTCTACAAGCTTTATTGCTTCCCTTTTTTCTTGCAGTTCTAGGGTGCATTTCAAATTAATTTCTATGAATAATGTAAGATAGAGAGAGATTAAGAATTATTTTTCAAACATATGATATCCAGTTGATCCAGCACCCTTTTTTGAGAAAACTATCCTTTTCCTTTTGGATTTTAGGATACCTAAATCAGATGGATTTGTTTCTAGAGTGTATATTCTGTACAGTGGTATGTTTTTCTAGCCTTGTACTATTTGGTTCTTTATGATTTCCATTTAGTTAAATTTTCAATTAATCTATATTATTTGTTTTTTAATATGAATATTTCCTTAGCTTTTTTATTTTCCTTTTGTTTAAATTTTTCAAAAAGCCCTATTATTTAATTTGATCTTGATTATGAAGGTGCTAGATATAACTCAGTACAAGTTAAAAATATTTGACAATCTAAAAGCTTGCTTTTTAGAATAATTTATTTTCCTGAACTTTCTGGATTTTTAATGTTTGAAAATCATATGGAATTATAATTTATACTAGGATAGTGTGTAATCCAGGAAAGATGGGTACAGAAATAAAATTAAAGTTAAGTTCTATAGACTGGCTAGTACAACAAGTGGGGCCATGACTTTAATGATGTCTTAAATTAGGTACAGGCAGGCCCCAATAGATTATTGGATTTTACCTGTGTTTTGTTCTTATACTGTCAATTATGTAGTTAGGAAATCGTAGACTTTCAATGCCTGAACAGACTTTAGAAATGATCCTAATAATCTCACTTCATTCTGTTAAAATGGATATTCATGGATTTATTCACACTGAGTTGAACAGATAAGTCATAGATACTTCCAATGCAAAATGTTATGCAAGAATACAAAGTACAATATATACATGGTATATTATAAAGGTTTCAATAGTTCTTAGCCAATATGTGGTAGATAATATTAATATAGATTTAAAATATTGGAATAAAAACAGATTCAGAAATTGAAGGATAAATAAGTCACTAGTTTAAAGACAAAACAAAAAACAAAATAAGGTCATGATAGCATAAGCACTTAATGTTCCTTCCTTTCTTCCTCCCTTCCCTTCCCTTCCCTTCCCTTCCCTTCCCTTCCCTTCCCTTCCCTTCCCTTCCCTTCCCTTCCCTTCCCTTCCCTTCCCTTCCCTTCCTTCTTCCTCCCTTCCCTTCCTCCCCTTCCTCCCCTCCTTTCCCCTCCCCTTTCTTTTCTTTTCTTTTCTCCTCTCCCTCTCCCTCTCCCTCTCCCTCTCCCCCTCCCCCTCCCCCTCCCCCTCCCCCTCCCTCTCCCTCTCTTTTTTCTTGGCAAGGAAAATTTACTCCTACACAAAGTGCACATGCCAGTTGGAAACCATGGGCAAAGCACACAGAACAGGAAGTCCCTTGGGGTTTTATTTTCTGATGTGGGGGTCTTCCCTTCCCCTCACTATGTACTCTGACTTGATTGGTCAAGGCTCAGAGCTCAGGTTCCCATTATTGCACAGTTAGCTAATTCAGCGATAGGGCAGGTGTAAGAAGGAGCCTAAGATAGCAGTCCCCTGAGAGTCTGAAGGTCATATAAAAAATGGTGGAACCTAAGATGGCAGCAAGCTCCTTTCTTTTACAGAAAAGATCACTGATTCACTCTCATAATTCCTCCTTTTTTTTCATTTGATTCTTTTCAAATTCAGCTAGCAGTTTTTGAATTTCATTTTCTGTGGTATCTAGGAAAAGGAGATTATTCTGCTGGTATGTTCCTGGGTTTGTTTGGTTAATGCAGTCTCAATTAACCTTTGGGTAATGCCTCTCATATATGGAATAATGCACTGTCCTATTACTGTCATAATATCTAACACAATTATTAAGCATACTATCTAATAAAAGAGTAATAAGCAAATTGACAGTATCTCTGCTACACCCACGCCCACAAGCCAATCAGGAGTGAGTATGCAAATTAACTCAACCAAGATGGCTGCTGCCAGGGAGAGAACCGGAGGCTTGGATTTCCCTGGCAATAGAGGAAGCCAAGCTTTCCACCTGCCCTGGCCTACCTTGGCCTCTGCTTAAGGCCACAAAGTTTCAATTATAGAAGATAAATAAATCCCAACAAAAATGGTGGCAGCCACGGAGCTGGAGAGAGCAGGAGGCTTGAGTTGCCCTCGGTGATGGAGGAAGCCAAGTTTCCACAGCCCTGGCCTGCCTTGGCCTCCTCTTAAACCCCCACCCTGATCTGGGATATCCTTAAGGACAAATCAGCTAGCCCCCACCCATGCACCAGGTCTCTATCCTAATCCTCCTATCTAGTAAAAGAATAATATGCAAATTGACTGTCACTCCAACACACAGGATGGCTGCCCCCATGTGGACACAAGATGGCCACCACAAGATGGCCAGCAGGGGAGGGCAGCTGGGAGGGACTGGGCCTACAAAGGAGGGCAGTTGGGGGTGATCAAGTCTGCAGGGGAGGGCAGTTAGGGATGACCAGGCCAGCAGAGGAGGGAAGTTGGGGGCAACGGGACCTGCAGGGGAGGGCAGTTGCCAGGGGACCCAGGCCTGCAGGGGAGGGCAGTTGCCAGGGGACCAGGCCTGCAGGGGAGGGCAGTTAGGGGAAAACAGGCTGTCAGGGGAGCAGTTAGGCATCAATCAGGCTGTCAGGGGAGTGGTTAGGGGGTGATCAGGTTGGCAGGCAGAAGCGGTTAGGAGTAATCATGAAGGCAGGCAGGTGAGCAGTTAGGAGCCAGCAATCCTGGATTATGAGAGGAATGTTTCAGATTGGAGAGGGTGCAGGCTGGGCTGAAGGACACACACCCCCATGCATGAATTTCAGGCATCTGGCCTCTAGTGTGAATATAGATGTCATCATTCCCTTCTACTTCCCGAACCTTTGTTCTAGTAGATCAGAGAAAGGATCCTCAATTCCAGAATTCCCAGCTAACTCATTCTCCAAAGTTGTTAATCCTTGTAAAGCCTTAGTGATGGTCCCATTGGAGCTGTGATGTTAGGGATAAATATAGCATTGGCTTCCTCCTATCATTATACATACCCCACCTTTTTTCTGCTAGAACCATATCTAAAGCTAGCTGGTTCTTCCAGGTCAGGAAGTGTTTCCCAGGCAGATTCCTCCTTATATAAGGCAAGCACACATCCCATCCCATTATTGTCTAAGGTCTATCTGAATGGAAATGGGATCACTTGGGCCTCTAGCCTTCCTGCCTTGCAAGTATAACAGTCACCTTTATTTTGGGCTCATACAGAATAGTTAATCCATTCCACCCAGGCATTCACTCCCTCATTCACTCCCTTCTATTTGCATGTGGTGGCAGTGGCCTAGAGGATCTTTTCCTCTGACCTCTATTCCTAAATCTAGTCCTAGCCAATTTTTTGGCCTAAAGGCTGCAATATCCAAGTCATTCAAGTTATCTATAACCAATAACTTAACTGGGTAAGCATGATCTGAATTGTATAATACATCTTTCCCCAGCCCAGATTGTAAGTCCTTGTAATTTTCCAGATCCCTAAAGCAAATAGAAACCAGTACACGATTGTTATTAAGACAGCTCCCAGTTTTTAGTGTTAATTTCAAGGGGATATGTCCTGGTATAGCTGTCCAAGTTGAGGCCCGTCCACCCTTAACCCATATGGGCTGGGTCCAACCTCGCTCTGCAGTCTGAACAGCAGTCTCTGGGTATGCAAGGCAAGGTATGATCTTTCCCAAGAGGGTTCCAACTTGTTACCCTTCCAAGTCTTGATTAGAATGAATGTAGTTTCCTGATAGATGGTGATGAACCAGAAACTCAAGAGGAGGGTTTTGAGCCAGGAGGTATTCTAACCTTGGTTGCAGGCTCCTTCCCTACTCAGGCTCCTTCACTACAGGTCAGGGCACATGTAGGAGGCAAACAATTGATGTGTTTTTCACACATCCAGTATTTCTGTCTTTTCCTCTTTCTAAATATCAATGGAAAAATATCCTCAGGTGAGGATTAAAAAAAAGAAAAAGAAAAAAGAAATTGGTCCCTAGTCTCAATTGTAAGAAGGTCTTGAGGCATTCCAGGGCCTATTCCACTTAATGTTTCTTTATTGTCACAAATAAAAATCTCTATAGCAGATCCTGAACATATGGTTGATTACCTAGAATAATATAGTACACATATGATATTATTTCAAATATAAATATATATATATATATATATACACATTTATTTATATGTATACATTTGTCCAAATTATATTGAGTTCTGTAATATTACCAAGTAATAGTTTTTATCTTCTTTCCTATAATTGATATAGGACTCATAAATGTTTATCAGCAGGGGAATGGAGTGACTATTTTGTAGATGTATATATTGTTTTTCACTCTACCTCCCTAGCGTCTATAACAGTACAAATGCTTAATAAATATTTATTGAATTAGTAAATGAATATATCCTATTTTTAGAATTAACTATTCTTTTTTTAAGACTGTACAGAGATAAGGATTTTATTTTTATACTGTATTAACAAATACATTATCATTATATAATTTAGGGATAAACGCACACAAAATCCTCTGAAATAGAGCTTTTATCTTCAAAATTTGGGGTTTATCTTAGTATTGGGGATTTCTTCTGAGTCTCTTTCAATAAACATTACCTTTTCTGTTAATGAACAGATAAGTAATAACTAAAGCATTTTTATGTGATGAGTGTCTAAAATTACTGAGACCCTTTTTAAATTCCCACTTTCAGTATTTTCTGTTCATTTTGGTATTTAATCACCTTCTACTTTATATTATTTTTTCATGTATATAAATATTATTATACATTTAAGTATGAGGATGCCTTTTTATATAATTATTTGCCATATAGCTTAATATTATTCACATAGTTGGTAGTCAGTACATATTAAATGATTTAAAGGAGGTTGCGGAGCACAGGTATTATTATGTTTGTGACTCTGTTGACCATTAAGCCTAGACTTTAAAGAGACATTGTTAGTTACCTTTCCACCCACTATCTTTCCCAGGGAAACAGCTTCTGTATTATTGGCCCCTGTAGAAAAGATATGCCCAGACAGGTGTGTATTTTGTATCTCTATATCATTCTTTCCAACTACTGCCATTTTAGGAGGGAACACCTGATTTAAGAGGAGCCCAATACATAGACTGGTCTGCATTCTATTTATCTTCTTGTGTATAAAAATGATTTTATTTAATCTGATTGGAGCTGGGAAAATGAATGATTTAGCATTATAGCTGAACTAATGAGATTTCATGAGGTTGAGTTAGGTTATGTTAAGATGCATTTTTTAAAAATATATATTTTATTGATTTTTTACAGAGAGGACAGGATAGAGATAGAGAGCTAGAAATGTCGATGAGAGAGAAACATCGACCAGCTGCCTCTTGCACACCCCCTACCAGGGATGTGCCCGCAACCAATGTACATGCCTTTGACCAGAATCGAACCCGAGACATTTCAGTCCGCAGACCGACACTCTACCACTGAGCCAAACTGGCTTTGGCTTAAGTTAAATCTTAATACCAACTGAAGTCAGAGGGAACAGGAAAGAGAAAGAATAGAAAGTGAAGTAGCTTTATAGTAGAAATCACAGAAAGAGCTTAATGAATAGTTAGGTACATTGAGACATAAACCGGCTTTTCCTGAAACAGCTACGGTATTTTAAATATACAATAGGAATATAAGTATTTGACGTTTTATAATCAAGAAAACAGGAATGATATTTTGATGTCAAATATTTAAATGCCTGTTTTGTGAGTCATCTTGTGTCATCTTGTGGAGGATTAGTTCTAGGTTTTGCTAGGGCTGATCAGTTTCACTTTTGTTCTTATTCCAAGGCTAACCTATATTCCTAAATCCAGTCCATTCTGAAGTCTCAACATAAAGCCCAGGGTACCTTGACAGACTTTAAATTGTAATCTTCCCAACACTGGCTACTGAAATCTCTTCTCAGATCTTTAGCTTCCCAATTGCCATCTTCTGGCATTCTTGAATTTTTGCCATGTGCAGTTGAGGAGTAAGTCAGAACTGGAGGGATTTTTTCCCCCCTGGTTTTTGGGCTTGTTCTCTGCAGTTCCTTTAAATCTTTAATCCTAGTAGTCATTTGAAAATAGTTTTATTTTTCGCCTTCAGCATTCTTTCCAGAGGCTGGCTGTATTGTGATAGTATGATAGTGGTTTGAGGTGTAAATTCAAACACTGAGTCTAGCTATGGTCTTTCCTAATACCCTACAGAAACTGACTATCTGCTACTGCTTTCTTTTGTATAAAAGATATCAATAGGTATATAGCTTTAGCTCTGATCAACACTTTACATTTTAATTTTATTTCTGAACTATAGGTTAGTAATACATATGTATTTATAAATTAGAGGCCCAGTGCATGAATTTGTGCACTAGTGGAGTCCTCAGCCTAACCCATGGTTGACAAATTGCAGCTCCCGAGCCACATATGGCTCTTTGGCCCCTTGAGTGTGGTTCTTCCACAAAATACCATGGCCTCGTTGAGACTATTTTGAAGAAGTGGTGTTAGAA
The DNA here is from genome assembly GCF_014108245.1 of Pipistrellus kuhlii. Lineage (NCBI taxonomy): Eukaryota > Metazoa > Chordata > Mammalia > Chiroptera > Vespertilionidae > Pipistrellus > Pipistrellus kuhlii. The sequence continues at coordinate 17,930,194 of NW_023425404.1, read as the reverse complement.
GAAGTTTAAGTTTAAAAAATGTGGCTCTCAAAAGAAATTTCAATCATTGTACTATTGATATTTGGCTCTGTTGACTAATGAGTTTGCTGACCAATGGCGTAGCCTGTGGGATTTGGCTGAAACTGGCTCTCCAACATCCCCCTAAGGGTCCCGGATTGTGAGGGGGCTCAGGCCAGGCTGAGAGATCCCAACTGGGGCCAGGGAAGGGACACGTGAGGTTGGCCAGCCTGGGAGCGAGCATGGGAGAGCTCCATGGCTGGATCCCAGCAGCAAGTTAACTTTCCAGTTGGAGCGTCTGCTGCCTGGAGGTCAGTGCACATCATAGCAACTGGTCTACAAGTTGACTGTCTGCCCCCTGGTGGTCAGTGTATGTCATAGCAAGTGGTTGAGCAACTTTAGCATATTATTAGCATATTACACTTTGATTGGTTGAACAACCGGACACTTAGCATATTATGCTTTTATTATATAGGATTATGTAGGATATGAATATGTATGTGTGTATATTTTCATTTTATTTTTTAAATTACTGTTAAAAATAAATTAATGTTGAGTAAAATTGATTTTTTTCAAGAACAGTTCTATGAATTTAACATATATTTGGATTCATATAACCATGACCACAGTTAGGATACAAAACAATCCCATCACAAAAACCTTCCTTGTACTGTTTATTTTTATTCACAACCTCTCCCAGGCCATAACTTTTGTCAACCACTGATCCCTTCTTTGTTACTGTTGTTTAATTTTTCTAAGACTGCCCTATCAATAGAATAATGCAGTGTTTAACTTTTGTGAGACTCCTTTTTTTTTTATTTTTCAAAATGTCTTTGAAATTCATCCAAATTATTGCATGTGTTGATAGTACTTTTAAAAAATTATTCTTGCTAAGGAGTTTGCCATTGTACAGATGTACCACAGTTTATCCATTCATCAGTTGAAGGATATTTGGGTGCTTTTTCTTTATTTTTCAGATTTTAAACAGAGCTAGTATACACTTGGATTGTAGGTTTTTGTGTGAACATACGTTTTCATTTCTCTAGGGTAAATACCTAGAAGTGGGATTTCATTTCTCTTAACAGGGGTCCTCAAACTTTTTAAAGTGGGGGCCAGATCACGGTCCCTCAGAGAGCTGGAGGGCCGGACTATATGAACTACTAATTCCTACTGTAACACCTCGGCTGCGCTCACTGCCCAAAAAACCTGGCGGGCCGGATCAGACTCCTCTGCGGGCCGCATGTGGCCCTCGGGCCGTAGTTTGAAGACGCCTGCTAGGATAAATACCAGAAGTGAATACCTAGAAGCTGGGCCCTATGATAAGTGTATGTTTAAATTTTTAAGTAACTAACAAATTGTTTTTCCTGAGTGACTGTGCCATTTTGCATCCCCTTAATAGTGTATGAGAGTTTCAGTGGCTGTACTTTCTCAGAACTTGTTATTGTCAATATTTCTTATTTCAGTTATTCTGATAGGTATGTACTGATATCTCATGGTGATTTGCATTTCTCTATTGGTTAATTCCTTTGAACATTTTACATGTGCTTATTTGCCATCTGTATATCCTATTTGGTGAAATGTCTTTCCAAGTTTTCCCTCCATTTTCCATTTGCATTGTATTTTTTTAAGCCTAGCTAAATATTTACTCCCACTCCCCCAATTTTCTTCTTTTCTCTTTTTTCTTTATTATGTATTTGGAACTGATGAGATGAGACTAAGTATACAACCATTATTCCATCTTGATAGGAAGTTTAGGGAGAATATTTTTGAAATCAGAATTTTTTATATGAAGAGATTGCAAAACACTATGGGAATAGAAATGAATGGACATAATTTGGACTATCTAAATAATTCCACTAGCTATTCCTTTTTAGGTACATATTCCTATCTATCATCTATCTATCTATCTATCTATCTATCATCTATCTATTTATCTATCTTTAACTAGAGGCCTGGTGCACGAAATTCATTCACTGAGGGGGAGGGGGAGAGTCTTCAGCCAGGCCTGTGCCCTCTCGCAATTTGGGACCCCTAGAGGGATGTTGCCTGCCACCTTAGTCCAATCCCCCTGGGGATCTCTCACTTCTTATTGTCACCTGCTTGCTGCTCTTACCGCCTGGCTCACTGTTCCTTAGCGCTGCTGCAGAGGTAGGAGAGGTTCCCGCCACTGCCTCTGCACTCACCAGCCATGAGCCCAGCTTCTGGGCTTCTGGCTGAGTGGCACTTCCCCTGTGGGAGCACACTGACTACCAGAGGGCAGGTCCTGCAATGAGCGTCTGCCCCCTCATGGTCAGTGTGCATCATAGCAACTGGTCATTCTGCTGGTCATTCTGCTCTTTGGTTGATTTGCATATTAGGCTTTTATTATATAGGATCCTCACCCCAGGATTTTTTTTTTTTCCATTGAGTTCATGAGAGAGTAGAAGGGAAAGAGGAGGGGGAGAGAGGGAAATACCAGTGTGAGAGACTGCCTCCCTCATGTGTCCGTACCAGAGCTGGGGAAGCTGCAACTGAGGTATGTGCCTTTGACTGGGAATGGAACCCGTGACCCTTTGAGCAAGTGCTCTAACCACTGAGCAAACCAGCCAGGATTCATGTTGTAGTTTAGAACATGAATTTAGTTTATATTTAGATTAACTAATTTTGAGGGATTAGCTTAAATTTTGGTCACAAAATTATAAATGCCTGTATTTAAAAATGAGTTTTAAAAGTATGTTTATATATACAGTTTTATATCTTCCTGCTTTATATCTTCCTGAAGAACTACAGTAGCATGATAGTATTTACATCTACTCAGAATTTATTTTTAAGAAATAACATAAATTCCTTAATTGATCTTTTATACAAAAAGTACTAAAATATAGTCAGTAAAATACAGAAAGAAGGCAACATTCAATCTCTGAAGATCAAAACGGTTTTCCTGTGAAATTCTCTAATTTAAACAATGAGAGAAAGTGTAAAAAATAATCTGATTTTATGTCTGTGCCTGCTATAATGATACTCATCAGACCTATATATTTTTTTCATATCATGGGCTTTCTTTCAAGAAATGTGTTTTTTTTTTTTTTTAAATATATTTTATTGATTTTTGTACAGAGAGGAAGGGAGAGAGACAGAGAGCTAGAAACATCGATGAGAGAGAGACATCGATCAGTTGCCTCTTGCACACCCCCTACCGGGGATATGCCCGCAACCAAGGTACATGCCCTTGACCGGAATCGAACCCGGGTCTCCTCAGTCCCCAAGCCGACGCTCTATCCATTGAGCTAAACCGGTCCCGGCTCTTTCAAGAAATGTTTAATGTTTTCTCAATCTGAAATGTGATCCTTAAGGTTTTGATTTTTTTAGCCAATGCATTTTGGTAATTCTACTTGACTACTTGCATCTTCCGTTCACTGAATGCTTCTTTGTCTCTTTTTAATCTCAAGTGCTGGTAATTTCTAGTCTAGTTGTTTTATACACTAATGAAAATCTTGGTTCTTCTGTTGAGAGCTTAAGTGAGGCCATAGCAAGTTTTTATCACCTGATTTTCAACTAGTGTGCTGCAAGAAATTTTAAAACATGCAATATCTGACTAGTTAGCACTGACCGTTTTCCCCTTAGATCGTCAAATAATAAAATGAATTGTCTACTTGAAACCTGTATAATTTCATTAACCAGCATCACCCCAATAAGTTCAATAAAAAGGGGAGGAAATGACAACAGCCAGCACAACAATAGCCATCGGGTATGAATGAGTTAAAATTATACCTTTTTTTTGCCTGGCTGGTGTGGCGCAGTGGCTGAGTGTCAACCTATGAACCAGGAGATCATGGTTTGATTCCTGGTTAGGGTACATGCCCAGGTTTAGGCTTGATTCCCCAGTAGGTGTCATTTAGGAGGTAGCCAGTCAATGAATTCTCTCTCATAAGTGATACTTCTCTCTCTCTTCCCCTCTCCCTTCCTCTCTGAAATCTATAAAAAATACATTTTTAAAATATTACACCTTTCTTTCTGTCAGGCAAGAGAACATGCATATTTTTGAAGTGCCACAGAATTTTAGTAATTCGTTTGTGTGTGCTATGAGATGAAAAAGGTAGAAAATCTCTATCTTAATGTTTAATGTTAGTGTCATGGTAGGTACACAGTAAGTACTTGATGAATAATTTAATTGCACATTCTATTTGAAGCATTCAGATGGCATGGACATATATTTTTGATGATCCCTAATGATTTCTGAAGTTCCTATTTATCTTTGTACCTCTGGGGAAATAGATAGCTATCTCTATGTAAATGTGGTTCCTTATTAAATTGCAGGGAGTGTTAAACTTTCCATTAGACTAAAAAATAACTATCCTTATATTTACCATAGTGGTTCCTGAATTTTTAGATTCATTGTCTAGTAAGATATATTAAAAGTGCCAGCTTTTTACTTTTCTAAGAGCACAAGAAATCCAACAGTTATCAGGTGTCACCATTATATCATAAAGAAACATTTGAACATCATAAAAGTAGGAAGGACAAAGTCATTGACTAAAATCCCCCTAAATTCAACAACTTTAAGTTTATTGAAAACCTTAGTACATTGTCATTTACTTTTTACTAATAACTAAAACTTCAAAAAAATTTGTCTTAGGTACCACTTTTATTTAAATTGGGGACTGAGACCAAGTGTATGTGGCTTTCTTAAATCTTAAAGCTATACCAATGTTTGAAAGTAAGGAAAAGGAGGAATGTAGAAGTAGTAATCTTTCTGAAAGTGACTCTTTGAGCACAAATTCAAGTGTTGTATTCCTTTTTGTTTTTTGTAATCCTCCTCTGAGGATATGTTTATTGATATTAGAGAGAAGGAAAGGGGTGGGGAAGAGAGAAACATCAGTGTGAGAATCTTTGATTGGTTGGTTGCCTTCTATAGGTGCCCCAATGGGAATCAAACCCTCAACCTTTGGCTGTATGGGATGGCACTTCAACCAACTGTGCCATACTGGCCAGGGCACAAATTCAATATTTTGATATAATCAGGAATTTACCCTTTCTACCTCCCCTATATTCCATTTTTCATTAAAATGGACCTTAATGGGTATTCAGTACTGTATTATTCTCTGTGCTTTCCATACCCTTAAGCCTTATTCAGTATAGGATTGAATTCTTAAAATGAAAAATTATTCCTCAGCATCAGCTCCTTGTCCTTCTCTTTAAAGGTAATCACTGTAAATTTCTAGTATGACCCTTTAAAAATTTGAATGCATATACCAATAGCTGGCTATATTTAAATATGTCTTCTAATTTATATATTTTAAAACTTACACAAATGGGTTTATACAAAGGGTACATTTTTAGCCTTATTCCTAGCTCTTCTTTGGCCTTTCACTTTTTATGTTTATGTTTTCTCATCACATTTAAAAAAATACATTTGTATTTGTAATTCTTCCTGGTATAAATAAGATACAAACAAATAAATGGTACTTTGTTATATTTTTAGTATGCCACAATTAAATCTAGATAGATAATTATTGATTACATCTTTGCATGTATGGAGGGTTCTCTCTTTTCCTGTCCAGCGTGGCTAGAGAGTGGTCTGGTTTTTTGAGTAGGGGTGGCTGGGATTGAGAAAATGAGACAGTCACAGAGATGAAAGGAAAAAGCTGGGATCAGATGGGACAGCTGCCCTCTTCTGATGGAGAGAGAGACAGTCACTCTGAGCCCATACAGTGTGCTTATTTAATACAAAAAAAAAAAAAAAGCAGGAAGTTTTACTAAAAGTCAAGACAAAAGAGATTATGCACATTCTTGACAAGTTGTATTCATTCCTGGTGCTTGGCTGGATTTAAATAACAAAACCCACCCCCTGGCACTTGGGCTGTAGGTCAAGCTGTGAAAACTCTTGCCTTTTGGCAAAGTGTGTTTCCAGGGCGTGGCTTTGCCAGTGCCACTGGATTCAGCTGACAATAATTAAAGAAATGCCCATCTGCCTTCCCAGGTGCTTTCTACATACAAGTGTTAATATTATTTTTGCCAATTAACAGTATTACAGAACACCGTTCCTTGGCATATATATCATTAAATCTTGTCTCCAAATTTTCTAATATGGTGATGTCTAAAAAGTAGATTTTGCTCTTGAGTTTGTGTTGGTTGAGTCATCTATGAAATGGGGAGGACGAAGAGAAGGGTAAGTGTGTATGTCAGGGCTAAATTTAGTGTATTGACAAAACCAGTCTGCTAAACTCATGTAGGATTCATGTGTTTTTGCCATGTTGTTTCTTATTGTGTTTAGTTTAACTTAGATATGCCATCCTATGTAATAAAAAGCTAATATGCAAATTGACCGAAGGGCAAAAGGACTAGTTGCTATGACATGCACTGACCACCAAGGGCAGACATTTAACACAGGAGCTGCCCCCTGGTGGTGAGTGCATTCCCACAGGGGAGCACTACTTAGCCAGAAGCCTGGCTCAGGGCTGGTGAGTGCAGCAGCAGTGGTGGGAGCCTCTCCCACCTACATGGAAATGCTAAGGATGTCCAGCCCACTCCCTATAGGGAGCAGGCCTAAGCCATCAGTCAGACATCCCCCAGGGCTCCCAGACTGGGAGAAGGCACAGGCCTGGCTGAGGGACACCTCCCCCTGTGAGTGCACAAATGTTGTACACTGGGCCTCTAGTTTATAATAGAAGTCACTTCTCAGTCAGAAGCAGTGAGTATGAGATTTAATTCTGGGTGTTTGACCCTTTGAAATTAAATCACTTTAGGAGATGAAAAAATTTCCCTATTCAAAAACTGGGCAATGCTAAATGATTACAAAAAAAGGATTAACCTAATGTTCACACAATCTATATAATTTTATATGGTTACACAACCCAAATTATCCTGAATGAGTTGGTTGCATGATGTGGTTCACAAATTTGAAAAACTATTTCTCTTTTAAGGTTTTCCTGATGTACTTTGTATAGAAATATAAATATGCACAAATAAATATATTTGTTAAGGTTATCTAGCTTCAATGCTGCTTGTCAATTTTATTTTGTTTTCTAAAATTCTGGATTATCTCCATTACAGAGTCAGTGTGATTATGATGATAATGAGCACTAATATGTTTAAAATGACATGTATTAATAATAATTATATTATTAATAACAGTGAAACTTGGTACAGCCATTTAGAGCTTTGTTGAAATACATGGAAAGATGCTCCACTATATTATAAACTGGAAGAAAAAGAAAGCTCAAAAGCATTAGAGTATGTAATAACTTGAGTTTATAGTGTTTAAAGTTAGGCTGGGAATTTCTGTTTTGTAAATTACTGGAAGTTAATATTAATTTATTGTCAGGGAGCAAAATTTAGATTATATGAGTTTTTGCTTTTGATCTTAAACATTTTGAACAACTTTTTAAACTGGCTAGCAATTTTGATGATTGTATTCATCAGCAAAGATCTGTATTCATTGGCTAGCTAAGAACTGTATCCAGTGGGCTAGCATTTGAATACAGGGTGAGCAAATGCAGGTTTATAGTATTGGTACGAAATATAATAGGACAAATAATATGAATAAATAATATAATAATAAATAATAATACAAAAATAAACTGTGTTTTACATACTCACAACTATAAACCTACTTTGCCCACCCTTATATTATATTCACTAACTAAGAACTTATCTTGGGATTCAGTCCTGTCATTATTTAGTTGTGTTACCTTGGTTAAATCCCTATTGGCTTTAGTTTCCTCACTTTTATAATAGTGGATTTGAATTCCTAATTTATCTCTGAACTCCAATCTACGTACAAAATTTGGTGACATTTTATGATCCTGTTTTTTTCCTCATAAGCCAAAATGGTTTTGAGTTATATTTATTACATTTACTGTTTTCTACATATTGGGAATCAGAAACTGAGTGTTATGAAATAAGACAACATTTTATTACTAATCCTTTTGCAGACCAAAGTGTATGATCTAATGAAGGAATTAAAGAATCAGGGATTATAGACTAGTGTGAGGTGAAAATATTGTGTGTGTGTGTGTGTGTGTGTGTGTGTGTGTGTGTTTGTGTTTGGTCTATATCTACCTATCTATATATATTTATTAGAGGCCCAGTGCACAAAATTCAGACATCCTTACCACTACCTCAGAGGTGGTACCTTCCGCCACTGCCAGTGCACTTTCCAGCTTCTGAGCAGTACTCCCCCTGTGGGAGCACACTGACCTCTAGGGGGCAGCTCCTGCTTTGAGTGTCTGTCACCTGGTGGTCAGTGCACATCATAGCAACCAGTCATTCTGCCATTTGGTCGATTTGCATATTGGCCTTTTGTTATAATCTATCTATCTATCTACCTACCTACCTACCTACCTATCTATATCTATATCTATCTATGTATATACATGTCACCTACTATAAAATATTTTCATTAAGCCTCAATTTTAGGCAGGCAATATGAATCTGGATGTCGGGATTAAGGTCTTTATGAGTGTTCTGTCCCTCTTCCAATTGTAAAGCTGGAACTAGCATGTATTCCATGAGTAGAGGTACCCCTTTCCCCATGTTTTCCTCTCCCAGCATCAGTGAGTTTCTAACAGGCTATGATGTCTAAATACTTCTCCCTACATATTAAGGATTTTTCTTCTTAGGGGAGATAAACCAAATAGGTCTGGGGAAAGTTTCTCACTTACGTTGAATAGAATTGCACCAATATCCTCAAGTGCAGGTTTGCAGTTAAGGTTTTCATTTTATAGTGAAAGTCGGGTAGGGTTGATGGTCTTGGATGGAGTTTTGATATTGTTTATTGTTCTTTCTTAGTCAGCATTGGGGAGCTGACTTGAGATTCTCTCATCTGTGTTCCTAGTGGAGTTCCAGGAGGAGGAGTGTGCAAGAAGGTGTGTGTAAAAAAACACACTCTTGTGTTCTTCCTCTTCTCTCAATACTCAAACTTTGAATCCTCTAATTCACAACACTTTTTATACCATATATGTGGGTTTACAAGCAGTTTTGTGACAACAGCTGGTTGTCCTGCAGATTTTAAAATTTTGTTTTAATTTACATTCTTTAATGTTTAAAGTAGTACATAAGTCTTCTTTTTCCCCATTAACCTTTCCCAGGCCACGCTATCCCCCACCCCAGCACATGCTCTCACACGCCCCCCACTGTCTGTGTCCATTGGTTATACTCATATGCATGCATACAAATCCTTGATTGATCTCTTACCCCTTTCACAGCCTTCCCTTATAGGTTGGATAGTCTGTTTGATGCTTCTATGACTCTGGTTCTATTTTCAGGCATCAGTTTATGTTGTTCATTATATTCTACAAAGGAGTGAGATCATATGATATTTATTTTTCTCTTCCGTATTTCGCTTAGCATAATGCTCTCCAGTTCCATTCATGCTGTTGCAAATAGTAAGAATCCCTTCTTTTTTAGAGCATTGAAGTATTCCATTATGTAGATATACCACCGTTTTCTAATCCACTCATCTGCTTGACTTAGACTGTTTCCAATTCTTAGCTATTGTAAATTATGATGCCATGAACATAGGGATGCATATATCCTTTCTGATTGGTGTTTCTGTTTTCTTGGGAAATATTCCTAGAAGTGGAATTACTGGGTCAAATGGGAGTTCCATTTTTAATTTTTTGAAGAAACTCCATACTGTTCTCCACAGTGACTGCAACAGTCTGCATTTACACCAGCAGTGCAAGAGGGTTCCTTTTTCTCCATGTTCTCTCCATCACTTGTCCTTGATTTGTTGATGATAGCCATTCTGACAGGTGTGAGATGATACCTCATTGTCGTTTTGATTTGCATCTCTCTGATGACTTTGAGCATGTTTTCATATGTCTCTTGGCCTTCTGTATGTCCTTTTTAAAAAGTGTTTATTTAGGTCCTTTACCCATTTTTTTTAATTGGATTATTTATCTTCCTTTTGTTAAGTTGTGTGTTTAGTATACATTTGGAAAGTAAGCCCTTATCAGAGATAACATTGGCAAGTATGTTCTCCCATGTAGAGGGCGTTCTTGTTGTTTTGTTGATGGTTTCTTTTGCTGTGAAGAAGCTTTTTATTTTGAAAAAGTCCCATTTGTTTATTTTCTCCTTAGTTTCCATTGCCCTAGGAACTGTATCAGTAAAGATATTGCTATGACATATGTTTGATATTTTGCTGCCTTTGGCTTCTAAGATTTTCATGGTTCTCTAGCTTTCATTTAAGTCCTTTATCCATTCTGAATTTATTTTTGTGTATAGTGTAAGTTGGTAGTCTAGTTTCATTTTTTTTGCATGTATCTGTCCAATTTTACCAACACCATTTATTGAAGAGACCGTCTTGAATCCATTGTATGCGCTTGCCTCCATTGTCAAATATTAATTGAGCATATTGGCTTGGGTTGATTTCTGGGATCTGTGTTCTTTTCCATTTGTCTATCTGCCTGTTCTTGTGCCAATACCAGGCAGTTTTGAAAACAGTGGCTTTGTAGTATAACTTGATATCTGGTATTATGATCCCTCCAACATTGTTCTTCTTTCTCAAGATTGCTGCAGCTATTTGGGGTCTTTTTTTTATTCTAGATGAATTTTTGGAGAATTTTTTCTAGGCCTTTGATATCTTAATGGGGATTGCATTGAACCTATAGATCACTTTGGGTAATATGGACATTTTAATGATGTTGATCCTACCAATCCATGAACATGATATATTCTTCCATTTGTTTATGTCTTCCTGTATCTCTTTTTTCAGAGTCCTGCAATTTTCTGAGTATAGGTCCTTTTACATCCTTGATTAAATTTATTCCTTGGTATGTTAATTTTTTTGTTGCAATGGTAAATGGGATTGTTTCTTTATTTTCTCTTTCTGTTAGTTCATTATTGGTATATAAAAAAGCCATAGATTTCTGGGTGTTAATTTTGTATCCTGCTTTATTGCCAAATTCATTTATTAAGTCTAGTACCTTTTTTGATGTGGTCTTCAGAGTTTTCTATGTACAATATCATGTCATCTGGTAATAATGACAGCTTTACTTCTTTTTCCATTTGGATGCCTTTTATTTCTTCTTGTCTGATTGCTGTGGCTAGCATTTCCAGTAATATGTCGAACAAGAGTGGTGAAAGTGGGCATCCCTGTCTTGTTTCTATTCTTAGGGGAAATGGTTTTAGTTTTTGCCTATTGAGTATGATGTTTACTGTATGTTTGTCACATAAGGCTTTTATTATGTTGAGATATGATCCCTCTAGTCTCACTTTGCTGAGAGGTTTTTTTTTTTTAAATCAGGAAAGGGTGTTGGATTTTGTCAAATGCCTTTGCTGCATCAATTGATATGATTACATGGTTCTTATCTCTTTGTTTATGTGATGTATCACATTTATTGAATTATGGATATTGTACCAGCCTTGCATCCCTGGAATACATCCCACTTGGTGATGGATCCGATTTGTTAGAATTTTGTTGAGGATTTTATCATCTATGTTCATCAGGGATATTGGTCTGTAATTCTCTTTCTTTGTAATGTCTTTATCTGGTTTTGGACTTAGGGTAATACTGGCTTCATAGTAAGTGTTTGGCAATGTGCCTTCCTCTTGAAATTTTTTGGAATAGTTTGAGAATGACAGGTTATAGTTCTTTGAATCTTTGGTAAAACTCCCCTGTGAAGCCGTCTGGCCTCGAGCTTTTGTTTGCTGGAAGTATTTATGACGGCTTCAATTTCCCCCATAGTTATTTGCTTGTTGAGATTTTTTGATTCTTCTTGATTGAGTTTTGGAAGGTTGTATTTTTTAGGAATATGTTCATTTTCTCTAGTTTTGTTTAGTTTGTTGGAATAGAGTCGTTTATAGTATTTTTTAAATAATCTTTTGTATTTCTATGGGGTCTGTTTTTTGCCTCTTTCATTTCTGATTTTGTTTATTTGGGTCCTCTCTCTTTACTTCTTGGTGAGCCTGCCTAGAGGTTCATCAATCTTGTTTAACCTTTGAAAGAACCAGCTCGGGGTTTCAATTGACCTTTTGTATTGTCTTTTTGGTCTCTATGTCATTTATTTCTGCTTTGATCTTTATTATCACCTTCCTTCTGCTCAATCCAGGCTTTGTGGTTGCTTTACTGTGTTAATACTTTAAGTTGTAGAATTAGATAATTTATTACCAGTTTTTCTTGTTTCTTTTTTAGATAGGCCTGTAATGCTATGAACTTCCCTCTCAGGACTGCTTTCATTGTGTTCTATAGATTTTGGATTGTTGTGTTTTCATTGTCATTCATTTCCAGGATGTTTTTAATTTCTTCTTGATCTCTTTGATAAACTAGTCATTGTTTAATAGCATGCTATTCAGCCTCCAAGTGCTTGGATTTTTTTTATTGTTTGTATTATAGTTGATTTTTAATATTATGCCATTGTGGTCTGAGAAGATGTTTGATATGATTTCAATCTTCTCAAATTTGGAGAGATTTTGCTTGTGACCCAATATGTGGTCTATCTTTGATAATGTCCCATGTGTACTTAAGAAGAATGCATATTGTGTAGCTTTGGGGGGAAATGTTCTGAAGATGTCAATTTAGTCCATCTGAGGGGAAATGTTCTGAAGATGTCAATTTAGTCCATCTGATCTAGTGAGTCATTTAGGATTGGTGTGTTTTTTGTTTTTGTTTTTTGCTGATTATTATTTATTTAGAGGATTTATCCAGTGGTATTACAGTCCCCTACTATGGTCATATTTGTATTGATCTCTCTTTTGATATCTTCCAGAAGTTTTTTTTTTTTTTTTTTTTTTTTTTTTTTTTTTTAATGTATTGGGGTGCTCCTGCATTGGGTGCAAATATGTTTACCAGAGTTATTTCCTCTTGTTGTATCAATCCCTTTAGAATTATGGAGTGGCCTTTCTTATCTCTTGTTATGGCCTTCACTTTGAGGTCTATTTTGTCAGGTATAAGTATTACTACCCCAGCTTTTTTTTTTTTTTTTTTTTTTTTTTTTTTTTCCATTTTCCATTTCCGTTTGCCTGAAAGTTATTTTTCCATCCCTTCACTTTCAGCCTGTCTGAGTCTCTTGTTCTGAGGTGGGTCTCTTGTAGACAGCATATATTATATGGGTTATTTTTTCTAATCTATTCAGCCACTTGATGTGTTTTGATTGAACTATTTAATCTATTTTCATTTAAAGTTATTGTTGATAAGTACTTGTTTGTAGCCATTTTTATTTTTATTTTTTTGTGCCTGTGTTCCTTTTTCCCTTTTCTTCCCTTCTTTTTACAATATCCCTTTAGTACTTCTTATGTTGCTTGTTTGGAAGTGATAAATTGCCTTAGCCCTTTTTGGTCTGTGAAGGTCCTGATTTTTGCTTCAGTTTTGAATGATAGCCTTGCTGGATAGAGTATTTTTGGATTCAGTCTCTTGCTTTGCATCACTTGTATATTCCCTTCCATTCCTTTTTGGCCTGATGTGTTTCTATTGAGAAATCATTTGATAATCTAATGGGAGATCCCTTGTAGGTAACTTTCTGTCTCTTTCTTAGAGCCTTTAAGATTCTCTCTTTGTCATTAATGTTTTGCATTGTAATTATGACATGTCTTGGTGTTGGTCTTTTGGGGCTCATCTTGTTTGGGACTCTTCTGTGCTTGTGTGACTTTTTTCTTCCCCAAATCAGGAAAGTTTTCTGACATTATTCAAATAGATTTTCTAACTCTTGCTCCTCTTCTTGCCGTTCGGGCACCCTATTATACGTAAATTGCTTCGTTTCATGTTATCCCAATGCTCCCTTGGGCTTTCCTGTCTTAATTTTTTTCTCCAATTGCAGTTCAGATTGGGTATGTTGCTTCCTAGTCTTCTAATTTGCTAATTTGGTTCTCTCCTTTTCCTAGTCGACTGTTGAAAGCTCCCACAGTGCTTTTTATTTTAGCTACATCATTCTTTATTTTCTCCTGATTCTTGCATATTTTGTTGATTTTCTGACCCATCTGGTTTTTGAACTGTAGGACCCTTTTTGAGATTTCTTTTTCTGATGTATTGCATATCTCTGTTTTTATTTAGCGCTTCTCCTCCCTCCCCTGGCAATTCCTCCTTTTCTTTCCTTTGGGGGTTGTTCTTCTGTCTCCCCATTTTTTTCTCTCACCAAAGGATCTAGGTGTCCAATCATGTGAGACCTGTGGCTACAGCAGTGGGTTTGGTGGCAGGTCACGCAGTTGTGAGGGTGGCTGCTCCTTGGGCAGTCACAGGTGGCCGCTGCTGCTCATGCGGCTTTTTGTGTGGTTTTTGTGTCTAGAAGCTTCTGCTCCTTGGGTGGTCACAGGTGGTGGCTGCTCCTGCAGCTATTGTGGGCAATGGCTGCTCTTCTGGTGGTAGTGGAGCTGCTGCTCCCATGGTTTTTCACGTGGTCATGGCAACGGCTACTGGCTTGGTCATAGTGCTTGGGGCTAAAGTTTCAGACTGTTGGGAGGGGAATGTGCTCCATAACTCACAAGAGCCCTCAGCTGAGTAGGCTTGAGAGCAGGTTTCCATGGGTTCACAGCCAAGGCAGCAGTTTTCTGGCCGGAGTTGCTGTAGGGTCTCGTGTTATGTCTGAGAGCAACCTGGGTGGAGGTGTTGCTCCCAGTCACAGCAGCTCTCTCCTTCAAGATGGCATGGCCTCTTTGGCAGAGCCAGCTGCCCCAGGAGTGATTACAGTGGTAGCAGAGGTTGTCCGGCTCAGTGGATAGAGCTTCAGCCCACAGACTGAAGGGTTTCAGGTTGGATTCAAGTCATTTTCATTAGCCCGAACCACAAGCCCCTGAAAGTCCTGTAGGATCTAACTGTCCCTCACTCACACACACACACACACACATACATCCCACACGTCCACACACTCCTCTTTCACTCCCTCACTCTCTCACTCATTCACACTCTCTCCCTCACTACCATACATACTCCCAGCTGCCGTCTTTTCAAACTCTTAAACAGTTGAACTCAATTTTGACGTCATCTACCTGGAGTTAAGGGTTTAATCCTACAAAACTGCCTCCTCCCAACTTCACATGCCATTGGCAAGTCCAGTTGTTACCTGCTCTTCTAAGCGATGCACTATTAATTGGAGACCCCCAGGATCCCCTTCTTTGATTCAATTAATTTGTTAGTGGCTCACAGCACTCAGGAAAAACAGTTTACTCATTAGATACCAGTTTATTGTGAAAGGATTTAACTCAGGATCAGCCAGATGGAAGAAATGCATAGGGCAAGTTATATGGGTAGAGCTGCAGGACTTCCATGCTCTCTCCAGGCACAACATTCTCTTGGCATCTCCAAAGTGTTCTCCAACCTGGAAATTCTCTGGACTGTGTCCTTTTAGGGTTTTTGTTTTTTTTTGTTTGTTTTTTAATGGAAACTTCATTAAATCATTGGTCATTGTTGATTGAATTCAATTTCCAGCTTCTCCTTTCCCCAGAGGGTAGGATAGGTAGTGATGAAAGTTTTATTTGGTTGGTTCCCCTGGCAAGTAGTCCTCATTCTTAAGTTATCCAGAGGTTTTTCAAATGTCATCTCATAAACTCAGGTATGGTTGAAAGGGGCTTGTTATGAAAAAAAAGAAAGAAAAGAGAGAAAAAAGAAAAGAAAGGGGCTTATTATGAACAAAAGACACCTATATTTCTCTTACCACTTGGAAAATTCCAAGGATTTTAGAAGCTCTGCCAAGAATGGGAAGGATAAACAAGTATATACTTACTATTCTAAATCACATGTTACAGTGTGTAGCCCCCCTATGTTTTGCAGCTCCTAGGATTTCACACTGTCTTGATAGCTAACAGCCTATGAAGTGCATTTATAATTTCTAGTTTAATCTTTTGGCAGCATATATAATGTTCAGTGGTGTCTGTCCAAGGTTAACTAAAGCTCAGGTCCTATTTCATCCCCTAGGTTCCTTTCTTCAGATTTCAACTTAGTTGTTTGACCTGTGGCCTCAGTTCTCTAATGAGCTCAGGAAAAGTTATTAATTAGGCATTTTCAAGGATGTTGTTTTATTTTGTTTTCTTGTATTGGTGGGAGTGACACTCCAGCTCTTTGTATCTTTGATCTTAAACTGAAAATTCTTTAGCTTTTAAAAAATATTTTCATTTGTATGCTGTTATTATCCATCTGTTAATTAATTGTCTTTCCTTTATGTCTTAGTATTTTTTAAATATATTTTAATAGACTTAATTTTAAAAATATATATTTTATTTCAGAGAGGATGGGAGATGGAGAGAGAGATGGAAATATCAATGATGAGAGAGAATCGTTGTTCACCTACTCTTGCACACCCCTTACTGGGGATCAAACCTGCAACTAAGGCATATGCCCTTGACTGGAATCCAATCTGGGACCCTTCAGTCTGCAGGCTGAAGCTTTATCCACTGAGCCAAAACAGCTAGGGCTAGGCATTTTTAAAATAACTGATTTAAAGTTCTTGTAGGCTCCCTTCTGTATTTATTCAGTTATTTTTAAATTTTCATTAAGTCACATTTTCCAGTTTCTTTGAATTTCTAGTTATTTTCATTTTATGATATGAGCATCATAGATGCTCTTTTGTCAATATGATCATTTTGAACCCAATCAATTACATCAGGTCTATATAAATAATAGGTATCCTTTCTGGGATTTCATTGGAATGCCTAGAGTGTTCAGTGAGTTTGCTTTACCCTGGCTGGTCAATACTCCTGTGTTGTGCAGCACTGATTTCTGAAATATCAGTTTAGCTCAAGCTCCCTATTACTGTAGTTTGTGAGATCTCACAGAATCTCACTCTGTACATACACAATGTAAAATTTGCCAAAGCATTAGTCCATTTTGTTGATTCTAGAGCTACCTACCTATAAAAATACCTACTTTTCTGGCCCTCGCTGTTTTGGCTGGTTCAGTCAGCCTGCAGACTGAAGCATCCTGGGTTTGATTCCGGTCAAGGGCAAATGCCTGGGTTGCAGGCTTGATACCCAATAGGGGGTGTGCAGGAGGTAACCCATCAGTGATTCTCTCTCATCATTGATGCATTTATCTCTCTCTCCCTCTCCCTTCCTCTCTGAAATCAATACAAATATATTCAATTTTTTTAAAAAACACATCTACTTTTCTGTAAACTTCCCTGGAAATTTCATTCACATCTGCACCCCTAAACTCTTATCTCTGTCTGCCTCTAGCTCACTGAGGCCATTTTGTTCTGCTAGGGTTCTGACTCCTTGCAGGGTAATTTGGAAAATGTCTCTGGGCAGAAAGCCATGGCTGATGTGGGATTTATTGTGTGTTCCTTTTCTCACGGACCTCAGTCCTGGGCTGCCTCTTGTTCAGTGTCTGAAAACAGATATTCTATATGTTGTTTCTGTATTATAGTTGTGTGTGATAAAAGAGTTTATCAGGTACCATTATTGACAGGTACCAGTTATTCTGACATGTCTAGAAGTGTTAGTTGTTATTTATTCTTTTTCTATTGAGTAAATTCTATGTGCCAATCACCTTGTTCTAGTGGCCCTTGCTTGCACATAATGTCACAAGATGGCCGCATGCACAATGGAGGCAGTGAGGCCTAGGCATCCTGCAACTCTGTGTGGCACAGAGGAAGCCACTCTCAGCATCTCCACCACTTCACTCAGTAGAAGTGGATCCCAGAGAAGGAGGTGGATCACAGCAGGGGAGGGTAGTTGGGGGCAATCAGGCCAGCTGGAGAGGGCAATTCTGGGCAACCAGGCTTACAGGAGGGTAGTTGTGGGCAATGGGCTGGCAGGGGAGGGCAGTTGGGGGAGATTGGACCGGCAGGGGATCAGTTAAGTCTCAGTCAGGCCTACAGGGGTACAGTTAGGGGGCAATCAGGCAGGCGAGTGGTTAAGAGCTAGTAGTCTCGGATTATGAGAAGGCTATCTGATTGCGGGGATCGGGTCTAAACTGGCAATCAGACATCCTCCAAGGGGTTTCTGATTGGAGAAGGTGCAGGCTGCACCAGACAACTAGTAGTAATATATCCGGGATAGATAGGAGTTCCAACCTGCCAAAGAGCATGCCCTCCTTTCCATTTCCCATACCATATAGATAGGTAACCTATGTTTATTTGGAGAGAATGAGATCTACTCACAGAGAAGCAGAGATGAAAAAGCTGGAGAGGCAAAGAGAATCTTTATGGGGTGTTTGATTCCCAGGTTTTAGACCCCCATGTTCCTGAAGTGACCCTGAATCTGGCCATTTTTTTTTTTTTTTTTTTTTTTTTTATATATACTCTAGATACTTATAATAACCCTATGCCACTTCCCCATTTTAAAAGTTAAATTGTATCATTTACAAACAAAATAACTATTTTTCATACATAGTAATGTTTCCAGTTCATTTTTAAAGTCTGTCTTCTGAGGAAGCTGTCTCTATTTTAATCCTCAAAAATTTTTTTCTATGGGCTAGAAAAACGTTATTATTAAATCAGAGTTTTAGAGACAAAATTTTCACTCCAAGGGTTACTTGAATTTTGTATTTTTATTGCAACTCTTCTTGCAGTGTTGAATATATATTTACAGTTAGTTCAGGATTGAGGGTTGGAGATGGGAGGAAACCAGTGGAATCAACAAATGCTTGAGATTCCAGACATGGGACAACTCTTATAGTGATAAAAGAAGTTTAGAAAATTCTCACTAAGACATGGACACAGCCATCTCCCTGAGAGAATCCTCTGCCTCTCTACCCTTTCACCTGGGAGAATCTTTGAAATATGGGTGAAATTCTGGCTAAGTATTTTTTCCAGCCTAAGAATTCTTCTTGTGGGGCATTTTTGGGCAAGTTAACATTTCTCAATGTCTGTGACTCTTCCCTTCTCCCTTCCCAAATCTATTGTCTTTCTGGCCTTAAATAAAATGTTAACAGGGTTGATTTGCCTTTAGCCATTTACTTGACATCTGATAATTATGAAATCTCAGTGTCACTAAAAACAAATTTGAATATCAGGCTAGTCACTAGTTATTATTTGAATATCAGAAGTCACTAGTCTTTGGCCCTTAGCACTCATATATTTAAATGAGTAAAGTTAAAGTAATAAGTAATCTCCGGAGGTTTTTCAGCTCTAAGAATTCAACAGTTCTGAATAAGTTGCTTAGTATAATGAGTTATCTTTTTTGTTCACTTAAACATATCATTAAGTGCCTACTGTGTATCAGTTATTGGACTAGATACTATAGGGAATTAAATATAAGATTCATTTTCTGTCAATAGAGTTTAAACTGTTGTGGGGAGAAATATTTCCAGAGATAATAACAGTTAAGAAACAGATGATATAGTGTTTCTCAAAGAGTGTCACATTCAGATATGTGGGATGATTTTAGGAATGTTAGGGGCAGAGTATTAAATAGTATCAAATCACTTAAAAAGCTTTTCCTTTTTTAATGATTTTTCACTCCTTTACATTATATGCATAAACATAATCTTTTCACACACCTTGAACATTTATCATTCTTTTTTAACAAAGAGGGGCTTATATTGTAATATTCTGTAAGTAACATTCTGTGCTAGAATTCAATGAAATATATGTTTACTGTTACTTTTATTTATAGCAAGTCATACTTTTCTTACTTGTAGTAATGATAAAAGATTTTATTTGGAAGTTTTCATTTAAAAATGAGTTGATTAAATCTGGCTAACATTATCAAGCTGGTATACTATAATATTTTAAGAACTGCCAAAATTAATTATGACTTTCTTCTCTTGTGTGGACAGTTTGAATTCTTTTGAAAAATATCATAAGATTTTTACAGTGTTATTTATAAGTATATTTGATTTGTAGTTTTCTTTATATAATTTTTGTCAAATTGTGGGGTTAATGTCATACCTATTTTATAAGAATAATTAGGAAATTTTCTTTCTTTTTCTGTTGGTTCTTATTTTTATTAAGGCAGTAATTCAGCAGAGGTTTGAGTATGTGCTTGTGCTAAATATTAATGAACCAGTAATGCTAATTATTAGTTACTGAGCTTTTACTATGTATATGGCCATATTCTAAACACAGTTCATTTTCATTACTTATAGTATCCTCCTACCTAATAAAAGAGTAATATGCAAATTAAACATCACTCCATTACACCCACCAGCCAATCAGAGTGAGTATGCAAATAAACCCAACCAAGATGGCTATAGCCACAGAGAGCAGGAGGAAGGCTTGGGTTTCCTGGGCAATGGAAGCCAAGCTTTTCGCCCACCCTTGCCAGCTTATGCCTCCACACAAGGCTACAAACTTTCAATTATTCTATAACTTAAACCAATTATTCTATAAAGGTAAACAAATCCGAACAGAAATGGCTGCTGGCCACAGAGCGAGCAGGAGGCTTGGCTTCGCTCCAGGCTACAAAGTTTCAATTGTAGAAGGAAAATACTTTCCAGATACCAGGGCCTCTGCTTGGGTCACCAGGGGGCGTGGCTGGCCTGCAAACCACCACAGGCCCCTCCCTCAGGCCACCCCATACCCCAAGGGAACCCACACCTGATCCGGGATACCCTTCAGGGCAAACCAGCTGGCCCCCACCCGTGCACCAGGCCTTTATCCTATCTAATAAAATAATAATATGCAGATTGACCATCACTTGAACACACAGTAGCTGCCCCCATGTGGTCAAAATCCTGACCCTATGTGGACACAAGATGGCCACCACAAGATGGCCAGCATAGGAGGGCAGTTGGGAGGCACCAGGCCTGCAAGACAGGGCAGTTGAGAGGGACCAGACCTGAAAGGAAGGGCAGTTGGAGGTGATTAACCCTGCAGGGGAGGGCAGTTAGGGGTGACTAGGCCGGCAGAGGAGAGAAGTTGGGGTCAAACAGGCTGGCAGGGGAGCAATTAGACATTAATCAGGCTGGCAGCAGAGTGGTTAGGGTGTGATCAGGCTGGCAGAAGAAGCAGTTAGGGGCAATCAGGAAGGCAGGCAGGTGAGCAGTTGGGAGCCAGCAGTCCTGGATTGTGAGAGGAGTATCCACCTCGAGGGGTCCCAGATTGGGGAGGGTGCAGGCTGGGCTGAGGGACACCAACACCCCATCCCCCCTGTGCACGAATTTCATGCACCAAGCCTCTAGTCTATAATAATAGAAGGATAATATGCTAATTAGACCTGATGTTATTCCAGACGTCCTTCCTAATGAAACCAGGTTAGGAGGGAAGCTAGTTGGGTCCCAGGTGTCAGTGGACAGCCCGAGGGAAGTTAGCCCAGGTCCCAGGTGCCTGCTGGCAGTCGGAGGACATGTTGGAGGGTAGCTGGTGCCAGCAGCAAGGGAGGGAAGACCTACTCTTGCATGAATTTTCATGCATAGGGCCTGTAGTCCTATATAATAAGAGAGGAATATGCTAATTATCTGTTATGCTTTGAAACATAATGACCCACCATGTAAGGACTGGATCACAGATCTGCAGGAGGATGGGGCAGCAAACTACAAGCTACAAGAAGGCAGCAGAGAGATACAAGGAGGGGGCAGGGCAGCAAGCTGTGAGGGTGTCAGTGGGAGCTACAGGATGGTGGGACATCGGGTGGAGAGCTACAGGAGGGGAGACCAGCAGGCAGAAAGCTCCAGTAGGATGGGGCAGCGAGCTATAAGCAGGAGAGAGCTACCAGCAGTGGTGGGCGGGTGGCCAACTGAGGCAAGCAGCAGCAAGCTACTAACACACTGATTTCTACAAAGGGCTATTATTCGTACTATAAAGATGTGCACACATTGAATTAGTAGATACTGAATTTATTACTCCTACAGGGGTAGTTTATTGAGCCTTTGTTCACAACATTTTCGTCAGCTGTTTAAAGACACCTTATCCTAATATATAAAAATCCAGGGTCTGTAATTCCAAAATGACTGAAGGCTCAATGGACCAGAAGTCAGTCCTGCAGCCAATGTTGGCTTGCCATGCACTGACAGCCGCTGTGTGGGCACGGTGACTCAGCACTGACTACTTAGAGGACTATGGTTCAGGCCCACAGAGAGGCCCAAATAGAGAGGCAGGGTCTGATTCCCAGCCTTCATGGCTGCTGTTGATCTGCTGTTGCCTCGCTCTTTCTCTCTGGGCTTCGCCAGCAGCCATACCTCTGTTTCTCTCCAGGCCTCCAGGGGGGCTGCTGATCAGGACCTCCTCTCTGATCAGGTCTAGAGTTAGGCCCAGAGACACTGGCATTGAAACTGACAATTCACAACCAAATCTAGGTGAAGTGTGAGGCGCCAATGGCTGCCTAGGAGGCAGAACTTTTGACGCCGACTGGCATAGAAACCAACCAATCAGAACCACATCTGGGTGAATTGTGAGGAGCCAATGGCTGCCTAGGAGGTGGAGCTTTAGATGCTGAATCACATAGAAATTTACCAATCAGAACCAAATTGGGTGGTAGGGGAGGGCAGTTGGGGGTGAGATCAGATCAGCAGGAGAGGGTTATTGGGGGCAAGATCAGGCCAGTAGGATGGGCACTTGGAGGTAATCAGGCAGGCAGGCAATCAGGGAGGTAGGGGAGGATTATTAGGATTGAGATTAGGCTGACTGGGGAAGGTAGTTGGGGGCAACCACACCAGCAGGGGAGGGCCATTGGGGGCGAGATCAGGCCAGCAGGGAAGGGAAGTTGGGGGTGAGATCAGGCTGGCAAGGTAAGGGCAGTTAGGGGTAATCAGGCAGGCAGAGGCCATTGGGGGCAAGATCAGGTTAACTGGGGAGGGCAGTTAGGGGTGATTAGGCAGGCAGAGGCAGTTAGGGGCAGCCAGGCCTGCAAGGGAAGGCAGTTAAGGGTTACCGACCAGGCCAGCAGGGAAGGTCAGTTGAGGGGGGGGACCAGGCCTGCAGGGGAGGGCAACAGGGAAGGGAAGTTGAAGACATCCCCCAAGAGGTCCCAAATTGGAGAGGTTGCAGACTGGGCTGAGGAACAACAACCCGCCCCCCCCCAACTGCATGAATTTCGTGCTCCAGGCCTCTATTCTTATTTATAATTCAGAAATAATGTTTGTTGCATTGTTGAAAAAAATTTTAACTAAAAAAAATGTATTTTCTTAGGCAGCCAAAAGTTTCAGAATTTTTTGTTAATAAACCATTTCTTCTGTTTTTAACTTAATATTTGGATTGGACATGAATTTTAGAAAAGGGTCTTTTTTAGCAAAACTCATTTCACAGAGAGCTGACTAGCAAGCCTTTAAAGGATCAAAGGTTTATTCCATTTTAATTAAGCCTACCAAACCTATAGGCTCTTGATATTTATAATTAAGCACTTGCATTTGCCAAATTGGGCAAGAAACTTTATGAGAACAAATTTTATAATGTATTATCATACTTTCAATTTTAGTTCAACTCAGCTGAAAACAACTTTCCTTAAAATATTAATATGCCAACATTTTCTTTTTTGGTCCTACTCATTTAATGGTATAATAAAGAGCATTTTTGTTAAAGTTATGAAAAGCAGAAATTTTGTCTCAAATCAATAGGTTGAGATCAGTGTTTATTAGATATGGAATGAAAATAATATATTAATCAAAATTACTTCACTCATTGCAAAAAACATGGGGATTTGGGGGGCAATTAATAAGAATTCAAACCTTTTTCAACTTTAAATATTTTAATGTAATATTCTTGCTTTTTATGAAGATTATAAATGGCGTACACACACACACACACACACACTCACACACACTGAGTGGCCAGATTATTATCTCTGAATGCATAATAATCTGGCCACACAGTATATTTATGAATAAGGGAAAGCTTGCAAATCTTGATATGTCAAGGGACCAGGAGATAGTGGTCCCCAGCTTCTGGCTAGTAAGTCCTCTGCTTCTTTCTAACTACCCACAATGCAGTTCTTATACATGGAAAAACCTTATTTTAAAATCCCAACTCTGTGGTCAGTCTGCACTGAGTGGTCAGATTATTATGCGTTCTGAGATCCTGATAATCTGGCCACTCAGTGTGTGTGTGTGTGTGTGTGTGTGTGTGTGTGTGTGTGTGTGTTTACTGTTAACTTGAAATAGGAAATAATCGCTTAATATTTATGCTTACCTAATATAAAATCTATACTAATAAAAGGGTACTATGCTAATTAGACCAGATAGACTAGACGTCTTCCAGACATCCTTCCGGACAAAGCCATGTTGGCAGGGCCCAGGCAGAGGTGGTTAGGGGTGATCAAATTGGCAGGCAGAGGCGGTTAGGGGTGATCAGGCAGGCAGGCAGGTGAGCAGGTAGGAGCCAGCCTACCTGTCCCATGTTTAAATTGGCAGCTGGACATCCCCCGACTGGTCCCGGATTGGAGAGGGTGCAGGCCAGGCTGAAGGACCATATCCCCCCACACACAAATTTCCTGCACTGGGCCTCTAGTATTATATAAAGCATTGTTTTGCCTTTAATTTTAGAATAAATATTTTATCAAGATATAGATTTTTTTATATTCTCAGATTCTCCTCCCTCACCCAGCATTTTAAACATGTCATTTCATTGTCTTCTGATTCCACAGTTTATGTTGAATACTCAGCTATAAGGTTTGCTTTTCCTTTGATGGTGATGTCTCCTTTTTCTTCCTAGCTGTACTTAAGGTTTTCTTTAATACTCAGCCGTTTTACTGCTGCATCTGATTTTCTTTCTTTCATTTTTTCATTCTTGGGTTGGCTTACTTCCTTAGTTAGTGAGATAATATATAGTATCAGTTTAGGTGTACTCTTAGCTCTTTAAAAAAATCACAACTATTACTTTATCCTCATTCTCTCTCCTCAACTGCAGTTAAGCTGGGTTAATTCCCACATGTCTTTTTTGTTTTGTTTTTCTCATTTTTTCTTTCTTTCTGTGCTTTAGTTAGATATTTTCTGCTGATCTCTTCAAGTTCATTAGCCCGTCTTTTGCTGTGTTGGGTCAGCTATAAAACTTAGCCACTGATTTTTCAATTTCACATATGGTATTTTTCAGTTCTAAAATCACTATTTAATTATTTCCAAAGATTTATCTGTTGAATTTTTCTTCTTCTGTGAGCACTTTTCTGTGCCTTATTTAACCTTTGTTATATAGTTTTCTTAAAGTCTTTATCTTCTAAATCTGTATCATCTGTAGGTCAGCTTATAGATATTATTTTTATTAGTTATTAGTCATATTTGTAGCCCATGTTGCATAATTATTATTGTATCCCAAAAACTGTTTATATAGGATAATAAGGTTGATGTAAATGTTATTTATTTATTTATTTTTGCTATATTACAAAGAAATAATGAAGTGCTAATTACCTTAACTCAACCATGATTTGAGCTGGGTGATTTGAGTGACACCTTTACATATACTTCGTACCTCTGGTTTTAAATGTCTTAAAAGTAAGACTTGTTTTGTTGCAGGTATTTCTCTTTGGTGTGACTATACTTAATGAACTGTGATATTGTGCAAGATTTTGCTCTACCTTTTGGGTTTTGCCTCCTCTTTTTCATTCCCCCTCTCAAGGTGGGGTGCTTTTGGTTGAAAACAAAATGTTTTGATGGGAAACCTGTTGAAATTCTATACTATAAGTGGTAGGCGCTGTTACAGCGTGACTTTGACTCCTAAGCACTATAACACTACAGAAAACATTTTTCCCCCCTTTTTGACTCAATCTGTCCTTCATTCTCAGTCCAATCATGGAGTCCAAGTCCTCAACAGATCTCCCAATAGAAAACTCTCTGTATTTGAAGAATTTCATAAAATTCCAATCTATCATAAAGAGCTATGCTGGTTTCTCTTTTCCTTGGTGGTGTCACTCTTTCTGAATCTTAGCTTGTGTCTAAATGGCACATCTCCCAGAAATGAAAGCAATCAACAGTCCAAGCTTACCTAAGAATAGATATTACTTTTCTCTTTATTTACTAGTGGCCCAGTGCATAACATTTGTGCACGGGGTGTGGAGTGTTCCTCAGCCTGGCCTGCACCCACTCCAATCTCTGTCTCCTCTGGGGATGTCCCACAGGGCTTGGGGCTAAACTGGCAGCCAGACATCCCTCTCACAAACCGGGACCACTGGCTCCTAACCACTCACCTGCCTGCTGCCTGATTGCCCCTAACCACTCTACCTGCTGGCCTGATCACACCCAACTGCCCCCCCTACCGCCCTTCTTGTCCCCAACTGCTCCCCTTGCCAGCCTGATCACCCCCAACTGCCCCCCTGTTGGCCTGCTCACCTCCAACTGCCCCTCCCGCCAGCCTGCTTGCCCTCAACTGCCCCCCCCTTGTTGGCCTGATCACTCCAACTGTCCCCACCTGCCAGCCTGCTCAACCCCAACTGCCCCACCTGCCAGCCTGCTCGCCTCCAACTGTCCCCCCACTGCTGGCCTGCTCAACCCCAACTGCTCTCCCCTCCAGGCCTGCTTGCCCCTAATTGCCTCTGCCTAGGCCCCACCGCCATGGCTTTGTCCAGAAGGATATCCGGAAGGTCTCTCAGAAGGTCTCCAGGTCTAATTAGCACGTTACCCTTTTATTAGTATAGATTTTATTTCCATTGTTTTTCAGTATATTTAAAAATATGATTTGGGGCAGTAATTTATATTTTTTTCAAGTTTTGTGGAAGCAGTGACTTTCCACTCTATGCTGATAACTTAGCTTTGTAAAAAATA
The DNA here is from genome assembly GCF_014108245.1 of Pipistrellus kuhlii. NCBI lineage: Eukaryota > Metazoa > Chordata > Mammalia > Chiroptera > Vespertilionidae > Pipistrellus > Pipistrellus kuhlii. Next base: position 17,903,724 of record NW_023425404.1, on the reverse strand, counting down.
ACAAAATTTTTTAAAGGTTTACTCTTTTATACACTACTTTATTTAGAGTTTTTGTGTTTATATTATTGGTTTGTGATTGAATATTAATATTAATATTTCTTGCAAAGTGTACCAGGCCCAGAGATTAACCAATATTGCTATTTGGAAAAACTGTATCCTGAGAGAGAATTTTAATTTCAAAATTAATTTTGTCAGCAGTAAGTTAAATGAAATCTAAACAAAAATTAATTTTATTTTTCTTTCCCTCTTTCCTGTTTAGTGAGTGATAGTTGCTTCAGGAATCTTGCAGAAGATCGCAGTGGGATAAATCTCAAAGATCTCGTACAAGATCCTTCTTTGTGAGTATTGGCTTCTAGTATTAATTATAATTTAAAAGTTTGTGGTTGGTGTGACTTTTTTCAAAAGAGTTGTAACAGAACTGCTTTAAGCAAAAATTTGTTGAACCTGAAGGTAATTGATTTCTTAATTATTTTTATTCATTTAAAAATATGTACCATAGTCACAGATACAAAATTTTGAAAATGATTGAAAATTGAAAATTTTAATATAATTAATTCAGAAATGACTTTCCAAAACCAAATCTCAACTGTTTTTCTTAATCTCTCTTTTTTTTTTTTATCAAAAGGATTTCCCATATTCTTTCTTCATAATTTTTATTCCAATGAAGACTGACAGTTGTCCTTTCAGTCCTATAAATATTTAAGAATATAATTAGTGTATGTGAATGTAAATATTTCTAGTCAATGAATGTTGAGTAATATTTATTTGAGTGAATAAATTAAATAATTGCATTATTATTTGCAAGGTATATTTTTAATGTAATAGGATTACATATCTGTTTAATGCAATATTTGTGGAAAATAATATGCTCATGTGGAATTTAAAGATATAAAAGCTGTGGAGAACTATACTTCAACTAGAGGCCCATTGCACGAAATTCATGCAAGCCTCGGCCCAGTCTTCCATCCGCCACTGTTGCGGCCAGGGGCCTCTGCTGCCTCTGCCGCAGCCTTTGCCCACTGAGGCTTTGTTAGGAAGGAAGGCCATCCAGTATGATTAGCATATAATGCTTTTATTATTATAGATAGTAGATTAAAATAATGAATTATAGCATTTTGACAGAATTTGATACTTCTTTCCAGAATTGAGAATAATATTTATCATGTAACATGTAATTAAATTCTAAATCTAACCTTAGTATTTTAAGAAAATTTTATCTCAGATCAGTACTGTATTGGATGCACAAAATAATTTTGAGTTTTCTGTTTTAAAGTACCCAGATACTATCTTAATTCAGAATCATTTTCTTAACTTGGCATTAGTCTAGAATGTAAGAATTTAGCGAAGCTCGGTTGGTATGGCTAAATAGTTGATCATCAACCTATGAACCAGTAGTTCATGGTTTAATTCCCTGTCAGGGCACATGCCCAGGTTGTAAACTTAATCCCCAGTGTGGGGCATGCAGGAGGCAGCCGATCAGTGATTCTCATCATTGGTGTTTCTATCTGTCTCTCCCTCTCCCTTTCTCTCTGAAATAAAAAATATGTATTAAAAAAAGAGAATTTATTATAAAATATTTTTCTATTTTGCCTTTGCCACTTGGATTTGGAAATAACTTTTTCTTTATTAAGAATTATATAAATCTTCCAAAACATAGTCAGGAAGAGCAAAAAAAAAAAAAAAAAAAAAAAAAGCCTGAATAGGCCAATAACTAACAATGTAATTGAAATAGTAATAAAAAAAACTTTCAGCAAACAGAAGGTCTGGTCTGGATGGCTTCACAGGGGAATTTGACTAAACATTCAAAGAACTAAAAACTATTCTCCTCCAGATTATTCAAAAAAATTCAAGAGGAAGGCACACTTCCAAGCTTTTTCTATGAAGCCAAATCCCAAAACCAGATAAAAACACTACAAAGAAAGAGAATTATAGGCCAATATCCCTGATGAACATAGATGATGAAATCCTCAACCAAATTCTAGCAAATCGGATTCAGCATTTTGATCATACACCATGATAAAGTGTGATTATTTTGAGGCTGCAAGGCTGGTAAACTATCCACAAATCAATAAATGTGATCCATCACATAAATTGAGAGACAAAATCACATAATCATATCAGTTGATGCAGAAAAAGCATTTGAAAAAAACCCAACACCCTTTCTTGATAAAAACTCTCAGCAAAGTTGGAATAGAGGGATTATACATAATAAAAGTCTTATATGACAAGCCTACAGCCACATCAAACTGAATGGGCAAAAAGAATAGGAACAAGACAGGGATGCCCATTTTCACCACTCCTGTTCGACATAGTACTAGAAGTGCTAGCCTTAGCCATCAGACAAGAAGAAATAAAAGGCATTCAAATTGGAAAAGAAGAAGTAAAACCATCATTATTCGCAGATGACATGATATTATACACAGAAAACCCTAAAGACTCCATCAAAAAAGCTTCTAGACTTAATTAATTCAGTAATGAGTAGGATACAAAATTAACACCCAAAATCTATGGCCTTTTTATACATCAGTAATAAACTCACAAGAAGAGAAACAACAAAAACAATCTCATTTACCATTGCAACAAAAAAATTAAGATACCTAGGAATAAACTTAACTAAGGAGGTAAAAGACCTGTACATGGAAAACTACAGGACATTGAAGAAAGAGATCGAGGAAGACATAAACAAATGGCAGAATATACCGTGTTCATGGATTTTTAGAATCAACATAATTAAAATGTCCTTACTATCCAGAGCAATCTATAGATTTAATGCAATCCCCATAAAAATACCAATGGCATATTTCACAGACTAAGGAAAATACTCTCCAAAAAAAATAAATAAATAAAAACCCTGAAAAGCTGTGGCAATCCTCAGAAAGAATAACAAAGTAGGGAGGATCACAATATCATATATCAAGCTATATTACTAGTACAAAACCACTGTTCTCAGCACTGCCTGGTACTGGCACAAGAACATACATATCGACCAATGGAACTGAACAGAAAACTCCAAAATTGCCTCAAGCCAATATGCTCAATTAATATTTGACAAAGGAGACAAGAGTGTACAATAGAGTCAAGACAGTCTTCAATAAATGGTGTTGGGAAAATTGGACAAATACATTAAAAAAAATTAAACTAGATCATCAATTTACACCATACACAAAAATAAACTCAAAATGGATAGAGTTAAACGAAAGATGGGGAACCATAAAAATCTTAAAAGAAGCCATAGGCATCAAAATAGCAGACATTTGTTGTAGCAATATCTTTACCAATGCAGCTCACCTCCTAGGGCAATGGGAACTAAGGAGAAAATAAACAAATGGATTACATCAAAATTAAAAGCTTCTGCACAGCAAAAGAAGCCATCAACAAAACAACAAGAAAGCCCACCGCATGGGAAAACATATTTTCCAATGTTGTCTCTGATAAGGGTTTAATCTCCCAACATTTACCAGGAACTCATACAAATTAACAAAAGAAAGATAAACAATCCAATAAAACACACACACACACACACACACAAACAAACAAAAAACAAACAAACAAACAAACAAATCTGAGCAAGGGACCTAAATAGACTCTTTGGGAAAGAGGACATACAGAAGGCCAAGAGATAAATGAAAACATGCTCAAAGTCACTAATTATCTGAGTGATGCAAATTAAAAGTGACAAATTCATATCGTTAATCTGATGAAGCTACTGGAATAATGTGACAGACCCTTTGTAATTTATCTAAACTCTTTATATAATATATACCCCAAGATTTTTTTTATTGTAGTAAATTAATTATTGGACTTGAATGAATTGAGTGAGCTATATTGTGGAACATATGAAGGAGAGATGCTTTGGAAGAAGAAAAAGTTGTGAATTCTTAAGTAAGACTTTCTAGTTTTGGGGAGTTCTGGTCAAGTTGTTGGCATAAATGAAAGAGGTACTTGGAACCTCCCACAATCACATCAAAATTATAACTGAACTACAAAACAAGAATCATTCAATACCACCTGAAATCTAGTAAACTGAAGTCTTACAACTAAGGACAATAAGCAACATTGAGACTGGTAGACATGGAAAGGGCTGGGACCACACCTATGTCTGGCAGTAAAAATTCATAGGGATATCTAGGCTATTAAGGTTCTCCTCTGAAGAGCCAGGGGTCCAAGCTCCACACCAGAAACCCCAGTCCAGGATTTCACTGCTGGAAAGAGAAATCCCTATAACATAGGACTGTAAAAACTAACCAGGATGGTGGTGACTGCATGAGATGGAGAGCTTCTGGAGCCCCTGGCACTCCTCTTAAAGGGACTGAGCACAGATTTACTTGGACTCACTCTATCTAAGCTGTAGCACTACTGGCACAATAGCTTTTGAAAGGTATTGGAACGTATGGGGAGGAACAGAATTATCTGACTTCAGGCCCAGGGCTGGAGGGACAGTTTTCTGCCAGGCAAAAGTCCTGGCAGAGGCCATTGTTCTTTTGCTAAGACTTTCCCCACAGAACTGGCAGGTGCTATAACTGGTTTTCCATCAACCTGACTAACACTGTTTGCCACCTTGGTGATGCCCTGAGACACACTCCATTCAATTTTCAGGCTCATCCAAGTTTTTTCCAGTGGCTTTTTCATACAAATGGCCTCTCTTACTCATGCTTCCAACTTAACTAAAATTTCTTAAACAAGCAGCATTTGACCTCTGCATATCCCATACTCTTTGCTAAGTGGGCCTAGTTCTGGCATTAGTGTGCCAGCCTTGGTTAACAGATTGGTGCCTCTTTGGCATATCAAAGCCCAGCACAAGTAGGGGCCATAGCTTATTTTTGGAATTCTCTGGAAAGACACAGGTGATAGTCTGGAATTACCAGGATGTCTCAGAACTAGTGTACTAAACGGATAGCTTTAGACCATGTCAGAATACAACACAACCACTTCCACGAGTGACATTCTGAAGGGTTGGACTCAAGAGGGCACAAAAGCCTCACTGAAGCAAGTCTACTCTGTAGGGTTGGCTTTTGCACAGCAGATCCTCCATAGTGGTAATGGCCAGCCCTCTCAGTCAAACAGCCTAGGGGTCAATTCCAGTTATGTGTCATCAGCATTCAAAACTGAACTAATACAAGAAGCACAAAACCCACATGGGGACATACCTGGTGTACTTGGGTCAGGTGGCTTGGAAGGCTGTACCACTGGGCCCTAAAGGACATCTACTGTAATAGGGAATTCTACCAACCTGGGAGTCGTAGCAGCTCTACCTAATACATAGAAACAAGCACCAGGAAGCAGTCAAAAATACTACAAAGAAACAGTTCCCAAATGAAAAAACAAGATAAATCTCCTGAAAAAGAACTTACTGATGGAGGTATGCAAACTACCCAGATACAGAATTTAAAACAATGGTTGTAAGGATACTAAAGAAATTCAGTATAGCATTAAAAAGGACATGGAAACTCTAACAAAGAGCGTTAGAAATTAAGAATACACTAACTGAATGAAGAATACATTACAGGGGATCAACAGTAGAGTAGGTGAAGCAGAGGATCAAATCAGCAATTGAAAGATACATAAGCAGCAAACACCCAATAAGAACAGAAAAAAAAAAAAAAAAAAAAAGAAGAAGAATTAAAAAATGTGGATAGTTATAAGGAATCTCTGGGATGACTTCAAGAGTACCAACATTTGCATGATTGGGGTTCCAGAAGGAGGGAAGAGAAAAGAAGAGAAGAGAAGAGAAGAGAAGAGAAGAGAAGAGAAGAGAAGAGAAGAGAAGAGAAGAGAAGAGAGCAATAATTGAAAACCTAGGTGAGGGTTCTGGCCAGGTAGCTCAGTTGGTAAAAGTGTCTTCCCAATAGACTGAGGTTTGGGTTTGATTTCTGGTAAGGGCACATAGAAGGAGCAACCATTGAGTGCATAAATATCAGAACAACAAATTAATCTTTCCCTTCTTCCTTTCTCTCCCTCTAAAATAATCAAAATATTAAAAGTTCTTTAAAGAAAACTTACATGAAAAAAATAAGTATCTAACCTGTTGAAGGAAATATATATACAAGTTCAAGAAGCACAGAGAGTTCCAAACAAGATGACTCTAAAGAAGCCCACTCTGAGACACATCATAATTAAAATGCAAAAGCTTAAAGCCAAAGTGAAAATCTTAAAGGCAGCAAGGTAAACCAGTTAATTACCTACAAGAGAGTTCCCTTAAGGCTGTCAGCTGATTCTCAACAGAAACTTTGCAGGCCAGAAGATATTGGCATGAAATATACAAAATGATTCAAAGCAAGGAACTACAATCAAGATTACTCAGCAAAGCTATCATTTACAATTGAAGGCAAATAAAGAACTTCCCAGACAAGAAAAAGGTAAAGGAGTTTATTACCACCAAACCAATATTACAAGAAATGTTAAAGGGTCTTTAAGATAAAGAAAAAGGAAGATGCCATCTTTTTTTATTTTTTCAATCATCATTGAACACTACGTTGCTTCTTTTTTTTTATTATTGTGAATAATGCTGTTGTGGACATGGGCGTGCTAATATCTGTTTGAAACCCTGCTTTTACTTCATTGGTTATATACCCAGAAGCAGAATTGCTGTGTCAGAGTAATTCTGTTTTTATTTTTTAAAGAACTACCATACTGTTTTCCTTAATGGTTGTATCATTTTATATTCCCACCAAAAATGCACAATTCTAATTTATCAACTTTATCAACCCTTGTTATTTTCTATTTGTTTGTTTGGATTTTCTGGAGGCTTTTGATAGTAGACAGTCTATAGCAGGCGTCCTCAAACTTTTTAAAGTGGGGGCCAGATCACGGTCCCTTAGAGAGCTGGAGGGCCGGACTATATGAACTACTAATTCCTACTGTAACACCTCGGCTGCGCTCACTGCCCAAAAATCCTGGCGGCCTGGATCAGACTCCTCTGCGGGCCGCATGTGGCCCGCGGGCCGTAGTTTGAAGACCCCTGGTCTATAGAGTGTGAGATGATATGGTCTTGGTATTTTTTTCCGTGTTTTTTTTGTTTGTTTGTTTATTAAAATCTTTATTGTTCAGATTATTACAGTTGTTCCTCTCCCCTCACCCCCCCTCCCATAGCTCCCCTCCACATGGTTCCCATCCCACCCTATGCCCTTACCCCTGCTCCCTACTGTCCTCATCCATAGGTGTATGTTTTTTGTCCAGTGTCCTCCTGCACCTCCCACACACCTTTATTTCCGAGGATTGTGAGCCCACTCCCTTAATATGCCCCTGATTCTATTATATTCACCAGATAATTCTGGTCATCCAATTTTTTACTCACTTGAGTTTTAGATTCACTTGTTGATAGATATATATTTGTTGTTCATAATTTTGATCTTTATCTTTTTCTTCCTCTTCTTAAAGAATACCTTTCAGCATTTTATATAATACTGGTTTGGTGTTGATGAACATCTTTAGCTTTTTCTTATCTGTGAAGCTCTTGATCTGACCTTCAATTCTGAATGATAGCTTTGCTCGGTAGAGTAATCTTGATTGTAGGTTCTTGCTATTCATCACTTGGAATACTTCTTGCCACTCCCTTCTGGCCTGCAAAGTTTTTGTTGAGAAATCAGCTGAGTATCTATGGGTGCTCCCTTGTAGGTAATCAACTGTTTTTCTCTTGCTTCTTTTAATATTCCCTCTTTGCCTTTTGCTCTTGGCATTTTTATTATCATGTGTCTTGTGGTTCTCTTTGGATTTCTTTTGTTTTGGGTTCTCTGCACTTCCTGGATTTGTAAGTCTATTTCTTTCACCAGGTGGGGGAAATTTTCTGTTATTATTTCTTCAAATAGGTTTTCAGTATCTTGCTCTCTCTCTTCTTCTGACACCCCAATAATTCTGATATTGTTATGCTTGAAGTTGTCCCAGAGGCTCCTTACACTATCTTCATATTTTTTTTATTCTTTTTGCTTTTCTGGTTGTGTGTTTTTTGCTTCTTTGTGTTTCAAATCTTTTACTTGATTCTTGTGATCCTCTAGTCTGCTGTAGGATCTCTGTATATTATTCTTTATTTCAGTCAGTGTATGCTTAATTTCTAGTTTTTGTTTTGTTTTGTTTTCCCATATCCTTGAAGGTCTCATTACATTTATCAGCTTTTTCTAGAAAATTCTTGAGAAACCTTAAAGTTATTTTGAACTCTATTTCCAGGCATTTGCTTTCTTCCATTTCTTTCATTTGTGATCTGTTTCTTTGCCTCCACAGTTTGGCTTTTTCCCTGAGTTGATAGAGTGGCTTTGTGTACTAGGTGTCCTATAGGGCCCAGTGGCTCATCCTCTCCAGTTACCTGAGGTAGACACTCTTGGTGCACCCCTTTGTGGGCTGTGTGCACAGTCTTGTTGTAGTTAAGCCTTGATTGTTGTTGGTATGATTAGGAAGAATTGACTTCCAGGCCAATTGGCTGTATCAGTTGTGTCCTTAATGGGATAACTTCTGTGCTAGAGATACCATTATGAGGCAAGACTTGCTTCAGTGGGGCTTTGGTGCTCACTGAGTCAGCCCTCTGAGTGTGTCCCTTACCAATCTGAGGAGTTGTAATCTGGATAGTCCTACTCTGACTCCTGGGTACACTGGCTCTTGGATCTCCAAGGAGTTGCTAATTTAGCCTCTGCCTGAGGCTACTCAGCAGGAGCTATTGAGAAATCTGCAGATTCCTCTTCTTTGCTTGGGTTTTGGAGGTGCCCAGATATGGCCCAGCTATGAAGCAATGCAATCTGCTGTGGGGCCTTAGGCCTTCTATTGGATGTTCTTGGTCTTTCTGACTCAGCTGCGGTTTGATAGGTAAGTTTAGAATTCAAAGGATCAGGCCATTCATATGCAAAAGCCTCCGCGCACAGCTTGGATGGGGCAGAGTCTCACAGCAGAGTAAACAGCATTGGCTTCCTGTCAGCTCTGCTCTAAGAGGCCCCCAGGTCACAGTGTCCCACGGTAATCACTGCAAGCCTGCAAGCACCTCTGAGTGAAAGCCGCCCCTAAGTTCCACCTGCTGCCAGACAGTCCACTTTCTCCCCGTATGAGTCTGGGTCCCCAGAATCTCTCCTGGAACTGGAGTTCAGAGCAGTCGAGAGCTTATGACTTCCTCCCGTTTGAAAAAGAGAGCATACTCAGTTGCCAGCCCTCTCTGTTCACATGCCTCTCCATACCTCTGCCTCCCGCACCTCCTCTGAGTCTCAGTGTGCTCTTCTCTTTCCTTCTCTTTCCTTCTATCGATAGTTGTAGAATTTCCACTCAGCCAGTCTTCCTATGGTTCTGGATGATGTCCGTGTGGTCTTTTGTGTTTACCTGTGGTGCCTTCTTGGTTTCTGTCCTGGTCTTGGTAATTTTTAATTGGACTTCACATATTATCTTTAGTAATGATTTTGATGCAACTCATCTATAGAGTAAAAAAAAAAATAAAAGATATTGTTTATGTTTTATTGTTATGGTATTTTGGTATATTGTGATGTAAACTACATAAAACTATGGTAATTATTTAGTAAAACAGAAATTTTTTTCCACTACCATTATGAATGTTATAAAGTACAAATAGGTCCATAGTAATTTTGTAACAATAGCATTTTAATCAATTCATCTTTCTTATTTTGTATTATATTACTTGTTTTATATTGCTACTGCTCTTGTTGTACCTCATCTAAAGCATTTCCTTTGAGTGAAAAAAAAAATCTGTTTTAATTAGTAGAAGCCAGATTAGAAATGCAACATACTAATTAAAAAACAACAATCTGCTAATATAAATGTACTTTGATATTATAGATAATTAGTTCTTGATAATGTTTCATTTTTAAGAAAAAAGATAAAATTGGACAAATAGTTACATGTGTTTATAAATTTCATAGACATCAAAATGTTATTTACCTTTATGTACTTTATAAATTTTCATCTTTGTTGGAAACTATTCTTTGCATGGTTTTCAAACACAGCCTTATCTGCTTTAGTATACTTGTCTTCACCTTACAATCTGATTGAATGATATTTTGGTTCCTTGGATCAAGTCATTAAATATGAAGGAAGACAGGATTCTCGGCTGGAAAGCAGTCATATCTAAATATAGCCTGTACTTATCTGCTGGTGTTAAGACAGGTTGCTATGGTGAATTGAATTTCTTAAAAATGCCAGTCAGCAGAGGATAAACAGTGGTTATTTTGAAGTGGTTATTTTCCATATAGCTATACATTCTCATACTACATTTCCAGGTAGATGATTTTAAATTTTTAATTGTCTATTTATTAAATTTCAATTTAGACTAGCTTTGAGAACTTTAATATTTATTGAGCAAAATGGAAGAGTTTTTATAATGTTATCTTTTGTTTGATGTGGAAAAATACAGTTTTCCAATGATAGCATTTTACGTTGCCACCAAGTGTTTGATAAATCTAAGATAGCTACCAAAGCTGCTTTGTTTATAATAATACTAGTATATCTAAGTTTTTATCACTTTTAATCATACTCCTTTTTAGTTTATATATTTTTGTCTATAAAGTACATATTGGGATAACATAGCTTAATCTGGACTGGTGCTATAGTGTTGTCATACTGTATGTTCTAAGTTGGAATTGCAAATCCAAAGACCTTAAATTTCATTTTGGTTTTGGGAGGCTTTGCTCATTTCCATCATTCCATACATTCCTGAGAATGTACTAGATGTACCAGTTAATAATGTGGATTCTTTTCAATAGATGGAGTTACACATATGTTAATATGTATGTGATTTGATATGTGTGCTATTTTGTTGTATTGACAGCAAGCTTCAAAAATCTATATGTCAAATTTGCTAAAGGTGTTAAAATCATACAAATATTTTTACCCTTAAGAATGTCGAATTTCGTGCCAAAAAGAGCTTTTATGTGAAGTTTTAACTCATTACTTAACATTGAAGGAAGATATTATATATTTTTGGAAGCTTATAGTGAACATGCTCCATCTCAAGATACTTGTGAATGCTGGTTTAAATGCTTGAAAAGTGATGATTTCAATATGTCCAAGTCAACCAAAAAAGTTTGAAGACCAACAATTACAAGCCTTATTAGATGAAGATGCCTGTCAAACTCAAAAACAACTTGCAGAAAGATTAAATATTGATCAGCAAACAATTTCCAATCATTTACAAGCAATGGGAAAGATTTTAAAGGAAGGATAATGGATGCCACATCAACTGAACAAAAGATAAATGGAAAACCAAAAAGTCATCAGTAAAATGTTGCGTCAACGCATGAAAGAAAATCTCCCCCCCCCGCCCCCCCCCCCCATCAAATTGTGATTGGTGATGAAATGTGGATTTGAGAATACCAAATGCACAGAATCATGGGCTGATCCAGGTCAACCATCAACATTGGCTGCAAGGCCAAATCACTTCAGAAAGAAGGCAATGCTCTGTGTTTGGTGGGATCAAGAAGGTGTGGTGTAATATGAGCTTCTAAAACCAGGTGGAACCATTAATGCTGATCGCTACCGACAACAAATAATCAATTTGAACCATGCTTTGATTGTGAAACCATCAGAATGTGCCAGAAGACACAGCAAAATAATTTTGCTTCATGATAATGCACCATCACACACTTCAAAACCAGTTAGAGGGATGTTAAGAGATCTTGCCTAGGAAGTATTAACCAAACTAGTGTATTCACCAGACCTTGCTCCTTCAGTTTACCACTTATTCTGATAGATAGCACATATACTTTCTGAACAGACTTCAAAACCTACGAAACAAAAGTTCTGTTGGAAAGGTATCCACAAATTAACTGAAAGATGGGGGAAATGTAAAGATGGACATTACTTTGAATAAAGCACTTTTGATGTTTCTCTTGAAATTATTGAGTTTTCTTTAATTACAAAACTTGCCATTATTAACTGGTACACCTAGTAGAATTAGGGAGTTTGTGCAACTACCATTATCCTCTCTGGTCTTTTTTGGCTTTAGTTTCTCTTACTGTGTTCAGCAATGGAAGAAGTCAAGCTTCCCTCCCTCCCTGGCCTGCCCTGGCCTCCACTCTAGGTTACAAAGTTTCATTTATAGAAGATAAATAAATCCCAGATACGAGGGCCTCCTCGTGGGTCGCTGCAGACCTGGCTGGCCTGCAAACCACGACAGGCCCCTCACCCAGGCTGTCCCATGTCCCAAGGGAGCCCCCACTCTCATCCGGGACACCCTTCAGGGAAAACCAGCCAGCCCTTACCGGTGCACCAGGCCTCTATCCTATCTAATAAAAGAGTAATATGCAAATTGACTATCACTCCACACACAAGATGGCTGCCCCCATGTGGACACAATATGTCCAGCATGGGAGGGCAGTTAGGAGGGACCAGGCCAGGCTTGCAAGGAAGGGCAGTTGTGGTGATCAGGCCAGCATGGGATGCACCAGGTCTACAAGAGAGGGCAGTTGGGGGTGATCAAGCCTGCAGGGGAGGGCGCTTCGACCCATCCTCTCAGTAGCTTTTATCTTTATTTTTCTAATTGTAGGTCTTACATTCAGCCAGATTTTAGGAGTTCTTAATGATGGTTTCTCTGTATTTTAGTTGTAATTTTGATGTGATTTTGAAAGGCACTGAATACAGGTGTTTATCTACACTGTCATCCTGGTTCTCTACTTATATTAGTTTTTGAATGCTGTGCAATAAATCACCACAGACTTATTAGATAAAGCAACACATGTTTATTCTCTTACAATTTCCATGAGTCATGATTTTTTGGCACAGTTTAACTGGATCTTCTGCTCAGAGTCACCCAATATTACAAATGTAGATATTTGCTGGGCTGCATTTTATATAGAGGCTTGACTGGGGAAATATTGCTCAAAAAAATTCAGATTGTTTGAAGAATTCTTGTAGTTGTATGACTGAATCTCCCCCCCACCCCCCTTTTTATAACTGCATTTTGGTGTTGGTTAGTTTCCATTCAAAGCTTCCATCATCTTTGCTATGTAATGCTACCTCATCATGGGAATAACATTTTGGTTAGAAACAAGTCACATGTTCCACCCATATTCAAGGATATTATACATAAATGTAAATACAGTATGTGGGAATTGTTAGGTATCACTTTAGAGTTTGTCAGCCACAGTACTTTTGAAAATTTCTTTCCTCTGTGGAGTTTAATCCTGTCAATTTAGAGATGTAAAAACTAGTTTAATCCTGTCAATTTAGAGATGTAAAAACTAAAGTTCAACTAAGTTGTGTTTTATCTAAGGCCACTGACAACCAAACATTTGTGCTCTTTCCACTTCCACTTTCTTAGTTTTAGTATCATTCTATTGGTTTAAAAATTTTTTCAGTTTTATTGGGATATAATTGACATACAGCATTATGTAAGTTTAAGATGTACGAAGCCTGCTGCACAAAATTCATGCAAGAATAGGGTACCTAGGTCTTGCTGGTGATAAGAGTGAATGGGGCCCTCTGACTGCCTTCCGGGGCCTTCCTTCATTCTGTGCTGCCCCATGGTGTTCAGCACACGTCATAAAGAATGGTTGAACTCCCAGCCAGTCAAACTCCTCCAGAGGGGTCAATTTGCATATTATCCTTGAAATATATATATTTTTGTATGCATGGCCTAAAGGTGTTTGATTTTTGATAATTCAATTGTTATCTCACTATATATACATACATACTAGAGGCCTAGTGCATGAAATTCATGAATGGTAGGGATCCCCTCAGCCCAGCCTGCACCCTCTCTAATCAAGACTGCTCAGGGGGATGTCTGACTGACAGTTTAGACCTGATCCCCAGTATCACTGGTTTCTAACTGCTCACCTGCCTGCCTGACTGATCACCCCCAACTGTTGTCCGTCCTGTCTTCTCCTCCCCCCCCCCTTCCCCCAGTGCTGCTCTGTCTTTTGGTTGCTCCTCACTAACCTTGGTGCTAGCCTGGTCACCCCACACAGCCTGCTGCTCAATTGTTTGGTTGCACCTCACTAACCCACCTGCTGGCCTGGTTGCCCCATGCAGCCTGCTGCTCAGTTTTTTGGTTGTTCCTCACTAACTCCCTTGCCAGCCTGGTCACCCCATGCAGCCTGTTCGGTCGTCTGTTCAGTTGCAATGGTCATTTAGGTTTTTATATATATAGATTTCCCTCCTAATTCATGTTAGGTATAGGTGAAGTAGAATTCTCGTTTCCTTTGGTTTTGTTTTGTTTTGGTATCTGAGTGAGACCAAAGTGAGACTACTACCTGCAAGAAGAAAAGCCTCAATTGACTCCTCTATAGAACTCTATGGGATTTTTAGTAAAGGATTGCTGGCTGTGAATTAGGAAAAACAATCAAACAGGTAAAGAAGTTTGCTAAGTCTACTACCCTAATGAGCTTTTTAAGGAACACCTGTATATGACTCATCCAAAATTCAGAAGAAAATAACAACTGAAAAGTTAAGGGAACACCACCATTTGTTTCTTTTCTAGAAGTTTCGATAGTTTAAAATTCTCAAATATTATTTTTGAGAGATTATGGAGAATTTAATTATCTCTACCTAGATGGAAAAATCTCCATAGTATTAGAGTATTGGACAACAATTTTAAAGAAGCCAGTCCTTCCGACTTCTTCTTTCCACTTCTACCTAAACAGTGAAGTAAATGATAATTACCTAATTGTTTTGTGCCCTGAGATAAAAGCAAATTAAGTTTGAATGGAAGCCTAATTTTAAAATTTAGGATAATCCATTTAAGAAGGAAGGCTGTTTGAACTTGGATTTTTTTTTTTTTCCTCCTGGAGCCTTCTATAGTCTAATAAGTGCTCCTTCTATGTGTTAGCTTAGCACCTATCATGTCTTTTACCTATATTATATTATCACTAGAGGCCTGATGCATGAAGAATAGGCCTTCTTTCCCCTGGCTGCTGGCACCACCTTCACTCCAGCTGGCTTTGCTCTGGAACACCAACGAAAGCTGAATGTTAGAACCAGAATGGTGTGAAGAGTAAGAAAAAGGCAATGGCAAAACTTGCCTTTTTCTTACTCTTCACACCATTCTGGTTCTAACATTCAGCCTTCGTTGGTGTTCCATACAAAAATTTACTCTCAGGTGACCTGATGGCCTTTGATCAACACAGATTCCTTCTGACACTTTAGCATCTTTAAATGTATGAGATGAGAGATCTAACTCCAGAAGAAAAAGGACATGATGACCTCACTAATCCCCATTGCTTTTATTTATTGGTATTTACTGCTCAGAATACAGAGAATAAATATAGCCCTAGCCAGTTTGGCTCAGTATATAGAGCATCAGCCTGTGGACTCAAGGGTCCCAGGTTCGATTCTGGTCAAGGGCACATGCCCGGGTTGTGAGCTCAGTCCCCAATAGGGGTCGTGCAGGAAGCAGCCAATCAATGATTCCCTCTCAACATTGATATTTCTACCTCTTTCTTCCTCTCCCTTTCTCACTGAAATCAATATATATATATATATATATGTGTGTGTGTGTGTGTGTGTGTGTGTGTGTGTGTGTGTATATATATATATATATATATATATATATATATATATATATATAAAATTTTAAAAATATATATGAATTCCATTTTTTCCTAATGAAATCAAGGAAGATCCCTGAAAGCATTTTCAAAGTGTGTTTTCTTACAAGTTTACTTTGAGAAAAACTTTTATAACATAATTTTGGTAGAGGAAAAACATATTTTGAATAAATCAGGCCTAATTTAACTTATTTCTATGCAAGGCAGTAATTTAAAAAATTAAGAAGATTTTATTTTATTTTTAAAGTTCTATTTTATCTATCCTTTTTTTATGAATCACTAAGAAGATGGTTAAACTGGGAAAATATATGAGTTGCAGGTTGTGGAATGAAGTGACATTTGTATTCTGGTCAGAATTTCATTTAGCCACCTGGCATTAAGTGTAAATTCTAAGTTTACTTAGATTGGAAGCAATGTAATATTAAGTCTTGACTTTTTAAAACCATAAAATACTTAATTTAAAACATTATCTTTTATTCTATCATTAAGCCATGAATTTAGGAAAAAAACTGCTAGTGTATATTTCTTTAAATATACATATACATATATATATATATGTAAGTATATGTATGTGTGTAAGTGTATATGTGTGTATATATAATACTTTATTGATTTTATAGGAAGGAAGAGGGAGTGAGAGATAGAAATATCAATGATGAGAGAGAATCATTAATCGACTGCAGGTCCCTCAGTGGGGATCGAGTCCACAACCCAGGAATGTGCCCTTGACTAGTATTGAACCTGGGACCCTTCAGTTCGCAAGCCGACTCTCTATCCACTGAGCCAAATCAGCTAGGGGTATATATCTTTAGTACCTACTGTGTGTCATTTAATATGGTAGGATCTAGAAAATAATGGTGAATAAAATACTAATAGGCATGGTCCTTGTAATAATACTTTTGACTGTGCAATGAAATGAAATTCAGTTTACTCTTTTTTGTTACCAGAAACCTCTGTAAGGGACTGTGATTTGGGAAAGTGTCAGATATTGAAAAAAATATGTAATCTGATGCTTAGTTGTCTATCCTGCTGAAGTATATTACATTCCAAATTTTGTCAATTATTATATACATTATTTATTTATAACTTTTAAAGTTAGTTATTTCATTGGTTTATTCAGATCAATGACTTAGTCAAGACAATTCAATTTGAGAAAGCCACTCAGAAGAAGCTGTAGTTTTATAGTGTTTCCCTTAAAGTGTAATAGCAAAAAGGGAGCACAGTGTTTTAGTGTATATATATATATATGTGTGTGTGTAAAAATGGCACGATATGTATAAAATTTACTTTTGAGGTGCTTGACAAACATTATTTTCCCTATATTTTATACTCCCTTTATTTTATTTTATATTCCAAATATTTTCTTTTATTATGTAACTTTATTTTATGCAGCTTTATTTTTTCCTAACCTAATCTTGTCCCTTGCCCTCAGGTAGAACACCTATTAAGGGAATGAATGATTTATGGTTGAGGAGTAAAACTGGGAAAATAATTGACATATGAGAGGCAGTATAGTACAGAACGTAAGAGCTCAGATCCTAGCTTAATAACCTGGATTAAAATACTATGTTTCCCATTTAGCAGGGTTTTTTAATCATTCTTCCTCAGTTTCCACATCTATAAAATTGGGATAATAATCTTAAGAGCTATTGTAAAATTTAAGTGAGGCAATACAAGTAAAAAGTCTTAGAACATATTCTGCTAAGTGGAAAGTACTCAATAGATTCTAAATATTATTTTTTAATTACTAATAATTTTAAAGATATTTTGAGAAAGCACTATACATACTTTAATAGAATAGTCTCAAACTTTATTGGTAACATTTTATACAAATGTTAACAATTTATTGAATTACATATTGATAAATCATAGCTGAGAGATGCTAAATTATTAAAATAGGGGTATAATGCAGAAATTTGCAATTAAAGAAGCATCACAGGTAAACTTGTCCTCTACCTTTTTATATGGCTGCCTCATGGATATTTAACTCATGTCACCTCCTCAGATAGACTTTCTCAAATAAAATTGCCTGAAGTGATCTCTCACTGTAACTTTACATTGTTGACTTGAAGTTATCTTCTTAATTTATTTGTTTTGCTATTTAATTTTTAGTTCCCTAAGTTCCATATGAACTGTAATTCCATTATGTTTATATTTGTTTTAGTCAGAAGAACATTTGGCACTTAGGTACTCTATAAATATACTTTTCACTCCAGTATTTATCCAATCTTCTGAGTCAAGCTTGAACTATAATGTAGGCTCAAAACCACAGAAAGTAGTACAATAGCATCCATGTCAATTAATATTGATAATTGATGATTTCTGAAAATTATAATTCATGTCGACAGTTTAATGAACATTTTGGATTATAACTGAATAGGAATAATGTAAATTTTAATTTTCAGAGGGATAAAGTTAACAGGTAAGAATTAATATACATTCACAAGTTTAAAGTTATTGCTAATTTAATTCAACATATATTTGAATTCAATATTTACTATTTTCAGCATTGTGTTAGCAAGCTGTCTAGCCTCTTTAAAGGACAATAAAGTTGTCAACATGCACTCTTAATGTGGCAGGTAAATTGGGGTCTGGTGTATAATTTGGGTGAAACTCATTATAAGAATTCATGAATATCAACTACTTTTAGTAGTTTTTTTTGTTGTTTGTTTTTAAGAAGTCACCCACAAATAACAAACTGCATCAGTCTCCTCCAGGGTGCTTCCATAGTTAGTAAACTCTTAAGGGCACTATACAGGATAGTTAAGAATGTTAAGGGAAATCCAAAAACATCATTTGGAACCACACAATGTACTGATTCAATTAAAGTTGTTCACAGTTTCAACACTGTGAACAACACATATGAGAGGCAGAATAGTACAAAAGTTAAGAGCTCAGATCCTAGCTTAATACGTAACCTGGATTAAAATACTATGTTTCCCATTTAGAGGGTTTTTAACCATTTGTACCTTTGACTGTGAAGTATTTGTGATGATGCCAGTGGTTACTGTAATAAAAAGCAGATACTGCAGAAAAATCACTGTGGAACAGGGTAATGAGGGCAGCAGTCTCCAACATGATTTTAAGGTTTTAAAATATGTGCTGGGCTCAATAGGTGCACCCATTCCATTAAGTAATTTTCATTATTTAATGAAAAAATTAAAATATTACTTTCTTTTAATTTTGTTTGTTTATAAATAGCTAAGTTGGTAGGACATAAAAATGTGTTAAGTTATTTGGACCTAACTATTTAATAAACAGAACTGTAGTTGTTTTGACGTGGGAATGCCATGAGAAAAATTACTGAGACCCGAAGAGCACCTTAACTGAGAAATTTTGAAGACCATTCTAGAACACATTTCTGTTTACAACTAGTGTATAGAGTACTATGGAAGCTTACTAGGTGGTTACTATATTATTTGTTTTGGTTTTTTTTTTTTGTGTGTGGTTTTTTTTTTTTTTTTTCATTTTTAGCCTTTATTATGAAAAATTTCAAACATATATAAAAGTAGAGAAAAATTGAAGAAAGAATTTCCATCACTCAGATTCAACAATGGTCAGCTTATAGACAATCTGGCTTAATTAATAGCCCCTATTGTCCTTATCATTTCTTAGAAGCAAATTCTACACTTCATATGGTCTAATCTATAAATATTTCAATATGTGTTTCTAAAAGATATGGACTTTTATAAAAACAATCACAAAATTGTTACCAGACATAAAAATGAACTATTTATTAATATCATCAAATATTCAGTATTAATTTATCCTCAATCATTTCACAAAGGTTTTTTTATTCAGTGTTTGAATTGGGATCAAAAAAATTTTCATATATTAATATTTCAATTGGTTGTTATGTGTCTTAAGTCTTTTTTTTTAATTGAATTTATTGGGGTGACATTCATTGGTTAATAGGATCATATAAACTTCAAGTGTACATTTCTATGATACAAGACCTTATATTGCATGCTGTGGCCACCATCCAAAGTCAAATTATTTCCCCTCACTATATATTGGGCTTCCTCCACCTCCACCCTCTGGCAAACCATCACACTGCTGTCCAAGAGATTTAGTTTTATAGCTCACATATGAGTGAAATCCTATGGTTCTTTACTTTTTCTGACTGACTTATTTCACTTGGCATAATATTTTCAAGGTTCATCCAAGTTGTCACAAATGGCAGTATTTTGTCTTTACTTATGGCTGAGTAGTATTTCCATTGTGTATATTTACCACATCTTTTTTACTGTGGTTTGCTTGTTTGTTTTGTTGTTAAAATCACCCAGGATTATAGTTTCCATTTATTTTTAGAGAGAGTGGAAGGTAGGGAGGGGGAAAGAGAGAAACATTGATGTGAGAGAGATACATTGATTGGTTGCAAGGCTGGGTTTGAACCTGTAATCCAGGTACGTGCCCTTGACCAGGAATCAAACCTGAGACCCTTTGGTGTGCAGGCAGACACTGTTTCCACTGAGCATACTGGTTGATCCTCTATTCAAGGACACTTTGGTTGTCCCTATGTCTTGGCCACTGAGTAATTCTACAGTCAACATAGAGGTTCATATGTCTTTATGAATACAAGTTTTCAAGTTTTTCTGGTGGATACCCACAAGTGGGATTGCTGAGTCATATGGTAATTCTAGTCTTAATTTTTTGAGGAACTGCCAGACTGTCTTCAACAGTGATTTACAAGTCTACATTCCCACTAGTAGTTAATGAGGGTTCCCTTTTCTCTACAACCTCTTCAACACTTGTTATTACTTGTCTTGTTGATAATAGCCATTCAGCAGCTATGAGGTGGTATCTCATTGTAGTTCTTACTTACATTTCCCTAATTTCTGGTGAGGTTTAACATCTCTTCATATAGCTGTTGGCCTTTTGTATGCCTTCTTGGGAGAGGTGTCTGTTTAGGTCCTCTGCCTATCTTTTAATTGAATTGCTTGTTTGGTATTGAGTTTTATGAGTTCTTTTTATTTTTTGGATATTAAACATTTGTCAAACCTATGGTTTGCAAATATCATGTCCCATTCAGTCTGTTGCCTCTTTGTTTGTTGTCAATTTCTTTTTGTTGTGCAAAAGCTTTTTAGTTTGATATAATTCCATTCATTTATTTTTGCTTTTATTTCCCTTGAATAGACATTATTTTTTAATCTTGCTTAAGCCTTAAGCAATCCTGAGATATGAGTAGTATTATTCCCATTTTATAGGCAAGAAACCAAAGGTCAAAGATTAAATATTTTGCTCAAGTCTACACAGATAAATGGGTGAAGCTAGTACTTAAATTTAGTTCCAAAACTTACAAGTGATTTTCCTGTGTATGGGAACCCTGCAATGAAGGCTTCTTGAGGTGATACTTAAGGTATACTTTTCAATTTAATGCAGTTAATTGGGTGGAGGATCAAGGGAATGAAAATCTGTTGTAGATTTTAGGCCTGGAAATGAACACTAAAGGTTAGATTTTTATGTTAATTCTTAGTCCGTATTGTATATGCTATGGTGTCTGTGTTTTTAATATTATTTGCTGGATTATTAGATCTTAGTGTATTTTGTAGACTTATTTTTATTATAGTCAGTCAGTGAATATTGTTTTAGTGTACACATAGTTAAGTTTGATTCTCTACAATTTAATGGCCCATAGAAGTCAAGTACTACAGAATTAACTTTTCACTGTGAATTTTTCATTTTGAATGTATTCTTGCCTTTTTGCTTCCAGAGTACAAGGACATCACTGAAGCTCGTAAAAGGCCTTTCATTATCTGTACTTTATTATCTCCTTCTTAACTTCTATAGTATTTTGAATGCTCATTCTTCATATCTTTTAAACTTTGTTTTTTATTTTTTATATTTTGACTCCTTTGCTGTATTCTCTGTCATTTATTGAGACCTATCATTAGTATTAATTAATTCTCTTTCCAACTCTGATCTCCTGCAGTCTCCTCAGTTTCTTCCCTAGTTCTAAAGTATCCTCCTATATAATAAAGAGGTAATATGCAAATTGACCATCACTCCAACACACAAGATGGCCACCCCCAAGTGGACACAAGATGGCTGCCACAAGATAGCCAGCAGGGGAGGAAAGTTGTGGGTAATCAGGCCAGCAGGGGAGGGCAGTTGGGGGAGATCAGGCCAGCAGGGAAGGGCAGTTAGGGGTGACCACACTGGCAGGGGAGGGCAGTTAGGATCAATTGGGCCATCCGGGGAACAGTTAGGCACCAATCAGGCTGGCAGGGGAGTTGTTAGGGGGTAATCAGGCAGAAGTGGTTAGGGGTAGTCTGGCAGGCAGGCAGGCAATGGGTTGGGAGAGGGATGTCCAACTGCCCATTTAGCTCCAATCCCACTGTGCAGTTGGATATTCCTTGAGGGGTCCCAGATTGGAGAGGGTGCAGGCTGGGCTGAAGGACACACATCCCCCATGAATGAATTTCGTGCACTGGACCTCTAGTTTATTATATGATATGTTCATACATGAATGTCTGATCAGTTATTTTTCAGATCTACCTAGTTAGTTTTCTTGCATTTAGTACTTTGTCTAAACATATTAAGTAGATTAATGTTCACAATATTTTCAGGTCAGATTCTTTAGTTTGTTGTTTCTTTGTAAACTTTTTGTGGTAGCTTTTTGTTAATTTTAAATTCATTTGTTGAGTTTGGAATGTGTGGAGTTCATTCCTTTATGAGAAATGTAATTCTTCCATGAACATAGGAGTAGAACAAATCTGGAACCACTTTAAATTTTGCCTGTGAATTGAAGCTGTAAACCTTCTTAAGTGTGGGTCTGTGATTATTAATTCTCAGGGTAGCCTTTTTCTTTTTCTTTTTATTAGTATTTTTCTGTTCTCCTCAGATCCAAGGCAGATGGACTTGTAGTGCTGTCAACTTTCTATTTGGGTTTTTTATTTATTTATTTTTCATAGTTTATGATTTGGATGTTCTTAACCATATTTGTATTCTATATGATATGATTTCATGTCCTGATTGAACTCTGAATTCCTATTGTTTAAAAATGGAGTTCTTTAATACCCAAAATCTAGGCTTCATATCAGCAAATACTGGCTCCAGAACTCTACTAATTTGGATCTCTTTTTTTTTTTTTTTTTTTGTTAAAAAAAAAAAAAATAGTTTCCAGCCCAGTTTACATATATATATAAACTGCTCTGATAAAAAAAATACCAGTAAGTATTTTAGACTAAAATCTGAAAAATTGAAATACTTGAAAACCTTTGCATTATTGACTCTTGATTTTTTCATAGCATGTGTCTCGCTTTGAGTAGAAATAAATTATGCAGAAAGCTAGTTTAGAAAACATTACACTAAGCTTATTTGCATAACATTACATTACCTTCATTTAAAAGAAACAGTTTTAAATCCCATTTTAGAATGACCCTACATATCTAGTTGAAAATGTTTTATTAAAAATATCTAATTCCTAACCCAACTAAAACACAAAATCTCTTTACTCAATATATATAATCCCACAATAAATATATTTAAGTCTAAAATAAAGTTAGGTGAATTTATATTTAAAATTATTGCCTTAATTAACAAAGTTTCTGCTAGAAATGTTAAGAGGAAAACTTTCTCCCTATTCCCTCCTAATGAAATCATTATGGTATCTTTATAACTCCAGGAAATTAATGTCTTCAGCTAGATATTTTATGAATTCCTGTTTTATTGAGTATTCATTTCATATTTTGGGGGTAACATGCTACTAGATATGAGAATATGTAGAGAGAAAGGTAAGTTACTCTTGTACTTTCCCTCACCCCATCTCTCTCTCTCTCTCCCCCACTCCTCCTCCCTCTCCCACTCCCACTCCCAGAGGCCTTTAAACTGGAAAGATGCACCAGAGCTGGACAAAATAGGAGTTTAAGAAAAGTTGTAGAGGAGTTGTAACCATAAATTGATCTTAGAATGAATTTGCAATTCAAATTTATATAATCGACTATACAAAAAACATTAAATGTGTGAATTTAGTTTAAAATAGCCCATAACTAATAGTGCCTTTGAGCACCTGACTGAAACTAATGCAAATTCTCTGGTAAATGTACTTTATTTAAAATTCAGAGATATAGCAAAAATTATTTCCCAATGAATATAAAAAGCTACAAGGAAATGAGGTGTCATGAATAAGACTTAGCAGAAATACTAGACAAGTGTGTACAGTTTGGAGTCCATTGCATTGTGCATCTTATGCTAATTGGATAGAATTGAATAAGCCTCTCCATTTGTATAATTCTTACTGTAGAAATTTATTGTACTTTTTAAAAACTGTTGAGTGTTCCATCCCCTATTAGGGTTCATTCATGGAAGCAATAGTGATGATATCAGCAATAGTGATCTGAGGTTGGAGAAAAGTGTTATAGCGAGTTCAAGTCATGCTATACCACTAAAATACAATCATTTTTCATGTTGCTTATGGGATTGATTTTGTTTCTATTTACCTTCAAAGCTTGGTTTTCTGGTTTTTATTTGGTTTTCCAAGCTTCTGTTTCTTGATTTTATTCCTATTTTTGTTTAATAAAGCTGGATATAGGGTTTTTTTGTTTGTTTCTGACCAATTATTCTGACTGATACACTCCTCTGCCTTCACATAGAAGAACCCCGCACATTGCTTCAATTGTTCACGCCTTGTGAACACACTCCAGGGGAACTTAGCTCTCCTGATTTGTGGACTCTGAACAAGTTCTCCTGTGTAGAGAGTGTTGTGTTTGATTGTGTGTGTGTGTATGTGTGTGTTTTAATATATATATTTTTATTGATTTCAGACACGAAGGGGGGAGGAAGGGACAGAGAAATAGAAACAATGATGAGAAGGAATCATTGATTAGCTGCCTCTTGCATGTGTCCCCCAATGGGGATAGAGGCTGCAACCAAGGTATGTACCCTGACTGGGAATTGAACTGTGACCTCCTGGTTCATGGGTTGATGCTCAAATCACTGAGCCATGCAGGTTGGGCTGTAGAGAGGTGTTTATTTAAAACAACAACAACAACAAAAAACAAACAAAAAACCCACATTTTTTATCTGTTTTCCCTTCAAAGTCCCACTGGATACCAATATCAATTTAAACACTGACAATGCTCTATTCTCTATTCACATGTTTAGAAAGACAAAATCCATTGTTTTTTTAAGTAACATATCCCATTTCTTTTTCTTAAAAAAAATGACTGCAGGGTATTCATAACCTCTTATATTGTGTGCCAGTTTGTCCCGTTATTGGGTCTAATTCCATTTACTAGAACACCCAGAAAAGCTATCTCACCTTTCCATATAATACATTTAAAAATAGCTACCAAAGCTCGACACCTTTTTCACTTTGTATTTTTCTTGTATTACCTCTTTTTGTCAAAAGTGAAAATTTTTAGATTTTAATATTTGCCAGCTCAAACTAGCCATATTATTTTAAACAAATAGTTAAATTTTATCCTTTTCCTCAGAACTATTGATATTTTTCTGCTATTTATATTACTTCTCATCCTTTCTCCTAAAGGATTCCATGTTTTCTCCTTGTTCATTTGTTAGTCATTTCAATAAAAATGTAACACAATTTTAATTATTACTACTATATATAATGGGTTGATGATATTAATTCAAATTATATTTTTTGCTTTATATCTATAACTTGATTATAAAATATCTTTGAGTAAATTAAGAGACTAATTAAGGCCTACTCCGAGTTACTGTACTACACAAAGTTTGATTTTATCCTACTTTTCTTTCCATATCCTTCCACTCATTTCTTCCTTGCCTTCATAATCTCTTCTTCTTAAACCTTTTCACAGGAAAAAATTTGGTCCAATTCACTAAGATTTAAGTGGCTGGGAGTCTGAAATATGTTCATCTTCTGTTATTATCTGCAGTTTAAACAAGAAATAAAGTCATATTGTTTTTGGTGGAGAAGGGTGTGTGTGTGTGTGGGGGGGAGATTATGTATGAGATATTCCTAATAGCCAGTAAGTCACATTATGCATGCAAAGCTTAGACTACACAATGAATTATCTAATATTTTGCAATTTTATTATATACCTTGAAAGAATGTACATAAATTTTCTTATACAAGAAGTATGATCTAATGCCAGACATATAGTGAATTCTTATATATTGAATAATTGACTAAAATTTCAGAACACTGAGATGGTAGCAATTGTAGTTGACGTAACATTTTAAGATCCTGTTACTGAGAAATTCACAAAAACTCTGGTTCTCTATATTGGGCTCTGAATATATGATTCCAACTTAGACAGCTATATAGTTGAGTAGTGGGTTAGTTGCAATTTCTGATTGGAAATTTAATAGCAATTAATTTTTTTTAATTTCCTTATAATGGATTATGTTGCATTTGACATTTGGATAACATCTTGTAGGATGCAGGAGCTTCATGCCTATGGTAACTCTTCATAAAGCCTGAGATCAAATTGATTCCATTTACCCTTTAGTTAGAAAGCCAGTCAGGGACAGGAGAGTGATGAGACCAAGTTTTCAAATGTAAAAATTTCTACAACTCAGTAAAGGTTATAAATACTACATTACATTTATTTGATTGTGAATTCATTATTTTTATATTTTTGTTGTCAACTATTTTGTCAACTTTTTATTTTGACAACTTTTAAACTTTTAGAAAAGTTGAGAGACTAGTATGATGAACATGTGTACACTCTACACCTAGATTCATAATATTTTGTAATACATACTTTTTCTATACAAATCAATGTTTCACTTTTTTCTCTATTTAAAAATATTTGAATACATCATGACACTTCACCCCTGAATACCTCAGCATGTTTCTCTAAAATTAAGGTCATTATTTACAGTACTTTTATCAGATGCTAGAAATTTAACATTGATATTATAATATCAATTATTAAACAATTCAGTCTATATTTAGATTTATTCAATTTACACAAAATCGTATTTATTTTTATTCAGTATTTTAATAAGGATTATAAATGGCATTTGATAGTGATATCTTTATTTTTGTTATATACATTTCAGAAAATTTATATAGATTAATTCCATATTTAACAACTATGAAAAGTGTCTTAGCTCTCATGAAAAAAAAAGTATAAATCCAGATAATCTAGAAATATTCCACTATGATTTTTGTGCACAAAATTTGTGCAGGGGGTTGGGGAGGTCTCTCAGCCTGCCCTGAACCCTCTCCAATCTGGGATCCCTCTCGTAATCCAGAACCACTGGCTCCTAAGCGCTCGCCTGCCTGCCTGCCTGATGCCCCTAACTGCTCTCCTGCCTGCCTGATGCCCTAACTGCTCCCTTGCTGGCCTACTGGCCCTGACTGCCCTCCCCTCCTGTCCTGATCCACCTAACTGCCTAACTGCTCTCCCCTCCTAGCCTGATCCCCCTAACTGCTCTCCTCTCCTTGTCTGATTCCCCTGCCTATCTGTACTCTCCTCCTACCTGATCCTCCTAACTGCCTATATGCTCTCCTCTCCTGGCCTAAACCTCCTAACTGCCCATCTGCTCTCTCTTCCTCATCGCAGCTTCAGACCCTGGCGCAGGAATGCTGGGGCCCTGTCCCTGTCCTAATGCCCTCCTCCAGGCAGTGCTGTAGGCTTGCATGAGCCACTGCACAGGGGGTGGGAGCATTGCGGCCGTCCTGACACCCCCCTCTGAGCAGCCTAGCAGGCCTGCACACACCTCCACTGGTGGGGGACATCCCCAACAGCAGCCTCATGTCTCTGTGGCACAAGTCCCCACCCCCGATCCCACCCACAAGCTCCTGTGAGTGCATAGCCTGTTGAATGTTCATGACTGGGAACACCATTAGGACTTATTAACATATTGTGTGTGTGTGTGTGTGTGTGTGTGTGTGTGTGTGTGTGTGTGTGTGTGTTTTCATGGTGCTTAATTGAGTTAAAACAATGTCTCTTTTATTTTAAAAATATAATACAATAGGACTGGCTTTTCTTTTCTAATTGCCATCACAATAAGGCTATAGAATAGTTCTATCATACCCCTAAAATCCTTTGTTACCACTTGATAGTCACACCCCAGCATCTTCACATTCTCTGACAACCACTGGTCTGTTTTCTGTCCCTTAACTTGTCTTTCCTAGAATGTCAAATAAATTGAATCAGGTAGTATATACCCTTTTGTGATTGGCTTCTCTCAGTGCAATATCTTTGAGATTCATCCAACTTGTTGTGTGTATCAATAATTTATTCCTTTTTACGGATGAATAGTGTTCTATATGGATATACCACAGTTGTTTATCCATTCATCCATTGAAGGGCAATTTTATTGTTTTCCAGCTTTTGGCTATTACAAATAAATCTGCTGTTAACATTTATGTATACATTTTGGTGTGGACATAAACTTCCATTTCACATTGATAAATACCAAGAAATAAATTGCTTGGTCATATGGTAAATGTGTGTTTAACTTTGTAAAAAACTGCTGAAATGTCTTTCAACATTTATATCATATTGGCATTTCAGTTAGTTGATTGTCTTTTTCCATGTGAGTTTGTTTATGTATATTTTATAAGACCTAGAATCTTATTTAGATCCTATGAATAATGTTGATGTGTTTGTTTTGATCTTCTGTGGGCTGTGGTTCTGAAGTAGGATCTGTTTTACAAGGCTATTTGGGTCTCTCCTGTATGTGCATCTTCTAATGGTCACTCTAGACCTGCCTGTAGGTCTACTCATTATGTAAAGCCTTTCAGTCTTTGGCATTTGAGGATCAGATCCATGCATGGGCTGGTCCAGAATGAATCCAGCAGTTTAAAACAGTTTAATTGCTTTCCTAATTCCACTTCTCAGTAATGTCACAGGTACTCTTTGCTCTCCTGGGGTCTGCTTTCTATTCTGCAGGGGGGAAAACTACTCCCTTCAGCAGTGGCACTACATCTAGAGTTGAAGGGTAGGAAGACAGCGACATAGGGAACAATCTACAGTTTTGTCCTGCCCTTTTGATGTCACTGGTATACTTTCACCTCCCTCAGTTTTGGCTTCTGCAGCCTCTCATTTCTGGCATTGCTTATCCTAGCTGTGGTGGGACTCCCCAGGGATTGTGGCAGGAGAAAAAGGAAAAAAAGAAAGAACCTAGGGATTTCTCCTACTATCTCCCTGCACTTTAAGAGTTTAGAGAATTTCTCTAGGATCTCATTCACAACACACAGTACTCCCTTTGGGTTCCTGTCTTCATTGAGTTCAAGCTAGAGATAGAAGAAGAAAATAAATGCTAAATGTACTATTGAATTCTGATTTTCTTCCCTGAAACTTTTTTTTAGAGTTTTCAAATAAATCTCTATATAATCTATCCAGGTTTTATAATTGATTGGTAGCAGGTGAAGGGAGACTGGTTTTCATTTCATCTCAAAGGAACCAGAACTGCTAATTGAATTTTTTAGCAGAATTGAGGATATAATTGTCAGACTATCTATTTCAGCAAATAACTTCTAAATTATGGAAAATGTGAATTTAAAACATACATCAGGCTTTTTCTGTTGTCATTGTTATTTGTAGCTTTCACATGAGATAAAGTTTGTGAGAGGTATAACTAGAATATTTTAAGAAAAAATTGATCTAAAATGAAATATTCATTCCATAAAAATTTAATAAAGCCAACTCTTGGCCTAGTACTATAGATATGATAATGAACTAGAAGGCAGAGATTCTCTATAAGAGGGTAATCGATATAAGATAGGTATTTATAGTACATTGTAAAAATCCTATGATCAGAAGTGCAAAGGGCCGAAACTGGTTTGGCTCAGTGGATAGAGCTTCGGCCTGTGGACTGAAAGGTCCCAGGTTCGATTCCAGTCAAGGACATGTACCTTGGTTGCGGGCATGTACCCAGTAGAGGGTGTGCAAGAGGCAGCTGATCGATGTTTCTCTCTCATCGATGTTTCTAACTCTCTATCCCTCTCTTCCTCTCTGTGAAAAATGAATAAAATATGTTTTTAAAAATAAAGGAAGAGCAAAGGGACCTCGTAATTGGATTTTTAAAACATTTTACCATTTATTCTTTAAGATAGATCTTTTGTGGCTCCATTAACATTAAATGTACAGTAATATATCCCATATAATAAAAGCCTAGATGGCATTATACCTCTTGCGACGCCCTCCTGTAATGTCATCATAAGATGGCCACCACAAGATGGCAGTGCGCACAATGGAGGCAGGACCCACTGGCCATTCAGCATAGTGAGCCCTGGGGGGTCCCACGGCTCTGAGTAGTATGGAGGATGCTGGTCCTGGCATTTGCGTCAGGGAAGGGCAGTTGGGGGTGGGGTGATCAGGCCTGCAGGGGAGTAGTTAGGCATCGATCAGGCCAGCAGGCAGAAGTGGTTAGGAGCCAGTAGTCCCAGATTGTCAGGGGGATTTGCAATTGGACATCCCCCAAGGAGTCCCCGATTGGAGAGGATGCAGGCTGGGTTGAGGGACACCCTCACTTCGTGCGTGAATTTTGTGCACTGGGTCTCTAGTTTATACAGAAATAGAAATAGCTGAAATTTTATTAAAATACATTTAAAACAATTATATAAATTAAGTAAATAATTGGCCAAGCAGTTATTTTTATAAATGAAGGCATACATTTTTTCCTCAAGACTTTAAATGCAATGTTATTTACTTAAGTACTAAACCATAATTTTAACAATAAATAAACAATTTCCAAACTTCTTAGCTGCCAAACTGGAAAAACAGAAGTCCATAGTCTTTTAAAATTATCTTCTACTAGGATAAATATCTTATATCAGTGTGCACATTGTACTTAGTTTTTTATGTAGTTTTATTTATGTTTTTATTTATTACATTTACTGGGGTGACATTGATTAATAAAATTATGTAGGCTTCAAGTGTGCAGTTCTATAATATATCATCAGTATATTGCATTGTTTACTACCGACAGTCAAATCTCCTTCCATCACCATATATTTGACCATTCATTTACCCTTTACCATGTTTCCTCCTCCCCTTCTTTTCTCACATATGAGTGAAATTATATGGTTCTTGACTTTAATCCATCTGACTTACTTCACTTAGTATGATATTCTCAAGATTTATTCATGTTGTCACATATGACAGCATTTATTTTATTCTTATGGCTGAATAGTGTTCCATTGTGCATATATACCACATCTTCTTTATCAAATTATCTATCAAAAGACACTTTGGTTGTTTTTATGTCTTGGCTACCAATAATAATGCTGCAGTGAACATAGGGGTACATATATATTTACAAATAAATGTTTTCAAAATGTTTGAGTAGATGCCCTAAAGAGGGGTTGATGGGTCATATCGTAACTCTATAAATGTTTAAAAATAAGTTATTTACTTTTAATATTTTATAAAACAGCCAATAAGTTATTATATGTTAGAGTATCAATATGACCCATAATACATGAGATGGCTCTTTGTCAGTTCTGAATTTTATCGGTAAAGAGCCTAATAACTATTAAAATGGAGAAAGATGACTTGACTATCGAGTGCTTTCTAGTAGTTATGTCACAGATATAGCAGTGAAAATGAAGCACCCACTGCTTTATCAGAGTTCACAGTATTTCCTTGATCCTCTGGGCTCAGGAGTGTAGACAGCAACCTGATTCCTCTCCTCTTCTGAGACCTCAGTAAGCTCCAGTCTGCATCTGCCTATGGCATTGGACTCAACTCTTCCCCCTTCTCTCCTCCTCTACTTGATTCCACTTCCCATCTTTTCATATTTCAATGTGTGGATTTCTCAGACCTGCTTTTGTGTTAAGCAAGGAATCCTTTGTTGAACTATAGCTGTTCAAATTTTTGTAACTTCAAGGGGAGAGACCAAGCGAACTTCTTATACACAATTTCTCTGATGTCATACCCTAAATAGCTTTGTATTCAATCCCTAAGAAGTCCAATTAATCATCAGGCATTTTCCTACATCAGTGTTTAGATGTAGAATTAATAAACCAGATATTTAACTTGAACTAAAATATCATTAGCTATATATTTTAAAGATTGATTTAGACCTGCAAATGTGATATGTAACTGGTGATTTTTCAAATTCTAGAATATTAAAAATAAGTGAAATAATGAGTTTGGAACTTGGTGACTTTGGCTAAGGATATTCATCATGTCCTTTCATAGTTACCTTCTTTCCCCAGTATCATTTCTTCACTATACTTTATCTACTGTTTAGAATGCAATCCTATCTAATAAAATAGTAATATGCAAATTAACCACTACTCCATTATACTCACAAGCCACTCCCACCAGCCAATCATGAGCAAGTATGCAAATTAACCCAACCAAGATGGCTGTGGCCATGGAGTGAGCAAGAGGCTTGGGTTTCTCCAGCAATGGAGGAAGCCAAGCTTTCCACACACCCTGGCAGGCAAATACCTCCACTCAAGGCTACAAAGTTTCAATTATAGAAGATAAATAAATTTCAACAAAATGGCTATGGCCATGGAGCTGGAGAGAGCAGGAGACTTGAGTTGCCCCCAGCGATAGTGGAAGCCAAGCTTTCCACACACCCTGGAGGGCCCAGGCCTCCGCTCAAGGCTGCAAAGTTTCAATTATAGAAGATAAATAAATCTCAACAAAAATGGTGGCAGCCATGGAGCTTGAGAGAGCAGGAGGCTTGGGTTTACCCTGCTGATGGAGGAAGCCAAGCTCCACAGCCCTGGTCTGCCTTGGCCTCTGCTACAAAGTTTTGATTATAGAAGATAAATAAATCCCAACAAAAATGGCTGCGGCCAATGAGTGAGCAGGAGGCTTGGCTCTACTGGAGGCTACAAAGTTTCAATTATAGAAGATAACTAAATCTAAGATTTCAGGGCCTCTACTTGGGTTGCCGTAGGGCAGTGTTTCCCAAACTTTTGACATATGTGTACCCCTTCTATAATTTTCGTAACGCTGAGTACCCCTTGTACTCATGAGAACGTAGAATTAGGCGCAGCTAAGCACGGTGCAGTACATATCTCCACCAAACTCCAGTGCAATGCGTACCCCCACCAAACTCTTCCCATACCCCTGGGGGTACGTGTACCACACTTTGGGAAACACTGCCGTAGGGCATAGCCTGACTGCAAACCACCATATGCCCCTTGCCCAGGCCATCCCATACCCTAAGGAAACCCCCACCCTGAACCGGTACACCCTTTAGGGCAAATCAACCAGCCCCCACTTGTGTACCAGGCCTCTATCCTATCTAATAAAAGTAATATGCACACATCATTCCAACACACAAACTGACCATCACTCCATCACTCCTCATGTGGTCAAAGATGGCTGCCCCCATGTGGACACAAGATGGCCACCACAAGATGACCAACAGGGGAGGGTAGGTGGGAGGGACCACGCCTGCAAGGGAGGACAGTTGGGGGCAATCAAGCCTGCAGTGGAGGGCAGTTAGAGGTGACCAGGCCTGCAGGGAAGGGAAGTTTGGGGTGACCAGGCCTGCAGGGGAGGGCAGTTAGGGGCAATCAGGCTGTGAGGGGAGCAGTTAGGCATGAATCAGGCTGTCAGGGGAGTGGTTAGGGAGTGATCAGGCTGGCAGGCAGGCAGGCCAGGAGTTGTGAGCCAGCAGTTCTGGATTGTGAAAGAGATCCTAGATTAGAGAGGGTGCAGGCTGGGTTGAGGGACACACACACACCCCCCTCACCCCCACCCCCCGCCCATGCACAAATTTTGTGCACCAGGCCTCTAGTAAGTAATAAAGGCATTATACATGCACATTTAATTGACTTCCCTTTAACCAATGCACTAGACCCGTGGTCGGCAAACTGCAGCTGGTGAGCCACATGTGGCTCTTTGGCCTCTTTGACAAAATACCACGGCCTGGGTGAGTCTATTTTGAAGAAGTGGTGTTAGAAGACGTATAATTTAAAAAAATTTGGCTCTCAAAGGAAATTTCAATCATTGTACTGTTGATATTTGGTGCTGCTGACTAATGAGTTTGCTGACCCCTACACTAGACTCGCTTATCTTCTCAATTTCTCTGTAAAACAAGCTGACAGATGTTCAGAATATACCAAACCTTTAGTGATAGCCTTTTCTCTAACGTAGCTGCAAACTTCTGTCTCCAGCAATTGACTTTTATGCTCCCAAGAATCAGTTGTATTTATCCCAAACTACTGTATTCCAATGGAGCTTTTATTATAATTACTGAATAAAATATTAAAAACTATTGAAATAAGAGAATGAAATATTCATTGGCATTAAAATGAGCTTTAGAAAGATTATAAAGTTGTTACTAAAAACTTCAATAATTATCTATGACTAGATCACTTATGGGGTAAAATCATAAAAATATTCTAATGATGGTTACATAAGTAATTATAGATAATTAATTATTGGTGTGGCTAACTGAAAAATACTTGATGTTGATTTTAATAAGAAGACCCTTACTTACAGAAAAGCCTAGCTTCTCATCAAAAAATTGGTGAGGAGATTTTCATTTATGTTTAAGGTAAAATAATAAGTATAAGGTATTTATTGTTTTTATGATTTATGTTTAAGGTAAAGTAATATGTATAAGGTATTTATTGTTTTTATGATTTCCTAACTTAAATAATGTTATTATCCACCAACCCACGTATTGAAATAGATAGCTTTCATAGTCAATGAAACAAGTATTTCATTTTCTAATGTTTCCTGCTTTATTTGTTGTGTGAAACATCAAAAAAGATTTTGAATATTAAACAACTGTGAGGATTTTCTTTACATTACCAGTCCCACTTTATCCCTCATTTTCCCTTTAGTTGTTGTCTTCTGAATCCTTATGCCTTTCTATTCAGTGAATACTAGCAACTCTTTGAAGCCAAAGTTTGGCAATTCCTTCTGCAATACTAGTAATAATTAACGTATAACCCAAATAACTTTGTTCATTCCTTTATTGATAACTAGAGGCCCAGTGTATGAAATTCATGCATGGTGTTTGAGGACCCCTTAGCCCAGCCTGCACCCTCTCCAGTTGGTCACCTTGGAGGATGTCCGACTGCTGAGTTAGGCCCAATGAAGTCTAAAACCGGCAGTTGGACATCCCTCTCACAATCCTGGACCACTGGCTCCTTAGTGCTCATCTGCCTGCCTGCCTGGCCACCCCCTCTTGCCTCCCTCTGTGCCTGACCACCCCCCCCTCTGCCTCCCTCTGCCAGCGTGGTCACCCTTAACTGCCCCCATCAGCCTGATTGCCCCAACTGACCCCCCTTCTGTCCTAGTCGCCCCCAACTCCCTCCCCCCTGCTGGCCTGGTTGCCCCTTGCAGCCACACAGCCTGCTTGTTCAGTCCTTTGGTTGTTCTTCACTAACCCCCCTGCCAGCCTGGTCACCCCACACAGCCTGCTTGATCAGGGGCTTGGTCATCCCTTGCTAACCCTGCTGCTGGTCTGGTCGTAGGCGGCCATCTTGTGAGGGCGTGAGTGTTAATTTGCATATCACCTCTTTATTATCTAGGATTTATGTATATAACTGTGTCCATATGGCTATAAATTTATGTCTATAAATGCAGGTCAAAATGTGCCCAGTATTCTCTCTCAGATTTGAAGTCTCTTCTACATATCATCTAATGAGATGACAAAAGCATTATGTTGAAGTAGAATATTGGAGTCAGAGCCAAGAGATATGATTTCTAGGCCTGGGTTCAGTGTTAGCTGGGATGACCTTGACAAGGCATTTATGTTTTTTTAAGTATTAAAATGGAGGGTTAAACTACATTACTTCAAAAAAAAATTTGTTTTATAAAACCTAAACAAAATAACCCAAACAAACCCAATTATCTTTGTATATATTATAAGTTATTTCAGAAGGCTGGGGTTCTGGTTTTTGACTCTGCAAGTATCATTACTCTGATAACAAAGTCGGACTTATAACGCTTTGAATTTGTAATCAGAAAATGTAGAAAGGACTAGCATAAAAGTAGTAATCATAGACTTATTGACCCTAAAATAAGGGAAATACATTAACTTGGGGAAGGGGAGGATTCAATGGCTTTAAAAAAAAATAAAGTTAATTTAAATAATGTCATCATGTACTTCTTGTTTGGTAGCAGGACAAAATAAATGAAAGCTTAACAAGACTCAGTAAAATTCTAAATGTCATTGCCTGCCTTATATTTTATCCATGTAGAAAATCTAATGATTAATTCTACTAATGCATTTCAGACTGGACTGAACATGTCCTAAGACTTCATAATTTTGATCCTTCTGACTTATTTCCCTATGCTACTTTCACTCCTAATTGTGCTAGGTAGCTTTGGCTTAGGTTCCAGCAAGCCAGGCAAACTGGAATAATTGTCCTGAAAATAATGTTTTTATACCACTGGACTGTCATTTGTCTGGTTTTCTAATTTTGTTGATCTTGGAGCATAATTATATCTTACTGTGATATCATTGTCAGATACGTATTTATAGTATTCTCTTTTTTTTTTCTTTCTAGAAGTATAATTAACATAAATAGCAGAAGAACAGTAATTTTTATATTGAAAATTAGTGACTTATATTTTTATCAATATCTTCTTAAGGTTCTTAAAAGAAGCATTGTTCTATAGTAGGTTGGTCTTGTTTTCTCTTATGTTATTTTCTTTTCATAATAAAAACAAACTCTGGTTAAGGAGAGTTTAGGGTAACTACCTCCATTTGTAAGTTTTTGGGTATTTACAAATCATAAATTGAGAACTTCAGGTCTACTGCAGTGTTTTTCCAAGGGTTGTGATCTTGGGTTATCTACAGCAGAATCTTTGTTTATAATGCTTGTTTATAAATTTCATGCATATTTATAAAGTTCATTTCTTACCTTCATTCAAAGTCTATTGAATCAAAATCTACAATGATGAAATTAAGGAACCTGGATTTTAACTAACTTTCATATGGCTCACATATCCACTTAATCTAGTAGTGGTGTCTGAAATGGGTTTCATGCACTCCAAGTACAGTTTTTTTGTATCTTTGTGGTAGAGACTACAACTTATTCACCAAAATCCAATATATCTTCTTCCTTCCTAATATTCCTTGCAGTTAGGTGGGTCCAATCTAGCAGCCAATGGAATTATATATTTGCTACTTCCTGACCTGGCCCATATAAACTTATATGCATATTATTCCATGTTCTTTTGTAGTCTGACTAACTAGGATTGAGATTGATATAACAAACATGGAAGCCAAATGTTGAAAATAATAGAGTCTTGTCACTGAATTTTGGGGGAGATGTTAGAGCATCTTAGCCAACCTTCTCTATTTAATATGGACATATTTTGTATTGGTAAGAAAATGTTAAAACATTTTGCAGGATATATTTTTTTATAATCACATTTTAAAGCTTTCAAAGTCAAATCTAATCAAAGGTAAGCCAATGATGATTATAAATAACATCCTATCTAATAAAAGAGTAATATGCAAATTGACCATACCTCCACTATAACCACAAGCCAGGCCCACCAGCCAATCAAGAATGGGTATGCAAATTAACCCAACCAAGATGGCTTTGGCTATGGAGTGAGCAGGAGGCTTGTGTTTCCCCGGAAATGGAGGAAGTCAAGCTTTCTGCCTGCCCTGGCGGGCCCTGGCCTTCCCTCAAGACTACAAAGTTTTAATTGTAGAAGATAACCAAATCCTAAATACCAAGGCCTCCCCTTGGGCCACCCGGGGGCTTGGCTGGCCTCCAGACCACCACAGGCCCCTTGCCCAGGCTGCCCCATGCCCCAAGGGAAACCCCACCCTGATCTGAGACACCCTTCAGGGCAAACCAGCCAGCCCCTACCTGTGCACCAGGCCTCTATCCTATTTAATCCTATCTAATAAAAAAATAATATGCAAATTGACTGTCACTCCAACACACAAGATGGTTGCCCCCAAGTGGTCAAAGATGGCTGCCCCCATGTGGACACAAGATGGCCACCACAAGATGGCCAGCAGGAGAGGACAGTTGGGAGGGACCAGGCCTGCAAGGAAGGGGCGATCAAGCCTGCAGGGGAGGGCAGTTAGGGGTGACCAGGCTGGCAGGGGAGGGACATTGGAGGTGACCGGGCCTGCAGGATAGTGCAGGTGGGGGGACCCAGGCCTGCAGGGGCGGGCAGTTAAGGGTGACCAGGCCTACAGGGGAGGGCAGTTAGGAGCAAACAAGCTGGCAGAGGAGCAGTTAGGCATCAATCAGACTGTCAAGGGAATGGTTAGGGAGTGATCAGGCTGGCAGGCAGAGTGGTTAGGGGCAATCAGGAAGGTAGGTAGTCGAGCAGTGAGAAGCCAGCAGTCCTGGATTGTGAGAGGGATGTACGACTGCCCATTTAGGCCTGAACCTACCTGAATCGAGCCTAAACGGGCAGTTGGACATCCCTCGAGGGGTCCCAGATTGGAGAGGGTGCAGGCTGGGCTGAGGGACACACACCCCATTTACGAATTTTGTGCACCAGGCCTCTCTATAAAAGGTTAAGTGACCATCCAATCGTCCAACCAGCCAGTAGATGTGATGTGCACTGACCATCAGGGGCTGACGCTTAACACAGAGAAACATTGATTGATTGCCTCCCATATGTACCCGACCAGGGATCAAACCTTCAACCTGGGTCTGTGTCCTGACCCAGAATTGAATCTGCCACCCTTTGGTGCACTAGAAGATGGTCCAAACAACTGAGATAGCACAAGAACTTTGTACCTCTTAATTCCCTTCACCTTTATCACCTTTCCTCTTCTTCTTCCTCACTCTGATAACCACCTCTTTGGTCCAGTATCTATGAGTTTGTTCTCTTTTTATTTTTTGTTTTAGATTTTATATATAGGTGACATGTGGCACTTAGTTTCACTAAGCAAATACTCTCTAGGTGTATCCGAGTGATTTGTTGCAAATGGCAAGATTTCATTCTTTTTTAAGTCTGAGTAATATTTCATTGTGTATATACCACATCTTAATCAATTCATCTATTGGGTCGGCAGCTAAGTAATTGCGGATTTTTTAAAGAAAATCAAAGACAATTTTTTCATGGAAATAAATAACTTTATTCTGTAATGTATTGCCCATTTTGATCAATGACCTTTTGCCATCTTTCAGGCAGCATCATAATCCCACGTTCAAAAAACTTCTGGTTTTTATTAGCAAAAAACTGAATCAGGTACGATTTGACATCATCATCATTATTGAAATTTTTACCATTCAAGGAGTTTTGTAAAGATCGAAACAAAAAGTAATCAGATGGTGCAAGGTCAGGACTATATGGTGGATGTGGCAAAACATCCCAACCAAGCTCCATTAATTTTTGCCGAGTGACCAAAGATGTGTGTGGCCTTGCATTGTCATGATGGAATACAACACCTTTTCGATTTGTCAATTCGGGCGGCTTTTCTTCAACTGCATTGTTTAATTTCGTTAGTTGTTCAATGTAGACATCAGAATTGATCGTTCGGTTGGGTGGTAAGAGTTCAAAGTAGACAATTCCTTTGTAATCCCACCAAACTGATAACAAAACCTTCTTTTGATGAATATCAGCTTTTGATGTTGTTTGAGTTGGTTCACCTGGCCTGCTCCACGATCTTTTCAGCTTGATATTGTTGTAAACAACCCATTTTTCATTGCCAGTTATCAGTCGTTTTAAAAATGGGTCATTTTCATTACGTTTCTTTAGCAAATCGCAGCTGCTAATGCGTTGCGTTAACTGTGATTCTTTCAGTTCGTGAGGAACCCATGTATCGAGTTTTTGAACATAGCCAAGTTGTTTTAAGTGATTTTCAATGCATGTATGTGATACATGAAGCTTCTCTGCAATCTCACCTGTTGTACTGTGACAGTCCGAATTGATTATTGCTTTGATTAGGGCGTCATCAACTTCAACTGGACGACCAGAGCATTTTTCATCTTTGAGTGAAAAATCACCAGAACGAAATTTGGCAAACCAATTTTGACACTGCCGTTCTTTTAAGGCTTCGTCACCATAAACAGCACATAACTTTTTATGAGCTTGCGATGCGTTTTTCCCTTTGCAGAAATAAAAAAGCAAAATATGACGAAAATGTTCCTTTTGATTTTCCATTTTTCAACGAACGCCAAACGAAAACTACAAAACAGATCAAAAAACTTTTTTTTACTGATTAACAGCTGAATAGCCAACTATCAAATAACAAAATGTGTTTTACATTTGTACTACGTCTGCAAACCTAAAAATTCAACTGAAGCCATATATGTGTGGAACCCGCAATTACTTACTTGCCGACCCAATATCAGTGGACACCTATATTTTTTTCCCATATCTTGACTATTATAAACAATGCTGCATGGAACATAAGGTTGCATATATCTTTTCAAATTACCATTTTCATTTTCTTTGGATAAATACTCAGAAGTGGAATTGCTGGGTCATATACTAGCAGTAGTTCTTTTTTTAATTTTTTAAAGATCTCCATGCTGTTTTCCATAATGGTTGTACTAGTTTATAATCCTACCAACAGTGCATATGGATTCCTTTTTCTCTACATCATTTTCAACACTTGAAATTTGTTGTCTTTTTTTATAACAACCATTCTGACAGGTGTGAGGTGATTTTCATTGTGGTTGGCTTGTATTTTCTTAATGATTAGTGATATTGAGTGTCTTTTTATGTAACTGTTGGTGTTCTGTATGTCTTTGGAGAAATGTCTATTCAGGTCCTCTGCCCGTTTTTAATTGGATTATTTGTCTTTCTGATGTTGAAATGTAGTATTTTATATATTAATACCTTATTGGATATATCACTTGCAAATATCTTCTCCCATTCAGTAGGTTGCCCCTTTGCCTTGTTGATGGTTTTCTATGCTGTGAAAAGGCTTTTTATTTTGATGTTATTTATTTTGTTTATTTTTGCTTTTAGTGCCCTTGCCTGGGGAGACTGATTCAAGAAAATATTGCTAAAGCTGATGTCAAAGAGCTCCCTCCCTATGTTTTCCTCTAGGAGTTTTATTGTTTCAGATCTTATATTAAAAGCTTTAATCCATTTTGAATTTATTTTTATATGGTGTAAGATAGTGACCCATTTTCATTCTTTTGCATATAGCTGCCAGTTTTCCCAATACTGTTTATTGAAGAAACTGTCATTTAATTCCCATTGTATATTTTTGCTTGCTTTGTCATAGATAGTTGACCATATAAGTGTGCAATAGTTACTGTTCACTTGGATACAACACAACTTAATTTTTTTAAAACTGGTTTTTAATATTTTCAACTCATATTTTTAATGGAAATGTACTTTTAAAGGGAAATAAGTGATTTTGTATTAATTTCATGTTGAACCTCAAATTGCAAACATTCTTATAGTAATCCTGAAAGAGCCTACAGAAAGTATTAATAAAATTGATTTCTGTTTGCTATATATGGTGTGGTCCTTGGTCCAGCAGCCTTAGCATCACCTCTGACCTAATAAGTTATGCAGTGCTTCAGGTTCCACATCAGATCTACCCCTTCAAAATTCACATGTTAAAGTATAAGAAGTGCTGTTCTTGATACCCTGGTTTTAACCCTAAGTCTAGATTTCTGCTGAGAGTGCCACCTAGTGACAGATTTATAACATTTCTTCCACTAAGAAATCTATTTTTTTATTTTTTCTTATCATAGTAGTAAAATAATTAATATAGAAATGAAGATCATGAAGTTAAAAGGAAGATCTCCCATATTTATCAGTTCCCTAAGATAGTCATTTTTAGCTGTTTTTTATTTTAGTAGTTGTTATGATTACTTTCATAACTAAAGATGATAGTCCTATTCCTTTGTTTCTAAGTCTGTTAAATTTGGAGAATAAGTATAGACTTCTTGTTATAAAAAGCGAGGAATTGATTTATACCATCCCATCTCTCTCTGCCCTTTTATAAGTACCGCGTGCTAACTGATTGCGCCACTAGAGCCCCCTCTCTCTGCCCTTTTAAAAAACAATTATGTATGTTGATTTAGTTCTTTAATGAGTCTTTTTACTTAACAATGTACATTCATTTCTCTTAACATAAAGTTTACACAGCCTCTCTTCACAGACTAAATCGTTCTAATTGTATACAAAATCTACAAAGAATTAAAAGAAAGGATATTTGTAGGGAAGGAAGTAAAACAGTCCCAAATTCAATCAATTGTACAAGTGAAACCTTGATACTGAAACCAAAATCAGCAAGCTAAGTACGGAAATTAATTATAGGCCAGCATCATTCCTAAAGAAAGATGGAAATATTCAACACAGAGTAAAAGTTATCAACAACATATACAATGCATAGAAAAGATAATATATCTATTGTCTAGGAGTTCCAGAAATACAGTGTGTTGTTACTCTTTAAAATGGGTCAAGGCTGGTGAATGAATAAGAGAAGTAGGGAATGAATATATTGAGAAGCTTGATTATTGTGATGGTAGCATGGGTATATGCAAAAACCCAAACTCATCAAGATGTAGATAATAAATTTATGAA
This sequence comes from Pipistrellus kuhlii, assembly GCF_014108245.1. NCBI lineage: Eukaryota > Metazoa > Chordata > Mammalia > Chiroptera > Vespertilionidae > Pipistrellus > Pipistrellus kuhlii. The sequence continues at coordinate 17,861,912 of NW_023425404.1, read as the reverse complement.
ATTTTGTATATCTCAATTATACCTCAATAAAGCTAAAATATATTCAATACCTTACTTAATAATTTTTTATTATCAAGTGGACCATAAAAAATCTAAAAAAAAAGGTTAATATCAAATTGCTAAGAACCAATTAAAAGTAAAAATTTTTTAAATGTATCTTTATTGTTTAAAGTATTACAAATCTCCTTTCTCTACCCCTGCAAAGATCCCCCTCTTCTCTGCTCCTGTCCCCTCCCCAGGCTAATTCTATTGAAAATCACAAAAACCATAAAATCAATACGATTATAGTTTTCTCCCATCATGTATGAAATACTTTCCTAACTTTGGAATTTTTTATCATGTGAATGCATTTATTCCAAAAAGTAACTTAAATGAAAAAAATATTATGTTGTTGTTGTTCTTTGTTAAAGAACACTTAACATGAAATCCATCTTCTTAACAATATCATATTGTTAACTATAGCTATTATATTATACAGTAGATCTCTAAAACTTATTTATTTTGCAAAACAGAAACGTTATACCTATTGAAAAATAATTTCTCGTTTTCTCTTTCTGCAGCCTCTGGCAGCCACTATTCCATTCTCTGCTTCTATGGTATTGACTATTTTAGATACTTCATATAAGTGGAATCACGCAGTATTTGTCCTTTTGTGATTGGATTTTGTCACTTAGCATAAGGTTATCTAGGTTCATCGTGTTGTTATAAATGGAAAATGGCAGGGATTTCTTATTTTTAAGGCTAAATATATTCCATTGTATGTATGTACCACATTATCTATGGTGGACATTTGGATTATTTCCATAACTTGGCTATTCTGAATAATGTTGGAGTGAACATGGTACAGATATCTCTTCTAGATCCTGATTTCAATTCTTTAGGATATATACTCAGAAGTGGAATTGCTGATAGTATTATACTTTATTTTTAAGACTAGAGGCCTGGTGCACAAAATTCGTGCACTTGGGGGTGGGGTCTCTCAGCCCAACCTGTGCCCTCTCACAGGCTGGGAGCCATCAATAGGACATCTTCAGAGCTGCCGCCATCAGTAGGACATGTTTTGTGCTGCTGCAGAGGCAGGAGAGGCTCCCAGCTCCACCACTGCACTTGCCAGGCTCGAGCCTGGCTTCTGGCTGAGCAGCACTCCCCCTGTGGGAGTGCACTGACCACCAGGGGGAAGCTCCTGCATTGAGCGTCTGCCCCCTGGTGGTAAGTGTGCGTCATAGCAACCGGTTGTTCCGCCAGCTGACTTGCATATTATCCTTTTATTATATAAGATTTTAAGGAATCTCCATATTATTTTTCAGAGTGGCCATACCATTCTACATTTCCACCAGCACTGTATAAAGATTGCTTTTTCCCCCTCATCCTACCTAACACATCTTTTTTTATATACCATAGCCTTCCTAACAGGTATGAAATGATAACTCATTATAGTTTTGATTTATATTTCCCTAATGAATAATGATATTGAACATTATTAGTAATGGTGAGTGCTTTTCATATACCTGGTGACCACTTACATGTCTTATATGGGGATGGTCTCTTCATGAACTTTGCTTATTTTTTAATTGGATTATTATTAGTTTACTGTTGAGTTAGAAGAGATTCTTAAATATTTGAATATTAACCTTTTATCTGATAGATGGTTTGCAAATATTTTCACTTATTTTGTAGGATGGTTTTTATTCTGTTTATTTTTATTTTTATTTATTTTCTTTTTACTGCACAGAATCTTTTTAGTTTGATGTAGTACCACTTGTTGCTGTTGCCTTTGCTTTAGATGTCACGTCCAAGAAATCATTGCCAAAACCAATGTCAATCCCTATTTTTTCTCTTATGAGTTTTGTTTTACAGTTTTAGGTTTGACATTGAATTCTTGATCCATTTAGAGGTGTGTTTTTTTAATATGGTGTAGGACAGGAACCTAACTTTATTATTTTACATGTAGACGTCCAGTTTTTCTAATGTCATTTTTTGAAGAGTCTATCCTTTACCCATTTTGTATTCTTGGCACCTTTGTTAAAGATCAGTTGATTGTATGCACATGTATATACATTGATTTATTCCTGGAGTCTTTATTCTGTTCTATTGATATATGTATGTTTTTATGCCAGTATCATACTGTTTCAGTTACTGTAGCTTTGTAATGTATTTTAAAATCAGGAAGTGTGATACTTACAGCTTTGTTCTTATTTTCTGAGATTGCTATGGTTACTTGAGGTCTTTTGTGTTTCCATATGAATTTTAGGATTTTTTTCTTCTATTTCTATAAAAAAATGCCTTTGGGATTTTGATAGGAATTGCATTGAATATGTTGATTGCTTTAGATAATATGGACATTTTAACAGTATTAAGTATTCAATTATATGCACACATACTCTTTCCATTTATTATGTCTTAGAATTTCAGCAATGATTTGAAGTTTTCATTGTATGAGTCAGTTGCCTCCTTGGTTAAGTATATCTCTAAATATTTTATTATTTTAGATACTGTTTTAAATGGGATTGTTTTCTACATATCTTTTTTACATAATTTGTTTTTAGTCTAGAGAAATGCACCTGGTTTTGTTGTTAATTTTGTATCCTGCATGAAGTGTGGAAAATAATTAAAATATGCCACCTTTAGAAGAACAGAATTAAGTACTCATAATTTCAAAAACTTTCTAATTTAGAAGGCGAAGTAACCTTCCTGGGTTAGTTACTATATGAGTTCGTGTGAAATACAAACCTTTTTATAAAAATCCTAGAATTCCCCTTTCTAGATATTTACAGTCTTTGTCTTTTGCCTTAGGTAAGACTCTTTGTAGGAGAAAAGATTTATTTCACTCCATTGTTGCATCCTGTTGATTATAAGTATTCAAATACTCTAATGATAAATGCCTGAACAATGTTTATGTGAATTGATCGCGACCAGCAATTTAATTAATCATCATAATGAGAACAAGAAGAAATAGGCTGCAATTTTTTTTAGTCTTTTGATTTTAAGCAAACATGCACAGAATCATTAGAACTCCAAGGTGATTTTGTGCATGAAATGCAAGAGAATGAAGTTATTTGAGAATTTAAATTTTTTTTTCTTTCAATTTTATTTTATATTGGTTTCAGGTGTACAGCTGAGTGGTTAGACAATGTACTTTACATAGTGTTGCCCTCAGTATTTCTAGTACCTTGACACCATACATAGTTAGCACAATACTATTTACTATATTTCCTATGATTTACTTACATACCTGAGACTATTTTGTAACTATCAATTTGTACTTCTTAATCCCTTAACCTCTTACAGACCTGTCCCCCAATCCACCTTTCCTCTGACAACCACCAGATTACTCTCTATATCAGTCTGTTTCAATTTTGTTCATTAATTTTGTTTTTTAATTTCACATATAAGTGAAATTATATGGTATTTGTTTTTCTGTGACTGACTTATTTCACTGAGCATAATACCCTCTTAGGTCCATCCATGCTATTGCAGATGGTAAGAGTTCATCCTTTATTAAGACAGAGTAATATTGCATTGTGTGTATGTACCACGAATTTTTTAATCACTTGTCTATTATTGATGGACACTTGGGTTGCTTTCAATATCATAACTATCCTATCTAATAAGAGAGTAATATGCAAATTGACCATCACTCCAACACACAAGATGGCTGCACCCATGCGATCAAAGATGGCTGCCCCCATGTTGACAAAATATGGCCTCCACAAGATGGCCTTCAGGGGAGGGCAGTTGTAGGCCATCAGGCCAGCAAGGGAGGGCAGTTAGGGGTAACCAGACTGGCATAGGAGAGAAGTTGGGGGAGACCAGGCAGCAGGGGGGTGGGAGAAACCAGACCTGCAGGGGAGGGCAGTTGGGGGACCCAGGTCTGTAGGGGAGGGCAATTGGAGGGGGACCAGGCCTGCAGGGGAGGACAGTTGTGGGGTGGACCCAGGCCTGCATAGGAGGACAGTTGGGGGGTCCAGCCTGTTGTCCAGGGTAGTTGGGGGGAACGAGGTCTGCAGGGAAGGGCAGTTGGGGGGACCAGGCCTGCATAGGAGGACAGTTGGGAGGGTACCCAGGCCAAAATGGGAAGGCAGTTGGGGAGGACCAGGCCTGCTGGGCAGGGCAGTTGGATGGACCAGGCCTGTAGGGGAGCGAAGAGGGGAACCAGGCCTGTAGGGGAGGGAAGTGGTGGGAGTCCCCTCTGGGGCACTGGCCGGAGGCCTAAGCTAGGAGCCACCTGCATTTTGAAGGCTGGCCATGCCCCAATCATGGTGGGGGTCGCCTCTGCATCACTGGCCGGCCCAGGCTAGGGGCTGCTAGTGATTTGAAGGCTGGCCACACCCCTGATCCAGGTAGGGGTCCCTTCATGGTGACTCATCCTGCTCTATCAGCTCCTAGCTTGCTGTTTGGTGGTCCTTACAGCCCCTGGCTTTTTATATATTTGGATTTTTATTGATTTTTAGAGAGAAAGGAAGGGAGAGAGAGGGGGAGAGAAATATCCATCTTAGAGCAAAACATCTATCAGATGTCTTCTACATTTCCCCTATTGACATTCGTGCCTGCAACCCTTGACATATGCCTTGACCAAGGAATCGAACCAACAACCTTTTGGTGCACAGGATGTTACTCAACCAACAGAGTGACACTGTCCAGGGTTCTTTTGCCCATTTTTAATTCAGTTGTTTGCTCTCCTAGTGGTAAGTTTATATAGTTTTATACAATATATTATTTGTAAAGATATATACAAGCCCTTTCTTGGATATGTGGTTTTCCAACATTTCCCCCCAATATGTTCTTTTTTTTTATTTTTTCATTTTCTTAGCATTTTCTCTCACAGAGGAAAACTTCATGAACTTTTTGTCCTAGCTCTAGGTTACAAAGATTGTTTTTCTTGTATTTTCTTACAAAATTTTATAATTTTACATTTAGACCTAACATTAGTATAAGTTAATTTTATGTAAGGTGTGAGGGTTAGATCAAAGTTCATTTGTTTCCATATGGATATCCACTGTAGTAACACTATTTGTCGTGAAGCAAAAAGGGAATTTTGTAGACTTCCAGGAGGAGATAAGCAATGGAAAAAGTACTTCTTATGTATTCTTACTATGGGGTTTCTTATAATGCTTTAGCAGTACCATTGTATAGCAAGTTCATTTGCTGTAATGTTTTGATATTCTTTGAAAATAGGCTAATTTGAATCAAGAGCGTATTTATTTACAAATGCTTACCACAGTGAATTCTAACTATACTATATCTTTTCCATATTATTGGATTAAGAGTATAAACTGTAACCAAATGATTAGGGTTTATCTTCTAGCAAACATGGGAATAAGCCCAATCAAGATAAAATTTATAAGCAAATGTTTTAATAACGTTAAATGTGTAAACTCTGTGATTATTTTTGACATTATGTACACAATTTTGTTCTAACACAAAATTTGCTGTAAAATATTCCAAAGGTTATTCAAAAATCAATAAACCAGATATTTATTAAGCACTGACTTTCTAAGAATTGTTTTAGGTTCTGTGGAAACTCTAAAATGATTATAGTTTCATGTCCTCAGATATTCTATACTGAAGTTGATATATAGTAAAATCTAGAGCTACAAACTCAAATGTCTTCAGTTTCCAGACAGTTATTAGGTCTAGTAATAATTAATGTCGTTTTCTAATACTTTTTTTAAATCGAATTTATTTAAACAATACAACAAAATTTAATCAACAATATAGTTGCTGTTGTTTTCTACTACTTGTGCCCAACGCTCAGGAAGCATTTTAATTCCTCTGTTATAAAATTCTTGTGATTTTGATGCAAAAAATTCGGTCAATGCATTTTTGAGGCATTCTTCATTATTAAATTTTTTTCCAAGAAGAAAGTTTTGCAGTATGCGGTCGTGCGTTATCGTGGTGAAGAATTACGCCCTTCCGATTAATCGGCGCGGGTTCTTTTTCTCTTAAAGCTTGGGCTAACCTTTCCAATTGGGCACTATATACTGCACTTGTAATGGTTTGGTTAGATGGTAAAAGTTCATAATGAAGAATTCCTTTAAAATTCCACCAAACACACAACATCACTTTCTTCGCATGCAAGTCAGGTTTTGGCGTGGGCTGTGGAGCCTCATTTTTGTCCAACCATATAGCACCCATTTTTCATCTCCGGTAACAATTTGCTCTAAAAACGGCAAACGGTTTTGACGAGAGAGGAGCAAATTGCAAATTGTGACTCTTTGATTACGGTTGTTGTCGGTCAACTCACGAGGAACCCATTTTCCAAACTTTTGGACTTTGCCAAGTGCACGCAATTGATTGGAAATTTTTTTTGTGAACAATTTAAAGTTGTCGCAAGCTCTTGTTGGGTAATTTGAGGATTTTGCACCAAAAGAGCTTGAAGAGCTTCTTGATCAAAATTGGACACACGGCTCGACCACTCTTGTCATCTAATGAAAAATTTCCCTCGCGAAATTTCTCAAACCAATGCTGGCATTTTCTGGCGCTAACTGCATCTTGACCAAGAGCACTACAGATGTTTTTTGCAGCCTCACTTGCTTTTCTTCCTAATTGGAACTCGTAAAGCATGCAGTGCCGAATATGCTCTTCATCCGCCATCTTCTTAGCCCTAGTTTTGCAACAAAAACCAAACCAAACACAAACTTTTTCAAGCAAAACTTGTTAATTGCACTTCACACGTTCTGTAGATACCACGTGTTTGAAGGTTATGTCAATACAAGTCAACGCCAAGCAAGATTTTAAACGAATGTTTGAAAACGACATTGATTATTACTAGACCCGATATTATTAATATAAATATTTTGGTACAAAATAATAGAGTTAGGACATTTGCTAATTTAAAGAATTAATACCTGATTAAAGTCATTCACATAAATTAACAAACATACAAATACATAAATAGCCAAAGAAATCATCTTAAAAGATTGAATGAGCATGGCCCTAAGTTTGTCTAGACAGAATCTGAATTTGAAAGATGTGCCTTCACAAAGAGTTATTTACTAGTGGACACAAGCTTTCTATGGTGAAAAAGCAGATTTTTCAAAAATTTTAGGTTTATTTCTAGAAAGTGTGTTTGAGTGTATGTACATGTGTATTTCCTGTGGTAAACATAGTCTTTTTAATTCTCTGTAGCAAATCCATGGTAAATATATTGTAGATACTTCTAAAAAAAATTTTCATATTTTCTATTTAGCTTCTATATTAGATTAATGCAAAGTTTCTCATTCTTAGCATTATTGATATTTTAGGCCAGATCATTGTTATGGGAAGCTTTCTTTTGCATTGTAATATGTTAAATAGCATCTCTGGCCTCTACCCACTAAATGACTATAACACCATCTAAGCTATTACTAATAAAAAATGTATCCATAGACAGTGGTGTGGTGAAGGCCTGGGTTGGGGCTGGAGCCAGGTTGGGAGGGAGGGGGGGGGGCAAATGGGAAAAGTTGGGGGACATTTGTAATACTTTCAACAATAAAATAAATTTAAAAAAATGTATCTAGACATTGACAGATGTTCCCCTGGAAACAAAATCATTGCCAATTGAGAGCAACTCTTATGGTTTTAGCAGATTTCTGCCCCCTCCCCAACAGATTATAAGTATGCAGAGAAAGCAATTAAAATTACAATCTTATTGAAAGTACCTCTGGTTCTTTTTTAGTGTTTTATTGAATATCCATGCTATTACAAATGCATATTGCTGGACCATAAAGAATGCTATAGGGATATGCTCATTCAAGTGCTATTCAGACTTATAATTTTAGTAGCTTATAATATCAAAGGTGTATTGTCAGAATTTTGAATTAGCTTTGGCAGAAAGCCAGGATGAACCACTTAGGCAACAGGGAAAACAGAAATGGAGAATGAATAAGGTAAATCCTTAATAGTACTTTCTCAATGTAAAACCTCTTCATAATATTTATTCAATAATTATATATAAAGTGTTTTATTAGAATAGTAAACATTGAGTGGAATCTTTAAAAAAAATAAGAACTCTTCCTTCTTTTTGTTAATTTATAATGCTTTGTGAAAACATACACCCAAACATACACACCAGAAACAATAACAAAACAAGACAGTGTATGTGATTACATACCAAATGAATTGGGATAACCAATGTGTGTTAAAGTCATTTTCCAAACAGTTTTCATTAGATGCATCTTGCTTTTACTCTGCTCTATCTGTTTCTTTATACTCCTTAAGTTTTTATTGGAGTTTAGAGCTCATTTCATGGATCTGAAGTTGGGATACTCTCCAGCCACACATCTATTTGATCCAGTCCCACTTCTAGGAATATATCCCAAGAAAACAAAAAGGATATATGCACCCCCTATGTTCATAGTAGCACAATTTACAATAGCTAAGAATTGGAAACAGCCTAAATGCCCATCAGCAGATTAGTGGATTAGAAAATAGTGGTACATCTACACAATGGAATACTACACTGCTATAAAAAAGAAGGAATTTTTACCAGTTGCAACAGCATGGATGGAACTGGAGAGCATTATGCTAAGCAAAAAAGCCAGTCAGAGAAAGATAAATATTACATAACCTCACTCATTTGTTGAATGTAATGCACAACATAAACTGATGAACAAAAAAATAGAACCAGAGTCATAGAGACATCGAACAGAGTGCCCGACTTAAGAGGGAAGGCAGGGGGCAAAGGGGTAAAAGATCAACCAAGGGACTTGTATGCATGCATATGAGCATAACCAAAGGGCACTGGATGTTCCATTGTAATGGCTGCTAAAGCTTTTATATATAGAGACACTACTTGGCTGTAAAAAAAAAAAAAAAAAAAAAAAAAAAAAGGAAGGAAGGAAGGAAATCTTACACTTTGCAACAGCATGAATGGAACTGGAGAGCATTATTCTAAGTGAAATAAGCCAGTCAGAGAAAGTCAAATACCATATGATTTCACTCCTCTGTGGAATCTAATGAATAAACAAGCAGAATAATTACAGACTCGTAGAGAGATCAGGTTGTCGGTTGGCATTGAGAGAACTTAGGGGGAAGGTAAGGGATTGAGTATGAAAGGGAAAACAAAAAAACACACAAAAAATCTCATAGATACAGACAAGAGTGTGGTGATTGCCAGGGGAGAGGAGGTTGAGGGAGGAAGTGGAGGGCATGGGGGATAAATGATGATGAACGGAGACTTGGCTTGGGATGGTGAACACACAATTCAGTGTACAGATAATGTATTATAGAATTGTGTACCTGAAACATGCATAATTTTGTTAACCATGTCACCCAATAAACAAATAAATAAATAAATAACTTTATTTCAGTATGCAAAAAAAAATTATCTGAACACTAGTTCCATTGGCAAGGATAAATGGTAACATTAAAGAGTTTAAATGCAGGACTTTAAATAAAAGATAATTTGGTTAAATTAAATTACTTTTTAGTGAAAACCAGGATGTCATTTATTAATTTACATATGAGATAGGAGTTATCCTAAAGTATCTAAAATACATAAGTGTCTTATTTATACCTTTTTTTTATATTGAGTACTTATAAAGTCAAATAACTAATCAGAAATTTTCTTTTTAAGCACTGAATTAGATCATTGGTAGGTAGGTATCTTGGAATTTAAACGTAGAGCACCTGTACACTAGAGATATGATAATAGCACAATACTATCATATATGGAATTTAAAAACTTTAGTAGCACATTTTAAAAACTGTAAAGAAACAGATTAAGTTAATAATATAGCTTTTTAACTCAGTATATTCACAATGTTATTTTAGCACGTAATCACTAAATTAACCTTTTTATACTAAGTATTTAAAATCTGCTATGTATTTTATACTTAATGTACATCTCAATTAGCATCTTGACTTATCAGCTCCTTCAGTTACATAAGAAAATTACTGAATATTTTTGTGTCTCAATTTCTTCATTTTTACAATAGAGACATTATAATGGCTAAATTAGATAATATATACTATGCCTAGTGAATGGTGAGTGTTCTATAAACCTTAGCTGCTTTTCAAAATATTTCAAACAAACAAACATGATATGTAATGATATCACTGCCTCAAGGCAAAGATCATAAGCCTTCAATCTGTAATTCTTAAACACTTATCTTTTTCCATTGGACTCTTCTGGGTACACATATCTTTCCGAATCCTTGTTTAAACTACTTTTTAAAAGAAGCAAAATTAATATTTACTCATCAGTTGTGACAAATATTTCACACTGATTCAAGATGTTAAAAGAAAACTGTGGTTTGGAATCTGTGAAATAAATTTCTTTACTTTCTGCTTATTTTCTCTCTAAACCTAAAACGACTGTAAAAATTAAATCTATTATAAAAACAAAGAAACAAAAAAAACACTATGTCTGCTACTGATTCTTGGTATATCTCAGTTGTGACAGAATCCATCAGTAAAAGTGGCAGTTTTAATATCATTAAAACCATCAATCAGAGAAGTTTAGTTATGGTTAACAGTCTAACTTAATGTTTCCTCTTACAGTAGTCATCCATTATCTCCCTTTTTTTCACTAATATATGAAAAATTTAACCATAAAATGGTTGTTTTGCCTTCATGGTTATTGGGGTGGGCAATGGGCATTATGGTGGCACTCTGATGTCAATAGTCGTATTTTGTTATACACTATTGCCAGTTTTGTGAATATTTTCTTCTGATTTCAGGTTGGGTGGGACTATATCAGCATACAAGATAGTACCAGACGAAATAGAAGAAATCAAGGTATAGTATGGCATTTTCATCTCTACAAAGACTCAGTACCTTGGTGGCAAATGGGGGAAGAATCGCTTATTCTTTATGCTATTAAATCTTTGGCTGTATTAGGATAGCACTTTATTTCAAATTATCCTATTTGAATTAATATATATATATATATATATATATATATATATATATATATATATATATGTATATATATATAAGATGACCACTATCAGATTTCATCTATTATCATCATTGCATTTTTAAGAAAAATAGTAGAAGAATAAAACAGGAACCTTTTCCTGTGAATTTTGTTGAAATATCTACTAAAGAAAGCATTGTATTTACCTATTAGTGTGCACAACAAAATTATCTTTTTATCTTGTTTTAATTTATTTTCTTTATAAGTTTTTACCAATTATAAATAATGTCAGTCCTATAGTAAATATTCCTGATTCCTTTGAAAAAATATGCCAATTTTAATTTAAATTTTACAGTACTGGCCCTGACCAAGTAGATCAGTTGGTTAGAGTTGACCTGATATGCCAAGGTTTCAGGTTCAATCCCTGCTCAGGGCACATACAGGAATCAACCAATGAATGCATAAATAAGGGGAACAACAAAGTCAATGTTTCTTGCTTTGGCTGGGTGGTTTTTTGGTTGGACCCTTGTCCATACACCAAAAGGTTGTGGGTTCAATTTCTAGTCAAGGCCCATTCGTAGTTTGCAGGTTTGATCCCTAGGAGGCATACAATTGATTTCTCTCTCTCACATCATTGTCTCTCTTCCTCTCTCCTTCCCTCCCTCCCTCAAAATTTTAATTGATGTATTGTGCTCTCACAAATCTATTAAAAATTGCAGTACAATAACAATAAATGAAAAATTGACATTTTTTAAATTACAGCTTTACTACAATCTTCTGTAATTAACATTTTACTAAACCTTATGGACTATTAATTTTCTAACATAACATGTGGCTCTTGTTTAAAAGCAGTTTACAGTGTAACAAGAACTTAACTTACTACCTATTCCATAAGTAAGTTAATAATTGGATAGAAGTAATGAAGGATAAACAATACTGAGTTAAGTTGTTAAAATGACATGTGAAGTTCTCAACAAATTATTAACCTTGATTTGATCAACTTTTCAAAATCAAGCTAAATTAAAATCTTAATAAATAAATCTTTGATTTGTTTACATTACTTTTAAATTAGTTGAACTCATTGATCTTTATTATATAATATACTATTAATTTCAATATGTCAGATGTTATGTGTAGTCAACATTAGGAATTAATGCCATGATTACATTCTATCATTTAAGAAATCTGGTGTCAGGAGATTTACTCAGACTTGATATAAATTCTCAAAATGGGTGGCTGGTAGGAACCTTTGGTCTAATCCAGATCTCTCATTTTTTTAAAAAAAGAGAAAATGGGAATAAAGTTAAACTTGCTAAAATTAATTGTTTGAGGTCCAGTAAGTACTTTCAAAAATATAATCAAGGGTTTAAAGATTCAGAATAACACAGCATATTACTTCTTAGATATATACTGTAGTGTAGGAAAAGACAAACTGTAGAAACTTTATGTAATCAATAAATGTATATATAAAAAATTAAACAGCATTTATATAAAGCATACAGAGTTGAAATCCATCTCTCTAAAAGGTGCTCTGTCTTTTTTACAATTTTAAATGATTAAGATAAACAAAGTATCCTATGAAAGACCTAGGAAGGGCACTTGGCCATTTAAAAAAGATAATCAGCAATCTTCCCAAGAACTCAGCAAATTTGAGTTTTATACAGTTCTATATTCTGTGAAAGAATAAATATGAGATAATACGAAATTTGTGCATGGGGATGTATGTCCTTCAGCCCAGCCTGCACCCTCTCCAATCTGGGACCCCTCAAGGGACGGCCAGTCTGACATCCCTCTCACAACCCAAAACTGCTGGCTCCCAACTGCTTGCTTGTCTGCCTTGCTGATTGCCCCTAACCGCTTCTGCCTGCCAGCCTGATCACCCCCTAACCACTCCTTTGCCAGCCTGATTGATGCCTAACTGCTCCCCTGTCAGTCTGATTGCTCCTAACTGCCCTCTCCTGCAGGACTGGTCACCCCTAACTTCCCTCTCCTGCCCTCTCCTGCAAGCCTGGCCCCTCCCAACTGCTCTTCCCTGTAGGCCCAAGAATCCCCAACTTCACTCCTCTGCTAGGCTGGTAATCCCTATCTGTGCTCCCCTGCAAGCTTGATCGCCCCCAACTGTAATCCCTTGCAGGACTGGTCCCTCCCAACTGCCCTCCCCTGCTAGCCTGATCGCCCACAACTGCCCTCCCCTGCAGGCCTGATTCCTCCCAACTACCCTCCCCTGCTGGACATCTTGTGGTAGACATCTTGTGTCCACATGGGGGCAGCCATCTTTGACCACATGTGTGTTGGAGTGATGGTCAATTTGCATGTTATTATTTTATTAGATAGGATAGAGACCTGGTGTATGGGTGGGAGCCAGCTGGTTTTCCCTAAAGGGTGTCCTGGATGAGGGTAGGGGTTCCCTTGGAGCGTGGGGTGGCCTGGGTGAGGGGCCTGTGGTGGTTTTCAGCCCTCCAGCAACCCAAACAGAGGCCCTGGCATCTTGGATTTATTTACCTACTATAATTGAAACTTTGTAGCCTTGATTGGAGCCAAGCCTGCTGCTCCATGGACGCAGCCATTTTTGTTGGGATTTATTTATCTTCTATAATTGAAACTTTGTAGCCTTGAGTAGAGGCCAAGGCAGGCCAGGGCTGTGAGAACTTGGCTTCCTTTGTCTCCCGGGGCAACTCAAGCCTCCTGCTCTCTCCAGCTCTGTGGCTGCTGCCATTTTTGTTGGGATTTTTTTATCTTCTATAATTGAAACTTTGTAGCCTTGAGTAGAGGCCTGGGTCACCAGGGTGTGCAGAAGCTTGGCTTCCTCCATTGCCAGGGAAGCCCAAGCCTCCTGCTTGCTCCATGGCTGCAGCCATCTTGGTTGGGTTAATTTGCATACCCGCTCCTGATTGGTTGGTGAGCATGACTTGTGGGCATAGCAGAGTGATGGTTAATTTGCATATTACTCTTTTATTACATAGGATATGGCAACAGATCCCAGGGTTAAAATCAAAACCATTGAGATATAGAACTGGCAGTGGACCTTTATTAAAAATTTAGATTTTATACTGAAAACTATGGAGTGACATTATGTAATTTTGAGAAAGAAAGAAATGTAACCAGCTTGGTAAATATATTAGGTTTTTCTGTGATGAGTGAGAAAATTATTTTCAATGAAAAGGAGGTTCTATCTATAATGAAGGAGACTAGGTTGCAGGATATAAACTCAAAATGATTAAAACCTGAGCTAAAGAGATGGCAAGAAGGCTGAAGAAAACACGTTCCAGAAATATTATATAAAATGAGTCAAAAAATATTTTATTTATTGGATGTTTAGGGTAAGATGTAAAGATTGAGTCATGTTTCTGGCTTAGGAAATCTTAGGAGATCTAAGAAAAGGACTAAGTTTGAGAAGAAAGAGGGTATGTTTTGACTTATGTAATTTGTCATTATATGTATCCATCTCAGATACCCAAATATCTAGTAAGTCTGACTGGAACTCAGAAAAATATAATTCTATCTTTTTATTGATATTGAGGTTTGTCATTATGTAAGTTAGTTGAGGCCATGCTAATACATGCAATTGCCTAAAAAGTGATTTTTAAAATATGTTTATTGTTGAAAATATTATATATGCTTCCTTTCCCCAACATTGACCTCATTTAGCCCACCCCTCACCTCCTGCCCCAGGTGTTCACAACCCTATTATCTATCTCCATGGGTTATACATATATATGCATACAAGTTCTTTGGTTGATCTCTTTCCAGTCCCTCTCGTATGCCCTCTGAGATTTGACAGTCTGTTCCATGCTTCTGTGTCTCTGGACCTATTTTGTTAATCAGTTTATTTTGTTCATTAGATTCCACATATGAGTGAGACCATGAGATACTTGTCTTTCTCTGACTGACTTGTTTCACTTAGCATAATAACTCTCCAGGTCCCTCCAGACTGTCTCAAAGGGTAAGACACCCTTCTTTTTCACTGCTGCATAGTGTTCCATGGTGTACTCATCTACTGATTGGCACTTGGACCATTTCTAGATCTTAGCTACTATAGATGCGTTGCTATGAACATAGAGGTGTGCATATGTTATAAATATAAATATATATTTATAACATATATAAATATAAATATAAATATAAATATATATTTATAACATATATAAATATATATATATATATAAATATATATTTATAACATATAAAAATGTTATTTTTGATTGGTGTTTTGGGTTTCTTAGGATATATTCGTAGAAGGGATCAACTGAGTCAAATAGCAGTTCCATACTTAATTTTTAAAGTAAACTCCATGTTGTTTTTTATATCCTGTATAATAAAAGGCTAATATGCAATTTGTCCCCTCAACCAGGAGTTTGACCAGGGGGCGGGGCCAGCCAGCCAACTGCTCAAGGCCCCTTCCCCCAGTCAGCCATGCCCCTTATAGGCCCCCCATAACCCCAATCATGGGCAGGGCCAGCTGGCCAACCTCCCATGTTCCCTTCCCCTGGCTGGCCCAGCCCTATAGGCCCTATCAGGGTGGAGCAGCCAGACCCCACCTGTGTACAAATTTGTGCACTGGTCTCTAGTGAAGTAATAGTAGTGGACTGAAATTGTTGCCCTTGGGAAGGCCCATCCTAGAAACAGAAGATTAATTTTTTTTTAAGTTTAATTAAATGTAAGAGTTTTGCCTAATTTTTATAGTGACTTTCTCTAAAGGAGGAGTTCTTTTGTATTTTTTGGAATTCCAGAGTTATACAGTTATGTCTCAAGAGATTTAAAAAAAAAAAAAAAAAAGCATGATTCATGGATGACATGTGTTATGTGATTTTTCCCATCTATTACTAGTTTTATATCTCAAATGACTTTAGAGAGTTTGAGACCTGAGGAATAAAAAATATAAAACTGATTATTTTGTTAAAAAGTATTGGAAGAAAAACTATTATAAATTATTTCACCAACATATGTTGGCACTATTTGCATTTTCAACTGAAATCAGATAGTAAAATCATTTGCTTTGATTTGAGGAAATGAGGAACATCTGTAATGTTCAGTTTAGTTGGATAATGTCTGAGTAATTTTAAATTATTTAAATGTGCAATTGAATTTATATTCAAACTATTCTATAATATAACATAACATATGTAAAGATATATGTGTGTAAAAGTTTACTATTAAAAGGTATGATTGATTGATGAAACATAACTCAATTTTCATCAGATATGATAATCTTTCACAATGTTCCTAGTACCTGAAATCATTAAGTTCATACATAGTTTGACTTAAACATACACTTATTTATTACAACAAGTCATCTCATAGTGAATGGATGTTAGACCAAAGTCTTAAAAAATAGTGTCTATCTTCTTGACCCAATCACAATAATCTCTTCCACCTAATATCCTTGCTTTTATTTAGATTTAACACTCATGCATACATATTACTAAATATTATAATTTATGTGTGCTTCTGCTTGCATTTTATATAAAGTGAATCACATTGTCTATAATCTTTTGTGCTTTTCTTTTGCTCAACACTGAAATTCATCCATGTCATTGTCAATAGCTGAGTTTCTTCTTCTTCTTCTTCTTCTTCTTCTTCTTCTTCTTCTTCTTCTTCTTCTTCTTCTTCCTCTTCCTCTTCCTCTTCCTCTTCCTCTTCCTCTTCCTCTTCCTCTTCCTCTTCCTCTTCCTCTTCTTCTTCCTCTTTTTCCTCCCCTCCACCTCCTCCTCTCCTCCTTCTTATCCTCCTTTTTTTTTTTGCCATAAAATGCCTCATTGTGGCACAAATTATCGAGAACTACTATTGATGGACATTCAGCTTGTTTCCATTTGCAGTTATTATGAAAAATTATGCTATAAAATTCTTACAAAACATCCTGTGTAACAGTTTCTCTAAGGTATATACTAAAGAAAGAAATTTCTGGTTTTTAAGTAATGTCTATTTTCAACTTTTCTGGATGAAATCATTGTTTTCTAAGGTAGTTATGCTAATTTATACTACCAACTTGGGTATATTTATTATAAGGAGAGACATTTAAATATTAACACTTTAATCTATCTGAAATTTACATTGGTATACATTTTTTATTTATATATGGGATGACTTACAGTTACAGCTCAATTTATTAAAAAACTTCTCTCTCCCCTCCAATTTGAATTGCCTCATTTATCATATACTAACTTTTCATATGCCTACACACATATACACACACACACATACATATACATACATAAATCTGTCTTTTCCTGAATTTTTGTTTCCTTGACCTGTTTGTTTGTTTGTTTGTTTGTTTTTTGATGGCACCATACTTGAGTGGCAGGGTTTGGGAGGGTGGTGGCACCAGAAAAGTGGCTCAACACTTTTCAAGTGCTGAAGAAAAGAACTGTTAACCACAAAGTCTATATCCAATGAAATTATTCTTTAGGAATGAATGGGAAAGAAGGACATACTCAGACCAAAGAAAACTGAAAGAATTTGTCATTACAAAATCTACCCTGAAAGAATGGCTAAATAAATTTTCTAAAGAGGAAGGAAATAACTTCAGAAAAGCAGAATAGGCAAATATAGTACACTATCTTTTTAAAATGATTTTCGTAAGTCACATTTGAAGGTTGAAACAAAAATGTGCTATAAAATATATATGAGTAAATAATGAACAGTCACATTTAGAAATATGGGAGGGTAAAGGTACTTAAATGAAAGCAAAGTTTCTGTATTTCACTTGATAAAATGTCAATACCAGTAGACAGTGATAAATTTCATCTAAATATTGTAATACTCAGAGCAATCACTAAGAGAAATATACAAAACAATATACACAAAAATATTATAAAGTAAGATGAAATACTAAAAAAGTTTTCAAGTAGTTCACAATAAGGTATAAAGAAACAGGAATGGCCCTGACCAGTTTGGTCCAGTGATAGAGCGTCGGCCTGCAGACTCAAGGGTCCCAGGTTTGATTCCGGTCAAGGGCATGTGCCTTGGTTATGGACATATTCCCAGGAGGGGGTGTGCAGGAGGCATCTGATTGATGTTTCTCTCTCATCGATGTTTCTAACTCTTCCTCTCCCTTCCTCTCTGTAAAATATCAATAAAATATATTGAAAACAAAAAAGAAACAGGAGACATAAACAGATGTAAGTCCTAACATAAAAGTAATTGCCTTAAATACAAATAATCTAAGTATACAATTAAAAGGCAAATTGTTATAATGGATTTTAGAAATGATTCAACACATGCTTTCTCAAAAATTCATTTCACAGATAGGTTGAAAATAAAAGGATAGAAAAAGATATAACATGAAAATATCAATTTTTAGAGAAAATGAAAATTCTCAGGTCAATAATTCATATTTCTTCTTCAAGAAGTTAAAGAAGAGAAGCCAGATATAGTCAAAACCAGAAGACAGAAAATACTTAATAATTGGAATAAATTAAATTGAAAATAGGACCACAATAGGGAAATCCATGAAATAAAAAGCTGGTTCTTTTAAAAACCAATAACATGGATAAACCTCTTACTAGCCTAACAAATTTAAAGAAAAAAAGACACAATCATCAATATCAAGATTGAACAAACAATATTACTACAGATTTTCCAACTATAAAAGGAAAAAGAATGCTATGAAAAACTTTATATCCATAACTTGAATTACTTAGAAAAAAAATGACCAGTACCTAAAACCTCACAAATTACAAAAAAATAACCAAAAAGACAGGCAATCTGAATAACCTTATAACCTGAAATACCACCTTTAAACAAATCTCCAGGCCCAGATGGTTTTATTGGAGAATTGTTCTATCAATAAATCAGGGTTACCTAGATCCATCATCACAATATTATGGGAATTCCATACTATGATGAGGGTTTGTAACCACAATATCTTCACAGAATACCAAGGATTTGCTCCTAATGAGATGGAATCTCACAGGAGCAAGTTCAGAATTTGGCAGAGTGTTTAGCACATACTGAATACTGAATAAATGGCTGCTTTTCTTATTTTCAGTATTATTTATTTATGTCACAGTTACACTAAGTATGAAGATTCTCCACATTCTTAATCACCTTAGACAACCCAAATGACAGAGTTCATGGTAATCTTTTTATCACTAGCTCTGAAAGGCTAATAATTTAAATGTCATATTTTTTATTTATTGATTGATTTGAGAGAGAGAAGAGGGAAACAGACAGACAGACATTGATTTATGGTTCCACTCATTTATGCATTCATTGGTTGATTCTTGTTTGTGCTATGACTAGAAATCGAACTCACAACCTTTGTATGTGGGGGCAATGATCTAACCAACTGAACTACTTTGCTAGGATGAAATGTCATATTTTAAAAGAAAGACAAATGGTAAAACAAAGTAATTTATAGAGCTAAATGGGTTTAGATATATGTATTTTGACTTTTTATCCTATTTTTTCCCTAAAGATCTTTACCTAAAAATCTGGCTTAAGAGCCAACTTTTATGCATATTTGTACTCTTCAGTGATCCTATATAATGAAAGCCTAACATGCTAAGTGTCCAGTTGGCCATTCAACCAATCAAAGCATAATATGCTAATGGTATGCTAAGACTGCTCAACCACTTACTATGACATGCACTGACCACCACGGAGCAGATGATCTGCCCAGTAGGGTAGCTTGCTGCTAGGGTTGGGCCAATTGGGACTGAGCGAGACAGACCAGACATGCCCTGGAGCCCTCCCATGGTCTCTCCCCAGCTGGCCAACCTCCCTCATCCCTCCCTGCCCCTCATCGTGCACCAGTAGGGTCTCTTAGCTTAGCCTGCACCTTCTTTCAATCTGAGCTGAGGGAACCCTCTCCCAAGTGCACAAATTTCATGCATTGGGCCTTTAGACTTATATAATAGGTGACCTAAACAAATGATGATATTTCTACTAACATATATTCTTCTAAAACTGACTGGACCTCTGAAGAGGAATTTGGAATAAATAATTACAACCATATAATAAGAAATAAAACACATTATCTCAAGATGATTCTAATAGGAATCCTTAAGAGATGCAGTTTCAGGCTTTCTCCAATCAATCAAGTATTGGCTACCTAGGAAAAGAGAATAGATGAATTATGGAGAACAAACAAACAAAAATCTTTCATCAAAATTCCTATTAGGATTCTATCATTAGTTTGCTTTGTTTCAAAACAGAAGGGAACTATAACATTTCTCTTTCTTCTAGCAGTGAAAGGATTAATATATTATAATCTAGTAAAGGTTAAGAAAATTATATTGATAAAAAGCATTTATAGAGTACATAAAAGGATTATCATAATAGTAACCCACTGTTAACCATTACTATCATAATAGTAATCCACTGTTAACCATTATTTAAAATGTCTTATAAGTAGTACATAGAGTATTTGACAGTTTTATTACTTGAGGTTTAAATGGATAGAATGAAACTGAAATTGGTCAATGGATTAAATATCAGACCACTTAAATAAAAGAACAGCTCTATTTTCTTGGAAGGAGAAAACCTAACATGGCACCTTGGTATTGGCATTTTTTGTGTGTGAGAGAATAACAAATAATAATTTGAAATACAACGAAATCTTAGTTTTGAGATCTTGAGGTGTTTTAAGAAATTTTACAGGATGTATAAACTTATGACTAAGAAAATATAAATAGCCAGAAAAAGAGGAGGAGGCAAAGGTGCTAAGAAAGTAGTTGTACCTGTACTGTATAGTTGCATTAACAATCACCACATAATCTAGTGACTTAAAACAACATTGATTTATTATTTCTCACAAATCTGTGGGGTTGCTGGGTGTATCTTCTTCTGGTCTTACCTGGAGGTCACTCATGTGCCAGAAATTTACGATGACCTCATCGTAAATTTACGATAACCTCACTTAAATGTCTGGAACATTGGTGCTGTCTGTTCTGCTACACCTTTCTCTCCACATGGTCTTTCATCATTCCATTATTTACCTTGGTCTGTTTTTCATGAAAGAAGATTATCAAAATAGTGAAGGCAGAACTGTGAAGCCTTTTGAGACCTAGGCTTCAGAACTCACACACCATGATTTCTGCCCCACTCTATTGGTCAAAGTCCTAAGTCCTGCCAAGATGCAAATGTTGTGGAAATAGACTCCACCTCTCTACAGGAAGACTTATAAAGGCCATATTTAATCTACCACAGTAGTATATGTTTAATTGTAGGTGACAAAAAATTTTTTCTGAGCAGGCTGAAAATGAGGTAAAATGAGACACTAGGGTACTAAGTATCAGAATGAACAAATAACAAAAAATTTAATTTTTAAAGTTATTTTTAATAATACATGCAAATTATAAATACTATAAAAACTCAAAAAAAAGAAGAAAAGAAATGTATTTCAAATCTAATCACCTAGAAATACCATTATTAAGATTAATTGTAAATATTACCAACATCTTTCTATGCCTATATTATAGATAGAAGACTGGATGGAAGTTTGAATGAAAGACAGCTATACAAAATTAGAATAATTCCCTAAAGTTAATATCAAATAGTATTTTATTTCATTTAAAAAAAAGAAAAATAAAGGGAATAAAAGAGCATTTTACCAGAGATGTAATGTAATAAACATACCTCAAAAGTTAAAAAGAGAGAAAATAATTAATAGATTACAGTTATATTTTTAACTATCTTTTTAAACCTCAAACAAAATTGGTTGAATCAGTACTCATGATAAAATATGAGCAGTATTAGTTTCTTCTACTTATCCTCTGATTACCTTCAAATTTTGATAATAATGTGATTATTAAAAAAAAAAAAAAAAAAAACTTGAGTGAATAGTATCAGTCTTCAAACTGAGTTTATTTCACAGACCATTACCTAGATGTTGGAAGAAAGATAAAGACAACTTTGACTATATAAGATATGGACAGATTTGCACAGAGAAAATGGGAGGAAGTAAGAAACTAGAGATAACATATATTTGTTGGAATGTTCTGCTTTTCTCTCTGAGATTTTATTAAATGTCCAATACTAGGGTCTTTCTGTCTAGATTACGGGTGTCGAACTCAATCAGAGAAGGGGCCAAAATCTAAAATCCAGCCTAAATCGCGGGCTGAATGGTTTACTGAACAGTCATAAACTGTCATTGTGATGGAAACGCAGCGGAGTGCAGTGATGACAGTGCGGTGCGGGCCACATTGCAAGGCCTGGCGGGACGGATTTGGCCCGCGGGCCTTGTGTTTGACACATGTGGTCTAGATAATAGTTTAACTCATTAGTATGTGGGAGTATCATTAGGTTTCAGGTTAGTATCCCATTTCAGTGTGCATTTGTCCCTAGAACATCATATTGATCATAGAATAAGCTTTTGTTTTACTTGTTTCGCATAGCAGTTGCTTACAAGATTAAAAAGAGGAGTCTCTCAGATATTGCATCTCTCTTTTTTTTTTAACTTTTAAATCTTTATTGTTAAGAGTACAGGCAGTCCTCGGGTTATGTTGGACTCGATGTACATCATTTAGTGATTACGTTGCCATTTCTCATTTATTTATATAAAAAAAAGTTTCGTCATTTTGACGTTTGTACATATGTGCTGTATGTTTTTTTATTATTTACTTGCCATAATTAAAGGTCAGGAATTGTTATCTTTTAATTTTTTTTTTCTGTTTCACTTTATTACTGCTGTGTATGTGCTCCATGTGAGTGATATAGGTGCTTATGTAGGTGGGTTCTGACATATGGCGCAAATCACAATACATCTCATCATAGGAAAGGATCTCCTATGTAACTCAAGGACTTACTGTATTACAAATGTCCCTCTTTTCCCTGCACTGTCCCACTCCACCTAATTCCTGACCCACCTTAGGCTTTCACCACTCTATTGTCTGAGTCCAAAGGTAATGCATATCCTATATAATCCTATATAATAAAAGGCTAATATACAAATAGATCAAACTGCAGAACAACCAAACAATCCAACAACTGGTCACTATGGTATTCGCTGACCACCAGGGGGTGTGCGAAATATGGAAGGCATTGTCAACAGGCGGCAAAGTATGGAACCTGGCGGGCATCTGCTGCGGCAGGATGGTGGAGCAGGTGAGCAGGGGGCCCCAGACCAAGATGGGCGCTGGTTGCTGTCATCAGGGCAAGCCTCTAGTTGTTACTGAAAATTCTTTGCTTCCACGCACCTTGGTCCTGCCCAGTGCTCACACCTGCTCCCAGAACCTGGTGCCTGCTTAGCCCAGTCACTTCACTCTGTCAGCATGTGGGAGCAGTGGCAGCGTGAGTAGGGCTGCTGGCAGACTGGGGGGCCATGGCGGGAAGGGCCAGGTGGGGGTATGGAGGATAGGCTGAGACCTGCCCCTGTGCCCACCGTAGCCTCGCAGCACACAGTTCCTTTTGAGGTGCATGAATTCATGCACTGAGCCTCTAGTATGCATATAAGATCTTTGGTTAATCTCTTTCCATTCACACCCCCACTGCCAGGGTCTTTCTCAGCATTTGCAGAGGTTCAGGGAATCTGGAAAAGGGGCTGCATGAAAATGGATAAACTAGACCTGAAATATAAATTTGAAAGGCATGGGGGGATACAAGGGGTTAGCTCTCGAATCTAGTGGTTAGCTCTCGAATCTCCAGGCCAGGGCTTTTTATTCACATATTTTTCCTTTAGCATAGCAGATACACATATCAAAGGTAAGGTCAGGCAAATAAAAAAGGACCATCAGGTTGGGGGAATTGCCTTTGGCTGTTCCAGGAGCATGTATTATAGTAACATGCAGATTTTCAGCCCTGCTGAAAGAGTCCATTCAACCTTTTGAGAATTTCTTGCATTTATTATGACCAGCTAGGCTTAGCATCCAGCACCCTAACCGCACTTCCCTCTGAGATTCGTCTAACTGTTCTGTGTTTCCATGCCGCTGGTTATATTTTACTCATCAGTTTATTTTGTTCATTAGATTCCTTATTCACTTATTTTTATTTTTAGATTCAATTTTACTTATTGCCATTTTATTGTTCATATTTTTAATCTTTTCTTCTTCTTCTTTTCTTCTTCCTCTTCTTAAAGAATACCCTTCAACTTTTCATGTAATACTGGCTTGGTGATTATGAACTCCTTTACCTTCTTATCTGTGACGCTCTTAATCTGACCTTCAATTCTAAATAATAGCTTTGCTGAGTATAGTAATCTTGGTTGTAGGTCCTTGCTGTGTATCACTTTCAATATTTCTTGCCACTCCCTTCTGACCTGCAAAGCTTCTGTTGAGAAATCAGTTGACAGTCATCTGGGTACTTCCTTGTAGTTAATTGCTTTTATCTTGATGTTTATAAGATTCTCTCATTGTCTTTAACTTTTGGTATTTTACTTTTGTCCTGTCGCTCTCTTTGTATTCCTGTTGTTTGGGACTCTGCACTTCCTGGGCTTGTAAAATCTATTTCTTTTACCAGGTAGGGGAAGTTTTCTGCTGTTATTTCTTCAAATAAGTTTTCAATATCCAACTCTCTTTCTTTTCCTTCTGATACCCCATAATGCAAATGTTAGTACCCTTGAAGTTGTCCTAAAGGATCCTTACACTATCTTCATATTTTGAATTCTTTTTTCTTTTTGCTCTTCTGATTGGGTGTTATTTGCTTCCTCATGTTCCAAACCATTGATTTGATTCTTGAAATCCCCTTCTGTACTGTTGAATCCCATTGAATTATTATTTCAGTTAGTATATGCTTAATTTCTGACTGTTCCTTTTTAATGTCTTTGAAATTCTCACTGGGAGCAGCGGCGACTTGAGTAAGGCTGCTGGTTTATAAGTCCCTTGAAGCTTTCATTAAGATCCTTGATCAACCTTATAACCATTGTTTTGAACTCTGTGTCTTGTTGTTTGCTTGCTTCCATTTCATTATTTTCTGGAGATTTTTTTCTCTTCTTTTATTTGTGTCTCCCATTGTGGCTGCTTCCCTGTGGTGTGTTTGTTTGTTTGTTTGTTTGTTTTATGTATAAGGTAGAGCTGCTATGTCTCCTGTAATTGGTAGAGTGGCCTTGTGTATTAAATGTCATATAGAGCCCAGTGGCTCAGTCTCCCCAGTGACCTGAGCTAGACACCCTATGTGCACCCTGTGTTGTCTGTGTGCACAGTTTTGTAGTTGAACCTTGATTGCTGTTGGTGTTACTGGGAGGAGTTGACCTCTAGGCCTAATGGGTGTGAGGACCAGCTATGACTACAGTGGAAGAGCTGCTATGCAGGAGACCCCCCCTTTGGAACAGGACTTGCTTCAGTGAGTCTTTGGTTTTCACTGGAGGCTGTCCCTTTAATGTGTTGTTTGTGGAAGTATAGAGTTGTAATCTGGAGACATCTGAAGCTGTCTACTGGGTACACTGCCTGAGGCCATTTGGCATATTCTACGAAGTGATCTGTAGATGGCTGCTTCTTGTATTGGGCATGGAAGGGCCCAGATGAGGCCAAGCTGTGAAGCAAGGCAGGCTGGTTGTAGTGTTGGGTCTTGGGCCACTTAGGTATGGGACATGCTGATGCCAGCTGCTGCTTAAGAGTGTTACGCCCAAACTTCGTGATCCCCAAGGACCACCAGGAATCCGAGTCCGATGCAATAAACAAAAGAGCCTTTTCCATGCTAGCATGGGCTCTGTCCCATGCTAGCATGGGCTCTGTCCCACTCACGCCAGCAGCATGGCGGAAGAGAGCGAATTTCGCCCAGCTCAGGGGTTTTACTCTGGTCTATGATGATGTCACTGCCTCGGCTAACCCTGATTGGTTGGGTGAGGGCTAGGGTTCAGTTACAAAATGGAGGATAACTCCGCCCTGCCCCACAGTGGAGTCAGGAGTTTGTCCTGGCTCCACCCTGCCCTCTCAAAGAGATTTTAGGAAAGTCTGAAGTCTGAGCAAGGACAGGGCATTCATATGGAAAAACCACTAAAAACAGCTTGGGTGAGGCTGCAAATTAGATGGGATGGGGTCTCACAGAATTATCAGGGTGGAATGAACAGTGTGAAGCACGTGGAAGGAAACTTAGATATGACTGTCAATTAGTTCTGCATTAGGGGAGATCCCAGCACAGGCATTTGATCACTGCAAGCACTCCCTTCTAGGAGAAAGCTGCCCCTGAGTTCCTGCCCCAATTCCAGACAATCCATTTTCTCCTTGTAAGTCCCTAGTTTCCCTAATGCCTTCACCGAGTGCTGGAGCTCAAAGGGATTAGGACCTTGTAAGTTCATGTGCCTGCCTTTTAAGAGAAACTACCTGGGTTCCCAGCAGCCGCTGGGTCAGTCAGCTATAATCCCCATTGGTGTTTACAGCCTGAAATTATGGGGACTTCTCTCAGCTCTGGAACTGTGGGCTGGGGTGTCTGGTATGAGGGTGGGAGATGGTTGTCATACTAGCCAATTCCATGCCTCTGCCCCTACTACCAGTCTCAGTATACTTTCTTCTTTACTTCTCTAGTTGTTTGGACTTATATCCAGCCAAATTACTGGTGGTTCTTAATGATGGTTGTTCTGTATTTTAGATGTATTGTAATTTTGATATGGTTGTGGGAGGTGACGATTACCAGCATTTACCTATCCTGCTATCTTGGTTCTTTTAGTTTGCATTGCTCTTGATTTGAAGGTATTAGTGAGAATTTTTAGGATTTTGATAATTTACCATATAATTTCTTTGGGAGCCAAAGCAGCATTAGGAGCCTCACTGTGCCGCACTATGCTCCTCAAAGATCCTTCATTTCTATCCTTGACTATCTTAACTTTTGAGATTTCTGACGTGAATCTTCTTACTTAATTGTTGCTAGTGGATATGTTTTCTTCTAATTTTTAATTTTTTTACTTTAATTAGATGAGAAGGGGAAATTCTGTGATTATATCTTCTTTCTACTATGCTAACCTGGAAGCTCCCAGGGGTCCTCAAACTTTTTAAAGTGGGGGCCAGATCACGGTCCCTCAGAGAGCTGGAGGGCTGGACTATATGAACTACTAATTCCTACTGTAACACCTCGGCTGCGCTCACTGCCCAAAAAACCTGGCGGGCCGGATCAGACTCCTCTGCGGGCCGCAGGTGGCCCGAGGGCCCCAGTTTGAAGATGCCTGCTCCAGGCAATAAATTTTTAAAGAAATACATTCAACATAAGGGAAAATTAATCATTAAAATAGAAGATGCCTTCAGCCTCATTTTTACAATAGATGCAGAGCTATTTTTCATAACTGTGGCTCATGTAGAATTCTCAATGACATATCGATACTATCTGGTAGAGGCAGCCAGATATTAGGATATATCTCAGAATGAAAGGAATCTTATCGATGCTGAAACAAATAGTATGTTAAGATAAATTGCTTTCAGGTTATCTAATGCCATAGAAAAATAGATTCATTATCTTCATGTTACATAGAAAGAATAATTAGTCCAGTTTAATGTGTAAATTAAAGAGTCTTGAAGAGTCTTTCTAAAAATGCAGATTCTGATTCATTAGGTTTGGGATGGGACCTGAGATTCCATATTTCTTTTTTTTTTTGTTTCTAATGGTTAGTCTGAATTTTATTTATCGGTAGAAATTATGCCATTTGAATAATCCTGGGGTATTCTTTATATTCAATACTTAGTTTCTATTTTTATTAGCACAAGAATGGTAATATTTCTTTTTTAAAATTCTTTATTGTTTAAAGTATTACATGAATCACCTTTTCCCTCCATTGACCTCTGTCCTGCTACTCCAACCCCCAAGCACAAGTCTTCACCCCCCTACTATCTGTTTCAATTTGTTTTGCTCATATGCATGCATACAATTCCTTTGGTTAATCTCTTATTCCCTTACCTCCACCTTCCCTAATAGGTTGAATAGTCTGTTTGATGCTTCTATGTCTATGGTTCTATTTTTGTTCATTTTATGTTGTTCATTATATTCCACGTGTGAGATTGTGTGAAATTTATCTTTCTCTGACTGATTATTTTGCTTAGCAATAGTGCACTCTAGTTTCATCTGTTGCAAATGGTAAGAATTCCTTCTTTTTTACAGCAGCATAGAATTCCATTGTATAGATGTACCACAGTTTTCTAATCCACTCATCTGCTGATGTGCACTTAGGCTGTTTCCAAATCTTAGCAATGGTGAATTGTGCTGCTATGAACATAGGGATGCATATGTCCTTTCTGATTGGTATTTCTAGTTTCTTGGGATATAGTCCTAGAAGGGTGATTACTGGGTCAAATGGAAGTTCCATTTTCAACTTTTTAGAAAATACCATACTGTATTTCCACCAGCTGTGCTCAAGAGGGTTCCTTTTTCTCTGCATCCTCACCAGCACTTGCCTTTTATTGATTTGTTGATGATAGCCATTCTGACAGGTGTGAGATGGTATCTCATTGATGTTTTGATTTGCATCTCTCGGATGATTAGTAACTTTGAGCATGTTTTTGTATGTCTTGGCCACCAAAAAACTACTAAACTTTATAAATGAATTCAGCAATGTAGCAGGATACAAAATTAACACTCAGGAATCTATGGCTTTTTCATACACCAATAATGAACTCACAGAAAGAAAAACTAAAAAAAAAAAAAAAAAAAAAAAAAAAAAAAATCCCATTTACCATTGCAACAAAAAAATTAAGATACCTAGAAGTAAATTTAACCAAGGAGGTAAAGGACCTGTACTCAGTAAGTTATAGGACACTGAAAAAAGAGATACAGGAAGATATAAACAAATGGAAGAATATATCGTGTTCATGGATTGGTAGAATCAACATCATTAAAATGCCTATACTACCCAAAGCAATCTATAGATTCAATGCAATTCCTATTAAATTGAATTGGGCATATTTCAAAGACCTGGAGCAAACTCTCTAAAAAATTATCTGGAGTAAAATAAAAGACCCCGACTAGCTGCAGCAATCTTGAGAAAGAACAATGTTATAGGAGAGTATTGCCTGATGCCAAACAGTAGAACTCTTTAATATAAAGGACTATTTTAACTATATTAGTAGCATTTTGAATTTAGAAAAGTTTGAATGGCCTTTTGTTATTGACAATACTGAAATTTGGTATTGGATATAGATTTTATATGTGCTTGGGATATTGATGCAATTTTTATATCATTTTTTTATCAAGAGCTGATGTAAAAGGAATTTGGTCAAAGATGAGGATTCTGTGACATGGCACTCCAGTACTGATAGGAGTACTTTGGAATGTTAAAAGGAAATTTAGTGTTATGGGATCCATTAGTGGAAGAACAGGGTCAATTAATCTCACTTCTGAATTGCAACATCAACTTACTTTTGTGTGGACTAGAAATAATAACTACTTAGAATCATGAGTATTTTGCTTTTCTACTTTAAATATAGAAGCACAAGTCAATGGAAATTTTAACTTTGGTTTGGGAGCCACCTTGGAATAACTTTTATTATAATGCTCATAGATTTTTGTGTGTGAGCTTTTCTCAGAACAATATTATAACTACATCAGGAATGGAAGTTCTTCATTTGGGCTCTCAGTAGTCTATAATTTATATATTTTAAAAATAGTTTGATGCCATTAATAAATCATAGGGGAAAATCCTCTTCACTTGGAGCTTTGGGCTCTCCATTCCTGTGATACTAGGATGAAATAAAAATATTCAGAGATAGGGGGGAAATCATTTTTAGACCCCAAATTTCCTTCTAACTAATTATCCTGCATTTAATGTCACTGATGAATTTGAGAACAGAGGATATTGTGTTTTACATCTAAGTATTAGCCTGCTACTTTTATTTTACACCTCAGCAATTAAAGAATATAGTTGTATTATTACATTTTATCAGCAATTAAATAATATAGTTGTATTATTACATTTTTTACTGGAATTATAAAAAGATAATTCAATAATGTATATATAATTGTTGTTTTTAAAATATAATTACAATGTAGAATGGATGAGTAGAATTATCAATAGTGTAAACTTGACGAGATCCTAGTTCCTCTTCTTTACAAATTAGCTAGATAACTTTAAGTAAATTATTTAACCACCTTTGTACTTCACTTGTCTTATCTGGAAAATGAAGAGGCAAATCTCCTAAGGTCCCTACCATCTCCAAAATTTTATGGTGTACTTATAAAGCAGTGTGGAGGGGAAAAACTTTAAGCAATCATTTATTCCTACACCTTTCTTTTAGGGCAATCATGTGAAATAATTCCTGATAAAATGATAAAACTTCCCTAAACAGCTTAAAACTTAGTAGAAAATACTGACATAATCACAGGTAGAAAGTAGGGAACATATATTGAGAATCTCACAGATCTAGTTTGAATTCTAGTTCTTTCTCCTTTTAGTTTGTGAGCCCATGATCAAATAAGTTTCTTGATCTCTCAGAATTCATTAAAGGAAAAAAAAGTGAATGAGTCTGTTTCTTAAATATGAAATTAAAGTATGTATTTACCTGGAAGGATCGGTGTGGTTTTTAATAATGAGATCATATAAATGACACATACATAATATTCAATTTTTTTAACCTGAATGTACTTTGAAAAGCTGAAAAGAACTTAGGTATGCCATGTGACTACATAACAAATATTAATTTATAAATTTTTATGTATTTCATTTACTTTAAAGAATTTGTTGCTTTCATTCTCATTTTCTGTGAGTAAAATAAACACTCAAAATGCAGTGTGTTTTGAGCAACAGTGAAATTGTTCTATGAATTGTGCTTCAAAATTTTTATGATGATAAGAATCTGTTTTTTCATCTTTGTACGTAATATATTTGAGTATGTGTGTCTTTTAAGCAGACAGGCACATCCTTCTGCATGTGACATTATTACTGTTTTCTTTCAGGAAACCCTGATAGATTGGTGTGATGAAAAGGAACTTAATTTGATACTAACAACTGGAGGAACAGGGTTTGCACCACGAGATGTCACTCCAGAGGTGAGATAGAATATGCTTTTCTCAGATTAAACGAGTAAAACATTCATGTTCTTTTAAATATTTTAAATATTATTTTTATAGTTCTGCTAGGCAAAACAAGAGACTTGTGGTGCTAAGAATGAAAAACTTGCTGAGGAAAAATTATGTAAAAAAATATTTCTTGGATTTTTCTTTGGACTTAAACTAGAAATGATATAATATGAGGAAGTTGAGCTGGTCCAGAAGGTAAATCCTGCATTTCTTCAGTGGTCTGTGGTATCAGCTGAACTCCAGGCATGTTCTCAAAGGAGGTGATAACACAACTCTGACTCAGCAAGGCATCTGGTGTGCTTTCTTAATATAATTCAAACTGTATCTGAATTCTGGTTTTTTTTGTTGTTTTTTTAGATACCCTTTTCACTGGTCTCAAAGCATAGAAGAATGGTTGTTATAGAATATTTATACCAATTTTATAGTTCTTTTGATGATAAAGGGCTGTATATTCCATAATTTTAAATGAATTTAATAAATCAAAAAGCAGAATTAATATCTAGGCTTTATGCCAAAAGAATCATCTCAGCTTTTGCACAGAGGGGGAAAATAGGGAAAGAATGAAGGGTAGGCAGTGCTCATTGATATGGGGGGAGGGGCCTTTTTTATGAGGAAGCCATAAACCAGGTGTTACTTTCAGAATCTTATGCAAATTTATATTACCACTTGTGACATTGTTTCCTTTACCTCCCGGAAAAAGTGTTTCTTGGCTGAATTTCAAGTTAAAGTTAATTATGCCCTCTAGTTTTCAAATCAGTACTCTCTTGTATCTACTATCTTATTATCAGCAAGATGCTTTTTCTCTGCACCTATTAAGTAATTCCTGTTCTGTTTTTCAAGCTTTAGCCTGCGCCACAAAGCAGATTGCTGGGCCCTACACACAGATTTTCTAATTCCCTAAAATTTGCAATGGATGCTGAGATTTTGTATTTTTAACAAAGCCCCAGGTGATGCTGATGTCACTGGCCCATAGACCATACTTTCAATCTTTGAGAACCACTGTTCTATATGAAAATAAAATTTTTAAACAAGTTGTAAAATAGTTTCTATTCTATGTAAGTAAGAATTGTAACAAATTATTTGAATAATATTATAAGTAGGCTTATTAATCAAATGGTCTTGCCTTAAATCAGCCAGAATAATGTTAGATTGAGAAATTAACCTCAAAAGCTTAAAAAAGAACCCAACCTTATATAATTTATTTATTTATTAAGGAAATGGTTCTTTGACCAATCTTTACATTTTTTTAAAACTGTGAGGCTAACTTAAAAAGTTCAATTGAGGGAAGCCATCTCCTTTAGAGATGTGTTTGTGTTTTATTTTGCTTATAATAGGAGTGGGGAACCTTTCTTTTTCCAAGGGCTATTTGGATATTTATAACATCATTTTCGGGCCATACAAAATTATCAACTTAAAAATTAGCCTGCTATATTTGCTCAAGCACTTAATTAGCTCACTCCTAATGCCTTGGCAGGGCCAGACCAAATGATTTCTCTGACTTTATATAGCCCAAGGGCCAGACATTACCCACCCCTGGTTTATAAGAAAATTGTCTATCTATGTGAAGACATTGATTTTTGGAGTTAAGTATTGTGTGTTTGAAGGAAATCAAATTAGGTTTATATATAGCCATTTTTTGTGTGGTAATTTGATATTTTCATGCTATTATTTTTCTATCAGAAAAGTATTAGCAATTATCAAGAATTAATTTATAACCAGATAACAACATTATTTTTAATTGCAGGGAAATAATTTATATCACATAGTTTAGTACTTTGTATTCTGTGGAGCTTCAAGTCAATACCAAAACGCTAGATTGAAAATTCAGACCTGTGAATTCTGGCTCTGCTACTTAATAACAAGGTGACTATAGACTAGTCATTAAACTGCTCTGTGCTTTAGTTTCCTATAAAATTAGGAATATAAAAGTACCTGTCCACTAGGGTATCTGTGAGGATTCAATGAAAAGTATGCCAGTATTTTAGTACTTGCTATGTAAGGGTTAACTTATAAGGGGTAAAATACTTTTTTTTAGTTACTACATAACTACCAAGTGGTCAAATTTGGTAGTAATTTTATGTAAACCTACCAAATGAATAAAAAGTTTTATACTAGATTTAAAGTATATCCATGAAATCATCACAATCCTATTAAATTATTTTTAGTTTTGATATAGTAAGCTTCATTTTTTACCTTTTTCATCGCCATATAAATCTGAAGTCTTGAATTTCTACCTTTCTAATATCGTAATATCCCACATTCCCATTTTTGGGTATTGTTAGTTGACAAGTCTTATCACTTTCCATAAGCTTGTATGTTTCATTATATCAGAAGTTGTGAAGTTCTTTATTCGTAAGTGAAATTTTTTCAGTTAGAGGTACTCTTATATTCTTACTAGAGGCCTAACGCGTTCTATCGCGTGAGACCCAAACTCGCCACACTGGCAGGACCCAGATTGACTCCCACCATGCCAGGCAGCTCGCGGGACCCAGAGTCAAGTCCCTGTCCACCTGCGTGTGCCTCAAGTCCCTGCCCACCCGCATGCGTCTCACCATGCAAGCAGCCCTGCCCACCTGCACGCACCTCGACTTGAACACAGCTTCGTGGTGACCAGTCTTTGGTTCCACCATTACAGCATCATGACCACAGGCCTTTTATGATATAGTCAGTCATATATGCCTATAGCAAAAACCCTGAAATTATATTGGGTTTTTTTTAAATGATTTTAAAATATACATAAAAATGTCTTGTTTGTTTTTGAAAGCAGATGACTTACTCATTGTGAATTTATGATATTTAGTAGATTCACTTTACTTCATATAATATTTATGGTTTGATTATGTACAACAAAAGTCCATAGGACTGTTAAGCTTTTGAAAAATGAAATAAACATGAAAACAATGTAGGGCCTGCCACAAATAAGTCTAATAATTTTCCTACTTCCTCTATACTCTAAATAGTTGCAATTTTTGTAATATTTAAAAATAACACTGAAATATCAGTTAGGAATCCAGAAACATAATTTTGGGCCTATAATAATACAATTATTTGTCTTTAACTTGTTTGTCTTACATAACTATGCCTAAAAAGAGAGGAAACTATTTCTAGACCACATTTATCTATATTCAACTAGTTGCAAATTGTTAAGTAGATTCAGAAGTTATTGATAGAAAGCACAAATATTAATGATAAAAGTTAAATAACACAAAACTTCTCCCTTCAGGCATTAATATTTTACAGTGGGTAATTTTAAATAATTAGTTTGTTCTACAATCAGAACGGATGATTGTATGTGAGATGTGTGTGTAGTTAGAAAAAACTGAAGGGTATAACAACAAAATGAGTGAATGAAATAAAGCATTCTAAAGTTGTTATTGATAAGTATGACCCCTAGAGAAAATGAAAAGTTTAATATATTTAGATTTCTTCTAATGTCTATTTAAAAAAAGAAATAGCAAGTTTAGAAAAGTGTATCTTATTTAGATATTTTATAGAAAGAATGCAATCAGTTGGTATTTCTAAATTGTGAATTTGTTTCTATTTTTAGGCCTTCTGTCTTAGAATATAGTTCATTTGATAGTTACATGCTTGCTGGTTCACTCCATGCCTCTAAACATGAGATATTATCAAACCTAACATATAATAGCATAAACTATTCAACTTTTTGGTTTTATTTTGATATGAAAAGCTTTATTTTAAAAAATAAATTGCATTTTCTTTGATCTTATAAACAGTATGGATAATCTGTTGGCATTGGAGAAATACTAGTCATTATAATATTCTATGGAACATAAATCATTGATATACAAAATTATCTCTTTGTGTCCCATTATCTATTTAAAATTATATATTTCCAAAATAGATATTATTACTTAAAGAATCTTTTATTATTTTTAAAAAGTAGAAGTATAATTAAGGATATATATGTGAGGTGAAGTGAAAGCTCTTTAGACGTAAATTCGAGAAGGGAATAAAAGTTTAAGTAGCGTTAAAAGACCTATATAATTGCAAAGTAATGTTTAATGTGTTATTATAAATTAGAAAATATTAAGCTACTTACAGTGTAAAAATAACTTTCATCATTTTTAGAGTAATAGGCCACACCAAAATCAAAGATTGTATACTAATGTATTGTTTTGATCATAAATTAAGAGTAAAAGTCCAGAATATATTTTAGGTTTCATCTACTCATTCATTCATCAGATGAGTTTGGTATTTTTAATTCTTAATATGTATCCAGTGCAATACAGGTTACTAGAGTTAAAAAATGAATAAGTCAGGTCCCTATCCTCAAGAAATTCTTAATCTATCACAGGGGTTGGCAAATTATGGCCTGTATACCAAATCCAATTTGTCCTCTTTTTTTGTATGACACTTGTGATCCAATCTGTCCTATTTTTTTGTATGACACTTGTGAGCTAATCAATAGATTTTCCATTTTTAAATGAGTGGGAGGAAAATCAAAAGGAGAATATTTTTGTAACACATGAAAATTATTTGAATTCAAGTTCCAGTTTCCATAGATGAAATTTTATTTGAACACAGCCACATTAATTCATTTATATATTGCCAAAATCTACAAAAGCAGAGCTGAGTAGTTGCAACCAAATTGTATAGCCTGCAAGGTCTAAAATATTTAATATCTGGCCCTTTGCAGATTAAGTTTGCCAACCCCTGTTCTGTTAGGTGATGGCAGTAAGTCATCTTTACTCAAATTTTTTTTTTAAAATTGATTTTAATTGATTTTCTTGATTTTTACCTTTTTTCTTTAGTAATCTGAAATGTTCTTGAGCTTCATTTCTTAAATTTTTAATTTCGGAAGGAGCATCAAAGGGAAAAAAAGAACATTTTTCTGCATTAAGGAAATGTATTGCCCCATTGTCTTAATAGACAATATATCAGAACAAAAATAAAAGATCCCTTATTCTATGGAAGATAAATGGTAATGGATGAAAACTTGACTTGGGATGGTGAAAACACAATACAGTGTACACATGATGTGTTGTGGTATTGTGCACCTGAAACCTATGTAATTTTGCTAACCAGTGTCACCCCAATAAATTCAATTTAATAAATAAATAAATAAATAAATAATATATAAAATGTTTAACTTTTAAAATTGGTCCAGTTAATATATTTATCATACATTAAATAAAATCTCACTCAAAATATTTCTGACTGTTGTTCTTAGCAATTACTCCTAACATGTCCTGATATAATTGGTAATAATGAAATAAACAAAAGTAAGAATAGCAAAAATTTCAGAAAACTATAGATTTGATATAAGGGATATTCATTTAAAAGGGTCCTTATGGTTCATCATGTAAGTGAAGAGGCATCTAACAAAATGATCAGTACTGAAGAGGGTAGAATGGATGATACCAAGTACGAATTTCTAGGAAAAGATTATGAATTCCAGAAGGTGTATTCTGTATATAGCCTGTAATATTTATATTTCTTTGGAACAAATTACTATCTCAGCTCTTCTATAAATGTTTTTCCACTTAGGCTATTAAGAATTTTTTTTAAATCCCAGAAAATTTCTTTATTTTATACAATTTTTATAACCAATTTGTCCAAATATATATATTTAACAATTGTAAGTGTGAGCAGTACTATAAGTCAGGTATTTCATGCAGTCATTAACTATTTTTTCCCCTTACATTATAATCCTTCAAAAACAAGAATTCTGTGTAAGTAAAAGGAAGGAGACATAATTGCCCTAACTTACTGACTATATGGTAATGATTTTCAATTGGTAACTCTTGTGGAAACAGATGAAAATTGTTATTTAACAACTTCACCTAAAAGTTAACATTTGACATTTCAGCAATCAGAAAAACTCTCCTACATTATAGCAGAAGCATAGCAAAAACACCATGCTGAATAATTTCTGTGTTAGAAAGAATTTTTTTCTTTCAATTTTATTTTGTACTAGAGGACCAGAGCATGAAATTCATGCACTGGGGGCTAGGGTGGGGGATGCCTCAGCCAGCCTGTGCCCTCTCGCAGTCCAGGAGCCCTTGGAGGATGTATGACTGTGACAGAGGAAGGAGAGGCTCTCGCCACCCTTGAGCCCAGGTTCTGTCTGAGCAGTGCTCCCCCTATGGGAGCACACTGACCATCAGGGGCATCTCTGTGTTGAGCATCTGTCCCCTGGTGGTCAGTGCATGTTATAGCAACCGGTCATTCCACTGTTCAGTTGATTTACATATTAACCTTTTATTATATAGGATTGGTTTCAGGTGTACAGCTTAGTGTTCCCCCTCAATATTTTCATACCCAACTGGCACCATACATGGTTATTACAATATTGTGATGAAGGGACTGAGAAGCATAAACTGGCAGTTACAAAATAGTCACAGGAAAGTAAGTAAAACATAGTAAATACAGTCAGTAATATTTTTTTAAAAATTTGACCTCTAACATTGGTAATTTAAAATAAGTAGTTGTTTTTTTAAGTAGATATCAGAATTGGCTAGAAAACATGATTACTTCCCTAGCAAAGTATCATATACTGGTATTCTAGAACTCTATGAATATTTATTTTCTAGTTCTACAATTGTTCTGATTAAAATAAAATACTTGTTACACATAGTAAAGCTAAAAATAACCATATTGAGCTAGGATTTTGAGTATCTTAAAATTGTTCTGTATCTTAAAATTGTTCTACATCAATAGAATAACTTGACAATATGCAATTTGTATAAATTGATAACAGAGAAGAATACAAGAAATTCTCCTACATTATAGCAGAAGCATAGCAAAAACACTTGAAATATTTAAAACTAGATTTAATAAACTATACCACAACTCTATGGACAGAGAAAGTTATATTTTTATGCCACTTTACAGAGGTCATCCTATAATTTTTATGAAATGGTCCTGAACATGGGAAATACGTTTCTATGTCTTATCTTTGTTTAAACAGTTTCAGATGCAATATGATATTATCAGTGGAAACACTAAATCAAAAGTCAGACATACTTGAATTTGAAATTTCAATTCTATCACTAAACTATGAAATTAAGGCAAATTAACCTATTCAAGGTTCAATTTTCCTATCTGCTAAATTACAATAGCTAATTGCTACCTTTCAAGGTTATTTTTCTAATAATTGAGATAATAAAAGTATCCAATAATAATAACTAACACTTGCATATAGTATTTACTATGTGTCATGTGCTGTTTTAAAGCATATGTTAATTCATTTAGCCTTCAAAAAAAATACCCATTTGAGGCAAGTACTATTGTTATATTTGTTTTAAAGATGGAAATACTGATTAATTCATTTGACTTGCTCAAAGTAATCCAAGCTACTGATAATAATGCTTGTAAAAGGACTTCATATAATGCAAAGTACCTTTGTAGGTGCTTGATAAACATTTTTTTTCTTTACCTTTTTCTTTCTCGTTTATTAATATTATTACCTGTTACCTCTAATTAGACATGGTAGCCCCAAATAGTTCTGCTATTTACTATGGTACTTCTGGTATCTAGAACTACTAAAATTCCTGGTAGATATGTCTAAAGAATAAATATGGCCTGGCCAGTGTGCCTCAGTGGTTGAGCTTTTGCCTATGAAGCAGGTGGTGGCAGTTCGATTTCCAGTCATAGCACATACCCAGGTACATGTTCAATCCCCAGTTGGGGGCATACAGGAGGCAGCTGGTCAGTGATTCTCTCTCATCATTGATATTTCTATTTCTCTCTATCCCTTTCTCTGTGGAATCAATAATAATATATTAAAAATATAATAATAAAATGTAAGTCAACAATTTCCCATTAGCTATTTAAGGCATAGGGCAAAAGAACAGTAGTAAGAATTTCTATAAACTATATGATATGAAAAATATAGATTGTTAGTGCAGTTGAATTATACCTCCTGATATTCTACCTAAACCAATTTATTTTGTTTTCAGTTTCTAATGCTTCTGTAGTTTAAAATTATAGGGATGTGGTTTTAAACCACTCAGGTATGTAATATTCAGGGTAACATTTTTGTAATAGTCCACTTTATTTTGGGGTTTATAATTACTTGAATTATCCATTGAAAAGCTGTTAATATTGTAAAGTATAGTCACACTTATGAACTACCTATTTGCTAAAAACATTTACAGTCTTTGTTCCATTTATCAAGCACTTTGGGTTTTATTGAGCAAATAAATATTCTCCTAAAATAAACACTTGGCTGACAAATCAAGACAGTATAAACCTGGTACCGGAAATGTTCAGCCAATTCGGGCAAAGATTTCTTAAAAGGGAAAGATTAAGAGAGAACTGAGTCTTCAGGGAAATTTTTATTAAGTAGAATTTTTAGCTAAAATTGAGGGAGGAAAAAGTATTTAGATTAGGAGACAAGAAGATATTACTGATAGGAGAAAGGAAGAAGGGGAACTGTTTATCAAGCTACAGAGAAAGATAATATTAAGAAAATATTTCTGGCGAAAGAAGAGAATTCACTTTACATAGAAAAATGGATAAACTAGACCTTTGTTATCTATTTCTCTATCATCTATCTATCTATTTATTTATTTATTATTTATTTATTAAACAGGCAGTCAGACATCCTTCTCACAATCCAGGACTACTGGCTCACAACTGCTCTCCTGCCTGCTTTTTAATGCCCAGTCAAAAGACCTAGGGTAGCTGAATGGATAAGGAAACACAATCCTGCCCAGCTTGTGTGCCTCAGTTGATTGGGTGTCATCTCATTTACCCAGTGGTTGCTGGTTTGATTCCCAGTCAGATCAGAAGTAAACCCCACGACCTGAATATATGCTGTCTACAAGAGACCCACCTCAGAACAAAATATTCACACAGGCTGAAAGTTAAAGGAT
This sequence comes from Pipistrellus kuhlii, assembly GCF_014108245.1. Classification (NCBI taxonomy): domain Eukaryota; kingdom Metazoa; phylum Chordata; class Mammalia; order Chiroptera; family Vespertilionidae; genus Pipistrellus; species Pipistrellus kuhlii. Next base: position 17,822,363 of record NW_023425404.1, on the reverse strand, counting down.
GAAAAAAAAATATTCCATATAAATTGAAATGAAAAAAACCTGGGGTAGCAGTACTTATTTCTTATAAAATAGATTTCAAACAAAGGACAAAACAAGAGACAAAGACAGCCAGTATATAATACTAAAGGGATTGATCCAACAAGAAGATATAACCCTATAAACATACTAGAGGCCCGGTGCATGAAATTTGTGCACGGGGGCAGGAGCGGGGAGTTGTCCCTCAGCCCAGCCTGCACCATTTTCAATCTTGGACTCCTCCAGGGATGTCCAACTGCCCAATGGGATCGGGCCTAAACGGGCAGTCAGACATCTCTCTCACAATCCAGGACTACTGGCTCCCAACTGCTCACCTGCCTGCTTTCCTGATTGCCCCTAACTTCTTCTGCCTGCCAGTCTGATCATCCAATAACCACTCCCATGCCAGCCTGATTGATGTCTAACTGCTTCCCTGCCAGCCCGTTTGTCCCAACTTCCTTCCTCTGCCAACCTGGCCATCCCTAACTGCCCTCCCCTGCAAGGTTGATCACCTTCAACTGCCCTCCCTTGCAGGCCTGGTCCCTTTCAACTGCCCTCCCTTGCAGGCATGGTGCCTCCCAACTGCCCTCCCCTACTTGCTTAATCACCCACAACTGCCTTCCCTTGCAGGTCTGGTCCCTCCCATCTGCCCTCCCCTGCTGGCCATCTGTGGTGGCCATCTTGTGTCCACATAGGGGCAGAATCTTTGACCACATGGGGGCAACCAAATTATGTGTTGGAGTGATGGTCAATCTGCATATTACTCTTTTATTAGATAGGATAAAGGCCTGGTGCACTGGTGGGGGCCAGCTGTTTTGCCCTGAAGGTTGTCCTGGATCAGAGTGAGAGTTTCCATGGGGCATGGGGCAGCCTGAGTGAGGGGCCTGTGGTGGTTTGCAGGCCGTCCACACCCCCCAGCTACGCAAGCAGAGGCCCTGGTATCTGGCATTATTTACTTTCTACAATCGAAACTTTGTAGCTTGGAGTGGAGCCAAACCTCCTGCTCATTCTGTGGTGGCAGCCGTTTCTGTTTGGATTTCTTTACCTTCTATAATTGAAATCTTGTAGTCTGGAGTAGAGGCTTAGGCCTGCTAGGGCAGGCAAAAAGCTTGACTTCTTCCATTGCCAGAGAAACCCAAGCCTCTGTGGCTGCAGCCATCTTGGTTGGGGTTAATTTGCATACATGCTCTGATTGGCTGGTGGACGTGTCTTATGGAAAGGAGTGATAGTTAATTTGCATATTACTCTTTTATTAGGTAGGATATATAAGCACCTAAATACATTTTTTTAAAAACTTAGTGGACTTTAGGGGAGAGATCCACATCAATATAGTCATAGTAGGGAAATTTATCACCCCATTGTCATCAATGGATAGATATTCCAGATAAAAAAATCAACAAGGAAACAAAAACCTTACATAACACACTAGACCTGATGGATTTAATTGATATTTACAGGACATTCATCCAAAAGCAGCAGAATGGACCTATGTTATTTAAATCTCTTTCTTAGAACAACTAGAGTAGTACCATCTGTAGAGATGAAAAATAGCAACTGTCATTATTCAGAGATTCCTTAGGAACTATAATTCTTAAGTCTACTATCAGCCAGTACACATAGTAAAATCCTGCCATCAAATCTCTCTAAAAATAGATCCTTTTCAGAATTGGCATTTATTCAAATGCATATCAATACATTCCTCAGAAGATCTAACATCTTTCTTTTTTATTATTATTTTTTGATCCTTGTTTGGTGTGTGTTTTTTCCTGTTGTAACCTACAAATATAGTTATTTGTGTATAAAACTTAAAGTGCTGTGAAGAACCAAGTTCCAATTTTGATCTGTCCTTTGGAAACCTTTCAGTTAATACTAATCTTACAATTAAGACAGTCAAGAAATATATTCTTGTAGATTTTGTCAATATTGAATCTTGAGTTAGCTTATTTTATGTAAAATTACAAATAACATAATAGAGGAATCATAATTTCTCAAAGTCTGAGAAGATGCTATATTCAAAGTTCTACCATTTCCTTTTTATCATCGTACTTAGCCTTTGCCTCAACATCTCTATCACTATTTCTTTCATCTGGGAATTTGTTTTGTGGAACTCTAATTCTAATTCATTGAAAGTCCAAACATATCAAATTGAAACCTGATGTCTTATAATTTCTACCTAGGAGTTCTAATTCTACCTTTGCAATGTACAAAAGAAGTTAAAGTCCTCTTTTGCATGACAATTCAAATATTTGAAGATAAATATTACATTTCCCTTTTAGGTCCACTTACTTGAGTATTATTTTTGCACTCATTTTATTTTTCACTAGCTACAGACTTTCCTAAGACATTCACCCCCTATTTTATTTATTCATTAAAAAGAAAATCTCCTGCCTGGTCAGTGTGGCTTAGCAGTTGACTGTCGATCTATGAACCAGGAGGTCAAGATTTGATTCCCAATCAGGGACATACCCAGGTTATGGGCTCAATTCCCGGTAGGGAGCATGCAGGATGCAGCCAATCAAAGATTGTCTCTCATCATCTATGCTTCTATTTCTCTCTTCCTCTCCTTTCTTCTCTGAAATCAAAATATACATATATATATATATGTATATATTTCCATTGGTACAATTGTACCAGTGGAAATCATTTAGATTTAGGACAATAAGTGACATTGCATTTTAAACTATTCTGTTGAAAGGCTCCCATTCCACATAGCCACACTAAAAAGAGTAAAGCACATTGCAACTGAGGGTCAGAATTTTATAATTTTGAGTATAAGACAGAAACTAATTTCATATATAAAAAATCCCTAAGTAAAATTTTGTCTATTTCCCCTTTAGTATATTTCTTAATTGCATGCCTACACTGTACCATAATATGTAAACTCAGCTTTTTTGGGATCTGATTGGTGAAGAGAGGTCATATCAGTAAAATACAAATTTATTTATTATGACAAAATTTATGTCTAAATAGAACTATTACTAGAAAAGTGGTGTTGCCCATTTAACCATATAAGAGGTAGCATAACATAGTGATTAAAAGCATACAGGTTTGAATACTAGATTCACCATTTCCTAGTGTGCAACCTTGTACAACTTTACTAATTTTCTATACCTATTTTTTACATGTAAAATGGAGAGAGTAAGAATACTTACTTCATGGGTAGGTTGTGAATTAATGTAAGTATGACACTAAAAACTATTTGCTACAGAAATATTTGCTATTATCTGCAATATGAGTAGAAAGAGCATTAGCTTAAAAAGTAAGTAGATAATAGTTGAGTAAATATTGAAAGAATTTTTCTCTGGGGGAAAAAAAAAACAGCAAGAAAAGGACTTAAAGTTTACAACAGTGTATTTGTGAAGAAGTAAAAAGAAATAGTGATGACATGCTAAATATTGATTTTTTTTCACCTTAAATCTGTCAGAGTGATAAAATTTTGAAATCACCTGTCCAGCTCTCCCTCATAAGCATACTCTTGTAAAATGAATAGAGGCTGGCAACTGAATACTTCAGTTTTACAGATTATGTGCTAAGGCATTGAAAATTAATATCATTAAATAAATTGCAATACAAGTGGTAAAGCATATTTATCTAGAGATATGTTTTTAGGAATGAAAATTTCAGGATATGCCTTATTATTGTCTGAAAGAATGTATACTCATCTCCTATGTTAGAGTTTCCTGTATAAAGTGGAATTAATGTTGCTTTTCACACAAAATGTAGTAATATGACAACAAATAGATTTATATGTCAAATCCTCTGAGTTTCTTAGAATGATATCACTGTATTAGAAGGACAGAATATTTGTAACTTTGTTATTGCCTGCCAAAAAAGGAAACATGGAAATAATAATAGAGAGTCAGAAAGTGGATTCAAATAACAAAATAAACTACTTGGGATCATTCTAATAATTTTGCAAGTATTACTTCCTCATATTGGAACTTGGAAAGAACCTGACTACTATTAAAGAATGGATGACAGATGTCCAATGGAGGGATAACTGTTACAGATAATCATACATGACAGGCACGATGATGAGAACTTACAGGAAGAATCCAGATTCCTTCAAAAGATGCTGAGAAGAAAGAAGCAGTAAAGCTTTTGGAAGTATGATGTCGGAAAATGCATTGTCATCAGTTTCCCTGAGAGAGATACCAAAGGTCAAAGGTAATAATGCAGAAGAAGCAGTTGATTGTGCTAGAAGAACCAGGTGATATAAGAGGAAATAAATTATACAACTCTATGAAGATTAAAGATAGCATTGTAGTGATGGATATCATTGGAATAATCCCCTCACCTACCTCTCCACTTTCCATAGTGTGATTACAGCATGATATAATATCCTTTCATGTGATAATTATCAGGATAAAACTTTATGTACTGAGAAGATAAGTGAGTTTTGACTAGAAGGTGGTTTCAAATAGGATTTTGCAAATTTTAAAAATACTTCTCTGTAAAATGTATGCTTTTTAGCCAATGAGAAGATAGTTGTTAGTTTTTGAATATTATATAAATATAATGGAATCTTACTAAAATGTGGCTGTTGCTTGATCTAAGACTACATTGCATAGGAGACCTCTATTATCATGAATTCACTTTATCTTTATAGCACCATTGATTCAGTTCAAAAGACATTCACGATTCACATGATGCCAATTTCCCACTATCGTTAAACAGAGTATTTAAGAGGTTTAGTTAATTATGATACTTTGATATGTGATCTATTTGTGGGCCCTATTTACTTTCCTCCTTCACATCCTCTCTTTTTGCCATTTTTAAGACTTTTCTATACTGCACTTAAAATAGGGCGTCTCTGTGTAGTGGATAGATTAATAAATATCATCATCAATCCTCCTATATAATAAAAGCCTAATATGCTAAGTGCTAAGTATCCAGTAGTCAGATTGGCTATTCAACCAATCAAAGCATAATAAGCCGATGATATACTAAGGCCACTCAACTGCTCGCTATTATGTGCACTGACCACCAGGGGTTAGAAGCTCTGACCTGTAGGTTAGCTTGCTGCTGGGGTCTGGCCAATAAGGTCTGAACAAGAAGGGCTGGACATGCACTGGATCCCTCCTGCAGTTCCTCCCTAGCTGGTCAACCTCCTGTGTCCTTCCCCAGCCCCAGTCGTGAAACGGTGGGGTCCCTCAGGCTGGTCTGTGCCCTCTTGCAATCGGGAACCCCTTGGGGGATGTCAGAGAGCTGGTTTTGGCCCGATCCCTCAGGCCAAACCGAGGGACCCCACTGGTGCACAAATTCGTGCACTGAGCCTCTAGTGTTAAATAATATTTAGAGAAATGCCCTAACTGGTTTGGCTCAGTGGATAGAGCATCAGTCTGTGGACTGAAGCGCCCCAGGTTCAATTCTGGTCAAGGGCATGTACCTTGGTTGCAGGCACATCCCTAGTAGGAGGTGTACAGGAGGCAGCTGATGTTTCTTTCACATCAATGTTGCTGACTCTCTAACCCTCTCCCTTCCTCTTTGTAAAAATAAATAAATGAAATATATTTTAAAAAAATAATATTTAGAGAAATGAAGGATGCTTTTATGTAATACTAGAGGCCCAGTACATGAAATTTGAGCAGGGTGATCCCTCAGCCCAGCCTGCACCCTCTCCAATCTTGGATCCCTTGGGGGATGTTCGACTGCTGGTTTAGGCCCACAGGGATAGGGCCTAAACTGGTAGTTGGACATCCCTCTCACAATCTGAGACTGCTGGCTCCTAACTGCTCCCCTGCCTGCCTGCCTGATTGTCCCTAACCACTCCTACTTACCAGCCTGATCACCCTCTAACCGCTCCCCTGACAGCCTGATTGGCGCCTAACTGCTGGCCTAATCTCCCCAACTTCCCTCCCTGTTAATCCAATTGCCCACAACTGCTCTCCCCTGCAGGCCTGATCTCACCCCCACTGCCCTCCCCTGCTTGCCTGGTCACCACCAACTGCCCTCCCCTGCCAGCCTAATCACCCACAACTTACCTCCTTTGATGTCCTGTTCACCCCCAACTGCCCTCCCCTGTTGGCCTGATCACCCACAACTGCCCTTCTCTACTAGCCATTTTGTGGCAGCCATCTTGTGACACCATGAGGGTGGCCATTTTGTGGTAGCCATCTTGTGATGATGTGCAATGCCATCTAGGCTTTTATTATATAGGATTGAAAACAAATCTTAGTATTTGCTTTCATGTTTATCTTGAGCAACAATAGCAACAGTATTCACAATGATGCTCAGTTTATCTTTGTTCAAACTTTAGTTACTACTCTTTGCCTTCTAAACAAAACAAAAAATACCTTAGGATGGAGGTCAGCAAACTTATTCTTTAGAGGTCTCTATAGTAAATATTTTAGACTTTGTGAAATGTATGGTCTCTCTCATAACTATTTACCTTTGCCAGCCCTGTAGCACAAAATCCACCATGAGATGATATAAATGAATGTGCATTGTTCTACCCCAATAAAATTTTATTTATTGACACTTGGATTGGATTTCATATAGTTTTTACATGTCATGAAATACTTTTCTTTTGCTTTTTTTCAATCATTAAAAAATATAAAGATCACTCTAAGATGGTAGGCCATGCCAAAAAAATAAAAATAAAAAAGCAGGTAGGATTTGTCCCATTGGCTGAGGTTTGCTAACCCTATTTTAGAACTCTCCTGTTCTGTAGTATATTAGCATATGCTCTGTTAATTAAAAGCCCATAGTTTTTGAGCTTTCACAAGAATGTTCTGAGAATTTAAAACAGAGAAAGGAGATACCCCATAAGAAATTAACACTTCACAGTCTCAAATATGTCCTGAATGCCTATTGTATATGCCAAGTACTATTCAAGGTATTGGAAATACAGCAATAATCAAAGAAGTCAAAAGTCTCTGCCTCTTTGGAATTCACATTTTAATGGGGTGACACAAGTATAGTAAACAAGTAACAAGTGTAATATTAGAGATAATGATAAGTAATATGGATAAAAATATACCAGTGAAAGTGGATAGGTTGTGCATGCAGGAAAGAGAATTGTAATTTTAAAGAAGGCCATCAAGGAAGGCTTTGTTGATTAGGTGGCATTTGACTAAACATCCAAAATAGGATAGGGAATAAACCATGGATGTCACCCTTAGTATAATGGAGAGTTTTGAACGGAGGTGTGGCATGATTTGACTTATATTTTAACTGGGAAACCATTTAAGAGGCTATTAAAATAATCCAGGTGAAAAATTATAGTGACTTCGACAAGTGATAGAAGTGGAGGTAGTGGAAAATACATTATTGATACATTTTTAAGATAGAGATAACAGATGGAGTAAAAAAATTGGCAATTGGAAGGATGGAGTTGCCATTTACTGAAATGGATAAGACTGTGGGAAGAGTACGTTTAAGGAGGAAGATCAGGAGTTTTACTTTGATCATGGAAACTTGAACTGCCTTTAAGATATCTAAGTTGAGATGTTAAGTTGGCTGTTAGATATTTACATTTGGAATTCAGAGTAAAAGTCTAGGCTAGAGATGTTATTTTTTTAGAATCATCAGGATCTTAATAAAATTAAAGCCCATGACAATTGATGAGCTCATCAAGGTATTGATTAGTATAACTATTTCTTTATTGGTATTACTGCCTCTGCTTCTTTTCTCATTCACTTTCAAAGAGCTAGGTAGCTTCTAATAACCTGTCCCATCTGCTCACACACAAAGGGTGGAAGGGATCCCACTGAGTCAGAAATCTGACCTACACAGGAAGTACCATTACTAGGCCATCCTCAAATTTTGGCATGGTGTAAACATGGGAGTGAATTTTCCCAAGTACCTCCTTGCTGGAAACTGTTTGCACTGGAGGTAAGTGTGAAAGGGGTGGTTGTGGGAAATGATGGGGTGAGGGCTTCCTAAACCTTTCTCAAACCTCAGAAATGGCTTGATTCTGAGGAAGGAAGAAGGTTCAGGCTGGTTCTTATTTCTGTGAACCAGTTCATACAGCCCTAAATTTTATCTGCTTTCCTCAAACTGGGAGTCAGAAATCCCTTTTCTCTTCTGTTTTTCTGCTGCAGAAAGTCCCAACATTCCCATTTTGTGGGCTCCAGAAAGGGGTAAGCGAAGACTTCAATCCCAGCCAATCATTTCCAGATTAATAATTTTTAGTGTTTTGGTTTTTTTTGTTGTTATAAAAATGCTTCAACCCATTTTCCCATCTATTTAATTTTCTTGTGGATTGTATGTATCTGTGTTCTAGGGTCACTCTGTATCCCTGGGCAATAGAGTTCAGATCCATTGGCTATTTCCATTTGTGTGCTGTTCTCTTGTGGATTCTCATATGCGGTTTACTCGTGACTGTTTCCTAGATGGAAGACACCGAGTTTAAGAGATTGCTTCACTCTGTCTCATTTTTTTTTTTTTTTCCTGAATGGTGTTTTGTTCCCCTGCTGACAGCTTTTCACTTCCCTACCTAACTGCTTCTGATGATCTGTCATTGCCTCTCTGCTATTCTGTCTTCCTGCTTTGACAGCCTTTGATTTTTTTCTCTATTTTTTTTTTTTTGCCCCTCTTTACTCATCTGCTGATTGATTTCCATTCTTTATTCACTGATGCTTTGTCCAGCAGCAAATGGCCTGTTACTCTCATAGCCATTTGCTGTTTTAGCATTTTAGACTGCTCAGCATTGTCTATAGGCCCTCCTGTGCCATCTGCCTGCTTGATCTTGCCCTGCACAATCTATGCTTGTGATATATATAGATTCAGATTGTTTAGCACTTCTGCTGCAAATCTCCACTTGCCTTCTGCCACTAAGTTGGACTGCTGATTGAATTTACTTGACTGTCTCCTATAACTATTTGCTGTAAATGGCTGCCCCATTAATTAACTTGAGATATTACATTCATCTCCTATGTACTCAGCCTTGAAACTTGCTGTATTACCTCCTTTATACTTCTCTACATCTGATAAATCACTGGCATTGTTCCTCTGTTGTCTTATAACCCTGATCAGGTTTTATTTCCAAGAAAAGTGTTGGCTACATATTGTCCAAACATATTTTAAAAATAGAAAAATGCTCCGCTTTTTAACAGTACAGTCCAATTTACTCTTAAACTGCCTTTTAAACTCATTTTCCACCATCCTTTTAGCTTTTTTATACAACTTTACATTTTTCTCTTTACTTAGGAATAGATTTTTTTCTAAGTCATTTGTTAGCTCTGCCTTTTCACATCATGTATTATGTACTTTTTATTCCCTATGTATAGGATATTTTAATAATTTTAAATATATCAAATTTATTTCCTAACTTATTATTTTTTTCTAATATTTCCAGGGAATCATGAAGACAAATAACTCCCATTAATTTCATTTAAGACTAAAAGTATCATCTTTAAAAATAATACATTTATTTATAGTTTCTTTGTAGTTAAGATTAAAGTAGCTTTCCACTCTATCCATATATTACAGATGTCCTTCCTTCGCGCGTTGCCCGCCCCCCCCCCCCCCCCCAATCCTTCCACACACACATTGACCTCTCCTAAAGCCTCTGGTAATCTTGATTTTACTTTCTGTTTTTTAATTAGCCTATTCTAGGTACCTTATATAAGTAGAATCATTCAATTTTTGTCCTTCTAAGTCTGACTTATACTTAACATAATATTCTCAAGGTTGATTTATGTTCTAGCATATATTAGAATTTCATTTTTGAGACTACTGTTCCATTGTATGTTTGTGCCACCTCTTGTTTTTCCATTCTCCTGTACACTTCAGTTGTACCATATTTTTGCTATTAGGAATAATGCTGCTATGCACATTAGTATGCAGGCATCTGTTTTTCTTCTCCTTCTTTTGTGTATTTACCTAAAAGTATACTCAGAACTTTTAATATTTTGTCTAAGAGGAAATGAATTCAATAGCAAAGGCATTGGGAAACTACATAATTAACACTAAAGATGAATATGTTCAAGATATTGCAGTAGGAGCAAAATAAATTATAAACTCATAGAAAGGTTACAGGTGGCCAGGTGAAATTCAGAAGACCCTGTATTCTAGAAAGGGGAATGAAATAAAATAACACACATAATTGAAGGACATCAAAATGATTCTGAAGAGGGTTGAATTAAAAAAATATACCAACTTCAGGACAGAATGATGTCTTTGAAACAGAGTAATGTGGACTTTTAAAAAGAGAAGAGGGGGAGGTTTTTGAAAGGCAAGGTTTAAATGAAGACAATGGGGCTGAATGAGGCAACCAGTGTGTATTTACAGAAACCAGCAATGGGAATAGGAATTTATTTCAATAGCATAATCTTTAATCCTGAATACCCAGCCTTCTACCTATAGAGATGTTTCTAAAAATATTCCTGGACCTTCCCTTGCCTGTGAGGCTCGGTTGGTTGGGCTTTGTTCCTTGCACCAAAAAGTTGCTAGTTTGATTCCCAGTCAGCGTACATGCAGGGCACATGCTCAGGTGACAGACTCAAACCCTGATAGGCGTGCAGGAGGCAGCCGATCAATGTTTGGTTCTTACATGGATGTTTTTGTCTCTCTCCCTTCCTCTCTTTCTAAAAATCAGAAGTATTTTTTAAACCTAAATAATAATAATAAAAAAAATTCCTGGGCCCAATCCTCTGACATAATTAGTTGGGGATGTGGTTTAGGCAATGAGAGAGAGAGAAAGAGAGAGAGAGAGAGAGAGAGAGAGAGAGAGAGAGAGAGAGAGAGAGAGAGAGAGAGAGAGAGAGATTGATTTAATCCACTGTCAAAACACAGTATTTGTTAAATTAAACTGGGTAGAATATAGTGTCCTAGACCTTAGAGGAATTACAAAAGTTGGGAAAAATTGGTTCTTGTCTTCAAGGAGTTTAAAACAGGAGTAGTTAAATATGCAATAATAATGGATTTGGGAAAGAAGACTTTCAGTCCATTTGTAGGTAATGTTTTCACTTATCTCAATTTCTTGAGTGATTTTACCTACTCTATTCAGTCTTTCTCAGCCAAGATTCTTCATGTAACCTGTCAAAACACGGAAAATTGAGTGTCTGTCTTCTCAATTCTCCCAAGGTGGTACATAAACTTGTACGATTCTATATGTATAGGAGAGAAGTTATTTTGTTACATACAATTATTATATTAGAACCTAATTTAAAAGGCTTGCTCTATGCCATGTGACACAAAGGTAAGGCTTCTCTTTCAAGGAGCTTATAACTCGAGAGAAGGGAAAACCATTTAACAAAAACTGCATTTCTACTATCTATAAAATTTTGTTATTTTAATTCTTCAGGGAAAATGTTCTAAGTCAGAGTGATTGTATATAAGAACATTCTTTTATGTCTTCTAAGCATCAATGATTCAGGATTAAGAATGTATTCTATATTAATGCCTCATCACAGCTGAATGAATCTGGTGATATTTTAAATGTCAATAAGAACCTCTAAATTTTAAAACCTAGAGCATTCAGTGACAAATTAATGATTTCGTTGGTAGCTGTTAATAAACATCATTACCTGAAACCAGGGTTATTATTTTATAGTCAAAGAGTGGAGATTAGCTATAGGTAAATAGATAACTAATATGTAGGAGGTTGTTTTTTAATCTAATTACAAGCACAATAAGGATTTCCACTCTAACATACAACTATATATTATTTGAAAACGTTTGGGGGTTTAATTTATTCTTACTATCAACTAAAGTTCACTTGAATTCCTGGTGTCATAAAGTTCAGTCATACTCATTAGGTTTTATGATGGATTTGGTTAATTAGTCATTTGAACTAAGAATCTATTTGTCCTTACATTTATATGTGCCTTTAAATTTGAGAACAGTAAGCTTTATTCCTATTGCTCACTGTTTCACACTAATTTTTCTAAAGGAATCTCTTTAAAGTACTACACTTAAAATAAATTTTAGGAACCTATTTATCCTCAAATTTCCTGATAGCCTACTAGTTATTTGTTTTTTAACAGCACAGCTACAGAAAGATCAAAATACTTATATAAAAAAAGATGTATTGAAATAAAAATTACATCCAGATTTAACTTGTTTTTTAAAAAATAATAATTTTTAATGATTTTGCTTGTATTCATTCTAAAAAACATTTTTAATGCAAGAAAATATTATGCATCTATTTTAAAGTATAAGATCTGGGTTAAAAGATTAGCATCATTCTATTAAATTTGTCTATTAATAATAAATATACTTTTTGTGATCTCTGAAATCTTATTTTTATTTTGAGGAATGCTAAATTGAAAACAGAGTTGTATAATGTATTTTTGTGACAGTTAACCAGAAAAGGCAATATTTCTGTATCATTCCCTTATTAGTATTCAAGTCCTTTTTAAATTTAATAACAAAATTCTGTAAATTTCCTGGCAATCTTGAGATTCTTTATAGGTACCTAACTACTCCTAACAAAAAAGTTGTCATCTAATTTTTCTTTTTTCTTTCTCTCCTCTCCAACCCCCATTCTCTCCTGAAGAACAGTAGGACATATTTAGGACTTTGCAAAGGAAAATGTAGTAGCTTCCTTTACATGAACATTTTATGGAGGTAGTTTCACTCCTTCAGTTTTCAACGTAGACAGTGACAGTAACAGGCACTAATAACTAATCGTAAATCCCCTAATCTCTTTCTCTCTCCTTTACTCTTATATCCGCAAATATCTTAGTTTTGCTGGCAAAAACTCACACCTTATACCTGTGGCACAAGAGGTGTGGTAGAGTGAGAGAGAGATCATTGAAGGAAAAGTTAATTGCCTCAGATATGGAAATTATTTGGCTTAACGCTCCTTTTTATATATTTAATAGTCTTTAACGTCAAAATCATTTCCTGTAAAATACATTTGTTAGATATTTATAAAATACAAAGAACTTCAAAACCTTTTGTATTTATCTCTGAATACTTTTAGATTTTTTACAATATATATATTATTATATAGATTTTTTACAATATATGAAAAATAATCAATATTTTTCATATATTCAAATCATATTACCATAGTAGATGTGTGCATATATATATTTTGCAATCAAGAGGCAAAAATCTTATCTAATAAAGAGGGACTATGCAAATAGATCATCATGCTGTCACAGATATGGCAGTGCCCAGAGCCCCAAGATGGCAGCGCCCTGTCGTCTCAGCCCTGCCGGAGCCTTTCAGTCCTTTCAGACCCACGGGAGGTGGCGGGAGGGGAGGGGCGGTGGCAGGCACACGGTGCAGCTGGACCCTAAGCAACCAAACAACCAAATAACACATCAACCAGTCGCTATGAAGCGCACTGACCACCAGAGGACAGACGCTCAATGCAGGAGCTGCCCAATGGTGGCTAAGATTTGACCACTGGTAGTTAAGATGCTCCCACGGAAGGAGCGCTGCTCAGCCAGAAGCCAGGCTCACACTGGTGAGCATTGCTGCAGTGGCATGAGCCTCTCCTGCCTCCATGGCAACACTACCTAGTGGAAGCGGTGGTGACAGGTGCAGCAAGGCCATGAGGGGCTGGAGTGCCCAGCCCCGGCTGGGGCTCCTCCCCAGCCACCTGCTGCTTGGCACACTACTACATCCTTTGGGGGCTGAAATCAGCAGTCCAACATCCCATCCCACGAGGGGTCCTGGATTGCGAGAGGGTGAAGGCCAGGCTGAGCGACCACACCAGTGTATGAATTTTTGCACTAGGCCTCTAGTATTTAATACTTATGAAGGAAGAGAAATTATTTTCTGTTCATATCAGCAGGATTAAAGCATCTCAGATATTCAGTAATCAATATTTTTTATATATTCAAATCCATATTGTAGTAGATGTGTGCATATATATTTTGCAATCAAGAGGTGGTAATCTTATCTAATAAAGAGGGACTATGCAAATTGATCATCATGTCACAAATATGGCAGTGCCCATAGCTCCAAGATGGCAGCGCCCAGTCTCCTCAGCCCTGCCGGAGCCTCCCAGTCCTTTCAGACCTGCCAGGGGGGTGGCAGGCATATGGGGCAGCTGGACCCGCCCTTAGTCCCCTAGCCACCCAGGGCCAGCCTGAGGTGCAGGCAAGCCTCAGATATCAGCTGTCCAGCTGCTCAGGGCAGGCCCAAAGCAGAGGCAAGCCTTGGGTGGAGGCTGTGCAGCCACCCAGGGCCACCTGAGGCTCAGGTAACCAGGGCCAGCAGAAGCTTGCGCTGTTGGTGGACTGCCTCCCGCCCCTAACAGCTCTCAGACTGTGAGAGGGGCAAGCCAGGCTGAATTTTCACGCACTGGGCCTCTAGTACCATTATAAACATCTTAAACAAATATTTGAGGGGGAGGGGGGTAGCCAACAAAAACATCTAAGTTATTTTGTTTTCTCATCCTAACTCAATGTCTCTGGTTTAAAATAAAGTCAATCTTGTGAGAGGGTTAAAACGGAGAGCCTTTTAAGATATTCTGCTTTTCATGATGGTTGCTAATTAAAAAATAAAGTAATCTGTAGAAAGCTCCTATTTTATTAACAAGGTCTATCTTCAAATTTCCATTCTACTCCTATTGTTGGAATTTTAGGATCATAGCAATTAGCATGTATCATAGGTGTTCAATAAGAGCACAAAATGGTGATCTTTTTAATGTGACATAGTGTTTAAGTTGAGATTTTAACTGAAAAGTATATGCTCATTTAGGAGAAGGAAAATGGTTTTTGCTATTTATCTTTCCTTTTATTACTAGCTTTTTAAAACTCCTAATAAATCTATATTATGAAGAAGAAAAAATGGAAAAAAAAAACACACCAATAATCTCAACATATTAGCTAGAATTGTTTCCACAATTAAGAATCCATCATAAGTATAGGTTTTAGTTTCTTAATAAAACCATCTCACTTGAAACATTTTTCTTATATTTTCCCAATTATGTTTTTTCTTTTATAAAATACCTGTTTTCTTTGTTCAGTTTTCTTTTGGCTCAGTTACCTGTTCTTGAAGACAGATTCTAATTTCAAAGAGAAGTTTAAGTAATTACTTGCCAGGAAAATAGATTTTTTTACTAGATTATTTGCCACATAAATATACACCAATTTATTTTCTCTTTTCTCAGTTCCATTAATATAATAGTACTCAGTTATTTCATTACTCGCCCTCTTATAACCAAGGTCAAGCTCAAAACACATTCTGAATCAAAGGTATCTATATAATAAAAGCCTAAGCAATCATTACAACAGAATGACCAGAACGACCACAGGGGGTAGATGCTCAATGCAGGAGCTGCCCCCTAGTGGTCAGTGTGCTTCCACAGGAGGAGCCCTGCTCAGCCAGAAGCCTGGCTCACAGCTGGTGATCACAGTGGTGGTTGTGGGAGCCTCTCCCACCTCTGTGGCAGCTCTAAAGAGCAGCCAGCTAAATGCTAAGGAGCAGCGAGCTGGTAGGTGGTAAGGAGTGAGGGGTCCCAGACTGCATGAGAGTGCAGGCTGGGCTGAGGGATCCCCTCCCCTCAGTGCATGAATTTCGTGCATTGGGCCTCTAGTGAAGTTAATAAAATACAAACACATTATTTTCTAACAAGCTACTTAAACCTTTTGCAAGACTTTTTACAATAATAGCTGATGCACAATAGTTTATTTTCTAACTATTCTTTTCTTATGGAATATTTATGATAATACTTTATGGTTAGAAAAATATTGAACCGTAATATTTTAGAATGAATGGTTTGTTCATAAATAACAAACCTTAGAAAATAATTTATAATTAGGACACTGAATATACATAGCTACTATTAGCAGTCATTTTTTAAAATGCCAAATATACAGTTATATTTGCAAATTATTTGGCACAAATTATTTTTCTGCATAAGAATTCCAATGAAAACAAATTTCTGGCCTGCAATTAATGTGAGTTATATTTTATTACCTAGGAATTTAAAGGATTTTCTAAACATTTTCTGACAGAGCTTAACTTTCCTCAAAAGAGCATATTTTTTTAGTCTCCACTAACATGCAAACCATTTCAAGCCCAAACGTTTTTGGGAAGTGAGTTGTGTAACACTTGGCTTGTATTTTTCCACAGAAACATTTATTTATGTAAATGATTCTCAATGAAGGGCATTTTTGGTCCCCAGGGACTATTTCACAGTGCCTGGTTATGTTTTTGGTTATCACAACTGGAAGGGTGCTACTGACATCTTTTTAGCAGAGACTAGGAAAGCTTCTAAACATCCTACAATGTACTAGGCAGTCCCTACAACAAAGAACCCTCTGGCCCGAATGCGAATAATATAGAAATTAATAAATCCTCGCCAGGACCGGTTTGGCTCAGTGGATAGAGTGTCGGCCTGCAGACTGAAGGGTCCCGGGTTCGATTCCGGTCAAGGGCATGTACCTTGGTTGCGGGCACATCCCCAGTAGGGGGTGTGCAAGAGGCAGCTGATCTATGATTCTCTCTCATCGATGTTTCTAACTTTCTATCCCTCTCTCTTCATCTCTGTGAAAAATCAATAAAATATGTTTAAAAAAAAAAGAAATTAATAAATCCTCATTCATATATTAATGAATATTCATTAACTGCACTGTGCTGGGACCTCGGAACACATGGACAGAAAGTTATGATCTTAGCATTCAGGGAAGTTACATTATAGTTAGTAAATAGAAAGAATCTATGTAATAAAAGCCTAAGCGACTGTTATGGTGGAATGACCGGAATAGCCAGTTGCTATGATGTGCACTAACCACTAAGGGCAGACACTCAATGTAGGAGCTTCCCCCTGGTAGTCAGTACACTCCCACAGGGGCAGCACCACTCAGCCAGAAGCTGGGCTCACAGCTGGTGAGCATAGCTGCCACATCGGGAGCCTCTCCCAATTCCATGGCAACACTACCAAGTGGTGGCAGCAGGCACAGTGGGCCAGGATGGGCACAAACAGGATGGCATCCAGCCCCAATTCGGGCTCCTCCCTGGCACCTGCCACTTAGTGCACTGCTACATCCCCTGAGGGGTCCCGAACTGTGAGATGGATGTCCTACTGTCAGCTTAGGCATCATCCTGGTGCTGTTCTCTGTAGAAGGCAGACAGTCGGAATAAGTCAGTGACTCAAGGAAGCATAGAGAACAGGGTGAGCTTGCCTCCGTGCTTGACTCACCCACTTGATGGTGTTCGCAGGACAGACTGATAGCCCAGCCTGTGCACGTGCAGCAGTTGCTGAAGCTCAAGCAAAAGGCTTTGCAGCAGCAGAAGGCCATCCAGCCACAAGCTGACAGTTGGATATCCCCTGAGCGGTCCCAGACTGCAAGATGGCACAGGCCAGAACCCCCACCCCCAAGTGCCCAAATTTTGTGCACTGGGCCTCTGGTCCTCCCATCTAATAAAGAGGAAATATGCTCATTGACTGCCCCACCCTCAAAGATGGCGGCACCCATAGCCTATAAGGAGGGAATATGCTAATTGACTGTCACGACCTCAAAGATGGCAGCTCCCACAGCCACAAGATGGCAGCACCCAGTCTCCTCAGCCCTGCTGGGGCAGCAGGCACATGGCAAGCCCTGGCCTGCTCCCTGGCGGGCCCCACCACTCTGAGCACCTGCCTCCAGTATCTGTCAGCCCCCCAGCTGCCCAGGACCAACCCAGGGCCACCCAAGGCTCAGGTAACCAGGGCTGACTGAGGCTTGTGCTGCTGGCAGTGGGAACAGCAGAGGTGTGATGGGGTCATCGCTTTCCCTTGATCACCAGGTTGCCTCCCACCCCTGAGGGCTCCCGCACTATGAGAGGGGGGCATGATGGGCTGAGGAACCACCCTCCAGTGCATGAATTTTCATGCACCAGGCATCTAGTCTATATATAGAATTTTCATGCACCAGGCCTCTAGTCTAAGCAACCTTTTGACTGTTCAACTGGTAGCTGTGATGCATGCTGACCACCAAGGGGCAGACGCTCAACACACAGGCATTGGAAACTTGGAATAGACTGATGAATCTCAGAGGAGGAGGGAGAGGGAAGGATGGGAAGAGATTAACCAAGATCTTAAATATATAATATTCTAGAGTCTCAGTGCACAGATTCATGCACTGGCGAGGTCCCTCAGCCTAGCCTGTGGAGATCAGGTGGAAACCAGCAGTCTGACATCCTCCAAGGGGGTCTAGGATTGTGAGAGGACACAGGCCAGGCCAAGAGATCTCATCAATGCACGAATCCATGTACCAGGCCTCTAGTTAGATAAATAAAATATAACATGATGATTAATATAATAATGTTGTATATGTGAAAGAAGCAAGATATAAAGTTTGCCTGAAGGAATTAGAAAAAATTTCAAAGAAGTGATACTGGAACTGTTTTAGTTGTTATTGTTATTTGTACTATTTATCTTTTACTTAAATTTACAAAAAACACACTAGTAGTATAGTTATAACTTAATGGATTTTCAAAAAACAAGCATATACTTATGTAACCAGCAACTTCCAAATCAAGACATCAGAATGTTAACAGCATACCTTTCAGTTACAGCCCAACTGTCAAAAGTAACTACTCTTCTGACTTTTAGTATTATAGGTTTATTTTTTGTTTTTTTTACTAAGCTTTATATAAATAAAACCATATAGTATGTAATCTTTTGTGTCTGGATTCTCTCGCTCAACATTATGTTTTGTAAAATCGATTCATATCATTATATGTAGTTGTTCATTCTCTTTATCATCCAGTAGTCCAGTGTAGAAATAAGCCAATATTTATTAATCTGTGAAGAATTTATGAATTCTATAAAGACACAGTGGCTGAAATCTTAACTCTTCCAGTAAATCAGTCAGGCTGCAGACTGGGTTTTGAGATGGAAGTGGCAGGAGAGAACCTGGAGATGTAGATAGTGTCAAGTTATGGAGACCGTGTCACATAAAAGGCAATTGGGTTTTCCTGTGGGGAAAAAATAAGATTTTTTTGAAAGATATTAACAGCAGTGAATTTAATTATTTTTGAAATTCAGAAAGACCACTTTGGCAGCAGAGTAGAGAATGTGTTGAATGAAAGTAAACTTTATAACACCAGTCAGGATGTTATTGGAATATTCAGACAAAAGATGTTAAGAACCTAAATGCAGGCGAGATTAGAGAGGGATAGATGCCTCTCTCAGCATAGAATTTATAGGATTTTTTTACTGTCTGGGTCTGAAGATTGCAGAGGATAATTTTCAGTGCCAGCCTTCAAAAACTTGTGTGTTACTGAAATACAAAATCTGAGCAATGAAAAACAAAACAAAACAGAATTCTACTCACTAATTAAAACTGAATTAAAAATAATGTCCAAATTTATCCTTAGTGTTCACACTTATAGAAGAATAGATACCATTAGTTGAAAATGAATAAATTGATGGAAATCCTTATGGAGAATCTTTGGGAAGATAAGTAACAGTCTAGACTGAATAATTGCGTTGGCCTTTTTTTTTTTGTTTTAATTTAAAACTTCATCTTCCTTTTCATTGTTTCAGATTTCATGTGTTTTAATTTTCACGAAGTTTATACATTTAGTCATGAATAAAGTTGTTTTTTGCTCAGGAAGAAAAAATAAGAAAGGGTGTGTGACTCTCTGTGTGTATGTGTATGTTTAAAGCAAGAATGAAGAGATGGAAGGAAGAAAGGAGTTAAAAATATTGCATATGTGTGCATGAAGGAAATTGTCTGGAGTGAAATTAATTGAGTTTCAATAGTTATTTCTAGATAGGGTGATTACTGTATTTGAATTTTCCTGTGTATGCATTCCTTGAAAGAATAAAGCCAGTGAGTCAGAAAATTTCTCAGTAGCATCACTTCAAAGATGTATTGATTGCTACCTAAGATAGTGGCAAAGCTAGTTGCCTGTTTGTGACTTAGAGAATCATTAGTTAGCTTTTGGTAATAGCACTGCCTATCAATGTTTTGGAAGATAAAGAACTTTAACATGGACTAAACATTTAACATAAAAAACTAAGTTTATGATTTTAAAATTAATAAGTAATGTTTATGATCTCTAGGTAAGAGAAACCTTTCTATTTGAGACATGAAACTCAGAAAATATAATAAAAATACTTATAGAATCTCCTATATAAGCAATTTCAAACCTCTTAATGAAAATATCAGCTAAGAAAATTTTTTACAAGTATCAAATTTAAAAATTAATATTTTCAGCAGGTTTAACTGCCAACAGTTTAATATTTTCAGTATGTAAAGTTTTATTATCATTCGATAGGAAGAACATATTCATCAATATAGAAAGTAGGCAAAGGATATAAACAATTTGTAAGCAAAAAGTTTCAAGTTGCTTCTAAATATGTACTTGTTATAATTGGTAAGAAATGTAACTTTTAAAAATATTCTGTTGTTTTGTATACACCAGTTAAATAACTTTAAAATTGAGATTGCCTGAAATTGGCAAGGTTTTTGTGAAAAGTACATTATTGTTTAGAAGATAAATCGGTATCATCTCTCTGTAGGGCAGTCTGCAATGAGTCAGTAATGTCAGTGTAATGATATAAAAGACATCCATTTCATAAGGGAATAAAGCTTACAAAGAGGTATTGTTTGAAATAATCATTGATTTGGTACTTTGAAAAACCTTCCCACTATAGAAAAACTTAATCCAATAAAAGGACAGATCCTTAGAGTCTAAGGTATACCCTGTAAAATGACAGGTTCTGTCAGTATTTAGATTTATATTCTCCCCCAAAATACCATGAGTTGGAAGTCATAGTAGCAGGGAGCATTGGCCACGACTATAGGAAGCCAACTTGGGAGAGACAGAAGGTGCCTTGGGATAGATGACTACAGCAGCACTGCTGGTGAGACACTTATCCATGCATAAGCAGCAATGTGTAAAGGTCAGCCTGGGATTCCCCAAAACTGAGAACCTGTTGGAGTCTGAAGTGGAAACTGTCAGTGGTGCCTCTGGCTAAAGGTAGAAACAAAAATAATTTTTCTCCAAAGGAAATTCCCCAGTTTAATTCAGCAGTATTCTCAACAGATTAAGATCAAGTAATGAATATACCACTAAAACTCACCAACCACAAGTTAGCAACTCCATTATTCAATAGATGGACTGAAAAACATGACAACTGCTAGAACTGTCAAATACAAAAGTACAGGACATCTAAGAATTAGGTGACTGTTGTCACTTATTGTTTATACTAGGGAACTTTTGTTTAGGACAAATTCTAAACCAGACAGGTTTAGCAGACACTACAGCACATCAAACTGTCCCTAGCAAGCCAGGATGTATGTTTAACCTGCCTATGGTGAAATGTCCAAAAGAACAAAAACAGACTAACAAAAATAAAAACCTAACATGAGATCATCATTTATGAATGAACAATTTTGAGAAAATGGGGTTCTTAGAAATAAGAAAATAAGTTTAAAAAATTAAAATAATTTATATTTTTAAAATATAAATAGCAGATTAGACGAGCAGAAGAGAGAATTCGCACACTGAAATATTTGAGGAAATTACTATTGTTTCAACTGATATTGGAAAAATTACATAGAGAGATGATTTAATGGTGATATAAGAGAGACATATGTATGGAGAATGAAATGAGAAATACCAAAGTATATTCATCATAGCCCCAAAAAGAAGAATGGAGAAAAGGCAATGGTTTTAAAAGTAACTAAAGAAGGACAAATCACTTATATAGGAACTAGAGGCCCAGTGCATAGATTTGTTAATCTCTTCCCACCCTCCCCAGCTCCCCTTCATTGTGAGATTCATCATTCTGTTCCATGTTTCCATGCTTGTGTAGTGAATGTCTGCCTGCTGCTGATGAGTGCACATCATAGCTACCTGCCTGCCAGTCATCCAATCATCCGATTGCTTAGGGTTTTATATATATAGATTTGACTTAGATACAAAAAAAAAATTAATTTCTAACTGTGTTATATACTTTAAATCTAGCAATCATATTTGACTTTCTTAATTTACTAATATTTAAATAAAATGATTTTGTTTCAAAAAATGAATTAAATATCTAAAATTGTATTATTTTCTCTTCCTAATGTATTCAATACTTTAAATTTTTCTAATGCTACCTGCCTTCTCACTTTAATTTTTTAGGGACCAATTTTTTAAATCTTCCATCACATAATAAAAATAGTATATTTTTAATATAAAAATAATATATTAAAAATTTTTATCCTTACATAATTTGGCCTCTCACTTATAATAATTTTACTGTTCCACTTAGTTGAAAAACTTTGGAAAATCTTGAGCACAATCCATAGAACAATCTTAATATGTCAGTGTTGAAGCTCACTCATTTTCGAGCCTCATGACATAGTTATCCATAGTTTAACCAAAAACAGTGCCCTTTTATTTTTAAAGATTTATGTTCAGAATATATCTTATTAGACTCAAAATATATTGTTCTGAGGTAGCACCTGAGTAATTGTGAGATTACTTTTCTGTTATGATGAGCCATAACATTAGTCATTTGTTTTATATGATATAATCTTTATTACTTTCAATAGTCTAATATTTTGGATTTCTATTAATTGCTATTTATTTAGTTTTCTGACTACCTCTGTGATGACACAAGAACAGTTTTATAAATAACTTTAAGAATAGAACTACATTTGCCCTGATTTATTTAGGCCAGATTTATTTTGAAATGCTGAAAATTAATAGCCATAATTTTTCCCCCCTGATTTAATCCCTTTGAAACAGTACTGTTTCTCTCTGATGTTTTCTTGTCATTGCTGCTGACAATCAGAGACAGGTCAAGAAGATTAAAGAAAGTATTCCTTATATAGGCTATCATTTTGTAATATAAAAAGGTTTAAACAGACTTTGCAGAAGCTGAGATATATGAAAATTATTCAGAGAAAATCACAAAATGTCTAATAGCTTCTGGTCAATCTACATTAATAAAAGAAAGAAGAAGAACTCTTGGAAACTAGAATGTGACATAATGTAGTTGTATCATCCCTCCCACCCCCAAATCCACACCTACTTTTTTGTTTTCTTTTTCTAGAAACAAATTTGGTTAGAATTGAAGTCTGCCCTTCTGATTACAGTGTTGAACAAAATAGCAGTTTCCATTTGCTCCACTCAATGTTCCTGCTTTGGGTACACTCTGCTCTTAGATACTTGATTTTTATTCTGTGAAGACAGGACTTGAGTTAACACTGTTTATAATTACCTTAATATAAAATAATATTACCTGGTTATCAATCTTTAGGTTTGTTTTATAAACCTGAATTGTTAGATATTTTGGTGATTCTTCTGAATTTGGTTTTGGGTGATTCTTGTGAATTTGGTTTTGTTCTTGCATATCTTGAGCCACACTTAAGGGTACAATTTCTAGAGCAGATTATTCAGCTAAAATGAACATTGAGGTAGCATTGAAAGAG
Organism: Pipistrellus kuhlii; assembly: GCF_014108245.1. Classification (NCBI taxonomy): domain Eukaryota; kingdom Metazoa; phylum Chordata; class Mammalia; order Chiroptera; family Vespertilionidae; genus Pipistrellus; species Pipistrellus kuhlii. Next base: position 17,799,078 of record NW_023425404.1, on the reverse strand, counting down.
AAAATGTTATAAAAGAGCAGTGTTAGGCATGCATGTGTATGTTAGTGTGTTAATACGGATGTTTATTTCTACCCATTTTGACCAAATAATGGGCAGCCAACTTCCTCCTCCTCTATCCCACCAGCTGTCCTAATAAAGTCAACTCTTCAATTGCCTATAGCCTCAGCTTAAGGAACTCAATCCTAGAACATGTGTACATGTGTGCACACACATACACATATACATTACCCTTAATTTTATGAAGTGCAATCTGTTGTTGCTGCTGTTCAAGGATGGACTCTATTTTGACTTGTTTCAAATCTCAAACTTGAAAGTGACATACTTTTTCCCCCGATAGTGACCTACCTTACTCTGAGCACTGTCGTCTAGAGGTTCTGAAAGAGTCTGTGATCCTCTTATCTTAAATTACAAATCTTGATTCTAAGATATTAGCCCAAAATTATATGCCATAAAAATATGTGTGTGATAATTTTTAAATATTTATTAAATTAGAGGCCCGGTGCATGAAAATTCATGCACTGGAGGGGTATCCCTCAGTGTGACCTGCCCCGTCATACAGTTTTAGGAACCCTCAGGGGCAGGAGGCGACCCAGTGATCAGGGGAAGGTGAGGCCCCCATCATACCTCTGCTGCTGGCAGCACAAGCTTCAGCTGACCCTGGTTACCTGAGCTTCAGGCAGCCCTGGGCAGCTGGGAAGCCAACATCCAAGGCTTGTCTGCACTTTGGGTCCTCCTGGGTCTTTGGGGGGCTGAGGGGACTGGGAGACTCCGGAGGCAGGTGCACCAAGTGGCTGGACCCACCTAGGGACAGGGCCCAGCCCTGCCTTGCGCCTGCCATCCAGTGGGGCTGAGGGGACTGGGCGCTGCCATCTTATGGCTGTGGGGACTACCCTCTTTAAGGGTATGGCAGTCAATTAGTATATTCCCTCCTTATTGGCTATGGGTTCCACCATCTTTGTGAGAGCATGATGTTCAATTTGCATATTCCCTCTTTATTAGATAGGATTTTAGATAAAGGAGGAAAACAATGTGAAAAATAACTGGGTAAAGAAAAATGTTTTGAAGCTAAGGAGTATTCATCACTATACTCAAGTTAGTTATTTAGCAGAACAGAGGTTGGGATCTAAATGTTAGCAAGCAGGGAGAGATTTTTCATTGGTAAAGTAAATGTGATGTAGTATTATTATAGAAAGATATATTCTCAGTAGCCCAACAATTGGTTTTTACTCTAACATCGAAATAAATCCTTTTGTTAACTCAGATAAATTGCTTCACTTGTTTTAGAGACCATGTTATACAAGAAATACTTATCTTTGAACATCATAATCTTACTTAGCAGAGTGAAATATTAACTTAGTGATGATTATGGAAACTGAGGTGAACTGGAGAAACAGCAGACTTACTGATAACTTAGCATCTCATACTCACTGCAAAGTATATGTTCATTGAATGGAATAGAAGATGAAATTGGCTACAGTACTTAAATTTTTACCTTTTTTTCTTGCCTTTTCTCCATAATTATACAGTCTCCCTTGATCTTTTATCATAACCAGATCTTATTTAAATATTGTACAAATATTTGAAAAACAAAATAAAGTATATCCATTTTTTAAAACTTTCTGCTTCTTCCAGGAGTGGAAGAAGATATAAATATTTAAGAAGCCTAAAACTCCAAGGAAAACATACATTATCAACCAGATCAAATCCTCCAAGTAAAACTTGGATAACTACCTATTTCGTGGGTTGCATCTTCTCCTTCTTGTTCCAGTAGTGTTTAACTGCTTTAGTCACACTGTTATGAGACAGTGATGGGCTATGATTGTTTGAAAGGTGTTTGCAACTAATATAAAATCTACAAATTAACTTTTAATTAATTAAAATAAATTTAAAACTGACCTTATAATAATGTGTCTCTTACTTTCACTTTGTTCTGTTTCTTAAATAAGAGGAGAAAGATTTATATCTGGTATTCCTTGAGCATCCTTAGGAGTTAGTCTAACATGTAAATTTTATATATCATGTCTATGTAGTCTTGAGAAAAAATACATTAAAAATAGCTTCTCTGTACCATAATATACTTAATGGGGCAGGCTCTGAACTGTTACTTAATTATAACTTATTTTATTTTTTTTTAATATATTTTATTGATTTTTTAACAGAGAGGAAGGGAGAGGAATAGAGAGTTAGAAACATTGATGAGAGAGAAACATTGACAAGCTGCCTCTTTCACACCTCTTATTGGGGATGTACCCGCAACCAAGATACATACCCTTGACCAGAATCGAACCTGGGACCTTTCAGTCCGCAGACCGACGCTCTATCTACTGAGCCAAACCAGTTTTGGCTATTATAAATTTTTTTAAAAGTATAAAATAAAATTAGTATGTTTGCCCTTTAATGAATAATGTAAGGAAAATTTAATTGGATGGCATTATATTGCTTATTATCTTCTCAGTAGGTCAACATTTAGCTCTTATGAAATATCCTAACATTTATTTCAGTCTGCTTTACAAAATTAAATATAAGGTGATTATGAAGATTAGATCAAATAGTACACATTATCATGAATCAACCTCATTAGGTCCATTCATAGTGTGTTTTTCAAAGTGTTGTCCTCTGATCATCATCACAAGCATAACCTGTTATAAATGCAAATGTTGAAGCTCTAGTCACACATTCTGAATCAAGGTTGTTGGGTGGGGCCCAGCAATCAATTTTGTTCAAGGCCTCTAAGAAGATTCTGATGCATACTAAAGTTAGAGATCTACTCCTCTAACCAGATCTTAACTTGATAGCTTTACATTATTAGTAGCCATTAGATGGTTTTTCAAAGATATTCTTTGTTACTTAAGATTAATCAACAGAGAGCACTGTAGTAATTGTTAGGAGGATATTTTATTAAACCTACATAGTTGAATAGCAAGCATGTAAATATTAATACAAATTATGGTCTGATAATAAATGTCTATAAAAGTAAGTAAATGTGATTTTTCACAATTATCATGAATATAAGAAATTTCTACCCATTTACATGTAGCTGCTATGTGTCCTGTACTTATTTAAACATGATTGCTGGTTCCAAAAAAAGTAAGGTCCTTTTTTTCTGTGAAGTTAAAAATGGAACTCAATTTTATTGACAAGTTCCCTACCTATTGAATCATTGTTTATGACACTCTTTTTTTGCAACTTGAGCAGTCTTTGGAAGCATCTTTCTGACTTAAATGTTATCTTCAAAGTGTCAAGGGTAGAAAAAATAAGATCACAGTAGGTAAGCAATTTCCCATAGGAGATTGAATTTTTATAGTTTAGAAAGTATTTAGAAATTAAAGATAAAATGTCTTATTTACAGGGAATAGCTAAATCTAATTAAACATCATTATTTTAGATACTACTAGTTTAGAAAAGCTTATATCAGAAGTAGAAATATAAATTTCTACTATTGCTCATGGAAAAAAAATAATTTAATAATGAAATTAATGTATGAGAAAGTAGAAACATTAAGAAAATTAAGAAAAATGGTTTTAAAGTTTTAATGACATTCTTTTTTCCATTGATTATGAATAATCTTATCTAATAAAGAGGGAATATGCTAATTGACCCTCACACTGTCACAAAGATTAAGAAGCCTTTATTCATATATTAATAAGTACTGACTAACAGTACTGTGCTGGGACCTGGCAACACATGGAGAGAAACTTATGATCTTAGCATTCAGGGAAGTTACATTATAGTTAGTAAATAGAAAGAATTCTAATAATAAGAGATTATGCTAATTGACTTCTCTGCCTCAAAGATGTCGGTGCCCACAGCCAATAAGGAGGGAGTTTGCTAATTGACTTCCTCACCCTCTTGCTGTTTGCCTGCCTCTGGAGTCCCCCAGTCCCTTCAGCCCCCCAGCCACCCAGGGCCAGCCCAAGGCAAAGGAAAGCCTTGGATGGTGGCTGTCCAGTGAACCCCCGAGGTGCAGGCAATCCTCAAATATCAGCTGCCCAGGGCTGGCCCAAGGCGCATGTAAGCCTCGGGTAGTGGCTACCCAGCCACCCATGGCACCCGAGGCTCTTGTTACCAGAGCAGGCTAAGGCTTGTGCTGCCAGCAGTGGCTGCAACAGAGGTGTGATGGGGCGTCGCCTTCCCCTGATCACTGAGATGCCTCCCGCCCTTAACGGCTCCCAGACCATGAGAGGGGGCAGGCCAGGCTAAGATACCCCACCCTCCAGTACATGAATTTATATGCACCGGGCCTCTAGTCCTATCTAATAAAAGAATAATATGCAAATTACCATCACTCTGCTACACCCACAACCACTCCCACCAGCCAATCAGGAGTGAATATGCAAATTAACCAACCAAGATGGCTGCAGCCAAGGAGCAAGCAGGAGTCTTGTCTCTGCGTAAGGCTACAAAGTTTTAATTATAGAAGATAAATAAATTCCAGATCCCGGGGCCTCCACTTGGGTCACCAGGAGGCATGGCCAGCCTGAAAACCACCACAGGCCCCTCGCCATGCCCACCCCATGCCCCAAGGGAACCCCCACCCTGATCCAAGATACTCTTCAGGGTAAACCAGCTGGACCCAACCCATGCACCAGGCCTCTATCCTATCTAATAAAAGAATAATATGCAGCCGAAACTAGTTTGGCTCAGTGGTAGAGTGTCGGTCTGAGAACTGAAAGGTCCCAGGTTCGATTCCGGTCAAGGGCATGTACATTGGTTGTGGGCACATCCCCAGTAGGGATGTGCAAGAGGCAGCTGGTCGATGTTTCTCTCTCATGGACGTTTTTAGCTCTCTAACTCTCTCCCTTCCTCTCTGTAAAAAATCAATAAAATATATTTAAATAAAATATATTTTAAAAATTTATTTTAAAAATATATGCAAACATCACTCCAACACACAAACTGACCATCACTCCATCACTCCTCATGTGGTCAAAGATGGCTGCCCCCATGTGGACACAAGATGGCCACCACAAGATGGCCAGCAGGGGAGGGAAGATTGGAGGGGCCAGGCCTGCAAGGGAGGGCAGTTGGGGCCGATCAAGCCTGCAGGGGAGGGCAGTTAAGGTGATCAGGCCAGCAGAGGAGGGAAGTTTGGGGCGACTGGTCCTGCAGGGAAGGACAGTTGGGGAGGACCCAGGCCTGCAGGGGAGAGCAGTTGGGAGGGACCAGGTCTGCAGGGGAGGGGCAGTTAGGGGCAAACAGGCTGGCAGGGAAGCAGTTATGAATCAATCAGGTGGCAGGGGAGTGGTTATCAGATAATCAGGCTGGCAAGCAGAAGCAGGTAGGGGCAATCAAGGAAGGCAGGCAGGTGAGCAGTTGGGAGGCAGCAGTCCTGGATTGTGAGAGGGGTCCCACATTGGAGAGGGCGCAGGCTGAGCTGAGGGACACACACACCCATGCACAAATTTTGTGCATTTGGCCTCTAGTCTAGGGGTGTCGAACTCAATCGGAGAAGGGGCCAAAATCTAAAATCCAGCCTAAATCGCGGGCCGAATGGTTTACTGAACAGTCATAAACTGTCATTGTGATGGAAACGCAGCGGAGTGCAGTGATGACAGCGCGGTGCGGGCCACATTGCAAGGCCTGGCGGGACGGATTTGGCTCGCGGGCCTTGTGTTTGACACATGTGCTCTAGTCTATTAATAATGAATGATATCTATTTGGATAAGAAAGGCACATATAATCTTCATTATCTATTGCATACTAGTATGTATGATTGAAAGGTTAAAGTTACATGTGAAATTATTCTATCATTTGTATTTTTAAAGAATTTAGATCACTTTTTCCTGTTTTATTCTCTTGCTCTTTTCCTTCTAATTGTGCTTTCACCAGCTCGTGCCCTTATACTTCTTCCAATTTCCACTTCTTGTTCCTTTAGACTCTACTATTTCAGTGTTCTGTTTCCTGCCCTTCACTTATCAATATCTAAGATTTAGATTCTTGCTCTCCCTTCCCTTTTTCTTCATGTTTGGTTCTCAACCACTGTTTCTAGGTTTGGTTTCTGTTTTTTTGTATTACTCCTTTTCTCTAACTGATAAGATCAAAACTGCAAGGATATAAGGCAAATTGGAAAATAGAAGCATAGAGAGAATTGACATGTATTCAATACCTACTTTGTGATAGGTAATTTACTTATTCTCATTAAATGTAGATATATATATTATATCCATTTTATTTATAAGTACAGTAAAGCTCAGAAAAGTTAAACATTTTATTGTAATGCACAGAACAATTAAGTGATAAAGCCAAGTTTCAAATGTATATTGCTTCATGTATTCATTAATTTTTTTATTCAACAAAAATTTATTGAATACACATAGTATATGTTGGTTATTCTGCTAGGTGCTGCGATATATCTAGCCCTTATTCTGATCGACCTTAGCTATGTAGTGGTACTGTCTGATCTCACAGATGGTGATTTTATGCTATACTAAACAGCTTAAGAGGAAAAAGTAAAAGGAAATAAAAGGTTTTGATGTTTCATGGAAAAGATGTATTTGACATAAATGTAAGAAAGATCATATTTGTGCATTACTTAGGGAGAACTCTATTGAAAAGTTGGTTTTTGTCTAGTCCTTGAGAGTCTGATAATCTCCCCATCACCACTGTGAACACCAGTGCCTTTTAGTGACATCACCACAGTATATAATTTCCTTTTCTGTTCTAAAATATACAAGAATTGTGTCTATAAACCCAAATTCTCTAGAAAGTCTTCAGAAAGAATTAACTGTCCTCCCTAAATTATGTCTGGAAAAAGATGAAGACCTTTGTATAAAAAAAACATTAATCTATCCATTTATTTATTAATACACCAAAAATAATTAAGACGGTTTATTCAAACACATATAACACAACTTTTGACAAGATAAATGTGAAAAAAAATAGGGCAAGGAACAGTAAGATGCAATTAGATTGTGTTCAGGAAGCATACTAAGACAGTATCCACAGCCCTTACCTGTTTGGCTCAGTGGATAGAGGGTCTGCAGACTCAAGGGTCCCAGGTTCCATTCCAGTCAAGGGTATTTACCTTGGTTACAGGAACATACCCAGTGGGGGATGTGCAGGAGGCAGCTGATTGATGTTTCTAACTCTCTGTCCCTCTCCCTTCCTCTCTGCAAAAAATCAATAAAATATATTTTTAAAAATAAAAAAGTATCCACAAATTTGCCTCTGTTCTAAAAGATAACACAAGCATCATAATTTAAAAACAAACTGTTAGCACAGAAAAAGACCCATTCTTACTTGTGACACTTAAGAGGAAATTTCTCTATAGATTCTCTTAAAGAGAATCACAATGCAATGTAGTGAACAATGACTTCAGATACTGTCTGATGTATGAGTTGCACTGAGCCATTTCATTTTGCATGTCACAAAAGAAAAGTCCAGTAAAACAATTCTTTGAAAGGTGAGATGAAGCAATCGAGGTAAACCACTGTGATCTGACCAAATTCAATTGCATATTTTAAAAGTATGTAGAAAATTTAATGAATTGCATATTTTTAGGTGATTCTCAAATATAATTTGACAATTGAGATTTTTATGTGCCTGGTGACAAGTGAGTTTACACAAACTCTTGTAAGTTTGTTTTCATTAATGAAATATCATTGCATAGAATACATCCTAGTACATAGATGTTTAATAACTATTGTGGAGATGGATAAATGTTCTGTTTTAAAGTATTTGTTTAAATGAAAGACTTCTCAGTTACATGTTGATATTTTTCCCTTATCTTTAAATAAACTATGCTACTGTACTTTAGAATACATCATCATAACATGGCAATAATGTTTATTCTCAAGAAACTTCAAAATCATACCAGATTTTGAATTTGGAAAACAAAAGATAAATCCTGATAATGCTAGCTTGACAATTTTTAGATATGCATTTAAATGAAAGTAATTAACTTTTAAATTTAGGAATTTAAGAATTTCCTTTCTCCTATCTCTGGTCCTCTATTTTTAAAGCACAATTTATTGAAAAGTTATTTTGGTATATTAGTTTCTTTTAAAATGTCTGCCATTGTATCGAATTATGCTGGGATTCTAGAAGACCAGTTGTCCTTAATTCTCTATAGTTATAAGGGGTTAACTAACTAACAATTCATTTTAAAAGTAGACTGACTTTTCTCTATATTACTCCATAATTTACTTTTTATTTCACTTGCATTTTTCTTATTTATTGGAACACTTTGTTTAGCAATTTTCACTTTTGTATTGCCCCCCAAGTATTGTAATTAGGCATTAATTAAATCATATATTTCACTCTTATATCTTTATCATCACAGAATAATATATACCGATTTTGATTTAGCTTTAGAAAATGAAATTTTCCTATCTCCTTCATTAGCTTATTCCAAGCTTAAGCACATTTGTCTTAAAAATGTTCTATCTTAAAACTTTTGCTATATAAAGACTATCACTTTTATTATTTTTAAAATAGATGGTAATTCATATTGAAGATATGGAACCTAGAGGTTTTATTTCTACCCAATAAATGGGAAAAGTTGACAGGTGACTTCTTGACTTCCTTTTAATTATATCATAAAATTATAGAGCTAGGAGAGATACAAAATGATCATAGAGTTTCAGGGAAATACTAATTATTTTAAAAGTAACTTAGACAAAAAATAAATTTACCCAAATTTCTTACCCTTAGAAATTTATTGAGCCCTAATAGCAATCTGGGACTTCCTTTTAAAATTTAGGTTATTAGGCAAGATAAGACTTTTATCAAATACTTCTGAATTGTCACAGATAAGAAAGGTCCGCTAATATAAAAGTTCCCTGGATGTCTTGGTTCTCGACTTTTATTTAATGGTCCCAAAGAACTGAGTCTTGCTGCCTTAAACAAAAAAACAAAACAACAACAACAACAAAAAGTCTGGAACTACAAAGGGTGGTTTAGAAAAAGCATGGTTTATACTTACTTTGAAGTTAATTATTCTACTCTGCATTCCTTATTTTTGGCTAATTTTACTCAGTCTGCTATTTAATCTTTAATTACAGGCCACAAAAGAAGTAATAGAACGGGAAGCACCAGGGATGGCCCTGGCAATGCTGATGGGATCACTTAATGTTACACCTCTGGGCATGCTCTCTAGGTAAGAAAGTCACCAAAATGTTGCAAATAAAATTAATTCCATACTTTTTAGCACTACACTAGACTGATAAACCCAAAAAAACTTGAGTTATAACACTTAAGTTTGCCCCATTTTTTCCCCTAGAATTAAATCTTAGTATCCTGTCCAGTCAGATGTCAGACATTAGTTTCAAGTTTTTTCTTTTGACATATTTAAAGTTTTAAAAATTATTATGTTACTGCTAAAAGTTGTCAATCCTAACACAGAGAAAAACCCAGTTTATTAAGATGTAAAATTATTCTTTTTTGTGATTATTTACAATCTTTAATTAATATTCATTAATTGTCATCAAATACTAATTTGACAAAACTAAGCAGTAGAATTTCTAAAATTAAGTTCTCACAAGTTAGTAACTTCTATTCCAATTTGTAATTAGATCTATTGATATCTGATGAAAAAAAGCTCAATTAATAGTAGATTATTACTACGTTAAATTAGTATATTTAAAACTATGGTTTTGTTGACATAGATATTGACTTCCATCTCAATCTAATAGTTTAGTTATTTATTTGTTACTATTTTAGCAACTCTTAGATTAAAATCTCCTTTAACAGCATATAACATCATTTAAGTTAAAGACAAAAGTGTAAATTAGTGAGAATCTGTTGATTTAATTGTTTGATTAAATAGACAGTTGATCTCAGAGCAACCTAAAAATGCACAGCAACTTTATAATATAAGCATTTCATAATCTTTATTTATAGCCATTTATTTATCGTATGTGCAATATGAATATATAAATAAATATATGCTTAGAATATGAGTTCTAATGTCCTTTCTTTTATTTGGACTAAGTTTATATCCCATGAAAAGAAGCCACTTGAAAAATAACTAAAAGGAAATGTGAATGGGTCATTAGATACAGTATTCCCTTTACTATCACAAGTATTATATGGTAATATTTTTAGTAAGAGCAAAAATAGAATTAAAGTAGAATGATAGAGATTTTAAACTTAAAAGACCATGCTGATCTTTAAAGAACTTATAGTAATTCTTTTATTCTGTTGGAGATTTTTTTAGCCTTTACTTATATTACTGTAGATATGAGGTCAAGAGTCACATTTGGGGCCTTAATATATGAATTAAGTGTAGTTATCTTTGAGCATAAAATAACTCCTGACATACAAAAAATATAGTTAAAGAATTAAACTCCATCTCTTGTTAATCCTTATAATGAAGAGGTAATTTGCAAATTAACCCTCATGCCCTCACAAGATGGCTACCTATGACCAGGACAGCAGGAGATTAGTGAGGGACGACCAAACAACTCAACAGCTGGCTGAATGGGGCGACCAGGCTAGTGGGGGCCCATGAGGGGAACCAGGCCAACAGTGGGGGCAATTGGGGGCGACCAGCCAGCGGGGGGGGGGGGGAGCAGTTGTGGGCAACCAGGCTGACGGGGGGCAGTTAGGGGCAACAAGGCTGGCTGGGGGAGGAGGGGACTGTTAGGGGCAATCAGGTAGACAGGCAGGTAAACGGTTAGGAGCCAGAAGTCCAGGATTGTGAGAGGGATGTCTGACTGCTGGTTTAGGCCTGATCCCCAGGATATCGGAATATCCCATGAGGGGTCCCGGACTGGAGAAAGTGTAGGCTGAGCTGAGGGGCCCCCTTCCCCCAGGCACAAATTTTCTGCACTGGGCCTCTAGTTCTTTTATAATAAAAAGCTAGAGTCCCAGTGCATGAAATTTATGCATTGGGTGAGGGGAGGTCCCTTAGCCCAACCTGTGCCCTCTAGCAGTCCAGGAGCCCTCTGGGGATGTCCTACTGCCTTGGAGGTGAGAGAGGCTCCCCGCCACCTCTGCTTTGCTCACCAGCCATGAACCTAGCTCAGGGCTTCTGGCTGAGCGGCACTCAGCCACCATCAGGGGGCAGTTCTTGCATTGAGCATCTGCTCCCTGGTGGTCAGTGCATGTCATAGAGACCCAGCATTCTGCTGTTTGGTCAATTTGCATATTATATAGGATTTTTATTATATAGGATTCTAGTTTGGCAAGCATAATAATACTGTATTTGACAGGCCCCATAGTAACCATTAGGGATACTAAGAATAGAAAAAAATATATAAGGCCTTGTCCTTAATGATCCCGCAGTTAACCTGGAGAACTTGTTCTTCACAACTGTTAAGGTAATCCTTAAAATTGACTAGATTTTTTTATCTAGTATAGAAACATTACTCTTTGTCTTACTGAAATATTTTTCTGGATTAATTCCTTTTCCACCTTTTGAATCCACATAATTACTGAGCACTGGACTGCTGAGTAAGTGGAAAATTAATCAACAGGAGCTGATTCTAAGTACCCTGTATAAAGTCATCATCTTTATGCTGAAGACTTTGAAAATGAAAAATTATACATATCAGGATAACAGATTCTTCTGACTTTTCTTCCTGTTCATTGCCTACTAAACTGAAAGTTTTCACAGATTTGAAACAGTTAATAGTGTACATGAGTGGAAAAGGAAATTGTAGAATATTTCCATGAATGTTCTTTTTGGTGCTTTTTAAAGCCTTTTTTTTTTTAATTCCTATTTTTAAAACAGCCATGATTAGATTTATGCTTCCTTTTGATAGCATTTTTACCTTGTATGTGCTCTGGACTTTGCACATACTTCTATTATAATACATCCTATATTGTAATTATTTACTTTCTTGTCTGTATTACCTAATTTGTATAAAACGCTCAAGAACAGTAGCTTTGTCTTATTAATTTTTACATCCTCATCCTGTAAAACAACTTTTAACACATAGTAAGTACTCAAAAAATGTTTATTGTTAAGGTTGTTTTATTAATAAATCAATACATCCTAATTCTAATAGAATTTTTTTTTCAAGATAATCTATCAAGTTGGTGTCTTGCATTTCTGTTTTTATCTCTAGAGAGCAGAATTAAATAAAAATACCTTTCAAAATCACCACATCTGTTCCAAAGTATTTTTCTCTGTTTGGCTACTTAATATACTGTAGATTTTCTGTACAAATAAGTTGTAAGATAGTATCAAGTATTAGTTAAGACTATCATCTCTGAAGGCAAATGGCTGGCTTGGGTTCTATTCAGGCTCTACTACTTACTAGCTACTTAACATCTGTTTTATTTTATTTTCTGTATAATGAGGATGTTAATAGTACCAGTCTTCTTGAATTAAGTGAGTGAGTCCATGTAAAGTACTAAAACAACAACTGATTACTAAGTCTTATTTAAGTATTAATCATTGTTGTTTTTATTGGTTGGGTGTTCTATTATAGTTCTTAAACAAGTCTGTTGGAAACAACTTCTAATAGCTTTCTTTCATCTGAAAATGCCTTTATCTTACCTGCGTTCCTGATGGATATTGTCACTAGATGTAGAATTCTGAATTGATAGCTCTTTTCTTTTAGCACATAAAAAATAGTTGCTCTGTTTCCTGGCTCCATGATTCCTAACCAAACTTAAGTGATAAGGAAAGTTATAACAATAAATGCTTACATTTAAAAAAAAGAAAGTCTCAAAACAACTATCTAACATTATAGCTTAGGGAACTAGAGAAAGAAGAATGAACAAAACTCCAAACTAGAAGATAAAAGAAAATAATAAAGATTAAAGCAGAAATAAATAAAATAGCAACTAGGAAAAGCAATACAGGAAAATTAACTAAACCAAATATTATTTATTTAAAAAGATCAACAAAATTGGTTAATCTAGATGAAATGGACAAATTTCTACAAACACAAAGCCTAGTAGATTGAATCACAGTGGAATAGAAAGTCCAAATAGGTGTGTAACTAGTAAGAAGATTGAATCAGTAATCAAAAACCTACCTACAAATAAACGGCTTCTCTAATAAGTCTACCAAACTTTTAAAAAAATGGATACCAATCCTCAAACTCTTCAAAAAAGTTGAAGAGAAGGGAACATTTCTAATTAATTCTATGAGGACAGCGCTACCCTATACCAAGGAAAGACAAAAAACTGTAAGAAAACAACTGACCAATATTCCTTATTGACATTGATGCAAAAATATTCAACAATATATTAGCAAACCAAATTAAGCAGCATATTGAAAGAATTATGCACCATGATGAAGTGGGATTTATATCTAGAATGCAAGAATAGTTCTTCATACAAACAAACAAAAAAAATCAATATACCACAGTAACAAAGTAAAGGATTAAAAAAACTGAATATCTCAGTTGATACAGAAAAATTATTTGACAAAATTTAGCATGCATTCATGGTAATGACATTTAATCTGAAATAGCAGTAAACTATCTTAACACAATAAAGGCCTTATATTAAAAAACACACAGCTGATATCATACTCATTGGTACTGATATAATACTCAGTGGTGAAAGACTGAATGCTCTTTCTCTAAAATAAGAACAAGATCAAATTGCCAATTTTTGCCACTTAAAAAAAAAATGCTATTGGAAGTTGTAGCTAGAGCATTAGGCAAAAATTAATTAATTTTGCCAAATTGAGAAGGAAGAAGTGAATTTATTCCTGTTTGACTTAATCTTCTATGTAAAAAAAAAAACACCTAAAGATTACACATACACACACACACACACACACACACACACACACACACCTATTAGAACTAAGAATTATATCCAGGCAAGTTTAAGATACATAATAAACATGCAAAAGGAAAGTATGTTTGTATACATTAACAATGAATAATGCAAAAGGAAATTATAAAAACAATTTCATTAACAATAGCATTTAAGAGAATAAAATTCTTAGTCATTATCTTGATCAAGGAGGTGAAAGATTTGTACACTGAAAACTACCAAACATTGCTGAAAGAAATGAAAGACCTAATTAAATGGAAATCCATCCCAGGTTTATGGATTAGAAAATTTAATTATTAAAATGCCATTACTACCCAAGTAATCTACAGATGTAATACAGACCTATCAAAATACATATAGCAACATCCTTTTGCAGAAATAGAAAATTTTATTTTAAATTTTATATAAAAATTTTAAGGGACCTCAAATAGCTAAAACAATATTGAAAAAGAACAATAAAGTAGGACTCTCTCTCCCTGGTATCAAAATTATTTAAAAAGCTACAATAATTAAAACGGTGGTGTTGGCATTAAGGCAGACTTTTGAGATCAATGGAATAGAATCAGACCTGGCTATGTGGCTCAGTTAGTTAAGCAGTGTCCCATGCACCAAAAGGTTACTGGTTTGATTCTCAGTCAGGATATGTGCCCAGGTTGTAGGTGTGATCCCCAGTAAAGACATGCAGGAGCTAGCCAATCAATGTTTCTCTCACATTGATGCTTTTCTCTCTCCCTCTTCTTTCCCTCTCTCTAATGTCAATAAAAACATATTTTTTAAAAGAAGATTTAAAAAAAAAAAAAAAAAAAAAAAAAAGAAAGAAAGAAAGAATAGAGAGGCCAGTTATTTTTGAGAAAGGAACCAAGAGAATTCAATGTGTGCTGAAACCGGTTTGGCTCAGTGGATAGAGCGTCGGCCTGCAGACTGAAAGATCCCAGGTTCGATTCTGATCAAGTACCTTGGTTGCGGGCACATCCCTAATAGCGGGTGTGCAAGAGGCAGCTGATCGATGATTCTCTCTCATCCATGTTTCTAACTCTCTATTCCTCTCCCTTCCTCTCCGTTAAAAAAAAAAAAAAAAAAAAAAAAAAAAAAAAAAACAATTCAATGTGGAAAAAATAATCTTCTGCAAATGGTGTTAGGGAAATTGAATATCCACATGAAAAGTATGAAGATGAGAATTCCTTCTTTTTTATGGCAGCATAGTATTCCATTGTGTAGATGTACCATAGTTTTTGGATCCACTCATCTGCTGAGGGACACCTAGGCTGTTTCCAAATTCTGGCTATTGTAGATTGTGCTGCTATGAACATAGGGGTGCATATATCCTTTCTGATTGGTATTTCTAGTTTCTTGGGATATATTCCTAGGAGTGGGATTACTGGGTCAAATGGGAGTTCCATTTTCAGTTTTTTGAGGAAATAAGCCAATCAATGAAAGAGAAACACCATGACCCCACTCATTTGTGGATAATAAAGATCATTATAAACTGATGAACCAAAAGATAGATATAGAGACAGTAAAGCAACAAGCAGATTGTCAAATTACAGTGGGGAGGGGAGGAGGATCTGGGGGAGATAATAGATCAACCGAAGGACTTGTATACATGCATATAAGTACAACCAATGGACATAAAACTCTGGGGAGGGAGGGGATGTCTGGGTGGGAGGGAGGGGGGCAAAAAAAATCAATAAAATATGTAAAAATAAATAAATAAATAAATAAATAAATAAATAAATGATTTTAAAAAAAAGAAAAAAGAAAAAAAAAAGAAAAGTATGAAGATGGACCTATACCCTATACCATCTCTATAATAAAGACCCAGGCTGTAATACTGTTGCCACCTACACTTGACTAGACCACAAGTCAGTGCTTGGTTGCTACGCAGCCTGACTGCTTGGGCTTCATGCTCGGTGCCCTAGCACTGACTGCTGAGTAGGCTGTGAATCAAGGCCAGAGAGAGGCCTGAAGAGAGAAGCAGGGACTGATCTGTTGCCTCTGTGGCAGCTTTTGACCAGCACTTGCCTCTCTCTTTTTCTCCCAGTCTGGCCAGCAGCCCTTCCAACATCTCTCCAGGACTCCACCTGGGCTGCTGATTAGCCCCACCTTCCTAATCAGGCCCTGTTGATAGGCCTAGAGATGCTAACTGGCATATTAACCGACCAATCAGAACCAAATCTGGGTGAAGTGTGAGGAGCCAATGGCTGCCTAGGAGGCGGAGCTTTGACTCTGGCATAGAAACTGACCAATCAGAACCAAATCTGAAGGCTTAGAGGTGTTTCTGTCTAGGGAGAGGGTTAGATCCCGAGGCCAGCTCCAGCAACTCCAGTAATGGCCTTCGCAAATCTAAGAAAGTGCTCATCAGTGACAGCCTGGACCCTTGCTGCCGGAAGATCCTGGAGAAGCAGGTGGTGGAGAAACAGGTGGTCAAGAAGCAGAACCTGAGCAAAGAGGAGCTGATAGCCGAGCTATAAGACTGTGAAGGCCTTATCCTCTGCTCGGCCACCAAGGTGACCAAAGATGTCATCAACACAGCAGAGAAGCTCCAGGTTAATGGCAGGGCTGGCGCTGGCATGGAAAGCATGGATCTGGAGGTCGCCATGAGGAAGAGCATCCTGGTCATGAACACTCCCAATGGGAACAGTCTTACTGCTGCAGAGCTCACCTGCGGGATGATCATGTGTCTGGCCAAGCAGATTCCCCAGGTAATGGCTTTGATGAAGGATGGCAAATGGGACCGAAAGAAGTTCATGGGAACCAAGTTAAATGGAAAGACCTTGGGAATTCTTGGCTTGGAGAGGATTGGGAGAGAGGTGGCTGTCTGGATGCAGTCCTTCGAGATGAAGACTCTAGGGCACGACCCCATCATCTCATCAGAGGTCTTGGACTCCATTGGCATTTAGCAGCTGCCCCTGGAGGAGATCTGGCCCCTTTGTGACTTCATCACTGTGCACACCCCTCTGCTGCCCTCCACAACAGGCCTGTTGAAGGACAGTACCTTTACCCTGTGCAAGAAGGACGTGCGCGTGGTGAACTGCACCCGTGGAGAGATCGTGTACAAGGGCACCCTGCTCTGGGCCCTGCCGGGCAGTGCACAGGCACAGCACTGGACTTGTTCACGGAGGAGCTGCCTCGGGACCACACCTTGCTGGACCACAAGAACATCATCAGCTTCCCCAACCTGGGCGCCAGCACTAAGGAGGCCCAGAGCCACTGTGGGGAGGAGATCTCTGTCTAGTTTGTGGACATGGTGAAGGGGAGAGCTTTCATGGGGGTTATGAATGCCCAGGCCCTTTCCAGCATCTTCTCTCTGCACACCAAACCTTGGATCAGTCTGGCAGAAGCTCTGAGGACTCTGATGCAAGCCTGGGCAGGGTCCCCCAAAAAGGATCATCCAGGTGGTAACACAGGGCTTATCCCTGAAGAATGCTGGGAGCTGCCTGTGCGCCACAGTTATTGTCGGCCTTCTCAAATATGCTTCTAATAACGTGAATGTGAAATTAGTGAACACCAAGATTCTGGTGAAGGAGGCTGGCCTTAATGTAACCACCTCCCATAACCCACACTGGGCCAGGAGAGCAAAGATGTGGGGTAGGCCACCTGAGCATGGCCCTAGCAGGTACCCCCTACCAGGCTGTAGGCTTTGTTCAGGGCACCACACCTATCTTGCAGGCACTCAGCACAGCTGCCTTCACACCAGAGTGCCTCTCCTCAGAGGTCTGCCCCTGCTCCTGTTCCAGGCTCAGCCCTCCAACTCTGCCATACTACCTACCATGATTGGACTCCTGGCAGAGGCAAGCGTGCAGCTGCTGTCCTACCAGATCTCAGTGGTGTCTTAAGGGGAGACCTGGCACATCATGGGCATCTCCTCCCTGCTGCCCAGCCTGGATGCCTGGAAGCAGCATGTGACCCAGGCCTTTCAGTTTCATTTCTGACCTTGGGGCTCACCAGGACCAGCCTTGGGGGCTTTGTGATCAACATTGAGAGGCCACATTCCTGGGACTGACACCACTTATGGGGTCTGACTCCTGTAATAACCACTTAATAAACAGCCTACCCCCTCCAAACTACCCCCTCCCCCAAAAACAAGGACCAAATCTGGGTCAACTGTGAGGAGCCAATGGCTGCCTTGGAGGTGGAGCTTTTGACACTGACTGGCATAGAAACCGACCAATCAGGACCAAATTGGCTGGCAGAGGAGGGCAGTTGAGGGCAAGATTAAGCCAGCAGGGGAGTGCAGTTGGGGCCAACCAGGCTGGCAAGTGGAGGGAACTTAGGGACAAGATCAGGAGGGCAGTTGGGGGTGAGATCAGGCCTACAGGATAGGGCAGTTGGGGAGAGATCAGGCCAGCAGGGAGGGCAGTTGGGGGTGAGAGCAGGCCGGCAAGGGATGAATATTGGGGCCGAGATCAAGCTGTCAGTGGAGGGAGTTTGGGGCAATCAGGCAGGCAGGCAGAGGGTTTAGGGGCAATCATGCAGGCAGAGGCAGTTAGAGGCAATCAGGCAGGCAGTCAGGTGAGCAGTTAGGAGCAAGCGATCCCAGATTGTGAGAGGGATATGCAATTGGAGAGGTTGCAGGCTGAGCTGAGGGATTTCCCCCCTCTGTATATGAATTTCGTACATCAGGCCACTAGAATATTAATTAACTTTAAAAGAATCAAAGACCTAAACGTAAGAGTTAAAACTATAAAACTTATGAAAGAAAAGTTCAGGGGAAAACTTGATGACATTAGATTTTGCAGTGCTTTCTTGAATATAATATCAAAAGTAATAAAATAAAATATAGATGAGTTGGACTTAGTCAACATTAAAAACTTTGTGCCTCAAAACACACTAACAACAAAATAAAATGGCAACCACACAATGGTTAAACAAAAACAAAAACATTTGCAAGTCATATATCTGATAAGGGTTTAATATCCAGAATATGGAAATAACTCCAACTCAAAAACAAAACAAACACCCCCAATTTAAAAATGGGCAGAGGACTTGAAAAGGTATTTCTCCAAAGAAGATATACAAATGTTCAATAAGCACATGAAAAGATACTCAATATCAGTAATCAATATTAGTAATCATTAGCAAATCCAAGCTACAATATCACTTCACACCTATTAGGAAAGCTGTTATCAAAAACAGACAAACAGAAATTCAAGCATTGGTGAGGATGTAGGGAAATTAGAACCCTTGTACATTGTTGGCGGGAATGTAAAATGGTGTAGCTGTTGTTTAAAATAGTATGGCCACTACTCAAAAATTTAAACATAGAATTATCATATTACCCAGCAATTCCACATCTGGGTATATGCCCAAAATAACTGAAAGCAGAGACTGGAACAGATACTTATATACCAATGTTTATAGTGTTATTCACAACAGCCAAAAGGTAGATGCAACTCATATGTCCATTTATGAATGGATGAATGGATAAACAAAATGTGTTATATACAGTACATACATTGGAATTTAAGTTAGCCTTAAAAATGAATGAATTTCTGATACATTATACGACATGGATGACCTTAGAGATATGCTAAGTAAAGTAAACTAGACAAAAGGACAAATATTATATGATTCCACTTATATGAAGTCAAATACATAGATATAGAACAGTTATTACCCAGGGTGGGAAGGGTGAAACATGGAGTTATTGTTTATTGGACAGTTTCAGTACAGAACGATGACAAAGTTCTGGAGGTATATAGTGATGGTTACACAGCAGGGTGAATGTACTTAATGCCAATGAATACTAGCAGGGTGAATGTACTTAATGCCAATGAATACTTAAAATTGGTAAAAATGGTAAATTTCATGGTATGTATACTTCACAATTTAAAGAAATGCAATGGATAGTAAATACAGCATGCATGGCATGCAGATTTTCTTGGTATATTTCTACAATGCATCAGACACAGCTTCCATTCAGCATCACAGGAAGTGCTTCAGGTTGCAAAAGACAAGTGAAACAGACTTAGGATGAATAAGTACTGCAGCACAGGAAAGCTGGTACCTTCTACCTTCTCTTTCCCACCTACATTTTTCTATGTTCTATAGTCCCTATAAGAGGTTTTTTTTGATTGCTGAATTCCATTCATCATAAGTCATATAATAAACAATCTGGGCCCTTCCAGAAATGGTTGAGGTAGAAGGAAAACTGGAAATACTTGGGAGCTGAGGGGTGTATAAAAGCCATGCTGCCCCCTGGGAAAGTTTCCCAAAAGGATAACCTGGACCTACAGTGTGAATAGGGGTCCTTCTCCTTTCTGTGGCCATGTAGGATTTCTGTGAACATCTCACTCAGCACCTGCAGAAGTACCTGCACAGCGTAGGGGAGGAATAAGAAGAGGAGGAGGATCTACTGAAGGAAGAATACTCCTGCATGTAGCAGGAGTGTGGCCTTTGTCCTCTAAACACTTCTGTTGACCTTGTCCACAATGTTTACTACCACTGCTACCATACCACGCTGAAACAGTAGGCGCTGCCATCCTGCAGAGTCAGACCAACTTCAGCCCTTGCATTTGGACTTCCATAGCTACAACACGACCCAACATCCCTGACTACGTGTGAAGTGCAATTAACAAGTTTTGCTTGAAAAAGTTTGTTTTTGGTTTGGATTTTGTTGCAAAACTAGAGCTAAGAAGATGGCGGATAAAGAGCATATTCGGCACTGCATGCTTTACGAGTTCCAATTAGGAAGAAAAGCAAGTGAGGCTGCAAAAAACATCTGTAGTGCTCTTGGTCAAGATGCAGTTAGCGCCAGAAAATGCCAGCATTGGTTTGAGAAATTTCACGAGGGAAATTTTTCGTTAGATGACAAGAGTGGTCGAGGCCCTGTGTCCAATTTTGATCAAGAAGCTCTTCAAGCTCTTTTGGTGCAAAATCCTCAAATTACCCAACAAGAGCTTGCGACAACTTTAAATTGTTCACAAAAACCAATTTCCAATCAATTGCGTGCACTTGGCAAAGTCCAAAAGTTTGGAAAATGGGTTCCTCATGAGTTGACCGACAACAACCGTAATCAAAGAGTCACAATTTGCAGTTCGCTCCTCTCTCGTCAAAACTGTTTGCCGTTTTTAGAGCAAATTGTTACCGGAGATGAAAAATGGGTGCTGTATGTTAATTTGAAAAGGCGGCCTCAATGGTTGGACAAAAATGAGGCTCCGCAGCCCACGCCAAAACCTGACTTGCATGCGAAAAAAGTGATGTTGTGTGTTTGGTGGAATTTTAAAGGAATTCTTCATTATGAACTTTTACCATCTAACCAAACCATTACAAGTGCAATGTATAGTGCCCAATTGGAAAGGTTAGCCCAAGCTTTAAGAGAAAAAACCCGCGCTGATTAATCAGAAGGGCGTAATTCTTCACCACGATAACGCACGACCGCATACTGCAAGAATCACTGCTGAAAAACTGCGCCAGTTGGAATGGGAAGTTCTCCCTCAACCTGCGTATTCTCCTGATATTGCCCCTTCCGATTACCATTTGTTTCGTTCTTTGCAAAACTTTCTTCTTGGAAAAAAATTTAATAATGAAGAATGCCTCAAAAATGCATTGACCAAATTTTTTGCATCAAAATCACAAGAATTTTACAACAGAGGGATTAAAATGCTTCCTGAGCATTGGGCACAAGTAGTAGAAAACAATGGCAACTATATTGTTGATTAAATTTTGTTGTATTGTTTAAATAAATTCGATTTTAAAAAGTATTAGAAAACGACATTAATTATTACTAGACCTAATACTTCAACCTAAATCTCAAAGATTTGTCATAGATAAAGTTCTATAGAAATTAGCAGGTCACCCATACAAGTATCAAGGCAAATTAAGGAATGAAAGACCTGAAAGACTTAAATTCCTGGTACTAGACAGAATAAAAAGATGTAATGTAATATATCTAAGAGAACTAAAAAAGAAGCTGGAAAATTATATTCAAGTAGCAAGTAGTTTTAAAAGAATGAAACATATTTAGATAGCTAAAAATATAATAATGACAAATATTAAACTAAATAGATAGATTATACTGCAAATTATATATAATTAAAGAGAGATTTAGGAAATTAGAAGAAAATATTTGAAGAAATAACCCAGAATGCAGTTCAGACTGACAGAGACATAAAAATTAAGAAGCATTGAGAATACAGTGAGAATATCTCTATATAAATATAAAAGATTGAGTGTCCATCTGACTGTCCGACCAGTAACTATGATGCACAATGACCACCAGGGGTCAGATGCTCAATGCAGAAACTGCCATGATACACATTTAAAAATAAATAGCACCACGGACCTTGCACCAACAAACCAACACTTGGCTTCCCCCAAGTGGGTCACAGGCCCCTTCACCACCCAGGAGCGACACCCATCAAATTGCAGCCAACACTACCAAGACCCCATGGTGTAAAATGTGGCCCAGCCCAGCCTGGAAATGGTGGCTGTGGGTGCCAGGTAATGATGTCACGTAGCACTGCCCAGCTTCCTCTCCTTGGAGTTTCTTTAGCCCAGGAACCCGACTTGCTTTATAGCCATGTGCAAACATTTCACAGTTCAACCAAATGTCTGTGAAGTGTTTTCCCTGTGTCTTATCTCATTTGATCCTCACAAAAGTCCTGGAGTAGGTAGATAGGAGGCTCAGTAGAATCCCATTTTCTTTTCATTAGGTGAAAAATGAAGATTTAGAAAGTTTAGAAACTTGACCCAACTGAAAAGAAGTAAGAAATGGTGGAACTTGAAAATGACTTCAGGTTTTCTCATTGTGAAGAATATAATCAAACACTGCCACAGTTAAATATTTCACCCTTTGTTCTCCCTGTGTGATCCACAATGATAATCTGCTTCAAGTTAGTATTTACTGCTTTGTTGTTGACAGTTACCTGAAAGAGAAGTTGGGGTGCTTCACTGGGATGGAAAAGGTTTATCTAAATCAGAAAGCAGGTCTAATTAAGCAAATTTATCTATTTATGTAAAGCTCTCACTGGCGCCAATCGCATGCATGTGTTTCCATCTGTCATTCTCAATTGTGAATTTGGTTGACACTTTTATTATAGAAAAAGGGTGAATAGCGATATTAAAATACTTCTTCTAATTAAATTTTGTTTCAATGTGCACAAACCAGTGCACCAGGCCTCTAGTATAAAGTATAACTGGAGTTCAGAAAGATATAATAGAGAATAAAGGAAAGAAAATGTTTGACAAATAATACCAAAAACAATTTCAAAATCTTGAAAGACATCAATCTTCAATTCAGGACCCAAACAAATCAGTAGCTAGATGAATATAAAGAATTCTATATCTGACACATCATAGTAACACTATAAAATATCATGGAAAAGAGATCTTAAAATTGCCAGAAAATGAAATGTATGATATGTAACTTATACTTCAATATAGTTGTAGAAGATACATAACTCTCTATATCTTGGAATAATAATTTTGATTTTTTTTTTTTGTCTCAGTGTAATAAACAATAAATGGCATATCATTATTTGGCTATAGATTTCTTTGCTTTATAGCAATATCAAACATTTACTTATGATTATTTACTTTGTATTTCCTCATTTGTAAGTTGAATATTCACTTCATTTGTCAATTTTTAGACTAGTCTGCTTTTTTTTTATTGATTTTTATGAGTCTTTTACATTTTGTTGTATTTTTCTTATTAGTTCTTTGTGCACTTTTATATTTATTTTTAGCACTTTTTCAAATGGAAATTTCATTTTTATGAATATAAATCTTTCAAAAATTGGAGAGAGCAAAAACACAAACCACCTAAAATTAAATGGCAATTTAACTAATTTTTAACCTCTTAATAACAATAATTGAAACAAGATACTGGAATAATGCTTTCAATGTGCTGAAAGAAAATAATTGATAACCAAGAATTACAGATCCAGTAAAGTTGTCACTCAGAAATGAAGGAGGGAAGAAATGCCATTTTCTTATAGAAATTGGAGATTTTATCACCCAAACAACCCCACTTAAAGAATTTAAAGAATATCCTTCTTGCAGATGAAATTTTATCTCAAATGAAGAGTTGAGGATTCAAGAAGAAAAAGAGAATAAAGACAGTGGTAAATATATGAGTAAAGGTTTTTAATGTAACATGTAAGACAATAAAAGTAATGTCTGCTTTATTTTTATGAGAAAAAATATGCTGTAACATTCTTGGAAAATAGTTATATTCTTGGAAAATAGATTCTAAATTCCATAACACATGTTAAGCTTCTTAAGCAATAAATATAACATTATTGTTAGTAAAGGTAAATTCATGGCCATGATATTTAGAAAAGAAACTATATTATCATGGATGGGATGAACTTACAGGAATCCCAGATGGTTGTATTAATCCAATTTTGTATGCTTAGTATATAAACGCCTCAAAAAAAGACCTTAATGAAATGGAAAATTGTGATTTACCTGATAAAGAATTCAGAATAATGGTCATAAAGACACTCATCAAGATCAGATGAACAATGTGAGAATATCAACAAAGAGAAAATATAATCAAGTGTCAAACAGAAATCACAGAGCTGAAGATACAATAAATAAACTGAAAAATTATAGTAGAGGGGTTAAACCACATTAGGTAAAGCAGAAGAGAGGATCAGCAAACTTGAAGACAAGGCAATGAAATCCATCCATCAGAGGAGTAAAAGGAAAAAGAAAAATGGTGAAGATAGCTTAAGGGACTCACATGACAACATCAAGTGAATTAATAGCCACATTATAAGGATCCCAGAAGGAGAGAAGAAAGAAAAAGAGCCAGGAAACTTATTTGAAGAGCCCATGGCTGAAAATGTCCCTATCCTGAGTAAGGACACAGACATTCAGATGAGGAAGCCCACAAATTTCCAAATAAGAAAAATCTAAAGAGACCCAGACAAGGACACATTGCAGTTAAATTATCAAATGTGAGGGAATCTTAATAGCAGCAAGAGAACAACAATAAGGTGCCCCCAAAAAATGTGTATAACACTTTACATAATTATAAAGACAGTGTTTATTAAAATACATTTTATTTTTAAAAATGTAATAGAATCAGCTGTTAAAGTATGTATACTCTTTTGCATTTATATATAAGGAAACTCCCATGAGAGTATTAATAGAATTTTCAGCAAAAACTTTATCACCCTAGCCAGGTGGGTCATTTGGTTGGAGCATAATCCTGTACCCAAAAAAGGGTGTGGGTTTCAGTCCCAGTCAGAGCATATTCCTAAATTACAGGTTTGATCACTGGTTAGGGTGCTTACAGGATGCAACCAATCAGTGTTTTCCTCTTTCTCTTCTTCTCCCTCTCCCTCTCACCCTTCTTTTTGCTCTAAAAAAATTAATGAAAACATAGCCTCAGGTGAAGATTAAAACAAAACAAAAAAGCCTTTGTAGGCCAGAAGGGAATGGCATGATATATATATAAAGTGCTGAAAGAAAATAAAGAGTTTTTCAACCAAGGTACTCTACCCAAAAAGATTGTCCTTTAGAACTGAAGGAGAAAAGAAGAATATATAAGACAAGAAAAAAATTGAAAGAATTCAGTGTGACTAGACTGGCCTTACAAGAAATGTTAGAGGGACTTCTGTAAGCTGAAACAAAGGGTACTAATCAGTAACAGGAAAACTATGTGAAGGTATAAATTTCACTAATAAAGGTAAATATATAGTTCAATTTAGAATTTAAAAGTAGAACATGTGAACAGACCAATTATTAGTAAGGAGATTAGTAATAGTAATCTAAAACTTCTCAAAAAACAAAGTGCAGGACCAGCTGGTTTCACTGGATAATTCCGTCAAACATTTAAAGAAAAATCAATACAAGTTCTTCTCAAAAGTAATACAAATTCTCTCAAAAAATAGAAGATGATATAACACTTCCCCAGTCATTTACAAGGCAAATTATTACCCTGATACCAAAACCAAGCAAAGACACTACAAGAAAACAAAATTATAAGCTAATAGGCCTGATGAACATAGGTGCAAAATTCTCAACAAAATATTAGCCAACTGACTACAACATTGCATTAAAAGAATAATACATTATGATGAATTGGTTATTCCAGGAATGTAAGGTTGAATTAACAGCCACAAATTCATCAATATGATAGAACATTTTAACAAAACAACAAATATCATATGATCATCTCAATAGATGCAGAAAATGCATTTGACAGAAGTTAACATTCATTCATAATGGAAACTCAACAAAGTGAATATAGAGGGAATGTATCTCAACATAAGAAAAATCATTATGACAGATCTATAGCTAACAACATATTTAATGGTGAAAAACTGAAAACTTTTCCCCTAAGATCAGGAACTAGACAAGGACAACTACTCTTACCACTTTTATTCAAGATAGTCTTAGAGCAATTATACAAGTAAAAGGGGGGAAAAATGCCATCCAAAATAGAAAGGAAGAAGTAAAACTGCCTGTATTTGGCCAAAACCAGTTTGGCTCAATGGATAGAGCGTCGGCTTGGGGACTGAAAGGTCCCTGGTTCGATTCCGGTCAAGGGCATGTACTTTGGTTGCGAGCATATCCCCAGTAGGGGGTGTGCAAGAGGCAGCTGATTGATGACTCTCTCTCATCAATGTTTCTAACTCTGTATCTCTCTCCCTTCCTCTCTGTACAAAATCAATAAAATATATAAAAATTAAAAATAAATCTGCCTGTATTTGCAGATGACATATTACATATAGTAAACCATAAAGAGTTCACACACACCCACACACACACACACACACACACACACACACACACACACATAATAGAATGAATAAATTCAGTCAGTAAAGTTGCAGGATATAAAATCTATAGTAATAAAAGCTAATTAGATCAGATGACCTTCCAGACAAAGCTGGAGCTTCGGGGGAAGCCCAGGTCCTGGGTGTCTGCCAGGGGCCAGAGGGAAGCCCGGGTCCCAGGTGCCAGAGGGAAACCAGTGCTGGCAGCTGGGTGAAGAAAGGCCTATTCTTGTACAAATTTCGTGCATTGGGCCTCTAGTCAATATATAAAAATTATTTGCATTTCTATACAGTAATAATGGACTACCAGAAAGAGAAGTTTAAAAATATATATATATATATCATATATAATTGCATCTAAAAGAATAGACTACCTAGAAAAAAAATTTAACCAAGTGAAAGATATATACACTGAAAATTATAAGACATTGATGAAAGAAATTGAAGTCTAAAATAGATATTTTGTGCTCATGGATCAGAAGAATTAATATTGTTAAAATCTGCACATTCATTGCAATCCTTATCAGAATTTCAATGGCATTTTTTCATGTAAATACAATAATCCTAAGAGACCCATAAAAGACCCTAATAGCAAAGCATCTTTAGGAAAAAGAAAAATCACTTCCTGATTTCAAGGTATATTACAAAGCTTTAGTAAGAAAGACAGTATGGTTTTGGCATAAAACCAGACATACAGATAAGTGAACAAAATAGAGAATCCATAAATAAATCCACATATGTATGGTCTATTAATTTACAACAAAGGAACCAAGAATATACCATGGGGAAAAGGATAGTCTCTTCAATAAATGGTGTTGGAAAGACTGCATAGCCACATGCAAAAGAACAAAATATGATCCCTATCTTAAACCATACACAAAAATCAACTCAATGTGGATTAAAGACTTTAATATAAAACCTGAAGCTGAAGATGGATTAAAGACTTGAATGTAATACTTGAAGCCATAAAACTCTTAGAAGAAAACATAGAGAGTAAGCTCCTGAACATTATTCTTGGCAGTGCTTTTCTGGAATTAACTTAAAAAACAAAGGCAACAAAAGCAAAAATCACCAAGAGGACAACATAAAACTAAAAGTTTCTGTACAGCAAGGGAAACTGTCAACCAAATGAAAAGGCAACTTACAGAATGGGAAAATATTTGCAAATCATATATCTGATAAGAGATTAATATCCAAATTATATATAGAAGTCATATAACTCAATAGAAAAAGCAAACAATCTAATTTAAACATGGGCAGAGGATATGAATAACATATTTTTGCAAAGAATACATCCAGATGGCCAACAGGTACATGAAAAGTGGTCAGTTGATATCGCCAATCATCGGGACATTCACATCCAAAGGACAATGAGTTATCACCTCACACTTATTAGAATGTCCATTATCAAAATATAGGAGGTGATGGGATGTGGAGAAAAGGGAATTCTTGTACAATGTTGGTGAGACTGTAAATTGATTCATGTACTATGAAAAGAGTTTGAAGGTTCATCAGAAATTAAAAATACAAATACCATCTGATCCAGCTATTCTATTTCTGGTTATTTATCCAAAGGAAATGATAGTCACTGTCTCAAAAAGATACCTACATCCCCATGTTCATTGGATCATTGCTTATAATAGCAAACACATAGGGAGAACCTAGGATTCCATCAATAGATGAAAGAATAAATAAAAAATATATACATAGTTTTTGAAGAAATGATGGCTAAAAGATCCCTATTCTGGGGAAGAACATAATATATGTGCAATGAAATATTCAGACACATACACACAAACACACACACACACACACACACACACACGAAATTCTTCCACTTGCAACACTATGGATGGACCTTGAGGGCATTTGCTAAGTGAAATCAGTCCAAGAAAAACAAATACTATATAATTTTATATGTGGAATCTAAAAATAACCAGACGTATGACAGAGAGAACAGATTGATGGTTGCCAAAGGCAGGATTGAGGAGTGGGTGAAATGGGTAAAGGTGTTTAAAAGGTAAGAATTTCCACTTATAAATCAACTAGAGGCTTGGTGCATGAAATTTGTGTACAGGTAGGGTCCCTAGGCCTGGCCACTGATCAGGGCCAATCGGGGCCTTCCAGCTGCCAGCTGGGGCCTCCCTTCCCCTGCTGCTTCCTTCATTCTGTGCCAACCCTGGTGGTTAGAGCAAGTCATAGCAAATGATAGAACTCCAGGTCTCCTGGTCAAACTCTGGAGACTCTTTGCATATTAGCCCTTTATAAATAGAGAAGATTCTGGGAGTGTAATGTACAGTAGTTAATAATCCTGTATTGTATATTTGAAAGTTTCTCAAACAGTAAATTGTAAGAGTTCTCATAGCAAGAAAAGAAAAAACAAACAAACTGTAACTGAAGTGATGGATGTTAACTAGATTTATTGTGATAATTATTTTGCAGTATATATATCAAATCCTTATGTTCTACAGCTAAAACTAATACAATGTTATTCAAATAAATTAAAACTAATACAATTATATCATAAGTGAAAACAAAAGAATATGAAAAGTTTTAAATAAATAGCTATAAATTCTTCTCTTTGTGAACAGGAATATTAAGAAAAGAAAATAGGAGATAATTTTAGGTTCTTTCAGAGAGTGAGAGTAATTCTATCATAGGAGTTTTATAAAAATATTCTTTTTTTAGAAAAATATTCTAATAGACTTTTAAATATTAGCTGTACAAATTGAGGAATAGACTAATCAACACTTTTGTTTTCAAATGATGACCATGAGATGTTGCCAGGAGCATGTAGCACAGCCGATTATTGGTAGAGCATGATTATAATTCTCATATGAAATTCAGGCCTTCAGTTTTTATATCAATCTTCCAGTCCTTTTCTACTTATCTAACTACTTGGTTTAAAGTGGCTTGGAAATTGACAGTGATCTATGAAAGACCTTTTACTTTAAATTGACTCTTTATCAATGGATCTATTAACAACTGAGCCTTCCAAACTCCCCCACTGTCATTCATTTGCAAGACACCTTATTTTGTTTTAAAACTTAATGACTTCTTAGAAGAGCTCAAATGCCTCACTTAGCTTCTGAGCATCTTATGTTACATTTTTAAACATAAATATCATGTTAAGTATTTTGATATACTATCTCATTAAAATCTTATAACTGTATGAGTTATCAAGAACCTGATCTTAGAGAAAAATAATTTAACCATTATTTCTTTAAAGTGGCTTTAATTTGTTCTGATTCCAAGTTTAGTGCATTTTCCCATCCATCACACTGACCATTATAAAAACCTCAGCCAGATTTCCCAATTTGTATACCAGTTGGTGAATCTAGTCATAATTATATTCCTAAAACAGTTGTTCACATGTAAAGAACAGTAATTGATTTTTTTGTGTGTTTGTTTAGTATATTTAAACCAGCTTTCCATTACCATTTAGTATTCATCCAGTTTATCTTTCTTTTTAGGCCTGTATGTGGAATCAGAGGGAAAACTCTCATAATTAACTTGCCAGGTAGCAAGAAAGGATCTCAGGTAAGAAACCTTAAGAATTATGTGATTTCATGTTCTTGAGAATTATATGGTTTAGTGTACAAAGTTTTGGCCAGCTGTGAAATTTAGCCAACCAAAGAGTTGGAGCACTCCACAAGACTACCCTCACTTCTGACACCAATTGCAAGTCAGTGCATTTCCAAAACCACTGTCAGTTTCAATAATTCATTAAATACTCACAGAACTCATTGAAGAGGTATACCCACAAGTATGGCTTATTGCAGGGAAAGGATGCAGGTTAAAATCCACCAAGAGAAGAAGTGCATTAGACAGAGTACAGGAGAGTTACCAATTAGGAACTTCTGTTATCCTCTCTCTGTGGTGTCATAAATGCATTAATCTCCTGGTATCAATGTGTAGCAACACAGGGAGCATTGCCAATCAGGGAAGAGCCAAACCTTTGCTGTTCAAGGTTTTACTGGGGCTCTCAAATCCTACTCATATGGCTAACTTTAAGTCTCTAGCCCTTCCCAGAATTTGGACTGATACCTTTAATGTCCGACACTTTCCAGAAGGAAAATTGATACCACATTGCCCAAAGCCCCACAATAAGTCACACTGTTAGACTGTCTGGTATCTTTGTACTTTCCCAGTACCAAGACACTCCTATCACTTATCAGTTACTGAGGGCAAAAGCCAGACTCTCTTTGAATAAAGTTACTCTTTATTAGACAAGCTACCCCCTAGCTTTGATCAAGGCTATATGAAAGCTAAATAATTGTATTTGTTTGGCTGGACATCAATATTGACTATAGCCTTTTTATTGTAGAGACAAAAACAATATAAGTGTGAATGTGCCTAAGATTTGGAGAAGCCAGTGTGGGACTAGGATAGATTTCAAGAAATAGCTAATCCATCCTCTATAGCCATTACATACATTTTCATATTTTTGTACTAATTTACTGATTTTTTTCACCTTAAACTACTATTTGTATTTTATGAAACATTCACATAGAACTATTTACCATAGAAATTAGCTCTGTTATTCAGGTCAGTCATTTTCCATTGATATTACAATTTTGAGGAGGCTTTCACTCTGTTTCCCAGTATATATAACCAGTTTTATAATTTTACTAAAGTGCCAGTATTATAACATATCACAGTATAGTAGTAGATACAGTGTGAAAAATAAAAGTCAGAAGATACTGGCACATAATTGAATTCCTGCACATACATTAAATTACTCTTGTCCATCATCATATCATATGCCTCTCAGAATGATGCTACTCAGATTTAAGATTTGTCAGGTTCCAAAAGCCATAGTCTCAACAACATATAGCTTTTCCCTTTCTGGCATCTGTTACAGCTGAGCTAAGAAACAACATCATCTCTTGTTCTAAACCTCTTTTGATACACCAATATATTGGATTGCCCTCATTGCGTAAACCATTTATTCACTCATTTACCTTTAGCTACCATTTCTTCTCTCAGTTTATACCCAAACTTTTTCTTTAAAAATCTTTGATGATACAATTGGTTTGGCCACTGTGTGATCCAGATTGCCACCAGAAATACTTGTTTAGCAAATGCCTCCCACCCAGTTCATTTCCTTTCAAATGAGGTAGGGTTACTTACATTCAGAACTATTAGGCACTCACAGTTGCAGTCCTGGTCCTAGGACTACTACATCTAATAGGGGGGGATGTTGAGGTGACATGGGGGGAAAAGTAATGTCCTAAAGTAACAAGTATGTCATAAGAGCATCCTTCTCCAACCCTCTCTTCCCCAGAAAAGTAGAGGAATCTGTCTAATGGGGACCATCCCATGGACTCCCTCATATTGCATATGATCAATTAAGGTGTATAAGTAAGCCAGCCCTTCATGTCTTTATCTCTTCCCCTTTGAGACAAGTGTTTCGTTGTACATTCCAATTTTCTATCAAATCATTGCTCTGCAGATGAGAGTGTGTTCCTTGGTATAATACTCATTGATATACTATCTTTTGCTCTGGGCCTTTCATAGTACACTGAGCATTTGTATCTACCACTGGGTAAGCAAAGCCCAACCTAGAGTAAGTGTCTATTCCTGTTAGGACACATTTGTAGCCTCCAGGGACTACTGGCATCAGGCCAACCTGTCATCCATGTGCAAGACCTTTCCCATGGAATCTGCTGTATAGCCCTGTGCCATCTCTGTCTCTCTTTTTAGCAGAGAGAATAGTACTTGTTGGCATTGTGTGTCTCAGAAAGTGCAAGACAAATATATCTACATTCATTCCATCTTGCAGCCCCTTAATGTTCACTCATCTCATGGGTCCAGGTGGCCATATCAAGAAGGCACATCAATACCTGCTTACCAGTTTTTATCAGTTTCTAATTCTGGAAGGGGATCTTTTGATGGGCATTAACATATCTTACTTTAATATACCCCTTGCATTCCCAGAGTGATTTTCATGGGGCTATGTCCCATACAGGAATCCCTTTAGTAGACCAGTTTTCCATTGTCCTTCTGCCTGACAATATGGCCAGGCCACTAGACACTTCCCATGACTCAATTAAAACTCAAATATAGGGCCAAAAATCATGCAGTTCAGCCCATCGAGCTGATTTGTTTTTACCTTCTTCAATCAGAGTGGCGGCCTTCCAAACAGGATGCTGTCCCTTCACCTTGGAATTGCCATCCATAAACCAAGCAGCTCTTTGTTGATCAATAGAAAGCTGTTTATAGGGCACCGCCCAAGTGGCCTAAGTGGCCATAGGATCCAGCAGCTCCTCAGGTGCTTCCGAAGTCGGCCCTAGGTGAAAAGAGGCTACCTGCTCGTGAGTACCTCCTTGCATTCTCCTGGTAGCATGATCCTATATCCACCATTTCCATTTTATTATGGAATTCTCCTAGGCATTGCCTTCCCCATTAGAACATTTCTCTGACCTTACCTAAGATATTATGGAAATTTCAGGTTTCAAGATTATATTATTCCATGTCCTTTAGTAATAAGGGAAGTTCCAATTAAAGTTCAATAATAAACTAGTGATTGTTTTCTCAAATACAAATTTTCTGGTCCAAAATCCTAGCAGTTGCTGCTGGGTGGCACTCACAGGTTTTGCCATAAGTCCTAGTTTGCACTCTATACAAAGCTATTTAGAGCAAATTAATGAACTGTGAGGTTCAGACAATCTTATTGATTTTCACTTAGCACATCCAATCTATATTGGTGGAAGAGTGGGTTTATATGCTTTCTGTTTTATAATACTAGATAGGGGAAGAATTTTCCAAACACAATATCCATTCCCATAATACATTTAGGCAAAGGAGACTCACCATTTCATGTAAACTTCATTGTACAAACATTCTATTTTTATCCAAACTTTCACTTTAATTCCTATTGCACTCCTATACCCTCTCAACCTAATATTATCTCCCAATTAGGACCTTAATAAGTTTTGGAATCATAGTACATGGTATTCCCTTGTCAGAAAATCCCCCCCAAAATCTCTTCTCCATTATCTGACCATTTGATCAATTTATGTGAATATGGCCTTGGATTTCTAGGCCTACACTGGGTGAAGGGATCCAGACCCTTTTGTCAGGCCTTATCTTAACTAGATTATGGGATCATCCATCACATTAAGTGATTTAAGGTGAGTTTTCTTACAGTTATCTATGTCTTCTCACTTTTTAAATATTTCTAAACTAAAGTAAATAGAGATTTATTTAGGACCAAAGCCCTCATATTAAATTAAATTGTTAGATGGTGCAGTGCCATAGTCACCAGGAAATCAATGGCACTCCTATCAGGAGACAAGCAACTGCTCCTATCTGTTTGCTCAACCCACAACGATGCTACATTAAAACCTTTGTTTTGCCGCATTGGTGCTCACTTTTATTCAGCCTTTTTTTTCCATTCAATTGAATTTATTGGGGTAACATTAGTTAATAACATTATATAGGTTTCAAGTGTACAATTCTATGATACATTGGTTATTGCATTGTGTGCCCACCACCCACAGTCAAATCTCTTTCTGTCACCATATATTGGATCCCGTTTACCCTTTAATAGCCTCTTAATCCTGCTTCCCTCTGGTAACTACCATACTGTTTTCTGTGTCTATGTTATTTTGTTTGTTTTGTTTGTTCATTTGTTGATTTCAGCTTTATATACCACATATGAGTGAAATCATATGCTTCTTCACTTTTCTTGATTTATTTTGCTTAGCATGATATCCTCCAATTCTATTCTGCTAGGACAAGTCCAATTCTCTTATGAATTAATCTAACTTTATTTGCCGTTTATTACTTTAACCTACCTTTTTTCCTTTGGAAGCAGCTCTGAGGTTAGCAACTGTATATTGGACAAGCCAAAATATCAGCTTGGCTCAATCTCAGGATCCACCCCGATATTCTCCCTTGTTATTAATTTTAGCCAGCACAGATATCAGTAACCAAAGAACTGTATATGTACCTTGTTTCTTGTTATTTTACATTTATTTATACATCCAGTAACACAGCTCCTTAGGAGTTGGATCCTTCATTTTGAAATTCCATTGCTAACTTTTATCTTCAATAATTAATCGCAGCGCAGCTGCATCTCCTTTCTGTGAGTGACCTTATGTTCATTCAGGCTTTAAAGAGTCATCATTCTTTACCCTCTCTTCCTTGCTCCCCCCAGATCACATGTTTCATGCATCACACTCATTCTAGCAAATCCCACTTCTAATACCAACTGTAAGGAGTTTTGGCTAACTGCAAAAGTTAGCCAACTATAAGACTGCTCTCATTTCTGACACCAGTTGCAATTCAAATGATTTCTAAAACCACCCCCAGTTTTAATAATTCATTAGAAGGACTCATAGAACTCACTGAGAACTGTTATACTCCGGTTATATTGTATATTACATGGAAAGAATATAGATTGAAATAAGCCAAGGGAAGAAACAGAAAGGGCAGAGTCTAAGAGAGGTACCAAATGAGGAACTCTGGTTATCTTCTTACCTTCTCTCCATAATATGACACATACAGACAGACCATTGCCAGCAAAGCACCCTGACTTTTTGCTTGTGGTGTCCAGTTTTTATTGGTACTTGATCGCATATTTCCTGCAAAGCTGACATTTAGCCTAGTCTTTTCCAGAGGGAAGACTGGTGACTTTACTCTCTAGTTCCTTCCAGAGGCAAAAGTAATAATGTTTCCTGAAGCCCTCATAATAAATCAGTGTTAGGCTGTCCAGTACCTAAAGCCCCCAAGCAAACAAATACATTTATATCATGCATGAAAATCCAAGGCACTGGAGATCACCTCTCAAAAATCTGAAAATAAAGGCCAAACCTATCTTTGGTTAAGGTTAAATCCTTTACTCTCCAATCTTTATCAGTGAAGTGATTGAGCCATGCAAAAAGAGATAAAAATATTGGGCATGCTTTCATGTATCCAGTAACCCTTCATAAATTCAAGATACATTTTTTACATCTTACATTTTACGGTAAGTTACTTTAAATGTAAAAGAGAAAGACCTCTGCCCAAACACATTCCCCAAACATATCTGACCCTATGTTCTAAGGTTAACATTCTCATCTATTCTCTTTTTGGTGATACATTATTGGTAATATTGGGCAGCTGAGCAGGAGACTGTATTGACTTTAATGCGGTGTTTTGTACAAACTTATATCTAATGTTGACTAGCTATATTTTATGACGGTAGTCAGAACTTTAGATCTCTGAATAAAATAGCTCAGTGTTTGATTAATTTGTTGTTGTTGTTTTCTTTTCCCATATTATATCCTTGAGCCCCAAAGTGTATAAAATTTTTTTGGTCAAAAAATATTGTATGCTTATATAGTACTTTAGTTCCTCAGATAATACTGTAATATATAACATTCTTACTTCCTTTTTCATATTACAACAGTAATGCTTTAAATATGATTCATTCTTAAGACTGATGAAAAGAAATGCAAATCCAAAATCACAAAAAAGTTTGATTGCTACCAGTTTTATGCCTATAAAAGTATTTCATCTTCTTTTTTTTTTTCCTCTTGCACACAGGAATGCTTTCAGTTCATACTGCCAGCTCTACCTCATGCCATTGACCTTTTACGGGATGCCATTGTAAAAGTAAAGGAAGTGCATGATGAACTTGAAGATTTACCTTCCCCACCACCTCCTCTTTCTCCTCCTCCCACAACTAGTCCCCATAAACAGACAGAAGACAAAGGGGTTCAATGTGAAGAAGAGGAAGAAGAGAAGAAAGACAGTGGTGTTGCTTCAACAGAAGATAGTTCTTCATCACATATAACTGCAGCAGCCATTGCTGCCAAGGTAAGCCTGCTGAGAGAGACCCAACAATCTAAAGGACCCACAGGTAAATGTACTGATTTCATCCCTCTTTTCATCTCATCCCATAAGTTTAAAATCTCTTCAGTATATCCTTTAAAAAGAACTGAGAAGCTTGTCCTGAGTTCTTAGGCATTTAAGATACTGCTGTTACCTAGTGAAGTAAAAGTTGCAATGATAAACAATGTGATAAACAATGTGATAAACAATGTGACATTGAAGAACTTTTTGGAGATGTCATTTTTGTATTATAATAAATATACAGTGTTCATATATTCAAAACATCAAATATTCACAATTTCTTAAAGAAACAACAAACTAAAGGTAGGAAACCTTAGATGATTCAAAAGATTAGTTAGAAAGGTTAATAAAGATATTTTAATATTAGTGTTCTCAGCAATTAACTAAACAGTTATTTAAATATAATGACAGATTACCATAGTGGTGTAGAGAGGAAATAGATATAAGGTATTTTCATTTTTAATCTAATGAAGTAATATTATTAGGACAGTACCAATATATTAAAAACTCTTTGGGGGAAATGCAGGGAGTAGGGTACCATGAGATACTTGAATAAATTTAGTCATTTTAAGTCACAGAACATCATTTACATTATTATCCATACGTAATATGCTTTACCCAGTGTGCTTTAAAAAGTTCAAAAAGTAAAATATTATTTCTGGGAATAATGATTGTTCATTCATTGAGAGCATAAAGAGTAAAAACCTAATCACTATCTTAAGCAATTCCTAAAGTTTTATTGGTTATCCAGATATTTTGCCTATGAGGATTGCATGAGATGGGTTTTTGACAACATATAGATAGAAAGGATCATAGAGATCCTTTTGAAGTGTACATTCAGACAGCCAGCAGATAATCCTTTCACCGAAGATAGATGATTCTATCTTCAGATCAATTTAATGATCCATTAAGTTTTTACTTAAGGCTAGTATTTAAGTTGTATATGAGGTTTGTTTTGTTTTGATGGAACTAATTGGTGAATAAGATACATTTAAAAATCAATGCATGTTCTTTCTCTTTTACTCTTAATTAAAAGAGTAAAAAATATCACCAATTTCAATCTTAAGTAAAAAGCTTATAGCATTTGAAATCTAAGCTGATTTGACATTTCATTGTTCCATTTGTTTTCACTGTTTTTCCTTTCCAGTCATTTTGCTTGTGTAGTTTCATGTTTTCTTGTCACTATATTCATAGTTATTATGTGTTGTGCATTAGAAGCATCCATTCTACACCAGTCCTGCTGTTATCATGGCACATGGTGAGCAGCCCATCCCTGGTCTCATCAATTATTCCCATCATGCAACAGGCAGTGCAGATGAACGGGTAAGATAAAGAGGCTTTTGCATTAATGATTTTGCAAGCATACTACCTACCTCCTATCTTTGGAGGTAGGCTATAACATATAATGGAAGACGTGTTTTATTCAGAAGGACCTTCAGCAGTGCTTTCTTGTGAAAGTGTAAGTGCCACTGACTATATTTCAATGAAGAATTTAATTTAATAGAGTTTCTCCCTATACCTAAATTACTCTAATATCATTAAGATTCTGAAGTATGTGGCAATGAGCTTTAATTACATGACTTCCAAGAAATTTATTGCTCAGAAGTTCTTTTCTTCTTTAGCAGTTTTATCACATACCTTCAAATAAATGACCCTGCTTAATTAAAATAATTTCTTTAAGAGGTTCAGCCTATGTCTTAAAATCTAACAGATTGTTCAAGCTAATATTTCATTTGTATTAACCTTGGATTTTTTTTGCTCATGATTTTACATCTTATTTTCTTTTCCTTCACTATGTTCTCATTACAACCATTTAAAGAATTGAGTCTTGATACAAATTCTGAGATTTCTAATCTTTAGATAAAAAAACTTGCAAGGATACATATCACTTCTTTTAGTCACTGGCTGAATGATAGTTTGCAAGAAATGCCAGACTAGGAAATATTAAACTGATAAGTATAACTGACTAAGTAGTGATAATTTAATCTATGGCTGCAAAAAAATATACATACACAAACACACACACTCTCTAGAGGCCCAATGCATGAAATTCATGCCAGGGGCTTGGCACTCTTAGCCCCAGCTTCATCCAGAAGATCATGCTGTCCGGTCTAATTAGCATATTATGCTTTCATCATACACACACACACACACACACACACACACACACACACATATATATATATATATATATATATATATATATATATATATATATATATAATTTCAATCCCTAATATGGATATAAACTAAGAGGAAAAAAGAAGTACTGAAGTAAAATTTGGCTTTAAATATTTAGGGAGAACAAGCACTCAGAATATGAGGAAGGGAGGTATGGAAGGTTGGGTAGAGGACTAGTAGTCTCTTGGGAGATATACTACCAAAATGAAGACTTTAATCTTTATATTCAGCAAGCCCTACCTGGTTGGAAATAAACTTGAGTTAGTCAAAGGACAAGTAGAACATTTAAAAATTGATTATTAAAATTACTAATGAATTTCAGTTGACAACTAGCATGTGAATTCTCCAGGTATAGTTTTGTTATAAATTATAAACATTCAAAAATATATCAAACTTGAAGCAGGACTGTTTTTTGTATTCTCATCTTATAAAATGGCCGCAACTGTAATAATCATCCTGGTTTTCAAAATAAAGTATTTGGAAGTTTTATATTTATAACCAAGTTTTAAGTTATTACTGTCTGAGTTTTATATTATTACACTGAAAATTATTTTAATGGATCTTTGTTTTAAAATCTTTATTGTTGAAAGTATTACATATGTCCCCTATTTTCCCCCATTGACCCCTTCTGGCATGGCTCCTTTTTTTTTTTTTTTTTTTTTTTTTTTTTTTATAGTCCCAAGGATTACACATATCTAGTACCATCCTAGATGCCTGGAATAGAAAGTATTACATACAGTGGATTCCTTTTATTCCTATGATTTCACTCTCTGAAGAAATAGTCGAAAATGGCTATTTAAGTATTCTAACTGGAGGGCCTCATATGGCATCACCAGGAACTTATTATTTATTAATTAATATTTAATAATCCTTTGTAAGTAGTAGTTATGGTCTTTTGACAGGTAATTCAGTTTTGTAAATAGACTTACACACACTTCCTTTGACAAATGATTATCAGAGCTCAAATCAAAGAGCATAATGTTCTATTTCTACAGACCTAACATCCATAGAAAAGAATGAAAAAGAATAAAATAGGTAACAGAAATTATTAAGAGGAAGATTTTTAATGTTCTTAGTGCTCCTAAAGTAGTTGTGTTAACTCTGTTAAAGCTTATCTGGCACTAACTTCATTAATGAGCCTCAGTGGTTATATATGCCCAGGTGTGTTGTCAGTGTTTTAGATCTCTACATGAGACACTCATTTGCAATATCTCTATGAACTATTTGGTGATTTTTACAAGCTTTACTAACGTAAAATTTAAAAATTAATTTTTAAAAGGGAGCATCTAATTACCTATTGAAGAGGAAAAATATCACAATTTTCCCTCAGCTGGTTCCCATTCTAAGGCAAATGAAGCAATGTGGAATAATGTAAATTATGAAACTTAAAATGAGAAAAGCTAGATATAAGACCTGACTTTACCACTTAACATTTTAGGCAAATTACTCAAGATTTAAGGTTTAGTTTCTCGTCTATAATTTTAATAAGAAGAGGTAGTCCTTGTAAAGAAACACTCATATGAATATTTAAATTTTTACATTTATAAAAAAGATAGGTTATAGTCATACTGTATATGTTTACTATGTAGACAGAATCACAGTATATAAAAGGAATCACTATGTAAAAAGAATCCAATTTAAAAAGGAAGAAGTAAAACTATTAGAGCTAATAAATTCAGCAAAGTTGCAGGGTAAATAAAGAGCCCACAAAAATCAGTATATAAATAGATGTTTATTTATATACTGACATTAACATTTTTTTTAATTAAAAAAGAAAACCCATTTACAATAGCATCAAAGAGCATGAACACTGAAAATTACAAAATATTAAAAGAAATAATTAAATGGGAAAATATATTGCTAAGATGGCAATACTATAAGGGATCTACAAATTCAATGGATTTGAGTTTCTTTCATCAGGTTAGGGAAGTTTTCAGTCATTATTTCTTCAAATAAGTTCTTGATCCCTTGCTCTCTGTCTTCTCCTTCTCCTACTCTGATTATACAGATGTTGCTGCAGTTGATGTTGCTCCAGAGATCTCTTAAAGTATCCTCATTATTTAAAATTATGTTTTTCCTTTTGCTTCTCTGATTGGGTGTTTTCTCTACCTTGTCTTTTAAATCATTGATTCAATCCACTGCTTCATCTAATCTGCTGTTGATTTCTTCTAGTATATCCTTCTTTTCATTTATTGTATTCATTTCTTACTTTTTTCTTTTTATGTTTTATATGCCCTTTTTTATGCTGTTGAAGTTTTTACTGAGTTCCTTGAGCATTCTTATAACCATTGTTTTATCTGGTAATTTGCTTGCCTCCATTTAATTTAATTCTTTTTCTGGAGATTCTCCTGTTCTTTCATTTGTCTCCCCATTTTTGCTGTGTCTCTGTTTTTGTTTTTACATGTAGATAGATTTCTGTGTCTCCCAGACTTCGTAGAGTGACCTTATGTAGTAGATGTCTGGAGGGCCCAGTGGCACAGACTCCCCAGTCACCTAAGCCTAGTACTCCACGTGCACCCATTTGAGCTGTATGTACCCTCCTGTTATAGTTGAGCCTAATTGCTATTGGCATGTCATTAGAAGGAATTGACCCACAAGGTGATCAGCTAGGCTAGGAGGACTGGCCATGACTG
Source organism: Pipistrellus kuhlii (assembly GCF_014108245.1). NCBI lineage: Eukaryota > Metazoa > Chordata > Mammalia > Chiroptera > Vespertilionidae > Pipistrellus > Pipistrellus kuhlii. The sequence continues at coordinate 17,758,007 of NW_023425404.1, read as the reverse complement.
TAGCAAAGTAGTTGCTTGCAATGGCCTACCCCATAGATAAGAACTTGCTTCAGTAGGGTTCTGGTGCCCAACATATTCACTCATTCAGTGTATGACTTGTAGAGGCTGTTGAGTGGTGCTCCAGCCTGGTTTAAAGCTGGCTATAGGATACACTGGCTCTAGGGCCTCCCTTGAGGTCCAGACCAAGGTCATCTGCTGCCTGTGCCCTGCCGAAGACCATCCTTAAAGCAATCTGCAGCTGGCTACTACTTGTGGTGGACTTGGTGGTACCCAGGAGAGGTCAAGCTGTGAACAGCCTGGCTACCACTAGTGCTGATCTTGGGGCCACTTAGCAAGAGATACAGGGCATTCAAAGTCAGATACTGCTTGTTTGTGGTGTATTATCTTTTGAAAGAATTTAGGAAGTCTATAGCATGAGCAAAGACAGGCCATTTGTAATGAAAAACCACAAGTTGAGTGGGGCTAGGTTTCAGGAGATCACCAGAAGAAGGTGAACAATGTTAATCAGGTTGAATAAGATATGGTGCCCATGTGCATCTGCTGGGGGGAGGGTTCTGCAAAGAACAATAGTTTCTGCCAGAACTTCTATCTGGGAGAAAGCTGCCCCACCAGCCCTCACCTTAATGCCATCCAATTAAGTTCCTTCCCACTTATCCTTGGTACCTTTCAAGTTGCTGCCTCTGTGTTAGAGCTCAGAGGAAGGGAGTCAGTAAATCTGTGCATGGGCCCTTTAAGGGGAACATCTAGGACTCTTTTTTTTTTTAATAAATCTTTATTGTTCAGATTATTACAAATGTTCCTCTCCCCGCCCCCCCCCCACAATTGCTCCCTGCCACCAGGTTCCCACCCCACCCTCTGCCCTTTCCCCACCCCCTGTTGTCCTCATCCATAGGTGCACAGTTTTTGTTCAATCTCTTCCTGCACCTCCCACTCCCTTTTTCCCCGAGAATCGTCAGTCCACTCCCCTTCCATACCTCTGATTCTATTATATTCATCAGTTAATATTGTTCATCAGGTTTTTTAATTCCCTTGGCTTTTAGTTTCACTTATTGATAGTTGATAGTATTTGTTTATCATAATTTTTATCTTTATCTTATCCCTCCTCCTAAAGAACCCCCTTCAGCAATTCATATAATTCTGGTTTGGTGGTGATAAATTCCTTTAGCTTTTTTTTATTGGTGAAGCTCTTTATCTGGCCTTTGATTCTGAGTTTTGCTGGGTAGAGTATTTTTGGCTGTAGGTTCTTGCTATTTATCACCTTGAATATTTCTTGCCATTCCCATCTGGCCTGCATGGTTTCTGTTGAGAAATCAGCTGACAATCGTACAGGTACTCCTTTATAGGTAACTACCTGCTTTTCTCTTGCTGCTTTTAATATTCTCTCTTTGTCTTTTGCTCTTGGAATTTTAATTATGATGTGTCTTGGTATGGTCCTCTTTGGATTCTTTTTGTTTGGGGTTCTGTGCACTTCCTGGACTTGTAAGTCTATTTCTTTCACCAGGTGGGGGAAGTTTTCTGTCACTATTTTTTCCAGTATGCTTTCAGTATCTTGCTCTCTTTCTTCTGGGACCCCCATAATTCTGATGTTGGTTCTCTTGAAATTGTCCCAGAGGTTACTTACACTATCTTCAATTTTCTGTATTCTCTTATTTTCTTGCTTCTGTGGAGGAGTGTCCTCTGGCTTTTTGTTCCAAATCTTTTACTTGATTCTTGCGATCTCCCATTCTGTTTTTAGGACTCTGTATAATATTTTTTATTTCAGACAATGTGTTCTTTATTTCTAGTTGATCCCTTTTCATATCCTCTTAGGTCTCATTTATTTTATCAGCCTTTTCTAGGAAATTCTTGAAAAACCTTATAAGCGTGGTTTTGAACTCTATATCCAGTCGCTTCTTGTCCTCCATTTCTTTCGTTTGTGATCTGTATCCTTGTCTCAGCATTTTCACAGCTTCCCTGAGTTGGTAGGGTGGCTTTGTGTGCTAAGGTGTCTATGTGATTAAGTGGGTCAGCCTCCCAGTTACCTGAGGTAGACAGTCTTGGTGTAGCCCTTTGTGGGCTGTGTGTGCAGTCTTGTTAAGCCTTGCTTATTGTTGGTATCACTGGGAAGCGTTGATCTCCAAGCCAATTGGCTATGAGGATCAGAAGTGTCTCAGCTAGGAGGGTTTCTGTATTCTGCTTGGATGGGGTGGAGTCTCGGGGTGGCACAGACAACTTTTGATGAATCCCATAGGATTGGTTGCAGGCACGCACGCACCTCTTTGGTATAGGCGCAGACAAGCTTTGGATTCCTGTCTGTCCCTTTCTAGGAGAGTCTTATTCTTGGCGAACAAGAAAGCTAGCCACTAGAAAGGCTTCTGTGCTTCGCTTGGATGGGGTGGAGTCTCGGGGTGGTACAGGCAAACTTTAGTCAGCCTCCCCCTATGAGGGTCTCGTTTCTGAGTCCCTCAGTAATGGCCGTTGGCTTCACACACCTCCGAGAGATCTCTGCCCACTGCCTGACAGTCTGGCCTCTCCCTGTCTGGGGCCGTCTATCAGAGCAATAGGGTGGTTCTGTTTTCCTCCCGAAAAAAATGCTAGCCGAACATTAGCTGTCCGCTCTCTTTGCATGCAGGGAGTAAGCCAGCAGCGAACTCGGCCCACCCTCTTAGCGCTCCACAAGCAAGCCAGCAGCGAAGTCTGGCAGCTGCCTTTTTGCGCGCACAGTTCACAGCACCTTCACAGTTCCTGAGGTTCAGCGCGCCTTCTCTCTCCTTCCCAGATGGTAGAGCCTCCTCTCAGCCAGCCGGCCAGTGCTTTAGGGCAATGTTTCCCCTGTTTTCCAGTTCTAAATTCAAAATTGTTGTGGTAGGCTGCATTCGGGTGTCTACCCTATGCCACCATCTTGGCTTCTTTCACATCTAGGACCTAAACAGCCACATTCTCCACTGGTTTTCACAGCCAGATCTTAGGAGGACTTCTCTTACTGGCACTGTAATGCCGGGCTGAGGGACCTGGAGTGGATCTGGGACATCTCGCTCCTCAAGCAGGTATCTCTGCAACCAAGATAGCTTTGCCCATTTTTAACCACCACATGTGGGTATGGATCAGCCTGTTCTATATCTATGTACCTCCTACCAGTCTCCATGTGGCTTCTGTATATCCTTACAAGACCTAGCACAACTTTGGGAGAAAAAATTAATATAAGACACACTGTCTTATTTTTGGGGAAACAGGGTAGTTGTTCTAACCATTATTGAAAGTTGACCATTGGAATCTCCCATTACTATTGTTGATTTTTTTTTCTCTTCAATACTGTTAGTCTTTGCTTCAAATATTATGGGGCTCTGGTTAGGTGCATGTAAGTTTATAATTGTAGTGTATTCTGATAAATTGACTTATTTACCATTATATAATATAACAGTTTTTATCTTAATATCCATTTCTTCTGATATTATTATAGCCATTTCAGCTCTCTCGGATACTTTTTACCTGGAATTGTCTTTTTTAAATTAATTAATTAATCTGTTTGCTTGTTTATTTATATATTTTTATTAATTTCAGAGAGGAAGGTAGAGAGAGGGATAGAAACATCAATAATGAGAGAGAACCATTGATTGGCTGCCTCCTGCATGCCCCCTACTGGGGATCGAGCCTGCAACCTGGGCATATACCCTTGGCCAGAATCAAACCCAGAACCCTTGAGTCCACAGGCCAATGCCCTAACCACTGAGCAAAACCTGCTAGGGTTAGAATTGTCTTTTGAAATTATATAAGCAAAAACAAAAGCAAAAGCACATTTATATATGGATTTACAAACCAAAATATACACTCTACAATACTGACTTTTATATTTACCTTTGCAGAAAATCAGTGTTGTTTATTTCTTCATATGAATCCCAAAATACTACCTAATATCCTTTACATTTCAATCTAAAAGACCTTCCTCTTTTTAGCATTATTTGTAGAGCAGGTCTACAAATAATTGAACTCTCCTAGTTTTTGTTTATCTGAGAATATCTTGAATTAGCCTTTATTTTTTAAGTATTTTGCCAGATATAACATTTTGGGCATTATCAGTTTATCATTTCACTGCCTACTGATCCCTATTGTTTCTATTCTGAAATCAGCTGTCATTGTTATTGAGGATCTTTCATATGAGTACTTCTCTTTTGCTGTTTTCAGGCTTCTGTCTGTCTTTTTCTCTCAGAAGTTTGATTATAATGTGTCTTGGTTTAGAAATCTTTGAGTTTATCCAACTTAGGGATGTGGAACTTTTTGTCTTTATAAAATTTAGAAAGTTTGGGAGCCTTAATTTCTTCAAATATTATCTCTTCCTTTTTCCTCTTCTCTGGAACTCACATTATTCATATCTTGTACAGTTATTGGTGTTTCATAGATTTCTTGAGTTCTGTTTACTTTTCTTCTTCTTTTTTCTGCTTCTAAAACTGGGTATTCTGAAATGATTTATCTTCAAGTTCATTAATTCCTTTTCTTCTTAAATATTTTGCTGAACCCCTTTAGTAGATTTTGACAAGTACTGTGCCCCTGCCCCCACCTTCCCTAGTTAGCTGCCTGAACTCTGGGAGTGTTACAAGTCAGAGGACATAAAGGCAGCCCTTCAAGTGTGTCCTTCAGTGAACCACCAGACATGTTGAAATCAACAACCACAATTTTTTTAGAATAAGGTTTGTTCTCCTTCATTTGTAAGAACCTTTACCAGAATTGTAGACTGTGTCTTCAAGGTCATTGAGCTGTGTATTTGGGAATCAGTAGGTTTTTTTGTTTGTTTGTTTGTTTGTTTTTGATTAAGCATTCTCCTGCTTACTATATACTTTTTATTAGTTTCTTGATTTCTGGTAAAGTTGATTCTGACATTATTGCTAGTTTATCTCTTGAGTAGAAGGATGGACTTTTGGCATTCCTACTCTTCCATTGCCACTGTTGTCACTTAGGAAGGATTCCTTTTAAGATACGAAAACTGCTAACTATACAAGAAAATATTGATAGATTTAACTAAATTAAAATAAAAAGATTATATTCATAAAAAGACATGATAAAGGAAGAAGACAATCTGCATAGTGGGAATATACACTGAGTATCCCGATTATTATGATCTCTGAACACAATATTCTGGCCACTCTATATATTAGAGGCCCAGTGCATGAATTTGTGCATGGGTCGGGTCTGGCCAGCCTGGCCAGGGGGAGGGAACATGGGTGGTTGACTTGCCTGCCAGCTGGTCAAACTCCTGGTCAAGAGGACAATTTGCATATTAGCCTTTATTATATAGGATATACACTGAGTGGCCAAATTATTATGTGTTTACTACTTAGAAGTGCTATATAATTTAAATACATTATCTTATTTAACCCTCATCAGTAATCCAGTGAGGTAGATGTTGTCATTATCTTCATTTTTTAGATAAAAAAATTATTGGAAAAATATATTCCTCTGATATAAATATAACTAATTTTTTCTCAAATTTTTAAAAAAGGAAAAATATAGTCATCAGTATCCCAGCAAAAGTCATAGCATAGTTAACTGAAGAAGAGTTTAATAAAGGACTATGGTATTTACAAAGGACTGGGCAGATTTTAGGGGAAGCAACCAGACATCATACAGTACCCTGGGACTAGTAGTAGTGGATAATGGAGCAAAGTGAGGGAGATGCTATTAGAATTCAGAAAAGAACTATAAGCAAGTGTCATCTGACATGGTATGATCCTTAGCCAACTTATAATGACCTGGAAGAGAAGAAGCCCGGGGAATACATACCAGACTTTATTTTCCTCCACTCCTTTAAGTTTCCTGACAGTGCCTCCCATTGGCTGAATCCAACTGGAAACCAGAAAGCCCAGCAAATCTTGTTGATTCTATTTATATAGGTCAGCTTAGAGTAGAGAGGGTGAAGAAGGATGGAAAATGAATCTAAAAGGGAAATGGAAAATATCTGGGAAATACATGCCTATTAAATTACAAAGTCAGTATATGAATGCCAAACACTTTACTCCTGACCACAATGTAATTGTGGTTAAGACCTCTCATAAATAAGTTTAATAAAATATTATTTGGCCAGGGGAAATACTTAGAATCTGGAGGTTTCTATTCTATGTCAAATTGTGGGGTACTTTTATAACTAACAGTACATGAGAAGAAAAGAATGTCCCTGTCCAAAAACAAGTTAGGTGTGGTTATTGATTTTATATGCTGTTAGTATTTTTAGAATATTAAACCATGCATATTCTCCTTGTTCAGATTCCAGACTCCATAATTTCTCGTGGCGTTCAGGTGCTCCCACGAGACACAGCTTCCCTCAGCACTACTCCTTCAGAATCGCCTCGTGCTCAGGCTACATCTCGCCTTTCTACTGCTTCCTGCCCAACACCAAAAGTAAGTACAGTCCTTTGGCACTGTGGTCTACGATGTGAATCTGGGAAAACTAACCAATGTTTTCTTCTGCTTGTCAAGGTCGGATTCATGCATGATAAATACAATGAAAAATTAATGGACTATAAGATAGTTACCACCTACTGTTTCACAAATTGTCATACTAGGCCAGCAGAAGGACAATAAAAATTTCATGCAAAATGTCTACTTCTACATCACAGCTACAGGTATCACTTTCTGTAGCTCCTATTACTTTGCTGTAGACTTGTTATTTTCTTAGCATACTCATCAGTATAGTTGTGGAGTTACATGTTTATGCAGAAGATCAATGCATTTTTGGCCAAAATAAAATAATGTTACCAAAGGGTATGTGCTTTTTTAACCTGTCCAGTTTAAGGTAGCTCCCTGCTCTAGTATCATTCCAAATTTTTTCAAACATATCCAACTTAGATGTTGCTGCCTAATATTTGGAAAGACATCTAAATTGATTAGAAAGTTTTAATGCCAACCTTTGGGGGAGGGAAGACGTATCTTAATATTTATCTTTTATTTTATCTTTTATTATAATTGTGTATGGGGGGAAAAGTATTAGACATTTATTTACTACCTCACATCTTCAATGTATACAATAATAGCAAACTTAATTATGGCTGTGACTGCTTACTTCTGGACTGTCCCTTCCCTGGTTAAGTTAATCATTTGTGCTATAAAGTTTTCTATGGAATGGATCCAATATTGGCATCAAAAGGTTAAGAGTAAAATTTTTTCTTACTTAATAGGATATGGTGTTAGATATCAGTCTGTACACTGAATTTATTCTAGGTCTCTGCAGGTAATTTTTTAAACTGTGACTTTTTCCACTATATAAAATTTAAGAACTTATATAGCTGTCTTTCTCAACTTCTCTGAATTTATCAGTGTTATAATCGATTTAATGATCAAAAGTGATCTCACGAAGTTCTTGATATATAATGTAGTTGCTTTTACATTCCATGGTACAACCTTCTCAGCAAAGTCTCTGGAGTGTTAGTGTTGTATATCATTGTTTTTAGATTTGTATCAAAAATAACATATTAATTTTATAGTTTAAAAAAGCTGAGGTCCTAAATCTTCAGTGAAGAAAAATTGTAAGACCATTCTAGACGTGAAATGTATGTTAATGCCATTTGGATGACAGTTAACTACATCTTCACTGGATGAAAACATTGAGTTCTATATACTAAAATTGGATAGATGACTCTCATTCATGTCTTTTATATTTTTAAATCAAAATAATTTGTTGTTTGACTGCATTAAATTCTAATTGTATAAGTGGTATTCTTTATAAAATCTGGGAAATAATTAAAGCTGAAAGTTAAGGTCACTATTAATGTTTAGCCATTCACAAAATATTACGATCCAAATGTTGGTAATACAGAGCTATCAAAGACAAAGCATTTTTTCCCCTTGACAATATATACTGTGAACATAAATATTTTAAGCATAATTTAACTTATACATACTAGTTCTTAGTCCTTTTAAAACTTTGTAATTACATTTTAATTACAAAGTGAATATTATATCTAATTTTAAAACTTACTTGGTATTTCCCAGTTTACTAAAGTGAAATCCTAAAAATAAAAATGTTGAGATTTATTAAGGTAAAGTGCTTATTGCAGATTTTTAGGAGAGCAAGTAGCTTGTCTTGACATTTTTTTCTTAGTTAACGCTTATGCTCAAACTGACAGTAAATTCATATAAAGCAGTGTATTTGAATATCTTTTTTCCTAGGAATTTTTTAATACTTTTATCTAGGAATAAGCTTCTCTTTCTTTTAGGTAATTTTTACCAACATCATAATATATATTTTAAAGATAAAATTATTGCTTTAGTGTAATTCTAAAATTAAATTGTTATGGCTGAATCAGAATACTGATATAATAAAAAACTAGTTTGAATATTGGTTTCTTAAAGGAGTAAAGAAAGTCAAATTAATCTTTCTATTAAATATTCTAAATTATAAGACTACTTGAATAAATTATATGTGTTTTTGTATCAGTGACAGTTTAGTCGATGGTATATTAAAATAAATAGGTAGATAAACAAATTATTCTATTATAATTTTACAATAACTTAATAATGATAAATTGAAATTCATGCAAGAAGAAATGAAAAAATTGTAGTGATAGAAAATAATAGGAGGGAATCCGTACTTAGAATGATCAGAGAAGACCTCGCGAAGGAATAACATTTCACCAAGGACATGAAGAATACACTTTCTAATCTTATATTCAAACAAAATGCATAATTATTAATTCTCTATAAGTTTCTTTTATCCTTTGAACATAAGAATTTAAATTACTCTGGATAAAGAATAAATATTTTTTAACTCACAGTTTTTATTCTTTAGGTCTAGAAGACAATGTGATTTCCTTTACATATAAAAATGGCATTATTGATCCAATATCGATATAATATTCCCTCTGAGATTTTTTCTTAGTGAAATTAGTTTTATAAACTATTCTTTATTATTACCACTTTTCTTTGTGAACAGCAGAGTGATTATTTATGGCTAGTTCATTGGTTGTAAACCTGAGGTTACCCTGTCTCTGGAGAATCTTAGTTGCTAAAATTTTAGCCTAGGTCATGGTACTAGCAGGGGTCTGCAAATTATTTTCCACTATTTATAAGAGCATACACAAAATCAATAACATTAAGTTTCTTTGCTTTTGTCTGAAATTAAATCAGTATTTGTATAGCACATCTATTCAGCTGTAAATTACATTATAAAAATATGGATTCAACAAACGCCAAAAAAGGTTGGAAAACACTGAATTAATGACATCAAAAGTACATTCTCTAAACATAAAAATGTAAGATATTTTCTAAAAAGTTAATTGCCTATCTGATGGATATTGAACAGTAATATTCTCTAGATTATTTGTCAATTCAGCAGTTCTCAGACATAATGATCTCAGAAACCCTTCACACACTTAAAATTTATTAAAAACACCAAATTGTATTTGTTTATGTGGTTATACCTACTAATATCTACCAAGCAAGAAATTAAAGCTGATAAATTTTAAATGTTTATTTATTTTCTTCAAAATAAAAATAATAGGCATTTATATGTCAACATAAATAACATTTTTATGAAAAAAAAATATTTTCAAAACAAAATATATCTACTGAAAAGGATTGCTTTACATTTTTTCAAATATATTTCAATATTTGGTTTCATAGAAGACAGCCAAATTATCACATCTGATGTACTCAATCTGTTGTGATATGTTGTTTTGTTTGAAGAATATAAAGAAACAAATCAGCCTCACATAGTTACATAGTTAGAAAAGGAAGGACGATTTTAATAATATTTTCAGATAATTGTGGGAATTCTTTGAAATTACACCAAAAATTTACAATTGTCTATTAAAAGTTAGTTGAAGGATGGAATCAAAAATCTTGTCAGGACCATTCAGTACTTGGATATATTAAAATCCATTGCCCTGGCTTGAACTTTGAATGGACCTAGGTATGATTTTATAATGCATTTCTTGGTAACTTGAAAAATATATGTTCTAAGTATTGATAGATTTCATTATTTATATTAAAAAATCATTTTCATTAATATGACCACCTACCTCATAAAAAATGACTTTGAAGTATTAGAAACTCTCAAAAATAGCATTATATGTTTTCCACAGTTCTGATTTGTGTTTAAAAGTTATCTTTAACAAAACAACAATTCCTGTCTATTTTTCAGGAATTGACAGGCTCATTTCATTCATTTCAAGAAAATATCTACCGAATATCTAAGTCTGAATAATCACAGTTTGTCAGTATTCTTTCATTCCTTCAAGTAAAAATGGTATTCTGTTCAAAACTGGCTAGTTCAACGTGCAACTCAAACAACTGCATAAGTGCTTTCGCTTGAAACAATCATCAACCTTTGGTATGGAATAGCAATATTCTATTCATACTAGTCTTTTTGCCATACTCAAAAGACTAGTTTAAATTAAGTTAAATTAGTATTTACTGTTTCATTGAGGACAATGTTAAATGAAACTAGCTTTTCTTTTTTTAAACTTATTAATTTTTTTAACTCAGTATATGATAGGTGAATAATACAAGAACTATTCATACTATTGGATCTGCCACCTCAATCTGCACTAAGGTGCCAACCCACCATTGCTTTTGTATCATTATTGAAAATGTCAACATAGTGAAAGAGGCCAATGTCATAGTACTTTATTGAAATAATTCGGCCTACGGACTCCTGAAAGGGCTTCAGGGACCCTCATGGTTCTATGGACTTAAAGAGCCACCAGTATAATCAAATGAGCAAACTGGATTGTTTCTTGAAAATATCATGGGTCAAAACTATGTCTTTTGAATCTTATTTTTTCACTGAGACAATGTTACAGTGCTGTTCTCAGAATAGAGATTTTATTCAGGGATGGGGAACCATTTTTTTTTTTTTTATTTTATTTTTTTTTTGCCAAGGGCCATTTGGGTATATGTAACGTCATTCACGGGCCCTACAAAATTATCAATTTAAAAAATAACCTGCTATATTTTGTCAAACCCCGAATTAACTCACCCCTAAAGCCTTGGCAGGGCCAGACCAAATGATTTCACAGGCCATAAACAATCCACAGGGCCAGACATTCCCCACTCCTGGTATATAAGTAACTACCAGTATAGTACCTGGCTTAAGCATTATAAATGGTTCACCCTCACTCTGTGATCCCAATTAATTCCAGAGCAGGGAATAGAATTTCTCCTCCCTAAGTCAAAATGAGAAAAGACTTCACAAAGTCTTTTTCAGATACAAGACCAGAAATTGTAATTCTTGGCAACTCGACTTATTTCCAAAGAAGATACTATTTCTGCACTTGGATAGCATCTAATATTTCCCCAGGGTATCTTATCTACTAATAGATGCAGAGAGGACTCTTTTAAGTATAGACTAGTTTTTATAAGATAATTTTATTAGAGATATAATTGAGCCTGGCTCTTTAAAACTCAATTTAGAACATTTAAAATTGACAAACTTTTAAATAAATATAAAAATTTTCAGCTTTTCCTAAAAAGATAAGATCAACATTACTTGCCCAGTGCCCTGTGTATATCAATACACAGCTGGCATTCTTTATATCCTCCAGGCTATTTTACACATTTGCATTCAATGACTGTCTCTTACAGAGTTTTGCATAACTGATTTCTACTCTTGTGCATTACAGTATTGTTCAGTTTCTCCTCCTTTATAACAACATGTTTGTTTTGCTAATTATTCTGGTATGATAGCAAAACAGATATTTTGAGACTTCAATTAAAGATGGTTCTCTTCTGTACTTTTCTAATGAGAAAGGCACTACCCAGTATGGCAAAATATTTCATATTTTGATAAAATTGAAGTTAAACAATAGTAATATATTTTAGCTATTAATTTTGAGTTTACAAATCATTTTATCTTCTTATTTTTTATTGATTTTAGAAAGATGAAAGGAGAGAAATAGAGGGAAACAGATTGGTTGCTGATCATACACACCCCAACTGGGGATCAAAACTGTAACCTAGCTATGTGTCCTGACTAGAATCCAAACCTCTGCCTTTTGATGTGTGGGACCACTCTTCAACCAATTAAGCCACACCAGCTGGGCAACAAATCATTTTAAATGATTGTTCTATGGCATTCTGCTAAATATATAGGATTTTATATTTATTTTTATTTCTCTGTTCATCTCATTTAGTATCCCTTCTGTCTTTATATATATATCTTGGTAACTGAAAATAAAATTCCTTCCATCCTTTTCTAATTATTTAACATTAACAATTATATTCATCATTGAAGCTAAGTATAACTTAACTGTGAAATGTACAATTGCCACTCTGAAAACTGAATTTGCAAATGACATTTAATTGTTATCCTAAGGGGGGAAAAAGGGGGGGAAAAAAGATATAGCTAACCAGAAATTATTAACTGTAGAATTAAGTTTTTATTACTTAGACAGTCTATAAGTGGCTAGATTTTTCTTTTATTCTTTAAAAAAATGTAATATACCTTCTCATTTTAGAAAATGTATATAAGGGGGGAAAAAGAGTTCCTCTAACACTATACTTAATTAATGACAGTTAAAATTTTGTTGTGTATCATTCTGTTATTTTTTTCTCTACATTCAAATATTTATACAAATGGATCAAAGTGAGAAGGCAGTGAATAAGAACTTAGGTTCTGGAATTACTACTAGATATACAGCCTTCAGAAAGTTACTTGACCTCTGTAACCATAATTATCTTATCTGTAAAATGAAAAATAATAATACCATTTCCCTCATAGAGTTGTTATAAGGTTTAAATCTTAAAATTCATATTAATCACTTATCACAAAGTTTGAAATACAAGTAATGCTCACTAAATGTTAGCTATTATTATTAAACTACTAGAAGCCTGATGCATGAAGATTTGTGTAACAATGGGCCTTCTTTCCCCTGGCTGTCAGCACTGCCTTCTCTCTGGCCTGAGCCGCCTTTCCACTCCAGCCCAGAGTTGCTTTTCCACTTTCCCATGCTGCCCATAGGCCCAAAGCGACTGGCGTGGTGCAGAACACCAGTGTTCTGCCCCAGCCACTTGATGCCTGTATATGCAAATTAACCCACCATGTTTGTTGGTTTGATTTGCATACTCCTAATTGGCTGGTAGGTGTCACAAAGGTGCACTTAATTAACATGTTACTCTTTTATTAGGTAGATAATATTTTATCCTAGCTCATTCATTTAGTAATATAAACATCTTTACATGTTTTTAAATAATCTTATACATTATTATTGTTTGCTATTCTAATTTGTGAAGGTAGCATAGTTTTTTCAGCAGCCCCTATTTTGGATATTTCAGTTGTTAGCTATTTAAGTTTTAAAAACAATGATATGATGATTTTCTAGAAGTTAAATATTTCATAGTTTTCTCTTTTATATTTATTTGTTTGTATCAGAGAGGAAAGGAAAGGGAGAGAGAGATTGAAACATCAATAATGAGAGAGAATCATTGATCAGCTGCCTCCTCCATGCCCCCTACTGGAGATCAAACCCACAACCCAGGCATATGCCTTTGACCAGAATTGAACCCAGGACCCGTTAGGCTGCAGGCTGATGCTCTATCCATTGAGCCAAACTGGCTATGGCATAGTTTTCTCTTTTCAAAATTTTTTAAATTTATTTTTAGAGAGAGGGGAAGGGTTATGGAGAGAAAGAGAAACATCCATGTGTCTCCTGCATACCCCCTACCGGGTATTAAGCTGGAAATCCCAAGCATGTGCCCTAACTGGGAACCAAACCGCCAACCTTTTGGTGCATGGGAAAATGCCCAGCCAACTGAGCCACACTGACCAGAACAATAGTTTTCTCTTAATTAATCCTAGCAACTGTATTAATTCTACCTTTGTTTAAAGTATATGCAGAACCTTTAGTTCATTGATCATATAACTTATATGGATACTAAGAACAGATCATTTTTGCATCTTGATGAATTCAATTTAATGATATTCAATTAAAAGCAGTTTTCTGTATTTGCATATAACTTAACTTATTGGAAGACATTTAAAAAATTATGGATCCAAAGTTGTTTGAAATCTTAACATTGAGTATGTAAAAGTAATTGCACTATGAGGCACTAAGTATTGAGGATCCACCCAACTGCCACTTTGAAATATTCTTAAAATAGACCTCAGTTTTTTGTATTGTCAATATCATGGAATTAAATTAAGTAACCTCTAAAGTTCCTTGGAGGCCTATAAATCTGTTTCTTTGAAATAAGTTTCAATACTGGCTGAATAAATACTATTACCATTCTGTTTAGCCCTTCTCTCTGATATTATATTAATATTCAATTAATATAAAATAATTTGCACTTATTTATCTAGCCTTTAAGTTCCATGTTACTACATAAAGCTAGGGATTATCAACTGAAAATGTTCTAACTTTATTCAAGATTTTTCTCATTTACATCAAGCTTAGTTCTGTTAAATGAAATAATGATTTATCTTGATATCCACTAGAGTTTGGGCAAGCTATATGAAGATAGGAAAGTGAGAAATATAGAAATACAAGAAATAATGAAATTAAGAATACTAGCTTTTCATTTTAATTAAAAACTTTCAATTCCTCTGAACTTATTTTTGATAGTTTGTGGCATGTTTGTGCAAAAATAGCTCAACAGAAATAACCAATGCCATCATTATTTCAGCAACAATTTATTAGAGCCATGATTTAAATCTATATAATTATCCTAACTGGTTTGGCTCAATGACTAGAGTTCAGCCTGCAGACTGAAGGGTCCTGGGTGCAAATCAGGTCAGAGGCATATGCCTGGGTTGCAGGTCCAGTCCAGTCATGGAGGAAACAGCCAATCAATGATTCTCTTTCATCATTGATGTTTCTATCTTTATCATCGATATTTCATCATTGATGTATTCTATCTCTCCCCTCTTTCTTCCTCTCTGAAATCAATAAAATATATATTACTAAAAAAAAATACAAGGACAAGAAGGGTCGAATTTTTAAATAAGTAAATAAATAAATAAAGTACATATAATTAACTGGCCATGTATCATCTAATTCATAACTTTAATAAAAAGCATACCCCAAATTAAATTATTCTCTGGATCATTATACTTTAAAATTATATATATTCTAAAATTGGTCATGCCAAAACTTCAATATTAAAGACAAATCCTAAAAAAAGTATTTTCTTACAGAAGTTTGTTTAAATTTTCAGGTTTAAAGTAAAACTTTTTTTAATGTCCTCCTGAAAATCATAACTACCGGAAACAATCTATAGCTTTACTAATATACACTGAGTGATATTGGTTGAAAGATAGTTTCTAAGAAAAAAGTTGTTGTTTTTCTATTATTGATGCCCATACTTCTTAAAAAGTGGTATAATAAAATAAGGTTAAAAATGTTTGTCTCTCAGGGTAATTAGGAGTAAGTTAGATAATTCTAACAATAAAAGAATTCAACCCTTAGGGCAAATTGAAGACAAATGAACAGAAAAGTTTGTTTAATCTACATATTCTTAATCTAAATCAATAGAAAATATGTCAGGGTACAAGGATGGGAATCTACATTAGTCATTTTCATAGGTGAGAGTCTAAATTTTCTTAATTTCTAGTTCTGCAGAAAGCCACTGACCTTCTCTATACCTGAATTCTCTTATCAATTAAACTAACACACAAAATATAAACCTTTTCTCAAAAATTTCAGCAAACATCTTGTAATAAAGAGAAATGTAAATACATACACCCAGTGATATAGTCACTTACTTTTATGTGGTTTTTACAAGCCTGAACTTTCTTTGAAATTTCATAGCTTTAAGAAATTAATATAAAGTTGGATTTCTACTCTAAAATCTGTATGTTTGTTTTAATAAAAACATAACACAACTACATATTATTGGCAAGAGGAATAATTTTTTACCTTGTTAGCAGTTGAAATTAGCTCAATTTTGAAAAATTAGACTAAAAAAAAAAGAGAGAGAATCAACAACCCTTATTGTATTAGCTTCCAGGCAATGTCTTTTATACATGATATTTCTAGAATCCAAGCTTTTATTAAAAAGGTGACTACAAACAGCAGTGATTTCACTGCTTTATAAGGCACATACTGGTAATTAATCCCTAAGGATAGATTCTCCAGTAATTATTCCCTAAAGAAAGATTCCTAGAATGCTGCAAAAGAAGTAATACAGGGCAATATTTTCAGACTATTTTTAATAAATGTTTTGTTAAATATTCTAGCTGAAAGGCTAAAGAGAATATTGAAATGGTTTTGTTCCTCTAGTTTATATTTTTACAATCTCAATAAAATGCTTGTAGAAGGATTTCTTCAGGATAGAAAAATTATTAGTGATTAAATTTTTTATTTTAAAACTGACATTTTATTTTTTCAATATATATAAATAAATAATTTCAACCAACTCATAATCCTTACAATTCTTTACATCTAGTTATCAAAATTTCTTTAATATTGCATGACCCTATATGTAACAGAAACATTCGCAGTTTAAACTTCTTTAGTTACTGATAGTGAATGGTTAGCCTCAAAGAAATGTATGTATAAAATTAGCTAACTTGTGAGGCTCTTATAATTATCATGAAGACTAAATTAATTCATCTTATTCAAATGCTAATCTTTTATGATTTCTCTTCCATCATAGTTGATGATTAAGGGTTGACTAGAATAAATGATAGCATTGCATTTCAAAAACTATTCGTTTAACTTTTTTCTATTTCTCAAATTTTTATTTATGAGACAAATCTTTTTCAGATTCTCTTTGAATAAAGTTTATTATTATTACCTGTTTTAAAAGTCACAAAAAAATTACATGACAACTCTGACTTTGAAAACCACATTTGTTTTCTAAAATCTTCCTCTTATGATAGTTTCAATTTACAAAGTCCAATTTATATGCAGAAAATTGATATCAAGCATTGACAATTGAGCTATCTACTCCAAAAATCTATCTTTAAATTAGTATTATAGTCTGGTTTTCTTTATGTTTAGTACTCATTGGTGACTATATTTTCTCTCTTATAATTTATTAAGTTTTTATACTTGCACTTACAGTTGGAACTGAAATGGTTTAGGAAAAATTTCTTCCACAAATAAATATAATAACAAAATTTATTTTATAGATGGAGATATAGACAGATATATACATACATATAATCTAATAAGCATCAATTTTTGTCCTACCCATTTATTTCCAGACCTATTAAAGGAATACAACCTTAAACTATAAATTAGGAATTGTGGATGTTATTCCTTGATTTGTCATTAATATTCTATGTAACCTTGAATAAGATACCTTATGTTGCTGGACTTGATATAATTTAAACTTTCTAGAAACTAAAAAAAAAAAAGTGTAAAAAATGGTATTCACATGTTACTGAAATTTTGCTGAAAGTCTTCACAGTTTTTGAAGTTTTTAGAAAGTGGCATGAAGCAATAGACTATACTTTTATTGGAAACTACATAGTTTATCTTTGAAATCAAGGTATTGTGAGTCTCCATTTAAAAAAAGGGAACAATTTTTTTAATATATTTTATTGATTTTTTACAGAGAGGAAGGAAGAGAGATAGAGAGCTAGAAACGTCGATGAGAGAGTAACATCGACCAGCTGCCTCTTGCACACCCCCTACCAGGGATGCGCCCGCAACCAAGGTACATGCCCTTGACCAGAATTGAACCCGGGACCCTTCAGTCCGCAGACTGACGCTCTACCACTGAGCCAAACTGGTTTCGGCAGGAAACAATTTTTGATATTAAGATGTTTTCTGAGGTCAAAGAAAATAGCACAAGAGAATTACGAGGAACGCATTGTCTACACAGAGGCTCTGTCTTATAGGGGTAGCCATCCTACTTAGTTTTCATTGTTTCTAAATTTGAGAATTCTGCTTGACTAAGCATGAAAATTGGCGATTATCATTTGGACATAAATTTATTTAATGCTGAAGAATTAGTAAAAACTATTTATATTGAGTAAAACCAGAAGTTGACACAATTCTTATGTGCCAAGATGCTTTTTTTTTCCAAAATGAAAATTCAATTCTGAGTATTAAGTAATCTCCATATACTATCTGAGATGTCCTAAAAAGGATAAAACAATCTATAGTGTGTCAAATATAATTTTGTAGCATGGTCAGGTTTCTTTTTTTTTTCAGGAGACTTTAACACTCAGAACTTGACATCATGTAGATGCTTCTCTGCTGTCTACTAATACAAGCAGAAGCATTCCTGCAACTTGACCTGTGCATTCTGAAGGGAGGCCATCATTCTTCATGAAGGAATCCACTTGATCTGAAGCTTCTTTCCTCTTCCCCCTCCCCTTTTTTTTGTCTTCCTTTTTAAACAAAGTATCAGTTGTTGTTACAACTCTACTAAAAAGCAAATGAATTTCTAATTTATATCTCTTCTGATAAAACACTTTGTGTTAAGCAACTTCCTTTTCTCATTTATATTATATAATGATATAAAACGAATTTTTAAAATCACAACTTTATTTTCCCCTATCTTACCTAGAAGGAAGATTCAGCTGAAATACAGACAGCTTTGAGGGAGTGACTATATCTGACAGTGGTCTGGCATTAAAATTTTCTGGTTGGGCAGCACAGTTGTTTATTTGGGAATCTCAGTGACAGCTGAACAACCTCAATGCTTGGGTCAGCAATCAGAGGATCTTCACTGTCACCTATCAAGAATGATGCTTGTCAGGACTGATCTTTCCACTTGGGGAACATTTATGTTTCTAATCATATCATTAATGTTTTCTGATATTACAATGGACTAGATACTAAAACACTGAAAGAAACCAAGTTCTATGCATAAGTATATTTATAATTCTTTGTTTTTCATAAACCAAATGCAAATGTAACACTACTCCAGATACTGCTTCATCAGAAATCCCCAAGATAACTGAAAGTAAGTGCACATTTCTTCATCAAGAATAGTGCCATAACAATGATTGCATTCTAGTGACCAGCCTATTTGCAGAGCATGTCATATAGCCTTTGGGTTAGTTAACTCCTTGACCTCCTAAGAGGTACCTCAAAGAGTCAATTGATGTTTTTTGCATGTATTATTTACTAATGCGTAGAAAAATTTTTAAGTTCACTTTTTCTTTATTCTGTCTTTTTTTACCCATCTTCCCTCATTGTAGCAAATTAGACGGCCGGATGAAAGCAAAGGAGTTGCTAGTAGAGTTGGATCCCTCAAAGTAAATATGTTTCTAACATTTTTTGGCAAGATTTTGTCTATAGCCTACACTTCTTCCTTTTTTTGGCGGTGGGTGGGAGGAAGGGAGCTTTTTCCATTTTTCACCATCTCATTTTTTTTTATTTTAATATTTTTATTGGCTGTTGGGTCATATTTTTTGTTTGTTTCAGCTACACATAGAGCAACCAGCTGAAGGCAAGCTGACAAATAACTAGCTTTGAATGGCACGACAAACTAAAAAAGAGGCAATTGCCTCATTACAGGTGCCATAATTTGGGGTTCTAGAGTAAACCGTTCCTCTGACTGATGTCACTATGAGTTAAGTTCCTGTTACACAGAGAACTAAATTTATTTTCAGAATATTATCTTCCCTTTTTATGATTTTTGTAAAAAATAATTATTCTTTTAGTGTTATTACCATTTATAGTTTATTCCAGAAAAATAATTATGAATTAACATTTTATACATAAAAAAATCTTAAGAATTAGAAATGTTATATGATGCTAGTATAATGGGCTTACATATAGCTAACAGTATTTAAGAATTCAATCCCCTTTATTTTATTTTTTAAGTTAAAAAATTGATATAACTATCAGTAAAAACAATATATATCTAATGTTTGCCCATTTATGATTGTGATTTGCTAATTTATATCTTAAATATTTCTGATCTGATGGTCCCATTTACTAGCTATTAAATATCTTGGGTACTTGATACTCTAACATTTAGTCACAGTGAATAGGTAAACAAGTTATCACTCCTAAAAAAAACAGACATAGTTAAAAGTTGCATTAATAATGTTTAATGCTGCCCACATAAATATAAGATAAAAAATTTGAATTTTTAAAATACATAGAGGAACCTCTTCCTTCCCCCTCCCCCCAAATTAACTGCTTCTTATATCTCAATCCCATTTGTTCTTTCAACAGTAGTAACTATTAAACTAATCAAAATGACAGATACTTCACTGTACTGGGATGTTTCCAAAATTCAATAACTATGCAGCGGTCGCCAACCCGTGGTCCATGGACCATTGGTGGTCCGTGAGGTCCAAAAGATTGGTGATCACTGGTTTAGATTCTAGAAGCCTAATGTTAAGTCATTTCAAAATTTTACACACCTTCAATTTATTTCCATTTAATAATTTATTAAACACTAATTTCTGCACTCTTTCCTCTCCTTGCCTCTTCTGCCTTCTTAATTTTACTTTTTTGTATCTGTTTATTTATCTGTATGAGTGCCACTCGTGTGATTGCACATGGATGAAGGTGTGTCTGTACGTTTGTATCCTTAATTCCAGACAAATCATCCTCTCTGTTCTCTAACACTGCTATATACTGGGTATCATTTTTTAAATGTAATTTCACGGAGGATAATCACAGGGTATAGGAAGTGTTGATTAAATTCCTATTTCAAAAATAAAGCAAGTTAAAATTATTCAGTCACAAATATATTAGTTCATGTATCCTGATGATATATCAATAACATTCCTCACTGTCTACTGTGAGGTATCATATTTTATATTTGTCTTTAAGGAAAGGTAAATCCATAATCGTTTAGACTAAGGATTATGACTTAACACTCAAATGTGCAAAGCAACATAACTTTGGGTAAGTTATTGATAGTGAAATAAGGATCAAATAGCATCCCTAACTGCAGCACCATCTGCTATAAACTGGATTGTATGTGTATGTGTGTGTTTAATTATCTCTATGATCAGCTTTTGTGTGTATAGAACTTCAAGTTATAATTGTATGTTTATTGTTTTTAAATATATATACAGTATGATAATGTATAAACACACATTATTTATAAGAACAAAAGATAGATTTTTGGTTTCAGTCAGTTTACTTTAATGTGGATGCAGCCTTAAATCAAACAGTGTGTTTGGGGGAAAAAGGCAAATTTCATAATTTTTAAATATTTTTACTCCATATTTCTACCAAAGAGAAAACTCTTAAGTGAATCTCTAGGGATTAAAAGGGTAGTTACAGTATTTCTTTTCTCTAATGCTTTGGGGAGACAAGATGCAATAATTAAAATGTTGGCTTCCCTAGCCACGGGTTTATTTAGCATGTATTCTTGGATTATACAAAAATCTTTGATATGTTGAAATGTTTGCCAAAGGCAGTGAGAAATGTGTAATGCTATGATCTTATTTTTAAAAG
Organism: Pipistrellus kuhlii; assembly: GCF_014108245.1. Lineage (NCBI taxonomy): Eukaryota > Metazoa > Chordata > Mammalia > Chiroptera > Vespertilionidae > Pipistrellus > Pipistrellus kuhlii. The sequence goes on along the minus strand of NW_023425404.1, from coordinate 17,736,723 downwards.
GAAAACTGAAGAGAACAAGTTGCTTTTTCAATTCATTTTTTGATGTTTACATGTAGCTCCATCGAAAACTGGATGAGCTCAGAGATCACCTAGAAGGCAATGTGAAAGGATACTCTCTCAGAGTACATGTACGATTTTACTCGGTGATTTTTTCCCCCTAAACTTCTGCTGACTGGTAATTCCAAATCTGATTGGTTTGTCCTCTCATCTCCATTTTTGTTTACTTTTTGTCTCTTTTCTCCCTCTTTTCTAGCTGCAGCTTCATGCTCATGTTTATGAAATACAGATTAAATTGGCAGAGCAGAGGACCCTTAAGTCACACTAGCATTGAGGTTGATTTAATAACATTCTGGATTTGTCACAAAATAAAAACTTACATTGCAAAATATGTTTTTCTTATACAATTACTCAATTTTCTGAGGATCTTTTCATGAGACTTCATTTGGAGTTTTTCTGTTGACTGTCTCTTCTTTCCCCTGTTACATGTGTCAACAGGATTATGATTTAAGGGCTGGATCCAACTCATAGAGCTTTTATGATTCAATTCCAGTGTCAAAAAAATGATCTATGTTACAGTATAGGTATTCTGGCAAGTAGACTTTTTTTCTGAATTAATAGACTTTTCTCAACTCAGATTCTTTAGGATTAACTGTAAGATATTTTTTGTTTAAAAATAAAATAGCCAGCATCTTTACCAGGAAAACCATCATTTAACATCTTACTTAAGATAAAGGATAATATATTTAAGATAACACTTTGAAGGAGAACAATACCTTATAGCCACTCAATACTGTGCATATATAATCATAGGCAAAAATAGTATTTTGTTACCAGTAGTTCAGACTCAGAATACATAGCTCTCTAATGAATATATCTTTTTAAAATAAATGGAAGTAAATCTCAAAAATGGCATATGATATAAATATGACAGAAGAAAAGCTCAATTATTGCAGTACAGTAACACCTCGATATAACAGACTAAATCAGGAGAGGAAATGTTCATTAAAGCTGAAATTCCGTTATATAATAAAGAAGGTTTTTTTAATGCATGTTAAAAACTTGACAAATTAGTTAGTTTACTTGTTTTTACTTATGTGGACATATTTGTATAATTGAAATTAAATATGTATGAAAAGTTTAATTTCACAGAAAACTTTTTTAAATGTATTCTGTAATTTTAATTTTATACTAGGTTTAGTAAATGCATGCATTCATCAGTCACCAAAAGTAAACAAATGCACAAAGCTGGGAGGGGGGACCCTATTCTGAGTACACCAGATGCTCAAGGCCAGTTAGAGTGTGAAGGCTCTATTCAGAGCACGCTGGATGTCCAAGAAAGTCTAGTCCCTGGCAGAGAGGTTCAGATCCAACAGTTGGAGCAGTAGGGCAGGATCAAGACTTGTGCACCCAGCATATGGCGCAGCGAGCACAGGATAAAGGAGGAGCTGAGTTCCCAACAGTTTAGTGCAGTGAGCAGGGTTGGAAATGAACTTGCTCTGACACTGGGGCATGGCTTAGCATAAGTCCAACCATTAGTAGGCACGCATTAAAACTGCTGCAGAAAGTCTTGCCACAGGAAAACAGAACCAAGTAACACAAGTGCTGCAGTGTGTCACGTTCTAGTCATTTCTTAAACATTGGATTTAAATATGTTGACTATAGTTGTAGATATGCAATATTTATTTATGTCAGTGAAATTACTACAGAGTTTTTTCCAACATATATCCTACTCACTCAAATTTGTTTTTTAAAAAAATGCCAGTGAATTAATATAAAAAAAAATAACCTGTTGATTTAATTATAAGCAAATGTTGGGTAAAAGCATTTTAAAATTAACAGTGTTAATATTCACATGTAGACTGAAAATTTTGTCCATTAAATTGAGGTCCACAAAAATCAAGGGTTTACTCTAAATAATTCTAGCTCTATTTAGCCCTGATCACCCATTCCTAAGGCTTTTTAAAAAGTTCCTATGAATCCTAGCCCTGACTTACTTCTCCCAAGATTAGTTCTATGCATTTAATTCATATTGCTATAATAGTTTTTGTTATACAGGGTAGAATGAAAAATAATAGTGATATGATAATTCTCAGATTGTTTTTTAATTAGATACCATATATAATTATGTATATCTCTATATTAAGTTTTGATTATTGAAGTCCAAAGTTGTTTTTTCTAATATCAGTAATTAAATTATTATAGCTAAACAGAGAAGGCAAGTATAACAAGTTTTTTCTATTTTTTCCTTTTGAGCCAGTTCTTCTTTTCTATTTATATTCTTTTTGAAGTTAAGAGATCATTCACAATCGCCTTCAGAATGTGTTTCAAAGTTTTAAAAGAACAAAAGATGAACATGAATACTATGTCTAATTCAGTCTAAAGATACCTGGATATTATTCTAAAAATATTCTGATTATAATAATTAATATATGTATTTAGTGTCATACTCTTCCCTAATAAATCATGAGGGCTGATATTCTTTTTCTTTCAATCAAACTAAGACTAGAAAATTGAGCCTTACTCCCCTCAAGTTGGTGGGGAGTTAGTGTTATATTAGGGTTAAATGAAAAGTTCTATACTTTGCAAATTAGTTTATCCCATGTCATTCTTTGATTTCTTTTTTCAACACCTATACTGCATAGTATAGCATATAATGACCAATCTCAACATCTTTATCTTTTGTTTCATTTCATGGGGCCACACTTTGTTCTGTATACCTTTTTTTTTTTTTTTCCTGAAAAGATTGCCTAGAGTTATATCATTCTAAGAATGCTTTTAACTAGAAGAGTAGAAAGAATAAAAAACTATCAAAAGGCAAATTGTATCTTCTCTAGAGAGTTCAGCTAAGAAAAGATGCAAATAAAATGCTTAGCTGAATGTTTACTTTTTCTCCTTCACCTTTAACTTCTGTTACCCCAGAATGTTGTAAAATATGCTTTGTATATTTTAAAATGTTGCTTAAGAGCAGAATAAAGTTATTCTAAGGACCATAGGCTATATAAGTAGGTTTTGCTTATAAAATGGGGTAAATTGGCAGATAGTGACCATTCAGTTTCGCACAAATTTATTGTAGGTGATCACACACAAGAATAAACCTATGGGTGTCATTTTATTCATTAGAACATTGCTAATTATTTCATTAAGAGAAGAGATTTAGAACCATGTTGCCAGTTAAATATTTTACTTAATGTAGAAAGTGAGGCATCATTCAAAAGTTTGGAATAAGGACCTCATTAAATCATTGATGCTTCGATTGGCATCATCTACACATTACATTATTTTTTAGAGAGAAAATAATCTTGAATCCTCATTTATTATGGGTAACCAATTACATAAAATTTAATGTTCTATTAAAATTTAAATTTTTTAATATTAAATTTTATTTATATACTTCTTTATCCTACATTTACTCCTCTATAGCAAAAGTAGGATGTAATAGATTCTTGTATTCTACATTAAGAATTTATCATCTTTTTCTGTACATTGTACAAAGCTGAAGTATTTTGGACCCTCAATGGGTTTTTAGTATTCATATTGATAAAATTATCATTTCCACATAAGCAGAGTTTGCATAATTTAGACTGATACTGAGTTGAGAATGAAAAAAATAAAATCACATAGAGTAAAAAGTTAATTTTCCATTTAACCAAATGCATGAAACTAGTGAGAAGAATACTAAAAGTAATGCACAAGATTGAAGAACAATGTAGACAGTGTTGAAAATTGGAAAACATAGGATAAGAAAAGTCAAACTAACCTTTTGTTTAATATAAATAAAGGTAAATTTACAAAATTGAGTTAGTTTTTAAAAATGGGATCCTGGAAAGCTTGAATATTAAAATATTTAGAAGAAAAGTTAGGTATATGCTCCTGAAATAATGACAAGTAGAAAGGAAAGCAAGGAGAGGAGTGAAGTACCTCAAAGCCACAAATTTTGTCTTTTCACTCAGTTTATGTAATATGATAGTGATTTTTTTATTCAGCTACAAATATATAACCAAATATGTTAATATTTAAAGGCTTTTAAAAACAATAAGAGGGAAGACAACTTATGGAGACAGATTATTGGCACAAAGTGAACGAAAAATAAAACTAATATTAAGTAGGGATAATATAAATAATGAATTAGATGGTATGGTTGTAGATCTTTTAAAATCGGTATTTTCATTTCAGCCTTACTACTTAATTACCTCTTATATTTTTTGAATTGTCTTTGGGCTCTTTTGTACTTTTATATTCATCAAATTAATGTTATAACTCAGGAGTCAGCAAACTACAGCCCTTGTGAACCCACAAAATAGGGATGATTTTTGCATTTTTAAATGATGGGGGGATCAAAAGAATATCATTTTATGATATGTGAAAATTATATGAAATTCAAATTTAGTTTCAAAAATAAAGTTTTATTGAAACACAGCCACTCATTTATTTGTATATTATCTATGCTTGGTTTTGCACTACAACAACAGAGCTTAACAGTTGTTAACAGTTGAGGCAAAGACCATATGAAATGTAAGACCAAAAATATTTATTATCTTAATGTTTCTAGAAAACATTTGCCAAGATCTGCTATAACTGGTTAGTGTATCAAGATGACATTTAAAAAATGATATTGACAAAGAAATTATTATAGTAGAGGTTTGTGAAATTATCTTCATTTTAAAGCTTGAAAAAAGGAGAGCTGCTCATTTTTCTAGGGATGGTTTCAGATTATTCTGCATAGAAGCATGTATTGAAAAGAGCTGATCTTCTGAAATCTTCTACTTTTGCATTTTTATTCTTTTCCCCCCACTAGCTACTCTCTTTTTATATGCCCCATTCTCTGTCTCTCTCTCTCTCTCTCTCTCTCTCCCTCTCTCTCTCTCCCTCTCTCTTTCCCTCTCTCTCCCTCCCCCTTCTCTCCCTCCTGCCCTTCCTCCCTCAGTAAAATTTACTATGGAATTAACATGAAATCCTTCACATATAGACATATCATATGAAAAAAATATAGATTATAAATTTCTCCTCTTTGGGGGACCACTTAATGTGACCTCACCTAAAATCATACCTTATATAATAAATGTCATACAAATGGGAAGGACTCTGACAGTAACAAATAATGCATCATATCTTACTATCTAGCTAGCACTTAAAGGTCTAAAAGGTATTTGCATTGAATCAGCCAACTCTCTGAGGTGAGAAGAAACAGCTAGAACATTTCTCCTTAGGTAAATAAACATTCATAGCTTTTAAATGAGTAAACATCAGTTTGTATACTCTACTCTCTTTAGGCAAATTTCTATGTCTTTTGGGTTTTTATGTAGAATGTTACTTAAGCCTTTAAGTCTTCCTTTTCTTCACATTTTGGCGTTTATTCATTAATAATATTCATTTAATTTATAATAATTATGTAACATTCTAAGTACCTTGATAGATGATATCTTATAAATATGTCTGTACTACAATAAAGATAGCAGTAATTCAATTTTAGGGCTATCTCTTTTGGAAAACTGGCTGATTTGCTACCTTTTACTTTGTTTGAATTTGCTTAACATTTATGTAAAGATAATACATTTCTGAAGTTTCAACTCTACTAAAAAATAGCTAAAATTTATCTTGTACTTCGAAGTAAAAAATTATCATCTAATACTTATCAAATCACCTACAATAGCCTATGACATCATTTGGAGTGGAAATGACATATCTATGAGGTGTTTAATACTTACTACAGGATAGGAGTTTTATACAAAAATGAGGCACTAATAGAAGATCTCCTTGGCAAGTAAATTTCCCCAGTAATAGAAAATGGAGAATGGAGGGCGAGAGGGGGAAACAAGACTCAAACTGCTTTCAAAGATAACATTTTTTAGGTTTGTGGGTATAGATATAGAAAGAGAACAAATATGCAGAGCAAGGTTTTCTTAGAACTGGAATCTTGCTAAAGAAAATCAGATGTGTCTGTGATTGATTAAAAAGGTATAATTTTTTATTACGTTCATTGGGATGATGTTGCTTAATAAAATTATATAGGTTTCAGGTGTACAATTCTATAATATATCATTTATATATTGTATTATATGTTCAATGCCCCCAGGGTATAATTTCTTAATATGAATAGAATTAGCCATATTTTAGAAACTATCTCAAAGTAACTCATTAAGTGGCAGTCATACATTTTATCACAGGCCTTTATAATGGTAAGTGTAAAACCTTCTGATTATTATTTCACACAGTTCAAGTTTTTTTAAAGTTAGAAGAAAAGAGTTTTTATATACATTCATTCAATAAATACATTGATGGCCTTCTACATCTAGCTGAGCTGGAATAGAATTAAAGAACAAATCAAATAATAAGGGCATTTGATTCCTCCATTTTGACATTTTCTATACCTTTATTTTACCATTCTAACTTTGTATTTTGGAACTTCATGAAGAATTTTGTAACTAGAGAATGCAGACTTAAGAATTTACCTCACATGACATTATGACAACCTAATAAAAGAAGAAGCCACAGAATTGAACATGGCAATGTGACAACCTAGAAAGGAAATACAGGCCAGAAAATTATCAGTTCAAAGTCATGAAGAGTATAAACATGTTTTAAAATATAAAATAGTTGTTTTTAAAAAATCATTGAAGCATTCTGATAAAAGATATGTCAGTAGAAGAGTTTGTGTTTAAGATTTCATATCTTTTTTGGTATTGCTATGGGTAGATATAAATAGAGATAGAGTATAGGTATAAATATATAGAGAAAAAATATTCAGTAATACTGAGAATGGAATAGTAGGAACAGGAAATCAGAATTAGAATACTGACCTGGCTTTAGCGCCCTCTTTAAAGAATAATGTCACATGTAGTTTGCTAGTATTAAGCCAATAAAGATGGGTGTGATACCATAGAAAAAGTCCTTTCCTGTTAACTTTAAGTTAGCATCTTTTCAACAAGGTTATACCAGATTCTGATTAAAGGGGGTCATCTTTGTCACGGATTTTTTTTTTTTTTATAAGCTGATATTTCCTTTTATCACAAAGTTCTTCTAAACTAGCTTGAACCTTGAAATTTCAAACTCGGGTGTCTTCTTATAAGGCTGTTTTTCTGTATGGCAAATGTGTTGGTGATGGAGCCATCTAAACTTCTGAGACCCTTACTATGCTATCATTTCCTCTTTAACAATGTTTTCTTTTCCCCACTGCAAAACCAGGCTCGGCTTCCCTCGTGCTCATCTACTTATAGTGTATCTGAGGTATACTTTGCACGTGTTTTATTACATGGTCAACAACATGCTCGCCCTCACCATTTCCTATTTTATTTTCCTTTTGCCTTAATTTACTTTGCCTTGCACTTTGCATTTGGCTGAAAGGGGAAAGTTAGCTCTTTTGGGGAAATTTTCTATATTTTTATACTGCACTGTTTCTGAGTAACTTTTTTTTCTGGCAATCACTATAGTATATTAAAATACTTAAAGGCCAAATAGCTCCCTTAATTGCATAAAGATTCCTTTGAACAAAAAAATTTGTTATTAAACTCGAATTGGCTAAAGATAAAGATTCCAGTTTGCAAATCTGTAAAGGTCTATCTCTGGTAGCTGAAGATTTATATTACATTAGTGACAGCTCTAACCCATTATCCATAGAAACAGGAAAGCATTCAAAACTGATTATTTAGTGAAAAGTTAATACGATTTCTCTATTTTTAAAACAAAATATTTGTTCCCTTTTAAGATACTAATTGTGTTACTCAGGATAGTTGTTATTTTTTTAAAGGTTTTTATGAGCTGGAAGAGCTTATCCTCATGAGATTTATGTTTTTCTTAACAAAATATTTTGCATGAAATTTGACCTTATATTCTTTGCCCTTTTTAGGGGTTTCATTTCTTATTCTTACTATGTTAAACCATAGCATAAATGGGTTTTCTATTTTGATAAGCCCTATTTATTAAAATATTAATAGACTTTGAATATTTTTTTCAAAGCTGGGGCACTGTTAAGCAGCCAACAGGAAAGAGTATATGTACCTCAAAATATGACTAGTAATTAAAAAAGACTTTAATAGCCTATGAATCTTAAGGTCTTAGTTTGTTACTTTAGAAACATAACATTTCTACACTTTGTGCAGGCCAGTATTGTCAGCTTAATTCTCACCACAAAAATATTATCTCATAATGTTATGCAAAACAACAACAAACAGAAAGATCACAGTATCTAAAATACCAGGTAGTATATCCAGACCACAGGCAGAATATCATCTTTTGTCTTTAAAATTTAAGAAAAAGCCTTGAAGGAATAGCATAGTTAAACCCATAGCCTCACAAAGTTTAAGTTTGGTAGAATTACAAACAACTTCTCTAGTTTTCTTTCTTTTGCAAGTTGCAGCTGTTACTGATTTTTTTTCTCTTAAAACTGATTTTGTGGATAATCAATGTCCTCTTGAAATATATAGTTGTAGTGAGAAGCAAAGTAATGAAAGACAAATGAATTACTTGTGATATCAACAAAGACTTTTAAAAAATATTTATATCATCTCATCACATTTTTCACAGGTCTTTTCTTAAGTTCCCAGGATTATGATTCCCAGTGTAAAAAAGTATATATAACCCATTTCTTTCTGCCACTTCATCCAGGCAATTCTCCATTTCCCATGAGAATGTATAAGAAGTCTACCATTGGCATCATCTCCAATCACAGCCTACAGCATCTATCAGGGTATTACTTTCTCTGTGACAGCATGTGTGCAGGAGGGCTCTCAGGTTGGAATGGGAACTGGCTTCAGGGGGATGGGATTATGTATGCTGTGGTATTCGCTCCATAGCACTCAGCTCTTAAATGAACTCTGGCTTTATCAGGGTTTGTTTCTTTCGTTATGACACATGAGCTTTATTTATTTGTCATGAAGTGTGTTTCTCTTTTTGTCACTTGTGGTAGGTTTCTATATTTCACTCAATGCTACATGTCTGTGGACTCTATAGGTGGTATTCTGTTTAATTTATTATGCAATAAAGACTAATACCATGACGAACTCCTTAGGCATTCTAATATGATAATCATCTGGACAGAAATAAACTTTTATAATTGCTTTCTATTTCATCTTAAATTAGTAAATGACTGTTTCACACACACACACACACACACAAAACCTTAATTATTAGAATTTCAGGGAATGTCCTCATGTTTTTTCATGTGAAAGCCTCTTGTTGGGACTGTTGCTTACATGCATTGTGTATTTTATAGCATCATTATAGAGGTAGCCAAACTGTTATGGTTCAGTCTCCTTTTCCTCACATTTACATCATGTTCACTTAACTTCTCCAAACCCTAATGCTTTACTAATTGCATGTCACTACCTTCTGTGGCATTCATAAGACTAAAAAATAATAAGCCTTGTTCAAAAATGAAATTATCCATGAGTTGTACAAGAACAAGATAATTTTTAACATTACCTAAATAATACTGCTCAGCAAATGTTACTCCATGTAATTGATAGCTCCTTGTAAAAAATACAATTCTCTTACTATGTGATAAGTCTTGTTTTTGACATCTCACTTATTTTATCTTAATTAATCTTCACTATAACTCTGTTTGGAAAAGATATTATTGTCATCCTTATTTTACAGATGAGTAGACTCTGGCTCAAAAGGTTAGATATCTTACCCAAAGTTATAAAAGCTGCCAACTGAGGATTTTTTCTTAAATACCATGGTTTCTACTATTCAGGGGTTATTATAAGTCATCAGCTCTCTGAATGTCATATAGTAGTCTTATACTTTCACAGTATGTATTTCCTTAGTTTATGTTGATTATATCATTTTTGATATTATTATAGGAAAAGGTATGGTTGTATGAGATAGAAAACTTTAAGGAAATGTTAGAAAGACATCCCTTTGTGTAATTTATTATTTTTTTGTACTTAGTTATTCAGCACATACTTACTGAGCTCCTAGTATGCCTTACTCAAATGTAATTGTAATCTGCTAGGTTATTTTTTTATATATAGAATTGGTTTTACATTTAGAATGCATAAAAATTTCATGGATATAATGAGATTAGTGTCTCAGGTTGTACACTATTGTTCATCACTAAAGCCACATGAAAAAAAAGGGAAAAACTCACCTTCCAAATATCTAACCCTCAACTTTGTTCTAACAGTGTTTCAGCAGTGTTCATTTTTTTTAAATACTTTGAAAAAATTGCTTCAGAGTTTTATTAGCCTAAACAAAAGCCAGACCTAGTACTATCTTCTGGATCAAATTAGTGCTATTTTCTGACATATATGGGTGGGCAAAAGTAGGTTTATAGTTGTGGTACATGAAACAATTTATTCTTGTATTATTATTTATTATTGATTATTTATTTGTATTACAACTGTAAACCTACTTTTTCCCACTCCTGTATTTGCAAAACGGGAATATATACTATATATAAATTTTTAATGATTTGTAACAGTATATATATCAAAATAGTTAATAAACATTTAAACCTATCTTTAATGTGCTAGATTTACCAGTAGCAAGATTGATTTAGATAATTTAAATTGCAGATAATAGATATATATATTCAAGAAATAGTAATAGAGAGAGGGAAGGAAGAAAATTGGACTCTAAAGACTATAGTATTTCTGTTTTAAAAGATAAGACCATTTTTAACACACCAAATGGACCACAAACTGTTCAAAGTAGAAGAAACATTAATACAATAAATATTCATAAAATGAATATTCTACACTGTCAGAATATTCTATACCTAAGATTTCCTATTATATAAATTCTCACTTAGAAAATCTTTAATAATTTATTTTCTGTATATTTCAATCTATTTGCTGTAACGTTCCATTCTTTCCTTTCACTTTAATGTGTACTGTTTTCATTCTGTTTATATATAATAGTTGGAAATTTGGAGACAGCTTAAAGAAATATCTTAGAAATAGTAGCTTTTTATAACACTGCAACTGCTGCTTGCAAAGTTTCTTGACTCCCTCATTTTTGAATTTTTAAAAATGAATCGAAGTATATAAATTATTTGGGTCAAAATAAGAAAATTAAGTACATAACTAAAATCCAAATTGAAATAGAAACGAAAAAAAAGTCTATCAAATACTTATATGAAAATCCAGCTTTATACAAATACAGATTAGTTTATCAACATGATGTTATCATTTTACAAATGAAATATATTAATTACATAGTTAGAACCCAAATAAATGTTGACCATTATGGTATACACAAAAATGACATATCACCGAAACTGGTTTGGCTCAGTGGATAGAGCATCAGCTTATGGACTGAAAGGTCCCAGGTTCTATTCAGGTCAAGGGCATGTATCTTGGTTGCGGGCACATTCCCCAGTAGGGAGTGTGTAGGAGGCAGCTGGTAGATGTCTCTCTCTCATTGATATTTCTGCTTTCTCTCTCCCTTCCTCTCTGTAAAAAAATCAACAAAATATATTTTTAAAAAGTGACATATCTTGCTTGCATTCATACTTGTAGTTCCACCTGCTCTTTGAATGTCTTTTTATGATGTCAATTCAGTATATACAGCTCTGCTGTCTTAATTCATTTGTTTTTATCGTGTTCTTAAAGTTTCCCAGCATAGAAATCTTTGTAGTTTTGACTCTTCTTTATTTTTCATTTCTGACAGTATGTCATTAAATTTTGTCATTTTTGTTATTTCTTCCCTTAAATTATCTTCTTTTAATTCTTACTTCTAATACATACAATATACTTTGTAATCTGCTCTACTTTCAAACCCTGGTTATAGTAAGATAATTGGTGAACTTGGCATGTCTTATAGGAGGAACTCAAAAAATATCTGGGAAATGGCGAAGTGCCTTAAACAAATAAATCAATGAACTTTTTTAATGTTTATAAAGTTTCCACATCTGTGTTTCAGGGAGAATTTATAGATAATTTATGTAAAATCTAATAGAGTACCTGGGACATAGTAACCATTAAATAAATATGTTTCTCTTTTCCTCCCCCCTCTAACTTGGATATTTAAGCCCTAATAACCTCAGACTTGGATTACTAGAGTAGCTAAATAACTGGATTCTCTTTTTATAATGCTTCTTTTCTCTTTTGTCAGACTAATCTTCCCAAGGCCACTTTAATTTCTTTCAGCTCTCCAATCAAAAAAAGCTATAATAGCCTACCTCTGAGTTATTATCAAGAATAAATGCCTCTCTATCAAAGTGCTTTATACTTTGACTAGCCACTGTTTATCTAACACTTGAGGTCCGGCGCACAAAATTTGTGCATGGGAACAGTCCTTAGGCCTAGCCTACAATCAGTGCCATCTTTCCCAGCTGCCTGCAGCTGGCCCCACCTTCCACCACCACCCACCCCGGTTCCCCATTTACTATTGGGTGATGAGGGAAGGGACTGAGAGGTCAGCTATTTCCACCCACTTGCTGGCTCCGCCCTCACAGCAGGTGGCCATCAGGCTATTGTAGCCTGCTGGCCAAGGAAAGGGACCAAGAAGTGGTCAGTGCATCTCATAGTGACTGATCCAGCAGTTGTTCTAGTCATTCTGCTATTAGGGTCAATTTGCATATTACCCTTTGTTATATAAGAAAGAGGCCTGGTGCATGGGTGGGGGGCAGCTGGCCTGCCCTGAAAAGGGCCCTGGATGGCGGGGGGGACAGGGGAAGGGGAAGGTCCTTGCTGGGGGCGGGGCTAGCCTGGGCAAGGGGCTGAGGGCAATTTTCAGGCCAACCACACCCCCAGCTGTGTCAGGGAGGACATCCAGAAGACATCCTGTCTAATTAGCATATTACCTTTTTATTAGTATAGATTATTTTCTAAAAGTGACTCCTCCAACTTTGCCCAGGACTTTCCAGATTTTGGCATTGATAGTACCACATTCTAAAACTGAAAGTTTTACATACCAGGAACCCCCGCAATTCCAGGCAAACAAGGATAATTGACCACTTACTCCTTACCATGTACCTACAATTCCAATCAAGGTGAACCTTCTTATCATATTATCTTTCTTCCTTTTTATTGGCCATTATTAGAGGCCCAATGCACAAAATTCATGCACGGGTAGAGGTCCATAGGCCTGGCCAGCGATCAGGGCTGATCTGTGGGGCAACCAGAGGGTGATGGGGGCCCCGGTTGCACTTGCCTTGACCTGGCACTGCCCACTCATTGGCCCTGCTCTCTGCCACTGCCAGTTGGGGCCTGCTGGCTGGGGGCAGCTCCTGGGTTGAGCATCTGCCCCCTGATGGTCAGTGCAAGTCATAGCGACAGGTTATTCCTCCGGTTGTTCCACAATTTAGTCAATTTGCATATTAAGATTTTATATAGATAGATTTGTGCTATTATTTCTTCCTCCATAACTCTAGCACTTCTTCCTCAAGAAAACCTTCTCTACCAATTCCTATTCATCTCAAGGGAATTTAAGTTGTGCTTAAAGACAGTATTTTCCTATATTGCTTTCCTCCTGCCTTTTTTACTTTTTTTACTGTTGCTTACATGTTGGTGATCAACTTGATTCACTCTCAGATTCTCTGTTTCATTTCTCACTATATATCTACTGTTTCCAATATAATAGCCTATAGCCACATGTAGCCTTTAAATTTAAATTCACTAAAATAAAATAAAATTTAAAATTTAGTTTCTGCATTGCAACAGTCACATTTCAAGTTTTAATAGTCACTCGTGACTAGTGGCTACCATACTACAAAGTTTAGATATAGGATATTTTCATCATCACAAGAAGTTCTATTGGAACACAATGCTCTCTTCTGGGTTGATCTCATAATCAGCCATTATTATTACAGTCATCACTGTCAATCATTATTCTACTTATATAGCACTTGCTTTGTTCAGGGATCATTCTAGGAACTTGGTTGGATAGAGACACTTACTTAGCTTTTTGGGGGCTTTATACTATCTTCCCCCACACAAAACACACTCAGTAAGCACTTAATAAACACATATTAACCAGATCCTGAGTTCAAACCCAGTCTCAAATATCCCATTCTGTACATTTCAAATATGACTAAGATTTGCATGCATTCTTTAATTTCCTGAGAATAAATTAATCTAGGTCAGTGATTTTTAATTAGTGTGCCGCAAAGGGTACACTGGTGTGCCACAAGAATTTTTAAAACCTGCAATACCTGACTATTTAGTCAAGGACCCTGACCTCTTTTCCCTTAGATTGTCAATTTAAAAAAATAACAGCCAAGACGATAATAGTCGTAGGTGTGAATGAATCAAAATTATACCTATTGTTTTTTGACAGATCAGCAAATATATATATTTTGTGTGTGTGTGTGTGCGCTGGTAATTAGTTGAACATCACTGTTCTAGGTCAGTGCTTCTAAGACATTTTAATTCTCCATTGCCTGACTGGCTTTCCTACAGCATATTCTGATATTCCACTTTTTAAAATAACAATGTTGGCCCAGTCTTTTTTGAATATTGGCTTCATCAATATGAAATAGTTGTTCCAATCTATACAACTCTAATTACTTATTGACCTTGGATGTAATAGGAGAGAAGGGAATCTTGAACTACTGAATTGTCTTTCTCCCCCTATTGTTGAAACCTGAAGTTTACCTAGAGCAGTGCAGCTTTCTTCTCTGTGACCCAATCAGTCTCCTTGGCATCCTGTTTGAAAAACTCTAGGCATTAGAAGTTCATGAAAAATTCTGCTTTTATAAAATCAGGTGGGAATCAATTGATACAAAAGCAACAAAATAAAGCTGTTAAACCAATAGTAAATATTTCTTAGATCTCAACAAAATTAAAGTCAGAATCTAGTGTTATCTATTGATAAATAAGTCATATATATATGCCTTTCATTGAAGCTGTTTTATTTTTTTAAAAAAATGTTTTTATTGACTTTTAGAGAGAGAGAAGCATTGATAAGAGAAACATCATGGATTGGCTGCCTCCTGCATGCCCCCAGCTGATGATTGAGCCTGCAAACCTGGCATGTGCCCTGACCAGAAATTGAACCAGCCACCTTTTGGTTCATGGGTCTATGTTCAACTATTGAGCAACACTAGACAGCCAAATCTTAGTTATTTATTACCAAAACACAAAGCGGGTATTGGTAGACAATTTAAGTCTAAAGAAGGATCAGCATATAAATCCCCAGTGGCTTTTTTTATTATTATTATTGCTCTCTATTCAATATTGAGGACAATTTACAACAAAAGTGATTTTTATTCTTTACTGGGCTGATGCCCATAATTCTCTTCTTTCATGTGCCCTTATACACCACAGCCTGCATTTTGTCTCCATTTCTCTTCTTTCTTAATTAACCCAATTGTCTCTTCTATATGGGAGGTAGACTATGTATACTTGCACAGCTGCCTGCAAATTACAGAGTAGGAATACTAAGCAACTCCTGGTCATACCCTGCTATGGTTCATACCCATAAATTTACAGATGCAGTTTAGTTTATCACCAAACCTGATCTAAATTTCAAAGATTCAGAAAAGTATCTTCTTGACTATCAGCAGTGTAAATTTTCTTTTACTTGTTCATGCAAACATGCATTTGAGTGCAATAAAAGGTGTAAACTGGACTTCAGCAAATAGAAATATCAGTTTTCTTCTCTGGTCAACATTTTTCCCCCTTTCAAAATCACTTCCTTTTTCAACTAGGATTTCTCATCTAAACCACAGAACAAGTTATTTGTGTGGCTATTTTTTCAAGCTCCTCTGAAGATGGTACCATTCTATATTCATAAAGGAGAATCTAATTTATTATATATAATGTATGTGTAGTACATCCTTAATCCTCTTTCTGAGTTCAGAAACATATTAATTGTTTCTCTACTCTTAAGTAGTTCAGTATTTCTTGAGGCCAGTTGTCATTTAAAGCCATACTTAAAAATTTCTTCTTTGGAAATTCTCCTTATTGCCATATTTTGAGGATACCAAAATATCTAAATAGTTTCATGCTTACCATGCCAATTTTAAGATTTGACAGTATGAGGCATGTATTTATTTGAGAAGTTTTTTTTAATTATTTTTCTGAAAGAATCAAGATTAACCAGCTTCTCACTGTATTCCAAAGATGTTCGTGCTTTGACAGTTATTAATATTTATTGGTTTTCTCACAGTCTTGAAGTAAATTTACTAAAGATGAATGCAGCATAATGCTTTAAAAATTTTGTGTTTGGGCTAGATGTGAATTCCAGCACTAGATTTGAAACCCAACCCTACTTCTTACTAGCTTTGCAATCTTAGGAAAGTTAACTTGTCTGTACTTCATTTTCCTATAAAATGGGAATAATACTTCCTTTAAGGGTACTTTATGTATTTAATCACTAAATACTGCTTGATACAGTGCCTGATATGTGTAAGTACTCAGTAAATATTTACTAGAGGTACAAAGGTAAAGCTATGTTTAGTTTGAACTAACTGTTGAACATAGTAGCTGCTACATTTGTCATGTAGTAACATATGGTTATCCATACTCTGACTGAAAAATCAAGTATTAACTTCACTATCAATTTGACCTAACTTATCATGAACACTTGTACATATTCCTGCTTGCTTCTTTTTCCTAGTCATGGTCAAGTATGTTGAATATGCTATATATGAACATCTATTTCTTTTCATTTAGCCAGTTAACTATCTTTCCCAGATATTTCTCTTGTCTTTTTTCTCCAAAATCACTTTTTAGTTTAGTGTCTGTATTACTTAGCACACCTACACATCTCTCCAGTAAAGATTATAGCTAATAAGAATAGTACTTTTTATTATAATTGTTATTTTAGGGCAGGAAAATATTTTCCTTCACACTGTTATGGTCCCTGGTTGGGTCTAAAAATTAACCTAACAAAGATTATCAGGAGAGAACCAAACAATATCATTTTTATAAATTTTACATGACATAGGAGCCTTTAAACAAAATGAAGACCCAAAGAAATAGTTAAGCCTGTGTGTCTTTATGCTAGTTTTAGTAAGTGGACATTGGACATTCGTGGAAAAATAGGAGAGGGCAATGGATATGAACTAAGGGTAGTAAATGGGGAGAAACTTAGCAAGGCCTATTTGTTCTGATTCTTCTTAGTGCCCCCTCGTCTTAGAGATAAGCATGCAACTCTCACCTAAAGGTCGTATGACCTGCTTTAGGGAAGAAGGGTAAGGGAGAGACAGAAAGACCTTCTTGCTTCTGCCATTTTCTTAAACTTCTTTTTAAAATGTTCAGTATGCCAAAGTGCCATATTTGGGGGTAGTATGTCCTGAACCCCATCATTATATTGTTCTTGAATTCCATTATATGTCACTAGAGTCCTGGCCTGTGCCCTCTCGCAATCTGAGACCTCTTGGGGGATGTTGGAGAGCCAGTTTTGGCCCAATCCCCACAGGCCAGGCCAAGGGACCCCACCTGTGCACAAATCCATGCACCAGGTCTCTAAGTATGCATACTAATATAAGATCTTCGGTTAATCTCTTCCCACCCACTCCCCTCCCCACTTCCCTCTGAGATTCATTAGACTTTTCCATGGCTCCATGCCTGTGGTTTCCACTCCTGCTTTAAGTGTCTGCCCTGTGGTGGTCAGTGGGCCTCATAGTCAGTCGGTCTCTTAGGCTTTTATATATATATAGATACTCTATAGTCACTTGCCTTATAAGTGGGGCAAAGCATTTTGCCATGAAAATAACTTTATAAATAGTGACCAGATTTCTAGGCTAGCATTCAGAAGTTTATATTACCCTTAACAAGTGGAAATAACACTATAGTTTAATTGAAGTGAGGGTCAAAAATATATGGATTAATACAGGGATTTATATACTATTTGTAACATTATTTTTTGAGAAAATGCATTTTAACCTCTAATAAAATCCAGCCTACTCCAAGGCATTTTTACCCTGACAAATTCTAAACAGCAACAGGTCTTACATTATGTTTTCTTCTTCCTGCAGCTCAAATGGGACATCTTCTTAGATACTCATTAGGGTAGAAGGGAAAGGGAGAGGGAAACTGGCAACTTGGGGCAAGGATTTCTTCACAGCAGCATCAGCCATTGTTGAATGAAATTATAAATTTAACATTTACATCAATGGTTTATACCTGTATAGTTAAATTTCAATAGGTTTTTATAGTGTGGTCTTATTTCCAATACCTCTTCCTAAGGAATGCTGATTTTTCTAACTTATTACATGCCTTCTGTAAACAATATATAGGTATTTGAACTAACTGAGAAAGATAGATGTCTGACTATGAATTAAAAGAGGTTATTTGTACTACCTGGTCTGTTTGTGAGAAAGCCAATTTATCATGAATGTAGCAAACAGGATTTCAATCCTGTTAAAGTATTAATAATATCAGTTTAAAGGAATTTGATCTTGATTATTCTCTGCTCATTTTGTTTTCTACATTAAGTTCTGTCAGAGTACCAAAATGCAGGTTTAAAAAAAACCACACACGCACATACTTTGAGGTTAAAGTTTGTAATGAATTTTTTAAAATCCTGACTTGAAGATATGTTTTTATTGATTTTAGAGAGATTGGAGAGGAGAAGAGGGAGAGAGAGAGAAACATCAGTTTGAGAGAGAAACATTGATTGGTTGCCTCCCGACCAGGGATTGAACCCACAACCTAGATGTGTGCCCTGACTATGAATTAAACCTGAAACCTTTTGGTGTACAGGATGATACTCCAATCAACTAAGCCACCCAGCCAGGGCTGTAATAAATTTGATGTGCTAAGTGAATGTAAAAATTGAAATTGATATGATTGCGTGTGTTTTCTTCTGGATTATTTATGCCTTGAGTTTTTCTAACATTACCAATAGGTTATGATTAATTAAGTATCTATTGGGCATCTCTAATACAGAGAAGGTATTGCTTTATTAGTTATATAGAGAATGTAGTAAAAATTCTAAATGGGGCCTCACTTAAGAATTTTACAAATTGGATATTGTCTGTATTTTTTAAAACAATCATATTCTATGAATTCAGGCTGAAAATTAAAACTATTCAGTGTTAGCGTCAAAAAAGTCTATAGAAAAATCTACATTCTTGGGCCCTGTGTTCACAAAATAGTCATAGGGGAGTTATTTTATAATTCATCAAATTATTGTCAAGCCCCAGAAAAGAACTTGCTTAGGGCAGATTTTCCTAGAATAGATTTGAGATCTTGAGGCCTTATTATATAACTTTAAAAATGCCATAATATTTCTTTAGGCCCTATTACAGAGATGGTGTCAATTATTCTAACTTGATGGAAAGCCTTATTTATTTGCCAAGTGCAGACCTCTTTGGAAAGTAGAGATAAAGGCAAACCATGATATTATTATTTATTAACTTTACTTATTGGAGGAGAATGCAAATTTTCACCCTTCAAATGCTCTTCTCTGCTCTAAGTTACCAACTATATTTGAGTGGTATATGAGACATTGAGAAAGAACTCAGTAAACATCATAGGTCAGAATGAATAGCATATATAAGAGAGATATAATCTACAAAAAGGAATTTGAGAAATGTATTTTGAGTACACTCAATTCACTATAAAGGCATATTTTGAATTCTATGGAATTCATTTTAAGCATACTAGTAGTCTTTCCCATGTGTTGTATAATAAATGTTTCCTACCCTACTTTACAATTGTGGCTGTCATTCTCCAATATACATTAATCTGTAATATTTACATTCTTAATAATAATGTTATGCCTATTATTCAAAAGATTTTCAACTCTGTCTTTTTGCATCTACGACAGAATTTTTATTTTATGCTCATTTTTCTTATTTTTTATTTTTAAATTAGTGATGAGAGAGAGAGAGAGAGAGAGATTTGTTGTTCCACTTGAGCTAACCAACCAGGAATAGTATTTTATTCTCATTTTCTACAAGAATTACAGAATTAAAAATTATAGAGAAGTGTTGGGGAGGAGAGGGTGGAATTCCCCAAGGTAGCCTATCATCATCAAGAGGCTATACTAGAAATAAAAAATGGAGGATGTCATTTTAATTTCGTTTCCATTCGCTTTGAGAAGTTCAACTTGTATAATTACATGTATATGATGTCAGAGTATTTTATAGGTATGCTCATTTTTATTATACTGACTTCTCTTTAGCTTAAATATTTTATGGAGCCAAACTCATTTTTAGTTTGTAAGTGAGATATTTTATATGTAGAA
Organism: Pipistrellus kuhlii; assembly: GCF_014108245.1. Classification (NCBI taxonomy): domain Eukaryota; kingdom Metazoa; phylum Chordata; class Mammalia; order Chiroptera; family Vespertilionidae; genus Pipistrellus; species Pipistrellus kuhlii. The sequence continues at coordinate 17,716,641 of NW_023425404.1, read as the reverse complement.
ATAAATATCAGTGCATTGAGTGATAAATTAAAATCACATACAGCCTTTGAAATGTAAGTGCTTTTGACTTAATTTTCATGTGATTTCTTACTACAGAAAGCAAAGAATTATGAAACATAATAAAGTTATTATATAAAATAAGATTATTTTATAATAAAACAGTTTGGCTCTGTATTATACATAGTGAAACTAATATTGAATTTATTCCTAGGAATTGAGAGTGGTATGTTAATACTCAAATGTATTGCATTTTAAGAAAGAAAAAAGAGGAAGGATGGAGGGAAAGGAGAAGATAGGGAAAAAGGAAACAAGCATTGGTTTTTCATTCTATTTTCTGCTTCAGTATTTAAAAAATAAATCACGTATTCTAATTTCTCCTATCAAATAGTTGCAGACCATGAGTAGCAACTTAAAGAACAAGGGTTTGTTCAGAAAGACCTTAAAGATATTTTTGGAATCGTGTTCCATGAAACCCTGAATGAAATTCAGATTCACATGAACTTTTATAGCCATAGTTTTAAATTATATTAGCGGTTTTCCTTGTCCTATTTCTAAGTTTGCCTTAGGATAAGAATAGAAGATTCTGTTTTTTAAATTTTGTCCATGCCATTCTGCACTTAATATCACCTAGAGTCTTAAAAATTGGGCTTGATGCTTTTATTATCCCCCCATCTTTGGCAACTTGCTACTATAACAACACACAGCATGTAAATCTAATTCTGTTTGGGCTGCCATGTCTAGCTGATTTTGATGAGAAGCATGGCATGAGCTAACACATGGCTTATTGAGAAGTATGTGTATCTCACCGAAAGAAAAATTCCTATAGCAATCTAGTCCTTTGAATTTAGTATTGAAGCTGCAATAATAGATAATGGGCTTTTCTACAGTGCTCAACAGAGAAGGGAATTCTCCAAAAATAAAAGTGAGCACTGAGGTAAAAATGGTCTTCTGCAGTCAGATGCTGCTAAATTAGTCACTGGTACTTCGCAATTGTAGTGGTAGGCATCCCTCAAAGAATGCACATGAGTGGGAGAGTATGAAAGAGAAAAAAGAGGCTTAAAAGAGATGTATGAGGAAATGTTGAGTCAGTCTTCAAGGTCAAATATTTGACTCAGAGTCTGAAGAAATTGAGTCAAAATAAGACTGACTTTGTCTTATCCAATTTCCCAGCCCAGTCATACAGCTTTATATATGTCAAACATGTCTTAACTCCTTTATATCCATAATAGTGCCAATCTGTTTTTTAACCATTTGTACACCATAAGCTTCCATAGACACAAGCAATGATCCTTTTTTAATTAAATCTAAAATATTGCAGCAGTTACTAGTTAAACAAACTTTATGATTGCATTTGATATTTTAACTGTGCATTAGAAGTATTGGTTTAACTATCATGTGATCAATACCCTTCATTAATTCCAGTAAGAAGTCATCTTATTTCATGTATGATTTTTTTGTTTAATAGAAAATAAATAAACTATATCCTATTTTTCCAGGTAGAAACAAAATTCCTGTTTTTCTTTCACATTAAAGTTTTATCTTGAAAAGATAGGAAGAAAATGAATGTCCCTGAAATTGGGCATTTAATCTTTATATTCCTAAATTATTTTTATGAACATGAATTATTATTATGTTGCTTAATTTATATCAGGATATTCTCAAAGAAAATCAGTGTGGGTGCAGTAATTGAACTACACAACTGTCAATTACTCCAGTCTTTGATATGTAGACTAATAAAATTTAAACCAAAAAAAAATGTTATGTGACCAGGAGTTCAGAATTTTCTAAACGACCTCTGTTAGCTAATTTCTCTTTATATATAGCAAGTTTGTCTGTACTCTTCCTGGTTCTATTTTAGAGCCATGTAGCACATTTTAGGAGTTCAAAAGATACAAGCCTGGCTGGTGTGGCTCAGTGATTGAGTGCCAACCTGTAAACCAAGAGGTCACTATTAGATTCCTGGTCAGGGCATATGCCTGGGTTTCAGGCTCAATCTACAGTAATGGATGTGCAGGAGGCAGCTGATCAGTGATTTTCTTTCATCATTGATATTTCTCTCTCTCACTCTCCCTTCCTCTCTGAAATCAATGAAAATACGTGTGTATTTTTTAAAGACAAGTCAAAATAATATTGTGTTATTCATTCACCTTCAACTACGCCATATATATATCAAGGGCCATTCTCACTGTTATAGGTCAGTGATTGTAGCATTTCTAAAGAGTTCTTGGTCATGTATAAGTACCACGGTTCCAGTCCATCTATATCACTATCCTTTCATTTGCAATTACCTAACTTTTAGATATAACTGAGCTCTGTTTCAAGGCTTTGTTCTGAAATACTCCCCAGCTTGAATTATCTACTTGCTCTTTATTGAGTCATTTATCCTGGTAGATGTAGCTATACTATGTCATTGCTTTAATGTTTGAAGTCACTTTGGCTTTCTTTTAAATATCTTATCCACAAAGAGAAAAGTTGCTATTGCTCTTAAGTCATGATGTGGTTCAAAATACCAGTTATTACTCTAACACACACCTTTTAAAATTTTATTAGCTATGTCTTTTGACTCTAAATGTCAGATCACAGATGATATTGGTGTTTTAAGGTTGAAATAAGTATAAAGAGGAAAATAGCATAGAAGAATCTATGTTCTGTTATTTATACTCTAATTTACATTCACCCATTTTCTTACTGCAGTCCCCTACACTTCATTCTTTTCTGTGCTTTTCCTTCCTGTGTATATATGTGTTTTTTAATAGAAATGACCTATCTTTATATCTCTACCTGTTTGTTATTTTTCTTTCCTTTTCCTATAAATAACCCAACCCATCTCAGCCAGTGTTAAAGAGTATGAACTCTAATAATTATTTAAATGAATATGTTATCTCAGTTTGCTATAAAAAAACAAAATGGGGCGAGCATAGCTGCTTAAGTATTTAAATATGGCAAAAAATAAATAACAGCTGTATACTGTTCCTATATTCTAGGCCAACTATCTCACAGGAATATGGGACAGATAATCTGAAAGAAACTAGCATGAATTAATTAGGTATAATATTTATACCTGTAAAAATTATAAGTCATGTAGTAGTCCTGTGAAAATACTATTTATGAAAAGAATAATATGCCTTTTTCAGCTTAGTTGAGTTAAAACATAGTACTAATAATGAGTTTAGGATTACAGATTTGTAAAGCCTGTTAATTTCAAAATTATTCTATGACTATAGACTATAAAATAATCCTAAATATTTTATTGTAGATGTATATACAGGGAAAGGACTGAGGAAGAATGTATTGATGGCTCAATAAATCTATCAACAATTGAGTGAGACTGATTTGAGCAAATAAAATAATGGTCAATCTATACTATACTAAGAGGTTTGAATTTAAAAAAAATTTTCAAATCAAATGTATCATTTTTAATAGCAGTTTCTATTTTTCTTTCATTTTCAATAATGTTTGGCTTATTTTTCACATATTCAGTAAAGAATATGGATAAGCAAGAGGAAAAAAATAACCTTTGAACTTCCCCATGTTAAATGCTGTTGACATTTAATGCAAAGAAATAATAGGATGGTGTATTGCAGAGAATAGAAAGGAAATTCTATTGAGACTATAAAGTAGATAAAGAATAAAGAAGCATATATCAAAGGGATAATTATCTTTTAAGAATTCTCTATGTGGAAAGTTTTAAGAACAATAAGAGATTTAAGAGTTGGAAAACTGTAATGGATGTGTTTCTGCAGTTTGACTTGATTGTATTCCTTATGTAATCCGTGAGCAAAGAAACGGATAGCAAAGCTCCCTGAAGCAACCCTGAGAAGAGTAAAGGGAATAAATTGGTGAATGGCAAAACAGTCAAGGACAGTGGTAACAATTAAACAGCATTGTCAGTTCAATATATACTTAGCCAAAGGGGGAAAATATATGGTTTGAAAACATTGGCATTGTGAATGTTTATAGAATAAAGAAGGCAAAAGAATATTGAGGTGATCCCAAACTCTGAATTGGAGAAATCTAAGCTAAAGGGGTTCTTGATATCCACAGCCTCACTTAAATATCCTTTGGTGAATCAGTTCCCTTTTATCTCTTTTTTGTTACAGTTCTCATTTTTTAATGAAATACTACAAATAAATAACAAAGAATAAATAACAAAAACCCATATGTTAACCACCTACATTTAACAAATAATGTTTTTTATAATGTCTTTAGATTTTTTTTTAACATTTTTAAAAAGTTATGACAAAGCTCAACTTCCCTTGGCATAGAATTGTAATTATATGTTAGAAAATTAGGAATTTGTTCTTTCTACATGTGTGGCATATATATTAACCCTGCATTTGAATGATACTGTATTTTCAGGATCCCTTTTGCTTCTGTGATACCTTGATATATTCCTGCTTATATTTATTTTTAAAATACTTATATAATAGCATGATTTGAAGGATTTGGGGTACATGCTTCTGGGAAAAGAATACACACACACACACACAAATACTGTATGGGTATATGTGCTAAATACAAGAGTGAATTATATTAATGAGTTATATGAATGTGAACTTACACTGGGATGAAGGAGCAGAACTAGTAATGTAGATGGAGCAAATGCATATTTTTGTAAGGTAATTAAAGGTCTAAAACAATTTAACTACCTGTAATCAAATTTAACAGTGTTCTAAAAAAGAATACCCTTCTAATTCATTTCTTCCTACACATGACTACCTTTTTAAAAAAAAAAAACTATCTAAAATAAAACTTCATTCTGAAAATATAATCCCTAATTACATAATAATATTCTACCCTTCTAGGTTATTTGGCTGTTCTAATAATCAAATTGATGTAATATAGATTAATATGAGAAAAACAAATTTTTAATTTTGTACATATGGGAGTTCCATAAAGATATGAAAATAACATCAAGTCAGGTATTTGAGGCTTATATGCCTTCCTAAGCCAAAGAATGGAATTGGGGACCTGAGGCTTCAAATGTTAGGAGGTAATTCATAAGACAATAAGAATAGCAGATGCTTGGTAATTAGATGTTTGCCCTGCCATACAAATAGATTATTCAAATAAAAGTTACCTCTGGTAACAGCTGTCTCTCTCTCTGAACAGCCTCTTCTCCCCCTCATCAATTTTTTTTAGGTAGGTAAAGGAGAGGTAAAAGTTTTTCTTGAGTCTGCTGGGTCTTGATTGCCTCAATTCAAATTAATCCACATGCTAAAGGAGAATTTTGGGGGTGGCATATTTTTGCTCCTCTTCCCTACTTTATTGTTAGATCTGAAGCCAGTAACAATCCTTGCTTTTTCATCTCTAGAATGGATATAAATTTTTTTATAAAATAATCAGTTATTCATCTGAAGATTGAGAAATAGTGTTATGAATAATCAAAATCCCTATAAGTAAAAAAATATTTTATTTAGCTTTGTTTTATATATACAACTAGGTAGTATATTTTCCTCCTATTTATCATATTCAACATTAAAATTCTCAGGACAAACATCAACTCAAAAATATTGTTGTTACCAAGGGGAAATCAGCCAGAGATTATATCTTTTTCTAGAGGTGATTGATAGTGGCTTAATTTATAAGTAAAGCTTTATATAAGAAATACATTAAGAATATTCATCATTGATGTTCATATTCATATTCCCTTGAGAACTGGTGAAAACCAGTTTTATTCTTAGTAATTTTCTACGTATTATATTGTTCTCTTTAGGAATAAGTAATTCACCAAGTTACCAAAACAGCACCATAAATAAGCTTTTGATTTACAATGAAAAATACAATCCACTTCAACAACTCTGTGGCTGTTATAGTTCTGACTTACTTTAAAGAGGTCAATCCTGAAAACAAAAAGAGTTTTTCACATTTTCCCAAGCCTTAAGAAAGCTCAGGGGAATTTAAGACTATAATTATTCATACAATCACTAATAGCCCTGCACAGGAATCCGTGCGCCAGTAGCTCTCTGCCATCCTCCTGTAGCTCTCCACCCACTGCCCCATCCTCCTGTAGCTCCCTACACCCCTTCTCATAACTTGCTGCCCTGTACCCTCCTGTAGTTCTGCGCCTCCCACTTGTTTGCTGTCCCACCCCCTCCTGTGGCTCTCCACCACCCACTCGTAGCTCCCTGCACCACCCTCCTACTGATCCGTGATCCAATCTTTATGCGGTTGGTCATTATGCCTCACAGCATAACAAACTATTAGCATATTCCTCTCTTACAATATAAGATGTGGAAAATGTTTATGAATAATCCTCTGGAAAAGATTTACAAAATTGTATTGCTTATAAATATTATCTGCGCCCCTTCAAAGACTTACTATATATATATATAATATATGTAATATGCTAAGTGTCCTTCCCACCTTCTGGGTAATGATGTCACATAACAACTCCAGGCTTCTTCTCCCTAGCGACGACTAGCCTCCTTATAGTTTCTTCAGCCTAGCAATATGACTTGCTTTATAACCAGGTGCAAACACTTTACACTGTAACCAAATGTCTGTGAAGCATTTTCCTGTGCCTCATCTCATTTGATCCTCACAGAAGTCCTGGAGTAGGTAGATAGGAGACTTAGTGGAATCATGTTTTCTTTTCATTAGCCAGAAAACAGATTTAGAAAGTTTAGAAACTTGACCTGACTTAAAAGAAGTAAGAAATGATGGACCTTGAAAATTACTTCAGGTTTTCTCATTGTACAGAATATAGTCTAAACACTGCTATATTTAAATATTTTACCCTTTGTTCTCCCTGTGTGATCTATAATAATAATCTGCTTCGTGTTGATATTTACTGCTGTGTTGCTGACAATTACCTGAAAGAGAAGTTGGGGTGCTTCACTGGGCTGGAAAAAGTTTAGCTAAATCATAAAGCAGGTCTAATTAAGCAAGTTCTATATCTATAAAAGACTAAGTTGACATGCCCATGCGCAGTACATCTAAAGCTCTCACTGGCACCAATCACACATGTGTGTTTTCATCTTTTACTGTCTATCATGCATTAATTGACACTTCCATTATACAGAAAGGGCAAATAGTGATATTAAAATATTCCTTCTAATTAATTTTGTTTCAACATGTACAAATTCGTGCACTGGGCCACTAGTACATAGATAACAGAATTGTTGCTCTCTATCTGTGATCAACACATGACTAAAAGTTCAAAGAATAATTAACTATAGAAGTGTGTGTGTGTGTGTGTGTGTGTGTGTGTGTGTACATTTACATTTGGTTAGAGAGTTTTAAATGTGATGACTGTTAAATGATTCCATGTAATTACTTATCTAAACCAATGGAAAAAGAGCAAGTAAACAGATTTTCTATTTATAATGTATTGTTTATTGATTTCAGAGAGGAAGGAAGAGGGAGGGAGAGGTAGAAACATCAATGATGAAAGAGAATCATTGATTGGCTGCCTCTTGCATGCCCCCTACTTGGGATGAATAGAGATAGGAAAGATTCTTACAGCTACAAAATTCTAGACATAAAAAGAAGCTTGGAAATTATCTAGTCTTCAGTTTTTTAACCTTTGTTTCTCCCTTGGACCTATTTGCAAATTTGGCAAAGTCTATACTCTTCTTTAAAAAAATAAATAAATAAATAAATAATAAATAAATAAATAAGTAAATTTTATATATATATATTTATAGTATATACAAAAAATATATAGAATTACAAAGAGAACTAATTGAAATCATTATCAAAATAGGTATGAAATAAGTTATGATTAAAAACTGCTTTATCTATTAGACAATAAAACCGAAATATTAAGTAGACTACTGTAATTTGAATTCTTGATGAATATGATAATATTTTATATTTGAATATAATAATTCAAAGCAATAGGTTCTACTAATATTATTGTGATTTGTCACCTATGCTCATAAGAAAAGAAAATACTAAAATTTATTTAGTTTGATGAATATAAAAATTATAAATTTTTTTCTTTATTCCAGTGAACGGACCCCCCTGACAAATATCCACAGATTCTCTCAAGGGGTCCATCAACCTCAATTCAAACCCCTGGAAATATCTTCATTTTGCAGTTGAGAAAACTAAGTTCCATAGAAATGAAGTAACATGGCTAAAATCATACAAAACAAAAGCAGATTAATCCTTGCAGAGATAACCTTAGACCTTAGCTCAGACTTTTTTGAACTGTAATCTAGAAATTGGCCATTATTTGTGGCATAATCTGAAGCAAATTCTTTATTCTCATTGTGCCTCAGATTCTACCATATTACATAAGGATAATAACAATAACATAGATCTGTATTGCTCTTTTTCATCTATAGTAGTTTCACCTTCACATACATTATCCTACTTAATTTCCCCCCATTTTATGGATTAGGAAAATAAATCTTTGAGGTGTTCATTATTGAGTCTAAGGCCATAGAACTAGGAAAAGTAAAAATCAATATTAGAGACCATACCTATTATCATGCTGACTTTCATGTCATAAATAAACCAAAAACTTTAGTTCTGTAGTTTCATTTGTGTTGTGATGTCATAAATCTAATTGAACACAAATGAGTTGTTATTAGGATTAAATGAGCCCAATACTTGTATCTGAATTTATAGATAAAGTGATGAATGAATGGAACTATGGAATAGAGTATTTCTAGACCAATTATCCATTTCTGTTATAAGAATTGTGGGGGAAAAGAAATAGAATTTAAGAATCTGTGATTGTATATTGGCTTAATATGTTTAAATCAAACCTTTCTGGTTTGGGGTAGGCTAAAAAGGCAAATAGTCTGAGTAAATGCCAAGGAGGTTCTTTTTTTTCTATCTTCTTAAGTTTTATTTTTATGAGTAAATGGCATTCAATAAAGTTTGTGCTTTTATAGACAAATTACTCTTAAATGTATTTAACAAGATAGAAAAATTAAAATGAAATTTTTATAATCTTTCATTCTACTGACCTGACTGTATGAAATATAGAATATCCTGTTCTCTTATAAAATAAGGAATCTTTTTAACCTGAACTGAAAATGTTGGTATAGGTTAACTTTTATTGGATTCCAATAAACTTAAGTAATAAAAATAGTAATGTGTTTTCCAAACTTTTAAGATCAGTCTGTAGGTTACCCATATATTTTTTAGATATAATTCACATAATTTTCATATTATATCTCTTGATATTAACAGACCCAAATAAGTAAAAACTATTTTAAGTTAGTACAGGAATGGCTATGATCATACTGATCAGTAATAATTTTTAATCTGCTGAGATTAGAAAAACTATAATTACTACAAAATATACAAATATTTAAATATGGCTAATATTTACCATGTATAAAGTACTATGTTTGACATAATAGAAAGGGAATATACTGAAAATTAAAGTTAAATCCTTTCTCTCCACAACCTACAGTATATTTAGGGACCCACATCAATAATTGGAATATTAGTAATTGTGGTAACTCATAATAAATGTTCAGATCAGAGGCTTTAAGAGTTTAGGTAAACCTAAAACCAGATTGTGGTGATAGTTGTACAGCCATATAAATTTATTAAAAGTCATAAAACTGTATACCTAAAATTAGTGAATTTTATGGTGGGTAAATTTTATCTCAATAAGGCTATTAAAAGAGTTTAGGGAAAGAAGAAATTGTTTCTGATTAAAGAATTTGGGAATATTTTTTACACCTGGTACAATTTAGGCTGGATCTTAGAGGACAAGTACTATTTAGATTAGAAAATAAACAGCTTGTCTAAGGTCTAAGAGTTCAAAAGTACAAGGAATATTCTAGAGGAGTTAATTAAGACTTTGCTCCATGCCTTTGATTATATGGCTTGCATTTCTACCAGTACCAGCCAAATGACTGACATTTCCAAAAAGTTTTGATCAGTTCCTATTGAAAAACATTTTTCTTTCTTTGAGTTAAAAATAAGTATTTGCCTCCATTTTGAGCTGATGAAGAAGTTACAATTAGAAGGTGTATAATTACAGTATTTTACAATTATCAGTGGCTTCACTGATAGCAACTCTTGACATTTGTTTCCATCTTTATAGCTATAATCACTGATACCTGCATTATCTCCTGTGAGTCTTTATTTTCCCCAAAAGGAAACAAATTAAAGGAGGACCCAGAGCCTAAAATAAGACAGACATGCTAACAGAAGGGTAAACATTCTAACCTGCTAAGAATAGGATGAGGGAGAGAGAAAATGGTAATATAAGTAAATGTTTTAATCTGCTAAATTGCATGCCTCATATGACTCAAAACTCATATAAAAAATAAAATAGGTGAAGTTAACTACTGTCATCAATTACAGATAAGCAAATTTTCATTTTTTCTAAAGAACTGATATGACCCTATTACTGGCCCATATTTTATTGACAGTAGAGAAAAGTACATAGGAAAGTTCTCAACAATTTCTAAATATATAGGGCTTTTTTTTTTTTTTACTTTTTAAAATGTAATAAGATTACAATTTAAATTAGGTGTTTCAAAAAATTGCCATAGAATTTCTCAGATTATATGAGTGAGCAGACCTACAGAAGCTTAATTTCTAATTTTAAATATGACTGCTGACCAGTAAAATTATGCTAAATTCAGAAAGAAAGGGCTTTCTTAATGACCCTCAAAGATGATTTCCTTTGTTCTTGACTTTAACCCCATTTGACCAACTGCTCAGATTTTTCAGTAAGTCATATTGTATTGATTAATTTATTCCACCTGTTTACAGGGGGGAAAATACAAATTAGCCTGATGAGCAATAAAATAGAGACAAGTTTTTAAGAAACCTAAGTTGTGTTAACCTGCAATCAAATGTAATCTTCATTTTAATATTTATACATCTTTATGTTGTTATGAGCCTATGCTTAACGTGGATTTTATTTATTTGTTTCTCTCTTCCCTCCCTTCTATGAAATGCAGAAAGGAAAGGGTGTTTGTTATTCATACATTTATACCCCACTAACTGGTATTACACATCTGGCTTCCACTGGAGAGCCCCTGACATCGCAGGGAACGGTGATCAAAATTCCACACACTAGCTTCATGCTGGGGGCTCGTAGCTACTGCAGCATTGAATAGGGCCTTTTCCTGGCTTTTTTTAAAATAAGCATGGAGATGGGATGGTTTAAGGGAAGAACACCTCTCAAGTTACATGACCACTGCTGCGCTTCTGTGTGTCCTGCTTTCTTCATAACAGCTTGGCACTACATTCTTTCCCTGTATCTTAGTGGGCTTGTGTGTGTATGAGTGGGATTGGGGGGTGGGGTGGGGCATTGTCAGTAGATGGTTATACATCATGCATGCAATGTTAGTGATGTGCCTTCCCTTATGTGTCACAGATTATGGTCACAGATTAAAACTTCTGTGTTCCTGAGAGACTGGGCCCTCTCTCTCTTATTGGTGTGAGATTCTTGTGTTTTGATGTTTACACCCTCAATTGTTCATCATGTTGCATTAAACATAATTTGAAATGTTCTATAAGAGTTAGCTTTTCATGTTGGGCTGAAAAAGTCTTCATTTTTGTGTAGCAATTCATGTTATTATAACCTATGGCTTTCAATTGTACCTCCCATAATGAAGAGCTGACTTTAAACACTGTGCTATTCTTGTTATGACCTAAGCATAAGGTAAGTCACTTCTCTAACTGTATCTAAAGACTGTGGTTGTTTGTTAAATTTTTCTAAGTTTTGTTTAAAGCATTTTCACTTTTCCCCTTACCATTTATTGCGTGCTCTTCCCCCCTTTTGTTTTCTGTTTCATGGCTTTAAGATTTGTTAATGGGCAATGTGATCTTTAGGAAAATTATATTACATATGTCAAAATTAATTAAATGATTTATTTGATGTCTGAAAGCAGTCTTGATTAGTAAATGAATACCTATATTTTCAGTGAGTCTCTTATACATTCATTTCCTCCATTGACTTTAATATAATATACTGTTTCTACACCATTATTGTAGTTTTGACTCCAGTTGAAAGGGAACTTCTTTGTCAATACAATAAAGTCAAATGTTAATTCAATAGAATAAAATAATAGATAATCCAATACCATACTTTTCATTTTTAATCCCTGACAAATTGGTATTAGGGCAAAATATTGGTTTTATTTAGTTTTTCAAACTTTAATTTTCTCCATTGAGTAAAAATCCAGAGTAAGATAAAAAAAAAAACTACAACAATAAATCATAAAACTTGAGACAGACCTGAGCTACCTTCTTTAGAGTTCATATATGTGAGAATAAGAACAATAGTTGTTTCTCAACTTTATTCTTTCAAGTAAATTCCATTTCATTGTGAGTTAAGTAAAATCTTTATATTGGAATTTTATAAAATAAATAAAGATGAGTTTAATGGTACAAGAGAGAGGGGCATCTGCTACATGTATAAATATTGTTACATTTTAAAAATTATTTTCTCAATGTTTTTACATACATACTCAAAATCACTAAAGTTTATGTAATTGTTGATTTTAAAAGTGATCTCCCTCAAGTCTGGGTTAAATAGCCAATGTAACATAAATGAGAAAACGTTGTTAATACTGCTGTTGGCAATTTGTGAACCTAAATAAATAACTCAGACTCATGGAATTGAATTGTTTTCATCATCCAAATTTCTCTCCCAAAACTACTTGGGGGTGGGGAGGAGTCCTAAAAAGAGGTGCTACAAAGCAAGATAGGGTTCTTTATTTAATTTATTCTATGAATGAACTTTTTTAATTTTTTAGGCCACCTATGGAAGGGACACCATGTTCTTTTATTGTTGTTTCAGTTTAGGTTTGTTTTTTGTTTGGTTTTATTTTTTGTTTGGTTTTGGTAAAGCCGGATAGTTCTTCACCACCATTTTCATTTTGACATTATATAAACCTGTTGAAACATTTGATGAGATTTGAACTACTCCTCTGAACTGCTCTGTTCATTATAAATCTCTTGTTTCTATCCATACACTAGCTCCACTCTAGATTGGAAGGGCTTAAAGATGAACTCTGGAGGAATAGAGGCTACGACTTAAGAGTAACTATTACTGATCAAAGGAGCTGCTTTCCATTCGCAAACATTGCTTTGCGCTATGGGTTTGGGCTCCTTCTGTTTCTACATCTTGTTGAAGACTTTCTTGACTTCCATTTGACTTCTTTGAACTCTGTTTTTGTCTTTCAACATTTTCCCCTTTCCTTTTCTTCTCTCTCCCAGATGTTTCTCTCACTCTTTAGCTTTCTCTTATGTTCTTTAAATCACTTTTTAAAATGTAGTTTATCTCTTTATTGAACTTGTCTATTAATTTTTCTATTGGTGTTTGTTTATTTTCTCCTTTAAGGCTGTAGTGATATAGTTACACTTATTTTCATTCCATAGTATGCCAACTTGCTTGTTTATCTTGCAGCAAGTTCATTAGTCATTTTTACCCTCTTGGTATGAATTTTTAATAAGAAATAGCAGAACATTCTGCATTAACATATTGTCCCCTTCTGTAAACCCATACTTTCTTTTCTATCTGCTAGAGTTACCACCTCAAACCCATCTCTTCTTTTCTTTTTTTTCTTTCCTTTTTCTCGTTCTTGTGTTTTTCTCCCTGTATTGTTTTCTTTAAGTAGTCATTGATTTCTTTCCCATTTGGTCCAGAATTGTTTGCCAATAAAACTTATGAGTAAAATAATATAAGAATGCTATTTTCTAGATTAGCTTCTTAATTCTAGTATATTTAAATCTAATTAAACAATCTGGGCCAAAAGAGAATAACTTTAACATCTGGAATTATTTTCCCTTTTTTTGGGGGTGTGTGTGTGTGTGTGTGTGTGTGTGTGTGTTTATCTTGTGTGTATGTGATTTTTTTTTTATGTTGTTGTTTCTTTAAACATTAACAAATGTTTTTTCCAGGGAAGGACTACCATAATCCACCCTAAGTTGCAACATTCCTTTCATAAATTGTTTCATTACAATAGTAGATTGTGTTAAGCTATAGAAATTAATTTGTTGTGTATATATCCATTTGGGGCAAGCTGCTGTGGAATGGGAGGAAGCGGTGTGGAGTTTAAATCAATTCACTCTGAAATTAACAAGTGGTAGTGCCATTTAGCATGGCCCTTGAATTCAATAGTTTGCAGCATTTAAAATAATGTTCCACTTTCAACTAAAATATTTGAATCAAAACATAAACATTTCTGATTGAAAAGTTATATATCCACCTAAGAACTGGTAAATAAATGTATTCAAAATCATTCATTTCAAACAAACTCATCTTTTATAACCAATATTAATAAATACAATAAATAACAAAAGTTATTAGAATCACACATAAATATTGTATCTGAGGATTTCCCCCTTATTAACATGTAACAAAAATTACAATGGAATATTTGCAACTTTAATACTTGAATTGCATTATTCTAATCATTAGATAAATAAAATGCCTTTAAGATTAAGGGTCTTTATTCACAACTAAATATGTGATAACTTGGATTTTTTTCATATGCTAATTTCAAATACACATAAATAAATAAATTGCCTTTGGTTTTACACCTCGGTCACATTTATTATATTGTACTCCAATTTTTTTCTGGAAATCAATCAGTTACTTAAGGTAATGAAAGGATAATAATATATATATAACAACTGTAACATTTTTTACTATCATGTTCTGATATCTGAGATATATAGAACCCTTGCTCCTAGACCTCAGGAGTTTGCCCAATAAGTATACATACATATCTGACTATCTATGTTAGAAGCCTTAAATTACTGAGTTTATGCTTTCTTTACAGGTCCAGTCCAGGTGCAGCAGCAAGGAGAACATTCTCAGAGCCAGTAAGTATGTCCTTATTTCAGATGGACTAGTGAATTAGAGCTTGTGATTCAATAGAAATGAAAGCTAAAAAATGACATTTTAATGAAAGAATGAAGAAGGTAACAGGTAACTTTTATATCAAAATATGAATAGTAGGGCTTTTATCTTCTAAGATTATTAGTATCAATATAGTAATGGATATTTTCTTTATTCTAATTGTTTTTGCAGGCTAACAGAAAAACTTTGATAACACTCCTACTTAGAGTGATAATGAGCGCCTCTATGATTCTAAGATGGGAGCCTTCTTTAATTGTCTCACTGCCAAAAAAAAAAGTTACATAAAAACAGACTAACTGAAAATAATAATATAAATTCATTAAAATAATCTAGCTAAGAATAAAGGGGGGGATTCCTAAAAGGGTACATCATAATCATTTTGTGTATGTGCATTCCTGAAAGATCTTATTTCACAAGCAGCATGTTTTAAAAATAGTGCCCTGAACCATGGATAAAGAAACCTTTTTTTTATATGATTGCTAATGAAAGTCATATAACTTTTATAAAAAGGAACTATTTTTTATTTCATAAAAAGAAACTATAAATAACCTGCATCCTTGAGATGATGTGATGTTGAAGGTTTTGCCTTAAAAGATTTGGGCTCCGAAGAGAAAAGTGCTGTATAAATACTAATTACTTTAATATTATTTTCTTTCACTTAATATTAATGATTTCATCCTTTCTTATTCCTCTTCTTTATCAAAAGAAGAAGAGCAGGTGGATCATACTGAAATTGGTCTATTGGATTTTTATACCACTAGGATTTTTAGTAAATGGGATGATTTATATTTCCAGTAGAATGTGCATATTATTTAACCTTAAAAAAATAGCAGAATTTCAGATAGGTAAAAATTCGTTTTATTTTCTTTAATGTAAATTTTTTTCTGTATCTGTATTATGAATCTGTTATCTTTGCTTGAAACCATTGAGTTGATAGGCAAGCATATTGCAATTATTTGCTCAGGACATTTATGTTAGAGTTATATAAAAATAAATGCAAACAGCCATGTTTAATCTCTATACTTTTGCAAGTTTCTACAGCATTTTCAAAGACATGAGAAAGGCTTTTCAATTATGAGATGTAAAGTCTTGTAGTCCTATACTAACACCTAAGGTTAAATAACCTAAGAATCAGGTGAATGATAATTGAATATTCACTAAAATAAAATAATAGGTATAAATTAAATTTTAAAATTATATTTTATGATGATTATTGTATAATTTTCATTTTTGTTGATCTGGAGATGATAATGATTATGGTGATTAGGGACAAAAATAATTTCTTATGGAAAACAGACTTCTTTGAGCCCTTTTTCACTTATCATGGACCTTTGTGTTGCTGGGACTGTCTTTCATTTCAATTATGTTCTTACTGGCTTGTTGACTTGTAATTACTTTGGCTGGACATCATGATGGTCCAGGTTTTTCTTATCATGGTTTTCAGGGTGAAGTTGTCATACAGACGTTCCATATAGTCATTTAGATTCATGTAGAGAGCCCATCTAACATCATAGTTTAATAATTCTGTGACTTCTGTAAGTTTAAGTTCTTCCTTCTCAGCACCACTTTAGTAACTCATAATCCCTAAACGGGCAGTCGGACATCCCTCTCACAATCCCTGAAGGTCATCTTGTGGCAGCCATCTTGTGTCCACATGGGGGCAGCCACCTTGTGTGTTGAAGTGATGGTCAATTTGCATATTACTCTTTTATTATATAGGATAGACTCTATTAGCATTTCACCATTCTCTCAATGCTATGTTCTGTATTAGAGGCAGGACCTTTCTCCCACTGCATAAAATATTCATTCCCCTTACTTTCCTGGAAAATTCTGTTAGGTCTAGTAATAATTAATGTCGTTTTCTAATACTTTTTTAAATCAAATATATTTAAACAATACAACAAAATTTAATCAACAATATAGTTGCCGTTGTTTTCTACTACTTGTGCCCAATGCTCAGGAAGCATTTTAATCCCTCTGTTGTAAAATTCTTGTGATTTTGATGCAAAAAATTCGGTCAGTGCATTTTTGAGGCATTCTTCATTATTAAATTTTTTTCCAAGAAGAAAGTTTTGCAAAGAACGAAACAAATGGTAATCGGAAGGGGCAATATCAGGAGAATATGCAGGTTGAGGGAGAACTTCCCATTCCAACTGGCGCAGTTTTTCAGCAGTGATTCTTGCAGTATGCGGTCGTGCGTTATCGTGGTGAAGAATTACGCCCTTCCGATTAATCAGCGCGGGTTCTTTTTCTCTTAAAGCTTGGGCTAACCTTTCCAATTGGGCACTATACACTGCACTTGTAATGGTTTGGTTAGATGGTAAAAGTTCATAATGAAGAATTCCTTTAAAATTCCACCAAACACACAACATCACTTTTTTCGCATGCAAGTCAGGTTTTGGCGTGGGCTGCGGAGCCTCATTTTTGTCCAACCATTGAGGCCGCCTTTTCAAATTAACATACAGCACCCATTTTTCATCTCTGGTAACAATTTGCTCTAAAAATGGCAAACGGTTTTGACGAGAGAGGAGCGAACTGCAAATTGTGACTCTTTGATTACGGTTGTTGTCTGTCAACTCATGAGGAACCCATTTTCCAAACTTTTGGACTTTGCCAAGTGCACACAATTGATTGGAAATTGTTTTTTGTGAACAATTTAAAGTTGTCGCAAGCTCTTGTTGGGTAATTTGAGGATTTTGCACCAAAAGAGCTTGAAGAGCTTCTTGATCAAAATTGGACACTCTTGTCATCTAACAAAAAATTTCCCTCGCGAAATTTCTCAAACCAACGCTGGCATTTTCTGGCGCTAACTGCATCTTGACCAAGAGCACTACAGATGTTTTTTGCAGCCTCACTTGCTTTTCTTCCTAATTGGAACTCGTAAAGCATGCAGTGCCGAATATGCTCTTCATCCGCCATCTTCTTAGCCCTAGTTTTGCAACAAAAACAAAACCAAACACAAACTTTTTCAAGCAAAACTTGTTAATTGCACTTCACACGTTCTGTAGATACCACGTGTTTGAAGGTTATGTCAATACAAGTCAACGCCAAGCAAGATTTTAAACGAATGTTTAAAAACGACATTAATTATTACTAGACCCGATATCTGTTGAGATTCAGTTCAAGTGTGGTATCATCTGTGAAGCCTTCTCTGAATTTCCAGCAGACATCATGATAGATCCTTTTTATATGTCCCTATTGTTCCTTCTACTTTAATCATTTTTCATTTATTTATTAATATTTCCTTGAGGATACTCAAGGATAACATTCCCAAAATGTAGACAACTTTTTTTAAAAAAACTCTACAGGCATGCCTTGTTTTATTACAGTTCACTTTAACTCACAGAGAGACTTGCTCAATGCAGGGTTACTATAAACCTCATATATATAGTTTATAATAACCCTGTGTTGAACAAGTCTCTCTGTGCCATTTTTTCTTATTTTGCTTACTTCATGTTTTTGTATCACATTTTGGTATTTCTTGCAATATTTTAAACTTCTTAATTATTATTTGTTATAGTTATCTGTGAACAGTGTCTTTGATGTTACTATTGCAATTATGTTGGGGTTTCACAAACCATATCCATATAGGATGGCAAACTTAATCAATGTGTGTACTGACTGCTCCAGCAATAGCCATTCCCTCTTCTCTCACCCTCTCCTCGGGTCTCCCCATTTCTTGAGATAACAACAATATTGAAATTAGGCCAACATAGCTTCTAAGTGTTCAAGTGAAAATAAGAGCCCTATGTCTCTGACTTTAAATTAAATGCTTGAAATGATTTAGCTTACGAGGAAGGCATGTTGAAAGCTGAGATAGGCTAAGCTTATTAAACAAATAGCAAAGTTGTAACAAGTTGTAAATGCAAAGGAAAAGTTCTTTGAGGAAATTAAAAGTACTATTCCAATGAAGACATGAATGGTAAGAAAGAAAAACAGGCTTATTGCTGATTGGAGAAAGTTTTAGTGATCTGGGTAGATTATAAACCAGCCACATATTCTTAAGCCAAAGCCTAATCCAGAACAATTCTATGGAGGCTAAGAGAAGTAAGAAAGCTGCCGAAGAAAAGTTTTATAACAGAAGTTAGTTCATGAGGATAAAGGAAAGTAGCCATTTCCATAACATAAAAGTACAAAGTGAAGCAGCAAGTACTCAATGTGGAAGCTGCATCAAGTTACATGATCTAGCTAAGATAATTAATGAAGGTGGATACACTAAACAACAGATTTTCAATGTTAAAAAACTTTCTATTTGAAAAAAAAACTTTCTATTTTATAGCTAGAAAGGATAAGTCAATGCTTTGATTCAAAGCTCCAAAGGACAGGCTGTGACTCTCTTGTTAGTGACTAATGTAGCTGGTGACTTAAAGTCAATGTTACCATTCATAATTAAGAATTTTGTTAAATCTACTCTGCTTGTGTTCTATAAATAGAACAATAAAGCCTGGATGACAGCACATCTGTTTATAAGATGATTTACTGAATATTTTAAGCTTTTTGTTGAGACCTACTACTCAGGGGGGGAAAAAGATTCCTTTTAAAATATCATCAGTCATTTACACAGCCCCTGGCCATACAAGAGCTCTGAAGGAGATTAACATGGTTTTCATACCTGCTGACACAACATTCATTTTGAAGCCCAAGGATCAAGGAGTAATTTTACTTCAAATCTTATTATTTAATAAATACATTTCATAAAGCTATACCTATCATAGATAGTGATTCATCTGAAAGATCTGAGCAAAGTAAATTGAAAAACTTCTGGAAAGGATTTGCCATTCTAGATGCTATTAAGATCATTTGTGATTCATGATAAAGGTCAGAATATCAGCAATTTGGAAGAAGTTGATTCCAACCTTCATGAATGACTTTGAGACTTTGAAGACTTAGGTGATGGAAGTAACTGCAGATGTGTGGAACTAGCAAGAGATCTAGAATTACAAGTGGAGCCTAAAGAGGTAGCTGAATAGCTGCAATCTGATAATAAACTTGAACAGATGAAGAATTACTCCTAATGAATGAGCAAAGAAAGTGGATTCTTGGGATGGAATATATTCCTGATGGAATATGCCGCTTTGTAGATTGCTGAAATGACAACAAAGGATTTAGAATATTACAAAAACTAACTTAAAAAAAGCAGTGGCAGGGTTTAAGAAAGGGTTTTATATTTTGAAAGCAGTTCTATGGGCAAAATGCTATCAATCAGCATAACATGCTACTGAGAAATTGTGAAAGGAAGAGTCAATAAATATGGCAAATTTAATTTTATTATTTTAAGAAATTGCCACAGCCACTCCAATCTTCCCCATCCACCACCCTGATCAGTCAGCAACCATCAACATCATTTCTGTTCTGTTGATCTATATGTCTATCTTTATGCCAGTCTTACATTGTTTTGATTACTGTAACTTTAAAATTAGGAAGTGAGAGTCTTCCAACATTGTTCTTTTTCTATATTGCTTTCCATTTCATCTGAATTTGAGGATGGCTTTTCTATTTCTTAGAAGAAGAAGAAAAGCCTTTAGAATTTTGATAGGTATTGCAGTAAAACCATGAATTGCTTTGGGTAGTATTTTTATCTTAATATTAAGTCATCTAATCTCTATTTCTTTGAATCTTAACGTGAGGCTCACTTTTGCACTCACTTTTATATTCTATGCCAATTTGAGCATTTTCACAATAAAGTAGGCCATGGCATGTGGAGATTCCACTCCCAGTCACAAAGTAATCTGTATATTTCATCTTTAGAGGAGCTTTTATCAGGTATTTTCTTGCCTCAGAAGTGAAACCAATATATCAATGTCAAACTTAGGACTAGTATGGTCTGTTGTACCAGACTCTAGGCGCCTCTCCCCAATTGCCTCTCCCTCCACTTCATCCAAGGTCCAGGGCCAGGCAGGCTATTCCAATCACCAGACCTGCAATAGGTTACCCTGTGGCCAGCTGTGGAGGTGAGGGCCCTGTGCCCACAGTGTGACTCAATTCCTGGGAAGGAACTCTGCACTACAGCTGTACCCAAAATGCTTCTATGCAAAGATTTGGGGGTGAGGGCTTAGAAAGGTATGGGTATGTACACTGTCTTTGATGCTAACAGTCAATGGATCTTTGCGGAAGTTCCTAGCAAGAGTTTTTTGGATTACTAAAGTTATGTTGATGAAGACAGTAGAATAGTAAAGCCATGTTTCAATTCTCAATCTAATGTAATAACTAACAGTAGAAAAGATAAATGTTATTCATCTATTAAATGAAATGAAAAATTTTAGGTATGTTAGTTTATCTGTAGCTCCTAACTTTGTGAGGCTTTGCTTTTTTATACTTTACTAGAGGCCTGGTGCATGAAATTTGTGCACAGGTGTGTCCCTGGGCCTGACTTGTGATCACGGCTGATCACCTTTTCCCTAATTTCAGTTACATTTCCAATAATCTATAATTTCAGAGTTATATTTCCAATAATCTTTTGTAGATCTCTTCTTGGATACTTCACAATTTTCTCATATTCAACATCACCAAAACCAAGTTTATAATCTCATATCTCATATTCTTCACATATTTCAAGTAATGACATCACTATTCACCTAGTTGTCCAAACCCAAAATCTTTACAGTGTATTCCTATCTCTCTTCATTCAACCCTTTTTATCTTTCTAAAATGCAAACCTAAACCTTTCATACTCATTTAATGACTTTAATTCACTTTTTAATAGCTTTTCATTGTTCTTAGATAAAGTTTCAACCCCTTGAAACTGCTTACAATCTAGTTTTTGCTTACCTCTAGTTTTACTTCTACCATTCCCATTAAATTCAGTACTCCAGCCATACGAAACTTTCCGTTTACAAGTAGGTCTCTCTTTCAAAAGATGTTGTTCTCCCATCTCTTCCCCTGGATAACTCCTATTCATTCTATATATCTTCTCATAGGCTTTCCATTACTGCCCAAATCTGAGTAAAGTATCCTTCCTATGTTCTTTTTATACTTTAATGCAAGCCTTTTTCCAGATTAGTACTTTTCTGTTTCCTCTATTCCACCCTAAGCTCCTTACAGGTACCTCTGATCTTGTTCACTGATACTATTCCCAGGATCTAGCAAAGTAACTGTCCCTCACTAAATGTGTGAGTATGTAAATAAATGAGAAGAAAACTTTGGGTAAGCAGAGCAGGCAAGAAACAGTAGAACATTCAAGTAAGGAATCAGAGTTGGAACTGAGAGAAAATAATAAACATTAGCAAAAATTTCCTTCTTACCAATACTATATTTTTAACTCTTCCTTCTCTTCAAATTATATCATTCTGCCCTTATCCCTTTATACATTCTGCCCCAGCACCAATAACTAACTCTTCCCTGGAGTATTTTATCATACATTTTGGTTTTAGTCTTATTCCCTTTAATCTACCTTAGATAAATAAGTCTTCTAGTTAATTTTCTTATACCTTGCTCCTAAAAACATGAAGTTTTTTTCTTTATGATTCCCAGTAAAAAGAATTATGATAGTTCTTGAAGAAGTATGATAAATTTTTGTAGTCTTTTTTTTTAGAAAAATTTTCCTAATTCTCTTCTGCTACAATCTAATCTCTTACCATCTTAATTGGCTCTTACTGAATTATACAACTGCAATTTATCATCACTTATTCAATTTTTCTTTAGACAACAAAGACAATTAGCAGTCTACTTCCATAATAATTTAGTGAGATACTATTTGTAAGCACTACCCTTCTTAACTTTCTCATCTAATATCCTAAATAAATCAGCCATATCTTTCATAGACCCTTATGAAATTTCTCATTTATTTATGAAATTGCATAATTTCATACACAATATTTACCTTTGATTTAAATTGTTATTTAAATAATATTTCATTTGTCTTATTTTCCTAGATTATCACTTTTTTAATATGAAAAAATGATTCACTTATCAGTTTCAGTCAACCTTTTTGTTAATATATTTTTATTGATTTCAGAGAGGAGGAGAGAAGGATAGGGAAATAGAAACATTAATGATGAGAGAGAATCATTGATTGATTGCCTCCTACATGCCCCCACTGGGGATCTAGCCTGCAACTTAGGTATGTGCCTTGACCAGGAATTAAACCCTGACCTCCAGCTTCATAGGTCAACACTCAACCACTTAGCCATGCCAGCTGGGCCAGTCACTCTTTTTAGCCTCCTCATTGTCAATATTGTATATTGGTATAGCTAAAAACCTTAATAGATCATGGAATAGGGGGTTCCACATCTCTATTTCCCATGGAGGAACAACAACAACATATGGACCAAAATACCTTTATGAGAAATCCAAAAACCAGTTAAGAAGTTGCAATACTCCAGGTGAGCACAAAGCCAAGAACAGCTGCTTTAAAATGGGAAGAACCTTTTCATTTTAGATTTCTCCTCTACAAAACCAGCACAGGTCACCATGATCAACAGAGAACGCCTGGCTTGTAGCTCGGCGCTTAAGGGAGAATGGGAGAAAAATGGAATGTGCATCCAACAGTTTCAGAAGGTTGCCTAATAAACTGGTTTCTGTCTTGCCTGACTGCCATAGTTTGGTGCCTGTGAGCCACTGAAAGCAATGGAGAGTAGGGATGGCTTGACAGCCTGAAATGGTGGAGAGTCTGCCATGGCTCAGTGAAATGGGGAGAAGGCCACAAGTCACTGCTTCTCCTTTGGGAAGAAGGGAAAAGAGTAGAGCATATATCCCAGGGTTAGGTTATTTGGAGGGTTGCCCAAGGAACTGGTTTCAATCTCAGCTGACTCTCTAAGCATGTGAGCCACCATGCTTTGGATGCCAGGGGGCCACTGAGAATAAAGGAATGTAGAGTGGTCTACAGCTACAGCACGTGAAGGAGTAAGACATTGTGAGCTCTTGAAAAAAGAAATTGGGCACGTCTTTGATTGGGAAATTACACACACAGCCAAGAGAAAAAACTTTCATAGGCACCCAGAACCTCTAGCCAGGCTAATTGATGATAGTCTCTCTTTATATGAAACCAGTTTATGAAGACTGGGAGTGTAACTATTTTCCCAAATGCATAGTAAACTTCACAAAAGAATTAAGAGGCACATGAGGAAATAGGGAAATGTAGCCCAATCAAATGAAAAATCTAAATTTCCAGAAACAAACTCTAAAGAAGGAGAAATCTACAAATTTCTTCTCAATTAATTCAAAGTAATTTTCTTGAAGCTACAGGAGAATACAGCCAACTATGCAAAATCAGGAACTACGCATGATCAAAATGGGAATCTCAACATAGAGTTGCAAACTTAAAAGAAAAGAACCATACAGAAATTATGGAACTGAATACTATAACTGAACAGAAAAATTTACTGGAGACATTCATACTTAATCAAGTAGAAGAAAGAACTTGAAAGAAAGATATTTGAAATTATCAAATCAGAGGAGCAAAAAGAAAATAAATAAGTAAAAAAAATTTTAAAAAGAAATTAAAACAAGTGAAGAAAATTTAAGGGATTTTTATCTAAGGGAGAGAAGAGAGAAAAAGGTATAGAGAACAATCTGAAGAAATAATGGCTAAAATCTTCTCAAGTTTGAGGAAAGAAATGGACATCGAAATTCAAGAAGCTCAAAGTATTTCAACTAAGATGAATCCAAAGAGGCCCACACTGATATAAGATAATTAAACTGTCAAAAGTCAAAGATAAAGAGAAGATTTTTTTTAAAGCAACAAGAGAAAAGCAACTAGTCATGTATAAAGGAGCTTCTATAATGTTTTCAGTGTCTTTCTCAGCAAGATTCTTTGCAGGCCAAAGGGAGTGGGATGATACAATATATTCAAAGTGCTTAACGAAAAAGTCAGCCAACCAAGTGTACTATGTCTAACAAAGCTGTTATTCAAAAATTAAGAATAAATAAGTAATTTTGTAGATAAACAAAAGCTGTCAAGTTTATCCGCAGTAAACCTGTCTTACCAAAAAATGCTAATGACAGTCTTGCAAGTTGAAACAAAATGACAGTAAACAGCAACACAAAAGCATATTAAAATATGTAACTCACCAGTAAAGGTAGATATATATACAAATACAGACTTCTATAATATTGTAATGGTGTTACATAAAGCACTTTTAATTATGTCATAGAATTTAAATGACAAAAACATAAAAACACTGTAAGAGTATGTTAACAAATACACAATATATAAAGATGTAATTTGTAACATAAGAAACAAAGTAGGAGCCTCTGCCAAGTGGTCAGTGCACATCATAGCAAGCAGTTGAGCTGCCTTAGCATATCATTTGCATATTATGCTTTGATTGGTTGAACAGCTAACTGGTCGACTGGACACTTAGCATATTAGGCTTTTATTATATAGGATAGCCAAGATATGGAAGCAACCTAAATGTCCATCAATGAATGAGTGCATACATGCAATGGAGTGTTATTCAGCCTTTAAAAGGAAGGAAATCCTGTCATATGCTACAACATGAATGAACCTTGAGACATTATGCTAAATTAAATAAGCTAGTCAAAATACAGCAAATACTGTATGAGATATTATCTGAGATATCTAAAGTAATCAAACTCATAGAAACAGAAAATAAAATGGTGGTTTCCATTATTGTTCCATAGGTGTAGAGAGTTACAGTCACACAAGATAAAAAAGTTCTAGAGATCTATAGTTAACAAAAATGTGCTGTATACTTATAAATTGTTTAGAGACTAAAAATATGTATATTATTAGATTTACCAGCTGTAGCCTAATGACTCTTAATATATGCATATATGTTCTTTGTTTAATCTCTTTCCAACCCCTCCCCCCCTCTGAGGTCTGTCAGTCTGTTCCATGCACCCATGCCTCTGGGTCTATTTTGTTCATAAGTTTATTTTGTTCATTAGATTCCACATGTAAGTGAGATCATGTAATCTTTGTCTTTCTCTGTTGGGCTTATTTTTATGGCTATTCCTGATATCCCTTTTCCAATTTCTATTATGTTAGTTCTGGCTTTCTTTGTCTTTCAACCTTACTGTTGTAATGGCATACTAACTGCTCTGTCTACAGGCTCTCTTCCTTCCAATCTAACATCAGCCAAGTATTATGTTGTTAAGTAACACTTAAAAATATTTTTTTTCTCTTTTAAAAATATATGTAAATAGCTTTCCATTTTCTACAGTACTAAGCCTTCTCAAAATTTGTCCTTAATTGAATTGACCAGCCTTATTCCTTTTTATATTTTATCCTCTTCTCTCTAACCTCATTAGGCAATTCCTCATTTTCTAGAAATATGTACATACTTTGGAATCCACATCATTTTGTTCATTCTGTTTCAAATGTTTCTCCCTTTTTATGGTTTAAAGCCCAACTCCTCTGTGAAGCTTTACAGTTTGTTCCATTAGGAATATTTATTCACTTTTTTTGTTTTTGCCATCAGTCATAGTATTTAGTTTTTACAAAAAACATAAACATTTATGGGTGTATGGTTGTTGTTTTTTACTTTTTCTTTAAAACACACCTAATTTGTGTATTTCATCAGACTATGGAAAATAGGAATCTCAACTTATTTATCTCAACATCACTCTCTAATATTTAATAAATTGCCTTGTATAGAGTATTCCATTCATATTTAGTAAACGAAGTTGAAGGAAAGAATGTTGCCCTTGTGTGATCTAAGAGGAAGCACTACAGACTAAAATCCTGGAGATCTAGACCTTCCATCTTAACCTACATTTATTTAGACATGACTTTGAACTAATCTTTAAACTTTTCTATGGTAGAATTTGTTGTCTACAAGAAATCTATATGTGTATCACTTCCGTGCTTAAAAACTTTAAAATGTTGGCTTACATGATAACTTTATGCATGTAAATGTTTTTTAAGGACCTCTGGTTTTAATTACTTTTCTAGCCTCAGTTCCCACTGATGCCCACTAAGAACTAAGAGTTCTAACCATACTGATCTCTACATTCTTTCCTAAATATATTATATACAATCTCACTTTGGCTATTGTGTCACTGAAGTCCTGGCAGAAGTCAGAAGACACACTCAAACAGGAAAATAAAGGAGAATTTCATGAAAGTACATGTCACCAGTGTACAGATTATATGTCCTAGAATTGTGTTCCTGAAATCTGTATAATTTTGTTATGCAGTGTCACGCCAATAAATTAATAAAAGAACAAGTCACACCTGACTGTGGGAGATAAACTACTTTTCTTCCTTTTGGCCTTACAATTTTCCTATAGGTTAAACCTCCTGATCTCAAACATAAACTCTAAGAATTTACTTACAGTGTGGTTTATAGTATTATTATTTAATCTTTAATTTGGTAGTATATACATTGAACAAAGGTAATTTTTTCCCTGACTATAGAACTTTAGCTAAAAGTGATTTCCATATTTTCTTATTCTTTTTTTTTTCTTTTCACTACTATCGATACATTGGCTAACCACTTTTTAACAAAAAAAGTAGAGAGAAAAATTTTGTTTTCATTGTTAACAAATGTTTGCAAGTTTTTTAAAAATGAACAATTTAATAAAAATCACATTGAAATTATTGACCAGAAGGTTTAAAATTGTATGTCATATTTGTCTATACAGCCCATCTTCTTTGTCAGTGTGTATATTCTAGACTGATTAAAATCAAGCATTTAGAAACTTATTCAACAGAAATTTTCTATGTGACCACTGTGTGCACATCATTCTTCAGTTTTGCTATTAAGACACTTTCTTTCTTAAAGAGGTAATACTCTATTTGAGAAAACAGGCATGTATATAAATAAGTGTAATTTACTGTAAAGTAAGTAGTTAATACAATATGCAATGAGAATCCTAAGATACAGTACTTTATAGTGCCTTTGATTAGGAAAAAAAAATGGTATGGCTATGCATTTGCTTCACAAAGTAGGAACTACTAAAAAAGGTTGGGTGTTTTTATTTTGAAATAATTTCAAACTTCAAAAATATTGCAAGAGTAGAACAAAAAATTCCAGTATATCTTTTACCCAAATTCCCCCAAATGTTAGCATTTTGTAACATTTGCTTTATCATATATATTAATATCGATATTTTTCTGAACAATTTGTGAATAAATTATAGATATGACCATTTTACCCCATAATTAATTCAAATTATTTCCTTTTCTAAAGGAAAGGAAGACAAAAAATAAAAATATATATTCTTACATAACCACAGTACAGTTATCAAAATCAGGAAATAAACCTTGCCATTATACTGTTATGTAGTCTTATTCAAATTACATTTTCCCAGTTTTTCTAATAATATACTTTGTAACAAAAGGAAAACAACCATTCCCTTCTAATCTGGGATCCAATCATAACTTATTTTTAGCTATCATGTGTTTTAGGCTTTTATCTGGAGTAATTCCTTATATTTTCTTTGTCTTTCATAACTGATATTCTGAAGAGTATAGGTCAGTTATTTTGTTGAATGTCTATCAAATTTAGACTTTTCTGGTGTTTCCTTATAGTTTGATTCAGGGTAAGCATTTTTGTCAGTAAAACCTCATATGTGATATTGTATCCTGAGTGTATTATATCAGGATGCTTCTGAGATCATTTGGTTTCATTACTGGTTACATTAACTTTGATCACTTGATTAAGATAGTGTCTACCAAGTTACCCTACTGTAAAATTACTATTTTTCTTTGTAGTTAAGTATCTTGTGGTGATATACATTGAGACCATATAAATATTCTTTTTCTTGAGGTTTTCACCTTCTAGTTTTGGTATCCATTGATAGTTTTTGTCTGAATCAGTTATTACAATTATAATTGCCAAGTGGTGACTTCCGAATTCCAACATTTTCTCACTTACCATTTGGCATTCTGTTGTAAGGAAGAATTTTATTTAATCAATTTTTTATTTATATTAAAATAAGTTAATTGATTCTTATTCTCATTTTATTAAATGAACTAGAGGCCCGGTGCACAGATTTGTGCAACAGTGGGGTCCTTCGGCCTGACCTGTGGGGATCGGGTCAAAATGGGCTCTCCAACATCCCCTGAGGGGTTCCACATTGCAAGAGGGTGCTGGCCAGGCCAAGGGACCTCACTGGTGGACGATTGGGGCCAGGGAAGGACCACAGGAGGGCTCCAGGGTCTGTGCTGCCCATCTTGCCCAGTCCCGATTGGTCGGACCCCAGTAGCAAGCTAACCTACCAGTTAGAGCATCTGCCCCCTGATGGTCAGTTCAAATGGTCAAATGGACAGTCAGACACAGCATATTTGGCTTTTATTATATAGGATTATATAATCTGTTGCTCTCCTAACTGATTTTGATTAAGTTTTCCCAGAAAATATAAATGAGAGAAGTTCAGTTTTGCTTATGGAAATCTAAGATTTTTAGAGAAATATTCAGATCATTAATCCATGTCTAATTTAAAATTGCTTTAATCCTGCAAATCTAGTTCAGAAAACTATTGTAGAAGAATGCTGTCAATTTAGATGTTATAATAATTCATGCTGTTCCTCTTTGTTCTGTTGGAAAGTTTCTTATTAGTGGGGAAGTCTAGATTTCCTTTTCTTATACCTACCCTCACTCATATATAAAGATCTCAAATCCTAGAGCATTTCATAGCTTATTTTTGTCAAACTCACTAGCTCACCTACAAATTTGTACTAACAGCTATACATTATCAGTTAATTTTACTATTGTAAGTTAAAGTAAATATTCCCTTGAACACTATAATCTTCTCAGTAAGGCATATTTTCACATGTTGGTTTTGTTTTGCATGGTAGTATATGAGTTTAATGGAGCTAATGTTTTCACAGACCCTCTTTGTGACCATTGGTATTCATCTGTAATGTAGCAATCAGAATATATTTATGGCCATGAAATAGTTTTTGCTTTATAGGAAAAATTATCCAAATTTTCTATCAAATTTTGGATATTTTCTCTATCCAAACACCAAACTTTGTTTCATTGTAACCTTCTTACTTTAAAATATATATATTATTTTCTTCATTTCCTCCCTCTGCCTTCGTGGGGTTTATGAACCACTGAATGGGCTATAACCCATCTTACCTTCAAGACACAAAACTGCATACTTTTTTCCCTAAAATTTTTTTCTTTTATCAGATTTCTGTGTTAGACTCAAAATCAAGAAGAGGATTGGGGTTTAGGAGAGAATGTGTCTTGATCCTTTTTCCTGCCTGATTGAGTTCTCTAATGACCAAAGACAGAAGTGCTTTTTGAGGTTTTAAGTTGCAAAATAAGAGTAGTCAGAGATAACTGTTCTTAAATTTTCTGCTTTCATTTTGAAGCTTCTTGTAAATCAGTAGTGTAAACATCAGAAAACAATTGTCTTCTTTATTGAAATTGTGTGTGTGTGTGTGTGTGTGTGTGTGTGTGTGTGTGTGTTTAATGTAAACAAACACAAAAGGAAACATAACTATTTGCTTACCAGATTTACTTTGGAAATGTATGCCTTCTAAAAATGGGCTGCCCTTGGGAAGCCTGCAGGAGACTCCCTATTGTACTTGGGAGTGCTGTGTGAGCCTAGGCCTCCAGGCGCAGGTTCCTCTGTGTCTGTCCCTGGTGCTGTCCCTGGAGCAATGTTTGTTCACTTTTTATTTGGAAATGAGAGCACTGGGTCACCTAGATCAATGGTTTTCAAACTTATTTTGGCTACAAATTTTTTTTTAACCAGGATCTAATATGGACAAATAGTCATCTCGCATATTTTGAGGCATAAAACACAACTAGGTGTGCTAATGTTATTTAGTAGTTCTTTTTCATAAAAAGAACAGTTGTTGTCTATTTTATTTTATTCTTCTGTGTAGGTCAGTTACAAATACTGTTTTCTCATATTTATAGGACCAAATTAAACCTTCTTCATTAGTGAAGTACCTGACTATTCTTAGTGTGATTTTGAATGGGTCTTGAGTGGGAAGACACCTGTTGGCACATATAATGTGCTCAGTAAATATTAAGAACACACACATACTTGTTAATGTGCCAGAGAATTAAAATACTCCTCCTTTGAGACATTTCTTTCATTTAATTTACTATATATCCAGATAAGCAAATAGTTTAGACAGAGACCAATATTAAGGCATTAGCATCAAAGTTTGTATTATTTATTCAGTGACCAATCACTTTGTAGCAGAGATTCTATAAATATTAGAGGGCTTAGAGAAGCAAAAGGGCAGAACAGAAAGCATCACTGTGTCTTTCCCTCCCCAACTTGACTTTGTTTGGAAGATTTGTTATTCATACATACTAGTATTTACATACTAGTATTTATTCAGTAACTACTGTAAATATAAGGAAAAGCACTGTTCTAAATATGGCAAATGATATAAATATTAATAAGACGTAGAAGCTGCCTTCAAGGAGTTTACAGTTGACTAACATAGGGAAGTCAGATATTTAAATGCCTTTAACATAAAATGGGGGGTGATTGGTGCCATAAGAAAAATGTAAACAAGGAGCAAATTATTTTAAAGGTAGGGAATACTTTTTCAGGCTGGTAGATATCCACATTACAATTTCCTTAAAATTAAAAGAGACAGAGAGAGAGAGAGAACTACTTATTTCTGTAGTTTGAGCCATTAGATGGTTTTGTAACCTCCTGCTTTTATTTTTTTATCTACTTACATGCTCATTCTTTCTGCTGAGCTGTAATGTTCTTCATGGAAGGGTATAGCTTACTCTGTGTTTCCCTAGTCCCTAACTGTTCCTGGCACGTAAAATGCATTGGATAAATATTTGTTCAGTGTGTATGTGTCACTGATAATCAGACTTGTTTTGTAATAAAAAATATTCTATTCTATTATAATACGAATTCGACAAAATCTGCACAGTTAAAAAGTACAGTTTTCTCCTTAGGAACAACATTTTAAAAGGACAGCTTTTATAAAATTACACAAAATTTGCAACATAAAGAAAGCTTATTGTAGGAAAGATTAAATCTGAGATCTATAAACCTGAGTTAAAGGCAAAAGCATCTTAAAGTTTTATATTCTTATCTTTTTATTTGTAATGGGAAACCTTCCCTGGGGATTTCCTACATCTCCTTGGTCAGAACTATATCATATGAACACTTGTAGCTGCAAGATAGCTAGTGAAGAAGGGAGTTGTGGATACCATTTAGCATAGCCAAGAAACAGTATATGCAGTTACTCCTTTTCTGTTTACCCTTTGAACTATAGACCCTTAAGGTTCCAAAGAAAAGGTCAAGTTATTTATGAATGAAGATATAGTATTCTAAGAAGTCATTTTTTGTCATTAAATGATTAATTTATTAATTCAACAAATATTTTATTTTTATTGCCAGATACTGTGTTGGGGATAACAACACTGAACAAAAAGATAAAGTTGTTGCTCTCATGGAGCTTACATTGTCCTTAGAAGGCTAAAACACAAATATAAGTATATATTTTAAATATCCATATATATATGTATACACACACACACACACATACACACACACACATACACATATACATATATTCAGATATATGTACATATCCATAAAGAAAAGTAAAGTAGGGTAAGGAGAATAGTGATGGTATGTAATATTCTATACTAAGAGGGCCAGTGCATGAAATTCATGCACTTGGGGGTAGGGGGTCCCTCAGCCCAGCCTGTACCCTCTTGAAGTCCAGGAGCCCTCAGGAGATATCCGACTGCCAGCTTAGGCCCGTTCCCCATGCCTAAGCCAGCAGTTGAACATCCTTAGCACTGCCATAGATGCGGAAGAAGCTCTTGCCACCCTTACTGCACTCGCCAGCCATGAGCCCAGCTTCTGGCTGAGAGGCACTCCTCCTGTGGGAATGCACTGACCACCATGGTACAGCTTCTATGTTGGTCATCTGCCCCTGGTGCACACCATAGCAACAGGTTGTTCTGCCATCTGGTCAAAACCAGCTCCCCAACATCCCCCAAGGGGGTCCTGGATTGCAAGAGGGCACAGGCCAGACCAAGGGACCCCACTGGTGCATGATTTGGGCTGGGAAGGGATGCAAGTGATTGGGCAGCTAGGGAGGCATCCCGGGAGGGCTCCAGGGTGTGTCTGACCCATCAGGCTCAGTTTCAATTGGCTGGACCCCAGCAGCAAGCTAACCTACAGTTCAGAGCATCTGCCCCCTGGTGGTCAGTGCCCATCATAGCAACTGGTTGACCGTCTGCCCCTGGTGATTAGTATACATCATAGCAAGCGGTTGAGCAGCCTTAACATATCATTAGCATGTTAAACTTTAATTCTTTGAATGGCCAACTGGCCAACCAGACACTTAGCATATTAGGCTTTTATTATATAGGATAGGATATTTAACAAAGACCCTCTGATGAGGTGATATTTTAGCAAAGACCTGAAAGAAATGAAAAAAATAGAAGGAATCATATCTGGGGAAGAAAGGTCCAAGTTAATAAAAATAAAATAAAAAAATAAAAATAAACAACAGTAAATATAAAGACCCTGAAAGAGATGCATTTGGCATACTCAAGGACAAAGAACCAATATAGATAGAGTATAGAGAATAAGGGGGAAAATGATAGGTGAGCACAGATTGGGGCCATAATATGTTGGGCTTTATAAACTTTAGCAAAGCTTTTACTCTAAGTGAAATGGAAAACCATTGGAGGGTGTGAGCAGAAATTAGCACAATCTAATTTACAATTTAAAAGGATTACAGTAACTACTTTGTGGAGGATAAATTGTAGTGGACAAGAATAGAAGCAGGGAGACCAGTTTTCCAAAAAATAAGTGATAGTTTCAGCCATTGTGGCAGTAGTAAGATGGTAATGATCAGATCCTAGAGGTATTTCAAAGGTAGTTTAGATATGGTTCTGACAAAAAGAGAAAAATTAAGAATGTCTCCAATGATTTAGACTAATAACTGGAAAAACACAGTTGCTATTTTCTGAGAACAGGAATTGTTTGGGTAGGATAGGAGAGTGGGGAATCAAGAGTCTGATTTGGACATGTTAGGTTTGAAATACCTGTTACATATCTAAATCCATGTTGGATGATTTATAGGTTAGGAAATATATATATTTTTATTCACTGGCTATTTGCATGGCCTACAAAACTAGAGTTGTGAGTAGAGATTGGGATTAGAGATATAAAATTAGGACTTTTAGTGAATGGATGATATTAATTTCATGGGACTAGATGAGGTTATATAGGTAGTAGCTAAGTAATAACCTTTTTCTATGACTGTTTTCAGGAGAAAAAAATGTTCTATGAAATCCTAGATAAGATCAAGTTTGGGTATTGCATTTTACTAACTAGCACATTAAATGTTCAAAGTTTAGTATAATGATTAAGCACGTGGACTCTGAAGCCAGGCTACCTAGGCTTGAATTGTGGCTCTTCTGTTACTAGCTCCGTGATTCAGACCAAAACATATAGGTAATCTCTCTACACTTCTCTTTCCTTATCTGTAAATAAGGATAATAATGATGCCTTCCTATAAGGTTGCTATAATGATTCAGTTAAATTAGAACAGTGCCACGATACATAGTAACCTGTAAAAAGGACTAGGCAGTCCAGCCAGTGTGGTTCAATAGTTGAACATTGACCTATGAACCAGGAGGTCATGGTTCGATTCCCGGTCAGGGCACATGCCCAAGCTGAAGGTTTGATTCCCAGTGTGAGGCATGTAGGAGGCAGCAAGTCAATGATTCTGATCATTGATGTTTCTATCTCTCCCTTCTTCTCTGAAATAAAAAATATTTTTTAAAAAGAATTAGGCAATATTATCTTTAAAGTTTACCAAGTTTTGACACATGAGGTAATGTTGTTAACTTGAAGTAATGTTCCACCAAAGATGGTTATATTTTGGCAAGAGAAAATTTATCACCGTGTATTCTTCATTTGGGTATATAAGAAACCAAGGGTTGTTGGTATTTATGAGTCAGTCCCACGTTTTAATCAGTGTTTTAGCATCATATTCTTAGTTAATTATCTTCCTGTTTAGGTCACAGTGCTGTTGATATCACCAAGGTGGCTAGAAGACACCGCATGTCTCCTTTTCCTCTAACATCTATGGACAAAGCCTTCATCACAGTCCTGGAGATGACTCCGGTGCTTGGGACAGAAATCATCAACTACCGAGGTACTATAATATCTGTCCATTGCCTTTCACTTTTCTCCAAGTAAGATTCATAGAAAATTAATAAACAGTTTTCCTGAAAGAAAAAGTTAAACATCACAGTTATTATTATTATTCTTTTTACTTCGTATTTCTACTCAAGTCTATGATCAGCCTTAATGGTATATAAAGCATCCATAAAGCTTCCTTTTTCATAAAAATTTTTAAAATATGAATAAAGTAGCTATGTTTCTCCTGTTCATCAAAATACTAAAACTATAAACCAAAAAGAGGGCTGTTAGCACTGAGTGAGGAAAATAGTTAACTCTGAGTCTTCCTGATGTCCTTTTTGTCAGAAATGGAAGGTAACTAATGTATCTTGTAATCATGTTTTTCTTTGTGGAAAACATGTTTTTAAATATAAACTGTAAAAACTACATTAAATGATCAATGGATCACTGAACAACCAGTCTGATCTCAGTTTTTCTGCTTCACCTATCTTCTTATTTTCTGCTCTTTAGTTCAGTAGCACATTGAGACCAGTTTGTGGAAGGACAATGGAAAGGTGGTGTCCCCAGTGTTCAGTTTTTAATCAACCCCCTTCTTAAAAATTCAACATGAAAGTTATATTTAGTGCAATCTCAATAAAATATAGTTTCTTAGTTATTTTTGTTATGTAGATAAAAACAACACAATAGGATTGATTTTTAAAACATTTTGTTCACACATTATAAAATATTCTAACTTCAGTGAACATTAGAGAGTATCTATATAAACACCCTAACTTTTCAGCAAGACAATTCAGATTCAGGACAGCTGAAAAGGAATTAGACTAAGGCTTAAGATTCCTTTCTTTTTATTACATGACAGTGCTCTTCTTCCAGTATTACAGTGTAAAAAAATAATGACAGAGCTTGGCTGGAATGGCTTGGTGGTTGAGCATCAACTTACGAAGGAGATCATGGCTAGATTCCCAGTGAGGGCAATGCCCAGGATGTCGGCTCGATCACAAGTGGGGATGTGCAAGAGACAGCCAATCAATGATTCTCTCTCATCATTGATGTTTCTATCTCTACCTCTTTCTTTCTTTCTGAAATCAATAAAAAAATATTTTAAAAAAATAACAATAGATAACCAAACAAATTATGTTAAAATTAAAAGGCCTAATAGTAGTGAAATTTTAAATGTCAAATTCTAGCTCTTTGTTCACTGATGCTACTTAGACAAAAATTGTTTTTATATAATTCACCCTAATTCTATATCTCTGACTTGCATTCTTTTAAATATGTATATCCGTTGGCTTAAACTTTTGGTTTTTTATTACTTCTCACTAAAGGATCTAAAGATTAGAAACTCATTAGAGTGGGGAATTAGGAATTAACTAAGTGATTTCAAAATCAATTTTGATCAAATAGGTTTTTGCTGTTATTAAATGTAGAATATTCAGATATTTTTATATCAATAAACACCAAGACATATTCAGAAAATATAAATGTAAACTTAAGTTGGAAAAAATGTTGATAATACTTTACCTATTAAAAACATAAATTAACCTTCTCTGGCCTTGGAATTTCAGGAGAGTTTTCCCTAACAGCAGTTTTTAGAAAAACCTCAGAATATGCCAAGTCATTTAAACAGAAATTTTAGTTCTTTTAAGGGAGGGGGAAATAACAGAATTGAAAGTGGCCATTGATAAGTTTCTTCTAGGGGGAAAAAACAAACCAGTAAATAAATAAATAAATAAATAAGCAAGCAAGCTGTCCGGTGGATTCTCTTTTTTTCTTTGTGTGCTTATTTCTCCTTCATTTGTTCATCAGATCAGTTGTCACTTATAAGTTAGCAAACTCTTCATGGATGGTTAAATTTTTTGTCAAGTGCTTCCACCCATGAAGATGAAGTGTGCATTCAACCTTTGAGTTCGATCAAACTCAATTTTTCATGCAGAGAATATTATCATTAAACCTCCTAAGCACTTTAAGTAGGTGTTTAAAAAAACATCACCAGCTGAAACCGGTATGGCTCAGCGGTAGAGCGTAGGTCTGCGGATTGAAAGGCCAAGGGCATATACATTGGTTGCGGGCACATACCCGGTGGGGGGTGTGCAGGAGGCAGCTGGTCGATGTTTCTCTGTCATCCGATCTTTCTAGTTCTCTATCTCTCTCTCCCTTCCTCTCTGTAAAAAATCAATAAAAAATATATTTAAAAAAATAAAAAACATCACCATACATAGAACATAATTCATTTTGTTCAATAAATATTTATTAAACATTTACCAAATGATAGGTACTAGTTAAGTTCTGGATAGACAAAGGTGAATAAAACACTTCTGCCCCATGGATCTCATGTATAGTGCAGAAGAGAAACAGGAAAACAACATGATAATTGTCTCCTTTATTGGCTTTTTTGTAGGCTTGCCTGCCTTTGTCCATTCCTTGAATGTAAGCTTTCTTTAGCATTTTAGGTTTTGGTCCTTTTCACATCTTGCACATGCACTTCAAATAACCTCATGCATGCCAGTGATTTCAAATGCCACCTATTAAATTATTTCTAAATCAATATCACTTGCCTAGATCCTGCCTGAGCTCTAGACTTATACACTAAATGTATACATACTGCTAGTAAATTTTTTAAATATGTTTCTATTGATTTTAGAGAGAGAGAAAGGGAGAGGGATAGAAATATAAACACCAGTGAGAGAGAAACATCTACCAGCCCCCTCCTGCACACCCCCTACTGTAGATAGAACCTGAAACGCATGTATGTGCCCTGATTGGTGACCTCTTGGTTCATGGGACGATGCTCAACATTGAGCCACATATTAAATTTGTTAGTAAATTTAATATGACCAAAACTAAACTTACATTCTTTACCTCTACAATACTTGCCGTTTCTACATCCTCTTGGATCCATCCCTTGTTTTCTATTCCCAAAGCTCTTATTTTGATTACGGTCTTTATTATTAACATCATGGATTATTGTCTAATAGAATATTGAAAATTATCCTTCTAAAGCAAGTGCCTAGATATCTGTGTATGTGTTGTTTGTTTGTTTGTTTGTTTTCACCTGGTTTGGCTATAGATGCACTTCTACTATTTTCAGCTTCTACTTGCAAACAAGCCTTTAAGGAACAAGTGCTCCACTGATTACAAATATCTTCCTTTGGTTTCTTGTGAGAAGCATACCTAGTATAATAACAGGTGATAATATATGTAAGACTGCCACTTCTGACTTATGTTCTTTACTTATGAAGTGTTTTTGCATGAATAAATTACAGCTTCACATTTGGTAGTGTACTAGCTACTATAAAGCAGATTAAAATATTCTGGCACCATTCTCTATAATTCCCAGTCTCTTTTAGTTAACAAGGGAAAACTATGAGCTTTTAATAGAAATGATTATGTTTTCTTAGGATCATTATTTTAGATCACTAGCTCAAGGCTTTCTTTTTTAAGATTAAATGATTAAAGACTTTAGCATCTCTAACCTTGGATCTTTGTTTTTCCACAAAAGACTTAAGTAATTCTAGTCAAGGAAACTTTAAGCTTTGATGTTGGAACTCATTTGGAAGCAGTGGAATGTCTCTTGATTAAAATACTGACCACAGCAGAGGTATTTCTCCCTATCTCTGACTTATAGTTAGATAATTGCCTGAAGGTAGGCAGAAATTACTGCTTCTAGAAGAAATTCAGAAGCTCTTGATTTCAAACAGTAGGAGTTCCTCACCAAAATGGTTCACAGCTCATGCTAGGAATTCTTCAGTTCCTCTTGAGGATTCGGGAGCTGTCAGAAAATAATGAAAAGGCAAGTTTACTGGCAGGAACTTGCCATCAAATATATTCTTTACCTTGCTTCACTTTTAACTAGCTGAGAGACCTTGGGCAAGCTACATAATGCTTCTGAGTCTTATTTCTCTCATCCATAAAAATAAAAATAATGTCTACCCAATAAGATAATTGTGAGATACTATTAGAGGAAATAATATATGTAAATCATCTAGTTTTCACTAAGCTGCCATATTTTGGATTTAGTAAATGATTGATCCCCTTCCCTTCTCCATGAGGATTCTGATATCATAGACCTGAGATAAGCACCTAAAAATTACAGCATCAAAGCTAGAATCCCTTTGCTCAGCTCCATTTGTTTATCCACATGAATAATCTCTGGATTCCTATGCATTATTTTGTTGTAGTCAAGTTTACATTACCTACCTAGATCATGTGCTCCCTATCCCATTAGAAAATGTAGCCTAAACAACAGTTTTTACAGCTTTTGAGCTTATTTCTGATTGAGTTTTACAAAATTGAAGCAAAGAATTTGGGTAGTTATTCAAATATTTCAAGTGAAAGCATATGTTTTTATTATCTAATTTACTGACTCCAGTCTAGTAAGATTTCACCTAGGATGATCCCATTTGCATGCAAATACCTCCTGGGATGTTGGTCTAGGCTGGCATTGGCTTTAGATTTTTCAATGTGACTGCTTGAACTCACTCATACTTTCTTTCTGGTAGTCTCATCTCTTTAGACTTTAATCCATAAACTTTTTATACCTCTAAAATATGCACATCTCATTATATCCTTTTATTTATATCATTGTATTTATATCATATCATTTTATTTATACCATTTCCTGTATACTTCTTCTTGCATTCCTCAAATATGAACAATTAATTCCCTCTATATATTCATGGTGTGTGTGTGTGTGTGTGTGTGTGTGTGTGTGTGTGTGTCATCATAACCTCTAGGCAATTATGCTGCTCTTAATGTCCAAGATTGTGATTATATTAACAATCTGTTCTCTGTATATGTGCTTTCAGGTGCTTTTTTCCTCAATATGGTGATTACCACATGTATGCTATTATCACAGTACTCAATAAGCCCCCTTGTGTGGGGGAGTCATTTCTATAGTTATATAATTGGTTAAAATCAACTCACATAGGAATCAGACCTGTAATATTGACTAATTATCCCATGTGTCAACCAAGTAGACTAATCTTCCTATTTCATACTTCCTTCTCTGCATAACATCAAAAGTTTTCTTATATGTAATGTGTTCTCTCTCTTTAAAAATAAAGCTTATTTTAAATGTATCTCACTTGAAATAATTTTGATAGAAAATAATCTATATTAATTTTTTTAAAGTAAGGAGGAAGTAGTAATTTTCCAGTATATCAGATTGAAACAAAATATAATTTTTAAATATGATTCTTAGTGATTCTTAATTTTTTCATTCTTTTGGAGTACTTTTTTACATTTTAAATATACATTTTATCTAGCATAGTTTACTTGGCAATCCTTTTATTCAGTATCTATTTTGAGGTATTATCATCTCTATTAGCAGTATTAGGTTAGGATTCAAAATATAAGCAATGGAAAAAAAGGTTTCAGTTAAAATAAAATGAAAATAGAAAATTTTTTCAAGGCATAGCATCAAAACACCTTATTCTCACAATGATCAAAGAAGGATTTCAGATTTTTAGAAATTCCTATCTTTCTTAATTATATTGGTAGAACTATGAAAATTATGGAAATATGCAAGATTTTCCAAACTATAGGGAAGAAAATCTATAGTACAAATGAAATTAGTACAAATGAAAAGAGACAAATTTCAGTGGCAGTAAAGAATTCACCAGTACCACCAGCAAGAGAATTGCCAGGAATGAAAACTGGGCAATAGCTTTTTATAAAATTGATTTTGTTGATTAGCTTTCCCACTAGAGCATCTAGTGCTACAGCAATTTCCTCTTTGACTGTTTTCTTAAAGTCTTTGCAACTCCTGGCAGGCTATTTAGTCACCCCATACCATCAAGTATGTGGCAGGGAAACTCAAATCTTTCTTCCATTTAATTATGAGACAAAAGCATATGAGCAAAATCAGAGACACAAGGATTCTTTTGTAATCAGCAATAATATTTGTAATGTGTTTGAATGTATATAAGAATGGCATAGATTTGCAACAATTTTTAAAACTTTAACTTCATTTTTGAGCAACAAAATTTGTTTAATTGGTTATTTTCTCTGTCTAGAAACTCCTTTTCTACAGAATATTAATGTCCTTGATTAACTTGTTTAAAAAAAAATATTCTATTAACATTTTACCTTATCATTTGTAAATAACATTGAATGATTTAGTGATACTATTGTAACCTTGAAACTATAATGCTTTGCTTAATTTCCTTATTTTGATTTACTTCAAAGTCAATATTATAATTGTTACATTTGATATTTATTTCTTCTTGCACCTCGTCTTAGGAGCTTTATTTCATCTTTTTTTTTTTTTATAAAATACTTATTACATACCACCTTTTTTTAATAGTCAGTAATATGCTAATACAGAACAATTAATGTTGAAAGTTAGGAATTATTTTTAGGATACTAGAACATGTGGTTTAAAATTTTAGAAATTATAGTAAGAAAATATTTTCTTCTGTGGAGTATATTGTAGTTTATAGGACAATGATTGGGAAACTACCAATAAAGAAGACTTTATTTAAATTCTTCAAACTGTAGAAAGAGCATTTTGTTTGTTTCTACCAAATCCTGACCAACAAATGCATCCCTTCCACTTAAGTGCTATCCATTTTTCAGTGACACCCTATTCATATGACCTTGGTGTGGAAAGGTTTCCATCATTAAGTCCCACAAGGAGTGAGCATTTACTTTCATTTGAAATATTTTCTGTGACCTCAGGAACATTTTAAGTATTTTTAAAAAACTAATGTTTTTCAAAAAATATATATCTTTCATTTCAATTAAGGTAAATGCTTTTTATACACTTATTACTTTTAAAGCTAAATATTTTATATATGTAAATGAATATATAACACAGATATAAGTTGTAGTACTCAAGAATAAAATTTATATCATGAAACCACAATACAGCCTTAGAACTAATTCATTACCAATTCCATTGCATCATTTTGTATTTCTAAATCATCTTAATCATTTCTAATAATCATAATGTTTGTATTTATCCAAATTCTATAACCTTGCACAAAGCTTATTTTTATTTTATGATGTAAGAACTGTAATGCTTGCCCTTACTCATTACATTGGCAGATAATAAGCATCCCTAGATGGAAAAATACAAATGCACAAAAGCTTATGCTTTTTTGGGGGGGGTATTATTCCATAAACATGACTTCTAGAGTAACTAGAGATTAATTAATGTACTTGTTTTCACCCAAAAGATATTCACCCCTAAATCATTTAATCTTTCTCAGTTTACAGACTTGTGAAGCCTATAATAATACATTAGTTAGACTTATAATGTTCCAATGTTGTCTTTCAAATTCACAGTAAAAAATGTCGGAATAAGTTATATTACATTTGGATAGGCTCACCATATTAAATGTTTAGTGTCTCTTAAATAACCATGAAGCTTTCTATAAGTATATTATATTTCATAATTAAACTTTTTTTTGTTAATGTTGTCATGACCCAATTCTATACCTGTTTTACCTTCCTCTTAATCTTTGGACTTAACTAATATTGTTCCTACCAATGGTCATTTGGCCAGAGTAAGTATATGTATCAAGTCTGCCTTCTCAACTACTTTTGTAAGCATAATGGATAGGTGTTAAGTCAAAAAGATCTTTCAGTAGCCCCTCACATAGATTGGATATGAGGGTGGTTTTTAAATTTTATAGTAACACTAGAGGCCCAGTATATGAAATACAGGGAAGAGGGGGTGTCCCTCAGCCCAGCCTGCACCCTCTCTAATCTGGAACCCCTCAAGGTATCCCACCTGGATTGGGTCTAAAGAGCAGTAGCACATCACTCTCACAATCCAGGACTGCTGACTCCCAATTGCTCAACTGCCTGCCTTTCTGATTGCCCCTAACCACTTTTGCCTGCCAGCCTAATCATCCCCTAACCACTCCCCTGCCAGCCTGATTGATGTCTAACTGCCCCCCTGCCAGCCTGTTTGCCCCCAACTTCCATCCTCTGCTGGCCTGGTCACCCCCAACTACCCTCCCCTGCTTGCCTAATCACCCACAACTGCCCAACCTTGCAGGCCTGGTCCCTCCCAACTCCCCTTTCCTGCTGGCCATCTTGTGGTGGCCATTTGTGTCCACATGGGCACAGGATCTTTGACCACATGGGGGCAGCCATCTTGTGTATTGGAGTGAATGTCAATCTGCATATTACTCTTTTATTAGGATAGAGGCCTGGTGCATGGGTGGGGGCCAGCTAGTTTGCCCTGAAGGATGTCCCAGATCAGGGTGGGGGGTTCCCCTGGGGCATGGGGTGGCCTGAGTGAGGGGCCCGTGGTGGTTTGCAGGCCATGGAGGCCCCGGGATCTGGAATTTATTTAACTTCTACAATTGAAGTTAAAGTAGCCTAGAGTGGAGGTCTAGGCCGGACAGGGCTACGGAAGCTTGGCTTCCTCCATGCCTGGGGCAACCCTAGCCTCCTGCTCTTTCAGCTCTGTGGCTGCCACCATTTCTGTTGGAATTTATTTACTTTCTATAATTGAAACTTTGTATGCTTTAGTGGAAGCCTGGGCAAGCCAGGTTGTGTGGAAAGCTTGGCTTCCTCCATTGCCAAGCAGGCTGGGCTGAGGGACACCCCCTCTTCCTCCTGCTCTCTGTGGCTGCAGCCATCTTGGTTAGGGTTAATTTGCATACTCTCTCTGATTGGGCATGGCTGGTGGGCATAGCAGAATGGTGGTTAATTTGCATATTACTCTTTTTATTAGATAGGATAAGTAGATTTTTGAGGGATTTATAACCAATAGAAAACTGACTTATATCCATGTTTTATATTAGGAAATCTTGAATAGTGTCTTTGTTTTCAACCTTATGTTATTTACCACATTCTCCCTGTATTCCTGAAATATAAACTGATAGTATTCTGCTTAGCCAAAGTGAGGACAAAGAATCAATTTCCTGGACCACTGAACTCAGTTTTCCCTTGACTTCTCCAAAGCCTTCTTAGAAATAACTATACAGGGAGCTTTACAACTGTGGAATCATTTTGACAAGTGACTTTGAGAAATTAACATGCTTTTCCCTTACATCCAAAAGTCACTTAGTTCTCCTAACATCTTAATTTAGATAGCAAGAAGAGACTATTTTCTGGGTCAGAGTAAATGCCCAATCAACAAATATTTGCTTTACCTCTTAGAGAATACACAAAGCATACTCAACTTTATAAATAGCTCTCTATCTTGATTTTCCTTGTATATGTATCCATTGTCAGCCATTTGAATTTCTAAAGGCTCTTTCTGAAGATATTTTTTGGTCCAGTCGTCCCATTATAAGAAAGCTAACACTCTAGAGCACATGTGTCAAACACAAGGCCCGCGGGCCAAATCCGTCCCGCCAGGCCTTGCAATGTGGCCCGCACCGCGCTGTCATCACTGCACTCCACTGTGTTTCCATCACAATGACAGTTTATGACTGTTCAGTAAACCATTCGGCCCACGATTTAGGCTGGATTTTAGATTTTGGCCCCTTCTCTGATTGAGTTCGACACCCCTACTCTAGAGAATAGGCATAATGACTATTACGTATGGGAAGCTGACTCATGAAGTTTCCTGCTGACAACATAAAAGGCAACTACCTTTTGACCAAGCACTCTGCCACTGTCTTCTTGCAGCACAAGTAAACATACAACACAAAGCAGTATAAGTCATCATCCAGTCTTTTCCACTCCTTCCTTCTTACCGACTTCTTCAGAACACTAAATTGTATATATGGATCAGGATCCCCAGTAATACAAAGCTCTGCCTTTAA
Organism: Pipistrellus kuhlii; assembly: GCF_014108245.1. Lineage (NCBI taxonomy): Eukaryota > Metazoa > Chordata > Mammalia > Chiroptera > Vespertilionidae > Pipistrellus > Pipistrellus kuhlii. The sequence continues at coordinate 17,672,098 of NW_023425404.1, read as the reverse complement.
GATTTCTGATTACCACAGAATCTGGAAATATCCATATTTATTTTCATCTTCAATAAACTGAAGACATTCTTTATTATACAGAATTTAGAGAATAAGTGTGAGGGGGAAAGTAGAACACAATGAACGTTTTTTCTTCAGACTCTGGAAGTGGGGTATTGCTTCTTGGCACACAGCCTAGCTTTCTACAACTAAAAGGCTAACTTCTAACTGCAAAGAGCTACAAATTCCCAACACCAGCTATTCCTAAGAGAACATATTAGTTGTATTAATTATATATTGGGGAAATCATATTTTGCTTATTTTAAGTAGGGCTCTATTGGAAAAGAACACCTGAGAAAAAGGAATTTTGCTCATGTTTTCCTGAGATTATATCTTTTAGTAAACTTTTGGCTTCCACAGCTTCAACTGCTCACTGTTGTTTCTCTACTAAATGTGAAACCTTAAACAGTCATAATTCCTAGTTGAGAAGTTACTGCTGCCGGGTTCCCATTCAAGTTTGAAGAAGGCTAAGGCTCCCTTTTTCAAAACACATACCCAAAGTTTATTCAACACAATACTTGGGCTCCACCTATGGGCAAAGAAAAGGGATGCTTTAACATCTATGTACCTATACTACCGTGTTTTCCCGAAAATAAGACATCCTCCGAAAATAAGACCTACTTACAGGTTTCCTTCTGAGTGAAATATAAGGCATCCCCCTAAAAATAAGGCTCCCCCTAGGCTAAACATGAGAGATTTGGTCCACTGATTCTGAAAGAAATGGTGTCACAAGAAATTCACCAGGAAACTCAGGAATTGGATTGTTATGATGATGTTCCAGAAGATGATGACATGATTGTCATTGAATAAATGAGTGAATTCTTGATACTGTAGGATTCACAGTTTATCTGGTTTGTGTTGACAACTACCGTACTACCGTACCATATACAGGTAATAAATTTCCTTTATTTTCATTTAACAATAAATGTGTACCATATTCTTCTTCATGGAAAAATAAGACATCCCCTGAAAATAAGATCTAGTGCATCTTTGGGAGCAAAAATTAATATAAGACACTGTCTTATTTTCGGGGAAACAGGGTAGTATGTATGTAAGAGAGACTGTCCCAGCTGAAACTGGTTTGGCTCAGTGGGTAGAACGTGGGCCTGTGGACTGAAAGGTCCCAGGTTTGATTCCAGTCAAGGGCATGTACCTTGGTTGCAGGCACATCCCCAATAGGAAGTATGCAAGAGGCAGCTGATCAATGATTCTCTCTCATCATTGTTTCTAACTATCCCTCTCTCTTCCTCTCTGTAAAAAATCAATAAAATATATTTTTAAAACAGAGAGAGAGAGAGAGAGAGAGAGAGAGAGAGACTGTCCCAGGTGATGAAGTAATTTTCAGCACTACTACAAACTCTTTAAGTTCCCAAACAGATCATCTGGTCAGACATTAACCAGATAATTCTAATATTGACTGCTTTAAAGAGCTACCCATTGTTTAGTCCTGAACCCTACTAGGAGATGTAAATATACGGTACAGTAGGTGCTTGTCTATTTGACATTTATTCCTTCAAAATTCTTGCATCTGCTGCAACTGGGAGATTTTACCATTTTCCAACTAATTACCTATTTTTCTGTAAATCCCATCTCTTGCCTAAGGCTTTTAGACCTTTCTCTTTGAAGAGATTGAAACTCTGCTGATAGGTTAACTTAATACCAACTCTAAAAAGCAGAATTAACCCAGTAGGTATCTATAATAATTTACCTTAAAGACAGCAACCTTATATTTAGTACAAGTCCAAAATAAAAATCTTGCCAGTTATATAGATATATTAATAAGTTTTAATAGCCTAAATATGAAGCAATTCTATTTTTCAAAAAGAGGTGTTTTACTTTTCTTTCCATGATATTTCAAGAAGGTCTGTAAAGACAGATAGTATATCTGTGCTACAAGTGTAATTTTTCTTAACTTGCCTAAATATAGTTATTTCTTGAAATCAGAGGAATATTCTTTTTTTTTTTAATCTCATCCTTGCCCTCCAAAAAAATAACAGCTTTTGGAGATACATTTATATACCATACAATTCACCCAGTTAAAGTATACAATACAGTGTTTTAGTATATCCACAGGTATGTACAGTCACCACTATAATCAATTTTGGAACATTTTCATAACCTCAAAAACAATCCCTCTCCTCTTTATCTGTCATCCTCCTCCTATTCCCCTCATACCCCCACTTAGCCCTAAGTAACCAATGGTCTACACAATCTCTATAGATTTACCTATTCTGGGCATTTTATATAAAGGTATTATATGTGATCTTTTGTAACTGGCTTTTTCTACTTAGCCCTTTTCTTATAGTCACTACTATTTTTAGGTTAATAAAGCCAAAATCAAGGCTAAAATTTGAATGGGATGGTAAGGAAGCTCTACTCTTTACTTTTCATAAGGAAGAAAAAAAAAAACTTTATAAAAATTTTGTGTTTATTGTAGAAAACTTGGACACTTTCAGAAAATTATATAGCAAAAGGAATAAAAATCATATATAATTCTAGTAGATGCTTTATTTTTCATGTACTATGCCTTTCCCATATTTTTCTATTGATACATAAGCATATATCTACATGTGCAATTCTGCATGTTTTTAACTATATGAGTTTTCCTTTGTCAGTGAATCTTCTTCATAAATATCAGTTTAGTCTGCATAATGTTTTATCTAAGGCTACATCATTGTATATTTAAATTTATATGTTATTGGACTTTTGATTTCTTTCTATTTCTCAGTAATGTAAGCAACTCTGAAATAAGTATGTGCATCGAGATTTGTAAAATAAGCCAGTCAAAAAACAACAAGTACCATGTGATTTTACATATATATGGAATTTAATAAACAAAATGAACTAACTAGCAAAATAGAAACAGACCAGCAGGCTGACAGCAGACCAGCAGGCTGACAGGAGAGGGGCTGACAGCTATAGTGGAGAAATTGAACAAAAAAAAAGAGGAAAAACTCTTGGACATAGAAAAAAAGACTTATTCATTTTCTTAACAGATTTCTAGAGATGAAATTACTGGGTCAATAGATACAAAAATGTTTAAGAATTGGCTTTTTAAAGTCATGTTTGGGTTGTCAAAGGATTAATGACATGTCAACTTAAACACATCTTTGATGATTTTGTAGCTACTTATATTCAAATAATCTCTGCAAGCATTACTATTAATGGATTGAATCTAATCTTCCATTTCAGATGCTAGGATGCACCTCTTCTTTCTGTCTCCTATTCTGTGGGTTAGAAATCAGGTCTGACAGATGTACAAGCCTTGTCAGACAAGCACATATGCTCATCTTGTCTGTGACTGCCTGTTTAAAATTAATCTCAGCAACCATATTTTGCTTTTTTTCTCCCCTTTCAGATGGAATGGGTCGAGTCCTTGCTCAAGATGTATATGCAAAAGATAACCTACCCCCCTTCCCAGCATCAGTAAAAGATGGCTATGCTGTTCGAGGTAAATATTTTAGCTTTCTTGAGTATCATCATAACTCACACTGTGTGTGTTTTCACATTTTTGGCTTAGCCTGGGCACCCAACAACTGTTAAATCTGTTTCCCCTTGGTTGTCAAAATAATTTTATTCACATATAACAAAAGTAACCTACATCTATCTATTTTCTGACACAACCTTGTGTAAAGCTTTTTAGTAAAATTACTATAGTTACTTAAAAAGTATTATTTATAATTATATGTGGAGATTGATATAAAAAAAAAACCACTTGTATTATAGTTTATTCTTTTAGTCTTGCACAAACAAGATAGCAGACAGTCTTACTTTGTTTGGATGTTTTTTGCATGTTTTCTAGTTGAAAACAGCTAATGGTACAAGAAAGAAGAGCAGATTCCCAACATAGGGATAAAGTGGGGTGATCTTTTCTCTTGCTTTAAACTCAATCATCAATAAAGGCTTCATAAAAAGCAGGAATGAGAGAAACCTCTAATTCCCCAGAAGATGCCATATTTCAATTCCAGATGATACCAGCAGCTCACACCTTTGGTCTTTCCTGAGATTACATAAAACTTAAAAGCAAATATGAAATAGTATTTGCCTGCCCAAAGTCCAGTCTAAGAAACCGAAACGAAAATGTAATTGAATTGGTTAGAAACTATTATTAGTTATTAACTCAAGGCTTATGTCATTGAAGAAATGTCTAAAAACATTTCCCAATTTATTAAAGCTGTTAAGAAGGCCAATTCCTTTTTTAATGATAATTTATGGAGTCTCTTACCTGATTTTTGTCATTATTTTCTTTTTACTCTATCTAACTATTAAAATAATTTTCTATTTTTTGTAATGAAATATATTAGTTAATCTCCATGTTCCATCACCATCTCTTAAAAGAATCTTTTTATGTTGGAAGCAGTACAGTAAGTGGATAAAGGTATGGGTTTTGAGCACAGTAAGAGTGATCTGGGTTCTAGTACCAGTTCAATTGATATAATTTTGAGCAAATTACCTAAACTTTTTGGGCCTCAATTTCTCATCTGTAAAATGGTGATAATTATAACTATTCTTACCCAACAGGTTGTTGTGAGGATTAAATGAGACTATAAAAATGCTTAGTAAAGTTCCTGGCACCAAAAAGAGCACTCAATAATTGTTTTTAATAATAGTTACTATTATTATCACTACTGTTATTATGATAAACATATTTACTTATACAATCTCTGAAGAAAGTATAACATTTATCTAAATTGTTAATCTCATATTCTATGGTGAAGGGATTAATTCCTACTAGTATATACTTTCTCAGGAACACTATCTTGTATGCACCTCATTCTGCTTGATCTCACTAAATTATAGTATTTCTAAAAACATAAATAATAAACCCCTACCAAATTTTTCCCAATTAATTCTTTTTACAGAGGTTATTATATAATGCATATTGTCCAGAAATAAAATTGTTTTAACCTTCTGATAGCCTCATTGGCTCTTTTTGTTTCTTATTCCCAATCTAAGATATAAATTTTGTTTGGACTTATAATTAATAGCCATACAGTATTACTATTAAATCACAAACAGTTCTTATTTCTAGAATAGAAAAAACAACTACAACAAATGAAATATCAAAGGGACAAGAAAGTCTATTTTTACATGCTTTGTAATATGAAGTAGGAGAAAGTGAGAAAATAAATTATTTGAGGCAGAATTATTCTCAAACAGAATGTTGTTTTGTGATTTTTGCATGAGATGTAGCAGCTTAATTAAAAAGAAACTATTGCTCTTAGCTTTTCAAGTTACCATAAAGAGCAGTTTGCCCACATGAGCCATAAAAAGAGCCGTTCTGCTATAGAATCTATCAAAGAAATTTTTATGTAAAGTTATCATTCAATATGTTATTTTTCCTTTTTTTTTTTTTTTGAAGTAATGGTATTTTAATTATTTTACACAGAGGAAAAAAACACAACTAAAATGTAATCATCTCACCATATAAAAGTTTCAATAGGTTACATATCATGCAGTTTTTTCATATTATTTCTTTCCTGTGAAGTATTGATAGTTCTCTAATATATAGACCATTTAACAGAGAATTAACACATAACATAACATTGTGGATATAGTTAAATCTCAAATTGGGAATGGTTGGTGAATATATATATATATTTATCAACATCATACTTATAGTTATCAGTAAACAAAAAGACATGGTCTTAGTCTTTTCTGTGTAATAATACCATCCCCTAGTCATTGTCTTGGTAAAGAATATCCTTGAAGTTATTGTTGTGGTTCTTTACCACTCTACTTCGTGTCCCCTCTTCTCTCCACCCTGCCTTCCTTTACTGCCATTCTTTCCTCCCCACTCCCGTTATTCTCCCTTTTTTCTTCTCCTCTGCCTTTGCCTTAGGCCTTCCAGTAATAACCAGTGGCACCTGTGAGCATTGCTAACCCTCTAGGTGTAAAGAGATTGCTAACTTGCTCTGGATCACTAAGCATTAGCCAGTATCCTTCAGAAGCATGTGGCATAAAACTCCAAACCAGTTGGAGGATCACTTGCTTTAAGGTATGTGGGTTGAAAGAATCAAGACAGTAAAAAATGACTAAGGAAATAAGAAATAGGAACAACTTTTAAAAAATAAGATAGATTAGAATGTAAGGAAGGCAGGAGTCAAGTGATGATGATTTAAATAATAGGAAGAGCTGTGACCTTATAAGCCTAAAGCTGTATTCAGGAGAGAGTAAATTTGAAAGGTAAAATAAAATGAAAGCATATTATCAATTAGAATCATATTCTTCATATTTTTGAAGTTATTTCTCCCTTCATGCTGATTAAGTCAGTCATTTTAATGCATTCGCACCCTCCTGGAGAGATGTGAGTAGATGCTCATTGTCTCACAATTTTTTTTAAATTACAGTTTACTTCAATATTATTTTTTATTGATTTCAGGTTTACAGCTTAATGTTTAGACAATCATATACTTTATCTAGTGTTATCCTTGATATTTTCATTACCAGACTGGCACCATACATAAGTTATCATAATGTTATTGACTATATTCCTTATGCTTTACTTTATATCCCTATGACTGTTTTGTAACTACTAATTTATACTTCTTAATCTTTTTACCTTTTTCTCCCAGTCTCCCAACACTCTTCCCCTCTGACAGCCCAACAGCCTACTCTCTGCATCAAATGATGTTTGTTCATTTATTTTTTTCTTTAGATTCCACATATAATTGAAATCATATGATATTTGTCTTTCTCTAACTGACTTAATTCACTAATCATAATACTCCCCAGGTCCATCTATCCTGTCTTGAGAAAAACAAGTGTATATGGAACCACAAAAATCCCAAATAGCTTCAGCAATATTAAGAAAGAAGGACAAAGTTGGAAGTATCACACTACCTGATATCAAACTATACTATAAGGCCATAGTAATCAAAAGAGCATGGTACTGGTATAAAAACAGACATATAGATCAATGGAACAGAATAGAGAACCCAGAAATAGACCCATGCCTATATAGTCAATTAATATTTGACAAAGGAAACAAGAACATACAATGGGGTAAAGATAGTCTGTTCAGCCAGGACCGGTTTGGCTCAGTGGATAGAGCGTCGGCCTGTGGACTGAAAGGTCCCGGGTTCAATTCCGGTCAAGGGCATGTACCTTGGTTGTGGGCACATCTCCAGTAGGGGGTGTGCAAGAGGCAGCTGATCGATGATTCTCTCTCATCGATGTTTCTAACTCTCTATCTCTCTCTCCTCCTCTCTGTGAAAAATCAATAAAATATATTTAAAAAAAAAAAAAAAAGATAGTGCTGGGAAAATTGAATAAGGGGAAGAAAAAAAAAAGAAACTAGACCATCTTCTTACACAGTTTCTTCTTAGATGTTAATAAAGGGGAAAATGTCTCAGAATTCCAGGTTCAGTTTTCTTGAAAATGTTCAATTTGAAAGGCTTATCCCTTCAGAGCTTGTTTTGGGATTATTTATAAAAAGGAAAAATTATGAACAAACCAGTAATTACTTTGGGAACCACATGTTGTAAACAATTCTGGAAGGATATATTAAAATAAATCTTTGCCATTTGGGTAAAGTAGATTTTAAAAGGATTTTGTTGTTTTTGTTTTACTTTCTGAATGAAATATTTGCTCATGGAAATTATAGAAAATCAAAAAGAACGTTTAAAAATTCCTGTTTTCTCCGAAACCGGTTTGGCTCAGTGGTAGAGCGTAGGTTTGCGGACTGAAAGGTCCCGGGTTCGATTCCGGTCAAGGGCATGTATGTTGGTTGCGGGCACATCCCTGGTGGGGGTTGTGCAAGAGGCAGCCAGTCGATGTTTCTCTCTCATCGACGTTTCTAGCTCTCTGTCTCCCTCCTTTCCTCTCTGTAAAAAAATCAATAAAGTATATTAAAAAATAAATAAATAAAATAAAAATAAAAATAAAAATTCCTGTTTTCTCACTGTCCAACCACTATTATTATTGTTGCACTTCCTCACAGTAGGTTAAATTGTTTACTAAAATTCAGTATAACCTTTATTTCATTTGTGATTTATCAGTATAATAGTCTTTCATGAAAGCCATGTCCCAGGGTTTTTATTTTGCCCATTCAAAACCTTTTTGACCACAGCTGGTTCCCCAACCCATTTGACAGCCTACTGCCTCCACTGTACTCTTCTTATTATGATATGGGAGTATTACTCATGTAAGCAGAGAGATAATTTGGAATAATTAATTTTAGTTAATACTGTATTAAGGAATATCTCTTTTCTCAATACTAAAAACAAATGGCTGCTTTTCTTCTGGAAGATAATTGTAAATGATATAAAATGCCTTCTCATTCATCTGTTCTACTCCCTAGCTCCCTGCTTTCCATAACAAAAGGCAACAGATTTAAAATTCCAAACAACTAATCTCAATATAATTGCAGCAAGTATTAATCCTGTTGTGCTAGTCTTGTCACCTTCTGTTTCGCCCACCCCAGCTCTTTCTATAATTTTAAATTTACTATGTACATAAATACTATTGCCCTGTTGTTTATCATTCTGGTCTTATTGCCATTCCATTAGCAAAGTAAATAAATTCCTCTGCCTTGTTACTCTGTTGAAGATATTTCTTAGGATCTCTGAAAGGTTTGTGATCTCTGCAGTCTTTTTTATTCAGTCCTAACATGGAAATGATGAGACTCTTTATTATTGGAAATAAATGAATAAAGTGTTTCAGGAGGCTTAAAGAGAGTTCACATATGGCTGGGAAATGAAAATAAGTAATAATTCTATAGTAAATGACTTGGGGAACACTATTTTCTATACATTGCCACAATGAACAGTTATCTAATAGTATTAATTTTACGTAAAATGATATCAGAAATCTTTACATAAACAGGTAAACAAGACTAAAAAAAAATCTGGACATTAACAAAAAGCTTCAGGATCTAGCATTAAGTGTAATGAATTACTTATATAATGCATTTGCTGTTAGGATTGGGTTTATATTGCTTTTATCACATCCTTATAATTTAATTCAACAATTATGAAACAGAAAAGAAAGTTTATTAACTGAAATGTTAGGATTGGTGGGGGGAGATCCTAAGCCTTTACATAAATCCTTGGAATCCATCTTTTCTAATGGCATACTGTGGCTTAATTTTTTTTCAGATTTTAGGTTCATATACCACCATTCCTCCACTTCAACCCCCTCACACCCAAGCTTGTAGAATTCATCTTGAAAATGACAACTTTTCTTTTACTTATCTCTTTAATAAATATTTTTCAATAAATACCAGCAATTAGATAGATTGGTTATTATTTGTCTATCTTTATAAGAAATAGTGAACCTTGGTGTCAATGAAAAATCAGAACTTCTGTAGTTCACTGATTTTTTTTATTCCTTAAGTTTTCTCTTAAGTTTTCTATTCATTATAGTCTGAATGTGTCTATATTCAGCTCAATCTTGTCCGCTCCTCAACAAGAATAGTCCATGAACCAACAGCATCAGCAACAGCTTTTTTAGAAGTGTAGAACCTCAGGTCCTATCCCGGACCCACTGAATCAGAATCTGTATTTTAACAAGATTGCCAGGTGATTTATATGCTCATTAAGGACTGAGAAGCACTATTATTGTATAAGGGAAATATAATTTTTAAAAAGACTCCTCTTGATTCAAAGAGCCTTCTATAATGTTGGTTAACTGAGCCTTCCTTAGCCAGCAGTATAGAGGCCTGTTTCCCAGGGCAAGGTGGAGAACATAGTTTAAGTGACCACGTATTCTCTCCCCAGTTAACTCACAGTTTCTAATCACAAAGGATCTTGCTGCTTAGAATCACTTAAGGGCTCTTTCAGAATTTGGCCTCCCGGACAATCTATACCAGACTTGCCCCAGATGATCTCAAGTCACTCATTATTCAGTAACATTTATTTAGAGCACTTGTGTAAAACATTGATGTAAGCATTTTAAGTGTGTGTGCATTTGCATGTGTGGGGGAACAGGAGATAGGAGGAAGATTGAAGAGCAGAGCGTTGCAAAAAAGAAATGAAGGAAGTGATCCCTGTTTCTACAGAGCTAATTTTAAAGTATTTTAAAAGATTTACAAAACATAATATTATAGTAACACATACAAGTCAGTTTACAAACTTTTCACCTAAGTATTATAGAAATGCCAAATTCATTTCTTTATTCTTTTAACAAGTACTTATTGAGCATCATTGATGAGGTAGTCATAACCATGACTGAATAACAATATAATCTAAGTTATATAAAATTAATCAGAGTAATCTTTCTAAATATTCAAAATGTTGACACACATTTTGAAGACAGTATGCCTAGAAGAAAATGAAAGACGCAACATTCATTCATTCATGCATCTTTCTAAGTAGATTATTAATGTATTCTTATTTATTGGACATTTTGAATACTTTACATAGTGAACATTTTCTAATGTTCATAGAATACCTATTATGCAGCAATTTCTAGGGATCCCCTGAAACAAATAAGCAAATAATTGCAAATACATTAGGAAGCCATATTAGAGTTATTTCAGTTATTTACTTCTGGAGAAACAAAAGAAAAAGTAGGTGACTCCTAAGTATTGGGAATTAGATATGACTTCTTAAAGAAAATGACATTTGAACTGAGTCTAAAAGCTAAGAAGTCTTTCATCAAAGGCAGGGATAAAGAAAGGACACTCCCAGCAATGGAAGTAACTTATGCTGTGGAACTGAAATATGAGTCATCCTTAGGAGCTACAGTACTAGAATTTGAGAGTGGCTAAAGGGTAAGATATAAGGAGGACATTAATCCGAGGCCTTTACACATACTGCTCTCTAGGTGAAGAACTTTAGATGGAGTATTTCCACTTCCCCACTCCCACCCCTCTCTCATCTCTAACTCTATCTCTCTTTCATACACACACACACTCCTACCTTTTGCCTACTTAGCCTTATTCATCCTTCATATTCAAATAAAAAATCCTTTTATTAGGATAACTTTCCTTGACCTTCCAGTGTTGTTACAGTACTTTTATTGTGTACTGTCATAAAAAGTGATTTTCTTAATTTGTATTTATATATTCATTAATATGATTGGTTAATATCTATTACATCAGTGGCTTGAAGAGTTTGGTTGGTTAATATCTATTACATCAGTGGCTTGAAGAGTTTTATTTTAACCACACTCATAGGAAGACACGCATTTATTCTCTACCTTAGTGTAATGGTGGATAACAAGACACTGCATTTGTCAAAACTCACAGAACTATATAACACAGAGTGAGTCTTAATGTAACCTTTGGACTTAAATTATTAATAATGTGTTAATATTAATTCGTTCATTTCAACAGATATACCTCACTAATATAAGATATTGATGATAGGAGAAACTATGGACAGGAGCAGAGGGGGATATGGGAACTTTGAACTCTTCTGTGCAATTTTGCTACAAACCTAAAACTGCTCTTAAAAATAAAGTCTGTTTTTAAAAAGTAATAAAAAGACATTAAATACAATATACATTACAAGCCAATGATATACACACATATATAACATATACAATATCTATAAATATACATATTTATATATATATATGCACACATATAAAAATAAGTTTCCTGAAACAGTATTTATCCTTAATATATGTGATGAAATATATTTTATATTCTTTTTAATTTGAAGGGGAAAAAAACATTGTTTATGGGTTGTTTTTAAGAGCTCACCTCCATTTTTGATCCAGAGTTTAAAAAACATTACAACAGACTGGCACTTCACTAGAATTAAAACAATGTCTGATTTTACTCTTTACCTCAGGACACTTAGAAATTTAGTGAATGAGTGAAAGGAATGAAAAGCTTTAAAAAGAATTAGTAATTTTAAATTATTATCCCCATTTTTATCAACAAGAAAACTGTGAAGGCTAGAGAAAAGTTTAGTAATTTGCTGGAAGTCCTGAGGCTAATAATAGGCAGAACCAGGATTCAGATTCAGCTTTGTTTTCTTTAAAGCCATGCTAATTTTCCTTCCCACAAAGAAGTAAAAAGAGAAAATGTCTATGTTGCTACTGGGAGATGGCAAGCTGGTAATATCTTTACTAGAAATATAATTAAAAATAAATGTATTCACATGTGAGATGCAGTTAGTGCAGAATTCTGAAAGCTAATTAACTTTTTAATTTTCAACAGTAAGAAAATAATGATTTACTTTAAAATTCTGCCAAAAATAAGTGAGGGAATAGATAAAACAAGATGAGTAAAATGTTGATAATTGTTGAAGCAAGTACTTCTATGTTTGTTTAAATTTTTCACTTCAAAGAAAGTTTTTTAAAGAAAGAAGAACCCAGGAAACAGCATAGTAGGAATAGCATTACAGGAAAACTGTTCTCTTTTATACAAGTGAACACTGAAAATACCTAAGATTAAAACCAAACACAAATCAAGAGTTTATTAACTAAGATAATGTTTATGAAGCACGAGATACAATATCTTTCCCATAGAAGATACCCAATGTCAATTCTTATTTCCCTCCACAATAGGTCAAAGTCTGTGCCAAAAGTGACTCATTATAACAGCATTATTTACAAGCCTTTAGTAAATAAATAAATAAATAAATAAATAAAATAAAAAATACAATGTTATAGAGAAATAATGAATTTCATATCTCCTTTTTAAAATAAAGAATAAAGAAAATACTTTTATTATTTACCAGCATGATTGCAAATGTAATTAAAATAATATATAAAGTGTTATCTTTTCTGTATATGTGTCCCATACCTTAGCTGTATGCAGATAACACAGAACTAATGGTCCTGATCATAAAACTCATTAGGTAGATATTGCCTTACCAGTAGTATTGGTCTGAAATCACATCATATGTGAAGAAAACCCTTTTTAATATATTTATTTATAGGAATACCTTATCCAGACATTACTATACTATATTCAGAAAAAAATGAGTAAGACGGTTTTTTCAATCTCAATAGTGAAAAGGTTTCTTCCAATTTAAAAATAATCAATGGAAAAAATGTGATGCAGCATTGCCTATGCATTCTGATTCAGAATAATATACACTGACCCATTATAAAACACACACACACACACACACACACACACACTGTACTAGAAATTAAAGAGACTGGATTTTAATCCTAGCTCTACCACAATCCAGAACTTGTTCAATGTACTTAACCTTTTCTACCTAAATTCCTTTATTCTGTAATTCATTTCCTTCAAATGTCAAAAGGAGAAAAGAATGTTAGGTTCTTCCTACTTCACTGGGTTAATCTAAAGATCAAACTGAGTGGTAAATTTTTTTTAAATGACATTAAATAGTTTAAAAATTTTATAGAAAATGGAGAAATGTATAGTGATATCCATGAGTGGCACACACACACATCACAAAAAGCCATAATATTATTTAGGAAGATAGGGGGCGGGGGGAACCTTCCTATTTTAAAAGCACATGTTTGGAAATTATCAAGCAAGAGGAAGACCATCTCAAATGACACCAAGAAAGAGCACAAATTAGGAACACTTCAATTAGTATTTGTGTGTTTGGGATACCAAACCAGGAGTAAAGCCATTGTCTCATCTAGACACTTTCCTAAAGCCTATCTGATCATTTGAGTCAAATTTTAGAATTCCAATAGTAGGTTTTTATTCCTTGCTATAGGTCCATTCTGATGTTTGTTCTTGGTTCTGTTCATCTCACAGCTGCTGATGGCCCAGGAGATCGTTTCATCATTGGGGAATCCCAAGCCGGTGAACAGGTAGATTCATAGCCTGACAAGCCCTAAAGAGTTCAGTTTCATGCACTTTCAGGATCTAATTCTAAGTTTTAACCATCACTGTAGGGGAAATCTTAGAAAGGGATTAGACTGGTTATCAAAGAGATTAGAGGAGAGTTCCCATTAGAAGAGCCAATTCTTTCTTACTTGAAGAATCTGCATCTATTAATATATGGCATGGTCTTGTTGGCATGTCTCAGAGACATGCCCACAAACATTTTCCAGCCCTTGATTGGATGATTCTTCTTGAATAAATATCAGTGTTTATAAATTGAACTACTGTCCAGAAGTGTTTTAAAAATTACATGGAATGCTCTGGGAACTGCAAATAGTTTGTAGTAGTCACAATATACATAAGGATAGGTAGCAGATTGTTAAGGACTTTGTGGACTTCTTAAATTTTAGTTGCTAATTAAGACACCAGTTGTACTAGAGAACTAGGAGCACAAAGAAAAATTATAAAACTTAAAAGTTCATAGCTTGTAAGTTCTTATAAAATTTTATGGGATAAAATATCAAAACTACACAAGAAAATGGGTGGGTTTTTTGCACATTACCTAGGATATTCTTTATAACTTACATATCATACAGATGAACCAAGTTGCTCACTTATTGAAAGTACATACATGTGAGCATCGGGGTACCATTGCATGCACTGAAACAGTGATTTACGAAATGGTTTCTTGCTATACCAAAATAACTTATGATTTGGTCCTAGTGATTAGCACTGGACACTTTCAAAGAAAATACTATTTAATTATACAACGCTATTATTAGACAAAGCTCAAAAAATCCAACTCAATACCTCCATTAAGAAAAATAAAGATTTAAACTGTTTTTATTTTATATAAAGCATATAAGGTATATCAATAAAAATTTTAAAAGAACTAGTCTTAACAATCAAAAAGAAGTACTTTACATATTGCTAGAGTTTTTCATTTGACTCAGTTCAATTGTAGTTTATATGTCCACTCTAAGTAGATTATAAATGTTTTATGTATCCAATAATTTCTTTTACATTGGATGTAATATAAGTAAGTTGGTAGTGATCTTTCATCTACCATTTAGAACAACTAGTCCTAGAGAGGAGCCAACTTGTTAGTTTAACAATCACACAAAAACTTCTTTTTTTATAAATATATAGTATATTTTTATTGATTTCAGAGAGGAAGGGAGAGGAAGAAAGGGATAGAAACATCAATGATGGGTTGCCTCCTGGATGCCCCCCAACTGGGGATCAAGCCCACAACCCAGGCATGTGCCCTGACCAGGAATGGAACTGTGACCTCCTGGTGCATAGGCCCATATTCAACCGCTGAGCAGCACTGACTGGGCCAAAAACATTTCTTAAGTGTTGGTTTAAGTCAAGAAGTAGACAAAATTGCAGATACAACCACAATAAAACTTAAAGTATATTTACAGAATATGGTGCATTGGACTCCAGGCTAGCACACTTTCAGCTACTGATCTGAAACTCACTTTAAGATTTACTTTTTGCCTTAGCCAAAAAAGCACTTTCAGCAATTGAAGGACTATATTAAATGTCTTTGTTCCACAGTCTCAGAAGATTTTTTTGGCATTAGCATCTCTACTAAAAAATGTATATTATATCAGATCTTTAATGCTTGTCATTAAAAAAAATTACTGAGATGTTCCAGACAATAAGTAGTAGTAGTATCTGGGGTTGAAAATTAAGGAAGAAAATTTAATGTAATGGGCTCTAAACTTTTCATTTTAAATCCTATGCATTACCTTAGCATAAGATTACATTAAAATATAACAATTCTGAATGAGCCTAGAATGTTTTTTCAATAGCAGAATAAGGGGATACACAGTATAATCCCAAGAGTCACTTTCTCCAATAACTGTGAGAAAAGGAGGGAGAACACTGGAGTTGTAATCCATAAAGGATTACATACTTCATGTAGTTGTAATAGTGAGATTATTCATGTTCATTTATTCATTCTGGAAATATTTATTTGTGCCAGACACTTTCTAGGCTTTGGAATGGTAGAGCAATAAATATGTCTGGAAAGAGGTGATTAAGAAGATTAATGTGGGGACTATCTCCAAGATATAGATAGAGTTAAGAGAAACTAATGAAGAAATGTGAAGCATCCGGGGGATAACAGTGAAATTCTATTACCATTCCTATGTCTGAAGGAGCTAGGGGAAAGAGTGGACTGGGGAGATTCATAGCTATGGCTCAGGGTCACCTGTCAGTAGTAGAGATGATCTAGCCTTCACCAAAATGCAGCCCAGCAGGGAAAGAGCAAAGGAGATATAAATCCAGCTTTTTTTCTCTCTCTTCTGCCCTCTCTTGTGTTGACCCCTACCATTGGCTTTACCTAACTAGAATCCAGTGATGGAAGCTTGGTTGAAATAGTCCATTAGAGGTCAGCGTTCTGTGTCACAGCACTGGATGGTATGATGATGTGATCTGGAGAGGCCAACAGAAAAATAAAACAAATTCCTCTCTTTGTTGAGCTTAGGTTACTATATAAATTGAATGTAATAATGCACGTAACACTGTACCAAACATAGATTGAGGATTCAACAATATTATCTATTAGTGGGATTGTTTGTAGTGATAATATTGAAAGAAGCCTTTTAAAGCTGTTCTAATAAATAAATTTTCAGTTTTACTCCATATATATATACCCAGTGGAGAGGTATGTATCCTTAGCTATTCCCTAAAATGGTTTTAATCTGTTAAAAAATACATAACATGTACCTTTTTAATCATTTTTAAGTGTACAGTATAGTAGTGTTAAATATATTCACATTGAGACCTAGAATTTTAGTATCGTTATAATATATGTACTGCCGAAGTGAGCACATGACCTAAGATTTTAATAAATACTTATGATGCAGATATCTTTGGAGAAATACTTATTTTAAAATATGTTTTTATTGATTACAGAGAGAGGAAGGGAGAGGGAGATCAATGATGAGAGAGAATCATCGCTTGGCTTCCTCCTGCATGCTCCCACTGCTGGGGATTAAGTCATGACCTCCTGGTTCAAAGGTAGACACTCAACAACTGAATGTCACTGGCCAAGCTGAAAAGATTTTTATTGAGGAATAAGTATTATCTCAGAATTTTATCTTAGAGAAAATCTGAAGCATTTTTCCTCCCAATTCTGACCTAAATCATGGTCAATGACAAGTTATTCATTTGAGACCAGCTCAAACTTATCAGTTGGATCTTACAGAAGTATGCTTTTTCCTAAGCTAGAAGTACTCGATCTCTTATACCATTCCTATGAGAGTTCAGACAATGAAAATCTCAGATGTAGTGTTTCATACAAATTATTACAGGCACTACAATCATTTTAAAATTACTTAATTACATTTGGTAGAAAGATTTTCAAGTGGAATAATTTAAATGATTTTTCTGACTTGCTTATATTTAACCAAAAAATTTAGTTTTAAGTTATGACTTTTCTCAAATATCAGAATTTCAGTAAGTGACTAATGTCCTGGTTTTTCATAATTGTCATGCATAAAATCATTTTGCATAGCTTTTTTTTTCTTAAAGATTCTGAAAGCACTTTACATATATTAAGAAATTTCATGTTATTTGAGTGAGAGAAAATAATGGCATGTGCAAGTGGCAGTTCTTCAATAGTAAAACAGGGTTCCACAAAAGACATCAAATGGTCATTACCATAAATCAAGTTAAAGCCTCTTGGAGTAGGCCTGTTTGTGAGTAGCTTTTATTATAATACACTGGCCCAAAATGAGTAAGATTGTATGATTTTCCTTTTATGGTTTGTTTCTAAAAATGTTACATCTCCTACAAGAAAATGTTGCTTTTATTTAACAGCAGTGAAGTAAATCAGCTCTTTCTTACATGCTTGTGTTTCCAGCCAACTCAGACAGTAATGCCTGGACAAGTCATGCGGGTTACAACAGGTGCTCCAATCCCCTGCGGTGCTGATGCTGTAGTACAAGTAGAAGATACCGAACTTATCAGGGAGTCTGATGATGTATGTTGTTATCACCAGGTCTAATCATTACATTTCTGTAGCAGTATTTTAAGTCATATTCATTTTCTACAATGTTTATGAGAATTACTCAGTGTGTTTTGGTTATTTTAGGATCTTACAGTGTAGTGTATGAGTCTACACTAAATAATGAATTGCCGGCTTAGGTTTAAAAATCTGTTAATAGGAGACATTTTATGATTATTACTGTGATTATAGCATAGTTTGAACCACATTGATTCAAGAAATATATGTAAACTAGGAAAGAAACTTCCTCAATATAAAAGAGCAGAGGTATCAATTGTTGACATACCTTCTGGCTAAGAAGTTTGTTAACTGATACTAGCTTCTGATAAAATGTGAAGGGAGACTTAATAGAGAAAAATTTAATGAAGAACACAGGCAGGTTCTTAAATATTACACTAAGCCAAACATTTGAACCAAATAACACTCAGCTCTCGTATCTACCTTTCAGAAAAATCTGTACCACCAATTAACAGCCTGGAAATATTAAATTAATACTAGTTCCCCCTCTATTGCCTGAAATAAAGAACCCTAGTACCTTTTGTGGTTTCAGCATGTCTTCATGTCACTGAAACTAGTGGCAATTATTACAGCCAGAGGATCAGTCACCAATAAAAGAATAGTTTCAAATGAGATCTTAATGACTGCCTATCTTACTTGTTTTGTGAAGTTTAAGGTAGCTTATATTTTAAAAGCTGAAGTTAAAAATAATAATATTCTCCTGGTCTGGCATATAGTAAAATTTGGCCATGCTGAGAGACCGCCTCTTTTCTTGATCTGGGAATTTTTTTTAATCTTTTCACATGTTATGCCTATAAGATTCAATTCTTGGCATACAGATCACATTGCTTGATTTAAAACTGTCCAGCAGATTTATTGGCATCAGGGAAGCCAACAGAATATTAAAATGCAGAACACATGCCTCCATAGACTCTGCCAGATGACAAAACACAGTTCTAGTCTCACAATATTTTTCACAGCCCATAAATGTAAAATTGATGATCAACTATTCATTTATAGAAATTTACTACCAGGCAAACTATAAGTCCTTCACTGAAATTTCTGCAGATATTTGGGAACCTTGATATAGTATTGAACCCATGATGCATGGGTACAGAAGATATAAGTTATCTCTTTACACATTCATTTGGCTACTAGGGTAGCCAAATATATATACAAAGTGGGGCAAAAGTAGGTTTACAGTTGTGAATATGCAAAGCAGTTTATTCTTATATTATTTATTATATTACTTTCCATACAAACATTACATATAAATAATATATGTAAAATTATTTTTCCTTGAGAATGCTACTTACAAAGTAAGATTCAGTATTTTGATAGGTTTTTTTTTTAAGTGTAAAAATATTTTATATATTCCTTGGCATCAAACCTAATTTTGCAGGAACCTATGATAGAATTTTATCATGTTCAAAGTGTTTAGCAAATGTTTTTTTGTTTCTCTGTATTTGTATATATTCTGGGCCTATCTGGTGTAGCTAAATTCCACTAATCAGAAATTCTGTTAGATTGTTCTGTTTGAAATTGCACTACTTCCTCTTATTACAGGGCACTGAAGAACTTGAAGTACGAATTCTGGTGCAAGCTCGGCCAGGCCAAGATATCAGGTAAGTTCAAAACATATAAAATGTGTAGCCAACTTTTTTTTCTGCATGTTCATGAACTCAGGAAAGAATGGTTTTCATAAATCCATAGTTCAGTCAACCATTAGCTTTCGGGTTTTTTAACAAGTAGGAAATGAATTTTCTGAACTCTGCAGTCCATGTCTGCTCTGCCTACATTTTCATGAAGATAGTAGAGGCAAATGAAATAATCAAAAGCAAAGATGAGACCACTGTTCTACCATAAGGAGGCCACATACTTTAAATGATCTTTGTTACATTGAAATATATTTACCCTGATTTCATTAACACCATTTGTCAAATCTCCTTGTGGCAAAGCTATGCTTCTCCCATCCTTATGTCAGGAGGCCAAGGTGAATGGACTTACCTATGTGAACACATAACTGGACCAACCTAAGTGACTCAAATAGAAATTGTTTCCTTGACTATAGTCTTATTAGCGTTTTTCTCCTTGCCACAAAACTAACAAGCTGTAGACTTTTTATCATTAATTCCATATAATTTATTGCCTTATATCAAAGTTTGCAATTGGCATTTTTGACAGAAATGTGGTACAAAGCAATTTATAAAGTAATTTTCAAATGTGAAATAACGTATTCCTGTTTAGCAATAATAGATATAAATTCTATTTTTGTCTTCTGTTTTATGATTTAATATTTTTAGTTTAAGAAACATGCAGTTTTTAGAATCTCTTCATTTCATTATTCTACTCCTGCCTCATCTGTTAACATTTTTCTCCTTAAAGTCTCCTTCTTCTCTAACACTAAAGTTTCCCTCTGAGTAGAAAATATTATTCTTACTCGTCATGCTTATGGTTCTGCTTTGACTTTCAGACCCATCGGCCATGACATTAAAAGAGGGGAATGCGTGTTGGCCAAAGGAACGCACATGGGCCCCTCAGAGATTGGTCTTCTGGCAACTGTAGGTGTCACAGAGGTTGAAGTTAATAAGTTTCCAGTGGTTGCAGTCATGTCAACAGGGAATGAGGTAAAAAAAGGAGGTGGGGGAGAATGGGACTTTCAGATAAAAGTGTTTCTGACACCTATGTTATAAATAAAAGAAAGTAGAAGTTACATATAAATAATCCCTTCCATTTATTAGAATGAAACAATGGCCTTTCCACACATGCAAAGAATGTTGAGGGATAGCTATAGATATTCAGCTGTGCAAACGCAGTACTTAGTCTATTAGGACAATGAATTGTGCCCACTCTGCTGCTGTGATGTAGGCCACCTCTTTGTGGGAAAGAATTCAGTGAATTGGGATATGATGGCTAGCCTATTCCTGCTAAAATTCCATATGATCTTTATGGAAGGGTTTGACAATCGGGTTTTTGTTTTTGTTTTTCACTAAAGATAGCATCTCTAGTAACATGTTATTTATAATGTATCAAATGTCATATGAGCCCTGATTTAGGAAGGAACATTTAATCAATCTTTTTCTGAGAATTCTCAAAAAAATTCCTATTCCCTGTTTTTCTTCGATTATACAAAAGTTCAATTGGAGGGTCTATAGTCAAACTAGGAATATTGAAAAGTAAATCTGGTTGAAATTCAAAGCCTAAGATCAGAATCAGAAACTATTGATATTTTAAGAATTAATTCCTCTGTCAAATCTCAGATGGAAGGTAGGGGAGGGTGGGGAAAGGGGGAGAGATCAACCAAAGGACTTGTATGCATGCATATAAAGCCTAACCAGTGGTCACGGACAACAGAGGGGTTGGGGTATATGCTGGGAGGGGTTTGGGATGGGAATGGGGGGATGAGGACTATTTTCCTGCCCTCACAGATTTGATAATCCTCTGAAAGGTTTTGATAGATTCTGTATGACTTCCTTCCCCTACTTTCTCTGGCCTGCAGTATTACCGTGGTTTTCTAAGGTAACAATGCTTCTAAATTCTATAATCTCTCATTTGACATAGCTCAACATTTCTCCCCTACTCCCATACAAAGTTAGCTGTTATTATGATTCTCTAGGATCATATAGCTTAGTTATGTTTGTTGCGTCTCTCTATGCGTAGCAATGTATTGGAAACTGGGTATAAAAGAGATAAAGCATAGTATCTCTCCTTAAGGCTTGAGATCCTCAAATAGCAAAAAAAACAACAGAAAAAAATCATTTATATATTTTCAGAGGCCAAAAGAAATGATACTTTTCTATCAATTCGGAAAGTTTATAATTTAATTATTCATAGCACAGGTTTCCTTAAGTATTAGTTCTGATTTCCCCTGATATATATGACTTCTCATATGTCCCATTATTGAAGCCAATGTCATATATTGGTAAGCAAAACAGTGGCCTTAAGCAATTGAAAGAATGCCACACTAGATATCTATGTATATCATATGTAAAATCTGCCCTGTATTTTGTGACTACATAAACTTGTTCATAATGAGAAATTATTTCAAAATGGGGGAGGTACTGTTATAGACTACAAAGTAGCCTCTGTAGACACTTGTTGATTTCAAAAAAAGTATATATATTAAAATTTAGTTAATACCATGCAATAATTACATAATTGTAGATATATGTTTCCAAAGTCATGCATTTGTTCAGTTAATATTTTTTAGCAACTTATTTTATGCTGAAAGCCCACTAGGGATTCTCTTTCCTAACCATCATACTTATAAGATATAAATGCACTGTTTTGTGAACCAGTGTTCTTAGATATTGAAAAGGAAACACAGCACCAAGTAGGACAGTATCAGGCTTTCTTCTCCAATGCGACTGGTCATCTTAGCATTCCACATAGCCATCCAAGAGTATTTTATTTGCTCTTTAAGTGATGTTCACATGAAAAGGAATAAGAATTATGCTAGAAGAGTATGGGAGTCAACAACTTAGAAGCTCCATGTCCTAAATAGGAATTACTTTTTCTTGTAACAATCTTAGGCAGTTTCCAGGGTCTTCACAAGAGAAATGCCCAGTTACAAGTGAAGCCCAAAGCTATACCTTCCCATTAAATATTTATCGTTCATTTGTATAGCACATTTGCAAGTTATCATTATTTATCACTTATACCATAAGAAATGTTACCTAGAAACAAGCTGACATTTTATCTTTATCAAATTCCCAGGGGTACAGAGCTAGGAAAGTTAACCTAAGGTCAAATTTGTCCTTAGAGATGGAAAAAGGTTTTGTTAATCCTTTTTCCTACAGATGCATTGTGTGTAGAAAATTAGAAACGAATAATAAAACTGATTACAAGTCATTCTGCTTTTTATTATCATCATGCACTGGCACATCTTCACAATATCAGTGATAAAATGCTCCTCTCCACTGGGGCAGACCACTCCCACTACTCTTTACCCCTTAGTATGGTGCCATACTGATGCTGGGCATGGTTCTGTCCACTGAGAATATTCCAGCAAGCAAGTAGGTTAGAAGGGTATTCAATAAACAAACTGATAAGTTATATAAAGAAAAAGAAAGGGTCAGATGATAAAGAATGGCACTAGAAGAGGAATTGCCAGATGTTATATGTTGAAACTTCCCTCAAAGTAGCCTGTTTATACTCTCCCCTAAACAATAAGGCAGGAAGTGTGAAAACTGTATTTCCCAGGCTGTCTTTTCAGCTGTGGTCCAGTTAGGCTTTGGGATGCATTAACATGATATTAGAAGGTGGAAAGAAATTACCAGAAGTATAAGCTCCTTGACTCTTAGTAATACTTTCCCCAATATCCCCAGGAATGCTGGTGACTTCCCAACAGTTGCTGATCTTTGGTAACCAATACATCTGTAACCAATTCCCTGTATTAAATTCTCCTTTCTCCCACACCCTCTTCATACCTAGAGGACTTTTGGTTTTCTTGTCTGGACCTGAATGATAGAGTCTTCTATTTCATATAAGGTAATTAGGCCTCACTGATAAAGTAGAAATCAGAAGGCATTGGAGGGCATATGTCATAGGAAGGGAATTGTGTTCCAAACAGCAGGAACAAACAGAAAAGCCCTGAGGTAAGGTGCATGCTTGCCATGTTTGAGGAACAGCAAAGATGTCAATGTGGCTGAAGTATAGGGGGAAAGTAGCAAAGGAAAAGGAGATGAGGGTTTTGTAACCTATATAATAAAGAGGTAATATGCAAATTGACCATCACAACCTCACAAGACGGCTACCTACGATCAGGCTGCCAGTGAGGTTAGTGAAGGGTGACCAAACGACTGAACAGCAGGCTGTATGGGGGGAAAGGAGGGGCATTTGGCTGGTGGCCCCGTTCCTTTGTTTTTTGCAACTTAACTTTTATTTGTGCTATGTCTTGAAAATACCTTCTCCCCATGCCCCGGACAGAGTCGGGAAGGGGGCAGCAAAAAACAGAAAATGTCCCTCCCTATTGCACATGAACCCTATATACAGGCCCACCTAGCCCAGGCCAGCAGGATGCTTGGCACATTCTTGGATCCCTGCTCAGGGCTGGGAGGGGTGACTGGTGGTAGCACACGTGAGAGGGGACATCTGGGTGGCCACTCTGGTCCTGACTACTGGTCCTGGCACTTCCCGGTCCTCTTTTCCTTCCTGGTCCTTCCTACAGCCCTAGTCCCTCTACCTGGATCAATCCTGGCCACAGATGGCCCCCCTGGCTCCTGGTGGTTCTGTCCTCTCCTCCCAGCCTGGAGGTCAAGGGAAGGTTATGGCTTCTCAGAGACTCTACAGCAGCCCTGTCACTCGTGTTCACACAGGGGAAGGGTGCATGTGGCAGAAGCAGTATAAATGTGGGTGCAGGGGCAAGTCCTCTGGGGTCACTTGGACAGTTTGCTGATGACGTGGATCAGGGCGGTGTTCTTATCCTTAAGGCACTAGTTGTCAGCACAGAGGTTGGACAGACCCTTCAGCTCCTCTTCCACTCAGCAGCCTTGTGCTCCAGGGCCCTGAGCTCAAATCTCTCTAGCTCCATCTTGAACTGCGACAGCCACATCATGGTCTCTGTCAGGGCCTCACAAAGTCTCTCGTTCTCAACGAGCAGCGTAGAGCTTCCTGAAGCCTCCCTCAGGCTCTTCCGATTTGGGCTGGGTTCTGGGTTGAGGACCTGCTGCCTAGGAGGAGAAGGGCTGGATTCTGGGCTGATATCCACTCGCTTCACCTCCTCCCCCTCCGAAGGCCCTCTTCTCTCCTTGCCAGCCCTGTGGTGCTCCTTGGAGGCCTGTAGTCCCTGTCCCTGTCCCGGTCCCTGCTGGTCAGGAGCCTCTACTCTTTGAGCAGGTCCATCAGAGTTCTTAGCCACAGGGATGCAGGGCTGCCAGAAAGGAAGCCCACTCCCCCGCTCTTGATATGGATGGGAGAGTCTAATCAGGGGCAGGCCAACAGAGGGGAAGAGCTGAGAGGTTTGCCGGCCAGCCCCACCCCCTGATTGAGCAGTTCACTGGCCAGAGTGGGCATCATAGCTACCAGGTGTTTGGTCATCATTGTCATCACAGACACTGGCTTTTTATATAGATAGATAGATTCTTTGGGTTCCTTCACAAGCGGCTGCTATAAAGCTAGGTCTTTAAAATCTTTTCCCCCACTAATAAGAGAAGGAATATGAAGTTGAGTGCCTACTATGCCCAGAACTCTATGTGCTTTATAACTAAAGCAACACTATGAGATTAGTATAATTATCCAGGAAATTGACACTCAAAAACAAAGCAACTAGCCTAACATAGTTTGTGTAAGTTATGTACTGTGTTTCATATCTAAGTCTTTTGGCTATAATGACTTTTCCCCACTATGTCACAATGCTTCCCACTAACGGTTTCTTAATTTTCATTTGCCCAACTTTTCAATGGCAATCTGAAATCTATCAGATTAGATAGTACATTACTTTCTTCCAGCTATATTACATATTTCTTGTCTAGATTAAAGACTATGGCTTACTACTAACACTTCAGGTAGCTTCACTCCTTCTAATCTATTCCTTTGCTTATTAAATATCAAAACTGGATGACTTCATCCTCCAACTACAGTTTTGCTCCCAAAATTAAAAACATTACTGAAAAAAATTCATAAAACTTGGATTGCCTGACCCACTACAAATTTTTGTCATTTAATGTCAACCTGGCACTTAAAGTTGCTCAATAATTCTGACATCACTGTTTATTTCTTAGCACGTTCCTGCAGTGGATAGATCATTCATACATTCTATACACCCTTTAAACCTTAATGGCAGCCCTACTTTCTCACTCTTGGCAGATAACATCATGTGTGACCTTTATGGGGAAAAATGAAACTAAAAAATACTTGTCAAACTGAACTAGATAAGGGGTCCCTCATTTTTCCTTCTCTTTACCTCATAATTTCCTCCATTTCTTTAGCTAAGTTTCTTTCCAACAATCTAAAAACAAAAATTAGGACAAATTTAATCAGATAACCAAAAATTCCTGGGAACCTTATTTTTACAACAAACAAAATAAATGTCAGCTAGCTTTAGGAACTAAACAGAAAAGGATGGGGAAAACAAAAACAACAGAAAAGTATCACAGCTTATTGTAGTGCTGGACTTATTGATAATCCCCCAACCAAAGAGGCTCTAGAGATCTCAATGAAGTACAATGTAACCAGTATGAGATCACTGGTGGCAAGGGATTCTCCCTAAATCTTGGTAAAACCTCAATGACTCAAAATCTTAATACAAGGACAACCAAGGAAATTTGTTGATCATACAAAACTGAATATATGGAAGTTTCTGAGCAAAGGTGAGTATCACCTTGATAGAATCTCAGTAGTGTCTCAAAAGAGGGAAGTTACAAAAGGAAATAGGATTTTAAGGACTGGAGTTGTTCCTGGGTGGTTTTTAAAGTAAAAGTTTATAAGTAAGGTCTAGGCAAAAATTGGTCATATTTTGTAAACTAAATGAGTTGCTGAAACAATTCATCTTTTCTTTGTAGCACATGAGCCCATGTGATTTACTATAGTCTCAAATTGTCCATGGTCTTATGTTAGAGAATATAGGTCAGAACAAGCTTGTGTTAAAACAATTTGACTTAAGATAGTTTGAGTTAAATGTCATGGTTTGGTACAATTTATCTGTTATACAAGTAATAGTAAAGTTTTGCAAGTTGATGTTTCTGTTTTGTTTCTCAGAAAGAGTCAGTAGGTAAGATAACCAATTATAATGCTCTTATAGAAATTCAGACTTATTGAATGCCTGAAATTGGGGTTGGGGATGGGCAGTATTGCCAAGAGAATGAATGAAAACATTGGGTCAAAGAAGAAATGGATTACATTATAGGGGTGTCGAACTCAATCAGAGAAGGGGCCAAAATCTAAAATCCAGCCTAAATCGCGGGCCAAATGGTTTACTGAACAGTCATAAACAGTCATTGTGATGTAAACGCAGCGAGTGCAGTGATGACAGCGCGGTGCGGGCCACATTGCAAGGCCTGGCGGGACGGATTTGGCCCGCGGGCCTTGTGTTTGACACATGTGGATTACAGTGTTCTTAATAATTCAAATCGCAACGGGGGGAAAATGAATCAAAGGTTAAATATTTGAAAACTAGGAAGACAGTGGTACCATTGACAATAACAAACAGGAAATTGAATTTTAATATATGGTAATTAGGAAAGTAATAAGATATGGAGATATTGGGTTATGTATTGTTTTCTTTTTTTTTCATTCTAGAATGTAAAGTTCTTTTTAATTAAAGTATAGGTAACAAACAATATTAGTTTCAGGTGTTCAACAATGATGTGACATTTATATACTTTATGAAGTGATCACCATGAGAAGTAACCATCTGTCACCATACAAAGTTATTGTGATATTATTAACTGTATTCCCTATGCTGCACTTTATATCCCGTAACTTATTTGTGTTATAAGTTTGGACCCTTTAATCCTCTTCACTTTTTTGCCCATACCCCCACCTCCCAACCCTCTGGCAACTATTAGTTTGTTCTTTGTATCTATGAGGCTGTTGGTGTGGTTTGATTTGTTCATTTGTTTATTTTTTTTTAATTTCACAAATAGTGAAATGATAAATCATTTGTATTTCCCTGATTTATTTCTCTTAGCCAATATCCTCTAGATTCCATCCATGCTGTCACAAATGACAAGATTTCATTATTTTTTATGGATGAGTAATATTCCATTATGTGTCTGTGTGTGTATCACTTCCCCTTTATCCATTTATCTATTAATCTATACCATGGCTATCTATAATAATAAAAGCATAATATGCTAATTAGACCAGACATCCTTCCCATCATGCTTCCTTCTGGACAAAGCTGCAGCATGCTGTGGCCTTGCACAAATTTCATGCATCAGGCCTCTAGTTATAAATAATACTGCAGTAAACATAGGGGAGCATATATCTTTTCCAATTAGTTATAAATAATGCTGCAGTAAACATAGGGGAGCATATATCTTTTCCAATTAGTGTTTCAATTTTTTTTTTTTTTTTTTTTTTTTTTTGGATAAGCACCCAGAAGTAGAATTGCTGGGTCCTGCTTTGTCTCATTATAGTCTTTGCCTTAAAGTTTATTTTGTCTGGTAAAAGTATTGCTGCCTCAGTTTTCCTTTCCATTTTCATGTAATATATTTTTCCATTCCTTTATATTCATTCTGTATTTGTCTTTCAAACCGAAGTGAGTCTCATGTAGGCAGCATATGTAAGGGTCTTGTTTTTTTACCCATTCAGTCATCCTGTGTCTTTTGAATAGCGCACTTATTAGTCCATTTACATTTAAATTTTTTATAAGTATAAAATGTATTTAAAATCACCCACCAAGTTTTGTATAATCAGGAATGATACAATTTGCAATAGCTTTTTATTTAAAAAAAAAAAATTCAGGACAAAGATTTAAAATATAATTTTAATTACAGTATTCATTTAGCCTTATCCTGTAGAACAATTTAAAAAATGAAACTTTGCTCTAAATAAATGAGACACAATGAAAATATAATAAACAATTTCCACAACTATCTTTACATGTATGTTTCAATAATGGTACATTTCAGTGCCTTTTGCTACATAAACAAGAAATCATGTACAACTGTTGTGCACCAAAACTTAGCTTAATTCGATCTTTCAAGTAACATGCAATTTCAACTCACAAGTCTTCAAGTACTGCTAGTAAGTGTTGCCTTGTATGCAGAGCACTATGATCTTGAATTGAAATCATTATTAAGATTCTACTTTCCCTTCTACATAAAGTGCTTTTTCTTTAAACTGCTTTCCCCATATGTTAACATCAACAACAAAAAGATACTTTAGAGTTTTAAAATATTTTTCTTATTATTTAATTGTACAGGATATGTAAAGTAACTATTGATAGTTAAGTACTTGTTGTCATTTAGATTGTTTTCTCTCTAACTTTATAAGTGGTCTACTAACTTTACTAATATGTTTGCCTTTTTTAATGAGATTTTATTTCATGTATTTTCTTTTTTCTAGTTTTGGCCTTTTCTTTTCCACTTAAAGAATTCCCTTTAACATTTCTTTTAATGCTAGTTTAGTACTGATGAACTCCTTTAGCCTTTGCTTATCTGGGAAACCCTTGATCTCTCCTTGCTGGGTAGAGTATTCTTAGTTATAGGGTTTTCCCTTTCATCATGACACTCCCTTATGGCTTGCAAAGTTTCTGTTGAATAACTGATAGTCTTATGGTCATTACCTTATATGTAACCAGTTATTTTTCTCATGCTACTTTTAAGATTCTCTCTTTAACTTTTAATATTTTAATTATGATGTGTCCTGGTGTGGGTATCTTTGGATTCATCTTATTTGGGACTCTCTATGCTTCCTGGATATGGATATCTGTTTCCTTCACGAGATTAGGGAAGTTTTCAGCCATTATTTTTTTCAAAAAAGGTTTCCATCCCTTTCTCTATCTCTCCCCTTTCTGGGATCCCTATGATGCAAATGTGAATATACTTGGTGTTATATCAGTGGTCCCTTATGCTCTCCTTATTCTTTTGAATTATTTTCTCTTTTTGTATCTTCCAATTGGGTGATTTCCACTATCCTATCTCCCTCATTAGTAATTCATTTTTCTGCATCTTCTGATCTGTTGATTCCCTCTAGTATATTTTTTATTTTAATTGCTATATTCTTCAGTTATGATAGGTTCTTTTTTTATAATTTGTCTGTTGAAGTTCTCACAGAGTTTATTCACTTGCCTACAGAATTGGATGAGCATCTTGATAACTATTACTTTGGTGTTTTTTAGGGTATTTTTTAATATATAAACATTTTCTTTATTGATTATAGTATCACATAATTGTCCTTATCCTCCCATTCCCATCCCAAATCCCTCTCCATGTATGCCCTCCCTTGTTGTCCATGACCATTGGTTAGGCTTATATGCATGCACACAAGTCCTTTGGTTGATCCTCCCCCAATCCCTACCCTTCCCTACCTTCCTTCTGAGGTTTGGGACTATTATTTTGATCTCTTTACCTAGTAGACAGCTTAGTTCCATTTTGTTTAGGGTTCTTTTCTGGGAATTTGTCTTGTGTTGTTTTTATTTGGAACATATTATTTTGTCTCCTCATTTTGCCTTTTTGTTTCTGGGTATTAGGTAGGTCATCTATGTCTGCTGGCCTTGAAAAAGTACCCTTATTTAGGTGTTCTGTGGGTTCCATTGGTGGAATCCCCCCTTGCTAGGTGCTCTAGAAGTGTTTCCTGCATGGACTAGTATGGTCTTCTGTTGTGGTGGGCCACAACTGCTTTGAACACACTGGCAGGTGAGGCTAGTCTCTGGCCTGGCTGGCTGTGAGGCACTGGCTGCAAGTCCAGCTTCAGCTTGTTACAGACACACTGCTGTGTGCTGGTGCTCCTGAGGCTGCCCACCAAGAGTGGCAGGTTAGAAACCACTTGGAGGGGTTCCAGCCTGGTGGGTCCTCAGGGAAATACTAAAGTAGGTAAACAGTGTTAGCAAGGTTAATAGAAAGTGTCAGAAATGGCACCTGCCAGCATCCAACCAAGCAGAAGAAAGGAAGGGGAAAGACATGGTGCCCACCAGCACTTCGGACTCTGGAAAAATTCTGACAGATCCCTTTCCCTCCAGCAGATGCCCTAAAATTATCAATGCATTAGCTTCACGTATGACCCAGGTGCTTTTTAAATTGCTACTTCTGCACTGGGATTCGGAAAGAGTGCAGCCTTGTTTTACTACAATCCTTTGACTCCCAAACCTAAGCCCTGTTGGTTTTCAAAGTCAGATATTATATTGGCTCCTCTTCCTGATACATGATCCCTAGGCTGGAGTTCGGACCCCTCCCTCTTCAGGGGGAGACCTTTGCAGTTGTGATATCTCTCCCACTGTGAGTCACTGCATGGGGAGTAGAGAGTAAAAAAAGTTTCTGCCCCTTCTATCTCTTTGAGTATGGCTTTTTTTTTTTTTAATCCTTAGTTGTAGAAAATCTATTATGCTAGTTTTTAGGTCATTCTCAGAGATAACTGTTCTATATGTAGTTATGTCTCTGAGAGAAAGTGTGCTCAGGATTTCCCTAGTTCACCATCTTTAACGAAAGCCTGGAGCCTTGCTCATAAATGCCAATTTAACTTGTCTGTGAAATGTCATTACTACTGGTTGGTGCACAGTCCCTGCAACTGCTTTGTATTTTTTTTTCTTTTGTATTTCAACTGTAGTAAGTTTCTGACATCATCCAGAGATGACCAGAAGTATAAGATACCAGAAATAGTACTCAGCTTTAAAAAGGGAATATTGTGAATTTATTCTAGTATGTCAGTTTTATCATCTTTCACCCAATTCTGTATGCTTTCTTTGAAAATACTTGAAATGCACTATAAATCCCTTATTTCATTGTGTTAATTTTACAGTCAAATAACTGATTCTCTAATAATCTCTAATTGTTCTGTTATTTCTGGAACTGTTTACAGAGAAGAGTATGAATGGCAAAGAAAACACCTTAATAACAGAGGAATCTTACTTAGTTAGTAGTCATTATCCTTTTCTGAAAAAAAATTACATAGCCATAGTTTTCTTTCTGAAACAAGTTATCTGATTAATGGAATTAAAGAGCTGCAAGCCATGACCTTTATGAAACTATAATAGCTTTAATAACCATGTGTTAATTAGATTAGAAAATTAATCTATATTAGCACTCAATCGCCATTTTCTTCTTTCTTTCTTTCTTTCTTTCTTTTTTTTTTTTTTTTCAATAGCAATTTATCAAGCTCTGCTGGTGACTAAGGATGAAAGTGGGTTGCAATGTAACCTGGTATCTGATTAAATTAGTGCTATATCTGAAAGGAAGGCTCCCAGTGACACTAAATAAAACAATCAGAGTTTTCCTCCAGCTATTATAAGGGCCAGTTATTTGCAAAACTACTACACAAAGCGAAAGGTCCAGCCACATAGTATCACTAATGAGACTGAAGAAACTAGAGGTTTTTGTTTGGGAGAGCTGAGATTTGAAACCCTGGTTGTTGGCCATATTAACAACGTGAGCATCTAAATGTGCAGGTTTGCCGTCACCTCCTAAGATAATATTCCAGATTTTCTCACTTCAAATATATTATTTTATTTATTTTGTAATATTTCTAAAATCAAAGTGCA
The DNA here is from genome assembly GCF_014108245.1 of Pipistrellus kuhlii. NCBI lineage: Eukaryota > Metazoa > Chordata > Mammalia > Chiroptera > Vespertilionidae > Pipistrellus > Pipistrellus kuhlii. The sequence continues at coordinate 17,640,193 of NW_023425404.1, read as the reverse complement.
TCTTAAAATTAATATATAAATTAAAGTTGTCTGTTGTGTGTATATGTAAGAATCCCCTACTTTTTAAGTATTTTATACTCTAAAAAATTTAAATCCATGTTCACATTATAAACTAATTTCATCTATATGAGCATCTAGGAGTAATAATATGAGACGAATTAGGAGGGAAATGAGTGCTCTTTTAATATCATATATAATAAAGAAAAAAATCTTGTTTATTGTATATTTATCTATATCTGAGTATTCATTATCTCAGTTAATTCTAACAACTACTATAATAAAGTAGTTATTACTATACAAGGGTGGGCAAAAGTAGGTTTATACTTGTGAGTATATAAGAAAGTTTATTTTTGTATTATTATTTATGAATTACTATATTATTTATTTGTATCATAACTGTAAACTTACTTTCACCCACCTCTATATGTTATAAATGAGAAAATTAAGTCATAATATGTTTGGGCAATTTGAATTTGAACCTTATCTGAATACTAGCCTCTTTCTAACTATTCCAATACTGCCTCATTGGAACATAGACTAAGTGTCTTATAATTTTCTTATAGGCTTATAATAGCAGATATTAAATTTCTAAAGGTAATTCAATTCAAAGTCATGGAATTGTATGTGTAGTTAAGTATTACTTATTTAAGTTTGCTAATAAAGAGACAAGACACCTGTCTCCTCCTTCAAATAAGTTTAACTTCTCAGTTATTGTTGATTCCACTTCATAAAAGAGATCAAAAACTTGAAAGAAAAGATAAATGATCATTCTCTTCAGACTTGAGAACATCATGTCACAGAGTCTCTACCTCAAACGAATTGGAAAATAATATTGGGAGTTAAAGTCAAAGTTGTTTTGTTTGCCTCAAATTGGGAAGGCCAGCATCTACAGAGCACTATTGTCAAATTGTAGCCAAAGCTGGTGAAATATCATTTAGTCACCATTTAAATTTCTGCAGGACCATTTTTTCATCCTCCTATACTTTCAATATTTATTCAAAGATCCTTTGAGCATATAATTACTATGTGTCAAATACTGTTGTAGGTGCTAGATATACTAAACTCTATTTACTAGATCTATTTTTCCATTAACAATAGGCAACATTATTCTAAAAGAATAATTTGTGGTGGTTTTTTTGGCCTTGTAGCTGCTAAATCCTGAAGATGACCTCTTACCAGGAAAGATTCGAGACAGCAATCGTTCAACCCTCTTAGCCACAATTCAGGAACATGGTTACCCCACAATCAACTTGGGAATTGTGGGAGACAAGTAAGTATTGGATTTTATTTCTAAGTTGTTATTATATAAATATGAATTTTGGAAGTACTAACTAGGTGGGGTTGTTGCTAAAGAAACAGAAATTAAGTATCATAATTTTCACCTATTTCATTCTTCAGAAGCCCAAGAATTATGGAAGTATCTATGTCCATTAGGGACAGACATTTTCCTGAAATGCCTATTACAACAACAGAAATATTTTGCTGCTTTTTAAATTTATAGGGATCTTTTTTTATAGTATTGTCTTTATCCTAGTGGAACTAATGGTGATAGTGTTTTATTCCTATTCATACTTCTACTTTTTTCAAGGAAGACATAGCTTAAGTGAGAAGGGTAAGAGAGAATGTCAAAATTAGCACTAACTGATTTTTTGAAGTTTAAGTATAGTTGTTTTCTAGGGCCTCTGTATTTATTTTGATATCCTTATGTAACCTGAGTTTCTCCAGACTTCACCAACTTGAAAATTCAGAGGGAAGCACGTTGACTATAACTGCCCATCTCTAACAGCATATTTACTAAATTAACTCAGCTCTTTACTAAAATCCCCAAGTATTCCAGTGACTGTCTAGCTGTATCTTACATGTTACCTAAAGCAAGTCTGCTTTCCCTTTGCCATGCAACACTTCTACTCATCCATCTTTCACCAGGTACTATTTCTCATTCACCAGAGGTGTGCCTGCTTTTAGTAATTCTGAAATATCAGCCTGGTGGAGACAAGCTAGGAGATAAACCTGTGTGGTGGATACCAGTATGTTTCTGTCACCCATAAACATCCTTCTCTCTCATTACTACCTGGTCACTGAGTAAAGTTCATTAAACCGAGATCTTTCATCCCTTAAGATGAGTATTTTCTCAGATATCAACTCTACCCTACCATTTCATAAGTTAATGCTCTCACACCTGTAAACCTAAACTGGATACAACACTTAAAAACTTAGACACAGCACCTTGCCAGTAAGCTGAGAAGCAGTAGCTTTTATGTCATCTGATCTTTTAAAGTTCTCTTCTTTCCTCCTGATTTTATATCTTTCTCTGAGGACATTGGAGTAGAGGCTGTTAGACATATTTTCAAACATCTTTCTTTTTAGATTCTTCACCACTTGTGTTTGCCTGGATGTTTAGTTCTAGAGAAGCCTATAGCTAAGTGGCCAGCCCCCATGAAACCCCTGGTGAAGCCAGTGTCACAGGTTACCTAATACCACCCTGATCCAAACTCCCTAGCCCTGGGGAAGTATAATAGAAAGAAAGGGGGGATAAAAGGCGGATAGTTATTTGCACTTGAACCTGACCAGTAACCTGTCCTTCCATGTAAACTTCAAGCACCTAAAAATCCTGATAAAGATACAGTTTTTAAAAAGACAAAATTCACTAATGAGAAAAGGTAGTACAGCTCCAAGAGTTCCAAAAACACAGAGCAGACCTTAAACTGTATAGACCTACGAAGTTGTTTAGGTTTTATTTCCTACCTATCATCACTGGTTCTGGCCCTGCCTTCAAGTGCGTTAATGAGCTCTAAGAAATAAGGTAAAAGGAGCATTTTTGTTTGTTTTTGTGTGTGTGTGTGTGTGTGTGTGTGTGTGTGTGATTTTGTTGTTGTTGGTGGTGGTGGTGGTGGTCATTTTAACCTTAATCTGTTCTGAACTATAATTCTGTCCATTTTATTTTCATATTTTGGTACTTTTGTATACAAATAAATGTTACTTGCCCAGCCGGAGTGCTCAGTGGTTGAGTGCCAACACAGACACCAGGAGGTCCTGTTTGATCCCAGTCAGGACAGATGCCAGGTTTGTAGGATCAGTCCCTGGGAGGGGATATGCAGGAGGCAGCCAATGGATGTTTTGCTCTCATATTGATGCTTCCCTCTCTAAAAATCAATTTTTAAAACTATATTTTAAAAAAAGGCATTAACACCTAATTCCATTACACAGTATTACTCTTCTTTCATTCTTTAATTCTATGCATGTATACTGTTTGTGTGCGTGTGTGTGTGTGTGTGTGTGTGTGTGAGTGCATGTGCAAGAAAACAAAGAAATCATATTCTTATTTTAACCTTCCTTTTCTTATTCATTATATTATAAACACTAGAGGCCTGGTGCACAGAATTCATGTACTGGGGGCAGGTGTCCCGCAGCCCAGCCTGCACCCTCTCCAATCTGGAACCCCTCTCACAATCCAGGACTGCTGGCTCCCAATCACTTGCCTCTCTATGCCTGACTGCCCCTAAGCACTTCTGCCTGACAGCCTGATCACCCCCTAACCAGTCCACTGCCAGCCTGATAAATGCCTAACTGCTCCCCAGCTGGCCCAATTGCCCCTAACTGCCCTCCCCTGCCAGCCTAGTCGCCCCCAAATGCCCTCCGCCTCTGGCCTGGTCATCCCTAACTACCCTCCCCTGCAGGTCTGGTCCCCCACAAATGCCCTCCCCTGCTGGCCTGGTCTCTCCCAACTGCCCTCCTCTGCTGGCCCAGTCACCATTAACTGCCCTCCCTGCTGACCTGATTATCTACAACTGCCCTCACCTACTGTCCTGGTCCCCCTCAACTTCCCTCCCCTGCAGGCCTAGTCCCCTCTAACTATTCTCCTCTGCAAGCCTGGTTCCCCTCAACTTCTCTTCCCCCCTAACTGTCCTCCCCTGCAGTCCTGTTTACCCCCTACTGCCCTCCCTGCTGGCCTGGTCCCCCCCCTCCAACTGCCCTCCTCTGCAGGCCTGGGTCCCCCACAACTGCCCTCCCCTGACAGCCATCTTGTGGTGGCCATCTTGTGTCCACACGGGGGTAGCCATCTTGTGTATTACTCTTTTATTATTTAGGATCTATTCATATCATTTCATAGTCCTCTGCTATATCATTTTTTTGCTATATCATTTTTTTAACTATATATTTTTTCATTCCAACATTTTTTTCAATTGCAATATACATTCAGTATTATTTTGTATTAGTTTCATATGTACAGTATAGTAGTTAGACAGTCATACACTTTACAAAGTGTTCTTCCTGATATTTCCAGTAGCTACCTGCCACCACACAGTTATTACAGTATTATTGACTATATTTCCTATGCTATGATTTACATTCCCATGACTGTTTTATAACTAACAATCTGTACTTCTTAATCCCTTCACTTTTTTTTTACACTTTTAATATTTATTTGTTTTGTTTTGTTTTTTATTGTCTAAAGTTTTACATTTGTCTTTTTTTTCCCCAATTGACTGCCCACTCTTCCCTCCCAAGCCATTTCCATCTCAGGCAAGCCCCCATCACCTTATTGCCTGTTTCTATTGGACATGCTAATATGCATGCATACAAGTTCTTTGGTTGCTCTCTAACTCCCTTCCCCACTCCTACTATTTGTCTATTTAGATCCTTTGCCCATTTTTTTTTATTATTGGATTGTTTATCTTCCTTTTCTTAAGTTGTATGAGTTCTCTGCACATTTTGGAGATTAAACCCTTATTAGAAATATCATTGGCAAATATGTTCTCCCATGCAGATGTGTTCTCTTGTTGTTTTGTTGATGATTTCTTTGTTGTGCAGAAACTTTTTATCTTGATGTAGTCTTATTTGTTTATTTTCTCCTTAGTCTCCTTGCCCTAGGAACTGTGTCTGTAAAGATATTGTTATAACATATGACTGCTATTTTGCTGCCTATGGAATCTTATAGGATTTTTATGGTTTCCCATCTTACATTTAAGTCCTTTAGCCATTTTGAGTTTGTTTTGTGTATGGTGTAAGTTGGTGATCTGGTTTTTGTTTTGTTTTGTTTTTTTGCAAGTATCTGACCAATTTTCCCTGCACCATTTATTGAAGAGACTGTCTTGACTCCATTGTATGCTCTTGACTCCATTATCCAATATTAATTGAGCATAATGGCTTGGGTTGATTTCTGGGTTCTCTGTTCTGTTCCACTGGTCTATATGTTGTTTTTGTGCCAGTACCATGCAGTTTTAAGAACCATTGCTTTGTAATATAGCTTAATATTTGGTATGATGATCTCTCCAACTTTGTTCTTCTTTCTCAGGATTGCTGTAGCTATTTGGGTTCCTTTTTTATTCCACATGAATTTTTGGAGAGTTTGTTCTAAATTTTTGAAATATGCCATTGGTATTTTAATGGTGGTTGCATTGAATCTGTAGATTGCTTTAGGTAAAACATTTTAATGATGTTGGTTCTGCCAATGTATGAACATGGTATGTTCTTCTATTTGTTTATATCTTCCTCTATCTCTTTTTTCAATGTTTTGTATTTTTTCGAGTACAGGCCTTTTATGTCCTTAGTTAAGTTTATTCCTAGGTATCTTAATTTTTTTGGTGCAGTGGTAAATAGGATTGTTTTTTTCGCTTCTCTTTCTGTGAGTTCATTATTAGTGTATAAAAAAGCCATAGATTTCTGGGTGTTAATTTCATATTCTGCTACATTGCCAGATTCATTTATTAGGTCCAGTAGTTTTTTCATGGAGTCTTTGGGGTTTTCTATGTATAGTATTATGTCATCTGCAAATAAGGACAGTTTTACTTCTTCTTTTCCAATTTAGATAACTTTTATTTCTTCATCTTGTCTGATCGCTATGGCTAACACTTCCAGTACTATATTCAACAGGAATGGTGAAAGTGGGCATCCCTGTCTTATTTCTGTTCTTAGGGGAAATGGTTTAAGTTTTTGCCCATTGACTATGATGTTGGCTGTAAGTTTGTCATATAAGGCTTTTATTATGTTGAGGTATGATCCTCCTTTCCCATTTGCTGAGAGTTTTTATCAACAAAGGGTGTTAGATTTTGTCAAATGCTTTTTCTGCATCAATTGATATGACAATGTTATTTTTGTCTCTCAGTTTGTTTATGTCATGTATCACATTTATGGATATTGTACCATCCTTGCATTCCCGAAATAAATCCCACTTAGTCATGGTGTATGATCTTTCTAATGTAATGCTGAATCTTATTTGCTAGAATTTTGTTGTGGGTTTTAGCATCTATTTTCATCAATGATATTAGCTTGTGATTCTCTTTCTTTATGGTGTCTTTATCTGGTTTGGGATAAGGATAATGCTATTTTCATAGAGTTTGGAAGTGTGCCTTCCTCTTGAATTTGTTGGAATAGCTTGAGGAGCATATGCTTCAGTTCTTCTTTGAATGCTTGGTATAACTCCCCTGAAAGACATCTGGACCAGGGCTTTTGTTTGCTGGAAGACTTTTTATTGCTGCTTCAATTTATTCGGTAGTTATCAGCCTATTCAGGTTTTTTTATTCTCCTTGATTGAGTTTTGGGAGCTTGCATTTTTCTAAGAATATGTCCATTTCATCTAGGTTGTCCATTTTGTTGGAATAGAGTTCTTCATACTATTTTTTCATAATTGTTTGTATTTCTGTGGGATTGGTTGTTACTTCACCTCTTTCATTTCTGATTTTGTTCATTTGAGTCTTCTCTCTTTGCTTCTTGGTGAGCCTGGTTAGATGTTCATCAATCTTGTTTATTCTTTCAAAGAACCAGCTCTTGGTTTTGTTGATCTTTTGTAATGTTTTTTCATATTGTTGTTGGGGTTTTTTGTTTGTTTTGTTTTGTTTTTGTCTCTATGTCATTTATCTTCTCTCTGATCTTTATTATTTCCTTCCTTCTGCTTATGCTGGGGTTTTCTTGTTGCTCTCCTTATAAGTCTTTGAAGTGTAGGGTTAAATAATTTATTACCATCTTTTCTTATTTTTTGAGATAAGCTTGCAGAGCTATGAACTTCCCTCTCAAGACTGCTTTCACTGTGTCCCATAGATTTTGAATTGTGTTTTCATTGTCATTTGTTGCCATAATGCTTTTTATTTCTTTTTTTATCTCTTTGGTAACCCAATCATTGTTTAACAGCATGCTGGTGTTGGATTTTTTTAAATTATTTTATTGTGATTGATTTCTAGTTTTATGCCATTGTGATCTGAGAAGATGCTTTATATGATTTCTATCCTCTTGGATTTTAAGAGACTTTACCTCTGCCCCAATATGTGGTCTATCTTTGAAAATGACCCATGTGTACTTGAAAAGAATGTATATTCTGTGGCTTTGGAGTGGAATGTTCTGAAGATGTCAATTAATTCCATCTGATCTAGGGAGTCATTTAGGATTGATGTTTCTTTGATGATTTTTTTATTAGAGGATTTGTATAGGTTTAGTGGAGTATTAAAGTCTCCTACTGTGACTGTATTGTTGTCAATATCTCCCTTGATATGCTCCAAAAGTTTTTTTTATGTATTTGTGTGCTATTGTATTGGGTGCATATATGTTTACCAGTGTTATATCTTGTTGAATTGCTCCCTTTAGTATTATGAAATGGCCTTCCTTACCTATTGTTATGGCCTTCACTTTGAGATCTAATTTGTCGGATATAAGTATTACCACCCTAGCTTTTTTTTCATTTCCATTCACCTGAAAAACCTTTTTCCATCCCTTCACCGTCAGTCTGGTTAAGTCCTTTGTTCTAAGGTGGCTTTCCTGTAGACAGCAGATATATAGGTCATGTTTTCTTATCTACTCAGCTACGCTATGCCTTTTGATTGGGGCATTTAATCCATTTACATTTAAAGTTATTATTGATAAGTAGTTTTTTGTCACCATTTTTATTCTTTATGCCTGTATTCCTTCTTCCCTTCCTATTTCTTCTTTTTACAGCAGACCCTGTAGCATTTCTTGCATTGCTAGCTTGGTGATAATAAATTCCCTTAGTCCTTTTTTGTCTGTGAAGCTCCTGATTTCACCCTCAATTTTTATTGATAGCCTTACTGTACACAGTATTCTTGGATTCAGACCCTTGCTTTGCATGTCTTTGTATATTTCATTCCATTCCCTTCTGGACTTCTGTGTTTCTGTTGAGAAATCAGTTAATAGTCTGATGACAAATCCTTTGTAGGTAACTTTCTATCTCTCTCTGTAAGCCTTTAAGATTCTTACTTTGTCATTGGTGTTTGCCAATTTAATTATAATGTGTCTTAGTGTCAATCTTTTGGAGTTCATCTTGTTTGGGATTCTGTGAGCTTCTCGGACTTGTGGGAGTTTTTTCTTCACAATATCAGGGAAATTTTCTGTTATTATTTCTTCAAACTGTTCTATTCCTTGCTCAGTTTCCTCTCCTTCTGTTACTCCTATTATGCGGATGTTAGTTCATTTTTTGTATTGCCCAAAGTTCCCTTAGGCTCTCCTCCTGTTTTTTAAGTTTTTTTTTCTAGATGCTGCTCTGCTTGGATATTTTTTCCTACCTTGTCTTCTAGTTCCCTGACGCAGTCCTCCACTTCTTCTAGTCTACTGTTGATGCTTTCTATTGAGTTCTTTATTGCAGCAATGTCAGTTTTCATTTCTTCTTAGATCTTTATTTCCTCTTGGTTCTTACACATATTGTTGAATTTGTCTTCCATCCTTTTCAGCAACTTTATGACCAATGCTCTGAAATTTTTCTCTGTCATATCGCTTGCCTACATTTCATTTACTACCTTTTCTGGTGAGTCTTCCTTTTCTTTGATATGCGGGCTGGTTTTTTTGGCTCACCATGAATGCTCCTCTCAGGGTTTCTGGTTATGTAGCTCTCTCTCTGCTGCATTGACTTTCTCTAGGCAATATCTGACCTTTCCATCCGCGGATGACCAGCTGTGTTTTATTCGGCAGTTCTGGGTGGGTGCTCTTTGGTTCAGTTGTTTCTTCTGCTCTGTGAGAAGGCGCAGGGCCCATCTGTAAATTCATGCCGCTTTGTCTCCTCCTGAGCAGACCTCCCAAGGTTTGAGTTCCAGCAATCATGGATTCACAGCTGAGGCAACTGATACCTGGGTGTTGTGGTTATAAGGTCCCAGAGGTATCCAAGATCTCCCAGGTTGAAGGTAGGCTGGGGTTCCAATCGCATTCAGTCTTCCAATCACAGATAGTGTGTCCTTTAAGATAGTGTGTCCTCTGCGGCAGACCCAGCTGCTCCAGGAGAGATTTCAGCTATTGTAGAGGCTGCCAAGTTAGTCCCACTGCCAGTCCCCAACCATCCCTTGGAATATAGCTTTCCCTCACTCACAAATACTGACACTCCCCAAATGTCCATGCACTCTCCTTTTGTTCTCTCACTCTCACACTATCTTGCAGCCTGCCCTCCCATCAGCAGCCATCTTGGATCTCTGCTATATCATTTTAATGCCTACATGTTATTCTCTAGTATAAAGTATCATAATATTTATTCATATTCCTTGTTGCCAAACATTAGTATGTTTCTAATCTTTCTCAATTGTAAGTAAATTATTAATATCCCTATAACTAAATCTTGGCATATATCCACAATTATTTGAGAGTGTTTTAAAAAAATTTTATCCATATTATGATAATTGTTGAATTTCTTCCATATGCAAAGCTATGTTAACAGCAGATGTAAAATGGTAAATAAAACAACTGAGGAGATTTGGGTAGTTAAATAAGTATAGATTACTTACTATGTGTGCTAATTGAGACAACTGTGACCAGACTTAGTTATGTTATTGGTGATTTGGACACATACATAGTTCTCTGTTTTTGCATTGTTTTCTTTTCCTCAGATTCCTGATAAAATTTCTTAAAGAAATTGTTATCTTTTGTCTTCTAAACAAGGTGCTTTCTTTCCCACCAGATTATAAGCTCCATGATGTACAAGGTGTGTCTTGATAACTCGATGTTCATAGCACTTAGTACAAGTACACCTCCTAGATTCAACAATCCTGCCATCTTTCCTTATACCACCCCATCTTTCCATGGAACTTACAAACTTACAACTAGGCAGTTGTCCAGAAGAATCTTAGAGGGTCCCTTAAAGTGAGTCCAAAAACCTTAGCCCTCAGAGCAGACCAGAAAGTACAGCACTAACAACAGAATTGCTCTGGTGACTAAGATACATCCTCATAAAAGGTACAATGTAAAGCTTTGTACCTGGGGTGATTCATTTTATATTTCTGAAGAAAAAAAAATGTAAGATGGGTGTGTGGGCATAATTCCAAATGTATTTTAAAAGCTTCTAATTTAAAAAGTTGGGGAACTGTTCCCTCTGACTTAAATAGATGATCTTATACATTTCCTTCTTGAATATATCAGTAATCATAATCCAGATATACAGAATCCACTTGGGGAAATCTCTTTTATTTATTTATTTTAAAGAGAGAAGAAAGGGTAGAAAGGACAAGGAGGGAGAGAGATAGAGGCAGAGAGAGAGAGAAACATCAATATGAAAGAAAAACATTAATTAGTTGCCCCTCATACACACCCCACCTGGGAATCACACCCACAACCTAGGTACATGCCCTAATCAGGAATCGAACCTGAAACCTTTTGGTTTATGGATGATACTCCAACCAACTAAGCCACCCTACCAGGGCTGAAGAAATCTTTTAAAATTAAGTTTGCTATTAATTGAGTTTATATTATTTCTAAAACTGATTTATTGAGCTGTCTATATTTCTACCTCAGCTATAAACCAGCTTGGTAATAGAGCTTCCAACCCATTGACTTGAACCTTCTAGCCTTTCAAGGCTTAAAGTGCTGAGAGATTCCCATATTAAGAAAAGGGTTCCCCACTGTGGAAAATTGCCATCACAGAAGCTTGCGCCACTCTAGTCATGCTGGGCTTGCTTGGCTCTGTCCTAGATGGTGTTTTGGATTTGAATTGCCTATTACTGCTACTGCCAATTTGTGAAGCTGCCTCTTCACATTAAAGCATGAACAGAAGGGTAATAAGCACTGAGATAGAAAATTGAATTTTTATAAAACTGGCACATGTAGCAGGAATTATCAAGATAGACTTAACAATACAGTGATTATTTGGGCAAAGCCCAGTGCCTTACACCTTCCAATTTGTGAATAAAACATATGCTAACTTACTAATGCTTACCTAATGTTATAAAAGTGGAAATTTCTAATTATCAGTTGGAATTTTGTCTGAATTTAATTGGTTCTTGTCATCTTTATAAACTGTCTACTTCCCTTTTCTGTTCAAAATGCAAGGTATTAATTTTCACTTCAACATAATAAATTCCTTTCCTGACCATTTATCAACAGAGGTCTCTGATTTTCTATTCGTTAACCAAAAATATTCTTTCTACTTGAACAAGCATGTGTTTAATAACAAAAATTCTTCCCACTCTCAGTGACAGACATTTTTAGTAACTATTACCGCTGACTTGCTTAATCCTTGAAAGTTGATGTTATTGATTCTTCTAAGAATAACCTCCAATTTTTACTGTACTTCTAGCATTTCTTACCAACCCCATTAAAGTAATATCTTCCAAAAAGCTTTTTCTAATTATTATATTCCAAATTTAATCATTATGTTCCACTCAATATTTATATAATTTCTTTATATGCATTTTTACTTTACTGTTAATTAACATATTTGAATTCACTCAGTGATATTAATTTCATTGCTAATTTCACTCATTTTCCTAAATTTTGCCATGTTTCCTGAACTATTGGGTCGGCAAGTAAGTAATTGCGGATTTTAAAAAGAAAATCAAAGACAATTTTTTCATGGAACTAAATAACTTTATTCTGTAATGTATTGCCCATTTTGATCAATGACCTTTTGCCATCTTTCAGGCAGCATCATAATCCCACGTTTAAAAAACTTCTGGTTTTTATTAGCAAAAAACTGAATCAGGTACGATTTGACATCATCATCATTATTGAAATTTTTACCATTCAAGGAGTTTTGTAAAGATCGAAACAAAAAGTAATCAGATGGTGCAAGGTCAGGACTATATGGTGGATGTGGCAAAACATCCCAACCAAGCTCCATTAATTTTTGCCGAGTGACCAAAGATGTGTGTGGCCTTGCATTGTCATGATGGAATACAACACCTTTTCGATTTGTCAATTCGGGCCGCTTTTCTTCAACTGCATTGTTTAATTTCATTAGTTGTTCAATGTAGACATCAGAATTGATCGTTCGGTTGGGTGGTAAGAGTTCAAAGTAGACAATTCCTTTGTAATCCCACCAAACTGATAACAAAACCTTCTTTTGATGAATATCAGCTTTTGATGTTGTTTGAGTTGGTTCACCTGGCCTGCTCCACGATCTTTTCCGCTTGATATTGTTGTAAACAACCCATTTTTCATCGCCAGTTATCAGTCGTTTTAAAAATGGATCATTTTCATTATGTTTCTTTAGCAAATCGCAGCTGCTAATGAGTTGCGTTAACTGTGATTCTTTCAGTTCGTGAGGAACCCATGTATCGAGTTTTTGAACATAGCCAAGTTGTTTTAAGTGATTTTCAATGCATGTATGTGATACATGAAGCTTCTCTGCAATCTCACGTGTTGTACTGTGACAGTCCGAATTGATTATTGCTTTGATTAGGGCGTCATCAACTTCAACTGGACAACCAGAGCGTTTTTCATCTTTGAGTGAAAAATCACCAGAACGAAATTTGGCAAACCAATTTTGACACTGCCGTTCTTTTAAGGCTTTGTCACCATAAACAGCACATAACTTTTTATGAGCTTGCGATGCGTTTTTCCCTTTGTGGAAATAAAAAATCAAAATATGACGAAAATGTTCCTTTTGATTTTCCATTTTTCAACGAATGCCAAACGAAAACTACAAAACAGATCAAAAAACTTTTTTTTACTGATTAACAGCTGAATAGCCAACTATCAAATAACAAAATGTGTTTTACATTTTTACTACGTCTGCAAACCTAAAAATTCAACTGAAGCCATATATGTGTGAAACCCGCAATTACTTACTTGCCGACCCAATAGCTTGTAAACTTAAGATAGAGACCATGCTTTCTTTTCTCTTTTTATGACTCTATGGTGCCTAAATACCCAGTGGGTCTGAAGAAGGACTCACTGGTGGCAATATGGAGTATGCAGCTTAATTTCATACGTGAAGTATGAAAAAATATTTGTTTTGAGGAATTTATCTTTGACCCCTAAAGAAATTAGTATATGTCCTGAACTATTTTTTGTTGTTATCTTGGTATAATAAACTGCTATTATTCCTTAATTTCCAATCCCAGAATTTTTTCTAACTCTACACTGTCTCTTCACTCAACTTAAAATTATATAGCTCACAGTTGGTAAAACAGATGAAACAGGAAACCAATTAGCAGCTGTTGTCCATCTGTGTGTTTATATTAAATATTTTAAAATAAAAGTGCATTTACATTCTGAATGCTCTGTCTGAAATCCATAAAATCTAAACATGGGTAGAAGGTCTGTCTTGGCTTTGAATTTTATATTAGACTTTATGGTAAAAAGAAAGAAAGAAAGAAAGAAAGAAAGAAAGAAAGAAGAAAGAAAGAAAGAAAGAAAGAAAGAAGGAAGGAAGGAAGGAAGGAAGGAAGGAAGGAAGGAAGGAAGGAAGGAAGGAAGGAAGGAAGGAAGGAAGGAAGGAAGGAAAGAAAGAAAGAAAGAAAGAAAGAAGAAAGAAAAGAAAGAAAGAAAGAAGAAAGGAGGGAGGGAGGGAGGGAGGGAGGGAGGGAGGGAGGGAGGGAGGGAGAGAGGGAGGGAGGGAGGGAGGGAGGGAGGGAGGAAAAGAAAGGAAGGAAGGAAGAAAAGAAAGAAAGAAAGAAAACTTTGCCAGAATCAGGATTGTGGTAATTTAAAGCAGATACAAATTTTAAGAAGGAAAAATGCTGTATTCCTTCACAGAAACTGATTCATACATAAATTTTTGAGAAAGCCACATTCATTCTCTGATAGATTTATTTTGAGCTATACTTCTACCTTCTCTTTTTTTTCTGCCTTTTTTTTTTAAGTTTAAGCTTCTTTGACATCTGATTAAGTTAAAGTTCGAGGGAAACTGTTGTTATTATCAGTAGCCATATCCCAAGTTGAAGATGAATGTCAGAGCTTTGCAGAGAAAAAATGCTGTTTGGTTTTTTAATGCAAGTCAAATAGTCAAATGTTCTTAATGTTTAAAAAGTGCAAGGAGGGAAAGTATAATATACAAGATGATTATTATATTGCAATGCTCTAGTCCATGTTGCCCTCTATGCTGCAGTCTACGTACTAGTATGAAGAGAAAATAGTTTCTGTATTTATATAAATTTCATTATTTTCATAGAATCACAGTATGCTAGAATTGAAAGGAACTTCTGATGTTAGCTAGTCAAATCTTTCACTATTGGAGGTGTTAGAGAAAATTCCTAACTAGCCTTCTGGTTTTTGTCTGATACTTCTAGAGAAAAAGATCTTATTTGCCTCATGAGATGGTACATTTTATTGTTGGATGGCTCTTATGATAAGGATGCTTTTCCATTTCACTCAGCCAGTCTTTATCCCTGTTTCTTTCATCCATTAGTCCTAATTCTGCCCTCTGGAGCAATACCAAATAAATTGTCTCTCTATTATATATGACAACCTTTCAAAGAAAGTACTATTTATGTCTATATAAATATTAAATAGTATCTTCTCTTCCATCCACAGACAATATTATTGCCCATAATATCATTATGTTGTAATAATTGTACACTATCCATTCCCAAAACTACTGTGGAGAGATGGCATAGATGCAGGGTTTGTTTAGTTCATTTGTTGAGTTTCTAAAATATGTAGAGATTTGGAGAGGCAATCAAGGAGCCTAGATAAATGAGACCCTGTCTTGTGAGGCAGTCATATGTTATTATATCATCCTTATAAATTTAACTTTTCCCAATTTGTTGCTTCTCTTTATTCTTTTTAGTTCTTTTACTTGAAATTTCACTTTGATATCAATATACCACTCTTACTTTTTTGCTTTTTACATTTGCCTCCTGATATCTTTTTGCCCTACACTTACCTTCTGTCTTTCATTTTCAAGTGCATAGTTTGTAAAAAAAACATTCAAATGGGATTTGAGCTAAAGAGGGTGGGGAAAAACTGCAATCTTGCGTCTGCCTTCAGTTACTGTAACCCTGCCATAAAGTTTGTTTTGCTTTACCATGAAGTTTGCTCTAAAAACATTCCTTGATGTTTTCCTTTCTTTTCTGTTTATTTTTATATTAAACTTTATGTTTAATATTTATACAGTTTTATTATTTCTTCACTATCCCCCTCATGCTTTTATTCCAACTTCTGATATTCATAATCAAATATATATTTCTCCACTATTATATTTCTAAAGGATGCTAAGTATATCCCTCCTATAAGGCATCCCATTTCTTCTCTGCACCCCCTATACCAGTGAGATCCTTAGAATACTTCCTCCATCTCTTCCCATTCCCTCAGCTTTTAGGTAATAATGCTGCAACCATGCTCTTAATTACGAGCTAATAAGGTTTTTTTTGTAGTATATCTCTGTATTTTCTAGGGAAATCCACATATATATATATTAATTCCTCAGTTTATTTGATCATTATATATTAGATTTAGCTATATAGTCCTATAAATATGTGTGTGGCTCACTAGCATTTCCTCTTTCCTTGCTCTTTCTTGAGATCTCTGATCTGATTTTTTTCAGAATATTACTTATTAACTTATCTGAATTTTTTCATTTTCACAAATATCATTCTTCTATCCTCATGGGTGAATGCTGCCTGACTGGATGAATATATGATTTGGTAATGGCAAGCCTTTTTTTTTTTTTTTTTTTTCAGAATATGTTGATGTTAATCTACTGTTTTATAATTTTTGGTATTGTAGGTAAGAAATCCAAAGCCAATATTCTCTTTTTAGTAAATCAAATCTTACTGTCTGACAGCTTGTAAGATTTTCCCTTTATCCTTGAAATTATACAACTTTACCAGGACATTCATATATATCCTATATAACAGAGAGCTAATATGCAAATGGTTGTCACACCCTTACCCCATCACACCTTAAAGGCTCAGACACTCAACACTGGGGAGAGAGGAATGGGGACAAGCCAGGCACAAATGAGCTTGCGAGAGAGGAATGGAGACTAGCCAGGCTGAGGCCTGGGACAGGGACAAGCCTCCCACCCTGTAGTCCCCTGTGGTTGCGGTTGGCCCAGGCAAAGCCAGCCCAGGTCCTGGGTGCCTTCTGCTGGCCAGTGGAGATAATCCCGGGTCCTAGGTGCTTGTGACTGGCCAGAGGAGGGAATCCTGGGTCCCCTCACAGGAAGTTAAGGGCAATCAGGCTAACAGGGGAGCAGTTAGGAGCAATCAATAGGCAGGCAGAGGTGGTTAGGGGCAACCAGGCAGACAGAGTTAGTTAGGAGCAATCAGCAGACAGGCAGAGGCAGACAGAGGGGTTAGGGGCAATCAGGCAGGCAGGCAGGTGAGCAGTTTGGAGCCAGTGGTCCTGGATTGCGAGAAACAGTTGGACATCTCCCAAGGGGTCCCAGATTGGAGAGGGTGCAGGCCAAGCTGAGGGACCCCTCCAACAAATTTCATGCACTGGGCCTCTAGTATATATATATATTTGATCTTGCCTAGAACTCAGTAAATCTTTAATTTTGTAAGTCAATCTCCATTAGTGCTTTAATTATTTGTTTGTTATTGTTAAAATTATATATTTTCTGGAGTAGTTTTATTTCACAATGAGTTACCTGTCCTAAATAGTATGCTTACTCTTCCACATCCCATTACTAGCCTCTAAAATTGCTGGTATTTTCCTTGTCTACTGAGAGATCTATTTGCCCTCAGCCCTCAGGAAGCTGCTACAATCCTGAGAACCTGATAGGAATGGAGTTGTGGTAGAACATGTGATAAAGGCACAGAAGTCACAACTGAATTGTCAAAGCTCCAGTGACAAGCTGCCACTCTTCTCTTAAAGTAGAGGCGGGGGGTGGGGGTGGGAGAGCCTCTATACTTCTTGGACATTTAGTTGTAAAAGTTTGGGTTTTCTCAGCCTTTCAGGATAGGGCAATGTGGATAATTTTTAGGTAGACTTGCAGATCAGCTTAAAAATGTTACCTTGAAGCTAACTGGATCCCAATTAGCTTTAAGTGCTTTAAGTCAGTGAATGTTAGACACAAAAAGAACCTAGTCTAAATGTTCTCATTGCAAATAAGAATAATGAGACCCAAAAAGGACATTGGTTTTTAGTCATCTAAACAGTAGAGACAAAATTGGATTGTAGACCTTGTAACACTTAGGCCTTCAATTAACTGTTCTATTTTCTGTTACCCAGTATTTAAATTTTTAGCATTTAGTACTAAATCAACTCTCTTATAGAATACTTTCATATAATATTTGACACTCTAAGAGAACAATGGAGAGGTACTTAATTTAAGTGAAAATGGATAGAAAGATTAATGCTAGTATTTGATTTATTTTTAAATAATTAATTATCATCTAATTCTAATTAAAACTGTGATTGTTAATGAAGGCAGAATTAAATGATATCACACTATCCCTTTAAGACCTGCTGCTCTTTGAGAGAAAGGATGCTACTCCTATATACGTAGGAAGGTTTATCTTACATCTCCATTGTGGCAATGTTGAGAAGATATCTCAAAAATTTAAAGTATAAATTATTTTTCAATCATCACTATTTGGCATACACAAATATGATTTCTATATTTAGATAATGATAGCTTTTATCTGAAGGTATACTATGTATAACAAAGTATCTTTCACAATGTTAACATTACTATAGTTTAAAAGAATAGAAGAATAACATAGGGTGACCTTGAACCTGTCACTAACTCCTAGAATTGTAAAACTAAGACATAGGTTTGAAAGTGTATTGTTCTTTTAAAACATGAGTATTAGTGTACTTAATTTAATTCTTAAATATCAACTGATCTTATAAGAAGTAATGTCATATATAAGGTCATACTATCTATATAAACAAAAGCCTAAGTGACCAGCCAACCAGCTGACCCTCTGGTATCTATGACTCACAATGACCACTGGGGGAAGGCACTCAATGCACAGACATGGAAACAGAGATCAGACTGATGAATCTCAGAGGGAAGGGAATATGGGAGAGGGCTGGAAGAGATTAACCAAAGATGATATATGCATACTAGAGGCCCAATGCAAGGATTCAAGCACTAGTGGGGGTCCCTTGGCCTGGCCTACAGGGATGGGTCCAAAACCAGCTCTGCAACATCCCCTGAGATGTCCCAGATTGCAAGGGACCTCACTGGTGCACAGATTGCACCAGGCCTCTAGTAAAGTATTAACTAACATAACATAAGATATGATTGGGATGTTTTATAGTTTTACTCTCCTAAATTTGAGAAAACTAATATGCTATGATCTCATTAACAAAACTGAGGAAAATTATAAATTATTTTTATCCTACTATAATATTCATAATTTATAATCCTTATTACTATTTCTCTTTTTATTAATATCATCTCTTAGTCTCAGAAAGTAAGCTCAGTTTTTATTGTTTTAAAGTAAAGAAGTAGGAGGAGAAGGAATATGCATATCAACCTTTTATTACCTAGGGATTATCTTATGTTGGAGATATTTCACTAATTAAAATATAATATAAATCATCAAAACTTCTTTTGATGGCTTGTAAACAAACCTTAAAGTTACATTTAAGCAAAATTGATTTTAGTTTCCATTTGAATATAGTATTCATAGTATGTTTGTTTCAGTCTCCAGAATTGTACTAACATGTCCCCACATTCACTCTCTGATCACCCAAAGTGGTCCCCACCTGCTATCTTAGCATGCTCTATTTGATGCTTTTGAGCAAGCATTCATTTTCATGAGAATTTTTCTTGATGACATGTCCTATGCCTGAAAAAACTAGGCAATCACTCTGATTAGGTAGTAGGATGGAACAATCACAGCAAAGATCCAGAGGTCCTGGTCCTAGCTCTGCCACTTACTGCTCTGTCTGCCTTTAACTTATTACTTTGCATCTCTGAATATCACTTTCCTTTTCTGTAAAATGGGCATAATAATACCTGTTCAATCTACCTCACAGACTGTAAGGGAACAAATGGAATTGTAATATGCAATATAAATTAACTTTTAAATGCTCTGACTATTGTCATACATTGGTACCTGTTCCTTTTGTAAGCTATTGTCTCTTACTAGATTTCAGACACCAGAAGCATGCAACAGAGTAGAATCAAAGAAAGGGGCAGAGGGAGACAGGACACAAAGAATGTGTACAACTTTGACATTTAATGATTTTGTTCATCCACTAGCCATGGAGTAGGAAGCAGCATTCAGCATATTCTTTGAAATATAAATTATAAGAATTTAGTATTAAATTCATTTTAGTTTGTTTTTGAAAATTATAATTTTTTATGTGGAGAGCTGATGACTCTGCAGTTTTAAAAAATAGGAAAACAATCTTTCCTGTGAAAGTTTGAAAACAATGAATGAGAAAAATATCACTGAAAAGTATATTTATTTATAGTCATCATCCCAGGACCTTTATCCATCTACAAAGATTACTACCATGATGATGTATATATCACTGATGCTTTGTAGAATCAACATGTTATAAACTATACTAGAGGCCCAGTGCACGGATTCGTGCACCAGACTGGCCCGTGGGGATCTAACCGAAACCGGCTCTCTGACATTCCCTGAGGGGTCCTAGATTGTAAGAGGATGCGAGCCAGGCCAAGGAACCCCACCAGTGCATGATCAGGGCTGGAGAAGGACCACGGGAGAGCTCCAGGACGTGTCTGACCCATCTCACCCAGTCCTGATCAGCGGGATCCCAGCAGCAAGCTAACCTACCGGTCAGAGTGTCTACCCCCTGGTGGTCAGTGCATGTCTTAATGACTGGTTCGACAATCAAATGAAAGGTTGGAGGGACAATTAGCATATTAGGCTTTTATTATTTAGGATAATGAGATTAGTGAAATTAGCTAATGTCTCTTTATACTAACACAGATGTGTATTTCATTGATAATATTCATTATCCATTCACCTGAACCACATTCCACATCATCCTGTGTTTTTGATGTTTTTACCATTTACTCCATTAGGCCCACCATTTGATTCAGCTTAACGATAGTATGATCCAACATGGCAAAGGGCCCGGAACCCTGAACCCATCACATGCATATCTTATGGTAATCTACTACAAGAAAAAAAACTGCTATATTTATCAAATTGTTTATGTTTTACACATCAACCCTTCTTTTGTTAAATATCTGGGTACATTTTTTGCTGCATAAGCAATTAACTAGATGACTTTATTTAAAGAGTTCCTATGTTAGTAGGTTGAACCTCATGTGACCCATTTTTCAAACTTTTACTTTTTTTTTTTTTTTTTTTTTTACTGTTGTCTCTTCTTGGGAGCTCACTCTTCAGAACCAACCAACTCTCAATATACTCATGGACAGGCCAGTGCTGAAGGAGAAGGAGAATCTTATCCAGAATCAATAAGAAAACCTAATAATAAATAGTATTCAGGCTGGAAGCAGGCCTAACTTGCTGTTGAGTCATTAGACTCCATACACATAGCCGTGTGAATGTATTTGAGGCCCTGTTTATGATTTTCTTTTGTGTTAGTCATGCATATTTAAAAAACAAAACAAAACAGCCAAGCATACCAGATTGTTAGGTATGTTTGTAGAACAACACTAAAGCAATAACAACAACTACTAACCCTTCTTAAAACTTAGTTTGTATCAAATATTATTCCATAAACTATTTCATATGTAGTATCTCAGTTGATCCTCATAACAACCCTAATTACCCCTACTTTATAGATGAAAAACTGAGACCGAGAGAAATTAAGCAACTTGTCCAAGGCTCTACATCTAGCAATTAATAACACCAGGATTTAACCTCGGTAGCCTGACTCCAAGTTCATACTCTTAATCTCTGTGCTGTGACATTTCCCAACTAGTTTAATCTCTTATAGAGCCTGTTCACCTCTCCATCAATCTCGAGTTCCTTTCCTTGCCTCTGTCACCCCTGAATAAAAAGTGAAATGATGTCCTGGTTAGAATTTTTTTTTTTCCTTCTCCTCATCCTCTTCCTCTTACTTGAGTAAATTTCACTACCTCGAAAGATTTGGGAGAATATATGCTATCTCACTGAGATCATTTGACATAAAGTTAACAATAACCTACCAAAGCTAGCTTAAACTAAGAAGGAATTTATGGGAAGATGTAGCCTTATCTCATGGAACCCAAAAGCAAAAATAGGCCCCAAAAGGTAATAAAAGCAAGAACTAGTATATCAGAAGCTAGGATTTCTTCCTTTTTAGACATATGTGTTAGATGTCCAAGGGGAAATAAGGGATACATACCCACCCTTTTCCCAGGGTGAGAAGGGTGTCGTCTTGGGCAAATATTCTTCAAAAGGGTCATTTTCTGTACTCTGTCATTTGAAGGGAATGCAGGCGTCGTGCACATTGCCCAGTTGCTTTTATGGATTAAAAATATTTACTAAACAGGCCTTTTGAGCTATTCCTTGCCTTCCTGTTCTTCCGTAAGCCCCAACACTCGTCATTTTGTTTGTTTTTTTCTCACTTATTTAATCCTAAATTAGGCCTTTGCAGCCCTCCTAACATGCAGAGGATAAGACTCTTGACTTCACTCCATCTCTTCTTCAAAGGTCTTTCAAAGGGGCTGGTACACTTGTCTTTTTAGTTGACTCTCAGGAATCTGCCTAGTTTCAGTACCTAATATTCATCCTATCCCTATACCATCTCTAAATGGTTCATACGGTCTCCGCTTTCCTTGTTCTTTTTTTTTTTTTTTTTTTTTTTTTTCTATCCTTTCTTTTCTCAGGAAACACCTACTGGCTCCTCTTATTTTTAGTGAACCTCTCGCACCTATTTCCCGTTAAATGAAGTCAAATTCTTGAGCTTGACAACCCTCCAAGATGTCTTACTCCATCTTTCCCAGTCATTTAAAGTCAAGTCCTTCACTCTAGCTCATTTATTTCCCCCACTGACCTAGAAGCGCCTCAGGCTTCATCTCAGGCTGATCCTCTTTTCCTATTCCTTTCAACCTATAAAAATCCAGCCCATTTCTCAAGACCTGACTGACTTAGGTTATACGGTAGTCCCTCTAAAGAATCTTACATGGGGCCGAAGCTGGTTTGGCTCAGTGGTAGAGCGTCGGTCTGCGGACTGAAAGGTCCCAGGTTCGATCCCGGTCAAGGGCATGTACATTGGTTGTGGGCACATCCCCGGTGGGGGGTGTGCAAGAGGCAGCTGGTCGATGCTTCTCTCTCATCGACGTTTCTAGCTCTCTATCTCTCTCCCTTCCTCCTCTCTGTGAAATATCAATAAAATATATATCTTTTTTTTAAAAAAAGAATCTTACATGGTATCTCCAACACACAGCAAACGAGTGTCCTGGTTTGCCTGGGATTTCCTAAGACATATGACTTTTAGTACAAAAGCTGGGATATTCCTAGGCAAATTGGGGTGGTCAGGATGCCTATCAATACCTCATAATTTCCCCTTATACGTTACCCTGTTAGATAGAGAGCAAAAGAAAAAAGAAGAAAACCCTGTGAAAGTACCAGTAGCCATTACTTCTGTGCTCATAATTCTTTCTCCATATTAAGAGTTATGCTTCTGTTGGGCAGAGACCCTTAGATTCCTACTTTGTACAGAATATAGTGCTGTGCTCAGGTTAATGCCTACTCAGTGAATAACATGGTTTAGTTTAAAGTGGGCACTATATCTAAAACATTTTCCTTGTGTATTAATGTGTTTGTCTTTGTTTTTTCCAGCCCAGATGACTTACTCAATGCCTTGAATGAGGGTATCAGTCGTGCTGATGTCATCATCACATCAGGGGGAGTGTCCATGGGGGAAAAGGTATGAAAAATGGGGATCATGGAAATTTATTTACTATAATATCCTTTCATACAATTGATTAACTGTGATCTGGTAGCTCTCTGGGACATAATGAGACTCCCACAAAGATGAAAACCCATGGGGCTTCAGAATTTTCTGTGCATACAGAAAGGGATGCTGTCTAGGTCAGACAGCTTGCCTCAGAAGCAGCATTGAAAATCCCACAACT
Organism: Pipistrellus kuhlii; assembly: GCF_014108245.1. Taxonomy (NCBI): domain Eukaryota; kingdom Metazoa; phylum Chordata; class Mammalia; order Chiroptera; family Vespertilionidae; genus Pipistrellus; species Pipistrellus kuhlii. The sequence continues at coordinate 17,617,080 of NW_023425404.1, read as the reverse complement.
TGCATTATGATTTTGGTCTTCCCTTGGAGATTTCTGGGTTTTTGCTCAATCAACCTTAGTACAATACATTAGGACTTCCTTTTATGTAATATTTACTCCCAAGTTAAAACTCCAAGATCCTTCCTTCTAGTTAAATTTAAATTATAGATGACCTTGCCCCCCTGCTCTCCCACACACATATTTCAAACTTGGTTACTCACAAAGGAGAAAGAGAAGATTATTTATTCCTTTGCCCTACTTGAAAAATAGTCATAATCATAATCATCATAATAATGAAAATAAAATACAATCATGGACATAACTATATAGGATTTTATAAGACTAAGTATATTTGCATATGATATATGCTTATTCCTATCGATATAAAATTACAATTTGATTATCTCAGTATCATTAAATTTATACATATGTCTAAATGAAATGTGTTGGTCCATGATTATTATTGGATTCATTGAATAATCTTATAAAAGTGAAATATTCTTTACTACGATAACCAACCTTATGTTTGGCACAATAACATTTCAGATCACAAAATATTTTGCCAATGCATAATCCCTTTCCATGTTTTTTTATTAAATCTCATATTAATGACTGAACTGAAAATTATAAAAATATTGTCATAATAGCAACTTTTACTAAAATTCATATTTTCCAAATGCTTGATATATTTTTAGCTAGACCTTATGTATATGATTGTTCTTGGACCCTACATTCACTTACTAAGAAGCTGCCTTAAACCATAACCTGACTCTTTGGATGGTGAATTCTCTAGGCTCTGAGAACAAATGTCAGAATTCAATAAAAAATTTGTTATTCCCAGGGAGTATGTCATGTATAACTTATATTGGTTATTCATGAACTTAATTGTAGGACAATAACTATTTGTCAGACCTAAAGTTTGTCTTTCCTAATATTTCTGAAGAGGCAAGAAGTTTATAACTAACCAAGATGTTATTTATCCTAGGGCTGTCCTCACAATTAAAAAGAGCCAATATAGTAAGGCCTATTACTTTTCTTTATAAAGGAGCCAATGAAAATTGACTCTTTCAGAGTTGCTTCCCTCAAAATCTCTCCTCACTGCTACCTGCCTTGCTTCACACAGACTTTTTAAAGAGTTCTTATTTTTATAAAACACTGAAAGTTTCAGATAAACAGAATCTGCTTTTTGTCCTGAAAACTAAAGAATTATATGAATTACTATAAATTTTCTACAACCTGCAAAATTGTAAAATATCTCAAAAACAATGAATGGTGCAGATAACCAAGAAGAATATACTTAGCCTGGATACCCAATAATATTTTTTTTTTGCCTATTTAACAGTCTCTTAAGTTTTCTTAATAGTGTCTCCATTACCTCATCTTATCAAAATAATCACAAATAGTTTTGATCACAAAAAAAGGGTAGTCTCATAGGCTTACTCTAATTATTTGACAGCAAGACTGTTCATTAATAATTTAGGCCTTCTTGAATTTGTTGTAAATTTATAGTTAAACAGCTATAGAATATTAAAACTAATCAACAATATTCTGAACAAATAAATACAGTAAAATCTTTCCTTATAATTTTATTCAGCCCTATATTATCCCCACTCTGCTAGATCTTGGGTTTGCAGCCTGTTTTCATGAAACAATCTGCTTCTATTCTATAGAGTCCTGGGATTCCTGACTCAGTTCACTGGTTCTGTATAAAAGTTATCTAAACTGTATCTAAGCCTGTACCCAAGACTATTCTTTGAAGTATCAGTATTTCAAAGTTCCTCTGACATTCCTTCCTCGTGCTCTGAATCTGCCTCACAAACTATTGACTGAAGCTTATAGCTGAGCCTACTGCAAGCATCAGAGTAAAACAGAAACTCCATAGATAGCAGATACTTAATGGCTATGCATCATTTGATGCTGTAATCAATAATATCAGAATAGAAGATAAGTAAAATTCTCTATTGGGATACAGTATCGAAATTTTTTCTTTTTTTAATGTATTTACTGATTTCAGAGAGAAAGGGAAAGAGAGAAATAGAAACATCAATGAGGAGAGAGAGAATCATTGATCAACTGCTTCCTACACACCCCACATTGGGGATCAATCCCACAACCCAGGCATGTACCCTGGCTGGGAATTGAATTGTGACCTCCTAGCTCATAGGTCAACGTTCAACCACTGAGCTACCCCAACTATTTCATAAAATTTTTTATCAGTGTTTTCCCAGAAAGTAAAAGCATAGTGGACAGCTAGGGCATTGTCAAATCTCCAGGCACTTTCCATAAAGCATAAAATTTCTGAAGTAGTTATTTTTATAACATTTTACCTATAAGAATCATGCTTTAAAGCACACTGACTATCTCTTCTCAGATATAATAGCAACCCCCTTCCCATAACACTCTTAAAATTGGGACATTATTGGACAAACCTAATTATTTCTAAACATCTCTTTTTATAAGATGAAAGCACAAATCTTTATGATTTCCTAGAAGACCCTCTAGAAAATTTGAAAGATAGTTTCAGGTGTAAAAGATATTTTGAAGTTTTGTTTTTGTTTTTCTAAATTTAGGCCTGATTTTTATTTTTATTTTTTAAATATATTTTTATTGATTTCAGAGAGGAAGGGAGAGGGAAAGAGAGATAGAAACATCAACGATGAGAGATAATCATTGATCGGCTGCCTCCTGCATGCCCCCTACTGGGTATTGAGCCCAAAACTGGGCATGTGCCCTTCAGTCACAGTCCAATGCTTTATCCACTGGGCCAAACCAGCTATGGCTGAACCACAGCTTTTTAATTATTTACCTTACTAACTATAGATAACAGGTTTTCTCACAGACCCTTGGAAACTGCAGGATGTGCTGCAAGAAGAAAAACAGGACTGTAAAAAGATTAGATGCCTTGGAGCCCAGATGGGTGTATTACTCAGGAGAAAAAAAAAACCATGTTTTAAATGTAGACCAAGGACGGGACATGCTTTGACTGGATTGCTGTGCCTGCACTCTGACCCCCTCAGGGTAGGCCTGATTTTTAGAAGGCAAAATCAAAAGAGTTGTCAAAAAAGAATTGGGTACCTGATTTAAATAGGATCATGAGTATCTAAGAAACTACTTAGTTACCTAATTTTCAAACAACAAAGAAGTATTTTAAATCAATCCTCCCACCAAGAACAACTATAAAAGCTATATTAATTTTTTTTTAATTTTTAAATAAAGGAAAAGTTAGGAAAAAAGTGAGCTGCAGAAAATTAAAACTGGAATGCTTCATCATATTTTTCTTAAATGCCTTTACTAATTCCTAAGCCAGGGAGATGGGAGATATGATGGTATTGGAGGCCAAGAAGCCAAGCATAAAGCAGTAAGTAATAAATTAATGAAATGAACAGAATTTTTCAGTCTTAGTGGTTCAGAGCATGCCATAAAGGAGGGGTCTTAGCAGAAATCTCAGGTTTTCAGTTTAAACCCTTGAAAAGCTTTGTTCTAGGAATAAAGACAAACTGGGGGAGGGGGGGCTTCTCAAAGACTGAAATCCCCCTCAAATTATCTCAATATGGGATTACCATAGTAATCTTAGTTTACCTTAACTGTCAGAAGTTTCTGGAGGAATATATTATCATTCAGAGCCTTTTCTTTTTTTCCACTTTAATTTTTTTAATTACCAGCTAAAATTACTAAAACACAAATTAAAAAAAAAAAAACATGGACTTTAAAATATTGTAATTAATATGTTTAATAAAAAGGAATGACATAATGAAGAATTTTACTAGAAAACTAGAATCTACTCATAAGAATTAAATGAAAATTTTAGGAAAGGGATGAAAACACCAATCAGAAAGGATATATGTACCCCTATGTTCATAGCAGCACAATTTACAATAGCTAGGATTTGGAAACTGCCTAGGTGCCCATCAGCAGATGATTGGATAAAAAAAACGATAGTACATCTACACAATGGAATACTGTGCTGCCATAAAAAAGAAGGAATTATCATCATTTGCAGCAACCTGGATGGAATTGGAGAACATCATGCTGAGTGAAATAAGCCAGTTAATGAAAGAGAAACACCACATGACCTCACTCATTTATGGATAATAAAGAACATTATAAACTGATGAACCAAAAGATAGATATAGAGACAGTAAAGCTACAAGCAGACTGTCACATTATAGCTGGAGGGTAGGGAGATCTGGGGAAGATAAGAGATCAACTGAAGGACTTGTATAGATGCATATAAGTACAACCAATGGACACAAAACTCTGGGGAGGGAGGGCATGTATGGGGGCGGGAAATGGTATATGTACACAGATAATAATTTAATTTAAAAAAGTGCTAGATCAATTATAAAAATAAATAAATTTATTTGTTCAGTCAACCACAAAAAAAAAAGATAAGAAAAAAGGCATAACAGACATATGAGATATGGTGAAAGGTCTAACATATATGTAATTGAAATCCAGAAGGAAAGGAGAAAGAGTAAGCAGAAGCAACAAGTAAGAAATATTGGCAAAGAGTTTCCTCAAGTTAATAAAAGATATCAAGTCAGAAATTCAAGGAGTTCTGCTAATCTCAATCAGTATAAATAGGAAGAAACCATCCTTAAATAATTATAGCAAAACTACTGAAAGCCAAGGACAAAGAGAGAATCTTACCAAAGGACATATTTCCTTCAAAGAACCAACAGTTAAACTAACAGAAATGATTTAACCAGAAAAATGATGGTACTCAGAAAACACTGGGATGGCATCTATAAAATGCTTAAAAAAAAAAAAAAATCTGTGGAACTGTATATTCAGCAAAAATTTCCTTCAGAAATTAAGATAAGGACATTTTTAGTAAACAAAAACTGAGCAGACCTATACTAAAGCAAGTTTTTTTTTGTTTTGTCTTTGTTTTGTTTTTTGGAGTTAAATTATTTTTTTTCATTTTTTTATTAAGGTATTATATGTGTACATACCTTACCAATCCCCCCCACTCCCATACATGCCCTCCCTCCCCAGAGTTTTGCGTCCATTGGTTATGCTTATATGCATGCATACAAGTCCTTCGGTTGATTTCTTATCTCCCCTATATCTCCCTCCCCTCCCCACTATAATTTGATAGTCTGTTTGTTGTAAAGCAAGTTTTTAGGCAAAAAGATTATGAAAGCTTGGAAATGCAGAAAGGATTGAAAAGCAAAAAATTAAAAAGGAAAGGGTTAATATGTACGTAAATGTGAGTATTGATTGTATAAAATAATAATACCTTCTAAAGTTTGTAATATATATAAAATCCAGCTGGTGTGGCTTAGTGTTTGAGCACTGACCCATGAACCAGGAGGTCGCAGTCTATTTCCAGTCAGGGCACATGCCCACATTGCAGGCTGGATTCCCAATGGGGGGCATGCAGGAGGGAGCCAATTGATGATTCTCTCTCATCATTATTGTTTGTATCCTTCTCTCCCTCTCCTTTCCTCTCTCTGAAATCAATAAAAAACATAATAAATAAATATAAATAATAAAATATATATCATCTGTATAGTATATGTAGAAAAGATATATAGCATACTTAAAATGTATATGAAATTTGTGGTACATTATAGCACAAAAAGCAGAGAGGAATTAGTGGAGTTAACATGTTTTAAATTTCTTATAATGCCTGGCAAGTCACAAAAATAACAAATTATGGTAGACTGTGATAAGTCAAAAATGCATATTGTAATCTCTAAAGTAATGATCAAAGATTGTATAACTGACAAGCTAATAGAAGAGAAAGAAATTTAAACAAAAACAAAAAAATGGTGTCATTCTACATTTAAATAATGAATTGTCTGATACTTATAAGCAGCACACTTTAAATGTAAGGACACAGCTAATTGAAAATTAAAAGTTAGGAAAAAATTATAATGAAACAGAGCAGGTGTAGCTCTATTGATATCCAAGAAAATTATAATAATACCTTCTAAAGTTTGTAATATATATAAAATCCAGCTGGTGTGGCTTAGTGTTTGAGCACTGACCCATGAACCAGGAGGTCACAGTTCTATTTCCAGTCAGGGCACATGCCCACATTGCAGTAAAAAGAATTACTAGATAAATAGGGTAAAAAGAATTACTAGATATTAAGAAGGACATTTCATATTTAAATGTTTCAATTCATCAGGAAAATATAACAGTTCTAAATTTATTGCACCTAAAATATAGCCTCAAAATAAATATCCAAACCCAGAAATTCAGAGAAGGCTGAGAAGATGACTGAGATTGAGATAAGAGAAGGGTGGAGAGAGGAAGATAAGAAGTATTCCAGATAGAAGGAAGAACATTTTTAACAACTGGAGGCAAGAAAGCTTTATAAACTTGAAAACTTGCTGATAGGAAGAAAAGTTGTGGGAAGGAGGGAGATTGAGATTGATTGATTAATTGATTGATTGATTGAGGACGGCAATAGGTGAGAAGAAGATTGCTTGATGAGAGAAAGTATTGGTAAAAAGGGGCTAGAAAATATAAGAATCTTATATATTAAAATATGAGACGTTTTCCTTAAGACGAAGAGGTTCTTCAAGTATCATGTAGTGACTTCATGAAATTGTTTTCAGGAGATTTCTTTTATAGTGCCCCATAGCTTATGAAATACTTAAAATTTTAGGAGGTTATTAGATTCACCTTTGGATTAGTGAACAAGACACTTTGTAATAGATCAAGAGGTTGAGAAATTTTAAGGACCACTGTTTTGGGGTTTTTTGTTTTTTTGGGGAGTGGGGGTGTTTTTTTGTCTGTCTGTCTGTCTGTAAAACCAACTGCAGGGCAATGTTGCTTTTCTTTTCCAAAGATCAGGTATTGTCAGATCACTCTCAGTTGGTCATGGCCTGAGTTGGTTGTGTTTTTGCTAGCAATTGTGCTAACAATTAAACTCCATGACTTTCTGTTTAGTACTCCATCCTATTTTGTATTTATGTTGGTTTATTTAGAATTGCAATCTGTAGGCCAGTGCCCAAGTCTATCCTGAAAAAATGTACATTATTTTAAATCCATTAAGCAGATTAGTGTAAGATGCATACACGTGGCTTCCTTGCCCAGACACAACTTCTTAAGCCATAATTGTTAACATCCTTTCTCAGATGTTAATTCTGTCTTTAAAGAGAGACAATAACCCACCAAGTAATGACTTCTATGCTAATGTGGTTATTTGGTTTATTAGCTAAGTACTCCTACTAGGATGCATTTTTTTATAAGGACAAGAGCATTATCTCTTTTGTTCAAGGCAATATCCCCTGTACCTAGATTGGTACTCAGAATACACCAAGTACTCAATATATATTTATTGAATGAATAAATGAATGACTGAGAAATGAATATATGTCTTATGCAAAGTCAACTTCACTAAAATAAGGTGGTTTTTTATTTTAATCTTATAAATTCATTTTATCTTCATCTTGAAAGTCTGGTATTCACATGTCTGAAAATAAAGTGATTCTTTTTCATATTTGCAGGACTATCTCAAGCAGGTGCTGGACATCGATCTTCATGCTCAGATCCATTTCGGCAGGGTTTTTATGAAACCAGGGTATGAGAATAATCTTGTTATCTCATATATGGGTTTGGTTTGGCTTGCTTTAACTAACAAAGCTTTAAACACTTTCTTATATAGTCTATGATGGATTACCTATTTTAATAAAAGAAATATTATAGTAATAGAATTCTTTGCACTAATGCAGCTCCTATCTGAAATGGATATTCATCATCCTTATGAATCACTGAGTTTGGTATAAACAAAGCAAAGCAACTTACCAAACCTTTTTCCCTTTAATTCCTGTGTCTAGTTCCTGCTTTCTCTTTTTCTCTTTCTCTCCATACTGATTCTTTGTCTCTCTTTAAAAACATTTCAGAATGAAAATTCTCAAACATACACATAAATAGGAAGTACATTAAAGCCCCCATGAACCCATCACCTAGGTTCTGTAGCTATCAACATTTTTTCCATCATTGCTTTATCAGCCCATCTCACACCTTGTTGGGGGGGACAAAGGGCTAGATTATAATAAAGCAAATTCTAGACATGTCATTTTTATATACATCTTAAATAATAGCAGCAGCAACAATATCCTCTTATGTAATCACAGTAGTATTACTTCATCTAACAAAATAAATAAGAATACCTTAACATCTAATACCCTGATCATATTCAAAATTATCCTATGTGTTAAGAAAAAGAATGCCTTCTTATAATTGTTTTGTTTGCATTAGGATTCAGGTCAGTGCACTCATTGTTTTTGGCTGTTAAAGAACATTTACTATCCCCCTCCTTTTTTGTCATGCCATTGACTTGTTGAGGAAACTGAGTCATTTGTCCTAAACAAATGGATTGAGCTGATTGTTTCTTTGTGGTGGTATTTAATTTGTCCGACACTCTCTCCAGAATATTCTATAGACTGGAAGTTAGGTCTAATGGCTTGATTAGATAAAGATTCAACTTTTTTTTCTTTGTGAGAATACTTAGTAAGTAGTATTTTATACTGCTTCTTACTACCTCCCAGGAGGAAATAAAAATAACCACATACTAAGATCTTGCACATATCCTAAAAACTAATAACTCCCTACGGAAGATCTGATGAAAATTCTACAATCAATTGTAAATCTTTAAAGAACATTAAACATTGGTGTTGATGAAATATGTGTGGCCATGTCTTCAAGCAGTTGTCTATCTATTCAGACACCTGCTACTCTGTAAATCTTTGGTTCCCTATTCAAAGGCTCAGTGTGTGGGTGAGCATTCCATCACCACCTCCATGCCGTCAGGGACAATAACAATAGTGCTGTAGTTCAGAATTATGCTCTGCTGGGGGCCCATGTGAACTCCAAGAGAGAGTAGAGGTGAGACTGTTAGGAACTGTGGGAACTATTAACATATTCCAGAAGCCTTTTTTTAAGTGTCCCTAGCCCTTGTAATCTCCCTGATTTATTGGGTACTCGTGTCAGTTCTAGGATAGCGATCAGGCTTTGCTTCCATGACTTTGCCAATTAAGTATGAAGTTAGGATTATCCCTAAAGTTTTCTTTACAACTTTATAGAACTTAAAATTATTGGCATTTTAATTCTGTAGTTACTCCAATATGGCTGCTACTGACAAGGTTCTTTTATTATTGAAGTTGTTGGATTTGGATCATTCTTGTTAGGAATATTTTGTCTTAAGCAAGTATTGCTATGGTATGGGTTCATGGGCTTTTTCTTTTCCTTTCCCTGTGAGCCATACAAATTTGATTAGAATACAGAGGACATCTCAAAAATATATCAATGTGCTTCTCACTAACCCCCTAAGTTAAATCAATTATTTCCTTTGCAGTGAGAAAAAAGCTGGCATTACTTGCCCTCACCCCTAAAAGAGAATTATCTGTTCAATGTATATTTAAATTAATATCAGCACCTGTGATGTATAATTTAGTACTCTTTTTTTATATTTTTTTATTATTTTTTACACAGAGGAAGAGAGAGGGATAGAGAGCTAAAAACATTGATGAGAGAGAAACATCAACCAGATGCCTTCTGCACATCCCCCACTGGGGATGTGCCCACAACCAAGGTCCATGCCCTCGCCCGGAATCGAACCTGGGACCCCTCAGTCTGCAAGCCGATGCTCCATCCACTGAGCTAAACCGGGCAGGGCTAATTTAGTACTGTTTTTATTTTCAGACTTTTATTTACCACTTACTTCAACTTTAGGACTTAATCAGTTCCCTTAAAGTCAGTCCCTGTGACTTCACTCATTGTATAATCTCTGTTATACATTCTCATCTCGGGAGGGGAATTGAACAATAAGTGTTGAGTTACAAGGAAATGGTTTCCCAGAGCTTAAAAAGACTTCACAGTCTAGCAATAGGACCCTCATGATAGCAATGCATGATAACAAAGTGTTTTGTTGTATTGAAATCTTTTTTAAATTAGTGCCTTTAGATAAATCATAGTACCTGTCTGCAAGATGCAAGATGATTTGAATTGGCTTTAAGTACAGTAGATGGAAGGTGTTATACATTCCCTCTTATTATGCATGTTAGTTTACTAGAGTAAAGTGGTTTAGAAGTTTAAATGGGCTTATACTTGTCTAAAGGTAAGATTTTAAAGGTAATTGTGCCTAATAGTACAAGAACAAATATAAAAGCCAGAACACTTTAGTCTTGCTCTTCCCACATACAGTGCATTTAGAATGTAACTAACCTCTTTCATTTTAAACACAGAGATACTCAAAAAAAAAGCATTTGTATTATTATCAACCAGATCTACCAATCACAATTTTTATGGGTCATCTACAGTGAACATACGTTGCTGTTTTTGAGAATGCATCTTGGAAATTATTTTCATCATACAGTAACAATCATTGCCGAATAACCTATCCATAAATCGATATAACAATCTAATCTCATCTTTCTAAAGCACATCAAAGAATCAGAAAGCCCCAAAAAACACTCTCAGAGTAGTCAAAATTAGATGTTATGAAGTCTATATACAGCCTACCCTATATACAGAGCCTCATCAAATTATGAGTCATACAGTTAAACAAAACTTGGTTCAAATCTTTATTTCCCCATTTAGTAGCTGAGTGATTTTGGTGGGGCATTGTTAATCTCTCTCTCAGTTTTCTCATCTATAAAATGGGATAATCATCACCTCATGAGATTACTGTGAAAATTAAATGAAATAATAGATGCAATTAATAGATCTTTTAAAAATTGTTATTATTATTATTCTAACAATATAACTATTATTACTACTCTCTAGTTTCCAAACCTACGCAAGCTTTAAGGGTCAAGATAATGACAGTATAGCATTAAGGGAAGCCACAGAAAAAAAACACTAGTGAAAAAAAACAACAACAAAAAATCCAGATTCCCTGACCGGTGGCTCAGCTGGTTAGAGCACTGGCCTATACACCAAAAAAAGTCCAGGTTTGATTCCTGGTCAAGGCACATACCTAGGTTGTGGGTTTGATACCTGGTCAGAGTGCATATGGGAGGCAACCAATGTTTCTCTCTCACATCTATGGTTTATAAGTGAAAAGAACACATAATACCCTTGTGATCCAAAATCACTGTAATTATAGAAGAATAAGTTGATAATAATGGCTATAAATCATAAAATATATATATATATATGATCCATTTTTGAAAGATCAACCTGCAAAAACAATAAAAATAAAACAAATTTGGGTGCTTAAAAAGATAATTTTTCAACTATATGGAAACTTCATCACTCCCTAAGGATTCTACATCACTCAAGTTTCATTAATACAATAAAAATTTTAACTGAAATTCTATGTAAAGGATAGTAAATAGAAAACAATTACTATTCTTAACTTCCCACTTTCTCCATGTCACTCACACTTACCCCTCACCAATACCTCTCATGCTAAAGATTCATGTCAGAAACTTGGGTTATAATATGGGAATTTTCTATATTACTATTGCTTTAATTGTATTCTAGTTATGGGTTTTTTTTATTTATTTTGACATTTCAAAACAATCCTTTTATAGGAGGGAGGTTCTTATGTTTATTGCTGAGTTCAATATTAAAGGGTTGAGAAATACTCCTTTTTGAGCAATAGGCAGTTATCAGATAGGCATGTATTATGAGGTAACCTTCTGATAATAAGAATGATGGTTATGAATCATCAGCAACAATAGTATAGACATCATTAGCTAGGTGGGTAGAGAACTCAAGGACTTGGGATAGTACTCTTCTATGACACTGGCAGGAAGTGAAAAAGGTAAGCTACAGAAAACCAAGGAGTTTCATTACTTGAAAATAGTAGATGCTAAAAACAAATTAATTTACATGCTCTTGAAACACTTCAGGATATAAATATTTAAAGAATAAACAGAGAAGTATTTTTATATGACAAGCTTCCTATTAGAAGAACCGTGTAACAAGAAAACTGGAGTACTGAATTTACTTGTCATACTATTTGCAGAACTGATAATCTCTTTTTTTTTCTCTAGCCTGCCAACGACATTTGCAACTTTGGATATTGATGGTGTAAGAAAAATAATTTTTGCACTACCAGGTAAGAATAATTGAAACAGTTTATTTTGTCTTTTCTGAAAAAAAAAATGACCAAAAATGTTTTTTAATCCCAAGTGACCAGTCCCCTATCAGAGTACTTGATTTGGAATCTAAATGACCTGGGCTCAAGTCCCAGCTTTACTCACTTGGATGAATCACTTAACTTCACTGAAGGTGTTTCTTCATCTATAAAATGGGGCTAGTTACTCCTTCTCAGGGTTGGTGTGAAAGTGAAGTTAGATATTTCAAAGCACATTCCAAACTTAAAATGATAACCAAGTATTAGCTGTCACTGGATCTTTCTGGGGCACCTGCTTTTCCTTACAGGAGATTGGTCAAAGTTAGCAGCCTAACCGTGTCCCACAGCTCAAAGTATTGTGCTCAAGGGGCCAAAGGGCTATGAACCACATATGCAAATGCTAGAACAAAAAACACAAAATTGCTTTTGGTTTTGGCCAAATTTAGACCAGTGAGAGGGGGGTGAACAACGTGGAAGGAGGGGTATTGGAACTTCTCAGCCAAATCCCATCAGTCTGATCACATCACTGTCCTCACCCTCACTGCCAAATGAGCAGAAACTCACAGGTTCGGATAGTGGTTATTTCAGCAGGGAAGAGAATGTGAATAACACTTTTTAATGTATTTCTGTATTCTCTAAAAAGCCAGTGGTTCTGTTCATAAGGACTTTTAAATTCAGCTTTTTACCCATTTTTTGGCTATTTAAAGCCGTGCTTTTAAAGCCATTACTAATCTTGAAAAATCTAAAGCAGTTGAGAAGTTTTGTATATCTTCTTGTTGTTGTTTTTTCCAACTTTAACAAAATTATCCTCTAATCTGTAACAGTGTCCCATTCTCTTTTTTTGACCCAGGTTCCTTCAGAAAATAACTTACTTACTTGTTTTATAACCTACTTACTCCTTTGAGATATCTATTTGCTTTTTGTATAAAATAAGTCTCATAATAGAGATATAAAGAAAAGAAAGCAGGCAGGAAAATATAGGACTTAAAAATCATTTTAAAGCCCCAAAGAGTTTATAAGCAAAAAAAGAGATTAGATTTCTAGCAAATAGGAAATTTTAAGAGAGAGGACATGTAAGAAAAGTAGTCTTCAAAATTTATTTAGTATAGAACTCCTTGGGGCCTTTAATATATCCTTAAATATTCTAAAAACCGTTATATGAAAATATGATCCTCTGCCTGGCTTTAATTTGCCTAGAAGACACTGTTTACTTTGTCTACAGAAGCTATGACTCAGCCTATAGCCCATCACTGACAAAAGGTTGTTACAGTGGGAGACTAGTTCACCATTACCGAGGAAGTACTGTTTATCTACCAAAAAAGTTATAATTAATCTATATTCAAATTATTACTTTCATTTGAAATTTTCTCTGCTCAGCCTGAATAAACCTAAAGAGGGCAGCAGGAGTTCACATGTTCAGATTGTAAATCCAGCAAAGCAGTTCCTTTTACAAGGATTTTAAAATTCAGAATTGTACATCTGCTTTCCCAAGGTCCATGCATTTAAAGCCATTACTAAGCTTTATAAGTTTTAAAGCAGTTTAAAAGTTTTTTGTATCGACTTGCTATTTTTGTAACTTTTTAAAATTCCTGAATAACACATTCACTGTCAAAACTTTAGAAAATGATAAGTATTAAGAAATGTTATTCATAATCCTCTTTCCCCTGAAATAACCACTATCTACAATTTTTATATCAGTCCTTCCAGTACTATTTTCATAGAGTAATTTTATAAAGCAATAGCAATTATAGGAATTCTATAATCATTGTTAAATGAACTGTGTTGTGTGTGTTTTCCAGAAAAAAAAAGTTTGTATTTTTGAGGCAAGATAAGCAATTGATTTTTTTTTTTTTTTTAAGTATTACATATGTCTCCTTTCCCCCCGATTAACCCCTCCCCATCTTGGATCCTCGGCCAATTCCCATCCTCAAGACAAGCCCCCACCGCCCCAGTGTCCATGTCCAATGGTTATGCTAATATGTATGCATACAAATCCTATGGTTGATCTCTTAGCACACACCCCACTCCTGCCTATTAAGTCTGTAGTTCTGTTGGACAACTCATTTGCCATTGAAATAATAAGTATCACTCATCACCTTCTATAACTTAAAAAATGATATTCTTAACTACTTTATAAGTAGAAGAAAATTAAAAGTATGATTTTAGCTAATAAGAGGCTAAATCAATCATTGCCTTTTACTTTAATGATACAATTAGCAGCACATAGTCAGGCCAAGGGGAACTAAAAATCTAATAGCCCATCATATATCTCCAATATATACATACATTTTTACATACAACTGTATGAAAGTATTAATAAAAATAGAATTTTAGAACCAGAAGAATATTGAGAATCATATAGTCCAATCTTTATTTTGTGAATGAGTAAAGTTAGACTCAAAAAGGTTTGGAACTCACCAGGATCATACAGCTTGGTTAGGTAATGTACCACACAAGAAACTACTATAAATGTGTTTTTTTCAGTTCGGTCATTTTTTCACAACCTACCTATCTTTAAAGTGCATGACATAATCAGATTCCTTCTTGGGGAGGTACAATTGAATTTCTCAAATTTTTATTATAACTCTAAAAGAACTTGGTGTTCGAATTACTCCACTCAGCCTGCCAGAACAGAATATCACAGACTACATAACTGGATTGTAGATAACAGAAATCTGTTTTCTCACAATTCTATGGGCTATATGGACACAAATTTAGTTTCTATTGAGGTTTTTCTTCCTGGCTTACAGATGGCTACCTTTTCCCTATGCCCTCAGGTGGCCTTTCCTCTGTGCACAGGCGCTCCTAATGTCTCTTCCTCTTTTTATAAGGACACCAGTTCTATTGAATTAGGGCCTCACCCTTATACCTCATCTAATTTTAATTACTTCTCTACAGGTCCTATCTCCAAATAAAGTCACGTTGGGGGTTAAAACTTCAACAAATGAATGGGAGGGGAAACAACACAACTCAGTCCATGCAATATTTATCTTCAAGTCCTTCACATTTTAAATCATTTAGTTTTCTTTTTTAAACTTAAAGAAATGTCTCTGTGTAGGGGAATATGGATATTTCTTTATGCTTTTCCTACTTTCAAATTTTCTTTGTATTGAGCATATATTTCTATGGAAGTTTCCAAATATATTAATAATAACAAGTAGACAACTATAAAAAAGGGAGAGGGTGAATGGGTGGACATCTGTAATATTGTAAACAATAAAATAAAATAGCAAGTAGAAACTGCTTTAAAACTTACCAAGATTAGTAAAGGTTTTCAATGTATAGCTCTCACAAAAGAAAAAAATAAATGGTGTTAACCAACCTCTGGATATCATAAGTCTGCATTTCATTGGTAGACCCAGAAGGTTGCACCATCTATGGCATTTGGTTGACTATACGGCTCTATTCTGGCATCCTTTTTGGTTCAAGGTGATTCAGAAGAGAAAGACAAGTAACCATGTCACTATGATAACCTAGGTATAGACAGTCATAATTGTTCGGTAAATTTTATGTGGATACTACAATAACTGCGTGGTTGACTTTCAGGGAATCCTGTGTCAGCCGTGGTCACCTGCAATCTCTTTGTTGTGCCTGCACTGAGAAAGATGCAGGGCATCTTGGATCCTCGGCCAACCATCATCAAAGCCAGGGTAATGTTTTCTAATGACCAGGAACCAAAATAGAAGCCTAGTAACAATTAAGATATGATCTAGATATAGAAACATCTCAAGTTTCATATTAGTTTTGAGAGGAAATGGGTTTATAGGCTCTCCTTTGTGATAGAAAATAGGGGAAAAGGACACTTTTATTTCCCTCCCACATTATTTCATGACTTCTAATGTGAACAGTTTTCTCCAGCAAGAAGTCCATATGGTAATGGAGATATAATGACAATTTGATGCAACTGATTCTTGTTTCTTAGGTTAATATGAAGATCTCCTTCAAAACAACCCCATTTTGTAGATGAACAAACAGGTGTCAGAAAGCAGAATAAACTTGCTAGTACAGCCATCAGTTAGCAGTAAAGCTGGAAGTAGAACCTAGGTGTGGGTAACATTCCACTGTAACATTTGTTCCACTGTACTGCTATAAATCAATCGGTGCATTGTTGCAGGGGGGGGGAACCTGCTTAAACACTTAGCAGATCACACAGCCATATGAATAGCTCTTGTAGTTAGCACTTGAAAACACACAGAGAGATATTTAAAGAGAGATTTTTGCCCTCAAACACAAAATAATTTAAGAATAATGCAAGTTAAACCCCAACTGATATGAAATAGAGTATAAACATAAGCAAGATTAAATGAAAGAGTGGAGTGTGATTTAATACTGAATTATATTCTACATTCCAGAGGAAACGCATGGATTGTCAGAATGAATAATTAGCATACTTAAAAACATAGTCACCAGAATGAATTGGACATAGACTTAACTTAAATCAAAATTCCAATTTTAATTATATCATTCAATCTAAACAATATCTTTGTTAGAGCTAAAGCCTTTGTAAATCATTTTAAGGTAAAGTGATTTAAATTATTATTATGCTAATAAAAAATGTTAATTCTTGTTCTGGCCAGTGTGGCTCAGTTGATTGAGCATTATTTCATGCACCTAAAGGTCACCAGTTCAATTCCAGGTCAGGACACATGCCTGGGTTGTGGGCTTCATCCCCAGTAGATGACAGGCAGGAGGCAGTGTAACAATGTTTCCCTCACATCAATGTTCCTTTTTCTTCCTCTCTTTTTCTCTCTCTCTAAAATCAATGAAAATATATTTTTTAAAATTAGACCCAATCTTTTCATCTGCCCCTTCCCACAGTATAAATACCAACTTCTTGGCCTTCTTTTCTCTTTTCATCAAAGCAACCCAACCTCTGGATTTCCTGTATTAAAAATATAAGGTGGGCTGTACCTGGTTTGGTTCAGTGAATAGAGCATCAGCCTGAGGACTGAAGGGTCCCAGGTTTTATTCCAGCCAAGGTTGTGCACTTGACCCCCAATGGGGGCCTGCAGGAGGCAGCCAATCAATGATCCTCTCTCATCATTGATGTTTCTATCCCTCTTCCCTCTCCCTTCCTCTCTGAAATCAATAAAAATATTTTTTTAAAGAATATAAGGTAGCAGTGGTGGAAAAAGCAGAATACCAAGTTATTTTTCATGTCCACTCTATCTATTCTTTGAACAACTTCCACCACCCTCTAGTTCTAAGAGATGATCCAAAAATTATCAAATTTGTTTTGTCTTTCTCTTTATTCTATAGTTATCATGTGATGTAAAACTGGATCCTCGCCCAGAATACCATCGGTGTATACTGACTTGGCATCACCAAGAACCACTGCCTTGGGCACAGAGTACAGGTTAGTCATTTACACCTATAGGTACATCTGCGCACTTATTCTGCTAAAACTACATATGTATATAACTTCTTTCCTTGAGTATACCCAATTTGGAATTATTATATATTTTCCTCTTTGGAAGATTAGATGAATTAAATATTCTTAAACATACAGTATAACAGGACAAAAGAATAAAAAAATTATAATAAGTTTTTTGTTATCCATGGAGCCATGTTTTCTAGATAACCATTTGAAAACAAATCTATAATTACGAGCAATTTTTATATATTAGTTCGTCCAGTAAGTTCTGAGCATAATTTTTGTTGTAGGAAAAGGAAAGACTGTGGCTGTGCCACCTTGAAACATGAGAATAAAGCCCAATCATAATGTGATTCTGAGTCTAGAGCCTCCACTCTAACCTAGATATTAGTAAAATTTAAGGACTAAGAAATCAATATTGATAATTCAGAGTTCTATGGTTACCTCTTCTAGACTTTAAACTTTTATCCCCAACTTTTCTAGTCATTTTTTACCTAACTTTTGATGTAACTCCAGTAAAATTATACTGCCCTTGAAACAAAAGTCCTGTCAAGTGTAGATATCAACTAACAATGTGACTAAGTACAGGGGCCTTGCCATAAGAAAGTAGGACTCTAAGCAAGTTACCTCAACACATTTGAGTCTTGTGAGGATTCAATAAAATAGTTAAGTAAGCTCCACCAGTATGGTTCAGTGATTGAGCATCGACCCATGCACCAGGAGGTCACTGGTTCAATTCCTGGTTAGGGCTCATGCCTGGGTTGCAGGCTGGATTTCCATCAAGGGGCCTGTGGGAGGCAATTGATCTATGATGTTTCTCTCTCATCAATATTTGTATCTCGCTGAAACCGGTTTGGCTCAGTGGATAGAGCGTCAGCCTCTGGACTGAAAGGTCCCGGATTCGATTCCGGTCAAGGGCATGTACCTTGGTTGCAGGCACATTTCCAGTGGGGGGTGTGCAAGAGGCAGTTGATCGATGATTCTCTCTCATTGATGTTTCTAACTCTCTGTCCCTATCTCTTCCTCTCTGTAAAATATATATATATATATATATATATATATATATATATATATATATATATATTTGTATCTCTCTCTCAAATCAATAAAAACATTTTTTTTTAAACATGGTTAAGTAAAGTGCCTACCACCTTGTCTGGCACTTAGTAAATACTTCTAAAGAAATGGTAGCCGTGCTGTTACTATCATTATTTTAATAGGTTTTAAACATCTTTCTTTTCAGACACACATAATAGTTCAGCATGAAGAGGAAAATCAAAATCATGTGGTGTTTTGCATAATTCTATGAATTCCTGGTTTATTCTTTTGAGCAATAATTTCTAATGTTTATTTTTAGAGTTTAGTGGCAAGGTAGTAGAGTAAAGTAGCAAGGCTACCTGAAAAGAATGCTGGGAAGTCTGATCATCTCTCTTCCTCTTGAAGACCTATGTTTCTATTCATGAGTTCTTACTTTGGAAGGCACTAGACGGGCTCCAGATGGATCCACAGTGATGCTTCTGCTGCTGCAATGAGAGTATTTCTTTCTAGGTAATCAGATGAGCAGCCGTCTGATGAGCATGCGCAGTGCCAATGGATTGTTGATGCTACCTCCAAAGACAGAGCAGTACGTGGAGCTCCACAAAGGCGAGGTGGTGGATGTCATGGTCATTGGACGACTATGATGGTCACCAACGGAGAAAGCTTTGATGCATGTCTACATATCATTGACTGTATCCTGTAATATGCAACGGCACAGCTAGTTTTTCTGATTTGGATAAAAGTTGATCTGTATAGTCAACATCTTGAACTATATTTCAAAAGAATTTAAATACCTTTTAAAGAAAAAAAACAGCTAAAAATAAATCTTAACAGATAACTCTATTCAGATTATATCAAAGCAAATTTTTCCTTTCTTGCAAATTGCTTTGTGTGTTCAATGCTAGGTCTGATAGCGATAGCTTTTAGTAGACAGCAGTAGGTGCCTGCAGAACTTGTGTTTTTCTCATCTTTAAACAACTACTTATGCTCTCAAATCAAGGCTGTCTGCTTATTTATACTAGTGTAGGCAACACTTGGATTCCCTTCTTAGTATGCTTCATAACCGCTTTCCAGAGAGCTTTCGCTTGTTCTTTATCATGTATCTCGTGTTTATGTGCACAGTGCCAACAGAAGAGCGACTGGGGGCGGCCCTGCCCTGCCTCCAGGAGAGCCATCCCTCACAGAGCTTCCAGGAAGTTTCTCACCCCAGAGCCTCATGGCACAGTACTCTTGGGCAGTAACTGGATACCTTTTATTTGAACAATCTAACTGGGGGGAAATGCTTCCTTAAGTGCTGACAGCCTTTTTAACCAATACATTTAAAATTGTACAGAAAAAAATATAAAATCAAAGACTGATCTTGTACAGATATTAGTGTTACCAGCATTCATGTGGAAATCAAGAGCAAAGAAAAAATAATGATAAACAACTCTGTACCATAACATTTTCTGTAATGATACTGAAACTTAATGAATAAAAAAAATCCTTGATCATTATATAAAAATCCATTGTGTTGGCCTTGTTATTGAACATTATCATGTATTCTGATGGGGTTCTGCCTGGATGAAATGCATATTTAAGATGACTCAGCAAGATTAAGTGATATAAAGGAGATGTAAAATATGGCTTTATATAACTACTAGAGGCCCGGTACATGAAATTCATGCATGGGGGAGGAGGGGTCTACTCAACCCGGCCTGTACCCTCTTGCAATCCAGGACCCCTCAGGAGATGTCCAACTACAGGTTTAGGCCTGATCCTACAGGGATCCCTCGAGGATCAGGCCTGAACCAGCAGTCAGACATCCCTCTCACAATCAAGGACTGCTGGCTCCTAACCACTTGCCTGCCTACCTGTCTGATTGACCCTAACCACTTTGCCTGCTTGCCTGCTTGCCCCTAACCACTCACCTGCCTGCCTAATCACTCCTAAACACTCTGCCTGCCTGCCTGCCTGCCTGCCTGCCTGATCACCCCTAACCACTCCGCCTGCCTGCCTGCCTGATCACCCCTAACCACTCTGCCTGCTTGCCTGCCCCTAACTGCTTACCTGATTGCCCCTAAACACTCTGCTTGCCTATCTGATCACCCATAATCACTCACCTGACTGCCTGATTGCCCCTAACCACTTACCTGCCTGCCTGATCATCCCTAACCACTCTGCCAGCCTGCTTGTTTGCTTGTCTGCCTAACTGCTTGTCTGCCTGCCTGATTGCCACTAACCGCCTCTGCCTCAGCCCCCACCTTCATCCAGAAGGACGTCTGGAATGACGTTGGGAAGGTTGTTCAGCTATCTGGTCTAATTAGCATATTTTGCTTTTATTATAAATATTTTACTATAGTATTGTGGTCTGTAGCTTTGTGAAAATACAGAGTAGAAGGGAACTTATGGTTGATCTGGTGTTTCCAGTCATAGCTAGATAATAAGAAGCAAGTTTAAAGCAAAGATAGTTGATAATTTAGGAGCAAAATAACTAAATTCTTATGCCATGAAAACAAATTTCAAACACCTACAATTCTTTGGAATGGAGGGAAAATGTAAGTAGTGCACCAGAAAATTTCAGATGAGTACCTTTTTTTTAATCATGTTCGAAAGGAAGAGAGAAATGGGAATAATCTGTGCTGATCATAGAAAATGCAACAAGTGAAATATACTCGTCCAAGTGCTTCCTTTAATAAAAATTTAAGGGCACTTTTCAAATGTTACTAACAGGACACTGAGTATGCTGTGGGTTATTCTTAGTAAAGCAGACAACAAAAATTGTCCTCTTAGTAAACAAGGTACCAAGTGATGATGAATAAAACCAAGTTGTAAACAATAAATATTTGATACTAATATTTCATATCTCTAGAGTTGAAAATACAATACCCTGTATTTTAAGTTTTATACTTGCAATTAAAGAAGATAAGGTTAGTTAATAGAAATCAAGAGAAAGATTATGAACAGATTTATCTACATTCATTTAAGAAATATTTATGGATCATCTAATATGTGCTTGGGAACAAAGTATATCATGCTACCATTTACAAAGATGAATAGACATAGTAGCTAACATTAAATTCCATCAAGGGAAATAATCAAAACACTTGCAAATAACCATAATATTTGATATGTTTGATACTTGAAAATACATTGTAGAGTATGTAGAATATGATGAATGACATTCAGATTTAAAGAGTTGGAGAAGTTCAAATGTTAACCTCCTATAAGGTAAGATTTCAAGGGACAAGATGGCATTTTAATGGATCTTAAAGAAGTGTATAATTTTAAAGATGATACAGGAAAAGGGCATTCCAGAAACAGAATTATTGGCAAGTAATAATAATTATTTCTATTATAAGATGTAAGCTCCATGAGGGAAAGAATTTTATTTTATTCACGTACATTATCCCAAGTCCTTAGAAGATTTCCTGGCATATGTGTAGGCATCAGTAAATATTAGTTCAATGAAATGCATTATATAGAGCTTCCTATATGCCCATCACTTCATTTGTTTAATTTTCATAACAACCCTGAAAGGATTATTTATACTAGAGGCCTGATGCACAAAATTCCTGCAAGTGTAGGCCTTCCCCTGGCTGCTGGCACTGGCTACCTCTGGCACCCGGGACCCGGGCTTCCCTCCAGCCGCCAGCAGGCACTCGCAGCCCTGGCTTCGACTGGAAGGTTGCCTGGAAGGATGTCTGGTCTAATTAGCATATTGGGCTTTTATTATTATAGATTATAAATGAGGAAATTGAGGCACAGAAAGATTTAAGCAACTTGTCCATGGTCACTTGGCAAGTAAGAGGAAGAGCCAAGATTCAAATTTAGCAATTTGGCTTGAGAGTCCATATCTTAAACACTAAACTATAGAAACAGAAAGTTGATAGAGAAGAGGGGAGGCCATTGGAGCATCTTATTGTGGAGTGTTGGAAGAAAAAATTCATGAATGGAATGGAAGAGAGAGCATTTTGTAGAAGAAAAGAAACCACGTAGAGCAGTGTGCCAAAAACCAAGGAGGAGAGTTTCAAAAAGGAAGGATAATAAACTGTAAAAGAGAAATGGCAAGAAAGATGAAGGCTCAGGAAGATTTGTTGATTAGGAATTGTTGGTGAGCTACATAAGTGTAATTCAGTAACGGGGTGAGGGCAAAGTCAGATTATAAAATGGAAACTATAAACTTGTGCATAAGGAAAATAGACATAGGATGGTAGCTTAAACCAATAGCAAGGTGAAGGAAACATGTTTGTGTGGGTTTGGCTTTGAGAAAAGAGAAACAATAGTAGCAAGCATATTAAAAATTCAAGAGTAAGGTTTCAGGTGGAGAAAGAGGAGCAAGGAAGGGCTGGATTTAAGGACCCTTGTGGCCCAATTAGGCTAGAAAAGAAAAGAAACATTTTTCCTTCTGAGTTTGAAAAGAGAAAAATGTGAACACGTTTGAAACAAATACAAAGGGGATTTATATTTTTAATTGAATTTACTGGGGCAACATTGGTACACAAAAGCATACAGGTTTCAAGTGAACAACTAACTCAACAAAACATCATCTGCACACTGCATCATGGTGTCTATTGCCCCTAGCAAAGTCTCTTTTCATTCCACCTCCACTTCCACCCACCGCTCTTTTTCTCTGGCTAACACCACACTGTTGTTTGTGTCTAGGTGTTATAGAAATATACTAAAGCCCGATGCATGAAATTCATGCAAGTGTAGGCCTTCCTTCCCCCACCTGCCGGCAATGGCTTCCCTTTGGCACCCAGGACCCGGGCTTCCCTCTGGCAGCCGGCAGGCACCTGGACCCAAACTTCCCTCGAAGCCCCAGCTTTGTCCAGAGGGTCGTCCGGAAGGACATCAGGTCTAATTAGCATATTATGCTTTTATTATTACAGATATTATAGATATATATATATAAACATATATATAAACATATATATAAACATATATATATATATATATATATATATATATATATACATATATATATATATTAGAGGCCCAGTGCACCAAAATTCATGCACTCAGAGTGGGGGGAGGGGTCTCTCAGCCTAGCCTCCTGCACCCTTTCGCAGTCCAGGGCGCCTCAGGAGATGTCCGGCAGTCAGACATTCCTCTTGTAGTCTAGTACCCCTCACTCCTTACCACCTGCCTGCTCACTGCTCCTTAGCGCTGCCTCAGAGGCGGGAGAGTCTCCTGCCATCGATGCTGTGCTCATCAGTAGTAAGCCCGGCTTCTGGCTGAGTGGCGCTTCCACTGTGGGAGTGCACTGACCAGCAGGGGGCAGCTCCTGCATTGAGTGTCTGCTCCCTGGTGCTCAATGCGCATCATAGCGACTGGTCACTCCACCCTTTGGTCGATTTGTATATTACCCTTTTATTATATAGGGTTTGTGTGTGTGTGTGTGTGTGTGTGTGTGTGTGTGTGTGTGTGTGTGTTTTGCTTAATCCCTTCTTTTATCCAGTCCCCAGCCTCCTTTCTAACAGCTGTCCATTCCACGTATCCATGCCTCTGTTTCTATTTTGTTCATCAGTTAATTTTGTTCACTAGATTCCACATATAAATGAGATCATGTAATATTCGTCTTTCTCTGACTGATTTATTTTGCTTAGCATCACAGTGTCTAGAGCCATCCAGAGATAAGATTTCCTCTTTTTTTTTTTTTTTTCTTTTTTCTTTTTTTCTTTTTTACAGCTTAGTAGTGTTCCATTGTGTAAATGTACCACCACTTATCTTAGCCACTGATGGGCACTTGGGCTGTTTCCAGATCTTGGCTATTGTAAATAATGCCAAGGAATGAACATAGAAATGCGTATATTCTTTTGAATTAGTTTTTTGTTTCTTAGGATATATTCCCAGAAGTGGATGGCTGGGTCAAAAAGAAGTTCCATTTTTAATTTTTTTAAGAAACTCCATACTGTTTTCCATAGTTGCTGCACCAATCTGCATTCCCACCAACAGTTGCACAAGGGTTCCCTTTTCTCCACATCCTCGCCAGCCATTGTTGATCTATTGATGATAGCCATTCTAACAGGTGTGAGGTGATATCTCATTGTGTTTTTCATCCAATGATTAGTGACATTGGGCATTTTTCATATGTACATTGGCCTTCTGTATGTCTTCTTTGTAGAAGTGTCTATTCAGGCCCCTTGCCCATTTGTTTTCTCAGTGTTGAGTACTATACATTCTCCATATATTTTTTTCTTTATATATATATTTTAGAAATTAAACCCTTATCACATGTATCATTGGCAAATGTATTCTCCCATTTAATTTAAAAGTTAAGATTTAATGAAATAGTTCTACTTGACACAGTGGAAGTTTCAGTGTCTTCTAATCTATTTGCATTATTTGACCAAAATTATTTTAGAACTGCAAATATATAATGTTTTATATTCTTCGTCTTAGTAGTTGGTGTTTAAATAAAAGACTATAGAAGATATTTTTAGATCTCTGCTTAAAGCTGTGTGGAAGGTAAGAAGCTCCTTTTTAACCTGTTTTTGTTTTTTGTTTTTTGTGGAGGGGGGGTTTTTTTTTGGGGGGGGGGGGGTTTGTTCTATGTGTGGGTTGTTTCAAACCATATCACACAATGAAAAAAAGAATATAAGCAGTTTAGTTTACCAAGTAAATGCTGTTGAGTGATGTTGCATATTACAGCAAGTGGATTCTTTGGATGGCTTTCATTTTTTAAATTATTTGCCAACTAAAGTTTGTGGATCTAACCCATAATGAACTCTTGATTTTCATGAAATCCTAACAAGGTAAGTCATTATTATTCCCATTATATAAAGTGGAGATTTATGTAAGTGCAGAATTCAACTCAGATGAACTATGTATCTTGTTCTTCCAATGACAATGAATCAAAGTTAATAATACATTGCATTCTAACTTGCTTATAAGAAATATTAAGCCTGACTCTGTAACAGAAAGGTACAATTACAGAGTGCAGCAATAACTCAGCCTAGAACCAAAGAGTTAAAGAATTGCTCTATTCTTACCACTTTGTATGGTCAGTTACCAATATTTCTCCTGTAGTCTTTTGCAATAATAACTTATTAAACAAGCATTTATTATATTTTTACAATATATGTCAGTCTCCATGCTAGGCACTGAGGATATAATGATGAAGGAGAAAAAGATTGATATCCAACTGAAGGAGATAGATTATGAGAAAGCAAAACAAATTTTTGTAAATATAGTTTATGAAAAGTCTATGAGAAATGCAATGATATATTACAGAGTAAGTGGGTGGAGACCTAAATCATATTCAGTTATGGTGTCAGGGTCCAGCCATTAAAAAGGGCGAAAATCACACTAAGAGATTTTAATGTAGAAATAAGTTAAATAGGTATTGAGACCTGAAAAGGCTCAAAGGAAACAGTAAGGTGTCAGGGGTAAAAACTACAGGAAGCAAATACCACAACCCGACTGGGAAGCCGGGTAGAAGAAGAGTCATCAGAATCCAGAAACTTGGAGGTCAGACCAGACTCAACTCCCTAGGAGAGAGCACTGCCCTGCCCAGGTGTGGATTCTGATATCACACACAAAAATGTCTACAACCAGTTGTTGTTGCCAGGGCAACAATGACAGCAACAAAAATAAACAGGAAAGAACACAAGTCCATTTTCCCCTCCCTCTGCTTGCAAAGCTCCCTGGAGTCTAATGCAGTCTATTGTTGAACCTAACAGGGAGGTTGGCTGGCAAAAAAAGATGCATTTTGCAGAGTTCCAGCCTAACACCACAATGTAGAATGCAATGGTGGATTTGAAGCTGAGAAAAAATCACTTGTTAGGAGGTTGAGGAAGGGCTCTCTAAAACGGGTAGCAATAGAACTCAGAGCTGCAGAATGAAAATAAGCCCCACATGTTAAGAATACAAGGCAACATGCTAGACAAGAGTTCCCAAAAACAAAGAACTCATTCTCTCGGCCTCCTACACCTGTTCCTCTGCCTATAGTTTGTTTTCTGGTTAATGACACCACCCTTTGACCAGTTTTCCAAATCAGAAACCTCTGAGTCATTCTTTCTTCTCACTCCCCACATTCAGTT
Source organism: Pipistrellus kuhlii (assembly GCF_014108245.1). Taxonomy (NCBI): domain Eukaryota; kingdom Metazoa; phylum Chordata; class Mammalia; order Chiroptera; family Vespertilionidae; genus Pipistrellus; species Pipistrellus kuhlii. The sequence continues at coordinate 17,590,619 of NW_023425404.1, read as the reverse complement.
AGTCACCAAATTCTGTCAACTCTACAAATCGTTCCTAAATTAGCCCTCTGTTTTCTATTATCACTGCTACCAATGTGGTCTCTGCAGCTCCAGAATTGCCTTCCGGAAGTGTATCCTTCATGCAGCTACCAGAATGATCAATCCAGGACCTAGTCTCCCCATGCTAGATTCTTCACTGGAAAACTGTAACAGTTGAGGTCCAAGCCCTCAGCAGAGTGCTCACGCCCTCAACCATCTAGCCTCCCCCTCCTCCAATTTTATTTTTTTCTCCTTTCAACTTTTTGTAAACCTGACCATTTGTAGTCACTCTTTCAAATCATGTCATTTTATGCCTCAGTGCTTTTGCAGAGGCTGGCTAATCTTTCAAGATTTAGCTTGGGCATTAACTCTTCCAGGAAACCTTCCCTCAATCCCTAGATTGAACTGCCAGCTCTTATCTGTGCTCCTATTCATCACAGCAATCTGCTGACATGATCCCTCCCCCACTTGACAGTAAATTCCTTGAGGCAGAGACTGTTTACCTTGGTAGCCCAGTAAATTGTAGGTACTCATAAAAAAGAAGGACCTATTACCCTTTGAGAAATTATGCTAAAGTGAAATAAACCAGTTAGAGAAAGTTTGAGTATCACATGATCTTACTCATATTTGGAATCTAATGAGGGACCAGGGGAAGGATTTGTTGTTCCACTTAGTTATGCATTCACTGGTTGCTTCTTGTATGTTCCCTGCCTGAGGATCAAACCCACAATCTTGGCATGTGGGGATGATACTCTGAGCTATCTGGCCACAACCTATTTCTTAACCAACTGAGCTACCTGGCCAGAACCTATTTCTCCATCTTTTAATATACTGGTAGCCTCAAAAAAACGTAAATGAAAGTGAGATCATATCAAAGAGCTTCATCAAGGTACATCATAATTAAATTAATAACAACAACTTGTAAGAGATGAGATCAGATTTATGCAAAAATGTATCCTGGCCCTGAGGCAGGAAGAACAGGTAGATGGCAAGTGGATCATGCAATAAATATGCTGAATGAAGAAATGGGTGGCTAGACATCTAGTCCATAGCAACCAGACAACTAGAGGAAGAATTTGTCCATCTGAAAGAGGGCATTCAGGGTAGAACAGGGGGGAAAGGGAGTGTCTAAGGTAAAAATAACAGGAGACCCTTTGAGAAGCTGCCCTCGCCTGCAGACTGAGCTAGTTTTTCCAGGAGAGTTGTCACCAGAGCCTGATGCCATGGGACATTCCAGTTACACAACAGCCCTCAACTCTGTTCCTGGGAAAACTGCCTGGTATACATCCTATGGGACTGAATCCTGAGGTCTCCCTGACTCATCACCTGGTCCCAAATGGAAGTCACACTTCTTGAGGAAAAGGAACACTGTTATCCCTTCAAACACTCAGATAGTTCATGTTTCTTCTGAGAGACTACATATTCTCTGGGTCCTGTCAAGGATTTCAATGTAGAGTATGATGACCCAAAGGAAGTAAATTCACCGAGATAACGCCCACCCCCTTGCAGGTCTCTGTGGTCCAGGTGAGTATGTGCAGCACTTGACTAAAACACAAAAGGTGAAGAAGGATGATCTATATCATAGGAAAGGGGAGAATGTCCTAACCCAGTGTTTTTCAACCTTTTTTGGGCAAAGGCACACTTGTTTCATGAAAAAAATCACGACACACCACCATTAGAAAATGTTAAAAAATTTAACTCTGTGCCTATATTGACTATATATAAAGTAATTCTCTTGAATAGGAATCAAATAAACACAAAGAAAGTATTTTATAATTACTTTATTATGAAATATTAAGTAAACAAAATAGTGAAAAATTATAAAATTCTTGTCTTGTCTGCACCTACGGCACACCAGGCAACATCTCGCGGCACACTAGTGTGCCACGGAACAGCGGTTGAAAAACGCTGTCCTAACCCACAGAAAAGCAAAGACTACCTAATCACATTGCACCCAGAGAAAATAGCATATGTGTGTGTTTATACTCATTCATTCATCCAGGAAGTACTGAATTCCTACAGGAGCATGTGTCCAGAATGCACTAAAGACAAACAGCACTCTGTCCTCTAAGAATGCTACATTCATTTGAAGTTTCTCCTCCCAGAAGCTCGGAGTGTCTTAAATAGCCCAAGTCTTTGAAAATGGGGATATCTGGAGATTGAATGATAAGGTATCAGTTGAATGATAAACATTATAGTGCTTTCAACTTTCTCAGTACGATTGTACTGCTAAACATACTTTTCTCTCCTAAAGTTCTCATCTGAAAGCTTTATGCTGCAACCAGAACTACCTCTGATGAGCTGTGTGGGCTCTGAGGGAATACTGGCAAGCCTGAATCTCCCAAGGAGGCCAGCAAACTCCAGCTTCTCTTCCTGCAGAGATTATGTCTGCGCATTGTGATGCGGGAGCAATGGAACAATGCCCAGAGCAGCCTGCCTCCCCCACTTCTTTTACTGCATGGTCAGTTGCCTGCCAGGTAGACACAAACACCTTCTGCCAAAGAAATGTGAAGAGTTGGGAGCGTGCCCTTTGGAGACTAACCTCCTAGTGGACATCCAGGAGATCTCGAGGTCTCTCCAGCCTCACCTCTGTGTAAGTGACTCCCCCTCCTGCGACCTGGAGTGAGCCTGAGGGAGAAGGAAGGTTTAGCTCAATGAATTTCAAATAATTCAAGAACCCAAGGTCAATTTTCCTCTTATCTTCCTATTTTCCTTCTAGCTTCATTTCTTTCCTCCTAGTACTGTAACCAGAACAAGAAGGAAAGCTCAGAGACAACACCTAGTTACTGGATTTCGTAAAAGTAATTTCATCGAGCGTTTGAAATGGAAATAAAAATGAGTTTTCCAGAGTCTCTCCAAATTTTGATTTTTCAAACTGTTCCCCCAATTTTCTTCCATAAGTGCCTGAGAATTGAATGCATTTATATAAAGACAGTCGTCTTCAATTGTTCAAATGGGAGAGAAGGTACAGATACCCAGGGCTTTTCTGTTCAAAGATGAAAGGTTAGTTGGGAAAGAAAGGGGGTCCCATTATCAAGAGAGGGAGCCACAATATTGAGAACTTCTCACAGGTAAAAGAAGAATTGCAACCTAGAATTGTGATGGACCAATCCTGAAAATATTTACTGGTGTGTTAAGAATCTTAGAAAAAAGTAAATGCGATACTTCAAAACATCACAGAGAACAGCTTTACCAAGTGTTGGTAGACACCATCATTTAGGAGCTTCCATGGAATTACAGAACCAACACACAAAGGGAAAAGACAGCAGATTCTAGATGGTCAATACGTGGGGGTTCACTATAGAATTCTTTCAACATTTTTGAATTTTTTTTTATAATTACATATCAGGAAAAGATTATGTGGAAATATCGGGTCTAGTAATAATTAATGTCGTTTTTAAACATTCGTTTAAAATCTTGCTTGGTGTTGACTTGTATTGACATAACCTTCAAACACGTAGTATCTACAGAACGTGTGAAGTGCAATTAACAAGTTTTGCTTGAAAAAGTTTGTGTTTGGTTTGGTTTTTGTTGCAAAACTAGGGCTAAGAAGATGGCGGATGAAGAGCATATTTGGCACTGCATGCTTTACGAGTTCCAATTAGGAAGAAAAGCAAGTGAGGCTGCAAAAAACATCTGTAGTGCTCTTGGTCAAGATGCAGTTAGCGCCAGAAAATGCCAGCGTTGGTTTGAGAAATTTCACGAGGGAAATTTTTCATTAGATGACAAGAGTGGTTGAGGCCGTGTGTCCAATTTTGATCAAGAAGCTCTTCAAGCTCTTTTGGTGCAAAATCCTCAAATGACCCAACAAGAGCTTGCGACAACTTTAAATTGTTCACAAAAAACAATTTCCAATCAATTGCGTGCACTTGGCAAAGTCCAAAAGTTTGGAAAATGGGTTCCTCATGAGTTGACCAACAACAACTGTAATCAAAGAGTCACAATTTGCAGTTCGCTCCTCTCGTCAAAACCGTTTGCCGTTTTTAGAGCAAATTATTACCGGAGATGAAAAATGGGTGCTGTATGTTAATTCAAAAAGGCGGCCTCAATGGTTGGACAAAAATGAGGCTCCGCAGCCCACGCCAAAACCTGACTTGCATGCGAAAAAAAAGTGATTTGTGTGTTTGGTGGAATTTTAAAGGAATTCTTCATTATGAACTTTTACCATCTAACCAAACCATTACAAGTGCAGTGTATAGTGCCCAATTGGAAAGGTTAGCCCAAGCTTTAAGAGAAAAAGAACCCGCACTGATTAATCGGAAGGGCATAATTCTTCACCACGATAACGCACGACCGCATACTGTAAGAATCACTGCTGAAAAACTGTGCCAGTTGGAATGGGAAGTTCTCCCTCAACCTGCATATTCTCCTGATATTGCCCCTTCCGATTACCATTTGTTTCGTTCTTTGCAAAACTTTCTTCTTGGAAAAAAATTTAATAATGAAGAATGCCTCAAAAATGCATTGACCAAATTTTTTGCATCAAAATCACAAGAATTTTACAACAGAGGGATTAAAATGCTTCCTGAGCATTGGGCACAAGTAGTAGAAAACAACGGCAACTATATTGTTGATTAAATTTTGTTGTATTGTTTAAATAAATTCGATTTAAAAAAGTATTAGAAAACGACATTAATTATTACTAGACCTAATAGTAAAGAGGAAAGACAGAGAACATTTTATGAGCATTTATACACACTGCTCTGAATTAGGCGGTCAGAAAAGCCAACAGAAACACATCCATGCTGGCACCCAGATGCCTGCTCCCTCCTCTTCCTAATTTCCATTAAAGCTCAAGCTGTCCCAGTTCCAAAAAATTCCCAATGAGTGCATTTATTCCTGGGAAAATGCAGGCTCCTAACCCCCACCATAGGGTGGTACCTTCACATCCACACTATTCTTAGCTCTAATGGGGCCTTGGCCATCCTGGGAGCATTACCCAACTGGGGAATTCTGGTGACGTCATGGAAAGTCCAGAGCAAAACTGAAGCCATTCCACCCTCATTGCTTCCTGGGCTCTGTTCTGCTAAGTCACTGGCATGGGCTCCTGGTCTGGGATCATATTTAATATGGAATCCCCCTACCTTTTTCTTTTATTAAAAGCCAACAGTGCTTTTTTAAATGAAAATTACACTGTAATTCTGCACAAAAAAATGCAACCTGGTATATATATCTGTTGAATTAATCTGCACTCAGGATTGAAAAAAGAGAGGGTGGATAGGATTAAGGGGGGAAACACGCTAATTAAGAGAAATAACAAAGAATGTAAAGGCTCTGCTAGTGATAGGATAAGTTGGAGTCCACCTCAAATAGTATCAGATTTCTCTACGCCCTCCCTGCTCAGCAACAGTTACAACCCTTGTCTATAGTATCACTCTTGCTTGCTTATTTAGATGTATAGGATATTTAATGCGACCAGTGAAAGGCATAAGTTATTGGGAAGATATAAGTTATGATTATGAAACTAATACGCAGTCCTGATAGAACAAACATGAGATTCTGTGTATGTGAAATGAAGCTAGCTTTGTGTTCCCATGATGGCCTACTGCAATCCTACTTGGCTGCTCTGTTTAATTCACACATTCACTCAACACATGTTTATTGTAATTCCATTATGTACTCATTCATTGGTCCTTGGTGTGACTAATCTATTTTAATACTAAAGTTTACTTTTTTAAAAATATATTTTTATTGATTTCAAAGAAGAAGAGGGAAAAAGAGAAAGAAACATCAATAATGAGAGAGAATCATCGATTGGCTGCCTCTTATACACCCCATACTGGGAATCAAGCCCTCAACCTGGTCATGTGCCCTTGACCAGAATTAAACCCAGGGCCCTTCAATCCCCAGGCTGACATTCTATCCACTGAGCCAAATCAACTAGGGATAAAGTTTACTTTTTATTTATGAGCTTTATATTATAGACTTATACTGCCCATGTAATATTAAAAAAAAAGAGAGTATATGAACTTCCATAAAGAATTTTCATATATAACCTTGCTTTATTTTTAAGATATTTATATGTCTGAAATTTGTGATGTTATTCATATTAATAAGCGGAAAATCAACAAATGTTCAGCTTATTAATATGAATAACATTATCACAAATTTCCCTTGCAACATCTCTCTGCTGTGACCTTAATCGTAAAAACTACAATCATATTCTTATGTGCAATGGTCACAGGGCAACGAAAGAAAGACATAAAGGTGCAATTCACCTTCTTCATTTATCCTTAGTAAAAACTTTTCCATGGATAATAAGTTCTAAAGTTCTAAAGTTAAATTGTTGTGATGGTTGCACTACTCTGGAATTATGCTAAAAATTATTGAATTATACCCTTTAAATGAGTAAAGTAGATGGTATGCAAATTACATCTCAATAAAGCTATATTAAAAACTGATCCATAGATAAAATTATGAGGAAAATAAAACTATCTGTAGAAGTCCAGCTCACACAAATCAGAGTTATTCTGAATCACCAAAATTAGCAACAATAACTCAGTAAGGGTTGTTCATGGTTGTTCATGGTTGTTCATGGGGTGAGAAGGCTGTGGGCTGTGGGGTGACTGTCAGGATGATCTGCTGTGATCCCCTCAAGAGCACAGCAGAGCTCAGGGCACTCCCTGTGAGAACCTGGAATCATCCACTGCCTTTTGAGGGAAAATCATTTCTCAAACATCTGTTAGCTGTTGGGCACAATTAATTTTGGCACATCTTACAAGAGATTGTAATGTTCCAAATAGGTCCACATCATAATCCATAACTGCTGATTTGATTTTAAGAGAAAATATAAATATTTATGCTATGCAATATAGAATACATGTTATGTATATGTATATATAAATTTATAAAGCTGAAAAAAATATATATATATACATACAAACACCCCACACTAGAGGCCTGATGCAGGACACTAGAGGCCCGATGCACAAAATTCTTGTAAAGTATGTGGCCCTTGTAGCCCTGGCTTTGCTCAGAAGGTCATCCGGAAGGACACCTGGAAGGCCATTCGGCTACCCGGTCTAATTAGCATATTATGATTTTATTTTATACACCAAAACTTTAATACTGTCTGAAGGTATTGAAAGTAAGCCTAATAAATAGTTAATTTAAGAGCTGATCCTGCTTTTGGACCACTGACAGATTGTAAGGTGATATGTGTGTGTGGCCAAGATTGGTTTCACAGAGAAAGTAATGCATTTTAGGAATAGTGCAGCCTGACTAATTAACCAAGGTAATTGGGTTGGGGGAGGGGGGCGCGGGCATTGTGAGACACAGACTGACAATCTCAAATCACAGTTAAAACTAGTTAAAAGTCAGCACACATTTACCATTTATTCAAAGGTGTTAAAATAATTCTAAACCTGCCGAAACCGGTTTGGCTCAGTGGTAGAGCGTCGGTCTGCGGACTGAAAGGTCCCAGGTTCGATTCCGGTCAAGGGCATGTACATTGGTTGCGGGCACATCCCCAGTGGGGGGGGTGCAAAAGGCAGCTGGTCGATGTTTCTCTCTCATCGATGTTTCTGGCTCTCTATCTCTCTCCCTTCCTCTCTGTAAAAAATCAATAAAATATATATTTAAAAAAAAAATAATTCTAAACCAAATGTTTAGAGACAAACAAAAGAAAAGAAACACAATCACACCAGAGAAGATACAAAGTTCTGTTCCATTTTCTGCTCCTTAGCTGACCTCCCCTTTGTTTCACTGTTCAAAGGCAACAAGAGGGGCAAGTCCTAGTCAGCACCAAAATCTGCTAAAGCCCTCCCCTTCCTGTCACTTCCTCCTCCCTCAATGTGGCCCTGAATCCACAGCCACACCTGCTCCCCTGGGAGATCATCTGCTGATTGCTTTCTGGAGGGATGACGTTCTCTTGTTCAAGGAATCCTGAAACCACATGAAAGATGGGGCAGGAAAGGGTATTCCTATTCCGTGGCCATGCAGGCCCTACTGAGTAGCATGTGTTTGTAAACACTAGACATAGCCTCCAAGATGTGGATGTAGTCACTCTCTTGGAGTGATTTTTCAAAAAAAAAAAAAAAAATGTCTATTATATCATACACTTCTAGATGAACAAGAGTTGATTACTGCATTTCATCAAATCTAAGATCCATCAATTATAGGATACTAGAGGCCCAGTGCACGAAATTCATGCAGGGAGTGTCCCTCAGCCCAGCCTGCACCATTTCCAATCTGGGACCCCTCAAGAGATGTCCTACTGCTCGTTTAGGCCAGGTAGGATCGGGCCTAAAAGGGCAGTCAGACATCCCTCTCACAATCCAGGACTGCTGAATCCCAACTATTCCCCTGCCTGCCTTCCTGATTGCCCCTAACCACTTCTGCCTGCCAGCCTGATCACCCCCTAACCACTCCCCAGCCAGCCTGATTGATGCCTAACTTCTCCCCTTCCAGCCTGTTTGCCCCTAACTGCCCTCCCCTGCAGGTCTGATCACCCCTAACTGCCCTTCCCTGCAGCCCCGGTCGCACCCCAACTTCCCTCCTCTGCCAGCCTGGTCACCCCTAACTACACTCCCCTATAGTCTTGATCACCCCCAACTGCCCACCTGTGCAGGCCTAGTCTCTCCCAGCTGCCCTCCCCTACTGGCCTGATTACCCACAACTGCCCTCCCTTGCAAGCCTGGTCCCTCCTTTCTGCCCTCCCACACTGGCCATCTTGTGGCAGCCATCTTGTGTGTTGGAGTGATGGTCAATCTGCATATTACTCTTTTATTAGATAGAATAGAGGCCTGGTGCACAGGTGGAGGCTGGCTGGTTTGCCCTGAAGGATGTCCCAGATCAGGGTGGGGGCTCCCTTGGGGCATGGGACAACCTGGGCGAGGAGCCTATGATGGTTTGCAGGCCAGCCACGCCCCCTGGCAACCCAAGCGGAGGCCCTGGTATCTGTGATATATTTATCTTCTATAATTGAAACTTTGTAGACTTGAGTGGAGACCAGGGCAGGGCAGGAACCTTGGCTTCCTCCATTACTGAGGAAACCCAAGCCTCCTGCTCTTTCCATGAATGCAGCCATCTTGGTTGTGTTAATTTGCATACTCACTCCTGATTGGTTTGTGGGAATGGCTTGTAGGCACAGCGGAGATATGGTCAATTTGCATGTTTCTCTTTTATTAGTGTCGATATCATTATTGTATGGACCTCTGTGAAAGAAAAAAAATGCTACTAATTACATAATGCAATACTTTCTTATTGGTTAGGTTCCTCCCACACAATATCTATGCTGCCATGCTCTGAGCATTTCTTAAAGGAAGGCTCCACTCTATCTCTGGGAGCTTCTGAGCCTCCGACTTGCATCCTGCAAGTTTTGTCCTGAAAGTTCCTCAGTCTTACCAGAAGACACCAACAAACCATTTTCAGGGAACCCAATAGGAACACATTTTAAATGATAATTAAATGCAACTCATGTAGTACAATCAGCGTACATAATTTAATATGAACAGCCAGGATTAAGTTCATCCATATGCAGCCAAATGATAACCACCATGCCATTGTCCCCCAGTGGTCACAAGATATATTCCATTTCACTGTTGTTAAACTGAGGAAAAGCATGTTTCTTAGCATGGATGAAATTTGGGGACTATGAAACTAGCAGTGATCAAGAGGGAACCCAGCCCAGCAAATGCTAGGTAGATAGTACTTTTCGACCCAGAGTCAGGTGTGGCAGACCAATATAGATACCATACAGATGCTCACTATTTGATAGCCATGGCGTTCGGTGTTTCTTATACATTGGTGTATTCAGTCATCCCAACACGGCATTGAGGATTGAGCTCAGAGATGTTAGTAACGTGGTTCAAGATCATAAAAAGTAGCAGGTGACAGAGCCCAAATATAAACCTGGCTGTGTCTGACTCCAAAATCCATTGTATTTCCACCAGACTAGGTTCCCTACTGGCCTTTCATCACTTAAGGTAAAATAGCAGCTATAGTTGTAGTTCACCTGGTCCAGGAATGAAGGGATTACTAAGTCAGAATTTTATGGAGACAAGATAGAATTATCTATAGTAACTGTAATCACAATATGATATGAGAACTAAACACAAGTGACAAAATACTGAGCATAGCATATATAAGTATATACATACAACCATTACCAGCTGGGATGTTAGAGAGTTGTTTAGGCTGCTCTGGCTCATATACAGAAAGAAAACTCTCAGGCTTCTTACAACCCGCCATTGCACAAAGGTTATGTGAGTCTACATTGCTTCCTTTGTCACATTCTCAAGTATTCTCGTTGGCTAGAGGAGCCCAGGAGTTCGCCATCTGGCAGTTTTAGGCCAACCATGAGCTATGGACATATGACTGTTTGGTTCCACTGACCGAAAGACCATGTTTAGGGTCACTGACTACAGCTCGGCTCAGATGTGGACAGCGGCCCTCTGACCACTTCCCCCACTGGGTTCAGCTAGAACTCTTTCTAAGCCATGGACCTCACATTTGTAGTAAGAGTAAGGGTTAGTGTGGAAATTGCACTGTATACTTTAGTCTCTGTTTTTGTATCTTTCACACAAGACTTCATCATGAAAAGGAGGAAGCCCAAACTGAAGTGAGTGAAAACGCTGTCTCCAAGAGAAGATTCTGGCTTGGTCCTGAATTGAGGTAAGATTGGATGGTGCACACAGTGAGCCTGTGGTGAGCTACTCCATCCCTGCTCCCCTTCCATTTGTCTACCTTTCTTCCTTTCTCCTTCCCTTCCTTTTTGCTTACTTCCCTTCCCAGGCTTTCTTTTCCTCTGTCCCTCTTCTAGGAATTCAGTGTACCAAAGATACCCTTCTTAAAAAAGACAAAAAAAAAAAAAAAAAAAAAAAAGACTGTGAACCCTGAATAATGGAAAGAGTAGTGGTACATTAATTAAGAAGACGGAAAAGAAAGTTTTAGGCAATATGGGGCATGTGTTGTGAGGCCTCCTCCAGAGGCCTTTCCTAAGCAGCCTAATTAATTCGTGTTGCCAGCCCTCAACCCCAGGCACCTTATATTCCAGCTATCTCTGTTCTACAGTCTCTGTAGCGCTTATCATCCAACCTATTTTTTTTTAAGAGAGAGAAAAATATCAATTTGTTGTTCCAGTTATTCATGCATGTATTGGTTGCTTCTTGTATGTGCCCTGACCAGGGATCAAAACTGCAACCTTGGTTCATGGGGACGACACTCTTTAACAAACTAAGCTACCTGGCCAGAGCCACATCGGATTTCTAATGTGCTTCCTCTATTTCCCCATTAGCATATAGGCTGCTTGAGGGGAGGGGCCTAATCAGTCCTGCTCAGATGTATCTCCAGTTTTCAGCACGTCGCCTAGCATATCATAGATGTGGGTGAAATTTGTTGAATGAATGAATAAGTGAAGTGACTTGTGTGTTATATTAAATTTTCTCTGCACCTGTTCATTGTCTGAACGCGTTGTCCATTGTCTGATGTCTGTGTGTAAGCACAATGAAGAAGAGCAACAGGAAGACTACCATGAGGATCAGTAAGCGAGACGCCATCCGCATCCCATCCCCGCACAGTCCAAGAGCTCTCCAAAATATGCTGGATGGAGGAGAGTATGCCCCTTTTGTATCTCCTCCCATACTGGAGGGCAATTTTATCCAGGTAAATATTTGAGCCCTGAATTATGTTACAACAATTTCAGTAAGTACTCAAAGATGACTGAAAAGGTTGGGAGGAGAACTGTTTTAAATGTGGCAGTGGAATATATGATAAAATGAAAGGGAACAGTTTTGGAACATTAAGCAACTGAAAATAATTATAATGTTAAATAAAAATTCATTTCAAATTTTCCCAACTCTAACCTAGGAATTCTGTCCTAATGCTACCGTAATTTTCTATCATAATCTTCTCAAAATTACATGAAGAGACAGTAGTCATTTTTAGGATATTTTGCCACAAGAAAGCAATCTGACAATTTCTTTGTTAAATTTAAAGAATAACATCTATGGCACAACTGGGATTTAAAGTGAATTTTGGCTTTTAGTTCTGAAGGTGAAATACAATTGTCAAATTGTGCTAGGGAGAAAAGTTTCCTTTCATAAAAATGTACCTACATTATGAATGAACTACATTTCAATGCATTTGGGAGGAGTTCTAACTTTCCTTTGAACATTCAACATTGAAATATTCAGATAAACCTAGCTAGTGTTACTCGGTGGTTGAGAGTCAACCAGGAGGTCAGGGTCAATTCCAAGTCAGGACACATGCCCGGGTTTTGGGCTTAATTCCCAACAGGGGGTTTGCAGGAGGCAGCCAATCAATGATTCTCTCTCATCATTAATGTTCCTATCCCTCTCTCCCTCTCCATTCCCCTCTCGGAATTAAAAATTAAATAAATATTTAAATAATTTAAATATATATTCAGATAAAGAAATAGGGAAATGATTCAATGGCATAGGCTGTACCTCTAAATGTCTCTAAATGCCACAGCCAAGTCTAACATGAAACACATCCATCAAACAGCTCCTCAGCTGATGCCGCAGAGGGTGACAGAGAGGACCACAGATACTTACTTCTTCACCTTCCATAAACACCTTCTCTGCACTGACCCCGGGAGCCAGGGAGTCCCCCTCCCCTCCAGAACCATAGGCAGGAAGTGATGCCTCAGAGAACACTGAGGCTTCAGGGTTGCCCGGAATGCTTGTAATAAGTCATAATTGTATGTATTTTACTTTTCATGTGCTTCATTCTTACTAATATTTTTTTTTCACATTTCTTCCTGCACACTTTTCAAATAACCTTTGCATACTCTCATGAACACGAGGGTGGGGGCCAGTTAGCATCCAGGCGTCTTCAAACTACGGCCCGCGGGCCACATGCGGCCCGCAGAGGAGTCTGATCCGGCCCGCCAGGTTTTTTGGGCAGTGAGCGCAGCCGAGGTGTTACAGTAGGAATTAGTAGTTCATATAGTCCGGCCCTCCAGCTCTCTGAGGGACCGTGATCTGGCCCCCACTTTAAAAAGTTTGAGGACGCCTGCAACCATCCATGGCCCCATATCATAATTGGATAAGGTTATTCCCTTCAACAGGGAGCAAGCTACTAAAGTTCCCAAGTCAACAAGTTTAAATGAAGAAGAATAACAGTGAGCTCAAACAGAGTGCCGGAACCTCAGGGCAGCAGCTCGCCCACGGGGAGTCATCAAGGACCCCGCCTCCCTCTTTTTGCTCTGTCACCCTCAGGTTAGCTCCCCTCGAACATCACATGCAAACAGGACAGTGACTGCCAGCAACAGAAGAGATGCCTCTCATCCTTACAACTCCGTGAGGACTCAGAATCCTTTCCCAGAGCCACCAAGAGGCCCCCACTCATGTCTCATTGGCCAGGCCTGGGTCACATGCTGCTGCTAAAAAGCAACTGCTTACAAGAGGATGAGTCAGCATAACTGGTTTATCAAAATTTGTAATATGTTTTCATTGACTTCAAAGAGAGGAAGGGTGAGATAGATAGGAACATCAATGAGAGAATAATTGATCAGCTGCCTCCTGCATGCTCCCCACTGGTGACTGAGCCCACAACCTGGGCATGTGCCCTGACCAGGAATGGTGACCTCAGTACTCAAGTATTGAGCCACACCAGCTGGGCTAAGTCAATCATAATTTAACCTCTGAGTTGAGACACCAGCCCTGAGGGATGGGTACTGGACAAAACCAGAATTCTGCTCATTGGGCAGAAAAGGAGCATGGTGTTGGGTAGATAATCAATAGTGTGGGTTCTGATGTCTTTTAAAGTATATTTGTTTTTTAAGTGATTTTTTTTTTTGAGCCAGTTATTATACAGCTGAGAGACCAAGTGTTACTTGGAACTTCTCTGGCTTCATATCCTTGTCCACCCACTTTCCAGTCTCCTCATCCAGCTGTGAAGATTTTACTGGCTGAGATTCTTGGGACTTGGGGTTTTGCACAAGCAGTTACTCAGCTTAAAAGTGCTGTTCACATAGCCAGTTTATCTCCCACATTGCTCAGGTCTTAGTGAGGTCCCTTTCTCAGGGGAGACTTCTCTGACCCTATGGCCTGGGTGCCTGGGACTGGCCAATAGGTAAGTGTTTAGGAAGTTTGCAAGTAGTTGTTAAACACAGCCACTATTAAAAATTAAATTCTATAAACTTTTCCAATTAAGTTACATTTAAAACAAAGGCAACAAATACTCAAAACTCATTATTCCTATTATTTCTCTCCCTCCCTCCTTTCCTCCCTCCCTCTTTCTAAACAAACAAATAATAAACATACCCTCAGGTGAGTATTAAATAATAATAAGTGTCATAGTTGCTCAGTGTTTACTTCCCTGGTAAACCTCCACAGTCGGGAGCCACGTCTGAGGGTAGAAAAAATTTAAACACCAAAAGAAGTCAGTGGCTATAGAAAAAGGGTCTTTTCACTGTGAGAGCTCCCAGAAGTCACAGGAACGAGTGAGTGATTCCATGCATCACATGGTTCGTTTTTCCTGTTTCCTGCAGGTAAGCAAGGGAGTGGGGACCGTGCACCTCATCAGAAAACCTTCTTCCTGTTCTCTGCCTTAGGTCAATAGAAGAGGTGAATCCATTTACCTTCACAACCAAGCCAACTGGGTGGCTGTTGCCATCTGCTCTTCCAGCCACACCCACAAGACCCCCAACGTGATGCTGCTAGCACATCTCACGCCCACGGCCCAGAAAGACAAACCCCTGTTTGAGAGCCTCCTGAGACCGTCTCCAGAGAAACTGGTGCTCACCAGGTGAGTCACAACGGGAAGAGGTGAAGGAGGTTTCAGAAAATGGGCTTTTCCCTGAGGAGCCGAAAATGGACACAACGAGGGCACTTGCTCCGAGGGAACCTCTCCCTGTGCTCCTCGCTGCAAATGAGAGCCACACCCTCAACGCTGGGGAAATGGCTTACGCCAGCCTAGCAGTCAGACAAGAGGTAAAGTTTTTTTTTTTAATGAACTTAATTAACAGGAACTGAAAACTCAAACTGCCTCTGTAGAACATGCCCCTCTCCCCGCAGCATCCTAACTTCTACCGGAAGTAGTTAGCTCTGGTTTTGTCTCAAGCCACCAACTTGCTGTGTGGCCTAGAGCCAACCACCCACCTCCTCTAAGTCTCAACTCTGCAGGATGAAAACAAGACGATTTCTCATGATAAATGTCAGTGCTCTGATTTTTGTAGTCCATCAGAGCCTTAGAAGGGTGACCCAGGTGGTTTGGCCCCCAGCAGCCTGGTGGCATGTCCTGAAAATGAACATTCTGAGCTGCCTAAACTAAGGATCAGCCCTGGGGACTGTGGCCACGGGAAGGCACTGCCAGGTCCCTGCCTGCCCCCACCTGGGCCTGTGTGGGAGACCAGCCTGTTGTCCTAAGTCTCACTCTACAAACTGCTATAAAACATAGCGGGAAAGGCCTTCTGAGAGGCCTCCGATCTGGGCTCTAGATGACCTCTGCATCTGTTTGCAGGTTTCTCCCTCTGCAGTTTGTGAGGCTGTCTGTGCACGATGCTGAGAAAATGCGCCTCAAAGTGAAGTTGGTGAGTGGCCGAGCCTACTATCTCCAGCTCTGTGCCCCTGCATACAAGCAGGACACCTTGTTTTCTCAATGGGTAGAGCTCATCGCCCTCCTGAATCAGGAGAAAGCTTCCAGACTGTCGGAAGTCTCCAGCCTCTCGGAACTCACAAATAGCACAGACATCACAGGCTCCATGGACATCATGGATATCGCAGAATTCACAGCTGTACAGACTTCCCATCCATACACGTATTCAGACCACGTATATGGCATGGAGAGCACTGATTTCTCAGAGTTAACGGTCATCACTGACGTCACTGATGTCACGGATGTTCCCGAACAGGAGGTCACTGAGGCCCCAGATGTGAACATTTTCACAGAAGTCACAGAAGTCACAGACCTCCATGATGGCACAAACACCTCAGGGGTCAGAGTGGTATTTGAAAATGATGACATACTAAGGGCCAAGCAGGAGGAAAAGGTATGTGGCATGGGAGACTTTCATTCTTTAAGAATCAAGAACAGCTGAAACCGGTTTGGCTCAGTGGATAGAGCGTGGGCCTGCGGACTGAAGAGTCTCAGGTTCGATTCCGGTCAAGGGCATGTGCCTTGGTTGCGGGCACCTCTCCAGTAGGGGGTGTGCAAGAGGCAGCTGATCTATGATTCTCTCTCATCAATGTTTCTAACTGTCTATCCCTCTCTCTTCCTCTCTGTAAAAAATCAATAAAATATATATATTTTTTAAATCAAGAACAAGGGTGACCACCAAGATTGGGTTAGTTCCCAGGTGGTGATTATCAAAATGCTATGGAACTTGCTCTAATTTTAATAATGAGATCTGATGCTTGGTGTAAAGAAGTGGTCAGGTGTCTTGTGAAATAGATAGTGACCATCCTTACCACCAAACTTACCCCAATGTGAGAAGGCTGTGGTGGATTGAGAAGAACCTTGGGATCAGTGTCCAAGACCTGGCCTGGAATCTGGCCCTGCTGTGGAGTGGTTTGGCCAAGTCATTGAACCTGCATGAGCTTCAGCTTCCTCATCTCTAGGATGAGAATATTAGTATCATGTAAGGGCTATTTTAAAGTCTAAATGTATATAAAAAGACTAGATGAAACTTCAGTAGGGAAAAGTGAGGGTAGAGATTAAAATACCAAAAGAAGTGAGTGGTTATAGAGAAGGGCCAGAAAGTAGAAAAACTCAAAGCCATATCCAAAAATGGTTAGTCCTGTTTGACTGGAGCATATTACACATGGATAACAATAGGATACAGAATTGAAAAGTTGCTTGCAAACCTTGAATGCCAAAGTAAGAAGTGTGGTTTTTGGTCTTTGGGCATACCTTAGCCACAAGGTTGTGAAGGAGCTGTGATTTTTGTGTGTGTATTTTTAAGACTGAGAGATTTTTTTTTATTATTATTGAGTTTTGGAGAGAGGCATGGAGAGAGAAAAACATTGAAGTGAGAGAGAAACATCCATCAGTTGCCTCCTGCATGCACCCTGACTGGGGATATAAGCTGCAACCTTTTGGTGTACGGGACAACTCCCCAACCAACTGAGCCACCGAGCCAGGGCAATGAGCTGTGTTTTTTTAAAGATTAATTTGATGGCAGAATGGATTGTAGGTAAAGGAATCAATTTGAAGACTACTACAGAAAACCCCAGGGGGCCCTCAATTTTTTTTTTTTTTTTTAATGGCAAAGGGCAAGGAAGACGTTTCACAGAAGAAACGTCCAATAAATACAGTGGAAACGTTTTACCTCATTAATAATCAAAGCAATTCAAACTTAGAAAGAACCTAACCTGTAAAACTGTTACTTAACAGAATAAAATTAGTCCATGTTACTAAAGCTGTGGTCAACATGGAATTCATACAGGTTTATGGAAGGGATGAAAATTGCCACAAACCTTAAAATGTACCCTTTGACTCAGGGATCCCACTTCTAGGACTCTTTCTAAAGGAATGAAACAGAAATAGGACTGAGGACTTCGCTACGAAGATGCTAATCATTCCACATCTATACCATGTTTCTAAATGTCCACCAAAGGGAAAATGGCTAACTAGACTTAAATCCATGCAGGGCAAGCTCCATATTTGTCTTATTCAGGAATGACCATAGTATGTGTCTGGCAAGGTCATAGACACTTAGTAAATATTTGCTAAGTGAGTAAACACTGTAGCTATTAAAATTGTTGGAGAATTGTTCTTTACTTGGAGAAATCTTCATGATATAAAGTTGAATGAAAAATGAAGAATATGATCCTTAAGATACAGAGGCAATAGGAGGAGGGAAATCATTAATAGCAGTTTATTTTTAGATTTGGGGGTTATAAGCAATTCATGTTTTCTTCACACTTTTCTGAGTTTGCTGTCTCTTTTACAACAAAAAGGATTCATTTTTAATTAGAAGAATTCAAGTTTTAACGATATAAGGAAAATGATATAAGGAAATAATAAATCATTAAGTGAAAAATGTAGCATATGAAACGAAAATATGGTCACAGAAAGTAAATAAATGGGCAAAGGGACCAAGCGAAATGTGCCAGAGGAGTGGTTATTTCTGGCCAGTGACATCAGGCTGGCAATACTTTTCTTCCTTTCACTTTATATATTACTAGAAGCCTGGTGCACAAATTCATGCTCCCAAGAAGGGAGCAAGCCACTCAGAGAGGTGGTACATTAACAGAAACCAGGAAATTGGGACGGGAGAGATTTCAGGGTATGAAGGTTTAGGTAGAGGTTCTAAGTGTTTTGAAAATCAAATTCTATAGCGGTATTATGAAGCTCCAACTCCACTCACCTATTAGATGCCCTTAAACCAAGGACAGCCTCGGATTGGGGAGTGCCTGGCAAGGCCTTTCTAGAAAACCTTCCTTTCCCTGACAATTCGGGGAGAGGAAATTCTATAATTTAGTACTGATTTTTTTCTCATGTGAGGTGACTGTGGTACATGCCCACATGAGCTTTTCATTGTGCTGTGTTAGGTCTCCACATGCCAGCCTCAAACCCACCTGGCCTCCCCACGACCATGCAACAAACAGCAAGCTTCAGTCCCCATCACTGCACCTGTGCATCAAATAAATCTGAATGAAACGATTGCTATTTTAAAATTGGCCCCGTAAATCATCTACAGCTGGATGATGCTCTTCTGTCACCTGATTTGCTGCTGCTTATTATTTTCAAAGGAAAAACTGGAAAAATGTCTGAAGCCTGGGTGCCTACGAGATACAAAGAGTAAGAACGAGCTCAAAGAATTCACAAAACACGTCACCATCTCAAACGTAACACTGACTTTCGAAGGGGAAAGATGCTTCCAAACTATCTTGACGCCGGTAGAAAGTGAGCGGAATGCCTGTGAAGAGACGAATGAAAGGACCTCAGAAAAAAGCATGACTTTCAAGGCTGAAAAATCCAGGTGCGTGAGCAGGGAGGTCCCGGGATGCCAAGATGGGAGGTAACATAGATGCAATATAATCAAATGATGACATGTCAACTCTTCATTACCCGATTTTGGTTCAATCTCGTCTAAATTTTATTTTCATTCTGGGCTGGCTGCCTGGTGTCACTGTGTGTGCTGAGGAAAGTAAACAAGAATCACGGGGTCCATCTTTGGGAGTTAGGGGGCCTCGATTTCTAGACCGATGATGGGTGTTCTTTATCTTTTTAAAAAATACATTTTATTGATTTTTTTTTATAGAGAGGAAGGGAGAGGGATGGAGAGTTAAAAACATCGATGAAAGAGAAACATTGATCAGCTGCCTCCTACACACCTCCCACTGGAGATTTGCCCACAACCAAGGTACATGCCCTTGACCAGAATTAAATCTGGGACCTTTCAGTCCACAGGCTAACGCTCTGTCCACTGAGCCATACTGGTTAGGGCTATACTTCTCTATTTTTTCTCTTCTACATATCCTTTATACATTTCTACATTTCCAATTAATAATAATCTAAAAATAAAACTATTTTCATAACTTAAATATCCATTTGCAAGAGGAATCGGAGAGAGCACTATAGTATAAAAATTAAAGTTAATCCAATCATTCTGGAGTAATGCCTAAAAAGAAACCAGAGGAAAATTTGGATCTAAATACTTATATTAGCAATAATGAAAACAAGGGATGCAATGAATCATGTCTAAGTTCTTTTTATTTTTATAAAATATATTTTTATTGATTTCAGAGAGAAAGGAGGGAGAGAGAAAAAAACGTTAATGGTTACAGAGAATCATTGATCAGCTGCTTCCTGCACGCCCCACACAACCTGAGCATGTGCCCTGACCAGGAATTGAACCATGACCGTCTGGTTCATAGGTCAACATCAACCACTGAGCCATGCCAGCAGGGCTCTAAGTTTTTTTATTTTAATATAAAAAGTAACAGGGGGAAACAGGGAAACAAAACTAAAAAAAAAAAAAAAAGTAATAAACAACCCTGGCCGGTTTGGCTCAGTGGCTAGAGCATCAGCCTGCGAACTGAAAGGTTCCAGGTTTGATTCGGGTCAAGGGCACATGCCAGGTTACAGGCTCCATCCCCAGTAGAGGACTTGCAGGAGGCAGCCGATCCATGATTCTCTCTCATCATAGATGTTTCTGTCTCTCCCTCTTCCTTCCTCTCTGAAATCAATAAAAATATTTTTTAACAAAACTAAAAAATAGTAAAAAAAAATTTAAGCAATTTAAAGTTATAGAAACTGTGGTTGATTCTCCAAAAAGAATAAACAACAAAAAAAGGGTATAAACTTTTTTCTTTAAAGGACAAAATTGGAAACTTGAAAGGTGTCACATCAGCTAATAAGGAGATTAGTAAATTGTTATTGAGAAAGATTATATACAACTTTGCCTTAATAGCTTGGAAACTCTAAATGAAATAGATGACTTTAACAAAAACACAAAGAGGCAAAATTGGCACAATCAAAACTTGAAAACAGGAAGTTGTTGTTGTTGTTGTTTTAATCAAATTGGTCCAATGAAAGAAAAGGATATCTAGCAGATGTCTGTAATCTTTTAAATTTAGAAAAAATAAATTTTATTTTCCTAATTGTATGAAGCAAGTCATTTGGATTGTAAAGTCTGGCAGACAACACAAGAAAGAAAATTCTAGATTAATCCTACCTGTAGCCTAAATTCATAGGCTCTTAAGAAGCAAAATAGCTGAAACCTGTATGGTTCAGTGGATAGAGCGTTGGCCTGTGGACTGAAAGGTCCCAGGTTCGATTCCAGTCAAGGGCATGAGGGGGGGGGTGCAGGAGGCAGCTGATCAATGTTTCTCTCTCATCAATGTTTCTAACTCTCTATTCCTCTCCCTTACTCTGTAAAAAATCAATAAAATATTTTTTAAAAAGAAGCAAAATATAGGAAATAATACCAAATTAAGGAAACTGTCAATAGAAGTCATTATTTGAATATTGAATAGCAGAAAAGTCATGACACTTTTTAAATGCATTTGAGAGATTTTGATGCTCTTGATAAAGACTCACAAAATATAGAAGAATTTTTCTTTAACACAGTAAAGAACAATTGCTCCAAATCAGAGATATCATTTTAATGAAGAAATTTTGCAACTGTTCTTAAATTATGCTCCCATTAACGTTTTTATAAAATATAATTTAAGAGGAAGTACAGTAGGGCAAAGAAATCAAAGAATAACTATAAGATTTTAAAAATCACTCTTTGCAAATGGAAATTCGCATTTAGAAAATTTGAGATTCATTAAAAATATCAGTTTGTAAAAACTGTTTAATAATGGCATAGGTTATAAAATAAACTTACAAAAAATAATTCTGTTAATCTTATTTTAAAAAATAAAAAATGCATTAAAAAAGAGAATGTATTTTTCATAAACAATGACAAAAATTAAATATTTAGTGGAAATGAAAAGAAATTTGTATACCTGGAATTACAAAACTTTAATGGCAGAACTAAACAACAACTTGAATAAAGAAAACTCATATCTCTTTCTGGGCTGGTAGATTTAAGACAGCAAATATTACAGGGCCTCCTAGATTGATTTATATATTTAATACAATACCAATTTATCTCAATAGGATATCTCATAGAAATTATAAAAAGTATGTGGAAAATTTAGGAGTAACATTATCAAGTAAACTTTTGGATATGGAAAGTGTCTAGAGGGACTTGGTTCTATAAAATCTTAAGCCACATTATAATTTAGCTACTAGAAACACTAGTGCCAAATTTAGAATATGTAAATAAAGTTTAATAAATAAATGTAAACTAATATGAGTTCAAAAGAGCAAAATTCTAGAGATTTACATCATACCACACAAAAAATTTCAGATGGAAAAAGAGTAAAATATTGTAAAACTAAAATAAACTAGAAGAAAATGGAATGGGAGCATTGCCTTGGTCTCAGAGGAAAGTTCATTTCTTGGCCACTGAAGCAACAGAAGAACTTTTCAGTGGCAAAGTTCATTCATTCAGTAATATTTACTGAGCACCATCTCTGTGCTAGGCCCTGGGGACACAGCAGTGAAAATAATCAAGTCCCTACCTCATGGGGTGTTTTATTCCAGTGGAGGATATAGATAATAAAATATTTCATAAGATCTGAATGGGCTGTGATTAAAAGAATAAAGTAACAGAATAGGCAGTGACTTGAGGAGGGAGGAGAGATTCTTATACAGGTGGTCAGGATGGCTTCTCTGATGAAGGGCAGAGATCTGATATGAGCAGGGATCTGGAGGAAGTATGGAGCTCCGGGGAAATAGAGTTCCGAGCTGATTAACTGTTTAACAGTTATAAGTAGCTACTAAATAAATGGTTTTAAATAAACAAATGCATAACGCAGTGGGAAAATAATCACAACAGGTAACCTTTAAAGATTTTTCCTACTATATATACAGGTAGCTAATGAGAATTTGTAAAGAATCCAATGAACAAATGTTATGAATAAAAAATTGACTCCAAAAGACAAAAATAAATCAATACTTGAAGAGGGATCAATCTCACTAATAATTTTTAAAAATACAAGTTAAGCAATTACTGGGTTTTTATTAGATGTTATTAACAGTATGATGTCACTGTAAACACTGGGAGCTGTCTACAGAGTGACTTGGCAACTCACAGGACAGACAACTACAGCTCTTGACATAGAGGAACATGTGTCAAAGAAATAATTTTTAAAACAACATATTTGGACATAGTGTCTTTAGTTAAAACCTGTAAGTAATCCAAAGAACTGTGAGTATAAAAATGGCTAATTAGGAAATATGTTAATTTAGTGAAACAGCAGACCCCCATTAGGGAAAGCAATGGGGGAATCTCAATAAAAAGAGCTGTATAACTAAAAAGAACTTACAAGCTAGAAAAGTAAAATTCCAAAGAATGTTTATACAAAAAAAAAAAAAAAGAATGTATATACAATGGTATTTTATTTCTACAATATGGATGGTAAGAAACCACAGTTTAGGCATAGCTGCTGATTAAATAAATTGAAATTTGTTGTTGCTATTAACACATGATTCTATTAAACTTTTATTATACAATGGATTGCATTTAAAATTTAAAAATCAAACTGATGTTAGAATACACCAATTGGAAGACAGAGCAGTTAGAGACTGAGTTTTGCAGTAGACAGCCCTGGCTCCAATCCTGGCTTGTCTACTCTCAGCTGCTTTGTGATGTTTCCAGGCCACAGTTTCTTTACTTGCAAAATGAGAATTACAGCTACCATGCTGAATTGTTGTAGGGATTTAAAAAACTGATATTAAAAAATTCACAATGCCAGGCACTGTGAACAATGGTAATTGCTTTAAAAATAAAAGAATAGACAAATTAAAATGGAGTAGAGAATGGGGGAAGGAAAGAACGTAGCAAGGGAGGGGAGGGAGAAAAAGTTCAGATTGTACATTAGACTAAACAAATCTAATACAGATTTGTCTTGCATTGAATATAACGCAAAAATGATTTTATCCCACAGAGTACCTTCAAAGTAATGTTCCCACTACACTAGCTAATACACCTACCCTAGAGAAGAGCTGGAGAAAAACACAAAACTTATGCAGTAAAAAAAAAGGGGAGGGGGTAATAATTTAAACAGAGGAGGAAAATGCCTATAGGTGACAATTATTATCTTCAATGTATGAGAAGTCCACAGAAGGCTAAATTTAAAAAGAAAATCATTTTAACTAATCACAAAGGAAAAATTTATTATACGGTAAAGTAATATAGCAGACAGCCAACCAAACAATGAAGAACAAAACATTAGTACTGTTCACTGATTAGATATTAATCAACAACAGAACTGGTTTTTGAAGGTTGTGGTGTCTCTGTCCTTGGAAATTTGTCAAAAATAAACATTAAGACATTTGCCCTGGGTAGACTTTAGACATTATTCTCCTGCCAGAGATCAAGACCTACTCAAAATTCTTAGTAATTTTAATCTACTGCTAAATAAACAAGAGGCTGCATGGTGAAGTCAAATGTAGCTCTGCTCTGGGGAGTCCTTAGGAGAGGGCTGGAACAGAAACAGTAAACACACCCGTGTGTTTAGGGCTCTGGGAAGCAGAGCACTAAAAGAATGTAAAGAGTAGGGGAACACAGTAGGGGCTCAGTAAATGATCACCATTGTCACTGATCATTCATTTCCAATAGTTTACGTAACAGAAAGTTGGGTGTTCTGTCAAAAAATTAAAAAAAACAAAACAAAACAAAAAAAAACACCTTACTAATATTTTAACCAAGTGCGAATTAAGTACTCAAATGTTGTACTCAAATCTGGCTCTTTCTTTGACCTTTCTTAGCTAAGTACAGGTCAAGGGAATCAAAGGATTATGGGTGATCCTTAGTGAGTCACAAACCTGAAAATCAGAGTCATGTGTATTTAGCCCCTGGACTGTGCATGTCTTGCAATTCTAGAGCCTCTAGATCCAAGTGCCAAGGTATCAGGCATCAGGGGATGGCGATTTCAGTCATTTTGGCTGTCTGCTCAAGCAAAGCATCGTTTAATGTCCAGTGGTTCCCAGTGTGTGTCAGCATTGTCTCCTGGGAACTTGTGAGAGATATAAATTCTCAGGCCCACCCCATCCTACTGAATCATAAACTCTGGAGAGGGCTCAGCATTCTGTGCTGCAGTAGACCTCCAAGTGGTTCCAAGGCACGCTCAAATTTGAGAACCACGGCTTTATGAAAAGCCAGTTCTAGATACTGGTACAAAGTACAGTTTTAGCAAGAATTCCTTTCTCCTGAGGGCTTGTTCTGAGTTCTGATATCCAAAGCAAGGACCCCGCTTTAGAGCCATAGGACAAACTATTGGCTTGAACTCTAGGGAGTCTTCTTCGTGGATTGTTTCTATATGACCAGGAGCTCTGAAATTTGGATTCAAAAGAGAAAAAAATATATGTTAATTATTTAAATCATTTCAACTTCTTTCCTTTCCCTTAGATTAGCTTTTAGTGCCTTTTAATAAAATGAATAATTAATAAACTTTATTTTTAAGTACAGTTTTAGATTTATAGAAAAATTGATAGAGATACACCCACTCCACTGCCATTCTGTCACCCTTCCCCCACCCCCAGACTTCCCTATTAACACTTTGCATTCGTGTGGTACATTTATTGCAATCTATACTAATACAAGCGTAACATGCTAATTAGACTGAACAGCCTTTTGGGCGTCATTCTGGATGTCCCTCTGGATAAAACTGCAGTGGTGAAGGCCAAAGCAGAGGTGGTTAGGAGCAGTCAGGCAGGCAAGGAAGCAGTTAAGAGAGATAAGGCTGGCAGGGGAGTAGTTAGGGAGTGATTAGGCTGGCAGGCAGGCAAGCAGTTAGGAGCCAGTGGTCCCTGATTGCAAGAGGGATGTCCAAATGTAGTTGGACATCCCCTGAGGGGTCCCTGATTGGAAAGAGTGCAGACTGGGCTGAGGGCCCCCCCCCCCATGAATTTTTTTGCACTGGACCTACAGAAATAGCTAATAAATATTGATACATTATCCTTACCTATAGTCCCTAGCTTAAGGTTCACTCTTTGTGTTGTAGAGTTCGATGGGTTTTGGCACCTGCATAGTGATATGTATCCACCATGACATACAGAATAATCTCACTACCCAAAAAGTCCTCTGAGCATTAGATTGGCTTTTACTATGTAAGGTATTAAAATTGTGAGATAAAAAAATATTTTATGATGACAAATGCTCTGCAAATTGTTGTTTATCTTACTATTATATTATGATCACTATTAGAATTAAAAAAAATCCATATATGAATAGTAAAAATAAAAGGGATCTTGAAGGTTAGCATATCCAAAATTCTTCAAGGCCTGCCCTCCAGTCTCTAGGCTTCCGGAGTCATTTATCTGATGACTCTACTAGGGAGAAAAATAAATAGAGAAATTTTAAAACACAGAGCAAAAACAAATTTTGGTTCTAAGTAATCCTCTTAAGCCCAATTTAATCAAGCCTGGGTTCTTTTTTTATTGCCAGTTTGCATCAGGAACATAATTACTTGCTGGAGCCTAATTTGAAAATGTTCATTATGAATGATAGGTGTAATGTCTAAGAATAGAATGGAGTTGGCTGGTGCTTTGTTCCTGGGACATCTGTAGGATATTGCGGGATTTGTGGGATTGCGTCAGGACGTTGTGAGAGTGATAAATAAGTGCTACATATTTTTCATCTTCCACACCAGGGGTTTCAGTGACACTTTATAACTATGCACTTTGGAACATGAAAAAAAAAAATAAACAATGACCTTCTAAGATATTTTGTCCTCAAATTCATTACTCTTTAAAATGTAAATTCAGCCATTTCAATCTAGATGAGTGAGAGAGTATGGAGCCATCTGTTATGTCACCTTAGGTCCTTCCAAAGTGAAGGATTTCCTTTATAAAGCATTTATATTCCTTTTTATTCCTTGATAATAGCGATACTGTGACTCTTCCCTTTGCTGTATGGAGGATAATGGCAGGCTTTATTTTAATTTACCCATGTTTAAAGTACATTTGCCTGATATTTCTCAGTCTCTTGAAAACTTTTGTCATTAAGCTTAACCTTCATTTAAATCACCAGACCTATTTAGTTAAGGCTCTGTGAACATTTATTTGCAAACTCCTCAGAAAATTACTAACAACCTTTACTTTGGAAAATCCATTAGTAGAACTCAAACTGGATGCATTTGCCATAACCCTTGAAATGGATCATAATTATGTCTTTGTGCTTATCTGTGAATATATTATCGAAGGGCAATTATTTTTCTGAAACACTCTCTTTTGCTCAAACAGCAACAGTTCCAAAATACTGAAAATGTGATGAAGAAACAAAGATTTAGTGAAAATTAAGTGACACGAGTCTATGTGTTAGCATGCCACTGAGGTTAAGAAAATAAGTATTTTAATTATTTTTATTAATTTTTAAAATTAGGAGTTCAGAAAACAAACTTCTTTATCCAAAGACATTCCTGAACGTGAAATAATCTAAAAAACTGACAGCTCCTCTCCTCCTTTATCCACGACTACCCCATAAGAAAAATGATAACTTGTGTATGTTAGTCACCTGTGTTGGGAGGAAAAAGAAGTTTCCTCTACCCTTCAGGTTCCTCTGGCTGGTCTAATAACCAAACTAACATGAAACAGATTAACAAGAGAAAATAATCAAATTTATTACATATGTACATGTGAGAGTTCCCTAAGAATATAGGAGTCTAGGACAGACTGGGCAGTTCAGGTCAATATGTCATTCCAAACTAAAAGAAGAGGGGCAGGCGTCTGGCACATCAAAAGGAAAGTGGGCAATTCACAGATGGCGAGAAGGAGCACACGTTTGGTAAACAAATCTTGCCAGGACACCCAGACACAATGGGACTCAGAGGGGAGTCTAAAAACTGACTTTTCTTGGCTTCTTTCTTTCTACCACGCTTAGTCCACCTGCCACTAAGGTGAGCAGATTTTCCTTGCAGCAGGTTTTTCTGTCTGAATTCCTCTAGGCAGGTAAGGGGGGGGGGCGGGGGGGGGGAATCCAAGGTTATTTCTGAGTCTTTTGTTTCTTAAAAATAACCAACTTAAAATAATATGTCAAAAAAGGCATATTTGGGGATGGCAAGTTTCCCAGGCTCTGTGGCCCCCATCAGGGCCATGGAGACTGGGACAAGGAAGCTAGCAGAGTTGGACAACTTCTGACTCCAGGCACCCATCCTTTCTAGAATCTATTCCTAGGTCTCTATGAAAGCCTACAATTCCCCACACACCTGGCTCTTTTAGGTGAGCCCTGAACTTCTCTCAGTCTAAACCCCAAATACGTTTTCAGAGGCTGGAGAGAAAGCAGGGAAAGGATGCCCCAGCCTCACTGAGTGACAAGTAATACAAATAGATTATGTTCTTAAGATGGCTTTTACAGGTGGGACAGTTTGCATGTTAGAGAAATTTAGGTACTTTTACTTTAATGTGTTTTATAATCAACAATGCCATAGATGTACCAAACACGTTTCATTACTACCTACAAAGCATTTAGGGAATGGTCAGCTATCTCACACCCAGTAATGCTTTTCTAAATATTTGTGGTTCCACTAGCAAATGTTTTGAAGCGTGTTGTTTGTTTTTACAGGAGCATGAGGACTGATTCAAACACTTCAGGTATGGAACAAATTCCACTACATTTCTCTGTGATCCCCAGTGTCTGGTAGTGGGTCACCTCTGGGTCCCGGAGCAGAGTAGTTAAGAGCGAAGGAATCAGGGAGATGTGTTGACGCATTCCCTCTCCTCCCTCTGCTCCCTTCTGAGTCCTGCGCTCAGAAGCTCTTCCCCATAGCCTGTCCTCGTGCGATCTTTCACGTAGGGGGCCTCGCTTCACATTCTTCTGGGCTGGTAGGGTTCGGTTTCCTCGTTCCCCCTATCTAACTCCCAGGGCAGGAACCACTCCCAGACTAGCTCTGCAGGCAGAACCCGAACAATGGGGCCTCTTGTCCTTGCTGACTGAAAGGGGAGTGGTCCACAAGCACATTGCTTGGTAGATCTAAAGCCATCGCCCCTCTTTTCTTCCTGCTTTCAGCTTTGGCCTCTGCTTTGCTGTCAGGTGATTCCATTTAGTGTTTTGTTTGGCAGTTTTTTCTTCACAAATTCTCATGTCTCAGGATTTTAAAACTGCAACACAAGCTTTGGGCATGGAGGCTGTCCTATAGGCACCAGTGGAGAGCTCTTCCCTGGCTTGCTGCTGACCCACTTCTAAGTTACTGTGGGGGTGGAGTGGACCTCAGCTCCAGTCATGCGCATAAAAGAATGTCATGGAAGGAACATAGAGGCACATTTCACTGGACTTAAATGGAAAGGGGGTGGAATACTTCTGTTTTAAAAACCGGCACTTAAAGACATTTGTAGTCACATTTGCAAGAATCCTCCTTAAAAAAATAATAATAATTAATTTAAAAAATAATAATAATTAGAGGATAGGTGTCTATACAAGGGGAATTTGTCTCTGGGCCTTCCCACCGGGCATTAGTGTCTCAAGTACCAGATCAACTTCACCTAATGTGGCTACTTTACCTATGTTACAATCCACAGTATTGAACCTGAGACCATCATAGGGAAATATTATTATAGTTTATAAGGAAAATGCAAAATCTCCTTTGCAGTATATAGAACTTTCATCTATCAATTCCTACCCCAGATTGTATTTCAAAAAGAAATCAGTGAATTTGTAGAAATTCCAGAGATGTCTAATCAGCAAATATTTTCTCCCATTCTCCAGGCAAGGATCAATCTAGCAGCAGCCTTATCACTAACGCATAGTACATTAGCACATAATTAGTACATTCTCCATGTTCTCTGAAGTGCTCCTTATGTAAGCCATGGGCATTTTAAATTAATGTAGGAAATCAATATTTTTATCTTCGCCCTACATGTGTCTTTTGGCACAAACTCAATTTTGTTCAACTGAACAAACATCCAATGCCTATCTTATATATGAAGTACTGGCAGGCTCTGGGAGAGATCAAAATGAAATAAATAACAATATGTATTACCTGGCCTCAAGAGATGCATAAATAACATACATTGTAATGGTATAGCTTTCAGAGAAAAGTAGAAGACCTACTTTTAAAGCTCAAGAAAGAGAGAGAGAAAGAGAAAAGCAAGGAAAATTCTATGAAGGCGCAGTCTTTGAGTGAGAAAGGGGGAAGCAAGAATATCCTGGATATAGGGAATGGTGTGAACAAAATCTAAGAGGTGGGATAGTGCTGGGCATGGTCAATACAGGAACAAAGAAAGATGCAGCCAGAATGCAAGGCAGGAGCCAGCCTGGGGAGGTCTTGCACCATGCCAGGGAGTGTGGACATTACTGTTTGGTAGGAAAAGGAGGAGCCATGGAAAGACAGAAATGACAAAATTAGTGTTATGTTTTAGGACAATTGCAATTTCTAAAAGAAGCTGGAGCACATGAGAGATAGGAAATCATTATAATAGTCCAGGTGAAGGGTGCCACGGTTTGAACCAGGTAAGAAGCAGTGAGATAAAAAGGACATGAGTATGTAGTCAGCCAGTCTTATTGGCTGACAACCTATGGGGGTTAAGAAAGAGAAAAAAAATGAAGATGACAGTTTGGGAGGCAACACGACTAGAAAGGAGTGAGTCTGTGATACAAACTGGAAAAGGAACTGGAAGAGTTTGGGAAAGTGAAGAAGTCAAGTATGAAACACTGAAATTAGAATCAAAAGCTTTGACCTCTAACTGCACTTCCTCTGTTTCATAGTCAACCTCTCTGGACCTCAGTTTTCTCAACTGTCAAATGTGTGTGCATATGGGTGGGGGAAGGAGGGGCGTGACTAGCTGTCTGGGGGCCCTTTCTACTGTTATGACTTTATAAGCCAATACGTTTGTGGTCCTAGTGGCCCATCTTTGTAAATATAGAGGCAGCTTAGAACAGGGCTCTGGGAATGAAGAATGGAGCAAAGAACAGCCCACAGGCAGCAATATCCCACTCTGAGCTTGTGAAGTGCCAAGGACAGTATAGGATAAAGTCTGGCATGCAGGTTTCTCAAAAGTATTAATTTTTTCCCCTGTTTGTTTTCTTTCATGTACTTTCTCATTCTCCCCATTTTTCTTTCCTAGATCTTCCCACTTTTTATTACTTAGGATTGTATAGTTTTTCAGTTTTCCCTCTGATTTGCATTTCTTTCCCCTTTTTCACACTGCTCTGAATCACTTCCTTTTCCCCTTTCATACTCTCTTACTCACCCTGAACACCTTTTACCCCCAAGAAAAGCAAAGATTAGTGGAATCATAATCTCTCATTGAATTTAGACTGAGTCTGTAAATCTGATTTCTACTCTAAGTAGACGCCCGAATAATGAGTGCTCCCCACTGCAATAAAACAAACCCCTGGTCCTCTTACCCTCTCAGATTAACGCACCCCACTGCTGGGCAATGGCCAGCTGCAGGCATGGTTTCTAACTCCTCTCTCTCAAATCTCTCAGCAGTTTTGAAAGAATCACACTTTTTCTCCTTTCTCAGTAGGATTTTGGGTAGCAAGACACTTCAAATGTATTTTTACAAAAAGGCTACAAGGCAGGGCCGAGGCTAACCTTGTCTCTCTGGATCTGGGTCCATCTCTTTTCTTTCTTGACTTTCAATTTCTTATCTTCCTAGGCTTTCTTCACCTTAACTTTGTTGGGGGGGAAAATCGGTTTATCTATGAACCTATGGTATTTTTCAAATGTGTGAAGAAATGAGACAAAGAATAGAGAGATTCAGGAAAGAAGGGAGGGAAAAATACTTAAAAAATACTGGGAGTGTCCTCCCCATCCCCACCAGCCTTTCTTTTCCAACTACAAATCAAATTCCTCAGAATCCTGAACGGTGGCAGAGTCATTCTATGTTGATAAAGCCCAGGCTAAAAGAGAAAGGAGGGCCCTGAAAGGAAACCTATTTGTGAAACTGAACAATGGGCTCCCTTGGAAAGAATAAAGACATATTTGATGAGATGGCTGGAACCTCATTTGAATTTAAGACCCAGAATAAGTTACCCCTCTTTCTGTGCCTTTTCTCTCTCCTGCTTGTGACTTTTTTCTTTCTTCTTCACTTCCCCCTCTCTTCCCGTGTCCCCACTGTTTTCCTTTTTGCCCTTTGTCTCTCTCCCCTCATATCAAATCCTCTTCTAATTTCCTCGAACTTGTGCCTCATCTGCCTCCCTTTTCTCAGGGGAACGGATGTGAGGAGAGGAAAGTAAAACAGAGAAAGCAAAGGCCGATGGATTAAAAAACGTGTAAGACAACCTAAAGGTAATTTCTTACAGTTATAAATTCCTATAGATATAAAGGACACACATGACACTTTCACAAAAAGTTGTAAAAAAGTTGAATGTTTGAACATGGAATCTTATTGCTTCCATTGTAGTGACAATAGAGGTGGACTGGAATGTTGAAGGTTGGTCATGGTTTCTGCTCTTAACTACACAGCCTCCCCACAACATAGCTACTATGTGTGTGTGTGTGTGTGTGTACCCATGCATACATGTGTACACTTTGGGGCCTGAGTTTGTAGAATTGAAGAGAAGGTTGGAGAACCAGGAGTGGCTTTGGCGGGAATATCATGCCCATCTCATCAGGGCTCTGATGATAATGGAGGTGCCCACCCTTCTTTTATCCGTTCTGTCACGCTCCCACTAAAGTCAGCGAGGTTAGCACAGAGTATTTAGTTTATTAACAGAGCCCCACCCCGATGCACACCATGGGCCAGAGGGTTATGCATCAGAGGAAAACAATGTGACCAAAAAATAACAAATGCCCACACACAATAATCCCCTGGCTTTCACATACACTGCTTAGTCTGTGCCTATGCTTTTGTGTATTTTTTCCTTTTAAGTATGTTCTCAATATTATTCCACTAGAGGCCCAATGCACGGAATTTGTGCAAAAGGCCTTCCTTCCCCTGGCTACTGGCACTGGTTTCCCTCTGGTACCAGGGACCCGAGCTTCCCTCGCAGCCCAGGCTTCATCCGGAAGGATGTCCGGTCTAGTTAGCATATTTCACTTTTATTATTATAGATTAAAAAGAAAAGTTGGATTATAAATTTGTATTTTACTTATTATAATCACTTAATTCATGCATATTTACTTTTTATGTTTTTTATTTGACAGAAATAACTTTATTCTCTATTTTAGACTTTTGAATTAATTGAACTGACTTCTCCATCTTTTTTATTTCCCAGATAAATACAAACTACTAAACTAAAAAACAAGCAGAGCTCAAGAAATAACAGCCAACACAAGGAAAAAACAAAGCGGTGTCTTCCATGTGGCAGAAATAAAGGCTCCCACTAATCATTAAGCACTTATGCCAATCTCATTGCTTAAAGCCTAATTACTGTGGGGTATCCATTTTAAAGGAAGATATATATATATGACTTTTTATTCATAAACTCAATTTTTACCTATAGGGCTTCTTTGGGGTTATTGGAAAAGTTTGGTTTTCTCTTTGGTTTTTCCTTCCTTTCTCCTTTGGACATTAACCCAACACCACATTGTTCCTAACATTGCACCTGTGGCATCCTTGAAGGCAGGGCCATGTTCTTTCTGTCTTTGCGTTCTAGCTGAGCACCTGGCCTGAGATACAGTATTTATGGAATCAAATGCCATTTTCAGAGTGTTGTGTTTTTTAATCCCCATACTTTTAAAAATAAACTATAGGCAGTCTCCAACCAAAAAAACAGTTTGAATTTTTAAAAGCCACCACTTGGTCCGGGGCGGACACACACACACACACACACACACACACACACACACACATGTATGTACTACTATTTATAATACCTTAAACAATAAAAAGAAAATACATTAATAAATAAAAAGCCACCACTTATTCTTTTTCACAAAGCTGCCAGTGATCTATAATGTGCTTTGCATGCATTCTCCATCTTCACAGTAATCTGAGGATATTGCTACTTTCCTGTTTTACAGACAGATGCCCAAAGTGAAACTTAGCAAGGTTACGTTGCTTATTTAAAGTCATTCAGCTAAAACATATACATTGAGGATCACAGTGGTTGCAGTATTGAGAAAATATCAGTGCCAAAGAGTGAGAAGTGCTTAGATTTTGGATGTGAAGGTAGAAATGAGAGAATTTCCCACTGGATTGAATCTACAGGAGAAAGAAAGCCTCACCAACTTGGAATAGTG
Source organism: Pipistrellus kuhlii (assembly GCF_014108245.1). Classification (NCBI taxonomy): domain Eukaryota; kingdom Metazoa; phylum Chordata; class Mammalia; order Chiroptera; family Vespertilionidae; genus Pipistrellus; species Pipistrellus kuhlii. The sequence continues at coordinate 17,557,008 of NW_023425404.1, read as the reverse complement.
AGATTACCATAGATTGAAATGAAGAAAACTAGATAAACTTAAAAAGTTATGGCATGTTCAATTTTTAATAATCATTAGAAATTCAAATAGAGGCATTGAGCTAATAGTTGAATATATGATTCTGGAGTTACGATGAAGAGGTTTAGGCAGAGACAAATTTAGAGTTGACAGTGTATAAAGCCACCGTGACCAGACAAAAACACATAGGTAGTGAGTGATAAAGAACATGATAAAAACAAATACAAAGAATTAATGTGTATAGTGCCCAGCATGTTTTAAGCGCTTTAGGTAAATAGATTCATTTGGTCTTCACAACCACTAAAAGAGGAAGCTACTTCTATTATCAATTTACAGGTAAGGAAATGGAGTCTTGGAGAAATTAAGTTCATTTCTTCTGATCAAAGAGCTAGCAAGTGGTAGAACTGGGATTCAAACCCAGGCAGAGAGAGGTAAAATATTAAGTGTAGCCTGAGACACTCCAACTTTTAGCCATCAGGGAGATAAGGAAGAACCAGAAAAGAAGAAGACTGAGAAGGAGGTTCCAGTGTGTAGGCAGAGAAGCTAAAGCAGTTGGAGTCCAGAGGACAAAATGGAGAAAATGCTCAATGGCATCAAATGCTTGCTGGCAGGTCAAGGAAGACAAGGACTCAATACTGACCTTGGCATTTAACAAAGTGGCTCTAACAGGTTACCTTGAGAAAGGCTGTTTTGAAGCTGCAATGGAGTTAACTCTCAACCAGAGTGAGTCCAAGACTGAATAGAAGAAGCATTAGAGTTCAACTCTCTGGAGTTCAGCACAGATATCAACTCAGACCCAGTTAGAGGTATTCACGTGTGGATATGAATTAAAAGTGGTAGCTGAGGTTTATTACATTAAAAAAAATAGAGATTTGATTGGGCGCTTAGTGAGGAAGAGATATGGGCAATTTTATTGCCCTATTTAGGAGAATAAACCTGGTATTCTTTTTCTTAGATTCAGTCTTGGTCTTTATCTTATTAGAAAAATTTTTCAAGCTCCAAACATACCTGCCTTCTCTTCAAAGTAAAATGTCTCCTGGACCACATTTCATTTGATTACACATCCCCAGTCTAGCACACGGCCACCCGAGGGCACACAAAAAAAGTGGGATAAATGACTAACACCCTAAATATTGAGTATGCTACTTTGAAGTTATTGTTGACTACTTTCTGTTCCCATAATAAGCCCATGCTTTTCTCAGTGTTCTTCACTCATTCAAACTGATAAAAGTTTTAACTTTTTAAAAGGCATGTACAGTATAAGATCTTGACTTTCCTATTATTCTGGTTCTTTCAATAGTGGTTTCTTTCCTTTCCCTGTCCTTCTCCCTCCTCATTAGATAACAAAGCTTCTCCTAGTATAAGACTTTTTACCATTTTTTGAGCCTTATTTTCATTTACTCTATTATATTTTATGTTTATGGACTTTTGTCTTATCTTGTCTCTTTCCCCACCTTACTTAATTTCTCTAGGACAGAGACTGTCCCATGTTTCAGTTCTCTACAGCATAGTACTTAGATGTAAGAAGTATATAATTAATGAGTGAATATTAAAGTAAACTGAGTTGAAGGATACACACCTGTACTGAATAACACTAATGCTAAACAAACCAAAGATAGTGGGACTTCCCTTTCCACATGGCAACAATTGTGTCCTTAGTTTAGGGACATAATCATTTTGGCTAGATTTATGAAAGTTTAAGAAGTACTATAAAACATCAAAACAATAATAACTAAACACACTTAAATTAGAAAATTTCATGGCTTATTAGTTTGCTTTTTGTTTTTATGGTATTTAAAATTTTTAGATACTTGTGCAATAATGACTTGCTTCATAATTTCTCTTACATCTCATCAGTAAGCATTCTTTTAATTTACATCATTTCTGATCATCTGGTTCATACAGTTAGAAGTGATTAGGCTACTAATTCAGTTATGAAAACTTTGGCTTTCACTGGTACATAGAGGTGATGAAACCAAAGGGATATAATAGCCTTAGTTAAGGATTTCACATATAACAGTGAATGGTAAAGTCTTGAAAACTGAGATTTCAGACTTGTTGCAAATAGCTGAAGTGCAATATTACTATTTTTACCCTTTAACATAATAAAATGGAACAACATTTTATTGCATAAAACTGTAATAGAGTCTATGGGCAAATGCTGGGTTAAGCAGACACCAAATGAGGAAAGAAGAAAGGTTACTCTCCACCATACGCTTGTTTTTACAGTTTGGCTTTCACTACTCACCCGAAAAATTTAGTTACAAATTTGCCAGGGTGACTCTGCGGATGAATGTGCCCTGTGACAAAGACGAACAACTCTTCTGATGGGGTTTTAAAGCACAGAGTACCCATTTCATTCTATTTTGGGATGAAATTATATTTTAACTCCCTATTCACATGTGTCAAACACAAGGCCCGCGGGCCAAATCCGTCCCGCTAGGCCTTGCAATGTGGCCCACACCGCGCTGTCATTACTGCACTCCGCTGCGTTTCCATCACAATGACAGTTTATGACTGTTCAGTAAACCATTCAGCCCGCGATTTAGGCTGGATTTTAGATTTTGGCCCCTTCTCTGAGTTCGACACCCCTATTAGGGCCTATGCTATCCATGTTAGATTCCATATGCGGAGGCTATCAGAATCTTAAAGCTAGGGAAAGTATGTTAACCTGTTATATATGAATGAGAAAATTTAGGAAAGTAAACTTAGGAATAGTTTAGAAAAATTCTCATGCTCTGAAGTCACAGAACTAGTTAGCATCAAAGCTGAAAGTCAAATCCAATTACTTTACCTTCAGTTTCTATTTCTTTCACTTTTCCCTCTTACTTTTTTTTTTTTTTTTTTCTTCACACAAGGACAAGTAATTTGGGATTCTAGGTATGGCTTTATTCACCAGAAAATAAACTTATTTGCCATAGGATCTACCCTCTTTTAAAATGGCAATACCTTTGGAAAGTAAAAATAATAAGCAAGATTTGTTTGGTTATTGACAAAGGAATTTCCACATATTTTGAGAATTTTAGCTGCTATCTCGCACAGATAGTAATCATCTTTTTACGAGGGTGCGGTCCTGTGACCCAGGAGTCCCAGCAGCTGGGGAAGCAAGCCTAGGGAGCCGGCGAGTTCGTTTGGGTTGGGCTGTTATGAACAACTGCTTGGAGCCAGGCAATTGGAAAGTACCGGCCACGAGAGGCTCCTTTTTAAAGAATTCTTTAAACAGCCAGATCAGTGGTCTTCAACTAGAGATGATTTTTGGCGCCCAGGGGGTCTTGGGCAATGTTTGATAGTCATAATGGGGTCATGGCCTATGGCATCGGGTAGAGAGCAGGGATGCTGCTGAACATCCTACAATACACAAAACCGCCATCCCACCCTCAACAAAGAATGATGTGGCCCTAATGTCAATAGCCCTCAAGTGAGAAATCCTGAGCGTGAGAAGAAAAATTCACTGAGGAGCTTCTTGAATTGTTATTTTATGCATTTTAGAACTTAGAAAATAAGACACACACACACACACACACACGACACTCCCCCACCCCACCCTCCTCGCCCAACAGTTTCTAGGAAATTCCGGAGACTGTTTATCTGGATTTCCTTGCCCTGGATGTGGGTTGCCCCAGGTAATTCTAAACCCATTTACTCGAGTTTTGTGCAACAGCCGTGGCCTTTGGCATTCTTCCTTTCCGGTTTTCAGAACTTGATCCCAGGCTGGTAGTTTTTTGGAATCTCCTGCCGTGGCAGAGAGTTCTTCTGCGGGACACTACCTGTAAGTCAGTCACGGTTTTTGTTTTGTTGTTTTAAACAAATGCTATATTGTGGGACGAGTGGCCTCCTGGGGAATCGGATTTTCTTCAGGAGCAAGACAGTCATCCACCTGCCCCCGACAGCGCCTCTGGGAAACCTCGCGTCCGCACACAACCCAGCCCGCAGGCTCCACGCCAAAGCGGTTTCCTAGGCGCGAGCCCGGCGCCTGCTCGCCTTTTATACTTCGAGGCGCGCCAGTGCGCGCGACCCGCCGCTAGGAGCTGCAGAGCTGACCAATGAGCGGGCCCCCTCTCCGCGCCGGCTCGGGATTGGGCGACGAGCGCCAGGCTCTCTGCTTAGCAGCGGGCGGGGCGCGCCCAGGAGGAACTGGGATAGGCGCGCCCGCTACGTCGGTCCCGGGAGCGCGTGCGCGTGCGCGTGCGCGGCCTCGCGGCGGCCGCGGGGGCCGGTCTCGCGCGGTCTTGAGGCGGAGTCGCAGGCTGCGGAGACGGCGGCGGCTGGCGGTGGGGCGGAGGCGGGGACTGGGAATTGTGAGGTGGGGAATCGGGAGTTTCTGGATTCTTTATCCGGTATCTTAAGTGCCGCCGGGGAGCTGTGGTTTCTGCAGTCTTTAGGGGCGGCTGCGACCAGCAGGACCGGCGGCCGCAGTGGCGCAGAGGTAAGAGACGGACGGCGGCGGCTCGGTGGGGAGGGAGGTCCTCATCAACAGGTCCCCCCGGCGCGCGGCGGGGAAGAGGCGCCGGGCTGGTCCCCTCCCCCACGCGCCGGGTGCTGGGCCCCGGGGGGACCCTCGGCTGCTCTACCGGCTGCCCCCACGCAGCGGGATCCGCAGACCGTGGCCGAGGGCGTGAGCACAACCTTTGTCCCTTGGAGGAACATTGCCTTGCTGTACCCAGAGCCTCGGTCCGGACGAGGGACCCACCTTGGCAGGGCTCCCGGCCGCCCGGCCGCCCGGCCGGCCGGCCCGAATAGCAGGGGGCGCGGCTGGGAGTCGCGGGTCCTCTGCACCCCCGTCCCCTCGGCTCGGGGCTGTCCTCTGGGCCGGGTCGGGGAAATGGACCCGGCGAACACTTTCCTTTAGGAGACGGAATGCAGTCAGCGTTCCTCCGCCTGACTCAGCTCCTGGTATTCAGCTGCTCGTTATGTTCTTTAAACAAATAAACAAAACAGCTCCTTCCTTGTGGCCACTTGTAAAGAAAACCCTACTCTCGTAAATAGTTTCCGATAATTTACTCTGAATTTGCCAGGTGAACTTTGAAGCCTGTAAATTGTTGTCAGCTGCTGCGTCTAATCAAAGGCGTTTTAAAACAATCTGTAGTGCAAATTATATAACTTCCTAATAATAACTCACCTTGTGTTTCGTTGATTGACATACAGTAATAGGTACGGAATTTAGGTTTCGGTCGAAAGGTGTGTTGTTGGTTTTTTTTTTGGCAGTTAGCGCTAAAATTAAAATCTCATAGCTAGGAGGTTTTTTACTAAGATGTAGTGCATGTTTTGGTCTTCGTACTTGTTTAGAATTGTAAGAATTTTGATATGGAAACTGTAGAACAAGAATTTTTAAATGTTGGGTTTACTGACAAGATGAAAGACGTTAATATTTCTGCTTTTTAAAAAGGTATGTCATATTTTAATGATTGTATTCTAATTATGCTTTTGGATTATGCCAGAAGTTAATAACCTATTAAATTCTGCAATAGTAACAAATGACATGTTGGTTATTGGTGTCTTTGAAGCGAAAGTATTGGTGGTAATGAAATTGTTAAATAACATTTTTTGGGATTACGAAGTACTGATTTTTTTTTTGATTTTTTTTTTTACTAGATCCCTGTGGTTCTGGCATAGTACAAGTTTCTAAAGGCTCTTTAAACTATTGTAGCAGGCTGAAGCTATAAAATTATAATGTAAGGTCTTTATAGGTGAAACAGGCAAAAATACAAAAAACAATTCATGTTATCTTTATGTTTTTGTGTGTGTCTTATCCTCGCCTGAGGATATTTTTTCCCCCCATTACCTTTTTAAAAATCTGTATTTTTTATTGACTTCAGAAAGACAGGGAGAAGGAGAGAGAGAAAAACATCAATGATGAGAGTCATTGATTGGCTGCCTCCTGCATGCCCCCTACTGGGGATCCAGTGGGCAACCTGAGCACATGCCCTGAACAGAAATCAAACCGTGACCTCCGTAGGGAGGGAAGGAGAGAGAGAAACATCATGTGAGAGAGTCACATGCAGGTGCCCAGAATGCGAGGTGGGAGAGGCAGGGAACAAACCCGCAACCCAGGTAGCGCCTTTGACTGGGAATGGAGGAATGAAAACCTCAACTCTCCCTTGAGTGCGAGGACGGCAGCTCTAACCTGTGGCCCACACCGGCGAAGGCTGTCTTTATGTTTTAAAAAAGCAAGTGAATCTTACCATGTAGTTGAATGATTTTTGGCTAGACAGACCTGAACTTGACAAGTAAAGATGAGCTCAATAATATTAACTTAGTTTAGAATGTTGAAATGATAGAGAATATATGTTTTACCTGAGGGCAGGCTGCTTTTGTTCTTTCTGAATTTGTGATCTTGATTTAAAAAGTGTATCAAAACTATACCAAGAAATTTGGTCCATTTTATGTATCAGTATACAAAGATGTCCTATTTCTCTGATAATTTATGATTTCATGATGTGTGGGGAAAAATAGTTTCTCTACATAGGGGCTTTATGTTATAATTTTTTATTATGTACCTAATGAATCATAGAATTATTGAGTTGGAAATATTCTTAATGGGTATATAGCCTTTAATTTTTCAGGAAAAGTGAGGTATGTAACAAGAAGTCCATAGTCTGACTGCTAGTTAGTGACAAAGTTGGAACTAAATGCTAAATGCTTGTCTCCAGATTCTAAGTATGGTGTTCTTTTAATATAAACTATTGTTAAATAAACAAACCAATAAGTTACCCTTCTCAAAATCACATTGGTAGCCAGCAGGGTTGATTCTTTTCCTTATGTATTTGTCTCCTTTCCTTTTTTAAATAACCACTAGCCACAATTAATTCATTTCCCTACGAAGGGTTGTTTTCAGTTTTTTAGTATTTCAAACAATGTTCAATGAATATCTTTGTGCATGTCTGCTTGAGCACATGTATGAAGATTTTCCTAGAATGTATACATATCTGTAAGTGGAATTGCTAGGCCATCGGTTGATGTGCATTTTCAATATAGATGCAGCCAAATTATCCTCCTAAATTGTAATAATTGCCACACTTGGAATGGTCAGATTGGCTTTGCCAAATTTTTAAAATTTTCTGTCACTCTTATTCGTGAAAAATGATGTATTTGTATCTTTCTTTCAGAAAGACTTTAACTTTATTTTTAATTTACATGAAATGAAATTAACTCTTTTCATTGTACAGTTGTTTGGGTAATTGCATAAAGCTGTGCAACTACAAAATCAAGATACAGAATAGTTGCAGCACCCCAAATTCCCTTTGAGCTACTCTTTTACAATGAACCCTTCATCCACCCTAAACCCCTGGTAACTAATGATGTTTGTCTTCTCTAAAATAATATAAATGAAATACTTTGAGTCTGGTTTCTTTCATTTAGCATAATACACTTGTGTTCACTCATGCTGTTGCGTGTATCAGCAGCTTTTCTTCAGCTTTATTGCTGAAAATAGTATTACATTTTATGAATGTACTACACTTTGTTTACTTATCCACCAGTTGAGGCACATTTGAGTTATTTTCAGGGTTTTTCTTACGTGTGTTTTTTACTGGGAATAAAACTTAGGAGATTCTTTACAAATAGGTTTTTGTGAGAACATGTCTTCATTTCTCTTGGATAAGCACCTGGAATTGGAATTGCTGGGTCAGATGATAAGTGTATGTTTAACTTTATTAAAACTGTTGTAGGCAGAATTAATGTCCCACAAGTATATCTAATCTCTGGAACCTGTGAATAAATTAGGTTGCATGGCAAAGATTAAAGTTGCAGATGGAATTAAAATTGCTAAACAACTGACTTTAAAATATTGAGTCTATTGTGGATTATCCAGGAGGGCCTAAAGTATCACAAAAGACCCAAGGAAAAGAGAGAAGCAGTAGAGTCAGATAACAAGATGTAACAAGGAAAGCAGAGCCAGGGAGATAGAGTTCTTGGTTTTGAGGAAGGAGGAGGGGGGCCATAAGCTAAGGAATGTAGAGATCTGTAGAAACTGGAAAAAACTAGGAAATGGATTAACCTGTAGACCCCCCAGGAAAGAATGCAGCTTGGTTTTTTTATTAGTCTAGGGTAGGGGTGTCGAACTCAATCAGAGAAGGGGCCAAAATCTAAAATCCAGCCTAAATCGCGGGCCGAATGGTTTATTGAACAGTCATAAACTGTCATTGTGATGGAAACGCAGCGGAGTGCAGTGATGACAGCGCGGTGCGGGCCACATTGCAAGGCCTGGCAGGACGAATTTGGCCCGCGGGCCTTGTGTTTGACACATGTGGTCTAGGGAGTCCTGAGTCAGACTTTTAACCTACAGAAATGTAAAATAAAAAATTTGTGTTGTGTTAAGCCATTGAGTTTCTGGCAATTCGTTACAGCAGCATAGCAAACTATATGCTGTCAAACTGTTTTCCAAAGAGGCTGAACCAGTTTGTGTTTTCCTCAGCAGTGTGTGAGTGTTACTTTACATCCTCATCAGCACTTGGTATGGTAAATCTTTTTAACTTTAGTCATTCTAGTATGTATGTATCCAGTATCTCATTGCGGTTTTTATTTGCACTTTTCTCATGACTAATGATAATAAGCATCTTTTCATGTATATGGTACCCTCTGTATATAGTGGATCTTAGTTCTTGATTCATTCTAAGACTGTCAGTGGTTTGTTCAAAATTCGAATCATTTTTCCCATTAGAAATAATGTAAATTGAATTAATCTGTTCCAAACCCCCAAATGATTTTCTATTTTAGCCTTTCTTAGTTGCCTGTGATGGTTGTTTCAAGAGCACTTTCACACTCTTCGCAACATCAGCACTCTTGATGGCCTCTTCATGGTTTTAAAATTGTGCTAGTTGTGGATTTCACTCAGCCCTATTCAGTAGCCAAATCAGACATGTGAACAACTCTATCGCTTTGCAGTTATTTCTTTTTTAAGCTCTACATTGTTACAGCAGCATAAAAACTTTTTGTTACAGCAGCATACAACTTCCTTTCACTTTGCTGCTATCACTAACCTTAGGACCCATAGTGACTTACTGTATGTATTTAATAATAGAAAGAAAAAAAAAAATACCTGCAAAAGTATTCACAGCACAATTTCCTGAGATGTTAACAACAGGTTTAGTAGTAAACTAACTCATGCCTTCACATTCTCTCCTTTGCTGCCTGAGATGCATCACTGATCATACCGGTATCAGCCTGAAAGTGTTGTCCGGTTGAGAACCAAAGTTTTGTTTGACACCCGAGCCATTTTTTCCATGAACAACTTGGTTGCAAATCAAATTGTTTGAGATGGAAGATGTTCGAGAACCCAAGGTTTGACTGTATCTTCTTTGTTGAAGTGTCCAAGTATTTTGCTCATTTTAAAATTTGATTTTCTTATTGTCACATTTTGAGAGTTCTATATAATCCAGGCGTCCTCAAACTTTTTAAAGTGGGGGCCAGATCACGGTCCCTCAGAGAGCTGGAGGGCCGGACTATATGAACTACTAATTCCTACTGTAACACCTCGGCTGCGCTCACTGCCCAAAAAACCTGGCGGGCCGGATCAGACTCCTCTGCGGGCCGCATGTGGCCCGCGGGCCGTAGTTTGAAGACGCCTGATAAAATCCTTTGTTAGCTATGTGATTTGTAAAGATTTTTCTCCCAGTGTGTGTCTTGCCTTTTCCATTCTCTTAAAATGTCTTTTGAAGTACAGAAGTTTTACATTTTGGTGAAGTCCAAAGTATCAGAATTTTTTTTATTTTTTATGAATCTCACTTTTGGTGCTGTATCTGTGAACTCTGCCTACCTAACCCAAGGTTACAAAGATTTTCTACATGTTTTACATTTTATATTTACATCTATGTTTATTTTCTGTTTTGAGTAAATTTTTGTATGGACAGAGGTTTGGGTTGACCATTTGTTGAAAAGACTGTTCTGTCTTCATTGAATTGCCTTTGTCTTTTGGGAAAAAAATCATTTGACTACATTTGTGTAGGTCTGTTTCTAGAGGCTTATTTTCCAATGGTCTGTTTGTTTATCCTTTAACAATATCACAATGTCTTCATTACTACAGCTTTAAAATCTTGAAATCAGGTCATGTGAGTTCTCTAACTTTATTCTATTACAAAAGTGTTATAACATTATTTTACCTTTTCATATACATTTTAGAATATCCTTGTCGATATCCACAAAAACATCTGCTAGGATTTCATTTGGGTTTGTGTTTAATCTATAGTTCAATTTGAGGACAGTTGACATCTTAACAAAATTGAGATTTCCGATCTGTAAACATGGTGTTCACTCAATTTACTTAGGTCTTTGATTTCTTTTATAAGTGCTTTTTAGTGTTCAGTGTGTAAATCCTGCAAATATTTTATTAGATCTATACCTAAGTTTTCAATTTTTTTTGGTCCTGTTGTAAATGGTCAACATTTAAAAACATTTAGGCTTCCAATTGATCATGATAAGATGTAGAAGTACAGTGTGTGTTTTATATTGATTTTGTATCCTGAGTTTTTACTAAACTCATCTATTCTGTGAGGTTGTTTTTGGGTGTTTTTTTTTGTGTTTTTTTTTTTTAAGGTTTCTTGGGATTTTTCAAGTAGAGAGTTCTATAATCGATGATTAGAAATATGCTTATTTCTTTCTAGTCTATATGCCTCTTCTTTTTAATTCTTTATTGTTTAAAGAATTATGTAAGTCTTCTTTTCCCCCAGCACATGCCTTCATTCCACTCTGCCTGTGTCCTTGGTTATGCTCATATGCATGCATTCAAGTCCTTTTGTTAATCTCTATTCCTCTCACCCCCACCTTCCCTCATAGTTTAGACAGTCTGTTCTATGGTTCTGGTTCTATTTTTTGTTCATCAGTTTATGTTCATTATATTCCACAAATGAGGGAGATCATATAAATTTTCTTTCTCTGACTGGCTTATATCTCTTAGCATAATGATCTCCAGTTCCTTCTTTTTTACAGCAGCATAATATTCCATTGTGTAGATGTACCATAGTTTTCTAATCCACTCATCTGCTGGGCATTTAGGCTGTTTCCAAATCTTAACTATTGTAAATTGTGCTGCTATGAACACAGGGGTGCCTATATCCTTTCTGATTGGTGTTTCTGTTTTCTTGGGATATATTCCTAGAAGTGGGATTACTGGTCAAAGGGGAGTTCCATTTTTAATTTTTTGAGGAAATGTCATACTGTTTTCCACATTGTCTGCACCAGTCTGCATTCCCACCAGCAGTGCAAGAGGGTTCCTTTTTCTCTGCATCCTCACCAGAACTTGCCTTTTATTGATTTGTTGATGATAGCCATTCTGACAGGTGTGAGATGGTACCGCATTGTTGTTTTGATTTGAATCTCTCGGATGATTAGTGACTTTGAGCATGTTTCATGTCTCTTGGCCTTAGAAGGCCTTTTCTTTTTCTTGATACTGCACTGGGACTTCAAGTGCAGTACCCTATTGAATAGGAATGGTGAAAGGTAACATCCTAGCCTTGTTCACAGTTTTAAAGGGAAAGCATTCAGTCTTTCATCTTTAAAACTAGAGGCCCAATGCATGTTCCCTCTCACAGTCCAGGAGCTCTCGGGTGGGAGGTGATCCAGTGATCAGGGAAAGGCGGCACCCCCATCATACCTCTGCTACTGCCACTGCCAGCAGTGCAAGCCTCAGCCGGCCCTGGTTATCTGAGCCTTGGGCAGCCCTGGGCAGCTGGGCAGCCACTATCCAAAGCTTGCATTGCCTTGGGCTGGCCCTGGATGGCTGCGCAGCCACCATCTGAGGCATGCTTGCATCTTAGGCTGGCCTGGGGGGGCTGAGGGAACTGGGGGACTCTGGAGGCAGGTGTGTGGAGCTGCTGGACCTGCCCGGGGGTGGGCTGGGCTGCACACCTACTGCCCTGACAGGGCTGAGGGGACTGGGCACCGCCATCTTTGAGGGCGTGGTAGTCAGTTAGCATAGCCTCTCCTTATTGGCTGTGGGCACCATCTTTGTGAGAGTGTGAGGGTCCATTAGCATATTCCCTCTTTATTAAACAGGATGTTAGCTGTAGGTTGTTTTGTAGATTCTCTAAATCAGGTTAAGGAAGTTTCCTACTATTCTGAGGTTGCTGAATAGATATTGAATTTTCTCAAATGCCTTTTTGCATCTGTTGAGGTGATCATGTGGTTTTTTGTTTAATCTGTTAATATGGTGAGTTACATTAAGTAATTTTTAAATACTGAACCAGCCTTGCATGGTTCTGGGAATAACTCCAGAGTTGTTTCAAACACAAATCATTTTGGATTATTTTCCTTTGACTAACATATATATAAAATTTATTCTTAGAAACAAAGAAGGAAACCAAATATAAGATTTTGTGAGCTAGTGTTTATAAAGTCAAAGGAATCAAGATATTTATTAACACTTGTATAAATTTTACATGTTGATAGGAGTTATGTTCTTTTTAAAATATATATATATATTCTTGATTTCTTACAGAGAAGAAGGGAGAGGGATAGAGAGTCAGAAACATTGATCAGCTGCCTCCTGCACACCACCTACTGGGGATGTGCCCACAACCAAGTACATGCCCTTGACTGGAATCAAACCTGGGACCCTTCAGTCCAGAGACTGATGCTCTATCCACTGTAGGTTCAGCTGAGTTGGGAAGTTACTTTTTTTAGCCAAGCTAAAGTCATCTATAATATGTAGCCACCTCAGAAAATGCTTGAAAAGGTTAAAATAAAGTAAGAAAGGCACTGAGCAAAATAATCTGACACATAGTAGATACTTAATAAGTACTGGTATTTGCTTTCTCATTCCCCCCTCTCATGTTTTATGGCAAATTGACAAATTGACAGATGTGAAGTAATAAAGGAGATTCATTCAAGTTTTTGACAATTTTTAGTATATGTAGTTATTCCAAACATTATAACTATATTTGTAGCTGAATTGTCTTGAATTATGGTTACTTTACCTGCTTCCTTCACAGTAGTCAAACTTTACATAAAAATCTGAGGGCTCTGGCCAGGTAGCTCAGTTGGCTGGAGCATTGTGCAGATACAGCAAGGTTGCAGGTTCAGTACCCAGTCAAGGTATATATAAGAATCAGCCAGTGGATGAATAAATAAGTGGAACAACAAATCGATCTTTCCCTCCCTCCCTTCTCTATCTCTTAAAAAAAAAATAAAAAAAAAAATCAATAATTAAAAAAAAAACAATGAGAATTTGTTTCATATATTGAATGCTTTCATTTGTTATGGAAAATATTTGATGACACTTAAAATGTATTAATACTTTGATGTGACCTAACAAGTAGGCTTTCTATATTTTGCTTGTGTGCTTCACAAGTGCATTTAAGACTTCATTCATTAAAAATAGTTGACTGCCTTCTATGAATACACCAAAGTGCTGTGCTAGGATTTGGTTGCACTTAAAGAATACCCAAATATGTGTAATAATTATTGTGTAATGTTTGGGATGTAAGTGAGGCTTCAGATAATTGTTTTTCTTCCTTTCTGAATTTCTCTTAAGCTAGAACTTGATTTGAAATTTTTTATTTTCTTTTTACTATTTTTAAAATACTTTTAAAAAAAAATTGATTTCAGAGAGGAAGGGAGAGGGAGAGAGAGAGAGAAACATCAATGATGAGTGGAAAACATCCATCGGCCGCCTCCCATACACCGTGCACTGGGTCCACAACCCAGGCATTTGCCCTGACGGAATGAACCATGGCCTCCTGATTCACAGGTTGATGTTCAACCATTGAGCCACATGGCCAGGCTGATTTGAGATTTTTAACTCTTCTCTTCAAAAACAATCTGTACTCTTTCACAGGTCAGAGGCATTATGTTTTAATAAATATATTTTAATAGAGTATGTGATTATTAATACTTTGATTAAGTGATTTTACAGAAATTGTGTGAATTTCTAGTTATCATAGACTGGATCAGTAATGAATAACTGTAATTGTATGCTGAGGTAAAGTTTTTTCATCTCTGAAATAATGGTGAAAATCAGTGTGTGTGTGTGTGTGTGTACACACGTGCGCGCGAGGGATGGGGGTTTGTTGCCCTGCTTATAAACAGCTTACATACATAGTGAGATCAAGTTCTCAGTGTTATCAGTTTCTCTCACTGACTTCTCAAACATTACTCTAGGGTAGGGGTGTCGAACTCAATCAGAGAAGGGGCCAAAATCTAAAATCCAGCCTAAATCGTGGGCCGAATGGTTTACTGAACAGTCATAACTGTCATTGTGATGGAAACGCAGCGGAGTGCAGTGATGACAGCGCGGTGCGGGCCACATTGCAAGGCCTGGCAGGACGGATTTGGCCCGCGGGCCTTGTGTTTGACACATGTGCTCTAGGGTGTTTTTTCACTACATTGCTTTTAGTATACATTTTTAATTAGGCTTAAAAAGTGACATAATTTGTAGAGTTGAGTTGCATTGTAAGTGATTTAAAATCTTATGTTCAGATAAGCCAATTGTTTAATTTTACTGATGTCATTGTGCTTGTATTAATATTTTGATTACTTTTTTTCCTTTTGTGTAATCTGTTTTGGGTCTTGTATTCTTTCCCATTTATACAAGTTTTCTTAGGATGTTCTTTCTCTATAGATAACTGTAGCATTTTCTGTAGTTGTAGTACAGCACTTATCAAATAGCATTGCAGTTGTATAGGGGTTTTGTTTGCTTGCTTGTTTACTTATCTGATTTCCATACTAAATTTTAAGATTCTTTTTCTTGCCAGTGACAATCCAGGTATCTGTACCAAGTGGATTTTTACACTATTGAATGAAAGTATCTTTTAGTAACCTTTTTAACTGCAGGATTTGTAATACAGTAGTTCCCTCTTATCCACAGTTTCACTTACATAGTTTCAGTTACCTGAGGTCAACTGTGGTTTGAAAATATTAAATGGAAAATTTCAGAACTAAACAATTCACAAGTTTTAAGTCATACATCATTCTGAGTAGCATGATTCTCTCCCTCTCCTGCCCTCCCCATGTGAATTATTTCTTTGTCCACTGTATTCACTGTATATGCTACCTGACCAGATCAACTGTGCTTGTGTTCAAGCAACCCGTGTTTTACTTAATAATAGCCCTAATGTGCAAGAATAATGATGCTGGCAATTCAGATATGCCAAAGAGAAGCTGTAAAGTGCTTCCTTTAAGTGAAAGGGTGAATATAGTAGAGTAAGATATTTCAAAAGACTATATTCACATAATTTTATTACAATACTAGAGGCCCAATGCACGAAATTTGTGCAAAAAGTAGGTCTTTCTTCCCTCAGCTATTGGCAACCGGCGTCCTTCTGGTTCCCGGGACCCAGGCTTCCCTCAGAGCCCTAGCTTCGTCCGGAAGGTCGTCTGGAAGGACGTCCGGTCTCATTAGCATGTTATGCTTTTATTATTATGATGTTTTTATAACTATCTTATTTTATTATGGGTTTTGTTAATCTTTTATTGCACCTACTCAATGAACCTTTATCATAGGTGTTTATGTATAGGCGGGGGGAAACAGTATTTATAGAGTTGGGTGCTCTCTGCGGTTTCAGGCATCTCATCCACTGGGGGTCTTAGAACATATCCCCATGGATAAGGGGGATGTGCTGTTCAGTAATCTTTAAGATTGACCTTTTGTTCCTATTTCTTGTTGCATAGTAACCCGTTTGTTCTTCTGCCTTCTAACACTACCTTGTCAAAATTAGAACATGGCTCATACTTTCAGTCAGCAATACTACAGAACTAAAAGTTCAATGGATTCTAAACTCAGTGACATTTGTAACCTCATCAGTTTTCTTCCTTCTCGGTTTCTTGTTTCCTGTTCTGATGACACAACCCTACTCCTGATCCTGAAAATACTCTGTTAGCCTAATTTATAGATAACAATAGATATGAATATTTATATTGTTTAATGTTCTTGTTCTAATAACTATGAAATGGTTACGTACTTGATATTTCTTCAATGAAGAGGCAAACTATTCTTTTTTTATGGCCAGTTGTTGAATTGCATACCAGTGAGGTAATCATCTACTAATTTGCTGACCTTTGAAGCATATTTTTTTCTCTAGTAAGCTATAAGTCACTGAGGGAGGTCAAAAGTTGGAATCTCTCGCACATTTTTAGAGACCTGAACCTTGTGACAAGTGATTGACTAAAAGATTGACACTTATGATTAAAGGGGATAGAGAAAAATGTATGTGGAATAGGCATAAAAATAGGCATCTGTAAAGCAAAGCGATAGCTGTGTGAGTTTGTAATTGGGGTTCTGTGAGGGTTGTCATTGTGAGTTATTAACATGATGAAAGAATGGATGCAATCAAAATTATGACAAGGCTCTGGAACTTCTACGACAGGAAGAGCTCACAGGCAGCAGTTTTGTTACTATATTTAATGTGTAGGTGGTTCCTTTTGGAATTTCTCTTACAATTAATGCTCTTATTCCTTTAGTAAACTGGTTTCCTCTAATTTTTAAATTAAAGATGGAACGTAATTATTTTTGTGTGGTAGAGGAAGTCCTGACTATTGAGAAATCATAATTCTAATGATAGTTTAAGTGTTTTATTTAAAAATTCTTAGCTGCATTGCTTATGAAATTGTTTAAGGTCTTAGGGATTATATATTCGCTAGAGGCTCAGTGCAAGAGTAGGCCTTTCCTCCGCTGTGGGCACTGGCTTCCCTCCTCCTGCCACCGGCAGGCACCTGGGACGGCTTCTCTCAGGCCACTCACAGGCACCAGGGACCTGGGCTGGCTTCCTTCCGATCTTGGCTTTATTAGGAAAGATGTCCAGTCTAATTAGCATATTACCCTTTTATTAGAAACTAGAGGCCTGGTACACAAAATTCGTGTATGGGAGGGGGGTGTCCCTCAGCCTGGCCTGCACTCTCTAATCTAGGACCCCTTGGGGGATGTCTGACTGCCAGCTTAGAGGAGAATCAATTCCTGTGGATCAGGTCTAACCTGGCCGTAAGACATCCCTCTCACAAACTAGGACCACTGGCTCCTAACTGCTCACCTGCCTGCCATCCTGATTTCCCTAACTCAGTGGGTCTCAACCTTTCCAATGCTGCGACCCTTTAATACAGTTCCTCATGTTGTGGTGACCCCAACCATGAAATTATTTTTTTGCTACTTTATAACTGTAATTTTGCTACTGTTATGAATCACAATGTAGATATCTGTGTTTTCCAATGGTCTTAGGCTCTACAGCAGCGGTTCACAACCTGTGGGTTGCAACTCAAAGGTTGAGAACCACTTGGGCAGCCCTGGGGGGTTGGGGGCAGGTCTAGCCATGCTACATGTCTCCGCCCGTTCCTCCCCCGCCCCCCCGAGGGGGCATACATGTGGCCCGTAGCAGGGCTGAAAGGACTTTGGGACTCAGGCAGGGCTGAGGGGACTCGGCACCACCATCTTGTGGCTATGGGCACCGCCATCTTTGTGATGATATGACGGGTAATTTGCATATTCTCTCTTTATTAGATAGGATGCTACTTTATCTTTCTACTCTAATTGGAAGAAAAGTTTCACTCTCACTATATTTTCTTGGGGAGAACTACAAAATGGCAGAACCAGAAGTCATGAGATGCAGTGAGGAATTAAGACTGTGGGCAAGGATGCCAAAGAAAAACTCAGAGGATATGCACTGCTCTATTACCAAGTAAATCAAGGTCTTAAAAATCAGGCTTCGGTTTGAGGCACAGTTGTATCATTTAGTTTTTTACATTGGAGAAGTTAATTATCTTTACTAAGCGAAGTCACAAAATTGAACAAGGAGATGGTTGTGAGAGTTAATAAGATAATGCATGCCAGGTGCAGTGAGTGAATGACTACATATTAACCCCTTATTAAACAGTAGCTTAAGAAAGAGGAAAGGCAACAAAAACTTTTGGAAAAAGGGACACTGCCAATATAAATGTGTGCTTCAGGAAATATAAGTTGGCATTATTGTGTAAAGTTATTGGCAACTAGAAAGACTATCAAGTTCATAGAAAAATCCATGAAAGAACGTGTATATAATTTAAGGTAGTACTGGCATGAAAAGAGAGAAAGAATTAGGGGTGTATATATGTGAGATATTAAGGAGGGAGAATTGGTGGGAGATAATATATTTACCAGTATATTTAGGGATAATATAATTCTGACTTTCAATACTTAAGTTTGATCCCAGGGGATAGCTGATTTTTCTGACAGGTTTTAAGATATAAATTAATATTTTATTAAACTCTTTGTCAAGATAGGACATATGGCTCACTTGGCAGCACATACTAAAAATTGGAGCAATGCAGAGTGGAGAATAACTTTTTTAAATGTTACCAGGAACCTGGAATGCTGGTAACAAATTCACTTTTAAAATGAGTAGGAAAGTTCACATGCATTCTACCATCTCTCCACTGGAGTATCTCTGCTGCTTGGCTAACTTGAATAGTATTTAGAAAGTTTCAGCAATAGATGTCATGTTACCGCAGTCTGGTGTTATAGTAAACTTGTAGTCTGTTAACATAGATAACAGTGAAATATCGTATTAAAGTTCATTTTATGAAGCAAGAAGTTGAGAAAAGACTAATTTTCTCTAGTCATATTTTAAAGGTAACAACAGAGTGATGTACAGTTGACCCTTGAACATTTCGGGAGTTAGGGGTGCCGACCACTGTCCCAGTGAAAAATGCTTGTATGACTTTGGCTCCTCATAAACTTAAGTTGTCCCTTAGTATCTACAGAAGATTGGTTCCAGGACCCCCGTGGATACCGAAATCCTTTGATGCTCAAGTCCCTTATATAAAAATAGGAGCCCGATGCACAAAATTTGTGCCCGGGGGAGGGGGGGTCCCCTCAGCCCAACCTACCCCCTCTCACAGACTGGGACCCTCAGGGGATATCCTACTGTCCCCTCTGTGGGCGGTGACCAGGCTGATCACCCCGCTGCTGCAGCCACTGCCAGCCACCACAGCCGCCAAGGTATTTTCATCAACACGGACTCCAGTCCCTTCACCATGAAAAAATGACAACTTTCTTTAGGCATTTTCAAAATGTGTCTTTCATAAGATATAACCTTTCTCTCTCTCTTTCTCTCTCTTTTCCTCTCTTTTCCTCTCCCTTTTCCTTCCTTCCTTCCTTCCTTCCTTCCTTCCTTCCTTCCTTCCTTCCTTCCTTCCTTCCTATTTTCTTTCTTTCCTTACTTGAGGATATGTTTCTATTGGTTTTTAAGAGTATAAAAGAGAGAGAGAGAGAGGGAGAGATAGAAACATCAGTGTGAAAGGGACACTTTGATTGGTTGCCTCTTGAAGGAGCCCTGACGTGGGCCCCAGCCAGGGAAGAGCCAGCAACCTAGGTGCATGCCCTTAATCAGAATTGAACTGGGACCCTGTGGTCGGCAGGCCGAGGTTCTATGCACTGAGCCAAACCGGCTAGGGCAAGATATGACATTTCTTAGCCCTTCTAGCAGCAGACCGTTTTTTCCTCCAGGGGTGTGGTGCAAAAACCCTAGAACACCTTCTTGGATTCTTATTACTCAAGTTACCAAGAACACTGCAAGTGGCAGCGTATGAACTTAGACAATGAGTGGTCCAGAAAAGGTGTTTATGTTCGAACTGGTTTGGCTCAGTGGATAGAGCATCAGCCTGAAGGGTCCAAGGTTTGATTTCTATTAAGGACGTGTACCTTGGTTGGGGGCATATCCCCAGTGGGGAGTGTACAGGAGGCAGCTGATCGATGTTTCTCTCTCATTGATATTTCTGACAGTCTCTCTCTATTTTTTTTTTTTTTTTTAAAGAAAAAAGGTGTTTCCTTCTCAGCCCATACGCAGAGGCTCTCCTGCATTGTGTCCACTGGGCTGAGGGCGTTAAGGGCGTGTCCCCGGCTCGTGTTTGCTGTGTCTGCCGGGCTGGGGGCTTGGACCCGGGCCACTTGGAGTGGGTGCATGTGCAAGTGGCCGCAAGGCGGGAACTTCCACCCCACAGCTGCTTGCGCTTGGCTCCCCTGGCCACTTGTCCCAGGATCCAGGCTGCTTCGCGCCCATAGGCCATTCCTGGCGGGGGACGTACTGGGATCCTGGCTGTTCAGGGCCTATGAGTGGGCCTACAGGCTCAGAGCAGTCTGGGTCCTGAGGATATTCCTGGGATCCAGGCTGCTTGGCGCCCACATATACAAATTAACCCACCATCTTTGTCAGGTTAATTTTCATACTCCTGATTGGCTGGTGGGTGTCACAGAGATACAATCAATTTGCATCTTACTCTTTTATTAGTATAGATCAACACATGCAATCTGCCCTCTGCATCCAGGGACTCCCAACTGCAAATTGAAAACAGTACAGGTGTTTATTGAAAACAATCTGCATATAATTGGAGCTTTTAAGTTCAGACTCTTACTGGTAAAGGGTCAACTATAATTATGTGATTTTTAAAAAGAGGTCTGTAGTCAGTATGGTATCATCTTACAGAATGTAACTAACATAGCACTGTGGATGCACACAAGGGTTCGCTGATCTGGATTTTAGTTCCTTCTCTATTAACATCTATCTCTGTGAGTTAACTTGGAATACCTACAATATCTTCTGGAAAATCTGCTTATCTTTAAGGGCAATTGTGAAGATAAACTGAGATGTGTTTTAATTTACTGTAGACATGGAAAAGCTTTACAAATGTAACTTATGAATATGTATATTACACATATCATTTCTGGCCTGTTCTCTTTGGTTTTCCTGTCTAGCAGTTAACAACCTGTCAGCATCCTCACTTTATTTATTTATTTATTTAAGATATTTTATTGATTTTGTACAGAGAGGAAGGGAGAGAGAGAGAGAGTTAGAAACATCGATGAGAGAGAGTCATCGATCAGCTGCCTCTTGCACACCCCCTACTGGGGATATGCCCGCAACCAAGGTACATGCCCTTGACCAGAATCGAACCCGGGTCCCTTCAGTCCCCAAGCCGACGCTCTATCCATTGAGCCAAACTGGTTTCGGCAGCATCCTCACTTTAAATGCAATACTTCTAAAATGGATTTATGATCTTTCCAGTTCTTCCCATCCTCTCTCCCCAGGGAAAAACCCATATTCTCTGAATTACATTTTAAGGTTCAATTGTCACGCTCAATATTTTAGAATTATATTTGGCTCTGGTCACTAAATCTTGTCAAATGATCCTTTGTAGTGGCCATTGTTTGAAATTATCTTTAGTGCTACTTCCTTTATCTTCCCATGCACAAAATATTAAAACATTGTCTCTTGGCTATTCTATTTATATTTCCCCTAGTCAACTCGTTACAGTGTATAGTAAGTTTAAACTTTCTAAAAAGCCATTTTTTGTTTTGTTTTAACTCAAACCCATAGTCTCCCACTGCTTGCATGAGAAATTCAAACAATTTAGCTAAGCATTCAGAGTCAACTGTGGCTTTATCTTCTATCTCTTACATTGGCTCTGTTCCTTAGCAAGACTATTCTTGTTCTCCAACTAGGCCATATATATTCTTCATTGTTAGCAATATACTAAAAAGCCATTTTGCAAGTAATTTGATTCCATATGTTTAAAAATCCAGTTTTAAAATGTTATAGGTAGTTTGAAATGTTATAAATTACCTTTGTCCAAGTGCCTTTTTAAAAACTTTACTAACCTTTTGGATTCATTTAATCTTTTATTACGAAGTTGTTGAAGATGATAATGGGGCAGTTCAAGTAACCAATCATTTGATACTCTTTGGCTTTTAACCAATTCCTACTTTGAGTGAGTGGTCTTGAATATCTCAAAGACCTTCAATTCTGAGTATGATACAAGCAAATGGAGAATTTTCCCACCGAATTAAAAAAAAACACAGAACTTTTCAGAGAATATTACATGTGATAAATAGGGAGCTTAATTATCTTGTTTTACAAAATGATTTCTTGTTTTCTCTACTCTTTATTTTTGCAAGGTACTACTATAGCAGAGTAATTTTCAGATTTGTAAAGGAAAACAGTGAATGATGATTCATTATGCAGTCCCATTGTTTCCTGGGA
This sequence comes from Pipistrellus kuhlii, assembly GCF_014108245.1. Classification (NCBI taxonomy): domain Eukaryota; kingdom Metazoa; phylum Chordata; class Mammalia; order Chiroptera; family Vespertilionidae; genus Pipistrellus; species Pipistrellus kuhlii. Next base: position 17,535,058 of record NW_023425404.1, on the reverse strand, counting down.
ATACTTAACTAGTACTGCCAAACCTAAATTTTAAGCATAAAAAAAGCAAGAAGAGACTATTAGATATTTGGATTTGCAAATGTATTTTTCATAGAATTTCATTGTTTACAAGAGAGAATATCTATGGAAAATCTTAGGCAGGTATTCTTCAAAACAGTGGTTGCCAATTGATGATCCACAGACCACTGGTGGTCCATGAGATCCAAAAGGTTGGTGACCGCTGCTTCAAAACACTGAACCAAGAATCATTATAATCCCTAGTTTTTCTTTCTCTTTACTTAGTATTGGATAAGACTAAATGAAAATAATGGCAAGAGTGAAGAGCTTCTTTTTCAGGTCATATAAACTTGGTATGAGTCTTGGCTCTGCCATTTAGATTTATGATCTCTGAAAGCAACTTAACCTCTCCATACCTGTTTTCCACATCTGCAAACTGAGGATAACTTTGAGGAGTTGAAAGGATTGAATGGGAGTTGAAAGGATTGAATGAGATGATATATGTGAAATTCTTGGCACTCTGACTGGCAAGTCTATCGCTTTTACTTCTACTACTACTAACCACTATCACCAACCCTGTTTACTCAAGCCAGTATATTCAATTAAAAAATGAAATAAATTAAGAAAACATTTAAACAATCATTCTACTTTTGTCCTCTGGTGAATACCATATAAGGATGTTGAAAGAATCATCTATACTAATAAAGGGGTAATATGGTAATTAGACGTCTTCCAGACGTCCTTCTTGACAAAGCTGGGCCCGAGAGAAGCCACCCACCTGTGGTCCCGGGTGCCAGCAGCTGAGGCTGTGGCCTGGGAGAAGCTGGCCGCCCACTGTCCCAGGCGCCAGCGGTTGCGGCCTGGGAAAAGGCACCCACCCATGGTCCTGAGTACCTGTGGCCGGCCAGAGGGAGGAAAGCCCAGGTCTCAGGTTCCTGTGGCCGGCCTGAGGAGGGAAGCCTGGGTCCCAGGTGCAGAGCCAAGGCAGAGGCAGTTAGGCGTGACCAGCAGGCAGAGGTGGTTAGAGGTGATCAGGCAGACAGGCAGGCAGGTGAGCAGTTAGGAACCAGTGGTCCTGGATTGTGAGAGAGTGCAAGCTGGACTGAGGGACACCTTCCACCTGCGTGCATGAATTTCATGCACCAGGCCTCTAGTCTGATATCATGGATGTAAACCCATATACACAGGAGTTCCTATTACAGTTCCTGTTGAATGTTTATTTTGAGGTACTCTTTGGGCAAAATCTTTTTTCTTTAAATCTGTTTTCTCATTGAGAATAACAATAGTACTTAAACTTGGAGGATTTTTTGAGGATTAATTACATTAAGGATGGTAGCATCATGTTTAGCATATAGGGCCAGTCAATATTATGACCATTAAGTATGTTTTGTCTATACATTTTTTAGTCTTTCCTGGTTTAGGCCACTTTTTTTTTTTAATTTTTTTTTTACAGAGAGGAAGGGAGATTTAGAAACATTGATGAGAGAGAAACATCCATTGGCTGCCTCCTGCACACTCCCTACTGGGCATGTGCCAGCAACCAAGGTTCATGGCCTTGATCGAAATCGAACCTGGGACCCTTGAGTCCGCAGGCTGACGCTCTATCCATGGAACCAAACTGGTTAGGGCTAGGCCCCTTTATTTTAAAAAAAAAATTCTTTATTGGTTATGGTATCACATAATTATTCTCATCCCCCTATTTCTATCCCAAACCCTTCCCCACATGAGACCCAGGCCCGGCTGCCCCCCCTCCCTATTGGGCTAGATCCAGGCCGGGCCAGTCTAACCCTGGCAAGCCCTGCCAGGCAGGGGGCACAGCCTCAGGTCCTCTGGCCCGGTTCTGGGGCGTGGCCTGATGTCCCCTGTCAAGCCCCACCTGGTGGGGGGCATGGCCTGAGGTCCCCTAACCCAGCACCAGTATGGGAAGTACACCTTGAAGTTCCCCCGTTAAGCCCTGCTGGGTGAGGTATGCGGCCTGAGATCCCCTGCAAGCCCCGCTGGAGCGGGGGAGGGAGAGGGCTTAGCCTCAGGTCCCTGATGATTGCTTGTTAAGGCTCCTTATGGGAACTTGGCCTCTGCTGTGGGTGTCGCCATCTTTGTGACAGTGATTGATGGTCAATAGCATATTCCCTCTTTATTAGATAGGATTGCTCTACCACAGCTATTTTCAATTGTTTTCATCTCATGGCACACATAAACTAATTACTAAAATTTGTGACACCAAAAATATATTTTTTGCTAATCTGACAGAAAAAAAGGTATAATTTTGATTCATTCACACCAGATAGCTATTGTGTTAGGTGTTGTCATTTTTTAATTTGACAATGTAAGGGAAAAGAAAGCAGTGCCCTGACTAAACAGTCAGGTTTTATATGTTTTAAAATTCTTGCAGCATACCAGTTAAAAATTGCTGCCCTATTAGAATATAAGCTCCATTAGGACAAGATCCTTTCTGTCTTGGTCTCCAATGTAGCATCAACATTTCTCCCTCTGAACTGTTTCTCATCTGTCATATTCTCATTTTTAAACTTATTAGCATCAATAAACTATTCACAATGTATAAAATCCAGAAATTAAAGAACAAACAAAAAAACTGCATTTTTTTTTTTTAGCTTTAATCTAGAGGTCAAAGGTGTCATGAAAAATAATTCGCAAGCCCTAGTTGGTGTGGCTTAGTTGGTTGGAGCTTCGTCCTGTACTCCAAAAGGTGTCGATTGGGTTCAATTCCCAGTCAGGGCACATACCCAAGTTGTGGGTTCAAGTTCCCCAGTTAATTGGTGTTTCTCTTTCACATTGATGTTTCTGTATTTCTCTTTTTTCTTTCCTCCCTCTCTAAGATCTATAAAAAAGTATGTTATTCTTTTAAATAATAGTAATCTGCAAAAAGGGTCTTATCCTTTTTTAAAACCTTCTAAACCAATTATGTTTACATCTTTTCTCATCACTTATTCAGGTAATTTATATTGGCTTTAATGTATGTCCAGTGGAGATTGGGAGGGGTTGCATTTTTACTTAACTAGTATACTAAGAAATCCTAGTCATTTGCAAATAGAATTGGATATCATATTGAATTAACTTTTCCCTCCCCTCCCTCTCTCTAAAATGCATTGGAGACTTTTACACTTGTCTCTTTCCTGTTTTACAGAGTAAGAAAGCTGGAGTTTTGTGAAAATCAGAGAAGAGAAACTAAGAGAATAGTAGACAAAGCCTTTCCAATTTGCATAATGTAAGTTCTTTTCACTATTCTTGGACTGAATCTTGTGTTAGCTGAAAAAGTTGTTTCTATGGGAACTAATAGGCCAACTCCTCAGAATCAGAGGAATGCTGATCACTTAAAATGAGAATTCCCAGCTGCTGGTCAAAGGGCATTACTTGTGGGAGAAAGGGAGGAAGGATGAATTGAAAAAAATCTAGAATTCTGGACACTAGTGTCGACCAACCATGTTTATGCATATGAAGTGCATGTTTTACAGTTTCTTCTGTCTATAAATTAGAATACTGATTATATAGGAAATTGTGTTCCTGCTAACCTGTCATGTTTCCCAGCTCTCACACAAATGGTTCTCTTTCTTAGTGTAGAGTTTTCAGTAGGCTAATATTCCTCATTGTTTCACAACACCTGATATCTATCATTTGTATTTTTTGAAGCTTATTTAGCATCTTTTAACCCCCTTTCCCTGTAGCCAAGTCACATAAGCAAAGCCCTTGTCCACTAGTGAGAAGCTAGCATTGAAACAGCTTTGGCCTGCCCAACATGAAAATTCATTTTCTTAATTTTGTAGACTATGCGAAGAGTTTTGATCAAATATTCTTTATTTTTTTCTCCCCACCACAAAGGAGCATGAGCTCCTGATGAGGATTTGAAATGTGGGCTTTTGAGACATTTTTAAAAATTTTATTTATAATTAGAGGGTTGAAAGGAGAGAAATGCTCTTAGGGCCAGCAACTTATTGTGTTATCTGTATAAGATGGTCTCTAATTTATATAAGGAGGTAATTCTCTAGATCAGTCATTTACTAGCTTCCGATTGCCAAACAAAATGTTTTTCTTTTTTGGAGAGGAAAAATATAATTCCTTTGGCCTAGGACTCTTTCACTATTGATATGTGTTGACTACTTATACCAAGCTAGGACACAGCATAATGTTTCTGATTCTGAAAGAACTTGCCGAATCTTTCATTGCCTTTGAGTTAACTAGTGAACATTATATTTGGAGTGTTGTGTTGTGAGATTATTAAACTGAGTTGGTGTAAAAAACTTATTAAAGGAATAGGGATTTGTGGTAGATCTTGAAGGTAGAAGAGGAAAGGAGAAACAGTTCATATTTCTTAGTTTTTTAGGCATTTAGGCAGGAAGAAAAGGATATGGGATAGGCACAAACAGGAAGCCAACTTAGAAGGCTTGTAAAAGAAAGTAGTAAAAGATACAGTTAGAAAGTTTGGGTTTATCTTGTGAGTTCAAACTCTTCTGTAGGCAACATGAAAGTATCTGAGGTTCTGAACTAGAGTGATTTGTTCATATACTTAATCGATTTTTTTCCTTTAATTTTTTTTACTACATATCAGAGCTATAGAGTTGAATAAGACAGATACCTGCTGATTTTTTACCTATATGATTTACCTATATGATTTTTTACCTATATGATCTACAGTCACCTTGCAGTTAATGCGTCCAAAACTAAATTCATATTAACTAAGTCCCTATTACCCTTTAACTGCTCACCCCTTCTATCTAATTCTCCCTCTCTTTATTATTCTCAGTCTTAATTAATGACATTGCCATTCACCTAGTGATCCAAGGATAGTGGCCCTGGAGTCCCACTGTCTGGGTTCATATCCTGCAGCCTCCTGTTTGCTTGGCTCTGTGCTGGATAGTATCACAGATCCAGAGACTAGTCAGCCTGGTTTCTGACCTCCAAGGGCTTCTAGTTTGATGGGCAGTCAAAGACTTAAAAGAAGAGTAGATAAGGATTAGATCCTAGGCAGTCTGATTCTGGAGTCTGATCTTTTCAGCATTTTGTTGTCTTGGGTAACTGAGTAGATATAGTGGCATTAATTAGAATTGAGAATAGAGAAAGAGGATCAAAGAGACTATGAGAAGATTAAAGGTAAATATGTACTTAATTTTGGAGACATTAATTTCTAGATCCCTGTAGGACATTTTGGTAGGTAGACTATAAACCTAGTACCTAGCCAAGGTTAAATGCTCAATTATGTACAAATCACCCCCTCTTTTCTAAATCTTTGATGGCTTTTCTACTGCCTTGAAATTAAAAACTTACATTTAAGACCTTTCATAAGTTGAACCTAGTCAGATTTTCTAGTCACTATCTTGTTGTACAAGCTGACTGCTTTAGTTCATCTAGCTTTATTTGTACTTTCCCCAAATCTTTTATCTTCTTGCCTTTGGCTGATATGGCCTCTTCCTTATTGCTCCATCTTCTTGTATATTTGCCCTTACTTTTATAATTATAATGAAGATTAATGAATGAATACTGTATAGTGCTTGCAATATTGTGTGGCACATAAGTGCTTAGTAAATGTTATAGTTGTTATTATTCCTTTTTCTTCTTCTTACCCTGCAAAATGAAATAGACGTGAAGTTCTAGTACTTCTATAACTCAAATATTTCTTTCATATAACTTTTCTTCATTTCACTGTCTTAGTTCAGTACCCATTTCTTACTGCCTTCAGACTGGTCTCATTGCTCCCATATAATCAGTCCTCTACAGTCCTACTAGAGTGATGTTTCTTTAAAAGTGAATGTGATCATGCCATCCCCTGTTTTCATTCCTGTAAAATCTAATGGGAAGAAACCAATTGGGGAAGAATAATCATTCATTTTCTTTGCTGTCTGTCCCAGCAGACTATAAACACTCCAAGAGCGATAACCAAAATGGAATTTTAAGTGGATTAATAACAGGTTGCAGAAATTTTTCTGAGAGTCAAAGGCTAGATCCAGGTAGATAAGCATAATAATAGTGCAAGCATGAGAACTCTTACCCAGATCACCTGGCCCAGCCTTTTCTTACATGATCTAGTATAAGTATAGATGGACATAGCTTACAATTTTTAAGCTGACAGTTTTAATTTCAGATAATAATTTTTATAGACTAGCATATAAAGTAAAAAATACATTATTTGATTTTTAATATTCAGTAATTATTGTAAATCGAGAAAGTGAGAGTTTTAATTTTTTGGAAATATGGATACATCTAGGTTTTTGAAATTAAAATTAAACATAGTACTACGACAACTTCTACACAAATTTCTGCTTACTTGTAATGAAAACATCAAATAAGCTGAATTTGCATAAATTAAAATATAAAAACTTCAGAATTGCCTATTGTAATTCTGTTATTTTAATGAAAAAGAAGGCAATCTAATGAAGGCGCTCTCTCTCTCTCTCTCTCTCTCTCTCTCTCTCTATATATATATATACACACACACACTATATATATATATATATATATATATATATATATATATATATATATGCATGCTAAGATTTGGATAGGACACAGGAAAATCTCTGGAAATTCTTGTGAAATGTAATTCTAGTGGCTCATGTGGTTTGGCTCTATTTTCCTGATTGTTGGTTTAGTGCAGTGGTTGGCAAACTGCAGCTTGTGAGCTACATGCGGCTCTTTGGCCCCTTGAGTGTAGCTCTTCCACAAAATACCATGGTCTGGGTGAGTCTATTTTGAAGAAGTGGCGTTACAAGGTACATAGGTAGGTACATTGTTATTAACCTAATTAGGGTACTCCTAAGCTGGCCTTTGCTAAAAAGGTCCTCAATCTGATTGAGGTAGACTCCAGGGACCAAAGAGTCGCACGTGGCTTGCGAGCTGCTTTTTGCCGGGTCTTGTGGTTTTCCTGGTAGTTTAGGTGGGTTTGTGACGGTCTGGGACAAGATGTTTGAGAGAAGATTGACTGGTGTTAGGAATGTTGTCTGAAAACAGCTTTTGCTTAGTAGGCATGTGCTCTTAAAAAACTGTTTACTGAAATGATGCTCAACTCCAGGAGGCAGTAGGTTTATTATTGTAAATATTTTTAAAGTCTTGAGTAAAGGGAGACTAATTAGATTTAATGTGTGGGTTTTCACATATATAAACAATCTACATTTTTATGCCCAACAAATGGTTTGATAAAAAGCCAGTGTCATCCAGTAAAATATTTTTCTTGTCTAAAATATGTTGAAGGAGTTTTAAAATATAAGAATCAACTAATACTAAGAATTTATATATTTTTTTAGTTTTAAAACTTGCTACATTATCTCATTTAAAACTCAGAACAATCCAGTGAATAAATTTTCCAAAGGTCTCTGAAGTTCAGAGGGAGAAACTGACTAGTCCCGTGTTTCCCCGAAAATAAGACATCCTCCGAAAATAAGACCTAGCGCATGGAAAGATAAAACATCCCCTGAAAATAAGACCTAGCGCAACTTTGGGAGAAAAAATTAATATAAGACACTGTCTTATTTTCGGGGAAACAGGGTCTTAGATCATATACTTAGAGGAAGTGTCAGAGCCAGAATTAAAATTCAGTTTTTTGGCCTCTGAGTCCAACATGTTAGTGTTTTTTTTGTTTGTTTGTTTTTTTGTTTGTTTTTTTAAGTACATTTCTTTATTGATTTCAGAGAGGAAGGGAGAAGGAGAGATAGAAACATTAATGATGAGAGAAAATCATTGATCAGCTGCCTCCTGCATGCCCCCTATTGGGGATCAAGCCCACAACCCAGGCATGTGCCCTTGGCTGCAATCAAACCTGGGACCTTTCAATCCACAGGCTGATGCTCTATCCATTGAACCAAGCCAGCTAGGGCCCAACATGTTCTTATTTTCTGTATAATATGACTTAAAAAAATTTTTTTTGAATGGTAACAGCTACCATTTTCTCTGAATGAATTTTCATAAAGAACCTAATTCTTATGTTAATGTGACCAGTTATAAACACTGAAACCCACTAGTCTTTTTCTCACTCATTGTGGTTTTATTCTATAGATGCCTTAGCTGCTAATTAAAATTTCTTTTTCATTGGGTATCTCTTCATTTTATAAACTCCTGAAAGTGAATTGACCCCCAGAATACTACCTTTACCTCAAGTGGGCCACCAATATGACATGCTATATTCCAGTTTCTTTAGCAGTTAACTAGGAAGTTTTTTAAATCTCGGGTATGTTAAACTTAGTATAAAGTACTGTGTTGAGACAACTTTGCAAAGAAGATTAAAACATGCTTATACCATAAGCAACTTATTCTCTACTGAACTAGTACCCAAAACTAACTTTCCCATTTTGTTAAACCTTTCAATACATCATTTTTCTCAGCTGTAAAATAACAGTATGCTTCAAAATCTTGGGAAGGGACCTTTTGTGGGATGGCAGGGGGAACACCTTGATTTTCTCAGCAGCATCTATAAAATGAAAGGAAGGTATTTAATCTGATATGTACTTGTGGGGTATTTTCTATATTGCGAGGGATTAGAAGTGGTCTATTTAAAGTCTTTTATATTGTAATTCTTATACTTTTTTCCCCTCATCTTTCCCCTTAGATTTCCTTCATGGATACATTTTCATAGCATTATTATATGATGTGAGAAGTCTTTTGTGGTGTGTTTTTTTGAAGTAACATGGATTTTATACTACAGAATCAAGAGATTGGCTTTATAGGAAAAATTGATTTATAAAAAGTGGTACAGGTTTTTATAGCTAACCATGACAACATCCCATATGAATGGGCATGTTACTGAGGAATCAGACGGCGAAGTAAAAAATGTTGATCTTGCATCACCAGAGGAACATCAGAAGCACCGAGAGATGGCTGTTGACTGCCCTGGAGATTTGGGCACCAGGATGATGCCTGTACGTCGAAGTGCACAGTTGGAGCGTATTCGGCAACAACAGGAAGACATGAGGCGTAGGCGAGAGGAAGAAGGGAAAAAACAAGAACTTGACCTTAATTCTTCCATGAGACTTAAGAAACTAGCCCAAATGCCTCCAAAGACTGGAATAGATAACCCTATATTTGATACAGAAGAAGGAATTGTCTTAGAAAGTCCTCATTATGCTGTGAAAATATTAGGTAAGTAAAAACAGAATAATAGAAGATGTTGCTTTTGTTTTCTCTTATCTTAACATAAATATGTATAAAAAGGAAGAAGGGTTTAAGAGGATATAAATAATAGCATTTTGAAATCAATCCAAGACACTTCTTTTCTTGGTAAGGTCATACAACCATTATTGTTTACTATTAGTCAAGAAGAACTAAAGCATATGGCTTAAATATTCCAGTTTCTACAACATGGTTTTAAGATATAATCTTTAAATTAAAAAAGCCTAACAGTTAAAAATGTCTTGAAATTCACCTTTTGACTTTTATATCAAAATTACTCAAAAGCAATTTTCAGATTTTGAATTCCTGATTTCATTAATGTTTATAAAATAATAATGAGATTAATACCTGTAGCTTAAAAATCTGTTTGATTTTAATTAATATTATATATATAAAACATGGCCCCAAATCCCTGTACTATCTATTCCCAATTCCGTTCTGTGATGTTGAGGGGAACACAACAAAAAACCAGTGCTGTGAGATTTTAGTAGATATAGACCAAAAAATGTTCTGTAAAGTCAAATAAATAAGTTAAACAGCTTCTTATTACAGGACTTCTTATAGTCTTTAGAATGCTAATGGGCATTATGCATCTACAGCAGAGATTTATGTAAAATGTAAATTTCCAAACTTAGAATATTTGATTATTGAACTTACTGCCTTTTCTTTCTGCGCATGCATGCACACACTAGAATGATCACCAAATTAGTGTTGTGAGTGTATGTTAATTTGTGTTCCCTTAGATGCTACAGCAAACAACATTCTATGTAATATCCATAATAATCCTGTTAACAGGGCTCTGTAATTTTCATTTTAGAGATAAAGGAATTTAACCTCTGTTAAATCACCTATTTAAGACCCCAAGCCAAATTTGAATTTTTCAGATCTGGATATGTAATTGGAATATTGCCAGAGCAAAGGATTTGAGTGAAGACTAAAACCGTATCTGTTCTTCACTCACTGAACCAGAGATCTGGCTACCAAGAGTGGAATATCGTTCTCTACTTTGCACAAAGATACCTTGTGTACTAGATTTGCTCCTTATCAAGTCTCTATATTCTAAATCGCAAGAAGTTTCTTTTACATCACATTGTCTGCTTCTTTTCTTTGCTGTCAATTCATTCAGAATCTACATTTCTTCACAGAAAGTAATGTGCATGTTTTTCTAATTTTTTAAGAAATCACTGGCATGTTCAGATATAGTAAAATCTGCTAAATGTTATAGTAAAAGCAGAAAAATTACAGATTTTGTAATACATTTATCTAAACTAATTTTATGCTCTTTTTTTCCTGAGAGTTTTGATAGAGTTTCATTCCCAATTGCCTTTTATTGGCTCACACCTCCCACCACCCCTTTTTTTAAAAAATAAAATATTTTGTCCATATTCTCTATGACTTGGAAAAAGTTTAGTATATCCAGCCTAAGCCGGGAAGATTCCTTTGTTTTTCTGTTTAAATTGCTTTAAGATTAATGTTTTTGTTCATTTTGCTTTACTTAGATCAGACATAAATGTCCCATCTAATAATATTCATGTAATCTCAATAAAGAAACAAATATAGCTTAGCCAGATTCACATAGGGAATTTATTTATTTACTTAGTGCCCAGTGCACTAATTTGTGCACCTTGAAAGGAACTGTGGGCCACAGCTGCGGTGGGCACATGATGGGTCTTGGCCCATCCTCTGGACCCCACCCTACCCCTCCTGCCACAGCCCTCCCCCCACCCAACCCCTGTCTGTTCCAGGGGTGAGCAGCAGCTCTGGTGCTGGCTGCTGGTGTGAGTGGGCCAGCATGGCAGAAGGTGAAAGCTCCAGGTGTGCCTTTGGCACACAGGAGCAAAGAATTTTCAGTAACCACTAGAAGCTCGCCCCAATGACAGCGACTGGCACCCTGCCTTGGTCTGGCGCCCCCACTCACCTGCTCCACCATCCTGCCTGCTGCCAACATCCACCATGTTCTGAGCATACCCCCTGGTAGACAGTGCACATCATAGCGACCGGTTGTTTGGTTGTTCGTTTATTCCGCCATTCTATCTATTTGCATATTAGGGTTTTATATATATAGATTTGCCAAGTATAGAGGACTGGAGACCATTTCTCTTAAATTTTTTGCCTTTTCCTTTTCCTGTTTGTATGATGCATTGCTAATTTATCTACAAGTGTAGATTAAAGGACAGCTAGTCCAGCCAGTGTGGCATAGTGTCAACCTATGAACCAGGAGGTCAAGGTTCAATTTCCAGACAGGTTCACATGCCTGGGTTGTGGGTTTGATTCCTAGTAGAGGGTGTGCAGGAGGCAGCCAATCAGTGATTCTCATCATTGATGTTTCTATATCTGTCTCCCCCTCTTCCTTCCTTTATAAAATCAATTAAAAAATATATTTTAAAAAAGGACTAGTAGCCGAGACCGGTTTGGCTCAGTGGTAGAGCGTCGGTCTGCGGACTGAAGGGTCCCGGGTTCGATTCCGGTTAAGGGCATGTACGTTGGTTGCGGGCACATCCCCGGTAGGGGGTTTGCAGGAGGCAGCTGGTCGATGTTTCTCTCTCATTGACATTTCTATCTCTCTCCCTTCCTCTCTGTAAAAAGTCAATAAAATATATTAAAAAAAAAAAAAAAAGGACAAGTATATTTACTTCCAACTTGTAATCTGCATTAGTTAGTAAAAATACCTTTGTGCAGTCCTTGTACTTAAGGATATTTTACATGCTTTATTTTAAAGTAATTTGAAATGTAGCACCAGATATCTATAATTCATTTTTTGAATAGAATATTTAATATGTTGAGAAATAAATGATAGATTTAATGTTAACACACTCAACACAAATGTGTTAATTATACAAAACATGAAAAGTTAGCGTAAGTTATCAAGTTGTTGTAAAAGTTTGAGTGTTTGGATAGATTCAGTTTTAAGTTTTCATTTTAAAATTCAGTTTAATAGCCTTGCACCAAACTTTTTTTTTTCTGTTCATAATTCGCTAACACATCATATGACAACAAAGGTACTCCCTTAAAGTCGTTTCTCTCTGCCAGTATTTTGATTTAATACACACATGCCAGAAGACAACTTCTCAGCCTTTTTCACAGCCAGAAACAGCAATCTTGTTTTAAATGAGGCAGGGATGGGGCAGCTGATTTCTTTCTTTCAGAGGGAGCCTTCAGTTTGGAGATGATACATCATCATTTACCTGTGAGTAGAGAAAGTAATTCTTTTAAGAATTGAAAATATGATTTTCAATATTTTCAATATGAAAAAAGGTTTAGGTACTTTAATTGTCTGGGTGGTCTTTTTTAATGAAAGTTTTTATAAATTTGGTATTCTGTAGTAATAAAAGTACAACGATAGAGGAATCACCTTATTGTTTTACAAAACAGATGCATCAGTTTACATTCCCACCAATAATTCATTGGTCATAGCCATCCTAATGAATGTAAGTTTGCCTTGGATTTTCAGACTAACTGGGAATAATTTGCTAACACACTTAGGAGAGTATCTATTACAAAGTAAAATCTCTGTTAATTTGTTAAATAAATGCACAGATCACCAATGTGTTTTTTTGTGTGTATGTGTTTTTTAAGTTCAGGAATGGAATTGATAGAAAATATTCAGAAAGAACGAACTGAATTTTCTTGTTTAAAAGCACTCAGAACATTATTGAAAATTATTGATGTGGGAACTTAACTCTAAATGAGTAATTAAAAATTAAAATTTTTATATCAAGTATAAAATTTTTTGATATAGTTGAGAAATTTTGAACTAATTCCAAATAAATAATTAATATTATAAATTATAAAAAATTTGATATATTACGGAGGCTTTCCTTAAAATTGGCATGAGTTAAAACTTGCTTTGCCATAAACAAAATATCATTGTCTAACTCTCTTTTAAAATCAAAGTACCTTGTGAGAGAAATCCTGAGGAAAAAAACAGAATGCAGATTAAAGTGGAATGAGCTGGAGTAGGATCATTTTCATATGTCTGGATTGTAGATTTCACTGTTTCAGTTTTTGTATTCACAAATAAGTAATTTTGGACCACAGTTGTGGATAAGTAAATACAGTAGACATAATATTTAAAGATAATAAACTCAGAAACACTGTAGACTATATGATTTTTGCATCTTTGAAAAAAGCTTAGGAAAGACACACTCAACCACCCACACTTACCCATAAGCTATTTGTTTTGTGGTTAATAAAGAGACTCCTGAAATTGGTGGTTAGGAGCTTTCTAATTTATACCAAGAGGACATGCTATTAATGTGAAGAAACATTTTAAAAAGACACACCAATGACAAGAATATTATGAACAAAATATTTTATTATAATACCATGTTTCAATATTAAGTGTCTACATATTATTTTTGCCAGATAGCTCTGAATATTCAAATTGTTAAGTCAAGAGTACTTCTGGCTTTGGCTGGGTGGTATTGTTGGTTGGAACATTGTCCCATACATCGAAAGGTTGTGGGTTTAATCCCTGATCTGGGTGCATACAGGAGGTAACCGATCAATGTTTCTCATTCTCTCTCTAAAATCAATAATAAACATATCCTCAGGTGAGGGTTTTTTTGTTTTTTTTTAAAGAGAATTCTTCTGTATTTGACATTGTAAAGTGAAATATGTCATGTTTATTTCTGACATTATCTGACTTTTGGTTGCTCATGGTGTATTCTGGAATATTGCTGGATTATAATGAACTTTTTAAGAGAATGGCTTTTAAAATAAAAGTTTAAAGTCAACAAACAAAATTCCGGTGCCAATAAGCCTTGAAATCAGCCTACTTCTGAGAAGTTAATTTTTCTTGCCATTAAGCTCAACTGCTGTAGATATCTCCACACTTTATTAGCCATTCTTTGAGGGACTTCTTTCTAGAAGTGAAATAATTACACCTATTGGTATTAGGTTTAATGTTTAAAATGCTAGGACCATTTGAAAATTTTCTGATTAGGATTGCTATAATTAGAGCTAACCTAAGATAAAATTTTTAAAAATTCACTAGAATATGGATATAGTCATATAATGTTTGGTTGTTAAATATGCATAATTTGCATAATTCTGAAAAATTATTAATTGCTACACCATTTAGCCATTGACACAATACTAAAAATTTCATTCTGCCTGCCCTAGCTGGTTTGGTTCAGTGAATTGAGCATCAGCCTGTGGACTGAAGGGTCCTGGGTTCAATTCCAGTCAAGGGCATATGCCCAGGTTGTGGGCTCAATCCCCAGTGGGGGTCATGGCGTGCAGGAGGCAGCCAGTCATTGATTCTCTCTCATCATTGATGTTTCTCTCTCTTTCCCTCCCTCCCTCTCTGAAATAAATAAAAAAATATATTTTAAAATATAAAACAAAATTAAATAAATAGTCATAGCCAGTTTGGTTCAGTGGATAGAGCATTGGCTTGCTGACCAAAGGGTCCCAGGTTCGATTCCAGTTAAGGGCATGTACCTTAGTTGCAGGCTTCTCCGTGGCCAGAGCTTTGGTTGGGGCATGTGCAGGAGGCAACTGATCAATGTGTTTCTCTCACATCTTTTTCTCTGTCTTTCCCTTTCTTTTACTCTCTCTAAAAATCAATGGAAAAATATTATCAGGTAAGGATTACCAAAAATAAAATAAAAAATACTTAAAAATAATAAAATATACAATTAATCATGAGTTTTTATTATATTCCCAAGATTATATACCCATTATCACTATTAATTTCAGAGTGATTTTATTACCCCCAAAAGACAAGCTATATCCTCTAGCAATTACTTTATATTCTTCCCTCCCTAACTCTTATAACCCTAATCTACCTTCTGTCTATAGATTTCTGAGACATTACATATAACTGAATCACACTGTATGTGACCTTTTGTGACTGGCTTTTTTGCACATAGCATAATGTTTTCAAGGTTCATCTGTGTTGTAGCATGAACCAGTCCTCTATTCCTTTTTATAGTAATAGTCCATTGTATGGATAAACCACTTTTGGTTTATTCATTCATCTATTGATGGAACATTTAGGTTGTTTCCACCTTTTGGTTCTTGTGAATAGTACTGTTTTGAATACTCGTGTATAAGTTTTTGTTTGAACACCTGTTTTTAATTATTTTGGATATATAGTTAAGAGTGGAATTGCTGGATCATAGGGTAATTCTGTGTTTAACTTACTGAGGAACTGCCATATCTTCCACAGTATCTGCACTGTTTTACATTCTCACCAGCATTGTGTGAAGGTTCCATTTCTCTACATCCTTGCTATTGTTATGTCTTTTAATTTTAGCTGCTAGTAATTTTTTAAAAACTAGAATAAAATAGAAAATATTAAAGCATATTATATTGCACATGAGTATTCTTAAACCTTTTATTTCAAATTGGTATGTGTATACTGGATTAAAAAAAAATCAAAAATATTTTTTTTTAATCACTAACTGAAGTTTGAGAAATATTATCCTAGTCAGACCCATTCATTTAATAAAAAAGCTTGGATTGGAGACTTGAAATGGGTTGTCCACTGATATATAATGCAACTAACAAGTGGTCAAACCATAATTAGGACTCACATATTCTGGCTTCAAATTTGGAGCTGTTTTTTTCCTCTCATCAAACTCATTTCAATTTAATCCAAAGAAAAATCATGAAGCTTTTATACCTAATTGTATTCACGTGAATGACAGTTTTCCATTTTCTTATCATATTTGGAGGTAAGATTTTGCTCTGCTATCTTACTCAACTATTTTTGCTTATATACTTGTATTTGTTTGTAATTTGTAACCAAATTGTTAATGAGTAATTATTGTTCAGAATCTTTCATGAGCTTCTGCTTATTATTAATAAATTCATTTTGACCTAGTACACTAAAAATCAAAGTTCAGATATTTAACTTTATGTCCTTAAATTTAAAAAGAGAAAAAGACTACCCCTATTTAAGCAAATATTTCCTGAATGAAAGTTCTAATTTTGATTTTGCTATTAGATAATGTTGGTAACTGATATATAATAATTTCCTCAGATTCAGTAATATTAATTTCTTCATCTTAATACTCAGTTTGACTCTAAAGTTTAGATAAAAAGAAGAAATGTTAAAACTTTTCCAGAAAAAAGTCATGAATTTGGTTGAAATACAGAAAATTTTTTAAAAATATATATTTTATTGATTTTTTACAGAGAGAAAGGGAGAAGGATAGAGAGTTAGAAACATCGATAGGAGAGAAACATCGATCAGCTGCCTCCTGCACACCCCCACTGGGGATGTGCCCGCAACCAAGGTACATGCCCTTGACTGGAATCGAACCTGGGACCCTTGACTCCGCAGGCTGACACTCTATGCACTGAGCAAACCGGTCAGGGCAATACAGAAAATTTTGAGCATGGGTTAAAAGAACTTATATTATTTAAACAATGAAATGTAAGAATCTCAATGTTAGTATAGGTCTCTAGATTGTCTTTTTTCCTGTGGGGTAATGATAGCAATAAGTAAAAATAAGCAAAGCTAATCCAGGGTAGATGGTTATCTCTATTGTTTTTGAAAAGTCTCAAGAGATGGAGATTCTTCAGCTTCTTGGGTGATTTTATAGTTTCCCTTATAGCCAGAAATTCTCCCACATGGCTTCCCAAAGTCTTAGGTATTTGAAGGTAGAATTTTCAGATAGAGCAACTCTTGGTGATTACTTTCTGTTCCCTATTTTAGTCTCTTTTCATTTTTATTTTAGTCTGCTGGGAGCCGGCTAAAGGGAGACGTGAGAGTTCAGGGGGTAGATTCATGGATTTAATGTGTATGTTTGTAGTTATCTGATCAATTGTATCCCAAAACCAAATATATTTCTCTTTAGCTAATTTGTCTTCTCTTTTAACAAAAATTATCAAGATATAAGTATTGTTTGAAATGTTAGAGAAAATGATGGAAACTTAAAACAATTTTTACCAATATCTAGAGATCTAGAGGAAAACTGTAAGACAAAATATAAATTAGATCGAAGAAATTTTTTGAAGGATAGTTGTTTCACACTAGAATTTATTGCCAAGAACTATCTTTGCCTTTCCCTCTGCAGTATCCCATTTCTACCCTCCCTCCATCCTGCATTACCCAAGGTACCTCTCTACCCCAGTACTCCTGCCTTTGTCCATTCCTACAATGCATTTGTGTCATTCTTTCCCGCTCTCCCTATGATTCTCCACTTGCTCTTTTTCTCTGTCCATGTGGTTCTTTCTCTTTGTGTCTGTTGTGTCTGTGTGTGGGAGTAGAAATGGAACCTTTAGTTTCTGTATATTGGGAGTCTGTTCTCTCTGTCTCCTGTCCTGTCTTTGTTGTCTCAGAAGAGGTACATATTTGACAGGACTGTTTTAGCTACATCTGATTGGATTTTTAAAATTTCCTCTGAAATTGCACAGAATATTAAAGAACTTAGGGGGCTTTTTGTTTAGGTAACATACAACCTAATTGCTGCATTAACTGTTACTAAATAATAGGTATTTGTGAAGTGCTTTTCAAGATGCACCGTATATGGATTAAGCCATATACAGCTTAAACAAAAGTTTGTTTTTTTCTACAACTAAAAAAAAAAAAGTTTTTTTTTTTAATTTACAACTAAATATTCTGACTTTTAAAATTAAGGATTTTTATATGAAACTAAAATATGAATGAGAATGTCCATATGAGAATCCTTGAGTTGATGTTGCCGACAGTTCTTTTTTTATGACATCGTACTTAATATCAAAGAAAAGACCCTTTGTCAGAATTCCATTCAGAATTTTCAAAGAACTAAGTCAAGACAGTAAACTTATTTTATCATAATTATTATGTTAAGACTAATGCTATAGTTACTTGTTGCTTTCTTTGTGATCTTAAAACTTATTGGACAGAGGAGCATCATTTTTAATGTCCTTTAAATTGATAAACTACTCATAAATGTATACTAATTTCATTTGAGGGTTTGTAATGTATTTTTTTTCTTCTTAAACAATCATTTGTTTAAGCTGTATATGGCTTAATCCATATCTTTGTCAAGTTACCTATACTTCATGAAGTTCTGCTTATTCATTAAACTTTTTCAATGGAAACATATTTGAACTTGAGGGATGAGAGAACTTGGGCAGCTTTTCAGCCTAAAAATGCTGTCTGGAAACCTTCCCAGTTAAATTGGTCATGAAAGCAGATATGAAATTTATCTGAAAATTGTCTGTGTAAATCATAGTTATCAAATTTTGCTGTACTATTTTGCTACTCAGGCTAGTGCAGTACTGTCAAAGATGCTTTACAACATTTCTCAAAGAGATACATTGCCTCTTTATTCACAGAAATTGCATTTTCGGTTTCTTTTGCTGAACTTTTCTCAAAATGTTACCTAGCATACCATTGTAATATTAGAGTTAAAATAAAACACTATGAGAAAATATTTAAAGCATATAAGACAGCCGAAACCGGTTTGGCTCAGTGGATAGAGCATCGGCCTGCGGACTGAAGGGTCCCGGGTTCGATTCCGGTCAAGGGCATGTACATTGGTTGCGGGCACATCCCCAGTAGGGGTTGTGCAAGAGACAGTTGGTCGATGTTTCTCTCTCATCGATGTTTCTAACTCTCTGTCCCTCTCTGTTCCTCTCTGTAAAAAAATCAATAAAATATATTTAAAAAAATAAAAAATAAAGCATATAAGACAATTGCTTAAAATAGAAGTAAATGCAACAATTTTATAAAAGTAGTTAATAATATTATAAAAAGTATATAAAATAATTTAGATATGCATTATGTATGGAAGCATGCACAAGCACAGTTAACTAGAGGAAATTTCTCCTACAGATTCATGGTAATATAACTAGAATGTGCAAACTTTCTAAATACTTGCTAGTGTCCATTACATGCTGCTGTATTGGGTGAAAAGACTGCTTTTCTAAAACAAATAAGCCTATCACAGTCAAGCCCTAGAACCTGAAAAGAAAAGTTTGTCTTTTATTATTTCCTTAGCATGACAGAAAAAGCACTCCCTTAGAAATTCAATAAATGAATTCTTGATCCAAGTACCCTTTTTATGGATAACATCATTTTCTTCATCTTTAGAGAATCAATCTGAAGCCGAATAATGTCATATCTCAGGTTTTGATGTCTTTTGTTTCTATTTTTATTGGTAAAAGTTTTTCAGGATTATATATACATAATGTATATGCATTTAATATTGTATTCTACATCTATGTGATTCAGAACAAATAGACATTTGTAGTTTTTCAGCAATGATTGGTGATACTTGTAAAACTGAATTTTAGTGCAAGTGTTTTTAATTTTGTCTGGCATCATTGATTGACATAAGTCTGGAAACACTAAGAAAAGAAAATTTCAGTGAAAACAGTTTTTACTAATTAAAGAACAAAAATGTGAATAGGACTTAATACAGGTGAGTGAAGTTCTAAAGAATAGTTAACAAGTTTAAAATGGTTTTAATTCTAACCTAAAAATCTTGAACCTTAAGCCCAAATTTGTTATTTCTAGCATTGGAATGTTCCTTATGTTCTCCTCAACCCCCTTAATATGTGCTGGGTCAGTGGTCGGCAAAGTGTGGCTCTTCCACAAAGTACCATGGCTTGGGCGAGTTTATTTTGAAGACGTGGCATTAGAAATTTAAGTTTAAAAAAGTTTGGCTCAAAAGAAATTTCAATCATTGTACTGTTGATATTTGGTTCTGTTAACTAATGAGTTTGCTGACCACTGTATGAGGTCATCAGCCTCTCTGGTATTCAGTTGTAGTCTTATGCTTTATAACTTTCCTATTCCTATACATCTTATCTTAGTCCCTGGCCTGAGTGGGAAACATTTCCAGTTTGAACCTGAGATTTTTTTTTCTTCTGGATTTTAAAATATCCTAGGTAGTCTTTATGGGTTTAGAACTCCTTATATTGTATGAAGACAATATGAAGAAATTGATGAGATTTCATCCTTTTATGGAAAATATATTTATTTTACCTCAGTTCCTATCAACATGAGAAGCCTACTAATTTCTTAGAACTTTCAAACTGTCATTTCTTTGGGATTAACCACAAAACATCCCATTTCCCAATTGAGTAGTGTCTCAACTATTAACCGATCCCCTGAAATAAGATCATTGATCTCAAGTATCTCCCATTAAGCCATTCCTAGTTTAGGTTACCCTGTCTTACTTTTCCTAGTTTTTCTTGCTGACTAATTACTACAGTATCTTATTTATACTTAAAATATTCTAAATATGAATATTATATGCTATATTTATAAGAGAAGCAGGAAGAGGGTAACAAAAGGAAGCAGTTATCAAGAAAAAATAGAATAACTTAAAAGCAGACACAAAAACTCAATATAGCAATCAAAGTTATTTAGTGTAGAAGAAAAAAGTTTTGAGTATTTTAGTGAGTCCCAAGTATATCATGTCTTAAAATATTACAATAATTAATGTTAATAAAGCCTTTAAATCAATGGTTTTTAACCAGAAAGGTGTGTGTGTGTGTGTGTGTGTGTGTGTGTGTGTGTGTGTGTAACGATTATGTTTTAGGTAGAACTCAGGATCCACATCTCTGTATATTTCCTTACTAAATCTCATAAATATCCTTGATTAAATACATTGTTTTAACATAGCAAAAAAGATAAAATTATATTCAATATGTTCTGCTAAGACTGCAGACATTTATAAAATCAGTGTAATTTTAGTCATTAAGGGAAAAAAGAAAAACTAGTAGAAAAATGGGCAAAAGCAGAAAAAGGATGCAAGAAGAAATATAGATGACTATTAACTTTGTGAAAATATATTCACCCTCATTCTTAGGCAAAAAAGTATATATTTTTTTCCTAACTAGACCATCAAAACTGAAAAGATTTATAATCCTGAATTTGGTTTTTATTTGTAGAAACAAGAATTCAAGTTAACTGCTGATAGGACTATAAGTTCAAATTTGGAGGGCAGATTGGCAATATTTATCAAAGTTATAAATGTTTTTATTATCTGATCAGTAATTTTATCCTAGGAATTAATTATAAAGAATTTGAAAAACTCATATTGCAAAACATTTATAATCTGACCTGTATTGTTAGGTCAGCATTAAAAAAAAAAAAAAAAAAAAAAAAAAAAAAAAGTCTAAAAGTTACATAGTATAATGAAATGATACCAGTAGTTATAGCTGAAAAGTAGAACTGCAGATAATTATAATGTCAGTATGTTAGTGTCTAAAAGGATGGGTTTAGTACACAGGAGAGATTCATAGTTCTTTTGCCTTTAAAAATTTTAATATCCAGAAGGTTGAATAGACACAATAGGGAGATGGTTACTTTCTGGATTGATTAAAGTTGCTTATTGATTTCAGTCAATGCTGAGATCTGAAGCTCCTGATTTTTTTCATTGCCCTGACAACCAGGCTGAACCCTTTTAAAGAATTACTAGCCGAAACCGGTTTGGCTCAGTGGATAGAGCGTCAGCCTGCGGACTGAAAGGTCCCAGGTTCGATTCCGGTCAAGGGCATGTACATTGGTTGCGGGCACATCCCCAGTAGGGGGTGTGCAAGATGCAGCTGATCGATGATTCTCTCTCATCAATGTTTCTAACTCTCTATCCCTCTCTCTTCCTCTCTGAGAAAAATCAATAAAATATTTTTTTTTTAAAGAATTACTAAAAATTTAAACAGGACATGCATTATTCACTCAGGGAAGTTGTTAGTACTCATAAGATTGTAGCCTATTTTTTTGGTTTGTAATTTCTTTCTTTTAAGATATTTAAATGTTTTACTATTTTGATCTAAAGATACTTTAAAATTATTGAATTCTTTATACTCTGAGGAAATTCTCTATACTCTTAGGCAATTCTGTAGTAACCTCTTTGAATTTCATGGAATCTGACATTCCATATTGTTTTCCCCACGCCTCCCTCTAGCTTTATTGAAGTACTAGAGGCCTGATGCATAAAATTCATGCATGAGACGGAGGGGGAGGGGACATCCCTCAGCCTGGCCTGCATGCTCTCATAATTCAGGACCCCTTGGGGGATGTCCTACTGACAGTTTAGGCCCACTCCCTCTCACAATCTGGGACCACTGGCTCCTAACTTGATCTCCCCTAACCACCTCTGCCTGCCTACTTGATTGCCCTTAACTGCCTCTGCCTCGGCCCCCAGGGCTTCATCTGGAATGACATCTGGAAGGTCATTTGGCTGTCTAGTCTAATTAGCATATTACACTATTATTATAGTCAACAAAAATGTGTATATCCATTGTGTACAGTGTGAGAATTTGCTGTATACATTGTGAAATATTTACAGTTAATTAACATTTCTGTCACTTCACAGTTTCGTGTTTTTTTTTTTTTTAATATATTTTATTGATTTTGTACAGAGAGGAAGGGAGAGAGATAGTTAGAAACATCGATGAGAGAGAGTCATCGATCAGTTGCCTCTTGCACACCCCCTCCTGGGGATATGCCCGCAACCAAGGTACATGCCCTTGACTGGAATCGAACCCGGGTCCCTTCAGTCCCCAAGCCGGTGCTCTATCCATTGAGCTAAACCGGTCCCGGCTCACAGTTTCCTTCTTTATGTGTGTGTGAGAAAATGCTGAAGAACTACTCATTAAATTTTAAGTATGTAATACAATATTGATAGTAGTCACCATGCTGTTCATTAGAACTCAGAACTTATTATCATAAAGCTGATAGTTTGTACCAATTTCCACTATCTATATTCTGTCTCCTCTTTAAAAAAAAAAAATATATATATATATATATATAGATAGATAGATAGATATAGATATAGATATATTTATTTATTTTTTACAGAGAGGAAGAGAGAGGGATAGAGAGTTAGAAACATCGATGAGAGAGAATTATCGATCAGCTGCTTCTTGCACACCCCCTACTAGGGATGTGCCTGCAACCAAGGCACATGCCCTTGACCGAACTCGAACCTGGGACCTTTTAGTCTGCAGGCTGACGCTCTGTCCACTGAGCCAAACCGATTTCAGCCTGTCTACTCTTGTAGATAGCAAGTTATAGTTAAATTCTGGTTATTTAACAAATTTTATTTAGCACTGAGTCACAGCTTCTTACGTTATTCTAATGGCAGTTTGACTTTTTAATTCCCCCCCCTTTTTTTTACTGCATTAAGTTAATAAAGAATGTGTGTGTGTATATATATATATATATATAAAAATATATATTTTAAAAAATATATATGTATATAATGGAGAGTAAACCTGTTTTCATTGGAGAGAGAGGGAATATAAAAAATCAACTGGAGAATTATTCAAATCTATAAAAATTTAACTACTTTAAGTAGTGGTACCCAAGAGAAATGTACAAGATTCAATAATTTTTGAAAATCATATATAAAGAAAATTAACAAAAAGACTTAAAAAGACTGTGCATAAGACAAATAGTATCTACTGTGAGTTTTTCTCAGATTCATTTACAGTTTTAATATCAATCAAAATTGGAATAGGATTTTTTTCTTTTGGAACAAATAGGAAGACAGTGGGAGATAATTTGAAAAAGTTATTTTGTAAATTATTTTAAATAGTCAATACATTTTGAAAAAAAATAATGAGCAAATACTTGTCATATCAATATGAGCAAGACTGCAGTGCTACTTTAATAAGACATTGTGGTTCTGATAGACCAGTGGATTAAAACATACCCTAATATATGTAAGAATTTGGTAGCAGCTTAGAGAAGGAAGAATTTTTTTTAAATGGTGTTAGAATAAGTGTTAACTAGAAAATAAATGAAGTTAAAATTTCTCCTCAAAGTTACATCAAAAAAATTTCAGATGGATTAAAGTTTATTGTGAAATAGAAGCCACGAGAAGCCAGAAGAAATGTAGGTAAATATTTATGACCGAGGCAAAGGAGTTTATAAGCATAGAAACAGTGAAAGAATTGAAAACTTCTACAGTAAAAGCGGACAAATGGAAAAATTATAAAACCATTTCCAGTAATATGGCAAAGTATACACACAGATGTACACATCTGCCTGTTGGGGGGCAGAGAAGAAATGACCTCTGGTTCTAAACATTTTGGGATAACTCCAAATGCATGTGCTACATATGCCCAGTAACAGGCTAGCACACACATACATATGCCATAACTTTCAGTATAATTTTAGGAGATTCATGGTCATAAGAGTTTTATGGACCCCAAAAGAAGTACCTAGTAAATATGAATAAACTTTTAACTTTCCTATTAAAGAAATTAAAGATTTTAAAAAATGGTATAATGTTGAATATTGGCAAAAAATATCGCTAGTGGGATATTAATTAGTAAAATCTTCCTGAAAAGCCATTTAGTTTTTAAAATGTCAGAATCTTATTTTTAAATTCTATTTCTAAAAATTATTTTAAGGAAACATCAGAAACTCAAATTTTTATGTAACAGTGATCATTATGCACTGAAGTGCTTATTATTACTTATAGTAGCAAAAAATTAGAAGCAAACTGAATGCTCAACTTTAGTATAATGGTTATTATAAATCATGATTTAGCCATGTAATAAAATATCACATAACAATTATATGTAATGTTTTTTAAAGACTGGTGATTTGAGAAAATAAAATGTACTGTTAAATGAAAAAATGAAATATAAGATGGTTAAAATAAAGGTTGTTTCTAGGTGATAGGACTTTGGTGATTTTTAATTTATTTTTTCATTTTTCTATTCATCCCCATTTATTTTTATAGTGAGTATGTATTAGTTGTATATTTAAAACACTTTCAAAATTTTATTCTAATCTGTTATATAACTTAAGATTATTACTTAAAACCAGGAAAATGACAGTGATTTGACTCTCAAATATATATGCAAGTTTTATTGTTTTTTAAAATGCAAATTGTAATGGTTCAAGAAATTTTATCTTAAGTGTTGAATTAAGACAGAAAATTAATTTTTTGGTTCCTTTCCCTCCTAGAAGTGGAAGACTTATTTTCTTCACTTAAACATATTCAACATACTTTGGTAGATTCTCAGAGCCAGGAGGATATTTCACTACTTTTACAACTTGTACAAAATAAAGATTTCCAGAATGCATTTAAAATACACAACGCTGTCACAGTACACATGAGCAAGGCCAGTCCTCCGTTTCCTCTTATCTCTAACGCACAAGATCTTGCACAAGAGGTATGTATTTTAAAGATATTATTGACAAATACAATATATACCAAAGTAATTATTAGTGATAATAAAGCAGTATTATTAGAAAATACTGGTGTGAATATAAAGCTTGTTTGAATTAATTACTACTAGTCACATAAGAATAATTTATTGTTTTAGGAAATATTTTCTAAGTACTTTTTATCCTGAAAAATATATATGCTTATTTCCTGTGTTTTTGTTGTTGTTGTTGTTAATCCTCACCTGAGGATATTTTCCATTGATTTTTTTAGAAAGAGTGGAATGGAGGGGGAGAGACATAGAAACATTGATGGGAGAGACACACATTGACTGGTTGCTTCCCATACACACCCCGACTAGGGCCAGGGATCGAGCCTGCAACCAAGGTACATGCCTTTGACCAGAATCAAACCCAGGACCTTTCTTTCTGTGGGCTGCCACTCTATTCACTGAGCAAGTCCAACTATATTTCAGAGTCAGAATTCTGTTTCACTAAACAAGAGAGTTCGTTTTGAATTTACAAAATTTTATATTTGCATAGTAAGAGAAGTCTTTTTCTAAGTTACTAAAGGGGAAAGTTTTTTAATGTTTTAGTATGTATTTTTTAAATATATTTTTCTTGGTTTGAGGAAGGAAGGGAGAGGGGGAGAGAGATAGAAACATCAGTGATGATAGAGAATCATTGATTGGCTGCCTGCTGCATACCTTCTATCGGGATCGAGCCCACAACCCAGACGTGTGCCTTTGACTGGAATCAAACCTGGGACCCTTCAGTCCACAGGCTGATTCTCTATCTAATGAGCCAAACTGGCTAGGGCTTAGTATAGTTTTATTTTAAGCATTATACATCATAAACTGAGGTAAATGAATACCAGGGAGATAAAAATAATATCTGATAATCTGGTATTATAAATATACTAGAGGCCCGGTGCATGAAAAATCCCTCAGCCTGGCCTGCTCCCTTTCACAGACCATGACTCCTCAGGGAATGTCCACCTGCCAGCTTAGGCCCACTCCCCCAGGGAACGGGCCTAAGCCATCAGTTGGACATCCTTAGCACTGCTGAGGCTGGACAGGCTCCTGCCACGGCTGCTGCACTTGCAGCTCTCAGCCCGGCTTGTGGCTGAGCAGAACTCCCCCAATGGAAGCGCACCGACCACCAGGGAGCAACTGCTGTGTGGTCAGTGTGGTCAGTGTGCATCATAGTGACCAGTCATTCTGCTGTTATGGTCAATTTGCTTTTTACCCTTCTATTACATAGGACTACAGGCCCAGTGCATGAATTTGTGCATGGTTGGGATCCGGCAGGCCTCGCACCAATTGGGAGGCAAGGAGCAATCGGAGGTGGGGCCAGCTAGGGGGAGGGTCCGCAGGCAGTTGGCCAGCCAGCCCCACACTCTAGTCAAACTCCCAGTTGAAACAATTTGCATATTAGCCTTTTTATTATTGTATATAGGATAGCTTTTAAGATTTGTTACTAGTAGATATAGTCATGTGCTACATAATGACAGTTCCGTCAGTAATGAATCACATGTATGACAGTGGTTCCATCCTATCTAATAATCTTGCTGCACAATTGACCCTCACGCCATCTCAAAGATGGCAGTGCCCATAGCCAATAAGGAAGGAATATGTTAATTGACTGCATTGCCATTAAAGATGGCAGCACCCAAAGCTACAAGATGGCAGAGCCCAGTCTCCTCAGCCCCACTGGGGCAGCAGGTACGTGGCAAGGCCAGACCCGCCCTCAGGCAGGCCCAGCCATCTTTGGAGTACCCCAGTCCCTTCAGCCATCCAGGGCCAGCCTGAGGCATAGGCAAGCCTCAGATGGCAGCTGCCCAATTGCCCAGGGCTGGTCCAAGGCACAGGCAAGCCTCAGATATCGGCTGCCCAGCTGTTCGAGGCTCTGGTAACCAGGGCCAGCGGAGGCTTGCGCTGCCAGCAGTGGCAGCAGCAGA
This sequence comes from Pipistrellus kuhlii, assembly GCF_014108245.1. NCBI lineage: Eukaryota > Metazoa > Chordata > Mammalia > Chiroptera > Vespertilionidae > Pipistrellus > Pipistrellus kuhlii. The sequence goes on along the minus strand of NW_023425404.1, from coordinate 17,507,915 downwards.
GGTATGATGGGGCATCGCCTTCCCCTGATCGCCAGGTTGCTTCCCATCCCTGAGGCTCCTGGACTGTGAGAGAGGGCAGGCTGGGCTGAGGGACTCCCCCCCTCCAGTGCACAAATTTTCATGCACCAAGCCTCTAGTAAGATTATAATAGAGTGGAAAATTCTCATCTTATAGTTGCAATCATCCTAACACACCACATTACTCACATGTTTGTGGTGATGCTGGTGTAAATAAACCTGCACTGCCAATTTTGTAAAAGGTTATCACTGTGTTATAGTTGCCTACAGTGTTTAGTACAATAACATGTTATACACATTTATAGTCTAAGAGCAATTGGCTACCTTATATAGCCTAGATGTATAGTAGGCTATACCATCTAGATTTGTGTGAGTACATTCTGTGATGATAGCATGATGATATTGCATAATGACTCATTTCTCAGAAGTTATCAAGTGGTGAATGACTATTTTAAAGTTGTTCCTCTATAGAAAGTGTGTAGAAATTCAAAAATAATTCAATTTTAATGTACAGTGAGAGGTCTAGTTTCCACTGCTTTTTGTGTTCAGTGTTTAATGTGTTCTGCAAACAGCTTTTAATTGAGGGTTTTAAAAAGATAAATAAGCCATCTCCAATCTTGGTGAGGGGTGGACAGTTTGTCATTATTACAGGATTTTAAGTTATTTTGACATAAAAACTAATAATTGTGGCCCAGCTTGTATGGCTCGGTGGTTGAACATTGACCTATGAACCAGGAGGCTATGGTTGGATTCCTGGTCAGGGCACATGCCTGGGTTATATTTTTGGATTGCAGGCTTGATTCCCAGTTAGGGTCGTGCAGTGATCTTCATCATTGATATTTCTATCTCTCTCCATTCCATCTATGAAATAAATTAAATTAAATTAAATTTAAAAAAGACAACCCAACAACTAGTAATAATTCTGAAAGCCCATCAAGTAAATTTATTTCATGGAATCCAAACACAAGACAGAAAAAGGAGTAGGGGGAATGGTGGGACTTCCAGAGCTACAGGCTTATAAAATAGGTTAGAAGGTACTTTAAATTATTACAAATTACTCTTTTTTATGTATAATAGAGATTTGGAAATAGAAAAGGAAAGAAAGAGGCATTGAAAAAGCGTATACATAGCATAATATTTGGGAGAAAGAAATCCACAGATCAAAATTTGTACCTGTAATATTTATTATAGAAGAAAAAAGATTGAAAATAAATGAACCAAACATAACAGCTTAAATGATTAAAGATTAAAAAGTAAAATAAACTAAAGCAGAAGAAAGAAATTATTTCAGTGGAAAGAATAATAGAATGAACATTAAAAGCTAGTTTTTTGAAAATTACAAAAAAACTGGAGAAACCTTTGACTTGTTAGATGAAGAAAAATATATCAGTAACATTAGGAATGAATAAAGGAGCATGAATACAGACACAGAAGATTAAAAATTATAGCATAATACAGCTTTCTTACTAAATGTGAAAGAGCTATAAGGTGAGTGGTTTTCTAAAAAAATATATAAATTGTCAAAAGTGACATAAGAAAAGAGCGTCAAAAAAGGTAGACCAGTAGCAATAGATAAAATTGAAAATCAGAAATCCACCCTAAAAAATATCTATTAGGCCTGGATGATTTTTTATACAAGGTCTATCGAAACACTCAGGAACATATAATTTTAATGTTAAATAAACTTTTTTGACACATAAACATAGACTATTTTCCAATATACTAGGATATAATGACCTAGATAGTAAAACCAGACAGTTTTATAAACCAGTGTGCATTGACCATACTCACCAAGTAAAGGCCAATCCAGTTTATGAATATTAATATAGATGCCTGAAAATAACAATAACTCATACATTAAAATACAGTAAATGATACTTTATTGTGTGCTTAGTTTAGATGGATTATCTCCATCTTTTGAGAACCTTAAATAGTAGGTGCCATTCTACAGATGAGGAAGCAAAGGCTAAAAAATTCATCATAATCAAATGTAGTTTACCCCTGGAATATAAGAATTGCTTCACAGTGGAGAATTTTTAAATGTAATTCACTGTAATATGGTGATTGTTACATTACTGTTATATAAATTTATCTTGTTAGTCTGTAACTGTTTAAAGTGTCATCTGTGATTTAAAATATAGTTGCATAAACAAGATTAAAAATTATAAAATTTCAAGATAAATTAGTTTTTCTTCCCTTATATAATTATTAATCTACTAGAGCCCTGTTGCAGGAAGATTCCTGCAAGAATAGGCCTTTCTCGGGCCTATTCCTACAAGAATAGGGCTTCCTGCAGCTAGAGCAAAGCAGAGAAAGGAGCGAAGCCCACTGAGGAATATGTGAAAGCAAATTAACCACCATCTTTGTTTGGTTGGTTTGCATACTCACTCCTTATTGGCTGGTGGGCGTAATGGAGGAATGGTCAATTTGCATGTTTCTCTTTAGAGTAGATTTTATATATGTTAGAGAAACTTACAAGAAAATAGTTCATTCCTGTGCATAAATACCAAAATCATATCTAGTGTCTTTTTAAATAAAGAATGTTATTGTTAACTATGATAACAAGATTGAAAATTCTGTGGAAAAAAATTTTTCTAGCAATTTTTCTTAGTGCCTTTCTTATAAATAATTTTTACGATTTTAAATTGTATCTTTTTAAAAATACCTGTGTAGATGCTGGTGATATTTTTTTGTAACCTAGGAAGAATTCATCTTTCTTTTTGTTCCTTAGGTACAAATTATCTTGAAGACAATCCACCAGAAAGAAGGGCAAGAATTAACTGCTTTGCTGAATGCTCCACATATTCAGGTAGAAAATGTATAGAGCATTATGAAAATGTAGTTTTTCCAACTTCTAAGTCTCTCTGAATTAGTCCCTTAGAGCTAGAAGAGACTTCAAATATTATCAATAGGCTGTTTGGTTATTTATAATTCCCACTATGAAATAATTATTGTTGGATTATATATTTTCATATTTAAAATTTAGTTTTGAAATAACTTATTATTCTTTTAAAAATTTTCTTTTCTGTTTCATTTTCCCTCCCATAAATTTTTATCAATGGTTTTGGGCCTTAAAATTGATTAATTTTTTTTGCATTATAATAAGCACATCAGCCTATCTTAGAATATGCCTGTTATACCTAACACATCTTTTTATTATTACTTTTGTTGTTGTTAATCCTCACTCGAGGAAATTGTTCCATTGATTTTCAGGGATAGTAGAAGAGAGAGGGAAAGACAGAGAGAAACATTGATGTGAGAAACACATCGATTGGTTGCCTCCTGCAGGAGCACTGACCAGGGCCCAAGCAGGGAAGGAGCTTGCAACCAAGGTATGTGCCCTTGACCGGAATCAAACCCAGGACCCTTTGGTCCACAGTTGACGCTCTATCCACTGAGCCAAACCAACTAGGACCCTAACACATCTTTAATTGTTATTAGCTTCAAAGATACAAGGTTGCATTTTTACCTCCTTGGAAGATTTAGAAACAAATCTGAATATATCATTAATTATAGTATTTCTTTTAAAGGTTTAAAGATCAGAATACTATGGATTTTTTAATGCTATGGATTTTTTTTTTTGAAACAGGCACTTTTACTGGCCCATGATAAGGTTGCAGAACAGGAAATGCAGCTAGAGCCCATTACAGTTGAGAGAGTTTATGAAAGCGTTGGCCAGTATGGAGGAGAAACTGTAAAAATAGTTCGTATAGAAAAGGCTCGAGATATTCCATTGGTAAGTATTTCATGTATCTGATCTGAGATCTTTCTACCCAGTGATCTTTTGTATAGAAGACAGTTAAAGATCCCTTTATGTTTCTGGTAGTTTTTCTCTTTTGAGATAAATTTATTGAAATTACGTTCTTTCTCATACTCCTTTTTCAGAGAAAAATATGTTCGTCTTTCTCACCTATATTTGATGAAAATAGTAGCTTGTGAAATAACTGTTGAGGAACAGAGGGATAAGGAACCTGCTTTATTATTCTCCTAATTTTAAAAAAAATCTGATCTTTTTATTCACTTAAAATCTGTTGAAACACAATTATGTATACTTCACATATACTTAGAAGTATTTATTAATGTTAATATTTGTTTTATAGTTTTTATATGTAAAACTTTTTTTAATCTCTTCTCAGTCTGCTATTATTGCCTTAATTTTGTTTCCTTTATTTTCAAGGATATTCTTGAGTCCTGATCTCAAATTGTGTTTTGAATAGTGGGATACATAAAATACAGACCATATTTTATGGACAGTTTATGTAACTTTTTTTTTTCCCCAGTAGGAAAAAAAAAAAATTAGGCAAGTTTAGGATAAAAATCTTATAAATTCTGTCTACTTTGAAGCTTTTTTTCTGTATTTTATATTTTCATTTTTGAATGTATTAGTTTAATTGTATTTCTAATTTGTGTAATATTAATGCTTAATATATTTAAATGTGAATTGGATGTAGCTATAATATTGAACGTTTGAATAATCAACCATAATGGTTTTCATTCCCCATCATATTTTAAATTTTAAAAAAGGACTTTTATAGATACGTCATGTTCTCTAATTGTACCTAACTATAGTATAACCATTTTGAATAGCATCTAACATACAGAGAGCAAGTCTTCAGGTGGTTTTTAAGCAAGTGCATTTTTCTGTTGTATACTTGAAAAGCCTGCTTGATTTTGAGAATTTTATGAATGCAATGTTTCTGCAGCAGAAAATGTAAGGAAAATGGTCGCCTAAATAGTAACCTAATTATCTTGACTTCTCTAGCTATCAAGATAACTGAAGGCTAGTATTATTGAATAGAAAAAAAAAAAAAGAATTTAAAAATGAAGAAATCTTTAACCAAAAAATTGCATTTTTATTTTTAAATTGGATGTTGATTTTTTTTTAGGGTGCTACAGTTCGTAATGAAATGGATTCTGTCATCATTAGTCGGATAGTAAAAGGGGGTGCTGCAGAGAAAAGTGGTCTTTTACATGAAGGAGATGAAGTTCTGGAAATTAATGGCATTGAAATTCGGGGAAAAGATGTAAATGAGGTTTTTGACTTGTTGGTAAGTTGACACAGGTTGACAAATATTTGGTGGGTTCTTAAAAGTTGATTTTTTGTTATTAAACTTCAGAATAAAAAAATTTTAAGTATTTTTAAAATAATTGCTAAGAGGACTAGATAATTTCTAGCCTAATTTTCACATGATGTTTTTACAATATTTATTAGAGTTTTATTTTGGGATGGGTACTACTGTTTTGTTTTGTTTTTTTAGCTTTATTACTATCAAGTATATTTTATTTATCTCTGAAGTCACCAATATATCTCATTAATTCATTCAACATATATTTATTTAAGTCTATGGGCCGGCTGCTAGAAAAACAGTCACAAAACAAAGTCCATGCCCTCATGATATTTTTATTCATTTTGTTTGTGATCTACAATTAGTTGCTATTTTCTTAATAATGTTAGGTTATTAAGATATATAGGACAATACATGTACATCATTTAATAGTTACATGTGCTAGCTATTTCAACTTAATAATTAAAATTGTTTCTCATTCCTAACAACTATATTCTAGATAAGAACAGTATGTAGCTAATGGCTCTCATATTATGGTATAGATATAGAACATTTATATGATCATAGTAAGTTCTATTAGACAGTGCTCGTATAATCAGGAAGCTGTTTATAGTCAGCTTTTGAGAGCAATTTCTGATCACTGCATATATCTTCACAAACCAGATTTATATTCTTATTGACTTAACATCAATTGTTACAATAGGATCGCTCCTATCTGCTGATGTCTGTTGACAAATCTAGAAAACATCCTTAGTTCTTATTTTCACTGAACCACATTTATTGCTTTGAGAGAGCAAAGTGCAAATCATTGTTTTTAGCCATTGTTTTATTGGCTGCTGTCTCTAGGTTGAGCACTGCTTCCTGCTATCTTAGGACCAGAAATTATGCTTATTGTTCTATTGTCTAAACTGGAGGTATCTGAACAATAGTTAGTGGTGTACTGGGAAATAATAGTGAACCTAGCAATGAGACTATAGAATTAAAAATAGAATGGATGACAGAGACAAAGCATATGGGAAATGAGAATATCTGTATCACTTTTCTTATTCTAGTCACAATTACTATTTCAATTTCTACTGTATTAAGATGTATGTATATCAGAGTAGGTAACCCAGAATTGTTATAGCACTCTGGTATTGTCCAACCTTCACTGTGGTATCTTCCTAAACTTACACTAAGTAGAAGATCAGAACCAAAGACTTTTGGGCTAAATGGCTTTGACCAATGTACCAGAATTACAGAATGCCTTATTACTGGCTAGCTCTACTATAATGGAGTCTATGAAAGGCATAATTTGTGCTTTCTGACAAAATGGGATTCATCTTTACTGATTTTTTTTAAGTCTCCTAGGGGTTCCAGAATAGTCCACTGTAGGGAATATTGATCATAATATCATAAATGATTTTCATAAGTAATGGATTTTAAAAATTACCTAATCTCTCTATTACAGTCTGATATGCATGGTACTTTGACATTTGTTCTGATCCCCAGTCAACAGATCAAGCCTCCTCCTGCCAAGGAAACTGTAGTAAGTGATTTTTTGTTGTTGTTATTTATTTGTTGTCTGATGGCTACAGTTTACTTTTTTCTAAATTAATGAAGTTTATTTTTTTAGAGTAGTTTTAGGTTAACAGCAAAACAAAGCAAAAAGTTCAGTTTCATATACCTCTTATCCACACATATGCATAATCTCCCCAACTATCATCATCCTGCACCAGAATGGTACATTTGTTACATCAATGAATTAATGCTTCCATTATTATTCAGAGTTCATCCTAATATACAAAATCCCTGGGTCATAATGACCAGTAATGACCAAGGCTCCACCAACCGAAAGTCATTCCTGCGGTCAGTGCTGGGTTGCTGTGGCAGCTGCCTGCTAAGGGGGCTACACATCAGGGCCAGAGAGAGATCTGCAGAGAGAAACAGGGACTGATCCATTGCCTTTGTGGCAGCTTTTGATCATTTGCCTCTCTTTCTCTCCCAGCCTGGCCAGCAGCTGCACCTGCTTTTCTCTCCAGGCATCCCACAGGGCTGCTGATCAGCCCTGCCTTTCTGATCAGGCCCCGTTGATAGGCCCAGTGACGCTGACTGGCATAGAAACTGATCAGTCAGAACCAAATTGGCCTGCAGGGGAGGGCAGTTGGGGGCAAGATCAGGCCAGTGAGGGAGGGCAGTTGGCAAGATTAGGAAGACAGAGGGGTTAGGGGCAGGCAGTCAGGCAGGCAAGAGAGTGATTAGGAGCCAGCAGCCCCAGATTGCAAGGGGGATGTCCAACTGCTGGTACAGGGATCGGGCCTAAACTGGCAGTTGAACATCCCGGAAATGGTCCCCAATTGAAGATGGTATAGGCTGGGCTGAGGGAACCCCTCCCCCTCGGTGCACGAATATAAAAGCCTAAATGACCAGTCAAGCAGTCACTATGGCTACACTGACCCACCACGGGGCAGACGCTCAATGCAGCTAGCCTCTCATGGCCCCTCCCCAGCCCCCCAATTGGCCCCAATGGTGGGGGGGGGCAGCTGGCCAACCTCCTGGGGTCCCTCCCCCTGGCCAGCTGGCCCCCCAATAGGCCTCAACTTCCAGCCAGGCCAAGAGACCCCACCTGTGCATAAGTTCATGCACTGGGCCTCTAGTAGTTTTTTGAGTTTTTTTTCCTACCAGTAGTAGTATTAATAGGATTCACTTTGGATGCTATACATCCCTATGGGTTTTACAAATATGTAATTCCATTGTATCATATAGAAGTTTCCCTGACCTAAAAATCCACTGCTCTGTCTATTCATCAATTCCCCTTCCCAACCATGACAACCACTGGTCTCTATAGTTTTGCCTTTTCTAGAATGTCTTATAGTTGGAATGTCATATAGTTGGCCATTTCAGATTTATATTTTCATTAGTGATAAACGTTTAAGTTTCCTTCATGTCTTCTTTTTTTTTTAATTTATTGGTTTTTTACAGAGAGGAAGGGAGAGAGATAGAGAGCTAGAAACATCGATGAGAGAGAAACATTGACCAGCTGCCTCCTGCACATCACCTACTAGGGATGTGCCCGCAAACAATGTACATGCCCTTGACCGGAATTGAACCTGGGACCTTTCAATCCGCAGACTGATGCTCTATCCACTGAGCCAAACCGGTTTTGGCTCTTTCATGTCTTCTTATAGCTCGATAGCTCATTTCTTTTTAGCATTGAATAATCTTCTGTTGTCTAAGATATACAACAGTTTATCCATTTGCCAACTGAAAGACATCATAGTTGCTTCCAAGTTTTTGAGTTATAAATATCATTGCTGTAAACATCCTTTTGCAGGTTTTTGCATGGACATAAATTTTTCATTCATTTAAACTTACACCCACACAAACACTTCTGCCATAGATGTTATTGTTTGGGGTATCAGAAGTGTCACCTTAAATATTTCTTTCACTCAAATAAAAACAAGGAAATTCACTAGTTTTTATATAGATAAATATGAAATATCAATATTTTAAATGAGCAAACTCATACAATGTCTTTTAGAATTTTTGTGACTTCTAACAGTGAACTTAGTCTTTTTCTTTTATTTTAGGTGGATTTATTTAACTTAAATATAACAATGTAGAGGGAAGAAGTGCTTGTACACTCGTATTTTAGAATGAACATGGCTCTTTATGTTTAACATTTACTCAACTAGCTATATTAAAAGTCAAACTTCCTTATTATGTGATCTAACAGTTCCATTCCTAGGTATATATCCAATAGAATTGAAAACAGATATCTAACACAAACTTGTACTTGAGTGTTCACAGTAGAATTATTTATAACTGGAAGCCTGGTGCATGGGATTCCTGCACAGGGGAGGGGTAGGAGTTCCTCAGCCCAGCCTTCACCCTCTTGCAGTCTAGGAGCCCTTGGGAGATGTCTGACTGACGATTTAGGCCTGCTCCCCAGGGCAGTCGGACACCCTTAGCATGGTTGCGGAGGTGGGAGAGGCTCCTGCCACCACTGCTGCGCTTGCCACCTGACCCAGGCTTCTGGCTGGGGGAGTGCACACACCACAGGGGGAGTGCGCACACCACCAGGAGGCAACTCCTGCATTGAACGGGATTAGGCCAAAACCGGCTCTCCAACAAGAGGTCCCAGATTGCAAGAGGGAACAGATCAGGCCAAAGGACCCCATCAGTGCACAGTCAGGGCCAGGAAGGAACACAGGAGGTTGTCCAGCCAGGAAGAGATTGCAGGAGGGCTGCAGGGCATGTCCAGCCTGTCTCGCTTAGTCCTGATTGGCTGGACCCCAGCAGCAAGCTAACCTACCAGTTGGAGCATCTGTCCCCTGGTGATCAGTGCATGTCATAGCTGTTGAGCAGTCTTAGCATATCATTAGCATATTACACTTTGATTGGTTGAATGGACGTCTGGACACTTAGCATATTAGGCTTTTATTATATAGGGTAGCCAGGTAGTAGAAACAACCCAAATGTCTGCCAGCTAATGAATGGAAAATGAAATGTGTGATATTATTTGGCAATTAAAAGGAATAAAATATACTTCAACTTGGATTAACCTTGATAAAATTATGCTAAGTGAATGATGCCAGTCACAGAAGCCATGTGTTGGTTAATTTATATGAACTGTCCAGAATAGGTAAATCCACAGAGACAGAAAGTAGATTAATAGCCTCTTAGGTGTAGGGGTGGTGAGTGAGGAGGGAATGGGGGGTATTGTTAATCTATATGGTGTTTCTTTGGGGGCTGACAAAAATGTCCTAAAATTGTTGGTAGTTATACAACTCTTATTTAAACCATCTAGTTATGTACATAGTGCCTTTTATAGTATATGAATTATTCGATAAAGCTGTTAAAAAATTACAGACTTCTAAGTGCTGGGTTAGCATGAAAGCTTGATCTGTTATATCTGTTGTTACTCTTAACTTTTATAAAAGCATAGTCGTTTAAAACAGAACACAGTTTCACTTCTTCCTCAATATATCATCACATTTTCAATATATATCATCATCCGTCTTTTTCCTTTATTCTTTATGGAACATATTAAAATTGGTATTGCATTTGCATCCTTCCTTCTGTATAAAGTTCTTTTGTAGGAGGAGAAATGAAGAAACAGTTTGTATCTGGATTCCAGTAGCCTGATTCTTTGTGCACTATGCCTTTCCACATACCTCCTGCAAACAAGCCATGAACTTCAAAAGTAACTCTTCTCTAAGAGAAGACACACAGAGGAGGGATATGACCGTATGTATGCGGCTTTTAAAAGAAAGGGAGAGCTCTCACCGTTTTAGTTCAGTGAATAGAGCATCAGCCTGCAGACTGAAGGGTCTGGGTTCAATTCTGGTCAAGGGTACCAGGTACCTTCATTGCAGAGTCAGTCCTTGGTCCTGATCAGGGTACATGCAGGAAGTCAATGTGTCTTTCTCATGTTGATGTTTCTCTCTCTGTCTCTTCTCCCCCCTTCCACTCTCTAAAGATCAATGGCAAAGTATCCTCAGGTGAGGATTAACACAAAAAATAAATAAATAAAAGAAAGGGATAGAAAGGAAAAGAAATGATGCTCTTTGCAAAGATAGCATTTGAGCCTGGCCAGGTGGCTCAGTTGGTTGGAGCATCATCCTGTACACAAAAAAGGTTGCGGATTGATCCTTACTTGGGGTGCATACAGGAGGCAACCTGTATGTTTCTCACATCAGTTTCTCTCCCCCCGACTTCTCGCTCTAAAAATTATAAACATATCCTAGAGTGAGGATTTAAAAAATAAATAATACAGTATTTGGTTTATAGAGATCTTTTTAAAATAGAAACAATGTTGTGCAATATTTTTTCCTCCATTTCTTGTGAAAAACTCTTAATTGCAATATCTCTTATAAAGTTTTTATAAAAAATAACTGGCTTAAAATGAACTATTATTAAAGCTTGCAACTGAAGGTTTCCAAAAAAAGAAAACGATGATAGGAAATCATTATTTGTTGTTGTTGATAATCCTCACCTAAGGATATTTTTTCCATTGCTTTTCAGAAAAAGCGGGAGGGAAGCGGGGAGAGAGAAAAACATTGATCAGTTGCCTCCTGCATGTGCCCAATTGAGGGGTGGGGAATGAACCCTTTGGTGCACAAGCGATGCTCCAACCACCGAACAGCTTGGCCAGGGCAGGAAATCATAATTTTTGTTAGCATATGCAAAATAATTATGAGATTAAGAAATTAAAACCAGTTTCTTGAGCATCATTATGGTACAGGTAAAGATCTAATAAGAGCAAAGGTATCTTTTTGTAGATAAAGTACTATAAGTGTTCAACTAAAACTGTACTATGTTCACTGGCTCATTTATGTCACAAATGGCAAGAGCAAAGTGTTAGGAGAGGTACTTCCTTATGCACCACACAGAGCAACAAGTGGCGCTTTATCCTTTTGAGAGGGCACAAGTCTTGGCCCTTTCGTAGTTTACTTCCTGAGTGACTAACACATTTATCCCAGGATACATGAATTGCTTAAACTATGCTGTTTCTCTCTCTCTCCACATTGACTTAGAGACAAGTTAGAATTCCCAGACAGCTCTATAAAACTTTAGATTATATTTAACAATATAATTGAAATAATATGGAGAGAGGAAATAGAATATTTGAGTGGAAGGCACATTTTTCATATAGTAATGCTCTAATCCAGCGATTTTCAAACTATATTCCCCAAGAATTTTTAAAACCTGCAGTACCTGACTATTTAGTCAGGAACACTGACCTCTTTTCCCTTACACTGTCAAATTACAATATGACAACAGCTAACAAAAAAATAGCCTTCCAGTCATGAATGAATTAAAATTATTCTTATTGCAAAAAATATATTTTTTAGTGTGCCATAGATTTTAGTAATTAGTTTATGTGTGCCATCAGATGAACATAGGAATAAATTAAAATGTAGTGGGATCATACTGCTTATTAGTAATGGATTATGCACTAGAAAATTCAGAGTACTGATTATCCAATAAATGTTAGCTAGTATGATATTTACTCTGTGCTGGGCACAGTACTAATTATTTTATATATTTTATCTCATTTAATTCTCACAGCATCCCCATTAAATATAGATATCTTTATTATTCCCATTCAACAGGCATTCAAACTAGAACTAGAACAGTCAAGTTAATTGCCCAAGCCCACTATTGGTAAATGACTGAGTCAGGACTAGAACCCATGCCTATTCCAGGACCTATGCTTCTAACTGCTGGGTAGTGTAACAGGTAATATCCCACAAAGCCACTAAATATTGGGTTTCTGCATCACAGTTTATTTTCAGCTCAAAGAACTTAATAAAACTGAGAGCATGCCTTCATGAAGTCTTCTGATTTGTGGGGTCAAGGTTGGGAGGATAGAGAAAAGTAGTTTAAGGGTAATGTAAAGGCCTCAGGATAGGAGGATGCTAAAGTTACAGTGAAGGGATACAAACCATAGAAATAGCCACTAGCCCAATGACATTAATTTTAATTATTGGAATATATTCTTAGGAGTCCTAAAAAATTATTTTCCTTACAATGAACATCTGTTGGATCTCTTTTGTGTATTGGGCACTGTGCTAAACATTGGGTTTATAATAATGAACATGCAAAATAATTATAGTTTGCAGTAAGTGATAAGGTAGGAATAAGCACAGTGTGAACATTGAGAATAAAAATAAGTGGAATCAATTACATAGATGGTCAGGAAAGGCCTCTTGGAGAAGGCAACATGAAGCCAAGACCGTAGAATAAGATGATGCCAGGCCTGTTAATTGCCAGAAGAGCTTTCTGGTAAAATACCTAAAGAATTTCGTTTTTGGAAAGTCTGAGGGCATGGAGCAAAGCTGGAGAGTCAGGAGAGTCAAGAGGCGAGGAGGGGATTCTATGAGATGAGGCTAGAGAGGTAGATAGGGCTAGGTCAAGCAGGTTTCCTTGGCCATGCAGGGAGTTTGGATTCTAAACATAGTAAATGATCTGATTTTTATTTCACAAACAAAATACAAAACATTTCTGGCTTCTATGTATAAATTGGATCAGTAAAGCCAATAAGGAAGCAAGAAGATTTAGGAAACTGTTGCTGAAGTCATTATGAAGTATGATGATGGCGTAACGTGGATGATAGCTGTGGCAGTGCAGAAAATTAGTCAGGCTGTGTACTGGAAGTAGAAATGACAGGACCTTGTAATGAATGTGAAGGGTAAAGGAAAGAGGAAGCAATGATGCTTGAACAACTGAGTGGATAGTGGTGCTTCTTATTAAAAGGAAATCTGGAGGAAAACAGATTTGGGGAGAAAATCAAGATGTCTGTTTTATAGATTAGAGATATCTGAGGGCTACCGCAGAGTTCTTGTTTTTACAGATCAGGAAGGGAGACAGACGTGGGGGGGGTGCCTTTATTATATACCTTTTGCTTCATTTAAACCTCCAAAGCTCCTTAGCACCTCAGCTTGTTAGTAACTAATGATAGTGTTTTGCATACACTTGTACACATATGCAGTCAACAGAGAGATGAACTTAACTGAAGAAAACAGATGAGCCTAAGAAAATACTGCTCCCCAAATACTGTTATTTAACTAGACTTCCCTCTTTCAGCTCATAATTTCTTTGCACTAATGAAAAACCATAAAATTTTAATTATATTTATACTAAGTATTTTGTGTTGCCATTTCATCATTTTTTTTTTTTTTTTACCCTTTTTATCTTTTAGATCCATGTAAAAGCTCATTTTGATTATGACCCTTCAGATGACCCATATGTTCCATGTCGAGAGTTAGGTCTCTCTTTTCAAAAAGGGGATATACTTCATGTGATCAGCCAGGAAGATCCAAACTGGTGGCAGGCCTACAGGGATGGGGATGAAGATAATCAGCCTCTAGCTGGGCTTGTTCCAGGTAAGGACAAAATTGTAGAAAGTACATATATAGGTAAAAGAACATTTAAAAAGCAGACCTTCACAGAGAAAACTTTTTCATGCCTTTTAAAAATAATTTTGAATAATTTCTTTTTCATGCAGTTGGGTTTTTATGTTGCAACTGTAGCATAAATATCTTGAATACAATTGTGACCAATTTGTTGGGCTTTAGAATGAAATTACTATGTAATATAATATTAGATCTGTTCTTTATGTGTATGAGATTATAGAAAGTTACAAGTCATCTGCTTTCAAACCCAAAAGCTGGAAAGAAATTTGTCTATATTTGGTAATATTTCAGGAAAGGAGGAATGAATGAGCTTCTCATACTGAGTGGCTGATGCTTTACCATTGATTCTTCACAATATCAGCTGCAGGACATTCCTCAAGAATCCTGGAGTATTGGGCAATCATCATGGTTCTCTACTCAGTGCTTCTGCCAAATATCAATTTGATATCTTCTTACCATGCCAGCCTTAGCCCATAAATATTTAGAACTGGTGTTTATTGACAGATTGATTACATTGAGTTTCTGAAAGTATATAGATGAGTCAAGGAGATTTCAGTGATATCATTTGCAGGTCTTTTATGGGACAAATAAATGGACCCACCTTAGTTTGAGTTTGATAATGGTTTTCTGTTAGAAGGATTTTTAAGAGGTCATAATGCCCATGTCCCATTGGTGTCTGATTCTCTTTCAAAAACAGTTACATATGTGCATACTATAAAAATGTGCCATAGAAGTATCACACTGTAATGTTTTTAAACATCTTAATATGTAAATTATTAAAATTATTTTGTTCCTTATTTTTTTCTCTGTTAAAGACAAATACTTGTTTTCAAATATTAATGCTCTTAAAATTTCCCCTCTAGTCAGAGTTATTTGTTTCCCTAGAAATACAATCTGTATAGCTCTAGAGATAACCTGGTTGCCTTTAATACTTCTTATGTGTATCAAACTCATTATTTTCACTTGTGATTTTATGAAACACACTTCATTCTATAGGTTATTCCAACATAGATGGAATAAGAATCCCTGGCATGAAATGGGAAGTAGATATAACAATATAATGTAAAAGTAGACCTCTAATACAGAAATTTTGAAGTAAAATTATTTTCAGCCTTCAGAAAAAAATGTATTTGGATTTAAGGTAAATGTCTTAAAATAAAATGAAGGTCAGAAACCTTGATAGCTTTCTATATTAAAAACATAATTCTTAGAGGAAAAATAGTATTGTTTTCATTTATTTGTATCATTAGTAAAGGTGGAAATTTTAAAAATCATTTAAACATACATACATACATACAAAGAAAAAGAGGAAAGAATAAATAAAAGGGAATATGTTGAGTAGTGTCTTGGAGTTAAAAATTGATGAATATTCACATATTATTTTGTAAAGTTAACTTCTAGAATGAATTTGCTTGATTTCCCATAAGTCCGAATAATCCAGCATAATACTTTTCATTTAATAACTACTGAATGAAAGCTTTGTAAAAATTGAGCTATTAAATTTTCTAACACTAGCTTATCATTTATCTTTTCTAATAAGTAAGATAGTCTAGTAAAAAATGTCTTAGAATTGATTGAGAGTGAGATTGAAACTTAATATGTTAAACATTTGGAGGCTTATTTATAATCATAGCTGACAGAAGGAATTAGGAGGGCATATAAATGAGTAGTTACTCCTGGTGTTTTCCCTTGATGTTTTTAAAAAATACTTCTATTCTTCTGTCTTAAATATTTTACTCTTTTTCCTTTCTGCTCTTAAGGGAAAAGCTTTCAACAGCAAAGGGAAGCCATGAAGCAAACAATAGAAGAAGACAAGGAGCCAGAAAAATCAGGTTGGACATTTTTATTTGGCATTAATGAGAGATTTTTTTGTTCTTCATCTTTAAGTATATTTAAATTTACATATCAGTTAGAACTGGCATGAAAGATGTATTCATGGCAAGAGTGATGTAAAAGGCAAAACTGGTTATCTTAGAACTGTAAAGAAAGGACAGGATTTAAATATTGCAAATACTTCCCTGGAAAGAGTTTTCCTATGAAAACTGTAATGTTTATGAGTTTAAATTAACTATTTGAGTGCTTCTATTTGAAATATGTAGCTTTGTTTAAGGAAACAAATACCACATTTATAGTTATGTTTATGATTATTCAACAGGAAAACTGTGGTGTGCAAAGAAGAATAAAAAGAAGAGGAAAAAGGTTTTATATAATGCCAATAAAAATGATGGTAAGTTCCACTCCCAGTGATAACTGGATTTATATCTGAAAGAGGCCAAAATTAAATTGATATTTTCAGGTAGTTTTGTTTCTGGTCCTGTTTTGCCTCTTAATGTGACACAAGGGCTTAAGAAAGTCATTTAACAAAAATATTTCCTTTAGAATCCTATGAGTAATGCAGTCTTTTGAATTTGAAGAAAACTGGTATAAAAATTAAAGTACAATATGTGTGTGTGTGTGTGTGTGTGTGTGTAGTGCTATATGGATATTTCTCTAATTTTGAGGAAATGGAACTGAAATTTCTCTCAATTTTTTTTCTACTCAAACTCTGTGAAATTGATACATGCTTCTAACAAATTCTAACAATATAGCTGTATTTAAAGTAAACAATATTTTGTCTATAATAACTCCTGTTACTAAAACAATTCATTCCACAGAGCCTGCTACCTGCTAGCTGTCAAGTACATGGAGTTTTTTGTTCTATTTTAAAGTTGGTACTTCTCTTAAAATCAAAAGCTCTAATAACATGTGACTCATATTCCCAAGAGACAACACTCTGCTGTACCTGATGATGGCTGTTGCCTTTATATTGGGCACCTACTACTGTCTTTGTTTAACAGTTTCTACAACTTCCATTTTTATAAAGCAACCTGATTTACTGCTCTCATTACCTTCTTGGTTGGTCCTGTATGGGCATCAGATATTCTACCTCTGCTTTGGTTCATGTTAGAAACAAGCCAAATAATAAAGTCAAGGCAATCCTTAACTTCTTAAACAATTTATAAGATTTATCAGTATCTTGAAGTTTTTTAGGCAGCTTAACTTAAGTCAGTGACAAAAATTATATAAATTGTTGAAAAACTCTGTATAAAACTATATCAGAGATTCCATTTACTTTAATTTTTTAAATAAAACTTAACACTTTGTTATATTTATATAACTAAGAAGATTTATTGAATTTTTAATCCTTTCCTCTATATTTGGGTAAATGATTAAATCTGTATTTCATGTTTTGAAGTGCACTAAAATTAATTAATTCAGCTCGAATAGCTATTGTACTCTAGAAAATTTGCAAATCTGAAATCTACAGATTATGAACCAAGTCTGTACATCACAGTGCTGCCAGGAACTCAGCCTTTTCAGAGTGAAAAGATTTTGGGAAGGGAAGGTGTCATCATAATTAATATTTTTTATTAATAATAACTCATAACTTTTATTCTAAGGAAGCTAACTATATATACTTTTAATACCTTCATCCATTTAGTTCTCACAATAAATTCCTTGATCATACAGGTAAATAAATTCAAATTCAGATATTAAAGTAACCTGCTTAAGTTCTTACAACTAAGATATGGTTGAGCTGAAATCTAAGCAGATATAGTTCGTACTCTGTGCTCTGGGCCAAGCTCTAGCACAAGGAAGGTGGCCCCTGCTCCCATGGAATCAGAGTGGGAGGGTCTGACCACACCTCTGACGTTCTTTCCCAGTCAGAGGAACTGGTGCGCGTGAGAAGATGGCAGGCTGCTATTGTCTGCCTTTGTTCTTCCGGCTTACCAGCTCTGATTTCATCTGAATTATGGGCTTTAGGAATGTTAGCCCCTCCCCCATCGTAATTTATACCTCTTCTTGAATCATGACCTCATATTCCAGAACAAAGTAAATATAAAAGCAGGAAGTGTGAATGGCAAGTTATATCATCTCAGAAAAGTTTTTCAGCTTTCTCTGATATCTCTGATTGTAGCCACTATTTTGAATGTTCATACCACGTATTGTGCTCAGCATGCACATTAGGTCTGATCCTTAAACTAACCCTCTAAATAATGTGTTAGTATCATCATTTTGCAAAATTGTAGATGTTATTCTCATTAGTTTACCACCTGGTACCCTACCCCCTGTCAAAGTACTGACTGCAAACTAGCTATTTTGCGTAAGGATCAGTATTGTCCTATTATATTAAACATTCAAACAGTCTGAAATAAGAGAAGCAATAAACATTTCTATAATGATTCATATATTGTCTGATTTATTTTCATAGTATTCTGGAAAGGCTATAATGACAGGGGAAAATACTCGTGATATAATACTATCTTGATCCAAAAAGTTACGCGTTTTTAATAATAAATTGTGCTCTTTCAGTTTTTTCGGAAGATGTATGAGTGTATGTTTATTACGTAGCAGTAAGTCTGTCTAAAGAGCTTAACTTTTTCTTTTTCTAAAGACTATGACAATGAAGAAATCTTAACTTATGAGGAAATGTCACTTTATCATCAGCCAGCAAATAGGAAAAGACCTATCATTTTGATTGGCCCACAGAACTGTGGCCAGAATGAATTACGTCAGAGGCTCATGAACAAAGAGAAAGACCGCTTTGCAGCTGCAGTTCCTCGTAAGTTTGGATGCATTCCCATTTTCCTGTGCTTTCAGTTCACCGCTTTAGAATCTAACTTACACAGGCAATTATCAAAACATTGTTGTCACGAAAGAAAAACTTTGTTTTAACCAAATCTTCTTGAGAAATTTCAATTTTCTTAAGGATATGGTACTAATCACTTTCTAAATGAACTTCATTTTGCACTTCCTATAATTCCCTGTTCACTATGGAATCAACATCGGGTTTCAACAACTAATGAAGAAGATAGAAATTTAGACATAATCTCTGACCACAGAAGTTCTGTTTAAAAATTATATTGTACCTTACATAGCACCTAATCTCATAGAAATAAACTTCAGAAAAGGTGAATAGTAGTGTTTTAAATGCAAGATGAATTAATTTAAAGTGTAAACATAAAATATATTATTATTAATGTAACTATTAATAGCATACAAGAGACAAATTTTTGTTCATTTCTCAATTTAGAAATAAAACCAGTATTAAATTAAACACATTCCTAAATGTTCCTAACATTTCCTCAGTTCATTATTGTATAATCTGTATTATGAAATAAAACTTTTTTTCTGATTAGCAAAATTACTCCCCATCCTTACCATGATCAATATCAATTATTTTTACCTGATTTTGTCTGTCTAGATACAACTCGCAATAGGCGAGACCATGAAGTAGCCGGTAGAGATTACCACTTTGTTTCTCGGCAAGCATTCGAAGCAGATATAGCAGCTGGAAAGTTCATTGAGCATGGTGAATTTGAGAAAAATCTATATGGAACCAGCATAGATTCTGTACGGCAAGTGATCAACTCCGGAAAAATATGTCTTTTAAGTCTTCGTACACAGGTAAAGCTGTTTTGGTTTAGGGTCTTGAACTTAAGGACATTTTTTGCAAAGTAATTTAGTGGATACTGTATTTTGGTCCAAGAACCACAGCACCTAATTAAGTTCTCATATAACTTTTCCCCACTACTCCCTATCTGAAACCAGACAGATTGCTAAATCTCAATTTTCTCAGTCAAATACATACATACATACCTACACATATACATGTACATATTTTCTAAAATTTAATACAGTAACTTAGAAAGTGGGGATTTTAAAGATTGTTAGTTGTAAAAAAGTTTTTCTAGTCTAGACAGCTTCAGAATAAAACTTTCTTAATAAATCTGCATATGTCAACTTAGGAAATAATAGCAGTGGTTAATAAATATTTAGGAAAGGAAATTGACTCTAAAATTGTTCCCTTGAGCCCTAGCTCAGTTGATTGGAGTGTTGTCCCATACACCAAAAGGTTATGAGTTCAATTCCCATTCATGGTACATACCTAGGTTGCAGGTTTGATACCTGGCCAAGATTTTTATCTTTCTCTCTAGAACGATTAATAAAAACATATCCTCTAATGAGGATTAAAAAATAATAATAGAAATAAATAAAATGGCTCTTGAAATAATTAGATTTTCTTTGTTTTTGTTTTTTTTAGTAGATAAAAGAGTTTAGTCTACTATTTCAATTGTAAACATTTGAGAGAAGTATAAATGTTTTTACTAAACTCCTTCAGAATTCTTGTATTATTTGGGCCAGCAGATGTAACAAAGAACATTGAGAAGTTAAACATATTGTCTTAATGTTTTTAAGTTAATATAGGGAGGGGACGACCCTATAATTCCCATTCTGATGGACTGCTTCAGTTGACAGCACGCTGTCATGTGGTGACAAAGGTGAAATGAAAGCCACACCTCCCGCTGAAGCTAGTTTAGCTTAGTGGATAGAGCTTCCGCCTATAGACCAAAGGGTCCCAGGTTTGATTCCAGTCAAGGGTACATACATTGGTTACAGGCTCTTCCCCTGCCCAGGCCCTGGTCAGGGCTTGTGAGGAAGCAACCAATTGATGTGTGTCTCTCACATCGATATTCCTCTCTGTCTTTCCCTCTCTCTTATACTCTCTCTAAAAATCAACAGAAAAATATCTTCTGGTGAAGATTTTTTTTAAAATTTAAAAAGCCACACCTCGCAATTCAGATAGTCTCCTTTTCTTGGATGTGCTTTTCCAAAATTTGTGTGTGTGTGAAGTTTTTCTCTCTGTGCTTCCATTTAGAACCTGGCACACTGTAAACTGACTGCTCATTTCTACTTTCTCTAAAATGAATTTTTAATATGGTTATTATAATCTGCATGTGATCTTATAAACAGGGTATTTTAACATTACATAGTGTAATCCTTCATTTATTTTTATTTCATTACATAAAAAGAGTGAACCAATTGTGTGTGTGTGTGTGATTTTATAAATATACAATATATATTTACAGTAAATAGGATCCTAAAATATTGTGAATTTTTTGTTACAAAGATGTTTGGAAACACTCATAGGTTATGGTGTTATTGTTGTTTAATGACATTATTATATTCCAAGTATGTTATTGGGAAGTAGTTAAATCAAGAAAATTATTTTAAAGATCCAAAATATCTTTTCTTTTCAGTCATTGAAGACTCTCCGGAATTCAGACTTGAAACCATATATTATTTTTATTGCTCCCCCCTCACAAGAAAGACTTCGGGCATTGTTGGCCAAAGAGGGCAAGAATCCAAAGGTAGAGTTATTATACTGTTGTATAATTCCACTGAAAGTAAACATGAAACAATCCTGGCTATTATGACACGATACTTAAAAACTATATCAGCTTGAGCTTTCAAAATGATTATTCTTTCTGCCATATCACTTTCCCCAAAATTGCCATGATTGCCTCTGGTTAGACTCTGGCAGTTCTCCAAAGAAGGTGGCTTCTCTTGTTGTTCCCCATTTATTCCCTATTGTACCCCAAATATATGGCAAGATTTGGCATTCCTTAACACTTCCTTGATCTTCCAGCAGGGATTATGTGATACTTCTAACACATACAACAAGGGATCATCATATTCTTAGGGATTGCCCACTGTTCTCTGCAGATATTCTCCATGTGCGGGGAGCCAGTATTGAGTGCCCTTGTTTTTCTCTTTTTTCTCATTGAAACTTTATATTTTTTGTCTCCTCCCCTTGATCTTCTTACATGATCTGAAATGGAAAATTTTAAAAATTATTTTAGATGCTGAACATGGTTGAGGTAGTCTATTATATACTAAACATTGTTAATAATTCGATGATATGGCTTTTTACTTAAATGTGTGAACTAAAAACTGTCATGTGAATTGCTTTGTCAAAGTAACAAATACTTAGTCTTCCTTGTTTTTTTCTGATTTTTATAATATTTCTATTTAATAGCGGAGTCACTTAATCTCATTTCATTTGCTATGCCCCTACCTCTCCTTAAAAGCCATAAAAACAAGTAATAATGTTCTTCTTGAAAGTTATCCAAAGTATATAATAACACGCTTTTCCTTCGATTCTTGACTTTACCACAGCCACCAATCCTTCTACTTCAAGATACTCTTTTTCACTCTAGGTCTACTTTCATTTCTTATTCAGTCTATATAATGGGAAGCTAGTATTTTTCAATGTCTTAGGCTCTAGACATCAGGAATTTCCCCATCCTATATGTTGAACATAATGTTTAAGCTAAGTAGATTAGCTAGTTAGAGTAGTGTTTCACCCCTTCTTTATTTTTTGCAGCACAATTATAAGTTCATAAGTAAGTGGGATCAGAGTATCCTTAGCACTTGGGATGATACACAAGAAATATAAGACGTGGTCACTTGCTATTAATATTTTGTGGCAATAAGAAAAATAAGGTTAATACTCTATGAAACTTAGTGCCCAGTAACTGGTAAACAAGAAAAGGAAAGGAATGCATCTTAAGGACCAACGATCCATTCTGCTTGTTCAGCCTTATTTTCTGTTTCAAGCATGCATGCTCTTTTTTAGTTAGGCTCTTCTTCAACAAGGATTCGGTGTTGTGCTAAAGGCCATGCACCGTTCCAAAGCACGATAAGCAACTTTGTTTTGGTTAGTGTTCTCTGGCAGTGCTCTCATGGCATTTTTTACCTACTTTATTTTAAATTAGTCATCCTAATTTGAGTGAGAAAGATACCAGTTACACCTATTTTTAAAGCATGGACTTAATCAGAACCAAAATGTTTTAATGGTATACAATATGCTTGATTTTTTAATTAGAATTTTCTAATTTTTAAAAATCAACTTTATTGAAGTTACTTTACATAAATAAAATGCATACATTTTACTTGTATAATTCATTGAGTTTTGGCAAAATGCATATCTGTGTTACTACTATGCCAATCAAGATTTAGAACAGTTTCATCACTCCAAAAATTTCTCTCATGTTTCTTTTATGTTAATACCCCTCCAACCTTCCCAAGGCAAACACGAATCTGCTTTATGTCACAATACATTTGTTTTGTCTGTTCTTAAAATTAACATAAATGGGACCACATAATATGTTTAAGTTGGCATCTGGCTCTATATCAGTATAATGTTTTGATATTGATCTATGTTGCATCTAACAATAGTTCATATTTTCTATTGCTAAGTGCAATGTATACCATGATCTAAATATATTACAATTTGTCCACTTACCAGTTAAAAATATTTGGGTGGTTTCCAACTTTTAGTTGGTGTGACCAAAGCTGCCCTAAACATTCATGTTCTTTTGGTGGACATATGTTTTCATCCTCTTGAGTTGCATCAAATGCTAAGTGCCTGTTTAACTGTATAAAAACTGCCAAATTGTGTTAAAAACATTTTGCCACTTTATGCTCTCACTTTGGTTCCATTAGCTCCACATTTTTACCAACTTTTACTATTGTGTGTAGCAGTTTTTTAGTTGTTGTAGGTGTGAAGTGTTATCACTATACATTTTCCTGTTGACTGATGATAGCATCATTTCACATAGTCGTTTAGGCATGTTCTTTTGTGAACTGCCTCAAGTCTTATTTTTTTAATTGTTATTTTTCTTATTCTTTATATCTGTATATAAATATTTTCTCAGTCTTTGTATCTAATTATTTTGAAGATCAGAAATGTTTAAACTTAGCGAAGTACACTTTTTAAAAAAAAATTTCTTTATTGATTAAGGTATCACATATTGTCCTCAAACTCCCCCCCCCCCCCCCTTCCAATCCTCTACACCTCCTTACTCATGCCCCTACCCCCCTATTGTCCTTGACCCCTGGTTAGGCTCATATGTATGCACACTGAAGTACACTTTTTTATTTTCCTTATAGTTAATGGGTTTTTTATACTAAAAAAATTTGTCTACTCCAGGATTATGAATATTTTATCCTTTGGTTTTTTATAAAAACTTTCTTGTATTAGCTTTTACTTTTAGTTCTGTGATCTATCTCAGGTTCATCTCTATTTTAGTGTGAGGTAAGAGTGGAGATTGGCTTTTTGTTTTGTTCTTTAGATCACATGTGGATATCCAGTTGCTGTACAATCATTTCTTCGGGGGGAGGGGGGTCCTTTTTCCCATTGAATTACATTTGTACTTTTGTAAAAAAAAAATGACCACAAATAATGAGCAAAGAGGGTGTTGGGGGGTGATTATAGGTTATTTCCGGACTCGAATCATGTATTTATGCTAATATTGAATTGAATACCGTAGCTTTATTTTAAATCTTGGAAAATAGTCATAAAAAGGAATGAAGTGATATATACTATAACATAGACCATATAGTGTATGATTCCATTTTATGAAATGCCCAGGATGAACAAATCTATATGACCTACTGTAGATGAGTAGTTGCCTAGGGCTGGAATGATAGAAAATGGGGAGTGGCTGCTAATAGGTATAGTTTTTTGGGGAGTGGGGCGGGGAGTGATGAAAATGTTCTGAAATTGAATTGTGGTGCTCATTGCACAGCTCTGTGACTATACTAAAACCTCTTGAATTGCACATTTTAAATGGGTGAGTTTTAAATGAATTAATATATCAAGAAATCTGTGGCTGTTTAAAAAAAATCTCAGCAGGCTTTATTGTAGAAATTGAAAGGATTTTAAAATTTATATGGAAATTAAAAGGAATACTCGAAACCCTTTAGAAAAAGAAATGAGTACTTTTGTCTTTGTTAATTTTCTTTGTTTGTTTTCTGTTTAATTGACATGTCTTGTTTTTATTCTTTCGTTCTAATTTACATTAATTTGTACTTGCTCTACTGTCTTCCGTAGATGAGTTTTAAATCTTTTCTAATAATATGAAGCAACAAATTTCAGCAGTTGTTTAGTGTTGTGTTCTATAGAATTGGAAGTTATATTTCTCATTATTATTTTGTTAAAATGCTTTCTATTCTCTATGTCACCTTCTTCTTTAGCCCATGGGTTTTATTTATTTTTTTAATATATTTTATTGAATTTTTACAAAGAGGAAGGGAGAGGGAAAGTTAGAAACATTGATGAGAGAGAAGCATTGATCAGCTGCCTCCTGCACACCTTCTACTGGAGATGTGCCCGCAACCAAGGTACATGCCCTTGACCAGAATCGAACCTAGGATCTTTCAGTCTGCAGGCCGACACTCTATCCACTGAGCCAAACCAGTTAGGGCATGCCCATGGGTGGTTGTTTTTGTTTTGTTTTGTTTTTAGAAGTATGTAATTTCCACCTGTTTAGAGATTTCAAAAAATATTTTATTGATTTGTAATTCCATTGTGGTCAAAGAACATACTCTGTTGGACCTTAATTTATGGTCCAACTTGTGTTCTGTATTGGTGTATGTTCCATGCACACTAGTAAGAATATATATTCTGTATTTGTTTGGTAGAGGGTAATGTATCTGTTGCCTTTTAATTTCACTTAAGTTTTATTTTTATCTCCTTTGATATTTCCAATAGTGCTTTATCACTCACAAAATAAAAGTGTTGTATAAAAACAAATCCTGTTTTAAGTGAATGAAATTTCTAGCTGGAAAGTGATGATGTTTCTCTGGGTACAAAATGTAAAAAATCAATTGATTGTACTTTGAATCTCAGAATCTGTTCTGTTAAAGGGGGCTTTGAGAGCGGTAAACTGATAGTCTGAATTTAGTCACCCTATAAGCTAATTTTAAGCAAAAACATTTTGTTTCATTTTAGTCATGAATTATAATTTGAAAAATAAGAGGAAATTAAAACTAAGTAATATAAAAGTCATTTTGGAAAAAGATTAACGTCTTAAATTTGATAAAGAAAAACTAGGTAGATTGGATATTCATATGAATCTATGTAAGATGTGAGGTTTAACATTTACATTTCAACTTAAGCACCATAAAGTTTAGATTCTGTTTTGAGTTATGTTTTTTCAATAATCTTAAGCTTTGAGTAGACATAAGTTTCAGCAAGAATGTCAGTGTGTTTGGTTACAATAGTGTAGCAGAGTCCCTGTTAGGGAACAAAGGATTCTGTGTACCACAGCCAGATACACAACATTCCAGAATGAAAATGAGAGAGCTACACAAGCAACTGCCTCAGGACAAGCTAGAGCTGTCAGACTTTTAATATGTTTTCCTACTGTTACAGAAGTTCAACCAGCTGAATGATAGAAATAGTTTTGTATTGTGGGTCCAATATAATATGTAACTTATATCAGACATTTGGACTTGAGTTTAATTAGTTTTCTTTATCGACAGGGGTGTTTTGGAGGCAGTTTCATTTTCTTGAACAATTGTGCCTGATAATCAGGCACACAGCCTTGCCTCCTGCTTGTCTATGTGAAATAGATATTTCTCTTACCCAATATTTTAAAGTAGCTGCTCTGTGTTGTTTCCCAAACTCTTCTTAATATACTTTTTGCATCGTAAAGACCTTCTTTGTGTATTGAAAACAAAGTAGAAATTTAACATATTAAGCTCAGTATGTACTTAACTACCCTCAGTATACACTGAATGGCCGGATTATTATGATCTCTGAACACATAATAATCTGGCCACTCAGTGTATATCCTATATAATAAAAGGCTATATGCAAATTGTCCCCTCCCCCTGGCCAGGCTGGCCAGACCCTACCCATGCACGAATTCATACACCAGGCCTCTAATACACACACACACACACACACACACACACACACACTCTCTCTCTCTCTCTCTCTCTCTCTCTCTCTCTCTCTCTCTCTCTCTCTCTCTCTCTCTCTCTGAGTGGCCAAATTATTATGCGTTCAGAGATCATAATAATCTGGCCAGTCAGTGTATGTGGGGGGTTGGCTTCAGGATGCCTAGTGGATAACAAAATCCAAAGATGCTCAAGTCCCCTATATACAATGGTGTAGATTAATGCATGCAGTTGGCCCTTCACATCCGCAGACTCCCAACCTCAGGTCGTAAACAGATATACAGATTATTATTGAAAAAAAAACCGGCCTATCAGTGGACCTGTGCAGTTCAAACTTATGTTGTTCAGGGGTCAGCTATATTCAATTATTAAAGCTTGGGTTGACCAGCAATATTTTCATTAAAAAAGATGCCCATTTTATTGATCCTTTGCTTTTCCAATAAGATATTTAACTTGCCCAACTCTGCAGTAGATATAAAGAACAGGGGCTCTATAAAGATGACGCTTTGGGTCCTGCCACTCTTGCTCCACCCGTAAAGGTTCACTCAGTGTTACAACAGATGTTCTTTTAGAAAGAGGTTAGGATGCTCTAGAACATTTTAAAATCAATGTCTGTGGGGAACTCAAAGTAACGGTCTTTGCTCTTGAAGTCTTGTGGGTGAGATAAGACAGAAATATATGAAAACCTAAATTACAGTGTAAATATTTCGTATTGAGTCCCAAATGTCTCACAATATGAGTCCTGAAGATGCCAGAAGAGCAAAGGAAGTCACTGTGGGCATGACAAGGCTGGGAAGGCGCTCCTAAGGTGGAGTGCTTTGAGAGAAGGAAAGCAGTTTACTTGTTCTTTGGCCACCTTTGGTAAGGCGCTAATGTCACACTTTTTATCTACTCTTTACAGCCAGAAGAGTTGAGAGAAATCATTGAGAAAACTAGAGAGATGGAGCAGAACAATGGTCACTACTTTGACACGGCAATTGTGAATTCAGATCTTGATAAAGCCTATCAGGAATTACTTAGGTTAATTAACAAACTTGATACTGAACCTCAGTGGGTGCCGTCCACTTGGCTGAGGTGAAGGAAACATCCATCTGCGGCATGATTGGACTTGGTCTGGCACACTGTCAGTACGAAGGTAAACCTGATACTTCAGCAAGACTCTGAGGGTAAGGTGGCAGCCAAGTAGGCCTGTTGTTAGATCTCACACTATGAGAAGAAAATCCCCATAGCTAATTTGTGCACAGCAGCCTTTATCCCCTATGGCTTTTGGTTCTTGACTCATTTGGGGATTCTAAATGGAAGCTTTCAGTGGAGCAGTTCCATCTCATCCATGTAAAAACCTTTTGTTTTCACCTAAATCTTTTCTGCCTAGTCATATTTCCATGAAAAGCGTGTGTGTATATACACAGCAGCCCATGTCTCACATAGTTACAAATAGTAATGTTATTTAACAGTTAACTTAAATGACTTCATGGGAATTTGGGGGGTGGGTAGGGACTGTGCTGCTCTGAACTGGGCAAGATTTCATTTAGTTAGAAAACTGATTTAGTCATCAGAAATACTATCCTTAAAAATTCTTAGTGCTGAAAATAGATACACACCAGATTTCGAGAACTCACTCCAAAAAAATACGTTAGTTTATAGTGATTAAAATATTTTTTAAGGTGCCACTTTGGTCTGGAACTACTCATAGGCTTGAATTCACTTGTGTTTTAATTCTTGAAAAACATTCCGTTAGAAGCACCAATTTTTAGCTCAAGCTTTGTGGATTGGACTTTATCGCAGACTCTGATCTAGTTAAATGCATGATGACTTTTTAAACCAATGATTTTATGAATTTTCCTTTGTCTCAACTGATTTGATAACCTTGCTTCCTTTCTCTGATCTGCATAGTACAACAGAATGTGTTACATTTTTTATGAATGGCAGATGTTCATATAAACTGTGTTGACTGTTAAAGTTTCTCATAATGAAGTTTTTTATATACATGAAAGGACATAGCACCTTTGACAGTTTTTGCATTTTTATATAGGAGCACAGTATAATTTGATGACTGTGCTATATACAGGTAATAAACTGGAATTCTGTGATGAATATAGCTGCTGTACTGTATACTAATATTTAATAGATTGACAAATGGTTATTGATAATACTTGTTCAGATTGGACTAAAATTATATCTGAGGGAAATACTATGGCAATTGACTTTGAGATCAGAAGGGAAGAATAACCTGAAAGTCATTTGAACATTTTATGAAAGGAACATGGGTGGGGGTGGGGGAAGTTAAACATATATAAAGAGGCTTTTGTCCTAACAACATCTGTCTCTTAGGACCATAATGCAATAACTTGTTAAATCATAAATGTTTAAACTAATGGGATTTTCACACTGGCACGCAAAGTTGACTTGTCTTTTCAAGCCTTTCGGGATAGTGTGATGTGTGACAAAACCACCTCAAATGTGAATGTCATTTTATTTTTGTGATGACTTTAGCTACATTTCCTGTTCTCAAAGCTAAACACTGGAATAATATTGAATTGTCACTTAATTTAATGCAGTTTTTAACAAGTATTTTATGTCATGTGTATATTTGATTTTTTTCTTGTCTACGTACTTTGAACAAATGTAGACAGTTTATATGTTGCCTTTTTCTGTTCAAATTTGCATGGCGTTGAAGTTGGCTGCAGTGTATGTCTTATGTGGAAAGACTTTTATTAGGAAGAAACATCCTGGGTTGAGAGAAGGAATGCCATACATGCTGTCTCTGCAGGTCTGAAACACTCCAAGTTTATAGCAGGAAATGCACAGCTCACACTGATTTTTAGCATTGGAAACCAAGGTATATAAGCACTTCATCTTCTCAGTCTTGCAGTTTTTCTCCTCAGGAATGAAATGCAGTCAGTGGTAGACAGTGGAGTTTTGTGAGCTGCTTATCATTAATGACAACTGTTTTTAACCTAAGATCTAAAAAGTTGGCAGTTTAAACTTAGTTAGAATGAGATTTCAGGTGATGTCAGCCAGTGGCTGTTCCATTCCCTGAGTTAATCTGCAGACCGTAGATCCACATAACACCATGTGCTGACAAGACTCAGATGTGGCTTTAACAAGCAAATCCCCTACTAGGGTACATGCCATCCCATTGTATGCTTCAGGAAGTCTAAAGTGACAAGATATTTTGGGAGTCAATGAAGTCTTATAGTTCATTCCTCATCAGCAATGGTAGAGGTATAGAAATGTTTCTCCCAGTGATGTGGACATGCTGATAGTCAATACAGTCCCTAAGCAAAGTGAACACAGTTGTCACTAACTTCCTTGCAAGATAATGTAAACAAACCCTTGCTGTACACCTAGCCACTGTGGCCAGTTCCATTTCCTGTCCCTCTGTGGTTCTGATCGGATACCCCAGAGTGGGGAGGTCTGAACCACTTATAGGAATACCAATAGCTAGTAAAATGCACGTGCTAGTTCAAATAAGGAAATCTCTCCCTTTAGTGAATTCTACGTCAGAACTAACGAAAAGGAGAACAGTATTTAATCCAGATTTACTATCTATGAAAAGCTAATGTCTGGATTTTTTCCCCTTTTCTCATGGCATAAGGAATAAGTATCGATAAGGAATAATTTGAATGTAATTTTATGAATGTGTGTGAAAATATGAACCAGGGATTTAGCCTTAATAAGGTGACCTTTCTGATATTATTGTTAATCCTCCTTTGTATTTGTGTCCTGTATCTGCACTCTATTGTTTTGAGATGTTATACTGCACACTGTATTGTAAAAATAAAAAGTAAAATTATATTTCAAATAAAAAAAGCCACCAAGTACTTTCTCTTGCTTTATTTATATCCTCTGCTATTCAAGGTTTCAGCATATCTAACGACCATGCTGTCTTCACGTTTGTGCCAGCAGTCAGTCCATTGGAACCTCTGGGTGAAACACACATCTTTTAACTTATTCTTCACCAGAGGGGAATGCTCCCTATCGGCACAGGTATTAAGTTTTGTTTCCTTAATTTTTTTAAAAATGAGCAACTCAAATTAATCATTTTACTGTTTATATCACAGTCACATGCAAATTGGCACAACTGTTCCATGACAAAGAGAACAAAGAGAGACATGTCATGCAAGGTAAATTAAGGGGAGGCTTTCCTAAAGCTGGGGAAGTGCCAGACGGCCGCAGCTATCTCCGACAACAGCGCCAGAGGTGTGGGTGGGTAGGAAGGGAGGGTGCTCCGACAGTAGCTGGCCTCCTCGTATGGCCTCAGACCACTGCTGGTTCCCACGGGGGATTTCCTAATATGCTTGGTAAGCCGATCACTTGGAACCATTTATAACTGGGGTAGGGTGACACTTCTGTGGAATAAATTGTACAAGTTCTTAGGCAGGTTCTCCAAATCTCATCTGTGATCAATGGTTGGTAAATTCAGATTCTGCAAAAGTAATCCCGTAAGTGGACATACAGGGAAGTTTTACAACCAGTGAAATTAGACCAAAAAATACACCACCACACGAACCAAACCTACACACTGAACTAAAATGGTGTCACGTCAGGACTGAAAGAACCAGAGCAGGCAAGGTTACTCAAACAGAAGATCCTCATCCTTCTCTTCAGCCAGAAGATTGGCAGGCTCTGTCACCTCTCCAGCTATCTTCCGTTTCTCTAGTTCCCTCTCAGTTTTTTCCTTGAGAATCTTTTTCTTCTCCTGTATTTTCTTTAACCTGTAAAGTAAAGGGTTTTTCTGAATGCTATTTCAGTACTCAGTAGATTTGCTTTCTTCTAGTTTTGTAACAAGGATAATAAACACAAACTAGAACAAAAATTTATTGTAATTTCAGTTTTAGTAATAGCCCATTAAAAAAAGATTTGCAGTAAGAAACACATATTTTAAGCTAATAACTGATTTTAAAAACTCCTATCCCAAGGTGAATAAACTTTGAAATCATTCCCTGATCCTGGAAAGGATTTTGAGCATTTAGGCATTTATTAAAATTTTTTATTCCATTTGGCTCACCACAAAGTTTAGTTAGGACAAAACTAACTAAACTTTGATAATTAAGACTAGAGGCCTGTTGCCTTCCCGCCCCCCACACTTTCCCGCCAACCTCCTCTGCTCCCCACCCCATGCTTTCCCTCCCACCACTGCCACCCCCCGCCTGTGCTTTCCCTCTTTCTGCCACCACTCCTCTACCCTACCCCACTTTCGGGCTTTCCTTCTCACCGCCACCGCTGCCTTCCTTTCCACTGTCCCTCCCTCTTCCTTCTATGCTGTCTTCAGTCTTCACTCCCTCTGTGTATGCAAATTAACTGCCATCTTTGTTGGGTTTAATTTGCATACTCGCTCTGATTGGGCTGGTGGGCTTAGCGGAGTGAGGGTTAATTTGCATGTTTCTCTTATTAGTGTAGATTATAAATCATACTCAGATGCCACTCAGAGCTAAGAGGGCTGTGTCTTCCCTGAATATGCCTGCCTTCATCTGTCTCCCACTTCTGAACCTGACACACTGACCCTGTACACCGCCTACTTAGTATTTATTAACCCTACTAACTATATGTTCATAACCAATTACATACGTGCATTTCTCTCCCAAGTACTGTACCAATTCTCTAATGGTATAGTTTACACTATTATGTCCTTTCTGGAACATAGTCGACATGTAATACATACTGGTTGATTAATCCAGTTTCTTTTTATGTGGGAGATAGTCACCCCCCTTAAATCAGATTCACTTTTTAAAGAAACCAAGTCTATTAATAGCTCCTCTAACTAAAGCTTTTGGAGATGCTGTTTTAGGTATGTGCAAAACTTGGCATAGATCTGTCCTCATAGCCTTTGGCAATATTATTTCTTGTGGTTACATATCAGAGAAAATGCAAGCTATGCTAATTCTAAAGAACAGAAGCCAACAGATTTCTCAGCAAATAAGAGACATTGGAATATGGAAAACAGAAAATGATCAGTAACTGCCAATGCCAACAAACCTATAGAACTCTTCTCGCTCTCTCTCATCCAGCTCTGCGATGATATAAGCAAGGGTACGTTCAATCCTGGGAATGATGACTAGGGTTTAAAAAAATATATACCTGTGAGAACTTTCTAATTGCCAGTGCTCATTTGTATACCAGTTATATTTTCTAATTATAAAATCAATGTACATTTAATGCAAAAAATTTAGGAAACAAGAACATAAAAAAATATATATATATAATCCAACCACCCTAAAGTAACTATTACAAACATTTTGGTATATGCCATTTTATGTCTTTTCTACAGACAGATACCACATACCACATACAGACAGATAACATTGGGTCACAATATATTATGTCACTGAATTCATGAATATATATAACATTGAACAAGATTTGAATCTTCCACGCTCAAATATACAGTAACCTGTGGAAAAGTGGAGCATCAAAGCACAGAGAATGCAGTAAGCTGTCTTTTGTGTCAGTAATAAGGTTCTGTTTTACATGGAATTTGCCTATTCTAGAATGTCAGCTTGAGAGTTGGAACTATTACCTTATCCATTCCGTTTTGCTTGTAACTCCACGTATAAGGGCTGGCACTAGCAAGCAGCCAGGAAATGTGTTTTCAGTTTTTTAAAAATAAGGTAACTTCCTCTTTAACACTAATAAAGCAAAATAATTTCTTGGCTATTCAAATTTTTCTCCTTAAAATTGAAAAAATGTTCCTTTAATGAAAACTGAGTTTCTTAAGCAAAAAGTATTACATTAATACTTAGCAGTCAGTTTTGAAATAATAAAGATGGGAAATAATGCATCAAATGGGAAAATTTCTTTTCAGAATTTCTTTTCTTTCAAGAGAATATAGGACATTGGCCTAAGGGAGAGGGATTTAACATTAAATATTTGATGTGTTCAAAAAATGCATCATTCACTCAGTCATTGGAAAGTACTAAAAACACTATAGCTCTTGAGAAATAGTTTCCACTCTTTATTCTAAATGTATAACCAGCAGTGAATAAAATATCCCATAATTGTGAACTCGCCACTCTCATCTAACACCCAAATTATATACCTCATATCAAAGCACTTAATAATAACATTTTACAGCACCAATGACTGCACTACCCATTGTGGGCAGTATGTACCACCTGGCGGTCAGTGCCCGATCCTAGCAGTTATGCAACAAATGTAGAGGCGTGCACAGCAGATGAACAAAGAGCCCCACAGGCTTGCACTCACCATGTTCAATGGCATTTACACGCCTGTTGGTTATCTTAATAGCTTCATCCAAAGTAACAAAGGAAGTCTAAAATAAGAGGACAAATAAAATGTAAGTACAAAGTCTTCCTAATCCTGTCCTGTTCCTTTGCTCCACTCAGATGGCACCTGTAGAGGACATTTGGAAACCAAAACTAGTCCTTTCAAGTTAAAAATTGTAAGATTTCCATAGAGCTAACACTATCTCCATACTATTATAACTTACTTCAGGCTTACCTAAAGTTGTGAAAATGGCAAGAGGAGAGAATCATGCACAAATGACCTAGATACACCTTAGCTGGCCACAAAGGAAAGCCTCAAAGGTGTAGGAGGCTTTTCACTCATACACACCGTGTTAAATCTGCATTTAAAGCCACAGTCCTCCTCTAGCAGAGTGAAACCACCGCTGCACATTTTGTCAGTAACACAAGTTGGGACAGTGGTGCAGAAGTCACTATTTCAGAAATCAAAACATCTTTGACTTGTTTCACAGGGGTCATGAAAGCAGTTTGAAGTACTGAGTTCAGTACACTCTGAGCCAAGATCTGAATCTCCGGCACTCAAATATTAGAAGCCAAGCAGCAGGGAGTTCTCTGCCTACCTGCAGTGAGGCGAGTTCCACCAGTAGTTCCACTGCTTTGGCATAGTTCCTCTTTAATTTAGCCAGTTGTTCCCCACCTCTGGCTAAACCAGTCAGTTCATAACCTGGAAGAACCAGTCAGACAACACTTGTAATTGTAGAATAATCATCTTCCCTCTCAAATTCCCCAAAAGATGTCAGAACAGTGCCAAAATGGAAAAAACAAATATACTATCGCTATTAAATGCAAACATGAAGTGCCCATCTCCCTCCCCAGACACTACTGGACATGACAGTATCCACAGGGATACTATTCTAACTACAGGAGGTGTTTAACCAACCCCCACTTCACCAGACTGCTGGAGTAACCAACGTGCTCCATGCCCCAGCAGAACACACTGCCTGATGACACTCTGTTAATAGGTGACTCTCCAGAATGCTCTACTTTATTCGAACTTTACTAAATATTTTATGTGGACCAATGAAAGATGAGTGCCAAAGGAAGAACATTGCTATATTTAAAAAAAACAAAAAAACGAACAAAAACAGCCTGATTACTTGGGACAGACTCAACAAAGATATTTTACTACTCCAAAAATGCTGTCAAATTAGGGAATGGTGAGACAGTGATTAAAAAAAAAATAAGAGTGGGCTATGAAATTCTATGGAGATTCAGCATTCAGACTGTATCAGTGTCCAAGATCTTTTTCTACTTTACAGAGGCCCAAACTCGAAATTATAAATAATGTATTATGGGTGTGGTTTATGCAGAAAGACAACCTAGAAGTCTAAACTGAATTCATATGCAAAGAAAGGCCATGAACTTATATTTTTAAAATGTTACATGATTGTACATTTACATATCTCTAGGTTAAAACATTTTAAGACATGTACAATGTTTAATGACTCCCTGACATAACACTTCTTTGATAAACTGATTACCTACTGTCCTAACTGTATCCGATAAGGCTCTAACATGGGAACCACCAAACTCAATCTAGCACCATTTTCCAGAACAAGGTTCATTTAAAGAGGAATCGGAGAACCCAGAGACACTTACTGTCGGTTCCTTCATGGTAATGTTCAAATATTGGCAAGGTAACACCTGTTAAACACAGAAAAAGTCAACAGATTGTCTGGAATTGTAACTGGTTTCAAGGAATAAAATTAGGAACCTGCCTTCCTAATTGTTCAATCCTATTCAAAAATTAAATTAGCCTGAGTAATAAGAGATCTGGTTGTTTCAGTGGTGTTTTTCCCCCCCCTTCAGCTTGGAGATATACAAAACAAATTGCACATATTTAATACATGCATTTTGATGAGTTTAGATATATGCATACACCCATGATACCATCACAATAATCAAGATAATACACACCATCATCTCCAAAAGATTTATGTGTCCTTTTCCTGTGTGTGTGTGTGTGTGTGTGTGTGTGTGTGTAGAATTCTCAACACCAGATCTACCCTCCTAACAAGTTTTTAAGTGCACACCACCATATTTTTCTATTGGCACTATACAGTACAGCATATTTCTGGAATGTGTTTATCTTATATAACCCTAACTTTATATACATTAAACAACTTCCCATTTCCCCTACCATAACTCCCTGGAAATCATCAGTTACAATGGGTTTTAACATGTAAAGCCAATCAACTTGCTCTTAGAGTCTAAGTAGAAAAGATTAATTGGGATATCCAGACATCCTGTAAACCAAACCATAATATGCTAATGATATGCTAAGGCCGCTCAACTGCTCACTATGATGTGCACTGACCACCAGGGGGAGACGCTCTGACAGGTAGGTTAGCTTGCTGCTGGAGCCAGATATGCCCTGGAGTCCTTCTGCAGCGTCCTTTCCAGTCCTGATCATGCATCAGTGCAGTCCCTCAGCCTGGCCTGTGCCCTCTTGCCATCCGGGACAATTTGTAACATTGTCAGAGAGCTGGTTTTGGCCCCATCCCACAGGCCAGGCCAAGGGACCCCATTGGCACATGAATTTATGCACTGGGCCTCCAGTTGCTGAATAAACAGGTTAATTTTAAAATGTCACCTTTTCTCCCCCATGGAGTCTAAATGGTTTAAAAATTACCTGCTACATTATCTTTCTTTGCTCGAATCTTCACTTGAGCTTTATTCACATTTTGGATAACTGTTGTGCTGCAGGGGGGAAAAAAGGGCCTTGGTTTAGTTGAGCTTTTAGAATGAAAGATAAACCTACCATTGGATAATTTTAACAAGAGTGAGGTATCAAAATTAAGTATGTCCTGAAAATGGTCTTTTTCCCAAAAAAGGGCAAAAATCACTACTTCCACAGGAGGTCCTCAGAGAGCAAAGACTAAAAATTAGTCATAAAAAACAAAGAATGATTTTAAAGTATTTGGATTGCTTGAGTTTTTAGTCAGACATGGGATTTTCATTCTGTTACTGTAATTTAGAGAAAGCTTTCTTTCCTTTTAGGTTTGCTGTTCAAAACTTCTAAGTTTGGCAAAAGGAGTACAATTCCTCTTCTAGAACTTACCTAACTTCCATCTGGCTTTGTCTGACTCCACATTTTTTTTTTTTTTAAATATAGTTTATTGATTTTTTACAGAGAGGAAGGGAGAGAGATAGAGAGTTAGAAACATCGATGAGAGAAAGTCATCAATCAGCTGCCTCTTGCACACCCCCTACTGGGGATGTGCCCGCAACCACGGTACATGCCCTTGACCGGAATCGAACCCAGGACCCTTCAGTCCCCAAGCCGACGCTCTATCCATTGAGCCAAACCGGTTTCGGCTGACTCCACATTTTTATCGTAATGTGTTTTCCCTCTAACCACCCTAAGGTATTCACACACCACCTACACACTACTGATTCCTCCCTCTGCTTGGAAATGCTAGTGCAAGTTGTTATCCTACCGACACTGGCAAAACTTAAGTCTGCTGCTTCAGAGGCCTTGTGGCCCTCAGGCTGTAAGACGTGGCCCACCAGGTAAGGCTCCTAGACGGTAAGAAACACTAAGAATAAAGGCACTGTGTCAGTGAGTAAAGAAGACTAAAGCCAGCCATGGCCTGTGTGGCTCAGCGATTCGAATGTTGGCCCAAGTACCGAAGGGTCACGGTTCTATTCCCAGTCAAGGGCACATGCCTGGGTTGCAGGTTAAACCCTCAGCCCGTCAGGGCAAACAATCAATGTGTCTCTCTCACATCATCTCTCTTATCGTTGTTTCTCTCTCAATCTCTCTCGCTCTCTCCCTTCTTCCTCTCTTCTTTCCTCTCCCTCCCTCACTTACACTCTCTCTGAAAACCAATGGAAAAAATATCCTCAGTTGAGGAATAACAACAAAAATTAAGGGAAAAAAAACACACACTAAAATCAAAACCCCTGAAAATAACTTCCACCTCTGCCCCTAAACAGTCATTTGACTCAGGAAGGCACTGAACTTAACAGAAGAACTGCACCTCATCTGTTCACAGGCCTATTTGGAAATTGGCAAAACCCCTTTGTGAAGGAATACTAAGCTATTGTGAATGCTTTGTAAGGCATATTTTGATATGACAAAAGCCATAAAAGTCATGCCGCCTCCCCCCCTTTTTAATATATTTTTATTGATTTCAGAAAGGGATATTGATCGGCTGCCTCCTGCACACACCACAGTGGAGATCAATTATCTTTTCTAATACCAAAAAACAACAGCAAATCAACCCAAACGCCTTCCATTAGGAGAAAAGGTTAATAAGTTACGGTACATCTAGAGTAGGGGTGTCGAACTCAATCAGAGAAGGGGCCAAAATCTAAAATCCAGCCTAAATCGCGGGCCGAATGGTTTACTGAACAGTCATAAACTGTCATTGTGATGGAAACGCAGCGGAGTGCAGTGATGACAGCGCGGTGCGGGCCACATTGCAAGGCCTGGCGGGACGGATTTGGCCCGCGGGCCTTGTGTTTGACACATGTGATCTAGAGAAAGATTATGCATCTAGAGAAAGTGAAAACAGGGGGAAAATGTTTATGATAGCATGTTAAATAAAAATGGACCATAAAATATCAAGTATCTTGTGCCTACAGCGATGTAACAGATACATGTCGGTAGTAATGAAGATGGTGATGTTAAGGGGATGGGTTTAAAAGTGTCCTTCCTTATTATTAATATAGCAATTGTTTTTAATGCTAATATTTTTAAATTTAAAATTTTTTTAAATGAAATTATGAACATAGAACACTGATTTTTCAAAACAATTTAGTCTTCTTACCTGAAGTCCCCTGCTGTGAACTTGGCCTCAGCAAGTGAAAAGGCAGCTTCTCTCATCACTTCACCCATCAACATTTTAGTCTGAAAAAGTATAAACCAATAGCCGATTCAACCAAGTTATTTTACCATCAGTATTTCATGTCAGGTGTGCATGTAAATATAAACATTGACTTGATAATGATAAAACAAAATAAAAATTTCCTATTTTGCTTTAACAGGTTTTGTTATGGTCATAATCATATTGCAAAACCATGAGTTTTATAAATAAAACATCAAAATAAAGACATTAAGAAAGAGAAAACTGAATCTTTACTACAGGACTATGTTTTTGTTGAATGGATTCATAATGATTTGCTCAAATTAATCTCCTAAATTCGCTACAGTGCAGTCAAAATCCTAATGGCATAGTGATTCTAAAATAAATCTGGAATATTTAATGTTTGAGAATATCCAATAATTTTTAAGAGAAGTATAACCAGCCAAGACCGGTTTGGCTCAATGGATAGAGCGTTGGCTTGGGGACCAAAGGGACCCGGGTTCGATTCCGGTCAAGGGCATGTACCTTGGTTGCGGGCATATCCCCAGTAAGGGGTGTGCAAGAGGCAGCTGATCGATGACTCTCTCTCATCGATGTTTCTAGCTCTCTATCTCTCTCCCTTCCTCTCTGTACAAAATCAATAAAATATATTTAAAAAAAAAAAAAAGAAGTATAACTGGGACAGTGGGTAGAGAGTTACCTTACCAAGTATTAAGATGTATTTTAACTATAAAGAAATACATCTGGTACTGGAACACTAAGTCAATGAAAGGAAAAGAGAGTTCAGAAACAGCCCCAGGACTATACTGGAATTTAACAATGTAAAGAGACCACTCAACTGGTCATGCATTTCATGCATTTACAAAATGATGAAGCTAAATCCCTAACTCCTCAGATCACACCACACACACACACACAAATGATTCAAGGTAAAGGTTTATTTTCAAAATTATAAAATAGCCCAGCCGTTAATTCCCAGTCAGGGTGCGTGCCCAGGCTTTGGGCTAAATCTACAGTAGGAGGAGTGCAGGAGGCAGCTGGTCAATGATTCTCTCTCACCATTGCTGTTCTATCTCTCCCTTTCCCTTTCTCTCTGAAATCAATAATATATATATATATTAAAATAAGATAGCAATTTTAGCACAACAGATTGGCAACAACAACAAAAAATTAATACCCAACTAAGAAAAATTTAAGGAAATAGGTCCTTTCACTAATCATTTATTAGAAATGTAAATTAGTATAACAATTTGGAAAGCAATTTGAGTTATCTATCAAACAATTAAATGATTCTTGAGATTCTAGGACTTTTCCAGAAAAATCCTAGCATACACTTAAGGATTTAAGAGTACTCTCCCCCACAAAATGGTAAAACTACACATCCATCAATAGAGAAACAGTAAATTCCATGATCCATGCAAAGGAGTACCATTTGGCTATTATAAAGAATGAGACCGTCAAAACCGGTTTGGCTCAGTGGGTAGAGCATCAGCCAGCAGACTGAAAGATCCCAGGTTCCGGTCAAGGGCATGTACCTTGGTTGCAGGCACATCCCAGTAGGGAGTGTGCAAGAGGCAGCTGGTCGATGATTCTCTCTCATCGATGTTTCTATCTATCTATCCCTCTCTTCCTCTCTGTAAAAAATCAATAAAATATATTTTCTTTAAAAAGAATGAGACTGAACTATATGACTATATGACGTAGAAAGCTGTTATCACATTCTGCCATGAAACGAGGGAAGGAGGAGTGGGGCAGAAAATATTACATAAATATAAATATAAATGTGTGTGTGTGTGTGTGTGTGTGTGTGTGTGTGTACTTGCATGCACGTTTCTTACCAAAAAATCTGTGTGTGGACATATAGCCACACAGGATACCATACTCTTGGTATATGCTTCACAAAAGCAATACTTTCAGTAGGTGCTACCAAAGAAAGAGGGACTGAGATATTCAGGGAGAAAGAGATTGAGAGACAGAAGATGGAAAGGATATAAAACAGAGTCTCTCAAAGAACTCCTCTGGGAAATGAAAAAAGGATAGTTGTGGCTAGGAGAGGGGAAATGGGAAAGAACCTTCATTTTTTATATACCACTGTATATAATTTATCCAAAAAGCATGGAGTTAAATGTACTAGCTGCCAACACTGTTCTAGCTACTGCAAATACATTGCTGAAAAGACAGAATCCCCTTCTGATGGAACTTACATTCTCTAGTAGGGGTAAACTGTCAAACAAATACCATGCAGTAGTATGTGCTATGATAAAAACAAGGAAACATGACAGAAATACAGCGGTCATTTCAGAATGGGTGGTCAGCGATGGCCTCTCTGGAGAGACGAGAATGCAGAGGAGCCAGTCATGAGTAGTTCTGAGGAAAGACATTTCCAGCAGGAAAAAAACAGCTAATGCGAAGCCCCTAGAGGAGGATGTTAGGAAGAATAGGGCAAATGAGGTCAGAGAGGCAGGTAGGGGCCAGATTAGATCAAGTGAGGCTCGAGAACAAGAGTAAGGATTTGGATTTTATTAAGGGATCCATGTGAAACATTACTTTATAATGGTATTTTTACTTTTGAAAGAAAAATTAATTAAAATAACAAAGAGAAATTAAAATGTCAACAGCCATGCTGGATTTTCCTTAGATATTTCCAAAATAAATACTGTTCTAAGCACAGTTCATCTACCTCTATGATCTTCTTTAGGATCTGTCGAAATCGAAGAGTTAGGGCATCAGATTTCTTCTTCAGGAGGTTTCGACCTGTCTGTGCTCCTTTCAATCGAGCCTTCATGATGGTCTGTGCCCTATGTAAACATAGTTAAAGACATTTATTCCCAGTGTTTAAAAGAAAGAAAAATACCTCCCCAATACAATGTTAAAATTATGCTTTATTCTTTTATGTCAACAGAATAATATATACAGCATTTGTAGCTGACAGGTTTAGTTGGTTTCTCAATACCACAGAGTTCTGCCCTCAAGTGTTCCCTAAATGAGAAGTTTATTTAAAACTAGAACAATGTTGCCAAAACCAGTTTGGCTCAGTGGATAGAGTGTTGGTCTGCGGACTGAAGGGTCCCAGGTTCGATTCTGGTCAAGGGCGTGTACCTGGGTTGCGGGCACATCCCTGGGAGCGGGTGTGCAGGAGGCAGTTGGTCATCTTTTTCTCTCTCTCTCTCCCCCCTCTCTCTCTCTCTCATCAATGTTTCTAGTTCTCTCTCTCCCTTCCTCTCTGTAAAATATCAATAAAATATTTAAAAAAAAACCTAGAATAATGTTTTAATCTATATCTGGCATAAATATTGTCATAATAAAGTTTATCAGGAGTGTTTTTCATAATTCCAACATAGTTTAAATACTTAATGATTTATAAATTAAAACAATACCTGTTTCCATTAGAAGTGTTCCATCCCTAGCCAGGTTAATGGACAGAGCAATGGCCCGCTGACTAAAGGGTTATGGGATCGATTCCGGTCAAGGGCACGTACCTCAACTGCAGGCTCTATTCCCAGCCCTGGTTGGAGCACGTGTGGGAGGCAACCAATTGATGTGTCTCTCTCACATTGATGTTTCTCTCTCTGTGTCTCTCCTCCTCCCTTCCTAAAAATCAATGGGAAAAATATCCTCGGATGAGGGTTAACAACAACAAAAAAGAAGTGTATTAAGGATTTTTTAAAACTCTGTCCACTAATTTATGCATTTACCTTCAGGACCAATAATTCCACTTGGAGGAATTTATCTTACAGATTTACTCCCACAGGCATACAATAATATGTACAAAATTATGGATGAGTACTCCAACATCCTATCTAATAAAAGAGTAATTGACCATCACTCCAAAACACAAGATGGCTGCCCCCATGTGGTCAAACATGGCTGTCCCCATGTGGACACAAGATGGCTGCCAAAAGATGGCCAGCAGGGGAGAGCAGCTGGGAGGGACAAGGTCTGCAAGGGAGGGCAGTTGTGATCAGGCCAGCAGGGGAGGGCAGTTTGGAAGGGCCAAGCCTGGAAGGGAGGGTAGTTGGGGGCAATCAAGCCTTCAGGGGAGGGCAGTTAAGGGTGACCAGGCCAGCAGAGGAGGGAAGTTGGGGGCAACCGGGCCTGCAGGGAAGGACAGCTGGGAGGGCGGGGGGGGGCAGGCCTGCAGGGGAGAGCAGTTGGGGGGAGGGGGGGAAACCAGGCCTGCAGGGGAGGGCAGTTAGGGGTGGCCAGGCCTGCAGGGGAGAGTAGTTAGGGATGACCAGGCCTGCAGCGAAACAGTTTGTCATCAATCAGGCTGGCAGGGAAGTGGTTAGGAGGTGACCGGGCTGGCAGGCAGAAGCTGTTAGGAGCAATCATGAAGGCAGCCAGGCGAGCAGTTGGGAGCCAACAGTCCTGGATTGTGAGAGGGATGCCTGACTGCCCGTTTAGGCACAATCCCGGCAGGGGTCCCAGATTGGAAAGGGTGCAGGCTGGGCTGAGGGACACCTTCCCCTCACCGCCCCTTGTACGAATTTCAGGCCTCTAGTTATTTATAAGAGCAAATGGGTAGAAATAAGTTAAATGTTCCATAAATTATGTTTCATTATATAATGGAATGATATGCAGTTAAAAAAAAAAAAAAAAAAGGAACGTAGGTCTGCTTGTGCTTCCTATATGATATTGTTTAAGTTATGCAAAGCATGGAGGGACAAATATGCTTATACAGATACAGAGAATAGGAAGGATTCACAGAAACTACAACCATTTCCTTTGGGAAAATGGGCTGACTTAAAAAAAAAAAAAAAAAAGAGTGCCCTGGCCAGTTTGGCTCAGTGGATAGAGTGTTGGCCAGCAGACTGAAGGGTCCTGGGTTCCATTCCAGTCAAGGACACATACCTGGGTCGCAGGCTGGATCCCCACTAGGGGGCGTGCAGGAGGTGGCCGATACATGATTCTCTCTCATCAATGATGTTTCTATCTCTTTCCCTTTCTCTCTCCCTTCTTCTCTGTAGTCAATTAAAATGTATTTTTTTTAAAATAGATTTACTTTGTATTACTATATTAGAGGCCCAGTGCACAAAATTTGTGCATGGTGCGGGTGCCCCTCAGCCCAGCCTGCACCCTCTTGAAATCCAGGACCCCTCAGGAGATGTCCAACAGCCGGTTTAGGCCAGATCCCTGTGAGATCTAGCCTAAACCGGCAGTCAGACATCCCTCTTGCACATTGAGACCGTTGGCCCCTAACTACTTGCCTGCCTGCCTGATCGCTCTTAACCACTCACCTGCCTGCCTGATCACCCCTAACCACCTCTGCCTGCCTGATCACTCCTATCAGCCTCTGCCTGCCTGATCACCCTTAACTGTTTCTGCCTTCCTGATCACCCCTAAACACTTTGCCTGACTGCTTGATCACCCATAACTGCCTCTGCCTACCTGCCTGATTGCTCCTAACCACTCGCCTGCCCACCTGATCACCCCTATCAGCCTCTGCCTGCCAGATCACCTCTAACTGCTTCTGCCTTCCTGATCACCCCTAAACACTTTGCCTGATCACCCCTAACCACCTCTGCCTACCTGACTGCCTCTAAGCACTCTGCCTGCCTGCCTGCCTGATCACCCCTAACTGCTCACTGGGGGTCGGCCACCAGGGTGAGGGGCCGAGGTCATTCTGGTCTCTGGTCGTTCTGCCTTTTAGTCGCTGGGCATTTATTATATAGGATTCTTTTGTAACTTTTGTATTTTACTCCACAATCTTTTATTACTTTTTCTATTAAAATGTGGCATTAAAGTGTTTTGAAATCAATCAAAACCCTAATAGCAATCATTTTATATAAATGACTTTACATAGAAAATGAATGTAACAAATTAGGTAACAAATGACATATATAAGCATTTATAATTTACTAGAGGCCTGGTGCACAAAATTTGTACACGGTAGGGTCCCTAGGCTTGGCCAGGGATCAGGGCCAATAGGGACCTTCCAGCTGCCAGCCAGGGCCTCCCTTCCCCTGCTGCTGACGGGGGCCTTCCTTCACTCCACGCCATCCCCTGGTGATCAACGCACATCAGAGTGAGTGAGGGAATTCCTGGTCTCCCGGGTGAACTCCCAAGGGGACACTTTGCATATTAGGCTTTTATATATACAGATTAAATGA
Source organism: Pipistrellus kuhlii (assembly GCF_014108245.1). Lineage (NCBI taxonomy): Eukaryota > Metazoa > Chordata > Mammalia > Chiroptera > Vespertilionidae > Pipistrellus > Pipistrellus kuhlii. The sequence goes on along the minus strand of NW_023425404.1, from coordinate 17,463,173 downwards.
CATATGTAAGAATAGACTCCTGAGAAGTGACAAGCTACTGAAGTCTCCTTACCGCCTATTTCAATCTTTTCCCATCAGAAACCACAATACCAGAGTAAAAAAACCAACAGCAGAAACTGACATTTCTGTTCTTGCTCCCATATGCCTGATAAAATTTAATAATGGCCAAAACCGGTTTGGCTAGTGGCTAGAGCCTCGGTCTGAAGACTGAAGGGTCCCAGGTTCGATTCCAGTCAAGGGCATGTACATTGGTTGTTGGCACATCCCCAGTAGAGGGTGTGCAGGAGACAGCTGGTCGATGTTTCTCTCTCATCGGTGTTTCTAGCTCTCTATCCCTCTCCTTCTTCTCTGTAAGAAAATCAATAAAATACATTTTTTTTTAATTTAATAGTGGGGGGAAATGGGCAATAAGATCCAACAATAGATTATCTTAGATACTTAGAGTGATTTGTTTAAGGAGATATAATTTCATATGAATGGTGTTATAACCAAATGCAAAATAGTATTAATGGACCTTTGGCTAAGTTTTTAGATTGTTGAAGTCCTTTACCATAGGGCAAAGGTTATTGAAGCAATTCTGCAGCTGGAAGGAACTTTCGACATTATCCTGAAAGTTAAGAAAATGAGACTTAGAAAAATGAAACAGCTGAGATTGGTTTGGCTCAGTGGATAGAGCTTCGGCTTGGGGACTGAAAGATCCCGGGTTCGATTCCGGTCAAGGACATGTACCTTGGTTGCGGGTGCATCCCCAATAGGGGGTGTGCAAGATGCAGCTTGATCTATGACTCTCATCAATGTTTCTAACTATCTCTCTCCCTTACTCTCTGTACAAAATCAATAAAATATATTTTAAAAAAAGAAAAGAAAAATGAAACAACTTTCCCACAGTCACTCACTGAAGAAAAAACAGAGCAAGACAAGAACCAGCCTTCTGACTCCAGGGACTTGTCTGAGGCTCAACCGCAGGTCCACTGTACCCCAATTTCATGGGACACTGCCTCCCCTACATTTTATAAATAGCACCAGATGTTCTCTCTAGTTATTGGGGCTGCCTTTGACTGGCTGAAGAGCTAACCATGTGAGGCAGGTTCAGTCTCCTGCCTCAGCAGGATTTAGCTGCCCCAATGTGTATTTTGAAACATACTGTATTGTTTACACTAACCATCAGAATTTGGAGAAGAGTTGAATCAAATGTAAGTCAAATCCTAGTATTGCAGATTCCAGCAAGTTTGATAGCAAAAAGGTGAACTGGTTTATAAAATTGAACTGACCAGGTTAATTTTAATTTCCTCCTAGGTAATGGCATCTCTGTAAAATAGACACATTTTTACTCTTGACACTCAAAGAGTGACCTGCCCAAGGGCTTACAGCCCTTGTAGGTATAACCTGGATTTGACTGACTTCTTTAGACTTCATATCCTTCATGTCTCTTTCAATCCCACCCTAAACTTGTTTTTCTCTCTCTGCTGCCTAACTGGGTGTCAGCCCCATTTCACAGGGTAACATTATAAGAATTGTCTCAAAGAGAAGTCACTAGTGTACTTCCTAACCTGGCTCTTTAAAAAACTTATTATTTTTCAAGTTTCACAGATGCTCAGCCCTACTTAAAGTGTTTGACCTTCAGCTCCAATGATAACTTATTTCCAGATGAATCAAAGACATCTGACTACATGACAAAGTACCTGGGCTAAGCCTTGGGGGAAATATTTAGAGAAGCTGTTACTTCCTGCACCTGATTTTCCCCTTAAACAGCAAGCTCGATGCTCTAAAAGAGCAATTTCCTCCTTCACAAACCTATCATTCTTCTTGTCTAAGCCGAATGAAGTTTATTTTCACCTCTCAGTCTTAAATTCCGACAAAAAAAAAAAATGTTAACATTCTGACTACTAAGATTAACACAGTCAAACATTAACTGAAGCAGTGAAAACTGATTTTCCTCAGGAACCTCTGACAATAGGGGAAGGAGCTGACGTGTGTAAAGGTGACTGCATTTTAAAAGAAGGAGGGAGAGAAGGGAGAGGGGATTCAAGCAGACTCAGGGAAGTGAAAAGTTCCAGAAGGCTGGTCAGTGGAAATGCGATTGGGCCTCCTGTGTCTACCAGCTGACATTATGGAAGTTAGGGTTCCATCCTCACAGACAGAGGCCTTCTCCTTCCTGACTACATTTCAAAAAAATGATTTTCAGGTCTTTGAGAAAAACACTTAGAATTTATAGGGAGAGACATATTCAGGGTGTCCCAACAAAATCTACACATATACTTTGAACAATTATAAAGGTAGTGTTTATTAAAATACATTTTATTTTCAAAGTTGAGTTATCAGCTCTTAAAATGTGTAAACCTTTTTTGGGACACCCTATACATCTCAACCAGAAAATGAAGGACTCATCATTGTAAGCCCTTTTCAGTAAATGCCCTAAGAAAGAGAGGACAGGAATTGCCAGCAGGTGTTGACTATTATAAATTAAACAGTAAATTCTTCCAGTGGCTCTGAGCTTTCTCAGGCAGACATTTTAACAGGGGCTGGTGGCATTAGGAAACACAACCGTAGGTTGCTGTAAGCTAGGGGTTAGCCATCTTCCCCACAACTGACTTGGTTCCAAACAGCTATTAGAAAGCCAGTAGGTGAAAATAAAAAAAATACACAAAAAGCCAACAACTCCTTCATTTCATTAAGAGCTGTAGCCACCCAGGCAGAGACAGAAATCTAGGTTTGGGGGTTGAAAATAACTTTTTTTTTTTTTTAGGAGAAAAAGGTCAGGATGAAGAAAAGCAAAAAGAATATTTCCAAAGAGATAGGACCACAACAAAAAAGATCTGAATGTCAAAGCCAAAACTGATGGTCTGCTGCTCACTGAAAAAAAAAATAAATAAAAAGAAGAAAAGGAAAATGAGAAGAGGGCAAATAAGAACAATCTTTTCTTTCCACACATTGTTAGGTACTTATGAGAAAACCTCAACGTTTTCTTTACAGACTGGCCAAACACCTAGGGCCATGTCTTGCCAAAGACATCGGACCAAAGAGAAAGGCTGCCCACAAGTGAGCAAATTCCAAGGCATGGGTTCATTCGAGGAACATTTTTTTTTTGTGTGTGGACTGTCTATCCTATACAATAATCCTATCTAATAAAAGGGTAATTTGCAAATGACCAAACTACTGAATAGTTGGTTGCTACGACGTGCACTGACCACTAGAGGGCAGACGCTCAGCGCAGGAGCTGCCCCCTGGTGGTCAGCGCGCTCCCACAGCGGGGATCTCCGCTCAGCCACAAGCCAGGCTGAAGGCAGCAGAGGTGGCGGGAGCCTCTTCCGCCTCTGTGGCAGCCCTAAGGTTGTCCGACTGCTAAAGGGCACAGGCTGGGCTGAGAGGACCCCCCTCCCCGCCTCCCCTTCCCCCTAGTGCACGAATGTCTTGCACCGGGCCTCCAGTGGATTAATACGTGAGAGCGTGCACGGTCCAGTGGGAACGTTATGCAAACAATTACCATCCACTTTACAAAGGGATGGGTATTATTAACATAAGTCTGAACAAGAGGAGTGCCTCAGAAACTCGGGGTACCTTCCCATCGCAGGTGACATTTCATGGAATCACGGAAAATGACTAAGGGGTCAAGATCTAACGTCCTCGCTAGGGCATTTCAATTCTACACCGCATTTGGCTTAGAAGCCTCTTCTAAATGCTTCCCACAGCAGTTAACCTCCTTTCTCAACCCATTTATCAAACCTCGTTAGCTTGCCCATCTCTCCGCTAAAATGAGCATCGACTGACAGTTACGTAATCCGGTGCCAGTTTCCACAGGGAGGGCGGAATGAATGGCTGGGTTCGTGGACAGGGCTAGCGGACCTTCACAAAAGCCAGCAGGCCGGGCGCCTGTTGCTATGGGCAGGGATGGCTCTGGCCAAGCCGGTTCTCTCGGAGGAATGAATATGTGAGGGGGCCGTCCGGGAGCCTCGCCCTGCACCCACGAAGCAAGACCGGGCGAGCTCAGGATCCGCCCAGAAAAATCAGGAACCTCGGCGCGGAGGGAACGAGAATCCCGCCAGGCGGTCCTGAACCTAATGACATTCGTTCTCTTACTTACATTCGCGAGGGAAAGATTTCGATTCGGTCTTTGCCCGACATTCTGACGGTGACTGTCCGGCTCCGGTCCCCGGTCAGGCAGACGTGGTTGCCACAGATCCAGCCACAGCGTCGTCTTCCACCGCAGTCAGGTGGTTGTCTCACTCGACCGCCCGCCCCCCTCGCGTTGCTAGGAGACCGCCGGGATTCGCATTCTTCACTTCCGCTTCCTGTTGGCTGGAGTGGTGAGGGTGGGAGGGCGTGAAGAAGACAAGGCCCGGATGTGGAGGCGCGCGCACCGCGAGACTGCCCCTCACTTCCGGCCCGCTTCGCAGCCCCTCCCGCTCCAGTCCCCGGCGGCTGTGCTGAGCTCTCCAAGCTTGAAGCGAAAGAACCGGAGAGAAGAGTACACCCTTCCGCCTTTTCCGCTTATCATCTGTGGTCACAGCGCCACCTCCTGACTGACCGGAAGCCTTAAGAAAGGATTGATTCATCAGGGACAAGGAATCGGAGTCCTACCTCTTCCCTGCGCCTTGAAGGCCACTTATCAAAAAAAATTAAAGAAAACTGTGAGAAAGGCCCTCCTGTGATCTCCGTTCTTCCCTGTTCTCGGAGGACCTGGACTCTATGGTCAGTGGGGAAGAGGGGACTCCGTTCTGTCGGCGCTTGCGCGCTGCGAGGCGGTGCCGCATGCGCGGTGGGACTGAGCGAGGCGCACGCTGGAGAGGATCGGCGGCGGCGGCGGTGGCGGAGCGAGTCTGATCTCCACAATTCAGGAGCGCGGCCCCGGACCCCACTGTAGGAGTCACACGTGTACCTCAGGTGACTAGAGCGCCCTAGATCGGTTCCCCCAAGATCTCGCTCTGGTTGTAGCCAGGACCTGGGTGGTCTTGGGAGGGGAGGGTAGGCCCGGGCTAGCACCTCCTGTCCGGGCGCCGCCTCCGGCTCCGCTCGGTCTCTCCGCGTTCCCGAGGCGCCTCGGTGGGAGCGCAGGGATCTCGTGAAGGAGAGTGGGTTCGGTGTCCCTAACGTGAGGGTGCCTTGAGGTGGGGCGCCCCGGGAGGATGCAGGGACACCCCCGCCGCAGAACGTCCGAGCACTTCGCTCTTTCCGGGCTTGAGAAGTCCGACCTTTTTTTTGTTTTCCTCTTTTCGGTCCCAGGAAACACCATCTCCCGGTGGAAACCGGACTGGACACACCTCAGGGGACCGGTGGGATGGGTCACAGTACTGACAAGAGCTGGGTTCTAAAAGGTCCATGCGTAGTTTATTCATTTGATCGTTGTGTGTGTGTGTGTGTGTGTGTGTGTGTTTAACAATTGCAGCTCATATGCTGCCTGAAAGCCCGATGTGAACATCGCTGTGGAATGAATCACACTCCTCGAAACTAAAACGAGCTTCCTGTCGGTGTACCGTATTTCAGCACCGATGGGAACAGGATTATGAAATTACACGCTGTGGTCTTACAGTTCAATAAAAAGGAGAATGTAAAATAAGGGCGTGTTAGGGTTAGATACGTATTCCGCCCGAGAGGTCCCATTTTTATTATTCCCCAAACATAAGGTACTTTAATTTTCATTAAACGAGAAGCATTGTTTCCTGGGGGGGAAGGTGTAGCAGAGAAGTCTTAAGTTTTTTCCTGATGGAAGTTATTTAGGGGGGGAAATTGTGACTCCGTGTGTTTGAAGAGTTTGGGAATTGCTTCTACGCAGCTGTCCTGCCAGTTCATCTGATGCCAGATGATCTCAGAGGTGCACAGCCATGTGTGTAGATATTGGTGCTTCTTTTTCCACCACACTGAGGTCATTTAGAAGCTTTCTTTCCTGGAGCACTCTAATTAAAATTACACAAGAGTTGCTTCTAACTCGTAAGACATGTCACCTCGGAAAGGAGTGTGGGCTTCTCGTATCCATAGTTTAAGAAAGAAGTCCTCCCTGCCGTTTGACCAGGCAAAATTACTGGCAATGTAGAATATTCGAAATAAGCTGTTAATATATTCCGAGAGATGGATGTTCTTTAACAAAGAACACATACGGTATTCTAATACTGTGACATATTGAGGTTCTGTGGGTTAAAGACACTATTGAATGTCATAAGACTTGGTTTTAGCTTATGCTTGTACATCGTACCTACTAGATAGCACAAAATGGAAATAGTGTGTTCTTTGCCTTTACTATCTTATAGTTGTACTGGAGGCCTGACTCCCACATCTACAGCTGTTCCCAAAGTGCACTGTGCTACTTGCCTGACTTGAGGGCCAAATAACATAAGTCAAAGGGCTTTGAAAATTAAAGGGTTGATAGGTACCTAACTTGTGGCTTCTGTTTTCCTGACTGATCTTTTAAAAGTTGGTGTCATTAGCATAAATAAGGAGATATGTTCGAAATCTGCCAGCCAATATGCAGGTTCTCTGTGAAATACATTCTGTTTGTACTTAACTGGAATCTCATGAAGGAAAGTGGGCCAAGTGACCATACAGCCTCTTCAGAACACTTAAAGGACGCCTTGAGGTGGGGTCCCTCAGGAGTACGCAGTGACACCCCCGCCCCAGGACACTGGACATTTTGCTGTTTCCAGGCTTGAGAATTCTGGCTGTTTTTTTGTTTTGTTTTGTTTTGTTTTGTTTTGTTTTGTTTTGTTTTGAAACCGTGAATGACATATCATTAGCAGTATTCCTTTATTTGCACTATATATTGCAGAGACGTGACCTTCCTAAAGCTGTAGAATTTATCTCTCTCTTCAGGATTCTTTTACACTATTGACTTTGTTCTTTAACCATCAAAAGCCTTGCTTCCCCAAAATTACCAACTTTATTACTTGAAGAAACTTGATAAGTAAATGTGGTCAGCACATGTTAAAGTTCTTAAAAACTATTTCACAAATCTCCATGACATCATTTTATTTTGATCCCCAGTTTAAAACTTTCTTAGCTCTCAAATTTTGACAACAGTCTGGTTGTCATCCCCACTACCCTATGCAAAAAACAAAAAGCCCTGGTTAAAAATAAAATGGCCAACTCAGCTGTTTTCTTTGTGGGTAATTCTAGCCATTGAATGTCTGCTTCCCTTTATTTGCTAAATTCCTATTTTGTTAAGCTACAAGAAAATACATCTCTATCACTATTATAAATGTACTACTTCATTTTTTTGTTGTTAAATAGGATAGGTTAGTACTAAAAGTTTTCACTAATCTGTAGTATATGCTTCAGCACTGAAAATGCATATTAATGTTACTCTTTGTTTAAAGTGTTTCTGATTGTTGTACATTTATCAATAATGTTGAGAGAAAATATTGCCTGATGAAGAATAAGCACAGACTGTGGATCCAAACCTCATAGGTTCAAATTCTGACACTGTCACTTAGTAGTAGTATATGTCAGAACAAGCTGCTTAATCTGTGCTTCAGTTTCTTCATCTGTAAAATGAAGAGAAAGTGGTACCTCAGGGAGATAGGCAGCAGCCAGATCATATAGGACTATGTAGGTAGTGGGAAGATGTATGTAAATCAATGATCAATGGGAAGGTACATGTGGGTGCAGTTGAACTGCAGCAGAACTCTTGGTGGCCTCTGAGCTGGGTGTGAATACCCTGTCTTTAAGATCAAATAATGGAAGCCTTATTTCCCAATTAATAAGAAAAACAGCCCTAGCCAGTTTGACTCAGTGGATAGACTATTGGGCTGGGGACGGAAGGGTCCTGAGTTCGATTCCAGTCAAGGGCACATACTGAGGTTGTGAGCTCCATCCCCAGTGGGAGGCATACAGGAGGCAGCCAATCAATGATTCTCTCACATCATTGATTTTTCTCTCACTCGCCCTCTCTGAAATAAATAAAATATTTTAGGAAGAAAAACAATGTTAATAAATTTTTCATAAACATTTAGGTCCTATTATTGCCTGTCTTGTGAGCTTTCACAAGAGTAAACTGGTTAAGGTTAGCAGAAAAATATGAAAATCATCAATTGGTTAGTTTGAGAGCTTCTGTTTAAAAATATATTTCTACTCATGGTGAGATTTCAGGTTTGTGGGTCATAAAAGGAATGGTGCTGAAAATAGGTTGGGTGGATCAAAGAAAATAGTTTTAAATAGATTTAATGTTTGGAGTTTAAGAGAAACTTGAATTCCATAGTAATGAAGGTCTATAAAGCTATTCTCAAGATTGGGTATACTTATTCAAAAGAGAGTGGAGTGATGAAACAATTAGAAACTAGAAATTATGATAATTGTGAATTAAATTAATTGTGTTAAGAGGGGAAAATTTGGACAAGAGGGTACATGTTAGTTAAATTTAATATATTTTGTGATTAATAAACCTATTTTTTTTTCTGACATGTGATATTGTGATTTCATCTATGATAAATTATAGGGTATATAATTTCACATATGGTTAGGGTTTAAGAAACTACTTCCCTTTTTAAGAAATGGGTACAGTCTTGGCTGATTTAGAGAAAGAATAAGTTTAGAATTTTGCTGGTAGGTTTATTGATGCTTCCCATCATTTGTTTTTCTTGAAGTGGTGATAGTAAAATAGTATTTAACTCTTGAGGTATCTTTATCCTTAGATCTCAGAAGTACTTTATAGGTGGTCATTAATTTTTATGATTCCTCTGAAACTAATGGCAGAGAATCACCCAAGCCTTACAAAAATGTGGAACAGCATAAAAATTAAAGCATGGTTCTTAGACAGCATCTGTTTTCTGGTGCCATTTAAGAAGTTTAAAGAGGTGAGAAGACTAACAACTTCCAGTGGCAACATGTGGAAAATTGACTCACATTTCTTATTTTGACCTTAACTGAGCACTTACTTGATTGTTTTGTTTAAATTGCAGAATGCCGGGTCTGAGTTGTAGATTTTATCAACACAAATTTCCTGAAGTGGAAGATGTAGTGATGGTGAATGTAAGGTCCATTGCTGAAATGGGGGCTTACGTCAGCCTGCTGGAGTATAACAACATTGAAGGCATGATTCTTCTTAGTGAGTTGTCCAGAAGGCGTATTCGTTCTATAAACAAACTCATCCGAATTGGCAGGAATGAATGTGTGGTTGTCATTAGAGTGGACAAAGAAAAAGGTAAGTGAAAAGAATATCTAAAATACAGGGTGGGATAAAAGTAGGTTTATGGTTGTGACAGAATTTATACTTGTTTTAACTATTGTATTACTTTCCATACAGACAATTACCCCTACATTTGCCCCACTCTGTATAACTTTCAGATTTAAAATGGTTTATTAGAAAATACATTTTTTGTAAATTGCCTACTGCAGTAAAAAAATAAAATACCTCCTTTTACAGATTATTTTACATACAAAGTTGTTAGAGAAGGATTCCAGTTAACCATCTAAGCAAGATCCCTTAAGTTGTGGTTTAATTAGTACATCCCAAGGCTCATTTTTATGAGTCAAAATAACTTGAATTTTATTCCCAGAGGAATTTTCTATTTAACATTTTTGGACCATCGCACATAAACAATTTATATGTTTTAAATTGCACACCATTCTAAAGAGCTCGGTGAAATCTCTAGCCTTCCTGCCCAGGCTATGAATCACCTCTTTGTCCAGCGTATCCACACTGTGTACACTACCTGCCCATAATTACTTAGTAGCCATCTCAGTTATCAGATTGACTGTCAAAGTATTGCAGTGCTTATATTGAAGTAACCATTATTTTATTTAATAATGGGCCCCAAATATGTATAACTTTCTTTGGATATGCCAAAGAAAAACCATTATATGCATCCTTTAAATGAGATGCTATATATGTATAGGGGGAAATAGTATATATAGGGTTTGATATCTGCAATTTTAGGCATCCACTGGGGGTCTTCAAATATATTCCCTGTGAATAACAGGGGGCTATTATATTCCTTAAACTTTAACAAGTCTTCATAGCACTGCCCCAGCATTACCTAAAATGGTATGTTATATTTCTTCCTGCAATCAGAATCAAATTTCCACCTGCTATCAGAAATATATTTTATTATCATATTAGTAGACCTATAAAAATAATTTCCATAGCTGCATTGCTTGTACAGTATTCATTAAAAACAGGAAATAATAAAAATCATGGAGAAATAAATCATGACACATGATGTGGAAAGATGACCAAGGTAAGATTAAAAAAGGCAACATGCAGATGGTCCTATGAAGGGGATCCATTAAGGATATTACAAGATTAGTTCCTATTGGACAAACCTGTAAAAAGAACAGCTGTAAAGCCTGAATAAATATTAAAAACAAAAACAACTACCTAAAGACAATGGTAGCAAAAGCAGGCTGGAATTGCAGGAAGAGGGGAATTGCACTGTAGAGTTTTGCAGCTTTTTGTCTGAATGCATATCACAGCTTCAATAGCATAGTTAACGTTCTAGTGGAAACCTACAGTCTTAGTGGCTTGAGAACCAGAAGTAACAGTCTGGACAACCACAGTGGATGGAAAATAGTTATAGAGATCAGAGAAAGGAGAGATACAGGGAGAACCCCTAAATTTGTATATAAATTCTGCTTAAATCCTGGCTGACCTCTGAACTACAGGGTGGACTGCAAGCAATCCAATAGGGCAAACTTTAAACAGATTTCAATTGCTTTACACCTGTGGAGACAGCTTATAGTTCTGAATACAAACAAATTAACTGCCTGCTAAAACAAAATCAGTATCCTTAAGGGTAACATAAAGAAATTCAAAATCTGTCACATTATTCACAATGTTCAGGATACAGTCCAAAATGCCAAACAGGAAAATATGACCCATATAGAAGAGAAAGGGCAATCACTGGAGACTGACCTAAAAATGATCCTTATGTTGGAATTAGCAGATAAGGATTTTAAAGCAGATATTATAACTACTCAAGGACATTAGGATAATATGCTTGTAATTAAGAAAATGCAATCTCTATAGAAATTAGAAACTCTTACACAAAAAACTAAACTCTACAAATCAAAAGTGTAATATTTAAAAAATTAACTGGGTGGGCTAACAGATTAAAGATGGCAGAAGGCTCTTGAAGATAGTAAAACTTGAAGATAGTTCATTTAAAAAGAACCAGACTGAAGAACAGAGGAAGGGAAAGGTCAGATATCAAATGTTCCATTTCAAAGGAAGAGAGAAAAGACAGAAAATATATTTTTAGAAATCATGGCCAAATGTTTCCAGTATTTGCTAGAAAAATATAAACTTATAAATTGGAGAGGTTGAACAAACCTCAAAGAAATACTAATAAAATTGTATCTAAGCAGATCGGACTGTTGTAAAACAGATAAATTGAAAATCTTGAAAGTAGCCAAGGGAAATGGCACATTATTTACAAAGGAGCAGTAATATAAATTACTGTGGCGTCCTTATTGGAAGTAATGGAGGTCAGGGCATTGAATGACATCTTTAAAGTAGTAAAAGAAAAAAAAACTGTCAAGCCAGAATTCTATATCTAAAGAAAATAATTTAACAGTGAAAATCAAAATGAGACCTTGTCAGGTAAATAGAAATTAAGAGAATTTATTACCAAATATACCTGCATTATAAGAAATAGTAAAGGAGTTAATTCAGACCAAAGAGATGTGATGCCTAAAGTAAGAAATATGTAGGTAAATTTTAATGATCTTTTTTTCCCCCCCTAATTTTTTTAGAATACATTTAACTGCTCATCTCTATTTGAACCAGTAGGATTTTAATTTATGGAGGTGACTGTTGATATAGAGAGGCCAATGCCATGGAAAAAAAATTTTTATTAAGTTTCCCAGGAGATGGGGACATGCGTGTGCTATGCAGAGCCACATGGGGAAGCACCAGATTTGTTCAGGAGGCAGAAGGAGCAAGGGGAAAGCCAGAGCCTTTATTAAGATTCCATAGGCAGGTCAGGGTAAACAGTTTAGAATTGGCTAGTTTGAATAGTTCTGGCTTTGGGTTGATTTAAGGCAGAGGGAATATTGGCTTGGTGTGTAAGACTTTGATGAGGAAATGGTTAGGGATAATGGGCTCGAGATTAGTTAGTTGGCATGTGAAAGGCGGCTCCAGGTGAGCCTTCGCTATCTCTAAGAATTGGCTAGTCCTGGGAAGGGCTTTTCTTCTTACCCAGTCAGCCAGGCCATCAATGTCAGAGCACCATGCAGACCTCTGGCGCTCAGATGAACAGGGGAGCCTCAGGGTCTCCCCACACCCACTCTTTTGTTCACATTCGTGATTACAGTACTGATAAGCTACAACAGACAAGTGATCACAGCTTGTCATCCCAGAGGTCAGCACCCCTGGTTTACAGAGTGACCTCAGAGAATCCCCAGCCAGACCCTTTATTCACATGGGTGTTTCCAGCATGAACTTAGTACCACAGAATCCAGGTGCTCCTGTGATATGGAAGAAACACCAAAAATGTACCTCTTCCATGCACACACAGAATAAACAGTTGGAGGCTCTTTTCCTACACCATGTTTCTAGATAAAAATCTTCAGAAGGAATTCTCTTTGAAACTCAACCTACTGGAGCCAGCAATAAAGACATGGTTGAGGAACTGGTGAGTCAAAATGAAGCAGCAGCAAAGAAACTATTGCTACCTAAAGCAACCAAACCAGATTCTTCCAGCAAAAATGTGCCCACATCAACCAGTCCTTACTCTTTTTTTTTTTTTTCTTGTATGTTCAGATTTCTCTAGTTCCATTCCACCTCAGCCCTTAAGCCCTTCCAATTGGGCATGGGAATCTGTTGTCACTGAGAGTCCCACAAGTGATGTCCAAATGCAAGCTCCTCAATTGGAGGAGGTAGTGGCCTTAGTTCCTGCTTTACACTCTTTGACTAGGGGCCTGGTGCACAAAATTTGTGTACTGGGAGAGGGTGTGTCCCTCAGCCCAGCCTGCTCCCTCTCCAATCTGAGACCCCTGGGGGATGTCCACACAGCAGTCGGACATCCCTATCACAATCCGGGGCCGCTGGCTCCTAACCTCTTGCCTGCCTGCCAGCCTGATCACCCCTAACCACTTCCCTGCCAGCCTGATTGACACCTAACTGCTCCCCTGCTGGCCTGATCGCCCTCAGTTGCCTTCCCTTGCAGGCCTGGTCACCCCTGACTGCCCTCCCCTGCCATGGTCACCCCTAACTGCCCTCCCCTGCTGGTCTGGTCGCCTACAAGTACCTTCCCCCCCCCCCTAGTTGGTCCGAAGGTTGTGGGTTATTGTTAAGCTGATTAACAAGTACCCTCCCCTGCTGGCCATCTTTGACCACATGGGGGCAGCATCTTGTGTGAGGGCATGAAGGTCAATTTGTATATTACCTCTTTATTATATAGGATGCTTGTGACAGCCCAAAACATGGAACTTAAGTTTTCCTAATGGGGATGAAATATCCAGCTCTTCTTTCCACTGTCTATGTCAGTATCTCTCATCCACCGGCCCCATCTAGAACAGGGTTCTTCTCTTAGCATATTTGCTGGTGTAGCTGTAGATCTATTTCCTGGGCAAACCTCATCCAGTATAACAAGCTGAGGCCTTGCAAGCTATAATCTTATACAACCTGAAATTTCAGAACCCCTCCACTATGGTGGACTTTAGATTTCTCTGATCAAATTACTAATGCCAGGTTGTAGGGGAGAGAATACAGAAAAATGGAGAATCTTTTGACTAGCTTTAATTTGGCAATTGAAAATTATTCCTTCCATTGAGGTAATAGAGAATATACAATTATATGATAATCTAAATGCATTTCTGAAAACAAAATTTATCAGGATTTTAGTGGGGAGTAAGTATAGGTATACCAACCAAACAGCTGGTTGTGGTATGCTGGCATCTGGACAGAGATAATTATTTTCTTTTTTTTTTTTAATGCAGGTTACATTGATTTGTCAAAAAGAAGAGTTTCTCCAGAAGAAGCAATCAAATGTGAAGATAAATTCACCAAATCTAAAACTGTAAGCTAATTTTTTAGTCAAATTAATCCACTATTTTATGTACTTAATAATCAGTAAGTCCTGTTCCTGGCAAAAATAAAAAACAAAACCTACATTTTCTGTAACTATATTTTCTGTAACTATATTTTCATTTCCAGTTGTGATACATAGAAACATGACTTAAAGATTTAATTTCAAAAGATTATGACTGCAGTGTTTTTATCTCATGGTGTTACTATCTCAATGTATGATCTAATATTCTCAAAACAGTACTGAATGTTTTTAAGCGACTTTAGGAATAAATTAACTGGGTGATTTCTTTTTATTTGGTTTGTCATAACGTAGTTGACTTTGGTCCCTATTCTGGAATAAAGGTCTCAGAGACAACTGTTCTATGTTAAAAATGAGTAAGAGTTTGTAAAATGTTTGTGAATCTAAGAAAGCAAGGCAGAAGCCTATTAGTAGGTGGGGTTTTTCCCTGGTTGAGGTTCTTTTTTTCTTTTTTTGCTATAATTCCCTACTTCCCCACAATAAACATAAATAAAGCAAAAATAGCCATTTTTGCATTCGTCTTCTGTCTGAGTTCTGTTTTCTGATCCTATTTAGATTGTCCTTCATTCTTGATGACACTGTTTCCATTGTTTCTTTTTTGTTTGACCTTTTCTTATAATTCGTAATTTTATTGATTTCAGAGAGGGAAACAGATAGAAACTTCAATGATGAGAGAGAATTGTTGATCAGCTGCCTCCTGCACATCCCTTACTGGGGATTGAGCTCACAACCCAGACATATGCCCTGATTGGGAATCAGACTGTGACACCCTGGTTCATCGGTTGATGCTCAACCACTGAGCCACACCAGCGGGGCATGTTTGCCCTTTTCTTGTGTCTTTTGTTCTCTGCCGTTTGTCTTTCTGCCAAGAAAACCATGTTAAATGAGAAGATTTTTGAAATCTTGTTTGACTAGTAAAACAGAAAAATCTAAAAGCCATCAGACCATTACCCAATCTTTCCCTTTGCTTTACTGACGTGTTCATTATTACTGCAGTCTGGTTTACACATTCAAAAGTGCTATCACTAAAATCCCTTTTTAATGAACTCTAGGACCTTGCCACTCAGAGTAGTCTTTGGACCAACAGCATTGGCATTGCCTGACTGCTTATTAGAAATGCAGGATCGCAAGTCCCAACAAGTTTGAGAATTCACATTTGAGAAGCACTGCTCTAGAGAACTTCCGTTTTGTTTTGTCACCTGTGTAAAATGATGTTAGTGGGTCTTATCAGGATGATAAGATGATAGACGAAATAGCCACTGTTAGTGCCTTTGCCTTTTCTATACTCTTTCCTTTAAGCCTTTTTAATTTAGAAAAGGATTTAGATAAAGTTTGGCAGCAGTGGGTGAGATTGAAGAATAACTGTTAAATGATAATAGCAAAAGAAATACTGAAATCTCAATCCTGTTTCCATTACCTCATGTGGAGTGGTAATAATAATACCGTGTTTCCCCAAAAATAAGACATCCTCCGAAAATAAGACCTAGCGCAACTTTGGGAGAAAAAATTAATATAAAACACTGTCTTATTTTCAGGGAAACAGGGTAGCTTATATTTGTTTAACAGGATTTGTGTAATATACAAATTTTATACATTTGTATAAAACATTTGTATTATGTTTTTCATTTCTAGTATTGCATTTGTATTTGTTTGATCTATGTAAGAGCTCTGCAGTAAAAAGGAGAGAAGGAAACATTCAGAGGTTAATTAGAGTCAAGATGTAATCTAAGTGTTAGGGCGCTAAATTCTACTATTCTACTTGTTGTACCTATTTGAGTTTATTCTCTATGGAAAAGAATTTGTTGTATGGCGATCCTTTGTTAAGAAATTATTGTAATCACTTTAACCAAAGGTTTGTTTTTATATGCTATCTAGTAAAGTGTAAAAATAACTTTTTTTAATAAATCTCTTACACTTCGAATTGTTGAGTCCTTCATTTTGTTCTAGGTTTACAGCATTCTTCGCCATGTTGCTGAGGTGTTAGAGTACACCAAGGATGAACAACTGGAAAGCCTGTTCCAGAGGACTGCTTGGGTCTTTGATGACAAGTACAAGAGACCCGGATATGGTGCCTATGATGCATTTAAGCATGCGGTCTCGTAAGAACATCTTTTTGATTCTGCTTCTACCTTGATATCACAGCTGCTGTGTCTGGCATGCAAAATGAGAGCTTGACATGTAATAGTAGAAATTTACATTAAAATATTTCAGTATAAAAGGCCCATTGTATGAGCCAGTCCTGTATAGCCAAACCTATATAATTTTTTTTTTTATTGATTTGAGAGAAAAACATCGATTTGTTTCACTTACTTAAGCATTCATTAGTTGCTTTTTGTATGTGCCCTGACTGAGGATTGAACCTACAACCTTGGCATATTGGGATGACATTCTGACCACCTGAGCTACCCTGCCAGGACTTAAAATTTCTTATATCAATTATATAGTTTATAAGCATATAAACTATGTTTATATGCTTTCATCTCATGCTATTCCCTTACCCATTTCCTTCTCTTGGTTTTTTTATTGTCCTAGGTAACTTCAGGGCCAATGTAAATGTCTCATCTAAAACTATAACCTCTTGTTTTCTTTTCTTCACAACTCCTTCAGCCTGTGCCATTTTAGCCAGTCTTCCATATGGTTTCACTCTATACCTACTTTCACCAGGATTTGTTCTGCCTCTAGAACTCTAGTTCACACGTTCTACATTTTTGCACAGCCCCTGTCCTTCCAGCTCCCACATAGTTAGTCCTACTCTGTTTCTTCTTAATTCTGGTCAGGCTCTGATTCCAAACCTTTTTTTCTCTGTCTTTTCACTCCTTGCCTTCTCTTACTTATGCAGCATAGCTACACCATGGTTCATCATTTCAAAAACTTTCTTGCAAATATCATGAGCTTTTGCCGTTTTTCCTTCTTGTTACATCTAGTCTTGAATCGATGTTCCTGCCTTCTCTGCACTTATAGACTGCTAGATGCTGGTAGAGGTTGGTGCCCCTGCATGTTCATGGTATCAACCTCAGCGGGGCCTACACTGCTGCCCCACATTCTCTGTGCTCCTGGGTAGCTCTTCCTCTCATTCTTCGAGTTGGTATTTTAGAGCTTCCTCAGATACCCACTCCATCCTTCTTCCCTCACTCTCACCTGGTGCACTCACTACCTATTTTATAAAGAAAATAGAAGCCATCGCATAGGTTCTCCTCTGTTTCCTTACACTATCTCAGCAAACTTATCTTCATCCCACCTGCATTACTCCTTCCTGAGCTTTTGTCACACTGGAATTCCTATCCTTCCTGCTCAAACTAATCTTACCACTTGTGCCCAGCTACTGCTCAGAGGCCTTTTGCCATCTGTTATTCCATCTCTTGAGTCCTCAGTCTTTCCCTTAATTGTTTTTGCTCCAGCAGCATAAAAATATGTTCTGCTTTCTCCCGTTTACACTTAGAAACCAAATTCTGTCTACTTTATCCTGAGCAAGCACTGTGTCCTCTCCTTTTAACAGCCATACTCCAGTTCTGTCAAAATCTGCACCTCCCACTCTTCCCTAAATGTTAGTGCTTCACAAGCAGCCTCTCTGGCTGAGGTTATTTTCCCAACCTTTGTGCTGCCAAGAAGCAATGGTTCTCAGCCCTCAGGATGGCTGAGTGGGGCTGACACTGTTAGAGCCTGTGGCAAGCTGTCCACTTATTGGAAGTACCTTTCTCTTCTGATTCCTAGGGGTGTGGTTTTAGTTTTAGAATTTTTCCATGTTTTTGTTCTTTTCCAGTTAGATTGTAAGCTTTTTGAAGCAAAGAATGCTAATTACACAGAAGTGCTTAAGTATAGTGGGCTGCCAGGGAGACATTTTAAATTGCTTGCTTTAGCCTGATCTCTACAATTTTTCCCTTAATGATGATCAATTGGATGTTTTCTACTTGTCATATACTGCTAAATGCTGCATTGTTCATTTAATACCACAATCCAGTGAGATGAATTTTTTGTCCTCATTTTACACATTTGGAAACTGAGGTATGGAAAGGCCAAAGAAACATAGTTATCTAACAACAAAGTTAAGATTTGAACTCTAATTCTAACACTAAAGTCTATGCTTTTATACATTATTCTGTGGTATTGTTATTGCAAATATCAGTAAAGTAACCGTGACCTTTTGTTGTTGTTTTGTTTTTTTAATCAGAGACCCATCTATTTTGGATAGTTTAGATTTGAATGAAGATGAACGGGAAGTACTCATTAACAATATTAATAGGCGTTTGACCCCACAGGCTGTCAAAATTCGAGCAGGTAAATGATTTTTTAAATGATGTTAAAAGGTTGTGCATGTGTCAAAAAAGTTGTCAATGAGCCTTCTGAAGAATATGCTACTATATCAACATCTGTACATTTTTCTAAATGTGTTTTTCATATGAAAATTTAAGAACTTAAATATTTGCTGAATCATCTAGATAGATAGAGAGGCGTACAAGTTAACTTTAAATTACCCCCCCCCCCCGTTTTTTTTAAGGGTGTGGTTATTTTATTTTAGTGTATACTTTAAAATAATGTAACAGTACAAATATCCTCCCATGTCTCTGGATTAACCACTGTGAATAGTTTGAAATGTATTCTTTCAGACGTTTTTCCTGTACTCGTAGGCTATATAGGAATATATGCTGTTTACATTCAGATAGGACTTTTTAAAATTATTCCAAAGATGAGGTCATACCATGCAAAGTTTTCTCCAACTAATTTTTCTCACTTGGTGTTTCATGGTTGACCTTCCATGAAAGGTCATAGGAATCTTTTTCTTTCTTTTCCATGGCTAGGTAATAGTCTATAGAGTGGTTGACTTAACCAATCCCTTCTTAAAGAACATTTAGGTTGTGCCAATTTTTTTATTAGACAAAACACTATAAATTTAACATTCTTATACATACATACTTACCTATTTGTATAAGCATTCTGTAAGGCAGATTCCTAAATTTCTAAATTGTTCTCAACAGTTTGCAATTATTTCATTCAGTATTAAAACACTTCTCTCTATTTTACAAATAAGAAACTGAGGTACAGAGAAGTTGGAATTGTGGTTTTTAATCCAGGCATAGCCAGAATTCAAAGTGTTTTTTAAATGTGCCTGTCTTATAGTTTCATCATTCAAGGTCTTGATGTGGATGATAGAAAATAATTTCAGATAGTTTTAATTATGAAAGTTAGTAGCTGGGATTGGTTTCTAATTGAAAGGATGATGAAAGCTTTCACAAATGTTTGAATACTTATGTATCTGATTTATTTTATGCCTCTAAATATTTTTTGCATTTATTTGATATGTTTTTGAATTTTGTAATTTTAGATATCGAAGTGGCTTGTTATGGTTATGAAGGCATTGATGCCGTAAAAGAAGCCCTGCGAGCAGGTTTGAATTGTTCTACGGAAACCATGCCCATCAAGGTGAGCAGTCAGTTTTCTCCCTCCCTGCTGAAATATCCACCTAAGCCAAATCAGATTTTTTTATGATCATGTTTCTTATCAAGTGTTATGAAAAGTGATTCTTGGTGATATTTCCAGGGGATATTTAAGATTGTGTATAGGCTTTTTGTTGTAGCTACTGTTACTGGATAGAGATTCCTATTGGTATTTAGTGCAGAGGGCTCCTTTACAATAAAACGTTATGCCCTGGCTGAAGTGGCTCAGTTGGTTGAGCATCATCTCATGCACCAAGAGGTCATTGGTTCAATTCCCTGTCAGGGAACATGCCTAGGTTTGCAGGTTCGATCCCCAGTAGTGAGTGTGCAGGAGGCATAAGCCAATTGATGATTCTCTCCCCCTTTTTCTCTCTAATATCAATAAAAACTTTTTTTTAAGTTGTACCCATAGTGCTCATAGAATCTTGAAAAGGGCAACATACTCTCATTCACACGCAATTTTTAGGTTTGCTATGAATCTTTTGTTAGCAATAAAATTAACTGAATGGTTGTTATTTAGAATTTTTTTGGAGAATTTCTTCCGTTTAGTTTGGAACCAAGTTGGAATTTTTGTTTGTTTTAGAGACAAATTATCCATTATGCTGACAATGGCTCTAGTTAGTTTAACCTCCAAAGACACCCAGAAATTGACATTTGTTGTATTCAGTATTGCAAATTTGATTAAATCACTGTATCAATTAGCTTTTGCTACCTTAACAGGCTACCCCAAATTGCTAGATATAAAATTGGTGGCTATGTTTTGAGAATTAAGATTTGTTAAGGCAGCAGATTGGTAAAACAGTTCTCGAACATCCTGATAGTTGTGTGTTCTATAGGCATACTCACAGGTGAATTTTTATCTCCTTCCTTAGATTAATCTCATAGCTCCTCCGCGGTATGTAATGACTACAACCACCCTGGAGAGGACAGAAGGCCTCTCTGTTCTCAATCAGGCTATGGCTGTTATAAAAGAAAAGATTGAGGAGAAAAGGGGTGTCTTCAATGTTCAAATGGAGGTAAGATTAAGAGGGGTTTTGCCTTGTTTAAAGGTTTTAATAAATTTAAAAACATGTAAATGATTTGCATTCTAAATCTAAAAAAAAAAAATAAGTACATTTAGGATTACAACTCTGCTAAGCATAAAATAATTATTGGCTTGGAGGATTCCTAAAAGAGCTTTTTATAAGTAAATTAGAGGCTCAGTGCACGAAATTCGTGCATGGGCGGAGGGGGTCCCTCAGCCCTGCCTGCATCCTCTCCAATATGGGACCCCTCGGAGAGGTTTCTCTTACAATCCAGGACCACTAGCTCCTAGCTGCTCGCCTGCCTGATCGCCCCTAACCACTCTGCCTGTCTGCCTACCTGATTGTCCTTAACCACCTCTGCCTGCCATCCTGGTCTCCTCTGCCTCTGGCCATCGTGGCTTTGTCTGGAAGATATCCGGTCTAATTAGCATGTTACCCTTTTATTAGTATAGATAAGAAGTATCATGGGATTTTTATTGAGAACTATGGTCACTGGTGGTGTTAGGTGTCCTGTCGTCGCCCGCCCAGCCAAGGGAAAAAAAATAGATGATGAAAATTAGTGGTTGATTATTGTCAGAATTTAATGTAAAATACTTAAATTTGATCTCAGAATTAGAAATAAGTGTAATTGCCTTTATTTCCCTCATCTCAACAAGAATAAAACCTAAATTTCATACATATATATAAAAAAGTGCATTTTTATAGGATGTCTTTTGGGTTTGAAAAATAGAGCCACTGATATTATTTTCATATATTTTCAGTTTTAGCTTGTAAAAATAACAGAAAATAGTACTTTGTTTTAATACACATATTTCTTTTTTCTGTACTGTTTTATTCTCATAAATTTCTTCCATTATTGAGCTAATGGAATTTATTAGTGATATGTCAGCACTCAGAAATTAATAGATACAGCATCAGAGTTGTTATGTCTTCAAGAGTTAAAATACTAGGCATTGATAGTATTGAAATTCAATTTTGTGTACTATTTGACTACATTTTGAAATTATGCCTCTGCTTCCACAGCCCAAAGTGGTCACAGATACAGATGAAACTGAACTTGCAAGGCAGCTGGAGCGGCTTGAGAGAGAAAATGCAGAAGTGGATGGAGATGATGATGCAGAAGAAATGGAAGCCAAAGCTGAAGATTAACTTTTGGGAAACAGTCCAGTTTAAGGAACACAAAACAGCCCTTCCTGGCTATAAACCCTAGACTTAAAAGTTTTCCAGAATTGAAAACTTAACAGCTGAATATTTTTTATTTCCAAGTATTTAAATGTTGTAACAGACCAAAACGTGAAATGTCCTAAAATGTCGGCTATTTTCACAGTAGCTCCAACACATTGAGCATTTTTTATGGGAGTGGCCCAGTTTCACTAAAGACAAATCTCTAAGCTAAGAACAGTCAAAATTGGGCTTTCCATTTCTGATGTCTCTAGATTGACACCTGTTTGTAGTTCAGTGCCTCTGTGTAATTTATCAGGGGTACCCAAAGCAAATGGTCCCAACCTTTCTACATAAATGTATCAAGCAAACATTAAATAAATTTCTGGGATATTTAACTATAGGTTTCTTCCTTCTTGTCACCAGTTAAAAGCATTATGATTACTAAGACCCTAATTCTATTCATTTTAGTCTAGATGTATAAATATAAGGGCAGGTGTTCAAAGGATCTATACAACATCCTTTCAAAAGGATGGCTTAGAGAAAATAATTTTTACCACAGTGAAAGTAATTCTTAAGGGGGAAAGCCTAAAAATGCAATTAAAGGATTACATTGGTTGTGTGCCTTTTATGTCTATGAGACTGATGAAATATATGTGGGAGAATTTCACACTGGTCCTGTTTGGTGTACTAAGCTGCTTGCCTGAGTTTGTAATTCAAAGTGGTATGGTTGGTTTTATTTTGTTTTTAAGATGCTGCTGCTTTAATTTATTTTGATTCTCATCACCCAACTTGAGATTTTTCCCCCCATTAAAATATTCACTAGGTGCCATCTAGAAAGCTTCAGTTTTCTTTATAACAGAATAGGGATCTGTTTGAACACAATTACCATAATTTTTCAACATTTCCATCATTTTTATCTTTTAAGAACTAATTATTAAGGCATATAAATTTAAAGGTAAATAAATTCAGACAAAACACGTGATTTGATGTTACAGCTACAATAACCAAGGTGTAGAAAGTCTTGAGTTACTTTAGTCTTTGTAGATTTAATCTTAGTATGCTTGAGGTACTAGATATATTAATTTTATTAAATTATTCTGACAAATAGCTGTTTAAATACTTAAAAAGTGAAACCATATCCTCCTCCATCAATCCAGGACTAGATTCAGTATTTTTTAAAAGGGACTGGAAAAATAGTATTGCTGAGACAGTTTGTGCCATATGTGAAGATTGTCCCAATCCAGAAGCCTGACTTCATGTAGCCATCTCTACAAAGGAACCATGGTTGCTAGCTAGCATACCATACTGGGAATATTTAGAGGAAAATTAGGATATATTCAAAATTGGCTCAATTTTCAGCGTGGTCTTTTTGAGGAGTCGAAACAAGTCTGTAAAGCTTACAGCAGATGTCATCAAATATAACAGATGCTCCTTAAATGTTTGCTATCACAGGAATTGAATTTTTGTTTAATATTTTTATATTTCAAATGCTATAACAAGAAATGCTGGTAATGTTCATGGTGAGTGAATTTATCCATTAAATTATTGGGCCTTTTCAGTTCCACAACAGTTGCAAATTTATGACGCTTGCCAGAGAAAAGATTGATACCGTGTGATAGAACTATAAACTTAAAGCACACATATTCCTTGCTGACCTAAAAGTATCACTTTTAAAGGACAAGAGAACACACCCAGCTCCAGATAGCTGAAGGAACAGATTGACAAAAGTGACCAGTTTATCCAAATCTTGGACCTCCCCCAAAAAAACCTCATTAAAAGTGGACAACTTCATCTACTCATTCTGCCTTGGACTGATGTCAAGTGGTTATCAACTCAAAACTGAACCTTAGCAATAGCTTGGTTCTTAATGCATAATTAATTGAGAACGGCTTACAAAAAGTGAACCTTTAAACAATTTATCTTTTATACCAAAACAAGACAAACCAATACTTTGGATAATTCTAAGTGGGAACCTACAGACATGCTAAGCAAGCACTATATTATGCTTATTAATACAATTATTACTCAGCTGCCAGACAAACATTCTCGATTTAACTACATCAAAAACAGTTGAATTCAAATGGTTCGGATTTTAAAAATTAAAATACTAGTACCTTGATAAGAGTTGTTCCCTGGTTTGCCTCAAGGTCATCTACTTTAAATGGGTGAGGACTCTGTCCTCCACAGTCTGGTACAGTTGTGCCAGTTCAGAGAAGAAGCCATCAAACCAAATACAGTCAAATTCAGATGAACATCTGTTGATATCCCAAAAGTAATAAACTAATTCCAAGGACATTAGACCTGGTAAAATGCCAGGTGCTCTAAAAAGGCATCTCTTTACAATGTAAGGAATTAAGTAAAACCTCATTTGCTTGGAATTTTGATCACTCAGGTCAAGTATTCTAGTTGAAATTGAGAGAACAGTTCAAACTAAGGACAAATTTGAATTTCAGAGGTATCTAGTACCCTTAAATGCCAGTTACGTATCTTACCTATTCATTTAAGGGAGTCTTGTACTAAGCAAGAATGCTGGCAGTATCTTGTGCCAGTTACTGTATGAACTTGCAAGCAATAAAAATGTTTTTCTTAAATAATTGTATGATACAGACTTTTCACTACTGCAGGTTAACCTTCCAACTGGTGAAGCTTCTTGGTACCTATTTGTCTCAATGTTCACCTAGAAAACCAAATTTCATGCCCTGATTTAACCCCTTTCCTATTCATAGCTTTCTCTTTCCTTTAGAGAGCTCTGCTCTGCTTTCCAAATGGTATTTTTCACAGTAAAACTATAATTTTACCTTTTTTTTTAGTATGTGTGACTAATCCCTTCAACTGAGTCCGTGATTTTTCTGTGATATGTAATGCTTAATGCAAGCTTATTTTTCAAAGGAAAACAATATTCTTTGAATGTTCAAGCTCAATTCACCCACTTTGAGATGAAGCATGTCTTAGTCACAGAGATCACGAGGTGTCTTCATAATCGCCTCGCTCACTTCGTATAGTCTCAAGCATGAAAAACCTTTGAAAACTGAAACTTTGGAAGGAAATTCTAATAGCCAGAAGCAAGTGTCAGTTTTTATTAATCCTAAAGAAGGAGTTAATGGCTGTTGGCAGCATTTCGGAGACAGTGCTGTGAGACTAGCGTTTTATTTAGTAGTATAATGTGGCCAGTTAGTGTTACAAGGCAAACCTACTTTGGTGACTGAGGAATGGCCTGCTGTGATGATTGGCGAAAGTCAACGTGCTGACGCCTAATGGCTGTTCTGGCATTTCCGGTTGTTAACGTGAAGGTGGGGAAGGAACAGCACCATTGCCCATTGTGACCTAGGAAACTCCAGTAGACTAAGTACAAAAGAAAGTTGCATTAACACTCATTTTCTGGGAAACCCTGTCGGTGTCACCGGCTAGGTGGGAGGAATCCTGGTCCTGGTCTCTCAGGCAATCCTGGTCCGTCACGTGAGCTTTTTGATGGCTTCGATCCACTCGGCTCGCTCAGCTTTGCTGCTGGCCTGGATGTAATAGTGTGTGTCGTCCTTAGTAATCACTTTGAAGAGATTTCCCTGGACATTCCCTTTGACACCTAGGCAGAAAAAAAATCAGTGAGGAAATACCCAGTCTTTCAGCTGGAAGCAGCTGAAAATCAACTAAGATACAAACACAAATAATGAAGTATTTATTAAGTTCAAATTACATGGTTAGAGACTCCCACCAGATGCGTGGTGCTTTCTTTTCCTCCCTCCCATCCCCTCATTTGGCCTGTGCCACAAAGTCTGCCAGTGGTATGGACATTTGTTTTAAATATTTTGATTTCAGAGAGAGAGAGAAATATCAATTAAAAGAATAATTGGTTGGCTGCTTCCTGCATGCACCCCACTGGGGACTGAGCCCAAAACTGGGGCACAGGTCGATGCTCAATCACTGAGCCACTCTGGCCAAGCTGTTTGGACATTCTCGGAAGCCTTCATGGTCTGCCACCTATGCTAACCCTAGATCTACAATGTCATTCACATAAAAGAATCTAGTATCCTACATAATAAAGAGGTAAAATGCAAATTGACCCTCACACCCTTGTGTCACAAGATGGTTGCCCCCATGTTGTCACAAGATGGCCACCCCATTGTCACAACATAGCCAGCAGGGGAGGGCAATTGGGGATGACTAGGCCTGTAGGGGAGGGCATCTGGGAGTGATCAGGCTGCCAGGGGAGCAGTTAGGGGCAATCAGGCAGCCAGGCAGGCCAGTGGTTAGAAGTCAGCAGTCCCAGATTGTGAGGGGGAGGTCTGACTGCCAGTTTAGGCCCGATGTGGGATCAGGTCTAAACCGGCAGTTGGACATCCCCCAAAGGGTCCCAGATTAGAGAGGGTGCAGGCTGGGCTGAGGGACATCCCCCCCACCAGTGCACAAATTCTGTGCACCAGGCCTCTAGTGTTTATACAAAGAGAAGATACAGATTTAGGATTTAACTTTAAACTGTTTTAACTTCTTTGAACCTCAATTTCCACATCCATACAATGGGAATGATACTATCTTCCTAGCTAGTTAGTATGACAATAGATATTAAAGTATGTCCCTAACCCTTAAACACTGTGTAAGCTAATATCATTCTTAGGTGGAAGCTTAGGTGGACCAGTAAACACAGAAACTGAAGGGAAAGTATTACAAAACAAGGATTATTATAGCTGTATTGTTGAAACACTAAGAACACATGCCCTTTTCTCTAACTCTGAAACTGGCTTCAAAACTCACACATTCATGGTCTCACTGAGAAAGCCCTACTCAGCTCCCACAGCTCAGTCCTTGGACAGCAGAGCATCATGGAGAGTGCAGGAGGGAGGCCCTTGAGCTCTCAGGCAGGGGCCAAAGTTAGACCTTACCCGTGGGAACGCCATTGTCCTCCAGAGCAGACACGAGTGAACCACGAAGGGAAAACCCACCCACTGGCCGGTTCTCTTCCTGCAGAGAGAAGGAGACCTGTTAGGAATCGCGTGAACGGACAAAAGGGAAGAGCTGCACTCTCACCTATAACACCCTCAGTGGTACCAGCCAAAGAAGTAGGCGAGAGTCATGTGTGAGGAGGATGAGGCAGAACTTGGCCTTCTTGCAGCCAACCTACAAGCACCAGTGAGGAGTTTGGACTCTTCATTCACACCAGCCACAGCAGGGCCACAGCCCTCCCTGACCCTCCGCTCCCGCTGTGGTCTGTCAGGCCCCCAGGCCCCCTGCACGCTCCTTCACATCCTGACAAGCTCCGTGAGGGAGGACCTGCCCAGACGTCACTCTTTCAAAAAAGTGAGTGAAATTCCTACATCTCCCAAAGTCAAGGTTGAACAGGCCATCTGAAAAGCCCTTTTTCTTCTCTTTTGACTGAAATTAGATACACTCGGCATGCCATAATACTCTTATCTGAAACTCAGAACAGCAATTCTTCGGATCAATTAGAAAAAAAATAAAATTAGTAAATTATGGCTTAAATACCAAGTAGTAAAAGAAAGTTTGCAAAACGTTGGTGCAGACAAGAGGTTGAGGGAACAGAATCCCTGGGATCTGGGGAGAGAACGGGGTGAAGAGCTTGGAAGCACCAGGTCGGCCTCTGCCAGCCCCTCCCCCTCCGCAGCCACATGGCAGGCTTTGGAGAGACGGAAAGATGCGTTTCCTCACAAAATAATGAAGATCCACGGGGCAGGCAAGGACGTGATGAAATCGGAGAGCAATCCTCCCCTTTAAGAGTGGCGGGAGGTGGAAGGAGAGGCACAGTGGGCAGAGGTTATGGCAGGGATGCTGGGGTAAGGGAGGGTGTGGAGCCAGCTGCCTGCGATGCCTGGGAGAGAAGGATCCGGAAGCCTCCCGCGGGGACCAATGAGCACACGGCACTCACCTTGGCAGGGTCGTAGTAATGCAGGAAAGCCGGCTCCTTCCTCAGAACGAAGCGCCGCACCTTCCAGTTTTTCCTCTTGTGGCCCTGCAGGAAAGGGGGGGTCAGGCCCTAACCAGTATGGCTCAGTGATAGAGGATTGGCCTGCGGACTGAAAGGTCCCAGGTTCGATTCCATTCAAGGGCATGTACCTTGGTTGCGGGCACATCCCCAGTAGGGTGTGTGCAGGAGGCAGCTGATGGATGTTTCTCTCATCAATGTTTCTAACTCTCTATTCTTCTCCCTTCCTCTCTGTAAAAAAGCAATAAAAGAAAAAAGAAAAGAAGAGAAAAGAAGAGAAAAGAAAAGAAAAGAAAAGAAAAGAAAAGAAAAGAAAAGAAGAGAAAAAAGAAATGAAACGAAAAGGGTCAGGCTCCTGGGGACAGCTCTTCCCTCCTCCCTCCCACTTCCTTGTATCGGATGCCAAACCTCCAAGCCAGCTGGCTCTGTGGGACCGCTTTCTAAGAAGAGCCTGCCGGAGCCCCAAGGATGGCAGTGATGTGTCATGGACTTCCCTGCTCAGTGGCACTCAGCAAAAACACTGTCGCCTTTAGCTGAGTTCACAGAGCCGAAGAGGGTCAGCACTGAAGGAAGGGGGACATTCCCCGGACACCACGCAGGACACCAGGAGGGCAGGGAGGCGGCAGGGGCCGACTGGACTGAGGGCTCACAGGCGAAGTTGAACCCAAGGGCATTAAGTCAGGTGTCAACTTGTTCCCCAAACAAACCTACAGCTGCACGTACACCTGTGCACACATGGACAGTAAAAACCACTTTACCATTCTGCATCAGAAAAGTCAGAAATGATCAATTAGGACTCAGGCGTCCTCAAACTTTTTAAAGTGGGGGCCAGATCACGGTCCCTCAGAGAGCTGGAGGGCCGGACTATATGAACTACTAATTCCTACTCGGCTGCGCTCACTGCCCAAAAAACCTGGCGGGCCGGATCAGACTCCTCTGCGGGCCGCATGTGGCCCGCGGGCCGTAGTTTGAAGACGCCTGTTAGGTGCTAAAATCTAAATGTGTAAGATGCAGACGAGTGTAGGACTCTCAGCCTCACGCCCTCGACCAGCGGTCGGCAAACTCATTAGTCAACAGTGCGGTTTGCCAACTGCTGCCCTAGACCACTAAGCTTCCTGCACCCTCCAGTCTGGAACATTGAGTCCCCCCCCACCACGCCTCCTTGTGGTCTCCGGGGCGGTTTCAATAATGTAAATAACCCGAGAGCAGATTGGGATCCTCCTGTGCAAGAAACAGGTGACAGCAACAGGCGCTCTGAGTAACACGGGAATGGTGCTGAGCAGCACACGTGTCCGTGGTGCCGACAGGCACGTGCACACGTGTGTGAGGTGCACACCAGCACAGGGGACGTGCAGAGGTCCACGAACACTTCCTGCGCCGTCACGCAGTCACTTTGTTCCCGAACAGCCTGTCGGGCTCAGACAGACATGCCGCGGGTGTGACTGACATGGGTGTCTCCTGTTTGGCAGGGCTGCTCTCCCAAACACGGCTAGGTGAGGTGGCCCTGGTCAGCTTTCAAACACTGAGACGACCCTGGAAAGTTTCATCTTCAACCTACGGAGGTGAGCTGTTTGGAAAGTGAATCGAGGGGGCATGCAGAGTCCTACGAAAGGAGGCAGAGACTCCAGAAAGCCTCAGAGAGCAGAAGGCGGCAAATGCAATCCAGGAGGCAATGCCCTCCAGACACATTTTAACATGGGCATTTTTAATGTTGTCATCATTACCTGTGTACCTTTTCCCCGAACAGCCCCGTGTCTGGGACTCATGGTTGTGTGTGTGTGTGTGTGTGTGTGTGTGTGTGTTTGGGGGGGGGGAGGGGGGAGGGAGGATGGTGTTGCGGATGAAGGAGAACTGAGGGTGGACACATGCATCCCCTTGACCTGCTCCCTGCGGCAGCCGCTGGACCCCCGCTTTAGCTCATCCTGCTGACAATCAGTGCCTCGGGCAGCCTCAGCCCTTCCCACCCTTTGGGAGATCCCTGCCTCCCCCGAGGTTGAGAACTGTCCGTCCCTGCTCCGACGCAGCCATACCTGCTTGGCCAGATAGCCCTGCTTTATCACCGTGCCGCTCAGCTCCATGGTGCTCAGGTTAATGTCCTCCCGGAGACTGATCTTCTGCTTGTGGCTCTCAGCCTCGTGGGAAGAAAACAAGGATTCCGTCACGAAAAGTCCCAGTTACAGGCTGCGGGGGCTACGGTGGGAAAAAGGAAAATCCTTCACAGAGAAACCCCTTCCACCTGGGGTGACGCTGTCCCCCAAACCCGGGGCCTCCCCCATGACCGTGGGCCCCTTGCCCCCACTCTGTGGCCGCCCCCTTCCCCTCTCCGTGGCTTACAAAGGTGTACAGGGCCGTGGAGTCGTCCAGGAACTGCTCGGCCAGGTCCCCAGAGCGAACGGCCCCCGTGCTCCGGGCGCCGACCGGCTTCAGGAAGTTCTCCTCCAGGAGCACGGAGGCCAGGGTCACGGCCTCCAGACGGTTGGCTGCAAAGCTGTTGGAGATGAGCCAGTCCACCAGGGAGGAGCCTGCATCGGAGCAAGGGCAGCACCAGTCAGACCGCAGCCCACCGACCAGCCTCCATGGGTGGGGGGCCTGGCTGTGTGCTCACTGACTCTGACGTCCTGGGCAGCCTGGGGGCTCTGCACAAGAGCAGACCAATGGCCACACCCCTGCTGCATGGAGCTGTGGCCGCTCCCACCGTGGCTGTCTCAGCTGCAGCCCAGCTCACCACGCCCCGGTTCCCACGTCCCTCCGAGAGGGACGGCTCACCAATGAAGGTCTTTTTGTAGGTGCTCCCCTGCTCCACGTTGGGGCTTGGCCGGATTCCTGTCGCGCTGTCGTGCATCTTGTCCACGATGCAACTGCACGGGAGGAAGGCAAGGTCAGGGCCCCTCGTCACAGATATGAGACAGGGCCTCGGGGGATTAAGCAAGTGGCAAACGGTGAGATATGCGCCACAAAGGAAGAGGGGGCAGAATGTGAGAGGTAGGTAGGATTTTAGATCTTTTTTTTCATGCTCACCTAAATGTTCTAATATTTCTGTCCTAGTTAGTCATTGCTTTTGTAGTAAAACTAAAGAGCTGTGACTTCTGCTGCTTGGGGGTTAGGAGTTTCTCCTGTAAACAGGCTGTTGTAAGTTTCCAGCATGGGATCTCCTTTCACACACCCTTACTTTACACTTTCCTCCTGTTGTGTGGGATGCTTCCTGCCACCAATGGAAGGTCTTTTCTCATTTGCTAATTACGTACTTGGGCTGGAAAGCCCCTGAGACAGGACCTTGTTTATCCCCATCTGCATCTCCTGAGGATCTAGTGCTATGAACTGCGTGCAGTAGGCGCTGAAGAACTACGTCATGAATTAATTAATTAATTAATTAATGAGGAACACTACAGGGCAAGAAGGCAACTGCCTCCAGAACACATCGTTCTTGCCACCAGGGGGCGAACATGCCCATGATTGGTGAGTGGAGGTTCCTGAGCACCAGGCCAAACTGGAGAGAGGCTCTCAGATGCTGAGGTGGGAGGAAGCAGCCAAGGTCCCAAAGGATGAGAGGAGCAGGGCCATTCTCAGGCAGAGAAAAGAGTACAAGCAGGGCAGTGGCAGCACAAGGCCCTGAAGCACGTTGGCGGAAGCAGTCAGGCCCAATTAGCAACAGCACAGACACAGACGGCCAGGTGCAGCGGAGGCAGGGAGTGCGGACAGGAGCCGGGCACTCACTGCAGGCTGAGGTGAGGGGGCAGCTTGAAGGAGTTTCTCTGTATGTGGAGCTGCTGGACCTTCCCCGGCTGCCCAGCGTGAATCGCCCCCGTGATCTCGAAGGCCCAGGCGTCCCTGTCCTCCCGAGAGCAGGCCTCCAGGAAATACTCTGTGGATGTGCGAGTCTTCAGCTTGATGAGGAGCTGCGGGAAGAGACAGCCAGCCAGCCAGACCGGCACTCAGACATGAGGTACCTTCTTTATGGATGTAGCAATCTACTAGGAACTGAGCTTCCTTCCTCCTGTTGGTCTTCCTAACAGAGGTTCCATCAGTCCATTCGCTCACTCAAAGCCTTCAGGTTTTGAGTCCTCTAGGTTTTGAGTGAGCAAATGGACTGATGAAACCCCATTCCCTCCATGTGCCCCTGGCCATTCTCCCCCTGCTCCTTCAGGGAGCGCTTTTCCTGGGCCACACTGGCTACCCTCATCTCCCAGTCTACTCCTCCCTCTCCCCACACTTCTACTGAAGCCTGGACCGTCCACCGGCCTGGAGCGTCTGCCCCTCTCCTCTTCTGGATCCGTGTCCCCGTCTCCATTCCTCTCAAAGTCACACCGGACCCTGCCGTCCCCCTTCTCTGCGGACACAGGGTCTCTATGGCTGAGAATGTTGGAACCACCGTTTGAAACTGAACGTTTTCGATGAACCACTTGCTTGCCTACTAAGATTATTAAATGGAGAAGAAGCAATCTTACCGTTTCCTTCCTCAACTCCTCCCAGCCTCGCTAATTTCCTGGCACCCACTGGGCCTTCGAGAAATGGTTGAGTCGGATACTTTTTTGATGGCAGGGTGGGTGCTGCCCCGGCTTTTGGAACATACACCCCTTGGGGATGAAAGCCATCCTATTGCTTTGATTACTCACATTTTTTTATTTTTTTAAAATATATATTTTATTGATTTTGTACAGAGAGGAAGGGAGAGAGACAGAGAGTTAGAAACATCGATGAAAGTCATCAATCAACTGCCTCTTGCCCACCCCCTACCAGGGATATGCCCACAACCAAGGCACATGCCCTTGACCGGAATCAAACCCGGGACCCTTCAGTCCCCAAGCCGACGCTCTATCCATTGAGCCAAACCGGTTTCGGCTACTCACATTTTTTTTAATGCCACCTAGCCTACAGGATCCCCGTAGCCTTCGTGGGATATACTGGTAGGTATCATTTTTTTACCCCATTTTATAGAGGTGCTGAGGCTCAGAGAGGTTTGTTACTTGCTCAAGGCCACATATCCGGTAGGTGGTGCAGCCAGGGTTGGAACTGGGATTTTCCATGATAGCTCAGCTCTTCCCATCACACACACACACACACACACACACACACACACACACCCGTCACCAGAGGCCCGCGGGGGAGGAGTTGGGGCAGGGAGGAGCTGGGAAGCCAGCATCCACTTACCGGTCGGTTTTCATACTCCAGGCAGGGGCAGGTGATGGTGCAGCCGTCCAGGAGGATCTGGCCCTTGGGAGGGGTCACCTTCCGGCCCCCCTCGAGCTTGTAGTACAGCAGCGTGTTCTGCCGGAGGACGAACCATCGCGCCTTCCAGTTGTGGACGATGTGACCCTGAGGACGGACAGCAGAGCCCTGCAGCGAGGCGTCTGGGGGACAGCGCTGTGTCTCCGAGAGGAGTCCCCGGGGCAGGGAGCCGCTGTGCCACAGAACTGACCCTCCGACAAGGGCACAGCATTCTTTTCTTTTCTTTTTTCTTATTATTTTTTATTTTGAAATAATTTCAATTCAGAAAAAAAGATGAACTTTTTTTTTTAAAGGAACCATTTAAGAGTACACTTTTAGCAAGATGCCCCACTTCTGAATAATATTTTATTGTGTATCTCCTACAAAAAAATAAGGATGTTCTCAACACAATCACGGTGTAACCATTCAACATCAGGAAATGTTCATGAATGTGTTGTGTTTAGCTGTTCCACAAACCCAGGACAAGTCTCACCAGTTGCCCCGATAATGCCATGAATGGCGAAAGGGTCCGGTTCAGAATCCTATGTTTTATCTTCATTTTCATGAAGAAAGTGTCCTTTGTCTGGATATCTTAGTCATCTCCTCTGTATGCAATAAAGACATGTGGCATTGGCCTTCTCATTCCTACGTGGCCTTCTTTTCTGGATATAAACCTTGGGAGACCCTGCTAAGTATTATCAGGAGGCAGACATTGCTAACATTCAGTACTTCCTTCTAGTCTTTTTTTTCCTTTTAGTTTTTACTTTCTAGCTGTTGTTTTTTTAGATCAGGAATATGCTTTTATTTTCTAGGTTTTTTTGTTTTGTTGAATTTTGCTGAGTGTCGTCTCACACCATTACATTTCTCTAAAATATAAAATATATATATATATATTCCCTCCCCCCCCCCCAAAGAGAAGAAAGGGGAAGGAGAGAGAGAAATATCAATGAGAGGGACACATCCATCAGCTGTTTCCTGCACGGCGCCCTACTGGGGACTGAGCCCGCAACCAGGAGAAGACGCTCAACCGAGCCACACCAGACAGGCTAAATTTTTAAATGGCCATTAGGTAGGTGCATCATTTACTTGTTAATCTCCTGCATTTGTAACAGGTCATTCGTTCTTTATTTTGAAATAATTTTTTTGTTTTGTTTTTCACTATTATAAACAATTCTGCAATAAACATCCTTGCATATAAATTTTGCTCTGCATGTCTGATCCCGGCCCACCCCCCTCCCTTAGGATATATTCGTAGAAAGACTATTGCTAGTCAAAGGATGTGGGCAGTTTGTAAAACTGAAGCCACACGTGGTCCACCCGCTGAGGATGCCCACTCTCCCCTAAAAGGCAGGTAGTTGGGAGCTCTCCGAAGGACCAGAGAGTCCATGGCTGGCACAGTCCCGTGAAGCAGAGAGCCTGCCTCTAGAGCAGACCAGAGGATGGGGAGGTGTCAGCTGAGGAATCAGAACGGAATGGATTTAGAACACACTCACGAATCTACTTTCTTGGCATGCTTTCCGGAGCAGAGCCTCATACGGGCTAGATTCTAACCAAGAGACCATTTCCCCATTCGCCGGTTCCCTCCCGCCCTCACACCTGTGTGCTGGGACTCTGCCACGCTCAGCCTGGGCTGACAGCTATAAAAAGGTGTCACTGGCCTGCACCCCAACAGACTTTACTGTGGCAACGAAACCAGACTTCTAACCGAGTTCCTCTGACCGGAGCTCTTTACTTCGTCCACGTGTTCCCACGCTGCATGCGGATCAGCTGTTCCCACGAGAGCACTCAGGGAGTCAAGCTGAACTTGACACTTTTGCTCTCTCCGCCCTGTCCCGCACTTAGAGCCCACGAGTGAGATGACGGCTAACAGCTTTCCTCGACATGTCAGACATGTTTAAAGAAACAGAAAGCGTCCTGGCATAATCTATGCTTCCTCATGCTCCCCATGCAGCCTATACCCTAACACCTAATATAACATGACTTTTTAGTGCTGCCAAGATTTTGTACTATCAACCCAGCCCGTGTAGCTCAGTGGTTGAGCACTGACTTATGAACAAGGAGGTCACGGTTCAATTCCTGGTCAGGGCACATGCCTGAGTTGCGAGCTTGATCCCGAACTGCATGAGTGCAGAAAGCGGCCGATCAATGATTCTCTCTCATCATTGATGTTTCTTTCTGTCTCTCCCTCTCCCTTCTCTAAAATCAATAAAAATATATTTACTAGCAAAAAGAAAAGATTTGGCATCTGGGGGAGATGCCAAAGAGATCAACCGAAGGACTTGTATGCATGCATATAAGTACAACCAATGGACACAAAACTCTGGGGAGGGAGGGTATGTATGGGAGGGGACAATGTTAAAATATGTACACAGATAATAATTTAATAAATAAATTAATAAATTAATAAATTAATTTTTAAAAAGAAAAAAAAACACACACAAAACGTTTGGCTCCGACTCCCCAGCAGGTGGGGTTCTCGGCTGCCCTGCCCCTGGCCTGCCCCGACGACCCTGCAGGGCCCCTGCAGTGGGGTCGGCAGCAGATTGCTGGCACAGGGGTTACAGCCGGGGCAGCGAGAGGAGAGGGCGACCTCAGTTGACGATATGGGTGGCTGATGTGAGGGAGAGAAGCGGCAAGGATGGAATCGTCTTAAACGTAAAACACAGGTGTCAGGAGCTGAATTATGTGTCTCCCCCCAAAAAAGGATCATACATTGCAGCCCGAACCCCCACTATCTCAGAATGTGACTATTCAGAGGTAAGAGGTGATGAGGTTAAAACACAGTCTTGGGTGGGCCCTAATCTAACCTGTTTTGGGTCCTCCGAGCAAGAGGAAATTTGGACACACTGAGAGGCAGCAGGGAGATGTGTGCCCAGAGGAAAGACCGTGTGGACACACAGCCAGAAGGTGGCCATATGCAAGCCGAGGAGAGAGGCCAGAGGAAACCGATCCTGCTGACACCCTGATCGTGGACTCCAGCCTCTCTTGTCCAAGCCGCCCTGTCTGTGGCATTTTGTTACAGCAGCCTGAGCAGATTAAATCACCAGGGAAAGCCCTCACCGGTTTGATAAAGTGGATAGAGCATCAGCCTGTGGACAGCAGGGCCCAGGGTTCAACTCCAGTCAAAGGCACATGCCTGGGTTGTGGGTCTGACCCCTAGGGGGGGAAGGGGATGTAGGTGGCAGCCGATCAGATTCTCTCTCAGCATTGATGTTTCTTTCTTTCTTTTTCTTTCTTTCTTTCTTTCTTTCTTTCCCTCCCTCCCTCCCTCCCCCCCTCCCTCCCTCCCTCCCTCTCTCTCTCTCTCTCTCTTTCCTTCTTTCTTTCTTTCTTTCTTTTCTCCCCCCCCCCATTTTTTTTTTTTTTATTATGGTATCACATAATTAGCATTGATGCTTCTCTCTCTCTCTCCAGCTCACCTTTCCTCTCTGGGGATCCTGGGCTGCGTGGTGAAGGTTGGGAGGAGCTGGCCAGGTTAGGAGGGCAGGAGGGGAGAGCAGAAAACCGCTGCCGCGCCCCTGGAAAACTCCCCGCAGTTCTGCAGGGTGGGGCCCGGGGGCTGTGAGGAAGGGATGAGGGACCAGTGGGCTTCAGGTCCTGTGCCTCCGAGTTTGATCTTTACATTGCAGCCAGGGGGCAGTCTTTGAAGACTTCTAAGCGGAAGGACCGCAAGCCTGAGTCCTCCTGTTTAAAAGGTCACGGGGCCACGCTGTGAACGTGCGGGAACGAAGCGGCCACACGCGGGCAGCTCAGCCGGAGCTGCGGCAACAAACAATCCCCAGGACGGGCTGAGAGCCGCAGCATCGCCGCTACAGATAAGCCTGGCAGAGCTCAGAGGGCACGAGGCCTGGTCCAAAGTCCCAGGCAAAGGAGGCCAGAGGCTGACACAGTGGGATGAGCGGAACAGGGCCCTCCACCTGGGCAGTTCCCTCCCTCCCTCCCTCCCCTCCAGCTCCTCGTCTGCAAGTGGCTGGCTGGGGCCAGAAGCCAGCTAACTCCCGGGCCCCTAAAGCCTCTTCAGGGGGAGGAGGGGAGTCTGTGTGCTGGAATGTGACCCTCGGTACAGAAGTTACAGCTGGAGGGACCTTTTGAAAAAGCCCAGACTCCCGAACTGTCACGATGAGGAAACTGAGCCCAAGACCCTACAGCCTCGAAGGAGCAGATATGCTACTTGCTATGGGTTGAATTAGGTCCCCCCAAAAGGTACTGAAGCCTTAACACCTGGTACCTCTGGAGAGGATCTCATCTGGCAATAGGGCCTTTGCAGATGTCATCGGGCTGCGATCAAGTTACATGGATCAGGGGGGCCGCCGCGACGCTCACATGACCGGTGTCCTCAGAGAAGGGGGACAGTTACGCACTGAGAGACACACACGGGGAGGAGATGGTCATGTGACGATGGAGGCAGAGACCGGGGAGATGCATCTCCAAGCCACGGGGCACCAGGGACTGCCTGCTTGGAGGTCACAGAAAACACGTGCACTGGTCTCTGCCCCTGGCACTGAGCTCCTGAAACCCTTGTCACTTCCCAGGTGACGTCAGTGTCCTTATTCTAATGAGGCAACTCTGGTGGGCTCCCGATGGCTCCTGGATGGGGGCTGCTTCACAGGGTGAAAAGCTTGGGCTTTCCAGCCCAGCACACCCGTTCTCTGGAGAAAGGGGAGGGGCTCTGATGGAATGAACGGTCAATCGTGCCTAGGAGGAGAAGCCTCCATAAAAATCCCCACAGTGCGGGGTTCGGAGAGCTTCTGGGTGGTGAGCATGGGGAGAGTGGTGAGCTCGGAGAGGGCTTAGGATGGCACACCCCTTCCCATACACCCTGCCCTGTGTGTCTCTTCCATCTGGCGGTCTACCGTCTCCTTTAGCATATGCTTTAATAACCTGGTGGTCCTAGGTGGTTTGGCTCAGTGGATAGAGCGTCGGCCTGTGGACTGAAGGGTCCCGGGTTCGATTCTGGTCAAGGGCACATGCCCAGGTTGTGGGCTCCATCCCCAGTGGAGTGGGGTGGGGCATGCAGGAGGCAGCCAGGCGATGATTCTCTCTCATCATTGATGTTTCTATCTCTCCCTCCCTCAAGGGGGAGGCAATGTTTGAAGTGCTCCCGCCTCTTCTGAGAGGAAAAGCGGTCCTGCCCATGCTGATCCTGGCCTCCTCCCCACCTCCCCCCCCCCCCCCGCCCCTCCTTTAAGGCCGGCGGTGAGCAGCCTGCGCTCTGCCTGGAGTTCCACTTCTTGTCTGGGCAGAATTAGGAGCCAAACCCTTCATGCCCCTGCCTGCCCCTGTTCACCCTCGGCGCGATGCCTGTTCTGTGCTCTGGGCTTCCGGCGACGGCCCTGCCCACCTCTGCACGGCAAACCCTCCTGAAGCTGGAGTGAGCTCTATGCGTTTCAGCCAAGCCCCTAGCGTGTGCTTCTGGGGTCAGACCTGTGGACTGTCCTCACTTCTCTGCACCCTGGACTCTGTGTGCTGGACACACAGGACTGGCGGCCTGTGCAGGAGGGAACTCACACCCTCCCCTCCTGTCCCCTGACTCTCTGCCTGGCTGCAGGTGGGGAATCAGGTAAGCTAGCCCCTGAGAATGGGGGGGGGGGGGTATTAGGGGTGTAGCGGGGGAGGAGACCCACAAGGGGCGTTCTGAGGGAGTCTGGCCTCCTCAGACTCCCTCCCAGGGCCCAGCTTCCCAACCATCAGGGATGCCCAGCTCCACACACTTCCCTCCAACTTCAGAAGCTGCAGGAGTGGAGGCCACGGAGGTTCCCTCACACGTCGTCTCGCTGAGGTGCCTCTGCCTCCATGAGCCGTAAGGGACCAGCCTACGGCGTTAGCCGCAGTGGCATGAGGCAGGAGTGGAATTTTGTACCTGCTTTACACCGTCTGACCCTTGATCTGGCATCAGCACTCCTCGGCTGACAGTTTTGAGCAAACAACACACCCACCCTCCTCTATCAAACAAGGTGTAACATGACGGGCTGCCTTACCCGCGGGCCTGACGGCGGCTGGAGGCCGTGGAAAGGAGACACAGCCATCCCGCTCTGCCAGCCCCTCCCTGAGCTGTCAACCCAGCAGGAGGCCCGGAGGGCTCGCCCCCCAGGTGTGAGGTCTGCCACCAGGTTAGCAGAGACGCTGAGCACCAACAGCCATGCTAGAAGCACTTCATCCTTTTCCGCCTCGATCCTGGGTGCAGTTTTTGGCCGGACTCCTGCCTGCTGTGGGCCAGGCCACGTGGGCCCACCGGGAAGCGCTGGGGATGGAGGGGCCAGTCCTATCAGTGGTCGGCCCTGGGGTTCTGGGAGGAGGATTTAGCCTTTCTAACCCTCCGTCTCCTCGTCTGTGATAGAGTGATAACAATGTCCACCCTGCAGTGGGCAGGACGAGGTCTGGAGTAGACCTGGGTGGGTTTGATCCACCAGCACCCAGATCCTGAGCGTTACCCGGCCTCTGTGCGTCGGGTTCTCCCCTTGGAGAAGGGGGGTCATGTGGTACCACCGGTGGGCTGCTGGGAGGATTGAAGGAGACAGTGTCGTCCTCCTCCATCCCCCCCCCCTACACACACACACACACACACAGTGCACACACGCACACGCGCACACACACAGTGCACGCTTAAGAAGCACAGGCACAGGCTTCCTCCTGCCCCCGGGTTACCGGTTATGGTGAAGCGCATGGGCGGGAACTGCATGGACAGGCACTGTGAACGACAGGCACGTTTGGGTTGGTTTAATCCAGTGTTTCCCAAACTTCTCTCATGATGAGAATCACCTGGTGGAGTTGTTAAAACTACAGATTCCTGAATCCCAACTAAGAAGCGCACTAAGTTAAGTATACAATTTTACCTATATGTTCCCAAAAATTCCAGTTTAGCACTTCTTAGTTTTGGGATTCAGGAAATCTGTAGTTTAACAACTCCACCGGGTGATTCTCACCATGAGAGATGTTTGGGAAACTCTGGTTTAATCCGTCGTCCTTAAACGCTGACTACTCTAAAGTGGCTGTAATTGAGGTGGCCACTTGGGTAGCCTCCACCCGCCCCCCATCCACGCTCCTCCGGACCGTCCCGGCCCGCGCCCCGGCCCCCTTCCTGCAGGAGCCGCCGCCGGCTCTGCCCGCGGAGCCCGGCGCCCGGTCCGCCCGGTCCGCGCGGAGCCGGGCCCGGCCGCCGCTCAGCGCGCGGTGCCCGCCCCCGGCCGCCCCGGGCAAAGTCCGGGCTGGCGCTCACCCTCTTGACGAGGAAGCCCTCCTTGAGCACGCCGCCGTCCTCCGGGTCCCCGCCGGCGAGCGCCCCCGGGGCGCCGTCCCCGCGCCGCATGCCGCTCCGGCTCCTCGGCCCGCGCGGGGAGAGGGCGCGCCGCCCGCCCGGTGCCGCCCTCCTGGCCCGCCGCCAGGCCCGGCGCCCGGTCGGAAGTCAGACCTGGTTGGGATCCCGGACGTGGACTCCCCCAGCCCCCCCGGGGGCCCAGGTTGGTCCTGAAGGGACAGAGCCCGCCGCCGGAGCCGCCCCCGGGAGAGCCTTCCCGCCGCGGCTCTCTCCGCCGCCGGCCGGGCAGGGCGCCCCGTCCCGGTGCCCCAGGGCGCTCCGTGCCTCCGACTCTCTCTGCCCGGCTTCCTCCTCCCCCCGCCTGCACCAGGCGCTTAGTATGCTGCCCTTGGGTAATAGCGATGGAATCAAATGGAACTGAACAGATTCCAAGGATTTTGAACAGAGATTCCCAGCCTTTTTCATCTCATGGCACATGTAAACGAATTACTAAAACTTTGCGGCATACCAAAAAAATACAATTTTTGCCGATCTATCAAAAAAGTAGGCATAATTTTGATTGATTTGCAAATAATAATAATAATAATAATTAATAGTGATTACCTACCTACCCTATTTGCTCCAAAGTGACTTTTTAAAAAACCAGGAGCCCATAAGAGTATATAAGGGTTTCTGGCACCAAGAATTAGCCAATCAGATGCAGCCTTATTATGTGGCATGACCAATAAGAGGCATTCTATTGTATGACCTACATGCTAGCTAGTATTTATGGTCCAAGACAGGGCGTTCACACTCCACAGCTATTGTGTTGGCCGTTGTCACTTTTTTATTTGACAATCTGAGGGGAAAGGGCTCAGTGCCGCTGACTAAACAGTTTTTTGCGTGTTTTAAAAACTCTTACGGCACACTTGGCTGAAAGTCACTGATCTAGAGTCATCCCTGGGTTCAATTGAAATGGAGGCGTGAGAGTGGATGGGGAGGCACCAGGCTAGGAACTTACCCTGGCCTCTGGCGGAGGCAGAGAAAAGCTCCCGTTAGCAAGGTCACGGGCTTACGGAAGCAGGCACTGTCCGAGGGGGCGGGGGGGGGGGGGCTTTGCCCCCCAATTACTTCCCTCCCCAAAGGGCTAGAGCTGAAGATTTTTTTAAAATATATATTTTATTGATTTTTTACAGAGAGAGTCAGGAACATCCATGAGAGAGAAACATTGATCAGCTGCCTCCTGCACACCCCCCACTGGGGATGTGCCTGCAACCAAGGTACAATACATGCCCTTGACCGGAATCAAACCCGGGACCCTTCAGTCTGCAGGCAGATGCTCTATCCACTGAGCCAAACCAGTTTCGGCTAGAGCTGAAGTTTTAATCCTTGTGCAAAATGTAAGGGCGTGCCAAGGAACTCCGCACTCTAAATAAATGACATTTTAATGCAAAAAACTTTCAAATGAAAATTAATGCAAAAATTCAGGTTGAAGAAAATACCAAAAAAAATTTTAAAATATATTTTATTGATTTCTTACAGAGAGGAAGGGAGAGGGACAGAGAGCCAGAAACATCGATGAGAGAGAAACAGTGACCAGCTGCCTCCTGCACACCCCCCACTGGGGATGCGCCCGCAACCAAGGCACATGCCCCTGACAGGAATAGAACCTGGGACCCCTCAGTCCGCAGGCCAACGCTCCATCCACTGAGCCAAACTGGTTTCGGCAGAAAATACCAAATTTTTAAATGAAGACTGAGTCCATAGCAGAACACATGGGAGCCCAAAACAAAAGGAAACCTCAGTAACACCGATTCTGTCTGGCAATCCTCAGGACATAGCCATTGCGTTTATTTTGCTCGCTGCACGCTGAGAACACCGTTAGGATGGCTCACCAGGACGGGATAGGCCCCACATGCCTAAAAGGGAAGAGAAGGCTCTAGATTGGGAAACGGTGCCTCAAGCTGTGGAAAACCAGCCGTGCCAGTCAAAAGCAGCCTGGCGCACACACCTAAACCACGTGAGATGCGCAAGGGGGTGGGAGGGGGAGGGTGGCAGTGGCACCTGTCAGCCTTTTGCACAGACTGACTTCAGGTCTCCCAGCCAGTCCCACAGCGATGGTCTTCCGCCAGGTTTTCAGTGAGCAGACTGGCTCAGCGCCTTCTAAAGCCAGGCCTGAGGTTGGTGCTTCCCTGTTTCCCCGAAAATAAGACAGTGTCTTATATTAATTTTTGCTCCCAAAGTTGCGCTAGGTCTTATCTTCAGGGGATGTCTTATCTTTCCATGCACTAGGTCTTATTTTCGGAGGATGTCTTATTTTCGGGGAAACACAGTAGGTTTTATATAATGCACAGCAACCCACAGGGTAAGTTTATTATCCCATTCTCTCCAGCCAAGGACATGGAAACCTGAAGCAGTTAAAGAACGTGCCCAAGGTCCCCGATGCTAACGCCAGGGCAGTGTGAATGCACCTGCTCCTCCGTTCCTGAGCAGGGAAGAGGAAGAAAGATGACGCTGAGCTCTGAGACATGGTGGGCTGAGAATCTGGAGGGGGAAATTCGTATCTCCTTTGGCTCTACCTAAGCTGTTATTCTCCTCCTTCCTCCCAGATGCCAGGGGAGAGGCAGTTGGCATACAGGTTGTTTTAGTCTTACCCAAACACTACCTTCTGAGGCTTAGCAGGGGTGGCATTGTCTTTGGCAAGAAGAGTTCCTGAATGAGTTCACAGGAAGACTGGTTCTCCCTCCGGACAGTGCCCCTTAGGATGGAGCTAGGCCTCGGATACTTAGAACCTGCTTTCCATCCTGGGACAGCCCCTGTCCAGCCCACCCTACGTCTGACTCACTGAACCCAGGGCATGAGTCACCGCCCCCTCCCCTGGCTGTGGTGGCTGAGCCATCAGCCCACCAGGGAACCACACTGACATAAGCCCGACTCAACCACAGGGAAGAGGATGGAGACAGAGGAAGCAGACAGCAAGTTATGAGCAGCTGACTCAGGGAAGGGAGCGGGGAAGGAAGCTCGGACCCGGGAGCTGGTCTCCTCTCCTCTGCCTCTCAGGGTCAGACACTGGTGTGGAAGGGACCCTGACTCTGTTACAGGGGCCAGGTAATGTCACACCATTTGAAAACGACTGACCTAGCCCTAACCGGTTTGGCTCAGTGGATAGAGCGTTGGCCTGCGGACTGAAAGGTCCCAGGTTCAATTCCAGTCAAGGGCAGAAACCTTGGTTGTGGGCGCATCCCCAGTAGGAGGTGTGTAAGAGGCAGCTGATCGATGTTTCTCTCTCATCGATGTTTCTAACTCTCTATCCCTCTATTCCTCTCTGTAAAAAAAATTCAATAAAATATACTTTAAAAATAATTGCTGACCTACACAGAAGGAATTTTTACATGCACATATATTTTATAAAGTTTTACTTTTAAAGTTTGATCCCTGCCTTTTTCATTTATAACAGCAAATAAGCACCTTATCAAATCATTAAAAACAACTAAAAAATATAACTTTAATGGCTGCTGCATAATATTCATCATGCCAGTATCATAATGTCTTTAATCATTTCCATTCAGGTTGAATTTCCTGTCTCACTCTGTGTAAATGTTGCTATGATAAATATCTCTGTGCATAAACATTTTGCCACATCTTTATTTCATATAAATATGTGGAGCATACTTTCATGTTAAAGGGCATACATTTTTAAAATTCTCGATACATATTTCCAAACTGCTTCCTAGAAATGTACCCCGTGACGCCCTCGCCAGTGGGGCGTGAGAGGACCAGCCTCAGATGTCGATCCCAGCACAAGGTGCAGTATTTCCAGAAACGTTTGCTGACTTTATCAGCATCAACAGAGACCATCCAGTTCCGCGGGCTCTGAGTAATCCCCGTCAGGTGGGCCCCTGGGGACTCCCAGGAGTCAGCCAGCTGGCGGAGGTCCCCCTGGGAGAGACGCAGAACTGACAACCTGCTGGGGAGGAGGGGGGTTATTCCGTTCAATGACGCAGGCCTCCGTCACGCACCGGAGTGTCCTGGCTGACTCCCTGCTCCCCCACCAGCACCATCGGCCCTGCGGGCCCCCTGGAGCCCAGCCCTGTGGAGAGATGGCCCCTGGCAGGAGGGGGTGGAGCAGGATGCATAGCATGACTCAGCCGTGCAAGCAGGCAGAGCTGGGTCTGTTTAATGTAGATAAGGGCCCTCCCTCCTTCTCATTTCCCTCCCCTTCTTCCCTCCATTCCCTAAATGTTACCCCTGGAGGGCAGGCTTTCTTTTGGGTGAAAAATAAGGGGCATACCCTTGGCCTGAGGATGCCCGAGGAACCCCAGCAGGAGGTGGTGGCCAGGGTGCCAGGTGCCGGCCATAGGATCACATCGGTCACAGC
This sequence comes from Pipistrellus kuhlii, assembly GCF_014108245.1. Lineage (NCBI taxonomy): Eukaryota > Metazoa > Chordata > Mammalia > Chiroptera > Vespertilionidae > Pipistrellus > Pipistrellus kuhlii. The sequence continues at coordinate 17,418,830 of NW_023425404.1, read as the reverse complement.
CGCTCTCCGGCCTCCGAGGCGCCCCCTTGGCTGATCATCAGACTCACCTGCAGGGCTTGTACCAGCCCCACCAGGCCGCTGCTCACAGCGAGGCAGGCGGTGTCCTGTACAGAGAGCACGTGGCAGTCCACACTCCACAGTCCACGGCATGCACCCCCCTCCCAACCCTACCCTCCCCGCCCAGGGCTGCATTCCCCAAAAGAAAGAAAGCTTGTTCTTTTTTTAAAATATAATTTATTGATTTCAGAAAGGAAGGGAGAGGGAGAGATAGAAACATCAGTGAAGAGAGAGAATCATTGATTGGCTGCCTCCTTCAAGTCCCCCTACTGGGGATCTAGCCAGCAACCCGGGCGTGTGCCCTTGACTGGAATCGAACCCAGGACCTTCAAGTTCACAGGCTGATGCTCTATCCCCTGAGCCAAACAGGCTAGGGCGGAAAGCTTTTTCTTTACCTAAAGTCTCTGTCTCCTTGCCAAGCCACACCCCAGCGGGGCTTTTTCTGTCTCCTATGAAAGTAGCAGGGACCTCGTCCATCCCGGGACAGTCTGTGTCATGGGCCGGGGAGTCCCTGCTTTAGAAATCTCTCCAGGTGGGAAAAGGAAGGAAAGACTCTCAGGGCTGCGTTGGCTCTGTGTCTCAGCCCGCCTCCGGGAAGGCCCTCTCCGCCCCAACGACAGGGTGTCCGTGCACGTCAGCCCCCTTGCTGAGGGAGCCCCGACTACGTCCTGCAGCCCCCGAGCAATGAATGCTTGGCGCAAAACTCAGGCGAGCAGCCCATCTTGTGGGAAGCCGTGTTCCGTGGGGCCCGAGGGCAAGGATGGAGCATAGGGTAGGGACGCCTACCTGCTCTCCCCTAAGCCTTCAGGGTCAACCAAGGACAGGGCAGACCATAGCCCCATTGTTAGAGAGTGCGCGTGATGCACGACTTATCTGGATGTTCTCAGCTAGGCTGTTCTCAATGATATCTAACCAGACGCTTGCTCTATGTATCTTTTCCAAGAATGTCTTGAGGGGCTGACGGGGGGCCTTGTCCTGGGAAAGGGGCACTTGGAGAAATGCCCAGAAAAGCCTCATAAATGTACGCTTGCAACGAATAAAGTTGCTGCAGTCTCATCATGGACTAGCAGTCCTCCTGAAGTCCTGCTTTCCCTTGTCTTATTTCTCTTAAAACCTCCTAGCCCTACCTCCAGGACCTGTGATGCCGGCTGGATCCGGTACAAAACTCAGGCGAGCAGCCCATCTCCAGCCCGGCCTCCACCTGCACCCCGAGGCTGGCAGTGTGGATACATCCCCAGGCCCTGCACCCCGCTGCGCCCGCCCGCAGAGCAGTTTGCTGGGGACCTGAGGAGAGGGTGAAGACAGCCAACCCCAGCGATCTCCACCACAGAATGTAAATGGGTGAGAGGTAGTGGGTAGCTTCGGGCTTCCTGGGATTAGACATGGGAAGAGATGGTGGGGGGATTGGATTCTGAGGCTGAGCAATCACGCCCCTTTGGGGAGTTGCCCCAGACCAGAAATGCCCGGGGCTTCACAACGAAGGCTGCCAAAGAATGGGGGGTCCCAAGCTCCAGTGTTTGTGATGTCCCCAGAGCACCCAGAGCACGGGCTGGGACTAGTGTGCTGAGGGCTGGAGTGAGGGGGGTGGGGTGAAAGCAGGAGCCTAGGTTGCAACGTTTAAAGGAAGCACGTGCTCTTAGTAATGCAGGTGCCTTGCTGGCTCCTGAAAGTGTGTGCTCCCTTAAATGTGGCTCCTTAGACGTCTGCTTGCCCGCCCCGGTGCTGGCAAAGTCCCAATCGATCTAGTGGAGGGGCAACCTCTGAATGAGAGGGCACTTCTTACAGCCTGTGGGATGCCCGCCCACGCTGCCATTCAAAGGTTTGGGAGCCCATAGGCGGGTGAGTCTCCAGTCTCACTTGCAGATCAGACATTGAGGTCTCAACGATGCAATTAAAGGTACTTTCCAGTAAATGCAGACGTGGGAGAAAACAGCAAGCAGTGATGGGATTTCAGCTCTGAATGTGATCTTGTTAAAGTGCAGATCTGACTGGGGCGAGAGGGGTTGATAGGGGGGAGAGCTATGGGCCTGGGACTCTACATTTGTAACTAACTCGCAGGTGATGCCATTGGATGGGGACCACAGGAGTATTTCACTCTTCCAATGGGGAGACTTTGAACCAGGACTGGCTGCATAATTTGCAGGGCCCCCACAAATGAAAAGATAGGATCTTGGTTCAAAAATGAAGAATTTCAGCAGAATGTTAAAACCATCACCGGGCCCTGGGCCACTATCTGATGGGATTAAAGTTAGCTTTGTAGCCGAAACCGGTTTGGCTCAGTGGATAGAGCATTGGCCTGCGGACTGAAGGGTCCCAGGTTCGATTCCAGTCAAGGGCATGTACCTGGGTTTGGGGCACATCCCCAGTAGGAGGTGTGCGGGAGGCAGTTGATCGATGTTTCTCTCTCATGGATGTTTCTAACTATCCCTCTCCCTTCCTCTCTGTAAAAAAATCAATAAAATATATTTTAAAAAATAAACAAAGTTAGCTGTGTAAAGCACCCGCGCCTGCGTGTGGCAAATCTTGGGTAATGTGAGTGATCATTACAGTCCAGCCCCAGACAGCCTCGCTCTGAGCACAGGCTGCGAGCTCAGTAGTTCAACCTGCCTTTGACAGAAGAGGAAACGGAACCCCAGGACAGGATAAGCGGAGCTCACAGAACTAATGCTGGGTGCGTGGAGGGTCCCACTCAGGCCTCCAGGCAGCAGGGCTCTTCCTTTCAATGGGCAACAATAAAATAAAATAATACAATTGACAATTAAAATAATAATAATAATAAAATAAATTTTGAAAGTTGATGAGAGCTGGGAGCCACGGCCTCTCTCCGAAATGCTGAGAACGGCTTGCGGCTGGATGGGTGAGAGTTGGCCCCGTACGAACCCAGTTCCAACCACCGGCTCCCTCGCCGGTTGGACTCCTAGAGGAATGGGTGCTGAGCCCACTGGCAGAGCACGGAGTTCTGCGGGGGTTTCGAGGGGCCCCACAGGCTGCCACGTGTTTGTGGGCACGTGGTCTGCTCCTCATCGTTTCTCCATCTCCTTCCGCATTGCCAGTTGTCACTTGGCCCGTTTGCAGCAGCTACGTTCTAAATCTCTTACAATCTGATTAGACTCAGACGAATAACCCAGGCTATTAGAATGGTGTAGAACACATGTGTCAAACACAAGGCCCGCGGGCCAAATCCGTCCCGCCAGGCCTTGCAATGTGGCCCGCACCGCGCTGTCATCACTGCACTCCGCTGCGTTTCCATCACAATGACAGTTTATGACTGTTCAGTAAACCATTCGGCCCGCGATTTAGGCTGGATTTTAGATTTTGGCCCCTTCTCTGATTGAGTTCGACACCCTTAGTGTAGAATGATGCTTAAAGTACAGACACACGGCATCAGAAAGCATTAGACTGGGCCCTGACCTGTCTACCACCCATACACATATGCTCCTGCACACACACGTGTGCACACACAGGCACACACACACACACACACACACACACACACACACACATGCCAACTGCCCAATGAGTCCCTAACGGCCAGTTCATTCTGATCACTGACATGGTCCAGGAGTGAGATGACCATTAAAATAAATAGACCTCCGGTGTCGCACAATAAAACTTCCTGTGCTGATGGAAATGTTCTGAATCCACTCTGTCCAATGTGAGGAGTGGCTACTGAGCACTTAGACTGGGGCTAGTGGGTGGGGCTGAAGCTTAAATTGTATTTCATTTTCATTGGAATTTATACAGCCACCGATAGGGATCATCGCGCTTTGGAAATGAAAACTCAAAACCTGAGAAGGGGAACTGGACGTCTAGGGCAAACCATTTGAAATTGGGATTAGACTGCTAATTCCTGACGCTAGATCTGTGTGTGAGCCCTAGCTCAGATTTTAAAACCTCACCTTTGTCTCTCTTTTATGCCATTTTATTTTTAATCCTCACAGCAACTCTGTACACACACACACACACACACACACACACTTTTGGCAGGTGAGGCAACTGAGGCTCAGAGAGCTAAGTGACCTCCCCAGGTTGTGCAGAAAGCTAGGGTTCGGCCTCACCCCCAGAGCTGTCTGGTGGCAGAGCCTGGCTCCTCCCAGGGGGCCACAGTGCTCCCCCGAAAGCCTTGGGGAGGCAGTTCCTCTGGAAGGTGGCCCAGCGCTCCCTCCAAGCCCCAGGCACTGCTGGGCTGAGAAGCTGGGAGGAAGGGAGTGGCTGGCCCACCCACAGAGCCCGGCCTGAGCCCCAGGCCCTCCCTAGCAGAGCCCACCGGTGCCTTGAGGAGGAGGGCAGGAGACTGCTCTGTGGGAGGTGTGCCCTCCTCCCGTCTAAAATTCTCTGCTTGCTGTGTGAATTCCACCGATGACTCTCTCTCTCCTCCCCCTGCCTCCCCCACCTCAGAAGAAAATATAGGAGAAAATAATCTTTGTTTATGGGGAGGAAAGGGGGGTTTGGATAGTGGGAGAGCCACTTGAAGGGTGGGGGGTAGAAGGAAGAGCAAGTCTGGGTGGAACCTCGGGGGACAGGGTGGGGTGAGCACAGAAGCAGGCGGCAGGGACCTCTGGCAGGCCAGATTCTGAGGAGGCACCGAAGGTACAATTTTCAACCCATTTAAATTCAGTCTCCCCCTCTCAGGGATCTCAAGGCAGTCCGGGGCCTGCGCATGCACTATTCCCTGTGCCCTTAGCCACCCCGCCCCACCCCCACCCCCTGCCCGTTTCTGCCTCATTCACCCCTTCTCCTCCTCCAGCTCCCAGCTTAGAGGTCACTCTCTCAGGGACAGACATTGTACTGTATGTGTTGTTTCCCATGTTCTCACAGCGTCTGCTCCTGTCGTCCACGTGCTTAGCTCAGCTTCTAGTTATTTGCTGGCTAGGAAGACTAGTTGGCTACTGTCTTACCCCCTCATGCTACAGGAAGACTGGGACCATGTGTGGTTTTTCTTGATTTTAGCTGCAGCAGCTCACTGTGCGGCCTGGCTCATGGGGCCACTCCATCAGTATTGGCTGAACACGGTAAGTAAATGGGTGAAGTGGTCCATCCACCATGGGAATGTCTTCCCTTTTCCACAGAGAACTTGGGTTTGGCCATGCTCAAGTCCCCCTGAGCTTCCTTCTCTCATACACAGAAGAAAATCGGTTACCATGCTTTAGGCTGCAAGTAATCAACAAGTCAACCAACAGTGGCTTACACCCCAGGGAGACGTTTTTATCTAATTAACGAGGAGTCTGGAGGCTGGCAACTCCCTTGGAGTCAATGGCTTGATCTGCCACCAAAGAACAGGCTTTCCCCAGGCCTGTTTGGAGAAGTTTGTGCCTTGTCCTCAGCAGTGCTTCTGTTGCCACAGCAACCAACATTATAAAACAGTATCCCAAGCAGGAAGGAAAAGAACTAGAAGAGATTGGGAGAGCGTTTGTTTGTAAGATTGGATTTAAAAAATAAAGCAGCCACCTGTATGGACCTTCCGGATAGTACTTACGACACGGTTCTATAATTATTTCTTCAACTATGCCCACCCCTCCCCAGTATCCCCCCAACCAGCTGCTTTGTCACAGGGACTGTATTTGGGGAATCTCCCTCAGCAGCCCCTAGCTCAGCCCAGGCACCCGTGGTGTGTTCAGAAGGGGGAGACTTTCAGAGAAGCAACGTGAAAGGTAGGAGAGGCCAGGCCTGGGGAACCCCGAGGGAAAGTGGGCTTGGGGATGCCGGAGCCCAGCAAGAAGGAAGTGGTAAGTCTGAGGAAGGACAGGAGAGAGTTGTGGCAAACACTGGCACAGTCGGCAGGGAGACACAAAAGGGGAAGGGTGTAGACCCCGAGGTTTGTGCTGATTCAGAGTTCCCTAGATTCCCAAATGTTTCTTCCATGTCCACGGGCATGTTTCCCTCCCAGAGAGGGCGAATGGGTGGCTGTCACCCTACGCAAGCATCCAAGTGCACCAAGCCCTTGGCGGGAGAGAGGGGGCAGCATTACTTCTGACGGCTCCTACAATAGTTGCAGGAATTAAAGGATTTTAGATCCACCTCCCTCTTTGCACATCTTACGGTCCAATGGAATTGAATGCTCAATACCAGGCTCTTAAAAAAAAAAAGTAGAGGGGGAGAAGCTAAAATGTTGGGGGTCGTTAAGAGAGAAGGAAGTGGAACCAATCCACTGTCCCAGCCCCATCTTCCCTCTGCTGTCCATTCTCGGCATCTGGCATTCTCCCTGGTCTTGGGTCATGGCCTGTCCCTGCAGAGGCTTCCATGCGTGGGGGGTAAAGCTGACAGGGTTGGGCTGGCTCTCAAGGTGCCATCAGACGAGGAAGGACACGCCCGCCGCTGTGATCCACCTTGTGATTGCAAGCTGGTTCCCCCAGGACCCCAGCCCCGCTCCGTCCCTCAGAGCAGGCCTCGCTCCCCTGCTTTGCACCCTCCCCTCTCATGACCTATTGGGAGAGCAAGGGCATCACCCCCATCGGCGCCACTGCTTTGTCTCGCCCGGGGAAACAAAGTTAAATTCTAGGGATGAAATCATCTTAATGGCTCGCTTACGCTGCCCAAAACAAAACATCTCTAAGTGGTTTCTCAAAATAACACATCCAAACCCAAAACACACAGCACCAAACATTTAAAATATTCAGTGTGACTCTCAGATGACCTTTTCCTGCAGGAAGAAAATCAGAGCCACAGTGTCTAGGACGAGCCCCACAAAAAAGAAGAATGTTGTCCGGGCAGATAGCATCTGGCCAGGCTCCTGAGGAGGGAGGATGGTCTGAGCTCACCCTCGGGGTTTTCAGTGATCTCAGCAGAGGAGTGAGGAACCAAAGACCAGGGAGACCCTGGGAAGTGCGGGAACCGCTGTGACTTGCCCTGTCCGAGGTTTCATACCCCGCCACTCCCTTCCCTGCAGGGACAATCCCGCAGCCTCTCGCACGGTCCCCTTCAGCAGAGGCACGGAAGGGGCAGACTTTGTGTCTGGTGGTAAGAGGAACTGAAAGTCTGAAGATGCCTGGGGCTTGAGCTCGACAGCAAAGACTAACTCTGAGCAGTTCTGGCCCGAGGCATGTCCAGGGCGCAGGGACCACTGTGTGAAGGGGACGGGGTGGCTGAGTGCAGGGGGCTGTCACACTCTCCAGCCCACTTGTGGGTCCAGTGGATGGAGCGGGGACCCAAGGCCCCAGAGGAGATGGAGCTCACCCAGTCCTTCCCAGCCTGCTCCAGGCTCCAGGCTCCAGGCTCCAGGCTCCAGGCTCCTTCCCTCCACCCATGAGGAGCAATCAGAGAAGCTCCTGTGGGGAATGGGGTGCACACTCAAGCCATAAAGCTAGTATTTGTGACAGTGCCTTATAACTAACTGTAAAGCACTCACCAAATGCTATCTTATTTTTATATTCATTACATAATATAGACTTTATTTTTAAACATATATTCCAATTTTAAGAGAAGCATTTCTACATAGTAGCCACTAGGGGGCAGACAAGCTCCATATGGTGGATTTGATCCCCGGCCTGGTAAGGTCCCTGGTCCACTAAGGACAGGAGAGGAGCCGGCAGCCCAGGGCGGGCTGTGGTCCACGGAAATTCTGCCAACAGAATTGGACCCGGTGGCCCTGAGGCAAAGCTGAAGCAGGCCACCTTTGATGGGTGCTTCCTCCCTTCCTCTCTGGAATCCGCACGCTACACCCACAACACCCCGAGCTTCCTGCCTGCACCCACGGCCTCGCCCCCCTGCTGTCCCACACAGAGCTGCGCTCGCAGACCTGCCACATCCACTTTTAGTTCTTATTCTCTCCGGTTCCACTAAAATATTGGCTAATCTGAGAAACTCATTTGCACCGAGGAGCTAATAGCAGATGACAATTCCCTTTTTGGTTTGGTCCATCCAAGGGATTTGGTCCCTAATAATGGTGGGGTAGCCTTAGTTCCCTCAGGCCCCCGCATGGAGGGCTTACAGCAACCGTAAGACACCATTTCCTGGCATAATCTGCCACTGTTATGGGACTGTCCAAAAAGCTTTTGCACACATTTCTGAGGCTTGCCAGAGGGTGTTGTAGGGAGTTCCACCTACACCCCAGAACGCCACAGTCAGCATGGAGATGCCTCTGACTGTTTCTGCTGCAACATTATAGGGACTCTGCTTCTCCTGCACAAAGCCCGAAGCAGCGCCTTGTTTTCCATCTACAATAATAGAAGTGTAATATGCTAATTAGACCGGACAACCAGCTGGACCTGATAGCCAAAGCAGAGGCGGCAGGGGTGGAGGGGGCAGGGAGGGCCAAGCCTCTTACACGAATTCATGCATCAGGTCTCTAGTTATAATAATACTGGTGACCCAGTGCACAAAAGTCATGCACATTAAAAGGGAATTAATTAGAGGAAATATTTTAATATTGCTATTTGCCCTTTCTCTATAATAGAAGTGTCAGAGATGAAAGAAAATTAGTGACATGTGTATGAAAATCTTCCTTCTGTCAGAGTTGGGGGCATGCCACAGGAACCAGAGTCAAGTCCCTGCCCACCCACATGTGCCTTGAAATCGCCCAAGACCCATACCTGGCTGGCCCCACCCCCATTGGGCTAGATCCAGACCCGGCCAGCCCCACCCCCATCAAGCCCCACCGGTGGAGAGGAGCAACCTCGGGTCGCCTAGCCCGCCACCAGGGCAGGGAGCCCAGCCTGAGGTCGCCCATTAAGCCTTGCTGGGGGGGGAGGGGGGGGGGGGGGAGGCACGCAGCTTTAGGTCCCCTGCCCTGGCCCAGAGCCATGAACCCTCAGGTCCCTGCTGATTGCTCCTTAAGGCTCATTACAGGAACTTGCCCTCAGCTGTGGGTGCAGCCATCTTGTGTTATGGAACCCTGCCTCCACTATGGGTGCAGCCATCTTGTTATGGCATGATGGTCAATTTACATATTCCCTCTTTATTAGGTAGGATTCATTTCACAACAAGCACTCACACAGCACTTACCACATGCCAGGACTTTCCTAAGTCCTTGTATACATTTAGTCTTCATAACAACCAGCAGGGGAAGCTGTTGTTACCACCCTATTTCACAGTGAGAAATCTGAGAACTTTGACTAAGGTCGCACAGCTGGTAAATGGGAAGAGCCAAGACTCAAACCCAGGCCTTCAGGCTCTGCAGCCGGCTGTGTAACCACACTGCCTCTTCAGCCTCTCCTCGCAGCCTCCTTTCTCATTAGGACTCAGTGTGAGGCAGACTCCTGACACACTCAGCACTGCCCCTTCCTTCGGATCTCAGAATCCGTTTTCCCAGGTAGGCCTGGGCCTGGCATTCCTTCCTTTAGAATCAGCTATCTACCAGGCTTCTCCCACAGACAAGCTCCCCTCCGCCCCTCCCACCACTGCCCTGGGTCGCAGACAGAGACGGGCTTGGGTTTGGAGAAGCCCCAGGGACTTTGGCAGCCTCTCTCATTTCACCCTGTAGGAAGCCACCTCATCTGAGGATACGAATGGCAGGAATGACCCCATTGGGGTCAAAGGGAATTCCGACTTTACACCCATAAGGGCGGAAGGACTACCAAGGCTCAAGACCTATCCTCTCATTTTACATAAAAAAAGAGCCAGTAGAAGTAAAACACTTACTCAAGGTCACAAAGCTCTACGGGGCTGGAGCCATGACTAGAAACAAGACCATCCTGTCGGTAACAGCTGACATTAACCACTTACCACCTGCCAGGGACTATGCCCTTTGTATGCATTATCTCAAGTCCTGCAACAGCCCTGGAGCCCAGCTGATCTTCATTTTACAAATGCAAACAAAACAAAACAACGCCAAGGTTCCAAGAGATTAGTTACTTGCTCAGGATCACGTGTGGCTTTCGAACCTCGGAGCTGGGATTGACTCGGGAGCGGAACCATCGCGGCCCTCTGAGGAGAGCAAGCCTGGGTGTGTCCCGGTTGGAGCCCAGGCTCAGGTCCAACGGCACATGGAGACAGGCCGTCGTCACACATCCCAGTCCCCTCTCCTGCTCCACAAAACCACACACGTGACTCGGGGCTGCCCGGGGCAGGTCCTGAATCCTGGGCACCATCTGTGTTCGTCGGTGTACCGTCCGGCTGGGGAGGGGAGGTTTGGGGAATGACACCGGGCACAGGGAGGGGAAGTGGCTGTCGGGGAGGAAGAATCCTGGCCTGGTGGCTCTGACTCAAAACCAAAGTGCCCAGCGGAAAGGGCCTTCCTGTGGGGGACTCAAGTGACGTTGCTATAAGCCCCCACCCCAAATAAGGAAGAAAAGGGGTCTTTCTCTGGGGGCCGGGGGGGGGGGAGAGGGAGGGGGGCAGAGAGGCAACCACGTGGAGTGTCACATTGACTAGCTAGTGTTGATGGTCAAGAGGACAGAGCTCAGGGTGAGGCCAGTGGTGACATGTGGAGAAGTGGAGTCTTGGCAGTGAGGGGCTGGTGACAAGTGTCAGAGGTGGCCCTAGGACACAGAGCCAAGGGGGAGGCCCCAGAGGAGACCTCAGGACCCTGGAGGGCCCCCCAGCACTTGGCAGGGGTGGGGGGGGCGGGCAAAGAGCTTCGTTAAGTGGAGTGGACCTGGGGCTCGGTTTCCTCTTCCGATTCCCTGGGGATTCCCAGCGAAGCAGTCCTTCTCTGTGCCTGTGGGATGTGCCTGAGACCGCAGCACGCTCTGGGAAAGCGTCTTCCCGGATGTGCCTCGTCTTCACACGCAATCCTGGACGGTGCCCCAACCCCTTGGCAGGAGGGTGCCCATTCTCTCTAGACTCAGAAAGGCAAATCAGACCACGTGCAGCCCCCGGCAGGGCTGGGCACCCAGCTCCAGGTCCCACACTCTGAGTGAACAGGAGAAGGAAAAGATGGCTCCGGAGGTGTGACCTGGGTTGTAGCCCAGAAGCCTCCACACCGGGAGCCAGGGTGGGGGTGGAGGTGGGGATGGGGACCGAGGTCCCCCCTCGAGGCCATCGGTGCTCACACCTCCAGATGTCATCTTGGGGGGACGCTGGAAGCCACGGTGGTTTCTTTACTTTCCCCTCTTCGTTGCACACTACAATGGTTTTTTAACAAATGGTTTTCAATACATACAAGGAACAAAAAGAGGTACAGTGAGAAGCCCGAGGCCCTCCCACACGTTCACCCCATCCCTCCTGCCCCGCAGGCAGCCACTATTGGCAGTAACACCTTCCCAACGCCTTAGTCTTACCGCTTAAACAATGATTTCCCCTAAGTTACCTCATCGGCTCCCGGGCAACTCCCTAAAATATGTCAGGGATACAGTTTTACTGTCTTCGTTTACAGATCGGGAGTCTAGCTCAAAGAGATTGAGCATAAGTGACCTGCTTAGAGTTACGCCTCCGGTACCAGGCAGGGCAAGATTTAGGCTCTGCCACACGGCCTCCCTGGGGAAAGGGTCCTGGGTGCTCAGAACTTGGGGTTGGCTATAAATAGTTCGCCTTCCACAAAGAGAGACTTGTGGTTGGTCAGGAAACAGGAAAACTCTCATCATTTCTCGAGTATTTACATTCCGGAGGGGACTGTTCATGCTCTGCGTTGGGGCAGGTTTACAAGGATGCCTCTGCCCTGCGAGCTGGGTGCTCCCACCGTGAAGTCAGGGCTGGGGTGCTTTCAGGCGAGACCGAGGGCCCTGCGTGGGCCAGCCTCCTGGGGCTGCCAAGCACAACACCACAGACGGCGTGGCTTGCATCAACAGACACGTACTCTCTCACGGCTCTGCGGGCCAGGAGTCTGGAATCAAGGTATTGGCAAGCCTGGTTCCTTGCGGAGGCTGAGGGAACGTCTGCTCCAGGCCTCTCCCCCAGTTTCCCAGTTTCTGGAGGCTGCCGGCAATCCTCCGCATCACCCCCATGTCTGCCTTGTTGTCACATGGCATTCTTCCTGTGTGTGTGTGTGTGTGTGTGTGTGTGTGTGTCTCTCTCTCTCTCTCTCTCTCTCTCTCTCTCTCTCTCTCTCTCTCTCTCTCTCTCTCTCTCTCTCTCTGTTAATCTGTACCCGAGGATATTTTTCCCATTGATTTTTAGAGAGAGTGGAGGTAGAGAGAGACATCGATGTGAGACATATTAATTAGTTGCCTCCTGCATGTGCCCACCCCAAGGGCCAGGGATTGAGCCTGCAACCAAGGTACATGCCCTTGATTGGAACTCAAACCCAAGACCTTCATTCCATGGGCTGACGCTCTAATTACCGAGCCAAACCAGCCAGGCTGTTTTCTCTTTTGTAAAGACACAGTCATTGGATTCAGGGCCCACTCGAATCCCGGTATGGCCTCCTTTTCACTAGTTACATCTGCAAAGACCCTATTCCGGAATATGGTCACATTCTGAGGTTCTTGGGTACATGAGTTTTGAGGGGATATTTATTCAAGTACATGATAGCTTCCTTTTTTTTTTTTATAACTAGGATGACACTTCTAGAACTCTCTGCGCCTCCCTTGACCAGCTGTGTCCTGACCCAGGAGGGGGTGCTGCGACAACTCTGCCCACCTCACAGGGAGGGAGAGGAGGAGGAGGGAGACAAATGGGGTCTCCAAGAGGAGCTCAGAGGCTGCTGGCCTAGGCCAAGAAGCTACATATGCTGGGCCAGGGGTGGGGTGGAGAGGGGATAAGGGGAAGTGCATCACTTTATCTTTGTGGCTTTTGGGTCAAAACGCCTGTATTATAGAGCATGTGAATAAGACGAAGAGTGGGATTGAGGGAAGGAAAGGGAGTGCCCTCCCACACCCCCATAACAGTTGGAAATTAATTTAACTTGGAATAAATGATACTTTTTCAAAGAAAACTTTAAAGGAAAACATGAGTGAATGAAGAGCTACACCCTGATTGTGATTATGAAATCTAACTCAAGTTAAAATTACAATGGAATTTAATTAAAGACACAGATGCATGGTAGGGTTTAAAAAATACAAAGTAAGGTGACTCAGTTGGTTGGAGCGTTGTCCTATATACCAAAAAGATTGTTGGTTCTATTCCCAGTCAGGCTACATACATAGGTTGTGGGTTCGATTTCTGCTTGGGGTGCGTATGGGAGGCAACAATCGATGTTTTTCTCTCACATAAATGTTTCTCTCTCTCTCTCTCTCTCTCTCTCTCTCTCTCTCTCTCTCTCTCTCTCACACACACACACACACACACATTCCTTTCTCTCTAAAATTAATAAAAACATATTCGTAGGGGAGGATTAAAAATAATAAACAGTAAAACTCATTTTGAGTATGAGTGGGCTAAAATGTTTTGGGGAAATTAGTCTAACTAGACAGCCGTCACTATATTTTATTGGAGTAAAGACAAGAAAAATTGGCCAGGGGAATAGAATAGAATATATGGAGGCAGATTCAACTTATCTGAGGACTTAGATGAATAGCACCCACACAATGCTCGAAGAAAGAACCACTATTTAAAAAACATCTCCTAAGTGGTAGGACATCAGCACGGATCAGAATTAGCTTATCTCCATATTTTTTCACACCATGCACTACAATGCATTTCAAATGGGTCATAAAAAGCTAGAGAAGGAAATGGAAAAGGAGATGTATTTTGACTGTGATGAGGAGAAAACGTTTTGTCAATTGAAGTAATAGGAACCGGGGACAGAATAGATGGAACCAAATGTGTTTTAAAAAGCCTTTTGTGCCACGGACCGTAATAAAGCAAATACAAAAACGAAAGCCACAGATGCGGGAGAAATACATGCGGCAAATAAAGCTTTTTATCCAAAATAGCTGAGGAATTGATATAACTATAAAAGGCTGGCATCCTGCTTCTTTTCTGATAAGCAGAGAGGAAATGAGCAGATCGCTCACGCACAAAGCTCTGCCTAGAAAAAACGAGCAGCCCCACTATAAATCTTGAACTTGCAATTTGAGCAGCTCTCGTATTGTTATGAAAATCCACTTAAATGCTAAAAGTTAATGTTCAATTATTCAAATTCCCTGGAGACTCAGCTTGGCAAGAACTACAAAGCAACTGCTGTCCTCTGATTCCATAATCCTACTTTGAAGGAGATGTGTAAAGAAAACAGTGCAAAAGAAAACATGATTTCTACAAAGTCTTCACTGCAGTATCGCTTTAAAAATTAAAAATCAACCACTTGGGCAATGATGTCTAAGTCAGTGTTTCTCCAAGGGAATCACCCGGGGAAGCTTGTAGAAATGCAGATTCCCGGGCCGTGCATCAGACCTGGAAGATCAGAACCTTATCAAGCGGCTCATGATCTTCTCAGGCTGACTTGGGATTTCACTGGAGTTCGAGAGCCACTAAACTCAGCAAACTGCAGATGGTGGGAATGTTTGGAGGATGACACAGTTTTCAAGTGACAGACCCTGGGCACGCACAGAGCTTAGGAGGGAAGAACGATGACTGGAGAGCCAGGGCCAGGGCCACTACAGGAGAGAGGAAAGTCGTGGGTGTCCGTCATGTTGCATCTTGTTCTATAGATTGTTTTAGAAATTCATCATAGTCACACAGGTTTTCATCTATTTGTCAAATTCCCAGGAAGGTCACTCAAAGAGTTAACAAGAACACTTACAAAAAATCTCCAGGATTCCTGTCTCAAGTCATACTTGCTTGAATGTCACCCCTTTCCCCCCCCCCCTTCCTCTCCTACCCTCCACCCCCGCATTTTTCTCACCTTGAACCCCCAGTTCCCAGGTGATAACTGTTATCATCCTTCCTCATGTTAGAGCCGCAGTGCAGGGTGTAATCCTTTCACCAGGATATTTTACTGACCAGGCATTTTTGCACTGAACTGGGGTAGAGGGAGAGTTGAGCAGACAGCATGCTGAAGACGGTTGAGTATTTTTTTCAGGATGAGAATGGGAGGAAAAGATTTGTGTTCTAGGAACTGCCAGTTCATTGGGGTTGGGGTTCAGTGGATGAGGGCAGGATCCTATGGACTGAGATGATTGGAGGAGTGGGCAGGGGCCAAGCCAGTCAAGCTAAGTTTGGGAATTTGGTTTTTGTCGGAGTAAAATGGGAAATCAAAGTAGGGTGTTAAGCAAATGACACGATCTGATTTAAATGTTCAAGCATCGCTGTGGCTGTGGGTGATGGAGGACATGGGCTTGGACTCCTGGGTGGAGTGGAAAGAGAGGTGGGGGCTTGAGACATGTTTGGGAGGTTGGACCTAGAGGACTTGCTGATGGGCTGAATGAGGAAGAGGGAAGAATTGTGGCTGAATCTCCAACTTCCAGCAGGAGCAGCCTGACCACGGGTGGTGCCATTTATGTCAGTGAGGAAGACTGATGGGAGGGAGGGTGTATCAGGAGTGGGTGATGGGAACAGGACAAGGTCTTCAAGCTTGTCCTGACTCCGAAGTCAAGGAAGTCATGGTCTCGTATTCCTTCCCAGCCTCTCCCATTAGCCTGTTAATCCCATTTTGTGGGCTGGGAAAACAGGGCTAAGCACAGTGAGTTAAGACCTCATTTGGGTAGAGCGTCTGCCTGTTATACTAAGGTTGTGTGTTTGATCCCAGGTCAGGGCACATACAGGAATCAACCAATGAATCCATAGGTAGGTGAAACAACAAATCAATGTTTCTCTCTCTCCCTCCCTTCCCACCTCTCTAAAATCAATAAATTTTTAAAAATAAAAAAAATAATAAAAAAATAGAGTCGCGGCTGAGAGATAACACCAAGAAGCCAGTTTGCACTTGGGACCTTCTGCACCCAACCTCGTACCCCCCTTCACAGCCCATCTATGGACTCCCTACCCACAAATATCTCACCAAGGCCACGCTGAACCATCTTGGCAAGAGCTCTCAGGATGGGGAGCTCTGGACCAGCGTCCAGAAGGTGGGGTGCTCCTGCACTGGGACAGGAACCCAGGAAGCACAGAGATACCTGGGTCTGATGCTGTTTTCTGCTCCTCCCTGGCTTGGGTCTATTACTTCCCTTCTCTGAGAACTTCCTATTTCTGACTGCAAAATGGGACACAATCTCTCCTTTCTTTATGAGGTTAAAAGTAGGAGCTTTAGCGTTAGGAAGACCTCGGTTCAAATCTCAGCCAGCTGTGTGACCGTGGGCAGATCACCTCTCTAAGCCGCTGTTAGGTCACCCCAGAAAGAGAAATGACACCTTTCCTGTGGGAAGAAGGATAAAGCGGCAGGATGGAAACCAAGTGCCTCACACACAGACCATCCAGATAGATGGTGACCAATGCTATTGTGTTGTTGTTGGACACTTACGGAGACCATCCATCCGGGGACAGTGGACAAGCAGCAGGTCCTGAAGCAGGTGGAATTATAAGATCCAGGAGAGTGAGCCTCACTCTACATGCCCCAAGCCTTAGTCACACACATACATTTTAGTCTGACCTCTGCAGAGTTAGGAAAGTTCAAGATCAACTCAATACTATGTGGCTTCATTGTTTTGTCTCCGTGCCCCGGAGTCCTCCCGGGCAATCTGTGAATAATAATTATGCCTTTCTGTGTGTGTGTGTGAGGGGGGTTGGAGATGAAATTTGAATTAACTTTTTAAATACTAAACATGTAAAGTGTTTAGAATAATGTCAGAAATGGGCTCCTGTTGGATTTTAGTAGCAGCTGTAGGGACAGCAGCAGTAGCAGCAGTAGGTTTTCATCAGCGTGTGTCCTTTAGGGGGAATTGTCTCTGTACTGTGGTAGACACTTCCTTCTCTCCGCTGCAGAGGGGGGGAAGGATGGCTAAGGGCTGGGCTACTGACAATGCACCGACTGGCAATTTTGGGAAAAGGTGCAGAGCTGAGAGATTGATCCTACCACATTAGAGCCTAAAGATGGACCCGGGAGTGCATGAAATTCAATA
Organism: Pipistrellus kuhlii; assembly: GCF_014108245.1. Lineage (NCBI taxonomy): Eukaryota > Metazoa > Chordata > Mammalia > Chiroptera > Vespertilionidae > Pipistrellus > Pipistrellus kuhlii. The sequence goes on along the minus strand of NW_023425404.1, from coordinate 17,402,025 downwards.
GTCACCAAGCTCCGGGCATCGGAGCAGGGCCAGTCTATGATGATGCTTCCTCTCAGTCTAGGGCACTATGGGGGGGCATTGCAATCAATCTAAATTTGTTCCATGCTCAGCTTTGTCCCTTACCCTTTGGTGTTAAAACATTTTTTCTTTCTTTTTAAAAAAAATATTTTATTGATTTTTTTACAGACAGGAAGGGAGTGGATTAGAGAGTTAGAAGCATTGATGAGAGAGAAACACCCCTACTGGGGTTGTGCCCAAAACCAAGGTTTTTTAATTCCTTTGACTGGAATTAAATCTGGACCCTTCAGTCCGCAGGCCAACACTATCTACTGAGCCAAACTGGTTAGGGCAAAATATTCTTTCTTTTATAAAATGTTGGAGACAGTTGTTAATAATGTAGTTCTTCATGATTATTTAAACTGGTTCATGAAAATCACTCATCTTTTTACAAATGAAGAAATTGGTCCAGGAGGAAGAATGACTTGCCCAAGGAATCAGCCTGGCTTGTGCCAGAGCCAGGACTAGAACCTGGGTCTCCTGCCTTTTGGGCTGATGTTCCTCACTGGGCTCTTCCATAACCTGTTTAGGGATCTTTTACTTACCATGATTGAAATCCAGCTCAAACTGGCTTAAGCAAGAAAGAATTTCAACCCAAAAAAAGGAGAAATCGATTTTTTAAATATATATTTTAATTTATTTCAGAGAGAAAGGAAGAGGGAGGGAGAAATAGAATCATCAATGATGAGAGAGAATCATTGATTGGCTGCCTCCTGCATGCCCCCTATTGGGGATTGTGCACGCAATCCTGGCATGTGCCCTGACCGGGAATTCAACCGTGACTTCTTGGTTCATAGGTCAACACTCAACCACTGAGCCACATCAGCTGGGCAAGAAATAGGTTTTTGCCAGGGGGTAAGAAAACACACACACATTGGATGCCCATTAACCCCCTGGAATAGACCTTTTCACGACCACAGTCTCCCTTCGGTGGCTCATAACCCATGACTAGATTTCCCCAGTCTCTTCCTTATTCCCCACCGCATCCCCTCAAACACACACACACACACACACACACACACACACACACACACACAGAGACCCCACACCCCTCATTCTGAGAAGCCCATTCTTTGACTCATTCCACCCTGACTCTCAGGGTGCACAGTCCACTTCCACCTCCAACCCTTCTCACTTGTTCCTCAGACACAGCTACCTCCCCAGCAAGGTCAGAGCACACACTGTCCCCAGCAGCCTGTCAGCCATGATTTATTAGCCAGGTCATCGTGGGGAGCATCTGCATTCTCTTCACTGCGCTGGTCACGATCTGCACACATCCAAAGAACTAAAAATAAACAGCCGGAAGGATGACATTTTGGAAGACGGGTCAGTGTTTATTTTCCCAAAGTTCAAACCTCCTTGATATGGATGTAAAGCCACACGACATGGGCCTCAGCTGCAGAGACTATGATCTTCGGATTGAATACGCAGGTGGGTAGGATCTCACTGAAAATCTTAGCTGTGAAATCTCTGTTTCCCTCAGCTTGCCCTGCGCCCAGCTCCTGCCTAGAGCGTGGAAGACACACTTGGCAGATCTCCAGTTCGCCTTGGTGCTGCCTTTGTTCTACTTCACCTCCCGCCTTGACACATTGAGCGAACGGGCCCCCTTCCCTAGGCCTTCCTCCACCAGCACATGGGCAGATGGGAGAGAGGGTGGGGAAGGCGGCCGGATATTGATCTTCACTGTCGGAGTGTCATTAGCCTCTGACAAAAAGCCTCCGAGTGGCCCTTCTCTCTAATCCACTTTTCTCCCAGTAAGGGAGCCAATATTCCAGGAATAATGAAGCCACGGGATAAACATGGAGCGTCAGCTTTTACTCGACTATTATTTTTTTTTTTTTGAAAATAAATATGAATATACTACGGGATAGAATGCAAAATTTAGAGGACATTTTAAAAATAAAAGATCAAACTGCAAAGAAAGCAAACCAACCTGCAGTCCAAGTTCATGCTCCTCTGACACAGAGGAAGCTCTGCTCCACCTGGGCCTGCTCCGCAGACTTCATCTCCTGGGCGCTCAGCCTGCACCAGAGGTGTCTGACAAGGGGTGGAGATGGCTTGTGACAGATTGGTGAAAAGCCAATCCTGCAAGGCCCTGTTTACACACACACACACACCCACACACACACACACACACACACTTTTCCCAGCTAGAGATTAAAATGCCTGGGCACCACCCCTCAAGCTCAAGATCCCTGGCAGCAAGACCCCTTAGCAGAGCCGTCTCTCCTGTGGGGCCCATTCATGAAGTGGTAACGCCAAGAAAAGGCCCCTGGGCACTCGGGGTGGCCTTCCCCAGCAGGCTCACTAGACAGAGTGCCTAAGGTCCTGCCAGGGTTAATTTTATGTGCCAGCCTGACCTGGCCAGGAGGTGCCCAGGTATTTGGCTAAGCATTATTCTGGCTGTGTCTGTGTGTTTCTGGACAAGATTGGCATTGGAAGGGGTAGACCAGCAGAACAGATGGCCCTCCTCAGTGTTGGTAGGCCTCATGGAATCGTTGGAAACCTCAATAAAACACAACAGGGACGTTCTCTCTCCCTGACTGTCTTCAAACAGGGGCATTGACCTTGTCCTGCCTTCAGTCTCAGACTGGACCTTACGCATTGCCTCCCCTGGGCTCAGTCCTTTAGATCAGTGTTTTTCAACCTTTTTTGGGCAAAGGCACACTTGTTTCATGAAAAAAATCACGAGGCACACCACCATTAGAAAATGTTAAAAAATTTAACTCTGTGCCTATATTGACTATATATAAAGTAATTCTCTTGAATAGGAATCAAATAAACACAAAGAAAGTATTTTATAATTACTTTATTATGAAATATTAAGTAAACAAAATAGTGAAAAATTATAAAATTCTTGTCTTGTCTGCACCTACAGCACACCAGGCAACATCTCTAGTGTGCCGCGGAACAGCGGTTGAAAAACGCTGCTTTAGATTCTAACTAGAACTATACCATCGGCTCTCCTGGGTCTTCAGCTTGCTGATTGCGGACTGTGGGACTTCTTCGCCTCCAAGATTGCTTGAGCCAATCCCTTATGATAAATCTCTTTATATATCTCTATCTCTATCTCTATCTCTATCTCTATCTCTATCTCTATCTCTATCTCTATCTCTATCTCTATCTCTATATGTTTCCTATTGGTTCTGCTTCTCTGGAAAACCCAAACTTAATACAGATCCACAAACCCTCCCCCATGTACGAATTTCATGCACTAGGCCTCTAGTGAATATATAAAAATAAGTTGTTAGATGAAATTTGTCTTTATTCCAATGTAGTCTTTTTTTTTTTTTTTAACCAATGTTTTAACATTTTTTATTTTAGAGAGAGAAACATTAATGTGTGAGAGAAACAGCAATTGATTGCCTCCTGCACTCACGCTGACTAGGGATCGAACCCACAACCTTTGGTACACAGGAGGATGCCCAACTAACTGAGCCACACTGGCGAGGGCCAATGTAGTCTTAAAATATAATTGTTGAAATATTTTTTATAAAGTAATGGGCCCATAAGGACACAACTGCCTAAGGCCTATGAAAATCATACCATGACCCTGCCAATGCTCCCAGTGCCCCATCCGTGAGGATTGGGGGTCTTTATACCTGGGAGCCAACGTCCACCCATTGGTTCAGTGGGTTGACCAGCATGTGTCTCTAAGGCCTTGCATTGACCTTGGAAAAGAGGTAGGTTATTTCTGGAGTTCTATCTATCAATAGAACTATTCAATATATGTGTTCTAATGGGGGATGGGGCTAGCAGGGAGAAGGCAGAGTAAACCAGAACCAGGCACAGGATAGCAATAGCTTCTTCTTTGAAAGAGGGTGACCAGCAAGGAGCCCCCTCCTTGGTTTCATCACCAGTTCTGTGCCCTGTCCTGGCTCTCGTCTAAGTAGTAGACCTCTCTCTCTTACAGTTTAGGACTAGCTATGTAGTGAGCCCACATGGTTTGTCCGATGCTGCTCAGGGCAAAGACAAACAACTAGAAGCGTGCAGCCTTTGCCGGCAAACAAGCAGCTGGAGCCCAGATCCCACAGGGCTGGGGGATGAACCGCAAAGGCTGCACAGAGGAGGGAGCACTGGATCAGGGCTTGGGGAAATGGATAGGATTTTTTTACCACAAATGTAGCCTCAGGAAAAAGGAGAGGGTCAATATGTATCTTTCCAACCTCCCCTAGGGAAGAAATTGTTGGTGATGGTCAAAAAGGTGACAGAACCAACAAAAATTGGGTTAAACGAGTTCTGTAAGTTGTAAAACAAAATGTACAGCTCTGTTTGTTCCATGACTGTGTAAAATGATTTATTCCAGGCCTCCACCCAATGTAAAATAAGAGCACCATGTCTTAGAAGAGTTATCGCCATCATAAAGTATTCTGTGCCTCATAACCTTTTTATTTTTTTAAAATATATTTTATTGATTTTTTACAGAGAGAAAGGGAGAGAAATAGAAAGTTATAAACATCGATGAGAGAGGAACATCGATCAGCTGCCTCCTGTACACCTCCTTCTGGGGATGTGCCCACAACCAAGGAACATGCCTTTGACTGGAATCGAACCCAGGATCCTTGAGTCCGCAGGCTGATGCTCTATCCATTGAGCTAAACCGGTTTTGGCTCTGTAACCTTATTATACACCTGCAATTTGATGGGACAAGAAGGGCATTCCAAAAAGAAGGCATGGTGCAGGCAAGGGAGGAGGGCCAGGTTCTGGGCACGGCATGAAGTCCTGTCTAGTCAGAAATGGGAGTGTGAGAATGGTGTGTCCCTGATGGAGCTCCTTCCCCTAGGGAGGAAATGGCTACTAAGAAAAGGTCTATCCTGTCCTGGCTGGTGTTTCTCTGTGCTTAGAGCACTGGCCAGCACGCCAATGGGTCTCGGGTTCAATTCCCAGTCAAGGACACCTACCTGGATTGCAAGTTCAATCCCAGCCCTGGTCAGGGCATGTAGGGAGGCAACCAATCCATGTGTCTCTTTTACATCAATGCTTCCTCTCTCTCTCTCTCTCTCTCTCTCTCTCTCTCTCTCTCTCTCTCTCTCTCCCTCTCTCTCTCTCTCTCTCTCTCTCTCTCTCTCTATCTCTCTCTCTCTCTCTCTCTCTCTCCTTCCCTCTTCCCCGCCTTCTTCCCTTCCACTCTTTTTAAAAAGCCAATGGAAAAAATATCCTTGGATGAGCATTAACAAAAAGAAGGGGGAAAAAGTCTGAGGTGCGGCTTAGTGGATTGCATGTCACCCGGTGCATCAAGAAGCCACCTGTTCAGCCAAAACTGGTTTGGCTCAGTGGATAGAGCGTGGGCCTGCGGTCTGAAGGGTCCTGGGTTCGATTCCGGTCAAGGGCATGTACCTTGGTTGCAGACATATCCCCAGTAGGGGGTGTGCGGGAGGCAGCTGATCGATGATTCTCTCTCATTTATGTTTCTGACTCTCTCTCTCTTCCTCTCTGTAAAAAATCAATAAAATATATTTTATTAAAAAAGAGGCCACCAGTTTGATTGCTGGTACAGACCCCTAAAACCCTTGGGCTTTCCTTGATAAGAGTGTCTTCCATTTATTTATTTATTTTTAAATGTATTGGGATTACATTGTCAATAATATTATGTGATTTTCTGGTGTACAAGATTACAATTTGACACCTGTGTACTTTGCTTTTCATAACAAGCCCCTTTGAACACACCGGCATTATGCTAATGAGGTGGCCTGGGGCGGGCCATAGCCGCAGGATGGGTGACACACCCAGAGAGGACATGGAAGCGCCTCCCCTCCCCCATTTCACCCCCTGCCGTCTTTTCCATTGGGCTGTTCCGTGAGCTGCATCCTTTATAATAAAGCGGTCATCACAGTGGAGCACTCCCCTGAGTTCTGTGAACCGTTCCAGTGAATTCTCGACTTTGAGGTGGGGAGTTGTGGGAACCCCCTGTTTGTAATTGGTCAGGCAGAAGTAAGGGTCATCGGGGACCCGGACCTGCAGATGGCATCTAAAGAGAGGCCAGTCTTGTAGGACTGAGTCTTTAACTTGTGGGATCTGATGCTAACCCCAGGCAGCTAGTGTCAGAATTGAATTGAACTGGCTTGTTGGACCCCTCGTGGTGGTGCAGGCAAGGAGAGGGGGACCCCTCTCTTCCCTTGGAGAACTGATGTGGGAAAACAACACATATTTGGTGTTGGGAAAAACCCCGCACTTTGTGTCAGGGAGAAAAAATGCATATAGGAATGGCAATTCATAAGGAAACACCATTAACCAGGTTTAACAGAGACACATTACAAAGCAGCTCACGCACTTCACAGTTGGCATTGGCTACGGCTTTAAAGAAACAGTCCACACACCTAAAAGGGGGTTCCCGGAAAAACCAGGTCTTCTGTTCATTTTATTGGCAGGTGAGGAGGCCCAGATACACAAGCTCCCCAGTCCCCGTCCTCCCTGTCACTCACTGGACTGGAGTAGCAGGGCTCCAGGGACTTCATGGCCTGGAACCTCACTGGAGCCGGGTCCCTCCAGAAGGACACGGAAAAAAGCAGCCGGACCTGGGGTTCCAGGCTGGCTCTCCCACAGATGCCCTCCGGGCCTTTGGGCAAGTTGCTCCCACCTCGGCTTCAGCTTTCTCCTCTGTAAAAGGAGAGGCTGGATTAGATGGATGAGGCTAAGGTCCACTCCGCCCTCAGAGGGGGATTCCTGGCTCGGACTCAGGGAGGAGCTCAGGTTGTTTGAGGACAAGCAGAAGAGTGGATGGTAATTATTCGATGGTCACATTGAATACTGAGTGTTGAGAGAGAGAGAGAGAGAGAGAGAGAGAGAGAGAGCGAGCATGTGCGCGAGCTGGCCCTGGGTCAGCAGAGGCCGAGCTCCATGTGGTCCGAAGGGTGCCCTGTCAAGCATCCCACCCTTTGCGGCCCTGGCTTCTCCCAGGAGGGGCGGCATAGTCACTGGCCACGGCAGTTTCCGGGGCCTGCAAGTCTGATGGACCATTAAGACGCTGAAAGCTCATGCGATATGCACAGGACACAGAGCTTCTCCGCTGGATGGTAGAATCAAGCTTCAAAAGCACACCTGCTGCCCTAGCCAGTTTGGCTCAGTGGATAGAGCATCGGCCTGCGGACTAAAGGGTCCCAGGTTCCTTTAGGGTCAAGGGCACATGCCCGGGGTTGCAGGCTTGACCTCCACCCCAACCCCACCCCCCTCAGTAGGGGGTGTGCAGCAGACAGCCCATCCATGATTCTCTCTCATGATTGATGTCTCTCTCTCTCTCTCTCTCTCTCTCTCTCTCTCTCTCTCTCTCTCTCTCTCTCTCTCTCTCTCCTCTTCCTCCTCCTCCTCCTCCTCCTCCTCCTCCTCCTCCTCTTTGAAATCAATAACAAATATAGTTTTAAAAAATATGCCTGCTGACTTGAAAGATGGGTTGATGCTAACAAAGTTTTGTTTGATAGGGAGACTAGAAAATCTCAAGCTCAGATAAAAAGTTATTAACTAGACCAGGAGTTTGCAAACCAAGGCCTGTGTGCTAGGTCCAGCCTACAGTGCAGCCAGGTTTCCTGGAACAGCCATGCACATTGTTTGTGGATGTCTGAGTCGCCTTCCATGCTGCAGCGGACAGGGGTTGTGTGGTCCACGGAGTTTAAAATAGTCGCCATTTGCCTGACCCCTGACTAGACAAGGAAGTCCAGATGGGAAGATTTGAAGGGAAAGGTTTTTGTTTATTTTAAATTTGTGATTATTTAGTCTGTTAAGAACATTATAGTGTTAAGACAATGAACGTATTATACCGGTCTCCTTTAGATGTCAATGACCAAAACTAAGGCAAAATGAGCTCATGTCAGGCGGAATGTATGTTGTGGTATCTCACAGACAGCTGAGTCCCAGGGAAGGCGGGTGAGCCTCGGACACAGACTCATCAGGGACTTTTTCTCCACCTCTCACCTCTTCTGCCTGTATTTGCTCCCCGCAATTAGACCTGCTTTCTGTTAGTGGCAAAAACCATGGCGCCTACAAGTTTGCTGTTGCTATTGAATAGTTTGCTACTTTTTAAAATATACATATATATTTTATTGATTTTTTTTTTTTTTTTTTTTTTTACAGAGAGGAAGAGAGAGGGACAGAGGGTTAGAAACTTCGATCAGCTGCTTCCTGCACACCTCCTACTGGGGATGTGCCCACAACCAAGGTACATGCCCTAGACCAGAATCAAACCTGGGACCTTTCGGTCCCCAGGCTGACACTCTATCCACTGAGCCAAACTGGTCAGGGTTAGTTTGCTACTTTTCAGCAGTCTTTGTTTTTTCTCTCCTTCCTCAGCATGTAGGAAGATGCTATATTCATCTCCCAGCCTCCCCTCCAGGTAGTTACGGGAAGCTGTAGACTGAAATCTGACTGGGGATGTGGGTGGAAGGAATGTGCATCACTCCAGGCAGAAGCCATTCAGAGCAGCGGCCTGCTCCACGCCCTCCCCCAGCCCTCCCTCCTCTCTCCCCTTCCTCACAGCTCCAAATAAAATGCATCCTTTGAGGACAAAGCCTCAGGATAGAAGGTTCTTAGATCCCTGAGTCACCCGTTGGAGGAGAGCTTCCCCGAAGAAGTACCCAACACCATTAACCCTTGCATGAGAAGGAAATATATTTTATTTGATTAAGCCACTAACACTTCAGGGTTGGTTCCACAGCCTAGCCTACTCCATCTTGGTTAATGTACCTGGCAATAGCCACTGAGTTTTATATCTCACAGCTTCAATCACCAGAGAGGCACTCAAGCCCCCACATTCCAGAAAATGAATGGATTGGGGTGGCTCACGTGTCATGCCAACGTCTTGACCAATCAACTCTCCTTGAGGGCAGAGTCACAGGTGGATGTGGCAGCCCCTACAAGGGCCACACGGATGAAGTTTTGGGGGTGTGGTTTCCAGAAGAAGGCCTGGAGAGCTGGAGGGAAGGGAGGAGAGCACGGCACAGGGAGACAATAAGCAATAGTGTTGGTGCCCTAGCTGGTTTGGCCCAGTGGATAAAGCATCAGCCTGTGGACTGAAGGGTCCCAGGTTTGATTCCCATCAGGGGCACATGCCTGGATTGGGGGCTCGGTTCAACATGCAGGAGGCAGCCAGTCAATGATTCCCTCTCATCATTGATGTTTCTATCTTTCCCTTCCTCTCTGAAATCAATAAAAATATATTTAAAAAATTTTTTTTAAAAAATAGTGCTGGCCTACTGAGGGCTGGCTCATTGCATTTTGAAAGGGGCCCTGAGTCAGGATTCCTGACAAATCCATTAGAACAAATTGGGAAGAGAGGGAGTGGGGAGGTAAGGAGGAAGAAGCCTCGAAGGACTCTTGCCTAAGAGGCAAAACTGAAAGAAGCGGGGATATTTAATCTAGAAAATAGAAGACTTGGCAGGGACTCTCTTCAACTTGGCAGAGGACTGTCCCAGGAGAGGGACCCCACGCTCCCGCACGCGGCCACACTAAGCCCAGAAGGTGGACCTGACAGGAGAGTCAGGTTGCAGCCCAACTCCAGAAAGAACTCCTAACTGGCCAGCCAGGGAGGGCTCAGGCTCTCTTGGAGGGACTGAGCTGGCCATCGGAGGGCACACCAGCCATCTTGGTTAGAGCTGCTGAAGGTGAGATTCTGGTGTCCTGGTTAGCCACACTTGCCCCTCCAATACCAAGAGTCTCAGAATTACTTTAAACTGGTCCCAGTGCAACCCAGAGGCCAAGAAAACTCTAATGTGGGGAAGGACGTGACCGATCAGCCTGGTCCGCATTGTCCAGAAGGCAGATGCTGAAGATTCAGAGGAGGATGCATGGGAAACCCTGGGACAAACATGTCAAACTCGCAGCCCACGGGCACATGTGGCCCACAACAAATATTTCTGCGGCCCAGCCAATATCACGGTATGTAAGAAACATTTTAATAACTATTTTGTAACTTAATTTTTACAATATCCTGTTATACACAATCCTATATAATAAAAGCACAGTATGCAAATTGTCCCCTCGACCGGGAGTTCGATCAGGGGTCGGGGTTGGCCGGCCGGGGGAAGGAAGGGAGTACCTGGCCAGCAGCTGGCAGCCTCGAGGGACCCCTCCCATGCACAAATTTCGTGCACTGGGCCTCTAGTTGTTAATAACAAACTACAACATTCACTAATGACTGATTACTATAATCGTGTTGCATTCATTTCCCTTACGCACCTTACGCGCAGGCGCACCATTTCTCTCCACTGATACTAGCAGCAAGTATTTTAACAGCCGATTGCCACGGCATTAGTCTTGGACTGACTTGTTTGGTGTGGGCAACAGGAAATATTTCGCTTTTGGAGAACAAGAAAAATAGGTTTATTTGCATTATGCTTATTAATTTGTGCTGCAGTTATTCAGTGTCTGGCAAGTTAATGTTCAAGAAAAAAAATATTAATTTTTATTAAAATGTTCTATTATTTTATGTTAACGATCACTCATTTATTTCAGCCCTTTGTATTCAGGATGTCTCTATCGAAATAAACTTACGTTTCTATGAAAATTGAAGCTTTTTTTTTTTTTTTTTTCGGCCCACATAAACTTAAACCTTGTTTATTTGGCCCGTGTTAGCCTTTGAGTTTGACATGCTTGCCCTGGGAAACACGCTCTCACTGCCCCTCACTGCTTACCCTTGAAGACATGGCTAGAAGGCAAGGAATGGCAATGTGGGGCAAAGGGGGCGCAATCTCCACTTTGTGGGCCAATGGGCAGAGACAACACACTCTCAGAAACGTCTGGTGTAGAGTCAGGAGTCTTCACTCTTCATTTTACACATGAGGCTCAAGCAACGCTGTGACCTAAGTTACTGTCAGGTCCAGGATCAGAATTCTGCTCTTCAGGGTGTCCTAGGAAGCAGGGCAGTGTAGGGTGGTGATTAGGAGCGCAGGCCAGAGGAAGGGGTGTACTTAACCTCCCTGCTCCAAAGTTTCCTCACCTGACTCTGCTACTTCCAAGCTGTGTGACCTTGGGCATGTTAATTTACCTCTCTGTGCCCCAGTGTCTCAAGTATAAGATGTGCCTAGAGATAGCACCTACCTCAGAGGTTGTTTTGTGGATTGGATTGGTCATCATTTCCAAGGCCCAGAGATTCACGTAGACAGGAAGAGGCAGATCTTGAACCCAGAGCTGCCTGATCCCGAAAACCACGCTCCTCCTGGCCCCTACCCTCACCCTGCTGCCTTCCTCAGCCCACAAATGGAAATTTTTCCTGTTATTGTCTCAGGGAGGACACCCTTGGTCAAGCCTGTGTGTGCTAGAAGCTTGCAAAACTTCTGTTCTCACACGTGGGGAAACTGAGGTACGGGCTGCCACAGTGGCGTGTCACCTGCAGGAAGGGGAAATGAGTAGTGAAGCCTGTGTCCGATGTCTTTCGAGTTGGGTTCTTGAGGGGAAAGTGACCCGTGTTCGCAAGCTGATCAGATGACCCTGACAGGCCTGCGTATGTGCTTGGCCCCAGGGCTCCGGGTCAGAGAGGCTGAGTGGGATCCAATCCTCCCGTCCCCGGTTTCAGGTGCATCCTGAACCTGTCAGCCCTCGCGCAAAGGAATGGAGCGGGGGAGCAGGGCTGGGCAGCCCCAGGAAAAACATCCTGGCATCCAAGCGGTGAGACAGAGGCTCCAAGCCTTGCCTGGGAGGCCTCCCACTGGCCTGCAGGTCCCTGGGATGCTGACTCGCTGAATCCTTAATCACCTTCCCCTAGGTCAGGCTGTCGCCTTCCAGTCCTGCAGGGGTGTATAAATAATTTTAACTGCACCTATTCCCTCCCCCCCGCCCCCAAAAGTTGCTGATGGAATTAGTTGTTCCTAATCCCGTGCCAGATTGAGATGGTGTCCCTGCCCGGTCACTGTGGTTAGCAGCTCGGAGCTGGGATGGCTAGGTGGGGAGCAGAGGAGGGGCCGCCGTGCTGGAAATGTGCACGCCATCTGCCAGGCCTGCGGAGGGAGAGGCATAGAAAATACCAGGCTCAGAGCTCAGCCGAGAGCATCCGGGGGACACAGGAGGCAGTGAGGGCTGCTATTATCAGAGATCCCGGCTCTGCCACTTGCCAGCTGGCTGATCTTTGGCAAGTTAAGCTCTTTGAGCCTCAGTTTTCTCATCTGCAAAATGAGAAAGAATCATTTCTCCCTCTCAGGAAGATCTTTTAAAAGATAGCTGGAGGGCAGCACAGGGTAGGGGGTAAGAGATATTGGCTTCCTGAGTCAGTCACTTCCTGGCTGCTTGGTCCTGGGAAGGGGGGACGGGGGGGGGGGGGGGGGGGGGGGGAGAGCGGGCGGTACTTAATTTCCCTGCTCCTCAGTTTCCTCACCTGTAAAACAGGCACAGCCATGGTTAAATGCTTCATGCAATTGTTATGAGGGTGTAAGTTAGGGGTGTCGAACTCAATCAGAGAAGGGGCCAAAATCTAAAATCCAGCCTAAATCGCGGGCCGAATGGTTTACTGAACAGTCATAAACTGTCATTGTGATGGAAACGCAGTGGAGTACAGTGATGACAGCGCGGTGCGGGCCACATTACAAGGCCTGGCGGGACGGATTTGGCCCGCGGGCCTTGTGTTTGACACATGTGGTGTAAGTAGTTTGATAATTGCAAGGCATTTAGAACAGGGCTTGAGGCATATTGCACAAGAGGCTGCTGCGTACCCAGCTGACGTTCTCATTCATCCTTATAAGCACATGTAACGTCACCTGTGAAAGTCGTTTTAAGCGTCTGGTAAACAAATCCTTCTTGAAACTGTCACCCCTCCTTCCTTTTAAAGAGGCACTGTCAAGCCCTTCTTCCTTCACGGGGCACTGACTGCACAGCATCCCGCACAGCACCCCTGACCTTCCTTTTCTCCAGCCATCTGGATCCCTTCTCCTCCAAAAGGCAGCGGGGACCCCCAGCCACACGCTCCTGTTTGTAGCAGAGCTCAGCGGGGGCTTCCTGACTAGAAAGCCAAATATTGTCCAGGTCTGAGGGGACTTCATTCCTGGTCTGAGGGGACTTCATTCATTCATTCATTCATTCATTCATTCATTCATCAAGCACTAATGGGGCACCTACTATGTCCCAGGAATTCTGTGAGGCACTGGTGGCATAGAAGGACTAGGCAAGGTCCCTTCCCTCACGCAGCTCACAAATGGAGAGACAGAGAGACAAAAAAGTTAAGACAACAGAACATTAAAATAGACTTTTGTAAGTTAATTGATAAGGGGCAGCTGGCTTCCGTAGGAAGGAAGGAGGAGCCCTAACCTAGGTTGAGGGGTTAGGAACAGGCTCCTGAAGGGGGTGACATCTCTCCTGGCCCAGGGCATCGACTGAGCACATCTAGATGCTGCCGGCATCTGCTGCTGCTCCGGCCTCACCAAGGGGGCTGACCCGTCTCCACAGCCCTCCTCACTCCCTAGCTGCCACCTCCCCTCACCCCCCACCCCCGCCCCGCTCTCTCCTCCAAGCACACTCCCTCCCATCACCAGGCCTTTCACACGCCTTCGCCTCTTCCGGAAGCGTCTTCCACCCCCACGTTGGCTTCAGTAAAGGACTCTCTTCTTTCGCATCTTGGTTCACACGTTACTAACCCAGGTAGCTTCCGCTGACCTCTGACTGGGTCAACTGCCCCCATCACAGCTGCTTGTAGAACTTCGGGCTCCTGTTTTGTAGCTCTCACAATGCACATTATGTGACCACAGATCAGACACAAGCTAGAATAAAAAAAATGAATGAATAGTCAATGAATAAGGTAGGACACTGTATATGTTATTACTCCTTATGGACAATGAAAATGACTACCTCCTTTTTAAAGCCTCTTGTAAATTATTTATAACTAGTGGCCCGGTGTATGAATTTGTGCACATTAAAAGGGAATTAATTAGAGGAAATATTTTCATATTGCTATGTGCCCTTTCTCTATAATAGAAGTGTCAGAGATGAAAGAAAATTAGTAACATGTATATGAAAATCTTCCTCCTGTCAGAGTCTGGGGTGCACCATGGGACCCAGGGTCAAGTCATCACCCACCCACATGCGCCTCAAAATCGCAGGAGATCCAGGCCAGGCCAGTCCCATTCTTGTCAAGCCCCACCAGGTGGAGAGCACAGCCTGAGGTCCCCCGCCTGCTGCCAGGATGAAGGGCATGGCCTGAGGTCCCCTGTCAAGTCCCACGGGTGCGTGGGGGGTGGGGGGGCACAGCCTCAGGGCCCTGCTGATTGCTCGTTACAGGAACTCGGCCTCCGTTGTGGGCACAGCCATCTTGTGTTATAGGACCCCCACACACACACTCCCTCACCCCCCCACCCCCACCTCCGCTGTGAGCGCCGCCCTCTTTGTGGCAGAGTGATGGTCAATGTGCATATTCCCTCTTTCTTATATAGGATACTTGTCACTTGTATATAATAAACATTGCAAAAGAGTTCATTTGTGGGTTCATTTATTCATCCACTCATTCACAAATACTAGTTAAGCACCTGCTTTGCTTAAGGCACAGATCTCAGCACGGGGATGAATTAGACACATTTCCTGCCCTCTGGACCTTACATTGTGTGAAGACAGAGAATAAATAGAGAAATGCATGAAAGCGAAGAAATCAGACTTTGGAAAATGACCAGTTTCCATAGCCCCACGGCTGCAGACCTCACAGCCTTCTTGTCGTCTAAGGTATCACAAGGAGAAGGATGACACTGGCTTAAGAAATACAGGAAAACTCCCCGGGAAAGTCCAGCCCGTGGGCCAGGTGCGAGCCACTCCGAACTGGCTCCTTCGCACAGGCTGGCCAGCGAGTCTCTCTGTTGTGGGTACCCAATGCCCAGGAGCAACAAGCTGGCTGCCCCAGGACGGAGCGTCTGAGACTCCGGCTGGTGGTGGGCAAGGGCACGGCTGCTCTCCGGTGCCAGGCGTCCTCAGCTGGCCCGGGAGCCGCTGTTGGCTGCTGACCCCTACGGCCTGACCTTCCCCACTCAGCAGCCAGGGCGGGAGCCGAGGGCGGAACTGGTCGGGCTCTCGTGACAGTGAATCGTGCAGCCCTTGAAACCCGAGGCGCTGGGCCGAGGGCACTGCCTCCGCTCCATTAATGGGGGTGACTTTCAGCGTGGGTCCTTGCTGCCCTGGATGAGGGGCTCCTCAGAGTGGATTCGGGGGTGGCAGGATCAGGACGGGGACTGCTCTCGGGATGACAGGTGTGGGGTCGGGTGGGAGAGGTGTCAGCCTCCTCCTCGGGTTCAGCGTTGACGGGATGATGTGTGGGTTCTCTGCCCTTGATGGGCTCATGGTAACGCCTGCGGGTTGTCTCCTGGTCCACCCACCAAACGCTTACGATGCCAGTCCCGCACGGAGCTGGGTGTTGGGGGAGGCGGTGAATGAGATGTGGTGCCAGGGCCCTCTCGGATCATCTGAGCAACGTTTTGTTCTTTCTGCAGCACTTGTCAGGATTCTAAATGACCTTCCTTCCAGCCCTGCGTCCTAGGAGAGCGGCCTGTCATTCCCAGCTGATGGGTGGGTAGGAGGAGGCAGAGCAGGTGAACTACTCTGCTTCAAGGCAAGTGAAACAGGACCAGCAACCAGGTGCTGTTGAGTCCTTCGCCAGCTGCCCCCTCCCACCCACCCACCTCCCCAGCAAGGGGACTCAGGGAAGTGGTGCTTTATACTGCTTTTTATTTTTACTTTATTTTTATTTTTAAGGCTCCTTGAGCCCCTATATATATTATTGATTTTTTTTTTTTACAGAGAGAAAGAGAGGGATAGAGAGCTAGAAACATCGATGAGAGAGAATCATCAATCAGCTGCCTCTTGCACACCCCCTACTGGGGATGTGCCCGCAACCAAGGTCCTTGCCCTTGACCGGAATCGAACCTGGGACCTTTCAGGCTACAGGCCGACGCTCTATCCCACTGAGCCACACCGGTTTCGGCTATACTGATTTTTAAATGGCCTTGGAGAGAGAGGGGGAGAGAGAGACAGAAACATGGATGTGGAAGAGAAACATCCACCGGCTGCCTCCTTTGTGCCCCACCCTGGGGATGGAGCCCACCACGCCCGCCTCTGCCCTGCCTGGGTGCTGAATGGCAGCCTTTCCGTGCACAGCACCACGGCCACGTGTTGGCTTTTATTGGCTCCCCCTGACCGTGAACACAGTGTACGTTGGTGAGGTGGGAAGGGGCTTCCTGCGGCCCCTGGCCCTGTTTCCCCTTTGCACCAGGTCATTTTTAGCACCTTCCTCCTGACCGTCACAGGCCCTGGGCAGGCGGGGGACACAGCAGAGGCCTATTTAAAGTTCGTGCTTTCATCACTCTGGCCGCACCCTTCACGTGGCCCAGTTACCTTAACTGCTCCCCAGCGCCTCCGCACCGCCCGCTTAGAAAGCCTCGCCGGCTGGGAGCGCACCAGCCCGGCCCGGGGTGACGGTGACAGGCCTCTCGGTGACACACCAGCTTCTTAAGGGTCAGGGACGCGGCTCACGCTCCCGTGCCTCCTCCAAGCCCCAAAGAGTGCCCTGCTCCCCACGGAGGCACTCAACAAGCCCTAATTGATCTGTTGATTCAGGACAAGGAAGATAGAGTCAGCGTGCCCGGAGACACCATCTCCCAAAGGCTGCCCGCCAGCCCGGAGCTCCAGGGACAGGTGTTTTCGGATCAATGTGCTTGCTCATCCCCAGGGCGGCGTTTAAGTGCGTGACTGAGCGTCATTTCAGAGCGGTGCAAAACTGGAAACACGCAAATGCCCAGCCATAGGGGAATCGTTAAGCTAACTGGGTTATTTAAAGATTCTGGAAAACCCTATTGTTTTTTAAAAAAAAAAACGACAAGACACTACACTGCATTCCATTACAAGACAATACAGAGAAACATGTACCACCTCCCGAAGTGGGAAATGAAGACTATGAAAAGATTGTAGAAATGTACCTATCTAGCCCTAGCCGGACTGGTTCGGTGGATAGAGCGTCGGCGTGTGGATCAAAGGGTCCCGGGTTCAATTCCGGTCAAGGGCATGTACCTTGGTTGCAGGCTCCTCCCAAGCCTGGGCCCCTGGTTGGGGCTTGTGCAGGAGGCAACCAATCGATGTGTTTCTCTCACATCGATGTTTCTCTCTTTCTTCCCCTCTCTCTTCCACTCTTTCTAAAAATCAATAGGAAAATATCCTCAGGTGAGGATTAAAAATAAAGTAAATAAATAAAAAAGGAAGGAAGAAAGAAAGAAGGGAGGGAGGAAGGAAAGGAAGGGAAAAAAGAAAAATTCCTACATACACTTATGAAGATGAGAAGAAGCTACTAAACTTCATTACTTAGTAGCTTCTTTTTTTCCTAAGCTCATTAAGCAGAGGGAATGGTTGTAACAGGGTCATGTCCATCGCACTGTGTGGAATGATGGGAAGAGTCCCTGAGGCAGATGGCCTGGAGACCCAGGGATCCTGGTGCTGCCAATCATGGACCATGTGATCTTGGCCAGACCACAACCCTGATCCTTAGTTTGTTATCTGTCAAGTGGGAATTTTATTATATGCCCTGCCTTTCTCACAAGGTAAGGATGTAAAGCCACTAAAGTCTTTATTACCTCACTTAGCGTGATATTCAAAGGTTATATTATAGAAATAAGAATGTGTTTGACTATGGCATGCTGACTCACACCTGGTTCAGGAGTTACAAAATACAGCATATATGCCTTAACTGGTTTGGCTCAGTGGATTGAGCATTGGCCTTCAGACTGAAGGGTTCTAGGTTTGATTCTGGTCAAAGGCACATGCATGCTTGGGTTGTGGGCTCAATTCCCAGTAGAGGATGTGCAGGAGGCAGCCGATCAATGATTTTCTCTCATCATTGATGTTTCTATCGCTTTCTCCCTCTTCCTTCCTCTATGAAATGAATAAAAATATATTTATTTCAAATAAAATAATAAATATAAATATAAATATAAATATAAATATAAATATAAATATAAATATAAATATAAATATAAATATAAATATAAATATAAATATAAATATAAATATAAATATAAATATAAATATAATACATATATATAGCATATAAATTTTTTTTCTTAAATCCAAAAAGTCTTGCAAAGTCCTATGGGTTTAGAATAAGAAATCATGGACCTGTTCTAAGCATATTAGACATATTGTATTTTTTAACTTAACTTTTATAGTAATCCTATAGAATAGGTTCTATCATTCGCATTTTATAGATGAGAAAACTTGTATGTATAGAGGTTACTTTGCTTTCCTATCTTATATAATAAAAGGCTAATATGCAAATCAACCAAACAGCTGAACTTCTGGTCGCTATGATGCACACTGACCACCAGGGGGCAGATGCTCGATGCAGGAGCTTCCCCCTAGTGCCCAACAGCAGCACTAGGGATGTCTGAGTGAGGGCTCTATACTACGAGAGGGTGCAGGCTGGGCTGAGGGACCTTCCCCCTCCCCCCAGTGCACAAATTTCATGCACCAGGCCTCTATTAACAATAAATGGCCCAAGTCCAGGAATCCTTGCTAGAGCTTTGACTTCTGAGACTTACAAAGGAGGACACATCTCCTGGTGTCTGGCATAGATCGCGTGCTAAGCTGTGATAAGCACCATCCCATCTGATCTCCACAGCACTGGAAGGTATGGGCTATTATTAGCCCCGTTTTTAGATGAAGCAACTGAGGCTTAGGCAGGTGATGTAACACACGTGAGTCAGGGACCTTGGATCCAAAGTCAGGGCCAATGAATGACCCGAAAGCCGTTGGCATCTTTTATTGGGCTATCAGGAAGTTTCCAGGGGGACGTGGAGTGCGGAGGGCCACATTCTGGAACGACTGAGAAAGGGGATGGTTGCGAACAGTCATAAACGTGAAGCAGTCTGACTCCTTCTGTTTCCTGGTCATGCCCTTCCCCCCTCCCTCCCTCACCCCCGCTCTCCCTCCTCCTGGACAAGGTCAGCTGTCATCCAGAATGTGAAATGTAAGCCGGGACTGGGTGTCAAGTAATTCGGCAGTCATAGGGAGGGGAAAAAATACCGAGAAGGGCTGCACAAACAGGTCCATCGGAAGGAGAGGGAAGCTGCTTCTCAGGAAGCTCAGAGCCTCCAAAAAGGCAGAGGGATGAGCTATTCCTGCAAAGGTGCCATCTGGTCCTGCTGGTCAGCAGCCCCGAGGTCCTGGGCATGGGTTGAGGGAACATCAGCACAATAACACCGAACGCCCTTTGGATTTCACTTCTGAAGGGATCCAGGGGGGAGCTTGCCCTTGGGTGTTGAAGAGGTGCAGGCCAGGTTCTGCCTCCGGCCTTGACCTTGGGCTTTGGTGCAGCAGGTGAGACTGGGCAAGCCAGGGAGGCAGCGGGCACTCGCTGTCCTTGACTGTGTCCCCAGAGAGGCTGGGCGAATTGTGTGCCTCTGAAGGACTCCTGGGGACCCCATGCGGGAGAGCAGCGCTCCTAAGTCAGATTTATCCCAGTTTCAGCAGGAAAGTCCCACCTTCGGGGAAACCCCTTAATGCCTGCACAGCTGGTCACTGGACCCTGGAGGGTGGTGGGTAGACTCAGCAGGAGAAAACTCCCAAGGCACTTCCCACAAGACTTAATCACAGAAATGTCCGCTTTGGGATGTTTACGGTGCTCCCCTGGAATCTCGTGCCCCCTCTGGTTGCTCCAAACCTTCAAAATAGTTCCTTTTACATTCGGCCTTGGAGGAGGGGGCGAGGCTAGAAACTGCTCCCAGGAAATAAACCAAACTACTCCATGTGCACTAAATCCACAGAGCTAAGTCCCAGAGGGGCCCTGTGTCTTGTCAAAAGTCAGACAGGAAGTAAGTGGCAGAGGCAGGGTTCGAATGAAAGTCTGAGTCGATAACTGTGCTGTTCCCCCCTCCTCTGCCCTGCTCTGGGGGGTCCTGATTCGGCTGGGATTCCACGGGTCTCAGTGGGATGAGGGCTAGAGTTCCCAGAGAGCTTCAGGGGGACCTCCGCAGGCCCAGCTTACAAAGATTAGAGTGTGTGCATGTGTGTGTGCATGTGTGTGCGCATCTGTTTGTGTGTGTGTGTGCATCTGTGTGTGTGTGTGTGTGTGTGTGTGTGTGTGTGTGTGTGTGTGACAGAGAAGAGAGAGAGAGAGAGAGAGAGAGAGAGAGAGAGAGAGAGAGAGAGACTTAGTTTGTAAGCTGCCCCGGAGGGCAGGAATACTTATGTAACAGGAAGAGAGAAAGGTTTGCAGAAACCAAACAGACCCAAGTTTTAATTATGCTGACCCCAAACCATGACCCAGCCTCTAGGAGGACAGCACAGATGCCAGGGGCTCAAAGAACTCCAGACTCTGCCTACCAACTCCCCTGCCTGGCCCTGCCCCTCCTGAGGGGTTCCATGGAAGGGGCTGGACTAGCGCACCCCCCGCCACCAATTCTCCTTTTGAAAATCTCTCATATCCATCTACTCACCTGGTCCCCTCCCCAAACCCGGGCCTCCAGAGCCCTACCTACTTTGACCCCTGCCCGCCTCTCCCACCCACATGCTGCATTCCTCACCCACTTTCTCACCAAGCTCCAGCCATACCAACCTTTTATCTAGTCCTCAGACTACTCAAACTCCATCAGTCTTTGGGCTATTGCCTAGCAGTCCCTTCTACATGGAATAGTCTTTCCCCATCTTCACATGGCCGATCCTCCTCATTTCCAGGATTCAGCCCAACTATCCTCTCCTGCCAAAGAGCTTTAAAAAATAAATAAGTAAAACTGCATTTCCCAGAATCCCTTTCAACTAGACGCTGAAAATAAATAAATAAATATTATAAATTATATTTATATTTATTTATTTATTTATATATATATTAATTTATTTCAAAGAGGAAGGGAAAAGGAAAGAGAGATAGAAACATCAATGATGAGAGAGAATTGGGTGCCTCCTGCAACCCCACACTGGGGATCGAGCCAGCAACTCAGCAGGTACCCCGACTGGATATCGAACCGTGACCTCATGGTTCATAGGTTCATAGGCTCAACCACTGAGCCAAAGACCTGTTAAGGGCTACCCAATCTAACGAGCTCCCTACTCACATACCACTCTGTTACTTCTGTTTGTTTACCATCTGTCTCTCCCTGCCTGGCTTTACAGACGTTTTGTGATCCAGGCCTGGCTCCTCATGGACTCCACCACTCACCCCTGGCTGCTTCTGCAGACCCACGGGCACCTGCTCTCTCTGAGCCCCCGCCTTGTGTGTGCTGTCCTTTCTACCTGCTCTTCACCTCCTCTCCCACTTCCCCCCTCCCCTGGCTCTACCAGACTAAGAAATATTTCCTGATTCCCTAAGTCAAGTTAATTCTGCTTTCTCTAACCCAGCTCATCACAGTTCTTGGTGCCCTGTATTTCAGAGGAAGGGAGGGTAGAGACAGGGTCTGCCTTGTGCACTGTAGTCCCACAAACCTGGTGCATGGCAGGTGCATGGGCAACTGAAAGTCTGCCGCAGCGACTGCACTGGAAGAACTTAGCTCCTGCTGCTCGCGGGCTGTCACATGGAGAGTTTCCAGGGAGACAGCTCCCATCCTGAGTTTGCTGAACTAAATCGAGAGCTGGGGCCCGGGAGGGCTGGAAGTAAACAGACAACCGATGTTGCTGGCTGTGAATGAGCTCCTCGGGCTCTCGTTAGGCTAAGAGAAGGAATCAGAGTGTTCCAGGGAACACAGGGGCTGCTGGCCCAGGGGCAGGGAGCAGGGAGCTGGTGAGGAAGCAAGTCATTTTCCCTGCATCGCGTGGGACTGAGGGGAAGGCGAGACATGAGACCAAACCGCAAAGGGCTGTGTAAGCCTCGCTAACGTGGTGAGCTTGATCCTAAAGGTAATGGGAACTCATTGAAGCACCTGGAGGAGGGGGTGAAATGGTCAGATCTACATCTGAACAGAAAAATCACAGCAGCCACAGGAGGAATCTTGGAATGGAAAGCTCCATCATCAACCTAAGTCCTTGAGTTCTCTCTCGAGTCAGACCACACGGAACTTCCAGTCCTCACCCTTAGTGAATTCCTTAAATGGTACAGGATGCAAGGGCTTCGGCAGGAATCTCCCTCCTTGACCCCCATGGAGGGTTGAATGGTGGCCCCTCAAAAGATGTGTCCACATCAAAATCCCTGGAAAAGACTATTTTGGGAAAAAGGTCTTTGCAGGTGTAATTAAATTAAGGACCTTGAGATGAGATCATCCTGGATTGTGTAGATGAGCCTTAAATCTGATGATAATGGGCTGGATCAGGAAGAGGCAGAGAGAAGACAGAGACAGAAGAGGAGGAGGCCATGTAGCCATGGAGGCAGAACTTGGAGCGATGCTGCCACAAGCCTAGGAAACCAAGAAGTGTCACAGCCGCCAGATGCTGAAAGAGGCAAAGAACAATTCTCCCCTAGTGCCTCCGGAGCCTCCTGCTGGCAGCCCGATCTCAGACTTCTGACTTCCAGAACTGCGAGAGAATGCATTTCTGTTGCTTAAGCCACCCCATTTGTGGCGCTTCATTGGAGGAGCCCCGGAAAACGAATACAACCCTTCATTCAAACGAAGACCCTTCATGCTCAGGAACCTTCCTCATGGATGGACCTTTACACACCAGAGAGCTTCCTTTCCATTTGGAACGTGTGGTTGTAACAGAGGCAAGGAGCCAGACCAGACTTCCTTCTCTGCACTGCTTGGCATTCAAAGGACAGCTTCTCCCACACTGAGAAATGGTATCACCAGAGTGAAGCTATGGACAGGTCAGGAGGGCTGGGTCTTTGGCCAAGGTCCAAAGGCTCTAAGAGTGAGGCTGGGGTGCTGGGGGGCTCTGCAGAGACTAGTGGTTTGGAAAGAGAAGGGAGGACAGTGAGTTGCTCTACACTGGTGAGCAAGATATGGGAGGGAGGTTGTCCAAACAGGATTCCTAGCTTCCGGTGCCAAAGGAGCCTTGGT
This sequence comes from Pipistrellus kuhlii, assembly GCF_014108245.1. Lineage (NCBI taxonomy): Eukaryota > Metazoa > Chordata > Mammalia > Chiroptera > Vespertilionidae > Pipistrellus > Pipistrellus kuhlii. The sequence goes on along the minus strand of NW_023425404.1, from coordinate 17,379,112 downwards.
GCTCTGGCACATTCTGCCCAGCCTTTAGGGTAAGCTTACTGAGGTTGACCCTTGATAGGACTTCATGAGTTCCTTAGGGCACCCACCATGCGCTGGCTGTGCTTTGCACTACACCTGTTTAGGCACCTCCTGGGGTGCGTTTCTGTAGACCAGTCGGTTCCTCTGTTGGAGGTTTTTCCTTCGGAATGATACAATGTCTTTCTCCCTGACCAGCTGTACACACCCCAGCTGCGGTGTCCAATAAGAGGTTGAAGAACTAACCACGTCAATTCTCAGATCCATCTGAGTTTTCAGAAGGAGAACATTTTCATTTGGTACTTTCAACCCCTCTGAGAATCCCTACAGTTAAGGGGCCCAGGCTTAACCTCAAGTAATAGAAACAGAATCAAAGGGGAAAGGCCCAGGGCATAAACAAAACATCTGTAGGAGGGACAAGTCTCAACTCTAAGCCCAGGGTTTTAAGAGGCCAAAATTTCACAGGGGTGGATCCTCGTGGCAATTGGTTGAAGTCCTGGCTAAGATGGCCTCCCGCACCTCCTTCCTGAGGACCCCAACTCTTCCTTACGACCCTCTCTCAAACTATAATTTTTCTCTGCAAATAGCATTTGGTCTCTAACATTCATAATCTCATCAAAGCACAACAGAGTACCCTGACTCATCACAAGTCCTTCCAGTAGTGTCTACTGCTCACGTTGAAACAGTGATGCGGTAAGTAGGGGTTGCAGACCAGTTGCCACCAGACCTCCTCTGTGGGACAGGAAACCAACAGTGCCCACCTCTCATGGAAGACAATGTGCGGATGCCTTTGACCATTCATGGCAGCACCTGGCCACTGCAGTTCGCGGCATCGAGGTAGGAAGCACGGCTGTTGGTAAAATTCAGCCCGCTCCCTCTAACCTGCAGTACGATGGTTGGTCGCTTTTGCTGGGCCTGTTTCCCTGCCCACCAAGCAGCCGACCCTGGAGTGCACCAGGGGGCCGTCCAGCCAATACACCCTTCTGAGATAGGCACCCCCAGCAGGCAAGGCAAGGTTGTGGTCATTCATTCATTCACTGCTATTAATTAGGCATCAGGCTTTTGCAGGCTTTTGGGCAGATTTCATAAGATGCAGCCAAGGGCCTTGACCTTAGCTTTCTTAGAGAACTTCGCTCAATGTAGTGTTGTTAGAAGGAAAGAATCAAGAAAGAAAGGCACCAGCGGAGCAGAAGACAGGAGGTTCAGCTGGTGTGGCTGAACCAGATGGTGTGGCTCAGTGGTTGAGGGTCAATCCATGAACCGGAAGTTAATGGTTGATTCTGGGTCAGGGCACATGCCTGGGTTGAGGGCTTGATCCCCAGAGAGGGGGGTGCAGTTGGCAGCTGACTGATGATTCTCTCTTATCATTGGTGTTTCTATCTCTCTCTCCCTCTCCCTTCCTCTCTGAAATCAATTTTTTTGAAAAAAAAAATTTAAGAAGGGTTTTGAGTGCCCTCAGTCTTCTTGTTCTGAGCCCCACCTCATTACTCGTCTCTGGAGTTCCATGACGAAGACCGTTTCATTATGCTTACTTCTTTCTATAGAAACCTGCTCTAAGGAATAGCCTTATAGATTTATGTACACTAACATGTAAAGGACTTTATACTTGCTCATTTTTATAAGGGGGAAAGCTTTCAGTCAAAGAAATAAATAGCTTCAGCCCTAACCGGTTTGGCTCAGTGGGCAGAGCGCCGGCCTGCAGACTCAAGGGTCCCAGGTTCGATTCCGGTCAAGGGCATGTACTTTGGTTGTGGGCACATCCCCTGTGGGGAGTGTGCAGGAGGCAGCTGATTGGTGTTTCTCTCTCATCGATGTTTTTAACTCTCTATTCCTCTCCCTTCCTTTCTGTAAAAAATCAATAAAATATATTTTTTTTAAAAAAAAAAGAAAAAGAAATAACTTCAGGTGAGTGGGGGAGGCCGAGAGCTGTCTCAGTGATTCAAAAAGCACACTGCCTACTTCATCCAGACAACCAGCCAGGGTGCTACAGCCAGGCTGCGGCAGGGGTGAGGGCTGGAGTGGGAGGGGTCATGCCATGGGTGTTTAGTGGAACTGACTGAGCAAATTCTGAACCCTCCACCCTCTTCCTGGAAGTAGGAAAGTGGTCAGGAGAATCGTGGGAAGAAGGGACAAAGGCCACTAGTAGAGCAGAGGTACACAAAGGAGGGAGGGAGGGAAGACAGCACAGAGAGTGCAGAATTCTGTGTCTTCCAAATGTGACTGTCAGCACAGTGGAAAGTAGGGTGTCTGGTCTTCCGGCTCTTTGAGGCATCCTCAGCCTCCTCCCTTGTGCCTTGCCACCCTGCCAAGACACCCCAGGTCATGTTTGAGAGAAGCTCATCTCATGGGCAGAAACAGCCAACCTGTAGCCACTCTGGATACGCCTGGGACCCCCCCATCTGCCCTGTATCCTGGGACCAAAGAAAGGCCCGAACCAGATTATGCTCCTGGTGGACAGGCAGGGGTTGGGTGGAGAATTCAGGTTTCCAGAGAGAGTCAGAGCAAAGACAGTGAAAAGGACTGGCTGGTAGTGCCACCTGCCCTCCCCACAGGGCGGCCCCACCCAGCAGCCCTCTGGGCTCAGGGTCCGGTGAAGCCCAGGTATGAAGGGCCTGGCTCCCAGCAGCCCTGGGGAAGGGGCTCCAAAACAGAAGGAGACAGACATGGGTCGGAGCCAGTCCTGGGACACAAACACTAGTATATTTCATGTGCACGGATGTGAAGAGAAGACAGAGACGCTAACGGAGACAGAACAGGCAATGGGCGCACAAACCGGTCGTGTGTCCTGCCGAGGAGCTGCCGCAGTTGGGAGACAGTCCCCCTGGCTCAGAGCCAGGACCTGCCCCTCCTCCAGGTCTGGGTGGCCTCAGGGTGGCAGGTGAGCTTCCTGCCTTACCGCAGCCCCTGGGGGGGGGGGGGGTGTCTCTGCATCCCCTGAGAAGGCGTCTGCACAGCCCAGAGCTCCATAAACACAGGTTCTTGCAAACTGACCCCCTCAGCGGCTGCCTCTCCGGGAGACCCATGCAGAGGGCAAGGGACCGGGACAGAAGGACTCATGGCCACGCCCTCGGTATTATTGCTGAGAATAAGCACAGGCCATTGCGATGCCATTATGACTCACTGGCATCCGAGGGAAACAGGGCACCAGGGACAGGACAGCCAGCAGACACGGAAGCATCTAACCATGCAGGACAGACAGCACAAGGCGATCTGTAACTCGGAGGTGCGGGGGTGTCCAGCGGAGAGACCCAGGACACCAGTGGCTCGTAAACAGCAAGCCAACGCTCTCCGCCAGCACCCCCACTGCTTGGCAGGCATGGGGTTACCCTAAACCTTGAGGCCCTGGGCACTAAGAAATGGGGGCCCTGGAGATTAAAAAAAAAAAAAAAAAGAGGAGTGAGCTCTGAGCCTGCAGATTCTGTGGCCAAGCCCTGGCTCACTGCCTCCCTGTGCAGGGGGCTCCATGAAGCAGGCACACCACAGTCTGCACATTGTTACCCCAGGACCTCCTGCACAGAGGAGAGAGGGTGCCGAGGCATGTCCACAGGGCAACGTCTGGAAAGGCCAGATCCAGTGGGCCATCCAAGGGCTTGGCCAGGCTGAGAACTGTGGAACCTTAGGCTGGGAGACACCAACAAGCGGACCACCAGAGGCCATCGTGGAAAGGGAAAGCAAAGGGGTGGTGGTGGTAGGGTCTAGGGGCCCAACTGGAGCCTGCAAGGGTGTGGGGGTCCAAGAGACTGAGCATGGAGCCGGAGGAGAGGACCAAGGAAGCCATTCCCTAGAGGGAACAGGGAAGCCAGCCAATCTTCTTCCTCTGGAATCCCCACAGCTGTACATGGAGCACCATCTACCCCCATGGCAGCCAGAAGCCCCTGGGAGCCCCAAAGCCCTAGAATTGGGGCCACAGGTAAACCAAAGCCAGGCCCCTGCAGAATGCAGCTCATGCCTGGATAGAACAAGCCTGCCCAGGACACAGAGACTGGAAAAGGCCCTTCGTCCCGTCCCGGACAAGGTCCACTGCAGAGAGCGACCCTCCCAGAGTCTCCCCGCCCCTCCCCCAATCCGGGACACCACTCCTGCCCACACCCGCCTGCCCGCCGGCCCTGGCCCGGTGCTGCCCGCACCGTCAGCAACACAGCAAGGAAGAGGAGATGCTCTCCGCAGGTGGCATGATCAGTTTTTAATGTTCTACAAAAAGGGAAGGGCTAATTTCTACCTAAGAGTTCTCGTGTGGTCAAGTAGAGACCACGTACCACGGGAAAGGCTGTGTTCTGATGGACCCTCCCCTTGGCAAGTGGGGGAGGAGCCGGAAGTGGGCTGGAGGGAGGTTTTCACCCGTCCACTGCCAACAATGGACCTGCCATGGGCACCCAAGATGACAGCGCCTGTGAGCGTGGCAGGGTTAATACTGTTCTGAGGAGCAAGCTCCAAGTGTCAGTCTTGCAGGGGAGGGTGAGGAGGGGTGGCCCTGAGGAGGTTTTGCTGCAGGGCTGGGGCTATGGCAGATCCAGAACTGATCCCTTCCCACTAAGGACAGTCTCCCTCACTCATTCTCCATGGTCTGCAACGCTGGATCCCCTAGGATGCTGGACTGCCCCGAAAATAAACCATCAGGCGTGACTTTACCGGCCTCCCCACAGCACCCCCACACACATACACTGATTTGTCTCTGGGTCCCCACTGAGGATCTGCGGGGCCCATCTTGGCCTGGCGGTGTTGTGGGTGCCATTCACGGTTCGCTGGGCCACTGCGGGGAGGGGGCATGGATGGAGAAGAGCACCAGGGCACTGCCACCGCCCACCGGGTTGGGTAACAGTGGAGGGACGGCTGCAGAGGGCGGGTGGGGTGTCTCAGGTTCTATCTCTGGCAGCTGCTGTGTTGGCCGGGGAGTGGGAGTTGGGGCTTGGTGGGTAACTGACATGGATAAAGGGCTGATAGTGGAAAAGGCCTTAAAAAATAAGCGAGAAAGGGGGGGGGGGGGGAGAGATACAGAAACGCCACCAAAAGCACAGGGACTAAAACCTCCAAAAGCCTAAGGTTGGTGGGAATCCAGCACCAGGGGGCCCCCAGGAGGCCGAGAGAGCAGCGTGGGGCCCTGGGGGGAGGGAGAGGAGCCAAGGGGAGGCCTCCCAGCCCTGCAGCCTAGCACGGCTCCAAAGCAGCGTCCGGCCACCCAGTCTCTCCCTAGGCTGCCACTCAGCAGGCCCCCGGGGAGGTATTGGTTGCAAGCAAGCACCTGAATATTGCCTAACGGAACCAGCCAAAGCCCAACTAAACCGGGTGAGAAGGAACCAGGTGGCCGAGGCAGCAGCCCTACGCCTCCTCAGCCCTGCCCCTCGCCTTTTGCCCGTTTCTCAGAGTCCCTTAGCCAGGGCAGGGCAGGGCCTGCTGCTTCCAAAGTCACCTATGTAGTCTAGTCCCTGGGAAGCCTCAGGCCTCCTGCCCACAGCCTCTGAGCTGGGGTGCGATCCACAGACCAACCCCCAAGTCCCTCTGCTGCCTTGACAGCCGGCCCCCAACACCAGCCCACAGTGGAGGGATGGGGCTGGGTGCACCCCGCAGGGCTGAGACCAGGGTGAGGCAGGGTTTGTGCTGTGTACAGAGGGGGCAACTCCACCAGCTCCGCACTTCTCTCCACAGGGTCCGTGAGCGACCCCGGCCCCTCCCCCGCGGGCCCCCCACTCAGTCGGTTTTGACGTGGCCGTTGGCCAGGGCCAGGGGGGCTGCGGGCTCCCCCGGCTCCCCGGGCTCGGCGTCCTTGTCGAAGCGCAGGCGGAGCGTGTTGCGGATGATGAACTGCTCCATGATGAGGGCCCCGCAGAACCAGGGCACGGCGTACTCCAGGGTGATGAGGCCCATGAAGTCGAAGTCGAACTGCGAGTAGTCCCAGGGGCAGGCGTTGAACTGGCGCAGGATGAGGCCGGTGGTGAACTCCCAGGCGTAGGTCCAGAGCGTGTAGATGAGGCAGCGCAGCAGCAGCGGGCAGCGCGCCCGCAGGCGCAGGTACATGCGCTCCACGATCAGGATGGAGGTGCCGTAGATGAAGAGCGCCCACACGCTCGTGACGCCCGGGAACTTCCAGTTAAAGTTCACCACGAACTCCCAGGCCGCCGTGAACATCACCTCGCAGAAGTAGCCGTGGATGGCGTACAGGTACCAGCGGGACAGCGCCGTCAGCGGCTCCACCGAAGCCATGGCGCCCACGGGAGCCAGCTGCTGGGACACGGAGGAGACAGGTGAGATGGGGAGGGAGGGAGGGAGGAGGGACGGAGGCAGGGAGGGCTGCGCCTCTCCTGCCTCCCATCCCACCATCCAGTCCAGGTCTCTGATGATGTGTAACAAGGCCCAGTGGATTTCAAGCCCGCCTCTGCCTTTCTCTTTGGTTACCAACCAGAAGCTCCGCCTTATCCCACAGTCATTGCTTTATCCCATAGGCCTTACCTGAGCCGTGGGCATGAGAAATGAAGAAAGCAAACCAGTCCTAACCTGTTTGGCTCGGTGGATAGAGCGTCGGCCTGCAGACTGGAAGGTCCCAGGTTCAATTCCAGTCAAGGGTGTGTACCTTGGTTGTGGGCACATCCCCAGTAGGGGGTGTGCAGGAGGCAGCTGATTGATGTTTCTCTCTCATCGATGTTTCTGACTCTCTATCCCTCTCCCTTCCTCTCTGTAAAAAAATCAATAAAATATATTTAAAAAAAGAAAAGAGAGCAAACCACCCCACTGGCTTCCTCCGAGTGACTCTACTCAAATGCTTCTTGGAGGACGGTGTGTGCTCGCCTTCCTAGGCTAGCTGTTTTGGATGTGGTCTGTGAGGGGGTCAGCTGGCCTGGCCGGTCAATCACACCCATTTCCAGGCTACGTGCTGGTTTCTCACCAGGCTCCCCTGGGGTCCCCATCTCTTCCCTCACTTTTTCTCCTGTTTCTGAGATCTTTCTAAGCAAGCCGTTGCATTTGTCTTCCATGCACGTGTTCAGGTGTACATAACAACATTTACCATTTTAGTAATTTTTAAGTGTACAATTAAGAGGTATTAAGGACATTCACACTGTTGTGCAACCACCACTGCCATGTCTCCAGAACCTTCTCATCGTCCCAAACTGAAACTCCATATTCATTAAACATGAATTTTCCTCCCCTCCCCAGCCCACGGTCACCACCAGTCTACCTTCTGTCTCTATAAATTAGGACCACGCTAGGCACCTCATTTAAATGGAATCATGCAATATCTGTCCTTTTGTGTCTGGCTTATTTCACTTAGCGGAGTGTCTTCAGGGTTTATCCATATGATAGCCTGTGTCAGAATTTCTTTCCCTCTTTAAGGCTGCATTGGGATCCACCTATCTGGACATATCACATTTTGTTTACTCATTTACCCATGAATGGGTTGCTCCTACCTTTTGGCTATTGTGAATAACTCTTTTGGGGATATCCTCAGAAGTAGAAGTAATTCCATTTTTTAATTTTAATTTTGTTTTCCTGAAGAATGGCCTTGCTGTTTTCCATAGCGGCTGTCCCGTTTTTACATTCTCACCAGCCACGCACAAATGTTCCAATTTCTCCATATCCTTGCCAGCACTTGTTATTTTCTGGTTTTCTGAGGATGGTCATCCTAATGGGTAGAAAGTGGTAGCTCCTTGTGATCACATTTGTCCTTAACTGCTCCCTTAAGCAGGCGTCTGGTGTTTGGTTTCAGTGATGAAAGGAAGCCAGTGAGCTGACAGAGGACAGAATCTTCCTTCCACTCCTCTTCCCCTCCCCCTCCTTTCTCTTAAGGCCCAGTCCTCAAGGCCCAGCCCTCAGGCCTCTGTGCTTTCTCCTCACCCTTCCCAGCAGCTGTCTAGACCACTCATTGGCCCTTTACCAAATGCCACCCTATTTACTATTTTAGGCACAAGCCCTTTTGGTCCAAGGAGGCTGTGTACTCCTTGAGGGCAGCAAATGTTTCCGGTCTTCTCTTCTGCAGCCATGGATGGCACAGGCCTCTCCCAAACAGGCATTCTCTAGATGACACGTGTTGTTTACAGGGATGGTGGTGGGATGGGAGAGCCCAGGGCTTCATGGAGAACAGGAAGACCAAGCCTGAGAGCATGAATCCCAGCAGGGCCAGCTGCCAGTGGACACCAGGCTTGGCATCGCTGCCAACCCCCTCTCCAAGGTGGGAGAGGGGTCAGAGGTTAACAAGGTGACATCTGCAGTCTGCCCACCTGTCTAGGAACTCCAGTCTCATCTTTCAGCAGCCTGGTCTCAAAACACACACCCCTGTGCATCGCTTTATGAAAGGTCTTCCAAGCACTTTCATTCACATTTTGTCATTGGTTTTTACGCAATTAAGATTAACGTGGCCCTACCTGGTTTGGCTCAGTGGACAGAGCCAATGCCTCATGGGTCTCAGGTTGGATTCTGGTCAAAGGTACACACCTTGGTTGCAGGCTTGATCCTTAGCCCTGGTTGGGCCACATGCAGGAGGCAACCAATAGATGTTTCTCTGTCTCTCCCTGTCCCTTCCACTCTCTCTAAAAGTCAGTGGGGATAAATATCCTCTGGTGAGGATTAACAACAACAAAAGAAGATTCCTGTGAAGGGCAGGTAGTTTTACTCCCACTTTTTTTTTTTAATCCTCACTGGAGGAAGATATGCTTTTCATTTCCAATTCACTCATAAAAGATGAAAGAGTGTGTACAAATAGCAATCTTTCCAAAATGCAAATCCAATGTTTATCCCCATTTAACCATTACTGGGTCTTGAACATAAGGCCCAAACCCCTGGGGATGGCTGGCAAAGTGACCCCCGCTTTGCCTCGGATTCTGTCTTAGGTCTTTACATGGCTGCTTTTGCTAGCTGGGGAGCCCCTCACCCCCATCCCCACCACAGCCTGTGAATTCAGTCCCTCAAGACCCAGCTCCTCCGGGAAGACTTCCCTAAGCCCCTCGACCACCAGAGCTGCCCACTGCCCTGCCGTCACCTCGGCAACAGCTGGCATCCGTGACGGCACGTCACGCTCAGCTTTGCCAGAACTCGCCCGGAGCCGGCACAAGTAGCCGCTTGATGAACATTGACTAAAATGATGAGAAAAGGCTGGATTCAAAAGTGAATAGTTAATATAATTTTGATTTGGCAAAGACACACACACACACACACACACACACACACACACGTGTAAATATACAAAGAATTTCGCCACAATCAACTCTAGATGGTGAGTGATATGAGCGGCCCTTGCTTCCTTCTTTGTAGTTTTCTGTAGAGACGAAAAAATATTTCCAACAAAAAATGCGTAATTTTTATAAAAATACATTTTCTCTTAAAAAAAAAAATCGTCCCATGAATATGTATTACTCATCCTTGTGCCTTGTAAGGAGAAAATTGCTCAATACACCTGCCAGGCAGATGAGCCTCGGAACCCTGAACGCGTGTGAAACGAACACGGGCTCTTCCCTCCTGAGCCGCCCTGAGCCGTGCCCAGGTTTGGATCAGGGGTGGGGGTTCAGCGCAGGAGTTCTATATCCCACCAGCCTGGGTGTGCCTCCTGGCGGACACCCTCCACCTCCAGGGCCCGTGCCTCAGTTTCCCTGCAGGGGAAGAGAAGATACCAAGAGGGGCTACCCCTGAGGTTCCTGTGTGGATGCATGAGCGAGCGCACTGCTAAGAATACAGCCAACATTCGGGAAAGGGTGGCGGTCGTTTCCGGCACAGAGCCAGGCTGGCTGGTCAGCTTCTCCCACTGCGAGTGCCCCTCCCCCTGAGCCAGGGCCCTCCGCCCCTGAGCCAGGGCCCTCCACCCCTGAGCCAGGGCCCTCCGCCCCTGCCCTCACTAGCAGCTGGGCAGCCTTCTCTGCCAAGCAGGCCAGGCCTTTCTCTCCACCCCGAGCACCAACCTGGCAGCCAGATAACCCCGTGCAAACAGTCACCGCACAGACAGCCGCAGGGAGAGCGCCTCCTCAGGTGAGGAGGGTCACGATCTCCACCTGGCTGAGGGGGGAGGCCCGGCTGGAGGGAAGGGGCACAGCTCCTCACACCCTCCTCTTATCCTGAGCTCCCAGCAGACCCCCGTCTCCGGCCCCACGCGTGCCCCTGAACTCTGGTCTGTCCACCGACCTGAGCCCCAGGCTCCTCCATTCCACAGGATCCGGGAAGCGGCTTCCTACTCAGCCGAGCACACAACTACGTTCCTCACTCACGTCGGCTCCCACCTTGATGCTGATTTTTAAATCCTGCTCGCTTGGCCTCTTGGTCTCACCTATTGGGACGGCCAATCGTGGGCTCCCGGGAGGTAACAAATCAGAGGAGCAGGCCACCTGGAAGAGCTGGACTCCCAAGCCTTATGAGCAGAAGCAAGATTAGAGAGAGAGAGAGAGCCGAAGCCGGTTTGGCTCAGTGGATAGAGCGTCGGCCTGCAGACTGAAAGGTCTTAAGTTCGATTCCAGTCAAGGACATGTACCTTGGTTGCGGGCACATCCCCAGTAGGGGGTGTGCAGGAGGCAGCTGATCGATGTTTCTCTCTCATCGATGTTTCTAACTCTCTATCCCTCTCCCTTCCTCTGTAAAAAAAAAAAAAATCAATAAAATATATAATTAAAAAAAAGAGAGAGAGAGAGAGCTGTCACAGGGAGAGAGAGGGCAAGCTGCTGAACAGAAGAGAGGATGAGGGAGAGAACGGGTGCCAGAGGCCTGGGTTGTGTTTCCGGGATCTTCTGTGCCTGAAAGAGCAGGGTAGGTGGAGAGGAAGCATGGCTAAGCAAGGCCAGACCGCATTCTAGGTGTCCTGCCAGAGAACTCGCCTGGCTCCTGCAAGACAAATGGGAGAACCCGGAAGTCCTGCTGGGGCCAGGAGATGGGGGTGAAGACAGTGTAGTCAGTTGGGATGGGACAGGCGTGTGGTGGGACAGACACCAAGGTTAGAGGCAGGCAGTGGCTCAGGTGGGTTTTCAGAGCCCCACTCCCCAAACCCATGTCTGATCACCACAGGTGCCGAGCTTAGACTGAGATCACCCACCCTCTGCTGGGCGCAACAGACACCTCTCCCTGCCTGGCCTCCCCACCCCCTCCGGCCGCTTCCCCTACCTCCTTGCTCGTCCTGGGAAGAAATGGATCGGAAGAGCCCGCCACTGAGCACACTGGATGTTGGCCGCTTTCTTTCGGTGACAAACACACCATCCTGAGAACCAGGGCACAAAATGGAACAGCCCGAACAAGAACGTGCAGGGTGGAATAAAGAGGAGAAAGTGGGCAAGACTGAAGGCAGGAGAAAAATCTGGATGGTCTCCCAAGAGGGATTTGGAGGAACAGCCCTCAAGTTTAAGTTCAAGTGATGATGAAACTCCTCAGACCTGTTGGTCCATGAGCCCAGGAACACAGAGTTCCAGCAAAGGGCCGGGACTCAAGGACTTTCCCGGCAGCCCTCTGCTCCGCTAAGGACGGGCGATGGGAGGGGAGAGGGCTGCCTGCAGAGCCTGCTCCCTAGGAGTGTCTGCCCTGCTGCGCACCAGGCCTGCTGAGCTGTTCCTCAGGGCGCCGGAGAGCAGAGCGAGCCGCTGAGAGGCGCGAAGAGAATGCATAAGAGCCCAGGGCAGGCTAGGAGCAGAACCAGCTGAGATGACTGTCCTTGGTTTTGATAAAAACTCCCATCTTGTTCCAGGAAGCTGAGGTGCCACACACAAGGGCTCCGGGAGTTTTTGTCCAGAGGAGCCCCGTGCTAGAACATCGTGCTTCCCCTCCATGTAGCCAGGCCACGTAAGCCTTCCTCTTTCACCCCGTTTACTTCCCAAATCTCACTCCCCATCCCCAGGTACACAAATCACTACAGTTTTATGCTCTGGGGTGGGGTGGGGGGGCACAGTCCTGAGAGCAAGGCAGTGGGGGTGGGGCTTGAGTGACCGTGAGCCCAGGCCCCTGACAGACCCTGTACTGCAGGCGAGTGGAACCCATGAGCTGCTCCTGCATCTGGGCATCTGGGTGCAAGATGCAAGGTCTGAAACCATCTTGAGCTTCCCCTGTGGTTATCAGGTTGTGGGGGAGGGGACAACATGACCTTGCTTCTGAACCCGAGGGAAGCAAGTGGGGGGAAACACCTGCTCAGCCCAGATGCCAGAGTTCCACCCTCTCTTGCTGTGGGCATCCCCTAGGAAAGTCCCCTAGGATGGTCCTCCCTCCACCTCTCAGTCACAATCTTCTATGCATATAAAAGGCTAATAGGCAAAGGGTCCCCATGGGAGTTCGACTGGGAGTTCTATCGCTTGCTATGATGTGAGCACCAGGGGCCGGCGTGGAGTGAAGGAAGGCCCCAGCTGGCAGCCAGCAGCGGCAGCCGGAGAAGGGAGGCCCCGGCCAGCAGCCAGAAGGCCCCAATCGGCCCTGATCGCCAGCCAGGCCTAGGGACCCTTCCCGTGCACGAATTTCATGCGCCCGGCCTCTAGTAACATTAAAAATTGGACATTCTTCTCAGCACTTTTCATGTATTAACTCAGGTACTCTTCAAGCCCATTTTACAGATGGGGAAATTGAGGCAGAGAAAGACTCAATAATTAACCTAAGTTCTTACAGCCATACAAGCAAGGCAAAGGTGGGGTTCGAGTCCAGCTCCAGAGCCTTTCAGTCCCCCCAGGATACTGCACTGCTCGAAGCTGACTACAGGTTCCTCTGAGGGCACTGCCATTTTCCGAGTTTCTGCTTCCGGAAGGCTGGACGGTATACGGAGAGACACCAGGAAACAAGAAGGATATGAGATTTAAGGTAGATCATCAGTGAAGCTCAGACCGGGAGTCAGAGCTACCAAAGGCTCTCAGACTGTGTGGGAGACCATGTTCTGCTCTGAGGCCACGGTCTGGCAGGATCTGCACAAAGGGTCCCCCAGGGTCACACGCTGACCCTCTCAGGACCAGGGCAGCCACCTCTCGGGGCCTCAAGGCATGTGCCATTCAAGATGCCCTACCAGGACACCTATTACCTGCAGCCTCCCTGACTGCCAGCGGCCCCAATGCTGCTGGGAATCTCAGATGGCCCAGCCCTGCCCGCCAGGAGCAGCGGCCAACGCGCAGGCCAGCCAGAGAAGCCCTGTGCCTGGACCAACAGCAGCCAGAGTGTCAGGGGCAACCACACCATACAGGCCAGCAAGCAAGGAAGGGTCTCAGATGCTAAGCAAGTCCCAGCGGGCAGGCGCAGGGGGGAGTGGGCCTGAGGGACAGCCAGCCCCCACACAGCGGTTCTACAGGGCTCAAGCAACAAAGGGCGCTAGCGATGGGCCCGGGGGCTGGGCATCCTGTGCGGTGCCACCAGGCTCTCCCAGACCTCATGTGGCTGCCTCCCTGCTGTCACTTAGGTCTCAGTTCACCGTCACCCCTCAGACCTCTGATCTCCGATCCAAAATGGCCTTTCTATCGCTCACATCACCCCATCTTGTTTTCTTCACAGCACTCTCACATTCTGATATTTTGCCACTTGTTCATTGTCTTATTTTCCCCACACCTCGTTAGAGAAAAAGCTCCATCAGGATAGGGGGGCTCTGTCCGGTGCATAGGACAGGGCCTGGCAATAAGACCCACTACTGCCTATGGAATGAATGAATGGATGAATGAATGGGCCCAAGCAGGCACAGCCCCTTAAACACTGATGAGAGCAGATATAAACAGCTAGCCAGCTTAACCTTTCTTTAAAAAAAAAATTATATATATATATATATATATAAAAATTATATATATATATATATATATATATATTATCGATTTTTACAGAGACGAAGGGAAAGGAATAGAGAGTTAGAAACATCAATGAGAGAAACATCGATCAGCCGCCTCCTGCTCACCTCCTACTGGGGATGGGCCCACAATCAAGGTACATGCCCTTGACGGGAACCGAACCTGGGACCCTTCAGTCCGCAGGCCGATGCTATATCCACTGAGCCAAACCAGTTACGGCCCAGCTCTTTCTGAAGGGAAAAGAGTAACTGCTTTCTCCTCTTTCTCCTCTAGTCTCTAATGCTATCATTTTAAAATATCTTTTTTATTTTTTCTGATTACCAATGTAACATGCTCACGGCTAAAATGTAAACACTACAGAAAGGAATGACTTAGAAGACGAAGTCCCCCATCCCCCCACACCGTAAAGAAAGTCCCCCCTAATGGTGTGCTGTGTATTCAGCCAGATTAAATTTTGTTTTGGGAGAAAATCCAGGCATCTTAGAAAAGAAAAGGCATGCATAATTCCACCAAACCGGCAGCCATTGTCATTTCCTCTTTGCAATCTTTTCTCACAAGTTTATTTTACAAGTTACCCTAATGGACTTGTTCTGTAACCTGACATTAGCACTTATTATACCATCACTGTTTTTTTTTTCACATCGGTGTATCGCCTATGTGCTCGTTATGATAATGGCTGTGTAATATTCCACGAGTAGAAAACTTGCTTAACACAGATGCTCAACAAAGGGAGGGCACCTGTTTCCCATCGCCACTGTCACACCGGCCCCACCAGAAACATCTTGTTGTATGCCGGTAACAAAACAGTTCAGCCCTTTTCTTCTCTGGGACTCTCCCTTAATGAGTGATTCCGGAAGTGGGCTCACAGGACAGAGGGCACCACCGTGTGAAGGCTGGTGATGCCGACGGCTCTGGGGACATCTGTGCTCTGTGGGTAAGAGGTCTCCGGACTGAGTCACCGCATTCCCACAGTGGCCTCCATGGGCCTCTCCCCCCCCCCACGCCACCCCCACGGTCCAGGCAACTCACCGCCCGCCGGCCACAGAGCAACCCAAGAGCACGCTTCCTGAAAGACCCTCCCAGCACAGGCTGATTCCGCAAGCCCAGACTCGGTCAGCACAGATGCTAGCCCTGACTTTTATCCTCTCAGCTGCCAGTAGAGTCGAGCTCCACCTAAAGCTGAGAAACACCTGGTTACTCTTTTCCCTGCAAGCTCCTCCGTGGAACCTAAGGCTCCAGCTCCTGAACGCTTGTCCCGTCAGGAGTGCAAAAGCACCCCCTCTCCCTGCCCTGCCTTCTTTAAAAAAAAAATATATATATATATATAGATAGATAGATAGATAGATAGATATAGATATAGATATATAGATATATATCTTATTGATTTTTACAGAGACGAAGGGAGAGGAATAGAGAGTTAGGGGCCCCACAGACAGAACAGCCTTCAGGCCTCTGGGCTTGGAAGTGCTGACCATTGCCATGTTTAAAAGCATCGTCCAGGAAAAGCCAGAGGCCAAGGCCGGGAAGAAAGGCCACGTGAGGACAGGCGGCGCTCCACCGTGGGGGGCCTTTCGCCCGCCCTACACGGAGCTTATCCGGACTGAAGAGAGACGCCGGGAACGGGACAAAAGCGGCAGGCGCCCCGATGGCCAGTTTTACGGCAGCTCAGGTGCCACAAGTCCCTCGCCTCCCGGTGCCCTGGATGCTCTACCCGAGTCACAGAAACTGGCCGTGGACTCTGGGCAGAGGCCAAGTCTCAGCGGAGGCACGGTTCCTATGGACAGAAAGGGAGGCCAAGGCTCAAAGCATCCGTGAGCCTGCAGACAAGGATCGTCTCCTGGGGGCTGGGTGTCTCAGGCCACTCACGTTGCCTCTGAGTCTGGCCTTGTTTTTAGAGGCCATGACTCCAGCAAGGGACATGGCCTGACACTGCTGGACCCTGCCCGCCCCTTCCCGCCCTGTTCTCCTCTGGGACTACTTCTTAATGCACAATCCCAGAAGGGGCCCCCGGACAGGGGTTACGGGGCCCTGGCAGGCCCTGGGACAGAAAGCGGGCTCAGGCCAGGACATCCAGGCCTGGTTTCATGCTGCCCCGGCCGCGAGGGCTGGCCCTCCCCGGGGATCCTGTGACAGACTCACTTATCACACCCTTCAGTGCGCAGCTCAGCACAGACATCAGGATTGCTGTCCAGGCGTGTCCTGGGTTCACCTTTGTCCTGGTGCCTGGCTGGGCGACGGTGCCATCCTCAGCAGCGTGGGCAAGCACCAGTCCCAGGGCTTAGCCGATCCTCGGCCAGTGGGCAGGTGGCTTCCATGTGTCCCTGGGATAAAAGAGAAGGAGTTCGTTAGCTTCAACTGCCCCCAGCTCAGAGCCACCGGGGCCAGCCAGAGAGGCAGCCTCAAGGCAAACACCACAAGGCCCAACTCCAAGCTCAGCACTGGATGCTCGTCCTGCCCACACCCTGACCCCTCTCCTGGAACCGGCCACCTCCTCCTCCAGGCCCTGTCTGCTCGGGTCTGGTTAATGCAGCAACGAGAGCCCTGGATCCTTCTCAAGTCACATCCCCAGGGGCACCGGGACTTAGGACTCCTTTTACCATGAGCAAGAATGTGCTCACTCGTAAATCAGAGAGCGGATATAATGTTATAATCCAGCTCCATTCTTACTGAGCTTCTGCCGAAACTCACCTCCACCCTGTAGTGGGCACATCTGTTCCCAAGGTGGTCAAGAGCCCCATGAGGGGGGGGCGGGGGGCAATGTCACATGCTGAGTTTAGCATTTAGGGGGTTAGAACAACAAGCACACCATCAAAATAGGTGCTAGCCCCTCTACCCATCACCCCACCACCCTGACACTTACTTCATCCCATTGTTTTGTCATTATTGTTGGGGAGGCCTTCCTATTACCTTCTGTAACTGACTACAGCCGCTATACATCTAACTCAACAACGTCCCTGGCCACGTATTTCCAATACATCCCCAGGACATGACCGTTTGCCAGAGACTTCCCAGGTGTTTTGTTTTAATAGGAAGCTGCGGAAGCTTCCCTGAAAACCCCTGAAGGCAGCCCCATCGGCGCAAGTCCAAGGCCAGGAGCAGCACGGCCTACGGGAGGATGCCCCGGCCACGCGGAAGCGGAGAAGCAGAGATGCCTGGGGAGGGGAGGGAGAGAGTGGAGGGCAGCTAGCACCATCCCGCCTGGACGGCCAAACAGGGTGGGCCACGGAGGGGCTACCCGCTGCTGACACCTCCGCTCACCTTCCCCCTGCCCCACCCGGCCCTGTGAGCAGAGGGGCCTCAGGCCTTTGCTCCCTGAGCTGACAATGTGCAAGGCAGCGGGACCTGAAAGTCACAGTGTGCACCTGGGCTGGTGGGCGGAGATGTGTACTCCCCCAGGGCCTCTCCCCTGCACCGAGAAATAAAGGGCAGAGGCTGTGCTGGGCACTGGGCACTGGGCACTGGGCACTGTGCTCTGCATCTGTCCCTCCAGCTCCTCCACACACAGGAGTCTCCAGCCCTGACCCCCCCACCAGCCTCCCCCTCTTCCCGCCCCACCCCCGTCGCCCTGCCTGCCTGATGGGGGGCAAGAGGTCACGAAAGCACATACCTATCCCCTCGAGGAAGGGCTTGAATGGGGCATGTTCGACGCCCCAGCACCACCATGACCCTGTGCCCGGGGAGTTCAATGCCACCCCGGGGTTCGGGCACTTCCCCTTCCCGGGGCCCTCCGCAGGCCCCATCCACCGCACAAGACAAAACCAAGACAGAAACAGAAAGCAAAGCCCACATCCTGGCAGCAGAGCCTGCTGGTCGCTGCCGTCAGCCCCGGAGCCCAGCCCACGGCGGGCCGAGGTACCACTGGCAGACGAAGCCGCGGCTGTCAGAGCAGCTCCCTCCTGCTGGGCACCTCCTGCTCCCTAGCCCTCCCCAGGGAGCTGGTGAGGCTGGATGAGGAGGTGATGGTATAGTGGAGGGGGGGGGAGTCCCTCCAACACTTCCTGCCCTCTTAGAGTAGGTCCCAGGGTGCACAGGGCATCAGGCTCCTCTGTGGACTGCGTGGCCTGAACAGTGTTGAGAGTACATGCATGTGTGAGGAGCCCTGAAAACGACTAATGTGTGCGTGGAACTCAGCCTTTCTGGAGCATATCGTCTCTCATGACTTTGCTGAGACCCCTGCAGGGAGGGCAGGGATGATCACCACTCACTCCCATTTTAGAGATGAAAACACTGAGTCTCCGGATATGAAGACATTGGGCCACATCCACACATTTGATTCAAACCCTGGTCCTAGGCTCTAGAGCCAGCCCTCTCCCCCACACAGCATGCCTTCCGAATGCTCTCGATCCAACCTCACTCTTCAGGCACACGTCTGCACGTCATTAAGTGTCACCTCCTTAGTCCGTTCTGGAAGCTTCGTGTTTGTAAACATGCAGCCGAGTCTGCTTATGCGGTTTTCCCCTCCACAGGCCAGGCGCTGCTGGGAGCCTGAGGAGCAGAGACCCTGACATGGTCTCAAGCCTCTCTACCTGCCCTCCTCCGCCGCCCGCCGCACCCACCCCTCCTCCAAGGCCCTGCTCCCACCTCATCCCTTCGAGGATGCTGCCATCTTCCCATAGTCCCCGTCACCAATGTCCCCACGGGCCCTGGAACATCCTTCTATTGAAACGTCATTGTCCAGCCGAAACCGGTTTGGCCCAGTGGATAGAGTGTACGTCTGCGGACTGAAGGGTCCCAGGTTCGATTCTGGTCAAGGGCATGTACGTTGGTTGCGGGCACATCCCGGGGAGCTGGGGGGGGGGGGGGGGGGGGGGGGGTGTGCAGGAGGTGGCTGGTCAATGTTTCTAACTCTCTATCCCTCTCTCTTCCTCTCTGTAAAAATAAATAAATAAATAAAATATATTTTAAAAATAAAAAATAAAATAAAAAGCCACACTTATAAAAAAAAAAAAAAGAAAGAAAGAAAAGAAAGAAAGAAACATCATTGTCCTTGGAAAGAAAGAAAGAAAGGAAGGGAGGGAAGGAGGGAGGGAGGGAGGGAAGGAGGGAGGGAGGGAGGGAGAGAGAGAGAGAGAGAAAGAAAGAAAGAAAGAAAGAAAGAGGAAGGAAGGAAGGAAGAAAGGTACGTCATTGTCCAAACGGTGGAATCTCAGAGGGCAGGTGGGGATGAGTGGGAAGAAATCAACCTAAGGATATGTATGCCTATATGCAAAGCCCATGGACACAGACCTTAGACCTCAGGCCTGGGGCGGCAGATGTGGGCAGACCAGAAGGGGTCAATGAAGGAAAAGGGGGGGGGGGGGCATATGTAATAGTTCAACAATAAATACTTAAATTAAAAAATAAGTTTTCAAAAAGAAACGCTGTTCCCTCTTTAAAATCATCATGTGTCTGTTTCCCCCTCCGCATAATGAATTCCAAGACCATGAGCTTTCTGTTCGATGGCCAGACAAACCAGGAAGAGAAGGGCCCAGCTAGATTCTTGGGGGACTGCACCGTCCGGTGTTATCAACCCAACACACTGGTGGCTGGGGATCGTCCCTCACTTTCAGGCTCTCATCGTGGAAGGGCTTTCTCTGGAGATGAGGAATGAAAGGATGCTCATGCTCCTTTCTCCCACCTCCAGAGCCATCGCCTGGACCGAGCGGCGTGGACAGACGAGGTGGGGGCCTTGGGACTAGACCAAAGGTCGGCAAACTCATTTGTCAACAGGGCCAACTATCAACAGTACAACGGTTGAAATTTCTTTTGAGAGCCAAGTTTTTTGAACTTAAACTTCTTCTAATGCCACTTCTTCAAAATAGACTCGCCCAGGCCGTGGTATTTTGTGGAAGAGCCACACTCAAGGCGCCAAAGAGCCGCGTGTGGTTTGGGAGTCCCAGTTTGCCGAACACGGCTCTGGACAGTCCAGAAGACGTGTCACCTGAAGAGAGAGTCTGGGGCAGGACTGAGGCGTCCCAGGCATCCCCCGGGACGCCACTGGCTCCAAGCTCAGGGTCAGGCAGGAGAATGACAATGCCCACTCTGTTATTTCTACAACGTGCTGGCCCTCTCCAAGGGCACATGCAGTTTTCATGCAAGTGGAATTCATTTCCCAAAGAGGTTTACCCCCCGGCTGCTGGCAGGAAATTCCCTCTGCATCACTCTCGCTCCTCCCCTGTGATTATGTAGGGTAAGCTGGGTTTGCAGGGTTGAATCTCTGCTTCTCTGACCGGAACCTAAAAACCAAATCTAGCCCTGGCGGGTTTGGCTCATTGGTTAGCGTGTCGGCCCTCTGACAGAAGGATCGAGGGTTCGATTTCTGGTCAAGGGCATGTACCTCGGTTGCAGGCTTGACCCCCAGGGCCCGGTTGGGGCAAATGCAGGAGGCAACCCATGGATGTGACTCTCTCACACCCTCTCGTCCACTCTCTCTAAAAAATCAATGGAAAAATATCCTCGGGTGAGGATTAGACAAACATAAGCAAACAAGCAAACAAAAGACCAACAACAAATCTTCCCCAACTCACCGCCCACACCTACATGGCCCAGAACCCGAGACTGGAGCCAGGAAGCAGCAG
Source organism: Pipistrellus kuhlii (assembly GCF_014108245.1). Lineage (NCBI taxonomy): Eukaryota > Metazoa > Chordata > Mammalia > Chiroptera > Vespertilionidae > Pipistrellus > Pipistrellus kuhlii. The sequence goes on along the minus strand of NW_023425404.1, from coordinate 17,358,846 downwards.
GCAAACACTATCCCTCTCTCTCTCCCACTCGCCTCTTCCTTAACTCTCCCCAACTCTACTTCACCCCGGATTCCTGAGCCCTCTGGTTACTCAGTCCTCCCGGTTCTTCCCATGTGGCACAGAACGAATGCTTGTCCTTGTCCTGTAGTAAGACCGGCCCTGAACACAAGTGGATCTGGCAGCTTCCCCAACCCAAGAGTGACCACACACTGCTCAGCTGTAACTGGAGCTCCAAATCCCCTGGGCAGCGAGACCTGGGCCCTGGGCACCTGGCTGGCATAGACAAGGTGGGTGAAGACAGAAAGTGGACTCGACCTGACCTTGCCTTCTGCTGTGGGCCCACTCCCTCAGGGCTCGGAATCTGGGTTTCCCCGTTGGCCGGACACCTCGCCACCCTGCCTTCTGTCTCACCTGAGGCCACCCGTCCTCTCTTCCTCCCCCGTCCCCTCTACCTCCCCTCCAGTTCACTCTAACTTACATGCCCCTGCAGGAGCCCTGACAGCCCAGTCCCTATACCTCAGAGGGTGGTCTGGTCCCATGCCCCTCTCCCGTCCCCCTCCAACCTCCCGACTCCTGGCACTGGTCACCGCTGCTGGCTGCCTGAAAGGCTGGACAGCTGCTGGGCTCTCTAATTAGCTGCCTGGCCGCCGTCCCAGGGCGAGGCATGTGTTACTGTAAAGAGCTGCCTCCCTCCCCTTCATCAATAACCCCCCGTGCAGCTCCCATCAGGTGGCCGCTGAAGGGCCCTAGCAATCCTTGTCACATGAGACCAGCAAGCCTCCCCTGCCAGCCGCGCGCTCACAGACTCGCTGACCAAGTGACCAGACATTTGTTTATCTGGGCGCTCCCTCCCTGTTATTGCCATGTCCTTAAAGGCGTCCTCAGGTTACCCCTCCACACCATGCCCCTGGGGCAGCGGGATCCACTCCCTCAGTCTCCTCACCAGTGGAGGCAGGAAGAAGCCCAGGGGGTCTCTCAGAGGACAAGCTGGGACCGCCTCAACAGCATGGCACCAGTGGCCTGCTTTCCACGGCTTTCTACAGCCAGGCCACGCCAGAGACCTCCCGACCGCCAGGAGACCTGGTCCCAGAAATCCCCAAGGGTAGGGGTGTCGAACTCAATCAGAGAAGGGGCCAAAATCTAAAATCCAGCCTAAATCGCAGGCCGAATGGTTTACTGAACAGTCATAAACTGTCATTGTGATGGAAACGCAGCGGTGTGCAGTGATGACAGCGCGGTGCGGGCCACATTGCAAGGCCTGGCGGGACGGATTTGGCCCGCGGGCCTTGTGTTTGACACATGTGCCCTAGGGGCTGGTTATTTACTCGAGGAATTGTGTCCCAGTGGTCAACAAATACTTATTGAGACCCCAAGAAGGCCAGGCCCTGGTCGGGTGAGAGCAGGACCATCAGGACCAGTGAGAGCAGGACCCTGGCACACCCTGACTGTCTTCTGTGAACAGGATACATGAAAACTAGCAGCCTGGAGATCAGGCACAAGCCAAGAGCAGGTAGTGCACCAATACATTATTTCTCTACAAACTCCAGAGCTGCATTATTCAATGTGATAGTCACCGCCTACAACTGGATACTGTATTTAAATGTTAACTAACTCACCGTGGGTAATATAAAGAAGTCCGTTCCTCAGCGGCACCGGCCACATTCAAGTGCTCAGCAGCTATTGATGCACTGGTGCGGCTGGTGCCTACCAGACGGGACTGTGTAGAGGCAGAGCATGCCCATCACCTCAGAGAGCTCTACCGGCCTGCACCGCTCCAGGCCTGACCAAGGCTGAGCAGAAGGCTGCCCGGCACACAGCCCGAAAGCTGAGCTCCGTTTCCTTGCTCTTGGAAATCCTTCCCTTCTGAACAGACACCCCTGCCCTGGCTCTTCCTCAAGCTCAGGCCACGGGAGCCAAGGCTGTCACTGTGCGATGGAGGGGGGGTTCCATGAAAGTCACTGTCCTCTGCCTGAGGAGTGACGTACATCCTAGAGCCCAGGAGGGGGTCCTGCCCACTGGAGAATGAGGCCAGCCACTAGGTCTCTGGCTGACACTCAGCCTAGGGGTGCTGCTTGGGGTGTTAAAAACTCCACACCATTTATTGGGCATCTATGCTCCAGGTCATCTCATCACTCCCCTCCACCCCTCCACAAGGCTACCAGGCAGACATTAACTCTGACTTTACTCAGGAGGCACGAGAAGCTCAAAGACGTCAGTGGGAGGGCCAGCACTTTCCCCTCATGAGATGGGGACGTGTGGATGGAAACTGAGAGACTTCATGTACCTGTGGCAATGGGCACTTATAAGTGGCGATAGGTTCTCCTGGCAGACAGTCAGTCTCACGGGAGCTGCCCCTCCCAGCCTTATTGAGTCCACCCAGGGGCACGGGAGAGCCGCCTTCCAAGGGTCTGCTCACGGAGGCCCAGGCACTGAAGACATCCATCCCATCAGAACCACAGGAAGGCCCTAGCAGGGACCAGCCTGGGACGGCGGTAGGGGGTCAGAGCATGGACATGTGGTGTTTATCCTGGGCAAAGAGGGGAGGGGCGTGATCACACTTCTGTCTTCGAAGGCAATCTGTTCCTCGTCTCCGCACCCGAGCTCTGGATAACACCTGGCATACGGGAGAGCCTCAGGATCCATGGGTGAGGGGGCCTGGCCAAGAGCGCCAGAGGGCCAGTGCGCCGGATGAAGGGCTGAGGAATGCGAGTTGTTCTGGGGGAGCCGTGACGGACGCTGTTTGCCCTACACTTGAGCCCAATCCCACTGTCCCTTTCTGTCCCCTGCGCTGATGCCCTGCCAAGGCATTCGGGGTGAGTTGATGAACTGACCACGTACTGCAGGCTGACTTCTAAGCTGATGATTTTGAATGGCCCGCGAAGGATGTTAAAAACATCCAAGTGGCCCTCGGCAGAAAAAACGGTTCCCCACCCCTGCACAGAGGAATGGCACAGAGGAAACAGCAGCATCCACGGGGCTGGGCACTGGCTGCAGTCAGGCCCTCGCACCACGGGCCTCAGCCAGGGAGCCCGGCTCCTCACTCCGTCTCCGGCCAGACAGCTCCATCTACCTCTAACAAAGGGAGCCTGGCAACATGCTCAAAATATGGCTCCAAGCAGCACGGAGGCAAGAGTAATTAAAGGGAATGTTACCTCATTAGCCACGTAATTAGACTGCTGAAAATAATTAACGTTCCTTTTGACAAAGGAAACAGAGGGCCCACTGCATTCATTAGGACAGAGCAGCCACGGCGAGGCCCCTGCAGGACAGAGGCAGCATCCGGTAACAGCCCAGAGGCGAGACGCAGCCTGGGCCGGCCTGGGCCGGGCTCTAGGGCAAGCTGGTGCTCACGTGCCCTGATGTATGCACGACAGATACCAATAACACTTGTACACAATCAGAGGAAAAGAACTTGGGAGGAAATGCATGGCTGTTTCTAGACGGGAGGCCAGGGCCATATACCTGCCTCCCGGAAGACCTAGAAAATGACAGAAAAGGCCTTTTCTAGGAAGAATAAATCCATCCTAGGAAACAGGAAGGAACCGTATAGATTCCCTGAAAATGGAAGATCGATGGGAATAAACGTGGAGAAACCACAACCCCCCAAAACAAAATCATGATAGAATAATAATAATAGATACTCCTATAGTAAGGTGACCAGACCAAAAGCGGGATGTCTGGTCACCTTATCCTATAGCACACATATATGCCAGGCATTGCTCTAAGAACTTTGGCATGTATTATCTCATTTAAACCTCACAAAAAACCCTTTGAGATAGAGAATATTATTATCCCTACTTTATCAATAAGACTCTGCATCACACGGCTTTCCCAAGGCACAGAGCGAGTGTGTCGGGGCTGGGATTGAACCCAGGCAGGGGAGCTGAGGACGCTGTGCTCAGCCAGGTGAGCAGCTCCGGGGCCTCCAACGCTGGAGCCCGAAGATCAGAGGCCCCGGAGGAGTCCTGAGTGGAGAGACTCTCCTCAGCCACGTGAACGGGCTTTTGTCCACAAGTCCATACTAATGGGTGGTGGGCCACTGACCACCTCACCACCCAGGCTCGTGCCCTGGGCACTGGGCTAGGGACTAAAACCAAACCTCGAAAGAAGCACCAGATTTAAGGACAGAAGTTCTCGCTAGAAAACAAAATGAACCAAGTCAACAGAACAAATTATTTTTAAAGGTTCAATTCATCGCCTTGGAGGGGCAAGAAGGGCTACTGGATCCATGAAACAAAACAAAGCTATTTGTGCCGAAACCGGTTTGGCTCAGCGGTAGAGCGTCGGTCTGCAGACTGAAGGGTCCCAGGTTTGATTCCAGTCAAGGGCATGTATGTTGGTTGTGGGCACATCCCCGGTCTGGGGTGTGCAAGAGGCAGCTGGTCGATGTTTCTCTCTCATCGACGTTTCTAGCTCTCTATCTCTCTCCCTTCCTCTCTGTAAAAAATCAATAAAATATATTTTAAAAAAACAAAGCTATTTGCAGGGGGGGGAAATTAAAGATCTTAGAAATGAAGGAACTACGCAGCGTAATACCTCTGGATCAAAAATAGAGGGACTTGGTTAAAATTTCTCTCTACATATTTCTATCTTTCTAAACTCCCTATACTGAACATGTATTACTTTAGAATCGGGAAAGTTTTTTTTAAAGCCCGAGGTAGGTGCTCAGTGAGATTTGGTTGCAAAGTAGTTGTTCTGCAAAGCAAAAAGAGGGTGGATTCTAACCCTCCAACGGCCCTTGGCCCTACCCAGGCTGGTCCCTAACTCACACCATTCGTGCTCCATCTCTGGGTCTCTGTGCACACGGGCCCCCTCCTGGAATGCCCTGGTCTCTCCTCCCCATTTGCCCGTACTTGCCGGCTCTTCAATGCTCAAAGATTAGCCTCTTTAAGGAAAGGTCTCTGCATCCTGCCAAACCCACCCGACCCCTCTTACCCCAAACTCCCAAATGCACCTATCGATAATTCTCCAGGCACCTGTGGCTGAGCTGTGCTGTGGGGTCACCTCACTGATGACGTTTACCTTCCAGGGAGTTCAAGCCTCGTCTCCCCAACTCTGCAGTTGTCTCCTTCAAGACACCGAGAGGGCCCCGGCCTTCTCTTTATACCCCCCTGTGCCCAATACACCTGAGGCACTTTCGCAAGCACATCCTCCTGTGTCAGCCGAGCGGATGACGCATGAGCGTCTGTTCCTGGTGGGAGTAGGAAGAGGAAAACGACTGTCGAAATGCCAGTGTTCAGCAGGGCTGTGTCCGCCATCGCACCCGGGCGAGGCCCTCGTCAGCGATCCACCTGGTCCCAGACGGCTTTGCACGCCCACACCCGTGTGGGCTCCAGAAATACCTGCACACCCGGAGCGGGGGGCTGGAAAACCCGGGGGTGACACGCTGATGAGGAGCAGGCTCTTTCCACGGTCTTACAGTGTCTCCCCGTAGGTGTTAGGAACGAGGGAAGGCAGTAAGCGTACAGTGCAGAAGCTGGACCACACCGCGATGGAGGGATCGCACGTCGCACATAAAGGGCGGAGGGAAGGAAATTTTTTTAAAAGGGGCAGGCGGGGGAGGCTACATTCTTCAAAAAATGCCAATGTCATGGAAGACAAAGGCAGGCCGAGGACCTTTCTAGATGAAAGGAGATGAGAGACATGACAACAGGATGCCGTTCGGGCGCCTAGACTGGATCCTGTGCGGGGAGGAAGCAGGCTGTAAAGGACGTGACTGGGTCAACAGACAAAACCGAAACACCAGCAGCAGATGAAAGGATCATGCAATGTTCAAGGTCCTGCAGGTGAGACAGAACGATGTCCTCTTCTTAGGAAAGCCACACTAAAATGTTTAGAGTTAAAGGGCTATGAAGCAGGCAACTTACTCTTAAAAGGCTCAAAAGAGAGAAAGAGAAAGAAAACCATAAACGATAAAGCAAAATGAGGCAGCACATTAAAAACAGTGGATCTGGATAAAGAATATATGGGTGTTTTGTACTAGCCTGGCAACGTTTCTGTCAGTTTGAAATCCATTTCCAAATGAAAAGTTTGGGGGAATAACAACAAGCGAGCCCCTTCCATTCGACAGGGCTGGGGTGAGGGTGGGGCAGACATGAGGGTGAAGCCAGGGCGGACACTGTCCTCACATGTCTGCACCAGACACAGAAGATCCAGTGCTGCCCACGTGTCCCTCACGGACACAGTTCCTCTCCCAATATGGCCTCCTCCTCCTCGTACTTCTTCATCGGGCCACTCCCTCTCTCCCAGGGCCAGCAACCTTCTGGAACCCTCCCCATGATACCAGGGTTGGTAACCCTTTGGGTCTATTCTTACATATACTTGATATTTCCTGGAAATGTTTCAGCACCTCTTTTGTCTACAAGCCCCTCCTAATGAGGCAACTTCTGTTTATTAAGCTTTCTAGGTTTTATAAGGTCTCTCTCTATCTCTCTCTGTCTCTGTCTCTGTCTCTCTCTCTCTCTCTCTCTCACACACACACACACACACACACACACACACCATTTTGTGGCCAATGCTACTCACACGGCCTGAGTCTAGGTGTTTATGCCATGTTCCTCCCTTCTGAGACCTCACGCAGGCTCTTCAGATGCCCCGGTTCCCACACCACCATCACCATCACCAGAGTAACCCCAAAGTAAACCACCATCCCCAAATCCACACACAGGCACGCCTCCCTCCCCGGGTTCACTGTCTGTCACCGCTGGGTGTGGTCACGTCAGCTCACAGACAGCCGGAGTCTCTGAGAGCCTCCTCACAGCGGGCTGAAGGGAGTCACTGACTTATTAATTCAGAAATGTGCGTTTGCACCTTTCACGTGCAGACTACGCAACGGTGGGCAGGCCAGAGTCTGGAAGCTGAAGCACCACAGCGGGGCTGGCTGATTTTAACACAGTGGAAACATATAAAATCTTGGAAATTCTACTCTTCTATCAAACACCAAAAAGCGAATAAGAATGATAACGTACATTCTGACAGTGCCTTTTGAGGCCTCTCAAGTTCATCTCATTATCCGTGCACGTTCATTCACATGTTCATTAAGTAACGAGTGTCTATGCCATGTTTCCAGGTACATGCAAAGGCCCAAGCCCTGGCCACAGGAGGCTGACGTGCTAAGTGGCCCTGGATGGCCCATCTGGCCCACTAGACACCGGCTTAGGGCACCACCCGGGATGGGGCACCGAAGAAAACTATTTCAAAGAAGAGAAGATGAGAGAGCATCCAAAAGGGGCTTTGTGGCTTCACCGTGCAAGTACATTCCGTGGTTTCTAAAACCATGATTTTCTGTGACAACTTAGAACGCTACTAATGTATTTTTAATTACTTACGGTTTGACCCTGACCGGGTCAGCGCGGAGGGCCTCTACAGGTGTCCGTGCAGCCCACAGAGCAGAGGCTGCAATCCCAAATGCCAGCACAGGTCAGGCAGGCACCTCGAACCAGTGAAGTCCTGAGCGCTACTAAGAAAGCAGGACTGACAGGCCTGGGTGAGGGATGCGTCGGAGGGGGTGGGAGGGAGGAGTGGCGATGACACCTGACTTCTGACTTGGGCGATGGCGGTGTCATCCCCGGAGAGCAGGACACAGGAAGAGGGCGCGGAGGTGACTCACGATGAGCCGCTGTGTTTCAGATGCTCTAAGTCTGAGGTGCCCACGGGGTCCCAGGCTGGGCAGGTCTGGGACCCCAGCAGCATGGAGCAGCACAGAGGAGGGGTGAGCTGGGGAGAAGGAGGGAGAGGCTCCATCCAGGGCTGGCAGAGACCTGAGGAAGGGCAGGGAGGCAGGAGGACACCCCGGAAAGGACCCTGTCCGGGAAGAGGGGGCAGGAGGGTTTGGGGTGGTGGTCAATGCAGAAGCAAGGCAGACGGGGCATGAAGAGATTTTGCAGCCGAGGCCACTGGGGACCATTTTGGGAAGAGCAGTGACTGCAGAGGAAGGTGACTGAGACAGTGTGTACGGGAGACTCTTGAGCAGTGGTTCTCAGCCTTTCTAATGCCTCAACCCTTTAATATAGTTCCTCATGTTGTGGTGACCCCCAACCATAAGATTATTTTTCTTGCTACTTCATAACTGTAGTTTTGCTACTGTTATGAATTGTAATGTAAATATCTGTGTTTTTCCAATGGTCTTAGGCTCTACAGCAGCAGTTCTCAACCTGTGGGTAACAACCCACAGGTTGAGAACTGCTAGCAGGGTCGCCTAAGACCAGATAGAGCGTCGGCCTGCGGACTGAAAGATCTCAGGTTCGATTCTGGTCAAGGGCATGTGCCTTGGTTGCGGGCACATCCCCAGTGTGTGTGTGTGTGTGTGTTGGGGGGGGAGGCGGGGAGAGTGCAGGAGGCAGCTGGTTGATGTTTCTCTCTCTCATTGATGTTTCTAGCTCTCTATCCCTCTCCCTTTCTCTCTGTAAAAAAAAAAAAAAATCAATAATTATATATATATTTTATTATTATTATTTTTTTTTTATTTTTATTTTTTTTTAGAAAGGTTGAGAACCACTGCTCCTGAGAAATTTGCTTGTGAAGGAAAGGAGCCAGAAAGCTGCTGAAGAAGGAGAGGTGACAGGGCTGTCCTTCCCCTCCCTCCTTCCCCCTCTCCTTTCTCAAGTAAGAGAGACCTCAGGATGCTCAAATGCTAAGATAAACCACAGTGAGGGAGAGCCTGCGGGGGGACACGGACTGTGGGGTGCACATGGATGCTCTGGCTGCCCTGAGGCGCTGGACGAGAGCACGAGGAGCCACCATCCCGAGGGCCAGCAGGACACGCGTGTCATTAACTCCCCTCTAAGAGAGGGGACCCTAACATGCCGTGTTAAGGACACATAGATATCGGGGCACTGGGGCCCAGACCTAGGACACAGGCTTCCCCGTTCCTGACCAGCAGTTCTCAGTGGGGGACCCTCTCTCAGCCCCAGGGGAGGAGGGAGTGCTCCGGGGACTGCCAGACTTCCTCCAGGGCACACGAGCCCACGAGAGGACTCTCACGGGACTTTAGAATGGCCCCCTGGAAAAATCAGAGGCGAAAAGCCCTTTGCAATGATCTGCACCGAGAGCCAAACACCCTTTCTGAAATAAGCACAGAGGGTTTTTGCTGGGTTTTCACACAGATAGGCAGTCCTCGGGTTATATTGGAGATCAGTTCCTATGGCGCCATGTAAGGCAGTTTTCGCCCTAAGTCGGAACCCACCTACATAAGCACCTGCGTCACTCACATGGAGCACACACACAGCAGTAATGCAGTGAAACAGTAAAAAAAAAAAAAACTTAAAAGAAAGATAATTCCTGGCCTTTACTTGTGGTAAATAAATAATGATAAACATAAAGCACATAGGTACGTACATCGAAATGACAGAACTTTCTTAAATATATAAATAAATGGGACACATATAATACCTTAATTAAAAAATGGGGGGGGGAGGAATTAAAAAAATAAACAATAAATGGGTGATGGCAACGGAACCATGAAACGACGTACGTCGAGCCCGACGCGGCCCGAGGACTGCCTGCACTGAACCGTCCGGGAAGGCCACCAGAGCACACATGGAGGGGGTGCCGCACGTGACGTTCTTTGGAACTTTACCGAGTGGCTCCCCCGTTTGGAAAATCGCCCTGATGTCAGCAGCTCCTGCCTGGGAATCTGAGTCACCCACACAGCACACCTGTGTCTTGTGGGTATTGTGGCTGCTCCCTCCTCAGTGCCCAGGGTCAAGCGTCTGACGCCTTCCTTCTGGCTTCGTGCAGGCACGGCTCGAGCAAGTGGACATTAAGAAACAAGATGTTGTGTAACTAACTTGTCCTCTATTTCTCTCTGACTATATTACAATGGAGGCATTTTGTTGATATTTTTACATTTATATAAGCAGGTAGGTCATAGTATCTAGGAGTTCTAGTCAGGGTAACTAGGAGGCATTGCAAATATTTGCTAAATAAAAAGGGGACACCGTTTCGCACCATGTACCCCGAGAAGCAAGAGAAACTGTGGGGTGAGGCAAAGGCAGGGCTGAGCAGAAGCCAAGTGGCTTCACAGGACCAACCCCACAGAACAGGTTCAGCGGTCTCGGACAGAGACCTACCTGAAGCTCCTGGAGGGTGGGTCTCCTGGCGATAGGCAAATGCATGGGGCCTAAGAAAACTATCCCGTTGGGCACCTTTGGGAAACTTCATTTCTGTGATTAACTTGAATCACACCCTGTCTCAGCCTTTTCCAGCCCAAGGACACCGGGTAAAAGACCACGAGTCAACCTGCAGGGGCCAGGGCCATGGGAAATGGTTCCACGTCCAGAGGCGAAGATGTACTTACCAGAAACCAAAGCACTAGGTGCCAGGCGCGGGCTGGGGAATATCTCCCTAATGGACGCAAAGAAGAGCACACAGTCTGGAAAAGGATGCTTACGGAGGTGTATTTATGGAAAATGCTATTGCGTGAGGAACTGCGGACAGGCAGAGGGAGAGAGACATCATCTCAGAGGACCTCCGATAGTTAACAAGGCAAGCCGGATATACTCAGGGCTCAGATTCTGAGCGGGGCTGGTTATTTAATGGTGGGGATAAGGAGGCATCCCATGGGTGTGCCTGGCACTGCCAAGCAGGGACACAGGGGAAATACATGTGCCCTTCAGGCAGCTAACTGACTCCTGTGGCATCTCCATACGGAGGGCAGGGGGCCTGGGGAGAGAGGAAGGGGTGGCCTGACAGCGTGGAGTGCATGTGGGCGGTCTAGAGCAGGCTCTTCCACTACATTCACCACTTGTCTCCTCCCCTCCCCTCCCCTCCACTCCCCTCCACTCCCCTCCCCTCCACTCCACTCTCCTCCTCTCCTCTCCTCTCCTCTCCTCTCGCTTTCCTCATCAAAAAATAAATAAAACACTTTAGATTCCATCATTTTCCCATTGTTTTCGTATTTTTCCAGAAGCACTTGTATATTTAAAAAAAAAATTTTTTTTTAAACATCAGGTCAAAGCAGCTGTAGGCATGAACAAGCAGACAGACTCTCAAATAAATGAGTAGCTGCCTCCCACCCCAGGAGAGCGTAGAGGAACGAGGCTCAGAGGAACTCGCAAGGCACACCCACAGGAGGAAGCACAACCAGGAATCAGTGCACAAGTCCTTCCGGGGAGCTGGCGCGGCCAAGGGGCCGAGAGGGCCCACACCCGTGAAACAGGGACGCCGGCCGGTACCTCCCTCCGAGGGCCCACCAGCTCATCTCCGAGATGAGGCAACGGGAAGCGGAAAACCCTTCCAGGATTCAGAGTCATTCGGGGCCAGGGTGAAGCAAGAGAGCCATTTGCTTCAGGCACAGAATTTTAATGTAAGATGTGCCAAAAAAAAAAAAAAAAAAAAAAAAGGCTTAGTAATCAAGATATATGATATCGCAATGCAATATTTTACAAAATCAACTTGGTCAGCTGAGGTGCAGGCTGTAGGTGTACGGGAACCAGGGCCAGGAACGGGGCCAGGCCAGTGAGGCAGGGTCAGGCGAGGTCCTGTGATGCTGACAGCGTTGCACATCACGAAGCCCGGTCCCACCCCTCTGGTGCCCATCACACCTCTGTGGAGGAACAAGGCACAACACCCTATCCAAAACCCTTACAATTCAGGATTTTGTTGTTGTTGTTGTTGTTAATCCTCACCCGAATATATTTTTCCATTGGTTTTTGGAGAGAGTGGAAGGGAGAGGGAGAGAGACAGAGAGGGAGAAGCATCGATGTGAGAGAGACACTTCCCGCTGGTTCGCTGGTTGCCTTTCACATGAGTCCCCGCCAGGGTCAGGATCAGGGATCGAGCCTGCAACCAAGGTACTTGCCCTTGACCCAAATCAAACCTGAGAACCTTTAGTCTATGGCAGTGGCCGGCAAACTCATTAGTCAACAGAGCCAACTATCAACAGGACAACGATTGAAATTTCTTTTGAGAGCCAATTTTTTTTTTTTTAACTTAAACGTCTTCTAACGTCACTTCTTCAAAATAGACTCGCCCAGGGCGTGGTATTTTGTGGAAGAGCCACACTCCAGGGGCCAAAGAGCCACGTGTGGCTCGCGAGCCGCGGTTTGCCACACACTGAGCTCGTGCTATAATTCGGGATGTTTTAAAAAGGGAACGTGGAGTACATCTCACAGATTACACAGTCCCACAGCAGAGTGTGGGCAGAAAACCCCTCCTGCCCCCTCCCCACCCCCGACCTCCATCAAATGAGAGAACATTTCTTCGGCCACATCTAGGAATATTCACATCCACAGAATAGACAGCCAGAGCCCTCACATCAGTCCAGGTCGGGTTTTGCCGACACGAGAGCTTAAAGAAAAGCTTTCCGTTTTAGACCATCATGGATTTTGAAAACTATAAAGGAGTGTGAGTCTTAATAGCATTACATTCGTTTTCTTATAGAAAAAAAAAAGGCAGCAGCTTAGCCCAAATCTTTTGTTATAAACGTATGGAGACAAGAAAACTGCAACGTCCTCACCAGTGACCCTCTAAGAAGGACTTTCTAAAAGCTAGTCACGCCCAGAGCAGACTCGCAGCGGCATTTCCCACCCGCCAAGCAACCACTGTTATTAAATACCATCCGTGCTTAAAGCCTGTGCAGAGTCCTGGGCCTCAAGAGCTTACAGGTAGTAGGGACAAGAAGGAGAACACAAGCCATACAATTCTGGCAACTGAAAGGAACTAATCCACACTCACACTTTAGAAATGATGAAACCAGGCAGAAGGAGAACAGAATCTGGATTAGCTAAACGCCCTATTAAAAGGTAGATAGATGACAGATAGATAGATAGATAGATATAGATTTGAGAGAAAGGTAGAGAAAGAGAAACACCAACTTCCTCTTCCATTTATTTGTGCATTTCTTGTTTGCTTCTCGTATGTGCCCTGACCGAAACTGCAACCTTGGCGTATGGAGACAATGCTCCAACAACTGAGGTACCGGGCCAGGGCCTTCACTGCTCCTTCCACCTGCGTCTTGCATAATCACTGCCCACGTAGGGATGAAATTACGAGAGGAGTAAAAGATGCCAGCTCAAGAAGTTTGGGTCAAATGTACCTTTGAAGCGAACATGGCCTCTGACTTGAAAAAGAACTTGTGTTTGGGGAGCCAGCAAAGCAGGCGAGGGCTGTCCGGGCAGGAGAATGATATGAGATCCAGGGTGGGCATGTACGTGGCAGCTTAGCCAGGCCTGTGGATTAGGCTCTGGCAAAGGGCATAGAAGGAGCTGGGGAAGCAGGTAAAACCGATGCAGGGAGAGCTCACATGCCAGAATGGAGAACTGATGACTACGTCCGAGGCAGCACTTCCCAGTTACGTATCTGCCTCCCACTCCACGCCTGGCCACGCCTGCCCACCACCCCTGAGGGAGGAGCTGGAGTGTGGTGGCTTCCAGCCGTCCATGCTGAGGTCAGAGCCTTGCCCTCTGAACCCAGGCTCTGCTGCCAACTGTGACTCTGGACAAGCTGCTTCACTTCTCTTTGCCTCGGTTTACTGGTCTGTAAAACCAAGACCAATGCAGGTGCCTCCCTCATGAGGGTTGAATGCAAGAGCATGTTGATTGTACTGAAAACAGTACCTAGTATTCTAAGTACTAAAGGTTAGAGCCGAAACCAGTTTGGCTCATTGGATCGAGCGTCGGTCTGCGGATTGAAAGGTCCCAGGTTTGATTCCGGTTGTGGGGCACATCCCTGGAAGGGGGTGTGCAGGAGGCAGCTGGTCGATGTTTCTCATTGATGTTTGTAAGCTCTCTATCCCTCTTCCTTCCTCTCTGTAGAAAATCAATAAAATATATTAAATAAATAAATTAAGATTAGATGTCATTACACTTTTTATTGAAGTTAAAGTTTTAGTTAAGTATATACTGTAGCCTTATCCTAAGCAATAATATCCAAGAAATCATGGGCTTCTCAGGACAGTCATGGCTTTGATGATACACCTATTACAAGAGGTCAAATCAAAAGTGTTCACTAAGGGACCAAGCACAATGGGTCTGACACTCCCAAGCTGACAAGAGAGGCTTCCTCAGGACCAAGAAATTTGATGCCTGACCCTGCGATGGGGAGGATGGGGTAGACCGGCCTCTGACCACTGCCTGGAACACCCAAGGTATGAGACACAGCCTCGACACTGCTACTGGAGGAACCGAGGGAGATGGCTGAGCTGGGGGGTCAGCCTGCATGCCCAGGTTCACTGTGCCAACAAATGTGTGATTGTTTCCTTGGATTTATATGGGCCACTTGCAAGAGAGACCCCCTTGTCCAAAAGGGCCCCTCCGACAGACGGAAGGACCTTAGCCAAAAGAAGCTGAAGGTGAATCTCTAAATTTTAGAGGCTAAGGAAAGAAGACTGATTTAGAATAAAGGATAACTTGTTTTTTTCAAGACAAATGGAAGTGAATGATCTCAGCAACTCGCAGTTGGGAGAGATGTCTGAGAAACTATGAATGTGGCCAGAAGAGAAAGAATCGGGGGAAGACTGATGTACCTTGAGGTGGGGTTAGGGTGATAAGAAGAGATTAAACCAAAGAAATTATATACTTACTAGAGGCCTGGAGCCCTCGGCCCGGCCTGCAGAGCCAAAACTGGCTCTCCAACGTTCCCCAAGGGGTTCCAGATTGCGGAGGGCGGTTCTTGGGTGGGAATCTGGCTCCCTCTTCTCGGGTTCCAGGTGCATCACCCGAGAACCTCAGCTGCCAAGTCACCACAGCTCAGCATTGCCTGAGTTGAGTGCCTGCCCCCTGGTGGTAAGTGCACATCATAGCTACAGGTTGGACGGTCAGCTGGCTGCTTAGGTTTTTATATATATAGATATGCATTGCCCATGGACACAGGCAATGGGGTGTTGAAGACCTTGAGCCGGGAAGGGGGGGGGGGGGCTGGGAGGAGGGGAGAAAGCTGGGTGGGGGAGATATCTGCAATACTATCAACAGTAAAAAATGTATTTTTAAAAACACACACCTCAGTTATATTTTTTATATGGACAACAAATGAACACACAATCAAACAAAAAATAAATATATACTTCCAGGCCCAGGAAGCAGTGCTAATTCAAGTGAACCCTTTTCTGTCCCCCTCCCCAGCCCACTGGCAAAGGACTGGACACATGAAATGCTGAATTGGGACTTAAAGTGACCACAAGACCTTCTACTGCCTGAGAACGCCATAAAGGTATGGGGACTCATGGAGTTTTCATCCCAGGACAGAGAAAGGACTAATCCTGCTGGAAAATCATAAAGGGACAGTAGAAGACAAAATTAAGTCACTTTATGAACACATCCCAATGAGTCATGTTTCTTTACACTAATTAGAAACACAGTTATTAAAACGGGATGTGTGTCCCTGTACCAACTAAAATCATCTTTCATATCCCCACCGGCATAGGAACCACCATTAGAAATAACTGGTATAGGGTAAAAAGGAACTAAGGGGGGGAAAAAGCAAGGCAGGCAGAGGCAGAAAAGATTAGTTTGGCGGGTTCAGTGGGAACTCATTTGCTCCTCAGCTATGAATATTATGGAATAAAAATAGAAGCGTATCAATGCGTAGCAGAGCCCAGGAGTCCTTAGACAAATGGCTTTGTTCACAGGGAAATCCGGGTGGCCTCACTGCATGTACAGAGAAGCTGTGACCCCTGGGTTCCGCAAATGAGTTTATGATACCATCTCGCTCTTTTAGGCCAAAGCCAAGGCAGCAGAGAAGCAGCACGCTCTCGGGACACGGAGTCACCTGGGATGCATCAGCCAATGTCCCTGAAGCCTGAGGCCCTGGAGGGGTCTGGAGCCAAACCGGTCCCTGGAGTCTGCCACGTCCAAGTGCAGAATGTAAAACACGCCATTGCACAACTTCCCTGCTGCCTTCACCGGGCGGCTGGAACGTGCGGGGACACGGGGGTGAAGTTTACGTTTAAGATAAGATACAAGGGGTGCTTGCTCCCCATGGTTTAGGACAGTGGTCGGCAAATTGCTGCTCGAGAGCCACATGCGGCTCTTTGGCCCCTTGAGTTTTTAGCAAAGGCCAGCTTAGGAATACCCTAATTAAGTGAATAACAATGTACCCACCTATACAGTTTATGTTTTAAAAATGTGGCTCTCAAAGGAAATTTCAATCGTCTTACTGTTGATACTTGGCTCTGTTGACTCATGAGTTTGCCGACCACTGGTTTAGGAGACGGAGTGTACACACCTCGCAGCTGCCCTGTTTTCGAGCACACAGTCAGGGGAGAAATCACCTGGCCCAGCCCCCTTCTGCAAGAAGGTCCTTACTCCAGCTCCCACTTTGCTCCTTCACATCCAATTTGGCTTCTCTCTTCCGGGGTTTCTCCTTCAACCCAAACTCTCTGTTTCCCTAGCTCTGTCTTCTGAGTTATTCCCTGATTCGGGGCCAAATTAATCAGATTCTACTGGATCATCCAGCATTACTGTGCCAACATTATTTTACTCACAAGCAAACTAAAGGTCTCAGATCACATGCCCAGAGTCACTGAGCTGAGGCAGGAGCCCAAGTCCCCTGACCCCCAGCACAATACTGCATAATACACCATCATGCTGACTCGCCAAGGGGCCAGCTCACCGCCACCAGGCCACCCCCTCAACCTTCATTCTTCTTCCACAACGGAATCAGACAGAACCCAGTTCAAATCCCAGTTTAGACACTTGCTAGCTGTGTGACCTCAAAATGGTAGGAGAGCCTTCGCGTTAACGTGCCCGAAACAAACCGGGATGGACAAGATGAGAATCATCTCAACGAACTAGCTGGTCACCCTTGAAGAGACTAACCAGTGGCCACAAATCCTTTCTCTGAAGAACAGGATCGCCGGCTGTACTCTGCAGAGAGTTCCTGGGACCCAGAGTCACGATAGGTCTCCACAGCTGAACGGTAACAGTGGGCAGGGGAAGAAGGCCCAGAAATGAGGTTGGAGGATGAGGACTGGAGTCAAGAATCTGAAAAGATAAGTTGCTATGACTAGTAATAGAAAGAAAAACGCTGCCCGGAGAGCCTGTTAAGCAAGAGAAAAAATTTGGCATCAAAATAAAACGGGGTTTATGAGATATTGTACATTCTATTCTCCTTACAGTAACACCCAGGCCATCTGGTCTGCTTCCCCAGGCAGGGTACTGACCTCTCTCTTCTTCCCGGACATTCACTGGGATGTTTTTCAAACAAGAATCTGGAATGCCAACTCCTTTTAACTAGCTGTGTTTAATCCACATAAGCCCTCCTTACTTATTTGTCCCCATTTTACAGCATGTTGGAGAGAAGGCAAAAGTGGAGGTAGTGTTAGTTAAATGATAAGAAGGGGCAAGTGTCTAAACTGGGATTTGAACTGGGATTCTGCCTGATTCCATTGTGTTCTATGAATTGCATGTTGGGGAGAAGGCAAAAGTGGGAGTAGTGCTAGCTGTGTGACACGTGCAATCATTTTAACTCTCAGCGAGCCTCAGTTTTTCTAGCTGTAAAATGGGGACAAATAAGTAGCTATCTCATTGCTATGAAAGAAGAACATATATCAAGTGCTTAGCCCAGTGCCTGGTAGATAGTAAGTATCTAATAAATGACGGCTGTGGCTGCTATTATTGCTAAGAGCACTGAAACAGGCTGAAGCTCCATTTGTGGGATTAAGTCTTAGAGGGCCGAAATGGGTTGTCCAAGGTCACACAAGTGAGACAGGAAGGAATCCAGATGTCCTCATTCCAGAAGCCTTTGCCACCTGTCTGCTCCTACACAAACAACATCATTGCCCAATGACCTAGAAATCTGGGTGTCTGACCACATCCTAGGACCACACCTGGTTAATAAGCCCTCACCACGTTCTAGAAACCGTGTAGGTTATATGAAAGCTTTAAGGCTTCTACAAATCAAGGCAGGAAAGTCATCTCCTGTTATGACAGGCAAAAACACAATTAAAATACAAAAATATGGCCTGGCCGGTGTGGCTCCATGGTTGGACACTGACCTATGAACCAGGAGGTCACGGTTCAATTCCTGGTCAGGGCACATGCCTGAGTTGCAGTCTCGATCCCCAGTAGGAGGCAGCCAATCAATGATTCTTGTCACCTCTCTCTCTCTCTCTCTCTCTCTCTCTCTCTCTCTCTCTCTCTCTTTCTCTCTCCCCTCACCCTCCTCTCCCCATCTCCCCTTCCTTTCTGAAATCAATAAAAAACATGTTTCTTAAAAAGAGAGAACTGTCATATATATATATATATATATATATATATATATATATATATATATATATATATCTGGAGCTGTTGCCCTGGCCGGTGTGGGTCAGTTGGTTAAGTGATGTCCCATACACTGAAAGGTTGATGGGTCAGTTGGTTAAGTGTTGTCCCATGCACTGAAAGGTTGCTGGCTCAATTCCTGGTCAGGACACGTGCCCAGGTTGTGAGTTCGATCCCTGGTCGGGATTCATATGGGAAGCCGCTTCGATGTTTCTCTCCCACATCAATGTTGCTCTCCTTCTCCCTTCCTCTCTCTCTAAACTCAACAAAACATTTTTATTTTTTTTTTAGTCTAGAGCTGCTGCTTGCTTGTGTTGCCCAGTGATAACAATACTTCTGGTCCATGTTTAAGAAGGTAGATGACAGTAAGACCAAGCCCTGGATGCCTTTTCCCCAGCTTCGGAAAGGCACTTCTGATGGGGAATAAGAGGGAGAGAGATCCGAGGGGCCAAGGACTAAAATGGGGCCTGGCTAAGGACAGCAGGGAAAAAGAAGGGGATAGCAGTGAGCCAGATACAGGCCCCTGCCACTGCTCCGAAGAATGGCAGCGACTGTCTGCAAGGTGGGCTTCGTGCCCCGTCAGGACCTGCCCCTCCAGGGATGGCACAAGCCACGGAACCATGACGCCCCAGGAAGCACATTGATCTTGAAGCATGAGTCACCCTCGGAGGCCCAGGAAAAAATCCTCTCTTTGTGGCCCTTCCATCTCCTTTTTGGCTGCCATCCCTCCTTCCTCAAGGCCTTACGAAAACGCAGGCCGAGTGACCTTTCTGATAGAAATGAAACATTCCAGAAACTCATGTGACGGGTGTCTCTTAAAAAATGGAAACAATGAATGAATGAACCAGCGAGGAGGCATTTGTCATTCACGTCCAATCAGAAACGGCTGGCGCGCTCTGGCTGCAGGGCCTCTGGAGTGGGAAGCACAGCAGAAAGAGCACTTTCTGATTTCAGCCCCCATCTATTGCATCTCCCTACGTCAAGTTCGTATTTGGCCATGCAAGTCCTTTTTTTTTTCCTTTTTAATCCATTGTGCTTCTAGAGCAGTGTTTCCCAAAGTGTGATACGCGTACCCCCAGGGGTACGGGAAGAGTCCGGTGGGGGTACGCATTGCACCGGAGTTTGGTGGGGATATGCACTGCACAGTGCTTAGCTGCGCCTAATTCTACGTTCTCATGAGTACGAGGGGTACTCAGCCTTACGAAAACTATAGAAGGGGTACACATATGTCAAAAGTTTGGGAAACACCTAGAGGATGGAGCAGCAGGAAAGCACCATCTGAGGGCATGTCCGTGTAGACGGTGTGCTCTCACATCAAGGACGCTGTCCCTTCTACAACACCACGCACACTGGGAGCCAAGAGCCCTTGTACAGATATCAAACTCCCTGTAGGGGAGCCAGCAGAGGAAAGAATAATGGGGAGCCCCATGTTCAGAAACAGGGCTCGGCAATGCCCTTGGTGACAGGTTGTCACACTGGGTTATGACCGACGCCAACGTAGAAGCACCAATGTCAGCAGCCAACTGGAAGTCACCTTTTGGAGCCACCCTTCAAAGGAGCAGGGGGCCAAGGCCCGATGTGACCTCCGCCCCACTGAATTAGACACGGGGGAGCTGATGTTAGAATGAGCCTCGAGGACAGCCTCAGGGTGGAACAGAGCGGGAGTCCAACCTGCGGGATGGACGAGAGCGGAGGGAAGGGAGCCGGCCTCCTTCGGCCCGGAAATGTGATCCCTTACTCGGCCTCAGGCCTATCCATGGATGGGAGCTGCAGGGGTGAAAAACCGCACCGTTTCCCTAAGCCACGGCAGCGCGCAGCTCCCCACAGCTCAGAGTCCCAGGCTAGCATCCACCTGAAACCAAGCATCTGGGTGCCTGAATGCTGTCAGCCCCTAAACTGAATGAAAAAGTATTACCCCGACGAAACAGGTTTGGCTCAGTGGATAGAGCGTCGGCCTGCGGACTGAAAGGTCCCAGATTCAATTCTGGTCAAGGGCATGCACTTTGGTTGCAAGCACATCCTCAGTAGGGGGGGAGAGGTGCAAGAGACAGCTGATTGATGATTCTCTCTCATCGATGTTTCTAACTCTCTATCCCTTCCTCTATGTAAAAAACTCATAAAATATATTTTAGAAAAAGAAAGAAAGAAAGATAAAGAAAAAGTATAACACACACACACACACACACACACACACACACACCGGTCTCTCCCAGCGCTTGAGTCCAAACATTCTGAAATCCCAGGAAAGGAAAACTTTCCCCAACAGAGGCATCTGGTCCAACCACAGCCAGGGAGCTAACGCTCAACGTGACTCAGTTTCCCCCCAAGGAAATGGTACACAAGAGTGCCAGCTCCTAGGCCTTCCCTAGAAACCAGCCACACTTGCCTTTGCAAACACGGAGCCTCTGGTTCCCGAGAGGGAGGCGGTGGTGGAGAAAGCAGGAGACCTGACCAGGAAGGCTGGCTCTTCCTGCCCGGAATCCCTCCCAGCACTCCCTCCTCGGCCAGGTGTCGCCACAAAAAGCGCTGAGCGTTTGCCAAGTTAAGAAATTGCCCGCACCTTAAAAGGAATGTTCCTGCAACGAAAAACATAAAGCCCCAGCAGCCTTGTCTGTACATTGGGAGGGTGGGAGGGGGAGGAGGGAGGAGGAAAGTAAAAGAGACACAAATTTGAAAACAGCCTGGCTCTCGTTGGAGGGTTCGATTTCCCTTCCCTCAAGGACAGCCAGATCTCCTAGGGTTGCTGATAAGACCAAGCTGCTTCACTTTACGGCCCTCACCCAGGTCTCCGCGTCTCACATCAGCGTCCCTCACGTCCTCAGAGGCGTGGAGGGTGCGCTGGTCCTGCTGGCCAGACCGGACCCTGTCCCGGGGAGCCCTGCTAGGGAGGCGCTCTCAGACACCTGGGAGCAGAGGCAGACACAGAGACACTCGCTGCCCGTGTGCTGCCACAAGCCCCCTTCTGATGAAAAACTACCCTTTTAAAGGCCCACACCGCGCTCTCCCTATCCCCAAAACTGTCACGGAGCCCTTCCCCCCAAACTGACACCTTTCCCTTCAGAGACACGATGCAAACCCGACACCAGTGAAACAGAGACAGGGTAAGGCTCCGGAACGCATCTGACATCTCTCGTGCCATGACCCGAGGCTCTTAAATCGCTTTGTAAATGTAAAAGCTCACACCTCATCACTTTAAAGGAGGGAGTCAGGGGAAGTGTCACTTTCCCACGTTACAGGCGGTACGTTTGAGGAACAACCCACGGAAAACCCCCTTCTGTTATCGTCAGGGGTAGCGGGGGTCGGGACTCTGTACCATTATCCTCCTGTTACAGTCTGTACATCGGAGGAGCCACCCTCAGCTATAAATAAGGAGCTTGGGACAAAGCCCAAGGGTGGGGGGAGGCGAGCAGAAGCCGCCCTGCCCATGTAGCGGGGAAAGGGCCCTAGAAGTGGGACTGGGGGTGCTCTCTGTCCAGAACCTGCACCTGACCTTCGCCACAGTTCCAGGTCTGCAGGTCCAGAGCTCAGGAGACGTCTTTTTCTCCTGCTGCTCCGTGGTGGTCCTGAAACATCCCTTGCTCCTGTACCCTTCCAGTGACCCAAGTTATCTCCCTCCAAGGATCATCTGAAATGCACTGGTCCAGCCCCCGCTGTCTCCCACTTACCCATCTCTGTCTCCAAATACAAAACCTTGTAAAGCCTCATCTCAGCCCACCCCTCCATGCCTCTCTAGACCAAGATGTCCTGCAGCCCCTCCCCCCCCACACACACACACACAAACACACACACCCCGCTTGCTGGCCCAATCCCTTGTATCATTGGTTCACTCACAGGATCAGGCAGGAGAGAATCCCAGCAGACCAGCTACCCCTCCAACCCCTGCCCCAATATCTTCGGTCTCTACAGGCATGCGGATGTAGCTCGGCCTTGCAACCGGAGGGAAAACTCACCTCTCAAAGGGCAATCCTTTCTGAGGGAGAGAAAGGCAATGGGCAGTCCTGCCGCAGGAGAGAAGCTGATGGTCACATGCCAGCGGCTTAGAGCTGGAGGTACCTTCATCCCTGAAGACACAAGCTCAGGGACCAGGGACCTGGGACCTGGCCCACTGTTTTTCTAGAAAGACACTGTACCACCTCCATTCAGCCCGCCCCTTGATCCTTCTTCCTGGTTACACAAAGACAGGACCCAGGCCTCCGGACGGCCAGAGGAACAGCGCATGTGTTGTTACTAAGTGCTGTGAACACGGTAGCATGGGTGAGCAGAGCCCCCAAGGTTACACTGGCCCCGATCTCCCGGGGTCCCGCTCTTTCCCTCCTGGGAGGGCAGGAAGCAGCATCCGAACCACCTGCCACCCCGGGCTCTGTGCCCGAGGCAACTAGACTTCCCCCTCAAGGAAACTGGGGGGAGAGGGAGACACAGTCCTGAGAAGGAAGGGGAAAGGGTCCGTTGTGCCTGGGCACACACAGAAAGAGGGGAAGAAAGACACCTGGGAAAGAGGCCAGCATCTCTCTGCCCTTGCCAGGAGCAGGGATGCACGGTCTTCATCTCAGCCCTGCACACACACACACACACACACACCCCCGCGCCCCGATGCCTGGGGATCAGAGAGGGAGGGAGAGAGCTGGCAGCCAGGGGGCTGGGCCGGGCTGGGCCCCAGGGTGTGCAGTCCATCATCACCCATCTTTTCCAAGCACCCCGGAGAGAAGGCAGCAGGGTCCTTCTGGACGGTTCCCTTCGGCCAAGTCCTCCGCCTCCCACGAAGGAAGGTCTGTGATTTCCACTCCCAAGCACTGGCTCCCTAACTTCCAACAGACTGGCACACCTCCCCCCTTTGTCATCCCGAGGTGGCCTCGCCTCGTGGGGTGCTCTCCTCCTCCCAGAGGAAGGGGTGTCCACCTTCTGCAGCCAGAGCTCCCGGCCCGGCCCCTTCCCCTGGCATCCCCTCCGCGCCCCTTTGTGTTCCGGCGGGGAAAGTTGCCGGCGCGCACCCCCTTCCCAACACGCCCCCCTGGGCGCCCATTCCCCCGGGGAGCCGAGCCCCGGCGGCGCACCGCTCCTCTGCCGCCGGCGCTCCCCTCCCGCCGGGGCGGCAGCCGCTTCGAAACCGAAAGCAAAGAGGAAGCAGCGGGACGGGGCAGCGCCCCCCGCCCGGTCTTCCCGCCCGGTCTGCCCATCCCCGCACCCGCCCGCACCGCTCCCTCGCGCCGGCCGCCCCGCGGGGCCAAAAGCCGGCCTCTCTGCGGGCATCGGGGGCACCTACCCGTGCGGGGCCGGGCCGGGGCCGGGGCCGGGGCAGGGCGAGGCCGGGCCGGGCCGCGTGCGGGCAGGTGCGGCCGGGAGCGCCGATCGGCCGGCTGGCTCCCGCTCCTCCTCCCGCGCCCGGACCGGGGCGCTCTCCGCGCCGCCCGCTCCCCGCCCCCACGCCGGGCTGGGGCTCCCCCCGCGTCGAGTGGCCGGCCTTCCCCCCCCCCCCCCCCCGCTCCCGCCGCCCGGCCCGGGCGCCGCGCCCAGTCCCGCATCGGGGGCCGGTGCCCGCCGCGGGGCCCGGAGGCTGCAGCCGCCGCAGCCCGGGCTGATCGGAGCCCCCGGCGGCGCCGGCGGCGGCACTCACCCATCGTACGGATGCGGGCAGACTGCACATGCTCGCGTCTGACAGGCGCCGGCCTCCGGCCCCGTTAACTCCTTGCTCGCCTGTCGGCCGCCGCCGGGTGCGCTCCCTCGCCGGCCCCGCAGCCGCCGTTCGCAGCCGGGAGTCCGGCGGCCGCGCCCCGGGCGCCGGGAAGCGCGCCCCCCGCCGGGCCGCGGCGCAGGTGGCTGCAGCGCGGAGCTCCCGGGCCCTCAAGGCCCCTTGTGTTTGAGGTGTTGCAGGAACCCCCGGAGGAGAGCATTACCTCCCAGCTCACAGGAGGTGTGGGGACTGACTTCGTGCACAAACATCCACGGTAGGTACCCTGCAAGCCATGACCCACTGTGTGCCAGCATTGTGTCCTGTGCAGTTCGTCCATGGAAACAGCCGCCGGCAAGGTTGTTTTCATTGGCCCCATGGTCAAGGTGGAAAAACTGAGGTCTGTGGAAGTTAAGGCATTCATTCACCTCAGGCACATTCTGAACCTCCAATGTCCACAGTGATTTACAGCGGAAGATCAAACAAGGTATGTCTGAGGTCCATCTAGATTCTTCTGTTGGAAGGTAGAAAATACTGGATGTCATCTGGAAAGCCTGGAGATTCTGGAATGTGGACGGACTGTGGGGAATCCTGACAGAGGGCCCTGACTTGAGGCAGGCCCCTCTGGTGGGTCCTAGGTCAGGGCCTAGTTCAGGTCCTACAAAAAAAAAAAAAAAGAGCTGAGCAGGGAGTGGGAATGCAACCCAACCCATGTCCCCACGCCAAGCCTGAGTCCTGGCACGGGGTGCTGCAGCCAGGAGAAAGGGACGTTTTAAAAAATGTACAAGGCCTTCTGGGATGTCCTTTTGTAAATAAGCGGTGCAGAGGGGGTGCCCTTTCCCAATTGCCGCTTCTCTCCTAGCTGTCTCCCCGTTTTTATTGCATGCCACAGCGACAAGGAGTTCTCAGAGGTCTCAGGCAGCATGGAGTCTTCTAAGAAAAGGAACCTGAGGCTCACCCGGCTGGTCTTACCCCACTCTGGGTGAGAAGCTGGGCTGCTTTCCTACCGTCTGAACCTAGTGGGATCCTGTGTCTTCCTCTAAATGCCCGATGGGGCCGTGGGTCTTCCATCGACCTCCTGTGCCTGGTGGGGATATTCAAAAGTGCACTCTGAACTAGAGATGAGTGAGGCGGACAAGGAGTTCTAAGCCCGTCCCATTGACGCCCTTTCTAGAGCTGGCTTCGTCTTTCTTTCAATGGGGGCAGAAGGCATTCTGTCGAGTTTCTCAAACCCATGGAGGAAGTGCATAGCAGCCATGTGGTGTCAGGGTCAAGAGCGCTTGGCTTCCCTGACTTAGTTCCTCCTCTGTAAAATGGAGACAGTATGGCCTGTTTCGTAAGTAGGTTTTCATGACTCAACAGCGTAATGCATACAAGGTTCTCAGCCCCGGCCTCTGATCATAGAAATGTGTTTCCTGCTAGGATCACTCTGCAGGGAGAGGAGAGGAAGGGCCAGGCTACGGTGAGGCAGGTGGGCTGTCCCTAGAACTCTGTCGAAGAGGCAGGAGACGGTCCTCTCTCGGGAGAATCTTGGCAAGAAGTGGCTTTAGTTAATCTGGCCGCCAAGCCCACCTGCTGAAGAAGGACCTCCCTGTGGTCTGTTGCCTTGGAGGCCCAGTTCTCCGGCTCTGGTTCTCTCTCAGCCTGTGACCAGCAGCTGGCGTGGCTCCCTCCCAGACTCTGGGAGGCAGCATTGCACAGAGGAAAGCATAATGGGCCGGAACGGCAGAAGATCTGAATTCAGGGTGGCTGACCCACGAGGCACGGGAGGTGCAATACCTAGTAACTACCCTATCTTGGGACCCATAAAATGTCTGACTTTCTTTTAAAGTCAGAGATAAAAATTAAACGTTGAAGTCTAGGAAAATATTTTCATATATATATTTTCATCCTTAGAAGCCAAGGTGCCAGTTACAGAACCAAAAAGAAGGAAGAGTTAGGAGCTAAGGCATCAGCCAGTCCCTACCTTGTCCAGCTCTCCCATGGATGTAACTCCATGACCTGAGTTTGCCTCATTCCTAAATTAGGAATCATTTCTTCCTAACAAAAATGTATGTAATGCCTTACAATTGACATATCTTCTCTCTTTGGGTGAGGTAGCTATTTACCCCCCCTTTTCCCCCCGTTTTATAAATGAGGAAAACAAGGTAGATTATATGTTTTGGTCAAAAGTTATACAACATGCAGTTCAAACTCAATGACACCCCATCCACAGTCCTTTCTATCTTCCCTGAGAAGATTTCAAGTAAGATGAAGGCAGAGCAGTCTGCTACAGAATCAGACCTAAAAATGCACTGAGTGCTCCCCTGGTTTTCCACCCAATGACGGTTGAGACATTCCTTTGGTGTTGTGTGAACAGATAAGGCGGGTGACCCTGGATGCAGGTAGGCACAGTAACGGTGGATAATGGTTCAAATACAGACTCAAGTTGAAGGGCCCTGAGACAAACTAAGCCCCAACAAATGCCAGCCCTTCCTTTGCCTTCTTGTCTTGTCAAAGCAACCTGGATTTGATTCAGACTCCACATCCTTGGCAGATAGCTTAAGGCAATCTATTTAACCTTCGAGAGCCTACTTCCTAATCTGAACAATGGAAATAGCAATGATTACCAAGCCCAGCCCTAACCGGTTTGGCTCAGTGGATTGAGCATAGGCCTGTGGACTGAAAGGTCCCAGGTTCAGTTCTGGTCAAGGGCGTGTACCTTGGTTGCAGGCACATTCCCATTAGGGGGTGTGCAGGAGGCAGCTGATCAATGTTTCTCTTTTGTTGATGTTTCTAACTCTCTATCCATCTCTCTTCCTCTGTAAAAAAAATCAATAAAATATATATGTATTTAAAAATAACCAGGCCCATAACCATTGCAAGCATAAGTAAGATGATTCATGTTGGTTAGTTAGCATGGTGCCAGGCACATGGACATGCTTAAAGGTCCCTGCCACAATAGGCAGTTGATGTTAGTTCCCTTCACCAAGCAGGGAACAGAGTCTTTCAAATGTCTTCACAGTATCCACAGTGCTCTCAACGTGTTAGAATCTTAGCCATATTTTCTGTAAGACAAGCACGTTCCTACCCTTCTATGAAGTAGTAAGCCATTCGCGAAGGGGTTGCTCTTCTCCGGATAATTTTCTTGATGACTTTCTGTGCACTTGTTAGTGCTGACTGGTTCCCTGCGGGGTTGCCCTCTGACTGTAAGTCAGGAGTGATGTGGATCATGAGGGTGATTTCAGGGGAGGGACTGGCTGGCAGCCAAATTGGGAAAAACCTGGTAAGGAGGGAGCAAGGAAATAGGGGGCCAAGAGAGACCAAGTATAGTCTGTCCCAGATGCTAGGAAAGAGAGCAGGGAGGCATTGGAGTCAAAATCAGTCTTGAGTTTGAAATCATTTGGACCAGCTTTACAGGAGAAAGAGCTGGTGAGAGAGAACGGGGGTGGGGGGTCGGGGGAGGCCCCCGGAGGGAACCCATGCTCTCTAACAAGCATGCAGAAATCTTTCTGTTTCCCCTGGAAGTCATCAAGAAATTTACTAATGGCGGACAGGAGCAACTTGTTTATGGATGGTTTGCCTTTTAAAAGGACAGAAAAGTTCTTCTCTTTCGAAAACTAGGGACATGGTCTTGGCAGTAAGAGTGGACTTACTGCCAAGGTAATTTGTGGGAGTTGGAAAGTGGAGGAGTATCTTTGTACGAGTGCCCTTTTTTCATCTTCATTGAATTTATTGGGGTGACACAGGTTCACAAAGCAGGTTTCAGGTGCACAGTTCCACAGCACATCGCTGTGTGTTCACCACTCCAAGTCGTCTCCTTCCATCACCACTCATCCCCTCTCTACTGTCCTCCACTTCCCCCTAACCCCCTCCCCCAGCAATCACCACTGTTGTCCGTGTCCATGAGTTTTTTCTCTTATTTTTTTTCTTTCTTGCTCAGTCCCTCCACCGCTACTTCATCCAGCCCTGTACCTCACCCTGACAGCTGTCAGCCTGCTCTCTTCCTAGGAATCTGTCTCTGTTTTGCTTGTTAGCTCATTTTGTTCATTAGATTTCACATGAGTGAAATCATATGGTACTTGTCTTTCTCTGACTGTCTTATTTCACTTAGCATAATGCTCTCCAGGTCTATCCATGCTATAACAAAGGGTAATCGTTCCTTCTTCTTTATGGCTGAGTAGTATTTCATTGTATAAATGTACCATAGTTTTATTTTTATCCACTTGTCTACTGATGGACACTTCTTGAAACAGGAAGGAAAGAGGCTAAGATGTGTGAACTAGTATCATTTAGAATTCTTTGATTGCAAGCAACAGAAGCCAGCTTTAGCTACCTTTAGTCTGAAAGGAATTTATTGGAAGCATATGATCAAGTGGCTCGTGGATCTCAAGAGAATGTTGGCAAAATACACTTGAAAAGGCGAGGACCTGGACAGCTTTGGGAGCCCAGGCAACAGGAAGCATTTGAAAAGGGCTCAGGGCTCTTCTGCCAGAACAACTTCAATCTTTTTATCCCTTCTGCTCAAGTGTGAAAGAGTCAAGTTTGCCTTAGTTGAACCATGCAGCTACCAGGAAGCTCTGAAAAGTGCAGGGACAGGAAAGCACGGATGGCTGAACAAAATCACTGCTTGTTCTGGGGTTG
The DNA here is from genome assembly GCF_014108245.1 of Pipistrellus kuhlii. Taxonomy (NCBI): domain Eukaryota; kingdom Metazoa; phylum Chordata; class Mammalia; order Chiroptera; family Vespertilionidae; genus Pipistrellus; species Pipistrellus kuhlii. The sequence goes on along the minus strand of NW_023425404.1, from coordinate 17,330,358 downwards.
GTCTGGCACTGGAGACAGGCAGGCCAGGAATGAGGGAACCTTGGGAAGTGCAAAAGGTCGTTAAGGATGTCCTTGAATGTTCACAAATTGCCTCTGAGGGTTTGAAGGGAGCATCAGTGGAGGGAGGAAAGAGGAATTAGACCTGGGAGAAATGGTCAAGTTGACTAAAGCTTTATCAGGAAGGTTTGCTGTCCCTCTGTCCGTGTGGGAAAGGGGTATGTACTTGCACATAGCTCTCAGAGAATATTCCTGCCTTGGGGATATTTGAAAGTCATGACCTCCCTCTTTTTGTAGTCATCAGAAGAAAATACAGCGGATAGGACTCTGCAGTATTCATGAACACCTTGAGCCTGGAAATGAAGACCTCACCATTCTGTGACCGTGTGAATTCATCCATAAAGCATTAAGACACTAACGTGTGTGCACAAAGACAGCCCTGGAAATTAATGCAATTTCGTAAGGCTAGCGGCAAATTGAGGTGAGGGGTGGGGGAGGCCAATGCTTAAAGAAATTAAAGTAAAAATATGAACAAAAATGGAAACTACACTACTCCTTCCTTCTAAGTGTGGGTTTGACTGGGAGGGTTGTAAATTAGGGGAGGGGGGGGGGGGGGGTAAGGGTCGAGTTGATTATGAAACTTGGGAATCATGTGGAGAGCCACCCCCACTCCCCAGCTGCTCTCATTTCCAACTCAGCAGTCAGCCGAAGTGCTGGGCAAATTTGAAAGAATTTCTGCCCTAGAGATTAGAAACCAAACTCCAGGCTGGTCACCTCCCCTTCGTGCCTCCCTTTGCCAGGATACAAGGAGCTTAAGTCGTCTGAGGAGGGACAAAGGGGCATTGTTGAGGGGAGCCTGGTTCTGAGAGGCTTTGCAACTAATGGCTTTCCTGCCGCTATCTAAGCCCTGCTGCCCCTGGGGACACTGTGTGCCCTCCCCACTCCGCTGTATCAGTTCAAAGAGAAATTTCAGCCAGACGCAGCGATTGCAGAAGGATATCTGGGGATTTGGCAACTTTAACAGGTTAAGATGCCCTATCAGTAGACATCTCATCCAAGTCTCGGTGCCTGGTCCCACTAGGTCCTGGGATGGGTTCGAGTGGAATAATCTTTCTCTTTGTAAATCTGAGGCAAAAGGTTTCTCCCACGGGAGCTGGCTGAGAGGCAGCCCAGCCTGGGGGTGGGGTAGGGTGTAGGTTGCATCCTGGAGGATAGGATAAAACCCGTTTCCAGTCTTTTCTCCCTCCTCATCTAGGCCCTTCTGGGAGAATTCTGCCACCTTCAGGAAAGGCTGCAGAAGCCCGATGGGTGAATGCTCCCAGAGACTCTATCTTGTCTGGGGAATTTGTTTGCTCCAGTTGCCGTTAGTCTCAGACGCTAATTGATTAACAAGTAGGTATTTAGTGTCTTCTCCTCCCTGGTGCTGCGCCGTTGCAAAGAACTCGCTATCCAACTCAGAAACCACTAGTGTGTCCTGTCCTGTACTAAGGATGAGGGTCAGACAGGTAAAAAGATTGAGAACTGCCATAGGGAGATGGGAACAATTCATGATGGTCTTACCTCGCACTCCCAGGGACTGCTTTTAAGGCTGCGCCTCCCATGCTGAAGGAGGTGCATGACTGCTTTGTGTTCTATGATGGGGCTATTTCTACGTCTGGCTTTATATCTCCCACCCTCTATTTGTCAAGAAAACTCCCAGGCTTTGGCTCAGAACTGACCAGTATTTGCACATTTACACACCTCTTTCTGTCCAAAGGATCTTTGCCCCTCTTCCCTGCCCACAGTGTAGGTCAAGGTTTGCTTCCTCTTATGTCCTTCCTCTTATGTCCTAGGAAGGGGGCAATGCCATCTTTGGTGGACTTTTCCAAATCCGTGGGCAGTCACGTCAGGCACAGAGGACTGTAACCCCCCAGGGAGAACAGGCGATGGGTGTAGGGACAGGAAGGGCAGATGGTGGAGTTTCCACTAACACAGCAGAAGGACATGGAAGTGCTCAGTGCCCTGTCTGCAGCCGCGTGTCTGTGCTCAGAGGCATGGCCGATGAAGGGAACCGGTTGCTCAGGGCCTCGTCTCCATCCAGTAAGTGTCCTTCTGGGCGTTTCTGTGATGGAGATAACTACTATAGCATGTCCTTGAGCTTTTACTATCTCAATCCCAGTTGGTGTTCTAGGAAGACAGGGCCCAGTGGGTCCCACTCCCTGTCCTAACGGCCTCTTGCCCACTTGGAATAGAGCTGACTGGTGTTCCAGATGCTAGGTATGTCAAAGGAAGGGTCATGGGGTCTCCGATGCTGCAGTGGTGGGGTGTGGAGGAACGTGGGAGGGTATGGGGGAATGAGAAGGGATGTAGGGAAGGAAGACGGGCTCCAGACCTTCTCCTTGAACTCATTTACCGCCCTGCTCCCTCTCAGAACCTCACAAAGTCAGGCCTCTGGACTACACCCAACTAGCTTCATCTTCCTTCTTTCCTCAAAAGGAGAACATGGCTGAATGCGGCATTTCCCTTGAAGGATGTAAAATGGATCTGGATTAGAACTAGGCCCAACTTAACTCTGTTTCCAGACTTGTGTCTGCTCCTTCAAGGCCTGGACAACGGCCAGACCACAAGAGCATGGTGTATAATAGGAATCCAGTAACGCTGTTGTGGTCACAGCTTAATTGCTCTGAAGAGGTAACAGAGATCCAGCAATGTGAGTCCCTCTTATCAGAACACTGGTTCCCCCCCACTTCTCCAGGTCTCCACTGGCCATATCTCTTCCCAAGATTTTAACCAGTTAAAGGCAGTTATTCCAAAGAAATGGCATTAAACATAAGGGATAGAAAGTTCTGAGGGCAAATTCTGACTCTTTGATGGGCAGATTGTGGCTTTATTGAGTTATTTCTCAACTTCCCTGAATTTCAATTTTTTACTTTACTGGTAAGATCAATACTTATAAAACATTTTTAATAGCTTTCTTAGAAAAAAATGATTCATACTCCTTATAAAACATTTCTATAATATAGAAAAGGACAAAGCAGAAACTAAAAGCATTCAACCAAATTTCTATACCCAAAGATAATTGCTGTTAATGTTTGGAAAAAAATACTCTACCCATATTTATATACATAGATATACATCTAGTTATGTATATATATATATATATACCATTTTACATAAAATAAGCCATGTTATACATACTTTTCTAGAAGTTGTTTCACTTGAAATTAAGTAATAAATATCTTTCCATGTCACTAAATATTCTTCAACATAAGTATTAATGGCTGCAAAGTATTTTATTTTCTAGATGAATCATAATAATTTACTTGGTAGGTTGAAATAAATGGATATTTAAGTTGTGTCTTTTTTTCTATTTTGTTATTATTGCTGCTAATAAATATTGGGGACAATATATTCCTGTCAACCGTCCTTCTGCTCACACACACTGTCAGGAATATTGAATGATGTAGCTCAAGAAAGGACACAGGAATCCTAAAACCATGTCAGTGAAAGCAGGGGTTTAAAGTGGAGAGCCTGAGCTGGTTTTGCTCAGTGGATAGAGCATCAGCCTATTGACTGAAGGGTTTAATTATGGTCAGGGACACATGTCTGGTTTGGTTGTGGGTTTGATCCCCAGTAGGGGGTGTGCAAGAGGCAACCTATTGATGAATCTCTCATCATTGATGCTTCTATCTCTCTCTCTCTCTCTCCCTCTCCCTTCCTCTCTGAAGTCAATAAAAGTATGTTAAATAATAGTAATATAATTAAGTGGAGGGCAAGGTCCTAGAAAATTTTAGTGATCTTCACCTCTATAAATGACTTCCCATCTCAGGACCATTACTGCATCTGCACAGTACTATCTCACTTGCTTCAAGTGGCAAATGTATTTAGAGAAATTTCTTACTCTGAATATCCTGGTGGATTTATTTCAACACTAATGTTTTGTTTAGAAACAAACAAGGATATGTTTTGTTCCAGAGAACCGGGATCTACATAGGAATGATCCTAATGCCCTGCAGGGAAATTCCTGCTTTCAGGATCAGATCATTCTAGAAGACAACCGAGGGTGTCCCCACTGGCCAGTGGGACAATGTGTAGTGTTTGGAAAAAGCAGTGCCTGTCAGTTTCCTACCCTAGGAAGCTAGGTTCTGCTCCATCCCATCTCCCTTCTTATGTACGAGGCCTGTCTGTAGACACCACCTGGTTCCTTTAGGTGGGCTCCATTCCGTAAAGGGAAAAGGACTAGTAGTGCCTCCTTTGGATGTGGCTCACAAAACTCAGAAGTTGGATATGCGGAAATTCATTTCTGGAAAGGTACACTGTGCACACCACTTCTCTGTAAACTCCAAGTCTCACTCCCACGTGAACAAAGCTCCCCGATTGTGAGTTCCCTCACTATCCCGCGCTGAGCAGTTTGGTTCCAGCTCTATGCCCTCTCACTTACTCTGTGGCAAAGCAAAGGTGATCCTTAGTCCATGGCTTGGACTCTGCCCAGAAGAGACTCTTCCAGTCCCTTGCCCATATGGCATGACTGGGTGACATGGAATAAGTGCCCAGCTGGTGGTCTGTGCATTGCTGGAGCCAGGCATCCAGAGCTGGGAAGCGGGAAGATGTTCTTTCCATCTTCCCTACTTCACCCCAGTCATACTATGGTGAGATTTTCCAATTCTCTCTCCTAAAATTATGCAAAATTGAACAGGAACAAAGTATGCAGTGTTTAAAGCCTCCACTTTAGGCAGAGATTAAAGGCCCACTAACCACCTTCTGAGGTGACTAAAGCACGCTGTGGTCAGAGCAGAAGGGAACAGATCTGGCCCTAAGTGTGGATGGGAGTGGAAATGCTGGGGTCAGGGCCCTTTAAGAAAACAAGCCATCCTAGGTGTCAGACAGGGGGGTACTAAACTTATCAGGGTGATCACTTAATATAAATGTCTAATCACTGTGCTTTACACCCGAAATTCATATAATACCCTCAGTCCAGCCTGCTCCCTCTCAAGTCTGGAAGCTCTCAGGGGCCAGAGGCAACCTGATGATCAGGGAAGGCAACGCCCCCATCACACCTCTGCTGCAAGCCTTGGTCAGCCCTGGTTACCTAAACCTCAGTTGGCCCTGGGCAGCTGGGCAGCCGCCATCCCTGAGCACTGCCATCTTTTGGTTGTGGGCATCACCATCTTTGAGGGTGTGACAGTCAATTAGCATATTCCCTCCTTATTGGCTATGAGCACTGCCATCTTTGTAAGAGTGTGACGGTCAATTAGCATGTTCCCTCCTTATTAGATAGGAAGGATTATGTGTCAATTCTGACTGAAAAAATTTTTCAAAGAAAAGCCACCCTGACCACTAGATGGCGCTGAGAGATAGCCTGCGATGTCCCAGGTCAATGGTCATGACCAGGACTTTGATAGGGAAGGCAAGGTTATGTCATCTGCACTAACCCCCACTTCACAAAAAGGGTCGATAGCAAAGAGAACTCCCAACAGAATATGAGCCCTGACACTTCCAGTAAAAACCCTGAACCTGAGCATGATGATCAGAAGCACAAGATGAAGGCCTGGTTGGTCAAAGGAGATCACAGACCTATTGGTTTCACACTAAGACACTGAGGGAAGGGAGGGGCAAGAGCTGCGATGGTCACGTCCTCTGAATCTATTCAGGCATTTCCTGTCTTCCCTTCTCTGTGAATCCTGGAGCGCTCGTTGGCTCGCTCCTCTAGCAACCGCTCAGCCTGGAAGGCACCCTGTGGAGAGATGCATGCATCTCTGAAGCAGAGGAAACAGTCTCACAGCCCTACGTGCAGGTCCCCACCCCAGGCTGAAGGCCTCTTCCTGTCAGGTGAAGCAGCTGCTTCCAGGAGGAGAGGCAGGGAGGCCCTCCGAGGTCCGGTTCGCCCTGGCATGAGCCACCTACTCCACACTCTCCCTCGCCTGCATCCTGGCCCACAGTGGACACTTCCCAAACATGTGTTAAATGTATGAAAGCAGAACCCTGGCTCACCAGCCCTCTCACACTGCTTGACTCTGGGACGAGCTAGTGGGAAACTCAGGCAGAACTGAGTGTGGGGGTAAAGTAGGGGTGGGAGGAAGACTTTTCTTTCTCTCAGCTCGGGTTTGTCATCCGGGGAAGAGATAATAATGACCAGCCTCTATTGAGTACTCACTAAATGCCAGTACTGAGCTTCGGTGCCAGAGCTGGGATTTGAACTCTAGAAGTAGGACCCCAGGGGCCAAACACGGTCACCTTGAGAATTCAAGTGTCTGGAACTGCTACTCACATGACACAGAAAAAGGAGCCGAGGTGCCAAACCAGCTCCCTGGTTGGTTGGCCTGAGTTTCCTTGGCTTCTCAGAAGCTGGCGTCTCTTCCCACACCGGCTCTCCCAGCTGCTTTAGAACCAGCCTGCCTCTTGGATCTGGGCCCTGCCCAGCCCTCCTGTGAGCAGCCATTGTTTGTGATGGAGATAAGACAGCTGCTTGAAAACCATGATGCTGTAATTGGTAAAATGATCTAGAATCCCAGCCAGAGAAGCCTGGATTTACCCAGTCCTCATTCTCCCGAGTTCCATCAGCTGCCAACGTAGCTCCCATGTCTCCCTCCCTGCCATCCCCTCTGCCCCTTTTTCACCTCCCCTTACTGAGCTCTCTCTCTCCCTCCCCCCTCCTCCTGGCTCTCTCCTGCTTGGGGAGCCCACAGCTGCACTGGACAAATCATTTTCCACGGATGGATGTTGTCATTACATTAGCTCTACCCTGTGTTCCTCCACCGTTGTTGCTCTCGGAGATCACCGAGTGTTAGAGACAATGAATGACAAACCAGTCACTGCCCGGCACCCTACTGGTCCTATGGACCCTGAAAATACAAACCCATAGGCCTACTGATCCCAACGCCCAGAGTCTGAATCCATATTCTAATCAGTGTCCCCAGGGTTTTACGACGTGAGGTTAGATGGAGAGTCACTGCCTACCTTCTCGTTGGAGTCCTCCTCCACCAGACCCCCCTTCCACCCATTCTTCTGTTAGTTTCCAAGACCCTAGTCTTTGAGCATCTTTCTAGTCCTTTACCCCATTAATACTTTCATTTAATAACACTTACCAGGTGCCCATCATATGCCAGACACTAGGGCAGACCCTTTATTGCCACCTTCACAACCATCCTAAGGAAAGAATTCTGTTTCCTGCTTTACACATGAACAACATCCTCCCCCTGACCTCCCCCAACCCCCACCCCCATCATCCACCTGGCTCTCTGGCTCCAGAGCCCACAGCTGCCCCGAACAGATCCTTCGCAGTGATATGTGTGGTCATTACATCTGTTCTTCCCCATGATCCCTGCCGGGAAAAGCCAGGATGATCCAACGGCAGGCACGCCTGGTTAGGAAGCCTGTGCCCTGAGCTTATTGGTCACAGTGTTTCTTCACCCTGTGTCTGGGAAATGGTAAATATTTGTTCATGAGCAACTGAAGGAATAAGGGGAAAAAGAGTCCATGCTCAAAGTTAGGACATCTCTCCCTCCCCCAACATACACACACATACATACACACTCACACACACAGAATCCTGTCTCTGGGCCACCTCGTTTGCTTCCCACCATGCACCCTGCACTTGGCATGTCTGATCACCGCCCTCCCTGTCCCACTTGGGTGGGGACTCTGAGCCTTGCTGAGCAGTTGCCTGGCTGCTTCTAGAGAATCAGCAGAACTAGCCTCCTGACTCCTCTATAACAGGGGCTCCCAAGCTTTGCCCCTCGCTCTGGGCAGAGGGCTGGACCAGGACTGACCAGGGCTCCTTCTTCTCTTTCCTCTCCCTCTTTCCCTTGGCTCTCTTTCCAACAGCAACAGCACCAGGCCCTGAGGACAGAGGAAGGGGTGCTTCATTTAGGGGGGCCTCCGTGAGTCAGGAGGGGTCTCTTTGGAGCCCAGAGCCCAGTTCAGAGAAAACAAACGGGACATGGGGACCCTAGAAAGGCCAGGACATGGGGGAAAACGAATTAGCAAACAAACATATCCCCAGTCCTCCCAGTTCTTTTTGTCTCTCGGGCCAACTTGCTTATCTATGGCAATCTTATAACAAAGAGAGCGCCTTGGGAACAGATACCACCTCTGACGCAATAGAGCAGCTATCTGGAAACCTAGTAGAGTAGCTGGTAAACATTAATCCTCCAGCAAATATTTGTTCAAGGAGAAACAAAAGCTACCCTTTCTACAGAACTTGCTACTGTACCAGGCATTCTATTAGGTCTAGTAATAATTAATGTCGTTTTCTAATACTTTTTTTAAATCGAATTTATTTAAACAATACAACAAAATTTAATCAACAATATAGTTGCTGTTGCTTTCTACTACTTGTGCCCAACGCTCAGGAAGCATTTTAATCCCTCTGTTGTAAAATTCTTGTGATTTTGATGCAAAAAATTTGGTCAATGCATTTTTGAGGCATTCTTCATTATTAAATTTTTTTCCAAGAAGAAAGTTTTGCAAAGAACGAAACAAATGGTAATCGGAAGGGGCAATATCAGGAGAATATGCAAGTTGAGGGAGAACTTCCCATTCCAACTGGCGCAGTTTTTCAGCAGTGATTCTTGCAGTATGCGGTCGTGCGTTATCGTGGTGAAGAATTACGCCCTTCCGATTAATCAGCACAGGTTCTTTTTCTCTTAAAGCTTGGGCTAACCTTTCCAATTGGGCACTATACACTGCACTTGTAATGGTTTGGTTAGATGGTAAAAGTTCATAATGAAGAATTCCTTTAAAATTCCACCAAACACACAACATCACTTTTTTCGCATGCAAGTCAGGTTTTGGCGTGGGCTGCGGAGCCTCATTTTTGTCCAACCATTGAGGCCGCCTTTTCAAATTAACAGACAGCACCCATTGTTCATCTCCGGTAACAATTTGCTCTAAAAACAGCAAACGGTTTTGACGAGAGAGGAGCGAACTGCAAATTGTGACTCTTTGATTACGGTTGTTGTCTGTCAACTCATGAGGAACCCATTTTCCAAACTTTTGGACTTTGCCAAGTGCATGCAATTGATTGGAAATTGTTTTTTGTGAACAATTTAAAGTTGTCGCAAGCTCTTGTTGGGTAATTTGAGGATTTTGCACCAAAAGAGCTTGAAGAGCTTCTTGATCAAAATTGGACACACGGCCTCGACCACTCTTGTCATCTAACGAAAAATTTCCCTCGCGAAATTTCTCAAAACAACGCTGGCATTTTCTGGCGCTAACTGCATCTTGACCAAGAGCACTACAGATGTTTTTTGCAGCCTCACTTGCTTTTCTTCCTAATTGGAACTCGTAAAGCATGCAGTGCCGAATATGCTCTTCATCCGCCATCTTCTTAGCCCTAGTTTTGCAACAAAAACCAAACCAAACACAAACTTTTTCAAGAAAAACTTGTTAATTGCACTTCACACGTTCTGTAGATACCACGTGTTTGAAGGTTCTGTCAATACAAGTCAACGCCAAGCAAGATTTTACACGAATGTTTTAAAACGACATTAATTATTACTAGACCCGATATTATCTCATTGAATGCTTTCAACAACCCTAACAGTTAAGAATTACTGTCACCATTTTACAAAGAACGCAGAAAGCATTTATGCAAGCCCCCTCGTCCCTCCCTCCCCCCACCCCCCCATTACATCAGCACGGAAATGGTAAAGCTGGGATTGAACTGAGGTCTGGTCAGTTTCAAGGTCCCATTCTTTCCAACGGTGCTGCCTAAGGAACCAGGCACAGAACCAGTAATGTATTCAGTCTAATCCACTGGTGTGTGTATATACTCCGACTCTCCGCTCAGCCCTAGAGTGGTTGGTTAGGTAGCTTCTGAAGCACTCTCATCAGGAATCCATACTCTGGAGGGTGGTTACATAAACACTTCAACCGTCATCCAACTCTACCCAGCGGGCTGAATGTGCTTGAGGGATGCTAGAAACAATCCTCTGTTGGTGAAATAAGTGGTTTTCAAAATATGGAGATAGCCAGGAAGATGACTTGGGCCCTCACATGAATGATGTACACAAACCAGACAGGCCAACTCTCCGGCTCCCTTGAGGATTGTGGGGCTTTTTGTGCCTGCCTGCTAATAAATGTTTGTATATTTGCCAGACTTTGGCCTCGGCTGTTTTTAATATCCTACTTGTAGGAAGGGACAAATGGCCTCCATTCACCTCTCATCTCCAGTGGCTGCAAATATATGAGCTTGAATTTCAGGTTCAATCAATCCAGGTCAGGGTGCATACGGGAAGCAAACTAATCGATGTTTCTCTCTCACGTCCATGTTTCTCTCTCTAAAATCTGTAACATCAGCCCTAGCTGGCTTGGCTCAGTGGATAGAGCATCAGCCTGTGGACTAAAGGGTCCCAAGTTCAATTCCGGCCAAAGGCACATGCCCAGGTTGCAGACTTCATCCCCAGTAAAGGGGCATACAGGAGGCAGCTGATCAATGATTCTCTCATCATTGATGCTTTATATTTCTCTCCCTTTCCCTTCCTCTCTGAAATCAATTTTTTTAAAAATTTTTTAAAAAGGGGGAATGTTTCACTCTCTGGCCAATAAAAGGATTTTTTTTTTTTAATCATATTCTTGGGTGAGGACTAAAAAAAGAAAAGAGCTTGACAACTGCCAAAGGGCCACGTTGGCCCAGTCCTGTTCACAATGAGTGCCATCCAGGCCTCATCCTCTCCTCAGAAGAGAGAAGGAGGCCCTCGGTTTCAATGACCCAAGTGACCCTTGGACTCCAGGAACATGGTGGCTTCCTTCCTCTTGCTCTGCTGTAAGGCCACTTACAGGAAGCTAACACCAAGCGGAACGAGCTGAAGGTGTGGTGGGTACCATATCTCCAAGGATCCTTGCAGGGGTCTGGGGGTCAGAGCCTTCCCAGCAGGCTTCCCAGGTCCCTGCTCCCTCAACCCTTCCTGCTCTCCTCCCTCTCCCACTACAGCACCAGCCCAAGATGGGGCCCAAGGTGGCTTTTTCTTCACTTCAGTTTTACAAAGTCCCCCTCTGCTGTGGTAACTCCCTCACAATCCTGCCTTTTCCTCCTGCTCCCAAATCCTCTGACCTGAAGGTAGCTGGGCTGACGAAATCATTTCTCCCTTTACAACAGGACATATGGAGCCAGGAAGCAAGGAGATGGTTCATCCAAGCTCAGAGTTGGGCATTGAGGGGCGCGCCTGGGAGAACTTAAAAGTCAGCTACCATAAATGAGGGGGGAGGAGAGAACAGGGGGACATAGGTGTCAGTCAGTTGATGTCATTGTCTGGCCACAATTTGACTCTCAGCCTCAGTTCCAGGAAGGGCCATATGGAAAGTGCCATAAGACAGAAAGACCACAGGAAAAAGACAGTGACTCAGTCATCCCAACCCTGAATTTTCAGGTTTCAGCTGGGGTACGCCAGCCTAGAGGTCATAGGGATTCATTCCTGAGGTGGGGTGGGGTGGGGTGGGGTGGTTCAGGGTGATAGGAGCCAGGTCTCCTGGGAGTCAGAACAGCTGCCTCTGCTGACTGGGGACCAGTGGGATTGTTAGAGAGGACACCAGAAACCCAACCAGAGTTGCAAGAGGTGGGGGAGTTGCTGGGGGCCAGCACGGGGTGGCTGGGGTCAGGCAGAGGAGGCAACGTCAGCAGCGGTGGCTGGTGGGACAATCCTGGTGTCAGATGGGAAACTTCTGCCTGTGAGCAGCCTCATGCCTGATTATTGCCTGCAACCCCCAACGAATGCCAGCGTCTAGGGCTGTGGGAGTCTCTCTCGCTGGAGCAGAGGCGGTGACGAGCCCATTTTCTTCTAACCATCCATTCACTCTGGTGAGTAGTAGGTAGAAACTAATAAAAATAAATAGAAGAGCCCTAACCGATTTGGCTCAGTGGATAGAGCGTTGGCCTGCAGACTGACGGGTCCCAGGTTCGATTCCTGTCAAGGGCATGTACCTTGGTTGTGGGCACATCCCCAGTAGAAAGTATGTAGGAGGCAGCTGATCAATGTTTCTCTCCCATTGATATTTCTAACTCTTTATCCCTCTCCCCTCCTCTCTGTAAAAAATCAATGAAATATATTTTAAAAAATAGAAGAGCTATAAACCTTCAGCTATGAAGAACATTATTGGGACAACTGGGGACATTAGAATATGTCGTGCATCGAACATAATATTGCATCAGTGTCAAATATTCTAAGTGTGATATTAGGGTGTTCACCCTTGATGTTAGGAAGGTACATACTAAATATTCAGGAGTAAAAGGTCGAAAAATTGTGTAAAAGGGGGGATAAAAAGGTATGAAAAAGGGAGATAAAGTTGTGTACAACTATCAAATAGGTGAGAGACAAAGAGGGAAAAAGAGAAAGTGGTAGTATGTTAACAATTGGTAAATCTAGGTGCAGAATATATGGGTAATGGTTTGTTAACTTCCGTAGGTTTGAAATTTTCAGAATAAAAGTTGGGAGGAAAGTTTGAGGAGGGAAAAATAGCTATCGCTTATTGAACAATAATTGGACCCCAGAATTTACATAACTTTTTTATCTGCTATAGTTCAGAGAGAGACATTACCATTCTCATATTAAAGTTAAGGAAACTGGGTCCCAAAGAGGCTAAGGAACTTGCCAAGTTTACAGAGCCGGGATTGAGACCGACCTCATAGCAGGGGGCAGTCACACGAAGGAGTGTGGTTAAGGAACTAACCTCTAACGCTTTCTTGCGCCTTTCTGTGCATTAGCAATTTTCTAAAACTGTCCGTGCACATTAACTCATTTTAATGCTCCCTTCCTAAAAGCTATGTTCTTTGTGAAAAATCACTTCCCTGGGGGGTGGGGGGTGGGGGGAGGTGGCAGGGAATGAAGGGCCAATCACACACATATTGACAGAAGTATAGGTTGGTGCAGTCTCCTTTGAGAGTAAGTTGGCAGCACCTGTTGGAATTTAAAATTCCCATTGTGTTTAGAGCCAGTAATACCACTTCTAGGTATTAAACCATAAAGATACCAGAAGTATGTGCAGCCGAAACCGGTTTGGCTCAGTGGTAGAGCGTCGGTCTGCGGACTGAAAGGTCCCGGGTTCGATTCCGGTCAGGGGCATGTACATTGGTTGCTGGCACATCCCCTGTAGGGGGTGTGCAAGAGGCAGCTGGCCGACGTTTCTAGCTCTCTATCCCTCTCTCCTCCTCTCTGTAAAAAATCAATAAAATATATTAAAAAGAAAAAAAAAAGTATGTGCAAAGACAGTCCTTGCAGCAAGATATATAATAGCCAGAGATTGAAAACATCCTAAATATCCATCGTTAAGAATATTAGGGGACCATTAAAAATAAAGCATCTCTAATTGGGCTGATAAGTCACACTCAGAGTCAACAAATGGTAATGTCAAAGGAAAAAAAGCAAGGGACATTTCCTAGTGTTGAAAGGATATGAATACATATGCATTTATGAATACATGAATACTTATGCATGAATAAATATAATCTTGAAAGGATACAAACAAAACTAATGATGGCCCTGGCCGGTGTAGTTCAGTGATTAGAAAGTTGACTCGCATACCAAAGGGCCTCAGGTTCGATTCTGGTCAAGGGCACATACCTGGGTTGCAGGTTCCATCCTTAGACCAGACAGAACCAATCAATGTGTCTCTCTCACATCAGTGTTTCTCTCTCTTTCCCTCTCTTCCTACTCTTTCTAAAGATCAATGGGAAAAATATTCCCAGAAGAAGATTAATTTAAAAAATATACCAATAAGTACAACCAATGGACACAAAACTCTGGGAAGGGTGGGTATGTATGGGGGGGGGATGGTAAAATATGTACACAGATAATAATTTAATTAAAAATAAATAAATAAATAAATATACCAACTTTTCAAAAATAGTTGTATTTGGGGATGAGTGCTGTGGGGGCAATGGACAGGGTGGGAGGAAGACTTTCATTGTGAGCCCTTTTGTATTACCTGAAATTTATACAATTCAAAGTGAATGAATCTACGAACGAAAGAATCTCCCTTACAAATGGCAGATGACTTGCTTCTGGGCTTCCGTAGGCAATTTCCAGAGTGTTGAAGGGGACGGGAGAGGCCAGCGTCCCAGACTGTGAATCTATTTGCAAGTTCAGCCCCAGGGGTCCAATTGGCCCAGTTGACCTTGCCCCCTTGGCACCTGAACTACTGGGACCATCTTTTCATAATGTCTGGGCTCCCAAAACTGTGTCTGAGAATCACCTGGGGAAACGTGTTCGCCGGGCAATTTGCCAGCTTGCCTCCAGAGATTCAGATTCAAACTTGGGGTGGAGCCAGGGATCCTTCACTACCACCTGGACTGAGTTTTTTTAAAGCCCCTTTGGAGCATCCGGTGCTGGTGGTGTTTGCCTCTGTTCATTCCTTGGGGGAGGAAAGTTTCCACCCCATTCCCACCTACCCTAAAATTGAGTGATCCACCCCCCCTCCCCATCCCACCCCCGTGTAGGATTATACTGGTGTGAGCTGAGGGACTCTAAGCCCTTGAAGAACCAGGGTGCCCTGAAGAAACTGCCAAGGGCAATGCCCGCTTTGCCCTTCTGCCTCCTGGGCCGGCTCCTTTAAATAAGTCAATACACGCATCTATACATACACTAGCATATACATAAGCAGGCAGGTTACCCTGGCCTGCGGTGGCTTTTTTTTTTCTCTCTCTCTCTCTCTTTCTTTTCTTTCCAGCTTACAAGTCAGAATCTTGGTCCCGTGGGGCAGATTGTTTGCAATTAGAACTTAGGCTTCCACATCCGGGCGTAAAGGTTTTCACAGGTCTCCAGGCACCGGCTGGAGCCTCCTTTGGTGGCGGTGCGCGGGGTCTGGTCTTGCGCCCACGCTTCCTGCGGGGGTCCCGCGCTTGGGGGGCGCAGGCCCGACCCAGGGGCGCCCTCGTGGCAGCGGGCGGCGGCCTCGGCAGCGAGCTGGGGAACGGGGATCGGGAGAGCCCCCCGCCCGCGGGCCCCGCCGCCGGGACGGGACGGGACGGGACGGGACGGGCGGCGCGGAGAGGTGGGAGCGGAGCTGCTGAGGTCACTTCCTGTCCGCGGCCGCCCGGCCGCCGGCGCTCAGCCTCCCAGCGGCGGGCGGGGCGGAGGGGGCGCGGCGGAGCGCTGAATGGGGCGCGGGGAGGTGCGGCTCGCCTCGCCTCGCCTCGCCTTTGTGCGGCCGGCCCGCGGGCACCCCTCCCGGCCCCGGCCTCTCCCGCCCCGCCCACCCCGACCCCTGCTGCCGAGGAGCGGAGACCCGGCGGCCGCGGCGGACCGGAGCGACGCGAGGTCAGCGGCGGGCGCGGCGGGGGGCGCGCGGCGGGGACCCCCGGGGTGAGCGGCACCGCGCGCCCCCGCGAGCGGGGACGGGGACGGGCGGAGGGGAGGTGCGCGGGCCCGGAGGGCGTTCGCGGGGCGGGGGACCGGCTGCCCGCGGCGGCCGGAGGGCGGTCCCGGAGCAGGTGCCTCTCCACCTGGAGCCCAGCGCCCGGGCGCCGGGAGCGCGGAGCCCGCGGGGCCGGCCCGGCGACGCACCGAGAGGCGAGGGGCAGGCTTTCTGTGGGGACCCGGGGTGTGGGGCCGGCTGGATCCAGTTGCTCCCGGGAGGGGCCCTCGGATCGGAGCGTCCTTTTGCAGGCTTTCCGCCGCGCTGCCTGTGCTCTGTCCCTCCCTCTACCCTGCCCACCTCCTCTCAGGGTTTCTTTCCTCTGCTGTGATTTCTCCGTGGTTCTCTCAGGGCTCCCGGAGGCAGGTCAGCGTGCAGGAAAGAAAACCAGCTGGGCGTCCAGTGACACCCAGAGACAGGAATCGGTCCCTGGGGACCAGGGGGCCTCCATGGGGGGCGGCAGAGGCGTGAAGACCCTCATCTGAGAGTAGAAGCCGCTTTCTGTGGACTCTCCCCGCCAGGACATCTCCATAAGCGTTTGCTAGGAATCCACCTCATAAAAAACAAACAAACAAAAAAAAACTCTTCCAGATGCAGAGCCATAGTTCCAGCTAAAACTTCTGCTGGAAATATCATTTTAATAACAATGTCAACGGAAAAGTCAGGGGTTCCTTCATCAGACTTTTTGGGACTATCTGATACAGGCCAGACACTGTATATGGTAGCATCATTTAATACTGTATAAAACATCGATGCCCGTGTTTCTACATAGTATCATCTCCATTTTACAAAAGAGGAAACACCCAGAAAAATTATTTGTCCAAGTTGATATAACTAAAAAGTGGAAGAGGCCAGACCCAAACCCAAGCCTCTTCAATTCCAAGGGGTTTGGGCCACAGTCCAGTCACCCTCCCTCCAGTAGGCTGCTGGGTGGGGGTGGGGGGATGGCGGAGATGGCCTGCTCAGAGCTGGGTTACAGTGGGGTGCACCCTGTGCTCCCCAACTCATTAACACTAGCAGCTGAGGAGATGTGATGCCGCTGCCCTCTTCAGGAATCGCCAGCCCAGAGGGAGAAGTTTGTACCTTCCACTCTACGCCTCCTCCTAGTCCCTTCCTGTCTCTGTGAGGCGGGAATCCGTGTGCAGAGCCTGTGCTCCTTGTGGGTGCAGTGCCTTCTGCGTGCTGATGGCAGGGGCCTCGTGCTCCAGACCCAGGTGACTTCACAGCAGCCTGGCTGCTCAGGCCAGCCCAGCAGAGCCCTCTCTCCCTCCCTTCAGTCAAAAACTAATCACAACCGCCCCCTCCCCTCCTCTGTGGAGAAATGGGCACTTTTTTGTTGGCTGGAGTATGAATTAGAATAGCTTGAAAGGAGGGCAATTCAAAGTATTTGGCCATTTAAAAATGTAAATTACTTAACCCTGCAAGTCCATTTCTAAGACTTTATCCTTCTGTTATATTCTTGATGTGTATACTCATTGAATATTCATCGCAGCATTGTTTATTTTAACAAAAGGTTTCAAACAATACAGCCAGGCACCACTTAACGATGGGGGTATGTTTTTCTTTGTGTTTTTTTTTTTTAATATGTTTTATTGATTTTTTTACAGAGGAAGGGAGAGGGATAGAGTTAGAAACATCGATGAGAGAGAAACATCAATCTGCTGCTTCCTGCACACCCCCGACTGGGGATGTGCGGGTAACCAAGGTACATGCCCTTGACCTTTCAGTCCACAGGCCGATGCTCTATCCGCTGACCCACACCAGCCAGGTGTGG
Organism: Pipistrellus kuhlii; assembly: GCF_014108245.1. Lineage (NCBI taxonomy): Eukaryota > Metazoa > Chordata > Mammalia > Chiroptera > Vespertilionidae > Pipistrellus > Pipistrellus kuhlii. Next base: position 17,313,260 of record NW_023425404.1, on the reverse strand, counting down.
GTCAGTGGGTAGAGGTACGTTTTGATAAATGCAGCAGTTGGCGAGTTTGGCGATTTTCCGATTTCTTTGTGTGCAGAGTGCACTTAAACAAAAATAGGTGGTAAGCTTACTACACACTATTGCTCCTAGATTCGTGGTCAGCAAACTGCGGCTCGAGAGCCACATGTGGCTCTTTGGCCCCTTGAGTGTGGCTCTTCCACAAAATACCACGGCATGGGCTAGTTTATTTTGAAGAAGTGGCATTAGAAGAAGTTTAAGTTTAAAAAATGTGGCTCTCAAAAGAAATTTCAATCGTTGTACTGTTGATAGTTGGCTCTGTTGACTAATGAGTTTGCTGACCCCTGTCCTAGGTTATAAGCCTGGACAGCATGTGACTATATAAAACATGAGATTAAGTCAATCACATGACCAAGTGAGGCCATGAAAAGACTTTAATAAGTAGAAAGAGTACAGTCTGAAATAGCAATAAAACTGTATTGTGTAGTAAATACATAAACCGGTAGCATAGTTGTTATCACCCAGTTTGATGGACTGTACGTGATTGTATGTGCTGCACTTTTCTGTGATTGGCAGTGCCGTGGGTTTATTTACCTCAGCTTCACTGCAAACACATGAGTCATGTGCATGAAGACGACAGTGACGTACCTAAGGAGAGGAATTTTTCAGCTCCATTATCTTTTGAGAACCGTGGTGCATGCACTTCTTCCCGGACTGAAGCGTTGTTAGGTGGCACATGTCTGTAAGATCATGTAGTGGCCGCACAATAGAATACAATAAAGCTGTTAAAAAGCATGGAGGGGAAATGTGTATTGATATAGGAAGAGGTGTGTATTAATACACGAAGATCTCTAGGTTATATTAAATTCAGTATGCTACGTGTGTGTGCGCGCGCGCGCGCGCACATGCAACATATACATGAATGCTTGTTTATACACTGACTATCTCTGAAAGACACAGAAACCCATACAGTGGTTGCCTCTGAGGAGAACTGTGAATGAAGTACAGGGGCAGGAAGAAATCTTACTTTTCATCATTTACCTTTTTGGTTCGGCATTCAAAAATAAAGAGATAAAGTCATTTTTAAAAAATCCCCTGACCTCTTCCAGATGGATCTGGTGATACACCTGAGGGCCCATCTCATATGCCCAGGGCACGGTGGGCTTGCCTTTGTTCGTTGATTTATTGAGTGCTTCCTGTATGCCAGGTTTCAGTGATAGTTCCTTTAATTCTCAAAAACACCCAGCAGAAGGTGGTCTGTGAAATGGCCAACTCTGTGTGGTTCATCCTAATAGTATTAGCCTCCATTGCAAGTGTTATTCCCCTCGATTTCAAAAGGGAACTGAGGCTCAGAGAACTTGAGCACGTGATTTAAGGTCACAGGAGGAGTGAGTGCTGAGCCAGTATTCAAACCCAGGCCTGTGTGGCCCCAGAACCCGGGATCTTAATGACGATCCTCGCTGTTTTTCCGGCTGGTTTTGTTCTCAAGAGACGCTGCTCCTGGTTGTCCTGGCCCCCCCCTCTGGGGCACCGTCCGCAGAAAGGGGGCACCGAGCTCCTCCTCTCACAGCTGGCAGGTGACCAGTCTAATTTAGGGGAGCGTTTTCAGAAGGTGGTAGTGGCCCATCACTAGCAAGTGGAAACCCAGAAGGTGCTCTCGCTCCGGAGGGAACCATGGGTGCCGGGAGAGCCCAGTGGAAATTCAGGGCAGGGTCCCTGTACCCTCTGACGCATCGACCTCTGACCTCTTCCTTTTAGGCTCTTGTACTGATGGCCCCTTTTGCAGAGGAGTTCCTGAATACAGGATATCCAGCCTGTAGACCTTAGCCCAGTGGTCAGCAAACTACGGCTCGAGAGCCTCACGTGGCTCTTTGGCCCCTTGAGCGTGGCTCTTCCACAAAATGCCACGGCCTGCGAGAGTCTGTTTTGAAGAAGTGGCGTTAGAAGAGGCTTAAGTTTAAAAAATGTGGCTCTCAAAAGAAATTCCAATCGTTGTGCTGTTGATATCTGGCTCTGTGGACCGATGAGTTTGCCGACCACGGCCTTAGCTTCACAGGCCACCGATCTTTATTCATCTTTATGGGCCCCACATGGCCCGTAGGAATCACTGAACAAACGTGGGTTGAGCCCTGGCTGCTTTTGCTCAGAGGTTAGAGCATCAGCCCACAGACTAAAGGGTCTTGTGTTTAATTCCCAGCCAAGGGCTTGTACCTCTGGTCCTGGTCCTGGTTGGGGCGCGTGAGGGAATTAACCTGTCGATGTGTTGATGTTTATATCTCTCCCCGCTCCTCTCTCCCTCCCACTCTTCCTTTAAATATCTGAAGATCAGCCGAAACCGGTTTGGCTCAGTGGATAGAGTGTCGGCTTGCGGACTGAAAGGTCCCGGGTTCGATTCCTGTCAAGAGCATGTACCTTGGTTGGGGCACATCCCCATAGGGGGTGTGCAGGAGGCAGCTCATCGATGTTTCTGACTATCTGTCCCTCTCTCTTTCTCTCTGTGAAAAATCAATAAAATATATATTTTTTTAAATCTCTGAAGATCAATGGGGAAAAAAAAATATCCTCGGGTGAGGATTTTTTTTTAAAAAAAAAGTTGATTGAATTAAATTTAATCTCAACATTTTATCAATTTCTGGTAAAATTCCTAAACTTGCCAGAGCCATCCCAGGTCAAATTTGTTTTCTTTGATGCAGGCCCCAGGGTCACCTGATAAGTAACTTTGAGTCCTCTTTTCACCATCCAGTCTTCCTCCGAGGCCTCTCTCTGCCGCTCTGTGGCCGTGCCGCTCCGGGTGCTGGGGACTTAGGGAGCCCGGAGCCGGGCGAGCCGGGGCAGTCATTGCCTCTCACGTGCGAAGCCGTGTAGCACGCTGGGCCCTGGTGGGAGTCAGGAGAACTGGTTTCACAAGAGTGGCCGTGAGTTGATAACTGTGGCTGGGCGGAGGGTACCTGTGGGTTTATGGTGCTGTTCTCCTTATGTGCGTTTGAAGCTTTCCAGAAGGAAAAATGAAATAAGTGTTGAGCTTGGTTCTGTCCCGGTTTCATGTCCCTTCTCTCCCTCCCGCGTCTGTTTTTGCCATCGAAGCTGTGTGTGTGTGAGGCTAGCCTGGTAGGAGCGTGAGACTCCACCGTCACTGCGGAAGCATCTCCATGGAAAGAGGAGGCTCTGTCTGTTGGGAGGTGAGGATTCTTGGCCCGACTCTGCTACGGCCCAGCTCTGTCTCCCAGCAAGTCACAGAGGGGATGAGTCTTCTCGTCTGCTCGCTGCCCCGATTCTGGGGGATATGGAGAGGGCAAGGAGAGAAAGATCGCCGGTGGCAGTGCTTTGAGAAGTGAAGGGCCATTCTCTAAATGTATGTACTTCTGCTCGTCCTTGTGCATCTTCATGGGGAAGTAGAAGAGCAAGGTGACTTCGCTGGTGGGATCCAACTCACTGGTATCTCCTTTTAGCATCTCTGGGTTTTTTTGTGTGTGTGTGTTTTTTTTTGGTTGTTTTTTTTTTTTTTTTTTGTGTGTGTGTGTGTGTGTGTGTGTGTGTGTGTGTGTTTAATATATTTTATTGATTTTTTACAGAGAGGAAGGGAGATAGAGAGCTAGAAATGTTGATGAGAGAGAAACATCGACCAGCTGCCTCTTGTACACCCCCTACCAGGGATGTGCCTGCAACCAATGTACATGCCCTTGCCTGGAATCGAACCTGGGACCTTTCAGTCCGCAGACCGACGCTCTACCACTGAGCCAAACCGGCTTCGGCAGCGTCTCTGGTTTTATAGCTGCTGCTTGGACCCCCTGCTTCTGTGGAAAGAGCCTCCGGGCCTTGTGCTTGTCAGCAGGCATCTTGTTCCAGATGAGTTTCAAAATTGCTTAGCTCTCCTCCCATGTGGAGACAAGCCTGGCACGGTGCCAGCCCCCTGGCCAGGACACCCCACCCCCCCACCCCCCAAGGCAGGGAGAGGGTTAGCAGGCCCTTGACTGGTTCAAAACCATGTCAGGAAGATGCTGGCTTGGGGAAAGCACTCCCTCGGTCTAGGTGTGATCTCTGGTGTCGGGGCTAGGCAGAGGCCAAGGATGTGTTTATTTTCTTTCCAGAGGCCCCAGCGATGGCGATCATTTGGGTTTCTACTCTCCTCTGTGGAACCAGAGCCTCAGCTTTGACAATTAATAAGAGGCAATTAAAATCCACCAACCTCTTTCAACACCACAAAACAATTAAGTTTCCCTGCCCCTTGGTTTTACTTGGGTGCTGATTTCTTTAGCCCTGGGCTAGGTGTAAGATGTTCAGATCCCAGGTTCAGATCTATGACCTTTTTTTTTTTTTTTTTTTTTTTTAATCTAAGGAAAAGCAAAAACTCCCTTCAAGGGCAAAGCAAAGCAAGTGCAACACCTCAGGGCCTTCTCTGGAGGCCCCACAAGTTCTGTTTTGTCTTTTCGCTCAGAAGGTTATGTTTTGTTTCTGTCTTTTGTCTTCCTGCCCGTTCCTGTTGGTCCGGTCCTTTGAGGTGGGGATTGCTGGGAGGTCACAATGTCGGGATTGTGTGGGATGACAGTTCCGGCAGCAGCGCGGGGCTGAGATCATACGTCCAGTGTTCCGAGCAGCCCAGAACCAAAAGCCTTCGGACACTGGACCTGTCAGTGGTGTCATTGTTGGGCCTTTCTCTATGGACCTGTTGGCCCTGTTTTTTAAGTGAGTCGTCGGGACGCGTGGTAAATGCCTGGGCTTAGGGAGTTCATGGTGTCGGAATAGTTGAGACCATGAACTGGAAAATCTGGAATATAGGCTCTGCTTAGCGCCAACGATCCTGAAAGATCTTATAAGATATTTCTTTCATCCTTAGTAGTCCACCCCACTCTTGGTGAAATGAGAATCTGTCCAGGTTCCCGGGGGGGACAGAGCACCGGGGGTGAACACCGGGGCTTTGGAATGAGGGTCAGCTTTGGACGCTGTGGAAGCCAGCCAGCCTCTCAGTTCCTCAGACTGTGGACTAGTGCCCACCCCTAACTCATGGGCTGTGAGCGCTAGAGAGCACACATGCCTGGCATACAGCACGGACTCAATAAATGATTGCTATTTGTGGTGTGCAATGGGAGAAAAATACAAAAGTCACGTGTGAGGTGAGAATCGGTTTTGGTGGCTGTCCACTGAGGACAGGCTCTCCGGGGCACCAGGGTAAGAGCAGTATTTGGTGACCGTACAGGAGGTGTCTGGGTTTTCTGAGGCCATGTGGCTCCTGTAGAAAGGGAAGGGGGCGAGGCGTTAACAAAATAGTAAATTTGCATTACGGAAAATTCCAGGCATGTATTCAAGTAGAGAGACCAGTATAAAGAACCCTCATAGACCCGTCACTCAGCTTCAAAAACGAACATTTGGATGCCCCTGTCTAGTGTGGCTCAGTGGGTTGAGCGCAGTTCTGTGCACTGAGAGGTCACTGGTTTGATTCACAGTCAGGGCTGCAGGCTCAATCCCCAATGGAGGGCATGCAAGAGGCAGATAATTGATGTCTCTCTCTCTCTCTCTCTCTCTCTCTCTCTCCCTCTCCCTCTCCCTCTCCCTCTCCTTTCCCTCTCTAACCTTCCCCTCTCTCTAAAATAAAAAAAATTTTTAAAAAATTAACATTCTGATAAATCTTATTTCATATATCTCCCTTCCCACCACTCTTCACCCCCTCCATGAATGGTCTAAAGCAAATTACAGACATTATCATTGTAACTATAAATCATGTATTTCTAAACAGATGACATTTTAAAAATGCCAACCTAAGAAAACGAACTATCATTCTTTAAAATCACCTAATACTTGCGTTATCATATGTCATGGTTTGGGACAGGCCAAGTTTACGCTGGTTGCCAAACATAACTATTAATAGCTTTAGAAGGGTTTTTGGTATGTTTGTTAGTCCCGCGGTGGCTCTGTCTTCCAGCCTTTCTCTCCTCTGTGCTCACCTGTGCCTGCATCTCCTCTCTCATGTGCACACATACATCCTTCATTTTCTCATTCCAACTTAGTTTATCTTCTCTGAAAGACGTTCAGGGGCCCTAGCTGGTTTGGCTCAGTGGATAGAGCATCGGCCTGCGGACTGAAGGGTCCTGGGTTCGATCCCGGTCAAGGGCATGTACCTTGGTTGTGGACACATTCCCATTGGGAGGTGTGCAGGAGGCAGCTTATCAATGTTTCTCTCTCATCAATATTTCTGACTCTATCCCTCTCCCTTCCTCTCTGTAAAAAATCAATAAAAATATATTTATTTTAAAAAAGAAAAAGATGTTCAGGGGACCTCTGGGTAAATTCCCCTGACTGGAGAATTTATAGGTGTCATCTACTTGATTTGTTCTGAATTTGTGTAAAGGGTTTTCCAAAGATTTGTGGCTTTCTCCAGCAGCTGCAGCAAAAATATCTACCATTTTCTGGTCTTCATTTCATAACTTAAAGGAAAGAATGGGAATCTGTTCCAGAGCAGAACATTCCATGACAACAACTGACAAAATCCCAGCCAAATAGAACAGTTAAGGGGATTCAAAGCATTACCTTTTCTTTCCATGTGTCCCCATCTGAAATCTACATAGCTATAGTAGAACCAGGACTAACCTGAAAAACAGAGTTTTGCCTTCAGTTTGCTGATTGAGCTCATCACCCCCCTCATACACCTCCACATTCGGCCCCATTTCCATGCTCCTGTTTCTCTGAATACCGATTAGCTATTGTGACTGCATTGTAATTTTGCAGTTAGACTTTCTTGAAAACTGCAAATACGAGAGACCTCTGTTATTTATCTTTGCATCTCCGGTGCTTAGAACATGTCTGGCTAAAATCTTGTTACATGGAATTATTGAATGAAAAATGAACGAGCCCCACGTTTCACTTTTGCAAAAAGGATACTGGGTTCTTGTTTTGGTTTCTTGGGTTTTGTGATCCCCCGAAGTTGCTCAACTGACTTATGGTAAGATGTGATGCACTGAGCTAACGACGGGGCCCATGGGACAGAGGGACAGGGGCTAACTTACCTCCCCAGCTCTGTTTCCTCCGTCCTCCTCTGGTCTCCTCTCCTCCTTTCCCCACCTAACCCTTCCTCCCACACTTATTTGTCGTTTCCTCTCTCTGTGTGCTGGTTCTCAGGGGTCCCTGAATATCCAGAAGTCGATTCCATCATGGCTGAGCCCAAGGTAGAGACCCGGACCAGCATGGACTGGCAGAAACGCTACCTGGCGCTGGAAACCCAGCTTGTGCGGTTCCGCCTGCAAGCCAGCAAGATACGGGAGCTGCTTTCTGACAAGGTGAGTTCTGGAGGCCAGAGAGCTGCCTGCCCTCACTGTGGAGGTCCGAGTCAGAGAGGGCCAGCGTCAGAGGGCGAGAGTTGGGGAGGCTGATCTTCCTTTTAGCGAGGGGGGGGGGGGATATTTTATTTATATATTTTTAATTGAAATATATTTGACATAACATTGTGTCATTTAAGGTGTTCGGCATGCTAGTTTGACACATTTATATATTGTAATATGATTGCCATCATGGTGCCGATTAGAAGCTCTATCACATTATACAACTGTCATTTCTTTTCAGTGGTTGGAATAATTAAGTTCTAGTCTCGGAGCAAGTTTGATGATTATAATGCAACTAGAGGCCCAGTGCACAAAATTCATGCACTGGGAGAGTCCCTAGCGGCTGCCGGCTGCCAGCTGGGTACTCCCTCCCCACCCCTTTCCCCCGTTTGCCTGCTGCCACTGCCGCCAGGGCCTCCCTCCCTTCCCCTGGTCAGTCCCGCCCCCCGGTTGAACTCTGGTCAAGGGGACAATTTGCATACTATGCTTTTATTATATAGGATAGGATCCTGTGGTCTGCATTCACTATTCTGTGCATTTGATCCTTAGAGCTTACTTACTACTCATTGTAGGAAGGTGAGCTTTGAATAAGATGTTTTTCACACATGCAAAAGGAAACCACCCGAGGTAGTTCTTGGTTGTTGTTTTTTAAGACCAAAATCAAAGCAGTATCGCAAGCTGTCACCTGGCATTCTTCCCTGCTCTGCTTCTTCGCAGGGCACACCGATGAAGTGACACAGATCTTGGTTCTCTGTCACCCTGAGTCACATGTGGCTGCAGTGAAGGTTCTGATATTCCCTTCACATCTCTTCAGTGGTGGGGAGGGGGAGGTTTTAGGAGAGAAGACTGGAAACCTCCATCCTGCTGCTCACCCTCTACTGAGCATAGGAGCCGAGGAAGGCAGCTTGCTTTCCTGGTGACAAGGACACAGGCTTTGGAGCCAGGCTTACCTGGCTCGGCCACTTACTGGCCCTGTGACCCTGAGCAAGTCCCTTCACCTCTATGGCAGGGGCACAAATGTCTGCCTGTTGGAGTTATTTTGAGAATTTTACCAGATCACATATACAAAGGTTCTGGCATAGAATAGGTTTAAATGGGTACAATTATTTATCTTTACAGACTTGGGTGGGCTGGTCTGGGAAAGTGACTGCCATTTATAATGTTTCTATGGGAAGATATATTCTAAATGGCTGAGGTTTTGGTTTTTTTGTTTGTTTGTTTTTGTTGTTCTTATTGACTTTAGAGAGAGAGGGAGGGAAAGGGAGAGAGAGATAGAAACATCTATGAGAGAGAATTATGTATTGACTGCCTCTGGCATGCCCCTTACTGGGGATCAAGCTGGCAGCCCATGCATGTGTGGGAATCGAACCGGGGACCTCTAGGTACATGGGCCAACACTCAGCCAACTGAGTCACACTGGGCGGGCTAAATGGCTGATTCTTTGGAGCATAACCCATCTAGAGAATAGACACCTGCACTTAAATATATATAAAGTCTTAACTGAATCAACCAATCTTTCTATAGTTTTGTTGATAGTATCCATCTGCTGAGCAAACCCTTCTTCCATAGCATAGAAGTAAAATTCACCCCGCCCTTCTCCAAGGAATGTCAATGTCTGGATGAGTAAGCGATCTATGTTCGGAATAGGCCCGTGACCTGGAGCCCGGGAAGATAAGTTTCTGGCGTCACCTCGACCTTTTCATTGCTGCAGGGAGTGGCTCTGGACTAGCCAGGACTAGAACTCGTGAACCTTGGGCCTGTTGGCATTGCCATCTCGTTCGGCTTTGCAGAACAGGTTGGCAGGGTTCCTACGGGGATGGTTCAGGCGCTGCAAACGTAAAGGGTAGAATCCGACACCGCAGGGAACAGGAAGCAGGCCCTGGACAGGTGATTCTCTGGACCCCTGTGCCAGAAACCTGGCGTGCCTGTGAAGCAGATACATTCCTGGGCCCCACCCCAACCCTCCTGACCCGCATCTCCTTGTTCGTTTGCATCTTTTAACAAGCTTCCCGAAACTGGTTTCAACACTGCAAAGCTAGGAAACCTTGCCTTAGGTTACGGTTATTGGGAAAGGTGTGTCAGGGAAGGCAAGATCAGTGGGGACCAGCCAGCGGGTCTAAGCACATCTCAGAGGGAAGAGACCTCCTTTTGGTTATATGGACAACAAATAACCTAAAAAGTGGCCGTTATGAGACACCTGGGCACACTGCATTAAACGTTTAAACTACCCTTCTCAGTTTGAAGTCACACACTGAAAAAAGGGAAACTCTCAGCCGGCAAAATAAAGAGGAAAAGCCCACGTGGGACTGCAACTCTGGCAGCTGAGTGGGATGGGGTGTGTGACTGGCCTGAGTCATGAAAGGCTTGAGGCTTGAGTCTTGGCATCTGTGGAGATAGCAGTGCGGTCTGGCCATGTGGGAGCTGGGCCTGACACCGAACCTTCCCTGTGAAGTCAGGCCTGTTAAAGGCTTTACCCTAAGGAAAAGGTGGCAAAGGAAACATCCGCCCGCCCACAGAGATGGGAGATGGCGGGACAGTTTCTCATACATAGCCACAGCTCTGGGCAAAAAAAAAGGCCCTGAGAACCTGATGATACTGGTTTAACACTAGAATGTATACTATCTGTGTGACTTAGGAACCCTAAGACCTGGGCTATAGGTACCCCTGAGAGACCTTATAGAAACAGACCCAGAATCCCCATTGGGGCAGGGGAACCTCAGAGAAGATGAATATATGATCTAAAATGACTAAATATGGAGAGACCAATGTACAGTGAGTCAGAGTCCACATATACAATAAACGACTGGACTAGACCCCACCCCCAAGGACTAATAATAATAGAACTGTTGGCAAGATACTGTAAATAAATGAGTTCAAAATATTGAAGACATAATGAAGTAATTAAAAACATGAGACAAGAATAAGACACTATCCAAAAAGAGCAGGTAGAACTGCTAGAAGTGAAAACATTTTTCATGGAAATTAAATGTTCAGTAGGTAGCCCTCACTGGGTATCTCATTGGTTCGAGGGTCACCCTGATACACCAAATTTGTGGGCTTGATCCCTGGTCGGGTACATACAGGAATCAACCAATGAGAGTGGGTGGATAAGTGGAGCAGCAGATCGATGTTTCTCTCTCTTTCTACCTCCTTTCCTCTCTCAAATTGAGGAAAAGTGTTAAATAAATAAATAAATAAATAAATAAATGTTCAGTGGATAAACACCAGATTAGACACCACTGAGGACAGACTTAATGAATGGAAATACGGACCTGAGGAAATTGTGCGGAATGTCGCACAGAGAGGTAAAGAAGGAGAGGCTGAGACATGGATGCTGGAATGACAGGATCCTATATAAGATTTCAGAAGTGGAGAAGGGAGTGAAGGAGAGCCTATACTTAAAAAAATAATGGCTTAAAAATTTCCAAACTTGATTCAGGAAGTAGAATGAGGGTAAGTGAGATAATTTTTTTTAAAGCCATGCCTACTGTATTAGCTAGATTAGGGGTGTCGAACTCAATCAGAGAAGGGGCCAAAATCTAAAATCCAGCCTAAATCGCGGGCCGAATGGTTTACTGAACAGTCATAAACTGTCATTGTGATGGAAACGCAGCGGAGTGCAGTGATGACAGCGTGGTGCGGGCCACATTGCAAGGCCTGGCGGGACGGATTTGGCCCTCGGGCCTTGTGTTTGACACATGTGAGCTAGATCGTAGTTTGCTGTAAGAACGAGCCCAAAATAGCGATGGCTTAAGCAAGTCAGATGCTTCTTTCTTTCTCATGTAGTACCTCAGACAGAAGCAGTCTAGTTCAAGGTGGTACCTGCTGTATGTTTGAAGGTGGTTTATCCTGGTATCCACCAGCCCCTTCCTTTTAAGTGCATGACCTGGAGGTTGCATTCATCCTTCCTTCATATCCCATTGGTAAAAACTCGGTTCCCAGCCGCAGGGAGCTTGGACAGTATAGAGTTTTTCTGGCCAACCATGCGCTCTGCTAAGTTGGAAGTTCTATTTATATGAGAGAAAAGAGAACAGACAGGGAGCAGAGCTGGGGAACAATTAGCAGTCTGTAAGTCTAGAATTTGAGTCTAGAATAATAGTAATAACAAATGGATTACATAATTTTCAAATCAGCTGAGCAGGGAAATGAAATAAAGGAAGTCTATTAAATCTAGGCAGGGAGAGGAAAAAAAGTTCAGAAAAAAGAGGAGTAAATGACACAAAATGGAAAAGTAGAAATAAATCCAGATATATTGGTCACAAGGAGACATATACAAGAATGAGTATTGCATCACTGATGTATGAAAAATTGAAAATATTATAAATGTCTACCAAAAGGGATGGTTAAATATATTGAGTGTATTTGTACAATGGGATATAATACTGCAGTTCAGAATAAATCAAGTGAGCTACATGTGTAAGGTCAATAAATCTCAAAAACCAGCATTGAACAAAAAAAAGTCCAAAGAAACCCTAGTTCCCTAGTTGGTTTGGCTCAGTGGATAGAGCGTTGGCTGCAGACTGAAAGGTCCCGGGTTTGATTCCTGTCAAGGGCACATGCCCAAGTTTTGGGTTCAGTCCTCAGTAGCGGGTATGCAGGAGGCAGCCGATCAATGATTCTCCCTCATCATTGATGTTTCTATCTCTCTCTCTCTCCCTCTCCCTCTCTGAAATCAATAAAAATATACTTTTTTAAAAGTCCAAAGGATATAGATGTGTGTGTGTGTGTGTGTGTGTGTGTGTGTTTGCACACATATATACTATATATGTGTGTGTGTGTATATAATATATATACATACTAGAGGCCCAGTGCATGAAAGTTGTGCATGGGTAGGGTTCCTAGGCCTAGCTGGCAATCAGGGCCAATAGGAGCCTTCTGGCTGCCCTAGGGCCTTCCTTTGTTCCACGACACTCCCTGGTGGTCAGCGCACATCATAGCAAATGGTTGAATTCCCAGTTGGTCAAACTCCCGAGGGGCCAATTTGCATATTAGCCTTTTATTATATAGGATATACATATAAAATGTATATGTTTTAAAATATGCAGAATGGCAGTGTCTGTTGTTCAGGGGTATAGATGAACGGTAAATGTCAGAGGAGAGGAGCAGCACTGGGGAGAAGCCCACAGGAGGCCTCGGCTATCTGTAGTGGTCCATTTCTGAAAAACATTTCTGGCAAAAGAGAAAATCTGACAAAGCTGAATGGTGGATACATGCTCTTTTTAAAAAAACTAATTCGCTGCATGTTTCTGTTGGCCTGAAATGTTTCATGATAAGACATCTTTTTTTGAGTACATATAGACCACTTATCCCTAATTGCATAAAATTATTGTTCATCTGTGTTTACTAAATAATTAGCCTCAGTCTGAAAGTCAAAGAAAGCACAGCAATCAGATCATTATATCAGAAGAACAAGGACACTTGTTAAGTGTTCGTCATGTGTATTTTGACAAATGGTCACACAGTGGGTTTTGTCGTGCTTTATTTAAACTATGTGTGAGCTTAATATTTTCATTAATAAAGCTGAATTGAATTTGAAAAGGGAGAGATGCTTGAAGTGTCCCCACTCCCCAGGGGCCTTACACCATCTTTCATGAATATCATCTTTCTCCACAGCTCCTTGGGTCTGGGTAGGTTGATCTTTCATATCAGCCTCTTCTCTTCCTGGCTGTTTTTGGTCATCATCTAACTAGAATGCCTTCCCATAAAAATGCTGGGGCTCGGAGTGTGACTTGGGTACAGAAAGGGGAAGCATGCAGACACAGGGCAGAAAAGACCAGGTGGTGGGATGGGAGAGGGGGGAAAGATATCTTGAGTAGGGCTCATGGGCTTGGGAGACATAAGGAAGGAAGAGGGCTGAGACTTCAGGAAAAAGTGTTGAACCTCTTGGCAGGAATCCCTCTTCCCTCCCTCCCTCCCTCCCTCCCTCCCTCCCTTCCTTCCTCCCTTCCTTCCTTTCTTTCTTCTTTCCTCCCTCCCTCTCTCCCTCCCTTCCTTAAATTGATTTCAGAGGGAAAGGGAGAGGGAGAGAGGTAGAAACATCAATGATGAGAGCGAATCGTTGATTGGCTGCCTCCTGCGCGTCCCCTACTGGGGACTGAGCCCACAATCCAGGCATGAGCCCTTGACCAGAATCAAACCCGGGACCCTTCAGTCCACAGGCCGATGTTCTATCCACTGAGCCAAACCGGTTAGGGCCATAAACACCATGTTGCTCAGTGTTGGGCCTGTCACCTACAGTCATCCCCAACCCAATAGGACAGGTTCAGCAGTTCCCTAGAGCTTTTCCACACTGCATCAAGGTAAGTTTCAGATCCCAGGAAGAGATGCTTAGGTTTACCTGGGCACTTCCTGCTGAGGCTGAGCCCAGGTCCTGTCTGTCCCTCCTCCCAGAAGTTGCTTGTCAGTCATCATCAGTCCCTACCTGAACCTGCTGAGCCAGGTCAGCGGGTTCCTCTGGCCAGCCTCTCACTAGTCTGCCCCTCCACCTCTCCACACACTCACCTGTGTGGACAGGAAGCAGAGCTGGACGACTGGTGGCCGTGCATTCACTGTGGCTGTCCTGCAGGGCCAGCCAAGCCTGGTGCTTCCCAGGGGACATGCCCTGCCTGGGCTCAGATGCCGCCCATTGGCTGCTCAGGCCTGGAAACATGCCCTTCCTCCTTCCTCACACAGCCTCCTCGTACCTGACTTCCTCTTGCAGAACTGCCAGTCCACACACGGGGTAATCTGTGCCCAACATAAATGTTTTTAAAGAAAAAGTGTCCAGGCTGCCAGATGATCCCTCCCCCAGGGGTGAGAGGAGAGGAAGGGTGAGCGAGGAGGCGGTAGTAAAACTTTGTTTCTGCTGTTAGACCTCTCAGGGTCTGGTGTGCTGCCATCACGAACACCCAGGCTGCAGGGCCACCCCTTCCGGAGCCGGATGAATTGGGGGGTTCTCTTTCCATCCAGGACAGGAGTCAAGGGAAGAGCTAAGGTCCAAGGTTTGAGTTTGCCCTGCTCCCCGGGAGGCATGTCTCCAGCCCTCTGCCCCATGTGCCGGAGAAGTCACAGAGGCGGTCAGATCCATTTAAAACTGGGAAACTGGAGCCAAAACCAGTTTGGCTCAGTGGATAGAGCATCAGCCTGGGGACTGAAGGGTCCAGGTTTCGATTCCGGTCAAGGGCATGCACCTTGGTGGGGAGTATGAAAGAGGCAGCTGATCGATGTTTCTCTCTCACCGATGTTTAACTATCTCTCTCCCTTCCTCTCTGTAAAAAATCAACGAAATATATATGTTTTAAAAAGAATAAGTAATAAGATAATTTTCATTTTTTGGCATATTTTTAATGAGCAGCTTTTTCCCAAGTCCCATTCCAGTGGAACCATGTACTCTTCCTGTTTAATAGAATCCCTTACTAATTTCATCAACCAAAATTTGGAAATACAGGTACTCAGCTTTATATTTATACATCAACAATTTGTAACTCGGGGCTTTTAAAACACACACACGTATAAATGGTTCAGTTTCCTTAAACAAAAGAACAATGAACATTGCTCCCCCCCCCCCCCCCCCCCACCTCAGACTATGGATTATACAGAATCAGCGATTCAGTTCAGGCACCCGTGTCGCAATGTATGGCTAGAACACGGGGCCGGAAAAGCATCCTTCACTACCTCAGAATGTGTGGAAGGGCCAGGTACTAGGAAAGGGGAGGACCAGGACTGTGAGGACTGGTGGAAATGTGTAGAAGACTGCAGAAAGCCGTCACAGCCAGCCTTAGCCGCTCTCTGTGCTGACAGATCTGATTGGCTTGGAGAGCAGGTGCCTTTGAGGATGTTTATTCACTGTGTGTGAGCATGCGTATAAATGTGCATGTATGTGGGGGGATGGGGTGGAGAGAGTGAGTTTTTACTGTTTTCCTTGTCCCCCATTTTTTGTAAAATCCACCATAGGTAGTGTTTCTCAGGAATCACAGCATCGATAGATTTCTGTACTCCTGTGAAGCCATTCCAGAAGCCGGGTGCTGAAGGGGGTTGGCCCAGGGATGCATCCCCAAAGGAATCGGTTAGCTTGCTTTGCATCCTGTGGCTAGTCGCGTGTTTTTCAGCATGTGGTCTGGGGACCACCTGCATCAGGATCACTGGGATTTTCTTTTCAAGCACATTCCTGGCCTGTCCTCAGACTTCCTACATAATAGCCTCTGTGGGCACAGCCCAGGAGTCTGCCTGTAACAGCCCACGTGGGTCTTTCCAGCCCTGAAAATCTGAGCTCTACCGTCAGGAACTCCTGCCGGGGCCTTGCCCCAGGGCCCCCTTCCACTGTCTTAGTTCTGGATGCCTCGAGAACTATGTGCCAGAGGAGGTTCTGGGGGGCACCAGTGGACCTATAGACAAGATTCAGAACCCTTTCTCTCCTTCCTCATCTATAGTAAGATACCAGGGCAGCCCCACAGTCGTGTATCTCTATATATAAAAGCCTAAGCGACCGGCCAACTGGTCGCTATGATGTGCACTGACCACTGGGGGACAGACTCAACACAGGAGCTGCCCTGGTGGTCAGTGTACTCACACCTTTGGGACCCCGCTAAACTGACCACACCTTTGGGACCCCACTAAACTGACCAACGAGTGCAGCTGCAGGGGCAAGTGCAGCTGCGGGGGTGCAAGCCTCTCCCGCAGACACTCCCCCTTTGCGCCCTCCCCCATCCAGACTGGGACTGACATTGGGACTGACTGAGCATGAGCCCACGGCTGCTTCGTGGCCATGGGTGCATCAGCATCACACATGGAGACTGCACATGGAACATGCCGCGGAGTGGTGATGGCAGGTGCAGCGGGGCTGGGAGGAGCGGGAATGGTGTGGTGCCTGGCCGGGCTCGGGCTCCTCCCCGGCCACCTGCCACTTGTTTTTTGTTTTGTTTTTTAATATATTTTATTGACTTTTTACAGAGAGGAAGAGAGAGAGATAGAGAGCTAGAAACATCGATGAGAGAGAAACATCCACCAGCTGCCTACTGCACACCCCCTACCGGGGATGTGCCCACAACCAACGCACATGCCCTTGACCGGAATCGAACCTGGGACCCTTCAGTCCGCAGGCCGACGCTCTACCACTGAGCCAAACCGGTTTTGACACCTGCCACTTCTTGCACTGCTACATCCCTCCGGGGATGTTGGGCTGCCGGCTTTGGCCCGATTCCCACAGGCCACGCCGAAGGACCCCACCAGCGCACGAATCTGTGCACCGGGCCTCTAGTTTTATATATTTGAGAAAAAACATGTGATTTTAATTGAATAAAAGAAAAGATCTACTTTAAAAATAAAGTTGAAAACCATTATCTTTGATTAAAGCAGATTTAACAGCTAAAACTGGAGTTTGCAAACTCAAACGCTTGCAGGTATCTTAGATACATGACACAGTGGGTTCCGGGGAGAATTCAAGGGAATGTGCTACAGCTAGAGGAGGGAGTGGTTATTGCCACAAGAAAATATAACCCTAGTGTGTCCAGACCTTCTGAGTTTTCAGGAGAAGCTGAAGTCGTGCCTTGTTTGTGGAATGCGGCTCTTCCCGGGACACGGGAGAGGCACAGTGGCTGCCAGTACAGTAGACTCAGGAGCCAGTCCTCCTGAGTTTGAATCCTGGCTCTGTCTCTTAGCTGTGTGGCTGTAGGCAAGTTACCTAATTGCTGTAGTCACTTTCCTTCTCCGTACAATAGGGGTAATAGTACCTGTCTCCAAGGTTCGGGATGAAAGCTAAACACATTAATACATGGAAAGCACGTGAGCCAGTGCCAGACACATAGAAGTGGCCTGTCTTTTCTATGTCTGTGTCGGCTAATGCCCACAGCATTGTTGGTCTTACAAGACACTGTAGGCTAATGGTTGGCCACCTCTGGCTGAAAGCCATCCTTTCTGTAAATGGGTCCTAAGTTACCATCTAAACCAGGGCACTTTGGAGAGAGGAAGGAGGCCCTATGACTAGTCATTCCAGATGACAGGTGAACAGCCTGTCCCAGCCAAACTGTGCTTGGTCCCAAGTGCCATCTTCATGTATGAAAAAGCAGCAAGTAGCCCTGACTGGTTTGGCTTAGTAGATAGAGCGACGGCCTACAGACTGAGAGGTCCCAGGTTTGATTTCGGTCAAGGGCATGTGCCTTGGTTGCGGGCACATCCCCAGTAGGAGGTGTGCAGGAGGCAGCTGATTGACATTTCTCTCTCATCGATGTTTCTAACTCTCTATCCCTCGCTCTTCCTCTCTGTAAAAAAACCAATAAAATATATTTTTTTAAAAGAAAAACCAGCAAGTAGCTGCTATCTGTAACCTGTTGGGTAAGTGCCAGGTTGTACACAGGAGTTTACAGGAGGTGTCCTGTGTGATTTTCAACAGCAGCAACCCTTTGGGAGAATGAGGGGGGGGGGGGGATCGCGTCAACTCTCTTTTTTACTGGTGGGGAAACTGAGGCACAGAGAGGCTAAGCTTATCTAAAGCCGAACCATGGCAGAGCCAGTCGGGCTCCAGAGCCTTCGTGCTTACCTGTACCGTTTTCTCCAGTGGGCGCAAGGCAGTGGTAAGGGCATCGAACCTCCTTTTCAAAGGGAAGCTAAGACCCAGGACGGCATGGTTCTTGGCTCAGGCCACTGCTCAGCACACTGGCTGCATCACCGAGGGGTTAAGTACCAGCTCGGGGCCAAGCGCATTGCATCAGGGCACTGCAGCCAGTTCCCAGGCTGGTGAGTCTCATGTGCACGCCGCAGCTGGTGAAAGCGGATCCTGCCTGAGAGTCAGCCGCCTGCACCTGACACCTCCGCTGCTGGAGGACAGCCGAGGACACGGGCCTAAGCACCCTCTGAGGGGGGAAACAGGACGCGGGCGGGGTGGCCCACCCACTCCAGCGTGCAGGGCTCCAGGTGTGGCCCTGTAGCCAGTACAAAGAAGAGTGATCTGCCATCGTGTGAGGGGCTGATGCAGGCATGGACACACCGAAGGCTGTTTCAACGGCAATGGGGAAAATGTGTTTTCCTAAAAAATGGAGGGAAACGTGGAACATGTTCTCATCAGACGGGGACAGCCGGGTTTTGGCAATAGTTGGAGTGCAGTGATGGATGCGTAGATGGTTCTTACACTCTTTTTAAAACATTTCGGATGATCAGAACGTTTTCCACATTCAGAAGCTAGTTTCAGAGGAAAAAGAAGGCGCCAGCGTGAAGGTGGATACAAAATGCTTTGAGTCTCAAGCGTCCCTGCCGAGACGATAAGAGCGGCTGGGTGGATCCACAGCCCTGAGGGCAGCTGGCCCAGGGCTGGGCGGAGACCTTCCTTCCTCTCTGCTTGGGTGATAGCGCACTTTGAAGGGATATTAGAATCTTGATGTTGTCAATAGGAGTGATTGATGGCTCTGACCAGTGTCCTTGGCCACTCTCGGCCCAAATGGAAAGATCTCGCTGGGAAGTGGGACTCAGTTCATTCTATTCTTCACGCTACCTCGGTTCTCCATTTGTAAAGGAGGAAGACGAGTTTCTCCATCCAACGATGTGAGAAAATATCCAACGGGCATTGCAGGCCAGCCATAGGAATTCCCACTCCCTGTGGGAAACCTCTGTCTTCTGAGCTACAGAGCAGATGTTCGATCTA
The DNA here is from genome assembly GCF_014108245.1 of Pipistrellus kuhlii. Taxonomy (NCBI): domain Eukaryota; kingdom Metazoa; phylum Chordata; class Mammalia; order Chiroptera; family Vespertilionidae; genus Pipistrellus; species Pipistrellus kuhlii. The sequence goes on along the minus strand of NW_023425404.1, from coordinate 17,294,342 downwards.
CATGGTTCGGCTAGCGGTCAATCCAGGAGACTTGTCAGGAATCCAGAGCCTTCCTGTTCAGTATTTCACTGTATTCTATTTAGACTTGTTTCTGACGAGGGCAAACTCCACCTCTGGCTGGCTTAAGCCAGCAGGGCCTGCATTAGGAGGATCGGGGACGGCTCACAGAACTGAAGGAACTACCTCGTGATCGCGACGCAGGGAAGCTGGTGTATGTTCTCAGAGGCAGTCTCCTGGCTCTTGTCTCTGGTCTCTCGATCCCAGGTTTCAGATTCCTGGGAGAGAGAACCTGATTGGCCCAGTGGGATCCGCTGTCAGAGTGGTGGTGGTGGTGGTGGTGGTAGTGGTGGTGGTTGCGGCAGGGGGTGTACTAACCTGGTCACTATGGGCCACCACTGTGTGTCAGCCACCCCCCCACCAAGCAGAATTCTTTTTGTGTTCGGCAGCCACCCTGAAGCCATCAAGTTATTTGCTGTGCTCTTATCTTCCTTGTAGCTGCAAGCATATGTTTGAAGGTCAAGGGACACCCGTAAGACAGGCCCAAGGACGGTTTGGTTTCAGAAAGATCATCTGGCTCTGATGCCTGTGTCTGGCCAGAACTAACCCGCCAAATCAGGTTTGAATTGAGAGGTTTGGTCATGATTATCAAACCCAGGAGAGGAAGGAAGAGCTGTAGGTAGGCACCCTTGGCCTGAGCACATGAATACCTGTCCCAGGTGGCCCTGTCCCTTGGGAGCCCAAGGAGCATTTCGTTCTAAATCTTGAAGTTTTACTTGAGAACATCAGACCCGTTCAAAGGGAATGGGCACTGAAAACATCTGTGTCTCCCCCATCCCAAAAAAGAGGGGGGAAATGGATGAGGCAGGGCTGCCCTGAGGAAAGAGGGGCCCCAGGTTCTCAAGTACGAGCTGCATTTCAGCTCCTCCTCTTTCATCCTGTAATCAGGGAGAGAAAGCAGAATTTTAGCCGAGAAGCATAGAGATTGGGGAAGGAAAGGAATCTCTCAGTTCACGGGTGACTATCAAGTCGGGGTCCAGGCCAAAAGGAAGAGGTTGAGTAGCTGGAGCCAAGGCCATATCTGCAGAGATGGGTGGGCGAGCGCGGGGCTAGGGCTTGGAAAGCAAGGCCTGCCCAGCCTCAGGGAGGACGAGGCTGGATGCGGTGCCTCTGATGTATGTTTAAGGCATATGTGTCGCTCCCAGGCAGGGCAGGGCAGGGCAGGGCCGTTGACGGACTAGGCCTTGGCATGTGGTGTGGCGCTTGACGAGAGAATTGGATGTATGACTCAGCTGTGCTTCTACAGGGCCTTTGTGGGATGGTGTGTGGTTTGGACAGCACACAGCCGAGCCCTGAGCAGGGGGCAAGGTGGGAGCTGAAATGCAGCCACACTCCACTCGCCAACCCATGAACCGGCAAAGCTGCCGAGATGCCTTGTGGGTCAGGCTGCTGAGCAGCCCCTGAGACTTCAACTGAGGTCTGGTTCCCTGACAGGCGTCTGTATATAAGGACATGGGTCTCTGTGCTTAGGCCGGATGGCTTAAGATCCCAGAATTTCCAGCTTCCTCAGGCCTGAATGACATGCCTCTACTGATAGCAAGATAGAATTTTTTTTAAAACATATTTTTATTGATTTTTTACAGAGAGGAAGAGAGAGGGATAGAGAGTTAGAAACATCAATCAGCTGCCTCCTGCACACCCCCTATTGGGGATGTGCCCGCAACCAAAATACATACCCTTGACCGGAATTGAACCTGGGACCTTTCAGTCCAAAGGCCAACGCTCTATCCACTGAGCCAAACCGGTTTTAGCGCAAGATAGAATTTTTAAGATGTGTCATGAGCCCCTCTACTTCTTTAAGATGAAAGAAATCCAACAGGATGGTATCTGTGAATGCCTTTACAGTCAGGGTGGGGCAGTCTTTGTCCCCAGCCAGGAAGTGAGCTCTTTCCAAGGTGGGAAGGAACGTTCTCACTGATGACACGGTGGCAGCTCCATGCCAGGCACATGGGTGAGCAGCGGCAGGTCCCTGTTGGTGACCCAGGGTTGAGGGAGGGAGGCCTCAGGGGGAGGAGGCCGGAGGGGGACTGAGCTTGGGGGACGAGGCCAGAGTTGGACTGAGCTTGGGGATGGAGGTGCCTCCAGAAGAGTGACGGCCTTCCTGCTGACCCTCCCTGGAAACCGTGCACAAGGAAGGGGGAGAAGGCTTTTCCTCCCCCAGCAGGAGGACAGCTCCCTGGGCTCTTCCCCTCCCGTGAATTCAGGGTACGGAGCCACGTGTTACCCAGACACCCTCGAGTCCACTCGAGATGGGCGGTCCCAGCCTGGCCTTGGGGAGGGTCTGCACAATTCACTGGCGTGCCCTTATGTCCTGTGCTCAGTAGGGACACTTCACCCACATGTCCTCTGTGTCGTTGGTTGAGCAGATGCAGGAGCTGGAGCAGAGGCTGCAGGAGGCTGAGCAGAGGGCAGAGAACGCGGAGACCCAGGTAATGGGGGGGAGAGGGGACTGAGAAGAGTGTGCAGGGGAGGTGACTATTGGCTGTTCCTGCCCCTTCCCATGAACTCATGTGGACCTGCTCATCACACGGATGAGCTTACAGGGACAGGGAGAACCCGCAGTCATGCGTCAGAACTGCTGAACAAACTAAGGTGCAGGGAGCTCCCTGTGGGTGCGAATGAGTGCTTGGTTAATGGTCAGGGCAGGGAGTGGGTGAGTGGACTAGTCCAAATAGACTAGGTTTTATGCTGAGATAACAAGCTAAGTCTGACATCTCAGCAGTTTATCACGTTTAGTTCTGACTCGTGGTAGCTCTCCAGGGAGAGTGCGCCGGGGATTCTGCTCCACACGGGGATTCAGGGATCCAGGCTAATGGAGCTCCCCATCCTCTAGCTGGGCCACCTGGAGCATGCAGCCTCCTTGGTTGCCATGGCAATGAAAGAGAGCCGGGGGCTTGTGCACCAACTCTTAAACGCTTGAGCCCAGAAATACGTGTCCTTCCTCTCAGGCCCACTGACCGGGCAGAATTCCATGCCCCTCTCACTGCAGAGGCTGGAAATATTGGGAAGCCATGGACATGCCGTGAGTGGCAAATGTTTGCCACAGGGAGGCGGGAGCAGTTCCTCTCCAGGGCTGTCTGTCCTGCCTGCCTCCTCCCCACCAGGGCTCCAGAACTAGGGGACCCAACACCCACCTGTTTCTCCCTGTCATTTCTTCTTTTTTTTTCCGGCCCAAATGAGGCTTACTAAATGGCCACTGAATTAATGGGCCCCACTGCTCTGCCCGGGAGTCACGGGCTGGGGTATCAGGAAGTGGCTCCTCCCGAGTTAGTGGCCATTTCACACACAGCACATCCCAGCCCTGTGAGATGCCCGGTCCTTTCTAGGTGAGTGTGATGGAGGAGAAGGTGAAGCTCTCCAACCTGAGGAACGTGGGCTCCGCGGGCAGCCTGCACCGCAAGTACCAGGAGCTGCTCAGGGCCGTGCAGGGCAAAGATGAGCGCATCGGCCAGCTGGAGGCACAGCTGGAAAAGCAGGTAAGGGCTCTGCGCAGCGGAGCGCCCGCGCCCTGGGCAGCACCTGCACCCACCGGCCCAGCTTCTTGAGCGGAGCCGCTCTGCCTGACCCTCCGGTGGTGGGGTGCCCACTCCCTCTTGAGCCTGTTCTCTCCTGGGACGATCTCATTCTTGGGAGGTGCCCTAGGAGCCAGGCGGGGGATACCGTGGGAAAAGGACCTTGGAGGCAGGCTGGTCTGGGTTTCAGTCCCGCCTCTCGCTCCTGCTGATCTCTCGCTGCGGGCAGGTTACCTACGTCACTGCTTCTCGTTTTGCACATCAGTGATATAGGGGCCGTAATACGTCAGAGGGCGGTCAGGCGGTGTGTGCGTTGTGTCAGGCCGGCGGTTGGTATTTGGTAAGGAGAGCCGCTCCTTCCCCTCCCTGGCATGCGCCCTGCCCGCATGAGGGACCTGACCCTGGGCTGGAGGATCGGAGCAGCAGAGCTGTCCCAGCGGCCTTGGTTGGCCAGAGTCTTTCCGTGGTCCTGAGTCCATACATTGCTGCTGCTTCTGAAAAGCGGCCTCCTGTCCTGAGCACACGGGAGCCCAGGAGGGCCACTGCCCTGTATCCCAGCTACAGTCCCACCTTTGCTCCGGAGACGACATCTGGAGCATCCCCCTCCAGCGCCCCCTGCCCAGCCTCCTCCCCTTCACAGTCTCATTCACTTCATTCTAATTCTGTCCCTTCCCTCCGCCGTTGGCCCGTACCCACCAACTCTTCCTGGTGCCCGAGCTCCGTCCTTTCCAACACACGACCCCGCCGCGGGCCCGATGACTTAATTTCCCACAGGGGCCCTCTCCGTAAGGGTCCCAGCGAGTCCTGGCCGGGCCTTCCCACCGTCATGGGCAAACATGCCATCCTTCGCCCGCGTTCACTGACCTGTCCTCTGTAATCTGCGGGGCACCCGGTGTCCCTGAAAAATCATGGGAAAATAGGATTCTGACGCATGGAATCTAATCCGCTCCCATGGATTTCAGAGATTCCTTCTCTTTTCTAAATATATTTTATTGGTTTTGTACAGAGAGGAAGAGAGAGGGATAGAGAGTTAGAAACATGGATGAGAAAGAAACATCGATCAGCTGCCTCTTGCACACTCCCCTACTGGGATGTGCCCACAATCAAGGTACATGCCCTTGACCAGAATCGAACCTGGGACCTTTCAGTCATCAGGCTGAGAGAGAGAGAGAGAGAGAGATTGAGAGAGATTGAGATTTCTTCTCTTGAGCCGTTCATAGAAGTGTCAGATCTGGCAATTGTTGGGCAGCAGAGTCCTAGGTCAGAAATTGTTGGGTCAGAGTCCTAGGCAGAGCTTAGGTCAGAAAAAAGGTTGTTTTGCAGTCATAATAGGTCAAGATCAGGCTGGAAAGAATGCTGCTCTGTCCCTCAGTAGGCTGGTGTTAGTCCCAGCTGTGCCAGGAGCGGGCCAGGGTAAGGCATTTCACCCCCCTGGGCCTCCGTGTCCAAGTGCGCCAGGGGTCCGTCGGTCAGACTTGTTCCGTAGAGGGCCAGGTGGGAAAGGCGTTCGGCTTCTGGGCCACATGGTCTCTGTTGCAACTCCTCAGCTCTGCTGTGGCAGCGCGAAAGCCGTTGTTGACCACGTGTAACTGAATGGGCATAGCTGGGTTTCAATACACTTTATTTCCAAATGTAGGCTGAAAGAGTGGGTCCAGGGAGGGGTGGTGAGGGCAGGGACAAGCGTAAGGCTGGGTTTGGCCTGTGGGCCAGTTTGCAAGCCCCTAACCTAATGACCTTAACTTAAGGTCCTTCCAGCTCTGCAGTTGTGAGTTGAGTCGGACATTTCCATAGTCCCATCTCACTTGCACAGAAGCCCTTGTTTGGAGTGTGTGTCCATCCTATATTGATGAGGTAGTTTTGCCCAGAAGTGTAGCCAAACAGTGTTGCTGGTCTCTAAGCTGCTGCAGAAGGTCCCGCATCCCCGTGCATTTAGGTCAGGGCACTGTGCTCGCTGTAGAACTGGTTGATTACCTGGGCCTCTGGCACCGGGCTGGGCACTTGTGACTTCATGGTCATGGTACAGCGCCCCAGGAGGGAGCTGTGCCATCCCCCAGCCTGGAGGTGACCTGCAGGCCTGAGGGTCAGGTGCCCACGGCAGAGAAGCCTCAGGGGCAGAATCAGAGCCCCAAAGCCTGCCTTTCCTCCTAGCCCGGCTGCTGGCTTTCTCGTACACACCTCGATTTTCTGTCACCTGATGTGCTCTCTTGATTATGTTGTGGGGATGGTGGTTCTCATGTGCCAACTCAGATTTATTTTCTGTTTTTAACTGCCAAGATAATACGTGAGTCTAGTAAGAAGAGCATAAAATGACATTTTCCCTCTGTCCCCAATCCATCCTTCCTTCCTTCCTTCCTTCCTTCCTGCCTGCCTGCCTGCCTGCCTTCCTTCCTTCTCCTCCCTGTTAGCCACTGTTCATGGTGAACGTGTCTTGTGTAGCCAAGCGCAGCATCCTGTTTTTGTGTTTATTTCTCCCTTATTTGTGGAAATTTGGTGATTTTCAGTGTTGAGTTTTTTTGTTTTTTTTTTGTCTTTGTTGCTTTATCAAATTGCAGCTGAGGATTCCTGAGCGCAGGGGGTTTATTAGTTCAATAATATGTGCATTTAAAACGTGACAGATATTCTCAAATTGCTCCCCAAAAGACGTAGCCAGTTCATGTCAGAAGGGTTATTTTCCAACATTCTTGATAATTTGGGGCAATATTAAACTTTGAAATTGTGTTAGTCTGATAGAAGAAAACGATGTCTCATTTTTTATCAGATTTCTTAAAATTATGATGGAGGACGAACAGCTTTTTTATGGGTTTTGTTGCCTCCTTTTTCTGTTGACTTCCAGTTCAGATCCTTTGGGTTGTTTATTTCAAATTAGACCTTTGTATGTGTTGCAAACCACCCTCCAGTTGATCTTTTGATTTTGTTTAAGGGATTCTTTTCTTTTTTGGCCAGATAGTAACTTAGAGTGATGGTATAGATTTATTCGTTTTTTTCTTCATGACTTTTTGGGATTTCTCTATGCTTAGAAAGGCCTTTCCCACTTAAAGAATATTAAACGTATTCATAAGTGAATTTATTTTTTTCTAATATTAAACGTATTTCTGTTAGTCACCTGATATTTCTTCTCAGGGCTTCCCACCTCCAGTTATTCACTGAAACAGTGGCTGTTGTCATTAACTGATGGTCCTCTCTTTCTTGTAGAAGCAGATGAGAGCTGAGGAAGCAAAAACTGTTCAAGAAAAAGCTGCCAAGATCAAGGAATGGGTGACCCTAAAATTGGCAGAGGTGAGTCACCCGCTCTTCCCCGGAGCCTGGGATGGACATGAGTGCTCACTCCCCTCAGCCTTTTTCCGCCTCCTGTGTGAGGGGCCTGGACCGACCTTCACTTTGTTAATCATTTGCCCTTCTTTCAACCTAAATGCTGAGACCCTCCACTTCACTTTCCCCTTCCTCTGTCGTGGCCGGGGCAGCTCTGTGCTGTGTGTGAGTTTGGGGAAAAGCAATGAGCCTCACTTCTGTAGAGTCGCATCAGTTCCCACAGAGGCACACACGTGGTCCTTCCCATCCGCTCTCTCCACTTCCTCCTCTGTCCTCTCCATTCCTTTTAATGTTTAAAAATACACGTAAGCTGCACCGTTGTAGCTGGTTTTTAAGTGTAAATTGTAGTGGCATCAGGTACTTTCACAACCATCACCCCAGTCTGTTTCCAAAACGTCTCATCTCCCCAAATAGAAACTCAGGTCCCATTCAGCACCAACTCCATTCTTCCCCCCCCCCCCCCCCCAAGCCCCGGACAGCCCTGGCTTCCACAAATGCCATCATCTTCCTAGTTCAGCACTTGCTATAGCTTTGTTTAGGAAACTAAGGGACTAGGCACTACAGTGCTACTAACAAAACAAACAAACAGCGGAAACTGGTGTGGTTCAGTGGATAGAGCGTCGGTCTGCGGACTTAAAGGTCCCGGGTTCGATTCTGGTCAAGGGCATGTACCTTGGTTGTGGGCACATCCCCAGTAGGGGGGTGTACAAGAGGCAGCTGATCAATAATTCTCTCTCATCGATGTTTCTAACTCTCTATCCCTCTCTCTTCCTCTCTGTAAAAAATCAATAAAATATATATATTTTTAAAAACACACACACAGAAAACAGAAACAATAAAAAACCTTTTAAACACAAGGAAAAGGAATTAAAGTTTGGGAAAGGATAAAAGCTCATTTGTTCCCCTCTGTCCTGACACATGTGGCTCGCACCTGTAGGGGGTCATCTGTCCCCTTCGATGGACATACATCTCAGGTCATCTGCAAGGCTACAGGTTCTTGGGGACAGAGCTGATGGTTGCACAGCCCTGACCTCTTGCTAAAAGGTAATGTTGGATTTCATTTAAAAGAAATACATCCTTAGCTGTTTGGCTCAGTGGATAGAGAGTTGGCCTGCGGGCCCAAGGGTCCCTGGTTCGATTCCGGTCAAGGGCACATACCTCGATTGCAGGCTCCTCCCCAGCCCGGACCCCGGTCAGGGCTTATGCAGGAGGCAACCAATGGATGTGTTTCTCTCACATCGATATTTCCCTCTCACTTCCACTCTCTCTAAAATCAGTGAGAAAATCCTCAAGTGAAAACTAAAAAAAAAAAAAAATGTTAAGAAATGAAGCGACCATGAAGATGGATTTCATAGACATTGTGTTGTTCAAAAGAAGCCAGACACAGAAGTACATGCTGTATAATTCCATTTATATAAAGTTCAAAAATGGGCACAACAAAATCCAGATGGCCTTAGCTGTTTGGCTCAGTGGGATAGAGCTTTGGCCTGCAGACTGAAGGGCCCCGGGTTTGATTCCGGTCAAGGGCACGTACCTCGGTTACAGGCTCGACCACTCCCTGGCCCTGGTTGGGGCACGTGCGGGAGGTAACCAATCTAGGTGTCTCTCTCACATTGATGTTTCTCTCTGTGTGTCTCCTCCCCCCCCCCCCCCCCAATCTCTCTAAAAGTCAATGGAACAATGCCCTCAGGTGAGGATTAACTACGTTTTTTAAGAATCGATATGTGTAAGGATTCATACTTAGATGGTAAAACCCAGAAAGCAAGGCAATGAGTCTCTTAAACTTAGAAGAACGGTTGTCTCTGGGGAGAAAGGGACATGTGAGTGGAAAAGGGCAAGCCAGGGTGGTGGAAGGCTGGAAAATTCCTTGACCTGGATGGTGGCCACTTGCGTGTTCATTTCAGCATCATCTGTTACGCTGTGCATTGATGTGCTACGCAGTTTTCTGTGTGTGTGTGTATTTCACAATTTTAAAAAGCTTAAAAATGAAACTAGAAAGAAAAGGGCAGGGATTGCCAAATGGAATTCTATCCCAAAAGAGACTGGATAGCCCAGAGGAAGGGAGGAGCTCAGGGCAGCACTTTTCGAAGGTTTGGTCTTTAAAAAGGATTTAAGCTTGCTGTGAATGATATGTCTAAAGCGGTAAGCTGAGGATTCTAAACCTTCCATTTTCCGTGTGCCCAGCTGGAGATGGAGAACCAGCAGCTGAAAAGCTGTAATCAGCGCCTGGTGGAGCAGGTGGCAGCCCTTCAAGAGGCCCTAGAAGGTAAGTGGGCCAGTGTGAGCGTGTGTGTGCGTGCCTGCGTGCATGCGTGCGTGTACGGTGTGTACGCTGTGTGTGAGTGTACCGATGTGTGTGTGAGTATACCAATATGTGTGTGAGTGTACCGGTGTGTGTGTGTGTGTGTGTGTGTGTGTGTGTGTGCATGGTGTGTGTACGTATACGTGTGTATGTGCGTGCGTGCATGCACAGTATATGTGTGTGTGTGTGTTTGTGTGTGTGTGAGTGTGCCGGAGTGTGTGAGTGTGTGTGTACCGGTGTGTGTGTGTGCTGGTGTGTGTGTGTGTGTGTATGTGTGCCGGTGTGTACGCTGTGTGTGAGTGTACCGATGTGTGTGTGAGTATACCAATATGTGTGTGAGTGTACTGGTGTGTGTGTGTGTGTGTGTGTGTGTGTGTGTGCATGGTGTGTGTACGTATACGTGTGTATGTGCGTGCGTGCATGCACAGTATATGTGTGTGTGTGTGTTTGTGTGTGTGTGAGTGTGCCGGAGTGTGTGAGTGTGTGTGTACCGGTGTGTGTGTGTGCTGGTGTGTGTGTGTGTGTGTATGTGTGCCGGTGTGTACGCTGTGTGTGAGTGTACCGGTGTGTGTGAGTGTGTGTGCCGGTGTGTGTGTGTCGGGGTGTGGGCTGAATTAAGACAGCTCTCGACATGCCTGCTTTTGTCCCAACTGTAGCTCTTCAGATGGCGCTTTCCGAGAACCTGCTGGTGGCCCCCCAGGAGACCCCAGAGCAGGGTTCTGTCCCCGCAGGGCCAGGGGCCCCGCTGACGGGGCAGGACAGCCGTGCTCAGGCCCCGGACGCTCTGAAGGCCGCCCCGCCGGCCCCCGCCCCAGGTTCTCCGCAGAGCGAGGACCCGGTCCCTGAGGCGAGGAGCGGCCTGGAGGAGTTCAGTGCCACCGCGGCCCGCCCCCCCGGGGGGCCGTCAGAGGCCAGGACCCTCCCCTCTCGTCTGGGCAGAGAGGGCCCTCCTGGCCAGCTGTGCCTGAAGGCTTGCTCCCCCAGGCATGCTTTGTCGTCCTGGGGTGAGGGCCTGGCCACCGCTCAGGGAGGGCCGCTCCCGGGGGCCAAGACCTCTGCCCGGGAAGGTGGCCCCGGCTGCAGCCTGACCCTCCCGAAGCTGCGGGCTCCCGGCCCCCCCTGCGTCAGCGTCCCGCTGGCCAAGCGGCACCACAGCCAGCCCCCCGGGGGCCCTGAGCGCCCCAGCCCCGTGGCGAGCGCGGAGATCGGGACCCTGGCCGCCCTCCCCCACGCCGGCCTTCCCGAGGGGGCGGCCCCCGCAGAGCCCGAGGGGGAGCCGGAGAAGATGGAGATGGAGGAGCCAGCCCCAGCCGGGAGGAAGGAGGAGCGAGAGAGCCGGAAGGTCTCCACCGCAGAGCTGGTGGAAGTGGATTTGGGAAGCAAGCCGCCCACACCCCCCTTGCACCGGTTCCCGTCCTGGGTAAGAGGCCGCCGGGGGGCTGGGCCGGGCTGACAGGGTGACCAGCGTCCTCAGCACAGCCACACACTGAGCAGGGTGAGGGGGTCCTCATGGTGCCTCCGGGAGCAGGTCCCCGGGGCCTGCCCCGAGCTCCCAGCCAGCCGGGGGCAGAGCGGGGGTTCCGGGGGGATTGGGCAAGGCCAGCTCTAGTGTCCTAAGCCAGCGCCCGCCGTGTGCCACTCACCACGATGGTGGTGTGTGGGGCGGCGTGCACGTCTTCTCGTTCGGCCTCTGGCGCTTAGAGACGGTGCCGCGTGGGCTTCCAACATCACATCACTAGGGTTGAATCACTGCCTCTGAGGCTGAGCCTCCATGCCTCGGTTTCCCTGTATGTAAAAGGGGGGTGATAGTGCCCGCTTTATGGGGTTACGGGGTTAGTAGTAACAAGTACTTGCAGCAGTGGGTCGTCGGAAGTGGCACGGAAGTGTCGGTTGTTGTTATTTCTGAGCCTTGGCTTCCTCCCTTGCACCACAGGGTGAGACACTGTGCTGTGGGGATACCGCTGGGACGAGACTGCCACACACTAGTCTTTTTCTTTTTTAAATATATTGTATTGATTTTTCACAGAGTGGAAGGGAGAGGGATAGAGAGTTAGAAACATCGATGAGAGAGAATCATCGATCAGCTGCCTCTTGCACACCCCCTACTGGGGATGTGCCCGTAACCCAGGTACATGCCCTTGCCTGGAATCGAACCCAGGACCTTTCAGTCTGCAGGCCGACGCTCTATCCATTGAGCCAAACCGGTCCCAGCCACACACTAGTCTTTGTAGAGCTGGGCCGTGGGGCCATGAAGTCGTACTCGGTTCTGTTCTCTCCACTTCCGTGTCTCACGTTTCCCACTAAATGGGAAGGGGGTGGGGATGGGCCTTGCGAAGGCTGCACAGGCCCGTGGTGAGGGCCAGATGAGATCATGGATGTCGAAAGCTGAGCACGGAGCCCGCCCCAGGCCCGGACTCCTTGCCTGTGTGTGCAGGGAGTTGGAACTGCTTTCTTTCCAGGTTGGGGAACTGCTCTCCCTGCTTAGTTACGTGCCCAAGATCACGTAGTCGTTAGTGAGGGACCAGGCTGTAAGTAAGACACCCTCACGTGAGGCAGCGAGGGTGTTCCAGGAAGGGCCTGGAGTGGGCAGATAAATTGGCACCAAGTTGCAAAATTAGGCACAAAAAGATGATTATTCCCAGTGGTGGTGGACGGCCCCCAGAGCCTGGCTCTGACTCTCCAGCTTCCTGCCTCTTTCTTGGCGGTCATCGGAGAATAGCTGTCAGCCCCTCCCTCGGGGTCTGACCCCTGCACGCACTGGGACGTCTGTCAGGCTCCTGGCAGCACAGGGAATTGTGTGCCGGCGGGGGGGTGGCACTACACACACACACACATCACTGCCTGGGAGGCCCACCTGTCAGGATGGGGCCTCACACCCCAGGCTTATGGGCTGCGTGCTTAGCAGTGATTTTCCCAGGGGGACCTGGATGGCTCAGGACACACCTGCTGGGGAGGGCTAGGAGGCCCACAGGCCAAGGAGTGCTGAGATGCCCCTGGAGCCCAGGGTCCTGGCAGGGCCACAGGAAGGGCAAGGAGGGAGGCAGCAGGTGGACCAGGAGCGAAGGGGCAGCTGGGACAAGGTGGAGGAAGGGCCAGGCCAGGCTGGAACGCCATGGGAACCATCCCTCCCTCCTCAGGGTCACTGAGGTCTTGTCATTACAAGTGCTCCTGGAGCCCTAGAGCCGAGGTGGGCAGCAAGGGGCACTCAGCAAGGGACCAGCGAGGGGCTTAGCTCCACCCAGGCCCTGAGACAGGCTCTCCCATCGGCTTAGGAAGCCACAGTGGCCAGGGCACCCGGCCTTTCTTCTCAGGTGAGACCAAGTGGGCAGTGACCATGGGCGGTGGGGCGGGTGGGGGTGCATCAGGACTGAGAATTACAAGGCCATCCCACCTGAGGGAGCTGGATAATCTATTCGCCAATTTAGGGTTTGCAGAGCCCATTTTCTATGGACCTCCCCAGTCATCTTTGTGAGGCATCAGATGACCTTCTGTGAAACACTCCTATTAGTTCAGTGATAGTTGCCTAAACCCCTAGATCATGGTGAACCTGCATTCCTCAAGCTTCCCTTTTTCCTGGTCCGCCACTACTGACAGCAATTCTCTTCTCGAGGCCTGATTTTACTATTTGGTCCCAATGTATCTGCCCCACCCCAGGGCCCCTCCTGGGGCACCCTCATTGCCTCCCACGTCTTACCTAGCATTCCCAGGCCCTAATCTGGGGATCTCATCCCAGCCCCGCCCTCCCCTACTGCCCTGCCCCCTGCGCTGACCTTCTCAGGTCATGGTGACTCACCAGTCACCTGAGGGGGCCTTTGTTGTCCTTTTATCTGGACTGGAGAACAGAGATATGCGGAAGCGAAGGTGGGGCCGTCAGGGGAGAGGCTGGAGTTGAGGGTGGGTTTTCCCCATTCCTGTCTCCTTCAGCTTGTATGTGGGGTTCTCCGTTTGAGTAGGGTACACAGGCTTTGTGGGTCGGACCGAAACCTACCATGATGTGACGTTATTACTGTAGAGAAAACATGTGTCCCGGCTTCCAAACTGGCTTACCAAGGGCCGTGCCCTCACCTCAGGGCTCTGACTCCCTCATGGCTGACACCCCACTTCTAGGGGTTAGAGCCTGAGACCCCAGAGCTGGGACATGGGTCAGGCTCACAGACACGGCCACGGACCCCTCCCCTCGGAGTATCCCCCCCGAAGGGAGGGGTCGGAGAGGTGAGGAGCTGTTGGGCACAGGTTAAAAGTCCGGGTGTGAGCTGCTGGCATTAATAATATAATTGGATTCTCACAACACCTGAGTTTGTTACCCCCATTTCAGAGCTGAGGCCCAGAAGTGACGTAACTCGCCCGCCTAGATGCAGATCTGGCTGCCTGCAAAGCCAGCTCTTCCCCACACCCAGGAGGGGCCGGGGCGGGCTCTGACCCTCCAGGGACCTCTCATTCCAGGAGAGCCGCATCTATGCCGTGGCCACGTCAGGCATGTGTCTCTCGGACGTGCCTCCCCGGAATAGTGCCACCTGCTTCGGTGAGTCCCAAGCGGGGTGCCCATGGTGGTCAGGGTGGATGTGTGGGGGAGGAGAGGCTTCTGGGCAACACCCAGGGCTCTGGTCACCTGGCACCCCGTTTCCACTTCCCCCCACCCCATCCCCTTCAGGTGGGTTTCAGGGGAATCACAGCCAGGGCTGCCTTAGAGAGAAAAGGAAACTGCAGGGTCAGCCCATTACCTGCTGGGTGGGCGTGGCCTTGAACCGTGTTGTAGCCAATCAGAGAGCAGGAGGGGACTTTAGAGGCGGGTCCCCCAGCTCAGCCTCCTGCCTGCACTGCAGGAAAGGCTGTGGGTGGAAGAGGCCCTAGTACCTTCATTTATTGAGGCCCCTGAGGGAGGCCCATCCCCACCACAGACTCCCAAGTCCCGGGCCAGCCACAGAATCCCACGGGCTGTGAGCGCCACCTGGTGCAAGACAGGTAACTGCCGTGGCCCTTATCCTAAGATCTGCTCCCGGGGTGCTGTTTCACCTCCTCCTCCCTCCGATGTCCCCACACCCGTCCTGGGCCCTGGCCTGGAGCTCATCTCATCCCCCTTCCCTGCCCCTCCAGGTTCAAGGCCTCCCTCTCTTTCGTCTCCTGGGCCCTTCTCAGGCCTTGTCTACAAGAACTGCTCGGTGCCTGTCTACACAGTCCTGAAGGGGGTAAGCACTGCTCTCCGAGGACGGCTGCCCCCCACTCCTGTCCATTCCCTGGCCCCCAGGCTCCTTGTCCAGTCAGTGGCTGGAGTGGGGTCCAGGGTCAGGTTTCTGTGTACACACACACACACAACTCTGGGCAAGAAGTGCAGCCCACACCGTAAGCCATTTTAGCTTTATTATCTTTATCAGACCTCCAGTAGAAAAGTTCTACATTTACCAAAATTTGAATAAATACGTTTGTGAGCAAAGGAAAAGGGGAAAAGTTAAGCCTATGGCTGCTCCGCCTGATTCCCCCCCCCCCATCTTGTCACATGCATGTTCTGGAGGGTGGGGCTCCTTTTAGGACTTTTTACATGTTCAAACGTACACTCCCACATAAACTCCGCACATCCCCACACTCTTTAAAACAAAAATCATACAAAAGGGCAGCATTTTTGTCTCCTTTTATGATTGGTTTTTGAAGTCATAACAGGCATACTCTGTAAAACTTTTTATAGAAGAATAAAAAATCCAAAAGTGGATTGCTTCCCCCTAACTCCCGCCCAGGGGCGCTGTCCTTCGCGGTCCGGTGTTGGTTCCGCGAGGCCTTCCGCCGCGCTTACAGATGCGTCCACAAAGGGTCGCGCTCTCCCTCGCACATACAGGTGCACGCACACCGACGGGTCCCACGACGTGTCCTTCTACCCCTTGCTTGTTCTCCCAGCGTGTGCCCGGCCTTCCTGCCACACCCCTCACGCAGTCCCCAGTGTGAGGCTGCCCAGTGCCCTCACACAGGTGCCCACAGCTTCCTTAACCGACCTCCACCGATGGACAGTTTAGGACACATCTCCGTTTTTCTCTACAATCAGTGGGGTGATGAGCGTCCTTGTGCACCTGTATCTCTGTGCACTTCCGTACACATTATCTCCGAGGACAGAGGCCTAGAGGTGGGCTTTAGAGTTGACCTGCGGTGCCGAGCTGTCTTCTAAAAAACCTCGTCACACTGCATAGAGCCCTCTCGTCGCAGTTCCCCAGCACGGAGGGGGGCAATCTGAGTCAACGCCTGTCAGTGGAGGTGGCCTCGTGTCCTAGTCCCCGCACATGTGTGACGCCCCTGCCCTCACACGTGGGCTTGGTGTGGCTTTCTGGCCCGCTAGCGGCAGGGAGTAGGGGTCACAGTGGTTAGGTGTTCAGCTGGGATGGGGCAGCTCTTTTGGGGACTTCAAAGGATGGTGTACCCCCACCGCCAACCCCCATCAGCCCAAGGGGGAAGGTGGGGAAGGGACAGTTGTCTGGTGGGTGGCCTGGCTGGGTGGTGGCGTCCTTGTGCCCAGACAGGCGGTGCTGGCCCACCCTGAGCGCCTGGAGCCGGAGTGCGGGTTGGGGCGGGGGTGTCTTGCAGCCTGAGCTGCATGGGCAGGGCCTGTCTTGCAGAGAGTCACGCAGATCAGCACCGTGCCCTTCGTGGACGAGTCCTCTGGGTCCGATGACGACTGCAGCTCTCAGGCGAGTTTCCAGAGCTCGGTGCCCTGCTCTGAGCCCAGGAAGACCAGCGGGCTAGGCAGCCCCCGGGCTATCAAGAGAGGTACGGAGCAGGGGAGCTGAGGGATGTGGGCAGCAAGGGGCCCTTCACCTCCTCCCCTGGGCAGCCGGGCCTGGGGTCCCTGCATGAACTCCGCCCGAGTCCCTCAGCCCCAGACTTGGGGGTCCGGGGTGGGTGAGGAGCTGGGGTTGGATGGCCTGGGACACAGGCCTCGAACCCTCCCCCTTGGCCAGGTGTCTCCATGTCCTCTCTGAGCTCGGAGGGCGACTACGCCATCCCCCCAGATGCCTGCTCCCTGGACAGCGACTACTCAGAGCCTGAGCACAAACTACAGCGCACCTCCTCCTACTCCACGGAGGGGCCGAGCCTGGGCAGGGTGAGCTGAGGGTGGCCCCTCGGGTGGGGCTGAGGCGGGCGGGGTGGGAGCCCCAGGGCTACACACAGAACCTCGTTCTAGCTCCGGGCTGACGCCGGGGTGCTGGGAGCTGCATCCTGATCCTTACGGTGTGCCAGGCACCCTGCTCCGTGCTTCTCGGGAACTGTCTCAGCTGTCCTCTCAGGATTATTAGCCCATTCTGCGGATGGGAAGCCTGAGGCTCAGAGACATGCTTCTCCGGAGCCAGGCGTAAAGCCCGATCCCATCCCCAGCCCTTGCTCCACACCACGGAGCTGCCCTGTCTGAATCTCCCCCGCCCCGAACCCTCCGCCCCAGCCCGATGGATGTGCCCACTGTTCCCCAAACATCTCCCTTCCCTGCGGCCTCAGTGGCCCTCCTCCTCCTCCTGGCTCATCTTTGAGGGAAAGCCTGGCTCCAAAGGCCCCTCTCCACAGCCGGTCTCTCCCTTGTGAGCCGCCTGCTCATGGTCAGGTGTGCTCCCCAGCCAGCAGGACTCTCCCACAGCAGGGCCACCCATGTTTGATGTAGTCCTCCCTGAACCCTTACTTAGCCCTGAAAATACACACAGTAGGTACTTAATTTTTTTCTTCTAAGTGGTGACAAAGCAGTGACTCAGCTGGGCTCTGTGGGCCTGTGTGGTGTCCACACCTCAGTGAGTCCCCCTCTTCGCCCTTCCCCTCTGTACCCCTCCCCTCTGCAGGAGTCTCTGGAGAAGTCGGGCTACCTGCTGAAAATGGGCAGCCGGGTGAAGACCTGGAAGAGGCGCTGGTTCGTCCTGAGGCAGGGACAGATCCTGTACTACAAGTCCCCGGTGAGACCCTCCCCCCCAGGCCTGTCGTCTAAGGGACCTCCCCTCCCCCCAGGACTGTGTGAGGAGAGCCGGAGGAGGGGCAGGGTGGCCCATGCCAGCGGGCAGAGGTCTGGCAGGTGGGAGAGGCTTTGAGCCACACCCAGACCCGAGGCTGGTCATTGGTTCTCACACTGAGAAGACAAAGGCAGTCCTAGATGAGTTGGCTTGGACACGCCTTCCTCCAGAAGCCCAGTTCTTCTTTTGCCTGGTTCTGTAAAAGGACCGTTCTAAAAGGCGAGCCCAGCCTGGCCAGTGTGGCTCAGTGGTTGAGCGTTGACCCATGAATCAGGAGGTCATGATTCCATTCCTGGTGAGGGTACATGCCCAGTTGTGGGCTTGATCTCTGTGTGGGTGTGTAGGAGGCAGCGATCAATGATTCTCTCTCATCATTGATGTTTCTGTATCTCCCTCTCCCTTCCTCTCTAAAATCAGTAAAAACATTTTAAAAAAGGAGAACCCGTTGCCTTCTCCCCATCCTTCCTAACACTGTTCGGAATTAGGGAGCCTTGAACATGGGGACTTATTTTGACAGGCCCTCCCTGATCAATAACCAATGTTTATGTCTTAAGGAGGGCAAAAGGGCCTTGTGTCTTGTGCAAATCTTGTTGATTGGTCGTGGCTGTCTCAAACACCTTGTTAAGGATTCTGGGCCTGGATTGCTCAATAGGCAGGCATGCTGTAATCGATTAGTAATGCCCGCAGTGGCACTGGAAATGGGAATGGTGATATATATAAGCTACCTATTTGCCACACTTGATATAAAGAATGTAGTAGGAAAAAAATGTAAAGGCTTACAGCTTAATAATAACTTAGTGGCTTTAGACCCAACTTTAAAGGCTCGGTCTAAAAAGGACAGAATCTTACCATTTGGACAGCATGGATAGACCTAGTGGGTATTTAGCTAAGTCTGTCAGAAAAGGACAAATACCACGTGTTTTTGCTAAAATGTGGAATCTAAAGTACAATATAAATGAACAAACCAAACAGAAACAGACTTAAAGATTCAGAGCACAGATGGAGGGTTCGGGGTGGAGGGAGGGAGGGAGGGGCTGGGCAGGAAAGGTGAAGGGATTGAAAAGTGCAGATCAGTCGTTGGGAACCAGTCGGAGGGCCGTGAAGTGCAGCCTGGGGAGAACAGGGGTGCTGCAGTAGCGGGGTGTGGGCCCAGGTGGGTATAGGAAATGCCAGCAGAATACCTTGTGAGGCCTGTGATTGTCTAGCCACGGCGCTGTACACCTGACACTAATACAAAACAATAATGATTGTTACTTTAAAGTATTTTTTTAAAAGGAAAGAAATACAGGCTCAATCTATGCTTTTTGAGCTGGGTCAGAGGGACCCAGGTCTCACCATTGCTCCATTTGGCTAGATCCAGGACACAGAACACGTTACCCAGCATGCATAGCCCGGGAAAGCGTGGAATCACTTCCTCCTTTGCCATGACCTAGAGTGAGAGCATTCCTTTCTTTACAGAGTGACATCATCCGGAAACCCCAAGGGCAGGTGGAACTGAACTCCCGTTGCCAGATTGTTCGAGAGGAGGGTGCACAGACCTTCCAGGTGGGCAGGGTCCTCACAGCTAGCACCTTAGGCAGGAGGTGCTGGTGTGGATGCGGCTGTGGTGGTTACAGAGGGGGCGCTACACGCGCACGAGTGAGAGACACCTGGGTGTGGCCCTGATTTGTGAGTCTGAGGAAGGGAGAGGACACAGAATGGGAGCGAGAGTGAAGGTGAGAGAGACAGGGAGAGCAGACAAGGAGGAAAAGAAGGGGTGGCGAGTACCAGGGTGGGGAGCAGGACAGCCCAATGGGCGCTGGGGTTTGTTTCACCCAGAGCCAGTTTCTGTTACTCTACCTTCCTGTCTCCCCCTGCTCCGCCCCACCCCCTCCTGCGCAGCTCATCTCTGAGAAGAAAACCTATTACCTGACGGCGGACTCGCCCTGCCTGCTGGAGGAGTGGATCCGGGTGCTGCAGAGGCTGCTGAAGGTCCAGGCCCTTGGGCCGCCGGCCCTGCCTCAGGGGGGCACCAGGCCCACCGTGAAGGGCTGGCTGACCAAGGTATGGCTGCGGCTGGTGGGGAGGAAGGTGGGCCTTCTGGGAGTCGGGTTCAGGCGTGGGGGTGCCAAGGGCCACAGGGTCTCCTCTGGTCCACGGCTCCTCCAGGGGTTTCCTCGCAGGGATTAGCTGGTTGGCTTCAAACACCGTCTGACCCCACAGGGGAGGGATGGTTCCCTGGGAGAAAGGAGGGGTTGTTAGAACAACAGCTATTCTCAAGACCAAGGAATGTGCCCATTTGAGGTCATTAGGAGTCCCCCACCCAACCTGAACCCGCCAGTGTGAATAGTGAGAAGCGGAGACCTAAGCGAGGTGGGTATGGCCTCTTAAAAACGTGTAGCATCCCAGGCCGGCCCTGCGGACGGTTGAGTTAGGGCTCTTCTGGTTGCAGAGAGCGGAGAAGTACATGTTAACCCCAAGTTAGGAGGACGTTCACAAGGAAGTGGGACCTGGGCCCACAGCCGCCAGGAGGCAGAGCGGCCAGTCGGAGCGCGCTCAGTAGGAGCTGTGGCTCTCTCTCTGCCTCTGCGTCCCATTCGGCCCCTTTTGTGTGCATCTGCTGTTCCCACACCCTTTATACTGGCCTCCCTGCCCTGCCCTTCTCTCAGCTTTCTGACTACTCCAGCCTCTGCTAAGGCAGGTCCTTCCTCAGTCACATTCCTGGGACGGGACACCGATGGGCCTGGTCTCGCTGGGATGGACGGGGGGGTGCCTTGGGGCACACCGCGGCCCCTTGCTGTGAAAGGGCCGCTTCCCTCGGGGAGTCTGGGCATCTCCACTGAGGACCTGAGCTGGACCGGGGGCTTTTACGTCTGCCTCCCTGTGGCTGCCCTTGGCCAGACCCCCTAATTCTGGGGATGCCAGCTCGTTTCTGCCTCGCAGGTAAAGCATGGCCACTCCAAGCTGGTCTGGTGTGCTCTCGTCGGGAGAACCTTCTTCTACTATCGGAGCCACGAGGACAAGGTACTCCCGGCCTCGGACAGCACCGTCCCCTCTCCCCCCACCCGCCGTCCCCACTCCTGGGGCTCCACTTTCCCTTCTACCCCGTAACCCCATAGCCAGGGCAGCGCCAGCTGGCGGGCTCCCTCCACAGGGCATGGCCCCGACAGCACGGCGGGGCTGGGCCGCAGCTCCCCAAGCAGGCAGCCGGCGAGCTCTCCTCTCCCTTCCTCCTGTGTCTGTCCTCACCCACGATTCCCAGCCCTGCAGGCCCGAGAGAGGAGCCCCCTGTCCCCCGGCTCCCCCCATTCACCGAAGCCTCATGTCCGCAGCGACCCCTGGGCCACCTGCCTGTGCAGGACGCGCGCATAGAGGAAGTGGACCGGTCCTGTGACTCCGACGAGGACTACGAGGCCGGAGGCACCGGGCGGCTGCTCTCCTCCCACTGCACCCTGGGGATCCACCCCCCGGAGCACAGCCCCACCTACCTCCTCATTGGCACCAAGCATGAGAAGGCAAGGGATGGACCTGTGTGCTTCTCGTCTCCCCTTCTCTCTTTCCCCCCGTTTCCCCCACATTCATGCTTATTTCCCTCCGGGACATCTTGGCAACTAGCGTCCCGGGTTGGGAATATTCCTTTCGTGGACTTGTTCCCAGTGACCATCTCTTCCCTGAGGTAGAACCACAGCTTAGAAACCTGGGTTCGATCCCAGGTCTTTCCAACACTGGTGGCCCCGACTTCTGCTCACCAAGCCAGCTGAGCCCCACCTGGGCTTGGCCCCTTTAAGGAAGCCCCTGGGAGCTCTGCCCCACCTCCCCGCCCAGCCCCAGCAGACGGCTCTTTGTCCTCTTCCAGGACACGTGGCTCTATCACCTCACCGTGGCCGCAGGGGGCAGCAGCGCCAAGGTGGGGACCGCCTACGAGCAACTCATTGGCAAACTGATGGATGAGGAGGGAGACCCAGGTGAGGCAAGCTCGGCTGGCTCAGCCTGGGCTGTAAGGCGGTGGTTGGGTAATCGTTGGCCAGGAAAGCACTGCTGGGCCCTGATGCTGTTTTAAAACCGTCGGAGCCGCAGAAGGGCATCCCCATCCCAAGCTCCAGGCCCCGTCTCCGACGAGGGGACTGAGGCGACCCCTCGGACTGGGCCAATGTTTTGCTTTGTCGCCTGCAGCTTTGCGGGCAGGGAAAGGCATGATGGAGGGGGTAGCTGGTGAATCTATAGTGAGGGTTGTAGTAAGCGAAGCCCTAAGCCTGGGCTCCTGGATCTTTATTTTGCTCCTGATTCCGAGGAGCCAGAGGCACAGACAGCACATACCACACCCCCTCCACTGCAGCCACAGCTGGTTTATCCCAGGCTGAGGCACACCCCTCCGTCCGGCCTCCCCTGCACACACACGCTTGCACCCAGATGCTCACATCTCGCACACTCGCCCTGTGGCAGCCCCAGGAGCAGAGCCGCAGCCGCCTTCCTGTGAGCTGTGCTTGTGAGCCCCACACTCTAGATGTAAACCCAGCGCCGCCATGGGCCCCAGACGTTAAACCCTAAGGGGTGGTTGGGAGGAGAGTTCCCACCAGGGCTAACCGCGCTGCTCTCCGCTGGCAGACTCCCCCCTCTGGAGGCACCCCATGCTGTGCTACAGCAAAGATGGGCTGCACACGTCCCTCACCACCCTGCCCTCCGAGGCCCTGCAGACCGAGGCCCTCAAGCTCTTCAAGGTAAAATGGGAGGGGAGCCCCGGCCCCACGCCTGAACCATGTGCCCAGGCTCTGCCCCCCACAGTTCTGCCCCCCATGGTGATCCTTGGGTGAGGAGAGCATGCAGTTAGGGGGTGGCCCACAGAAGGATCTCCGAGGAGGCGGGGGGGGGGGAGGGGGGAGTCCCACAGGGTCCCCACCACGTCCTGTAGGCCAGGGAGACGGGAGCTCTGGGCCTTCACTCCCAGCCTGGGGGAGCGCCTGTGAAACGGGCCCCTGAGCTCCCGCCTCCTGTGATGGACAGGAAAAAGCAGGCCTACGTTGTTTCTGAACCTGAGGGATTCTGGCCTCTTTTAGAATATTCTTTGTGCCTGTCTTGAATATTCTATCTTTTCAGAAAATGAGTCTGTCTTGCTTATGTAATAGAAACATTTAAAGACGGAAAGATTCTAGCCTGAGGTAGCCTTCCCGGCAAGCACAGTGCTCCCAGGCAGTGCTCCCTCTTAAAAACATTCTCCCTGTGAGTGAGCCCCGGGGCGGCCCATCTGTCCATGGCCTCAGCCCTGCCGGTGCCCGCTGTCTTGTCCCTGCCAGTGCTGCCAGCTCTTCATCAACGTGCCTGTGGAGGCCGCCTCGGTGGACTACCACGTGTCCCTGGTGCAGAGGGCCCTGCAGGTGTGCCTGGTGCACCCTGAGCTGCAGAGCGAGATCTACTGCCAGCTCATGAAGCAGACCAGCTGCCGCCCTCCGCAGAAGTACTCCCTCATGCAGGTAGGGGCTCCCGGGGAGGAGCGGGCAGGAGCCACCGCCCAGGGCTGCCCAGGAGGCGGGAAGTGGGAGGAGGTGACTGCGCGGGTATCCTGAGCCTGGTGGCCAGGGGGCCGTGCACAGAGCTGCCTCGGGACAGCTGCCCTCCCTGTGCCCCTTCGGGTGAGGTCTGTGTGCAGTCGGCTTGTGCGGCTGCCTTTCTGGTCAAAGCCTGGCCCCGTTGGCTCTGGCACCCGGAGAAGGCGGGGGCTCCGGGGTGGAGAGAGCGCCGAAGGCTCTGTAGCTCAGGGCCCTGGGGCGGGGCGTGCGGGCCCAGCACTCACCCCACGCCGCCTGTGCCCTGCAGTGCTGGCAGCTCCTGGCTCTGTGCGCCCCCCTCTTCCTGCCTCAGCACCCCTTCCTCTGGTACATCAAACAGCAGCTCCAGCGCCACGCAGACCCCAGGTGAGTGAGCGCCGTTCCCCCCCGCTGCTCCTTCACTCCCGTGGCGGCACGATTCCGTGTTCCGGGGGGAATGGGGTCCGAACACCCCCACCCCCACCCCACCCCCGCCCTCTGAGACTTGCTCAGTGGCCATGGGGACTTCACCGGTGGCTGTAAACACACACACCCACGCGGAGGTCTGGGCAGGCCTGGGCTTCTGCACACCAGGTCACGTGCGCATGGATGTTTGGTGAGGGCTGTTGCCTCCGGGTTATTCCCAAAGTGCCGTTCTCTGTTGCCATGTCCACATGGGCCCTGAATGGCAAGTTAATACCCCAGGCCCAGCTTCAGGACTTGGCTCACAGCCTGCCCCGGTGGCTGACGTGGTCCTGGCCGGGTCTGGGCCGGGAACCGAGGTGGCAGGGAGGTGTGGATTCCATGGTACTCCCTTCTTCCTCCCCTGTCTTTTTAGAAGTGAGACTGGCCAGTATGCCACCTACTGCCAGCGGGCCGTGGAGCGGGCCCTGCAGACGGGGGAGCGGGAGGCCAGGCCGTCGCGCATGGAGGTGGTGTCCATCCTGCTGCGGAACCCCTTCCACCACTCCCTGCCCTTCAGCATCCCCGTGCACTTCGCCAACGGGACCTACCAGGTGAGGGCGGGCGTGGGCCTGGGCCTGAGCCTCTTCCAGAGGGGAGTACCTCAGGGCCAGGCGGGTGCTAAGCCTCCTCAGGATTGGCAGGTTCTTGATAAGCAAAGCAGCCAAAGAATGGGCCTGGGGCTTCGGGGTGGGAGAGGGGTGCGGTTCGTGCCAGCATGGCAGGAGGAGCTTGAATCGAAAAAGCGCTTTGCTGTTTGATGTCCTGGAAGTACATCTCTGAACCCGTTGTGTGAACAGGAAACTGAGACACTGACCGAGATGGCATGAGAGGGCCTCCCAAAAAGTGACAGGAAAGGGCACCCAGGGCTTATGTCGGGTTCGTCTCCAGGGGGCGGGCTCTTCCCTGGGGCATGCACCCTCTGCGTGCGAATCCCGAACGGACGCCTCCTTGGCCCTTGCACCCGCCCTTGCTCCTTTTAGGCAGGCCTTCCCCCCTCGGGACGCAGGCCCTTCCGAGAGCACTGGGGGGCGTCCCTCAGCGAGCCCCCGGGGCTGACCCTCTCCCTGCAGGTGGTGGGCTTCGACGGCTCCTCCACGGTCGATGAGTTCCTCCAGCGGCTGAACCAGGAGACGGGCATGAGAAATCCGTCCCACTCCGGCTTTGCCCTGTTCACAGACGATCCGGCCGGCCGGGCCCTGGAGCACTGCCTGCAGGGGAGCGCCAAGGTGACGGCCTCCCCGCTGAGCCCTGAGCTCCGCTGACCTGCCGCCTGGCTTCGGGGT
The DNA here is from genome assembly GCF_014108245.1 of Pipistrellus kuhlii. Lineage (NCBI taxonomy): Eukaryota > Metazoa > Chordata > Mammalia > Chiroptera > Vespertilionidae > Pipistrellus > Pipistrellus kuhlii. The sequence continues at coordinate 17,269,946 of NW_023425404.1, read as the reverse complement.
TTTGGTGGGGAAAAGCCTGTCCTGCTAGATATCTGGCTGTGTCCCCCCCCCCCCCCCTTCTATGCCAGCCTTAAACCTTAACCAGCATTTCTGGTGTGGGAGGGACAGGAGGCACTTCTCAGCAGCAGCCCGTCCGAGCCTGCTGGTTACACGTGCACGCGGGCGCAAACGCGTGCACACGCACACAGGGACACGGGTGGGCACCTGCGTGCCCAGCGTCCCTGGATGTTGTGTCTGCCAGGGCCTATGCTGTGCCTACAGGTTCAGCCACATTTTTAGGAAGTAGGCCCTTATGGTACTTGGGTATTAAAGGCTCTTGAATGGGACTGAGGACTATCTTGTATTGTGGTCTGAGATTAGAGCCGAGGCATGCGTTAAGTGTTTGAGGGAATGTGCTGTAGCACTTGATGAGCGGGAGGGTTTGGGTCTATCTGCTCTCTCTTTTTTTTTTTTTTAAATATATTTTATTGATTTTTGTACAGAGAGGAAGGGAGAGAGATAGAGAGTTAGAAACATCAATGAGAGAGAGTCATCGATCAGCTGCCTCTTGCACACCCACTACTGGGGATATGCCCGCAACCAAGGTACATGCCCTTGACCAGAATCGAACCCGGGGCCCTTCAGTCCCCAAGCCAACGCTCTATCCACTGAGCCAAACCAGTCCCGGCTGTCTGCTCTCTTTATGGCAGCAGGACAAGGCCTGTCGTCCTGGGCCAGCCTGAAACACTGTGCTACACGCCTTCTCTGTAAATGTCGGGGCATCTGCAAGGCTTGGCCATGCAGCAGGCCACTGGGCACATTGCTGAAGAAGAGAGTGGGAAGGGATGGAAAGGGAGCTGGTGATGTGAGGCCATGGTTTTTGACTGGGGCCTGCCTTGCCCGAGGATGGGTGGGGCTCAGATGGTAAGGCCAATAGGGGAAGCCTTGCTTTGCTGCTCACGCCAAGTCTGTGAGGAAGCCCGGGCACCTGGGGTCCTGGCCCCGAAGGTCATCCTCCCAGGGAGGACAGTCACTCCACTCTGCCCTGCTGCTCTGCCCGAGTCCAGCCCTGTCTGGACCTCATGCCCCACAGCGTGCTTTGCTGACTTCTGTCTTTTGTCTCTTCAAGATCTGCGATGCCATTTCCAAGTGGGAACAAGCCCTGAAGGAGCTGCACTCCAGGAAGTCCGAGGGTGGCACGCGTGTCGTGAGGCTGATGTACAAGAGCAGGTGCTGAGCTCGCCCCAGGGTGGGGCCAGGGTGAGGGCTGTGTCCAGGGTGCACAGGCAGGAGGCCCACAGATACAGCACCGCATGGCACTCATTAGCTGGGGAGCCAGGCCGACTGGGCAGCTCAGCTCTCAGTCCCCATACTGCATGTACACACACATGCATGCACACACACACAAACATGCCAAGAAAACAGACCAACCTCATGAGATGGCTGCATGTGTTACCTTAGGAGAGTGAGATTTTGTATGAGCACTAAATTTAAGGCTAGCAATACACTGCTCCTATACCAATTCCAGGAAACATAGCCGTAGGCATCCTGACTTTTTACCAATTTGAGTAAGAAAATTCCATCCAGGCTGTCTCCAGGCAAATAGTTTCCATTAGTCTCTTGGCTTCTTAACTCATCCAGTTCCCTAATAAGTTGTGATTCCTGGTACCAGATCCCGTAAGTCTAATGGTGTATCCAGAATTAACCACATGCTACAGCTGCCATGAGAACTACGGGCTCTGTGTCATGTTTGCTTAAATATTTTGGAGGCAATAGAAAGTGGGCTTACAGATGGCATAAAAAGAGTCATTTCTTTCTTTGGGAGTCAAGATAAACAGATGCTAAGATGACCTCGTCCTTTTGGGATCCCGGCTGACCTGGCTTCTCGCCCTCTTCCCTGTAGGCTGTACTTTCGGGGTCAAGTCAAAGGGGAGACGGAGCGCGAGCGTCTGCTGCTTGCCTTCCAGACCAGTGGCGAGATCGTGGCAGGGAGGTTTCCTGTTAACAAGGAGCTGGCTCTGGAGATGGCTGCCCTCATGGCCCAGGTACGGTCTGTTTGGGAATCAGGAGAGTCAGGCACCACCTTTGGACTCGCAGGCGGAATGCGACACACAGCCTGGAGCAGGAGATTCTGCAGATGGGTGGTGCCAGAGGAGAGGGTGGCCTTGGCCCTGGCTCCTTACCCAGCAGAGCTCCTCATGGCTGCATGCAGAACTCTGGGCGGGAATCCAGACGCCTCGGTTTGAGTCCTGGCCACTTCAGGCTCTGAGGTCTTGGCCACATTACTTTACTTGTCTGTGCTTTATTATAGTTTCCATTTCTTTTTCTTTTTTTAAATATATTTTATTGATTTTTTACAGAGAGGAAGAGAGAGGGATAGAGATTTAGAAACATTGATGGGAGAGAAACATTGATCAGCTGCCTCTTGCACACCCCCTACTGGGGATATGCCCGCAACCAAGGTACATGCCCTTGACCGGAATCGAACCCGGGACCCTTCAGTCCCCAAGCCGACGCTCTATCCATTGAGCCAAACCGGTTTCGGCTTAGTTTCCATTTCTGTGGACTGAAAACAAAGATACCTCCATACCTACCCCCACAGGGTTGTTGTTCTAAGTATGTTTTTAATGCATATCACATAATATATACAATAACATTTGTACTTAAAGCTGTCAAGCATTTTAACTAGAATTAGGAAAGGAACACACATTCAGAATTTGACTCTTCTCCTTGTTACCTTTACGAGGCCGTCTTGCCAAAGGTTATCTGGGATACTGTATGGTTCCCATAGATATACTTGCTGAAAAAGAAGAGGAAATAATAATAGTTGATCTTTAGCCCTACCCTGTCTGGTTCAGTTGGTTAGGGATCATCCCATGTACTAAAAGGTTGTTGATTCAGCCGAAACCGGTTTGGCTCAGTGGATAGAGTGTCGGTCTGCAGACTGAAGGGTCCCAGGTTCGATTCCGGTCAAGGGCATGTACATTGGTTGCGGGCACATCCCCAATAGGGGGTGTGCAGGAGGCGGCTGGTCGATGTTTCTCTCTCATCGATGTTTCTAGCTTTCTGTCCCTCTCCCTTCCTCTCTATAAAAAAATCAATAAAATAAATAAATAAATAAATAAATAAATAAATGGTTGTTGATTCAATTCCCTGACAGGCCACATACTTGGGTTGCAGGCTCCATCCCTGGAAGGTGCATGCAGGAGGCAGTCAATCAATGTTTCCCTCTCACATCAATGTCTCTCTTTCTCTCCCCTCTTCCCTCCCTCTCCTTCTTCCCTCTAATAACTGGTCTTTAATATAATAAACATGTATTAAATACTCTATAGAGAACCCTGTGCTAAATATTTTATACTAGAGGCTCAGTGTACAAGATTCGTGCACTTGGGTGGGGGATACCTTACTTAGCCCAGCCTGCACCCTCTTGCCGTCTGAGAGCCCTCAGGGGATGTCTGACTGACAACTTAGGCCCACTTGTATTCAGGCCCGATGCACAAGATTTGTGCACTTGGCGGGGGAATGGGGGTAGTCCCTTAGCCCAGCCTGTGCCCTCTCACAGTCTGGGAGCCCTTGGGATGTCCAACTGACAGTTTAGGTGGGGAGTGGATCTAAGCTGGCAGTGGGACATTCTTAGTGCTGCCATGGAGGTGGGTGGAGGTGGGAGAGGCTTCTACCACCACTGCTGCGCTTGCCAGCCGCCAGCCGTGAGCCCGGCTTCTGGCTGAGTAGTGCTCCCCCTGTGGGAGTGCACTGACCACCAGGGGACAGCTCCTGTATTGAGCGTCTGTCCCCTGGTGGTCAGGGTGTGTCATAGGACCCGTCATTCTGCCATTTGGTCAATTTACATATTAGCCTTTTATTATTATATATAGGATGTATTATCCCATTTAGTTCTCATCCCCACATAATAGGTGAGGATATTGAAGCTTAGAGCGTTTAAGTAACTTGACCAGTGTTACAAAGCTGTTAAGTGGCAGAGTTGGGAGTTGAGCCAGGTGTCTGACTCCAAAGGCCACATTTGGAACTCTGCTAAAGTCAGTCAGTCCCCACTTAGCATCGTCAACTGGTTCTACAGCTTTAAGCAAAACATCTCGTCAACATTATAATGAAGTGACATTGAACAAAACTGTTCTTCGAGGACCTGGAGCATCTTCAATCCCATGTCCCATATTTTTGGATTGGAAGCCAGGATTTCAACATTGTCTTCCCTGTCTGCCCCTAACTAACTGTGTCTTTGGATAAGGCAATTAACCTCAACTGGAAAGTGAAAGCTGGACTAGATAATCTCTAATATTCCAGGACCCTAAGGTTGTTTGTTTATCTCTAGTGTCTGTGAAACGAGATAAAGGGCCACTTCACAAGAAGTGTTTTTTCACATCCATTCACACCTCCCCAGTCAAATTATGAAAGAAAGAAAAAAAAAAGAGAGGGTGTACTACACCTTTCTCAACAGCCTACCCCCACCCCACCCCCACCATATCCAGATTCTTGACTCGTGATTCCATGTGTTTCTATCACAGGTGGAGTTTGGGGACTTGGAGAAGCACCTCTCGCCAAGCCCTGGGGGCACACCCCCTTCCAAGGCTCAGCACCACCTGCAGCAGGTGCTGGACAGGTTCTACCCCAGGCGCTACCGATACGGGACACCCACTGAGCAGCTGAGGTAGGCTGCAGGGCTTACGGGGTCTTGTGGGAGATGCGGGCTGCGGGCTTGGGGAGGTCTCAGAGCTGCCATGAAGACATGTTGGCACTTCACTGGCACCATGTCTCTCCCTCTGTCCATCCAGACATCTCGTAGATCAGCTGACCACAAAGTGGGCAGCACTGCAAGGCTGTTCCCCTCCTGAGTGCGTCCGCATCTACCTGACTGTGGCCCGGAAATGGGCCTTCTTTGGTGCTAAGCTCTTTGCTGCTCAGGTGAGTGCAAGTGGTTTCCAGTGGAAGGAGTGGTGACCTCCCCCTCAGGAATGCACTAAGTATCTTCTGGAGCAGTGGTCGGCAAACTCATTAGTCCACAGAGCCAAATAGCAACAGTACAACGATTGAAATTTCTTTGGAGAGCCACATTTTTTTAACTTAAACTTCTTCTAACGCCACTTCTTCAAAATAGACTCACCCAGGCTGTGGTATTTTGTGGAAGAGCCACACTCAAGGGGCCAAAGAGCTGCGTGTGGCTCGTGAGCCAAAGTTTGTCAACCACGGTTCTGAAGCAACTGTTCCTATCTGGTCATGTTTGAGTCTAGTCTGCAGTACCTGCCTGCAAACGAGCAACCACCAGGGGTCGCTATCTCTCCACCCATTTCTGACCTGCCATTTCCATGGTCCTGAGCACATGGTCCTGATTCATTGCTTTGGGGGCCAGGATTCTTTCTGGGTGTCCCTCATCTTTCCTTTATTGACTTCTTTCTCAGTGCTACCCCGGGGGAGGGGGGGTGGGAGGAGGAGATAGGATCAACTAGTTATAAGGGCATGTAACACAGGGTACCACTCAGTCTGGGAAGTTGAGGAAAGCTTCTGAAAAAGGTGGCATGCTTACCTCCCCCGCCTTTAAAGGACTACCCTACTGCACTGCTGGCAGCGAAAATACCAGGAATTGTCCACTAAATAGCCGCTTTTCTTACTGGTAGGGCCTATCGCCCCTAAGATTGCATTCTTTTTTTATTTTTTTATTTTTTTGATTTTGTACAGAGAGGAAGGGAGAGAGATAGTTAGAGTCATCAATCAGCTGCCTCTTGCACACCCTCTACTGGGGATGTGCCCGCAACAAGGTACATGCCCTTGACCGGAATCGAACCTGGGACCCTTCAGTCCCCAAGCCGACGCTCTATCCATTGAGCCAAACCGGTCTCGGCTAAGATTGCATTCTTGCTTTCCTGTTTCTTTTACAGTCCCTGTGAAATTGACTGAAGAAAGATGCACTGCGGCTGGGAAAGGCTGTGGGTGGGGTGCCGTCAGTGTCTGAGAGCTGGGAGAAAGCTCTCAGACAGAGCCGCCCGGGGTGCTCTCTTCTGCGCACTGAGCTTCCCAGTCGGTGGGCTGTGGCGGGCTAGGCTGCGATCTCCTCCCACTCGGGATGGTTAGTAGGTAGCCAGGGCCCGCAGGCCAGATGCCTCCTGTTCGCTCCAGCATGCTGTACGAGGCCATCTTTTAAGTTTTCCAAGATAAGGACAAGGTTGGAAATCACTGCTGCCTAGCAGATCCCAGTGTGCCTTCTTCCTCACAAAGCTCTCGTGGTTCAGCATCCATCGCTGTGGGTGTGTCTGACGGGGTTTTCCTGTTTCCCCAGCCTGTGCCGCTGTCTTCCAAGGAGAACCCTCTGGTGTGGATTGCTGTGAATGAGGACGGAGTCAGCATCCTGGACCACAACACCATGGTAAGGGAGGAAGAGGGCTGGTTCCTAGCTCGGGAGGCAGGTGGAAAGTTTCCCCAGGACTAACTCGCTCTTTCCCACAGCAAGTGCGTGTCACCTACCCCTACTCCTCAGTGACGACCTTCGGTGGCTGCCGGGATGACTTCATGCTTGTGATTAGATCCGTTCCAGACCAGAGCTCTGGAAAAGGCCAGGCTGACAAGTTGACCTTCCGGATGGCCGCTCCTAAGGTGGGTCTGAGAGCTCCTGGAACATCTGGCTCTGAGCTGTCCTGTAGGAAGGGGCGGACTTGGAGCTGAGAAAGGAAGCTGGGGTTGTGACCGTATCCTAGAAGAGCCCTGCCCCAAAGGAAACTCGGCCTTGTCTGTAATCCCGGCTCCAAAGGGTTCAGGTGCAGTTCCTCGGAAGTCACCGCTGGGCAGGCAGGCAGGGCTCGCTAGGGAGGGCACTCACGCTGGCCAGCTGCTCCTGTGCCCTTCACATCGGTCCTTCCTGCCCTCAGACCTCCGCCCCGTGCAGGCTGGAGTTGGGTGCTCACCCACTGTTCTCCTTGCAGCAGGTCCAAGGCAGCTACCCCCTCAAGATGTTCTCACCCCATCCGTCCATCCGTTGTGGGCTCTGCTGTCCCAACACTAGTCGCAAAGTGGGGCAGGCTGCACATGCTCCCGTCTTCCGGGTCTTGAATTCTGCCCAGAGACCTCCTTTGCCTTAAGGGCTTTATTCCCACAGGAAATGTTGACTAGCAAAAGTAAGACTTACAAAGACTCATTTATAGGTTCCTGACTCCCTCTGAGAGTTCACTGGAAACCCTGTTGCTTTGATCCTAAAGTTGGGGGTTGCCAGATCTCCTCCCCCTTTGAACACACCTCTGCCAAAGGAGAAGACAGGCAGCCCTTTGCTCCAGGGAGGCCTCTGCCCCAGCGGGGAGCTAGCCAGAAAGGAAGTGCCACCTGCTGGGGGTGGGAGGCAGAGAGAAAGACTGTGCACCTCACAGAACCTCCAGGCCAATGGGCGCCCATTTCTTTGGGCCTCTGAACCACAGTAACACCGCCTTTGGACGATTTCTCCCAGGTGGGAATTTTAAGAGAGGAAGGAACTGAAGCCCAGGAAGGCTGTGCGTCCTGAGTAATAGCCAGGGAGAGACAAAGCCCGTGTTTGAGCCAAGGCCAGTTCATGCCCTTTGTTTCCGCTTCTTCCTAGATTGCAGAGGCTACTCTCCTCATGGCCAGCTACATGAGCCACTGCTCCATCACTGTGACCACTCCCGCCAAGCCCCCTGCTGCCCAGCCCTGGGAGCTGGCTGGGCAGCAGCTCTTCGCGTCTCTCCCTCGAGCTGCCAAGGGGCCGCCGCTGCCGTGAACGTTCCCTCTGCCCCGCCCCCGCCCCCGCCCCCACTGGCGCCTCTGGGGTGGGAGATACAAACCCTGGGGCATGACACTACTGTGATGGGTCCAACACCCTCCCCAGCCTGCCTGGCTGGTTCTGTGAAGTGTGTATTTCAGGGTCCATGGAGCCTCTATGCTCTAGGTGCCTTATGTCTCAGGGCCCAATTTTAAGAAGCCAGGCCCAGTAGAAAAACCAGTTTTTCCCCCACAAGAGTACTGAGCTCTGGATTCTGCCTGCTTCTACACAGACAGGGAGCTCTGACTTGTGTCAGTGCCATAAGTCAGAGCTTTCCCCGCCCTCAGGGAGGCGAATCTGCTTTATACTGTGTACGGTTCTCATGTGGGGATTTATACTTGAAGTTTGCCCAACATCCTCAGATTCTGAGGACCAAAATTTCCCATTCACCCCAACTCTGACAAAAGTCTAGAACTCACTAGAAAGAGACTTCCTTCCACAGATGGGAGGGGGGTCGGCGGGGCTGGAGGAAAAGGAGCGGAGGTCTGTCCCTCTGCTGCCAGAACAGGCGCTCTGCAGTGCCCCTTCCCTCCGGCAGCAGCTCCTGTCTCTGATGAGGGACAGGAGCTCTCCCTGCTGAGGTCGAAGCTGCTGTCCCTCACACTGGACTAAGCCCACGGGGGCACAAGCTAAGGCAGGGCAGATCTAACTTGGCCTCCCCGTGTCTCCTTTAACCACTGGACGGGGCTCTGTGAAGGCTGTGCTCACTGCTGTAGGACAAGGTGGCCATCACTGTTTCCCTGCTTTTTGCTACTGTGGGAGCCACCAAAATGAGTCACAAACAGGAGACCCCTTCGGGCTTGTAGGCCTGGACCTGCCCCTCAAGACGTCTGGCGAACCTCTGCTGGGAATGAGTTTGAGGACAGAGGACATGTGATGTCTGTCCCAGAAACTGAATGTAGCTTTCACCTTTGCCCTCCTAATGATGCCAGTATCCGCCTACCCACTGAGACCTTCTGTTGAGTGCAGAGGAGATGATCATTGTTGCCACCCTCCCCTAACAAAGAAAGACGAAGGAGTTCATTGGTACTCTGATTTCCCAACATCAGAAACGGAGTTTTATTTCATAGCTCTAAGACAGTCTTACCATTTGTCAATAAAGTGCTGAAAACTGTATGGTCTTAACAGGAGCACCCAAGAATGAAGCATTTTACCCTGGCAAAGTGTGTATGTGTGAGAGTGTGTGTGTGTGTACATGTGAGAATGTGTGTTGCATACTGCAGAACCACTCGGCTGGAACTAGTTTATGTGAGCACTTCAGCTGCTACACGCTTCCCCTTTCATCCTTTACACCAGGGGTGGGGAACCTTTTCTCTGCCAACGGCCACTTGGATATTTATTACATCATCTCGGCTCATACAGTTATCAACTTAAAAATTTGCCTGTTGTGTTTGGTCAAATATTTCTGTTCCTGCCTTTTGCCCAGCATTTGGGTTTAGTTGGGACATTCCTACCTGGAACACATCAACACATCACACATAACACAGGCTTCTGGAGAACCCCTCCAGGGCTGGTGTGAAAGGCAGAAATGACAACTCTGGTTTTGTGATACTTGAGTGTCTCGAAGGCCCATGAGGATAGTATTATCTACCTGGGAGTTTTTAAAAAATTAGGATCTGCCCTGGCTTGTGTTGCTAAATGGTTAGAGTGGCAGCCCATACACCAAAGGGTTCAATTCCAGGTCAAGGGCATATAGCTGGGTTACAGGTTTGATCCTTGGCCCCAGTCGGGGCATGTACAAGAGGCAACCAATTAGTGTGTCTCTTTTACATCGACGTTTTTCTCTCATTCTCTTTCTCCCCCCTCCTCCCTTCCACTCGCTCTAAAAATCAATGGAAAAAATACCCTTAAGTGACAACAAACAAACAAACAAAAAAATTAGGATCCCTCCAAAAAAGTAAGGGAGAATGGAGTTGTGTTCATACTGAACTTAGGAGCTAAGTTATTTCCCCACCCTGTCTTCCCAATCCTTCAGGAATCCTCCTTTAGTTTATGAATTTTATACAGAAGAAACTGTCCCACCAACAAAGGCTTCTATACTTTGCATGTTTATCCTTCTTTAACATGTTCCTGGAAACCAAAGTCGAATTTCTGTCTAGACTTTTGTCTCATTTCTCCTAGCAAAAGAAGTTTTTGAGCAACAGAAGAGTATTAATGTGCTTCACACCCTGACTGAAATGCCACATTCATGTTTGTCAGTCAAAAGCAGATGTCTGTGAACTAGGCAATTACTGTGCATGTTTATGAAGGAGACCTGTTTATTAAGAGTCATATTTAACCCTACACAGACAAAGGAGATAGGGGGACAAAGTCTAGTCTTTTGTAAGACATTTCTTCCCACTAACCCAGTGCCTGAAGGGCTGGACTATATTTTATATATCTGGAAATTATCTTTCTCAAGAGATCTGACATCAGTTTCCCAATGTCTTGCTCCCCAAATTTCAACAAAAAGTAAACTTGAATGTGTTTAGAAAATTCGCAAGTGCTCTGTCAACATGACCTTTGACATACCGTTTCTTAAGGTCTCCTCTCAGTTGGTAATATACACATACCTTAGGAGGGGAGCACTGAAATACCAGGAACACTTTGCTCAACATCACACCATGAGCTGAGTTCCAGTCACCTGCTCTGGCTCAGATCCACCACATCATCCTGGTTCCTAGGACCGTGTCCACATGATGTTTGAATATAGTAGAATATACCAGCCCAAGGGCTTAGGGGTCACTTCCCACGGAGACAGTACTGGCCTTCTGGATGCTGGAGCTCATGGGCTTGTGGGTGTGGCTTTCCCGTGTGCCAGGATCTCCTGGCAGCTCCTGTACACTTCAATCAAGCAGTCCAGCCGGGGCTTGGCACTCTGAAGGCCAAAGGGAAGAAAGGCACAGTCAAGGTGAACAAGGGGGAGCTGAGGAGTGCTGCATCCATGTGCAACTTCAATCTCTCACCCACACCAAGGGGTCTGCAGGCACTGGCGGGAGCTCAGAAGGGCAGAGTTCAGGCCTCAGCACCTTGCTGAAGAGTCTCTTATGAAGCCCGCAGCCCCGCCTGTGAATTCTCAAAAGCTGGTTCTCAAACAACAGTTTGTAAACTATAAATTTCATGATCTCCATCTACGAGCAAGAATGAGGATTAACAAGGAGACCCTCCTGGGAAGTGTCACCAGCTGTGGAACAGTCCTCAGAGAAAAGAAGGGCAGCGTAATTTACTGTATATTGACAAATACTGTGTATAATGAGATGTAATACAACTGAGTTAAAAGAAAGTCACAGAATGGGAAAAAGATGAGGATGGCATATTTAATAAATAAATGTTTGCTAACCAAATATGTAAATTGTTACAAATACATAGTCAGTATCTAGATTCTACTTGACTAAGAGAGGAGGTACGGATAGTTTAAAACAAGAAATAGTAATAGGTAGATACAAAGAAATACGAAAAGTCCCTGTCTTTAAGGAGGTACAAATTTAAACATTTTAATTCCTTTACTGACATACTAAACTAAAAAAGCTATACCCATTGTTAGCCAAGACTAGAAAAGCACAAATCCCCCCAAAGCAGTGATCGGCAGACTCAGTCAACAGAGCGGCAAACCGCGGCTCTGCCCCAAAGTATATAAAGTTGTCCAATCTCTGGAGCCAAATCTCAAATACTGTAAAAATCTATGAAGGGCCCTAACCGGTTTGGCTCAGTGGATAGAACATTGGCCTGTGGACTCTAGGGTCCCAGGTTTGATCAAGGGCATGTACCTTGGTTGTGAGCACATACCCAGTAGAGAGAGTGGAGGCAGCTGATCGATGTTTCTCATCAATGTTTCTAACTCTCTGTCCCTCTTCCTTCCTCTCTGTAAAAAATCAATAAAATATATATTTTTAAAAAATCCATGAAGCTATCATAAATTTTAATAAATTAATTTTGAACTATAATGCAAAAGAATTTTAGGTCAGCTGCCTTAAATCCTTTGAGAAACAGGGCAGTGAGGCAGTTAACTGTATATGTGAATTATACACTTATAAAGGGATTTATTACAATTATGTTTATATAAGTGGTTTTTTATAAGAGAAGAGCAAAAAATACCCTGGATGTGATTTCAAAAGTTAGCAATAGAGTGGCTAAATAAACTGATACTTAACATGATAGTATAATTATTTAATAAGTACAGTGGCCTTTTGTAGATGCATGAAAATATGCATGTCAAATTTAAAAAGCAAGGTGCAAAACAGTGTATAACAGTATGTGTAGATCAATAACATCTACATAAAATCATATTGGTAGACTGACAGAGCCCAAGGAGATGAATAGTGATTTGCAGGCAGAAGTTGCTATCTATTTTTCCCTAAAATATATGTAAATTTGTAATATTTCTGAAAGCCTATATTTGCCTCAAAAAGGAGCTCTTAAAAGAACTAAAATCCCAATTCTCACTAAAAATAGCCGTCAGGTATCCTCAGATGTTCCTGACAACAAAAGTTTACACTGCTACTGTACAGAAGTAGCTGTGGACACGCAGAGGAGTGGAGGGAGGGTAGAGGATTTCTTTGGAGAAGAAAGTTAAGCCAAGTGTTCTGTGCTCACCTGGAAGACCGGTACTACTTGGGATATCCCATTTGGTTCCATCGGATCGTTCAGTAAAATGCAGAGATAGTAAATCACCTTCTGCTGTAAGAAAACACACCAAATAGAGATCTAAGGGAAACTCATTTTGTTTTCTTTTTCTTCAAGGGACGGCTAAAACTTTTTCATAAATGGTTATCTCTAAGAAGAACACTTCATAGTTTTTGAAGTGAGGGATAAGTACATTCTCATGCAACAATCACCACCAGAGATTATTCTGAAGCTGAGCCGAAAATAAAATTGAAACGCTGACTCCCTATCCATGAGAACCTGTTGTGTCTCTTTAAAAGGGGACACCCTGCTCAGGTAGCTCCACTGGGGTAGGGCATCATCCCCATATGTCAAGGTTGTGATTCAATCCCTGGTCAGGGCGCATACAAGAATCTACGAATGAAGGCATACATAAGTGGAAAAACAACAAATATCTCTTTCTCTCCCTCCCCCTTTCTTCTCTAAAAATAAATAATATAAAAGGACATATTTTTTTTTTCAATATAAGTTACTTTTATGTTTTTAGACATGCCAGCCCAAAAAGAAAACACTGCAAGTACTGGAGCAGAGTCCTAAATTTTAATTTCTTGACATCTAATACTTTAGGTACTAAAACAGTTCAAATCCAGGCACACTCAATGGGCTACGCCTCCAAAGAGGCCTGTGGTACCATTTACATACTTACCATATAAATAGCCTCATTAATGATGACATCCTTCACCTTGCCCATCTCAATGAAGGTGGTGCTTTCTTTGCCAGATGCATAGGATGAAGTCATCTGGATGCCCAGGGAATCAATGATTAACAGAGTCTCCTGATCAATCTTCACAAAGTGGAGATAACCAAGCAGGCCTATGAGGGTGATGAAGATGGCAGCAGAGAGGATCATGCTGTTCTGAAGAGAGAGCCAGACACCGGCAGTAAGATTACCAGATGGTCTTCTGCATATGCCACTGTTTAGTGAGTCAACTCTAGGCCATGCAGGAAAAGCTTTGTTCTGCTGGGAGTTGAACAGGTAAGAGGAACGTGCATGGAGGAAGAGGAAATCACTTTCACTTGTGCTCTGCAGAGCTATGAAAGCATATGATGAAATACATCCAGACAACAAACGGGTTCATCTGTGGAAGAGAACCTCTATCAGCAAATACCCACCATCAGAGATTTTTCTTCCAAAATTGCAATTTAAGGACTCAGACCTTTTCCTCGCACTCTCCCTCAGAATAATATGTAGTGCAAAATCACAGACTGAACAATAACAAAATGCTTAGCACAGTGTAATAGATACAACCCAACCACTCCTCCTTCCTAATAGAACTTGGAATGAATCATGATTGGTTCCCACTTCCGGCTAGAAATGGACACGTGACACAACTCTGACCAAGAAGATGTGAGGGAAGATCTCCTGGAGGGGTTTCTGGAAAACCAAGTCCATCTTAAAAAAAGATCTAAGGAAGATTAGGTCCCTACATCCTGAGGGGTATTTGTTTGTTTGTTTGTTTTTAATATGTATTTATTTATTTCAGAAAGAGAAAGGAAAATGGAGAGAGAGCTTTAAACGTCAATGATGAGAGAGAATCATCGACTGGCTGCCTTATGCACAACCTCTACTGGGAATCAAGCCTAAAAGCACGCATGGGCCCTGATTGGGAATCCAACTGTGACCTCCTGTTCATAGGTCAGTACTCAACCACTGAGCCACACTGGCCAGGCAATCCTGACGTTTTGATATCTGCAACTACTATGGACTCTGTCAGACCATGTGGAAAGCTAGGCTGAAGACAAGTAGAATACACCAAGATGGAAAAAAAAAACAACCAATCTACTGAGCTTTTTATGACCTCTAGAGCCCTCCTACCTCCTGACGTCTTGTTTTGTTAAATAACAGATATTCTCATTTAGGTTTTAGTTGTTTTGGATTGTGACTAAATGATATAAGGCTGACTGATGAGCTGATATGACTACCTGATGTGTTAAGAGCTCAAGATAGCATTTATTTCTTTGATTCTAAGACACATTTACAAACTTTTCATCATTTCTGATGTTGAAATGTGTTTTTCTATTAATGTGTGTTTCTTTCATGAGGCACTGTTTTCTTTTTTCGATAAAGCTATTATATAGAAGGATGGCACCAGAAAAAAATCACTGACCTGGAATCAAAAGAAATTCAGTAATGTGTGACTGTCAGTCCTTGAGGGCAGGGAGAGTCTTATTATTCTTTGTCACTGACAAGGTGCACTCCTTGACTTAACTCTAGTCAAGCTCTTCTAAGCCCCTGACCCTGCTGTCCATCATTGTTGGGCCTGCATTGCCCAGTTGTAGCAAGAATCTTGCAAAGTCAGTTTAGAGAGAACTCCCACCTGGCTGGTCTTCAACAAGAATCCTGTCGAGTCCGTTTAGCTCCTGATGTTTCCTTTTAGCAATTTCTCACCCACTGACTCCCACCCTGCTCCTCAACTATATCTTCCCACTTGTCTATGCTGTATTCAGAACTGAGTCCAATTCTATACTGAGGTCTTTTTTCTCCCATCACAATGGTTTCTGAATAAGATATGTTTTTACCACTTTAACTATTAACCAGTTCTGATTTTCTTTGAAAATACCCTCCTTTAAACTTTTTAAATTTATTTTTAGAGAGATACAGAGGGAGGGAGGGAGGAAGGAAAAGAGAGAAAGAAAATCTTCGATTTGATGTTCTACTGGTCATTTAATAAGTATCTGTTCCCTCCTCACATGACCAGTGCACAAAATTCGTGCACAGGGTCGGGGGAGTCAGCCTCAGCCTAGCCTGCCCCCTTTCCAATCCAGGACCCTTTGGTGGATGTCGGACTGGCGGTTTAGGCCCGATAATCCTGGACCACTGGCTCCTAATTGCTCACATGCCTGGTCACCCCTCACTGCCCCCTGCTGCTGGCCTGGTCACCTCCAACTGGCCCCCTGCTGGCCTAGTCACCCCTCACTGCCCCCCCCTGCCAGCCTAATTGCCCCCAACTGCCCTCCTGCTGACCTGGTCTCCCCTAACTGCCCCCTCCTGCTGGCCTGCTTGCCCCTCACGGCCCCCAAAGGCCTGGCCACCCCATGCCGCCTCGTGTTCAGTCATTTGGTCATCCCTCACTAACCCCCCTGCCAGCCTGGTTATAGGCAGCCATCTTTTGCAATATCAATTTGTATATTACCTCTTTTTTATACGGAATTAAATCTTTTTGGGGGGGAGGAGGGGAGGGAGAAGCAGGACTGTCCTGGCAACTTAACTGACTTACGAAGAAACTTTTAGATATAACTTGATTCAAATTAGACAGTCCTATTATACACATATCTATGCTTGAGTGGCAAAAAAGCTAATGGATGCACTAAAGGACGCAGTAATGGGAGCAACATCCAAATTAAAGGATAGTACTGCTGTGCTTACTCTTCACCAGATCACTCCTGAAATAACATTCAATTCAGGGCACTACATCTGAAACTGAAAAAGACAATGAGGGTGATTCCTTCTATTTGAGGGCAGTCACAAAACCACTGTCCATGACCCTCACAATACTGTGGAGCTGGCATGGCAGACATTAATTCCATTTTTAGAGATGTGAAAACATCTGGGACAACAGGAATGGTCTGGAAATTCATAATTCTTTATCCCATCTCTGAAATGTCCTGATTCTTTAGAAAGTACTTGAAGTTGGGGAAGCAGTTGGGAGGAGGGGGATATAGACTGCCTTGAAAAAGCAGAGATTAGGAAGAACTGTCCATGTGAAGCTCTTAACTAACGTCTGGCCAAAACCGGTTTGGCTCAGTGTATAGAGCATCAGCCTGCGGCCCGAAGGGTCCCTGGGTTCGATTCCGGTCGAGGGCATGTACCTTGGTTGCGGGCGCATCCCCAGTGGAGGATGTGCAAGAGGCAGCTGGTCAATGTTTCTCTCTCATGGACGTTTCTGACTATCCCTCTCAATTCCTCTCTGTGTAAAATCAATAAAAAATATATATTTTTTAAATAACGTCTGTATGTGTGTGTAACACACATACACACACACACAGACACCGTGGAGCCAGCAACAGTCTCTGCGCAGCTACAGATAAGGTGCGGGGAGCAGTGATTCCCGAGGAGGGGAAGTGATGGGCGAGGACGATTAACCCAACAGCTCTCCACGGCGCATGGGAGTTGAAGTTTTAGGCTGTCGTGCAAGGACCCGCTGTGCACCGGGTGGAACGAGAGCACAGCAGCGATCCAAGGGAGGGAGGAAGTTCAGGGCACCAACTCCACTAACCGGGATGGAAAGAGCTGTCCAGCAGCGGGACGGCGTCCCCAGGGCCAGCCAGTTCCCGCCCGCCGGCCCGACGACTGCGGGAGGGTCTGACGCCGAGGTCCCGGCTCGACCCCACGACCCCTCAGACCCTCCCAACATCCCGGCGGCAGCGAGGGGCGGCCCGGCCTTACCTCGAAGAGGGTGAAGAGGCCGTAGGCCGCCAGCCACACGGAGCAGGTGACGGCGGTGAGCGAGCGCAGCGAGAGCCGCGGGCAGCTGAGGCAGAACTCGCGGCAGGACGGGGAGTAGTAGCGGCGCAGCAGCGCCAGGCGGCCGCCGTAGATGTCCGAGAAGGTCAGCTCGTCCTCCATGGCGGGAGGACACGCACCCCGCGGGGCCCAGCGCCGCGGCCGCCCTCCCCAGCCTCCCGCCCGCCCGCGTCCTCTGGCGGCCTCCGGCCCACTTCCGGGAGGCGGGTGGCCACGCCCCCTCACGCTCCGCGCAGCCTCAGTTCCGCACGCCGAGCCGGCGCGGCGGTCTCGTTGGGTCCGTTCCTGGCGCTCCCGCGGGGCTGCGCTCCTAGGATTGTCCACTCCAGAGCCTCCCAGGGGGCCGGCCGCTCCGCGGGCAGCTTAAAGCCGCTATTAACGGGCTTTTTGTCTCGATGAATTGGTTTCTGTTTTTAAGGCAAAGCACGCCCCAAGGAGACAGTCCGCAGGTACTCATTCATTCATTCATCCATTCATTCATTCAGGAGCGGAGGGTGCTGAGGGGAACAATGTTGTCAAGGTCCCTGCCTTCAGGAAGCGTCCTTCCTGGTGACAGAAACAAAATGGAAATAACTTCAGGGGGCTCTTAGCAGTGATATATGACTCGCAGGGATGACATTCAGCAGGGCGGTCAGGACTCGGGTGCGGAGCAGACCGTTGGGTGGGATCTCTGGAGGAGGAACTTGCCGGAAAGAACAGGAAAAGCAAAGCCCCTAAGGCTGAAACAGGGTGTGGGGGCGTTATTGGAGGAATAAAGGTCCAAGAGGCTGACGCCCAGGGAATGCAGTTGGGGATGGGGAGGTATAGGCAAGGGTCAGTCCAGGAGGGTCTTGTAGGGCTTGGTAAGGGTTTGGGATCTCACTGCCCAGGAGGTCTCTTTGCCCTAGCCGGTTTGGCTCAGTGGATAGAACATCGACCTGCGGACTGAAGCGTCCTGGGTTCGATTCTGGTCAAGGGCACATTCCCGGGTTGCAGGCTTGATCCCCAGTAGGGGGCATGCAGGAAGCAGCTGATCAATGATTCTCATCATTAATGTTTCTACCTCTCTCTCCTCCTCTCTTCCTCTCTGATATATATATATATATATATATATATATATATATATATATATATATATATATATTTTAAGAATGCTATCTTTAATAACTTGTTTTGAAATAAATGCCCATTTTGAAAATCAAAGCAGACCAGGGCCCTGGACAGTTAGCTCAACTAGTTAGATCGTCATCTCAATATGCCCAGGTTGCAGGTTCAATCTCTGGTCAGAGCACATAAAAGAAGCAACCAATAAATGCATAAATAAGTGTAACAATAAATCAACATCTCCCTCTTCCTTCCTCTATCTGAAGTAAAATTAAAAGAAGACCTGCTATTTGAACTTTGGTGTTTTTTTTTTAATGAGTTATAAGATATTTTAGATATATAGAATAAATTTAATTTTAAAGAATAATAGTAACATAACAATTTACTAATCACTCCCCTGATGCATATTAATGAGGAATTAGTAATTTACCTCTTACTAAACCGTGGAAAGCCACTGGAAGTGACATGCAGGATTAATTTAGAATGGTCAATCTGGTGACTCCCTGTAAGTGCTCAAAAAGTGATTTTTGCAATAGTCCAGGAGATACTGAGGTAGTCTGTGCGAATACTAACTTCAGAAAACATAGGAAATGGGATAAATTGGATGTGGTGATGGGCAAGAGAAAGGTACCAAAATAATTCCAAGGATCTGAGCAAGTGTGGCAGTAACAGTGACTGAATCCCTGACCACATCTCTACTGCTCCCTACAGCTCCCCACCCTGGAGAACTTCTTAAAATTTAGGTTGCTGGTTCCCCATCCCCAGAATTAAATAAGTAAATAAGCTTGGGGTAGGGCCCAGTAACTTGTATTTCTGACAAGTATGCAAATGTTGACGCTACTGGTCTGGGACCCTACTTTCAACAACAGTGCCTATCAGTAATAGCTGCTTTATTTTGCTAAGGCTTCAAAGACATTTCTTTGTTAAACCAGCAGGGGGAGACAGGAATACAATTTATCCCCAAAATAAATATACTGCCTGACACTACTACAGAGGCTTGGAGTTATGATGTTGCCATGGAGACCTCTGAAATAATTTGGAAAGCAGCATGTAACTTGGCATCAGGAATGTTTTTCAGGTGTTTACATTAACACCCCTCTCTCTAAAAATCAATTAAAGAATTATTTTGGTAAGACGAAAGTCCAGAATTATACAAGCTGTGGTGACACAGTAAGAATTTAGAATCTGGAGTCCCAGACCTCTGCCACTTCCAAGCTATGTGACTTTGGGAAAGTTATTTATCTGATCCTGATTCTTTGCATTTAAAATAGTCCCTATAGTAGTCCCCCTTAATCTCCGGGGACATGTTTCAAGACCCCTCTACATAGTACTTAACTGTCACTTAAAGCAGTGGTCGGCAAACTCATTAGTCAACAGAGCCAAATATAAACAGTACAATGATTGAAATTTCTTTTGAGAGCCAAATTTTTTAAACTTAAACTTCTTCTAATGCCACTTCTTCAAAATAGACTCGTCCAGGCCGTGGTATTTTGTGGAAGAGCCACACTCAAGGGGTCAAAGAGCCGCAGTTTGCCAACCAAGGAAGCACTCTACAGCTTCTCTTTGGCATATTCGAATTGCCAGCATCACTACTCTGGCACTTGAAGCCATTATTGAGTAAAATAAGGGTAACTCCAACTCAAGCACTGTGATGATACAATAAGGACCAGTTGATCGGATAGCAGAGACGGCTACTAAATGACTAACGCGTGGGTATCATTCATCTGTGGATGTGCTGGACGAAGTGATTCATAGCCCAGACAGGATGGAGCAGGACGGTGGAGATTTCATCAGTAACTCAGAATGACATGCAATTCAATCTTTTTGTACCATGGTTAACTGAAACTTGCGAAAGCAAAACCAAGGATTGCAGGGGGGAAGAAGAGGGTAGGAAGGGCTACTGTACTTTATGGAATTGTTAGAGGGTTAAAAGTTCTAAGAAACTTCGTTGGGTTTTGCCCTAACAATAGTTTGGCTCAGTGGATGGCGCCTCAGCCCGAGGGCTAAAGAGTCCTAGGTTCGCTGAAACCAGTTTGGCTCAGTGGATAGAGTGTAGGCTTGCGGACTGAAAGGTCCCAGGTTCAATTCTGGTCAAGGGCATGTACCTTGGTTGCGGGCACATCCCCAGTAGGGGGTGTACAAAAGGCAGCTGATCAATGATTCTCTCTCATCAATGTTTCTAACTAACCTTCTCTCTTCCTCTCTGTAAAAAAATCAATAAGCCAAAACTGGTTTGGCTCAGTGGATAGAGCGTCGGCCTGCAGACTGAAAGGTCCCGGGTTCGATTCCGGTCAAGGGCATGTACCTTGGTTGTGGGCACATCCCCAGTGGGGGATGTGCAGGAGGCAGCTGATTGATGATTCTCTCTCATTGATGTTTCTCACTCTCTGTCCCTCTGTCTTCCTCTCTGTATAAAATCAATAAAATACATTTTTTTAAAATCAATAAAATATTTTTTTTTAAAAAGAGTCCCGGGTTCGATTCCAGTCAAGGGCATGTATCTTAGTTGCAGACTTGATCTATGTTTCTCTCTCATTTATGTTTCTAACTATCCCTCTTCCTTCCTCTGTAAAATATCAATAAAAAATATATTTAAAGAAAAAGAAAGAAACTGTTGGTTACTATTATTCAAATACTAGAGACCCAGTGCATGAAATTCGTACATGGGGAGAGGGGAGTTCTTTCAGCCCAACCTGCACCCTCTCCAATCTGGGAACCCTTGGGGGATCGGGCCTAAACCAGCAGTCGGACATCCCTCTCACAATCCTGGACTGCTGGCTCCTAATCACTCACCTGTCTGCCTGCCTGATTGCTCCTAATTTGCCTGCCCTGCCAGCCAAGTCACCCCCAACTGCCCCCTCTGCCAGCTGGTCCTCCCATGCAGTCTGCTATTCAGTTGTTTGGTTGTCCTTCACCCCCCTGCTGGCCTGATCATAGGCAGCCATCTTGTGAGGGTGTGAGGTTCAATTTGCATATTACCTCTTTATTATATAGGACTAGAGGCCCAATGTACAAAACTCATGCAAGAGTAGGCCTTCCTTCTCCTGGCTGCAGGCACTGGCTTCCCTCTGGCACCCGGACCCAGGCTTCCTTTGCAGCCCTGGCTTTGTCCAGAGGACCTCCGGTCTAATTAGAATATTATACTTTTATTATTATAGACTAGAAGCTTGGTGCACAAATTTGTGCACCAGTGGGGTGCTCTCCAACATTCCCTGAGGGGTTCTGAGTTGCGAGAGGACACAGGTCAGACCAAGGGACCCCACCGGTGTAGGATCGGGGTGGGGAGGGACGCAGGAGGTTGGCCAGCCAGGGAGGGACTCGGGAGGACTCCAGGGCATGTCTGGCCCATCTCGCTCAGTCCAGATCAGCTGGACCCCAGTAGCAAGCTTATGTACCTGTTGGAGCATCTTCCCCCTGGTGGTCAGTGCACATCATAGCAAGCAGTTGAGTGCCCTTAGCATATCATTAGCATATTACCCTTTGGTTGGTTGAATGGCCTACTGGACAACCAGACACTTAGCATATTAGGCTTTTATTATATAAGATAACTAATACTCTAGTAGTTAATTGTTACTTTCAGCTAGCCCAGATATGTTGCTATGTTTGGTTTTTTAACAATTCAGTGTTCCCATTATTCAGGTAAAGAATTGAAAACATAAATCCCAAACTCCCCATCCAAAACACCCAAACTAGGTGGGATTTTTATTAATACACCTGGCCCAGAGAGCTCTGATCTAGGTTTGATCTCCTAGCCTTCAATTCCCAAAAGTAAGCACTTTTTTTTTTTTTTTTTTGGACCTTGAGCTCTGAGATGGACCAGAGCAGGTGGAAGCAGGCAGGCTTGGTCTCGGCAGAGTACTCCCTTAGGGTCAGGTGAGACCAATCTCAGCCTAGCCATCCCTTTTCCTTGATCGGGGAGAACTGGCCGCTACCCACGAAGGGACACACCTGTTTGTAACCATCTCTTAATGGCCAGGCCCTGATACTGGTTTCCCGGTGTCGCCGCTGGGGCTCCCTGGATGGAGAGCCGCTGGGCTGGGCGGAGGGGGGGGCGGGGGGGAATGGCAGGGGCAGTGGGCGGAGCCTGCGGAAGGTGTGCGGAAGGCCGGTTGGGGGCCCGGCCGGGAGGGGGGCGGGGCCGTGACGTCGGGGCGGCTCCGGCTCCGGAGGGGAGCGCGGCTGCCGCGGCGGCGGCGCTCACTCGGGGCGGCGAGCCGCGCGGAGCAGCCGGTCGCTTGGCAACGTGCCGCGCTGCCCATCCATGTCCGTCCGCGGCAGCCTCTCGCGTCTGCGGGCGCCGGTGCATCTGGTCCTGAAAAGGTCCGTCCACTCCGTGGCCGTGATCGGAGCGCCGTTCTCCCGGGGGCAGGTGAGCACCGGGACCTGGCGCCGGGCACCGGGATCGCCGCCCGCGGGAGCCGGGGAAGCGGAGGGCGTGGGGGTGGGGGCTCGAGGAACCGGGGAGAGGGTGGCGGGGGAGACCTAGTGGTTCCGGCGATTGGGCGCCGGGAGGGCACGTGGGATTTTTTCTTTTTTCTTTTTTACTATAGAAAATAGGAGAGGCGGGCGGGGATGGAGGGAATCCTGAGTGCGGTTCGGCGGGGGCTTCGGAGCTGAGGGTGATGGAGGAGGAGGAGGAGGGAGGGGAGTCCTTGGAGGGGCGGGAGGAGGGGAAACCGGCTTGAGTCCCGTGTAAAATAGAGAGAGAGGAGGTGAAAGCGAGCGGTTTCTAAGAATCCAGGATTCGTCCTGGGAGCATTAACGGGAGGAAATTGGCGCCGGCCGGACGGGAGAGGCTGTTGTTCCCCCCTCCGGGAAGACAGACACCCCGGCGGAGAGGCCAGGGACCCGGCCTGCCAGCCACGTCCGCCCGCCACAGATCCTCACCTGGCGCAGCCCGTCTTGTCGTCCCGCTTGCCCTTCACTCACGGGGCTCGGAAGGTTAATGCGGCTCCGGGGATGGTTGTTTTCCCCTCCTGCCCTGCAAGCGTGTGAACGAACCAGGCCTCGGGTGGAAACAGTGATAATGTCAGGCTTTTGAGAGGATTCTATTGGGAACTAAGACCAGCCGTCCTCTCTTGGTTTCCCTTTCCAATAAATATTTCAGCGACCTACTGTCCACTGTGGTCCAGACACATTACATTGAAATTCTGGAAATAAGCATTTCACAAGTTTTAAAATCGCAGCTATGGGGAGCATCTGTGATGAGTGAGTCTCAAGCTAGTCCCGCTCTGTCCTGTCCAGGATCCTTTGTCCCGAGGGTTCATGCTGCTAGGCACCTCCCACTTCTTAGTTATCATACGAGATACGGCACTGCTTGCTCAGCTAACCCTTATTTTATTGTTATAATTATTTTATTAGTAGTTATTGTTGTTAGTCTAGTGGTGTGCCTGATTTATAAGTTAAACTTTATCCTAGGGTCCAGTACTATCTGCGATTTCAGGCATCCACAGGGGTCTCTTGGAATACATTCCTGGCGGATCCATCCCGTATAGTATAAGCAGATGTCTGTGTTTTTGCGAACTACAGTTGTCTTCTTTTCAATCATCTCCCCTCGCGTCTCATTGTGTGTTTCGTGTGACAGAAAAGAAAAGGAGTGGAATATGGCCCTGCTGCTATCAGAGAAGCTGGCTTGATGAAAAGGCTCTCCAACTTGGGTAAGTGGGGGCTCTGAGATGTTGTGCAGGGAGGCACACGCAGGGAAGGCACAGTGTCAGCTGTGCGCTCACTGGGGATGTGTCTCTCATGTTCTGTCGGATTCCACCTGCAGTTTAAGATCTCTCGGAGTCTTCAGTGCAATAAAAAGTGTGTGTGGAAGGCAGGGAGGCAGAGCCTGGAACAAGCTGCTAATGACTGCAAAGCGGTGCTCAGAATGCTAGCTCCAACCATAACTGTGCCGTCAATCTTTCCCCCTGAAATTCTGACTTTCCCAACTCACTCATGAGGTGCTTATGACTCATCAGTCTGGCCAGTTTACCTCTTTGAATCATTCATTTCTTCCCGAGGATTAATAGCTTTATGTTACTATAAGCAGAGCCTTAGATCTGTATTTTCCAAACTTTTCTGATTATGAAAATCACTTGTGCTATTTTTTTAAAATTCTGATTCCTACGCGACTCAGTGGAAGAGTCTGGGTTATTGGCCCTACCAAACAAGTGCTTTTCACAAACACCCAGGGTACTCAAAAGTAAAGTTGCATTCTTGTAATTAGTATGGTACTCAAAGTTTACAGGAGCAGAAGTCAGTGGAACCCAGTGATAAAGGCCATTTATGTAGTAATAGAGAATCCTTTTTTTAGTAACGGGACATTAAATTATCTTTATAGTAGGAAGGTTCTTCCTTAGCCAGCCCAAGTGTTTCTAGTGGATGTTAGGAGCCATTTTCTCCATTCACATTAGGACCATTCGTATAGCTTTTCCGGAGCTGTAAGTGCAAAAGGCATGGTAGCAGGAAGCTATAGATTCTGGAGCTAGTAATACAGAATAGGTGAGCATGTGCCTTGACCAGGAATCAAATCATGACCTGGTTCATAGGTCTACTCTCAATCACTGAGCCATGCTTGCTGGGCAATAGGGTCTTATTTCTTTTCTTTTAAATATATTTTATTGATTTCAGAGAGAAAGAGAGGGGGAGAGAGAAACAGAAACATCAATGATGAGAGAAAATCATCCATCGGCAGCCTCCTGCACACCCCACACTGGGGATGGAGCCCTCAACCTGGCACCCTTCAGTCTGCAGGCCAACAGCACTCTATCCACTGAGCCAAACCGGCTAGGGCAGTGGTTGGCAAACTCATTAGTCAACAGAGCCAAATATCAACAGTACAACAATTGAAATTTATTTTGAGAGCTGGATTTTTTAAACTTAAATTTCTTCTAACGCTACTTCTTCAAAATAGACTCGCCCAGGTCGTGGTATTTTGTGGAAGAGCCACACTCAAGAGGCCAAAGAGCCGCACATGGTTCTCGAGCTGCAGTTTGCCGACCACAGGGCTAGGGCAATAGGGTCTCTTTCTTAATCATTTTATTCTCCAAGTTCACCACCAAAGATGAAAGATAAATCGGTAAGATTTAGTATTAATTGTGTCACACATTACTTAATGGAGGAGGTTTTTATTCCTGCCTATAAATGAGGATACTGTCCCTTGATATCAGCTATCCACATTCTGCCTTTTAAAAAAGCAATCTCTGGCAATCACTGTTTTTTAACACTGGATAAACCTGTGCAGCCCATCTGATAGACTGGGTCTGGCATTGCTCGAATTGCCTGCTCATTGCTGGATTCTGCCTCTTGAAGAGAACCTTTTCAGCCTCACACAGGAGACAGCATTCAGCGGAGGCTGCTGAGCGAGGGGGAGGGGCAGGGGCAGCTTCTCCTCAGCCTTGCAGACCTCCTTTCCTGTCCCAGCTCATGGTATTTTTCCACTCCACCCTGGGGCAGCTGTTCTCCCTTAAATACCATAATGCTTCCTCTGTTATGCTCAACGTAAAGTGATGGGGAAGCTTCAATTTATTTGGTTTTCCCTTTCATTAAAAAATATATATACTTTTAGTTTTACTATTTATATTCTTACCTGGTAGCTGATTGGTAGCCCAATTGGTAGCCAGACTGCTGGTGAGCAGTCAGAAATAGAATCTCACTGCATATTAATAAGATTGTGGCACTCAGCAGATTTCCAGCCTGGGGTTGGGCTAATCTCCAGGAACATGTTAAAGTACAGAGAAGTTCCAAAGCTCTATTCAGAAATAGTACCAAAAATTTTAAGTTCTTCGAGCATTTCAAATAAGCAATATGCATAAGTTTCAAGGGAGAGAAGACCCACGGAAAGGTTAACTTTCACAAATCCCTTTGTTGTTTGCCCTCTGCTCTAATGTCGCGCCTATCCACGTTGCCATGGCAATAGTTAAAACTTCCTGTTTTCTGGAGTGAATGTATTTGACCCGGTGTGGGGCTCAGTAGGCACACTCAGAGGGTCCTCTTTCAAGTATCCACTTACTTGGACTATTTAAAGAGACCCTGAGAGGAGGAACCGAAGAGGCCATGGCTCTGGCAAGGCTCAGGCAGAGTGCCTTTGCTCCTGGTTCTGGTCAAGTACTGCCAGCCGTGGTCATTTGCCCCTTTTTCTTTAAAGTAGAATGAGTGTGGGGGGGAGAAAGAGCTGTAAAGGAAGGTTAATAGTTTAAGGTCTCCCTCTTATAGTTCGGTAATTTGATCTCCCTGTGGTACTTAAAAGAGGTGACAGCCTCTGGCACAGTTATCTAATGTGCCACTGTGACCAGGCCAAGAGTCCTGGAGTTCAGGAAGTCACTGGGGAGCTATCCCAACCTATTTGGGACATCTATTCCCATTTACTTGTCCCAATTTGAGACATGTGTTCTTTCCGCTCCATTTTAACTGTTAATTCTTCCAATTGGTGAACAGGAGATACATGTCCATTTCTTCGTGTCATCTACCATTGCTTTCAACAGTGTCTTACAGTTTTCAGTGACTAGATCCTTCACTTCCTTTGTTCCTAGTTCACCCTTTTTTGTTGCAGTTGCAAATAGGATTTTTTTCCCCATTTCTTTTTCCGATATTTCATTGTTAGTGTATAGGAACCCAGAAGATTTTGTATATTGATTTTGTATCTTGCAATTTTTATTGTTTCTAATAGTCTTTTGGGTGGAGTCTTTAGGGTTTTCTCTAATAGAATGTGAAAATAGTGACAGCTTTACTTCTTCATTCCCAATGTGGATATCTTTTATTTCTTTCTCTTGCCTAATTGCTCTGGCTAGGACTTCCCAGTTCTATGTTGAATAACAGTGGCACAAATGGGCATTCTTATCTTATTCCTGGTCTTTGAGGGAAAGCTTTCAGTTTATATTAGCTGAGGGTTTGTCATATACGGCCTTTATTATGCTCAAGTACTTTCCTTCTATCCCCATTGTATTGAGTGTTTTAATTATAAGTGGGTGTTATATCTTGGCAAATGCTTTTCCTACATCTATTGATGAGACCATGTGACTTTATCTTTTATTTTGTTAATGTATTATATTAATTGATTTGCATATATTGGAATGAACCCCACTTAATCATGATCCATTATCTTTTTAATGTATTGTTGTATTCGATTTGCTAGTGTTTTGTTGAAGATTTCTGTATCTGTGTTCATCAGATATTGGCCTGTAATTTTCTTTTTGTGTGTGTTATCCTTGCCTGGTTTTGGTATCAGGATAATGTTGGCCTCACAAAATTGGGAAGTATTCCTCTTCTTCAAATTTTTGGAGGAGTGTATGACCAAAAGAACCTAGAAGGTAGAGGAAGTTCCTTCTGCCCCCACACTAGGCATCACGAATAGGATATCTCACAAGCTGGGCACTGCTTATGCTGAAGTGCCTGCAGTAGAAAGATCCAGGGACCTCTAGAATGAGCAGGCACAGGTAAGAATTCTTGCCTAGGCACACTCCGAGATCTCTGTCTGCAGAGTCCGGTCATGCACTCCTCCAAAATATTTATATTAGAAGGAGAAAATTTAGAATCATATACCACCTAATTTGTCATATTGACCTTGATTTATATATTTTTAATTGGGTCTAAAGCTTCCTACTTTAAAATATAATTTGCCCCTCCAAAAAACAATGAAATCTCAGGCTGTGCTAGATACATCTTTCTAAATCTTTTCCTTTTAATGGTTTTACATTTTGGTATTTGTCCTTTGATCACTAATGGAATGTGTTTCACACATAACCACCAAGAGGATAGGTCCTCCATAATTTGACTTTCATCTACCTCTTAGACTTATTTCCACCCAAATTCCACCTTGTTTTCATTGCAGATAGGGTTATGGGTACTGGATGGAGGCTCCACTACCAGAAGCACCTATCTAAACTTTGATTCGAATTTCAAGGAAAAGGGGCAGCAAATAACTCATTTTGTGTTGGGCAATGATGGCAGTGATTGGTCCGTAGCTTCTGTCCATGCAAGCTGCCTTTCCCAGGTAGTGGAGGCACCAGCAGCATCTTCACTGTACCATCCTGCAATGTGATGGATTGCCTTTGGACAATGTGGCCTTTAAACCAGGGTAGGGCCCTCTAAGGCCCTACTTAAAGATTCTAGGAATTACAATAATGAAACAGATTGATTTTCTGCTGGAGTTAGCCAGAACAGGTTTCTGTTGCCTGAAGCTTAAAGATCCTGATTGATGATAAAACAGTTTACAATTCCAATGAGAAACAGAATTTTGAGACTTGCCTGGTTGATCAGTTGTTTAGAGCATTGTCCCGATTCACCAAGGTTTCAGGTTCTATCTCCACTTGGGGCACGTACAAGAATCAACCAATGAATGCATAAACAAGTGGAGCAACAAATGGTTATCTCTCTTACTTTCTCTAAAGAAACAAAAACATCAATTAAAAAAATTTGGTCTGAAATCTTCAAACGTCTTTGTTAATAAATTCTTGTTCTTTGCTTGCTTTTCCCCTAGAACTTTACACAATGTTCTTGAAAGTTAATATAACTCATTAGGTTACAGTTTCTTTGTCCTTTCATTTAGGGTTATATTTTAGTCCCTTTGGGTTTTAACAACTCTCTGTTCTCTTGGTGCTTTGATTTTTGAAGCATCATGTTCCTTAAGATGACTTAAAAACAGCAGCTTACAGTTTTAATTAAAGATATCTCCAAGTTCCCACATAATGCCCGGCTGGTGTGGCTCGATGGTTGAGTGTTGACCAATGAACCAGGAGGTCATAGTTCAATTCTCTGTCAGGGCACAGGCCTGGGTTGTGGATTCAGTCCCCAGTAGAGGGTGTGCAAGAGGCAGCAGATTGATTTTTCTCTCTCTCCTTCCTTCCTTTCTCTCTAAAATCAATAAAAAACATTTTAAAAGAAAAGTATTGTGTATTTAAAGATACCTTATGTTATATGATTCCATTATATGAAATGTCCAAAAATAGGCAAATCCATAGAAACAGAAAGTAGATTAGTGGTTCCCAGGTACTGGGGGGAGAAGAGGACAGGGAGTGACTGCTCATGGGTGCTGGTTTCTGTTTGAGTGTGATGAAGCTCTTCTGGAATTGGTAATTTGCTCCTGCCTTAGCAAAGGCCTCCATCACCAAAGATGTGCCTGATTATAGGCAAATCTGTTATTAAATTTCAATATAACTATTTATTTCCTGCTTATATGAGCAGCAAATGATTTAACTTACATCTTTTTATTTCAAAGTTGTTGCACATCTAACATTTACCATGTTCTCTAGACAATGTACTAGGCTCTTGCTATTATGTAATTCTTAATCTGTTAAAAGCAAGTTAATGATACCCATAAGGATAGCTAGAGTAAAAAAGCACATGGGTTGGTAAGACTGTGGAGCTGTGGAACCTCTGTGTCCTGTGTAAAATGATATAGGCTCTATGGAAAACAGTATCGTGGTTCCCCCAAAAATGAAAAGTATGATCCAGCAGTTTCACTCTGAGCATATATCCAAACGTTGAAAGTAACGTCTCGAAGTGATTTGTACACCCATGTTCATAACAACTTACCCGTAATAGCCACAGGGTGGAGGTAACTCACGTGTCTATTGATGTGGTTAATACATACAATGGAATATTATTCAGTCTGCAAGAGGAAGGAAATTCTGATATGTGCTATAGAATAGGTGCACTTTGAAGACATTGTGCTAAATTAAATACACCACTCTCAAAAAGTCAGATACATGTAGGATGAGTCTACTTATGAGATACCTAGAATAGTCAAATCCATAGAGACAGAAAGTAGAATGGTGGTTGCCAGGACTCGCAGGATGGGGAGTGGAGAGATATTGTTTAATGGGTACAAAATGTCAGTTTTGTGTAAGATGAAAAGAGTTCTGGAGATAGATGGTGTTGATACAGAACAATGATGAATGTGCTTAATACCACTTAAAAATAGTTTAAGATGGTTACTTTATGTGTATTTTACCACAATTTAAAATATAAAAAAGGAACATTTAAAAGTAAATTAGAATAGAAATGTATGAAGAACAAGGAAAATCACTTGAGGTTGTAGCTTCTTCTCATATGGCCATGACAATGTGGTAGGTGCAATTGCACATGATAATCAGAGCCCAAAATAGAGGTTTAAGAAAAATAGTCCATTTCACTCTCCGGTGAAGAGAGTTTACAGAGAAGCCGGAGCTGGTTTAGCAGCTGTTCCTGGAAGTCCAGACCTAGATTCTTACCGTGCTGCGCTAGCAGCGGGCCTGGCTCTAATGGTCCAAGACGGCTCTGACCTCAGTTCTGGCAGCAGGATGGAAGAATGAACGAAGAAGCAAGCAAAGGGAGAACTTGTGCTTTCCTGTAAGGAATGTTCCCAAGAAGTTGCTGCAGGACACTTCAGATTATCCTGTTGACCCTAACGGGTCACATGGCCACACCAGTTACAGAAGGTGGTGGTGAACTTAGTCTCTCTTCTAGTCATGTTCCCAAGTAAAACTCCTGTCTCTGCAGAAGGGAAGAATAGATATTGCTTAGACACATCATCTCCCTGTGCTCTAGTTCCATTACCCTCCTGTGTTCTGAGGGTCCTTGTTCCTGCTGTTATCCCTTCTCGCCCCTCGTTTCTCAACTTCTCTCCATTCACCTTCCATTCGCTGCCATACTTGTTTCTCCACTGCCCTTTCACACTTCAACTTGCTATAATCTAGTGTCCTGAGCTATTATTGCAATGGAACTGGTTTTGCTGAGGTTGGAGACCAGCTAGCTATATTCCATTCACCTTATTTGAAACGTTAATCATTCCTTCCTTATTAAACTGACACCTCTCTCTCCTGGTTTTAACTCTTTGGGTTCCTTTGCCAGATCTGCTTCCTAACCCTCCCTTATATGTTAGTGTTCCTCAAGGTTCTGTCCTTGATCCTCTTGTTTTATGCTGTGTGGCTGACACTGTCCATTTCCACGGCCTTCCTATCTCCTATATGCTGATGTCCAAAGCTTTGTCTCCAACACGTGTTTCCCCGCCCAGCTCCATACCTGTACACCAGCTGGCTTCCATGTATCTTCTCTTTTTATTATGGAAGTGTTCAAACATAACAATAGTAGAGACGGTAGCATCATGAATTTAATACATATATCTCTCAACATCAGTCATCAGTACACAGGAATGTTTTTTACTCTACCACCATACCTTTTGAAGCAAATCACAAACACCATATAGTTTCATCTGCAAATATTTTATTATCTTCAAAATACAAGAATTCTTCGAAACTTATCCACAATACCTTTTTACCTTACCAAAAATAAGTTAATATCAGATACCCAGCATTGGGGAAATATAATTTTTTAAAATATATTTTTATTGATTTCAGAGTGGAAGGGAGAGGGAGAGATAGATAGAAACATCATAGAGAGAGAATCATTGATCATCTGCCTTCTGCACACCCCTACTGGAGATCGAGCTTGCAACCCAGGCATGTGCCCTTGACCAGAATCGAACCTGGGACCCTTCTGTCCGCAGGCCAGCGCTCTATCCACTGATCCAAAATGGCTAGGGTGGGAAATATAATTTTAAAAAAATCTCCCAATTGAGAAAACCCCTTCAAGAAGTAGAGAAAGAAAACAGTTTATATTGAATAAGCATTAAATCAGGCAATCTGCTAAAAGATTACAAAGATAAAGAAATCCACTCATTTATATAGCCAAGAGGGTACAAGACATTAGATGTTTTCAAGATAAATGATAACTGGTCCTCCAGTAAGAGAACTTGATAGTACCTTTTGTCACATATAGTGCCTCCTAACTTAAGGAAATTCGAGTGGCCACCTGTGTTAGTTGATTCCATTTATATGAAGGGTATACAGACTTTTCATCTTAACAGGGGAGGCAGTTTTGCAAATTGGAGCAAGGCACCCACCACCTTTTAGGTGTGACAAAGGTGTTGTGGATAAGTTTTAAAGAATTCTTACATTTTGTGCCCACAGAAGTTAGCCTATTATTCTCCCTCTAGAGGCCTGATGCACAAAATTCGTGCAAGGTTAGGCCTTCACAGTCCTGGCTGCCTTGGCCCTCACAGCCCCAGCTGCGTCATGGCCCGACCCCCTGCCCACTGGTCTTTCTGGAAGGTCATTCCACTGTCCAGTCTAATTAGCATATTAGCTCTTTATTATATAGGATAGGGACTGGGAAAGGAGGGCTAGATGTTTGCATTTCAAAAAGATGATTCCCAGATCCTTGAGGAAACCTTCTTGCGTTGTGAGACTGGCAAGGGCTCATTTAGTCATTATAAAGATTTACATGCATTTGAAAAGGACAGAAAGAGAAATTTTGAAACAAAGTCGGGGTGGGGGTGGGGGCACACGGGGAGAAGGTCTGATTTCAATAGGGACAAGTAAAGTCTGTTCAATTTGTATCTGCCCTTACACTTTTTAATGTTCACATTAACTTACATTTTTAATGTTTATTTTTACATTTTTAACTTACATTTTTAATGTTTATTTTTAAACATTAAAAATTAACTTACATTAAAAATTTTTAATGTAAGTTAATTTTTAATGTTTAAAAATACCCTATTAACTTACATTTTTAATGTTTATTTTTACAATTTGAATTGGGATCCAAGTAAGTTCCATATTGATTGCTATCTTTTAGGTCCTTTATAGGTCCCTCCTCTGTTATTTCCTTCTTCCTTGCAGTTTATTTCTAGAGGAAACTAGGTCATGTGTCTGCAGAATCTCTCAGCTTGGATTTTGCAGGTCGCATCCTCGACAACCTATGACTTGTTCTTTTGTCCTCTGTATTTCCTGTAAATTGTATTTGGATCGAGATCCTTGGTCAGATTTAGGTTCAATCTCCATCCCCCACCCCCTCCAGCAGTTCTGCTTCATAGATAGCCAGTTTACACTTCTACCAGAAATGATGTTATCAGCCATTAAATATTGTCTAGAATAGAAAGATTGAAACATTAAGTACTACTGCCTAGGATAGAGACATAGAAACATTTTGATGACAGAGGAACATCAATTGGCTGCCTGTTGCACACCCCCCTCCTGGTGATTAAGCCCACAATCCAGGCATGTGCCCCACCCGACAGGGCCTGGTTCATAGGTCCATGCTCAACCACTGAGCCACACCAGCCAGGCTGCAGTTTCTTATTACAGGACTAGAGGCCCCGTGCACAATCAGGGACTGCAGAAGGTTGGTGGGCCAGGGAGGAACCACAGGAGGGCTCAAGGGCGTGTCTGACCCATGGACCCCAGCAGCAAGCTAACCTAACAGTCGGAGCATCTGCCCCCTGGTGGTCAGTGCGCATCATAGCGGCTGGTCAAACAGTCAATGAATTGTCAGACACTTAGCATATTAGGCTTTTATTATTACAGGATAGTTAAGATTTCGCTTTCTTGAGGGTGGTCATGTTTACAAGGGGTCTAAAAAAAAGGATTACTCTGGCATTTTGAAGGTGTGTTAACCTAGAAGCACAGAAACAACGGACAGAGTTTGCTTAAGGAATAGATATACTAAATAAGTTATATGTTTGGGGTGTGGCTATCCACCGTGACCTTCCCAGATAGTAATTTATGCTCAGATCACCCCTTAGGTTACTTTCAGTCACTAAACATGTCAGAGTTAGAGCTTCGCTTTCGTTCACATTTCATTCACATGTGACCTATGGGATTGGCCCAGATCACTATTTCCTTTTTCTTTTTTCTTTTTTTTCTTCTTTTTTTAAAAATATATTTTATTGATTTTGTACAGAGAGGAAGGGAGAGAGATAGAGAGCTAGAAACATCGATGAGAGAGAGAGTCATCGACTAGCTGCCTCTTGCACACCCCCTACTGGGGATGTGCCCGCAACCAAGGCACATGCCCTTGACCGGAATCGAACCCAGGACCTTTCAGTCCCCAAGCCGACGCTCTATCCATTGAGCCAAACCGGTCTCGGCTATTTCCTTTTTCTTAAAATGATTTGCTCTTAGAAACCATTTGGTTTTCCAGATTTTTAAGAATGTATGACTCAAAGAATAACTCTCATATATCATGTTGTTTAACTCTTACCAGTTGATTAAATTCTTCAAGATAAATGTTAGTAGGTGATAATGGCCAGTTTTTGCTGATAGATCCGTCCTTCCCCCAATTGATGGACAGAAAATAATATAAACTCCACCTGCAGTCGGACATTCCTGAGCACCTAATAAGGCACCTTATTTGGACTGTACATTGAACCACCAATCAGCACCTGCCAAATACCCTAAGCCCCCGATTCCTCAGTCCCTAATCATGTGCCTTATATGAAACCACCAATCAGCATGTGCTGAGTGCCCTAAGCCCCGTCCCTTCCTTCTCCTCCCCTCAAAAGGTGTGTCCACCCCAGCACGCGGGCTCCTTCACCTCTGGAAGGCAGCCGGCAGGGTTCTTCTTCAATATCCTGGTCCCGTTCTCCAGGCCCTCTGTTTCATCTTTCATTTGCTCCCTTTTTAAACACTTGTTTTTGAACCAGGACCTAAGTAGCTAATTATAACTGCTTCAGGTAAGGCTGACCTCTAGTTATTTAGACAGCTGTTGCATTATTCCTTCAATATCCAAAATAACACAATTCAGAGGCCCAGAACCTAAGGAATTACTGTGGTTGGTTTAAGAAATTTGCTCCTTATGAATGACCTAACTCTTGGTAGGGAGTGTGTGCTAATAGAATAAGGATGACAATGTTCAGATTTGAGGAGAGACGGAATCTCCCTGGCTCTCTTCCTCGCCCCACGAGGTCAGGACCACTGAATAGGAAGAGAAGTAGAAAACACTTTCTTGTGTGACTTAAGGATTGAGTCACAGCAGGGTGTGACATTGTGGTTAGGTCTTAGGGTTTCCTAAGATTTAATTAGCTGTCTCCATACCTGTAGATTTTTGTTTGTTTTATTTGAGTCAAACTGATGACAGTGATGAGAAGCAAGATCTCAAATGCTCTTGAGAATGACAGTTTTGCAGTTGCTTTAATACATTTGGAATTGAGTGAATGTAAGAAAGATAACATGAAGGTAGGAGAAAGTCAGGTGGAGTGTCTCTCGATGATTGGATTGCAGAATAGTTAATAAGATATTCTCCCTTGAGGGTGGGAAGAAAGCTTAGAAAAGATTTCTGTCATTTTAAGATGCACAAGAACAATGGACAGGAATTGCTTAAAGCAAAGATAAGAATTTTATAGGCTTGGGGTGTGACTACCCACCATGATCTTCCTAGCTAACAATTTATGATCAGATTACCCTAGCTACTGATCATACTTACGACAGAGTCCCTTTTCACCTGCAATTCCTCCTTCTGGTCAAGTTGTGTGTGACAGCTGAACTCTTTAGGAACCATTTCAATGAGAAATCAGTGTACCTGTATTTGTTTTCTAATTCTTACCCA
Organism: Pipistrellus kuhlii; assembly: GCF_014108245.1. Classification (NCBI taxonomy): domain Eukaryota; kingdom Metazoa; phylum Chordata; class Mammalia; order Chiroptera; family Vespertilionidae; genus Pipistrellus; species Pipistrellus kuhlii. Next base: position 17,234,658 of record NW_023425404.1, on the reverse strand, counting down.
AAAGTCTAACTTTTAAAATGACAGTCTTATTACAAACATGTTTTGGGAAGTCTTAGATTACACCATCAGTTTCAAGGGAAAGAAAAAGGGTCGGATGAGAGTGAAGGGGTTCAGAAAAAGCCTCCCCAAAATTGCCTCTTTGGCATGTTTATTACTTCCAGCTGAAGTCATTCAAGGTTCAGAAGACTCAGAAAGAGCTTTTCACTTCCCCTTTAACTACCCAAATGAATTTAGAGAGAAGGCCTGGTCCAGGAAGAGAGTTATCACCAGAGATTACTGCAAAGAGTATGGGCTAGGTGTGGCCAGCGGGAGGGAGGTCCTGTTTGTGCAAAGTCCAAGGTCCTATATTTCTGCCTAGATGGCAAACAGTTGTTTACTAAAAGTTGGGTCTTCCCATCTTCCTGTGAATTGTCTTCTTTCCCTTTGAAGCCCCAATCACCCTCCCCCTTCTCCAGTTGTCTGGGGAGTTGATTTAACCAGCCTAAGAACCTAGAAGGGAAGAAAGGGAATGTTTTTCCCCTGCAGGAGAAAAACTCCAAAGATGTCTTACCCAGTTACACTGATATGTAATTCTTGGCATATATGTGCTTTTTTCTTACTTAATCCTTGTAACAAATGTAACAAGGTTTATTTTTGCGTTAAGCGAGCCTTGTCCTTGAGGTAGGACAAGCTTAGAAACTGTACTTGGTTGGACATCTTGACTCTTCTAAGAAGTTACGGGCCTGGAATTTTTCCTTCGCATCTCGTGTGGCACTGGACCCACTGTGGCAGGATGGGCAAAAGGCGATGTTTGCAGCCCTCGGCTCTCAGCCCAGAGTAGTATGGAATGCGTTCCAATGTGAGGTTCTTGAAGAACACACATCATGATGCTAGCCCAGGGTCTGAGGCCTGGAGCTACACATCTGGACTGTTAACTGGCAGAGCTATAGTCACTAGCCTGGTGCATCTCCCTTTAAATCCTTTCTGGAACAAGGTCAAGTATCAAGAATTTAAAAAGGATCACATTCTTGCTATCTCTTCCTGTGGTTATTAGACATTGGAATAGCTTGAAGTTTGTCAGCAGATCATTTTGCAGTGACGCTCGGCCATCTTGTCCTGAAAGAGGGACATTGGTTTTGTTGTAGTGACTTAGGAAGCCAAAGAAACCCTCCTCTTACTCCATCCTGCCTGCGCTGGAACCAGGCTGCTAGGGTACCGTCAGCTGACAGTCTGCAGAAGACCGAGCTGACTCATGCTGACCTATCGTTGTTCAGAGGGTTGACATGAGTTTGGTTCATAGCAGCATACATTATTAAGCCTATCTTCAGACAGTGATACTCTGTTCTCCTCAGGAAAGGACAGATGTAGCTGGAGAAGCAATTATCAGGAACCTAAATGGTGTTGCAAGTCATCTCAGTTACATGTCTGGAGTGAAGTTTTCAAGTTAATTTTTTTTACTCAAGAATCACATTTGTGCAAAGGCATTTATTAACACCATGTTGATATCAGTTATCTTAACTGTGGCATATGTTAAGTGGACATGTCCAAAATCACTGGCCAGGATGCCCAGGGCCACCTTCTTATCAAGGCCATCTGGGTCTAAAAGGTCTTAATAGTATTCCGTGTATTTTTATTACCAGCACTGAGAGAGAAGCAATGGGGCTGTCAGTCTATGCAGAGCTTTGCTTTTTTTGCAAGGCAAACATGAGAGCCTTTCAAGTTGGCTCCAAATCCGTTTGTCATTGGAGCTCTCAGTACCACGCCCCCTGCCACGGTGGTGTTCTCCGTGTCTGACAACGCATAGCTGCTGCAGAGACAACAGGAGGGCAGAGTAGGGAGGAAGGAGATATTGAGAGTGATGGCTGGAGTCTTTTCAGGAACTATGAAGGAGTGACCTAGAACAAATATGTGTACTTGTGTGATATGACCTCTTACCAAACATTTTGGAGACTGGGCCTGAGGAAGCAAAGTAAAATATTTTGTTGAGATTTTAGAAAGGGAAAGAGAGAGATCATTGACTGACTGGCTACCTCCTGAACATCCCCCAGTGGGGACTGAGCACACAACCCAGGCATGTGCCCTGACTGGGGAATTAAACTGTGACTACCTCATTCATAGGTCAGTGCTCAACCACTGTGCCACACGGGCTGGGCAACGAACTGATTTTTAGATACCCCAACACATACTTCATGAGACTGTACAGCTTAGGGAGTTAAATGAACTAAGTAAAATTCAGACTTCTTCATTTTATTGGTAGACACCAAATGAGTTTACCTTAAATAACAGTCTCTTCAAAAGTTCTTACCCAAATCACATTTTAGGGATAAGAGCAATTTTACTTCAAATGGACTGAATGGCCTGTGGCCATTTCCTAGACCGCCTCCAGGAACACTGCAGCTTGGTTTTCAATTAACTGGTTTTCCAGGCACAGCTTTGGAGTTCTAAGAATTAGCAGTAGCAGTCCTTTAAAAGATTAGAATTCCCTTTGCATGGAGCTAGATCTGTCTTACAGAGTGTTTGAGTCTGTAATTTTAAAAGCCATTAGGATTATTAGTCTCTCAGCACCAAGTGAGATCTCAGCATCTTTGTTTTTCTCCAGGTTTCACTGACTTGTTATTCCTGACAAGTCATAAACACTCTATTCTATTTCAGGCACAGTCTGAAACACACACACACACACACTCACACACACACACACAAAACAACACAACAAACAAAAAAACTGCACACTGATGGGCCCTGACACTATTCTGCCCGTGGACTACCTGGGGCTCCGTCAATTATCCCATGTCAGCCCATCCCTCTCGACTTACCGGGAGCCTTTGGAGCAGTAGGGGGGTAGTGGAGTTACCTTTAAGATAATGACAAATGCCTGCTCACTTGTAACAGTGTCTTCTATGAGTTTCCAAGCAAAGGGTGACTCAGGCTCTAACCAGTTGGAGCTATTTAACTGCTGAATTTCTCCGTCTGAAGTATGTGAAACCCATGAGGGTGTGAAGATTAGCAGCCATCTGTGAAGTAGCTAGCATAGTGTGGTGTGTGGAGGCAGATACTTTTCCTCCGTTTCCTTCTTTCCTGTCCCTGGCTTCTTGCGGGATTCACTAGTGATCAGGACCCTAAATAGAAGTGCTGTCTGCACACACTGCTAAGGTCAGGTAGGACTGTTTTGATTTCTTCCCTACCAGATGGTTGCATCATTCTGTTGATGCACTTGTGTTCTCGTTTCACTCCAGTGGAGCCTGGAGATGTTTATCAGGGCCAAAGGTGACACCTGGGCCTAAAAGATCCTAATAGTATTCGGTGTATTTTTATTACCAGCACTGGGAGAGAAGCACGGAGGCTGTCAGTCTATGCAGAGCTTTGGTTGGCCCCACTGTGTGTCAAAAAGCAGAGCCCTTTCAAGTTGTTTCCAAATCTGTTTGTCATACGAGCTTCCTTGCAGTTTCAGGTTCATTCTGTCCTACAGTGCCTTCTTATAAGACAGGAAAGAGCAGTAATAAATCATTATATCTTAAAAAAACAACAAAACATTGTCTTGCCATGGTAGGTTTTGTCCAGTGATTAGAGCGTCAGCCCACACATCAAAGGGTCATGGGTTCGATCCCCAACCTTAGTCGAGGCACATGCGAGAGGCAACCAGTTGATGTCTCTCTCTCACATCAATGTCTGTCTGTCTATCCTTGGGTGAGGATTAACAACAAAACATTATGTTTCATCTGATTTAGATTTGCAGGTGAGTTGACTTGAAGCACAAAAAAAGTTTAAGAAAGGGACAGCTCCCTCAAGCATGACAGGCAGACATTCCTCCCATGTTTATAATATTTGCTCTTTTCGTTATTACTCTAAGATTCTTTAAAAATTAATGAGTAGAGCTCTGGCTTCAGTGGATAAGGCATCAGCCTGTGGACTGAAGGCTCCTAGCCCTGGTCAGGGGCAACCAATCGATGTGTCTCTCTCACATCAGTGTTTCTCTCTATCTCTCCCTCTCCCTTCCACTCTCACTAAAAATCAATGGGGAAAATATCCTTGAATGAGGATTAAAAAAAAAAATTAGCCGAAACCAGTTTGGCTCAGTGGATAGAGTGTCAGCCTGCGGACTGAAAGGTCTCGGGTTCGATTCTGATCAAGGGCATGTGCCTTGGTTGCGGGCACATCCTCAGTAGGGGGTGTGCAAGAAGCAGCTGATCGATGATTCTCTCTCATAGATGTTTCTAACTCTCTACCCCTCTCTCTTCCTCTCTGTAAAAAATCAATAAAATATATTAAAGATAAAAATAAAAAAATCTATAAAAAAAATTAAGACCATTTCTTGTGCCTTTTGAACTAGATTTGCCACACCACTCTGACAAAGTCATAGCTTCATTATTACTCAGTTCATTTAGACACTTACAAAAAAAAAAAAAAAAACAACATCCCAGTAGCCGCCTCACTTCTCAGAAACTCTGGCCTGTGGGTTGCAAATCATGTTCTCTACAACCTATTGCATTGCTCCAATATGCAGACTTCTCATTTCTATTAAATTGCTTAACTGTTTTCCAAACATGGAATGTACAGTTCTTTTTTCAGGTCCTTGTTCATCTTTAGAAACCCATGCTGTGCTCTACTCTACTAGTCCTTTGGGTGCTACAATGCTGTGGGAACAGTAGGTGTTAGAGGAGAAAGCTCCTAAGAGGCTGTGGCAGGATGGCATAGTATATTCACTGATTCAGCTCTGTAATGATTAGAGGTTAGGATTACCATAGTTAGGATCCATAGCATAAGCTTTAATATTTGAGTTCTTAGTTATTAAAGATTATGGCAGCTGCCAGGCACGTGTGGCTCGGTTGGGCATCATCCCATGTACTAAAAGGTTGCTGGTTCAATTCCCTGTCAAGGCACATGCCTGGGTTGCGGGATCAATCCCCAGGAGGAGGTGTGGTTGGGGGTATGCTGGAGGCAGCCGATTGATGTTTCTTTCTCACATGGATGTCTCTCTGACTCCCTCTCCCTTCCTCTCTCTCTAAGTAATAATAATAATTATATATATATATATATATATATATATATATATATATATATATATATTTGTGTGTGTGTGTGTGTGTGTGTGTGTGTGTGTGTATGTGTATATATATATTTATTTTTTTAAACAAAAAGGTATGGCAATAGAATTTAACAGAACTCATTTTGCTATCTGCCAAAATCCATTATAATCATCTTCTGGACATAGCTTAGACCTGCACTTGCTGGCTAATGTCATGTGAGCAGGAGTGATATGTCACTTCTAGAGCAGGGCCTTTAAACGCAGAGGTGTGCCTTCTCAATTCTTCTTCCTCTCCCACTGCCTTGAACCTGGGACCCTAGGCGTGGCAGAACCGCAAGTGAAAGAAGTCTGGTCTCTGAATCACTGCGTGAAGGGAAGCCTCCTGCTGACCTATAATATCTACCTGGATGTTAAATAAACAAGAAGCCAATTTACTGTGTTTGAGCCATTAGTTTGAGCCAGAACTCATTAGAGCAGTTTGGCCTACTCTAACAACTTTATTTAAAAGAATAGTACACAAAATAAAATAACAGTACAGATTATGTTTGTGCATAAAGGTCTTCCAGGATAGAGTAGTCAAGCCTAGAGAGTAGGACAGTGGACTGTCACCCTTAGGCACTTACCAATTTTACAAAAAATTTCTATTACCAGTAAAGAAAGAAAACAACGAAAGTTAGCATAGTGCTGGTACTAACTTTACTTGTTGTAGGAGTCATTCCTTGAACACCCTTATTGTCACTGAATTTCCTTTCACTCCTTTAGCACTCATTTTCCCTAGTTGTTCCCTGAAACTTATTGTGGAAATGAAAGAGCAGAGTTGGGAGTTATACAGGGTAGGCTATTCAGATAAGGCCTCTCAAGACATTCATCCCTTCAGGGGGGTCTGATCATCCATGAACACAACTTTTTTAAATATATATATTTTATTGATTTTCTCACAGAGAAGAAGGGAGGATAGAGTTAGAAACATTGATGAGAGAAACATCAATCACCTGCCTCCTGTATCACCCCCCACTACTGGGAATGTGCCTGAAACCAAGGTACATGCCCTTGACTGGAATTGAACCCGGGACCTTTCAGTCTGCAGGCCGACGCTCCATCCACTGAGCCAAACCGGTCGGGACCAGAACTCTTGATATGTGCAGTGTTTAGCAGGCTCTCTGACCCAGAGATTCATGCTAACCATGATGTATAACCCCAAATGCATATGTGTAATTATGGTGAGCAACAGCCTTCCAGGATCCACTGTCAGGAAGCCCTCTTTCTTATATGAAGGCAACTGGGAAACTAAATAACCAGAGGCCTGTTCCCTGAACAAGCAATCAGAGAAAATGGAGTTGCATAATCATGAAGAACTGATTATCCAGCCTGTGAGTTAATCTAGTGATCCACTCCACAGTTACATATTTAATGACCAGAATCCTTTTAGGAAATTCAGTCTCTTCCTTGAAATGTTGTTAGAAGACCACCAAATTCTCTTTAGGTTCCTTTTTAAGCTTTCCACAGCTTCTAATAAGTAAATAATAGTCAAGTATTATTTGTTGTCATACTTCTCTGAGTCTGCATCCTAGATTCCATGATTGGACTTGAGTGCTCCTCAAGTTCTGTCACTTACCCACCAGGTTGATTGCTTTAATTTCCTTGTGCTACTTCTTGGTCATGAAAGGATTAAATGAGTTAAAAGTAGTTTTCAAAAATTATTTAATATGAACATTATTAATTATACAACCCATATAAAACATCAGACATGCCCTGATATCCTAAACCTAGTATGAATCTAAATGTTTGATGCGGTTTAAGTAGGTGCTGATATAAACATGGATGTGGAAGTAGAAGCATCCAAGAGTAGATACTGCCATTCAAAATCTGCCCTTCCCAAGACTGTGTTGTCAACAATGGCAAGATCTGATATTAGTTTGAAAGTTAAAGCTTCATTTCTCTTAAATCTAAAGTGTCCTGCATATTTTGAGATTTAGTAAAGTGCATAATGACTTTATGCATGGCTTTTTTTCCTTGATTTTTATAGATGTTTTATTTGGTCTTTTTTTCTTTAGGTTCCTAATATCTTTGGTCTCTTGTCATATTTTTCTTCTCCTATTTCAACACCTTCCCCCTTTCTTCTATTTAGTTGTCCAGATCATCTCTAGTTCTAGGCCTTTTAAAAAATTATTTTTAAAAATTCAGTGACCAAAAGACACATATAGAACTCTAGCTGAATTCTTTAATTGAAAATAGGATAAGGTTTTCTGTTTTGCTTCCAGTATCCCTTTTAATGGTGATCCCTTAGTTGATCAAGGTGGGTCCATGCTGGTCTTTATCCAAATCTTCATCACAAATTTCTGCAAATATTAAAATGTCTATCCTGCCAAGCCAGTGTGGCTCAGTGGTTGAGCATCGACCTAGGAACCAGGAGATCACGGTTTGATTCCTGGTCAGGGCACATGCCTGGGTTGTGGGCTTGATCCCCAGTAGGGGATGTGAAGAAAGCAGCTGATCAATGATTCTCTCATCTGATGTTTCTGTCTCTCTCTGCCTCTCCCTTCCTCTCTGAAATCAATAAAAATATATTTTAAAAAAGAAAAAAGATGTATATCCTGTGACCACTTCCCCTCCTCCCGCAATGTACCTGTACTTCAGTTTAAGCAGGACCTTAAGGATACAATCTATGGTAATGTTCTGTTCTCTGGTAATTCAGATTTCTTCCTGATAGAGTTAGATTATTTAGTCCTCATCCTAAACATGGCTAAGATGGAAAGACTAGTGTTTACACCAAAGATAAAAATTAATGTGTAGTGACTGGTATCCCAGTTCTTTGAAATATGTGAAACCTTGGTGGGGAAAAGTTACAGCTTATTGTCAGAACATATCACTAGTTCTTTTTTTTTTTTTTTTTTTTTTTTTTTAAGAGAAGTCAGTGCCTTCATTGGCTGAACAAGCTACTTGAGGGAAATGAAGCAGGAGTGGGTTTCTCCAATGCTGGGCCAGCCTTGCTTCATGGGCTTCGTAGGCAATGGAGAACTCACCCAGGTAGTGTCAATCATCTTGGGCTTGAATCCCATCTGGGTGAAGGTCTTGCCAATGGAGACACCCACCACGCTGTCCACTGTCCCCTGCAGGATGATCCTGTCCCGCAGGTGTGTTCACCTTGGCCTCTTTCTCCTGGTTGGCTTTGTGCAGGGGCTTCAAATGCTGCTTCAGCCTCTCCTGCCGGGTGCTGTGCAGCTGTCACCGTGAAGCTGCCAGGAGGCCATATCCAGCAGTGGGTCAGGGTGCACACCACGGAAGGTTTGCTTCTGCTCCAGCTCCATGTCCACTGTCTTGTTGGTTCTTCAGAGAGGACTGTCTAGTTCTTAAAGTGGTACAATCAAGAGGGATTCTTTGGGCCGTAGTTGGTTTGGCTCAGTGGATAGAGCATCAGCCTGCCAAATGAAAGATCCCAGGTTTGATCCACAGTAGGGGTTGTGCAGGAGACAGCTGATCTATAGTTCTCATCATCGATATTTGTCTTTTTCTCCCTCTCCCTTTCTCTCTGAAATCAATATATATATTTAAGTGGGACTCTAGGAGACAACTGCATAGTCAAGAATACAAACTTTGGGGGCAGAAGACCTGGATTTGTTCCTGATTCTGGCATTTAGCAGCTTTGTGACCTTGAGACCTAGTTTATAACATGAAAATTTCTGTATGTGTAGTTTTGTCCTAAATTAACTTTAAATCCTGTTGGTATTTTACTTCCATGCTATAACTCTGGGATAGAGGTTTAATTGCTCCAAATTTCGTGATTGTTAATGTCAGTTAACACTTCTGGGTTTCATTTTCCAAAACCTTTCTTCATTTGCAAAATGATATTCCTGATAGGATCTACCCCACAGGATTTCTAGGAGGTCATCCTGACAGTCATGTTACATTTTGAATTTTACCGAGACAAAATGAGGTTGGTCACAAGTTATTACGGTATTTCTGGCCCAGGCCAATAAGAGTTGGAATACCATTTCCAATTAATCTTATCATGCTCCACTTGTTTCTAGGCTGCCACCTAAAGGACTTTGGAGATTTGAGTTTCACTCCAGTCCCTAAGGATGATCTGTACAACAACCTGATAGCAAATCCTCGCTCGGTGGGCCTCGCCAACCAGGAGCTGGCTGAGGTAGTTAGTAGAGCAGTATCAGGTGGCTACAGCTGTGTCACAGTGGGAGGAGACCACAGGTAAGTTGGGAGCCAGTGGTGGTGGTGGGGCTACACTGCATGGTACTCTGGGCTAATCAATGAGCTTGTCTCAGTTTCCTGAGTAAACTAGCCCTCACAATTTTTGGGGTATGATGGGAAAAAATTAATAAGCAGAAACTCTATGAAATAGAGAGGCCAGAAGTAAAAGCTATCATGCCCTGTCAGTTGATCTTAAAGCACAGCAGCAGGAACTCTTTGTAACAGTCCTTCCAACTTCTTTCCCCCTCTATAAAATAATTCCCTCTCCTTTGTTTTAGTAAATTTGCATGTGGTCCACCACGGTTACATGTTCGGGGTTACAATTCTGTTGTTCCTGAAGAAACCCATTTTCCTGGGGGGAAATCTGGCTGACTTTTAAAGTTAACAATGCATAACAGCATTTTAAAAAATAAGCATTTATTTATTTGTATTTATTTTATTTGTTAATCAAGGATTTTTTTTCCATTTATTTTTAGAGATAGTGAAGAAAGGAGGAGAGACAGAGAGAAAAATCAGTATGAGAGAGACACATTGATTGGTTGCCTCCACGAATGCCCTGACCAGGGTGGGGATCAAGCAAGCGTGCAACCAAGGTACATGCCTTTGACTGGAATCAAACCCAAGACCCTTCAGTCCTCAGACTGATGCTCTATCCACTAAGCAAAACAAGCTAGGGCCATAATAGCATTTTGATGTCGAAGATTATGAGCTGGAGGTACATGTAGTTTATTTTGTATAGTAGGAGGACGAGTTCAAAGGAAACTATGCAAAGCTTTTAGACACAGTCCAGTGTTTCATGCTTTCCTCTTAGAAAGCTTTCTTAAGAAACTGTCTTACGACTTTCATTTCGCTATTGGGAGGATTGGAAGCATAAGCTGGACTTTTTGGGTCTTCTTTTTTTTAAAGCATTTCTGCTCATAGGTTTGTTCCAAATTCCACACTTGTCATATGAATGCATTCTCTATCTCCACAGTAACTGACACTAGGTGACTGACACAATAGATTCTTCCTCTCTTAGTGAATCAGCATATACTGTATTGAACACTCTTCTGATGTGTTCTCAAGGGATTGTGGGAAACTTGTGACTTATTGGACCTAGATGAAATAAATATGCATGAAATGAAAGAAATTAAATTATACAGAATTTCAGAGATGAGTCTGGACGACAGTAGTCAAGATTTCACAGGGGAGCTAAGAAATGGTAATTTTTGTTAGAAAGAAAAAAAATGGCATTAAAGTACTAGGAGTATTAAGCACTTCATATATATATATTCTCAGTAAATCATCATCATAATGACGCGAGTGAAGCAAATATAGTTTTATTTGACTTACTGCTGGGAACACTGAGGGTCAGAGGTTAGATAACTTAATCAAGGTCTACAGCCAAGAAGTAGAGTTGGGATTCAGATCCAATAGGCAATTCACTTTTCTTTTGAGTTCCATTTTAGCAACTTTCCTTAAGATGCTTAGAGAGCTTTTCAGATCACTTAAAAGAAGTTAAATCTTTGTTACAACTGGAAAACAGGTAGATTCTTCAGTATGAATAAAATTTTAGATAGAATAAGAAAGTAGTCCCAGGTTCTCTAATGAGATGTAATTAAATCAACCAGAGTGTAGGTCTCCTGCCTCTTAGCTTAGTGCTCTCAAAGTTCATTTATATTGTATGTCTAATCATTTTCTCAATGTTTGGAGACTGCTTATCAATATGATTATCATAGTCCTTGGCTTTTTCTTTTGTCTATTGCAACCCTGTCACTGCTCCCAATTTCCTATTTAGTACTAAAACCTAAGCTCTATCTGGAAGATTCTAGACAGGAAGGGATGAGTATAAAACCTGAACAGCTATTGAACATTTTAAAGGAAGAGGAATTTTTTGTTGTTCCCGAGGATATTTTTCCACTGACTTTTAGGGAGGGAGGGAGGAGAGGACCTCAATGTGAGAGGGACACATTGATTGGTTCATCCTGATGGAATTGGGGCGAGGGGACTGGATAGAACCTGCAACCCAGGTATGTGCCCTTGCCTGGGAATGGAACCTGAGACCCTTTGGTGCACAAGGCTGATGCTCTGACCCTCCAACAACTGAGCAACACCAGCCAGGCGAGGAATAGGAAGTTTTAGGGTCACTGTTCTTTTTATATACAACATACAGTATGGACTTAATCATCAAGCCAACTCTGACTTAAACAGACTGAGATTAGTATCCCTGCCTTTTAGAAAAGGAAACTGAAGTCTAGAGAAATTATATGACTTATCCTAGATCATACACCTCTTCCTGAGGGGGGAGAGGAGGAGACAACACAGCATTCTGACTTAATCCACTGCTTTTAGCACTGGACCATGCTATTCCTCAAAAAGGCCCTACGTGGGGCATGCAGGTGAAAATCCTGTCGCATTCTATCCTGACCAAGAAGGATGCCTACAGTTAGTTCCCAAGATGCTTAAGCTGTATTTCGTATCTATGTCAAATTCTTTGGTTATAGAAGTTGGGAAGCTTTCCAACCACTATTTCATTTGCTATATTTCTTTCTTTCTTCTTTTTTTTTTAAATATATTTTATTGATTTTGTACAGAGAGGAAGGGAGAGAGATAGAAAGTTAGAAACATCGATGAGAGTGAGTCATCGATCAGCTGCCTCTTGCACACCCCTTACTGGGGATATGCCCGCAACCAAGGTACATGCCCTTGACCGGAATCGAACCCAGGACCTTTCGGTCCCAAGCCGACGCTCTATCCATTGAGCCAAACCGGTTTCGGCTCATTTGCTATATTTCTACAGCTGAGACAGGACAGCTGGCTAATGTAAGAAGATACCAAGGATAAGGAAAGGCAAAAACAGAAACAATGATATTGAATGTCATACTAATGTATATAACATGCAAATAAACTTGTATTTTATTCAGTGCTCTAAAAGAGGTTTTTAATTGGGTTGCTCTTAACTTTGATTTTTCATTTTAGAAAGTATCATTTATTTTTAAAAGCTATAAGGCTGACTTAAAAGTTAATGTAACTAATTCTTTGAAAGTGATAATTATATCACCCTGGTTTCCCTTAAAGAGGCATTTATGAGTTGTTATATATAGACCACATCCTTTAATTGGATTTCCTTCTTGAACAAGTATTTAAGGTCCCTTTCTGGATCAAATTTTAGGGATTGGGGCAGTCTGTCACACTGCAGGGGATAACCAGTGGTCAGCTTTGAACGTGTAGCACATGTGTCAAACACAAGGCCCGCGGGCCAAATCCGTCCCGCCAGGCCTTGCAATGTGGCCCGCACTGCGCTGTCATCACTGCACTCCGCTGCGTTTCCATCACAATGACAGTTTATGACTGTTCAGTAAACCATTCGGCCCGAGATTTAGGCTGGATTTTAGATTTTGGCCCCTTCTCTGATTGAGTTCGACACCCCTAGTGTAGAGCCTTCCATTTCTCCCTATCTAACTCACTTAACCTCTGTCTCATCCGAATCCTGCCTGGGTCTGGAGCCCTGACTTTGCCCCGAGGACAAAGTATGAGCTGCATTGGCTGAGGACATTTGTTATTGGTGATGTGTGCCAAGCAGAGGGCCTTGAGGATTATTGGAGACTAGTGACCCTTGAACAACTCGGATTAAGGGCACACACCCCCCCACCCCCCCTGCACAGTTGAAAAATCCAAATAAAACGTTTGACTCATCAAAAACTTAAGTTGTCCCTTGATATCTTCAAAGAATTGGCTCCAAGGCCCTCCCACCAATACCAAAATCAGTGGATACTCAAGTCCTTTATCTAAAATGTTAATGGTATAGATCAATGCATATAGTTTACCCTCTGCATCCAGACTTCCAATCGTGGACTGAAAATAATTACGGTTTGTTTCAGTGGTTAGAGCGTCGGCCTGTGAACTGAAGGGTCTTGGGTTGGATTCTGGTCAAGGGCACATACCTCGGCTCGGCTGCAGACTTGATCCCTGGCCCCGTTTGGGGCACAATCACGTTCTCTCTCTCTCTCATTCTCTCCCTCCCTCTCTGGAAAATCAATGGAAAAAAGACCTGAGGTGAGAATGTTTAACAAAACAAACAACAACAAAATAGTTACAGGTATTTTTGAAAGAAATCCATGTAGTTCAAACCTGTTGTTCAAGGGTCATCTATATTTGTTCTTTACAGCTTGGCAATTGGTACCATTAGTGGCCATGCCCGACATTGCCCAGACCTTTGTGTGATCTGGGTTGATGCCCATGCTGACATTAATACACCCCTCACCACCTCATCTGGATGTCTCCATGGACAGCCCGTTTCCTTTCTCCTCCGAGAACTACAGGACAAGGTCAGTAGGCCAAGATGAAAAGAAAGTCGAATGGCTTGCAGGGGCTTGAGGGTCCAGTTCATTAAGATTTCTGTGAAGGATGGGTTGCCAGTGGTAGAAATGCTTCCAATACCTTCATTTGTTCATCGAACATTATTATGGGCCAGCAGTCTGTTAGATGCTAGGAATTTAAACATGGCTAGGGATATAAAGATGGTCCCTGCTCTTGGGGGTTCATAATCATCTAAGAAAGGAAGGTGGTACTGTGTAACTCTAGTGATCAATACACCCACAGCTGGAGGACTTCTTGGTTACAGGCTCCCAGGCCACACTTTCAGACGCATTTGTCTAGAATCCAAGTAAAAACATGAATACCTCTAGGTAATATTTTTCTAGGCTGTTCAAAAGACACTGGAGTCTAGGCATAGACTAGAATCTGTTTATTCCTCCCCTCAGTGAGGGACCAAGTTTAAGCAGGAATAACAAAGGTTATTCATTAGGCAGAATTCATGTTTTGGCTGTCAGCAACTTGAGGATGACAACTGGATTATGTTCCAAGAACCAATCTGTAAATAATTCAGTAATATGAAAAGGGCTAATCAGCAGTATTCCTGTTATTTAGGTAAGTTAATGAGAAACCAAGACCACCTTAGGAGAAGAAATTTTTATTCTGCTTGAGAATGCTATACTGTGTTCTTCAGTTGCCTTTCTGAATCATTTCTACTTGTATCAATTTTCTTCCCAGATCAGGTGTGTCTTGTGTTGCTTAAGCATATCTTGTAGATGGATGACAAAGCAAACTGCATATAATGGGAAGCACATGGTGATTATCTTGGTGAGACCAAAAATCCTTGATGAATCCTGTTCATTCTTCTCTCTTCATAGGTGCCACAGCTCCCAGGATTTTCCTGGATCAAACCTTGCATCTCTTCCCCAAGTATTGTGTATATTGGTCTAAGAGATGTGGACCCTCCTGAGCAGTAAGTTGAGATATAGGGTTAAACTTTGAGCCCATCTGGCCACTTCCATCCCATTTGATAGGTTGTCCTTGCCTTAACTTGTTGAAGACCACTGTAAAGACAAAACCCCATCTAAATGTGCATTTAATTTAATCTAACTTCCTATTTAAACTAACGATTCCTTTCTATCTCACTACAGTTTTATTTTAAAGAATTACGATATCCAGTATTTTTCCATGAGAGACATAGATAGACTTGGTATCCAGAAAGTCATGGAACAGACATTCGATCTGCTGATTGGCAAGTAAGTAACTACAACAGATGTCTACGCTAGGTTCCCAGGGTAATATAGCAGATACCAGGGGGCAGAATACTTTAGTTTTTCTCTTGATAGCAGCTTTTCTTTCAAATAAAAGCAAAACATGTATGTATAAAAATTTCAAATAATTTAGAAAGGGAGAATATGAAACATAGGTAATATTCTTCCTCTGGGGTTGTGAGGGGATTACCTTGAAATTATTGCCCAGATTCTCTCTCTCTCTCTCTCCCATGATTTTCTCTTTAGCTCCATTTTTAATGCTTATCTTTAAGATGAGAAGCATTCATTGTTCTAATTGTACCATTCTTCCTAGCCTCACTATTTTTTCATCTGAAAGGAGTTTTTTGTTTTTAATCCTCATCTGAGGATATGCTCTTTCAAATTTATTTGAGAGAGAGGAAGGGGGGAGGGAGGGAGAGAGGGAGAGAGGGGGGGGGGGGGGAGGGGGAGAGAGAGGGGGAGAGAGGGAGAGGTATGAGGGAGAAACATCGAACAGTTGCCTCCGGTACATACCCCAACCGGCAATCAAACTCAAAACCTGGGTATGTACTCTGACCGGAATCAAACCTGTGACCTTTCAATGTACAGGATGATGCTCCAACTGACCCACACTAGTCATGGCCAACTGAAAGAAGTTTTATATTAAGCAAAACTTGGGGGTGGATAAAGATGGCAGGTGAATGCTGATCAAATGCTAGTAAGAGCATTTTCTCAGTGCATCTGCTAAGAAATTTAGTTGTTGAGCATATAGGTGTCATATGTAGTTTCAGTCATTGGACACCTGGGATAAATTAAAGTTAGAATTGGGAGATAAGATTGCAGATCTAGCCCTGGCTGTTGTGGCTCAGTTGGTTGAGCATTGTCTCATGTGCCAAGAGGTCACCAATTCGACTCCCAGTCAGGACACATGCCCAAGTTTTGGGCTTGATCCCCAGTAGGAGGAGGGCAGGAGGCAGCTGATTGATGTTTCTCTCTCTCTCTCCCTTTCCTTCTCCTTCCTCTCTCCAAAATTAATAAAAGCATATTTTAAAAAAAGATTTCAAATCTAAAGTCAGAGTTAAGTTCAGCTGCTGTTACACTCTGAATAAAAGCAAATGTAATACAAATGAAATTAGAATCTATCAGAGCCCAAGGTTATATGAAAGTGAAGAATTCTCTCTACTGACAATTGTTATGTAGGAGGCTTTAATTCTCAGGCTAAGTCAAAAATATAAATTGGAGCCGAAACCAGTTTGGCTCAGTGGATAGAGCGTCAGCCTGAAGACTGAAAGGTCCCGGGTTCGATTCCGGTCAAGGGCATGTACATCCCCAGTAGGGGGTGTGCAAGAGGCAGCTGATCAATGATTCTCTCTCATCGATGTTTCTAACTCTATCCCTCTCTTCCTCTCTGTAAAAAAATCAATAAAATATATTTTATTGATTTTCAAAAAATCAATAAAATACATATATATATGTATTTTATTGATTATATATATATATATAGTGGAATTAGTCTGAGGCACACAGAACATGGCAAAATTATGATCGAATGAAGTATAAAAATTAATAGGCAAATACTCAGTAACTTCAAAAATAGAAAACCTGGAAATCTGACGCATTAACAAAGTACCAGGACTAACAGCAACAAAATCAAGAAGTTGCATCTGCAGGGAGCATGAATGTTCAGGCACAAGCAAATGACTATTCTCTTATTCTTCTCCTTTCAAGAAGACAAAGGCCAATCCATCTGAGCTTTGATATTGATGCATTTGACCCTGCACTGGCTCCAGCCACAGGAACTCCTGTTATGGGGGGACTGACCTATCGAGAAGGCATGTATATTACTGAGGAAATACACAACACAGGTAAGTAGTGATTAACTGTTCACTATATAGGTAAATATGTGAAGCCTCTTGTCTGCCAGGAGTCTTTTCTACTTTTCATGTCATTGTAAACACTGTTTTTGCATGTTTGTATATGGCTCATACCAAAATATGCTAAGGTAATAGTGAATAAAAAGTTGTCTTCTTAAACACTTAGTATACACAAGAATAACCTGCCAAACTAATGCAGTTCTTTGCATCTGAACTGTCCAAAGGCCCATTAAGATTAAAAGCCAACACCAACTAGCTATAATTTTTACCTTAAATTAAGAAGTTGGTTTGCTGGGAGTTAGGAATGCGGAGTTAAAGCTTCTCTTGGAGATATTTCAAAGCTACACGTAGAGCAAGTCTTATATTGGAGCTTGTTTAATAGGAGCTTTAATACAGGAACAGTGGAAAATAAATGGCTGACAGAAAGATTAATATAATGAATGCTAGGTTATCAAGAGTGGCTACCAAGGAATTACTGTCCCAAAACTATTTCTTTCTTTAAAAAATAATTTTTTTGTTTGTTTTGTTAATCCTCACCTGAGAATATTTTTTCCACTGCTTTTCATAGAGTAGAAGGGAAGGAGGGAGAGAAAGAGAAAGATCTATGTGAGAGAGTCACATCGGTTAGTTGCCTCCTATGCGCACCCCAAAAGCAGGGTTGAGGGAATCAAACCTGAAACCCAGGTACCTGCCCTTGACCGGAAATTGAACCCAAGACTCTTTGGTGAGCAGGCTGAGGCCCTAACCAACACCAGGCAGGGTAGCTGTTTCCATTTGTCTGAAAGCTTCTTGGTTTTAAGGTTATTTTAAATGACTTTTAATTGCAAAATTTAAACAACTCCCACATGATACTTCAATATTATCTCATGAAAATAGGGTTTAAATAGCATAAAGCCTCAGACTGAAAGGTCTAGCCAGGGCGATAGAAAACCCTTGATCATTGGGATAGATGTGGGAATTGAGAAATTGTCTCCCTGGCTCTGGAGCCAACTAGACTCTTAGGCACTACAAAAAGGAAAATAATGCTTATCTATCAGATCTGACAGAGGCAAGGTAGTCTCATTTTCAGGCTCACAATCTTAGACGTTAATCATCCTTGGGTTGGTGGCAAATGAACCTGGGAGTTCAAACCTCCGTTTTGGTTCCCAATGACACTACTAGAGCCAGGGCTTAGTAACAGCTAATACTTAGAATGGGCGATGGTCAAACCTTGACACCCTCTCTCCTGTTATCGTGTTACTCTATTCTAAATGACTGTCTATCATGACACATAAAGTAGTTTGTTTAAATAATTTACAGGGTGGCAATAATATAGAAACATGGGTATATATATATATATATATATATATATATATATATATATTTATATTTTTTAAGATAATATTTATACTTCTGGGCTCTGCTGAAGGCCCAGCTTTAGTCGGTGGAATTTGGACACACAAATGATCAGAGAAGCATATGCATGTGCAAGAATTGGTTGAAGTGGTACAGTAATGTGCTGCTCACCAAAATTCTGCACAGTGCATTGAACTATACATTGCTAACACTGAATAGGTATAATGGCAATGAGCATATCATTTATAATAATAAATGCTTAATATGCTAATTAGACTGGACAGCTGAACAACCTTCTGGACATCCTTCCTGATGAAACCAGGGCTGTGAATTTCATGCACTGGACCTCTAGTGTACTATAATGTAATACCAATAAACCATTAGCAATATTCACTCATGTTTCCAGGCTTTATGGCCACTCTAAATATTCTCAGATACTTGTATTCTCAAATACTAGTTTGTTCAGATAACTCTTGAAAAGGTAGATTAACTTCACTCAGAATACCCAACTAAAAAGTTAACTACCCCAGAGAAGTGAGGGTGAGGGAGTGGTGGTGGTGGTGGCAGGGAAATAAGTGTAGAATCTGCCCTCAGGCTCAGACCTGCAGGAGTGAGTAAGATCTGCAGTAGTAACTATATTTCAGGGCACATGGTTCCTTAAGTATGTGGATACAGCATCAGAGTCAAAAGAGGAAATAGAGCTCTGGCTACATGCAGGCAGGCATCTGGAAAGTTCCTTAATATTGGAAATGGCACACATTTTCCCTACTTGTTGGGAACTCCTTAACCCACAACCTCCCAAGCCCTTTCTTTATTCCTTTCACAAAGCTTGACAGCTATGTCTTGTATGTCAGTTGAAGAGGGATGATTGATTTTATTACCTTAAAGGTTTCTTTCAATTCTACTCTAATATAGCAGTAGTTTGATGCTTTTTTGTTTTGTTTTGAATTATATTTTGATTTTTTTACAGAGAGGAAGAGAGAGGGATAGAGTTAGAAACATCGATGAGAGAGAATCATCGATCAGCTGGCTCTTGCACACCCCCTACTGGGGATGTGCCTGCAACCAAGGTACATGCCCTTGACCAGAATCGAACCTGGGACCTTTCAGTCTGCAGGCCAATGCTCTATCCACTGAGGCCAAACTGGTTTCGGCTGTTTTTTTGTTTGTTTGTTTGTTAATCCTCACTAGAGGATATTTTCCCTCCATTGATTTTAGAGAGAATGAGAAGGCAGAAGGGGGAGAGAGAAACCTCGATGTGAGTCACATCAATTGGTTGCCTCCCCTACCAGTGAGGGTAGGGAACCTGCAACCCAGGATCAGAATTGAACCTGTAACACTTTGATTCACAGAAGGTTAGGGCTGGTATTGTGTGTGTGTGTGTGTGTGTGTGTGTGTGTGTGTGTGTTTAAATGTTTTGTTTTGTTTTGTTGAGAAAGGGAGAGAATGATCAGCTGCCTTCTGCACGCCCCCTACTGGGGATTGAACCTGCAACTTGGGCATGTGCCCTGATAGGGAATTGAACTGGTGAATTCTTGGTGCATAGGACAATACCCAACCACACTGGCCAGGGCATTATAGCAGTGTTTTAATAAGGTATAAGGGGCTTCCTGACAGTGGCTGTTATAGTAGAAAATGGTTGGTTTTTTACCTTCGTTTATTCTGTCCAGGGGGTACAACCCTTACTGAAAGCAGCAGCTAGGGGATTTTCTGAGGATTTGTCACACTTTGTTCTTTCAGGGTTGCTGTCGGCACTGGATCTTGTTGAAGTTAATCCTGAATTAGCTGCTTCAGATGAAGAAGCCAAGGCTACAGCTGGCCTGGCAGTGGATGTGATTGCTTCAAGTTTTGGTCAGACAAGGGAAGGAGGGCACAATGTCTATGACCAACTTCCTACTCCCAGTTCACCACATGAATCAGAAAATGAAGAACGTGTGAGAATTTAGGAAATACTGTATGCTGACACATTCATCACAATGGGCATTCCAGAGTTGTGAGGTGTTTGAGGGGGCAGATACTACATGGTCATCTGGGTCAATACTGCCTTAATAAGAACATTTGCATATTCTCACAATTGTAAATTTTCCTTTCCCTCTCCATTTTGGTGACCAATGATAATAATGTAAATGTATTTGTGGGTTTTTTTGCAATCATGGGGTATTAATATGTTGGAGTACATGTAAATTTAAAGAAGTCATAAACAGCATTTATTACCTTGGTTATCACACTGGTCTTGTTGCTGTTTCTTCACATTAGCTGGTTTTCCATCTTCCCTCCCTCTTCCCACAGTCTGGCTACACAGTGCATCCTGAACCGTTAGCTCACAGCAGCAATACACTTATTCCACATCTGTAACACTATTCACCCTCAGGGTCAAAGTTCTGGTCCACAAACACTTCCACGCAGGAAGTTCAATGCTTGCGAAAGAATTTGTAATAAACCAGGCCTCCCAGGATGGCTATCTCGAGTAAGATGACAATGGAAAGTAGCAGCTTGTTGGTTGTCACTCTACAAACAGAAACAAGTGAACAGTCAGAAGTCTGGATAACCTTATTACTTTCTATTCTTTAAAAAAAAAAAAAAAATCTATTTTTTATTTCAGAGAGGGATAGATAGGGAGAAATAGAAATACCAATGATGAGAGAGAATCATTTATCAGCTGCCTCCTGCACGTCCCACACTGGCGATCTGCCTCCTGCATGCCCCACACTGGAGATCTGAGCCCACAACTGGGATTATATCAAAGGTAAAAATGTTTTTTTTATTCTAAAATGTCTTCAAATAGTAGTTACTACCTCACTTTATTTTTTTAAAAACCTCACCTGAGGACATGTTTTTATTGACAAGAGGGGGGGGGGGAATGGGGAGAGTGGAAGGGAAGGGAAGGGAAGGGGGAGAGAGAAACATCAATGTGAGAGATTGCCTCCAATAACGCAACCCAACCCAAGGATCAAACCATGCAACTTTTTGGTGTACAGGATGATGCTCCAACCAGGGCTACTTCTTCACTTGAGAACTAGCTTTTCTAGGAGGGTCTAGTTAGGAAAATAGTATATTAAATATAATATGAAAAAATATACCTATTCTGAAACCAGGCTAACTCATATTTCAAAGTTAGCAACATCTAATATATAGAGCCATATCAGTTACATACTACAGTTGAGAGCATGTTAGAGGAGTATTTGTGGCAGACTCGCCAGGGCTGATGTGCAGCACAGGGACAGGTGCCAAGTAACCAGAAGCTGGGTAGCATCTCTCTTACTTTCTCTTTTCCCATGGGTATCTCTACAAAGGCAATATAGGAGCTTCATAGAAAAATCCACTGTCTTTTGTTAATACAAAGAATCCAATCTCTGGTTCTCATGTTCACTCTAAACTGAAGGTTTCCCCCTATTCCATAAGGAATTTACAACTGTTTAGGAAAATCTCACTCTTCTGATAATTCCATGACTCAATTGTGATTTTGAACCATGCATACTACCACTTACTCCAAATACATTTTGTTATCAGCACTTATTTCAAGGGTTTTTTTTAAAACAACTTTTTGCTAACAAGACAGAATTCCCAGGTAAGGGATTGACTCCCATGAAGAGCAAGCAGAGCCAAAAGTAAGTATTAAGCAGTAGCAGTGAAAATATTTTCTAATAAATATTTTCTAAAAAAATATTTCTAAAAAATATTAAATCAACTTTTTACAAATATGAAGCTGTATTACTCCTATGTGCTGTTTTCTCTAAGGAATGTTGGGAATAAAAGTACTTTCAGTGGCCCAGCCAGTGTGGCTCAGTGGTTGAATGACAACCTATGAACAAGGAGGTCACAGTTTGATTTCTGGTCAGGGCACATGCCTGGGTTGCCAGCTAGAGGGTGTGCAGGAGGCAGCACATCAATGACTCTCATCATTTATGTTTCTCCCTTCCTCTCTAAAATTTTATATATATATATATATATATATATATATATATATATATATATATACTTTCAAAGGACAAAGTTTACACTGTTCCAAATCAAAAGATTTTGTCTTGGGATATTTAACTACACAAGACAATATTCCTTATTTCTTCAGCTTTATTAGAACCTTTGCAAGTCACAGTTTAAAGCTTTTACACTCTTGGTTGACAGGCATAAGAGTTAAGGGAAATTAATTTTGTGACTATTTTTTAAAACTTACTTTCTGGACATTGACCGGAGAATCTTTCTACTTTTGCTCAAGTTTTCATTTGTGTTTACCAGCTGAAAAGAGAAAATAGCGATTATTGTCCCCTTCTTTTTAAAAGTATACATTCTAGAATTTGAACTCCAAAACTGACAGTGGGCATAAAGGAGGATATGTTGAAATCAAACCAATTTAAAAGATGGCCTCCGAGTATAATTAGAAGAAACTGGAGAGGACAAGATACTTTAGTTACAGGCGTCTTCAAACTGCGGCCCGCAGAGGAGTCTGATCCGGCCTGCCAGGTTTTTTGGGCAGTGAGCGCAGCCGAGGTGTTACAGTAGGAATTAGTAGTTCATATAGTCCGGCCCTCCAGCTCTCTGAGGGACCGTGATCTGGCCCCCACTTTAAAAAGTTTGAGGACCCCTGCTAGAACTTCTCAAGTAGGTTTAGGAATTATATCCCAAGGCTGTGTGAGGGAATTCTGGGACAGAGCTCGTGCTTGGCTATTCAAAAACAGAAAGGCTTCAAGTGTACACCTTGCCAGTAACTGAAGCAATCTAAGATTTGAATTTCAGCAGTCTAACTCCAGGAGAGCCTCTTGAGTTATAGTCTATTTTCACAGGCTGGTGGATTACCACGCCTGGGATATGGTTATTTTTTTCTTTATCCCTTTAAGTCTTAAAGTTTAAGAGATACTTACATTGAATTGTGAAAGGCTTGAAAGGAATTAATCCTTTTAAGCCTTTTTTTTTTTTTTTTTTTTTAAACCTTTCCCTTTTGCTTGCATGGTACTAATCTATATAGCTGGAGGATATTTCACTTGCCATCTGTCTCCAATCCCCAATGGCTTTGGTAAGCTGATCTCAGACCATTCCTTGGCTTTTGAATTCAGCCAATTCACCTGGTATGTACAAAAGTAAAATATCAAAACTGTCTGTAAGTAAGCTACCTTTTCTAGAGTTTACCTTAAATTTTCTACTTTGTTGTGAATTTTCACAGAGGGAAGGGCATCATTCTGACCCATTTTAAGAATGGAAAATTAGAGCTATTAAGAAGTTTGAGAAAATTATCTCGAACCCCCACAATGAACCATATTTTCCCATTTAAATTTTATCCACAGTATCTGTTTTTCCGTCTAGATTTGCCTCGTGCTGTTAAGAGCACAGCATTCTACTGGCAAGTTGTACTATTTCCAAAATTTCCATACAGATGTATGAAAAGGAATGTTAGTTTTCAGAGCCTTTTAGAGTGATAGATTAGAGGCCCCAATACAGCCAACGTTGGCCTATTTCCATTTGCTTCCCACAGGGATCCAGCTTACCTTAGGTAACAGTACAGAGCTACAGTCCAGGACTGAACCTCTACAAATTGTCAGTGGTACTATTTATGACATGTGGAAGATAGCCTTGGTTCTAAATGACAGGAAAGCTAGGATCTTGTCAGATGATACTTTCATAAGAATAGCAGAATATCCCACTAGATGTAAGAGAAATCAACACCTCAGAGTGGTAATGCAGGAATAAAATGATGGAGTGGCTGCAATCTTATGTTTATTTGAATAGAAATGCAGAAATCAAGTTTCTTCAGTCTTTCTCCCCCCCGCCCCCAATGATCTCTAAATCTTAGAGCTAAAATTATTTCCAAGGGAGATCTCTCGGCCATGCAAATTAAAAACTGAGAAAAGCATAATGCCCTAAGAGGGCATTTACTCTGAATTCAGAATTGCTGAAGCTTTGGGCAGGAAAAGCCAGCATGGTTTCATGGGCCCTCCTGCTTTACCCACTCTTGCCCCTTCCCCCATTCGCCCGTACTTACTCTATTTTTGGTACGTTCCAACTGCTCCCGTTGCTCCCCCAGCTCTTCTATAATTTCTGAGCCAATCTGATCAGTTTCTGCGGCAATCCGATGAGAACGCTCAATACTCTGGGTGGCCCGGTTCAGGCTGTCAGTGCCTTGCAAAAGCAATACCCTCTGAGACTGTAGTTGATTCTGACAGGATTATGAAAGAGAAATGTTAGACTTCTTCCACTATAAAGTAATTGCCAGCACAATCCTTATGAACACTCTTCAGTAAGAAGGGATATAGTGTGCAATAAGTTTCATTATTTTTTAAAATATGTTTTCATTGATTTTAGAGAGAGAAGAAGGGAGAGTTAGAAACACTAATGAGAGAAAAACAGCAACTGGCTGCCTCCTGCATGCCTCCTACTGGAGATAGAGCTGAAACCTGGGCATGTGCCCCGACTAGGAATCCAACCAGTGACCTCTTGGTGTACAGGAGGACACTCAACCTACTGAGCCACATTGGCCACGACTAATTTTCATTACTATCATTTTTAAAATATATTTTTATTGTTTGGCTGCCTCCTTGCCACCTACTTGGGATTGAGCCCAAAACCGGGCAGGTGCCCTGACGAGGAATCAAAGAGTGACTTCCCAGTTTCTAGGTCGACACTCAACATTTGAGCCACGCTGACTAGGCTAATTTTCTTTAAGACATATAAGGATGGTAATGAACTCTAAGATCCTATTCAAGGTCAGACTAAAGCAGGACTTGGAATCCAATCAGGATCACCATACCTCTCACTGCACTGCCTGTTATACTTAAGTGAGGCAAGGTAAGGAGGATTAAAAACATCAGAGCATTTTCCCTTGTTTGTAATGAGTTTAAACCAGTTTAAACTGGTTCATGTGTTTCCTGAACTAGCAACTTCTGAGAAACAGTGGCCCAGATTTGGGGTGTAGGAGCTACTTAAAAATGCAAATAGCTTATAACTGATGGGCAGCAACCAAGCCAACTAAACTCTACAGCCTTAGAACATATAAATTCACTGAATAGCCCTACCTGATTGGTACTGAGGATTAAGGGACCATGCATAAGCTAATCATATTAGAAGTCTAGGTGGGACACTGCCACATTATGGCCACACTCTTGGTAAGCCCCCAAAGAATTTCACTTCAAGCCAAACAGAAAACAAAAACTGAAAAAACTTAAGTGGTCACACTGGTGACTTGCTTTCAGGGAAGAAGGTATTTAGGGCCAAGTAAAGTGGCCTGGCTGCCCTAATTTCCCAAATCCCCATCAAAGTTTTACTCCACCTATAATCCTAAGCACAGAAGACATGAGGAAATGCCCAGGCCGGAATTAACCACTGACAGAAATGGGTGTAGCTATGGCTAGGTATCTCGGTTGGTTAGAGCGCCGTCCCAATACTCCAAGGTTTTGGGTTTAATCCTGGTCAGGGCACATACAGGGTCAACCAATGAATGCATAAATAATTGGAACAATGGATAGATCTCTCTCTCTCTCAAAATTATAAATACAAATATTAAATTATTAAAAGTAATTAAAAATACTTTTAAATAATTAAAATATTTTTTAAAGCATACATGTGTATATATATATATATACACACACACACACACACATTAAAAAGGGGTCAGTTCACAGGGCTTATTTCTGAGCACTAGATCCCACCATCAAGAAACTAACAATGGGCCCTGGTTGGTGTGGCTCAGTTAGTTGGAGCATTGTCCCGATAACCAAAAGGCCATGGGATCGATTCCGGGTCAGGACACATACCTAGCTTGCAGACTCAATCTACAGGAGGCAATCAATTAATGTTTCTCTCTCACATTGATGTCTTTCCTCCTACCCTCCCTCTCTCTAATCTATAAACATTAAAAAAAAAAAATTCAAAAACAGGTTCCCAGATCAGAAGTAACAAAAATTCCTCATACATGGTATATGAACCAGTGAATGAGGAAACTACTGAATGAGGTTAAACTAACCCTCAGGTACTTTAGCTTAAAAGAAGCAGGAATAAGGCTTTTTAAAAATAAAAGATAGGGGTTTTCAACTGATTAGGTTGAGAAAGAATAGGAAAAGATGGTAAGATGATATAAATCAATCTCAGATAATTCTACTGAAAGTGGTATATATCTAAATTGTGTTTATAATTTCTGAAACATCATTTTAAAGCAAAATTATTCTCTGGACTTATCTCCCCCTTTTTTGTTGTGTGTGTGTGTGTGTAAAATAAATGACCAAAGTTACTTTCACCTCTCGTCTCTCTTTAACAAGCTCCACCTGCCTTGCTTGCCTTTTTCCAGTCCCTCCTTTCACAAGTGAACTCTAAAAACTTTACACCATTCTCAAATACTCTAGTTTTGACATCAGCAATGTCAGGCCAGCAGCATCTGAATGTCTCTTCAACTATAATAAGGATGCATCAAGAAATGGGATTTGTTTAAAATGGTACTATCAGCTTTTCTACATATGTGCAAGCTGCACTTCCATTTCTCTCCTATGCTACTTGCCAGGCCATTTCAACTTTGCACTATGGAATACAACCCCAAAAGCAACACATTGTTTAAGCTTTGTGAAGTTTTATTAATTTAACTCTCTAGCTTCTCCGGATAGTTACAGAATATCGATTTTTCTATCCAGTCAGTCTAACTTAATAAATCAGAATTCTGAGGCAAGAGGCAATCTGGCTCTCTTCCTATTGCAACAGAGCAAGGCATTAGCCCCTCCTTAAGAAGCATCCTGCCTTCTCTACTGTATCTGGGCTACTGGGTCATCATATAAATGTAAAAGAAAGCTTGTGTTAATTTTGTAACAATACTCTGATAAATTAAAAATCTAACTGAATTTTCTGGGCACATGTGAGAAAGAAACTAGATCAATGGGTCAGAATACAGAGTTCAGATATAATAAGATTAGGTAACACTTGCGTACCACCGATACATACCAAGCCCTGTTTTATATATAAAGGATGCAAAGAAAAGTAAATAAGCATATGGTGAGGAAATATCTACATTAAATACAGTAGGATAAACACCCAAGAAAAGGAGAACTGGATGCAGGAAAGAGGACGGTGGGGAAATGAGTGTGGTGCAGTATACACTGTAACATGAACTGTACTTCACAATATGGTTAATTCTTGTATACAGGCCCAAAGGGGAAAAAGACAACTGAAGCTTACCATGTGCTCATTCTCTACAGTGTAGGTGCCATATTTCATGTCTCCTCGGCCCCCAGGTGTGGCTGTCAAAGGCGTGCTTCTCACTTCCCGGTGCAGTTTGGCAAGATCCTTCCGGTAGTTTCGAAGCTTAGACATCATAGGGTTACGAAAAGAGAGGGGTGCGTAACGTAGTTCCTCTTCCATCTCTGCCAGCTGGAAGGCAGAAAACAGTGAGAGGACAGCCTGGTTCGGACTAATCCAACTCCAGACAACCCAAAGTAAGTACTCAATGATATGCTCCATGGGGGCAGGGACCACATGCGGCACACTCACTCCACTGCTCTGCTGTCTGCCCAGTGCCTATCAAGCACAGAATAAGTATTCAAAAAGTATGTGATGAATGAGTGAAAAAATGAACAAGTACCTTATAGCTTATTAAACATTTTTATATGCATTCATTTAATCCTCATAGCAAATCAACAAGGCAGGAAATATTATTTCTATTTCATATATAAGACTT
The DNA here is from genome assembly GCF_014108245.1 of Pipistrellus kuhlii. NCBI lineage: Eukaryota > Metazoa > Chordata > Mammalia > Chiroptera > Vespertilionidae > Pipistrellus > Pipistrellus kuhlii. The sequence continues at coordinate 17,207,052 of NW_023425404.1, read as the reverse complement.
GAAAAAACTGCCCTGGCCAATTTGCTCAGTGGCTACAGCATCAGCCTGCAGACTGAAGGGTCAAGAGTTCGATTCCCAGAATAATAGATGTGTAACAAAGAAAAGGATGCAGATAAACTTAACTTCTCACAACTTCACTGAAATAGGGAAGTTGTTCTTCAAGCAATAAGGAAGTTCTCTGGTTTAAAAAGAATTTTTCTTCTCAGTCTATGCTGGGGTATCAAAAACTAGGGGCCACTATTTTTGCCAAGTACTACTAGGGGCCTAGATTTTAGCCCCAACCTTCTAAAGGGTCTGCTAAAGCTACAGCATAATGGAGACAGAAGATTCTTCTAATTGGTTAGAGCAAAGCTTTATTATTATATTTAAAGCCTCAGATTAAGAGAGAAGCAGTTGTTACACTGCTTAGTAACTCGGGCCAACTTCTGACAACTTTGGGTTCTGATTGGGAACTCATCCCGTCCTTGCAGGTTTTACCCAAGATGCCAAATCCAGTCACAGTGCTCTTTTAAAAGGGAAAGGAAAGTGACTTAGAACCACCTGTGAGCTATATTTTGTGACAGTGTGTTTAACAAAGAAAATGAATGATCTTGGTGGACATTTTTTTTTTAATGTATTATCAAAACCTCACTTTGGGATAGTCTTCCAGCTTTATCCATTTTGTGTTTTTAACCCTTTCCCCCAATACCCATTCCCATCAACTGGTCTCATTTAATAAAAAAATAATCAAAATCAGGATCAATAAGCAGGAGCAATTAATCTGTGACCAGGTCATAAGCAATAGTTTTGGAAAAGATGAACACCAGATAAAAGAAACAAGAACCTGTTCTCTGTTCTCACCGTTTCATTTGCTTCCTGTTGCTTTTCATCAAAATCTCTGATCAATTTCTTCTTCTCTTCTGAAAAAGATAACACCAGTCTCAAATGCTCAGTCCTGCTTCCTTCCATACATTTGTAAATCCCATTCCCTCCGAGTAGAATAAACTCCCCATTCCTTCCTTGTTGGGGGTAATAGTTTTTAATCACTTCTAAAAGGCATTTAGGAAAGTATGGAACTTCTTATGAAAGTGACTGGGGGAAGGGGAAAGGAAGAATATTAGTACCGGCATTTAGTTAGTGCCCAGGGAACAAGAATATCCATGCTTGCAACAGTCCTGCATAGCAATGACCTGGCCCCAAAGGCCAATAGTGTCCCTGTTAAGAAGCACTATACTAGTAGGTCTAAGTTAATCACTGTTACCCAATTCTAACAGAAAGACCAGTCACAATATCATCAATGAGAATGCTTAACCATACTGCTTCTGAAATCTGGGTCCCCATCTTCATGCACACCATAAAGTACTTCTCTATTTAACCCTCATCCACTGCTTTTCTGCAAAACAAATTAAAAACCCACCTAGCCAAGGCCAGTTTAGCTCAGTGCATAGAGTGTCAGTCTGAGGACTGAGGGTTCCCAGGTTCGATTCTGATCAAGGGCATGTGCCTTGGTTGTGGGCACATCCCCAGTGGGGGGGTATGCAGGAGGCAGCTGATGGATATTTCTCTCTCATCGATATTTCTAACTCTCTATCCCTCTCCCTTTCTCTCTGTAAAAAAATCAATAAAATATATTTTAAATAAATAAATAAGTAAATAAATACAATAAAAGCCCACCTATTCTGTTCATTGGGGAAGCAGCACATTATAGCACTTGTTTCTCTGCCATACCCACTGGTGGTGGCATGAAACCAACTCAGTGAGAAAGTCACCCCTATTGATTCTTTCAATCCTTTGTACCACGTCTTTTTGGTGCTAGTATGTCTTTAGAGGCTTCAGCTTCAAAGCAATTGACATCGAACTTAGCATTGTTTTGCCTTCCTTATATTTTTCTGACCGTGTAGATAGGTTCTACAGATTTCCCATTTAAAGTAGTGATATAAAATTTTATTTTAAATAACTTCATGTATTAAAAAATATATTTTACATGAAATAAGTTAATATAAAGAAAGCAATTAAGCAATAGTAAAAATGGTATTGAACATGGCAGAAAGGATGAAGGGAGTCCTGATAAACACAATAGGAGAACTGCAATAACACGAGGTATGCCGGTGTTGCCCTTAACAGGGTCTCTTTAGCCTATCCTATATATATATATATATATATATATATATATATATATATATATATATATATATATATATAAATATAAAAGTCTAAGTGACCATCGCAACTGAACAGACCACCAAACAGGCTGTATGGGCCTGCCAGGCTGGCAGGGGGGTTAGCGAGGGGAGGTCAAATGACTGAGCAGCAGGCTGCATGGGGTGAGCAGGCCTGCAGGGAGGGCAGTTGGGGGTGACCAGGCCAGAGGGGGGAAAGGGGGTTGGGAGATGGGGGGGGCAGTTAGGGGCAATCAGGCAAACAGGCAGGTGAGCAGTTAGGAGCCAGTGATCCCAGATTGTGAGAGGGATGTCCGACTGCCAGTTTAGGCCCAATCCGGGGATTGGACCTAAACCTGCAGTCAGATATCCCCCAAGGGCCCCGGACTGGAGAGGGTGCAGGCTGGGTTGAGCCTCCCCCCCCCCCCCCCCACCGCACAAATTTCATGCACTGGGCCTCCAGTCCTGTATAATAATAGGCTAATATGCAAATTAACCTAAGGGCAGAACAACTGAGTTATGACGCACACTGACCACCAGGAGGCAGATGCTCAACACAGAAGTTGCCCCCAGGTGGTCAGTTTGCTTCCACAAGGGGAGCAGCTCAGCCAGAAGCTGGGCTCACAGCTGGCAGCGCAGTGGCAGTGGTGGGAACCCCGCCTTCCAGGCAAAGCTAAGGATGTCCAATTGCCCACTGGGAGTCCCAGACTGAGAGGGCTCAGGCCGGGCTAAGGAGGGTTTTCCCCCCATGCCTCTAGTATTTATATTGTATATTACCATCCACCCACTAAAATGGGGATTGTAAATCTTTTCCCTGCAATTTGCAATATTAACAGCATCTGGAGCTGAACCAGGCACCCAATAACCTCTCCCAATAAATACAAGTTAAACAAATGCATGAATTTCACTCTCACTATTCAACTCATTTGCCTTCGGGTAACTCACATAGCTAACACAAACTCTGACACTGAACTTATCCACCAGACAAAGAACTGTGCTTCCACCAGATTTTACAGAACTCTAGCTCCTCCAGGCAAAGCTTGCAGCAACCTGAATTTTGAAATAATGGGACAGGAAACAGTCTCTAGCGAAAAGTTCCTAAGAGGACACACACCTACATGCCACTATCCTGATTTTAAAGACCAACCCCTCCAAAACTGATATTTACCAACCCCCAAAACAATGATTCCTTTGGGTGTTCTTAACCCTTTTGGTGCTACGGACCCTCTGCCAGTCTGTTGAAAACTATGGACCTCTTTTGAAAATAATCATTTAAATATGTAAAACAAAATACAGAGGACAATCAATTTTACTGAAATACAAAACCCAATCTTTGAAGTCTCCGATACTTGTCACAGTGAAAGTGAGATGAGAAAAATTTGGAGGATGAAGAATCCCAAGGAAACCACACTCTGAGGTCCACCACTGAGCACCCTACATGGCAGCGGGAGGTCCTGGGCCCCGTCAGCCCTACACGGGGAACTGGAACACCAGGAGAGCAGCGAGGAGGACTCCGGGCTTCTCCCGGAGCACGGGGGCCAGTTCCCAGTGCTCCGCCCGCCCCCCCTTCCTGTCCCCCCAGTCCCCGCCCGCCTCCCTGTCCCCCAGTCCCCCCCCCCACGCCTCCCTGTCCCCCAGTCCCCGCCCCCTTCAACTGTCCGCCCCCAGTCCCCGCCCCCCTCACCTGTCCGCCCCCAGTCCCGGCCCTGTCACCTGTCCCCCCAAGTCCCCGCCCCTCTCTGTCCCCCCCAGTCCCGGCCCTGTCACCTGTCCCCCCAGTCCCCGCCCCCCTCACCTGTCCGCCCCCAGTCCCCGCCCCCTCACCTGTGCCCCCCAGTCCCCGCCCCCTCACCTGTCCCCCCAGTCCCCGCCCCCTCACCTGTCCGCCCCCAGTCCCCGCCCCCTCACCTGTGCCCCCAGTCCCCACCCCCCTCCCTGTCCCCCCTAGTCCCGGCCCCGTCACCTGTCCCCTCAGTCCCCGCCCCCTCACCTGTGCCCCCCAGTCCCCGCCCCCTTCCTGTCCCCCCCAGTCCCGGCCCCCTCACCTGTGCCCCCAGTCCCCGGCCCCTCACCTGTGCCCCCAGTCCCCGGCCCCCTCACCTGTGCCCCCAGTCCCCGCTCCCCTCCCTGTCCCCCCCAGTCCCGGCCCCGTCACCTGTCCCCCCAGTCCCCGGCCCCCTCACCTGTGCCTCCAGTCCCCAGGAGCCGCTCCGGCACCCCCCGGAGGTCTTCATGGAGGCCGCGGAAGATCTCGTGCAGCTTCTCGAAATGCTCCGAGGAGGCGGCGGAGGTGGCCATGGCGCAGGCCGCTCGAGCAGCGGCTGCCGAGATTCGGGGCCCGGGCCCGCTTCACCCGCGGTGGGTGGTCAGCCACCCAGCCCCGCGGGCATCACGGCGACCACCTCCGCCTGGGCCGCCCCGGAAGAGACGTTTCCGGGCCGCGGCAGGGGCCTCCGGGCCGGAACGCCCACCCTCTTCACACCATCCCTGAGGGGCCGCCGGGCGTAAAAGCCTGACGGAAAGGCGGGCGGGCTGCGCTGCCCGGGAGGCTCCTGTGAAGCCGGCTGCGCGTCTGAGCTGGCGGGAGTCTCAGACCTCCGGGGACACCCGGTTTGGGCCCGGGGACAGCGTCACAGCGGAGGGGCTGCGGGGACCGCGGATCCGGCAGCGCGGCCGCCCCTCTCAGGGCCCGGCCTCCGGCGTAGGGCGCACGCTGCAGTGCATGCTGGGGGTTGTAGTTCGGCAGGGAGGGCGGGCCCACCCGGAGATCACGAGCTGAGGGTCGCGGTGCTTTCCTGGGCGCCTCTGCTGCCCAGGGGTGACGCTGAGCGTATTGGTTTGGTGTCGGCGTGCGACTGGACTAACGTTATCTTGTCGTCGCACCTTTGGCCCCCCTGACTGACCGAATGTTAGTTTCCAGCCCTTGAAAGGTGGCCGTGCGTGTGTGTGTGTGTGTGTGTGTGTGTGTGTGTGTGTGTGTGTGTGTGTGGGTGTGTGTGTGTGTCAAGCAATCAGAGAACACCTACTTTCCGAAGTGGTCACCGGGCATTGTGACCCCCAAAATATGCACTCAGCAGATGTTTAATGTTAATAGTCACTGTGCAGGGTCAAGGCCATTCGTGGGTGATTAAAAGATTCATTCTGCGCCTGGGTAATTTATAACATGGTGAGCAAGGGGGAAGCGGCTTCAAGTCTCATTCCTACTAAGTGTCACGTGTTCAAGTCCTTTCCTGCACTCCAAGGATTTTTCATGGTTTCATGGAAGGAAATTCCTATTTTCACCTATTTCATGGTTTGCCTATGGAGTCGGTTATGAAATGTTTGGCAGAGTCCAATATTTAAAACTGCCCACAATATCAACGTTTGTTCAGGAGGATGATTTGGTAATTTTAACCTCCTGGACCCTTATTTTGCACTTGATCTTAGTCAAAAGGCCGAGAAGCGATGGACCCTTATTTTGATTAGATTGAGTTCATTAATCATTGATTCAAGAAACTTGTTCATTTCCTAAAATTAAGCATTTAGACAGAGCAAAGCCTGAGATTGTCAGCTGCAGTGTGCTATAATATCCCACAGTTACACAAGGGGCAATACAAAAAGGAGAGCTAACCTGGGGCGGAAAAAGTAATCTTTGAACAGCATCACCAAAGAAAAGTAGAAATGGGTGAATGAACGATCAAATTATCACACAACTGAAGTTAATGGCATTTCAATTGAGACTGTATGATAGACTCTGGGACAAATTATTCTTTGAATTATTCTTAGAATGAGAATGATTGCATACCTGTAATAATGAAGTGTTTCTTTTTTCAACTATAATTAAACTTTGTTTTCTTCTGTTGACTCTAATTAAACTTTCTTTTAAATTCTTACAGTTTTAATTCTGGTAAATTAAAACATAATTTTTAAATAATCAAAATTTTTTATTTGTCATTGACATCAATATAAATTAAGTAAAATATTAATTCAGTTATTTTACTGCACTATTACAAAAAGTTTTCCAATTTTTCCATAAAATGGCCACTTCTAAATATAGTCAAAACAATTTCAACAAAAGATTATTAATTTTAAAAAAAGATTATTAATTTACAAATATGAGAAGACTTGGTCCTATAACGCTTTTCCCCACCAAAGTATATATATAATTGTTGGTCCAAGAAAATCTCAAAATCTTACTAGAATAACATACTATAAACAAGTGATGAAAACAGTAGCAATTCTTCAGATTTCCTTTGGCAACATTACTTTTTTAAAAAAATGTATTTTCATTCATTTCAGAGAGGAAAAGAGAGGGAGATATAAACATCAGCTGCCTCCTGCACATACACATCTCCTCCTCCCAACCCCACTACCGCTCCCCAGGGAGATCGATCTGGCAACCCAGGCATGTGTCCTTTACCAGAATTGAACCAGGGACCCTTCAGTCCATAGGCTGACGTTCTATCTACTGAGCCAAACCACTGAACCAAACTGGTTAGGGCTGGCAACATTACTTTTTTTATTTATTTATTTAATATATTTTATTGATTTTTTACAGAGAGGAAGGGAGAGAGATAGAGAGCCAGAAATGTCGATGAGAGAGAAACATCAACCAGCCGCCTCCTGCACACCCCCCATCGGGGATGTGCCCGCAACCAATGTACATGCCCTTGACCGGAATCGAACCTGGGACCTTTCAGTCCACAGACCGACGCTCTACCACTGAGCCAAACCGGCTTCGGCTGGCAACATTACTTTTGATAAAAAGTTCCCCAAATAAGCCCTGGCCAGTGTGGCTCAGTTGCTTGAGAGTCATCCCGTGCACCGAAAGGGAGGCATCCAATCAATGTTTCTCACATTAATGTCTCTCTCCCTTCCTCTCTCTCTAAAAAATTCAAAAACACATTTTAAAAAGTTCTACAAAAAATGCAATGTAGATTTTTTTTTTCTAAGCAAATAGTCATTTTAAGCTTAAGATATGTAAGGAGATATCCTAAAAGAGTATTAAATTGACCGTAACTACCAATATCAGTCCTTAAGGTAATTTTGCTAAATAAGGAATTGAGGGTATTTTTTTCTGCACATTGGTTGGCTAGTGCTTAAGACAGTGCCCTATCAGCCTTGCTAACTTGGGTGCTCATCCTTAATTCTAGAGTGGGATATTACCATCAACAACTTAAAAAAAAAAAAAAAAAAAAAAAAAGTCCTTTAGTCCCTTCATTACCTTCCAGGCCTATTATTTTTGAATTTCTTTCCTGCTATCCATGTGCTTCTTGGTGGGTAGTTACCAACATAACAGAATCTGCTTTCCCTGGCAGCTCTACCCATTTGTACCAAAGATTGGATGGCACTGGCTTGCTCCATCTCTAATCATTTACCTGCATCAGGGTCCAGTTTAATACTGTTCCTTTGTGGCTATTTCAGATTTTGTGAAAACACTCCCTACTGCAAAAGTACATAAGAACACAAACATTCAACCACAATCACCAAAGAGAAAGTTCGGCACAAAAGGGGGGCCTCCATGGGTCTGGGGCAGTCACTGATGCCAGGAGGCCTACCTCCTTAAATGGAGCCTTTCATTACCGCCTTGCTGGTAAGAGAAATAGCAGGAAAATGAGAGTTTAAGCTTCATTTTTATTTCTGCCTTCTCCCATATTTCTGCCATCCTCTCAAACCCCCAAACGTCTTAGAAAAGAAAGCTCTTCCACAGTCTAGGCATGGGAACATGTCTGAGCAGTAGCCACATTCCAGATTCAGTCACATTTTCTGAAAGAATCCAGATGTTGGCACTATGATGGTTTTCTTAAGAGGCGAGGGACAAGCCACTGTGACTCCTGGAGTTCAGCTCCAGGTGAAGGTTGTTTGATTGGGAGACAATACACTGTGAACAGAGAGGGTAGAAACGAGTCCAAACTGCCACAAATCAACCCTGCCATAGCTTAGTTCTCCTAGGTAGTACGTCTCAGAAGGAAAATATGAGCTTGCAGGTCCTGAGGGGGTACTTGTCCTGTGATATCTCTAGTAATTGGCAAGGACGGGAGCAAAGTCAATCTGGGCAAATGCAAGGCGTTTCAATGGCTGTGGCAGAAAGCTGCCAAGTCTGGAAGGTGTGCTCCCTTTGTGCTCCAGGTTTTGGCCGCCCTGAAGGAGGATCATTTTGGCAGGGAGCACTGAGTAGTCGGCTGCACACTTCTCGGGTCCAGCTGCCACCACCTGTTAATCCATAGGGATGCCCAGCAGGTCACAGCTGACATCCCATAGCCGCCTTGCGACTGTCATATTCCGAGCCTGGGCAGTGACCCACGTCACACGGCAGTCACTAGAAGGGAAAGAGAGAGGTTAAGAATGGAGTCTGTCCTCTGCCTGGGAATAAGGAATAGGACAGAAAAACAACCCAGGGATGACCTGTCCTCTAGGCCCTTCACAGATCCAGTGTTTGTCCTAGCTCTTCATCCTCCAATCTTTACCCCAGAGACAATGTAATTACCATTTTATTTATTTTTTTTTTTAACTACCATTCTCTGGAGCATTATCTCAACCCATTGAGATTTTTAAATTGATTTTAGAGAGGAAGGGAGAGAGAGAGAGAGAGAGAGAGAGAGAGAGAGAGAGAGAGAGAGAGAGAGAGAGAAACATCAATGATGAGAATCATTGATCAGTTGCCTCCCGCTCACCTCAAGCCCACAACCCGGCAAGTGCCCTGACCAGAAATCAAACGGAATTGAACTGTGACCTCCTGGTTCATGGGTCTACACTCAACCACTGAGCCAACAGCAGCCGGGCTGTAATTACCATTTTAGATCTCATTAGACCACCTCTGATCAGAATATAAATGCCTATCATTTAGTCTTAATATTCTCCTTTGTATGTATATATTTAATTGTAATATCAGTGCCTGCTTGATATGTATGCCCATTTTGTTCCAATAAATCTCTAAGGTCCATTCTATAGGATCTTGTACAGTGTCATGGACCTTGAGACCTGCTATTTACATTGATCACAGATACTTAGAATGGTAAATAAAACAACACTAAACACTTATTTCTGCTCCAACTATTTTTAAACTAAAAAAAAAAAGTAAAGTCAGCTTCATAAATAATGAAAGAAGAAAAAGAGGACAGCAGAAAAGAAATGGTAGCAAGGCACCCCGAGTTTCATACACCTTCTCTTCATGGCTGTAATTCTAGTTATTTTAAGTCTCCATTAAATGCAGGGCGATATCCCAACTTTGCACCACCCAGAAAATTTTTTCACAGATAACACTTTTATTCAGTTTTGTATTTTCTGCATCTGGAACACAGTAGATATTCAATGAAGGTGTTTTTTTTTGTTTGTTTTTTTTGTTTGTTTTTTTTGTTTGTTTTTTTTTTTGTTTTTAAAGGCCGTTATGGCTAGAATGGACATTTCTGAAAACCGTTTGTTTTTTGTAATATATTTATTGATATTTTACAGAGAGGAAAAGAGAGTTAGAAACATCAATGAGAGATTATCATTGATCAACTGCCTTTTGCACACCCCCCATCAGGGATGTGCCCCGCAACTAAGGCACATGCCCTAGGGAATCGAACCCGGGACCTTTCAGTCCACAGGCCGACGCTCTATCCACTGAGCCAAACCAGTTTCGGCTGTTTTTTGTTTTATTTTAATGATTGAGTAAACAGATCACAATCTTTGAAATAACATAAAAAGCAAATTTTAAAACTAACAACCTCAAGAAAACTGCTTCCTGGACATACTAAGCAAATTCCAAAGGTAAAAAGCTGAATTGCTAAATCTGAAATCATGACGTGAAGCAAGCCCCTGACACTATGTCCAATACGACCGTGCGGGCTGTGGAGCAGCCGCAGGAGCGTCACCTGGAAACCCGTGAGGAATGCCAATTCTCGGGCCCCACGCCAGACCTACTGAATCGGAATCTCTGGGGAGAGGCCCAGAACCTGTTCTTCACCAGTTCTCCAGATGGTTCTTAAATGCACCAAAGTTTGAGAAAAATGCCTTAAATAAATCTCTGCTTTTAAAAACAAGCCTTACAAATAAAGTGCTTAGGTTTAAGGAACTCACCAGCACCACCTGCCATTTCTAAGTAAAAAGCTCATCACTGAGAAGCAAAGGCCTCTGGGAATGACTTGGCCTCTGCAGCCTCCACTGCACTGTGCCTCCCGCTCTTCATCGTTCGCGGTGAAGGGCAAAGGACACACTAGGCCTGAAAGTGCCTTGGAAGCTACGATATGCTATAAAAATGATTCAAATACTACAGCCTGGCTCCTCCGTCTTCTCTTCGGACCAGGGAGCATCCTCAGATTTTAGTAAATTCCCTTCTTGCTTTTGCTAGCTAGAATTCAATTCCATTGCTGTGGAATCAAAGAACCCGAAGCTATACACACTATTTTTCATGTATGCTGTCTCAGTGAACATCACCATCAATCTCCTAATAACTCATGCTTGAACCCAAGTCACCAAATCTTCCCCTACTCTCTCACTCAGTTAAGTCAACAAGAGACAAAAATTCTGCCTTTCTCATCTAACCACTCTTTTCATTCCAATTGTCATTACCCTAAATTAGAAACTCATTATCTCTCACTTGGGATACTTATAATTCATTAAAAGTCACCAGGGATTTTTTTTTTTTTTTAAAGCACAGACCAGATGATGTCTGTCTCTACTGAAAACCGTGGCTCTTCTCAGTCTGGCATTATAGGCCTTTCATGATCTGACTTCCTACCTCCAAACCCAATCTTAATTTACTTATAGACCACTCTCTAAAATTTCAGGTCATTTCCATAAAATCTTGAAGGTAGAGGTAAAAACACCCTAAGAATTTGATCCTATGTAATATCTGGGATTTTCTTCAAAATAATATGGGTTAAGAAAAATATGGGAAGGGTATTTGTTTCATGAGGGGTTTTAGGTTGGGATGGGGCAGGATTGACCATGGGTAATGGTTTTTGAGGCTGGATTATGGGCATACGAGAATTCAACATGCTATTTTGTCTAATACTGTGTATATTCAAAACTAACAAAAAGTTTTAAAAAGTCTTTTCTTATTTAAGAAATGAGTCCACTGCCGAAACCAGTTTGGCTCAGTGGATAGAGCGTCAGCCTGTGGACTGAAAGGTCCCGGGTTCAATTCCAGTCAAGGGCATGTACCTTGGTTGTGGGCACATCCCCAGTAGGGAGTGTGCAAAAGGCAGCTGATCGATGGTTCTCTCTCATCAATGTTTCTAACTCTCTATCCCTCTCTCTTCCTCTCTGTAAAAAATCAATAAAACATATATTTAAAAAAAAAGAAAAAGAAATGAATCCACGGATAATATTTCAGTCCTGAAGACAATAAAGAAAAACAGGTTTAAATTCTTTAAAAATGAATGAATGAATAAATAAATAAATAAATCTAGGATTCTAACAAAAAAAAAAAAAACAAAGAAAATTTACAAAATATAAAAATAAAAGAAACAACCAGAAAGCATAAAATAAAAGATGCTATGAATAAAATCAAACCTAGCAATTACCACAAAAAAAATGTAAATGGGTCAAATTCCCCTATTAAAATGTAAAATCCTTAGAATTAAAGGATAAAAACTATGTTACAGACAATGTGCTTTTTTAAAGGGATACACAATACCAAACAAATAAAAATTATTTCCTTTAGGCAATAAAATTTCAAAAACAGATACACTCCTACCTGAAATGACTCCCACTTAGGATCTCCAGACCTTCTGCCAAGGCACAGTGCAGGCTGGTCTGGGCTCCCTCCTGAGGGGTCTTGATGAAGAAGGAGAAAATCCGCCACAAACATCTCATGAGGAATGAGTGCCGAGTCAATTCCGAGTGGACTGTGCCAGGGTGTACGGAATATACTGAAACGCCAGAGCCTTGCGGGGGTGCCATGAAGAGAGGGGGAGACAGGACTTAATGTTGCTGAAGGGCCAAAGAGAGCAGAGGACATGAATGGACACTGCCCTGTTTCAAATCCCAGCTTTACCACTCATTAGCTGTGTGACCTTGGGCAAGCTCTGGATGGTGTGACTCAGTTTCCTCATCTGTGAAATGGGGACAATCATAAGATCTGCTCCTCACAGGATTGTTCTGAGGACTCAATGAGTTCATATGTACAAGAGCTTAGAATAGTGTCTGGTGTTGTTCTGGGGGGTGGGAGTGGCCAGGGAGGGGGTCAGTCGGTGGAAAAAGGAGACATATGTGATACTTTAAATAATTTTTAAAAAAAATTATAAACTGTTTTGAATACTCAAAAAAAAAAAAAAAAAAAGAATAGTGTCTGATACATTTATACATTTACCAGTATAAATGGCATTCATACATATGCTCTTTTAGGTCCCCAAGTCTTCATTGGAATCCTTGGGGCCAGAAATGCTTCCAATTTTTTTCTGTATTATAAAGGTAATATGATATACACTGAATGGCCAGATTATTATGATCTCTGAATACATAATAATCTGGCCACATGAATTTGTGCCTGGGTGAGGTCTGGCCAGTCTGGCCAGGGCGAGGGGACGGGCCTGCCTGCTGATCGAACTACTACTGTGTTTCCCCGAAAATAAGACATCCTCCGAAAATAAGACCTAGCGCATGGAAAGATAAGACATCCCCTGAAAATAAGACCTAGCGCAACTTTGGGAGAAAAAGTAATATAAGACACTGTCTTATTTTCGGGGAATCAGGGTAGTCAAGGTGACAATTTGCATATTAGTCTTTTATTATATAGGATATACACTGAGTGGATAGATTATTATGCGTTAAGAAATCGTAATAATGTATACTCAGTGTATATACATATTATATTACCTACTCTCCCTGGTACAGGTGAAGTTTTGTTGCCCAATGTGTTCTAGCGTCAACTTATACAAAAACTGAATTTTTAGTCCTTTGTAGATTGCACAAGTGACAGATAAAAGGACTGGATTTTTATTTATTTTCCACTCAAGATGTACTCTTTTTTTTATTTTATTTTTTTATTTTACTGATTTCCCCAAGCCGACGCTCTATCCATTGAGCCAAACCGGTTTTGGCCAGGGGATGAGACATTCTGACGGTGAGGCTGAAGGCTTGGTTTCACCACTTGCTAGCTGTGTGACCTGCAGCAAGTTAACTTTTCGAGGCTTCCTTCCTCATATGTAAAATGGGACTACTTCACAGATATTGTCATAATTCAGGCTTCATGAACAAGTCAAGGTTTTTTCTTCACAGAGGAACTAAGTAGAAATGAGGGACCTGAACTGGAGCTAGATACAGTCATTAGGAAAAAGCAAGTGCAAAGGTGGGTGGGGAGTGGGGCATGTCTCCCTAACACCAAAGGGTCAAATAAGAGGGAAATGTATGCTTGAGGAGGGGACACTCCAGTCACAAATAAACACAGTTCCTTAGCATCATCCACTCTGGATTTCCAGTAAAGACAAAGGAAATCCAGGGTGGACAGTTGGAGTTGTTTAGGAGTTGAAGTGAGTAGAGTTCAGGCCGAAGGTCTCAGACACAGGAACCCCATTGGTCAGTTCTGTTCACATGTCTAGTCTATGCCCAGGACATGACATTCTGATTAGAAATTAAATGGGTTACAGTGTGGGTGGGTTAAGGGGCCTGGGGAACATTCCAGGTAGAGAGGGGGGAATGCATGAAGTTCTGGGCTCAGTTTGAGAAACAGAGAGAGGGCCGATATGGTTCAAACATAGAATATAATAAAATATGGGTCATTAAGAGTACATCTTGCCGAAACCAGTTTGGCTCAGTGGTAGAGCGTCGGTCTGCGGACTGAAAGGTCCCGGGTTCGATTCTGGTCAAGGGCATGTACGTTGGTTGCGGGCACATCCCCAGTAGGGGGTGTGCAGGAGGCGGCTGATTGATGTTTCTCTCTCATCGACGTTTCTGGCTCTCTATCTCTCTCCCTTCCTCTCTGTATAAAATCAATAAAATATATATATATATATATATATATATATATATATATATACACACACACACACACACACACACACATACATATATAAAAGAATGTCTCATCCCCTGACGGCCATCTCCAATGTTCACTAATGGGCGGTTTACTAAACCTAGACCCGGTTACAGTCCTGGAAGCAGGCGCTGGCCGGAGGACAGGCTCCAGAAAACAGTTTCTATTCCTGTGGCTTTGAGCTGTTTCCCCGAATCCTGTCTCCACACTCATTGCTTCTCAGCCTACCTTCCAGCCTCCGGGCCAGCTCCTTGGTGAAGAGAATGTTGGCTAACTTGCTATGACAGTAGGCCAGACCTGCACTGTAGAATTTCTCGCCCTGAAGATTATGGAAATGGATCCTTCCCAGGAGATGTGCTAAGGAAGACACATTCACTACCCTTGATGGGGCTGATTCCTTCAGCTTCTCTAGCAACAGATGGGTCAGGAGGAAGTGACCTGTAAGAAAAACTAGAATTAACAGAGGTCAGGGCCAATGCAGGGGTGAAGGGAGTAGTGGCGAGTAGGGCTCAGCTATGGGGAGCAGAGGACTCAGGAATAAGGCTATTTGCCTCTTTAATTCATTGTCAATGACAGAACAAGTTCAGTGCGGGCTTGAGGAAACAGAAACAGTCAAAGACTTTCAGTTGGTGTGCCGCAAGAATTTTTTAAAACATGCAATGCCTAACTATTTAGTCAGGTGCATTGACCTTTTTCACTTAGATTGTCAAATTAAAAAACAACAACAGTAGCTCTGGATGGTGTTGCCCAGTGGTTAGAATGCTGGCTTGCACACCAATGGGTCGCAGTGTGTGCAGAAGGCAACTAGTCGATGTTTCTCTCTATCTCTCTCTTTCCCACCCCCCTCTTCCACTCTCTCCTAAAAGCAATGAAAAAAATATCCTCAGGTGAGGATTAACAAAAATGAATGAATGAATGAATGAAATGACAACAGCCTACACAGCCCTCTGGTATATAAGCCCTGTCTTGAACCAAAAATATATAGGTAATATAATAGTTTCATTTTCTTGTTCACATTGCATAATAAGGTTGCATCTGCTTGGTTAATTGTTGATACCAGAAATCCTTATATAGAAGTATAGGCCCCTGATTTTTTATTTTAATCTTTATTGTTGAAAGTATTACATATGTCCCCATTTTCCCCCCCAATCGATCCACTCTAGCCCTCCTTGGCCTCCTGCCCCCAGCCTTCACGCCCTATTGTCTGTGTCCATGTGTTATGTATATATATGCATACAAGTTCTTTGGTTAATCACCTCCCAACCACCCGCCCTTCCTCCACAGGTTCTGTACTCTGTTCATTACTTCCATGTCTCTGGATCTATTCCATCCATCAGTTTATTTTGTTAACTAGATTCCACAAGAGTGAGATCATGTGATACTTGTCTTTCTCTAACTGGCTTATTTTGTTCAGCATAACACTCTAGGGGCACCTGATTTCTTAAAAGTTACTTTGGACCCAAAAAGTTAATTATTATTATTTGTAAACCAATCAAAATTATACTTTTTTTTTGTCAGATTAGCAAAAAATATATATTTTTTGGTGCACAGAATCTTAGTAATTAGTTTATGTGTGCCGTGAGGTGAAAAAAAAGTTGAAAATCGCTATTGTATGAGGTAGGTCTGGATTATGTGAATATGAAGTCCCATCTCATTCCAACCTTGAGTAACATCACTCTTTAAGAGCAGGCAGCCTCTATCTGATGCTGACCACAAGGGTCACTACAAAGAATGCAACACAACCCTCAATACAATTATGCTGTTCAAAAAGGCCCCGCGGTAAAACCGAATCTGAATCACAGATTAAAAAGTGGTGGAATTGAGTGAGCTTTCAGGCAGGACCATGATATTTCTTATTTACTTACTAGAGACCCAGTGCATGAAATTTGTGCACTCGGGGGGTTTGGGGGAAGGGGTCCCTCAGCCCGGCCTGAGCCCTCTTGCAGTCTGGGAGCCCTTGAGGGGGAGCCGGCCTAAGCTGGCAGTCAGACATCCTTAGCGCTGCCGTGGAGGCGGGAGAGGCTCCCCCTGTGAGAGCGCACTGACCACCAGGAGGCAGCTCCTGTGTTGAGCATCTGTCTGCCCCCTGGTAGTCAGTGTAAGTCATAGCAACCAGTCATTCTGCCATTAGGTCAATTTGCATATTAGCCTTTTATTATATAGGGTGGTCTATTATGGCCGAGAGGTCTAAACACACTATAGAGAAGACCCAATCTCGCCCCTAAGTTTTCCAAGGGGAACTTCGGGCTCCTTCTAGCTTTTGTAGTGAGACCACATTTCTTACCCAAGTGGTTGACTCCTATATGCATCTCAAAGCCATCTGCTGTCCTGGAGTAGGGACACATCATCACTCCTGCGTTGTTGATCAAAATGTGGAGATGCTTTTCCTCTGTAGGGAAGAGGGGATGGAGCCATAGCTATTACATCTTAGAAATCTACCTCACACCGAGGCAGGAAAATGGAGATGCAGGACTTCAATCTTTCCTCCACGTTCCCTTCATACTTACTTTGTATTGTTTTTATTGTAAGGCTGTGGTTGAATCTGGCATACCTTTACTATGCAGGACAAAATTCCATCTTACACTATCAAATGGCCTTTTCAAGATTTCCAGTTCGGGAGCTAAGTATTGTACTTACTCTCTGCTTCTGGGAAGTGCCCCATCCACCTCTCCCAACAGAAAGACTTCCCAGTTGGATGGGAAGATTCCAAAGCAAGAGAAAAAAAGGACACTCTGTATGCACCCCCACCACTGAGATTCAGGCACCAAAAGAAATACTGGCTTCACCTCTTTGTTGCATCTGCCAACTTTCTCTCCGGTTTCCCTTTCTCATGTGGTTAGTAATTTCTGACTAAAAACTTGAACTTTTTGGTTCAAGACAGGATGAAATTTTAAAAATAAAAAAATAAAAGGCTAATATGCAAATTGTCCCCTCAACCAGGAGTTCTTTTTCTTAGGAGGCCTCGCTCCCTGGGTTATGAGGGGATATGCCTACAGAATGCTCTTGGATTTGCTTTTCATGTGATACTACAGGGTTTTATGTTAATTTGTCAGCTTGAGATTCTTAACACTATTCTGAGGTGTAGATTCCCCCGCCCCATAGATGCCAGCTGGGGGTTCTAATTTCCTGCGGATGATTCTTTATCCATCTGTGTCCTGAAGAGATGATAAGCTTCTTTGTCATGTACCTCAGCTGGTAGCCTGGGCTTTTTTAAGTTCCTGTAACATGGACCAGATGGCCTTTTGCGAATCCCAACCTTCCTTATGTGGAGCCTCGGATACAGCTCCTCATCTCCAGAACCTAAAACCCACGTTGAGTTCTGACACTCCTGTGAGATTTTTGGTTTTAGTTCTTACTCATTGCCATGACTTATCAGAATTGAATTTATATTTCTGTCTCTTGAGGATTTTCCTTTGTTATCAATGAGTTCTGCTATGAATCAAAAGGTGTTTTTTTGTTTTGTTATATTTTATCTACCATTTCTATATATCAGACAGAAAGAGAGATCTTTTCCTTTTATCTAGGTCACAAGACCCACAATAGTCTCAGGTTATGCACTCACCTGCTAAGAAGC
Source organism: Pipistrellus kuhlii (assembly GCF_014108245.1). Lineage (NCBI taxonomy): Eukaryota > Metazoa > Chordata > Mammalia > Chiroptera > Vespertilionidae > Pipistrellus > Pipistrellus kuhlii. The sequence goes on along the minus strand of NW_023425404.1, from coordinate 17,189,402 downwards.
CCCCAGCGAAGGCGCGAATAGATTTAGTATCAGCCAAGTCCAGTTTCCGCACGAAGACCTGTTGGTTTCCTGTCATGGTCTGAATCTCTCTTGCCACCAATTCCCCCTTTTGCACATCCCGGCAAGCTATATAGACACGTGCTCCTGTCAACCAATGCATAAGAGACAAACTGTCAGCTTTGTTGTTGAATGGGTATTACAGACTTAGCTAGAGGCCAGGAGCACAGATTTGTGCCCTGGTGGGGTCCCTTGGCCTGGCCTGCACCCTCTTGCAATCCAGGACCCCTTGGGGGATGTTGGAGAACCAGTTTTGGCCCAATCCCTGCAGGCCAGCCTGAGGGACCCCACCAGTGCATGAATCTGTCTGAGATTCATGTCTGTTTCATGTTTTCATGCCTGCGTGTTAAGCTTCTAGTGGTCAGTGCACGTCATAGCTACAGGTCGAACAGTTGGCCAGTCGCTTAGGCTTTTGTTATTATTATCTCTGAATGCATAATAATCTGGCCACTCAGTGTATATACTATATAATAAAAGGCTAATGCGTACATATGGGCCTAACCAGTGGTCAAGGACAACAGGAGGGTGGGGGCATGTGTGGGGAGGTGTGGGGGATGGGAATGGGGGAATGAGGACAAATATGTGATACCTTAATCAATAAAGAAATTTTAAAAATAAAAAAATAAAAGGGCTAATATGCAAATTGTCCCCTCAACCAGGAGTTCGACCAGCAGGCAGACGGGCCAACTGCCTGTGTCCCCTCCCCCTGGTCAGGCTGGCCAGACCCCCCACCTATGCACAAATTCATGCACTGCCCCAAAAACAATATATATATTTGATTATGCATTCAGAGATAATAATCTGGCCACTCAGTGTATATAGATACTAATGCTGGATGTTATTTCTAGAGTTTTATTTATTTTATCCCTACTTCACAACAGAGGAATCTGATAAGTAAATCAGGAAAGAAGATTAATCAACAATACTCATTTAGTGCCCATTATATAGAGAGCATTGTACTAGGCTCACACCAGCAAATCAGTGTGGCACTTGGAATGTTCTTGAATTCCAGGATTGGGAGGAAATAAATGAGAATGGTCATCATTGCTAGGTAAAATGGCAGTAGCAGCAGAGAATTAGAAATAAACTTGCCTCTCTGAGCCAGCTCTTTGGCTGTCTCCTTCCCGATGCCTGTGTTGGCACCAGTAACCACTGCCACCTTCCCTGGAAGCTGGGCAGTCGATGTACACACCCCGTTGGATAGCATTTTCCTGCAGACACAGAAGGAGAGCTCATCAGCTCTTTATTTTCCTTGTTTCAACCAGAGGATCCTGCAAACCCCCGTGTCTTCAGATCTCAGGGAAAGGTTTGCTTTGATTCCTTTTTTTTTTTTTTTTTTTTTTTTTAAATATATCTTTATTGATTTCAGAGAGGAAAGGAGAGGGAAAGAGAGAGAGAAACATCAATGATGAGAATCATCGACTGGCTGCCTCCTGCACTTCCCCCTACTGGGGATCAAGCCCGCAACCTAGGTATGTGCCCTTTCCAGAATCGAACCTGGGACCCTTCAGTTTGCAGCCTGCTGCTCTATCCACTGAGCCAAATCAGCTAAAGCCTATGGCTGTCCTTTTACAGGTTTAAGGAAGGTTGGAGGAAATAAAACAAAAGTTTTCTGTCCTCACTCAAGAATAAAAATAAGGCTATTACAGGGTAATAATAATTAGAGCAACTGCCCTAACCAGTTTGGCTCAGTGGATAGAGCGTCGGCCTGCGGACTGAGTGCTCAGTGGTGGAGCGTGGACCTATGAGCCAGGAGGTCACAGTTCAATTCCCGGTCAGGGCTTCCCCAGTGTGGGGCATGCAGGGGGCAGCCAAACAGCGATTCTGTCTCATCATTGATGTTTCCATCTCTCCCTTCCTCTCTTTTTAAAAAAGCAGCCGTTTTCTGCTGAGTGTTCAGAGGGGAGAATGAGGGGCAAGGAGGAGGTGGGGAGGGGGTAAAGAAGAGGTGAGTTCAATAAGAAAGAAGAGAGCTTAATCCTGCGCGCCTGCAAGTTCCAACCCAGCTTCCGCCCCTGCACCACCCGCCCAGCAGTGACTGGCTCACCGTCACTGCTGGTGATTTGCTCAGGCCAATCAGCATGCGGCCGGTTTCGCAGCTTGCCGCTGATTCTCCAGGGACACTATTGCCTGATGTATCACCAGGTTAACAGCGCGCTACCCTCATCCTCCCCGCCCCGCCCTGAAACCCCGGGGACTGACTCCGACCCCTATAATCCTGCTCTGATGATGGGGTTGGGTGCAGGATATCACATTTTCTCCTTTAACAACATCGCCCAGAGAAAGAGCCACATCTAAGAGTAACAAGAGAGCAGGAATGGGCTGCACATGTCACGATTCCCATCCAAGGCCAGTTTCGAAAAGCAGAAAGTCGAATGGCTCCATTGTCCTCTACAGGCTGGAAGCAAGAGGCCAGTGAAGGCTGGTTCGAGGCGTGGGGGCTACGGTCTTGGGGTCTGAAACCCCCAACGCTGTACACTTAAGGGTCTGAGGTAGACCTGCACTCGGGGTTTGCAGGAGCCGGAAGCAAAGGCTGCTTAGAGGCAAAAGTGGGGGCCGGAGAAGCAAAGCAGGGTGCTCCGATATGCAACCCTTTCCCTCGTCCTGGGGTCTGTCTGATGGTGTCGCCCGACTCGCATCCAGGGCAGCCGACCTCCTCAGACTAACCAAACCCGGTCTGGGCAGACAGGGAGCCCACAAGGGAGTTCTTTTCCTTTTCCTTCTTTTGAAGAACAGAGCTTCCGTGAGGATGGATGCCTGCCCCCCCCCCCTCCGCCCCCGAAGATTCCCAAAAGAAGACATTATTATTTACATTTGCACAGACCTGATTTGGGGTGCAGCGATGAACAGGAGAAGGGGGAGGAGGAGGAGCAGCAGGAGCAGGACCCCAATCATCTTGAAGCGAGCCGCAAGACGAGATGCCCCGGCGGCGATCGCCAACTGTGGTTTCCCTCCCCCTGACGACGCGCCCTAGTACTTTCCCGCAAAGCCTTCTGGGAAATGTAGTCCAAACCCTGGAGGCGGCTAGCGGGCAGTGAGCTTGCTGTTCCCAGTCACGGAGAAAAGCTGAACCGTGCGCCAGACACACTGCAGATCCCCAATTATCTAGCGTCCGAGGACTTTGGGGTCATCCAGCCAGCTCTCCCACAACCCTTCTGGCCACCTGCGGTTTTTGGGAAATCTCCCCAGCCCTCTAGCTCCCGGTGCCCAAGACTAGACTCCGGTTGGTTCACTTTCCCCCCATCATTGTTAGGCAGTTACCACATCGTTTGTCCTGGAGATCAAATATTGGCATCTGGGATATGTTTTAAGGCCGATTACACAGAAGAGGAGCGGTTGGAGTCTGACCGTTGGAAAGGCAGGGAGAGGTGAGAATTCTTCCTCCTTGGGGATTCCAATGGAGCAGAAGCAATTGGTTCCTGAACCCATTCCCAGGAGAATCACTTGATTGTGTCTATTTTGATAACTATGATAATTTTCCTGGTGTTTGACAAAAAATCGATAGTAGAATATAGTTTTCTTGATGGGTTCAGTTAATTATGTGAACTCCCAAGATAACAATGGATTTCTCAGGTTAGCAGCACAGTTGGTTTTGCCAATTCATGAAACTGTTTAATCCAGTCTTCAGGTCATGATTATGACCTGAGAATAAGCAGGTTCCCTGTTCAGTCATTTATTTAAGCTTTGCCATCTGGGGCTTATATCTGGTTTCTAAGGGGTGAAGGTGGGGGATGTTTAACTAGTCATTATCTGGCTGTAATTCCTGATGGCACCACCCTAATGTATTCTGGATCTTTCTTCCAGATAATTCATTTCAATTTTTTTGAAAGACATGTGCTCCAAGGTCAATCTGAATGATGAGACAAATATGGAGCAACTGGCATTCTCATACAACTTGGCAATTTCTCAAACTGTTAAATATGTTAAACATAATCCTATTATTGTGACTCCTAGGTAATTTTCCAGGAGAAATAAAAGTTATTCATAAAGATATGTATATAAATGATCATAGAAGCTTTATTTGTTATAATAAAAAATAAGAAACAAGCCAAATGTTCATCAACAGATGAATGGATAAACAAATTGTGATATATCTACATAATGAAATACTACTTATCAATAAGAAGAAATAGAATTTTGATGCACTTAACAGCATGAATGAGTCTCCAAGTAGTTATGTTGAATGAAAGAAGCCAAACGTTGCCCCCCCAAAGAAGAAGTGCATACTTATGATTCCATCCTATACAATAAAAGCCCAATAGGCTAACTGTCTGGTCATCCTCTCATTCATTCAATTAATCAAAGCATAATATGCTAATGATATGCTAAGGCTGCTCAACCGCTTGCTATGACATGCACTGACCACCAGAGGGAAGATGCTCCCACCAGTAAGTTAGCTTGCTGCTGGGGTCCAGCTGATCAAGACTGAGTGATACAGGCTGGACACACCCTTGAGCCAACCTCTTGTGTCCCTCCCCAGCCCAGAGTGCACCAGTGGAGTCCCTTGGCCTGGCCTGTGACCTCTCACAATTCAGGATCCATCTGGGGATGTTGGAGAGCCGGTTTGGGCCCAATCCCACAGGCCAGGCCAAGAGACCCCATTGGTGCACTGCCAGAAGCTAATTCCAGCATGTCATACATGCAAGAAGTTTCTTCAAAAGGTTGATGGAACCTTGAGGACTGCCTGCTGGAAATGGCTAAGGCATTTCCCCACACCTAAAGATTTGCATAGATGATTGCTTGCTGCCAGACAGCATTTTAATCTACATGTTATTGCCTCCTACTGGCAAAACACCTGAACAGCTGTAGGTGTTCAAATCTGACAGTGGGATTTTGTATACTAAACCTTGCCTTTGATATGTACATTTACTTTGCTTTAGGACAATCAGTGTTAATAAAAAGCAAAGGGTCCAGAGAGACAGGCCCTCAGTGAGTTCTTCATCTGTGAATTTCAGGTCCATTCCTGCACTGGTTCCTCTGGTGTTTTCATCGTCCTCTCTACTATATATTTCTACCCTATTTCAGATTGAAAGTCCCTAAAAAAGCAAATATTGGATTGGTCCATAATTCTTTTGGTGTCAATTACAGTAATAAAGTAGGTCATGATGATGGCTTTGCTTATTCATCAATACACATTACACATTTAAGAGTGTCTCAACACCAGTGTAAGAAATAGCTTTGTTTTGTGATATCACAATGATTAATTTAACCAAAATGAACAGGTTGTTTCAGAGTTATTTGGTTATTTTTGCTATAAGTTTTATTTTTAATTTTTAAAATATATTTTATTGATTTTTTTAAGTTTTAATATTTAATAAGCTATAGGTTATGAATTCACAAGGTACAAAAGGGTAGTACTTTCAGTGAAAAGGCGCCTAATCCTGCTCCCCTGTTCTAGAAGCAGCCATTGCTATCCCTTTCTTTTATCTTGTTTCTTGTCATCTTGTTATACGAATATGTCCATCTATTCCCTCCATTTTTTTTTATCCTCATCTGAGGGTATATTTATTGATGAGAGAGAGAGAAAGAGAGATGAGAGAAAAACATTAATTGGTTGCTTCTCATTTGCACCCCAACTGGGACCAAACTCACAACTTAGGTATGTGCCCTGACTAGTAATTGAACCCAAGACCGGTCAGAGCTATTCCCTCCATTTTTAAACAAATGGTAGCATATTATAAACCATGTTCTGCTCCTTACTTTTTCACCAAATATGTCTCAAAGATTCTTCCATATCAATATGTCTAAAAAAAAAAAAAAAAGGTATTTCATAGCTATATAGTAGTCATCGTGTGGCCGTACTATTGACAGGCATTTAGAAAGTTTCCAAACTTTTCCTATTACACACAATGGTGCAATGACATACGTGGAAGTGGAAAGTTCAGGTCAATGAGTATGTGCATAGTCTTTTTTTTTAAATAAATTTTTATTGTTCATATTATTACAAATGTTCCTTTTTCCCCCTCCCTCCATTGCTCTCCTCCACCAGATTCCCATCCCATCCTCTGCCCTTTCTCTACCCCCCATTGTCCTCATCCATAGGTGCACAGTTTATGTTCAGTCTCTTCCCACATCCCCCTCTCCCCTTTTCCCCAAGAATCATCAGTTCATTCCCCTTCCATAATATTATTCATCAGATTTTTAAAAATTTCTTTGGTTTTTAGATTCACTTGTTGAGAGTTATGTATTTGTTGTTCATAATTTTTATCTTTATTTACTTTCTCTTATGAAAGAACCCCCTTCAGCAATTCATATATTCTGGTTTGGTGGTGATGAACTCCTTTAGCTTTTTTTTATTAGTGAAGCTCTTCAATTCTGAGTGATAGCTTTGCTCGGTAGATTATCTTTGGCTGTAAGTTCTTACTATTCATCACCTTGAATATTTCTTGCCATTCCTGTCTGGCCTGCATGGTTTCTGTTGAGAAATCAGCTGACAATCGTATAGGTGCTCCTTTATAGGTAACTACCTGCTTGCTCTTGCTGCTTTTAATATTCTCTCTTTGTCTTTTGCTCTTGGAATTTTAATTATGATTTGTCTTGGTGTGTTCCTCTTTGGATTCCTTTTGTTTGGAGTTCTGTGAGCTTCCTGGACTTATAAGTCTAATTCTTTCACCAGGTGGAGGAAGTTTTCTGTCACTATTTCTTTCAGTATGTTTTCCATATCCTGCTCTCTCTCATCTTTTGGGACCCCCATAATTCTGATGTTGGTTCGCTTAAAGTTGTCCCAGAGGTTTCTTACATTATCTTCAATTTTCTGGATTCTCTTGCCTTCTAGCTTCTGCGGAGGAGTGTCTTCTGGCTCTTTATGTTCCAAATCTTTGACTTGATTCTTGCGATCTTCCATTCTTTTTTAGGACTCTGTATAATATTTTTTATTTCAGACAATGTATTCTTTATTTCTTGTTGATCCCTTATCATTTCTTGTTCATTCCTTATTAATTCTAGTTGATCCCTTTTCATATCCTCATAGGTCTTATCAATCTTTTCTAGGAAATTCTTGAAAAACCTTCTAAGCGTAGATTTGAACTCTATATCCAGTCGCTTTTTGTCCTCCATTTCTTTCGTTTGTGATCTATTTCGTCTCAGCATTTTCGCAGCTTCCTTGATGGGGCAGGGTTTCAGGGTGGAGCCTACAGCTTTGGCTTCTGTCTGCCCCGCCCTATGAGGCTCCTGAGTCTCAGGGTCCTTCAGTACTCCTTGCAAGTGCCTCTGAGAGAAAGGTGCCCTCGATTTTCGCCTGCTACCAAACAGTCTAGGCCACATGTGCCAAACACAAGGCCCGCGGGCCAAATCCATCCCGCCAGGCCTTGCAATGTGGCCCGCACGGCGCTGTCATCACTGCACTCCGCTGCGTTTCCATCACAATGACAGTTTATGACTGTTCAGTAAACCATTCGGCCCGAGATTTAGGCTGGATTTTAGATTTTGGCCCCTTCTCTGATTGAGTTCGACACCCCTAGTCTAGGCTCTCCCCCAATGAGCCCAGTTTTGGGGTTCAGTTCAGTTGGAAGTGGAGTTGGAGGTGGCGTTCAGAGAAGTCTGGAGCCCCTGTCTCCTTCCCACCAGGGCAATCCCACGACACAGCCAACCGTCCTTTCTCTGCGCGCAATGTGCGCGCCTCCGGGACCTCCTTTCACCGCTCCCCTGGGATTCCGCCTTACAGCCCAGCTCCCTATGGATGAGTCTGGGTCCCCGGGGTCTGGCCTAGAACTGGGGTTCAGAGCAGTCAGAACTGGGGCCCAACACAGTCGGAGCTTTTATCTCCTTTCTGTTAAGGAACGCCAGCCAGCAACTCACCCGCCCCCTCCTCTCCGGCTCCGTCCTCTCCGTGCTCCGCGTGTCTCCGTACCTTAGGCTTTTACAGCTCCTCCCCTTTTCCTTCTGGTTTTCTCCTTGCTTCTTGTTGTAGAATTTTCAGTCAGTCGACTTTCCTGTAGTTCTGGGTAATGTCCATTTTATATTTTAGTTGTATTTTATTGAAATTGTTGTGTGCGGCTGCGGCTAGGTGTTTACCTGTGCAGCCATCTTGGATTCTCCCCACCAATGCCTTCAAGCAGCTCTGTGATTGAGGTCCTGCAGTCCTAGGCTGTCTCTTCCTATAGTTGCGGAATTTTTGGACTGGAACCCGGATTCTTTGTCCACCTGAATCAGAGAATGAATCCACGGACTAAAAAGTGGTGTAGCAAAGGTGGAGATTTCTTGAAGAACAAATACAGACTCTCATGTGGAGAGAGGGAAAGAGTCCCACAGAATGGACTCCCGCGTGGGGAGGGGAAAGGGTCCCCCGTGCATAGTCTTATTAGATGTTACCATACTTCTCTCTGGAGGCTGTAACAATCAACTCTCGTACTAGCAATGCATCGTTATTTCTTCACACTCTTGTGAATGGACTGTGTGAAAGTCTTTTTTATTTATTTATTTAATCTTCATCGAGAACATGCTTAGAGAGAAGAAAGGGAGAGAGACAGAGGAGAGAGAAACATCTACACGCTGCTCTCCCCACATGTCTTGACTAGGAATCGAATCAGGAACCTTTTGGTGCACAGGATGATGCTCAACCTACTGAGCCACTCCAGCAGGGCTATGTGATAGGCTTTTTGATCTTTGTCAATCTGATAAGTGGCTCCCAGTGTAGTTTTTAAAAAAATATATTTTATTGATTTTTTACAGAGAGGAAGGGAGAGGGATAGAGAGTTAGAAACATAAATGAGAGAGAAACATCGACCAGCTGCCTCCTGCATACCCCCCACTGGGGATGTGCCCGCAACCAAGGTACATACCCTTGACCGGAATCAAACCTGGGACCCTTCAGTCCACAGGCCGATGCTCTATCCACTGAGCCAAACCAGTCAGGGCTTCCAGTATAATTTTAATTTGCATCTCTTTTATTCTGAGTTAGGTTGAAGAGCCACTTAAATTTCCTTTTCTGTAAACTGTTATTTCCATTGGGCTACTTATTCTTTTCCTGAGTGATTTATAAGAATTCTTTATATACTAAATTAATTAAACTCTTGTCTACAATACGTGTTGTGACTATTCCCCACCCCATTTCTCCAGTCTCTCTCTCTCTCTCTCTCTCTCTCTCTCTCTCTCTCTCTCTCTCTCTCTCTCTCTTTTCTCCAGATTGCTGAACCCTTCTTAATGCTGGGACAAGAACCCCATCATTGACCTTTGTTCTAGTGATTTGTCTGACTATTCACCTGCATGTATCACATAACTTGAATTATTATAGCTTTGTAATATAGTTTAACATTTGGTAAAACTAATCAATCACCTAATGATAATCTTTGGGAAATAATATTTAACATGTTTTTAATAAAACTATTTGTATATTCCCATAATTCTAGATGTCTCATATGCCTTCTATATCTTCTCTGTGTTGCTCTAGAGCACTACATGCTATTTCTTTGCTTTGAAGACAAACTCAAGATAAATTGAGCATCATCTCCACAAAAGCAGGGGATCTTGAATTTGACTCAGTAAAAAATGCAGAGCTCAGAAGACATTATTACAAAGGTACCCTTATTTGAGCTATCAGATGTATGTCCCTTGCATGACATAGCATTGTGTCTGTCCCATTGGTTGACTACAGCCCTGATTACGTGGGAAAGGGAGAACTCTAAGCAGAAAGTACCAACAGACCTTGTTTTTACCTATAGTCTATGAGGTGCGGCAGACCAAATGTGTTGGGAGGAAAGGACTCTGTCCAATCAGCAGGACCATGTTGGCCCAGTGGACATCAACTTCTAGGAGGCTCCAGCAACACAATCACAGGAGCTTCTGGAACGTTGAGGTCTCTGCAGTTAACACTCTAGATTTCTGCAAGGAACTGGAGCCAGAGAGAGAGAAGTGGGGAGAGATGGGAGAGGCCCCTGGGCATCAAGAGAGATTCCACCTGTAAATGATCTGATTACTCCTTGTTCTATTTATCAGGTCCTTGGGATTCCCAAGAGGCAGGAGTACTTGGGGTACGTGGCACAATGCCTGGCACCAATAAATATGCAGTAAGTATATTTTAAATAGACAGATGAATTGATGAGTGAGGGAATGGGTACCTGCATGCCACAGGAGCCTTCTTTCATTGAATGTGTCTTTCTAGGGCCTCCAGTAACTTCACAGGGAGGAGCAGAATGGGGACATGACTACTACGGTCTTGTACTGATTCCTTTGTCCTGTCCTATTGTCCTGTCCAGGAGAGAAATGCTGAGTGAGCCAGTGCTGTGAGCTCTGCTCATCTATCTCCAGAAGGCTCGAAGAGTTTCTACTAACTTTTTTTTTCTTGTGTTTCCTCTCTTTTTCAATAGCATTCAATATCAAATTGTCACCATCATTTATTACCTCCCCCCTTTCTACACCAAATCCTTGGGTAAAGTGAGGGAAACAGCTAATTTTAACAGCCATCTCTTATACAGTGTTTATTATATGCTAGTCTCTGTCTCAAGTTATCTACCTATTAGTTATCTAATACTTAAAACAGGTAGGTATATACTTTTATTAAACCCTTTGTACAAGTGAGGAAACTGAGTAACACAGTTTAGTGACTTGCTCGGGGCCATCGAGCTTGTAAGAAGATCAGTTGAAATTAGACCAGGAAGTCCATGCACTGAAACACATAACTTTTCTTGGTATGTACATGGATGTGTTCATTGCAATATCACATACAACACAGAAAAGTGCACAAATCAAGCAGATGACTCAATAAATTTTCACAAAGTGAGCACACCTGTGTAACCAGCACCCACCTCAAAGAACAGAACACTACCGGAGTTCCCAACACATATCTTCCCAATCTTACCCCTTCCCCACCAAGATACCGCTGTCCTGACTTCTCTCACCATTCTTCTGGGGATTTCTTCCTTGTCTTCCTATTTTATTTATTTTAAATATATTTTTATTGATTTCAGAGAGAAAGAGAGAGATGGAAATGAGAGAGAATCATTGACTGGCTGCCTCTTGCAACCCAGATTTGTGCCCTTGACCGGAATCGAACCTGGGACCTTTCAGTCTACAGGCCAACGCTCTATCCACTAAGCCAAACCAGCCAGGGCTTGTCTTCCTATTTTAATAACATTTGTATTTCAAGTATCATGGGGTCTGTTGCTTAAGCTAAAAATATTCTATCTTTCAGGGGTGGAGGTGGGGGTGGTTGGAGAGAAAACATTCCCTAGATAAAGAAATAATTGAAGGTAGGAAAGTTGCTGCATTTCCCCTCATTCTCTTTGCTGGTTAGTGTGAGGTTCCAAGCCTTCCTCCGCCCTCCTCTCTCAGGACTACATCTCCCAGCAGGCTGTGCTCTGACAGCTCTCGGATTTAAATAGGATTCTGGGCTTCGCTTAGAGCCAGGCTGTTGCTGAGAGCTCTGAGAGGAGCTACAAGAGGGAGAAGCAGCCAGAAGCAGACCAGAGTTGGAGGCAGACCAGGAGCCGGAACCCGAGTTAGAGTCGAAGGTGTTGTTGCTAAGGAGCAGAAACTAAAGAAGTTGAAAAGATGATGGTTTTCTTGGGACTGCTCGCCTCCTTCCTTTCTTTCCTGTATGTGATAGCTCCATCCATCAGGTTTGTCTTAATTCAGTGACTCATACAATATTTTACAAATCCCTAAACGGGGAGCCACGGAACTTGTAAGTAGACGAATTCTCTCTCGGCTGCTGAAAGAAGAGGAAGGAATAGAGGGTCAGGGGAGAGAAAGTCAGGGCAGAAGAAACAGAAAGAAAGTAATTATGGAGACCTTGAAGGAAGCACCTGGGCTGGGAGGAGAGGGCTGATTTGACTTCCGATGCTAGTGGAAGGCTGAGTGGATGAGTATTAAGTTGCTTGACAGACAACTTAGGGGAAAGTCCTTGCTCTTTCACGCTGTTCCCCTGGGTTCCTTGGAAGATCTTCCTTTCTTCATTGTTTCTAGTGAAGGTGGCCCTGCTGGGTGACTATGGGTGGTCCCTGCTGAGGGACTCACTAAGTACCAGGCCTTTGGGGAAGGAAACAAACTCTCTTTCCTCAGCTAATGATGTATTGGGATGGCTCTTTTGCTGTGGGATTTCTGGAGGTGTCAAAGAAATGTGTGTCTGAGTAGAGAATTTTTAAATTGCTGATGGTTAAGAAGGTTACATGGACATATGAGAGAGAGAGTGTTGCTCTGGGTTCTGGCATAGAAACCTGGGTTCACCTTACAGTTTTGCCACCATTAACAAGTGATTTGAACTTCTCTGAGCCTCATTCCCACCCCCACCCCCCCACTGTAATATGGGGACAATAAGAGAGCAGTTGAGAGGATAAAATAAATTCCCTCTGGAAAGTGCCTGCGAGTTAGATGGTGCTCAGAGAATCATCTGTCCCCACCTCTCTTCTCTTTTTGGAACTTGTCAAGTAAACTTTATGTAAAAAGATGCTTTCTGCACAGAGTTCTGAAAAGAGAGGGTTTCTCAGTGTGCTGATATGATAGGTAGAATGGAATCTCTGAAGATGGCAAAAAAAACAACAACCCAAAACAAAATCATGTGAAGATGCTGGCTCTCTAAAACTGGAGAGGGAGCCCAAGAGCCATATTTGTATGTGGGACCCCTTGAGGTGCCATTCATCAGTTATTCACTGTCGTGCTTATTGAGGATCCAGGGCTCAGGACCAGGGAATCCTTTAATGCTCTTTGCATGTTTTTAATGCAGGTTAGAGGAGGCAGCTGACCTCCAGGAACCTCCAGAGATAAGAGCTTTGTTATCTTTATCTAATAAGGAAGGTGTCCCTTGGCCCTAGCTCAAGAGCACTTCCTCTGTCTGCCTAGATGGCCGTCTGTAGCTTCTGGACACATGCCCTTCCCATCTGAGCTGATGGTCAGGAGACCCCCTTTCCCACTGGGAAAACGTCCCCTGAAGATTAGCTTGTTTAGAAAACATCTCCCGAGGACAACTGTAAGAAATTCTTTTTTGAGGCTGGATGGATGTTGTGCATCTCCACTGGGATTGGGAAGGATGGCGCATGAATGCTTTTGCTTCCTTTCCCCGTAGGAAGTTCTTTGCTGGTGGGGTGTGTAGAACAGACGTGCAGCTTCCTGGGAAGGTCGTGGTGATCACTGGCGCCAACACCGGCATCGGCAAGGAGACAGCCAGAGAGCTCGCTCGCAGAGGCAAGTCCCTCCACTTCCATGTCCACAGGGCAGCACCTCCTATCTCCCCCTTACCCCCTCGCCGGGCTCTGCCCATATTTCCTTGTCTTTTCTCCCGGGCTTAGAGGCTCTGATCAGGAATTCAAGGGACCTGGGATTCAAGTCCAGCTGTGATGCCACCTCACTCTGTGGCCTTAAACAAACTTCCCTCCCTCCCTGCTCCATTATTGTTTGTCTTTTATGAAGTAAGACGAACAATGATGTCCATGTATGGTACTGGTCAAGTCCGTTATTCTGAAAAGAGATACTAAGCAACATTAACTGTCAGAGTATAAAAACCAGGGTTCCCAGCCGGAGTTAAGCTAGTAGCAACGAGCGTGAGCAGTGCGCAGTGAAAATCCTAAAGCGTGGCAATACAGCACTCGCTGCTTTAGGGATGGCTGGAGAACACTCTGTAGTCCCAAGCTTGCTTACCAGACTCTTTCTCAGCCTACGGTCTGAACACTTTGCCCTCTTTTCTTGCCCCAGGAGCCCGAGTATACATTGCCTGCCGAGATGTACTCAAGGGGGAGTCTGCTGCCAGCGAAATCCGAGCTGATACCAAGAACTCCCAGGTGCTGGTGCGGAAACTGGACCTATCGGATACCAAATCCATCAGAGCCTTTGCTGAAGGCTTTCTGGCAGGTGAGGCCCTGGTGGGTAGCCAGAAAAGCAAGAAGCCGGGTGTGGGCGGGGCCGTTCCACCCAGACCTGTCTCTGACCCTTACCTCAGAGCTCTCATGGATTCCACTGGGCAGGTTCTGCCACATGAACCAGCAGGGCAGGGAATTGGCGGGTGGACCAGATGGGCAGGATCCTTATCATGGGATTGCCTCTGCAGTGGGAATGTTGGAGGTATCAGCTCCCTGTCTGGGCTTGTACCTTGGCATCAAGGTGTGGCCCTGATGCCACTCTCTTCTTTCATTCTGAGAAGCAACCTTCTGTGGCCACCGGCACCAAAGGAGGTTGTGTTGCTGCCAGAATTCTTGTGTATCTTGGAAAATAACCAGCTTTTACTAATGACTATGAAATCCATGAGGTTTGGGGACTATGCCTGCCCTGTGTTACCACTGTATGCCCAGCAGAGTGGGCCTGGCCCAGAGTCAGTACTCAGTACATATTTGCTGAATGAATGGATGAATGACTGAATGAATGAATGGTGTCCAGGAAGATATCAATAACTAAAGTTAGGAACCCAAATAATAGTCGTTACAGAATATTACTAAGATAGGTCCAAAGGCAGGAAGTAAATACTCAGGACTGTGCTGGGCAGCTAGCAGGCTTCTTGCTAACGACAGGGTCTCCTTGGTTGTGTTACAGAGGAAAAGCAGCTCCATATTCTGATCAACAATGCAGGAGTGATGATGTGTCCGTATTCCAAGACAGCTGATGGCTTTGAAACCCACCTGGGAGTCAACCACCTGGGTAAGTATTTCCCAGTGAATGAAAAGCAAGGCTGACCCCATCTTGTTCTCTGTAGGTATAGATGACCGTACACTAGTGCTGAGAACCTCCAGTGGTCCTATTGGAGGCCAGGGTTCCAATAGACTGGACATACTGGATTTTTGTCCACTAGCCCTCTCCTGACTAGTCCAAAAAAGTGAGGTCCTCCTACACATAGCATTAAAAAACTCCCAATTGTCAGAGGGAAAGGTGGGTGGGGGGAGTTAGGAAAGGGTATGAGGGGATAAATGGTGATGGAAGGAGACTTGACTTGGCGTGTTGAACACACAATACGATATACAGATGATGTATTATAGAATTATATACCTGAAATCTATATAATTTTATTAACCAATGTCACCCCAACCTACAATAATAAAAGCATAATGTGCTAATTAGGCAGGACATCCTTCCTTCCGGACAAAGCCAGGGGCCACGGCAGAGGCCCTTGCGTGAATTTTGTGCATTGGGCCTCTAGTAAATTAGATAATAAAGTAAAAAGAAACAAAAAAGAGAAACCCCATAACTTTGAAAATAGCAAGAAGAAAAATGCCATTCTTGGATGAGGCTGTGGTAGCATGAGGCTTGCCAAGCAGGCCAGGTGTGGGTGCTGCAGGAGCCTGTATTTGACTGGAGGGAGTCACACCTATAGCTGAGGGCTCAGAAAGCCAAGGGTTGGTCGATGGAGGAGGCAAACCTTGAAGACTTGAGGTATGAGAGAGGCTGGGGTTCAGAGTTCAAGGTGATGGTTCTGGAGAGGAGATCATGGAATATGTCCTCTGATCCTAGATAAATGTAATTTTCCCTAACTCTTCCACTCTTCCCCTCTGTACACGGGTGTACCTGGACCCACAGTTGTGTGATCATGGCCATAGTGGGGTCAGAAGCCAGCAGGTAGCCTTTGTCCTGATTCAAACAAGTACAGATTAAGTCTATATTGTCTCACCTACAGGCTAGCTCTGGCTTTTGTCTTAAAGAATTCACTAACTCAGACTGCCTGACCATTAGCACTGAGTTACATAAAAATTTGTTCACACCCAGAAGATAGGGAGCTAATGCTGAAGTCCTGTCCCACATCCTGAGCCTGGGCAGCCATTCCACACTTTAAAAAAAAATTATATATATAAAAAAAAATATATATATATATATTATATATATAAAATTTATATATATATTATATATATAAATTATATATAATATATATATATATATATATATATATATATACTATATATATATTAAATTGATTTCAGAGAGAGAGGGAGAGAGAGCTCAAAACATCAATGATGAGAGAAAATCATTGATTGGCTGCCTCCTGGGAGCCCCCTACCGGGGATTGAGCCTGCAACCTGTGCATGTGACATTGACCAGAATCAGTTCGCAGGTCAATACTCTCCCCACTGAGCCAAATCAGCCAGGGCAGCCTCTCTACTCTTCAATCTTCCATGTTGGCTCTCCTTGCAGGCCACTTCCTTCTCACCCACTTGCTCCTGGAGCGGCTGAAGGAGTCTGCTCCTGCCCGGGTGGTGAACCTGTCATCAGTGGTCCACATTGCTGGCAAGATTCGCTTCCACGACCTCCAGGGTGAGAAGCGCTACAGCCGCGGTTTTGCTTACTGTCACAGCAAGTTGGCCAATGTGCTTTTTACTCGTGAGCTGGCCAAAAAGCTCCAAGGTAAGTCGAGAGAAAGGGCCAGGGTTAAGGTAGCAAAAGCAGAGTTTGCAGGTTCACAGAAATTTCTGAACACTTCAGACATGAACACTACAGTGGTAGGTATCTCTATGCACAGAGGAGAATGCCCTTGGGAAACTTACAGTTAGGAACCTAGGAAGTTACCTTACATTTATGTCAAATCTTATATCTATTATCTGATATTATTTTTCATAACCACCTCTTGCAACAGGCAGAGCAGGTATTATTTTTATATGGTTCCAAACTGAGGTCCAAAGAAGCAGGCAGCCCAGGTCTATACGGCTTTAAATCCAGGGTACTTCCCTCTGAGTGCTATTTGCTGAGAGTCACGTGGTTAGCTGAGCAAGAGAGGTGCCACTGCCCAGAGTGAGGGAGCTAGGGCTGGACGTCAACCCTCCAGGGTCTGAGTTCTTGCTCTGCCACACAGTAGCCACGTTGTATAAGGACATGTCCCTTTAACTTCTCCTGACTTCATCCCCTCAACTTTAAAATGAGGTGGGGTCTCTCTTAATCCTATAATTTTTTAAAAGAAAAATTGATTTTAGAGAGGAAGAGAGAGGGAGCAAGAGATAGAAACATAAATGCTGAGGGAGACTCATTAATCGGCTGCCTCTTGTACACCCTACACTGGGGATCAAGCCCACAACCCAGGCATGTGCCCTTGACCAGAATTGAACCCGGGACCCTTCAGTCTGCAGGCCGACGCTCTATCCACTTAGCCAAACCGGCGAGGGCTAATCCTATGATTCTTTCTCTTCCTGGAGTTTTCTTTGAGTTGCTGGCTTTGGGATCTGGAAATCATGGGGACTGTTTGCTATGCTGAATAAGCCAGAGTTCGGGACAGTGGTATTTGCTTTCAGAACACAGAAGGTAGAAGAATAGGGCAATCATTAAAAGCAATAACAATGATGACAATAATAATTGAGAGTTTTGTGTATGCTATGTACTATGCATGTCTTAACTCATTTAATGCAACATCCCTACGAAGTAGGTGCTACTATTTTTCCCTGCTCCACAAGCAAGCAAACAAGCAAACAAGATAGGCACAGAAATATATACAACTTGACCTAGCAAGTTTCCTAGCTGAGCCAGGACAGTCCAGCTCTGGAGTCCATGCCCTTTGCATCAGAGTCCAGACCTTGGCCCTGCAACCTGCTAGGGTATGACTTTGGGCAATCACTTTACTTAACCTCACTGTGATGAGACCTCAGTTTTTTTTCTCATGGTAAATGGGCATCTTAATATCACTTACCTCATAAGCCTCTTTGAGAAGCAAATGAGATAATGCAGGTAAAGCACGTAATGCAGGTCCATGCACATAATAAGTACTAAACATAGTAGAGGCAGGCACCAGCCATGTCTGGGGGGCATGTTAACCCCCATCATCTCCATCAGCACCTCTCAGTCTACACCTCCTAAAATATGCTTGCTTAGCAAATTCGGCTCAAGCCACCTAACTTCCTTTTTTTCAACCACATTGCTTCCCTTAAGTCAGGAGTGGGAAACCATTTTTCTGCCAAGGGCCATTTGGATATTTATAGCATCATTCATGGGCCATGTAAAAATATCAATTTAAAAATTAGCCTGCTACATTTGGTCAAACATTTAATTTGCTCACCCCTAATGCCTTGGCAGGACCAGACCAAATGGTTTCGAGGGCCTTATACAGCCCACTGGTCAGATGTTCTCTACCTTTGGAAGCTTTTTATTTTTTATTTTATTTTATTTTTAAATACTTTAAATATATTATTTGATTTTTTACAGAGAGGAAGAGAGAGGAATAGAGAGTTAGAAACATTGATGAGAGGAACATTGATCCTACTGGGGATGTGCCTGAAACCGAAGTACATGCCCTTGACTAGAATCGAACCTGGGACCCTTTAGTCTGCAGGCCGACACTCTATCCACTGAGCCAAACCAGTTAGGGCTGGAAGCCTTTCCTATAGAAATTCCAAAGATGCCACTGTTAGTAATTGATACTACTACTACTACTGCTGTAGTAGTGTTAGAAGTTCAACTGGTACATGTTGTTGTTTCTATTATTAATACTTAAGTCACAGACATTGACATAGAAGGACCTTCAACCAAGCATTTGTTTTGGAGCACAGAAGGCTATAGATCTTTTTGGAAGAGATCAATTAATTACTGGCCAGATTTTACCTGGCTGGGAGGGGCACCTTCTAAATCACGGGGTTCTGTTTTCCGAGTCCCTTCTTCTCACTTGCACAGTTTGCAGCAGGAGGTGAGCTGTTTCGGGGGCTCAGAGTGTGCCCCTGCTCTAACCGTGCTCTCTCTGTCCCAGGCACAGGGGTCACCACCTACTCGGTGCACCCGGGCATCGTCCGCTCCGAGCTGGTCCGCCACTCCTTCCTGATGTGCCTGCTCTGGCGGCTCTTCTCCCCCTTCCTCAAGTCAGCACGGGAGGGGGCGCAGACCAGCCTGCACTGCGCCCTGGCCGAGGGCCTGGAGCCCCAGAGCGGCAAGTACTTCAGGTGCGTGGAGGCAGCGCCGGGCCTCTCCCCACCTGTGCGCGGCGAGACTCACCCTTGCTGGGGCTTTGCACCCCAGCTGGCCGAGTGTGTGCCTCCTAGCAGAATCCAGGTTTGCATTGGGCTGGGCCAGCGACCCAAATGCTGTTACTTTTCCAAGGGAAATTACATTAGAAACTTGGCAAGAGAAGCTTCCCTGGCTCTGTTTTCTATCTGTGTGCCATGTTTCCAGGAAAGAAGGCTTTGCAGCTTTCTGAGTGTTTCCCTCTTTTAATGGGATTTAAACACTGTCTATCTATTTCTGTACAAACAAAGCAAAGAAGAGGGTAAGGATAAGTAATTCATGCATAAGCTTTTCTTCTTTATCAGGACTGCATTTTCCATGAATGTAGGCAATGAACTGCAGGCTTAGTGGTAATATTGGTGACTTTGGCACCCGTAAAACTGTAGTATTTCCATGCCACATTGCAGTTGCATATTTCCCAAAATGTCACTTCTGCTCGCCACTACTTGGAAATCCGGGTGGTTATCAGACCCATTGCTAGCTCTTGTTATAGAATATATTCGCAAAGAAGCTTATGTATTACTTACTATGCCATAGATTTTTTTTTTACAATATTTAAAAACTGTACCCCAATACAGTTCGTTTCTTTTCATGCAACATATTTTATACATTCAGAAATATATTCTGAGGAAGAGGCCATAAACTTTTCCAGACTGTCAGTGTGCACTCTTGGATGTTTACATTCTCTCTTTGCCCTCCAGTGACTGCAAGAAGGCCTGGGTGTCTCCCAGGGCCCGAAACAACAAAACCGCTGAGCGTCTGTGGGCCGTCAGCTGTGAGCTTCTAGGAATTCAGTGGAAGTAGAGCTGGCCGAAGAACTGTGGCTTTATCAGGTCCGGTCCGCGCCATCACGAAGGGAGACCAAGAAGGCCAACCTGAGGACTGTCCTCCCAGCTGGCTGCTGCTGCGAATCCTGTCCTCCTCCGATTCTCCCGACCCTTCTGGAAACCTCTGCATTCCCAACCGTCTTGTGAGGCTGGCTCATGGTATCAGATCTACAGAGCATTCTTCTCCAAGACTTGCAGTGGGCCTCCCTCTCGGGGCAGGAGGAGTAGGCAGATGCCAGGCTGAGCACAGGGATGGCAAAAGAGGCTGGGAAACTGGGTCAGTTTCCTCACAGGAACCAGACACGCCAGCCAGCAGGCTCAGAGGAGGTGGCAGG
This sequence comes from Pipistrellus kuhlii, assembly GCF_014108245.1. Taxonomy (NCBI): domain Eukaryota; kingdom Metazoa; phylum Chordata; class Mammalia; order Chiroptera; family Vespertilionidae; genus Pipistrellus; species Pipistrellus kuhlii. Next base: position 17,169,361 of record NW_023425404.1, on the reverse strand, counting down.
AGCACCAGCATCACGTATTTCCAGGGACTATAGACTCAAACTCTTGACTAACCTCTTTCCTCTTTAAATTCTGCATCCCAATTCTGGTCACAACTCTGGAGTCTGGACCAACTCAGGAAAATCTTGACTTAATCTTGGCCAACTTTGGTTCCTTCCTCTGAGCACCCTGAGTCCCTGCATGAAGCTGGGCCTTCCCATTTTCTTTTTCCACTTCCTTTTTAAAAATTGAAAAAAAAATTTCTAGCTTTATTGAGATATAATTTTTAATCATGCAGATGGTTTCATTTTCTAAAGCATTCCCTTTACCTCATTTTAAAAATAGTTTGCTGATTAAAAAAAAAAAAATAGAGACAGGAAGGGAGAGGAAGAGAGAGAGAGAAACATCAGTGATGAGAGAGAATCATTGATCAGCTGCCTTCTGCACGTGCCCTACTGGGATCAAGCCCACAACCCAGGCATGTGTCTTTGCCAGGGAATTGAACCCGCTACCTCTTGGTGCACGGGACAACACCCAACCAACTGAGCCACACCAGCCAGGGCTTTACCTCAATTTTTAGAGAAAATAGACTACACACCCCATTGCCTTACTTATTTTCTCAGGGTAGCAAGAGAGAAATGGAACAAAATGGGAAGCCAGCCTTCTGTTTCAGTGAGTACTATCTCACCCTACTCCCAACCCATAACCTTGTTATAATATCACATCTTAGAATGCATTATTAAGATGGTGTAAAATAAGATGTTTCTATTGGATATTTCCTCAAGTTGCTTCCAGCTCTCATGTTTTATTATCTAAGAAGTAATGGAAGTGACTTTAATTACACAGTTGCTAGGTTTCACTATAGATTGAGGCCAGAGGGAATGTAGGACTTAATTGAATTTGATACCTAGATGCAGAAAAACCACGCTCTGATAAACCCTCTACCTGAACTCGGAGGTCTTCTCGCTTCTGGCCTCCCTGCTCTCCTGGGCTTCAGCTCCTGGTGCTTGCCCAAAGTGCTGAAGTCACCAGGAAGAGGTAGAGAGATTACCTAATCTGTAGCCAATTGAATCACGAAGTCAGGTTATTGGTTTCTGTTCTAAGCATCCAAAGGGCATCTGGTGACAAAAATGCCCTTTTCATCCATAGCAAGTAAACTTTTTTTAAACCCTTTTTATTAAGGAAATGTTTAAATAGAAGAAAGTAGAACAAATGGTATTATGAATCCCCATGTACCTGCCTGTCATCCAGCTTCAACATTAATGTTCTGTCAGTCTTGTTTCATCTATATTTCCTCCTGGACATTTTTGGGGGTGGGGTGGAATAATTGAAAGCATATTCTGGACATCATATATCCACTCATAAATACTTTAATGTGTATACTGAAATAAGAACATTTGTTTGTTCGCTTGTTACTAAATCACAATGCTCTATGTTAGGGGTGTCGAACTCAATCAGAGAAGGGGCCAAAATCTAAAATCCAGCCTAAATCGCGGGCCGAATGGTTTACTGAACAGTCATAAACTGTCATTGTGATGGAAATGCAGCGGAGTGCAGTGATGACAGCGCGGTGCGGGCCACATTGCAAGGCCTGGCGGGACGGATTTGGCCCTCGGGCCTTGTGTTTGACACATGTGCTCTATGTGAATGAAAAGTGGCTATGCAATAAACCTGACAGAATCAGTGATCAAAAATAACCACACAGGTTGCTCTGATCACAAAGTCCTAAATGAATAGGTTTAGCAGTCAGTCACATCCCAGGTCTATAGCTTCCTTAGCAAAGGTCAATTTTTTTTTTCTTTTTTTTTAAATTCTCACCTGAGAATATGTTTATTGATGAGAGAGAGAGAGAGAGAGGCACTGATGTGAGAGAGAGACATCGATCAGTTGCCTCCTGTATGCTCCCTAATCAGGGAGCAACCCTGCAACCTGGGCATGTGCCCAGACCAGGAATCAAACCCATGACCTTTGATGTACTAACTGAGCAACACCAGCCAGGGTAGCAAAGGCCAACCTTTACCTTAAGTGAGCTCTGTCCATTGCTCTTATGCATCTAGGATAATATGTCTTTGAAATGTCAGAGTAGTTTTATTTTCTAGACTCCTCTTAGGCACAACTACCAGCCCCAGAGCACAAGACCACAGAATCTCTCGTCGTTACCTTGTTTTCTGTATACCATTTCTATGTGCTGTGAATGTTTGTTTTTAACTATTCTCTACCCATCAGTGCAAAAGTGTTTCTCCCTTTTGCCTTTTATCCAATTATTGTTTCTCTCCCCACCCCATGGCCCATGCTTTCTCCCATCTCCTTAATGTACCACCAGTGGATTTCATGTAACTCTTCTTATGATTCCTCCTTTGAGTCTAATCCTATCTGTAAAAGGGTAATATACAAATTAACCATCACTCCATCACAAGGATGGTGGCGCCCAGTCCCCTCAGTCCTGCTGGAGTCCCCCAGTCCCAGGGAGGTGGCCACTGAGAGTGGCAGCAGGCGTGGCCTGGTGGAATGCTTGCTTGGTTGCCACAGTGACGAGGCAAGTGTTCCACCCCGGCCGAGCGAGGAGGGCCTCTGGCCAAGCTGGGCCATGGATGGGCCTCTGCGCCGTGGAGAGCCTCTGGGCAGTGAGTGTGGAGCAGCCAGGCCCCGCAGAGAGCTACTGGCATACAGATTCGTGCACAGGACTACTAGTGTATAAAATAAGCTGCAAAACTGCCATTCTATGGAGCATTTTCTCTGTTAAGATTTTGCTTCCTGTCATATGTCATCAGTTTGGCTCAAATAAACTCATAAAACCTCTATAGTTTTGAACTTTTCTTATGCTGACATGTAACTGCTAACAACATGAATAATTCCTGAGTATCATTTACTACTTGAAACTCAGGTTACTACTTAAAGTTCAGAATCCAGGGCAGCTACTATTGTTATCCCCATTTTACTCACAGGCACTGAGAAGTTCAGTAGCTTGCCCAAGTTCACAAGGTTGACACATGGTAGAGTGGACCCTGGTAGTCTGACCCTAGAACTAATGTTTTTAACAGCTATGCTCTCTGGCTTCCCAAGGTGGAGGAAGCAACAAATTCCCTCAAGGAAAACTCTGGGAACATGAATGAGCAGAGGGGTGAGGGGAATAGTGGGGAAGCAATCAGCATGTGCTCCCTCCTGAGACCCGGTGCCTCATAGGCAGTTGGGTCCATTGGAAAACCTAGTGAAAAGGAAGGGGAAAAAAAGGAGGGGGGTGTGTGGAAACAGGAAAAAGCCATGCTAAGGTGGGAGATAGGGCTGGTGAAGAGCATGGATGGCATTGGTGATCCTGGATTTCTCCTCTGGGCTAGAAGAATAAGCAAACACCGAAAACCGGGAGCACACAGGGCTGCTGTCTGTGCAAGAGGAGAGCAAGCAGTGCATGAGTGTGAGTGCAGAGATTCACACCTGTGTGAAGTTTAAGGGATGAGCAATGCAAACACTGAGGCAAGAGGCAAGGGCTTGGGTGAGGTCTTTGATGCATGTCAGAGATGGCTGGTTGTAGGAGAAGAAACAAAGCCATGCACATTGTCCCAATCAGGCCTCAGTTAATTGATTATCTGTCTAGACTTAGTGAGGCAAACGCAGGTGACCAGGAGTCAGCAATAACGGCCTATCCTCCGATACGTCAATGTCCAGACAGTGGAGCCAAACCGGAACAGGTGACACACAAGACAGAATTAGTATGCAATCACACAGTTTATTTACCTATTCCTAGTGGTCCTAGGCTCCAGCAAAGGCCACCCGGCAATGCACACTGAAGGATGGATGACGAAAACAGAGACAGGCAGGCGGCCGCAGGTGGTTCAGGCTCACACAGCAGAGCAGTCAGGGGCCAGTCTCTTGGAGCGACGTGGAGTCCTCCTCTTATCGGGCAGGAGACCTCAACTGAAGACAGTCTCAGGGTTATATGGACTGCTGTAAACAACTTGTGTCCTTATCCGTGTGGTCCAGACAGTGTGCCTTATGCTAGGAGCAGGGCATTTACACTTTAAGAACTAAGGGCTTTTTTTATTTTTAATATTTTATTTATTTTTTACAGAGAGGAAGGGAAAGGGATAGAGAGCTAGAAACATCGATGAGAGAGAATCATTGACCAGCTGCTTCCTGCACACTCCCCACCGGGGATGTGTCCGCAACCAATGTATTATACATGCCCCCGACTGGAATTGAACCCGGGACCCTTCAATCCACAGGCTGACGCTCTATCCACTGAGCCAAACTGGTCTCTGCAAGAGCTCAGGGCTTTTACATCAAGATCGTGGGGTGTTCATTAATTTTGGAAGTTATAGAGTATTGGGGTTTCCACACAGCAAACATTTCACATGGTAATTATTTCATACATTAGAGGGGTTTCCTTATGACCATAACATTATGATAACACACGGGCTGCAAGGAGTTGGCTCCAGCTGCCACTTCTAGGCAGGACGCTGGCATTGCTGTCGGTAGCAGAGGGTCTTTGAGTCAACCTGCTCACAAGGCTGGTTTCTTCCACTTCCACACATTCAACTACAGTTACTTTTATTAAATTGGACTCTTTTCTCTATAGAACTTTTTCTTTTCTTCAGAGAGAACAGAATGCTAACACATTCAAAAGATTGTTCCTTAAAATAGATGGGATCCTTATAGCATGTGTGCTTGAAACCCTTTGGACTATTACATATAACTTTTCATGTTTGTCAGACTACTTGTTAGTATGATTCGCTGAATAAAGGTCATCCTATTCTTGATTTGTAGCAAATATCTGAAATCTGAAAAACCCTTTTGTTTTTTTCTAAGGTACACAGAGGCCTGGGGGCCGAGTGCTGGGGACAGGGGTCTCAGAGCCTCACCCCAGAGGAGAGGGGCAGGGCAATAGTAAGATAGCAGGGCCTGAAATTCAGGGCCAAGCTAGGAATCTACACATAGGATCCGCATGGTCTAGAAATGATAGGAGGAAAGCAATTTGAGTGAGTTCTGGCACCCAAGAATCTCAGCTTAATGGCCTTAGGAACTTTGGGGGCTGAGGGCTGATCTTAAGGTCACAGTGTTTGGTGAAGAAATCCTTCCCATTGAGTTTTAGGCCAGGGGACCATTCCCTGCATTATCATCTAACCATGATCTCTGGAAAACACAGAAATTGCTCCATTTCTATTTTACTCGTCACAACGTCCATACTGTACATGCTCTTTCTTTCTGAAGAACAGCTCTACTTGGAGTATGTGTCATTTCCTGCCCTCCTTGGCAGGTGGCACAGCTCAGCCAGATCAAAGTAGTACAGGGCTGGGGGGCTTACTTCTAATCAAAAGGCTTAACCTCATTGAAAGAAGTCTGTGGCCCTAGCTGGCTTGGCTCAATGGATAGAGCGTTGGCCAGGAACTGAAGGGACCCGGGTTTGATTTCAGTCAAGGGCACATGCCCAGGTTGTGGGGTCAATCCCCAGTAGGGGGCATGTAAGAGGCAACAGATTAGCAATTCTCTTTCATCATTGATGTTTCTATTTCCCTTTCCCTTCCTCTCTGAAATCAATAAAAATGTATTTTAAAAATAATTAAAAAACAAAGAAATCAGTGTAATATTACCTGGCCAGGGAAAGTATTTTAAATCTGAAGTTTTCTACTTTATCTCGAATTGTTGGGTGCACTTATATTTAACAATAGTGACACCGAATATACAAGAGCTAAGAGCAAAGAATGCCATAAAGAAAAAAAAAAAGCGATTATTGGTTTTACATGTTGTTGGCATTTTCAGAATGTTGAACAATCATTGTTCCCCTTGCTTAGATTCTAGGCTCTGTCACTTCTCATGGTGGTCAGGTGCTCCCACAAGACTCAGCCTCCCTCAGCACTGCTTCCTGGGAGCCATCTCGCGCTCCAGTTTCATCATGTCTTTGTGTAACTGACTGTCCAACACCAAAAGTGTTGTCTAGTCTGCTCAGCCTTGGCAAGGAACAAGTACCAGCAGTGGCCTCCTGTCATGTTTCCAGAAGAGACTTGCCCATGTTAACTATCCAGCAAGGGAAAGAAAGGCCTTAGCTCAGCATAAATGACTTTGGGAATCCGGTGGCTGAGTCACCATTCAACCTTCCCATCTCTGCTGCTTAGATTTCCCCATGGCCACAGAGGCCATTTCCCTTGAAATCTGTTTGTGCTATGGATGTGGCTTCCTGCCTGGCTTAGGATACAGGAGGCAAGATCTGGACGAGAAGGGCTCAGGGATTACAGTCATCCTAGACTTCTCTGCAATGAGGTGCTTCCTTAGCTGACCCAGGCCTGCTGCCTTCACTATTCCTGGCTTCTGTTAAGCTCTGAAACCATTGGCTAGCCTAGTCCAGGTGAAGAAAACCTTTCCCTCTGGCTTGACAGAGACTGGCCTCAATTTCTTCAACATAAAACTTGTCTGGGACACTAAAGGAAAAGGAAACAAAAGAGACATTTGAAAAATCAAGAAGCAAAGAGTTCCAGAGCATAGATTACCTATGTGATGTCTAACTGCACAGATGACCTTGGCTGGCTCCTGGCCCTTATCTGATACAACTCTGTATTCAGCATGGAGAATCTAGCTTACATCTTTGCCTCTTTTAGTTACAAGACAGACACCCACTTGGAACAAGCTTAGGCCAAACGCCATAAAATATTTTGCTCATAAATTCAAGGAAGTGTTGAAAGTAGAAAGTAGAAAAGGTTTCTTTTCCTCCTGGTCCCAGATGCTTCTGAGAACTGGGTGCTTCGGTATAAGCATGGCCAAGTCCAAGAACGACACCATGCACAACCAGTCCTGAAAATGGCACAGAAATGGCATCAAGAAATCCCGATCACAAAGATATAAATATCTTAGTGGGGTGGACCCCAAGTTCCTGAGGAACATGTGCTTGGCCAAGAAGCACAACAAGAAAGGCCTGAAGAAGATGCAGGTCAGCAATGCCAAGGCCATGAGCGCACATTCCAAGGCTGCCACGGCTCTCACAAAGCCCAAGGAGGTCAAGCCCAAGATCCCAAAGGGTGGCAGCTGCAAGCTCAATCAGTTTGCCTTTCATTGCTCACCCCAAACTTGAGGAACACACTGTGCCCCCATCGCCAAGGATCTCAGGCTCTGTCTGCCAAAAGTCAACAACCAAGGCTCAAACCAAGCCCCAGGCTGCGGCTGCAGCTGCAGCTCAGGCTTCATCATGGGCTCCTAAAGGTTCCCAGGCCCCCATGCAGGCTCCACAGTAAAGACCTCTGTCTGCTGATGTGAGGGCAAGAAGGACCAGCCTGATCCCCTGGGCTGCTGTTGCATGGAGCCGATGTCTTTCTGTGCTATTTGTACAAATAAACCTGAGGCAGGGTCTGCCAAAGAAGAAAAAGAGAAAAAAGGAGTCTATGCAGCTAAAAAATAACTGGAATTCAAGCATCAAGTTCCATCATGCTCCCCTACTTATAATAGACACTTTTCTCTGTAGACTTCACTTTAGAGTAAGTGGCAGAAACTTGACTGTTGAAAGTTCAAGCTTCATACCTTGTGGTTTCTAGTGTGTGTGTATGTGTGTGTGTGTGTGTGTGTGTGTGTATGTGTGTGTGTGTGTGGTTTCTACTATGGAAGAGACATTGCAGGTATTTTTTATTTGTAGTATTTAAAGAACCTCAGGTTTGGCTTGGGTTAGATGCTCACTGGGAAGCATTCAGCTATGGTATAGGAGGGAGAGTCATGTAAGAATGTGACAGCCTGTAGGAGTGGCATTTCAAATCAGTGAGAATAATATAAACTATTCAAAAAATGGTGTGGGGCAAAAAGCTATCCAAATGAAAGCATAGGTTAGATTCTCTGCCTTGCACTATTTATAAAAACAAGTACTAGATGGATTCAAAAACAAAAAATTGTAGAGGTTGCCTCTGGAAAGGATTGATGGGAGAGAATATTTCAATTTTTAAAAAAGCAGAATATTTTCACTTTTCACTTGGAAATAAAAAGTTAATATTTTTAACAGACATTGTTGGCTGCCACTGTCACTGTCACTATCTATGACTGATTAAACTATTGCGGTGCTCTCAATCCTAGCTGTATTTTAAAACATATAAAGTGCCAATGCATAGGTATTACCTCAGAGATTCATATTTCATTGTTCTATTCTTGGGCAAATGTTTTTGAAAGTCCAGAGTGATTCTGATGTACAGGTTGGTCCCAGGAATCATGGTGATCACATTTCCTTTGCAAGTGATTGGTTATCAAAAAGGCACATGACTCAATCATGACCCATGGGCTGTGGAAGGAGTTACTTTGGTAGCTTCTGAGAGGGGCTTTCTCACTGACCAAAAGTGAGACACAGAATGAAATTTTCTGTTTTCTTCTGTTAGCTGTTGTCATGGCCAAATCTATCACAATTACCTTGAGTCATGACTGAGCTGAGCTGGCCCAGAGGCCAAGTTCACATGCTGAGGAACAGAGGGAAAGATGAAAGGAACCTGGGTTGCTGATGATAAAGCCGTGAGTCACTGGATTAACCAAGACTGGAGCTGCCCTCCCTTGAGATATTTTGTTACATGACACAATACATTGTTGAAGTCGATGTCCTGATTCAATAGTATTATGTTGAGCCATATAAAATTACTGATATTCTACCACTTTTGTGTTTTCCTTTAAAATTTTTTATTAAATTTATTGGGGTGACATTGATTCATACATTTTATAGGTTTTAAGTGTACAATTCTGTGACACATCATCTGCATATTATTGCATTGTGTGTTTACCATCCAAAGTCAAATCTTCTATCACCAAATATTTGATATCCTTTACCCTTTACTAACTCCTCTCACCTCCCCCTTTCCCTCTGGTAACCATTTTACTGTTATCTGTGTTCATCAGCTTTTGTTTGTTTGTTCTGTGTTTATTTGCTGCTTTCAGTTTTATAGCCCATACAAGAGTGAAATCATAAGATTCTTGACTTTTTCTGTCTGACTTATTTCACTTAGCATGATATTCTCAAGATCCGTCCATGTTGTTACAATTGGCAGTATTTCATCTATTCTACCATTTTAAAACCCACTTTGTCTCACCAGTATTGTTGATCCAAGGCAGATGTCTTTCTGACCTGCTTTCATCACCTTCAATTTCCTCATCGTTAAAGTGAAATATTGACACCTGCTTCATGATATTTTTTCCCCACTGCAAAGATTTGTCATCTTCTGATAATTTCAGCATTCAAAGGGATAACTGAACTAACATCTCAATACATAGTCTAAATAGTTTTGGCATACTTTTACAGGCATTCTTCCAAATTTTAATCTATGTGTACAATCTATTTTTTCTACAGGTAAATTATGCTATCTCTTAACCAAAACAATCAACTAAGAAGATCATAGAACATGAGGTACAATTTGTTCTGATAGGCGTAGATTAACTGCTAAAACAAACAATGCTAAATTTTAGTGGCTTAATACAATAAAAATTGATTTCTTGTTCACATCACAGTCCGATACAGGGATGGGAGCTCTGCTCCACATAGCTTTCAACGCAATAAAATCATTAACATTGCTACCATCATCCAATATTTTTGTGTGCTAATGATATGAGTTAGTTAACAAAAAGATTAAATACAAAATGTAATTATATTTAAAGTATATGCAATTTATTTTATTTTAAAAAATATTTTTAATTGATTTTTTTTACAGAGAGGAAGAGAGAGGGATAGAGAGTTAGAAACATCTATGAGAGAGAATCATTGACCAGCTGCCTCTTGCACACCCCCTACTGGAGATGTGCCCACAACCAAGGTACATGCCCTTGACCGAAATCGAACCTGGGACCCTTCAGTCCGCAGGCCGACGCTCTATCCACTGAGCCAAACCGGTTCAGGCAAAGTATATGCAATTTAAACATACTTTCATAAAAATGTAAGTTATCCTTGGCTGGTGCAGGTCAGTGAGTGTGTTGGTCTACACACCTAAGGGTCTCAGGTTCGATTCTTGGTCAAGGGCACATACCTCGGTTACAGGTTTGCTCCCTGCCCTTGGCTGGGAAGGGTGCAGGAGGCAACCAATCGATGTGTCTCTCCATCGATGTTTCTCTCTCTCTCTTTCCACTCCCTCCCTTTTTCCCTTCTACTCTCTCTGAAAAAGCAATGGAAGAAATATTCTCAGATGAGGATTAACAACAACAAAAAAGTAAATTAATGAAAGGCAAAAATAAAAATTATTTTTAAATGTCTTAGGTTATTTTTCTTCTATAATATTTAAATTATATATAAAAAATTAAAAGGCAAAATGCACTATTGCTATGAATATTAACATTTTAAATCAAAGCTATTTCAATAAAGCTGAATTTTTTAGTTTTCTAAATTTAATTAGTTCCATGAACTTTTATAAAAATAGAACTATTCATGACCTTAATGCTCAATGTCCATTTACTTGCCAAGGTAAACATGGATATCATGCCTCACGCATGTTTCCTCTACACCAGTGGTTGGCAAACCGAGGCTCTCGAGCCACTTGTGGCTCTTTGGCCCCTTGAGTGTGGCTCTTCCACAAAATACCATGGCCTGGGCAAGTCTATTTTGAAGAAGTGGCATTAGAAGAAGTTTAAGTTTAAAAAATTTGGCTCTCAAAAGAAATTTTAATCATTGTACTGTTGATATTTGGCTCTGTTGACTAATGAGTTTGCCGACCACTGCTCTACACTTACATGACATGTCTATCAATTTTAAAGCAATATGAATTGTTTATTATTTAACCTCCATTAAAAGTGTTGCAGCCCTAGCCGGTTTGGCTCAGTGGATAGAGTGCTAACCTGTGGGTTGAAGGGTACCAGGTTTGATTCTGGTCAAGGGCATATGGCTGATTTGCTCCCCAGTTAGGGGCATGCAGGAGGCAGCTGATCAATGATTCTCTCTCCTTATTGATGTTTCTATTTCTCTATCCCTCTCCCTTCCTCTCTGAAATCAATAAAAAATATATTTTTAAAAAAGTGTTGGAAACACATATATTAGTATATGAGGAGACAAGAAAATAGATTTAGCCCTACTGAAAACAAACCTGTTTCAACACAAGCATCTATTAAACTCACACTGAGAAAGAATTTGACAAATTAATTAGTCTTTTCTCCTCCCCAATTGCTCCCTCTGTTCAAATCCTTCCTGCACTCAGAAGTAGCAGCATGATCTACACAGCTTCAAAGCATTTGGATGCAGTTGAGACGGGTTTCCCTGGAGTTTAGTGTTAGTCATGAGAGCAGATGTTCAGGCTATTTGATTGTGATATGTCAGAACTTAGCACCAGGGCCTCTGTTACAGAGATGTTCACTTAAATTCATTTACAGACTGACATACTTTGATGTGTGTGTGTGTGTGTGTGTGTGTGTGTGTGTGTGTGTGTGTAAACAAGAAGAGATGCATAAACCAAAAACGTACATATTTATATGCATAGGACATGGTCATGGGCAATAAGGTAGTGAAGACCTGGAGGGGGCTGGGAGGGAGGTAGGGAAATGGGAGGTATCTGTAATTCTATCAACAATAAAATATATTTAAAAATACATTTACTATATTCTGTGTAATCCTAAATAAATTTATTATAGTCTTACATATTTTTGGTGAAATGTAGGACTTTCAAAGGTGCATGACCAAGGAAAGGAGCCCTTCTTGCCTGGGTGTAAGGGCATTACTGTTTATATTGGCCTGGAATGGGTACTGGGAGTCCAGCCCTGGGAATTCCCAGGAAAGAGGCCTGGATCCATGTCTATCATAGAGGTTTATCATCAACCTGAGATGGAAGAAAGTGTTCACTGAACATATGGTAATTTTGCCTCATGAAGCCTCTGTGAGAATATGAGGCAGTAGTAAATAACTCAGATATCAACCTGGTACTGTAGGGAGACAAAGTGAATGGTGTGGGTGTATATGGGTTGCACAAAGCACTAGTATTTGCAAGTGTGCCACTTGCCCACTCAGATGTGGCTTCCTGATTTCCTCAGCACTGAACTTATTCACTCCTCTCAGTCTCCCTTATCAGGACAAGGACTACACCTAGACACCTTGTTATCACACGAGCTTGCTGCTCCTCAGATGTCTTAACTCCCAACATCTTACTCCAGCTAAGCCTCTTACTCCTCCAGCTTTTCCCCCTGCCAGTTCTCCGGCTACACTATTACCCTTGCCTAGCAATGGCCAAGCATGGAAGGATCCAACTCTCTGATTTCTATATGCCAGGAGTGCTGCAGGAGAAAATCATGCCACCTGGCAGACTGGGGCCACTATCAATCACTAATCACTAGTCATCCATGTCAACTGGGCTTTCAACACTGCCTGATCATCTATTTTTCCATAGCTAGGATGGATGCAGGGAAGCTCATACAATTTGCGGGGCCATCTTTAAGAATACAAAATTAACAGTCACAAAATTAGGTACAAAAGTGGATGTTGATCTAAAATGAGAAACAACCATGCATAACGGGGGAGGTGGGGACTTACGGTCTTATGAGATCTCTTCAGGATTTTACCAGCAATGCTTCAATGAAAATGCTTTCTGATAGCAACCTGGTTTCCCCTCCCCAACTAGAATACAATTCCCAGCAATTCACAGGACCAGGTAAATTTCCAAAGCTTCACAGTGAACCTGCCTCTGAGTTTACAACACTTAATTCATGTCCTCTCCTATTCTCAAGCTATTCAACCCACCAGCTCCCTTCACCCATTAACAGGTGATTTTTTTCTCTGACTTCATAGATGATATTAAAGCCATCAGCCATCATGCCGAGACCGGTTTGGCTCAACGGATAGAGCGTCGGTTTGGGGACTGAAGGGACCCGGGTTCGATTCTGGTCAAGGGCATGTACCTTGGTTGCGGGCATATCCCCAGTAGGGGGTGTGCAAGAGGCAGCTGATCGATGACTCTCTCTCATCGATGTTTCTAGCTTTCTATCTCTCTCCCTTCCTCTCTGTACAAAATCAATAAAATATATTAAAAAAAAAAAAGCCATCAGCCATCAACTCCCTCAACTTCATGCTCCCAAACCAGCAAACTTACCTGCATGCCACTCATATTTTCTTTTTTTTTCACCTTCTACATTAGAAGAGATGTCACTCCATCCATTTTTAATCTTCATATTGTGAATTTCTCAGTGGTCTTTTAGTTTCATCAAAGATAGAGTTTGCTTCTGTTTGTTGCCCTCCTTGGCTCTTTCCTGCCCATCTAAGAGGTGCCCACCTTAGTCTGGAATGGGCGGGGGAAAGAGAGCACAGAAGACTTCCTGAACCAAGTGGCCTGTGTTTAAGTAAGACCCGAATGGTGAGTCTCCAGGTGAAGAGGGGGAAAAAGTGGTCTAGGCGGCTGGCTCAGAAGGCAAAGAACATGTCTCTCTGGGAACCTGAAAGAAGCGTGTGGGGCGGAAGGTAAAAAATGATCCATTCGACCTTGATAAGCTTAGTTTGGAAAAAGACTCTTAAATAGATACTTCAAAATGCTTACTTTATCAATGATTTCTGATTCAGTCTATGCAATTTAGTTCAACAAACTTTCATGTACTGGTAAGTAATGCATAATTTGTAAGCAACTCAAGGTGAGCAAGAGCTTGCCCCGAGGAGCTTATGGTCTATCAGGTAATCAAATAACAAATACAATTGACTGTCAAGTGGGAAGAATAGGAGAGCTATAAAAAAACCAAACAACCCAACATATTTTATTGACCTTTTACAGAGAGGAAAGGAGAGGAAGAGAGTTAGAAATATCGATGAGAGAGAAACATCCATCAGCTGCCTTCTGCACACCTCCCACTTGGGATGTGCCCACAACCAAGATACATGTGCCCTTTACCGGAATCGAACCTGGGATCCCTGTCTGCAGGCTGCTGCTCTATTCACTGAGCCAAACCGGTTTTGGCAAGAATAGGAGCTTTAAGTTACACAGAAGGGTTAAAAGAGTACATTTTATATCAATAATATTTTAACAATATTAAAAACAATGAAATGATCCATGGATTCTGGGGTTTGTATTTACTTAAGAAGACATTTCAGCCAAAGCCGGTTTGGCTCAGTGGATAGAGCATCAGCCTGCGGACTGAAGGGTCCCAGGTTCGATTCCGGTAAAGAGCACGTACCTTGGTTGTGGGCACATCCTCAGTAGAGAGTGTGTAGGAGGCAGCTGATCATTGTTTCTCTCTCAGCGATATTTCTATCTATCCTGCTCCCTTCCTCTCTGTAAAAAAACAATTAAAAATATATTTTTTAATAAAAGACGTTTCATACCTCAATATGATAGAGAAGTCTGTTTGTTCTCCTAGAAGTATTATTTAATCTGGAGTGCATTAAAGGTGCACCTTTTGGATGGGTGTTTAAGGTCAAGAAAAGAGGCGTCTGTGACAGTCCTGGAGGAAGTGACAAGGACCTGAAGTGAGGTGATGAAGCAGAAGGACCAGGTTCTTCCAATTGGAAATTGGCTTTCAACTGGATATGTGCTTAATGCATGGTAGGTATTTGAATGTTTGTTGAATGAGGAGAGCAAAGAGTCAATACAGAGAACCTTGAAGTTTCTAACCCAAACAGCATGCATACTAGTAATAATAGTAAAAATAACATTAATACTAATATCCACTGGAGGAGGAAGATAAAGTTTATGGGTGGATTAGGATGTGTTACATTTTGGATGTGCTAATTTTTTTTAGGTACAAGTTAGCCATGGGGGTGAGTTCCAGAAAGCAGTCAAAAGGCAGGTCTGATGTGGAGAAGAATTTAGGCAGACAAATTTGATTTAGAACTCATGATGACTGCTGAAACTATGAGGTTGTATGGGAGAGTATGAGTGTCAAAAGAGACTAGAACCTTAAAGAATTTCACCTTTAAGTGGAATGAAGAGCAAGTATAGCAGAGAAGCAAATAATTTATAGAGATGGCACTTGAAATGGGCTTGAAGGGTTTGACAACAGAGGACTGGATGGTGACACTGGTAGTGTCTGAGAGGGGACTGTCGTTTCAAGCAGTAATAACATGAAGAACAGGGAGCAGGGAAGCACTCCACCAGAGATGCCTTTCAGAAACTAGAGGCCATTCAGTAACCAGCTGAACGACGTGTAGAATGGAAAGTTTCAAGGATGGGTTAGTCAGTATTATTACTGTGAATGAAAGGATGATGACCAAGGAAAAGCCATTTTCCTCAGGGACACTGTGACTATTGCTGTTTGGTTGCCTGAATATGAAGAGAGTCTAATAGCATTTGATCTACTTTGTTAAGCTCAAGCCAAAGATATCTGGTAACTTTGGAGTGTCTCAGGTTTCTAAACATAGTCAGTGGTCCTGTATGCTAGATGTAGATTGGGGGCGGGGTGTGTGTGTGTGTGTGTGTGTTCCAATTTGCTTTGTTGTGACACATCTCCTTTTGTTTATTTTTTAATCTTTATTGTTGAAAGCTATTACATATGTCCCTCTATATCTTCCATTGACACTCTCCAGCCCCCACCCCAGGCTTTCACTTCCCTATTGTCTGTGTCCATGGTTGGTTACCTCCTACCCACCCACCTTCCCCCACTTTCCCTCCAAGATTCCACACTCTGTTGACACACACTATGTGGTTTTCAGGTACTTTTATCATTTTTGTGTGTTTTTAAAAATGAAGAATTGGAAGAGATCATGTTTCTGGGGAAGGGAGATAATTTGAGCAATGTCCACGGCTCAAATGTTATATTGCAAATACGTGCTCCGAGGTGTCAAGAAAACAAGTTAAGCCAAGTTCTGCTTTCCCCAAAGACCCTATACTTGGTTTCAAAGAGTCACAATTGGGTTGATGAAATTCAAGACATAGAATTTAAAAAACAACAAACAGCATTACAAAATATTTCAGAGTGCCATTTTTCATTCATCACACAGGCAAAGACCTGTAAAGTTTGATAACTGTTGAGGCAAGGGTGTGGGCAAACAGGCACTGCCCCACACATCTGGTGGGACATTTATCTGCTGGACCTTTTTGCAAGGCAACTGGCAAGACTTACTAAGGGCACATTCCCTCTGACACAGGGTATTCTGGACAAGATAACTGCAGTATAATTTGTTGTGGCAAATAATGGCAATGACCTAAAAGGTCCACGAATAGCCTTAACCGGTTTGGCTCAGTGGACAGAGTATTGGCCGGCGGACTGAAGGGTCCAAGGTTCAATTCCAGACAAAGGCATATAGCTTGGTTGTGGGCACATCCCCAGTTGGGGATGTGCAGGAGGCAGCTAATCAATGTTTCTCTCTCAATGTTTCTAACTATCCTTCTCCCTTCCCCTCTGTAAAAAAATAATAAAATATATAAAAGGCCAATGAATAGAGGTTGGTTAAATAATTAGGGCATATTTTTTAGTTGCAGACCATGGGATATTTTAGTTGTTACTGCTGTTTATGCATGGAATAGCTCTGGAACTAGAGACAACTGTTGACACTGGTAGTGTCTGAGAGGAGACTGGGCTGAGGGGACAAGGATGGGAGGGACTTTTCACTTACCTTCTATACCTGATGAATGTGTGATCTCCACCTACCCTATTTCCCCCAAAATGAGACAGTGTCTTATATTAATTTTTTCTCCCAAAGTTGCTCTAGGTCTTATTTTCAGGGGATGTCTTATCTTTCCATGCGCTAGGTCTTAATTTCGGAGGATGTCTTATTTTCGGGGAAACACGGTACTACCCAATTAAAGAAAAAAAAAAGTTTCTGGTAGTAGATTGTATACTAATAGTCTTTAACACATAGGAAACTTGAGATAAAGTCATCAGTTATAATGGGGATCATTTAGAGAAGTTTAAGAGTTCAAGACCATCTGATCTTTCCCACCCACTTTCTCCACACAGACCATGAGGCAGGAAGGAAGGGAAGAGTAAGAACAAGACAGAACAAGAATTCATGAAGCCAAGCTGGTAGGACAGACTTTATTGTGGCTGCTTCTAGTAAAACATTCAACCCTTCCAAATGTTGTTTTGCTCGAGACCACAGTGTGATGCTCAAAGGCCTTCACCTTCATCTTGTGTCAGTCTTGTCAATGGTTGCCTATGTTATAGCTCAACTAGTTGGGAGAAAAAAGTCAGGAAAATCTGGTTTAACATCCCAAGTTAAGGGCTGCGAAATCTGCAGACCATTCATATAAAGTGCTTATGTTCAGTGCAAAAAGGGCAGGCTCAGAGGGGCAAGCAGATACCAGGAAATGACGCTTCCCAGGAGACAGCTACTTGTCAACCTTCCACAAAAGGAACCAATTATTTTGTTTGCAGACTTCCTGCTATCAGGATGAACACTCTGAACCTGATAGGTGCCTAATACTTATTTATTTACTACCAAAATACCTGGCTCCAAGGGAAATCCACAGGGTTCTAAGCACCAGAAATATTGACTTCGCTTCTGGT
Source organism: Pipistrellus kuhlii (assembly GCF_014108245.1). Lineage (NCBI taxonomy): Eukaryota > Metazoa > Chordata > Mammalia > Chiroptera > Vespertilionidae > Pipistrellus > Pipistrellus kuhlii. Next base: position 17,152,047 of record NW_023425404.1, on the reverse strand, counting down.
TCCTGTTTGTCTTAACAGCGAATGTGAGATCAGCAGGCTGAGCCCTGGTCAGTGGGAAGCTCAGAGCAGCTCAGCTTCTCTTGGGCCTCTCCTCTGCAAATTCATGTCACTGGTCACTGAGCACAACAGACCCTCTCTAAAACATTGTCACATCTCGCGTGGGAATACAAGCCCATATGAAAGGAGCACATCACCTTGTTTCACCAACCGGATGAAACCTATTCATTGTCCCCTGATCTGACTTTTGCCTGCAGTCCACCTGCAAAGCAAACCCTTGACCCCATGACCCTGGGTCTCTGCTTATCTGTTCTGAGGCCCTGGAGAGACTGCACAGAAGCAGGAGAGGAGAGGAAGTAGTTTCCTAACCAGTTGAAGGGGCACGAATAGGACTGTCACTCAAATAGGCTAAGTCTAGGCATTCATTCTAGGATTCTGGCTACCAGTTCTCGCCCCAGACTCTCAAAGAGGGAACCACATCCTCTCACTATGCAGCAGGCATAGTCACAAAGCCGGCTGTGCTTGTAAGAAACCCCTGCATTCCCGTTTGGAGAGGCTAGCCCTTCTCTCCCTGTTGTATGAAGTCAGTGGTGTCCCTCTTGTCATGTCTGGGATTCCAGACCTGATCACTTGTATGTGCACCCACAGCTGTCAGATGCCAGCACCCGGGGGAGGACCCTTCTGTTCAGACTACTGTCTAAAGATTCAGGGTAACTTCTTGTGCTTTGAGAAGAGACACTTGGAGCAGTTTTATTCCACAAGCAGCCTCTGCCCCAAAGCCATCTCTGAATGCTGGGAAGGCAAGGGAGGGGAAAGAGGCAATCCTTTCGGTGCTGCTCTGTAATTCATGATAAAACCCTTTTAGTCACGAGGAGCTACTGAAGGGAATGTCTCCACAGAGGGGAATGTGTACACAAACAGGATGACCCGGGTTAAGAACCAAAACGCAGGGAAGGTTTCCAGACAGGCAGCAGTCTAAATAAAGTGCCTCTGTTCAGTAGGGGAAGAGATTCATTTGTCAGAAATGCTTGCGCGTAAACATGAGTGTGCAGGAATGCCATGCACTCACTCTGAGGTAGGAAGACTGGCCATCTCTAGACAAGCAGAGTTCCATCTTAGAGAAGCCTGGCACTTGTGTGAAAGGCCCAGTCTTTGCCCAAGATGGCAAGGAGGGTCCAATCCAGCTCTTTCCGACCCAGGCAGAGCCAGAGAAGTCTCTCTGCACAGGAGGAAAGAAGTAGAGAGCATCCCTATCACTCCTGTCCCAGTCCTCAGGGCCCACTGCCCACGCTCACTTCCGGGAGCCGGAGCCAAGAGCACCCCGGGCCTGGCTTGTCAGTAGCCACTGGGTGCAGATGTCTTGCACTACAGCGTCCCCACTGCTCTTGGCGGCCTGCTGCACCTGCTGGACGAGGGCTGTGGCCCGTGAGTGTTCCTGCTTCACGGCAATCAGATAGGCGGAGCGCAACTTGCAACATGTCAGGTAGGCCTGAACCTGGCAATGGGTATGAGAAGTGGAAAGGAAACGTCACTGTTGGATCACCGAGAAACACAGAGCACTGCACCAGAGCTCAGGCACACAAGTTGCCCCTTCTCGCCCACCACATCCATCACTGGGTTCCTACTTTTCATTATATTACTAGAGGCCCGGTGCATGAAATTCGTGCATGGGCAGGGTCCCTAGACCTGGCCAGCGATCAGAGCTGATTGGGGTCTTCTGGCTGCCGATCAGGGTCTTCCTTCATTCCACATCACCCGCTGCCGGTCAGCGCACATCACAGCAAGTAATAGAACTCTCGGTCTCCTGGTCAAACTTCTGCAGAGTTTGCATGTTAGCCATATGTGTGTGTGTGTGTGTGTGTGTGTGTGTGTGTGTGTGTGTGTGTATATATATATATATATATATATATAAAATATAAAAATGTATTAGCCTTTTATATATATATGTGTGTGTATTATATATATATGTGTGTGTGTGTGTGTGTATATATATATATATATATATATATATATATATATATATGTATATAGCAACTCTTTAAACAGTCTGGGCACTAGGCTATTACAAATAAAATACGAATTTCAAAGAGAAGGCAGCAAGCAGGAAGGCAGAGTCTGGCCTCTGCCTTTCCCTCCTCACTATCTTGGGCTCTCCAGCTTCTTCCTGGCTTTACCGTCTATAAGTTGTGATGTTAGTTACTTGGATGATTATTTGATTGATGTCTGTCTCTGTGACTAGAGTTTAAGATCCCTGAGTGCAGGAACAGTGTCTGCTTTTTCTACTCTGAGTTTCTGGTGCCTAGTACAGCGCCTGGCATGTAGGGGTGTTTAATTAGTATGCATCAAGTGAATGAATGAATGAACGAATGAACAATTATCCCTGTCCCCTACAATGGGCACACAGATCCCAATCCTTGCTTTTTTGTTTTTAAACTGCTGGATTTAAAATCTTTTAGCAGAAAATTTGGGGAATAAAAGTTATAAGCATAATTAGAAAAGATTTAATTTTTGTTGTTTGGATCAGAGCAAGCTCTGTTTTGGGTACAGGTGGTGTTTCTCCTATTCTTTGCACACCCTTGGTCTCATGAATCCCCAGCTTGTTGAAGAAGAAAATCCCTTCTCCCCTGGCCCTGACCTCACCAGCACCTCCCTGATTGGCCAGTGTGGTAGGCCAGCCAACAGGGAGGCCCTCCCAAGTGCCCCAAGCTCTCATTAGAAGCTGCCTTTCTGCTGTGACAGTCTGTCCTGATGGCTGGAGGAGACTCTTCTCTCTTCGTGTTTCAGTGCTCCATATTCTTTTTTTTTATCTTGGTCACTAAAGTCTTTCCTAAGCTCAATTCATCTCCTAAAGCCTGAGGTCTAGCATGTTCTGAGCTCACTAAAGTGGCCAAGTCCTGCTGTTTGGATATCCACCTGTTGCCCCATGATACTGTCTTCACGCAGGCACCTATGTGTGCTAAATATGTTACACAAGTTGACAGGCAAAATTCCTACCAAGAGAAGGAGGGCATTGTGCCAGAAAGGCTGGAATAGGAACGAAATGAACTTATTTTTGGGCGAGATTTTGTCGCCTGAGATTGCTAAAGTGCACTAAAACAGCTGCTGAGCCCTGGCCGGGTGCTCAGTGGTTAGGGCACCAGCCTGTGCACTGAAGGGTTGTGGTTTGATTCCACTCAAGGGCAGGTTGCAGGTTCAACCCCCACCCCCAGTTGGGGCACACGTGGAAGGCAATCAATAGATGTGTCTCTCTCACATTGATGTTTCCCTCTCTCTCTTTCCTCTCCCTCTTCTCTCTTTTTCCCCAGCTCCATCATCCCACTCTCTTTAAAAAAAATCAAAGGAAAAAATACCCCCAGGTGAGGATTAACAAAAACAAAACAAAACAAACAAACAAAAAACAACTGCTGAAAAAACAACACTCGAAAAGCAATGACTCTCTGGATGTCAGTGCACGTCTTTCCCAGGGACAGAGCCCCTGTCCTGTTGAGTGGGAGGCTGACTGAAGGCTTGGAAAAGGACCACAGTCTGCGAGTCCGGGGACCTGGTATCTGGCCTGGCTGTCGGCTTCTCATTTTGATTCTAGAAAAGCAATCTTCCACATTTCAGAATGTCAATGCCATCCTTTCCACAGGATCTCACCAGGGGGTTGCAGAAATAAAGAAATGTTAAGAACATTTTTACCTTAAGTCCTCACATGAAAAATGCCCTGAAAACGCACTCCAGTGATTAGCACTACTGTCACTGGAGTGACTCTGTGGTTGCTTAAGAAGTTGTTTATCTGACACCAGTTTTCTTCACACTCAGCTGCCAGATCATTCCCCTGCTAGTGGGTGCAGAGGGCTGGGTTTTCCCAAGCCTGTCCGGTCCTCTGGATGGCAGGTAGATTGGGCCAGCTGTGAGCCACAAACGGGGGCAGCTGGGGATAATTTGACTCTGGCCGGCCCTCCTTGCAAAGGCAAGGCGAAGCAAAGGTTCCCTGGTTTCTTACTAAACAGGAAAGAGCTCAGAGGCCGCAGGAGAAAGGCCTGTTCCAGGGAATGTGACACCAGTGGGTATTTGTTGGTTAAGGGTTGGGTGAGGTTTTTTCCTGCTATGGAGAGTACCTTTTTCCTTCCAGAATGAAAAAACGCCTATGCACTCTGAGAACCTCGTTCAATCTGTCACCTAATGATGGAAGTGAGGGACTTCAGAGGGCTGCCTGAGAGAAGACCTCCACAGAAAATGAAGGTTCAAGAGTGGCCTAGGGCATGTATGTCTTGGGGATAAAGAAATAGAAAGGCAAAGACTCATGCGGTCCATGGTCATGCATTCGCATCTATTCCCTCCCATCACACCCTATCTGGGTCCCGGCTCTTCCTCTGGATAACAAGGAAGCTGAGATGCAGGTTGATCAGAGCTGCCAAGGGGAGCAAGGAATAACGGGGACAGGGCCAGCCTTGGTGATGTATGAGCATCATGGGGGAGGAGGCGGTGTTGCTCACCTTGTTGTCATCATGGTGTATTGCCTGGATCAGGCCCTCCAGCTCCTGTGAGGACAGAAACACAGCTGATGTGAGCAGGAAGTGTCCCTGGGAAAGCTGGGGCCCAATCCAGTTTTAGCCCTGCTGGTCTGACTCCAGGATGGTGATGCCTGCCCAACTGGTTTATAAACTCAGCTCCTGGCTTAAGAGCAACAAAGGGAATCTGATAACACTAAGCTCAGGAACTTGGGAAGGATCGGCTCTCAAGAGGCATGTCCTTGGCCTTCACCAACGAGGTGGCTCTTCCACAGGGGGACACTCTCACAGGCAATGTGCCTCAAAGGCCATGTGCAGATCTAGCTTTGAGGCATAAAGTGGTATATCACTTTATGAAATTGTGGACCATCTCTACAATCACAGAAGCTCAATTCCAACAATCCATAGATACTTCTAGGTGCAAGCGACATTAGAAATGGAGGGCCACTTTCTAGTATGAGGTTATCACCATGACTTTTCTTTCCACAGAAGGGTTGATTAGAGCGAGGCCGTTATTACAGTGGGCCGTTATTACATGTAGAATTTCAGGTGCATTGTGGGAAACAGAAATCTAAAGCGGGGATGTGAAGATGCTGAAACGGAGGGAGGAGCCAGAGCCTGGGAGTGAGCGCACCTGGGGTGGAATTCTCTTGAAGGCTTCCAAGCAGTTGAGGAGGATGGTGTCCCCGTCACTCTTGGCTGCCATGCCTGACTCGGAGACACATTTGAGCAGCTGTCGGATCTCACTGTATTTCTCCCTCTCCACCAACTGCCGGGCAGCTCGGCAGTAGGTTGCGGCAGCATCCAGCTGGAAGTCCTAGAATAGAACGTGGATGATGGGTTTAGGTGGCATGGGCAATAACAGAGGAAAGAAGGCAACCTGTAAAAATCTCCCACTACAAGCCATATTGATTGTAGTCACGATAGAAAACACACATAAACAAAACAAGCCAAAATCCTCTTTTGGAGTCAAGCAGACATTTAGGAAGCAACCATAAAAATCATAACCTTAACATCTAAACTGGTACATCTTACTTGCTGCTGTATCACTTTATGAAAATACTCTAATCAGATTCACAACAGCAGTTCATTCTCTAATGAGCCACCTTTTCTTGGAAGATTGTAGTAATGATATTGGGGCTGGTATTTGCTTTTCCTGGACACTTGGTGCTGTCAAGAGGTGCCTTCGTGCTTGTAAACAGACCAATTCATCAAAAGACTGATTTGCTGGAAACATCAGATAACCTTGAACTTCAAGCCTGGTCTAGGACAATCCTCCCTGGGGTCTGGGGGTAGCTGCCACTCTGCCTATCACCAGGGGTGTCTGTGTGTGGAGACAACACTAAAGACAGGTGGGAAGAAATAAATGTTGGGCATGAAGTCGATCCTTGATACACGCATAAAGCTCGCGTTTAAGACCCTGCCTGCCCAGAATGATGGTCCTTAGGGTGCAGTTGTGCGGTAGGGGGTGGTCTGGAGAAACCGCTCAGCTCCCTGTGGTGTCAGTGCCCTGCTCTAGTGCTGCTCCAGTGACACGGTTGTGCCTGCGTCTTTTACTCACAGGCAACAGAAAATGGGCTCATCAAGCCAGCTCCTGGGCAGATGGAGGATGGAGAGTCAGCCCTTGTTGCCCCAGGGGGTAGGGGAGGAAAGATTCTCCTGCTGAAGAGGAAACCCCCCAGCCACCTCCTCTGTCCATCCTCCCCTGCGAGGGCGAGCTGAGGCTCTGCAGGGAAATTCCTAGACTTGTTTCAGGAATCTGTTTGATAGCCTTTGATGAATTTGTCCCTGGTTACTTGGCTTTTGACAAAGTGGCCTAGAGTCTTGACTTTGACCCAGTTCTGTAACAATCACCTCCTTGATTTCATCCTGACACACATGTGAATCTACTATTCTGGGGATAAAATTTTCTGAAGAATAATCTCTCACAGAGCAGGTCAGGTGCTGATTGCCCTCAGCATAATCTCGAGTAATCCAAGTCATACCTGCAGAACACGGAATGCCATTCCGAAACCATCTTCGACATTTTTCCCTCCTAGCATGACCTGAGAAGGAGAGGGAAACAACAGAAGCAATAATTACAGAGTAGCCCCTCAATCAAGAGGGAGGGCCCCCATTTATTCAAAAAATATTTGATGAGATCTACTAGGAGCCAGGCACTAGGGATACAAGAGCAATCTAAATGGACTTGCTCTGCCACCTCCTGTGGCCACATTCTGGTGGGGGATGGCCATCCAACAAACAACTGAAATAATATTATAAATGTTATGTATGTTCCGAAAGAGAATAGTCTCTGCAGGTCTGAAATACTGTGCGTACCTTGCAGGCAACATCCATTTTCATGTGGTTATTTCCAAACAGGGTTGGCAGAGGCAAGGTGGTGATCTGAGAGGTCCCGGCACTTTCACACCGGTGTAAAAACCTGGTCACTTCCATCTGCAGCTGGAGTGTGTTCATGTGCCTACGGTGAAAGGAGACGCACAGACTAGCCTCCTCAGGGGCTCCAGGAATCACATGACTAGGGCTGGGTGACTTAGAAATCGTAATGAGATGGCAATGGAAAAGGCCAAAAGAAACGATATGGAAGGAGAAGAGATCAAAACACCCTCTGAGCAGTTACAACAGCACAGACACGGTGGTCTAGTGCCCAGTACAGACTCACAATAGTTATGGTGCTTTGTGGAACTGGGTGAGGTCCAGTCCTTGAATCAGTAAGTATTTACAGAGCATTGATGTGCTGCTAACAATAGAGGCCAAGAGAGACATGAGCCCTGACCTCAGAGCCCATCAGCTGAGGAGAGATGAATAATGAACAAACACATAAAGCAACTAGCAACTGGGTCTATGAGGCAGTAAATGGTAGCAGGGCAGCATTTACTTAAAAAAAAAAAAAAGGTTTTTATTGATTTTAGAGAGAAAAGAAGGGAGAGGGAGAGAGAGATAGAGATATCAACGCTGAGAGAGAATCATTGATCGGCTGCCTCCACACGCCTCCTACTGGGGTCTGAGCCTGCAACTCGGGCCTGTGTCCCACCTGTGGTCTCCTGGTTCATAGGCTGACACTCATCCACTGCACCATTCCAGCCAGGCAAGGAGCATTTATTTTGGTGTTGTGCTCTCAGCAACAAGATCAGTAGGAATAATTCCTTTTAGATGACTATCCCCTTCGCGCCCCCCACTCCCCTAAGGGCTTAGAGATGGGCAAGGTCAGCTTCATTCCCACAGACACTCAGCTCTAGTCTTTCTGGCTGCCCTGACTGTTCCCTGAACCCTCCCTGATTGTTCCTGAACCCGGAGCTACCTGGACACATCGGCTGCAGTCATCTTCTTTCGGAAGAAGTTGTTCTTCTTCCTTTTAGAGCTGCGGGAGGTTTCTTGGAGGTAGATCTTCAGGTGGTCTTTGGCCTTAAGCAGCCACGAGAGCTTCTCTCCCAGTTCTGTGTATGTCTTCGCTTTGTGACTGAAGAACCGAATACAGGTCATGGCAGCCCGGACTTGGTCCTAGAAGAGAAAAACAAAAGTTTGGGTCGTAGGAGGCCAGGGTTCAGGGAGGTGGGGTGTGGGGGAATTCTGATCTGACTCCCACCCAGGACGCTTGCATGCCAGCACCCATTCCTATTGCCACCTGCACTGCTCTTTGGCATCAGTCCCTCCTAGGCCCGAGAGACCCCCCAGTGAAGTGACTGGCTGAGATCTTGGGTAGGCTATTATTCCACCACAGGAGAGATCTTAAAAAGGATACTTTTGATTTTCCGTTCAATTAGGCTTCGCTCTACCTGTGGCATTGAATAACTCAATTTCGCGTGATTTAGTTGGCAAACCTCAGACAGATAGGGAGAAACTTGTTTCCTCTTCCTTCATGCCTCTTCTCTGAAAACACTCCATCATTCCTTATAAATTCTCATTCAGCCTCATGTTTATCTTAAAACTACTATCTCTTATGATTGGATCAAAAAACTATGGTATATCTACACAATGGAATACTATGCTGCTATAAAAAAGAAGGAATTCTCATCATTTGCAGCAACCTGGATGGAATTGGAGAACATCATGCTGAGTGAAATAAGCAATCAATGAAAGAGAAACACCACATGACCTCACTCACTTATGGATAATAAAGAACATTATAGACTGATGAACCAAAAGATAGATATAGAGACAGTAAAGCAACAAGCAGACTGTCAAATTACAGCAGGGAGGGTAGGGAGATCTGGGGGAGATAAGAGATCAACCGAAGGACTTGTATACATGCATATAAGTACAACCAATGGATACAAAACTCTGGGGAGGGAGGGTATGTATGGGAGTGGGGGGGGGGAAATGGTAAGATATGTACACAGATAATAATTTAATAAAAGAAAAAACACACAAAAAAACTATCTCTTACATGCCTTCACTTCTGAAGAATGCCATTACTGACAAGATTCAGGTTTCCCTCTTTAGAACAGGGAGAGAAATCCTCTTAGCAATGCTAGAGGGAAACATGGATTGCTCTAGCATGAGCCGATTAGCAAGGCCAGGGACCGAACGACAGTCTTGTTCCTTCCCCTGCGCAGTCTCCCCTCACACATGGCAGGGCCTCAGCGACAGAGGCAGCGGCAGGCCGGGCCACCCTCACCTTCATAAACTGCTGCAGCTCGTACAGGATGTGATAGTAGTTCTTCTTCTGCAGATGCTGGCAGGCGGCGAGCAAGTACTCTCCCCAGCACTCCAAGGTTGGATCAATGGATTCTAGCAAGTTTTCCAAAACGTGCAGCTTTCCGCTTTTGTAGCTTGGCTGAAAAATGCCTTCTATGAAGACTTCTGGAGGACTTTCCTAGAGCAGGGCGAAGCAGAAGGTCAGAAGTCTCGAGCCTGGGTCTGGCACTGCCTGGGACCCATTCTGAATTTCCTTCAGCCTCTTCTGAGGGCAGTGCTTCGTAACGACTGAGGGTCACAGATAACTTTCAGGATCCCACTCTCGTGGCTGTCCTATTCTCTCCTTCCCTTTGCTGAAAGATCCTCAACAGCGTTACCTACGCTCACCGCCTCCTATGCCTGAAAAGACGAATGTGCGTTCTCAGAGAACGTAAGGAGGGGCAGGGCATTCCAGGCAGAGGGAACAGACTTGTGGAGGTAAGAATGTACGCGGTACAGCCAGAAAAATTTGGGTCATTGGCTAAATCTGGAATGTAGGTTCTAGGTAGCATTTGTATGGAAATAAACTGGAGAAATAAGGGGCTTGATTCTGGTGGGCCCTGCTAGCTAAGGCATTGGGACTCCATCCTGTGCCATGGGTCCCACAGAAGGCCTTTCACAGAGGGAATAGCAAGAATAATGAGTAACAGAAACAGCATGTATTTATGCTTTAGAAAGCTCACGCTGGGCAGTGTGGCAGGCGAAGGGGTGACAAGGACAGGGAATAGGCTAGAAACATAGTGTCTTCCACTCTCTATAGGCATTTAGTTGTTGTCACAGTGTGTGTGTGTGTGTGTGTGTGTGTGTGTCTGTGTGTGTGTGTGTGTGTGTCTGTGTGTGTGTGTGTTTCTGTTGTTCTCAACCTGCTTGAGATTAAGGTAAGATATTTCAGTTCAGGGGTACTAGAGATCACAGGAGATAAAAAGAAAGCTTCATGCAGCTCTCACAAATGTAAAGCAGGGGCAACGCTTTCGTCAGCTTTTGCCAAGATGAAGTAAGTAAGCAGCTTAGCTCTCTGGACTAGTTGTTACTTAGAAGACACGGAGCTGGGTGACTTCCGTCGTCGGCCTGTGCTTGGGAAAAGCAGATTCACCTCAGAACTCATTTGGAAACGGAGGAAAAGGTTAGCAATTCAACGCTAACTGATATGACTTTCCAATTATTCTCCAGACCTGGTCGTAGCTAAGGCACAGTTAGGAGCTAGGGCAGCAGAGAAAACATTTCCCTCTCACTGTCCTGTAGGGGCATGGTTACGAAGACTGAATTGCTGACTTCACTTGGAGCAATCCTACACAATCTATTTGCGAACCTTCATCGGCTGCCATTCTGAATTAGAGTGGCAAGCTGAAGTGAAAGTATACCTTGAGGTCTTTTACTTTTATATGAAATTTGGTGTGAATCAGGTCCCCATAAGGTTTTCAAGGGACATTTAGATAAAAAAAAAAAAAGGCCTGCCACAGGGTTGAGGTGAAACCGAACCCTGACTTAGCTTCACCGTGGCTCCAAAGAAAGGCTGCACCCCGTGGTGCTTGTGCCTCCGTGGGAGGAGGGTGGCGGATGCCAGAAGGAGAAAAGAGCACACTCTCCCTCCACAAGATACGAACATAAGATGTGTGCTAGGGGTGACTCCTGGCCTTGTGGGAACAACTCTGAGTGATGAGCAGCTGGTCGGCAGTGGGACACAGACCCAGGGCAGGTGGAGGTGTGTGGAAACAGAGGTTAAGCAATTTGCTCAAGGCCACACCTCTCACACCAACCATCTTATTCCAGAGATCATGCTCTCACCCACCATTTGATTCTGCTGTGAGCTTTGGGAGAAGGGGTGGTTTGTCACTGCCAGTGGAGGGCAATCTGGGATCCAGGTTAAGACTTGCTGCACACTCATCAAATTATGATCTGTGTAGACAGAATTTCCCACTGGGCCTGCCTCCGCCAGAGCTGATCTCCTGGCTCACCTGGGGTTAGTGTAAGGGGTTACTGCCCGCACCCCGCAGAGCTGAGTGGCCCCCCGAGGAGGGCAGAGCTGCATCTGTGTCTCACCTTGTTGAGCAGGTGCAGCAGAGCTTCCCGCAGACAGCTGTGCCTCACGTAGAAGCTGATGATGGCCAGGTTGGTGCTGTAGTTATGCAGGTAGAAGAGGCACTCTTGGTAGTAGGTGTTGTTCATGATCTTCCCTTCAGGGATCACCTCCAGAGAGAGGCTCTGGGTCCGAAGGGTAGCTTCCAGTTCTTTCAAGGTGGCCAAGTAATCATCATCTTGCTGACAGGGAAGGAGAGAGTGAGGGAAAATGGAACTCAGTATGTTCTCTGCAGTCCCCGAAACTGTCATTAAAGAATATTTAACAACGTGGAAAAATGCTCAAGGTACAGTTTTAAGGGTAGAAAAATAGGCAGGATACAAAATTCCAAAATACTGTGTAACATTAATTTCATTCAAAAACACAACATAGAGCCCAGCAGGGTGTAGCTCAGTGGTTGAGCGTTGACCCAGGAAGCAAGAGGTCACCGTTTGATTCCCAGTCAGGGCATATGCCCAGGTTGAGGGCTCATTCCCCAGTGGGGGCAGGCAGGAGGTAGCCAATCAATGATTCTCTTTCATCATTGATGTTTCTTATCTCTCGCTTCCTCTCCCTTTCTCTCTGAAATCAATTAAAAAAACCCCCACACATACACAACGGAGAAAGTTCACCAAAATCTAAATACGATTTAAGTCTGGGTATGAGATTATACGTGATTTTTATCATTTAAAGTAGTTTTCTGTAGTTTGCTTTTAAAAAAATGTGACTCTGTATCACTTATCTAACCTTACATAGTTCTTATCAAACTATAATAGAACGAACAAAACCCAAGCCTGCCACCGTCAGCTGGGTGGAACTTGATCTTGTCCCCAGATCATTACTGCTCCTGGGCCTCCCTCCCTGAGCGGACCCTTCATCCGCTGAGCTTACCAAGGACAGGAGTGGCCTCACTGTGGACTCCAAGTACTCAACCACATCCTGTACCAGTCTCGAGCCATGACTCAGCTGATTGAGGTCAAAAGGGGGCTTCAGACAGCGACTGAACTTCTCCCGTGCGGCAGTGAGGTTCCCAGCTTTGAGGCAGGCCATTCCCCAAGCATGCCATGCGCCAGTGGGATCCAGCCCAGTCTTTGTGGAGACCTGGAGGAAAAACAGCTCCTGTAGTTAGAGGTACTTACATCAAGGCCGAAGAGGCCCAAAGACCTATTCTATCCCCTTGCTGCCAATTATCTCTCCTCACCCCCACCTAGGGAAACTGGTCATGCCCTGGGTACTTGCTCATGGCCATGAACTACTGAGATGCAATACCTGTTTGCAAGGCCAGGCAAGGAAAGTCATTACAGCAGGGGTAGAAGTAAGCTCTGTCTTTGCCTCACCTCAACGCCTAGTTGGTAGTACTCAGCTTCCAAAAGCTGGTTCCTTAGCCTGGTCACTGCGGCCGGCTGCAAGATCTGATCCAGAGATGGCACGTGGCGATAGGCAGCAGCAACTAAAATATTCAGCACGTCTACCTTGCTGATGTAGCTACAGAGAGGAAAAGCACAAGGCAATGAGGCTCCACAGAGTCTTGCTAAGAATAGTTGCTGCTTATAGGTGTGCTATTTATTTCCAATGTTACTGAGATAGTGAGAGCTGAGAGGTACAGAGACACTGTGAGAGAAGGCTGGAGCCAGACTCTGAATCTCAACTCCATCATTTAGCTGCTCTGTGATCTTAGGCAAACTAGTTAACCTTTCTCTATCTCAGTTTACTCATCTGTAAAATGAATATAAAAATTAAACAACCCAAGTGAAAGGAGAGCTTCGCAGGCACTCATTAAATATTAGGAATTAACATGTGGAGCGGGTCACTCAGGCCTTCTAGTTGAGGCAAGGCCTTTACCTTGAATGTTGGAGGCTCTCAAATTTCCGGTTAGATTTTTGGTCTTTTTGAACCCTGCTTGCATGGGACAGAGCACAGAGACTGTACGGACGGCCTGCACTCCTGGTCAGCACAGGGCTCACATCACTACCATTCCTGGAGGTAGTGGGACTCGACATCCTTTCCCTGGGCTAAAGATGGGCTCTCATCACCGCCTACCAGACTGCCACCTTTCAGTGCTCATGACACCTGATGATTGCAAAACCTTATCGTAACAGAAAGCCCAGAGAGCTGGGTTATTCTGTCTAGTGCCCAAGGTTCTTAAATCTTGTAACATAATTCTAGCAAAAGACCCCGTGCATCTGACTTGTCCACCGATTTCCTTGAACAAGGATTCAGTGCGTTACTGACTCTCAAGCTAGTGGGAATGGAGTAGGAAAGTACAGTGTGAAAAAGCAAATTTGTTATCACTACATATTATTCACTTGTAACAGAAGGTGTAAGCTTTTTTTTAATGAATTGAAGACAGTAGACAAATATTCTGCAAACCAAGAATTCTAAACACATATGGGAGATGTATCCACTCCCCTCAGCAAACAGGCACAAAGAGTGATTCTCCGGAGTTGGTGTCTCTGAATCTGGGGAGGAGGGAGAAAGGATGTGCAATCTGAAACCACTGCTGAAGCCCCAGCCACGTGGGGTGAGTGAAAACCCTACTTAACTAAGGACTTCCTTAACTTCTGTTGCCCTCAGCCTAAGTGGATATTTCCTTCATCCTATATAATAAAAACATAGTATGCAAATTGTCCCCTCCACCAGGAGTTCGTCCAGGGGGTGGGGCTAGCTGGGGGAAGGGAGGAAGGCCCTGGTGGTAGCAGGCAGCCAGGGGAAGGGAGGGAGTACCTGGCTGACAGCCAGAAGTTGCTAAGGAACCTACCAGTGCATGAATTTTGTGCACTGGGCCTCTAGCCTATAATAGATTTTGAAGGAAGTATAGGAATTAATGTTAAGTCTGTTCCCCCTTCCCAATCTGAGTATTCTTTTTTAAAAAAAATAAAACTTTAATATCATTTACATTATTGATATTTAAGATATTCAGGGTGGGGCAAAAGTTGGTTTATAGTTGTTCATTTAGAAAATAACACAATAATTAATAAATACAAGAATAAACTGTTTCATGTACTTACAACTATAAACCTACTTTTGCCCCATACTGTATTCAGACGTATTTTAATTTTTGCTTTAAGTTTTTACCTTTTTAGAGGTACTATATGAAGGGGTTTCTGTCCCTGTGTTCCCTTCTTTTCCATTTCTGATAAATTGGTAGCTTTTTGGTTCTTTTCATGGTTATTTATAAACTTTATTTAACATGTTATATCTATTTATTAATTTATCAACTTGAGAAATGATGTAGAATCTAGTACCTCTTGATATAAGTGAAATTAACTTATTCAAACTTCCATTTTTTGTCCCACCTCCTTTTCTCTTTCTCAACCTTTTGTTTTTTTGTGAATAAAAATAATAAAACTGCTTTGCTGGTGTGACTCAGTGATTGAGCGCTGACCTATAAACCAGAAGGTGGTCACAGTTCTATTCCAGATCAGGGCACGTGACTGGGTCGTGGGCTTGATACCTAGTAGGAGGCATGCAGAAGGCAGCTGATCAATAATTCTCTCTCATTGATGTTTCTCTCTCTCTCTCCCTCTCCGAAATCAATGCAAACATTTAAAAATAATAATAAAGTTAACATTTTTGGAGTAGTAGGCCCAATTCTTAGCCCTTTACATGGATATTCTCACATTGTCCTCAAAACAGCCCTATAAGTATTGTTGTCATATCCATTTTATAGAGGAGGAAACTGAGGCCCAAAGTGGTGAACAGACTTGTCCAAGGTGACAGAGCTTGGAAGTGGGGAAGCTGAGAGTCACTGCACTCTATGCCAGCTGCTGAGTTTGCAGGCAAGTGCCTGAGGTACTTGCACTCAGCCAGGACTGAGTGCTGGGAACACACAACATGAGTCACACAACTGGGTGGATAAGCTGAGAACTGGGAGTTTTCACTGTCAAGTTAATAAAAGGAGGCAGAGCTGGTTGTGCAGGGGCCTGAGGCTTAATCATGCCTTTCCCAAATATATTTCTACTTTATGACTCAGATTCCTACCTGTGACACAGGGATACATCAGTCCCCAGCGTGCTTTACAGATCTCTCGTCAGAACTCCCTGAGGCCACAGTCTGAATCTGGTCAAGGTTGGGGTTGAGTTTTGGTCCAGGGTAAGCACTGGACAACTCAGGGAGAACACATCTTTATTTATTTATTTATTTATTTATTTATTTTTAAACATATTTTATTGATTTTGTACAGAGAGGAAGGGAGAGAGATAGAGAGTTAGAAATATCGATGAGAGAGAGAGTCATCGATCAGCTGCCTCTTGCACACCCCCTACTGGGGATATGCCCGCAACCAAGATACATGCCCTTAACCGGAATCGAACCCGGGACCTTTCAGTCCCCAAGCCGACGCTCTATCCATTGAGCCAAACCAGTCTCGGCGAGAACACATCTTTAAAAGCCAGAAAGTTAGTTCCACAGCGATTAAAGGTGCTCCCCTAAACTGACGTTAACTACAAACCAACCCAAGTCTTTGAGATCTTTCTGACAGGGTATAGCTAGAGAATCCTTGCCTTGAGGATGCACTCAGGGACAGAGAAGGAAAGGCTGCTCAGGTAGGGTGAGGAAGACCACTTGTGATCTGGTAACAGCACGACATTAACATTGAATTGCGACGCAAACATTTCAGTATGTCTTGGCAGAAAGGATGGTGAGGTGAAAACTCACAGTGGGACCAGGAAGAGAAGCTGGATGGAAATGACTGCCAGGCAAAAGGACAGAGACTTACTCCCGTTACCTGTCACAAAGAGCCAGGTCCTGGCTGTGGCCGGCCTTGACAAACATCACCTTGGCGCTGAAGAGCAGCTGCTTCATGATGTCCGTGAGCAGCCCTGCGTCCACCTCTGGGTTGGCGAGGCCCTGGGACAGCCTGCAGCAGTGCTCAATCAGCTGGTGGCCACAGGCAACGCTGTCCCGGTGCAGGTTCAGGATGGCGATGCACAAGGAGGCGCTGGGGGCCTGGCCAAGGTGGAGGAAGAGAGAAGCACACAGGGAGTTCAGGGACCCACGCATTCTTCATAGGTGGTTAGATTGTGGAAATTATTCTTCCTGCTTCACAAAGCGTGGAAAACACTGAAGGAGGGGCCAACATCCCATAGCAAAGCGGAAGTGGAAATAAACAAATTCCATGTGCTCTAAGCAGCACTGCTGAAGCTCTGGCTGCTAGGTTTCATCACCTTACTGTGTTCACGTGTTCCCAACTTTCTGGGAATGCTCGCAGGATCCCCCTCTTTCCAGGCTATGTCCCACTAACACACGTTTTCTTTATTGTAGGCTTGGAGGACGATTGTCACCTTGCTTGTCTGACTACCTGGAGAAGCCTCTGCTTAAAGTCACTGAACACACTGATGATATTATAATTCATATTCCAAAAGCACATTCCAAAACCTTTCACTGTCCCTGATGCCTCCTAAGGACATATTCCTTACTGCAGAATTCAAGTCCCTAAACATCAATAGCATGTTTTAATCCTATCTTTTACCACCTTTCTACCTACACCCTATTCCTTAAAATTAAACCATCTCCAATTCTCCACATCACCTGCAATTTATGACACTGAACCTTTGTTCAGATGTTTTAGTTTTGCCCTCTTGGCCTTCCCCTATCTTCACTCCTCTCCTAATCCCCAAGTTTCTACACTCTTCTAAGGCTCATCTTAAATGCTACCTTTTCAGGAAGCCTTTCCTGATCTCCTAGTGTGCATTTCCCATGATGCTCTTCATTTTCTCCCTTAACTGGTATACTTAGCTCCCACATTGTTTGAACTAAGCAAGTGAAGGCCAGGCTGTGTTCACCTATCTCTGCATTTCCCGCCACATCATAAAGAAACTCAAATGCCATTGGATTTTATTGCTGTTACCTGCTCGTAGTAAAATTCATTCCGCACCAGCTCATTTTCCTCCTCATTCAAGTCCAAAATCCATTCTACCTCAGGTGCTTTGGGGACTCTGACCACGGCTGAGTGTGGTGGGTTTTCATTCTCGGCGCTGTCCGGGGCTGGGAAGAAAATGCCATCTGTGTGTCAGCCACTGGCCAGCAGGCCTTCTGGCCCAGCCCCATGAGCTGGCGTGAGTTGCAGGCAGATCCTTGCCTGCTGAGTGCCCTTTCTCTTTGCTTGGTCCTTTTTATTTCCTCTAGGAGACCCCCTTAAGGAACCTCAAACTTCCTTCCCCAGGGGAGACCTGGGGGTGAGTATTACAGTGTTTGCCACACAAACCTGAAAGGTTCATGCCTCTCAAACGACTGCTGAGCCACTGTCTACTCTTCTACTCTACTGCAGAAGAGTATAGGCCAAGCTATTAATAGAAGTTAATTAGGAGGATCGGATCGAGGGAGCCTTGGGAGGTAGTATGATGATGAACAGGAACCTAGGTGTTAAAAAACACCACCAAAAAACACCCTGGCCAGTGCTGCTCAGGTGGATGAGCACCATCTCATACACCAAAAGGATTCCTGGTCAGGGCACAGCCTGGGTTGTGGGCTCAAACCCCCAATAAGGGGTGTGCAGGAGATAGCCGTTATTTGTTTCTCTCTCATATTGATGTTTCTCTCTCTCTCCCTGCCCATTCCCCTCTCTCTAAAATCAATGGACATATATTAAAAAAAAATTTTTTTTTTTAAAATCTACTATAAGTTAAGGACCAAGTTATTTGGTTATTGGCCTTCTCAATGCTGGAAAGTAATGGGCCAGAATGATAGACTAATACAATATGATGATAAACTTAAGGAAAGAGTTTGATTGAAGGTCACTGAGGTGACCTTCATGAGCAGCCCACTGGTCAACCTCAACCCATGCTGTCAAACAGCATGCCAATGCAGCTGAAAAGGAAGGAAAAGCTAATCTGAGTATATAAACAAAGAGTCCCAGGCAAAGTGGTTCAGTCTTACCTTCTGGTTGTTCTGGATTCTCTGCTGGTCCACTGGAAACAGAAAGAAAAAATGAAATGCCTGAATCTTTCCTCGCCCTCTTTGATTTGAGCTTGGTATAGCACTGACCTTTACTCCGTGACCCGAGTGAGATTGGAAATTATCCAAAACTCTTTCTTCTCCCTCACTTGTCATAGCCAATCACTGACCAATTCCTGTCCATTCCATCTCCTAAATACCCCTTTAAATGTCCCCATCTCTCTCTCTATCCTTGCCTCAGAGGGTCCTCATCATTTACCAGTAGAGCCTTTTCAATAGCTTCCCATTCTGAACTTTACAGCTGCAGCAAGCTTTCAAAAATGCAAATCTGGTCAAATGATGCTTGTCCTTAAAATTCTTCAGTAGCTCCTCAGGGTAAAACTATTTCACAATGCAGTTCAGCAGACAATGCCCCCTGTGACCTGACCTGGTTACCTCCTAAGACCATCTCCTGCCACTCACAACCTGTGCTCAACCCATAAAAGTCCAAAGGAGTCAACTCTACCATTGACTCTGATCAACTTCAGGTGACACTACAAGCCAGAACTCAGGTCCCGAGTCATAAATCGTGATCTGCATGAGCAGCCTGCTCGTCAATCCCAACCCATGTTGTCAAAGGGCATGCTCCAAGCCTTGTGTCAATGCCCAAGTCTTCCTGGCTCAGTTGCCAACCTCTAAGTCCAAGGTGCACTGGCCAGAATCTTAGTGCATCTCCTACCTACTTATACTTCAATGACCCACATGTTCTCCTACCCTTATCCTTACCTTTGCAGTTGTTCCTCCCATTTCTGGGCATGCTCTGTTTTTGCTTCTTTTCCTACTAACTTCTCATCCTCTAAGACTCAGCCCAAGTGCTACCCCTCAGAAACCCACCTGACTACTGTGCTTATTCAATGACTGTGTGGTCTGTTCGTTGGCTGCCTCCCCGCTAACTGGGGGCTCCTTGAGAGCAAAGTGATTACTAATGAATGAAAGAATCACCATCAATATTAACTGCTCATTTCCAATCTCAGCAGCATGGTAGACAGATCATTCCCCCGTCCCCACACTGAGGGAGGCAGTGGTATGCCAGGGTCACAGTAACTATAGTATAAGCATGGCATGTCTTCCTTCCTACTAGATCAGTAATCATCATGGTAAATAATGACAAAAAATGTTCATTTTAAACCAAACACAAAATTGCTGTTACGCCTCTGAACAAAATGTAAAACCTATTGAAGTCTGTAAGTAAAACATGAAGAATTCAAAGTAATTTTGCTTTTGGATAGTTGCTTTGGCTCATATGCCCTGGGAGTCTTAGATCCAGCCTCCTCTGCGCTAGAAGTAGTGGGAATAATTGAGTAACCCTGAGCAGGCCAACACAGCCTTAATCTGTTTTAGCAGAGGGATGAGCAGTTTCTGAAATTTGTCACCAAGTGAACTGTGTGTAGGAACATACAGGATTGCTGGAAAGACTCTTCTAATTACGGATAACAAGCGAGGATGACTAGATAGATTAGAGCTGATGAAAGTGATGCCCAAACATTCAGCAGGTAGGAATATGTCCCTTGGGGTCCAGTTGAGACCAACTGGAGCACGAGTGGCTGTAACACAGGAGAGGAGGTTGGTGAGCTGAGATCAGTGACCCGAATCAGGGCATGGGCTGCGGAACAAATGTCCTAATCTCAGAGAAAACATCATGCCAGAGCCCTATACTTGGCTTCCTCTCATCTTATTTCCTTTCTTAGAAGTTTCTCTGACCAAGGGCCAACATTTCATTGTAGAGTTCACGGCATTTGAATGTTAAGTTAAATGTTAAGTTAAAACATTTTGTAACAGATTTGAGATGCTCTCCACAATGAGCCTCCTAGGATAAGGTGACCAGATGTCCCAATTTTCAACAATTTGTCCCAAGAATCTTTCCAAAAATCGGGACTTTTTTAAAACGCCATGGGATGCGGGACAAATTGTTAAAAATTGTGACTGTCCCGCAAAAAGCGGGATGTCTGGTCACCTTATCCTAGGAGGGCAAGGACTTGAGGGAGGGTGAGGTGGTCAGTAACAGGAGCAGCCCCACTGCAGACACTCACTCTTTGTTGTAGTAACGGTAGCACTGGTCACACACGCGAGTAGGGTTCTCCCTGCAGCCTTCCACAGCCATTTTCTTAGTGGAGCAGGAACTGCACACTAGCCGGCCGCAGCGGCGACAATGATGACGCCTGTTAAACTGAGGGGTGTCAAAGGGCAGAGAAGGAAGGGGAGGAAGAGGAGGTAAGTCTGTGGGAACTGTGAGTAGAAGAGTTAATCCATTTATCCTTGGTGTCAGCCCCTGTGACTTATTAAGAACACCATGTGCCTGGCCTCTGTTGAGAAAGAACACATTAGTGCTTGCCTTTGAGAAGCTGAGATTTAAAGATATCTCCCAGCTGATGAACCAAGGTGCCTAAGTAAGTCATGAGCAGTTTAGCAATGGCTCCTGATAAGATCTACCTGCCTGCAGAGGCAACATGTAAATATATAGCAAAAATCAGTGGAGAGGAGGGACTTTCTCAGCCAAGGCAGATCAGATTTCTCCATGGTTATTCATGATGATGAAAAAGTGTGTTTTTTTTCCAAAGTATCTCACAAGCACTATCTCATTTCCTTATAAGAGGTTGGTAAATATATTACACCTCTTTTATAAATGAGGAGGAAACAGACACAGAGAATTTACATCATCCTCATTTTCATCAGCACTGAGTAATATACCAGTCAGGCACTGTGTTAAATATGGTGTAATTAGCCCTTACAATGCCATGAGTCAAATAACATATCATCCTGACTTTACAAGTGAGCATCTGAGACTGAAGAAAGTAATGGTCACATTGCTAATAAGAGGCAGAGCTGAGATTAGAACACAGGCCTTTTGCTTCCAGAGACAGCACATACAACCATTACCAGTCACTTGTCTTATTGTGAAAGACAAGGGAGCTTGGAGCAAGGTCTTCTGATGTTTAGAGTCCTGCTATATCTGTCTGCCTCTTTTATGTTTTTTTCATGAGAATGGCAAAGATTTTAGAATTTAAGGCTCCAAAAAATACACTCTGGTCAGGTCAAAGATAAATCCAAAGTCTTAGATTTGGTAATTCTTGTGAAAATACCAATAATCTTCATGGGGACATGAGGTGACTATAAACTCGAGTTTTTCTTTAGTTTCTCCTTCAGACAGAGCTGGAGACGGATGCTGCTCACCATAGTGAAGTGCTCCCTGCAGCAGACCATGCAGAGACTCTCGCTCTCATCCGGTACCCACTGGTGCCTGCTCGGGGGCGTCGCTGGGGGCACAAACTCCAGAGGGGGCTGGCTCGGTGGGACACTCCTCTCCTTCGGACTGGGGGAACGTACAATGGAGACACCTGGGAGTCAGAGCCAGAAGTCAGAGACAAGGTGATGAATAGTTCAACTCATAAATGAGGAAGGAATGAGAGAATTAGAATTTCACCACTTTATGAATCCCTAGTGAAATAAGGCAGTTAATGATCATTACTGGGTGACTGCATTATAAAAAAAGAGACAACTGGACACTGTATATCTCCTCATGGGGGGCACACAAATACCCATCAAACATACTTACCCTAGAGTATTAAGCCTGAATCAAATCAAGTTTCTAAGATATCTCTACCAGTACACTACAAATATAGGGAAAAAGACCCAGATTGCCACAGGGCAGCAGCCAGCAAAGTCCAGCATGTGGGATGCTTTTCAGGACAAATGACCTACTTTCCTCCATAAATGAAAAAGTAGGGGAGGGCGGGGGAAAGGGAAGATATAGAGAACCTATTGATTAAAAGAGATTTATATATATATATATATATATATATATATATATATATATATATATATATAATTTTTTTTTTATTGATTTTCTACAGAGAGAAAGGGAGAGGTATAGAGAGCCAGAAATATCGATGAGAGAGATATATCGATCAGTTGCCTCCTGCACACCCTCCACTGGGGATGTGCCCACAACCAAGGTACATGCCCTTGACTGGAATCCAACCTGGGATCCTTCAGTCAACAGGCTGACGCTCTATCCACTGAGCCAAACTGGTTTTGGCTGAAGAGATATTTTAGCTAAATGCCATGTGTGAGCATTATTTACATCTTGATTCTGGAAAAAGCAATTCTAAAAAAAACTTCATGAGACAACTGGGGAAATTTGAATAGTGACTGGGTAGTTGATAATAACAAGGAATCATTAACTTGTTTTTAGGTATAATAATAACATTATGGTTTTGTTTTATAAATGTCCTTACTTTTAGTAATATATACTGATATATTTGTAAGTAAAATTATATCTAGGATTTGCTTCAAAATAATCCATTAGGACAGGGGTGTAGATAAAACAAGTGTGGTCATCACGGGACAGTAATTATTATAGCTGGGCAATAAGACTTCATCGCACTATTCTCTCTACTCTTGTGCTTTGAAACATAATAAAAAGCTAAAAATAAAATCCAAAAACATAAACCAAAGCTGCTCAGGCCACCTTTTGGATACGTGTGTAGCTGCTCATACACCTGTAAGTCTGAGCCCTCCCCTCAGGTCTGGTGGTTACCATGAAGTATGGCCATGAGATGCCACAGTCTCTTTATGGCATCTAAGGAGATTTCTTGTCACCTTGCAGACCAATGTTGGCAAGTCACAGAAAAAGAAAACGGAAGAACATAGTGACTCTCAGCGGCACCCAAAAGAACAGAGGCTGTTGATCTCTCCCTAGAATCCTGCTCCAACTGCTGGCAAAACACACTTGCTGATCTTTCGCATGTAGGCCACTGTGCAAGGGGCTGGAGTGTGTATGGAGAGACTGAGGGATGGTAAAAAGGGCGACCAACACATGGCCAAGCCTTCAAGGAGCTTGCCTCCTGTGTGGCTGATGGACATAAGTAATTAAGTGCAGCACAGCAGCAGAATAAACACGAGGACTAAATACAATCAATCCTCCTTATGAACAGAGTCCATATTTGTGAATTTGCCTACTGGCTAAAATTTATTTGTAACCTTACAATAATTATTTACAGTGCTTTCACAGACGTGCAGAGCAGTGAGTAATTTAAGCCTCCTGGCAGAGGTTGAAGGGTGATGTTCTGCTTTGTTTTAGTTCAGAGGACGGAAGATGGAGATGGGAGGAAACAGGACAGTGCATGCAAGAGGCTCAGCTCTGGGGCTGGCTGGACAGGGCTTGAATTCCAACTCTAGTACCAATAGTGGGCGGCCTCAGGCATGTCACCTAACACTGCTGAACCTCTTTTTCTCTTTTGTAAAATAAGTAAAATAGAATCTACGGATACAAACTATTTTCAATTTAAGATTATAATTTGTGATATATATATATATATATATATATATATATATATATATATATATAAACTGTATATATGATATATATTGAAATTGTATGTGAATATATATGATATATATCTCAATCATATATGAATATATATATGATATATATGTGATTGCCCCTCTGGCATGGCTCAGTGGTTGAGTGTCGACCTATGAGCCAGTAGGTATCTGTTTGATTCCTGGTCAGGGCATGTGCCCAGGTTGCAGGCTCGAGTCCCAGTGTGGGGCGTGCAGGAGGCAGCCGATTAATGATTCTCTCTCATCACTGATGTTTCTATCTCTGTCTTCCTCTTCCCTCCTCTCTGAAATAAAAATGTATCAAGAAAAAGATATGTATGTGATAAGTATCTATATAAACCTGTGTACATAGTTTTCCTAGCAGCAATAGTTCAGTATTCACTAAGTCAATGTTAGTAGAAACTAAAGATATACCACTACAAATAATGAGGGTCAACTATATGCTGAATTTTCTGGGGTATACAAAGTGGAGCAAACCAAGAAAAACAGTAAAGATGTTGTAATGGGAAGTTTAAAAAAGGGGTAAAAGAATCAGAAAGTCAGAATTATGCAAGATTGAACTAAAAGTTGGGAAACTCTCAGAACCTGTCCTTACCCTGACCAGGAGCAGTAGCAGAAGAGAACTCTGTTGATGGTGACCTAGTCAAGGTCTCGAGGTCTGAAGCCTGACCCACAGTTTCCTGGAGGTGAATCTCAGAATCTGTAGAGACGAAAATGCTGTTAGAATATCGTTCTACCGTAAGCATCTTCATTGTGCAAGGTATTTAGTTCAAAGCCCTGTTCCTTTCACTGGCTATCACTTCATGATCCACTAGGTATAAAAGGAATGGCAGAGCACTTCTAAGCCTACTTCTGAAAGTCCCCAACAAAGTATGTTTATAAAGGCATACGAGGAAATAAAGCAGGTGCTAGGACTTTACAAAATCAATCCAAGTACGTCCAGAGGGAAGTGGGAGATGATGACCCTGGAGGATAGGGAATAAGAACAAAAGAGCTGGCTGAGAGCATCAGCTCATATTGACTTCATTTTCTTCATTCTTGAAGAGGCCACTGGCATGTGAGCTGATGAGACCCTGGGAATAGAGCATTCTCTCTACACAAAATTCTGGCACTTAAAGGCCTACTGCACCAAGGCCACACAGAGACCACTTCCAATACGTTCGTTTCCCAAACCTTTATGCCCTCAAGCACACAGTGATGACCTACCATTTAAAAATTCTGGTTAGCTTGCTACTTCCTCCAAGACCAAGATCTCTCCTACTCTCTTTCAATCCCCATCAACTCAAAATAATAAAAGAGGATAAATTAAAACTAAGGATGTAGCATAGTACTTCTTACTCCATGTAGAAAGCCTCCTCCTATCCCCCAGGGTGTTGGCAGTTACCTGATCGCTTCTCCCTCAGAGAGTACGGGAAGTCCAGCGCTTTCCCCGCGTATCTGGAGAGCAGGGAGTCCACCTCGTCCATGGTGAAGCCGATCTCCTGCCCGGCTAGCAGCGGGTGCAGAGTCTGCACAGCCACGGTGGCCCAGTCTACTTTCATGTTCATGAGCAGCTGCTCTAGCATGAGCAGGGGCTTAGTGGACAAGTGGGAATAGCTGGCCCGGTGCTGCTCAGGCAGGGTCAGCAGAACCTGTGTGTGGGGTACAGAGTAAAGAAAACTGTACCCAAACCTCAGAAGAAAGCCCACATTCTTACTGGGAAAGGGAAGGTGCTAGGGACCAAAGGTACATGGCTAACTCCTGAAACTGGCTAGTATTCTTGTAGGAAGCAAGGATGGACACCTATCTAAATCCTTCAGGCGGCAATCAAGAAGCACATTCCAGCCAGGCCGGTGTGGTTCAGTGGTTGAGTGTTGTTCCATGCACCAAGAGATCACTGGTTCTATTTCTGGTCAGGGAACATGCCTGAGCAGCAGACTCCATCCCTAGTGTGAGGTGTGCAGGAAGCAACCAGTCCATATTCCCCCCCCCCCCCCTCTCTCAAAAGAAAAAAATCAATAAAAACATATGAAAGCCCTAACTTGTTTGGCTCAGTGGATAGAAGGGTCCTAGGTTCGATTCTGGTCAAGGGCATGTACCTTCGTTATGGACACATACCCAGTAAGGAGTGTGCAGGAGGCAGCTGATTGATATTCCTAACTCTCTATCCTTCTCCCTTCTTCTTTGTAAAAAGAGCAATAAAATATATTTTAAAAACAACATATTAAAAAACTAGAGGACCAGTGCATGGATTCGTGCACTGGTGAGGTCCCTTGACCTGGCCTGCGGGGATCGGGCCAAAACTGGCTGACAGTCCCCAAGAGGTCCCAGATTGTGAGAGGGTGCAGGCCAGGCTGATAGGGGCCAAGTGAATGATCAGGACCAAGTTTATTTATAAGAACCAGTATGAAAATTATCAATTTTTTCTTCAGGTGATAACTTACAGATCTGATATACTATAATTGATTTGTTGAATTAAATTTTAGTCCAGCCTGGCTGGATAGTTCAGTTGACTAGAGCAATGTCCTAACATCCCAATATTGTGGGTTTGATCCCCAGTCAGGGCACATACAAGAATCAACCAATGAATTCATAAATAAGGGGAACAACAAATTGATGATTCTTTTTTCTTTTACAACTCAATAAATAAATTAAAAAAAAATTTAGTCCAGTATATTAGTTTGCAAGGGAGTGTATAAAACTGAAAGTGGTTGAATAGGTGGAAATTTTAATTACTTAACATAATTAATATGTATAATATGTTTTATGGCATTTAGCAGCATAATATTTGATATATATTGAACCAAATTTAGTTTTAGGGTTAGAGATGATACTTAAAATTTAGCAGATAAGATTAACCAAGTGGTAATAAATATTGTCAGGCTTTTTTAGAAATGATATAGTTATTTCACATATAGTTTATATAGTTTATTAGAGGCCTGGTGCATGGATTCGTGCACTGGTAGAGTCCCTTGGCCTGGCCTGTGCCCTTTTGAAATCCGGCCTGGGAGGGACTGCAGGGGGTTGGAGGTTGGGGAGGGTGGGGGGAGGTTGGCTCAGGAGGGACTGCGGGAAGGGTCCAGGGCATGTCTGGTCCCTCTTGTCCAGTCCCAATTGGCCAGACCCTAGCAGCAATCTGATCTACTGGTCAGAGCAGGTGCCCCCTGCTGGTCAGCGACTGGTTGAATGGTCGGACACTTGTCACATTAAGCTTTTATTATATAGGATATGACTCAGTTGAAACATTGTCCCCCACACCAAAAGGTTGTGGGTTTGATTTTTGGTCAGGACATACACTCAGGTTATGGGTTTGATCCCTACTGATCAGTTTCTTTTTCACACTGATGTCCCCCCACTTCTCCCAACCTCTCTCTCTCAAATCAATTAAAAAAAAGTACACTCCAGGTACCTTCACCTAGAGGAGGGGTTAGCAAACTTTTACTGGAAAGAGTCAGACAGTAAACATCTTAGACTTTGTGGGCCATATGTCAGTGTAGTGGGGAAAAAAGCCAAAGATAATACGTGAATGCATGCACTTGTGTTCCAATAAATCTTGATTTCAAAAGTAGGACTGCATTTAGCCTGCAGGTGGTAGACTACTGACCTCTGGCCTAGACCCTCCAGAAATAGCTGAGCTCTGTCTCACCTTAAAGCCACAATTCTGTCCATCTTAGGCTTTATTAGAAAGAGCAATTTAAGATGATATCTGTGGATTGCCTAACCTGGCATCTCCAATATCCTACAGGTGAATGATTATTCTGAACTTCTGGAGGTTGTTATCACTAGCCTTGAAATATGTTCATTAGTTCCGCTCATTGCCAGTTTTCAAGGAGTCCCCCATTCAGGTACAATGTATCAAAAGAAGAAAAAAGATGTATTTTCTTTAGGAACATTGACCTCTTAGCAAGTGGGCCAGCGGTCATATTCCTGGCTGTACCAGTGCTCATTCTGTTTGTGGGCAGTCTATCTGCCAATCAGGATTATTAGAAGAGTGTCAGAGGCCACATCTCTCCCCAGACACTCCTTCACTGGATTACTTTTTCTAGTTCATGATTTTTTTCCATTAGTGTCTCTAAGGTTATGTATCAAAGGTAAGGGCCTATTTCCTCATCATATTACCTAGACTATTAACCCTTTATCAAGCAGTAGTTTTAAATAATCACAACAGAATCCCTTTGGAAGATAGCCAGGCCCTGTTGCAAGAGACTTAGTTCTAATTGATCTGGGGGTGGAGGTCAACTGCTGGTATTTTTTAAAAGACCAGGTGGTGCCATGGACAGTGTGGTTCAGTGGACAGAGCGTTGGCCCAGGTCCTGGGTTCAATTCTTAGTTAAGTTCATATACCTGGATTGCAGGTTTGATCCCTGGCCCCCGTTGTGGCCCAAGCAGGAGGCAATCAATCGATTTTCTTCTTCTCTCTCACTCTCCCACCCTCTTTCTTCCTCCCCCTCCCCTTCTTTCTCTCCCTCCCCCTCTCCCTAGCCCTTCCTTTCATTCTTTTCAAAAATCAATGGGAAAAATATCCTTGGGTATTTTTCAAAACAACAACAAAAAGTCCAGGTGATTCTAATACATGCTCAGAATTGATACAGCAGATGCCAGGGATAGCATAAAGAGAATGTAAAAGGACCAGATAAAAATCACGTTGGGCAGTAAAAGAATGACAAGTTCTAAGGGACTCAGCTAGAATATGGTGGGCTGCTTGGGTAAAGATTTTATAAAGCTTTTCCTCTTTACCTTGGATCCCATGTACAGTGCCTGGATTTCACGGTGTCGAACAGCAGTCAGTTTTCCATAGAAGTGGGTGGTGAGGTAGTTGGCCA
This sequence comes from Pipistrellus kuhlii, assembly GCF_014108245.1. Taxonomy (NCBI): domain Eukaryota; kingdom Metazoa; phylum Chordata; class Mammalia; order Chiroptera; family Vespertilionidae; genus Pipistrellus; species Pipistrellus kuhlii. Next base: position 17,123,743 of record NW_023425404.1, on the reverse strand, counting down.
AGAAGTGAGATGTGGCCAAGCTAGGGTGTTGATCGAGGGCTTGCTCTGTGACCTCAAGGCACATGGAAGGGTCAGGAATTCTTCGCAGAAGCTGTTGTAGGAGAAGGGTAGAGGAGAAAGGTGAAGCTTGTAGAATATGTAGTCCAGCCTTGCTTTGTTTGAGAACAAAATATTTATGCATCTTAGACTAACTCCTCTACACTAATTTTTTTTCATCGTACTCCCCAGCTCTACAAATAATGGCTTTGACAGGATCTAGCAGAATCCTGGACCCAGCTGTCCCCCTCCTACCTAACGCAGAGCTAGTCACAGTCTGCTCAAGATTCAGACTATAACCACCTCCCAAAGAACAAGAAGGGGCAGACCTGAGATCACAGATATATGTACAAAATTAAGCAGGAACAAAGCCATTCGATTTCATTAACCTTCCTGTACCACCCTACCCCCCGCCCAAATGGAAAATGTTAGAGGCTTACCTGCAGAGCCTTTTCATGATCTCCTCCTTCTAGAAGATAAAGAAGATGCTTTTGATGTAGGCTGATTAAGTGTTCTCTTGGAATGGGGTACAGGCAGCCCCACTCCTCACACAGTCCATACTCCTGGAAGGAAACACACACACACACACACATCTTCAGTACCTTTGCATGACTGGCCTTGGCATTCATGCAGCTTTTGCCTGTTTCTTCTTTTTTCAACATTTTTGAGACTGTTAAAGCCCCAGAAAGTTTGCTAAGTGCTGAAGGGAATTTCACTAAAGGGTTAAAGTGGGATCATAAACTCAAAGGACTAGAGGGGCAGGTAAGTTATGAAAATGATGGAGCAGGGTAACTGTTAACGATATGATTTTCATTTCAGCTGTATTATAAAAGAGAAAAGCAGGAAACATACAGTGATTGACACTTGGTGTCAGCCCTGAGAGATACAGTGTAACTGGGCAAGACTGAGAAGGCCATCCAAAGGAGACAACGCCTATTCAGCTTTGACTATGGCCACATGACTATGGCCACTATCCAGAGGCATTAGTCTTAAAAAAAAATTTTTTTTTTTAATTAAAAAGGTTCCTATTTTAAAATGTTGGCAATGAAATCAAAACAAAAAATAAAAATTCTGCAGACCAATATTGCATAGGCCAAACAGACATGTTTGGGGTTGGATTTCACCCACGTCTCTCCTTGCTACTCCTCACCCCCAGTGTGTGAACTCTGGATCACAATTTCAGGGAACAGAATCTCCTGAGCTTTGTCCAAGTATTCCAACATGGTGGCATTGGGGATGCCCTCCCCCCAGCTCTGCCTGGTGTTGTTTTCTTCAGGATGCTTCTTGTTTCTCAGGCTACGCAGATGCCCTGCTGATGCTCCTGCTACAATCTGGGCTTACAACTATCACTTGATAAATAATAATTTCCTAGGAATACTGTCTCTCATCAGCCCACTTCCCAAAATGTGAGCTGCTCAAGCAGAAGAACTAAGCTTAATAATCTTTGTTTCTCTACCATCTAGCACAGAGCCTAACAAATAACAGGCACTCAATAAATGTTTCCTAGATGGCTGAACATCTGAATGAGCGAATCTACATTTTGAACAATGGTATATCAGCTCCTTAGAAGGTAAATTCTATATAGCTCTCAAATGTCCAATAAATACATGAAAATATATTCAAAGTCATTACTAATTATGGAAATGAAAATTAAAACAATGAGATACCGTCTTATTGGTAAAAGGTGAAAAGTGGGGTAATACCAAAAATGAGTAAGGATATGGAGCGACAGGAACTGGAAGTGGAAGTACAACTGGGGCAACTGATTTGAAGAGCAGTTGGTAACATCCTAATGAAGGCAAGATGCTCCTGGCCAATGACACAGCAATTCCACTGCTACATACACATCTTGTCCCCAGTGTATACAGTGCAGAAAATGAATGCAAGGTGATAGTACAAAAGCATCAACTGTTATTTTTATACTTCTCTGTATATTGGTAATTCATTCTCTTTCTCTCTCTCTCTCTCTCTCACACTCACACACACACACACACACACACACATACTCACACCAGAAAAATAATATGATGTAGTTATAAAAAAATTTGGACATTGATAAGGGGGAAGGGTCTACACAACTAGCCAGAGAGATGGAACTTTGAAAAGAGAAGGAAGTGGAATATTACTCAGGAAAATGGTACCTTTGCTTCTAAAATCACATTCATGACAGTTGATGGGTCGTCAACACAACAGTTCCTCAGGGTCTGCCAGTCACACCACATTGGGGTAGCCTGCAAACCTAGAATCTAAGAAAAGACAGGAAAAGCTATCAAATCACAAGGCAGCTTCTTCCTCCATGAATGAGGCATTGGAGTTCCCAGGGATGAGCCATCCTTAGGTCTCTGTACCAAAGCCAGCTGTCATAACTTGCCAGGAGAGAGAAGGAATGGAGCAAATGGGGCAAAGACTGTTTAGAGGAGAGTGAACTGCCGGGGAAGAACAACCAGGGAGCAAAGACTGAGTGGTGAGGGCAGGATGGGGGCCTTTCACTTGTGAGGACAGTTCTCAGAGTTTCTGTAACAGCTTGTTCTAGGGTCACTTGCCCCATGCTCCTCCATATCAAAATGCTACCCAAGACATTCTGCTGCCTGAATGCTCTGTGGGATCACCCTGCATGCCGCACTTAGCTCCTAAGGAAAACTGCTGAGCAAGAGTGAAAAGAACATCTTTCCCACCTGCCTTTGCCTGGCAATACACATGGAAAATTAGCATATATTTTATATTTGTTATCATCTAAATCTGTCTCCCTGAGACTCTTGATCTTGAATGTAATACACATCCTGTAATAATCTTTCACTTTTGAAATAAATGCATCCTTTCAAAATGGCTTTTGAAATTTAGCTGAGATTTAAAACAATCTATTAAAAAAACATATAATGAGATAAGCTCTAGAAAAACCCTTGAAGAACAACAACCAAGTTTTCACATTGGACATAAAACATACACAAACTCAAATATACAAGGTGGGGCAAAAGTAGGTTTACAGTTGTTCATATGGAAAATACAATAATCCTATATAATAAAAGTGTAATATGCAAATTGACCAGGTGGTGGAATGACCGGTTGGCTATGATGCGAACTGACCACCAGGGGGCAGGCACTCAATTCAGGAGCTGTCCCCAACCCGCAGGCCCCGATCACCCCATTGGGGACTGCTGGCCAACCTCTTGGTCTCTTTCCCCTGGCTGACAAGCTCCAATTGCCTGATGGGAAAGGGGAACCGGGGGTGGGTGGTGGTGGATGAGGGTGGTGCCAGGGACCCTGCCAGGCGCTCCGCACACAGAAGGCAACTGGCTGTGGTGGCGAGGGGTAGGGTCTGCTGTGGCAGCCAGGGAAGACTGTTCCTCATTGCAGGCCAGGGCTAGGGATGCTACCCATGCATAATTTCGTGTGCTGGGCCTCTAATTAATAAATAATAATAATAATAATACATAAATAAACTCTGTGTTTCATGTGTTCAAAACTGTAAATCTACTTCTGCCCCACCCTGTATATGAGAAAAGGCTTTGTGGACTATAAAGCATCATCCAATGTTAAAATTATAGGAGTAAATAAAATAAAAACCAGACAGGAGGCCTCCTCATTGTTCACGTAAGAACAGTAGCCAGATGCAAAGCAAAAAAAAAACCTAAGCCAGGCCTAGATTTTGTTTCTTAGAATCCACCATCACAGGAGAATAGAATAGATACAGTTGGTAACAAAGTGAGAAACCCAGTTCCTTTCTCTTGATGCCAGGTTCCATACCTTCTGATACATCTGCAGCTCCGCCAGCTTTCTCCGTAGTTCGCACCTTAGTTCAGCTTGGACAGCTGTGTCTGAAATGCAGTAGGCCAGGATCTCCAGGCACGACTCCAGGGGCCACCTGTCCACAGACTTTAGGGTTAGCTGGCTTCTCAGAGATGCATCCTTCACAGGAAACAGGTACTGCCAACCTTCTTGGTCTGCAAGACAAAAAGATGCCCAGAGGCAGCAAGTCTGGCACCAGAAGAGCTCCAGAGTCCAGGCTACTTTTTAATTTACTTAATATTTTTATTGACTTTTAGAGAGAGAGGAAGGGAGAGGAAGAGAGTCATTGATGTGAAAGCAAAACATCGATTGCTGCCTCTGCAGCCCCCCACTGGGGACTGAGACCACAACCTGGGCATGTGCCCTGACCAGGAATCAAACCAACAACCTTTCGGTGCAGGGATGACACGTATCCAACTAACCCACACTGACCATGCTAGGTCACTTCTTAAGAGAGGGCCTTGTTCAATTTCAGGAAACGGGAGTTTGGAGGATCTTTAAGATCCACCTGACCTTAACTAGTTTTGACACTTGGAGGCACTACGACATGGCAAGGAGAAATGTTATACCCTCTGTTTCTCTTTATGCAAACTTAGAAGTGAGACTTTTTGAAGAGAGAGGAAGAGAAGGAGAAAAAGAGAGGAAGAATAGGGAGAAAGAAAGGGAATACGAAGAGAGGAGAGATAGAACAGATGAAGCTCTCCATCTTCTGGCGTGCTGCACATATAGCAGTATTTCAGACTCAACGAGTCAGTGCAACTTTTAGTTTTCCCTGCAATTTCCACTCTGCGCCACACATAACAACCTGAACATTATTTCAGGTAAACTAGTTTCACTCCCTCAGTATCCTCTGTCATTAGCAGTAGATCTCTCTCTTCCTCCCACCCATTTCAGAGCTGAAATACAGACTCCAAGTGGAGAAAACTGCCTAACCATTCACTCAGGGGATTTCTGCCCCCTTCTCAGGATGGATTTTCTTCTTTCCACAGGGAAGTCAGGCCCTCTACCCAGAAACCATTCACTACTCTACATGATCTTGCTCCCCCAAGTGAAGTGTTGTAGGTCATTGGCTCTCAACTCTGGTCACACATCAAAATCTCCTGGGGAGCTTTTCAAGTAGGGGTGTGTCAGGCAGGCCCAGGGGCTGTTTTTATAAATTGTTTAACTAAGAAATAGCCATGCCCGTTTGTTTCTATATCTTCTATGGCTGCTTTCATTCATGTTACAATGGAAGAGTTGAGTATAGTTTCAAGTGAGACTTTATGGATTTCAAAGCCCTTAAAAGAAAAAATTTGTTTGGCCAGTGTGGTTCAGTGGTTGAGCACTGAACTATGAACCAGGAGGTCATGGTTCCATTCCCGATCAGGGCATATGCTTAGGTTTTCAAGCTCGATCCCCAGTGGGAGACATGTATAATAGGAGGCAGCCAATCAATGATTCTCTCTTATCATTGATGTTTCTGTCTCTCTCTCCCTCTCCTTTCCTCTCTGAAATCAATAAGAATATATTAAAAAAATAAAATAGCCGAGACAGGTTTGGTTCAGTGGATGGAGCATCGGCCTGCGGACTGAAAGGTCCCAGGTTTGATTCCGGTCAAGGGCATGTGCCTTTGTTTGTAGGCACATCCCCAGTGGGGGGTGTGTAGGAGGCAGCTGGTTGATGTTTCTCTCTCACCGATGTTTCTAGCTCTCTGTCCCTCTCCCTTCCTCTCTGTAAAAAATCCATAAAACATATTAAAAAAATAAATAAATAAAATATATTTGCTGATCCTCATTTTAAAGTAAATATTTACCTAATTCCATCCCAGGCTTCTGGGGATGGAGCTCAGATATTTGTGGTTTATTGAATTTTCCAATGATTCTGATATACAGGGTTGAGAATATTGGTTATGAATATGTGTTTTAGGGTTAGAGCGGGATTTAAGGAAGGCCAAGGCAGAGGTGAGGGCAGAGGGTGATGAATCCTTAGGTTATAAGCGCTGCTCCACCACTTACTATCCTGGGCAAGTTTCCTATCCTTTCGGTGGCATCTTCCTCTAGAGTTACCGTGAGGATCAAATGTGATGATACACTCAGTGGATGCTAAATGTTATGAGCAGGAGTGAGGGAGAGAGATGTAGCTTTCTGCTCACCACTTGCCACAGCACAGCTCAGGACTGCATCCCGGATGCTGCTCCAGTCGTCCATGTCTCGACCGTACACGTCAGTGAGCTGCAGGGCCCGGGGCCAATCTCTGGCCTCCAGGGCTTCCTTGAAGGCCTCAGTGAGCACATCCAGGGCAACAGGAGAATGCAGGCCCAGGAGGACGGTGGAGAGACTGGCCTGGCCACAGAGACTAGCTGCCAGACTCTGCTCCTGCTTGGAGGACCCTTGAAGGGGCTCCCAGGCGGCCAGGAGTGAGGCCTCCAGCATAGGAAACTGTTCCAGAAGGCGAACACACTCCCGGGCTACCTGTTCTGCAGTGAGGGGTACCTCCCTGCGGCCACGAAGCTCCTTCCATAAGCTGGGCTTGGTGACCTTTGGTCCCCGGGAAGCCCCCAGACAGGCCACTGTAGCCAGCAGCTTAGAGCGGGATTTAAGGAAGGCCAAGGCAGAGGAGGTGAGGGCTGAGGGTGATGAATCCTTTGAGGAGGAGCTGGGCTTTTTCTCTGATGTGGGGTTCTCAGTAGGCTTTGGGGAGCTCTCTGCAGAAAGAGGGAGGTCCTCCAGGCAGTGAGAGGAGTGCAGCTGGGCCAGGATGCCCAGGTGGGTCAGGAGAGATGACATCTGTTGGCTCTGCAGGGAAGGGCAAAGGGCAAGGGGCTCACAGCAGCAGTTGACGATGACCTGAGGCACACTCAGGCTGAGTTCCTCTCGGGCCAGAAGGGCTGCGAGCCTGGAGGGAGAGAAGCAGAGGGAACGCAAAGCCTGAGTGCATAGGCACAATCACCTAATCTCTGACTTTTTTATGTTCACACGAGCAAATGTACACGCAAGCTCTTTAATGGTCTCCCCTCTTCTTTTACACACAAAAGGTTGTCTATTAGACACCACCACCCCTCTGCACGAATTTTGTGCACCACGCCTCTAGTTAGATATAAGGCTGTTAGAGACATCATTTTCCATATGTATAATAAAGCCACAGGATAAACTCCCCAACATGCATTTTTAGGTCAAAGGATAAATGAATTTGTAATTTTAGTAGATATGGACAAACTGCCTTCACATAGGGGCTTGTGGAAATTTATGTCCCATTGACACATGAGATGCTTGTTTTTCTTTCTTTCTTTTCTTTTTTTAATATATTTTTATTGATTTTTTACAGAGAGGAAGGGAGAGAGATAGAGAGCTAGAAACATTGATGAGAGAGAAACACTGACCAGCTGCCTCCTGCACACCCCCCACCGGGGATGTGCCCGCAACCAACGTACATGTCCCTGACAGGAATTGAACCTGGGACCTTTCAGTCCGCAGACTGACGCTCTACCACTGAGCCAAACCGGTTTCGGGGAGATGCTTGTTTTTCTATAGGCTAGCCAACTAATGTGTTATCAAACTTTTAGACTTTTGCCTATTTCTAAGTGAAGATTCTTCCTTTAATTTTATATTTGCGATGTAAATTTTAGTGGTGGCAAGAGAGAAAGAAAGGAATTTCAATGTAGCTGTATAAGAATAAATGCAAATCAAGGGCAAAGTCTAGAAGTAACTTCACTCCCTATACCAAACCCAGGCACCGCCCCACGAAGCCCTCAGTGTCTTTGATGAAAGGCAGTTGGGCAGGCACATGCTCAACTGCCAGGGAGTAGCTCCTACCTGTCTGGCGGAACTTGTCGCTCAAGCAGGAGGTGTGACACCAGCTGGGAAGAGCTTTGTTGCAGGAGAACAAAGGGATTTCCAACTCTGACCTCCACGTGATCTGCAAAGGTAAAGAAAGTGACCACTCGCTGCAGAGTTCAGAGCCCTGTTTTCCAGAAACAATAAAAAAGCAGTGAGCTCATCCTGCTCATCCAACGTGACTGGAGTGCATGCAACCCTCACTCTGCAGAGGCAAGTAGGAATCTGGCACTCATCTCAGAGACTGGGTTTCTCCTCTGGGTCCTCACGCCCATGATGGGCTGAAGGTCTAAGGTCTCTATGAGGCATTAAAGCTGTCAAAGTTTACTGAGCACTTCCTGTGCTGCACAACTATCCTAGGTATTGGGGAGACGAAGGTGAATAAAACACTAAAGACTAAGAAGACCTTATGAATCGAGTGTCCTTGGCTACTGCTGTGCCCAGAACCTCTTAACTAAATCTTTCCTCTTCTTTGTTCTAAACATTGCAGACCACTCATGACTCTTCTTTCCTCCTTCTTGCTACTTACCAGACTCAGAGCGCAAACTCTGAACGAGAACTGCAGCCAAGGTGCTGCAGTAACTGGAGAAGGTGCCCATGTAGTCAGTCTGCCCGCTGCCCACGGGGGCCTGTCTGCCCAGGGTCTTCTGAAGGAGCTCAGTCTGGATGTGCACAGGGTGGGCCTCTGCCTCTGGAGTTTTCTGGGCCGCCTGTTCCACCAGGGACGAGAGCGGAGAACTCCTGGGCTCTGAGAGCAGGAATGGTGGAAAGGATGGAGGCTTTAGTGTGTGCTTTCAGCTTTGGGTCAATTTCCAACACATTTATGTGAACTGGGCTTCCGTCCACTGCATGGGGCTTCCCATAGCCCGGGCACTACACTTAGAAGGCAGCTACAAACTTCCAAGTTGATTCCCAGCCAGTAAGAGCTTTGAGTTGGGAGAAATCAGGGTGAATGGTTCTGTGCTTACCCCTGTGACTCTGGGGCTGGAATGGCTTTTGGGGAAGAGTTAATCAATATTTCCTGAGTAACTTTGGGGTATATTGCTCCTCAGGGATAAGGAAGATGTATCAGCTAATGAGTGCTAACCATCCCTTCACTTGAGAGGCAGGGGAACAGAGGAGTTAGCTGTGAGACATGCAGTGGCTAACTGGAGGGCCAATAGGGGTCACTGCTGAAGTCCTAAGACTCTGCTCCAATTTCCTCTCCCGAGTTCAGTCCTCATCTGCTCCCACACTGGGACCAGTACCTGGCAGCTCCAGTGCCTCCCTCAGCGACTGAAGGATCTGGTCCAGCTGCTGGGAGAGGGCGGCATGGCTGGCGGCGCAGTCCTCAGTGAGGCTGGGCCAGGAGGTCTGAAGCAGCTCAGCGATGCTGCACCGTGCAAGGCCTCCTCCTTTCTCTTCTACACTGTCTACGGAAAGCAAACAAGAAAGGAAAAGCAAGGTTGGTGTTGACCTAGTGTTCTGAGTCCAGGAGAAAAAAAAAAGAGAGAGAAAAGCAACTCACCTGATTTAGTTTGTCCAGCTGACAAAAGTGAATAATTGAGAATCTTGCTGATTTGCTGAAGAACACCTGGAAAACCCCGAATGCCATCAGCACTGGGGAGGACATTGTCTAGCTGCCGACCTGGGAACAGATGGAGGAAGAGGGAGTGCAGAAAAAATAAGGCACTCTCAGAGATTGCTTCTCAGTCCTGGGCTTACTTGTGCAATTTTATCTGCACCAATATTAAGGAGGAAATAGATGCTGTGCCATTTTGGGTGACAGCAGAATGCTATGTCTAGTAAGAAGGTATGGTTCTCAACAGACTATATTTATGCCACCAGGATGCACACGAGGAAATGAACTAATCCGCTCTCCCTGCCCCTCATCCGCTGGTAAGTACTTTCTTCTTGCACATTTTCTCAAGTGTCTCAGAAATCCATTGGAGAAGGAAGGACTAAAGCTGAAGCACTCACCCCGGCTCTCAAGGCTGCTGTTCAGACGTCGCTCAGCTGTTTCCAAGAGCTGCTTGCAGGTTTTCCAGAGCTGGCACTGAGAGCAAGCAAGGTCGAACGCAGCCATGGCGGGGGGACTGAGCTCTTCCAGAACCTCTCTGAGGGGGTCAGTGGGCTCCAGCAGGGTGCTGCTTATCCAGAAGTCCTCCTGGAGGGTGGGGATGGGGTCTCCAGAGGAGCTGAGCAGCTTGTCGGTCACGTCCGAGATGGAATAAAATACCATCCCTGGACACCAACAGTGGAGCAGAAAGTAAGGTTACAATGATTCTATATGCAACTTCTATTCTATTCGTCTAATTTGGTCCTTCTGCACAGGACATCTTCTAATGATGATATTAGTATCATCATTGCAACCCATTCTTATGGCATCAAAACTATGGCAGGGAAAGAAAGACCAGGAGAAACCAAAATGGACGAGATGAGTGAGGGCTTCTTCCAAATGGGATCTAAAAGTAGGTTGAGAAAGAGTGAGATGGATCTGTGTGCTTATCAGAAAATATCTCTAACATATGCTGTGAAAAAGCAAGGTAGACAACAGTACTTGCTGTAAAAGCCCATTTATATTAAATGGCAAAAAGTGCATATGTATTTTTGAATAGCAATTGAAAATTCTGGGAGAACAGAGAAGGAGTAACATGGGATGCTACCTGGTACACAGAGCCTAGTCTAGTAAGATAATGTGAAAACGTGGTTCAAGATCCCACTTTTAAGAAAATGCATAGGTTTTAAGAAAATGGCAGGCCCATACCCTGGCTCTCATAGTGTCCCAGACAGAGCAAACTGTGGCCTTGAACCATTGCCTGGCCTCTGCCTGTGGGCTGACTACAGGCACTGAAGCAGGTTGCACAGTGGGAAAAAAAGAAATAATAAAAGGATCAGTTTTTGCAGTGCAGCCAAAGCTGAGACTTGAGACCTGTGAATTGCAGGCCATGAATTAAACACAACTTTTTCACTTTACGGAAAAATAAAATAATATGCTTTATCCTGAATATTTACATGGAAGGAAATAAACTCCTAACCATTTCCCAAAGCACAAGATAGTGACCATGAAAACACATGGTGAAAAGAGCATTCCACTCTTCAGTGTTAGTCACACAAGACAAGCTTAATGGAGTAGCTCAAGTGGTAGGTACGTGACCACCACAGTCAGGGAAGTTGGGCAAAGCTAAAAACCGACTCTCAATATGCTGTTCTTCAAGGCAAGTGTCCTGCCCTGGATTTCTGCTCACCTCCTGAGGATGAGCCTATCCTTTGGGGGGCTTTTCCCCTGAGACCCTCCTTCCCCAGCTACCCCACCACCTGTGGGAGCAACGGGGCAGCCTGACCTGCCGCCGCAGCGCTGCCAATGGCCTGTAGAGTTGAGCGGCCACTGCCAGTTCTTCGAATGGTGCTGCTACCCCCGTCTGAGTTCTGGTTCTCAATCTTGTGCTCGACACGGGCCAGCTCCTGGATCACCTCCTGATAGCGCTCCACGAACATCAGCTCCCCTGAGCTGGGCGAGGACTTCAGGTCAAACATGAACACCACCTGGTACAAGCAGACAGGAGTGTGGCTGTGGTGGGCTCATGGCTAGAGATACGAGATCTTGCTTATCATTAAACTATGGCCCTAAAACATCCGCTTTGTAGGGTGGGAGGAGCACTGCATGTTAGAAGAGTAGATCAAATATAGAAATTACTTATCCAAGCCAGCATGAAAACCACCACAGCAGAAGATGTGGACAATGCCAGAGAAAATGAATGACTAATACATAGATGAAAAATGTTATCCCTTTAAGTAATCTAGGGAATTTCAGTCACATGAATACCATTTTGCATCTATCACAATGACAAAGCATAAAAATAAGCCCTCAGGGGGTGGTGGTTAAATTGAACTGTCACAACCTTTTTTGAAAAGCAATTTGGCAATCCATAAAGATTTAAAAACGTTTATATTCTTTGACTCAGTAATTTTCATGAGAAACTTTCTTAAGGAAACAATTCAAAAGGCTTAATGCCTATAGGCGATAATCCTGGCACTATTTATTACAAGGTGGAAAATAATCTAAGTGCTGAGTAACAGGAGAATGGTCAAATGCAGCTGGCTGATCAAACTACTGTAGAGTCATTAAATCAGGTACAAGGCAAATGTTAAGAAGGCATTACATAAAGTTTTAAATTCCACATAATCTTGGTTATATAAAAGTCACATGGATCTTGGAAAAATAATGGCAAAGAGTATATGCTTTACCTTTAATACTGGTTCTGGACAATAGGGTTACAAGTAATATTATTTTCTTGTTAGTACTTTTGGTATTTACTTGTAATATGCATGACTTATTCTGTAACCAGGTTAAAAAAATAAAGCTTTTATTAAAAAAAATAAATAAATCAAGCCCTAGCTGGTTTGGCTCAGTGGATAGAGCTTCAGCCTGTGGACTGAAGGGTCCCAGGTTCAATTCTGGTTAAAGGCACATGCGGGGTTGTGGGCTCTCTCTCCAGTAGGGGGTGTGCAGGAGGCAGCCAATCAATGATTCTCCCCCATCACTGATGTTTCTATCTCTCTCTCCCTCTCACTTTCTCTCTGAAATCAATAAATATATATGTTTTTTAAAAAGGTGACTTTCATTAAAAAAAAAAAAAAATCAAGGGTCTAGGAAAGGAAACGGAAGTGAAGACATTTAGGGGTAAAAGATCAGGGGCTCACAGTTGACTTAACTCCATATTTGGTTGTAACTAAGGCTGGTGAAGGTCCTATTCTTCCTAGAGGGTCAGAATTACCATTATCATTAAAGTATGGAACCTAAAATGACCAGAGGAGGCTAAGCAAAAATTCTTCTATTGCCTAGATTTTATCCTTGATTTATTCTTCAACAAATGAACTAAAATGAAAAAAAAAAAATCTAACCTGCATGTTAAGGATGGAGCACAGTGAGATAAATATACTAACGAAATTTTAAAAATTAGAAAAGTAGGTTTTCATGATATTAAATTTAAACAATAGCAGAGGATTCTTACATTTCTCATAGCTTGTACAGAATCCTCTTAACAACTCCACGAGGTAGGACAAACAGGCATTATATTTAACTCTGAGGTGTTTTTTTTATTTTTTATTTATTTTTTAATTTTTTTTATTGGTTTCAGAGAGGAGAGAGATAGAAACATCAATGATGTGAGAGAATCATTGATATGCTGCCTCCTGTACGTCCCCACTGGAGATCGAACCCACAACCCAGGCATGTGCCCTTGACCAGAATCAAACCCAGGACCCTTCAGTCTGAAGCCAAACCAGTCAGGGATAACTCTGAGTTTTTAAATGAGGATAAAGAAGCTCAGGGAGGGCAGGAGGGCAAGTCTTTTTGATTTCTTCTTGCGCTCATCCCTCAACAAACATGAACATTTTAGGTAGCCCCTACAATTGTATATTGAACTGGCATTCTCTCTCTCTCTCTCTCTCTTTTAAATAGTTTTTATTGATTTTTTTTACAGAAAGGAAGGGAGAAGGATAGAGAGTCAGAAACATCGATGAGAGAGAAACAAATAGCCCTTTGCCTCCTTCATACACCCTACTGGGGATGTGCCCGCACCAAGGTACATGTCCTTGACCAGAATCGAACCTGGGACCCTTCAGTCCCCAGGCAGATGCTTTAACCACTGAGCCAAATCGGTTAGGCCGAAATTCTATTTCTTATTAAACACTGTTTGCATCATGACTTTTAACTATTAAAAAATGTATGTGTTCAGAGAAAGCTTAAAAGAAACAAAAATATTTCCATGTTTTGAAATGGTGAGCTTGTTGGTAAATATTTTATCTTGTTAAACACTTTATGTTAAAACCAATGATTCGGCAGCTTAAACCTCCTCCGATCTGGGTCTTGAAATCTACACTGCTGGGGACTGGGCCTTGTACATGGAAACTCTCCTGTTTCTCCTGCTGGATGTGGCCCCTCAAATGCTCCCAAGTGGCTCTGGTTGCACAGATGTCCAGCTTTGCCTGAGGCCCAGCAGGTTCCAGATGGCTAAACGTGGACTTCACATTCTTTACTATGACAAGGAGAGGCCCAGGCTACTAACACCAGCTGCCCAGCCCCTTACCTGATGGGCTTCTGCAAAGTTCCCCCGGAGGATGCAGGATGCCAGCAGCGACTCAGGTGGGGAGAACATCATGGGGATGAATGAACTTTGAGTTTGGGGCTGCAACAGGCCATCCAACTCATTCCTTCCAGACACGATGCTCAGACTTCCCTCTGTTGGAATGTGGGGGCCAAGGAAGCAATAGAAATTGAGGAAAAACTATACTGCTGTAACCTCCCACCAAACTATCTTCAAAAAAATTTCTTTTTTAAAAGGTGTGTAAGTGGGTATTAGTTTTCCCTCAATTGAAGGGCAAACTTATATTATCATGTTTGAATATAAATCTTAAGTACATTCTTAGGTAATCACCTCTGTTTCTCTCTGCTAATGGGTAACTTGACTGATATCCAAACAGCCCTTTCCCTACTGAAATCTGTTTGGCCATGGGCAGAACCAAACTTCTTTTTTAAAAAAATTGATATATAATTGACATAGAACATTGTATTAGTTTTAGGTATACAACATAATGATTTAATATATTGTGAAATGATCACCAAAGTTTAGTTTTCATCATCACAGATGGTTGCAAATTTTCTTGAGACTTTTAAAATCTACTCTTAGCAACTTTTAAACACACAATACAGTACAGTTAACTATAGTCTCCACGCTGTATGCTACATCCCCAGGACTTAACTGCACCCTAGCTGGGTTGGTTTAGTGGATTGAGCATCAGCTTGCAGATCGAAGGGTCTCGGTTCAATTCCAATCAAGGGCATGTACCTTGGTTGCAGACTCCTCCCCAGATTGGGCTCTGGTTGGGGCTGGTGCAGGAGGCAACCAATCAATGTGTTTTTCTCACATTGAAGTTTCTCTCTGTCTTTCCCTCTCTCTTCTATTCTCTCTAGAAAAGTCAATGAAAAAATATCTTTGGATGAGGATTAAAAAAAAAAAAAAAAAAAAAAAGCACTGCTCAGTCCAGGTTTCTATACCAGGGTGTGTGGCAACTCCGTATCAGGGCAAAGCTGTTTGAAGTTGGCAACTGGTTGGGACCCCCATACCTGAAGTACTTGTGCTCAGCTCACTACTTGTACTTTCCAGGGATGGATTGAAACTTCTGTCCCGGCCATCTAGGGGTGACAGGAAGGAGAGAGAAAATCAACGACCAACTCCTTAAAATGTAGAAAGTGAGAAGTTGGCTTGAAAATCAAGATCTGGGTAGTTAGAGTGAAAGGGTAATGGCTAACTACTATATCTACTGCTTCTTCTACAGCAAAATGCAAGTTCCTACAGACCAAAGGTGAAAGGTGGGCTTAATATGGCGCCAATGCTCACTGGGTAGCAGCTTGTACCAGTGGTTCCAACCTGTGGGTCTCTCAGAGCCCCAGGGCTTTCAAGTAACTTCTAGGGATCAGCGACCTGTCTGCTCACTAAGCACTGTCAATATTCCGAAGGAAAAGAAAAAGCACAACGATTATGACTAGAAGGTAGGAGGGTGCAAAGGAGGGCACAAGTTTTTCTGACATTGCAAAAGTTGTTCTCATGCTAATAACGACATTGTTTAGTGCCCTCAGGGAAAGGCTCCTTCTTAAGCCGGCTCTTCACAGCGCATGGAGGCTCACTCTTCCTAGGGTGGTCACTCCAGGCTAATAGCAGCCCTACGCAGGGGAGTCTGCTTGGCTCACATTAGGAAAGGACACACAGCTGTAGGAAAGATGGCGTGTGCATTCTTGGGGTGATTTGGTCCAATGGATGCAAGCCTTTCACTCAAACCAATTAACTGAGCAGCTTAAGGGTCTTAGCAACTCAGCCTTGAGGTTTTCCAGATTTCTCTCATAATAGCCTCCATTCTACCCACTACGTTGACTTTTCTCATTGCCAGTGCTGAAGCCTTCTCATTCTGAGCTTGGTTCAGGAGCCAAGTTTTCCATAAAACCTGTTTCCCTGATTCCTGTAGGCTATGCTGATCTCTCCTAGACAAAACTTATGTTTTCAGCAGTGCCTCCGTGCAGTTGAAGTGTTTCCTGTATAAGTCTGGGCAGGTACATTATCAATCCTTTGAAGGCAAAGTCCTGATGTAAGCCTCATTCACCTCCGTCAAGATACCTCGTGTTATTTAGCACATAGGAAACTCTTATGAATTCCATTAATTATTTAAAAACAAGCACCAAAAATCATAATGGAAGTTCTATTATTTAAAAATTTAACACACCTGTATAATGGTCCTGTATAAAATTCTGTAAGAAAAATTCAAATTCAAAAGACAAAATGAAGGGGAAAATATTAGCATATAATGACAGAATATTACCCATAATGTATAAAAAGCTTCTTACAAGTCAATAAGAAAGATAAACTCAACAGAAAATATGGACCTCAGACTTGAATAGGCAGCTCAGAGAAAAATATAAATGGCCAATAAATATATAAAAGACATTCAACCTTAAACTAAAAACTAACATTAAAACAATGATAAACATTGCTATATTAATTATATTGGCCCAGATTTGAAAAAATCTGATACTACTAATTTTTAATGAATATGTATGCAAGCAGGTACTCATATACATTTGGTGGGAATATGAACTGGCCCATCTTTTTTTTAAAGGCAATTTGGTGATATCTTTATCTCCACATATCTTTGATTTTTGCTATTCAACTGCTAGAGTCTTATCCTATAGCTATCCTCACACAAGTATGCACAGACATATGTACAGGGTTGTTTACTGTAGCATTGTTTATAATAGTAAAAAAATTGGAAACAACTTAAGTGCCCACAAAAGGGTAAATATGACAATGGAATATTAAGCAGCTTTTAAAAAAGTGAAAAAAGTCAGTTGTCAATATACAGTATGAAACATATAAAAGGACATCAGTGAAAAAAGTTAGTTCTCAATGACACATATGAATACATGAAATGATAAATATACTTGTACTATCTGGAAATTTTCTTGAAGGAAACTATTAGCAACTGTTACCTTGGTGGAGTGGGACTAGGATAAAGCGTAGGTCACTTTTTGTGTGTGTGTACCATGGGCTTTACCTTATAGAATATTAGACAAGAGGCAGCGTGCCACTTGCCTGGTGCATGGGAATAAGGCATGAGGAGAGCTCATCAATTACCTGCCCGGCTCCTTCGTGTCCGACGACCCCGGCGGAGAGTAGGGTGCCGTGTGGCGATGGGCCGGTATCTTCGGAAAGGTTGCTCCTCTGAAACAGCAAACCCAATGGGTAAGGCGGCAGAGAGATCAATTTTGCTTTGACCCACCTCACGGGGTAATAGGTAGGGGAAGATTTGGACTAGGCTCGGAGGCATGGTTCTGATACTAGTTGCTATGGTATATGCCTTGAGTTATGGCGTGACTCCCATGCACTCCTCCTCGTTCTCTCCCACATTCCTGGGGTTTTCTTCCTCCTCATTTTCTGGACCTCTGGTTCTACTGCCTGCTCTCACCTGAGCTCTGGTTGCTTGTTACCACCTTGTATCTCCACTGGGCCTCAGAGAGAACCTTGGAAAACCGGTGCAGGCGGCTCTGCGGTCCAGGTCTGCTCTCCGGGCAGTTCTGGCCTTCCGGCAGCGTTGGGTCCTCAGGTGGACTGTGGCTGCTGAGCTCCTCCAGCTGGTCCTGGAGGAGCCTGAGGAAGGCCCCCATTGCAAACTCATCAGCCAGGAACCCGCTGACACCACTGGTAAGGTGCTCGAGGTCCAAAAAGCTGTGCCCGTGGGGCTCTGCGGAACTGTCTTTCGGCTCTGTCTTCAGACAGCTTGGAAGTGTATCAGCAAGGCTCCTGGCAACTCCCAGGGAACCCCGTTCTGACTTCCTTTCAGGCTGTGCAATGTGCTGAGGGCTCTCTGGTGGGGACCTCAAACCTGACGGGTCCTTCCCCTCAATGTCATCCTCCTCAGCATAGTCCTCGGGCAGGTGAGGCTCTGGGTGAAGATCGGCAGAGGTGACGAGGAGCAACGAGAAGATGTTTTCTAGAAGTTCCAGGCGCAGAGAGTCAGGAACGCGGCACAGATACTGCTGACACCTGGCCAGGTATGTTGAGAAGAGATTTGAAGCACCTAAAGTAGCATGTATCAGAGAAGAGGGCAGAGAAAGAGCAGACATTAGACACAGTACTTGCCAGACTCAAACATTCACACAACTTTAATTCATTTTTTAGGTTTTAATGACTAAAGAAATTGCAGTTACAGTCAGAAGAATAAGAGACTCATCAACGTCTTTTCATGAATTGCAGAGTTTGTACGTTAGTTAGAAGTACAGCTCACTGAACACTTGTTATTTTGTTTCTGCTTTTTAAATATTTCATTACTCTTCATCTCTCACAAGCACTCCAGCATACAGGCTCCTTACTCCTCAATTCTATTTTCACTCATTGCTACACTGAAGAAGATCAAGGGCTATCTAGATCGCTTAAGAAAAATACACTCTGGTCAAAAATGACCATGCTCAGAGGAGAAGGTCCATCCTAAAGCTACAAGAGAGAGAGAACTGACCAGCAGTCACACAAGGCAAGTTAAATGTTAAGTTATTAAGAAAAATGAGAGAGGATAGGAAATAGGTTCTTTCACATTGTAGCTGCGATCCATGACACTGACTTAGAGCAGGGATGGGGATTGGCCCTTTTTTCTGCCAAGGGCCAATTGGATATTTATAACATCACTTGTGGGCCATACAAATTTATCAGCTTAAAAACCTGCCTGCTATATTCAGTCAAACATTTAATTAACTCACCGCCAATGCCTTGGCAGGGCCAGACAAATGATTTTGTGAGCCTTATACAGCCCGTGGGCTGGACATTCCCCACCCCTGACTTAGAGGCTGCATTTAAAAAAATATATCATAAAACAGAAAAATAATCAAGAGTGTGCTCTGAAAAAAAAAGAAAAGAAAAAAAAAAGAGTGTGCTCTGTTTGGAAGGGTAAATATATCATTTCTCAAAAGTTTAGTTTGTATATCACTCATCTACACATATACACATACAAATTAATACCTAGGTGCAAACTGAAGTATGATGTGAAATGCTATTTTTATTGCAGATTATGGGGGCAGAGGGGGAGCATTTGGAAAACAACGCACCAGGTGATCAGACTCCATTAGAACTTATGCAAATCACTTGCTTTCTCCATGTCTCTTGGATTAACGAAGGCTGATTAATAGATGAAATTATTCCTGGGCATAATAAAACCAAGGGCCACCTCCTCCATCCTGGTGGGAAAGGGTTCCCACATAAAGAACTCTGTGGAACAGGTTGCATCAGGGCTTGGGGGAGGGGTTTCTGTACCTGAGGAGACAGAATCATTCACTGGCTCTGCAGCCACAGCCAGGTCTTCTGAGAGACTGTCTTTGCATTCCTGGCACTGGGTGTGCTGGTGTGAGTTCACACACAGGGCATAGATGGCATACTTCATGGCACAAAAGCTCCGGTAGAGTGTCAGGTTCTGGCACTGGCTCAGGTGCTCAAGGCCTGGAGCACCCGCTGAATCTGAGTGGGAGAGAGGAACAGGCAGCACTTCAGAGCTGGTTCTTTGAGGACGCAGCAAGCACAGCCAGAATAGAGACGCTGCATTGCTCTCTCCTTTCCACCAGTTTGATTCTTGTCCCTCCCAGGCCTTTTCCTCCACAGCATCAGCTTTCAGTCCTCTCCATTTCCTTTTTCCCACCGGCCTCCCTCTACATGTCTCTAACGCAGCCCTCATGGCTATTTAACAAGTCTTTTCCTTATATTTCTTAACATTTTGTTTCTTCTTTTTAAAAAAATTAAAACTTAAAGTAAATGTTTAGAGGAGGAATGGGGGGGTTAAAAGGAAAAAATATTTAGTCTATTTAGTGCCACATTATTCAAGATGGAGGCTTAAAATTTGTATAGATTGAGTAATGAGAGCAAAGGCAACACATTTTTTTGGGGGGAAAAATTGATATACTTTTAAAAAATACATATTTTATTGATTTCAGTGAGGAAGGGAGAGGGAGAGACAGAAACATCAATGATAAGAGAGAATCATTGACTGGCTGCCTCCTGCACGCCCCCTACTGGAAATCAAGCCTGCAACCGGGAACTGAACTGTGAACTGGTTCATAGGTCGATGCTCAACCACTAAGCCACGCTGGCCAGGGAAAAATGATATTTTACTAAAGCACTGAAGCAGACATCATGGGGAAAAAACACAATGTTGTTGTATTCCTCATACTTGTTTAATAATTTATAATTTCTCATTTAAAAAAATTGAGAAGAGGGTATCATAATCTTTTATGGTCTCTAAACATCTTAATCTGGCTTGAATCCCTTTTATAGTAAAAGTACAACTTTCTCAAAGAAAAGGCATTAAATGTAGCAAAGCGAAAAAGAAGAAAATATCATTCATTTTATTACCAGCTAAACACAACCATTAACAGTCTGTTTTAACACCTCTGATAATTTAGCATATACGTATGTATGTTGTGTATAATGACATTTTCTATACTATTTAACTTTCCTACTTCTTAAAAATAAATGATAGTATAAGCATTTGATTATGCTTCTTCATACACTGCATTTCTGATGGCTGCATATAGTTCTACTGAGGCAGGGCACTGCAGCAGTTAGGAATGCTTTGCTATTAGGATGGTGCAATAAATCCCTATGTATAGGCTTCTTAGTAATTACTTCTTATAGGAAGCTCAGTTTTGCCAAAGTCAGGGTAAGAAAGAGGATGAGATCAATATTGTTCCACGCCCTTGGCTTCTACGTGGCATTATTGCCCAGGGCCAGGACTTGCAAGCACTGCACAACCCTGAGAGTAAGCGGTCCTTAAATTTTATATCCCAGATGCCTCTCTTGCCTCACCCTGGTCCCAGTCCTATTATTGCTCCTCTTTCACCTTTTATAAGGTCTAAGTGTGTCATGGTGGGTCACCAGGTTTCAGATTTAAACCACTTCTTTGGAAGCCTTTTGTACTTGTAGGTAAACAGAAAGTTCCAGTTCCTTTAGGAAATTTGTTAATCAAGTTTCCTACCTTCCTGGGAAAAAATATAGAATGTAGTGACACGGGTTTTCCAGTTAGTGGTACATCCTTTCTCAAAGTCAATCTAAGAGATTTCTAGGTTGAGCAACATCTACTGCCATATGAGAAGGTGTGTTTCTCTCAAAGCCAAATGTCCCAGGCCTGTTGTGTCTACACTATGATAACATTTTTGAGAGCAAAAGAGCTTGTTAATGGAGACTTTAGTTTTAAGCAAAGATCTAAGATTAAAACAAGACTTTGCTATTGTTTCACGCAAGTCTTCTAAACTGCTTTATGTGTTCAATAGAGCATGAGGGAGCTATGGGAAGGAAAGAGGGTAGACACAACGTGTGCTGTGAGAAAGCGTATGAGGAATGGAGAGACTCACCAAGAGTTGCATAAATATTGCCAGAGATAATGCTGCAAATTCAGAGAGCAGTTCCTAATTCTGTTTCTTGGCATGAGAGTATCCTAATGGTTCTTGAGATGTTCCAGAGGACAAGGTTCCTATGAAACTGTTCTCATATGGTTCCCTATACCTCACCCAGAGAGGGGAGGCATATTCCTACACCTCATGATCTCACTGGGACAAACAGCACTAATTTAGAGGCACCTGCTAGCCCATTTTGACAGATTATACCTAGATAAGTCTTTACTGAAAGGAACCTGGGCAAGATTGTCCTAAGAGGAAACCATGCCCCAGTGACTCCATCACCAACTTACCGTGCTCTTGCTGGGGCTCCTTGGCTGGCACCTTCTGTAAGAGCTTGAGAACTTCTTCCTCCCTGAGGGCTGGAAGGTTTGTGAGGTGATGGAGAGAGTAGAGCACTGAGTGGCTGTCTCCACCGTGTAAATGACACAAGAGGTCCCTCTTTGGTATGGGGCTGCTGGAAGGAAAAGATGGGAGAATGGGAGGAGAGGCAGTTTATAAAATTTCTCTGAGAAAGACCATTCTCGATTCTCTCTTTCTCTTGCTGCCTGGCCCATAACACATAGGTTTCACTTACCCAAACACTACAGTTTAGTTGGTCTGGGATACAGCAGAGCATTTATTTAGTTTCTGGGAAGTACATCCATAAAATCAGCTCTACTCATCTAGAAAGGCCCTAGAGAGGGCCTTCTTGGTCAAAGGGGTCCAGAAAAAAACCTGCAGAGTAAGCTTCCCAATTTCTGTGTCTTCCCAGCTCAGAAGCGGCACAGCTTCTCCGCTTTCCTCTGAGTAACGGTCTCTCACTACTTCCCATTCTGCCTACTCTACTTCAGGAAGCGTGGGGAAAGCAGGTGAAGAAAAGGAACCCAGTTCTGGGGAAGTCCTGAGGCTAATTTATCAGGGAAACATTACTGAATACAAGTGTGATCGGGATAACACATGGCGAAGAATGTGGACCACATTACTGTCACTTTGGGCATGTCACCTCTGGGCTTCAGATGCCCACCTTTAAAATTAGGATAATATTGGTAACTACTTCATAGGAGTACTGTGAGGCTTAAGTGAAATCATCCACATAAAGAGCTTGGAGTTATGCCTTGCATATAATAAGTGCTCAGGAAATATGAGGTATTGTTCTTTATCAATGTCATCCTTAAATTATCCTCTAGTTATAACCTTATGGCTATAGTGAAAATGATTACTTATGTTTCATTCCTGGATTAATAGTTGGAATAATTATGAGTTGCTGGTCAACAATGTCAACTCAAATCGTTATGTGGAAGATGTGTTGAAATTGGTCACATGCACAGAAAACAGGATCAAGTGTGGCCAATGGTGGGAAGACTACACAGGGCTGTACCTGCTCTGTTGCACACACCACTCCAGGACCTCCAGGTGAGCCCACAGCCCATTGCAGGCATCCCTGAGGAGCTTATCACCACCCTGGTCCTGTACGGACAGAGAAGAAAGAGACGGTGACTCAGGCATCTGGGGTCAGAGACCGTAATGAACCCCAGGACCTCGCATTCTGCCTCAGCCCAAAGTCCCACAGCACTCACTTCTGAGCAGCTCAGGCTGCAGAGCAAGTTACCTGGGTCCTGTGAAGTGTCTGCAGCAACCTCTTGGCTGATGCTAGGCTCTGGCAGTGTGTCCAGCCCAGGAGCACAAGCAGTCGACTGAGAGGCCGGAATTCTCTATCCAATAAGCAGCCAAGACTTGGGAAGTCTTCCTCTTTCAACAGTGTCAGTGCTGTCACCTGTAAGTAAAAGGAGGCTGTTGTAGACAGATACATGGACTTGCTGCTCATTAGGGGAAGAAGCTTTTAGGCATAGCAGGGAGGTTTCTGACAATGAAAGAAGAAGCCACTTGAATAAAAAAAAGTCCATAAAACCTCTAGATCATAAGCTCTTTGAAGGCAGGCACTGACTTCCACAGTACAGGGCACATAGGATGAGGTTAACAAATAACTAATGGAATAAACTGAAGCTCAGTAGCAATCTGGGAGAAATTTAGAGTACATAATTAAATTCCTGTCAGCTAGACAATACACTGTTACCACTGTCTTTTCTTCCTCGCACCCTCCATAAAGCTTACAAGAATCCAACATTGTAATTCCTGCCAAAGGACTGCTTGCAAAATGACTGCAGCTCTAATTATGAACGACGCTGGTTCTGGAAGACTTCTTCCCCGGGACTGTGGGATGGACAGAACCCAATGCTCACCACTGACTAGACTGCTGTGCTGGGTAAATGAGAGGGAGAGAAATGAGGAAAGAAAAAGCCTGTGGAGTCCCTGGGTACCTCTGTGGTGGGAAACATTTACGTCTGACCTACCAGGATCTGCTCGAGGAAGTGCTTGCCGTTGCTCAGGCAGTAGAAATAGGCCAGTTTCCAAGCCTCGGCCGAGTCGGGATTGGAGAACAAGGCTAGCATTGCCCGCTCGGGATCTAGATGATCCGGTGAGACTGAAAATCAAACCAGACAGGGTCACTGGGGAACCAGAGCCCTTCTTTCCTAAGCCCATTGGAAACACCATTGTTAGAGTTCATGCTTTTAAAAACTTAAACCGGGCTTCCTATACTTCTATATTAAAGGCCCTTTCCTTCTCTCAGTAGCTTCTGAAAAGCTCTTTGCTGCTATTGTAATTACTTTGTTTTTTTCCCATCACCACTCCAGCCTAGACTATTAAGTCTGTGCTTTTAAGAAAATGCCTCCCCCTTTTTCGCTTAGCCTTTCCTATTAGATCCTCTGAGCAACAGGAAAGGCTCCAGCCGAGGGGAACGCCAGAGAGGCGGGGCACAGTGGGGTTTCCAGCACACAGGGGCAGCAGCAAAGGGAACACACCTTCTCCCGACAAGGCCGCCTTCAGTGGCTTCACTGCGGCCTTCTCTGCATAGGCCTGGCCGTACAGGGCGAGCAGGCCCCGTCCAGCCTTGTGCAGCAGGCAGCCGAGCAGCCGCTCCTCCTGTAGGGGACTGCCCTCAGTCCTGCAGGCCTCCAGTAATTCCTCACACAGGAGACGCAGCGCAGCCCCCAGGGGCTCTGCAGGGCAACGCAGAGTCCGCAGGGCTGCGTAGATGGCCTCCACATCCCCCAGGGGCCCAGGGGCGGGGTCCTGCAAAGCTCGCAGTGCTTTTCGAATGCGGTCCACCAGCGCCTTCTGCAGAGGCCAGCCACCAGGGCCGGCGCCATCATCTTCCCCAAGCAGAAGGTCCAGCAGGGCCTGCGCTGGCTGGGGAGCCTGGCTCAGAAGACCCAAGAGCACAGAGACAGCTTCTGAGCTGAGCCGAAGGGTCCAGCTCTCCGGCCTTCGATTTTCGTCAAGCACGGGGTCTGCGGTGCCTTGTGATAAAGCCTCATACAGCTCCTAAATAGAGGATGAAGAGAAGGGATGCATGCTGAGCATGTCTAGAATGTGATCACCTGTATGCCTTTATGTTTCCTCTTTTCAGTGTGTGTGTGTGTGTGTGTGTGTGTGTGTGTGTGTGTATAAAACAGTAGCTGTAGCAAACACTTCTGCAGTAGTTACTACATGTCAGGCCCTTTACACAGAAAAATAAACCTTAAGAGGAAGACACTACTATTATCCCCATTTTACAAATGAGGAGACTGAGGCAAAGAGATGAAGTCAATTGCCCAAGGCCTCTATGCTCACACTTGTCCCTTACTGCCTCCAAAACGTGCACTGTTGCTCTAAATCAGGGACTACAAACTCATAGGCCAAGCAAGTAACAAATGTGTATGACACTATGCCCAACTCAAGACATTTCAATTCAATTTTTAAAAGAACATTACACACCCTGGACTGTGTGTCTGTTGGTTGGAGCATCGTTTTGTGAACCAAAAGATATCAGTTTGGATTTCCAGTCAGGGTGCATACTGAAGGCAAACGATCAAGGTTTCTCTCATATTGATGTTTCTCTCTCTCTCTCTCTCTCACTTTCTGTATCTCTCTCTCTTTTTTACCTCTCCCTGCCTTTCTCTCTAAAATCAATTTAAAAAGTAAAATAATAAAGAACATTACATATCAGTTTTAAATCTTTGATCTAAATCCTAGTCCCAATATGTTCAACCCACACAACTCTCCCTTTTTATTGGGCTTTCAATGTAATCGCAATTAGGACCACATGGTTTACAATTGTCTCAAGTGTCTGTTAGTCCCTCCTCCCTGACTAGACTAAGCCCTTAAAGGCAAGTTTGACATGCTTGCTCTAGCAGGCGTCCTCAAACTTTTTAAAGTGGGGGCCAGATCACGGTCCCTCAGAGAGCTGGAGGGCCGGACTATATGAACTACTAATTCCTACTGTAACACCTCGGCTGCGCTCACTGCCCAAAAAACCTGGCGGGCCGGATCAGACTCCTCTGCAGGCCGCATGTGGCCCGCGGGCCGTAGTTTGAAGACGCCTGCTATAGCCTATAATTTGTTTGCAGGGTGGGTGCAGAGGGAGAAAAGGGGGTGCTTTAATGCCATGCCTATGGATGGTGCTCAGGGATGCTTCTTCTTAAACTGCCTCCAGGTGGGAACAGAACTATGAGTCCTTGACTTAATATAAGTGAAAGCATGTACTTTAAATCCTACAGCTAATGTGTCTTTGTTAGCTGATGGTAGAGTGATGAAGAAAGTAAGTACTGAGCCTCAGAGCATATCTCAGGCACTCAAGTATAGATCTAGTTAAGATTTAGGTTAGCCCTGGCCTGGTGGCTCAGTTGGTTAGAGTGTAATCTTGATATGCCAAGGTTGTAGGTTCAATCCCCGGTCAGGGCACATACAAAAATCAACCAATGAATGCCTAAATAAGTGGAACAACAAATAGATGTTTTTTACTCTCTCTCACCCTTCTTCTCTCTTTCTAAATCAATAAACAAAAACTAAAAAAAAAAAAAAAAAGACTTAGTTTAAATCTAGCCCCAGACAATGTTAACTCTAACACATTCAGTGTAGTTCTTACAGAACCACGTATTCAACAAAAATTATTTTCTGTCTCCCTTCACATTCCTTACCATATACTGGTAGAAAAGTCAAATACAATACATAGTTTAAATCCAAATTATATATTCCTTTTACATGAAATGAAAAAAACACACACTTTAATTCATAGTTGTACTTAGTACTTCTGGATAATACACCTCTGAGAATTCTAAAATCAGTTAAGTTTATCCTAATTTTAAACTCCCCTCAGAGGGGCCTCTATCTAGCCTGGCTTTGCCTGAGAACAGAGCACACAGCCAGCATCTAGGGGACCTGTCTCCGCCGGATCCCTGGAAGCTGAACTGGTCGAGTAACTGTGACTCTGGGCAGACAGCTCCCAAGCCCTCTCTCACCTGGAGGATGTCCTCTGGAATGTTACCTTGAAGGTCTTCTGATAATAAAAGAAATTCTAGCTTTCTCCGGAAAACAGCTGGGAGTGACTTCTAGAAAAATCATAAGAAGTAAGCACAGTGATTAAGCATATTCTTTAGTTAATAAATTATAAATACTTCAAAAATTTTATTTTAAACATCACTAGCCATGCATTTTTGTCACCAGTTATTACATAAAGACTACTTGATACCATTATCCAAGTCACCTTTTTATTTGAGTCACCTGATGTTAAAAAATAAATCAATAATTTAGAGGTTCTAAATCTCCCATGGAGATTCTCCAATGTGCTCATAGAAATGGTTAAACAGTAAGACTGCCAGAAACAACTGCCATGTCCACAGCCTCTTGTAGTTTCTGTACCATTTTGTCTGCCAGCTGCTTTCCTCTGCATGCAAACGGGGCCTGGCGGAGATACTCGTTATGCTTGACTTCCTTGATGTCCTGAGCTTTCTGTAGTTCTTTTTTTTTTTTAATATATATTTTTATTGATAGTTTACAGAGAAGAAGGGAGAGAGATAGAGAGCTAGAAACGTCAATGAGAGAGAAACATTGACCAGCTGCCTCTTGCACACCCCCTACCGGGGATGTGCCCGCAACGAAGGTACATGCCCTTGCCGGAATCGAACCCGGGACCTTTCAGTCCGCAGACCGACGCTCTACCACTGAGCCAAACTGGTTTCGGCTCTGTAGTTCTTTATATTTCTTTAACCTACTCTTTATAAATGTTGCTTGATGTCTCTATTTGATCTCTTCGACTCTCTTCAGTGCAGTAATCATTTCATTCCACAGCTCTCATGGCTATTTGACAGGTTCATTTCCACATTTTTCAAATTCAAATGGATTATCCACTGTAAGCTCTTTATCCACCGCTTTACAGAATGCTTTAGTCCACTTGACCTTGAAAGGATTGAGCTTCTTTTTAAAGTTTTTATGACACTTGGGCTTACAGAACCTGAACACCTTGCAATTGTTGCAGATGAACATCATGCGTGGCCGGGGTATATGGGCCCAAAACAAAAATAACACTTCTTGATCTCTCCAGTTACTTTTATTTCTGCTGTTTCTCTAAGATAACCATTAAATTCCTAGAAATGTGTTGAGATAGTTTTCTTTATAAACAAGACAGATAAACTTGGATGCACACCCCTCTTAAATACTAACACTTAAACCTCACACTGGTCAGCCTCAGACTCCAAGGTTTGCTCATTTCATGGGACTTTTTCTTTTTAAAAAAATATATTTTATTGATTTTTTACAGAGAGGAAGAGAGAGGGATAGAGAGTTAGAAACACCAATGAGAGAGAATCATCGATCAGCTGCCTCCTGCACACCTTCTGCTGGGGATGTGCCTGCAACCCAGGTACATGCCCTTGACCGGAATCGAACCCAGAACCTTTCAGTCCGCAGGCCAATGCTCTCTCCACTGAGCCAAACCGGTTTAGGCTCATGGGACTTTTTCTGTCACATGAAGTCCCTTCTCCAAGAACCTCCCAAATACCTAGAGAGTATTATGTTAAGCAAAACAAGCCAGTTGAAAAAAGACAAGCATCACATGATCTCACTCATATGTGGAATCCAATGAACAAAATAAACTAATGAACAAAATAGATCCAGAGACATAGAAGCATGGAACAGACTGGAATTTCAGAGGGAAGGTGAGGGTGGGTGGGAAGAGATCAACCAAAGAACTTGTATGCATATATATGTATAACTCACGGACCCTGACAATAGGGTCATGAAGGCCTGGGAAGGGGGATGGGGAAGGGCTAGATGGGGTCAATCAGGGGAAATAGGGGATAAATGCAATACTTTTAACAACAAATATTAAAAAAAAAAAAAAATAACCTCCCTTGCAGTGACCAAAATACCCAGCTATGAGTAAGCATGTGAAGGTGTGAACCACATCATCCTCTTTGGTCCAAATCCTTGATTTGGTATTATTATAAGTTGGAAAACAAAAGGAAACAGAAAGGACCTAATGTTTATTAAACACTTATTATGAGCCAGGTACTATGTGCTATGTTTAAAAAAAAAATCTCATTTAATCTCTAAATCAAACAAACCTGTGGGAGAATTAGACATTTAAAAAAAAAATCTTTACTAAAGAAGAAATGGTTAGGAAGTACTTTCCAATTACTTCAAGCATGAAAAGGAAAAAGTGATCCCAGTGTTTGCTAATGACACTCGCTATGTATAAAGGAAGAGAAAGCCTCTGCTTCTTTCGGGACTAACTTGTTTCACATTTACTTCCCTTCACCAAGTTCTTAAAACTAAAACTATAGTCTCCCTTTTCTCCAGACACAAATACAAATAGATCAAGCGTAGAAATAATCTTGACAAACATAGCTTTATATTAGAGACAACTGTAAATCATATAGTTGGTTAAAGCTTCCAGAAGCTGGGTTTTATTGAAAGGTCTTCCACCTCAAGGCAGGAAGTATTTGCAGGATTTTGTGGGAGGGGAGTTTATAACACAAGATCACACTTATTTTATTCATGCCATTCATAAATCACATCAGAGGCTAACATGATCTGGCATGTTCTTGCTTCAAAATTCCTATTTCTTCTTACCACACCCTTCTCTAATGCACCTATGCCATCTGAATGCTTGCATAACACTAGTGATTGGAAGCTGGAGAAAATTCATGCCGGAAAGCAAATATTAGTGCTTCTACTGAGGACTAAAGGGAAGGAACAGGTAAGATGTGTAGACAGCAGCCCTTAATAAAAGAACAAAGTCTCGTTAAGATTTTAGAACTTTAATCTAGAATTCTAATTAATTTATATTTTATTTCACTGGTGAAATTATATTATGCATATGCATGGCCATAAATGACTAACGTTTTTAAAACAAGCAAGAATTTGTTTCATGTTTCTAAGCACAGACTTTCTTACTATAAAAGCAAAGCAGTTAAAAAGAACTATTAATACTGTGATAGATATAAGGGCATTCAGGCCATTTCAGGCCATGCATCTAAGCATGCATACCAAATGTTTTCTAAGTCTTTTTTCCACATGGCAGACATGAACATTTTTTCCATGCCAATTTGTTTACCACCCAATTTTCATAAAGGCATTTTACAAACAGATGAGTCCATGCTGCATTGGACATGGGCGTTGTTTCCAGCTTCCCTCTATCAGAAGCAGCATGGCAGTGAACATTTCTGCAGTTACTCATGTAGTGCTAAATCACTACAAGATATAAAGGAGAGGGAAAATGGAATCATCGTTTCAACTAATAACTACAAAGGAAGATTTTGGCAAGAGGTGGGAGACTGCAAAAGGACAGGCCGCCAGCTACTGCCCGGAAGATGAAAGCCACTCCAGGATAATGGCTGGCCTTGAGGAACTACTCCAAGAATTCACTTGAAATCTTAGTCCTTGCATAAAGTTTTAAAATTCTCTGAGGTCCTTGTTTAAAGTTTAAAAGTCCTAAAACTTTTTAAGTAACTAAGGTATTGGAACCTTATGGACCGAGGGAACTTCGGTGCTGGCAAAAGCAAGAACAGCCCTGTGTCTATGCTAAGGACCTGGTTGAGTCACGTGCCCATAAAATAAGTAACCGATCAGCCATAAAGTAAGCAAATACCCTTCAGCGAGAGTAATTCATCTGGTTGATAAATTCCATAGTACTGGAAATATCCTTAGTAACAATAAAATTATTTTTTTTCTTTTTCTATTTGAAGCCACTATTAAACATTTTAGCTCGTTTTTCTCTTTTAAATTTGAATCTATAGTCAATTCTTAATTAGCCTGGGGTTATTTTTCAATTATGCTTCTCTTTTTTCCTCCTATTTTTTTCATCATTTCTTTTTGCAGACAACTGGCAAATGGCTGAATAAGAAATATATTTAGATTAGTAATTTCTGTTACTTTTGACAGTTCTGTGGAGAGAAGGGTAGGGGTGAAGTACAACTGAAACTGAAGACAAAATTAATTCTGATGACTGATGGGAGTAAAGAAGAAAATCAGGCTAAATTATAGATATTCACAAAATAGAACATATAGGTTCTTACTTTTAAGCCCATGAAGGCTAAAACTAATATAGAGGTGGAAAAAGCAAAGGAATGGGAATTCAAAATCAGAAGATCTTGGTTCCAGCTCTAATTTTGCCAGCTTCATGGTATGACCTTGGGCCAGTCATTTTTCTTCTAATCAGATTCCTCACTTGAATCTTAAAATCTGAGGTTTAATAAAAATTGCCTCAGAGAAATACCTTTAACAGATATCAATTTCTTTTTTTCTTTCTTTCTTTTTTGAATCATATATGCATGTTTATTCCAATACTGCTGGCAGAATGGGAGAGCAGCAAGTCATCCATAAAAATCTGCTCTGCAGCTCCCCAGAAGTCATCTGCTTAGTATATAGAGTAGGACAAATATTACACAGGAAAATATGAGTTATAGGTTTGGGGAAGTAGGGATTACAGGCCTGGGGAGGTAGGAGGCTGGGGTGGGACTCCACTGTTTGGGCAACAAGGTTGTTAATCTCTCCATGAGAATGGACCGAATTCCAAGGTTGACTCCCAGGTACACCAGAAGGTGGCGGGTTCGATTCCTGGTCAGGGCATGTACTCAGACTGCAGTTTCCATTATCGGTCAGGGTGTACTGGAGGCAACCAATTGATGCCTCTGTCTCTCACTCTCTCTCTTCCTTTAAAACCAATAAAGTTAAAGTTAAAAAAATAAAAAGGCTTTTTATGGCAATTTTTCTTTTGGGGGGAAAAAAAAAGCGCACTTCCTCACAAGTTTCTTTCAGGATTTATTTGCTCACTTTGTTTTTATATTTGGTAAGTTATCATTCAATTCATGTTAATTACTAACTTATTAATAATGAGGTTTAAATCGACAAGATTTCACTGGCTGGGCTAGTGAAAATGAGGGTTTTGGAAGAACAAACAAGTTTCAACACAGTCCATTCTCTAATACTTGGAAATTAAGAGAGTCATATGTCACTCCCGACCTTGTCACTTTCACCAAGTTCTGCAAAGCTCTGTTCAGGCACAACTCTCATGATGATAGTTAGCAGAATGGTATCACCTCAAATGGTATTACACGCTAACGTTATGTGAGTGAATTAATGAGTGAATTTAGGTAAGAAGACATCAATAAAAATGTAAGCCATTCTCACTGTCAGTACAGAGAGAGGATATTACAAACCTCATAATAAAGGAAGTAACAGACAGAAGGGAAACCTCATAACTACTGCCAAACTGTTCTCAGTCTCTGGAGAAAATCTGAAATGAAACCTACTTACTTTTTCTTGGGCAAACCATTTTTCCAGTACAAGAAGCCAGACCCAGGCTAATTTTTGAGGGTTGATGTCCTGTCCACATCTGAAAAACATAAAAAGGAAGAATTTCTAAACAAAGAATTTCTACTGACTTTTTCTCTTTTGCCATCCAACATTTAGATTTCAATGCTCAGTCTATTTTATTTTATTTTTAAAAATATCTTATTGATTTTTCACAGAGTTGAAGGGAGAGAGAGGGATAGAGTTAGAAACATCGATGAGAGAGAAACCTAGATCAGCTGCCTCCTGCACACCCCCTACTGGGGATGTGCCTGCAACCAAGGTATATGCCCTTGACTGGAATCGAACCTGGGACCTTTCAGTCCGCAGGCCGACGCTCTATCCACTGAGCCAAACCAGTTTTGGCAATGCTCAGTCTATTTTAAACCTGAACAGGCAAGATGTTCTAATGATAAAATTTTCAAATGTACATGGCAAATCAATAAAACTAGAATCAGAATAGAGCTAGCAATTTTAATAAAAAAGAAAAAAAGGTCTTAAACCTACCTCTACCTCCCTATCTAGTCTTTATTATTTTTAAACAAGCTATTACATAGAAAACCATTAAAGCAAAGCTATCTAAAGTATATTCTTGAAAACAGAAACTGAATCAACTGGTTTTATAGAAAAAAGGAACTTAACAAAAATTTATTTCTAACCCTATGCTACAAAGAGGGTTACAGGACCTCAAAAGCCTTTCTTTGATATTAGTAATTTAAATTAGACAGTAATAGGCTGGAACACAAATTTTAAGTACTATATTAACATATATAGAGTGGGGCAAAGGTAAGCTTACAGTTGTTCATATGGAAAATAATATAATAATTAATAAATAATATGGGAATAGACTGTTTCACATACTCACAACTATAAACCTACTTTTGTCCCCCATATATGTTAATACAGTACTTAATATAACATAATTGCCAAAGTAATGAAAATTGAGGGAAAAACTGAATAGTACATTTAATTCTTATACCATTAGTTATTAGCACTGTCAGAAAGAATTTCATTAAATATTTAGATAGAGAGCAATAGTTGTCAGTGGGCAAGGAGAGATTAAAATACAAAGAGGGATGCTCAGGGAGTGATGGAATTCTTTTGTGGTGATGAAAGAGTTGTGTATCTTGATTATAGAATTCTTTTGTGGTGATGAAATAATTGTGTATCTTGATTATAGTTACATGAATATCCATATGAATAAAGTTGCATAGAACTACACACATTAAAATGAATGCAGATCAAATCATAGTGAAAACGGAATTGTCTAGTTAACAGTCATTACCTATATTAATTTCCTGGTTTTGCTATTGTACTATTATGAGATGTCACAACTGGGGGAAGCTATTGAAAGGGTACTTTTTGTATGATTTTTGCACTTCTTGGAGTACAATTATTTTTTAAAAAAAGCTTTAAGTGATTTCACTCCCAGTAGTTTTGAAGTGAATTAATTCACATCAATTTCATAAGTCAGAAGAGAATAGGGTTTTTTTTGTTTGTTTTGTTTTTTTGAGGCAAAGAAAATGCTTTTCAATGCAGTCCCACCATCTACTTTAATGATAATAAACAAGAAATGGTGGTTCTATATACAATTTGCTGGCCAAGCTTAAGCACAGTTCCAAATGATAATTCAAGCCAATGTTAAGTAAGTAATAGGTATGTATTACAGAGGTAAAATTTCAGAGCATGTGAAATACACTCCCCCCTCTGCTAATTCTTCAGGTAGTCGTTGAGTGAGGCTCATGGACCAGCGCCCAAACATTGAACCTTGTGTCCCCTGCCCCGGGACTGCCTGCCAGGAAGAGAGATCCCTTACCTCAGCTGATGTGGACACACCACCAGCGCCTGTAGAATATCCTCCACCTTCTTGGGGACATCCCCTTCTGCCTCGTGTAGCTGAGGCACACATGCCTGTGCCAGCTCCCACTCTCCTCTCCGAAGGCACTCACAGAAAAATCCAAAAAGCTCCTTCTGGGAGGCGGTCTCCTCTTTTCCAAATGGATGATGCATTTTCCCAGCACAGAGTGCAGGGAGACAGAAAGGGATGAATCACGCAGAACACATGCTCAATTTTCTCCTTCGTGGATCACCTCCTATTAATCGTACACACCAGAGTGAGAGGAAATGGAAGGAGTTGTATTTAGACAATTAGTAACTACCAGCCCAACTGGTCACTGCAAGATCGATTTGACATGTTCCTGTCTTTGAGAAGTTACACCTTTCCCCCAAGGGTTGGGTCTCATCTCTCTACGAGCATCTAACATTCAATTAATATTAACGGTTGTATTATCCCGAGGCACAGCCCCTAAACTCCCCGTTCGCAGCTCCTCCGGAACTTTAGACGCAGCCCGGGTCCGAATCCCCAGGTGGTCGCCCCCTTAAGGGTGAGACATTCAGCAGGAACCCCCCTAGATGGAGCCCTCCCGTAAGGCAGAGGATTAGGGGTCCGGGGGGGAGTCCATGTCAGAAGTGGAGGGCGGTAGGGTGGGGGCGCAGGGACGCTCCCTGCAGGGGTCTTGGAGAGCGCCCCCGCCTTCTCTGGGGTGCCTGACACTCACCCGCCGCCGGTGCCCACAGCCACAGGGCCCCCAGCGCAGCCATGTTTCAGTCGGGTCAGGTGACAGGTCCCATGCGGAGCTTGCAAGGCGGGAGGCGGGGCTGACGATGCACAGCGGCCGCTCCTATTGGCCAATGGAAGGGAAGATGCAAATAAGGCGCCATATTTGTTTGGGTCACGTGACACCACCTCCAGGAACTAGGGAAAGCTCGGAGGCTGGGAGGGAGCGCCTCGCTACCTGGCTGAGGAACATTCCTTTTAGTTTTGACAATTCCTCTGCGCTCCGACTTCCGTTCCGCGTTCCGCGGCAGGAGCGGGTGGCGAAACAGTTCTTCCGCCCTCTTTTCTCCCTAGCGTTTGAAGGCAGCGTTTACTGAGCTCCAATCAGCGCTTTGCCAGGCCTTTGGGGGCGGGGGAGGGGGGGTGACCCAGAGCAAGACGTGAATCCCCCTTCATTTTTATTCTGCATACTTGGGCCCTTTTATAATCCCAGAACCCTACGTTCTGCATTTCCATTTTCTTCTGTTTAACTCTATTCATTTATTTGCTCATTTACTCGACCACCGTTAACTGAGCGGTGTGCTACGCTTTCGAAGCGGAACAAGTTGTGGTCCCTGTCCTCAAGGAGCTCAGTTTAGTCGAGTCAGGTGACAGGTCGAGGGACGCAGGTCAATAATAAAAAATAAAGTGGTCTACATTATAACATAGATAGAGTAAGGTGACCAGACAGTTCCAGCTTTTGGCGGACAGTTCCGATTTTTAACAATTTGTCCCGCGTCCCGCGGCGTTTTAAAATCGGGACTTTTTTTTTTTTAAACGCCGTGGGACGCGGCTGGAGCAATTTTATTTAGCATTGCCCAAACTATAAATCACTACCAAAGGGTGATGTAAAAAGCAAGCCAAAACAAACCAAAAGCTTCTTCCACAACCTCTCCTGTGTAGATGGATTTCCAGAAAACTAACCTAGTCTCAGATCCATTAAGCACTTTTTCAGTGTAGTGACAAATAAATAAGACACTTCAAGCAAGGTTTGTTCTGGTTTCATACACTTTTTGCTTATGTTCCCCAACCGCATTTTGATAGTCATTAGACTGAGAAACTGACGTTTATTTCAGAGTGTGAAAACTACAACTCCCGGCAAGCCGCGGAGCCGACCTGGCTCTGCCTGCCTATGATTGGATATTTCCCACGACGACGACCCAATCAGCGCTTAGGTTGTTGCTTTGCAGCATTTTCCGCGGGGAACTGAGTGATGGGTGGGGGAAACTTTGAAAGTTGGATGCTACAGACCCGGTACTGGAAAGTCTCATCTTGGGGGCAATTGTGGGGAATTGGGGTGTGCGCGTTATTTTCTGCTCCCTCTCTGGGCCTGTGGTATACATGTTGGGATAGCGGAGAATCTTTCTTGGGTGCAGGGCACGCCCCCTTAAGTCCATAGGAATCTTAACACGAACCCTGTCGCGGATCTGGGAGCTTCTTTTGCAAGTTTGCAAGGAAGCTGGGCCTTGTTGAAACTGTTCTTTTTTTAGGGGATTCTGCCGTGTTGTTTTTGCCTCTTCATGCCCACCCCCCTTTTACTTCCGGGCAGTTGGGGGGTCTAGACAGGAGAGCCCGTGTTTTGGGGAAGTTTAGGGCCTGCCCGTCTTCAGGGAGATAATGTGGAATTTGGAGTCAGATCCCTGGATTCGAATGCGGACTCCATCATATGCTAGCTGTTACAGACTGTGGAAGTTTTCAACTCAGTGCCTCCTTGTCTTTAATCTGTAAACTGGGGCAAAACATCCGAAGCGCTTGGAACAGTGTAGTGGGCGTAATAAGGGCTCAATAAATATTAGCTATTGTTACTTCACAGTTTTCATTGAACATCTAACAGGAGGCGTTTTCTTTCAATGAGGAGGAGAGGATTCAATCTCCAGGGTTGACTCTCTTCCATTCCCACTCACATGGGCGTATGCACACACATACAGAGCAGGAACTTACAGTCTTTGGTGGAAGAATCAAACATATAAGCCATAATAATACGTTAATTACCGGGCAAATATATGTACAAAGATGAGAACATTGGAGAAGAAGAGGCTGAGTTTGGTTAAAGCTTTGTGGAGGCAAGTCAGGGAGGCAGGATGGCTATGATTGCCTAACCTACCAATACACTGTGGTGGCTGGAGAGCAGGTCATGTGAGGCAGCAAATGATGTTTTGCTGAACAAACTGATAATGATGATTTACCTGGAGCCTTATGTGAAATCCTTCAACTTTCATTTCATTCCTATGGAGTAGATATTTGAAATTACCCTCATTTTACAGATGGATAAACTAAAACAGTGGGAGGTGAAGTAACTTTGCCAGGAAGGTCAGGATTTGGGCCTTGCAATCCGATGTAGTAATGAGAGGGAAAGGAGGAATCGATTTATGAAGCGTCTTAATCCTGAGGAACTTACCCTGAAGGGTTTCCATGGGCAGTTTTAAAGGATGAGAGTGACAGGATTGGAGCAACTTTCTAGGAAGCTACCTTGCACACAGTTTGGTGTGCCTCCCTGTCCACAGCACATTTAAATACCAATGGCAATATTTATTGCATGACTAGTTCTTTTTGTATACATTTCTTTTCAACTTTTACTGTGAGTTGCCGAAGGGGAGGGAATATGATTCTTGTATCCCAGAACTTAGCAGAGTGTGTGTTTAAAAAGTGCCTGTGGTCCTGGTGTGTGGCTTAGTTGGTTGGAGCGGGATTCAAATCCTGGTTGGAGTGTGTGTGTGTGTGTGTGTGTGTGTGTGTGTGTGTGTTTTGGAGAGGGAGGATGGATGTTTCTCTCTGCCCCTCTCTATAGAAATCAGTAGACATATCCTTGGATGAGGGTTAAAAAATGAAGTAAAATAAAATAAAGAGTGTCTGTAAGAGAGGCAAATGAATGGATTTTGCATATGTGTGTGAGGCAGTGAGTGACTAGAAGCAGCATGCAATAGTCCAGGCAACTGATGGGAGTGGCCTGAATAAAGGCAGAGTTAACAGAGGTAACAGAAGTGGTCATTGTTTTTTCTTTGTGTGTGTGTGTGTGTGTGTGTTAATATATTTTTTAATTGATTTCAGAGAGGAAGGAAGAGAGATAGAAACATCAATGACGAGAGAGAAGCATTGATCGGCTGCCTCCTGCAAGCCCTCACTGGGGATTGAGCCTGCAACCCAGGCATGTGCCCTTGACAGGAATCAAACCTGGGACCCTTCAGTGTATAGGCCAATGCTCTATCCACTGAGCAAAGCCTGCTAGGGCTGTGTGTGTTTTTTAAGATTTTAAACTGACTTTTAGAGAGGAAGAGAGATAGAGAGAGGAAAACATTGATCAGATAGTAAACATTGATGGATTGCTTCCTGCACACCCTCTACCAGGGACCGAGCCTGAAACCCAGGCATATGCCATGACCAGAAATTGAACCAGCAACCCTTCAGTACAACACAGGATCCTCAACCAAGCCACACTGGCCAGGACTGGAGCTGGCCATTGTTAAAGTCCAGGCAGTTTGGGGTTTACTGCTCTCCTTTTTTTTTATTTTTTATTTTTTTTTATTGAATGTATCCATCTAAATGGTGCCCTTTTGCAGAACTACCTGATCTGTAAAGACACTAGGCAATGACATAGCACATGTCACTTAGTAAAATTTCTTCTGCGGAAAGAGAAATGAGTACTGACAAGTTCCCACTAAGAGAATTGTGAGGGATGTATTCTGTGTTTGTGGGGAGGATATGAAAGAGAGAGAGATTTAATCTGATACGCAGAGATGATCTGATTCCGAGAATTTGGATAGAAATTTGGGTCATGGTATTGAAAATAAATACCCATATTCTCAGTATATATTTTTGTTTGAAAACTTTTCTGATAATTATACTGCTTTATCCCCTGGAACAATGAAGAGTGCCTGTTTCTATTCTAACCAGAGAGTTTTTTTTTGCCATCTCACTGAGGTACACAGCCTTCCTTTGCATACATTACTAAGGGAATCACAGTGATTCTGTTCTAGCACCTAGCATATGGGAGTGTGATCAGTTAGTATAGTAAGTGGGAGTGTGGGAAGCTAGTATACTGAACAGTAATTCAGCTTGTGAATACTGGCAACACCTGGGATAATAAAATCTCATTTGATTCAGACTCATAGAAGTTAAATATGATCATGGACTTGCAGTAGAGTACAAGATTAGTACAGGATAGACCTCAGAGTCAGACTTCCTGGATTTGAAGTTGGGAACCATCATTTACTGTTTCTGGTGATAATAGAATAGCTAAACATTCAAGGTTTTTGTTTTCTCATATGCAAAAGTGGGGTCCATAACCTTTCTTACAGGGCTGTTGAGAAGGTTAAATGTGCTATTTTATAGCAGCCGTGCCTGGCATAGTAGGCGCTCAATAAATTTATTATTGTTACAACTCAATGAAAGTAAAGACTTTCTAGGAGAGGTTTCAAACTATGCCTGGAAGGTTATTTATACATGCAAATTAATAAATGCATTGAAAATCTCAAGATGTTTTACAAATGTCAAGTGGCATTATTATATTCATGTAATAACTATCAAAGAATGGTGTGAACGGTATATTTTTATCTTGCCTTGTTTCTCTGTGTACTAGTATATGCTTCTCTGTATGTATGTGTGCCTTCCTTTATTTTATCAGTAATATTTTAAATACTGTACA
Source organism: Pipistrellus kuhlii (assembly GCF_014108245.1). Taxonomy (NCBI): domain Eukaryota; kingdom Metazoa; phylum Chordata; class Mammalia; order Chiroptera; family Vespertilionidae; genus Pipistrellus; species Pipistrellus kuhlii. The sequence continues at coordinate 17,084,756 of NW_023425404.1, read as the reverse complement.
TTTCACTATGCACATGGAAACATTTGAAGAATTTTTTTTATTGTGTAAAGTGTTTTAGAAAGTAGCCATCAATTATTGCTTATGCTATTTTCTGATGCTTTTTCAAGGTGTGTTTTCCTCACTCCCCCACATATGGAGTCATGGGAAGCAAGAAACTGAGACGAGTGGGTTTATCACAAGAGCTATGTGACCGTCTGAACAGACACCAGATTGTTACCTGTCAGGTAAAATTTATTTAATTTTTTTTCCAATGAGAAACATCAAGTACAAATTAATTTTAAGTATACCTTAATAACTCTTTTAAGTAAATCTGAAATGTAAAAACTTAGGCTTGTAGAATAAAAAGGAATCTTGATGGTGTTTCTCTATAGACTAATTTTAAATGATGAGCCATGTAGGCTATACTTCCAAGTATGATTTCATTTATCTAGGTTTAATATTTTTACATTTTGGGGAGAAGGATGCTCATGGGATAAAGTGAAGTACACAAGTGCCTTTATTTGGGGTTCTAGAGAAGTTTCACCTACTTAAAATAAATCTTGTAATTACATGAGAAATATGACTCAAATGAGGAAATGGTATTCAAAATGGGTAATTCCTCTTAAAAGCAGGAGAAATTAATAGTTAGGATAATTTTCCTATTGATGGAATGAGAAAATGTATAGAGAAGATGTTGCAATTTTAAGCTCAACAGTGAAGCAAATCTCTTTTGGGTTAAGTGTGACTTAAGGTTTTAGATTAGGATTTAATCCTTTATAAGTCAGACTTTCAGAATATGTTGTAATTTTAAGATATTTCTTTGTGTGTTAAAGGTCTTTTTGGTTCTTCTGTTATATATTTAATAGTCTTTGTATTCATATTTTGAAACACCCTTAAAGGTATGAAATTTAACATTTCATTCCATAGTCAGTTTGGCTCTCTGTCAATTATCAAACACTTCCTCTGAATGATCTCATGTAGTTTAAGAAGAAACACATTTCCACCTGACACTTTCTGGATATTTGTGCCCAAACTTTTCAGGTACTAGTGCAGTGTTCAAACACAGATGGGTTGGATGCTGCTGTTTTGTGATGTTACTAAGTGAGTCCTTTGGCATATGCCAACTAAATAGAATAATTACAAGTTAAGACTATCATATGTTTTAGTTCAGGCGTATTTTGAAGGGCAAGTACTATAAGGATCACATAAATATTTGATCTGCAATAAATTTCACTTTTATCTACACATGGATAATAGCACTTGGATTTTTCCTTTTGATTCCACTATCTTTGTTTCATATATGTTTAAAATATTTTTCTTTATGTCTCTTTAGGACTTTTAAAAAAATCTTTATTGTTAAAAGTATTATATATGTCTGCCTTTTTCTTTAGGACTTTTTATGTCTTTCCCCATTGGAGCTTATGAAGATCACTGGCCTTAGTTATCGAGGTGTCCATGAACTTCTGTGTGTGGTCAGTAAGGCCTGTGCCCCACGGATGCAAACGGTATATTATATTTTAAAATTATGATTTGGTTATTATTTTTATTTTGATATTATTCTTCATCTTATTTGGGGTGAGGCAGAAACAAAAATAGAGATGAGTACCTCAAAAATATTGACTGTTACACGAGAGTTAGTTTTATAGTGAGAACATACCGGTATGTGAAAATTTATGTAGTTTATAGGCTCATGGAAGATAGTTCCTAATTATGGGAATGAGACAAAACAAAGTTTTTTTCCTTTGGAGCTAAAAGTGATATTTCAAATGGTCATCTTTCTCTTGTTTGTTTGGGTAGGATTTGTGGTCCTCTTGGTTAAATGTTAATATACAGTACTTCTAATTATAGCTTCCCCTATCTTTATACCATCATCACTTACTGTAAATCATAGGGTATACATATTAGGTTTGCATTGCTTCTTAGTTGAATAAATAATACTTAAAAACTTATCCTCACTCTTGAGAAGAGTAAAAGTCTTTTATAACATCAGGTGGTACTATTTTTTCATATTTTCTGTCACATGACTTTAGCTTTTCAAATTGTAAGTTTATGCATGGTAGAGAAGATATTGTTTTTCCAAGATAAGAGTTGCCTAATAGTCTGTTTAGTGATTTCAAAATGTATTTATTTATGTGGGTTGTAAATTACTTATTTTACTCTCTCATGTTGAAATTTGGTAGCTACTCAGCAATAAAGTAGAGTTCAATTCTGCAAATTAGGTAGTGTCATTTGAGACTTGTGAAACAATGGACGGTTTAAGTACTTTCTTTTGTTCAGCTTTAGCTTGTGATCTGAGGAAAATATCTTAAAGTCAGAGCAGGAAGAAGGAGAATTAGAATCGCAGTTGGGGTTTGGCACTACTACCGTGTTTCCCTGAAAATAAGACATCCTCTGAAAATAAGACTTAGCGCATGGAAAGATAAGACATCCCCTGAAAATAAGACCTAGTGCAACTTTGGGAGAAAAAATTAATATGACACTGTCTTATTTTCGGGGAAACAGGGTATTAGCTTTGCCAGTGATCTCTAGCTTTGGACAGCTCACTTTGAGCAGAGAAGTTAGAGTTAAAATAGTGAGATGGTTTTGTGACTAGATTCAGAATAACCTGCTATTATTTCAAAGGTTGTGAAACACCAGGAAAACCTTTTAATTTAAAAAAATATATATATTTTATTGATTTTTTTACAGAGAGGAAGGGAGAAAGATAGAGAGTTAGAAATGTTGATGAGAGAGAAACATCGACCAGCTGCCTCTTGCACACCCCCTACTAGGGATGTGCCCGCAACCAACGTACATGCCCTTGATTGGAATCAAATCTGGGACCTTTCAGTCCGCAGACCGAAGCTCTACCACTGAGCTAAACCGGATTCGGCAAAACCTTTTAATTTGATATTTTTAATTGTATGTAGTCAATATCTATGGCCTATTTCTAGTTAAGTAATAAGAGAGCATGGGCAAGAAATTCACTTTAGACTCCACTTACATCGTAACTTCATTTCCAATCCGATACCATTCCAAATGCCAATTCAGGAACTCATCTTTCCCTTTTGCTATAAATTCACTCTTGTAGCATTCTTTAGATTTGAGTCCTGCCTTAACATTGGCTTAGCCTTCGTTCGTTCCTTCAGTAAATATTTTTTTTGCCTATTTATTCAGTCATTTATTCTTTCCACCAATATTTATTGAGTCCAGCCATGTGTTAGGTACTTTGTCAGGTACTGGGGATGTTGTAGTGAGCAAGATTGATAAAGTTCCTGCCTTCCCGTAGCTTATAGTCTAGTGGGAGAAGTCAGACAATAACAAATAATTACATAAATATTTAGTTAATTGTAGTAAGTCCTGTGAAGAAGAAGTTCAAGGAGTCTTGAAACTTAATAATAACAGGAGACATTACTTAATTTAGGGAAGGGCTCCCACAAGAACCAACACTGAGGCCAAAACCTGAAGGATGAATGGGAGAGAGATAAGCAAAGGAGTTGGGAAGGGAGGTGAGAGGGGAGGACTTCCCAGGCAGAGGGTCCAGCCTGTGAAGGAAGCAGAATGGTGCTTGCATGTTCATAAAATCGAATTGGTGTGAATGGAATGCAGCGGTGAGGAAGAGAATGGCAGTAGATGAAGTCAAGGAGTAAGCAGGAGTCAGATCGTTAGGGTCTGCAGACAATGTTAAGGATTTTGGACTTTATTCTGGGAACATTGAGAAGCTATAACAGGGTGTAATTTAATGTATTTTTAGAGACTCAGTTTTGAACATAGGTGATTGAAAAGGAGCAAGATATATTTGTGAATAATAGTTAGGTATAATATCTATTAACATTTTCCAGAAAGAAAGTGATTGTGGCCTGGGTTATTAGTGTGGTATTAATGCAGATTTTCTAATGTTAATTAATATGAGAGAGACTGAGGAGGTGGAATGCATAGGATTTGGTCATTGTCTTTGGATAGTGTTGAGTACAGGAAAGTGTCAGATGATTCCTTGAGTTTTGCTTTGAGAAACAGGGTGGTACCCTTTTCCGAGATAAGGGATACTGGAAGAGGGTCAGGTTTGAGGAAGTCAGATCATGAATTCAGTTTAGGGCTTGTTGAAATTAAGGTGCCTTTGAAACTTTTGAGTGGAGATGTGAAGTAGGCAGTTAAATGGAGGTTGGGGCAAAGGTAGGTTTCCAATTGTTCAAATAGAAAATAAAACAATAATTAATAAATCATATAGAATAAGCTTTGTTTTTAATGTACTCACAACTGTAAAGCTACTCTTGCCCCAACCTGTATATGGACATGGAGCTTGGAAGAAAGGTCTGCATTAGAAAGATGCATTTGGGAGTCTCAGTGTAAATATGGTAGTCAAAGCCATGGGAATGGATCAGCAATTCCCTGGGAAGTTTTTGTAGTTAGAAGGTTAAGTATATCCAAGTCCTGACTAAGACCAAGTCCTGATGGAAGCCAACATTTATGTATTTGTTATTATTTTTAAAAAGTATTTTTATTGATTTCAGAGAGGAAGGGAGAGAAAGAGAGAGATAGGAACATCTATGGTGAGAGAGAATCATTGCTTGGCTGCCTCCTGCACACTCCACACTGGGGATCAAGCCCGCAACCCAGGCATGTGCCCTGATTGGGAACCGAACCGTGACCTCCTGGTTTATAGGTCGACATGTAACCACTGAGCCTTGCTGGCTGGGCGAGTGAAACCAACCTTTAAAGATGAGCTTAGACAATAATGAGTCTGAGAGGAAGCAAGTATCAAAGTAGAAGAAAAGCAGGCGGGATGTTGTATCACCGTATTACTCTGTCTCATTTATTCACATACTGTTATTTCTGGAGTTTTGGTCTTTTAGTTTATTTTATTCTCTCTCTCTCTCTCTCTCTCTCTCTCTCTCTCTCTCTTTTTTAAATGAGAGTAAAAAATCTATTGTTCTAATAATTACACTTGTAATTGCAAGTGAAGCACTTTAATGCTGACAGAGGGGGCTGCCTTTGCATATTTGACAGAGTGTCCCCACCCATGTCCACCCACATTGCCTGGTTATGGATTGTGGGTAAGATTCATGCATTTTTAAATCAGATGCAAGTCATACAACTTTGACAGTAGTTTTTCTAATTATTTTATGTGCCTGTATATAACCTTAAAAAATCTGTGGTAATCCATGGTTTAACTGAAATAAGAATTCAATAGGTAAAGTTAGAGAAGAGTTGTCACATTTATGGCTCATAAATATTAGTATGTTGGTCTTCCTACATCCTCACAGGGGCAGAAGAGCCTTGGATTTGAGACATTGATTTATTAAATTGTAAACTTTAAGTGGGTAGACTTTGTATATTTGGCTTACCATGTACATGTATTTCGAGAGCTAATCACAGTATATGGCCTCAGTAGGCCCTCTAATTTATTGAATGAATGCATTTTTATGGTTTCATTTCATTCATAAAAATGAAAAATTTAATTGTAGAGATTGCAAGAGGCAAGTATACTCATACGTGACCAGTGGGCAGGTAATCACGTTAATCACATCTGCAAAGGTTCTTTTTCCAAATAAGGTGGCGTTCCCAGGTCCCCAGGATTGGATGTGGATATTTCTCAGCCTGCCACACCTGCCTTTTAGCCACTCCCCACCAACCAATGACAGCTTGATCATGTCATTCTGTTGCTCTTAGCATAAACTCTAAACAAGGCTCTTTATGATTTGGCCCCTACTTATTTCTCCAGCCTCATTGCCTTTCATACCACAGCCACACGCCATCTTTCAGCTGTTCTAAATGAAGTCTTTATTGTTTTGTTGGTTTCCATGTCCTCCTTTCATTGCTTTAAAAAAAAAAAAAAATATATATATATATATAGATATATATATACTATATATATATCTATATAGATATAGATATAGATATAGATATATATAGTATATATATATCTATATATATATTATTGATTTTTTACAGAAAAGAAGGGAGAGGGATAGAGAGTTAGAAACATCAATGAGAGAGAATCATCGATCAGCTGCCTCTTGTACACCCCCTACTAGGGATGTGCCTGCAACCAAGGTACACGCCCTTGACCGGAATCAAACCCGGGACCTTTCAGTCTACAGGCCAATGCTCTATCCACTGAGCCAAACCGGTTTCGGCTTTTATTGCTTCTTGACCGTTCTTTGTACATTTTTCTCTCTGGCAGGAAATGCACACTTCCTTTGCTTGTCCAACAGCTTTTCAGATTTTAGCTTTTAGTCCAGCTCTTCCAGGAAGTCTTCCTGGATTATACAATCCAGGTCAGGTGTACTGTCTTTATGCCTCCACTTTCCCTTTCACAATATCTCTTATTAATTGTATAGAAATTGTCCAATTTCTAGTCCTGATGGTTGACTATAAGAACTGTGAGGGAAGGGGCTGTCTGTTAAATCATATCCATGTCATCTAGTCAGTTCCTGGCAAAGAGTAAATATTTGTCAAACAAACAAATAATAGAGGATAAAAAGATGGAATTGGCATTCTAACTGATTCAGTTTGAGGTTTGGAGTTGGTTTATGTTTTTGAGTAGATATGGAGGTTGAAAAGAAGTTAATCTTTTTCTTGTTCAGGCTTTTGAGATAAAGGCACGGAGGTCTGCTGTTGTCTCGCCAGCATTCTTACCTACAACTCTTTCTGCTTTGGACGAAGCCCTGCATGGCGGTGTAGCTTGCGGATCCCTCTCAGAGGTAAAGGAGACACTTTCCCGGCCTTCTTTTTAATAACTATTACTCTCAGCAGGAAAAAAACTTAGTTAAAAAAACACATTCTTTCTTGAATATTAATCTGAATTAAATTATAAGCACCCAGGATATGGTTTTCTACTCAGTGTCTAGTATAGTTGCTCTGCAACAAGATGTTAAAAAAAAAATCCTTGTTGACTGACTGCTCAGCTTTGGTTGCTGTTTGTTTGAATTAACTTGGAAAGAGTTGAATATTATGAAATAATATTAAACAATTTGGAGGAATTAAAAAAGAATCACTAACTTAGTGTATTAGGAAAGAAAATTTGCAATTTTACTGGCATGTGGGAAAATTACAGTGTTGCACTGAAATGAGCTATATTTATTTCCTGCTGAGGATAGAATTTGGTTGCAGGAAGTGATAGATCTTAGTTATATACTGTTGCATAACAAATTACCTCAAAACAACAAAGAGCACTTACTGGTTTTGTTTCTTTGGGAATGGCTTAGCTTGGTGACCTTGGCGAGGAAAGCAGCGTCTGGAGGCTTGGTGGGGCTGGCGGCAGTTTCCACGGGGACTCACTCAGGACTGGGAAGTTGGTTCTGGTGTTGACAGCAGGTCTGGGTTCCTTCCCAGGCTGCTTGAGCCTTCTCATGACATGAGGGCTGATTTGAGGGCAACAGGATGGATGATCCAAAAGAAGGCAAGATGCAATTGGCCATGCCTCTGATGACTTGACTGTGGCAGTTACACATCATTACTTCTGCCACATTGTCTTCGTTGGAACTGAGTCAGTAAGTCCAGCCCAAGTTCAGGGAAAGGGAAATTAGGCTCTACCTTTGAAGGACGAAGTGTCGAGAAAGGATCTGAAGACATTTAAAAACCAGTTCTTTTCCTTGAAAACTGCATTGGTTTGCCCACTGGTCCTGATGTGGTGGATTGATAGACTATGTTTACCAATACACTCCTGAGGGACTTTTTACCTGAGAGTTCCAGGGGTGTAGATACTTTAAGCAGACTTCTAAACAGGACACTTACATGCCGATAGCCATACATCTAACTGTAATTTTTTTCCCCTTAAAGATCTAAAACCCTGTTTTAGATACAAAACTATATCTTATTTCCTGTCTTTCAGAAAGGATTAAAAAAGGTGTGTACTATGCCTAGTATTTGTCTATTAGATAGTTGGTAAATGAATGAGTGAAGTAACCTTTAAAAAAAATAAAATTAGAACCTGCTGTTGCAGAGTACCGCCACCAGATGGTGCCAGAATTCTATTTTATATAACTTTTGTGATTTAGTTGGATTTTTGCTTGAAAAAGTTTAAAACAATAGTGATCCACAGTTATAAACTTATTTAAATAACAAAAAGTTGATGTAAGGCAGATTAGCCAATAACTACTTCTTGTTTCTTAAGTTTTAGAATAATTTTCAATACATTACACTCAGTTTTTATCAATTCTTTCTGAAGCTGTATATATGTTTTAATCGATTTTTTTACAGAGAGGAAGGGAGAAGGATAGAGTTAGAAACATCGATGAGAGAGAAACATCCATCAGCTGCCTCCTGCACACCCCCCACTGGGATGTGCCTGGAACCAAGGTACGTGCCCTTGTCCGGAACCAAACCCGGGACCCCTCAGTCCGCAGGCTGACGCTCTATCCACTGAGCCAAACCAGTTTCGGCTCAAGCTATTTTTAAGTGTTGTTTTTTTTCATGATCTGCTGAGCTGAATTGGAATAGAAATCTCTGACAATTAGTGGCAAATTCTCTAATTTTTGTCTCAGCCAAAGGCAGCCCCTTCCATCTTCTTGGGAATTGTCAGCTGAATCTAGAAGTATTTCTGTTTACTTTTTATTAAAAAACAAAATATTTATTTTATGTATACAGATTTAAGTATATCCTGCTTGTGTAAGTTGTGAACTCCTGGAGCCCATGAGCTAATATAAGAAGCAGAACAATACCCAAACCATTGAAACTAGCTGTGGACTCCTCCCTGATCTTTGGCCTTCTGTTGGGAGAAAACCTCCATCCTGAATTTCTGCCATTCTCTATTCCCCCCCCGTAGTTTCCTTTACCTTTACTACCTATATACATTAGAGATACAACATTTTACTTAGTTTTGCTGATTTTTGAGCTCTATGAAGTCATATATCTGTGGTTAAGTCATATAGTATCTCTCCTCTCTGCTTCTTTAACTTAGTATTGTTTTCTAAGATTTATCCATGTTGTTGCAGGTAGCAAGAGTATAAGTCACTGCTGTATCACATACCATTTTGAAAATATGCTACAATTCACTTATTCCTTCTCTTGTGAGGGAACATTTGGATTGCTTCCCGTTTGCTCCTAATGTAAACAAGTTCTGTGAACCTTGCACATATCTCCTGGATCATGCGTACAGATATTTCTTTGGCGAACTACTTATTGCCCAGTGGTCAGATCTGGCTCACTCCCCTTTTTTGTAAATAAAGTTTTATTGGAACATAGTTATTCTCATTTGTTTACATTTTGTCTGTGACTATAGGCAGAGTTGAGTTAGTTGTGACAGAGGCCTCATGGTCTACAAAGCCTAAAATATTCCTGTCTGGCCACTAGGGTATCTACTAGGTGAACCAGTTAATAATAGCGGATTTTTGTAATCAAAGAAAACACAATAATTTCAAGAGAAACATCAAAAGGGCTTTATTCAAAGTAATGTCCATTGCTAGCTACACATTTCCCCATCTTTCAGGTAATTTGTGGATACCATCCCAATAGAACTTTTGTTTTGAGGCAAACCATTTAGAGACCCAATTTTTCATTTCTTTGCACGACATGTATCTTTATCCAATGATGCTTGTAATTGTTTGTCTTCAAACTTTTTTGGTTGATCTGGATGTTCTTTGTCTTTCACATCAAAATCATCACTTTTAAAGCATTTAAACCAGCGTTCACAAGTATCTTGAGATGGAGCATGTTCACCATAAGCTTCCTGAAGTATATGATAACTTTCAGCAGCACTTTTCTTCAAAATGAATTAAAATTTCCTGCAAATGCTCTTTTTTCGGTATGAAATTCGACATTTTTAAGTGTAAAAATATCAATGATGTTTTTTGACATGTGAAGTTTTGAAGCTTGTTGTCAATACAACAAAATAGCATACATATCAAATCGCATATATATCAACATATATGTAACTCCATCCATTGAAAAAAATCCTCATTATTAACCGGTACAGTTAGTATATAGTGCTTGTTTACTATACTGCTTGTTTTCTTATACTTTCCCCTTTGATCTTTGAATAACCTAAACTTCAGGAACTTCTAATATTATTGCTATCGCAGGGTATAGTATTTATATTACAGTATATGCCATTTGTTTTTTCAAGTCATCAAAATAGCTCATTTAAAGAATATGACTTTTCTACTTAATTAATTTTTTAAATGAATACCAGTAATTCTTTTACTTTAGGAGTGTTTTTATTATATGTTTTTAAAGTTGTTGTATATCTAATGTTTTTGTATCTATATATTTATATATTATTTTTGTTATACATTGCTGTTTAACAAATCATTTCAAAACTTAGTGCCTAAAAACAACAATAAATATTTCTCTTACAGTTTCTGTGAGTCAGGAATTCAGGAGCGGCTTAGTTAGGTGTTTCCTGTTACAGTCTCATGAGGTTATGAGGTCAAGATATTGGCTGAAGGCCCCGCTCTCTGAAAACTTGGCTGGCGCTGGGGGAGATGCTTTCGAGATGGCTTCCTTACGTGGCAGGGGAGTCTGTGCTGATTGTCAGCAGCGGGACTCATTGTTGGCTGCATGAACCTCTCCACGGGGCTGCTTGAGTGTCTTCCTGACGTAGCCTCTGACTTTCCCTAGAGCAGGTGGTCTCTGAGAACAAACTATAAACAGCACTGTCTTTTATGGCTTAGCCTTGAAGTTGTAGACCATCACTTCTGCATGTTTTGCTGCTCACACAGGCATATCCCATACAGTGTGTGAGGGCGTGACTACCAAAGTGAGGATCACAGGGTCCTTCTTAGAGGCTGGCTGTCATTATACATGTGTTTGTGCATTTATATACCTACTAGAGGCCCAATGCACAAAATTCGTAGGCCTTCACCCGGCTGTCGGCACTGGCTTCCCTCTGGTATCTGGCACCCTGGCTTCCCTCAGACCGCCAGCAGGCACCCGGGACCCGGGCTTTCCTTGCAGAGGGAGGCCCTGCCCACCTGCCACAGCCCACCGCTTGGTCACAGCTTGCCTTAGACCTCCCAACTGCAGTGGCTTGCCTCAGCCCTTGTAGCTCTGGCTTCATCTGGAAGGTCTTCCAGAAGGAGGTCCGGTCTAATTAACATGTTACACTTTTATTATAGATGTATGCATGTATGTGTGTATGTGTGTATGTGTGTGTGTTTAATTTATTGCCTCTCTCTTCCTTGAGATTCTGTAGTAGGCAGGATTTTGAAAATGTCCTACTGATGTTCTGCTGTGACCCCTGTAATCTGTGAATGCGATGAGATAGTGCTCCCACGGTTATGGTCTGTTATATGTCACAGTTGACTCTAAGATTGGGAGATTATCCCAGTCTAAGCCCATGAGCCCTTAAGAGCAGTGAGTGTTTTCTGGCTAAAGAAGAGGGGGAAGCTAGAAAGATTCAAAACATGAGGATCCAAAACATGAAGGAGGAAGGGGCCATGTGAGAAGGAATGTAGGAGGCCTCTAGGTGCAGTGAGCAGCTATCAAACGACAGCCAAAACTGACACAGGATGCTCAGACCCACAGCTGCAGAGAAGACATTTTGCCAATGACCTGAATGAGCTTGGAAGGTGATTCTACACCCTATCCACCCCTCTCCCCCCCAACCTCCACATAGAATCCTAGCTCAGCTGACATTTCTTTTTAAAATAAGTTTTTAAAAAAATACATTTTATTGATTTTTCACAGGAAGACAGAGGGATAGATAGTTAGAAACATCGATGAGAGAGAAACATCAATCAGCTGCCTCCTGCACACCTCCCACTGGGGATGCGCCCGCAACCAAGGTACATGCCATTGACTGGAATCGAACCCGGGACCCTTCAGTACACAGGCCGATGCTCTATCCACTGAGCCAAACCAGTTTCGGCTCAGCTGACATTTTGGTTTTGGCCTTGGGAGATTGAGTGGAGAACCAGGCCAGCCCATCAGGACTGTTAACCTACTGATCTGTGAGATAATAAATGGGTGTTGCTTTAAGCTTTTAAGATTGTGATAATTAGTTATATAGCAATGGAGAAGGAATACAGATATCAATGGAGTTGTCTAATGAATTGCATTGCACACTCTTTGTTTCTGGTTAAGAGGTCAAGCCTAGAGTCGCAGCCATCAGGCGGAAGGTAGATGCTGTGGAGGTGAGGGATAAGGCAGCTGGTTGAGTCAGCTTAGACTGGGCCTGGAGATGACTGAGGGAGGAAGAAAAATCTGGAAATATTCTGCTGTCATTTGTATGGCTGCTCCTTCCTGACTCTAACGTCGAAACCCCCTGATTTATGTATCATCGGTTTTGATTTATGAGAACGTCATTGAATCTGTGTATATTCAGTTACAGACCAAGATTTAAAGTGGCGCTAGAGAAGCGCTGCTCCAGCCAAAAGCAGAAGCCGTAGAGGAATATATGAGCAGATAATTCTGCATCTGTTATAAGTGAACATTGGTAGCAAAGATATGTTTCAAGTTTAAACGTTAAAAATTTACATTATGTGGAGATCACACCATGTGATGGCGGCTTTGCCATATGAGAATAATAGAGATCAGACCAGTGTTTCTCAATCCTTTTTTCATTATTGCCCCCTAAGGAGCTTTATAGACTTTTCCCCCTTAATCATCCCTGCCATGCCTTGAGATTTAAATACTTCACATATACTGTATCTTAGTTTACATACTGTATGTATATCAAAACCAAGTTTTACCCTTGGCTAGTATCACTCTTCCTGAGAATGCCTAATGAAGATGCTAATGTGATTAGGTAAATTTAAGGCTGTGTTTAAAGGAAATCCTCAGAAAAGGTGTTTTTGTATTGTAACCCAGAGATTACAGGACTGGAGAACTGGCCTAAGCTCAAGTTAGCAAGAAGAGATGTAACATCTATATATCTTAGTTCAAGAGTCCCTCTGGGAGAGTAAACCCGGGAAGCACTGCCAAATCTTTATAGCATTTGAGTCCTGATTAGATCCTCGCTCTAAGTAATAAGAAAACTGTAGCACATTTCTACATTATTTGCTTTGTTCATGATTGCAGCAGACCTGGAGTCCTTGAGTGAGGCATTTTTGCTTTGGAAATGGCTATCCTGAACCAAAAAGGTAGAGGCAAGATACCAGAGTCCTATTTTGGCATCCTAAACTTTCCTCCGAACGGTTAAATATGACAGTTCTTTTTCTTTCTCTTCGGCAGAGTGAGGTATGGCCTATAGGATCTCAGGGGTTGTAAACTCAAATTCCTACAAAAGCCAGACACGTAATAGAAATGCATACACAGTGAAGTGTAATATATAATTGTTTCGTTGGTCAATTTTGGTTGCTTACACTCTTACAGCAACAGCAGAGTTTGCCTTTCTTGCTCATAGGTCTGCAGGCCGGTCAAGGTGGGTCTCATCGTCTCCTTCAGCTGAAGGAGGGGTCAGGTCAGCTCTGTGTACAACAGTAGCAGCAGCAGGCACACTAGGAGAGATTTCTAATTGGGGTTCCTTGGCTATACTGTTTTGAACAGGCATCTGCAGGAGTTTAGCATATGTGGTTGATTGGATTATAGTTTCCAATTTTTCACTTACTCACTGATTTGACATCTTTTTCCATGAAGGTTTTGTAAAATCTTTCATATGGAACATGCTAATTGAGTGTTAAATGAATGATTATAATGGTTGATACTGTTCATTTTTTTTTAGATGTGAATCTTGGGGCCCTTGTCATTTCCATGTCCTCTTGCCTTGTTTTCGGATTTGTTTCCCTGCCTTCTCTTTTTTGCTCCCTTCCCATTTACTTTAAAAACAGCAATTGTCAATATGAAATAAGAGGGACTGGTAGAGAGAGCCCAAGATATAAAATCTTCCACATGTTGGTGTAAAGTAATTTAAGATCAATGTTTCTTTTACAAGGCAAAGTAAAGGCTACCTGGCCTTTCTGAGCTTTTTGTTTGTTTTAAGATTTAGAGATAGTTATTAATTTATTTTTCAAAAATAAATCTTTATTGTTCATATTATTACAAAAGTTCCTCATTTTTCCCCCCTCCACCAGGTTCCCACCCCACCCTCTGCCCTTCTCCCACCCACCACTGTCCTCATCCATAGGTGCACAGTTTTTGTTCAATCTCTTCCCGCACCCCCCACTCCTCTTTTCCCCGAGAATTGTCAGTCCACCCCCATTCTGTACCTCTGATTCTATTATATTCAACAGTTAATATTGTTCATCAGGTTTTTTAATTCCCTTGGTTTTTAGATTCACTTGTTGATAGTTACATATTTGTTGTTCATAATTTTTATCTTTATTTTCTTCCTCTTCCTAAAGAACCCCCTTCAGCAATTTATATAATTCTGGTTTGGTGGTGATGAACTCCTTTAGCTTTTTTTAATTTGTGAAGCTCTTTATCTGGCCTTGGATTCTGAGTGATAGTTTTGCTGGGTAGAGTATTTTTGGCTGTAGGTTCTTTTTATTCATCATCTTGAATATTTCTTACCATTCCCGTCTGGCCTGCATGGTTTCTGTTGAGAAATCAGCTGACAATCGTATGGGTAACTACCTGCTTTTCTCTTGCTGCTTTTAATATTCTCTCTTTGTCCTTTGCTCTTGGCATTTTAATTATGATGTGTCTTGGTGTGGTCCTCTTTGGATTCCTTTTGTTTGGGGTTCTGTGCGCTTCCTGGACTTGTAAGTCTATTTCTTTCACCAGGTGGAGGAAGTTTTCTGTCACTATTTCTTTCAATATTTTTTTGGTATCTTGCTCTCTGTCATCTTCTGGGATGCCCATAATTCTGATGTTGGTTCGCTTGAAGTTGTCCCAGAGGTTTCTTACACTATCTTCAATTTTCTGGATTCTCTTGTCTTCTTGCTTCTGCGGAGGAGTGTCTGCTGGCTCTTTGTGTTCCAAGTCAATCTTTGACTTGATTTTTTCAATCTTCCATTCTGTGTTTAGGACTCTGTATACTATTTTTTTTTTATTTCAGACAATGTATTCTTTATTTCTAGTTGATCCTTTATTATTTCTAGTTGATCCCTTTTCATATCTTCATAGATCTGGTTTATTTTATCGGCCTTTTCTAGGAGATTCTTGAAAAACCTTATAAGCATGGTTTTGAACTCTATATTCAGTCGCTTTTTGTCCTTTATTTCTTTAGTTTGTGATCTGTTTCCTTGTCTTGGCATTTTCGCTGCTTCCCTGAGTTGGTAGGGTGGGAGGATCAGCTGTATCTATGCCAGGAGATAGCCTTATTCGACTAGACTTGGAAAACTGCAAGAGCCTCTGTGCTCAGTTTGGATGGGGCTGAGTTTCAGGGTGGAGCCTACAGCCTTGGCTTCCAGTTAGCCCCGCCCTATGAAGTTCCTGAGTCTCAGTGTTCCTCAGTGTCCTTCGGTACTTGCTGCAAGCACCTCTGAGAGAAAGGTGCCCTAGAGTTTCTCCCGCTACCAGACAGTCTACAACTGGGGTTCAGTGCAGTTGGAAGTGGGGTTAAGAGCAGTCCGGAGCTTATGTCTCTTTCCTGCTAGGGCAATCCAGCGGCTCAATCAACAGTCTGTCCTCTGCGCGAAATGTGCGCAACTTGGGGGCTCTGCCTTTTGCCACTCCTCTGAGCTTCCGCCTTACAGCCCAGATTCCCTCTGTATGTGTCTGGGTCCCCAGGGTCTCACTCAGAACTGGGGTTCAGTGCTGTCGGAACTGGGGTTCAGCACAGTCAGGAACTTTTATCTCCTTCCCGCTAGGGAACGCCAGCCAGGCACTCAGCCTCCCCCTCTTCTCTGGCTCCATCCTCTCTGCTCACGCAATGTGACTTCGTACCTTAGGCTTTTACAGCTCCTCTGATTTTCCTTCTGGTTTTCTCTTTCCTTCTTGTAGAATTTTCAGTCAGTCAACGTTCCTGTAGTTCTGGATAATGTCCACTTTATATTTTAGTTGTATTTTTTGAAATTGTTGGGTGAGGCTGCAGTTAGGCATTTACCTATGCTGCCATCTTGGTTTCTCCTGAGAGTTTGTTATTTTTAAAATGAATTCTCTAGGTCTGAAGACCGAATCACATTTCTACAAAATTGTAGAGCAAATGGAGACAAATAGTCAGATGCTGGGGATTTGGAGGTGGTCATTAAAAAAGAAGTTTCCATATGCTTTTTTTCTCAAATCAGAACCAGCCAATCCTTAAATTGTCTTCTGTAAAGTATTGGGCTTTAGGCTGCCCCCATCTTGAATGGAGAAAGAACGAACATGGTTAAGAGTTTAGGTCCTAACAGGTCTGGACTTCACATTCATCTCAACTGTTTAATCTCAGGTAAGATTAAAATGACGAGGCTTCATTTTTACTTTAGTACAGTTAGTCTTCTTGGGAATAATTCTCTTTCCTCTTTAAACCAATGAATAAATCAATTATTAAACCAATTGTTAATACTTTGCATTTGGTATTTGATGGTCTTCTTTCCTCTCAGTTCTTTTACATTTCTCAGGCAGGGTGAAATGCAGGCTCTCACTATCTGAAGCTAATTGTATTTTACTGGTGTCTTCTGTGTGTAAACGTATTCATTCTGAGTTTCCAAGAAGCAAATAACTTAGACTATTCTGGTTTGGCATGTTCTCTCTCTCTAACCACATTGGAGCTGAACCTGGGAAAAGAACACAACTTGAAATTTTGTGGTTTGGCTGCTAGGATTTGGAGCTAAACTATCTGAAGCTAAAAATTATTAATGTTGAAATGTTTTAACCTACTAAGTAAACCTGAAAAATAACAAAATTTAACTTTTATCTGGATGTCCGATGTGTGACAAGTGCTCGAAAATGATACCAGTGTTGCTAATTTTATATGAATCTGACTGGTAAAGCATGGACTTTCTATAGTACTCTATAATGAGGTGGGGAGTGACCAGGAAGTTCATTTGAATTATGAGAGCTTCTTTAGTTATCTCCTAGCAAAGATTGTAAAGGAGCTGTTGAATTTAAAGATGGACAAAGAAAAACATTTTTTAAATGAAGAGATGATATGTCAAATTTGCTGATCTTTTCTTATGACCAGTGGCTACGTTACATGCTTCATAGCAGATTAAAAACCAACCGACCGACTGACCAACCAACCAATGGAACACTCTTACTCCATCCCTTCAAAGTAAAAGTGATGTTTCAACAATAAGTGAGATAGTAATCTGCTTTTTAAAGATAGACTGTTTTTTAAGTCATTGCTTGGAAATGTTTCTTTTGTAATGTGATTTTTGTTGTCAGAGATATGTGTGTCTAATGAAAACTTTGCCATCTGCACACTAAAAAACTTAAGACAATATTTTTTATACTGTTGAAAATCTTCCAAATAGTTTCAGTTGATTTCTAAACCAATTGTTAAAAATGCAATATCTTTTGATTACTTTGTAAGAACATTGATAGGAGGGAAGACAGACATTTATTAGCCAAATTCAACAAGAACTAACTGATGGAATTTACTGAAAAATGAAAATACTGACTTAGTAAGTAAAGAAATGACATACTACTTTAATTTCAGTCCTTGCATATTTGCAATCAAGCCCTTCCTTACTACACATCCATTACAGTTAAGTACTGAAATAAGCAGAATGTAGGTCCTGACATTTTAATAACTGAATTATAAAATATTTAAGTCAGTATTTAAAAAACTAGAGGTTTGATGCATGAAATTGTGCAGAGTAGGCCTTCCTTCCCCCAGCTGCTTGCACTGTCTTCCCTCTGGCATCCGAGACCCAAGCTTCCCTTCAACCACTGGCAGGCATTTGAGACCAGGGCTTCCCTCACAGCCCTGGCTTTGTCCGAAAGGTTGTCTGGAAGGATGTCCAGTCTAATTAGCATACTACACTTTTATTATAGATAATATAATTTCATTTATTTTCATTATTATCATTCCTCCACTGAAAGTATTAATGCTTTTATGAGAGTGAAAAGACCTAAGCAGCTGTTGGCAGCAAGACAGCACCAGGTGTTGGACCCGTAGAGTCAGACCAGATCTTGGTATTTGAGTTCTGGCTAAGAAAGAATTCAGAGTCAAGACTCAAACTATAGGAGAACCAATCCAGATGCATTGGGGGAAAATTGATTCATTATATACAGTGGACTTCTCTGTAAACCCAGATTAGTTGTACTATGTTTGTGGGAAGTTCTTAAAGGAGTTTGCTTGTGATTACAGATTGTGGTTTTTTTTTGTTTGTTTGTTTTTTTGTTTTTTTTTAGATTACAGGTCCACCAGGTTGTGGGAAAACTCAATTTTGTATAATGATGAGTGTTTTGGCCACGTTACCCATCAACATGGGAGGATTAGAAGGAGCTGTTGTGTACATTGACACAGAATCAGCATTTAGTGCTGAAAGGTAGGAGATTTTATCGTTTTCCATTATAATACTCAGTTTTGTAACATATATTAGCATATAACATTTTCAAACAAGTTGACATTTTCTTTCTTCTTTCTTTTTTTTTGAGAACATAGAATTGAGAGACTGTTTTAAGGGAATTGTGGAGCAGTTTCCTTTTACCTTTTCTATCCCTTTATTGGTTTAAGTGGGATTCTGGGATAAGGTGTGTTTTGTAGAAAGTCAGGAGGAAAGACGTTCAGGAAGAGAGAGAAATGTACGTGGAAAATGGGGAAGAGGGAAAATTAATACGAAAGACAGAGGTAAGCTGTTTTGTAACTAATTTCTAGTTGGAAGTAAAATATTAGTGAATGGAAAAATTGCAAATTTCAAAACATCTTTTTGATTGCTAAGTATTTCACGTTAGCCTTTGAAATAGTATGGCAATCACTGTAAGAAACACACTGATAGTAAGGGTATCTGTTTGGAAAGAAAATATTTACTTAGTTTGGAAAGGACCGCAAACATTCCATGAGAGAGGCATTTAGTCATGTGTGTATTTCTACACACCTGAAAATAAGTCTGGTCCTCATCTTTCCGTGCTCTAGTTGATAGTCATAAGCAGGAGTGCTTGTACATCTGGAGATTGATTCTATTCTGTTCTCTTGGTCAAGTTACATTATAGGTATAGTGAGTCTTTCTCTCACTATGTTATTGTGAATCAGATCTCTTCCTTATGCTCTCAAGGAAAACTATTTAAATCAAAGCATATTTCCTGACCAGATATGTTCTGAATGGATTATTTTGATTTGAGTTTATTTGCTTTGTTTATATCTCTTGGATATCTATTCTTTGTATTTACCATAGGGTTGTCAGCAATTTGTTTTGTTCCTGAAGTATCAGCATGAAAGCGTTGTCAGGTTGAAAACTGAAGTTTTGGTTGACAACCGAGAAGTTTTGGTAGACAATTTGGTTGAGAACGAATAGTTCAAGATGGGAGACGTTTGAGAAATGAGGTTTCACGGTATATTTTAGCCAGGTCTGTGTGGATTCCGGTCTGAGTTGCGGGCTTGAACATCAGTAAAGATGCAGCCCATAGCTTTTCTCTCTCTCTCTCCCCCTCCCTTCCTCTCTCTAAAATCAATTTAAGAAACATATTTTTAAAAGCTGAGTCTTAGTACTACAGATAGACATGTGAGGAACAATAAGGGAAATGGGAAAGGAAGAGATGGGAACCAGGACACTGGAAGGGAACATGGGGAGGTAGGATATAGAATCGGAATATTATGAAGTAGAAGTAGACATTCTTGAGTTGTCATGAAATCAGAAAAGCTTTGAAAACTAGGAAGAAGATGTAGTCCAAAAGGGGAAGAAGCCAATCAAATAATCACAAAATGTAAAATTATAAGTCATAACAATATACACAGGAGAGGTATGTGTTGTATTGGTACTGTGTGGAAGCCATGGCTATACTTAGGTCTGAAGGAGTTGCTGTACTTAGTATGTATGTCACTTCTGAGGGTTTCAGGTACCCCAAAGCCAGTGCCTTTATTATTTAATTATTTAACAATATATCTTCATTGATTTCAGAGAGGAATGGAGAGGGAGAGATAGAAACACCAATGAGAGAGAATTATTGATTGGCTGCCTCCTGCCCATCCCCCACAGGGGATTGAGCCCATAACCCCAGCATGTGCCCTGACCAGGAATCGAACTGAGACCTTCTGGTTCATAGGCTGATGATGCTCAACCACTAAGCCACATGGGCTGGGCAAGCCAGTCCCCTTTAATTCCTGCCAGACTATGTAAAGTGTCACTCTTTCTGATTCAGTGTATCTAGAGTAAGGCATAGATGGGTAGTGGCCAGCCATTTGGCTGATTTTGAAGGCAGTACTAGTGTGGTCTTAGTCACTTATTTGCTAGTTGGTACAAATTCAGAATCTTTGAATCAGAGGTAAATAGGGGAGATAAATTACCTTACCATTTTTTTTAAGATGGTTTCGTGAGTCTGGCTAGGTTCTCCCTAGTCCAACTTCAGCTGCCTTATCAATTGTGAATCTAGGTGAATTAGTAGGAAGGGAGATCTTGAAGAGTTTCTAGGATAGAAGATGGTAATTAGTTTTATGTCCTTTGTCCTTATTATTACTAAAACAGAACTTTGGAATCTGTTGGAATCATGGTACTAATAGATTCACATGATTATGTTTAGTAATCTCACAATGCTGAGCAAGTACATATTAAATTAATGAACAGGAAAATATTACATATGTACAAGAAGCTTTGAAAAACCATGAACTTGTATTTTAGCACAATAAAAGGACTTTTTTTTTTTAAACATTAAGAATATGTTTTATTTCAAGTTGGCATGTGGTAACTAATATGAAACTTTAAAAATTATTTTTATTATTTTTTTAATCCTCACCCGAGGATATTTTTTCATTGATTTTTAGAAAGAGTGGAAGAAAAAGGGAAAGATAGAGAGAAATATCAATGTGAGAGAAACACATCTATTGGTTTGTACCCCGACCAGGGCCTGGGCTAGGGAGGAGCCTGTAACAGGTGTGTGCCCCCTTGACGGGAATTGAGTGTGGGACCCTTTAGCCTGCAGGCCAATGCTCTATCCACTGAGCCAAACTGGCTAGGGCTAAAGCTTTTAACTTTCCATTTATACAAGAGCCGTGAAGTAACGGAGCTAATAACAAAAACCTTGATTGGAATCCATTGTTCTCCACTTCAGTAAGTGGTTAATTCCATTCTTCCAGATGCTGACCAGTTAGTCCAGAAATCCACTCAGCTTCTCTCTTGAACTAGATCTTGGCTTCAGTTACTTCTAATCACATAAGCTAGTCTCTAGTTGAAGACCCCATCTGGATGACTGCACTTGCTGATCTTACTTGCATCCCGGCCCATCTACAGCCTCTCCTTCATTTGGTATTTAGAGTGCCTCTTTTAAAAGAAAAGAAGTCAGGCTATGTCTGTCCTGCTCCTAGGCTTTCACTAAATAAAATCCAAACAAAACCCACAGACCCAAAGATCTTGTGTGTTTTGCTCCCTGGCTAGCCCTCTGACCTTATTTCTTCTTATTCCTCTCTCTTGCTTTCTGTGTTTTAGCTACGTTAGCCTCCTTGTTATTTTCAAATGCTCCAGACATCTTCTTACACTGGGCTTTTGCACTTATCATTCTCTCTTCCTATGCACTGTTCCACTGGTCGCCACGTGGTTCATTTTTTATTTTTGTCTCCCTTAAGCCTTTGCTCAAATGTCACCTTATTAAAGATGTTTTCCCAGACCACTTTACATAAAATGTCACTTGCTTTCTTCCATCTGTCACAGCCTGTCCTCTTAAAACTGGTACAGTTTTCTGTAGAGCATTTATTATCTGATGTATTTTATACTATATTTCTTTGTTTCTCTCAGTAGAATGTAAGTTCCATGAGGGAAGGATTTTTTGTTTTGTTTTTGTTCATTGCCATATCCTTAGCACTAGAACAGTGCCTGGCATATAGTAAGTCCTCAATAAATATTTGTTGAATGAATGAATCTTTTAAAAAAATATATTGATTTTAGAGAGGAAGGGAGAGGGATAGAGAGATAGAAACATCAATGATGAGAGAGAATCATTGATCACTGCCTCCTGCATGCCCTCTACTGGGGATTGAGCCCACAACCCACGCATGTGCCCTTGGCTGGAATCGAACCTAGGACCCTTCAGTCTGGAGGCTGATTCTCTATCTACTGAGCCAAACCAGCTAGGGCTGAATGAATGAATCTTAAGTGCATTCTTTGAAAGAAGTCCATTAGATGGCATTGTTTCAAACTTAATGTAATTAATGTATGGAGCAAAATATGGGTTCTTTTCTGTTGCTTGCTCCATACAAAGCAGATCTTTGTTATGAAGTTTGTTATGAGAGATTGCTCTGATTAACGTAGGCTTATAGAATATTGCATTTATATTTGGGTTTTGATTTATATATTTTTTGGAAATCCTTTCTAAAATTAAAAAAATCACTTAGAGAAACTTAAAGAAAATCACAGCCTACTGGTATGCAAATAACCATTTGATACAATTGTTTAGTCTGGTAACTATGGTTATTATTTTTATCTCTGTGCACAGTTCCTAAGTTTTTCAGGTTTATTGACCCTAAGTTAGTCTAATCTCATTAAGCTTTACCTTAAAGGCACAACCACCATCCCACTTAAACCTTCTGGCAAAAACCCGGTATGATTTTATTTCCCTCCTGCCATCTCCAGTGGTTATTAAAGTCAGTATGGCTCTTTTAGTTTATTTCCTACTAAACTAGATAAATTGTGCATTTTTTTTTAGGATGGAAAGAAAGAAAATACCCCCATTGCCCAGTAATGTAATACCCAATAAATTTAATGTCCAGAAGGAAATTTTATCATTAGCAAGAACTGTGGGTTCTATATTTCATGGTGTTAGTGATATTCCCCTTAACCCCACTCTCCACCAAAGCATCAGGGAAAGAAGAGAGGATAATTATGAATAAAGTTAGCTCATGTCCATGCCATGGCTACCTTCCTTCTGAGGGACATTAATGGCATGAAGGAGCAATAATGAGTTCCAGAGCCTTTTACCACTTAAGCCATTAGTTGAAATCCAGTCTAGTGTTGGAGGCAGAGAATTACTGTCTTTCAGCTGTTCACTTGTTGCCAATGAGTTAGGTACTGTCAGTCTGGTTCCCAATCAGCTGGGCATCCGAATTTTGAAAAACTTCTATGTTTCAGATGGATGTTGTCATTTCTATTCTGTTAAAATTCAGTGGGTTCCAAGTACCAGAGCTTTATAGCTGATTTCTCTGACTAGCACTAAATTCAATAAATAATTGTCCTAATAAAAATATTTACACATTTCCTAAACCCTCAAGACATACCTGTTCTACCTTTTCTAATGCCCTCTTATTTCTTCTTGCTTTTACCACTTACCTTATTTTTTTTTTTAATTTCCCAATTCCTATCCATTTCTTAGGAACTTCTCTTGAATAGTCATTTAATCCATTTTGTTCTCACTCAATACATCTTTTAGTACTATTCCTTACTCCTAAAATTATTTTTCTTCTTCCTTGTTGAACCTAATGGTTTTTTTTTCTTTTCAAATTGTTCAAAATATGCTTTAAAATGTTATTGACTAGATTTCTTTAATGTTTCTTTCTTCCTGTCTTAGATTTTTCTCTTTCATTTCTGATTATAGCATATGTGAGGAACTTATTTTGTTTATCTATTTAAAGTTCTCGGCCTCTTCTTGGAACTCATTAACTGTCTAATAAGAAAAAAAAAAAAACTGTCCTCTTGTACTTTGTGTCTTTAAAAGGAACATAAAATATAGGTTCATTTTTGTGTTTTCAGGCCTTCTTCCCGGGTTACCTTGGATGATAGTGCAGTATGGGGCTGATAAAGTATCATTCTAAAAAGGAGACAGTTATACTCTAAGTTTTACATTTTTAATCAGAAATTTCTGGTGCTGCTCTCCATGTCTTGTACTATTAATGATGGTAGTTGCATCTTTTTAATTGTCAGTCTCCTATGCTTGGCCTGCCCCATGCATTAGAACTAGCTTTGAGGTCAGTATTCAGTGTTTAGAATATCATTTTTTATTTATAACATTTATTCGTGAAGAAAGTAATTTTCTGTCTACCAAGGACTTATTGGATAACATTTTTTGTTTGTTTGTTCGTTTGTTTTTGTAATCCTCACTTGAAGATAATTTTTTCCAATTAATATTGGAGAGAGTGAAAGGGCAGGAGGTGAGAGAGAGACAAAGAGAAAGAGAGAAATATTGATATGAGAGAGACACATTGATTGGTTGTCTCCAGCATGAGCCCCAACTGGGCCCAGGGATCGAACCTGAATGGAGGTACATGCCCTTGACTGGAAATTGAGTCTGCGAACTTTTGGTTCACAGGCCCATCCATGCTCCAGCCATTGAGCCAAACTGGCCAGGGCACATTTATTTTATATGTATTAAGTTTTAATGAACAAAACATATCTTTTAGATCTGTGACATGGAGACCTATTGATATTTGAATGATAATATAGTTGTTCAAATATATTTCATTCATGAAAATGCATTTTTCTTATTTATGAAGCATATGTTATAGCTACTGGTCAGAATATCATTTATTAAAAAACATATTTATTCCCAGAAAGATAAACCTGAGAGGTATTAGATGCAAATTAAAAGCCCCTGCTGGTCTCATGCTCCATCTGCTAAGTGCTCTTAGTGCTTATAAAGGAGGGCTTATATTTCAGACTTGTACCTGCTTTATTGATGAGGCTTTCCTCCCAGTGTTCCTTGAGGCTTATGAGTTCCCTAAGTAAAATTCATTAGAGGTTCAGCAACGTGGCCTTAAATATCATTGATTAGTTTCACTTATTCTGTTTTCCCCCCATAGACTGATTGAGATAGCAGAATCTCGCTTTCCCAGATATTTTGATACTGAAGAAAAATTACTTTTGACAAGCAGTAAAATTCATCTTTATCGGGAACTCAGCTGTGATGAAGTTCAACAAAGGTATGCTGGTTTCAAATTCAGTATTTTAGTAATACTTTGAAGATTTTTGTTTTTAGTTTCTGAGTGAAAAAAATCTCTACATATTAGGTTTATGAGCAATAAAATTATTTCCATATTCTTTATTCACTATGGCCTATTAATTAAAGTATTTTTAATGAAAAAACAATAAAATGTTTTATATTTAAATACATAAGTGGTGTATTAATTATGTATTGTTTCATTAACAAATTATCCCAAAGTTTAGCAGCTTAAGGCTCACTTGGCATTGGAGAACCTTGAAGAATTCCAAGGTCACACATGTAGATGCTGGAAGGCCTTCCTTCCTTCCTTGGTGTTAGCTAGAGGCCTTTGTTCCTCACCCCATGGGCCTCTCCATAAGGCTGTCTACAACACAGCAACTAGCCTCCCCCAGAGTGAGTGATCTGAGAGAGCAGATAGGTGAGAGAGAATCCAAGGTGAAAGCTCTAGTCTTTTATAACCTATTCTCAGAAATGCCAAACCATCATTTTGACATACCAACCCTAGTATAGGTGGGAGAGACTCTGTAGGATATGAATTCTGGGCTATTTTGGAGACTGGTTACCACAAGTAAGATTGGAGCTTTAGCATTATCAAAGGCTAAGGAATGAAACCATTTTGGTTTATTTCCAAAAGCAAGCCATATGTATGGAAGAGATATACGAAAATAAGTTATGTTTATTGAATACTTGCGATCATCACTATAACTTAGGAAAGAACAATTTGTTTTTAAGTTGGCTAACCTTTGCAGTGCCCTACTTTTTAAAAGTATGTCTTAACATTTTCTACTATTTTTCAAATTCTCCTTTTACAGGATTGAATCCTTAGAAGAAGAAATTATTTCGAAAGGAGTTAAACTTGTGATTATTGACTCCATTGCTTCTGTGGTCAGAAAGGAGTTTGATACACAACTTCAGGACAACATGAGAGAAAGGAACAAGTTCTTGGCAAGAGAAGCAGCCTCTTTGAAATATCTGGCTGAGGAATTTTCAATCCCAGTAAGTTTTTATTTCTCTTTTTTTCTTTATCATTCTTTTATTATTATTATTATTATTAAAGTTCACTGACATAATATCAATTACTACAATATAATTAGAAGGAAATGTAAAACAAAGGACTTTTTAAAGGTAGCATAGTGTAATAGCTAGAGTAAATGTCACCATCTTATTAAATTTATTCTTCTATTGAGATTATTTCATCCTTTTTATAGTTTGAGCCCAGTACAGATTTATTTATTTATTGACATACATATTATACTAGTTTCAAGTGTACAACATAGTGATTAGATACTTACGAAAGTTACAAAGTGATCAGCCATTGCTGTTGGCATGACTTTCAGTGGTGGGAGTTGTGATGAGGAAATCTGAAGATGAGAATATGTTGCAAGAGTTTGCAGTAGGTGAGCTACAAGATGCAAGTATTTGCTGAGTTATATTCCCGTTACCAGTATGTGGGAGAGTCCTGCTTCTTCAGCCTCACCAACATTTAGGATTATCAGGCTTTTCAGTATTAGCCAGGCATTATCTCCACAGAAGATAAGAAATTTCTTAAATTGAGATAACATTAGTTATGATTTTATTATTTTTAGATTTGTGTTTGGAAAATTAAAATCTTGGATCGTTTTAACATAAAGAATTTGTACCAAGGGTGTTTATGCTTATGACTTGTGAGATAGGGGGAAAAGAATGTATGTTTCAACTTTTGACTTTTGTTCTTATCACAAGCAAAAATTCAGGGCTTGCATTTCTATGAAAGTCTAATGAACTTTCTCTGATTGTAAAATAGGAATCCTAGACTCTAGATATATGTAAATGACCCTTCAAAACTCTAGAGTTACATTTTGCTGTTGTGTAATGCTATTGTATGATTTTCCAGAAATTGTGTAATTTTTGGTTTATTGTGATAATTTTCATATTCATTACGTACAGCAAACACTATAGGAGGTAAGAAAAATCCTTCAAATTTTTTTCTTCAGTGCATTTTATTTATTCACTTACATTTAAACTCAGATTATTTTTAAAGCTACCCTTTATTTATTCAGGTAACTGAAAGTCACACAGTAGACTAAACCTTTAATTCATCTTTCAGTGATAATACTTCTAGAAAAATTATATCTTTATTTTTTGTAGCTCTTTATTATTTATAAAACTGCTTTTTTGTTGACTAGAGCAAAAAGGTAGAAATAACTTAAAAGTTAATGAGTAGGTGATTGGATAAGTTAGTGGTGGTACATCCATATAACAGAATATTGTGTCAATATTAAAATGAACAAAGTAGTCCAGAAATGCTTTCACAGGTTTTATAGGAAAGGACTAGCTCAGCTAGCTTGGGGTGCTGAAACCAGCATGTTTTCAAGACTGTCCACTACTGGCTCCTGGGAGATGAACTCAGCCACTGGGATATTCTGCCTAATAAGTGTGTTTTTGTGTGCCTGAGGCCCTGGACCACATAGAACCAGCTGTATTAGATAGTTTATGCAAAACATGTGATTTATGGTGAGCACCTATGTTACTCTGGGGACTGGAATCCAAATAGCTGAGGTCAGTGATGCAGGCCCTGTGTGCCTTCTGAATGCCCCCATCCCAATAAAAACCATGGACACCAGGGCTTGGGCAAGCTTTCCTGGTTGACATCACTTCACTTGTGTTGTCACACATCATTGCTGGGAGAATTAAGTACGTCCTTGCAACTCCACTGGGGGATGAGCCTGGAAGGTTGTGCCCGATTTTTCCTGGACTTCGTTTATTCTTTTCTCCACCATTTCAGTGTGTGTCCATCTGCTATAATAAGCCATACACATGAGTGTACAGCTTTTATGAGCCCTTTGGGCCCTTCCATGGTGAATCTTTGAGCCAGAGAATTATCTTGGGGACCCCTGCCATACAGAAGCATCAATAGACATGTGCAAGAATATTTATGGCAGCTCTATTTTGTAATTGCTTGAAATTTGCAAAATGTCATTTCTAGTTTTGCCTCAATCTTAATGAATTGGTTTTGATAATTGTACTATAGCTATGTGAGATGTTAACATTTAAGAGAAGCTGGATAAAGGGCATATAGGAACTCTCTGCTCTTATATCCCACAATATGAGTGAAATCATTTGGTTCTTAGCATTTGTTGAGTCTCAAATTATTTAAAAAAATAAAAAAAAATGGGAGAGTGAGTTTGGGTGCTTTCATATGCGTGAGTTGGTTCTGGAAGCTCATAAAGAAACTCCATTGGTTGCATCTGGAGAAGGAAATAGGGGCTAAAAGGAGAGTTACATTTGATGCATTGGATCGCATCCATTTAGTCACCCGTGTATAGATGTTATAATACCTCTTTAATTTAAACACTGCTCTTCATCT
The DNA here is from genome assembly GCF_014108245.1 of Pipistrellus kuhlii. Classification (NCBI taxonomy): domain Eukaryota; kingdom Metazoa; phylum Chordata; class Mammalia; order Chiroptera; family Vespertilionidae; genus Pipistrellus; species Pipistrellus kuhlii. The sequence continues at coordinate 17,056,684 of NW_023425404.1, read as the reverse complement.
TTCAGCAAATCTAATTGGCTCCATTTCTATATATAATATATACTTGATTACTTCCTACTCTGTCAGTGCTGTAATCCTGGTTCCTGGTGGGCTGACTTTGGAATTAGATGTTGGTTTGAACCACAGCCTCTCTGCTAATTTTATTACCTTGAGTAAGTTATTTATCCTTGCTTCAACTCTTAGTTTCCCATTTGAAAAATAGGGATAATAATATCTGACTCATGGGGTGTGAGGATTAAATGAGATAATATCTATAATGTTCTTTGCACAATGTTTGACACATTCAGTAAAAGGTAGCCATTAATGATTAATTTTAGTAGTTAAATACCAGATGCTTGGTGTATTTTCTCTCTCTTCTAATCCCCCCCCCCCCCCCCCAAGGCTTCAAGCTCCTCAAAAAGGAAAATCATCTTACTCACTTTTATGTCCCTATTGGCTGTTTTGTTGATGGATATTGTTACTGTCTGGACCCTCCTATACCTGGTTAACTCATTCTTTGGACCTCAGACTCTCTCCTTTTCTTTTTAACACCACTCTCAGCAATTGTGTACAAAACTCTGTACTAGGCACTGTTAGATCATAAAGATGAATAAAACATAGTCTTTGCCCTAAAGGCTCTATAAATAAGTTAAGTTTAGGAGACAAATAGCTTTCTGTTACATAATGGAGAATGAAATAAGTATCTTATCTACTGTTCTTTTTCTGTTTCCAACAGATGTAAGTAGCTTGGTATCCAGTTCTCTGTCCTTTCTTGGGACTGTAGATTACACCCAGAGAAATAAAGGCAGGTAGCATAGATCTTCATAAGTTCTAATTTAACTCTTTATTATGTCTAACCTTGCTGTCCATTCTTATTCAGAGAGTGCTTGTTTAGAGATACAGTGGTTAAACTGATAAAGCACAAGCATAATTCCAAAGTTGTTGCTAAAAAAAATGAAAGTAAGTTGCTGCTCTTAGTATTTAGATTTACTTTACATATGGTACACAGCGCCTAGATGTGTTTGTAAAATTTTCCAATTGAAGTTTGTTGCTGATGGCAAATTTAAATTCTCAAATGAGAAGAGGGATGCAGAGAAATGCAGTGATTTATCTAAGATTTTTCAAGAAGCAATTGCATAATTGAGTATTATCCATTGCTACTTCTCTCCTGGATTATTATTACAACTAGAGGCCCACTGCATGAAATTTGTGCAAGGGGCTTGGACCCACAGTCCCGGCTTGGTCCGGAAGGTCCTCTGGAAGGATATCTGGTTTAATTAGCATATTATATTTTTTGGCCTATTTATCTCCTTCTTCCCCTAAATCCCCCAATAAGGACATAGTATTGACCTTAAACAGACATATATGGTTTTTATTCTGGAACAATATGCTGTTTAATTGCAAATAGCAAACATTCTTTATAGAGAAAAGAGGAGTTCAGGAGCTGCTATAAACAAGTAGTCCATTGGAGGAAACCGGGTATTTGAAGGTTAGTGGCTTTTCTTTGGCTGAATGGTTGCTGGGTGAAGAGAAGATTGTCCTTCTTCCTTTTGGGGTAGTAGAGCAGAAAAACATCTTCCTGTTGAAATGGGAAGTATGTCGCTTCCTGTTTGGGATAGTTGATGACAAGTGGTAGAGTGTATAGGGTAGAGCCCCACAGGCCCTCTGAACTCCAATTTAAACAAACTTTCTTTTTATTAATCTTCACAATATTACTGCTACATAATTTTCCCAGAATCTATCTCTCAACACATCGTCCTCTGCTCAGAAGCATAGCATGGTACCATATTTTTTTTAATAGAATATATCTACTAGACTTTAACCACTTTGAGGGCAGAGAACTTATCTGTTTGTTCACACTTGTATCCTTTGCATTTAGCAAAGTTCATGGCACATAATAGTTACTTCAGTTAAAATTTGTTAAATGGTTAAGAGTAAATTCCTGATATGATGTTCATGGTTCGTTTCAATCTTGCTCCAACCCACTCTTCCTATCACTTTTTTATGCTTCTGTGCAGGCTGCTGGTCTGTATGTTCTTTTTTATGTTTATTCTAGCTGTGGATGTCCTTTCTTTTCATATATCCCTGCTAAATTTTACTCTTCTTTCATGTCTGAGTGCTCAAGTTTTGTCTCTTTCCAGAAATTTTTGTTCTGCTCTATTTTAGCTCCAGTCAATTGTATCTTTCTTTGTAGTGCACACACGTTTTAGCCCCCACCAATTCTATCCTCTTTTGTATTATATATAGTCTTAACTTAAAAAAAAAATTAATTTTATTGGGGTGGCATTGGCTAATAGGATCATATAGATTTCGAGTATACATTTCTATGATGCAAGATCTGTATGTACTGTGTGCCCACCACCCAAAGTCAAACCATTTTCCCTCATATGGCAGGTCCCCTTTGTCCCTATTTCTCCTCCAATCCTTTCCTTCTGGTAACTACCACACTGCTGTCTGTATCCTCGAATTTCAGTTTTATATCCCACAATATGAGGGAAATCATCTGGTTCTTAGCATTTTCTGACAGACTTATTCGGTCTTAACTTCTGAATTAGAACTTTATTTATTGTCTTGCAGTGTCATTTTATTTTATTTTAAAAAAATATATTTTTGTTGATTTCAGAAAGGAAGGGAGAGGGAGCGAGAGAAACATCAAAGATGAGAAAGAATCATTGATCAGTTGCTTCCTACTCACCCCCTTCTGGGGCTTGAGTCTGCAACCCGGGCATGTGCCCTTGGCCGGAATCAAACCCGGGACCCTTCAGTCCTGACGCTCTATCCAATTAGCCAAACCGAGGGCTGCAGTGTCATTTTAAATTTTGATCTCCTTAGTTTATTAGAAAGCTCCCTCAAAACAGAACTGTCTTTTATGCCTCCTCACTGGCTGCCTACATTGAATAGTGCCTATGTTCAATAGTGTCTTGTATTGAATAAATGTCTAGTACATATTTACAGAATGATTGCATCACCTTTTCTAGTTATACAATGTCTGAAATGCATATTTAACCAAGTGCCTACTTCAATTCTAATACTTCTTAAAGGAAAAACATTCTAACATTCATTCTAAAAAGTGAAAAGATATTTAGAAGCCAAACTTTGGTGTTCCTCTCCCTTCTCTTTCCCTCTTCTTTAAAATGAAATGGAGAGGCTTTGTTGATAATTTGAAAGCTCTGAACTTTTGATTGAGTATGATGCATAAACTTGGTGTGAGATTTTATACAAAGAGCTGTGACCATCAAGCTGGGATTGTAACATTAGTGCTCTGTATATACTATTAATAATGCCTTGTCTATAAGTTTAACAGTGTCACATGATATTATACTTACGATTTCTAACTTATCAAAACAAACCAACAGTGCAGAGAAATTGATCTGTGTTTAATGGAATTGACTAACAGCTCACTGTTTAATTAAATTCAAATAAACAATTTGAAATACAACCTTGGCTGTATAAGAGATTGGTCAAAGGACACTCTTATGCTTTTTAATCAAAGACAAAAACTATTCCTTTGATTAATATTGTTGCATAGTCTGTGTCTTTTTGTGTGTGTGTGTGTCTTTCTTGAATATGCCCATTGAGTTAATATACTGATCTTCCAAGTATATGTTTTTTATTTTCCTTTTTCCTTTTAAATATAGTTATTATTGTTGATAGTATTACAGATATCTCCCATTCCCCTCCTTTACCCTCAACTTCCCAGCCACAATCACCCCTCCCCCATCTTCACTACCCTATTTCCCGTGTCCATGGGCTATGCATATCTATAATAATAAAAGCATAATATGCTAATTAGACTTGATGTCCTTCTGGTTGTCCTCTTAGATGACCTGGACAAAGCTGGGGCTGTGAGGGAAGCCTGGGTGCTGTGCCAGAGGGAAGCCAGTGCAGCAGCTGGGGGAAGGAAGGCCTACTATTGCATGGATTTCATGCATCATGTCTCTAATAAGTATATTAGTTCTCTGTGTTTTTTATTTTATACTTTAAAAAGCTTGGTCCTTATTTTATTTTATTTTTCTGAGCAATGAAAATTTATATATATATAAAGAGTTCTTATAGTAAAAGATACATCCTTGAGAATAATCAGTCCTGCTGTCTTATCCCTGGGATTGGTTCAGGATGGTTATCAGTCAGATGCCAGGAGGTCTGGATGGTGGTTACCAGCAGATCTGAATGACTTTCTGTTTCATACTATGTTTTATACTATCACATTCATGTGGATAATTGACATTAGGTGGATATCAGGTGATCTGGATATGTGAATCCTTTTATGGATAATCAGAGGATTAGCTGGAAATCTGGTGTATGTCCAGGTATTGAAGCAAAATTAATAGACATATATCCAGGCCTTGACACAGGACTAGAAAGTTTAAAAGTTTATGTTCACTTTACTCTCGTTTTAAGGCTGGTTAAAACAAGAATAGAATCATTTCTTCATGCCTCAACCTTCTTGATTTTAGTAATTCAGTAATTGATTGTAGTGACTCCATTTTATTTCTTCATTCTATTCTTCAGTTTATTTGTTATTTGTGATTTTTCTTGTTGCCTCTGTTTGTTTATTTTTTCTGATAAAGAGGCTAACTCCTTTCTACTTTGAATTTGTATTACATGATAACCTCAGAAGAACATCACAAGTATCTTTCAGATGATCCTAAGAGTGACCCCATCTTCAGCTTTTAAACAAATAGGTATCATAATCCATTTTCCAACACTTGTTGCACACCAAACATGTACCAAACTTACTATTTAATGCTTTCAACCACATATTTATTGTAGTTTAATCTTCAAAGTTCTCTTTTCTTTATGAAGAAGTAGAATCTGAGAGAGTAAGTAGTTTACTCAATTGTCAATCTGGGGCACCTTGTGTGATAAAGTTATATCTGAGAACATCATGAACCAGTCTTGTTTGATCCCCTGAACACTGGACTTCAGTTCTACAGAGTGGTAAGAAAAACCCAAATCTAAGCATTAGGGATTGTTATTATTATTATTTATTTTATTTTATTTTTTTCTTCATTTTTTTAAATTAAGGTATTATATGTGTACATATCTTATCAATTCCTCTCCCCCCAAAAAAGTTTGGTCTTTAAAAAAGAATATTTTATTTTGTTTTGAGCTTAATTTTTGAAGAGCTTAATTCTTTGACATCCTAAATCTTGACTTCATTTTGGAAGCTTCCAGACTTACTATTTTTTATTTTATTCAGTCAGTTATTTATTTCTCAGATAAATTTATAATTTTAATAGAGTTTAAAGCCCAGGGCAATGTTTTAGTCTTAAAACAGAAACAACTTTAATTACTGCAGTTAGAATATTTTCCTTTATTTAGTACTAGAGGCCTGATGCATGAAGATTTGTGTAAGAATAGGCCTTCCTTCCAGCCAGAGCCACCTTTCTGCCTTCGCTCTGGCCCTGAGCCACCTTTCTGCCTTTGCTCTGGCCAGAGCCGCCTTCTACCTCTCGCCTTGTCATGTCAATTTGCATATCCATCCTTATTGAGTGCGGGTGCTGCCATCTTTGTTGCAGAGTTACGGTCAATTTGCATATTCCATCTATTAGATTTGCATATTAGCCTTTTATTGTATTGGTTGATTTGCATATTAGCCTTTTATTATATAGGATGCCTTTTATCTGCCAGTCAACATGCTGAAGATTTGTTGGGTATCTGTCTTCTTATACTGAAATTGGCAAACTTGTAGCTTATGCCCTGTTTTAAGTATGCTGTTTTAGAAAATAATTACTAAATACTTGTATTTTGGACCTGCTTGGGGAACATCTGAATTACAGACAACCTCCTAGGATTCTGCTTTGAGGTTTAATGAAGACTCAGTCTGTGCGGTGACTGAACAGGAGACTTTTAGTTTCATGGCATTGCCAGATGTGTCCATAAAATTGGTTGTTTGTGAGTTTAATTAAATGTCCCTAGGATCTTATAACCTAGGGTAGTTTTTATAAGCATCATGTTCAAAGGATCTTTGACATTTATATTTGCGGGAGGGACAGTTCTGACATGAACTGGAAAGTGATGCTTGCAGTTATGTGGACCAAAGTGCAGTATTTTAAAGAAATACTGAAAATGTTACAATGTGAAAAAGTGTGCTTTTTTTTTTTTTAATGCACCTCGGTTAAAGTTACTAAAATTCATTTAATTTCTTAGCTTATATTGTAGTGGATATGTTTTGTTTTCTTTGTGATCTATAGTTTAGTTACGGGGTTGTCCAATAACATGAGATGACCTTCCCTACAGCCTTAGAAATGACAGTTTTATGCCCATCTATAGACCTCTCCTTTTACTTTCTCTTGCAATCTTTGGGAATCATGCTTTTAAAAGTAAACATACAGAAGCAGCATGATCCACTGGAAAGTACCCAGAATTTTACGTCAGAAGATGAGTTTCAGTACCGAGTATGTTTCAGTTGGCTGTGTGATCATGGACCATTCACTTCTCCTTTCTCAGCCTTAGCATTCTCTGTAGAAAGGGGATAAAAGGTGTTGCCCCATTAAGTCTTATTATTATTGCTAATAATAATAGTAGATGACTAATACATATTGCTAGATTACTAACCTTTATAGAGGTTTTTACAGTTTGCAAATCACTTTTATATAATAATTTTATAGGAAAATAAATATATCTAGATATACACATGTATATACACGGTACCCCCCAAAATGTATACACATTTTAATAGCTGATAGCTCAATTTTGAAAATAAAATGTATTTTCAGAAACACTGTCTTTATAATTATTCAAAGTGAGTATATACAATTTTTTGGGGACAACTTATATATATAGTTGGCCCTCCATATCCACAGGTTCTGCATCTGTGGACTCAACCAGCCTGGGATTAAAAATATTTGGAAAAAACCAACAATGTTATGTTGTTGGTGGTATGTATTGTATACTTAGGCCTACCATTGTTGCATCTGTACTGAACATGTACAGACTTTTTTTCTTGTCATTATTCCCTAAACAATATAGTATAGCAACTATTTACATAGCATTTATATTGTAGTAGGTGTTATAAGTAACCTTGAGATGATATAAAGTATTGTGTATATGGGAGGAAATGCATAGGTTAACTGCAAACACTATCCCATCTTATATAAAGGATTTGAACATCCTTAGATTTTGGTATCTCCAGGGAGTCCTGGACCAATCCCCCATAGATACTGAGGACAACTATAACTATACCTATACCTATTTATCTATATCTATAATGTGAGATATATCTATCTATCTATCTATCTATCTATCTATCTATCTGCACTTCATAAATTCTGAAGCTCTATATGAATATCAATTAATATTTTTATAATAAACTGAACCTGAATTAGTGGCTAATTTCAGCTGTAGTTATTTGAATGATGAATGAGGATTTTTTTTTCTTCTAAATTTAGATAATGAACTTTTATTTAGCTAAAATAAAAGTTTTGGAATGTTTTCTGTTAAGACTTACTTTAAAATTAAATTTAGTAACATCTGTCTGGTTTCTATATTATGCTTGTTATTTAAAGAAATAGATATATTGGCTCAGTATAACTCATGAGTGGTCAGGAGTACTTGGGAGCGAGTATCATTTTAGAGAGTTATCGTGAGGTTCCTGCTCCATTAAGAATAAGTTTATCATTTAGTAATAAATCAACATGATTAAGAATAAATATTTAGGAACTTTATGTTTACAAATTGCCCTGCAGTTGTTAATTAGCTTACACCAGTGTTTATCTCTATATTTTGTGCAGGATTTCCAGACACTGTTGCAATGACTTATTCTAACTCTGAAGTTAGTTGATATTTGTCTGTATAATATTCTTCTCTCTCCCTCCCTCCCTCCCTCTCTCTCTCTCTCTCTCTCTCTCTCTCTCTCTCTCTCTCTCTCTCTCTCTCTCTCTCTCATCTTCTTTATCCATTCATCATTTGATGGACACTTTGGTTGTTTCTATATCTAGGTTATTGTGAATAATAATACCCTTAAATTTTTACATTTTACTAGATTTGTGTAGTGCCATATTTGTGCAGTGACTTGAATTAGGTACTAATTAGAACTCAGGTTGAAAAGCATCGATCTATATCTGAAGACAGCCTTGTGTAATAATTTATATTGTGCATTGCAGACCTGAAAATAGTGAATGACTGAGATGTTTGCCAAGTTTTTCCTAGCAGCAACTGTTGTACAATCTATGAGCCCACATAGTTGACTCCAACCTTTGCTTTCTATTGACTGTCAAGGAGTGCTTCTTGCAGAGAACATTATGTTTCCTGGGTTCAGAGTACTGTGAGGTAGAGCAGCATTAAGGTCCAGATCACATGGCCCACGTTTTTGGTCTTGCTTTCAGGAAATCTCTGCTGCAGTTAATGTGACCCTGTTTTTTGTTTAAGTAGTAAATGTTTGGTATTTGTGACATATGAGGCTAAGTCTTTTTTAGACATTTTTCTCCACAAGTTGTTGTTCTGTATTATTAGAGGAAAGTGTTTTTTGTTTGTTTGTTTGTTTGTTTTTAAAGCAGCCTTATCTACAATAATCTATAATAATAAAAGTGTAATATGCAAATTGACTGAATGGTCGAATAGCGGAACAACTGTCTGGACGACCTTCTGGATGAAGCCAGAGCTGTGAAGGCCTACTCTTGCATGAATTTCATGCATTGGGCCTCTACTTGAGGTATAATTTACATACCATGTTCACACTAAGAGGAAGTTTTGCTTCCATGCAAAGATTGATAGATTCATGACCAAAGCTCACACTTCTTCATTCATTCACTTATTCACTTATATATCCTGCAGTATGAATTTATTTCTTTACTGTTAGGCTACTATGTATCCTGTTGTCATTTTTATCCATTCTTATTTTGTTATAACTTTATAGTTTTGGAATAATTAACTTCTCATTTTGGATTGATAAAAGTATTTTGAAATTATTTTTATAGTTATACTCAAATATGAATAAATGCTAATAGATGAAGGAGCGTAGGGAGCCGTTGTATAGAATGATTTTTAAATACTATAAGCCATCTTACAGTAAAGATTTTAAATATGTGCCAATATTGTAGAATTTCTAAAATCAGAAAAAGTTGATACAATAGATTCTGACAAAAAGATAGCTTTGATGAGATGAAGGAGGAAAAAATTTACTTATATTGGATGTTGTTTATTGCCTGCTAAGCATCTGTTTCTCTTTCTTCATCCTAATGACCCATGAGATATGTGTGTGTGTGTGTGTGTGTGTGTGTGTGTGTGTGTGTGTGTGTATATATATATATATATATATATATATATATATATATATTTTTTTTTTTTTTTTTTTTTTGTAACTAGTACGAATCAGGAAACTTATCTCACCCTCGGTTCAGAGATAGGCCTTTTTGGCTCAAGTGTTATCTACTCTCCTTTGCTAGTCAGTGGTTCAGGAGTGAGCACATGACCTAATTCTGGCAACTAGGATATAAGGAAAGCCTTTTAAGCTTCTGGGAATGTTCTTCCTTGCACTTAGAAGAGATCCATAGAAAGACACTTTGTATCTTCTGCAGGACATGATTAAGGAAGGACATAGCCCTTGTTATTATTGTCAGCCATACTGTTTCCAAGAAGGTAGAGCTAAGGTTAGGATGAAGCTGACATTTAAAAAATTTAAGTATTTCTTAAAACTTTTATTTATTGATTTTAGTAAGGAGAAGAGAAGAAAGAAGTTTGTTGTTCCACTTATTTATGCATTCATTGGTTGATTCTTTTATATGCCCTGACCTGGATCCAACTTGCAATCTTGGTTCATTGGGACGATGCTCTAACCAACTGTGAAATTGACATTTTGGATGGTAGAACTGAGAGATAAAAAAGTTATGGGTCCTTGATGACATTTATAAACAGTCTTTTTTCTAAGTTTTCAGATATACTAATCTGTGTATTTCCTTGTGGTTTAAGTACTTGGTACTGAAATTGTGGTTCATTTACTGGCACATCAGCATCATCTGTGAGCCCATTGGAAAGGAAGGATTTTTGTCTCAACCTGAGTCCTACAGAATCAGAATCTCCGTTTTAATAAGACCCCAGATGATGTACATGCACAAAAAAGCTGGAGAAGTATTATTTTAAGCCACTATGAATTGAGTTTTTATTTATTTAAAAATGAAAGCATTTTGATATGACATCTAGAGTTTTTTCTTCTTCTCTGAGTTAAACTTCCTTCAAGCCTCCCTTATAGAAATAATGGGGGAGGCAACAATTCTGATTATAATGGAAACAGCATAGATTGGATCATGGTAGATTTTTAAAAATTCTCATCATGCTTTGACTGATGTATGGTTTTTGGTGTGTGTGTGTGTGTGTGTGTGTGTGTGTGTGTGTGTGTGTTTTGTTGTTGTTGCTTTCTATAGTTATTTTAGATGAAACCTAAAGCTACAGTCCTTACTACTTGTGGTCACAAAGACCCTCATGTTATTTTTGGCAAGTCAGGAGATGTGAGCTTAGCAGTGCTGGCCGAAAGCCAGCTTTGAGAGTTGCATTTTATCTCCCTTAGGATTACTCCTTCTCAGCTCCATTCTATTTCAAGTAAGGTCTGTGCTGTATTTCTCTTCCAGAACGTTCATCTCTGGGGAGGGACTCTTGTAAACTGCTGACTTATAGACCAGATGTGTTTTGGTCACATGAATAGAGAAGATAATTTTGTTTCCCTGCTGTAAATTGTAAATTATCTGAGTATATGAGGGTTAAAGATAGCATGAGTAAATTAAATCCTGTAGCAATCTAGGAATTTCATTTGTGAAAACCCCCCCAAAGTTTTTATAGTTAGATGCAACTTTCTAAAACAGCAAAACATATAATAAAATCCTTGTTTTCCCATTTTCCAAAGGTCTTCATGAGCCTGTGGCAGGATACACTGAATGATCTGATTCGCAAATTAGATTATCATCTCTATAACTATAATAATTGTGAAGGAACTGTGTCCATGGTGTGCTTTAAAGTGTGCTCTGACATAGGGTGGTTGTCTCGAGGAGAAGCACTTTGCAGTTTTTTGTGAACTAAACTAGCTGTGCTTTGATTGTTTTTCCCTCATGGAACACCATTTTTGTTTGGGGGGGGAAAGACTGGTAGACAAACTAAGGTTATTCTGACTTTGATATTCGACAAAAATTTTCACCAAAATGAACAAGAAGACTTTTATCATTGCTAATGATAAAATTTAAGCTTTCAAATAAAAATGTAAATGTGGAAAACTTCCCAATACTTAGCACCTTTTCCGATGATATTGGTGGTGTTTGGAATGTTGGGAAGATCTTAACAATAAACAGATTCCACGTGGTCAGTGCATGGGATTATAAAATCATTCAAAGTGCAGGTGGAATAATGAATTTCAGTGTAATAGGAAGTTCATGATAAAGCTTCAGCATCCAAGTTGCAACTTACCTCTAAAAAATGACCTCTTGAGTTTCTCAAGGACGAATAGCCATAATTACCTGTAAAAGCCATTGAAGCACTTCTTTTCCCACCCATATATTGATGTGAGAACAGATTATCTTCAGATACTTCAACCAAAACTATACACTGGGACAAACTGCAGAAGTAGGTATGAGAATTTGTCTTGTCTTGTGATTTGTAGACATATAAAACAGTGCCATTCTTTTCATGATTAAAAAAAAAATAGAGTTATTTTTCACAACAATGTGTTGTTTAAATTAAAATACAGAGTTTATTATTGTTACCTTAAAATAAATGAATAGGTAAATATTTAACCACTTAATTCATTTTAATTTCTAATGTGGCACATGTGGGTGGAAAGGGGCTGTGCAATAAATCTAACCAAAAGTAACCTCACAGAGTGATCTGATCATACATTCCTTCCTGGGCAGGTCATGGTGGGTAGTCACTCCCCAGGCGTATAAAAGGTTTATCTTGCCTTAAGCAAGCCATGTCCATTGTTCTTGTGCATTTAGACCAGCAATTTTTAACTGGTGTGTTGCAGGAATTTTTAAAACATGCAATGCCTGACTATTTAGTCAGAGGCACTGACCTCTTTTCCCTTCCATTGTAAAAAAAAAAAAAAAAAAAAAAAAAAAAAAAAGAGAGAGAGAGAGAGAGAGAGAGAGAGAGAACAGCAACACAACAATAGCCATCCAGTGTAAATGAATAAAAATTATACCTATATTTTTGATAGATCAGCAAAAGATATATATATATATTTTGCAGAACTTTGGTAATTAATATATGTGTGCCATGAGATTAAAAAAGTTGCAAATAGCTGACTAGGTTAACCCACATTTGAAATGCTTCTATTTTAGACCCCATGGAAGCATAGCCATCTTCGAGAGAGTACATGATCTTATGAACCACCTGTAATTCAGTCATAGAGATTTCCCTGCGTTGCTTTCCCTCAGGTTCACATAATCATCCTCACTTCCCTCCCTAATTCCAGATGTATAAAAGAAACTAAAATTGTCATTCTTTGGAGCATTTGAGATCTTGCTTCCTGGCATGTCATTGGTTTAGCTCAAATAAATTCTCTCTACAGGTTTGGATGTTTCTTGTGTCAACACAAATATCAATGAGTATAATCCACGTATAGAAACACTCTTTGGGTCCTGGCTGATGTGGCTCAATTGTTAGGGTGTCACTCCGTACACTGAAAGGTTGCAGGCTCGATTCCTGGTCAGGGCACATACCCGGCTTTTGGGCTCAGTCCCCAGTAGGGGGCATGTAGGAAGAAACTGACTGATGTTTTGCTTTCACACTGATGTTTTTCTCTCTCTTCCTCCCTCCCTTTAAAAAAAAAAAATCAATAGTTTAAAAAAAGCTCTTTGGGAACCTCAATAATTTTTAAGAGTATAAAGAGGTCTGTAGTGGGCTGAGTGTCCCCCCAAAATATATGTTCAAGTCCAAATCCCTGCTCTCTGTGAATGTGACTTTATTTGGAGATAGCATCTTGGCAGATATATTTAAGTTAAAATGAGATTATAGTGTCAAGAATTGGCCCGGCGCCACCTGAAGCTGGGAAGAGGCGAGGAAGGATTCTTCCTTAGAAGCTTCACAAGAAGTGTGGCCCCGCCAATACCTGGCTTTCAGACTTCGGGCCTCCAGAACTGCGAGAGGATACATTTCTGCTATGTTAAGCCTCCCCATTTATGGTTCTTGGTTTTGGTAGCTTTAGTAAACTAATACAGGGTTTTGAGACCAAAAGGTTTGAGAACCTTTATTTATTTATTTTTTAAAAATATATTTTATTGATTTTGTACAGAGAGGAAGGGAGAGAGATAGAGAGTTAGAAACATCGATGAGAGAGAGTCATCGATCAGCTGCCTCTTGCACACCCCCTACTGGGGATGTGCCTGCAACCAAGGTACATGCCCTTGACTGGAATCGAACCCGGGCCCTTCAGTCCCCAAGCCGACGCTCTATCCATTGAGCCAAACCGGTCTCGGCTTTTTTTTTTTTTTTTTTTTTTTTTTTTTTTTTTAATATATTTTATTGATTTGGTTTGAGAATCTTTAAACTAGGCTATGATAATTAGTTACCCATCTCTCTTTTCTTTCAGATTTTGTCCTTTGAGTACATGCTGCTCACTTCTGCTAGATTACTTATCATAAAACTTTTTATTATGCTTCTGTTATTAAGAACATATCTGGTTCTTTATTACATGAAGTTCAAAATGAAGTTCCAACTCTAAGTTTGGATTCAAAGCCATCTATAATCTGGCCTTAATATACTTTCCCACCGTATTTTCCACATTCCCTAAGATATATCCTTTGGAATACCTAGTTGAGTATGTCTTTATTGTGCATTCATTTATTTATTCATCAGACAAAAATACCTGTCCTCACTGAGTTTTAACTCTAATATGGTAAACACTAACCAGAGATGGTTATTCATTTTAAATTAAATACACTTAAAGCTTACATTTAGTTCTTTAGTTTCAATAGCCAATTTCAAGTGTTTAATAGCCACGTGGGACTAGTGGCTACTGTATTGGACAGCACAGATACCTATCTTGTCCACATTGTAAAAAGTTTATTTAGATAGTGCTTTTCTTATAAATAGTCCACTGTCTTCACCTTGTCCCCAAATCACCTTGCATTTTCTTCCCTCTTTGGCACCCCTAATATGCCCTTTCCTGCACTGGCTCCCCCCCATACCATCCCTTTTCTCCAGTTTCCTGGCATGCTTTTCTTGTTACTTACCAAAATAAACCTTTGCTTCTGACTCAAATACTGTTTTTTTTAAGATTACTCTAGCTAGATATAATCCCTTATTTCTATTTCCGTAACACTAATTTTATTCTATGATATGTTTGCACTGAGCTGTATTCATCACCTGGCATGTAGGATGGACAGATATAGAGATGACCAAATGGACAGGTCCTACTAGCTGATTGAGGGTAGGAACCTTGTTTAATAGAATGTGGCATGTGGCAGACTTACCATCATATTGTAGTAGTCTCACTTCAAGTGAGATTTAATCCAGAGGGTTCAAATGATTTCATAAGGCCTTGGTCTTCTTTCTCTTGATCTTTCTGTCTTACCTTCCTCAATATTACCCTCATTCTCAGGGTCCACTTTTGGCAAAATTGCTTTAGACCTATGTTGTATCTTCTTTTTAGATCCTGCACACATCCTTGAGGTTCATTCAGATTGGACTAGCCTGGTCATCTGCCCACTGTGGATGGGGAATTTGTTTCTCCTGCTGGACCTGGTTGGCAGGCTTTCCCTCTATTGTTAGGTATGCAAACCCTCTCTCCCCCAAATGCATGGAGAGTCTGGAGGGGTAGTTTTCCAAAAGAAATGGGGTATATTTATCAGAAGAAGGTGAAATTAGATACCAGTCAGACACAGCTAGCAAATGTTTGCTGCAATGCCTGAGTAAGTTATACTGGATAGACTTGAGTTTAATAGTGGATAAAAAACATGATGGTACTTTGGAGAAATGGAAGGCTGGAATGAATTCTTTGGGAAAAGACTCCTGATGGCTTGATTTCTCTCTTGCTTTGGCAATAGCTTACTGTTTCTCCCAGAATTAATTCCTCTAGCTTTGTGGGCTCTATCATCCTTGCTGGAGGGAAATGATATCAGGTAAGTGGGGAGTGTGAAGGAAAATAAGCATAATGGTCTATTTTTCTGCAGCTTTAGTCCGTCCTTCCAGACCTACTGCCAAAGACACATAAAAGGCCTTGTCCCAGCTTTCGTCTTGACTTTAGGGGGTAAAATTTGTCATTCTTACATAACACATAGAATATTTATCAAATTATATACTTGCACCACAGGAGTTTGATTTTCTTTGTTAGTATTGTCTAAAATTGCAACATGTACTACGTCTCTATCCTTGCTTTCTATGCTTGCCAATGCAAAAAAAGTATTATTTCCTTTTGGAGCCCGAAGCTTTATTTCTCTCTAGCTCTTATTTAAGGAGAATATGTAATTTAGATGTTTGAATAGGAATAGAGGAAGTAGCCAAAAACTTTTCAATAGTGCAGTTAAAATACATAATAGCATGTGTTTAAAGTAAATCTTTGGAGGAAAGGTTGGAAAATTCTGGATAAAGTCATATATTATGTAGCTCAAAGGCATGCCTTGCTGAGTAAAAGTGGGAGGAAGCAGTATGTATCCTAACAAGGGGTCAGGGGTTCTCACTTAGAAGTTTCTGTGGCAACGTTGTTCCCATCTTGGTAGTTGGAAGGTAGTTTCCAACGCTTCATCTTTGGGATTTTGTGTTGAGTTAAATGCCATCACATTCTGTACCTCACAGATTTGCATAAACACTTTCTGAATTTATACAAAGGAATATTTTTTCTGTGTTAGAAATATGATACCCTTCTGAAAATAACACCCTCACCCCACCAAAACAACTTGGAAGTCTATGGAGAATTCATCTCATTTCAATCACAGACATGGATGAGGGGCAGTCTAACTTACTATGGTTAGTGTACATGTGGACGTTGGCCCCAGGCCAACATAGGTTTTAACCAGTTTTGTGTTTTTTTTTTTTAATGTTTTGGGTATGTGTCCTTACACAAGTTAATCTCTGTAGACCTCACTTCTCTCATTTATAAAATAATTGTTCATTTATTCATTCCACAAATATTTAATATTAATCACCTTCTAGATGTTGGAGATACTGATGTAGAAAAACAATGATGATCTCTTTCTTGGTGCAGCTTATGTTAGGGGGGGAGAAGCAATAAACAGAAATTGCGTGTTAAAGATAGTAATTACTATAAGAAAAAAGCAGGGTTGGGGAGATATGGCTTAAGGAAAAACAGATTTAGGGTAGTCAGGGTTGGCATCATTGAGCAAAGACGAGTGAGGTCTTCAAAGGCTCACTCTGGTTGCAGTCTTGAAGGCAGACTGTAGGGGGTGACACACACAAGCAGAGAGAATTGTTAGGAGGCTCTCATGGTAACCTAGGTGAGAGAGGATGGTGACTTGAAGCTACTGCTGCTGAAGTAGCTCCTCACAATCTCAACTACGAAGATGGTGAGAAGTGGTTGAAGTCTGCATTCATTTGGGAGGTGTAGCCAACAGGATTTGTTGACAGTTTGGTTATATTCACATAATATATATATTATGTGAAACTAAAAGAGGAGCCTGGACTTTTGTCCTGAGGAACTGAATGGATGGAATTGTTATTAACTGACAAAAGAAGGACTGTATAGACCAAGTTTTAGGGAGAAAGATCAGGAGTTCAGCCCTGTGTATATATTGAGTTTCATATGTGCGTTAGGCATCTATTTAGGGATAATGACATTTACATATAGGTTAGTGGATAATAAAATATGATGGATGTAAATAATTTAGCATAGTACTTGACATAATTATCGCAGTGACACAAGAGAATACATTGTGACATGAAACAAGAATAATAGGTTGTAAAAGAGATATTCAGAGCAAAAGAGATTATATAATAGAAGACCTTAAAAAATAATAGATGGAAAGATTGAGGAAATGTTCCAGAAAATAAAAGTTAAAGAGATACAAAAATATTAGAGACCTATTAGGAATAATAGAGAATCTGTGAAGGTTCTCTTTGCTAATAGGGCTCTCAGAGAGACAGAGCAAAGAAAATGGAAGGGAAGAAACTATCAATGAAACAATACGAGAAAAATTTCCAGAACTGAAGGATATGAGTTTCTAAATTGGAGGTCCTAACCACTATGAGTGGGGGAAGAAGGGAGAGATACATTACCAGGACATTTCAGAGCAGTAGAGTAAAAACAAGTCACACAGAAACAGACTTGGCAGGATGTCAGCCTTTAAAAGTGACACTGGAAGCTAGCAGACAGTTGAGATGTGACTCAAAAGTTCTGGGGGAAAATAATCACAAATATGGATTTCTATGTCTGTGAGGATAGAGGAAAGATATTTTTAGCATACAGGTTCTCAGAAAATTTATTTCCTATACATCCTTTCTCAGGAAGTATTGCACCTCAGAAAGAGAGGTGCAACATGAAAGAAACATGAGAAAGGAAGACACGAAACCCAGAAAAATGGGGTAGAGCACTGGGGAGAGATGAAGGAAATTCCTAGGGTGATGGTGAAAGAAAGTCCAGGATGACAGCTGGCAGCAGGTCCTAGGGATGACCAGTCCTGACTGGAGCAGGAGGATGTAAGATCCAGGGAAAGGGTCTCTAAGAAGGAAATTGAACTGAGAAACGATGTATTTGACCATTCTGAGTTTCATAGATTTGTTTGTTTGTTTGTTTTGTTTTGTTTTAAGAATTGGGGGCATAAACTGTTCCCAACTTAAAGGACTTTACACTGCATTTAGGGGTACACAAGTAAATAGACTATATGGCCTCCTGTCAAGATTTGTAAAGTTTAGCACCCTGTTCCTAGACTCACCCATAGTTGGGATGGAGGCTTAGAAACTTAATATTTAGCTCCCTGAGCATCTGTAATTGAACTGGCAAACCAACAGCTTGGGGCTCTCTGTTGGGTTAGCTGAGAAATAGTCCTGCCACACTTTAGAAAAGAAAGGTTTTTATATTTATTATTATTTAAAATATTTTTATTTATTTCAGAGATGAAGGGAGAGGGAAATAGAGATGGAAACATCAATTATAAGAAAGAATCATTGGTTGGCTGCCTCCTACACATTCCTTGTTGGGGACCAAGTCCACAACCCAAGCATGTGCTCAGAGTTTGGCCTCACAGATGGCTTCCCCCCTGGTCCCTATTAGTGGTTCATTCTTCATATGGTGGGTGTACTCCTAGGCACGCCCTTCCTCCATCTTTCTTTTACTTCATGCTTCTGCCCTTGGATTGTTGGCACTGATAAGACCCTCTCATGTGCCCTCCAAGGGCTGCAGTCCTTTTCTTGCCAGGCAAACTGCATACTCTACAGCAGTGGTCACCAACCTTTGAGACCTCATGGACCACCAGTGGTTGGCAACTGCTGCTTTACCATCTTTTTTGGGAGTTTGGGCTTTGGGACTTTTGGCTTGTACTACTCTAGCTAGTCCTATTCTTTGAGATCTCCAGACAATTATCTACTTACCAGTGGCCCAGTGCATGAATTTGTGCAAATTGAAAGAAAATTACCATAATTAGATGAAGTACTTTAATATCACTATTTGCCCTTTCTCTATAATAGAAGTGTCAGGTTGTGCCAATAGTTGGTCTTCAGACATATTCTGTTGATGCTGCTGCTTTCTTTTAGCTTCAGAATGTTAACAAAAACAACCAAATTCACGATTGACAATGACAGACAACTTGGGGCTGAGCTGCCAGCCTCTGCTTCTTGCAAACATCTTGGCCTCCAGTCTGTATGAGCAGCTCTTCTTGAAGTGCTCACTTAGTTAATGATGCCACCCCCAGGAACCCAGATTCCAGGCTTTCCCTTCCCTTTCTGTAGTGTGTCCTTGGAGGGTTGGTTGAATGCACCACCAGTTTTGTTACTTATTAAGCCTTGGGGGAGATATCTGGACATAATTTTTGGTGCTTTCTCTCAGGTTTGGTCAGTTTACTGCTTCTTGCTCTTAGCTGTGGGCCCTCATCATTGATTCTGGGACAATAGGACAAGTGCCACTTAACATCTTATTAGATTATGACCCAGTAAGTTTAGGAAACATTGTTGCAGGTAATGGAAAATATAATCAGATTTGTATTTTATAGTGTTTAAAATGTAATTGAAATAAAAGATCTCAATTGAATTTTGCTAATTCTTTCAGACTTAACAAAATTTGTATGCTTTAGAGTAAGAAACTAAGTAAATATTATGTATGACTGTGAATCTTTGTAGAGTGTCAACATTAGTAACTTCTGACAGCTTGGTTGTATATATGAAAACACATGGGTTCATAGTGTCTAATGCTGCCAAACTGGCACAACAGAAGAACTGAAATTCGTATGTTACTGATTTCAGAGAGGAAGGGAGGACAGAAAGATAAAAACATCAATGATGATAGAGAATCATTGATTGGCTGCCTTCTGCACACCCTCTATTGGGGATTGATCCTGCAACCCGGGCATGTGTCCTGACCAGGAATAGAATCATGACCTCCTAGTTCATAGGTTGACATTCAACCACTGTGCTACTGGATTGGGCTCAGTTAACTTTCAGGTTTTCCGGTTTTATTATCTGGTACTTTTTGGCTAAACGGAGATTAACCACTAGATGGCACTTTATAATTAGAAAACGGAAGTGCTTTATTGCTACCTATGTCCAGTGACACAAACAGTTGGTGGCAGTCCTAAAGCATAGGTTTAAAAATATGGGAGACAGATAAACAGAGAGAAAGGAAAAATAAGAGAGACAGATAAACAAAATATACTCTTATAGATATAGCTAAAAATGAAATAAAAACAATGAAGGTTCCAGAAAGGATTATAGTAGTTCTACTTTTGTTAAGTTACCATTGGAGAAATAAATGCCTTCACAATTGACCTACATCATACTGCTGCAAGCTGTTGTCTCTCTCTGAATTTAGGTTTAGTAAGAGTGATTCTTTGGATAAAAGCTCATATTTAGGTGGTGGAGGGGAGGAAGGTGGAGATACTGGACAAAATAAGAGAGACAGATAAACAGAGAGAAAAGATACTCAAAGATATTAACCATTTCTTATTTTTCCTCGTTTTATGGAGGGAAAGAAAAGAAGAAAGGAAACATATTTTGTGAAGGAAGTTGTAAAATGCCATCATTACCTCAGGAAAGTGGTTCCAATGGCATTTCTTGCAGGCTCATTTCTTTGGTTTTTCATTTATTTGACATGTATTTAATGAGAGTCAGGGAATCTGGCTGAGGATATCATAATGAAAAGATGTTCTCTCTACCCCCTGAGTTTATTGGTTATGGGAGCTTAAAACATTTGAACTTAAAACCTTAACACCTTTGTAGAGTATCCTACCTAATAAAAAGAGTAATATGCAAATTAACCACCACTCTGCTACAACCACAAAGCCATGTCCACCAGCCACGCCCATCAGCCAATCAGAGCGAGCATGCAAATAAACCCAACCAAGATTGCTACAGCCAGAGAGCAGGAGAGAGGCTTGGGTTTTCCAGGCAATGGAAGAAGCCAAGCTTTCCGCCTGCCCTTGCAGGCCTAAACTTCTACTCAAGGCTACAAAGTTTCAATTATAGAAGGTAAACAAATCCAAACAGAAATGACTGCCGGCCACGAAGAGAGCAGGAGGCTTGGCTCCACTCCAGGTTACAAAATTTCAATTGTAGAAGGTAAATAAATTCCAGATACCAGGGCCTCCACTTGGGTTGCTGGGTGTGTGGCTAGCCTGCAAATCACCACAGGCCCCTTGCTCAGGCTGCCTCACGCCCCAAGGGAACCTCCACCCTGATCTGGGACACCCTTCAGGACAAACCAGCTGGCCCCCACCCGTGTACCAGGCCTCTATCCTATCTAATAAAAGAGTAATATGCAGATTGACCATTATTCCAACACACAAGATGGCTGCCCCCATGTGGTCAAAGATCCTGCCCCCATGTGGACACAAGTTTGCCACTACAAGATGGCCAGCAGGGGAGGGCAGTTGGGTGGGAACAGGCCTGCAAGGGAGGGCAGTTGGAGGCATCAATCCTGCAGGGAAGGGCAGTTAGGGGTGACCAGGCTAGCAGAGGAGGGAAGTTGGGGGCAAACAGGCTTGCAGGGGAGCAGTTAGACATCAATCAGGCTGGTATAGGAATGGTTAGGGGGTGATCAGGCTGGCAGGCAGAAGCTGTTAGGGGCAATCAGGAAGGCAGGCAGATGAGCATTTGGGAGCCAGCAGTCCTGGATTGTGAGAGGGATCTCAGATTGGAAAGGTTGCAGGCTGGGCTGAGGGATACCCCCTACCTCCGTGCATGAATTTCATGCACTGGGCCTCTAGTATTAAATAATATGGAAAATAATACTTTTATTTTTATTTGTTTTATATACTTTATTTTATTTTATTTTTATTTTTTTTTATCAGATAAACCCCCCCGCCAGTCCCTGGCAACTACTGTTTTCAGTCTCTGTGGGTTTGCCTATGCTGGAAATTTCATAAAAATGGAGTATGTGGTCTTTGTGACTGGCTTCTTTCACTTAGCATATCATTTTCAAAGTTTCTCTATATTGTAGCACATAATCAGTACTTCATTCCTTTTTATTGTCTAATAATGTGCCATTGTAAGGATATCCTCATTTTGTTTATCCATCTATCAGTTGATGGACATTGGTTTGTTTTTATTTTTTGGCTATTATGAGTAATGCAGTTATGAGTATCCATGTACACGTTTTTGTCTGCACATATGTTTTCATTTCTCTTGTTTATATACCTAGGAGTAGAGTTGCTGGGTCACATGGTAACTGTGTTTAACATTTTGAGTACATGCCAAACTATTTTCCTAAGTGGCGTCATTATTTTACAATCCCACCAGCAATAAATGAGGGTTCCAGTTTCTCCACTTCCTTGCCAATACTTGTCTTTTTTGTTGTTGTTGCTTGTTTATTTAATTATAACCATCGTAGTAGTGGGTATGATGTGTGGTACCTCATTGTGGTTTTGATTTGCATTTTCCTGATGGCTAATGAGGTTGAGAGTTTTTTGACATGCTCATTGCTCATTGACCATTTGTGTATCTTCTTTGGAGAAAGGTCTATTGAAATTCTTTGCTGAAACCGGTTTGGCTCAGTGGATAGAGCTTCGGCCTGTGGACTAAAAGGTCTCAGGTTCGATTCTAGTCAAGGGCATGTACGTTGGTTTCAGGCACAACCCCAGTGGGGGGTGTGCAAGAGGCAGCTGGTTGATAATTCTCTCTCATTGATGTTTCTAACTCTCTACCCCTCTCTTCCTCTCTGTAAAAAAAAAAAAAAAAAATCAATAAAATATATTAAAAAAAAAAGAAATTCTTTGCACATTTTAAGTTGAATTGCTTGTCTTTTTATTATTGATTTGCAAATCTCCTTACATGTTCTAAATATGCTTTTAACCAGATATTTGATTTTCAAATGCTTTCTTTCATTCTGTCTTTTCACGACTTACTTCTTTGAAGCATAAATATGTTTATGTGCACATAGATGCAGTATTTACAACCTAATGAAATACGGTGGTTTAGACTCACCGCAGTGCGTGTGTTTGACTGTGTCATGTAGGTTGCCATGAAGTGGCACGAACAGAGTGTTGACAGTTGCTTTTGCTGATACTCAGAGCTGTTCCTAAATCAATAGGGAATGCAATTATAGGAGGCCAAAAAAGAGCTAGCCTACTGAGAGTGAAACACAATGTCCTCTAGCCTATGACACCCTTCTTCATACTGTTATCCTAGTTACAAACCAGTAGAGAAACACTGGAAGCCAGGATAGTGAGAAAAGAATAGTTGTTTCCTTCTTTTGTGGCCCACACAAGATATACTCTTAGAGATATAGCTAAAAATGAAATAAAAACAATGAAGGTTCCAGAAGGGATTATAGTAGTTCTACTTTTGTTAAGTCACTATTGATTGGAGAAATAAATGCCTTCACAATTGATCTACATCATACTGCTGCAGGCTGTTGTCTCTCTCTCTGAATTTAGGTTTAGTAAGAGTGATTCTTTGGACACAAGCTCATATTTAGGTAGTGGAGGGGAGGAAGGTGGGGAAAATGGAGTATGTCTTTGTTACAGCCTGATTGGAGCTGCTTCCCTGTTATTGTGTAGATAGACTGCTTTGATGCTCATGGAGTGACATACTGAGAAGGTGGTGATTGCTTGCTCATCGGTTTGGCTAGTATCTCTGAGTAGCACAGTTAAGGGAATTCTTTGTCCCCTTACTGCACTTTCATCCTGATACCAAAGCGCAGTGGTAGTAGTGCAGATGTTTTTAAAGTTGACTTAGATAAACTAAGAAATGGTCATCTGACAAACGATATGGACGGGTCAGTGGTCTTTTCCCTTTTTCTTTTCTTCTCTTTTCCCCTCCTCCTCCTCCTCCTCCTCCTCCTCCTCCTCCTCCTCCTCCTCCTCCTTCTTGTTCTTCTTCTTCATCTTCATCTTCATCTTCATCTGACAAACGATATGGACAATCAGTGGTCTTTTTCCTTTTTCTTTTCTTTTCTTTTCTTTTCTTCTCTCTTCTTCTTCTTCTTCTTCTTCTTCTTCTTCTTCTTCTTCTTCTCTCTCTCACTCTCTCTCTCTCCTCTCTCTCTCTCTCTCTCTATCTCTCTCTCTCTCTCTCTCTCTCTCTCTCTCTCTCTCTCTCTCTCTCTCTCTCTCTCTCTCTCTCTCTCTCTCTCTCTCTCTCTCTCTCTCTCCCCCATTAAGAGTTTGAAGTAGAACACTAAAAGCCTTCTGAGAAAGATGTTTATCTTTTCAAGGTTTTTTTCCTGGAATGATCTAATTCAATGTGGATTCTTGACCAAGACTTCTCAGCTGTATTATTGAAGAGATGTGGGTTTTGTAAAGTAACTTGGTATGTGCTGTAGTGCTTGTAAACTTTTTAAATTTTCTTTTTCCCCCTTCTTTTTACAATATGAGAACTAATTCCAGATTATAGTCAACATTTTTGTGAACAGTTTTAAAAACTTTGCTCCCTAAAGTGTAACCAACCCTTAGGAATTACAATGCAGTTGTCTCTTAAGAAAAATACTTTAGATTGAAATCTTATGACCCGTTTAAGTTCCTCAGGCACATTTTTTCTTGACTCCGCTCCACACCCAGAAAGATATTTTGGACCCTTTTCATCTTAATCTTGTGCTTTGATCAGAATGAAGAGATGAGTCAGAGGAGTTTGCTAACACTAATACTTCTGGGGGAGATCACACAATATAATTTTGAATGTGAAGCGGCATTAACTGTCAGTTTTGCTCTTTCAGGCTGATGGACAAATTTGTAATCATGCGCATGTTGCATAATGGTGACATAATTGAGGGTGTAGGCTCATCCTTTAGAACATAGCCCCCGAGAGACTTGTGTTCAGTACATAATGTAAAGCTATTTTAAGGAGGTTGTGAAAGTCTTTGCTGTCAAATGGCGGGGACTTCTCAGTCAATTTGTGTATAGTTTTCTTTGTAGATGATGTTGTCCTTGATTAGAGAACAATCGACCCATCCATGTCTTACTGGCCTCTGTGGTTAAGTATGGCTCCAATCAAACTTTTGCGTGATAGCGTGCTCTCTCAGTCTTGGGAGTCAGCATTCTCTGAGTCCTGAGGAAACAGTCTCATTTGACAATTTTACTGCCACTTAAGATTTTATCTAGCGTGTGATGAGGTGATGCAGTGACTGTTATATTGGTTCATGGTCTAGGGAGATAATTGGTAAACGTGGGCCTGGGGCTAGGAGATAGGAGACCTGTCACAGCAGAGAGGCAATGATCGAAAGAGTAATCTTTGTTGTTGACCAGCTCTGCCTGTGAAACATTTAAGGTATTTGGGCTCTAATTTGAAAGACTAGTTGAAAAATAATTATTTGACACTTATTCTGTGCCCATCGTTCTGCTAGGTTCTGGGAAGTTAGAGCAAATAAAACATAATTGCTGATCTTGAGATGCTTACATTTGGGGGAAGGTAGACATACAGGTAGATACTATTTTTCATGTATTTGGATAAGGACCTTTTCTTCCCAATGTGAAAGCTTACACAAAGCGGGGTGGGTGTGGGAGTGGTGGGTTTACCAAATACATTTGAACACTCCATCAGCTGAGGTGAAAATGATTTTTTTTTTTGAAATGTAAGAATAAAATAAATGCGCAATTTAGAATCATGCTGGCCGATGGAAGGGAGGGAGGTTAAAGGATGAGCGTCAGGTGGGGACCCTGTGTAACTTCATGGGATGGAGAATATTCTTATTATATTAATGAATTGGGTGATGAATTCCTAGGTATGTAGTTTATCATTATGCTGTTGCATAACCTACATTATATATACAGGGTGGGGCATAAGTAGGCTTACAGTTGTTCCTATGGAATATAGTACAATAACTAATCAACAATAATATAAGAATAAACTCTGTCTCACATACTCACAACTGTAAACCACCCTATGTGTGTGTGTGTGTGTGTGTGTGTGTGTGTGTGTGTGTATATATATATATATATATTTTTTTTTTTTTTTGCATATCAAATGTATAGAATTTCAGAAAACAAGATATTTCTGTAAATATTTCCCAATCTTAATTTATGAAGATAAATTCACCTCGGATAATTTGTGGAAAAAGAGCTCACCCAATTAGCCAAACGATTTGAGACAGATTTCTCTGTCTGTCCTATCCCTCTTTTTTTTACTTTGATTTTTGAAACAGTGAAAATAATAAAGAAGTCTTTTCTCATGACCTGAATGCCCTGTTTCCCTAAGGTTCCATGTACTCTGTCCAGACTCAGTTTATAGGTCATAAGGATTCTGTCTGGGCTGGCCAGACAGACATCTAAGTATTTAGTGTGTGTGTGTGTGTGTGTGTGTGTGTGTGTGTGTGTGTGTGTGTTTAATGTTTGTGCATGGCTTAGCTCGGGATTTTGAAATCTTTGTAGGGTTTTCCTATTTGCTGGGTGGTTTTAGAATTGAAGGCCATGAGTAGAAAAAAACAACAAAGAAAAATACTATTTCCTCTTTCATCTATGTCCCACATTATACAAGTATTCTGAAATAGCACCAGTTTTCTGGGAAAGGTCATGACTGAGACTTTCTCACCCGTTACCCCTTCTCTCCAATTCATGTTTCCTTCTTATAACATGGTCATGTGCTCGCCCAAGTCTGGCTTGTGAACCGTGTAGAATATTCGTGCAGTGTTGTTTTTCAAGCCCTCCACTGTGCACATGATGCAGTATTTAATTTGGAACGAGCTCCAAGTTCAGTCACACGTGCTTCTTGTGGTGTTTATCTTGGAATGCACAAGTAGGAGGGAAGTATTTTTGCATTTTATACATCTGGACATTGTTCATGGTTCTCCTGTGACTTGGGAATTCTGTGTGGGGCAAAATCCAAAGAACAGTATTAAAAATAACATGGACTTACAATGGCATCTGAGTAAAAACCCCAGAGAATACGCCCCTCATCCCAGCAGAGTTTGATTTTGGTGGTGAACTTTTTCAATTGTGTGGTTCACTGTTGGCCTGAATAGATTGCTGGGATTATAAAGTTACCTGATACCCTCACATGTAGGCTAATGGGCTGCCAGACTTTCTGAAAGTCTACAGCAGATTTGGCTTGGGGTGTGGGGGGAGAGGGAGATTTTTGCCTTGACTTTATATGGGTTAAGACAGGTAAATTCTGCTTACTGCTGCTGTGCCTCTGCTACTCTTTTGCTCTACAAGCATCTGAAGAAAGACCTGTGAGGTCACTCCCTAATTCTGCCTCATTCCACCTAGCTTAGAGCTAAAGGTCGGCCCTGAAAACACCTCAGGCACTGTGTCAGGATGGGAGGGAGTGGGTTGGAGGAACAGTGTAAAGTATAGTAACCTTATCTTTCCCCGATTCCATTTGATAGGACTGTGCATCCAGTACCTCCTCCTTTTGGCTATGGGTCTACTAGAATGGAAAAGTGGGAAGGAATGTAAGGAAGCATGCTGCTCTGTGAATGAGTTTGCATATGGACCGCATTGCTTTTTGGCCCTAATCGAGCTTTCGCTCATTCCACATCTCATCATTGATGCAGCTATAGAAAGCAGACTGGGAAAGCAGAGTAAAGGCTCCCAGCAGATTTGCACTTGAATAAAAGAGTGATTTCTCTTGTGCAGAGTACAGACCAGTTTGGGGAGAAAGTTGTTTGCTTTTTTACTTTCTGGTTAAGGACTGTTTGCTTTCCCCCTTCAAAGGTAATAAAGAGGGGGGAAAAACTAATAAAGTAGTTGGACCTGCTAGTTATAATTCATTTAGAATTTTCAAATGTGTTCAATAAGTTTACTCATATGATTATAAAAGAAGTAAATAATTGGAGGGCAAAGGTCACAATTCTGTTGAAGTTTCAGAATCAGTTGACTCGAGGCAGTTTGAGTGCTTGGATAAGACCACTTGAGTAGAAGCTTTTCTCTTTGCTGGTTATTTTGGCCTTCACTTTGGGAATTCTCTCTCCCCGCCCTTTACTTTTGTAATGCATTTTGCAACTTTCCGTTAAAAAGAATTCATTAAAGTTTAAACTTTTAGTGAATAAACACATCCTGGGAATCACCACATTGCAGGGGATGGGGTGACTTCAGCTGGAGAGAGGTTAATAGTAGGGACTCCACAGGCTGATACCAAGATCATGCTTGTTTAATGTTTTAATGACTCCAAAAGGAAATGGTGAAATCTGCTGATGACTCCAAATTGTTTTTGCTGATCCAAACAGGGATTTCTGGGAAGCTTCTTCAGAGTATTTGGAATAGAGGAAGAATTGGGCAATGTGGTGGCAGACACCCTGAACTTGAACTGAAGGTCTGTGTGAAGTAGCAGCAGTAACGTCAGTGTATTGACATTACAAAGCCTGCCAAGTCTCTCAAAGAAAGACTGTGGAGTCCCTGTAAAGGGCTTAGCTTTGATTCCGCTTGTGAAAGGAACACTCAGGACAATGAACATTTTGATGTATAGAAAATGAAAACTACTGTGGTGATCATTGTAATTATGAAGTGTAGTGATTGAAAAGTTCTGTGTGTGAATTTCCTTATTAATGCCCGCAGTAGTACATCCAAATAAAAGCTGCTTCCCTTGAAGTGGTCACAGAAGATTATATACTCATTTATGTATGTCCTTTCTGAGGGGAGAGCAGCTCCTTGTACATTCTCTGGACTATTTTCAGTGGCAGCAGGTCTTCATTTTTTTTAGGTTACTCTCTTTTCTCTGCTTCTGTGAGCTTGAGGTTTTAGATTCCACATATAAGTGAGATCATGCAGTAGTTTTCTTTCTCTCTCTGGATAATTTTACTCAGCTTATGTCCTCCATGTTGTCACAAATGGCAGGCTTTCCTTCAGAATAAGTTCCCGGTTGATTTATTTCACAAATGTCACTCATTCAGGTATGCAAGTTATAGAGGCTTGTTAAAATGCTTGTTTCATTGCCCTGTAGGTACAGTATGTTTGTAAGTGACCTTCTTTTTAAAAAATGGTTACAGTTCTATGTCCCCAAGTATACACTGAGGGAGGAAGCAGGAGGTTGTGTTGTAATTGGAGATTCCTTTCGGGCATTGATATTTTCTTGCTGGAGCATACATCTATGTAATGAAAAAGACCCTGTGGGTTAATAAATAAGATAGCCACTGTCACAGGAGCTGTGGGCTGGCCATCGACATCCATCCATCCATCCATCCATCCATCCATCCATCCATTTACTTCCAAAGAACAAGAGTCACAACCCCTTACCTCAAGATGCTTGGTTTTGTTTACATCGTGGTAAATGGACATTTTTTATTTTTAATACCTCCACTAGTGTCCAGGGAGTACTTGATTTGGTTAAGTGATGGGGAGATGGGAATGGTGCTGAATCCTTACCTTCTCTTTTTTCTCTCAATGGAAATCCTGGAATAACTTTTGAAAATCACTAGTTCAGAGAATATGTTATCTGGAGGGTCAGAAAAGGGTTTGTGTTCAGAAGGGTCTAGGGAGGCTTCATTTCTCTCTTACTCTTCTGAGATTATTAAAACAAAATAAAAAATGTCCATTTACCAATCCCGTGTTTCTGCTTTGAAAGTCAATATAAAGATAAAATCCCCCACATATTTATTTATTATTACTTTTATTTCAGAGAGGCAGAAGGGGGGGGGGGGGGAGAGACAGAGAGAGGAGATATGCATTTATATCTAAATTCATTGTGTTAAAGTACATAATGGGGAAAAACCTTTAATTTTTTGGGGATAGGATTTTAAAGTAACAGATTCTAAATTTGCTACATTTTGCATTTCTGCAGCACTCTGTGATAACACCAACAAAAGTGATATAATCCAGACAGACACAGTAGATGGCGCTTTAGACTTAGTTTTAAAAGCAATCAGTACAAGACTGGGAAAACTGAAGCACATTTAAACTGGGCTTTTTCCCCCTTCACCACTAAGACGATTTCATTGTAGAGTATGTGCCTCTAAGAAGTAAGGACTTTTTGGAAAGAACTGGATAATAATTTTAGCAAAAATAAATCTCCAAGTTGCTATGTTTGGGCCAGGTTTGTCACTTGGAAAGTACTGTGTTTTCAGTCACAAATATATATGGAAATTATTTTATTTCAAAATACTGCCTTATTTATGAGAGTTTACCCTAAAACTTTGTCTTGGTATTAGATATTTTTGCTCTTAGGTGTGTTTTTTTGCCCATTATTATTATTATTTTAAATTATAATGTAGTCATATTTAACAATTCAGTTATAGTTATTCTAATAGGTCTTCAAATACAAGTCTACATTAAAGGATGATTATAGGACTTTTATTACCATTTTACTGTGCTTTACGTACTTGATCTTAATCTTAGTAATAATTCTATGAGGATTATTATTTCCTTTTTCAAAGGATAAACAAACTGTTTTAAAGATTTTAGTAACTTGCCAAGCTCACTTACTTAGTAGCTGCTTTAAGAGTTACATTCATGCATTAAAGTTGTATTTTTTGAGAATCTACTGTGTGCTCAGCATAACAGGGGCCCTGCTCTTGTGGACCTTGTCAATTATTAGATACTTGATAGAGTCTTTGAAATCTATAGGATTGGAAGTAGGTCATGGGGATGCAAAGATGTATTCGGTCACATGCCTGCTGGATAGACCAAGGAGCACTTTCAGCAAAGGGAAAGAATCATACCTACCTTGAAAATACTACTTTATTAAAATATTTACTTAGGTGCATTCATTGTAGCCAAGGAAAAGCAAGACCTTCTTTCTCTCTCCAACTCTTGACAGTTAAGTAATTGAATCAACAGTAAAAAACAACATGAGCTTAACTGTCTTCTCGATAAGAATCAGGATGAATAAGAAAATATGAGTATACCAGAATGTCAAAATTTTCCATTGGTTAAATAGTAGTAAAATATCTAATTCAAGACAGTGCCAGTCAGTAGTGGGTGTCTGAGAGACTAATGTAGTTTGTGCACAGTAAGAACATGGTAACTTCTACATGGCTTGCGCCATTTGATGTTTTATGTACAACCAGGCTAGTGATACCCTGAATTGCTAAGAACCATTTTCATCTTGGGACATTTACATTTTTCTTTTACTTTTTCTTCAAAAAGTTTTACTCTATTGTTTTCATATATGATCCCAAGCTCCTATGGTATAGAAAGGTGTGTAATTGATGGGGAAAAATAGACCAAGAGTTTTAAATAGATTTTAGAACTCCTGACATGGTATAAAATTTTATATATATGTTCTAAGAAGCATTACTGTTATTTGGATACAAGGGGCAGAGGATGCATTTATGGCTCCTTTTCCTATTACTTGTTTTGTCTTAACTTTTGCATATACTCTGCTGAAGAGCAGGCAGTTATAACTTAAACTTACAATTAGCTATTTCTGATAAGCTGTTACCTGTGGTTCTAGGTAAAAAAATCAAGAAGTAAAATAGTTTCTTAACTTGGTGTATTTAGGCCCCTTGTTTTGATGTAATATTTGTGGAATTAATAGTGATCTTTTAATACTAGTCCTGTCACACATAATAATAGTATCTATCAAATAGTGTATGGGAGGATTCAACTAAATAATAAATGTAGTGTTTAGTGCAGGATATGAAATGTAATAAAGCTTAATGTGTTAGCTTTTGTCATCATCATTGCCATCATGAGTAACATACAGTATATATCCTTATGATTGAATGTACAGCATAAAGCATAAATAATAAGATCACCTAGAGACAAAGAAGAATGGGAAGGTCAAGTTCATTAGCCTCTTGTTTCTAGGAGCAGATTATTCTAGGAGTTAGGAGAGAGATTTTGCAAGACATGTTTAGCTTTTATTTATGGATTGATGACAATATGGATAGCTCTCTTGATGTAACAAAAATATAATAATGTTATCAAATTGATTGTAAGCCTCATTGAGGGCAGGAGCTGCATTTTATTCACCTTGTATTGTTAGCTCCCATTTTAGTGTCTGGCCCATGGTTGATATTCCATTAAATATTTGGATTCATCTGTCTGTGTTTTCTTCTTTGTTTTTCACTTAGTTTCCAAAATAGTTGCTGTTTCCCTATTCAGAATTTCTTATGAGTCACATGAGCAATGTGACTCTTTTAGAATTAGTATTAATTAAAATACAGATATTTTAGGGATGAGGCTATTTTGTTTGAAGCAAATTACTTGGGAGTCAAGAGTTAATTCAACTTAAGGATGTTCAGGCTTAGCATGTTTTCCATAGAAAGGCAAATATTTGGTCTTAAGAAACAAAAAACTTTATCTTCACACAGGATGGGGCAAAAGTAGGTTAACTTATGGGAAAATAATACAATAATACAATAATTAATAAATAATAACACAAGAGTAAACTGTGTTTCAAGTACTTACCACTGAAAACCTACTTTTGCTCCATCCTGTATATCAGGCAGTCACTAATGTTTAACACTTAAGTTACCTTGTACACTGATGTATTTAATATATATGGTAATGGAAAAACTTGCTGCTTAAAAAGTTGTATCTTCTATAAAATATGTAAGATATTTCCTATTTTAGGGAATTTTACTTAGCCAGAAAAACATTCATAACTATAGGATACATGGTATTTTTCAGAAATGAATACTGATTATCAGTAGAGAAGTGTGTCCATAATGACTAAGTTAGGCAAATACTTTAAGGAAAAGATTTCTGTCCTTTGGAGTTGTATTTAGGGTAAGTACTAAATTGGATATTGGGGTTAGTTAGTATTCCTATTGCATACACAGGCCCAGAGTGACTCATCATGGTCTACAGGAACATTGTAGGTATGAACCTTTGGGACTCTCAGGCTCGGTTGTTCTAGAATCCCCCAAGGTCAAGTTCAGATTAAGGGACATTTTGTACTTCTTTAGTCATAGAATTACTGTTTCCTTATTTCCTACAAATAGACAATGAACTCTGAGGTGTCTTCTGGGACAAAGTAGAATTAGTATGGAACTCTTGCAGTAGGAATTGGGGTCTGGAGGTGAATGCTACTCAGTATGCAGTGTTACGATGTTTTTGTTTTGGTGGTGAATTTGCTTAGTACATGCAGTTTGTAGCTGTGGTTTTGTATCCATTGAAATGTACTATCATTCATTGGTCTGGAGTTGGGTGAGGTTTGGAATATCATCTAGTTGTCAAAGGGCTTTTGGTCTGTTTCTTCTATGGTAGTGTGCTATAGTCAAGGGAAACTTTAATGAACATTTTCCAAAGAATAGAACATGAACATTAAATTATTTATTAAGCAAATAAGGCAACTGCCTCTAGTTTTTAATGTAGCATTCATTTTCCCCTTTGTTTAAAAGACTTGTGCAGAGAGTTGTAAGAATGGTTAAAAAATTTAAAATTGAGCCAAAACCAGTTTGTCTCAGTGGATAGAGCGTCGGCCTGCAGACTGAACGGTCCCAGGTTCGATTCCGGTCAAGGGCATGGTACCTTGGTTGCGGGCACATCCCCTGTGGGGGGTGTGCAGGAGGCAGCTGATCGATGATTCTCTCTCATTGATGTTTCTAACTCTCTATTCCTCTCTCTCTTCCTCTCTGTGAAAAATCAATAAAATGTATTTTAAAAATTTTTTAAATTGAAAAGTTGAAATCTGTCTCCTCTTGATCCTATGATCACAAGAGGTGTGAACAGTGGACCTATTTATTAGAAGATGAGAGTTCAAGTTTAACTGAATTTAGAATATTAATTATATTTTAACCATAGTAGCATGTTTTTAAAGTTTCTGTAAAACATAATTGCCTCGATACTATTCTGTTGTTTTGTAAAGTGATCTGATGTGGCTACAAAGTTGTCTATATCAATAGTTGACCCCAAAGTTGCCTCATTTTCAAAAGGACACCTTCTCCAACTTAGTGTTTATTTGCAGAATAAACCACATTTTCCCTGTCTTATTAAAATGATGGAACTGTTTTCTAGCACATGGAAACATTTCTGCTTCTCATGTTCTTTTGAGCACACAACTTCATGTGATTTACAAATGTTGGTTAGTGCCGGGGTGATATCCAGCATCTAGAAGGGTTCAAGAATCTGAAGAAAGGCTGCATGTAAATTAATAAGGAGCCTAGAAATATAATATAAATTTGTCATCCATGGAGGAGCCAGAGGAAGCTTACCTGTAGTAGCTAAGTTCTCTCTCTCTCCCTGGACCCAGGGCTCTTTTTATTCCCCTATAGCAAAGGAGATATACATATCAAAGGTAAGGTTTAGTATATAGTACGCATTGTCAGTTGGGGGAAATGCCCTCTGCTGTTCAGCTTTTTGGCCAGCAGGAGGCAGTAACATGTAAATTGGAATGCTCTCAACTGTCTGGTAACAGGCAATAATATATGCAGATCTTCAGGTTTGGGGAAATGCTTTCAGCTATTCCAGTAGGCAATAATATATATTCAGCTCTGCCCATCAATAGAAGCCCATCAACCTTTTGAAGACTTCTTGCATTTACAATATGATGACATGCTGGAATTAGCCACCAGCATTGGTAAAAGCAATTGATAGTTCCAAATGCTATTAGAAGGTTCAAACTAATATGTACCTATTAAAAATTTATTTTTATTTATTTATTTATTTATTTATTTATTTATTTATTTTAAAATAAATCTTTATAATTCATATTATTACAAATGTTCCTCATTCCCCCCCCTTCATTGCTCCCCTCTACTAGGTTCCCACCCCACCCTCTGCCCTTTCCTCACCCCCCATTGTCCTCATCCATAGGTGCACAGTTTATGTTCAGTCTCTTCCTGTACCCCCCACTCCCCTTTTCCCTGAGAATCATTAGTTCACTCCCCTTCCATACCTCTGATTCTATTATATTCACCAGTTAATATTGTTCATCAGATTTTTTAATTCCCTTGGTTTTTAGATTCACTTGTTGATAGTTGCATATTTGTTGTTCATAATTTTTATCTTTATTTTCTTCCTCTTCCTAAAGAACCCCCTTCAGCAATTCATATAATTCTGGTTTGGCAGTGATGAACTCCTTTAGCTTTTTTTATTTGTGAAGCTTTTTATCTGGCCTTGGATTCTGAGTGATAGCTTTGCTGGGTAGAGTATTTTTGGCTGTAGGTTCTTGTTATTCATCACCTTGAATATTTCTTGTCATTCCCGTCTGGCCTGCATGGTTTCTGTTGAGAAATCAGCTGACAATCATATGGGTGCTCCTTTATAGGTAACTACCTGCTTTTCTCTTGCTGCTTTTAATATTCTCTCTTTGCTCTTGGCATTTTAATTATGATGTGTCTTGGTGTGGTCCTCTTTGGATTCCTTTTGTTTGGGGTTCTCTGTGCTTCCTGGACTTGTAAGTCTATTTCTTTCACCAGGTGGGGTAAGTTTTCTGTCACTATTTCTTTCAATATGTTTTTTGTATCTTGCTCTCTGTCATCTTCTGGGATGCCCATAATTCTGATGTTGGTTCACTTGAAGTTGTCCCAGAGGTTTCTTACACTGTCTTCAACTTTCTGGATTCTCTTTTCTTCTTGCTTCTGCGGAGGTGTGTCCTCTGGCTCTTTATGTTCCATATCTTTGACTTGATTCTTGCAATCTTCCATTCTGTTTTTAGGACTCTGAATAATATTTTTTATTTCAGACAATGTATTCTTTATTTCTAGTTGATCCCTTTTCATATTCTCATAGGTCTCGTTTATTTTATCAGCCTTTTCTAGGAATTTCTTGAAAAATCTTGTAAGCGTGGTTTTGAACTCTATATCCAGTCGCTTTTTGTCCTCCATTTCTTTTGTTTGTGATCTGTTTCCTTGTCTTGGCATTTTCGCTGCTTCCCTGAGTTGGTAGGGTGGCTTTGTGTGCTAAGGTGTCCTATATGGTTCAGTGGGTCAGCATCCAAGTTACCTGACGTGGACACTCTTGGTGCCCCCTTTTGTGGACTGTGTGTACAGCCTTGTTGTAGTTAAATCTTGATTGTTGTTGGTATCACTGGGAGGAACTGACCTCCAGGCCAATTGGCTGTGAGGATCAGCTGTGTCTATGCCAGGTGACAGCCTTATTTGACTAGACTTGGAAAATTGCACAAGCCTCTGTGCTCAGCTTGGATGGGGCAGAGTTTCATGGTGGAGCCTACAGCCTTGGCTTCCAGTCAGCCCCACCCTATGAGGTTCCTTAGTCTCAGTGTTCCTCAGTGTCCTTTGGTACTCGCTGAGAGATCGGTGCCCTCGAGTTTTGCCCGCTACCAGACAGTCTAGACTCTCCCCCAATGAGCCCACAACTGGGGTTCAGTGCAGTTGGAAGTGGGGTTCAGAGCAATCTGTAGCTTTTATCTCCTTCCTGCTAGGGCAATCCAGCTGCAGTCAACAGTCAGTCCTCTGCGCGCAATGTTTGCTCTTCAGGGACTTCCTTTCACCGCTCCCCTGAGTTTCCGCCTTACAGCCCAGACTCCCTCTGTATGAGCCTGGGTCCTAGGGTCTGGCCTAGAACTGGGGTTCAGTGCAGTCAGAACTGGGGCTCAACACAGTCCAGAGCTTTTGTCTCCTTCCTACTAGGGCAATCTAGTGGCTCAGTCAACAGTCTGTCCTCTGCACGCAATGTGCGCACCTCCGGGACTGCCTTTCGCCACCCCCCTGAGTTTCCACCTTACAGCCCAGACTCCTTCCCTATGAGCCTGGGTCCCAAGGTCTTGCCTAGAACTGGGGTTCAGTGCTGTTGGAACGGGGGTTCAGTACAGTTAGGAGCTTCCCGCTAGGGAATGCCAGCCAGACACTCAGCCTTCGCCTCCTCTCAGGCTCCGTCCTCTTCCCGCGTGCACCGTGTCTCCATACCTTAGGCTTTTATAGCTCCTCTGATTTTCCTTCTGGTTTTCTCTTTCCTTCTAGTTGTAGAATTTCCAGTCAGTCAACTTTCCTGTAGTTCTGGATAATGTTCATTTTGTATTTTAGTTGTATTTTTTTGAAATTGTTTTGTGAGGCTGCAGTTAGGTGGTTACCTATGCCGCCATCTTGGTTTCTCCGCTATTAAAATTTTTTTAAATTGGGATAAACAAATAAATGATTATTAGTTATTCTTTCCAATGTTTTAATTTCAGAATTTTTTTTAGTTTTGATTGCTAATGTAGTATTACTATCATCACTAATAATACAATAGTCATCTCCTTATTATGCTGCTCAAACCAAAGGAAGAAAATTCTCCCAGCTTCATTATAGAGAAAAGCATAACTAGGAATTTTAAAAGTTGTCCAAAGTTTTGAAAGTGTCATTTGAAAGTATCACTGTCAATAACAAAGTGCATACCATTGTTTGATTTTAAGTAGATAAAATCTATAAAGTGTTTCTGTAATATTAATGAACTAGAGGCCTGATGCACAAAATTCATGCAAGGGCCTCAGCCCCCACCATTGCAGCAGCTGGGACCTCTGCCTTGGCCCCCACCCCTGTGGCTTTGTCCGGAAGGATGTCCGGTCTAATTAGGATATTATGCTTTTATTATTATAGATTACCAGCTATGCAGGGAGAAGTGATATTAAACCATGTCATACAGTGTATGAACACAGCCAGGGCGCTTATAAAAAAAATAGAATATATCGCTGCAGCAAGATGTATGCCTCTTGTAGTCTAAACCTGTTTCTAAGTCACATCTTGAAGTTTGGCCCTGTCTAAGAACATCTTTTGAGGAAGGACAGGTGGTATAGCTGCTATCTTCAAGGAAAAAAAGAGAAGTGATATTATAACCTTATATTAAACTAGAGGCCTAGTTCATGAAATTTGTGCACTTGCAAGAGGTCCCTCAGCCTGGCCTGTGCCCTCTCGCAGCCTGGGAGCCACGAGATCAATTGCCCTGCCCATGTATGGCTTGGGCCTCCCTTTTTGGGGCGATTGTGGAGCCCCCTGATTTATCGCCCCACCAGCTGGTGTTCTGGGCCTCCTTCTGCAGGACGATCACGGGGCGATGGTGAGGGCCTTCCCCCCCCCCAATCTTATCGCACCCACCTTGGCTGGCCTGATGCCGGTGGGTGTCATAGTGTGGTCGTCTGGATGGTCATTCCACTGTTTGGCTATTTGGTCAATTTGCATATTACACTTTTATTATTATAGATATAATGAGATGAAGTAAAGATGTCCTCTGAAAGAATGAGCAGGAAATAGCTGAGGATTAGGAAAAGATCTTTAGTTGCAGTTTGATCCATTTTCCCTCTTTGGTCAGGGTGAGTATGGAAGGCAACCGATCGATGTTTCTCTATCTCCCTTCCCCTTACTCTCTCTCTAAAACCAGTAAAAGCATATTATTGAGTGAGTATTAAAAGTAAAGGAAAGTTTGGTGGTTTTGAAGTCACTGCTGGTCTTTTTTAGTGCAATGTTAGGTGTGAAAGAACCCAGGAAGGTAAAGATCAAATAAATTATAAATAAAATGAATGAGAGAGATAAAATATTATCTATAGGAGCACCAGGGTTGAAGAAAGGATATTTTCCCCTTGTCTTTTTAAAAAATTATTTAATTGAAAAATGAGCACATTTGTAAGCAGTAAAGGAGCCTTTGGAGAAGGAGAGAGAGAAGGTCCTGGAGAGTAAGAGGTTGATTACTGACTGACAGATCTTGGAGGAGACTGGAAAGAACAAGATCAAGTGTATGGGTTGAGGTTTAGACATTGGGAGGGAATATTTAGAGGTCAAAGGAGGAGTACAAAAGATGGGTGAGGTACAGAGGAGCTTCCTAGTGGAGGACAGATGCTATGGAAGAATATGCTACATGACCTCAGACATCTTATTAAAGAAAAGTAAGGCCTCATCTGGGAATGAGGAGGAAAGGAGAGAGGAGGAAAGATGTGGTGTAGTTGCAGTGATAAATAGTTAAAATGAGATAAGTTGTTGAGTTTCAGTGAGGACACAATTGAGGGTAAACAGGTAATTTTATTTCTTGCCTTTCTTTAGTAAATTTTTTTTTTCTTGAAACAACAAAAGAAAATTTCATGAAAGCTCTCATATTGTAACTTTTTGTCTACTTCTTATAATCATTTTCAGGAACCTTAATGACTTCAGTGTCTTTAAAGCTCATAACATGGCTTTACTATTGCCAAGAATTGTGAAGACCTCTGTTGTCAGATACTTTATGCTGATGTACATCTTGGATTCAGAAATACAAATGATGCCCTGGCCAGTGTGGCTCAGTTGATTAAGCATGGTCCATGCACCGAAAGGTCGCCAGTTCAATTCCTGGTCAGACACATGCCCAGGTTGTGGGTTTGATACCTGGTTAGAATGCATGCAGGAGACAGTCGATCTGTTTCTCTCTCACATCGATATTTCTCTCTCTCTAAAATAAATTTAAAAAATTTAAAAAAGGAAAAATAAATGATGATGGTATTGTTACTGCTTATAGCTGGATCACAAAAAAAGCAATATATATATATACTTTGGACCTGAAGTTATTTTCAAATGTTATAAGAAAACAGAATCTCTCCAGGGACTTGTTCTAGGAATGTAGGTTGGGATTTTGTCAAGCGTATCGCTTCTGTCACTTAGTGGCATAGTTTTGCATGACACAATGTCTGACTCTTCTTGTTTCTGATTTCCTCTGCTTCATATGAAAGATATGCTCGAGGTTTGGAAATACACCAAATCAAGAAATAGGCTGATGTGTAAAAGATGTTTGACTCAATCTAAGAAGACTTTTAATTTTTAGAATTTGTGGTGATAATAAAAATGAAACATTATGCATAGATATTGGTGATAGTTCAGGAAAGTGAGACATTAAATTTTGACTGGCTAACATTAATTGTATTCCATAAACTTGAAACATCTATGGAACAAAGTAAAGGGCTCTGTAAGCAAGACAGATGCCATCCTTTACCAAGGTGAATGCTTCATGAAGAGGGGTTTGTGAAGCAGACATTGCAGTAGATGTAGAATTGAGGCCGATTAGGATGGGATGGGACTAAGAGTGAGACTTTTGGTGAAGAAAATGGCATGAATAGAGATGGAGCAGAGGGGGAGATGTGGGACGTATTTGGGAACCTTCTTTCTTTGGTTCCTTCTCTGAAAGGAAAGCCTTTAGGTCATTGCTCATTGACACTATGGAGGACACAGTCCAGACAACATAGCATCTTTTTTGGTTTGTTTTACTTTGATGGGAGTTGTCTGGTTTTACCTGCTACTCTTAAACTGGAAAGAAACTACAAGAGACACGAAGGTCTTTACATTTGAACAGTTGGTATCTCAATTCAGCTTAACTGTACAGTGTTTTCAAAATAAATTTATATATAAGATGTTATATATAAGATGATGATGAACAAGATAAAAATCCTGCTCTCAATAATTGCATATTCTGTTAAAAGAAATTTCACTACAGAAATTTTAATTATTAGAGCAAACTGTATTAATGTTCAGTATATTAAACTGTGTAAGCAAAACAAATTATGTATATTTTATATTCCCATGATTCTAGAGCTGCACTCTCCATTATATCTACCACCGGCCACATGTGGCTGTTAAAGTGAATGAAATTTAAATAAAATTAAAAATGCAGCTGCACTGTCATATTTTGAGTCATCAGTAGTTACACATGACTAGTGGATACTGTACTGGACAGCACAGAGACTGAGTATTTTCATTATTGCAGAAAGCACTGTTGAGAAGTACTGGTCAAGAGATGTAGAACGGCCCTGGCTGGTTTTCTCAGTGGTTGGAGTGTTGGCCTGCAGGATCTCCAGTTTGATTTCGTCAAGGGCACATACCTCAGTTGCAGGTTCCCCAGTCCAGATAGGGACACATGCAGGAGGCAATCAATGTGTCTCTTTCACTTGGATATTTCTCTCTCTCTCTCTCTCTCTCTCCCTCCCTCCCTCTCTCCCTCCCTCCCTCCCTCCCTCCCTCCCTCCCTCCCTCCCTCCCTCCCTCCCTCTCTCTCTCTCTCTCTCTCTCTCTCTCTCTCTCTCTCTCTCTCTCTCTCTCTCTCTCTCCCCTACCTCTATCCTCCTTCCCATTCTCTTTAGAAATCAATGGAAAAAATATCCTTGAGTGAGGATGAAAAAAAAAGGTTTAGGGCATATTTTAATTGTTTGGGTCACATTATTGGCTAATCATTCATTTCTTCAACAAACCTTCTTCAAATACTTCCCATGTGCCTGGTGTTGTGCTAGAGCCAGGAGATAAAGAAAAATCCTACTTCCTGCCCATATGATTAGTCTTGTGAATCATAGAGATGATAGATGAAAGATGAATAAAATAGGATGTGACACATGCCAATGTCAGAGGAGAAGTCCCGGAGGCTCTGAACATATTTAAGAAAAGGAAAGAAGCAAAACGTAAGACTTGCCTCTGGGGAAAAGTGAGTAGGTATTGGTGTGGTTAAGTTGGAGAGAGTGAGTGAAAGGACGATCCAAACAGTGTAAAACACCTGGATATAGAAGAACATGGCACAGCTTAGGTACTGAAAGGTGTTTACTGTGACTGGATAATCTCTTAGGTCTGTAATTCAGTGTCATTTTATGATGTTTTTAAAATATTTAAAAAACAGGTTCCTTCCTATTTTGAAACTGGAGGGAGAAAGGTTCCTCTATTTGGGGAGCCTCTTATAGGCACCTTATCTGTGTAGATTCCACAGTTAGAGGAGAACAACAACAATACAAAGGTGAAAAGAAAAGAAAGTGGAAAAAAAAAAAAAAGAAGGAACAAAGAGATGAAGATGGCCAGAGGAAGTTTCAGAGAAATAAAACAGGTAACATTAGACGGGGAATGACAGTACCGTTTATAACATTCAGATTCCCGGTCTCTAATCAAAAGTTCAGGTCAACCATTTCAAAAGTTCATGTCCCCAGATGGTTAACTGGTATCACAAAGTATATCATGGGAGAATATTTTTGATGAGAGATTTAAAAATTGAATTTCTATCCTGATTCACTTCATTAGAAATTATAATAGAGTTTTCTGTGCTATATTCTCATGAGACTATGCACTTATAGTGTATACAACCTGGAAGAAATTTGAATGCTATTATTTCATTTTTATAGGCCTACAAATAGTCGCTGTAAGCTTAAAACCCAGGGTTACACAAGGAGTTGGAGACAGAGGAGGATCAGGACACAAAAGAAGTGCATCTTTACCCTACCCCCACCAATTCCAGAGACCATTCCATGTATTACACAAAATCCACTGCACATCATAAATCTCTCACATTTTATAAATATTTAGCTGTTGTTGATTTATTTCTGCCCACTGGCAGCCATCATGTCTCTGTTCTACACTGTGAAAGTCTGTTTATATGTCTGTGTCGACACCATCTGCTTTTGCATGGAGGCCTCTGGAAGGCAGGAATCATGTCTGTTTACTTTGCATAATGCTTAGCATAGAGCTGTGTACACGAAGCTTTCTTCTTATTTGATGACACTGGTTTCCTTTATGCATTTCTTTTCTTTCCTGTCTTCAGATTGACCAGATCTGCTGATAACTATTAATCCAATAGAATTACAGAGAGGTGGAATTAACTGCCGACTGCCTGGTCAGGCCGGGCAGCAGAATGCCTCACACAGC
Organism: Pipistrellus kuhlii; assembly: GCF_014108245.1. NCBI lineage: Eukaryota > Metazoa > Chordata > Mammalia > Chiroptera > Vespertilionidae > Pipistrellus > Pipistrellus kuhlii. The sequence continues at coordinate 17,014,797 of NW_023425404.1, read as the reverse complement.
TCTATGAGGTCTCATGCCACCGCAAAGAGGTACCCTTTTGTAAAAAAGATGAGAAATACAAAGACGCCACCCACGTTGGTTTTTATGAAGGAAAAAATCTGGTGTCTAGTTTTACCACCAAGTGCTTGTCAAATAAACTTGGTATGAAATCAAGACTGAATATAGTAAACAGAAAATTCAGATAAAAGCTGCAGTGAAGAAATACTCCTCTTTACTTTCTTCCCTGTTCTTATTTGGGGCAGTCTTCTGGAATAGTGTTGGAAGGGGAATGTAAATTCGGTGGAATGGAGCTGGAGCCAAGTGAATAGTCTCAATTTATTTTTGAAGATGCTCCAGCTCTTGTTTTAGTAAAAACAAAATTTACTATCTTATCCTCCTTCAGTGACCATCTATTTAACTCATCTCACTAAATTGTAAAACAGGGCATCCACACTGTTACAAGATTATTAAGTTTAGTTTCCTTTGTTAGAATATTCCAGACACTAAAAAGAAACTTCCTAAACTGATATGGTAGCTTTTAAATAATTCCTTTAAATCCTTTCGTTTCCTCCTCATTTTGCCTTGTCTGCCCTTTATCTAGATTTAGCATAACATTTTTAATTATATTTAAAGAAACCTTCAGGGGTTACTAGCTACCCTTTCCCCCCCCCCTTCTATATATCTTATTGTCAGTTTTACATATTCCTTATTTTTATTTTAACCCATTATAAGGGACATTTCTTGTATTATTGGATTTCTAGATTCTTCAGTTTTATGTTTATTCTGTAACCTATTGAGGTTTATATGTGTACAATAGGAACCAACGGCCAGTGTCACCACTCCTGGAATTTAAGTTATGATTTTTGTTATCTCACATGCTTGTTTGATTCTCCTGGCTTCCTTTGGTTAATACGTTAGCATTGAAATATAAAGATAGCCTTTATCAATTATATATTTTCCTGTTCCTGCCAAGAATCACCAATCATATATTTACTTGTTTTTGCCAAGACTAATACCTTCTTTGTAAAATCACTTTATAAACTTTATAGAAATATATAAAGTTAATATTCTATATTAAACATTTAAATGGACTACTTGGCAGAAATAATACTGTTCACCTACCGAGCAAATGAAGACTCAAGTTCAGAGAAGCTAAATGGCTTATTCAGAATTCACACACAGCTTGGAAGGAGCTGAGACTCAAATCCAGGAATGGTTTGACTCCACTCCGCTTGATCTTTCCATGACATCATTTTTCTTCTTCCTAAAAAAATGTTTTTTCAAATATTTTATGATTGTTTTTTGTAAATCACATTTATTTTCTTAACCATCAATGAAGGTTCTTGTTTTTTTTAGCTCAACATTTCAGATAAACAACATTTTCAGAGCCTGTAGTGTTTATCTTTCACTTTGAAAATATAGGTTTTTGTTCCAGGACCCTGTCCCAAGGTTTCAGGAATGTGCTAGCATCAGAGTATTTGTATATTAATACAGCCACAGTATATCTAAGAGGAAATACATTTAAGAGAGCTATCTTTTCAAGAACACTGAGTGGAGCCTAGACATATTAAGCAATAATTTGCCAGACTGAGAGGAATTTCCTTCTCTAGATTCAGTTCTGATGGAGAAATTATATGAGGTCTGTAATTGCTGAGTCCCTGAAACAGAACAGAATCAGCCAGGAAGAAAGCAGGAGAGGTTTTCACTCACATTCACTGTGTATCTGAAACGCAGACTGTGTGCTGGTGATCAGATTGCCAACACAGTTCACTTTTCTGTTGTTCAAAGACAACAACTACATGTAGCTTGAGGAAAAATATTATTCTTGGAAAATTATATATTTTGGATCATTGATGTAAAGATGTTTAGTCTTTGGCTGGATACTTCACTTCTCTTAAAATGGTAGCTATCATGTCAAGCAAATATCTTAGAAACAGCATAATGTAGTTAAAGGATACCATCCTACCAACTTTATTTAGACGAATTATTTCACTTCTTTGGTCTCAGTATTTTTATGTAACGTGATTGACACATACTTTTTATGTTTACCAATGATAAATTTTTAAAAATAGTATTGTATTGATGAAAAAGAGATTTCACAAGATCGAGGAAACAAATTGAAGATTGGCACAACACCATTGAAGAACTAAGTGACGTGGAACCAGTAAGGAATAGAATAGAGGTAGCTGAAAAGTTAATGCTTTGGAGCAAGAGCCTGAAATAATCACAGTAAACACAGAGACAAAAGACTAAAGCACTTTAGTTAACAATGATAGGACACAAAGCTGAATCAAGAGGATTACTGGTATCTGTGAGAAAGAGGACCCAACAGATTGAACTAAAAGATTTTAGAGAAGTAATACAGCAAACCTTCATTGAAATTGAAAACTAAATCTGCAGATAAAAAACATACATTGAATACAGAAATTGGTAAAAAAAAAAAAAAAAAAAAGAACCAGTATCAACTAGAATCCTGGTTGTTACTAAGGAAGCACTTCTTCAGTCTTTCTGGCAAATAATAATAATAATTATACCAAAACTCATATAAGGGAGAGAATTAAACTGGTCTCAGACATCACAACAAAGTACAATACTGGAGGAGCAGTGTCAACAAAGTTTTGATGAAAGCAAGTATGGACCAAGAATATTGTTCCTAGTTAGGATGTCAACCTATATAATAAATTGTCCCCTTGACCGGAAGTTTGACCAGGGAGTGGGGGCCAGTCCACCAACCACCCAGGGCTCCTCCTCCTGGCTGACCCTGCCCCCAATTAGCCCCACCCACTCCGATTGAGGCCAGTCAACCAGACTCCACCCAAGTACAAATTCATGCACCGGGCTTCTAGTTGAGGAATAAAGGTGACAGGCACATAATCCTCAAAGGTGAAGTAATTCAGAGAATATAGCATCAGTGAAATCTTACTGGGAAATCTACCTGTTAAAATTTAGCCAACCAAGAGATGAATCAAAATAAAAGCTGATTGTGAATCTTAAATAGATTTATATATAAATATCAGATTTAGAAACTATAGGCACTATGTTAACAGAACAGAATGGGAAATGTTATACATCATGGCAAATAAAACAAAAGTTGAGAGAGAGGTGGAAAAGAAGTGGAAGTTATTAATCTACTTATTTTTTATAGCAAGAATTTGGTCAATACTGTCTAAACTTTAATAGTTTTAGCTCTAACTGGTTTGGTTCAGTGGATAGTGTCGGCCTGTGGACCCAAGGGTTCCAGGTTCGATTCTGGTCAAGGGTACCAGCGTGGCTTCAATATACACCTTTTTAAATCATGTTTTTTCCTCAAAGTTAGAGGAATTTTTATAATTAATATTCTTGGAGTGGAGAATTTATCTAAGGCTTAAGTTTTCAATATATATATATAATTTTTAAAAGCAAGTAACACTCTTATCCCAGAAATAATAAATTTATTTCTGTTCATTCATCTACCCTTCTATATATTTGAAATAGCTGTCTGGAGTGATTCTCACTAAATGTTAATACTGAATATTTCTCAATGGTGAGGTGTAGGATCATTTGTTGCATTTTTCATTTGTTATTATTTTATATTATTTGAATATGAATAGTGACAATGTTTTAGTGACACTAATACAATGAGTTTATTAGCCTGAAAAACAGATGTATGCCTACATGTTTTTTATACACAGTTTTATATCCTCCTTTCTTCTAAAGTATTTCATGACCTTTCTTCTCTTGCCATCATGTTTAAGAGCTGCACCATATTTATTGATGTGTTATATTCCTTCTTCCAATCTTGATTTCAGTTTCTTCATTTGGAATGACAGAGTTAGATTAGAAGAGTAGTTTGCAATGTTTTTCTTTAAACTGTAGAACATTCCAGTAAATAAAACAATTTATAACTCTTGGAATATAGTTTCAAAGCTGTACAAATTAGGTAATTTCTGAGGTTTATTCCAATACCATAAAAACTAGTTGTTTTCTTCGGAATATTTTTTTGAGTGACTGCTTTCCATGGTTAAAAAAAGAAAAAAGAAAAAATCAGGTAATAGCCATAATCTTGAGTCAGACTTTTAAAGTGAAAGGGAGTGGCATATAAAAACCATTTAGTCAACTTTCCTAACTTTTAGATACAAGGAAACCATTTTAAGTTGCTTGACTAAAACCAATGAGACTTGAGCCCAGATCTCCTGACTTCCTGTGCTGTTTTTTCTTCAATAGTACATGTAAACACACACACACACACACACACACACACACACACACACACTTAAACGATGGGCAGGAAAGATACAATTTTATCTTAACCTATTTCACATGTTGACCAACTTGTAAATGTCAGGAACTATACCTAATTTATAGTGTATTTATTTTCTTCCTCATGAAAAGGGATCAGCAGTGCAGGCATTGTTGAACTCTGAAGTTCCAGGAGTTAGAAAGGAAAGTGAGTGGGATTCAAAAGCATTTACTTGTCAAAGATTCGGAATTTACTGTGGTAACTGAGATTAAAATAAAACTAAAACTTGACTTGGCAGAGGATTAAAAACCAAGCAGCTCCAAAGTGTGTGTACATCATGAAGAAGATGCCATTTTCCCTTCTGGCGTCCACGGGGAAGGGAGTATTGTTTCTTTGTGTAGCTGGAGCTGATTTATTTAGTTATGATTTCAACATGCCTACAAGGCAAACTCCAGAAAACAATGCATAACAACACTCAGCAGAACAAATGGTGTCTTTTCCCCCCTATATCCCCTCACCCACTTTAAGGTTTTTCAAATAAAATAGCAGTGTGTTTTTGTTTTGTTTTTTTAAATTTCAAATTGTTTAAGTGTCTTTGATATGTTTGCCTATTGGGTGTGGCAGGTTTTAGAATCTTAAGTTGTAGTACAGGTTCCTGAACAAGAAAGAGAATGAAAGGTGATGTGGCTTGATTAATGGAATGTGTAGAATGTAAAGTTGTGACAGGTATTAGAGTCTGCCTGAGGCTGCTTTTAGCAATAGACCTTCTTGTTAAAAGCCCTATTATTATTGGAAATTTATTTTGGAAACAACAAAAGAAGCAATTTGACAGAAAAGTAGAATAAACCACTTTGTCTCATATTTCCTTTCCTCACAGGCACTTTGAAGAGATACCTTAAATATTGTGAAGTCTTATCCTGGGAGAGAATGCCATTATCACTGTCCTCACAAACATGAGTAAATGCACATGGCATTGCACTAGGTATAGCACAGAGAAAATTAGCAAGCAAGATCCTTATCTTTTTGGAGCTTACAAAGAGTTGATATCCTAGCATGCAGTTCCACAAACCCGTAACTCATTTTTCCACACACTCTGTAAACAGCCCCTCCCTTCCTGGATTCTCTATCTTCAATGGCCTCCCGGTCCTCGCATCTGGCAACCGCATATTCATCTTGAGTCCTTATGTTCCCTTAGTCTCCACAACGAATCTATCCACCAGTGTTGTCTCTTCTGTCTCCAAAATTGCTTTTGAATATCTTTGTTTCCTTTTCTCCATTGCCCTGTTTAGGCCCTTTTAATGTTTCAGTCCCATTCTTAGGAGAGCTGTCTTTCCCCGTTTAGGCTTTCCCAGTCCATTCTCCCTACTTTTCTCAAATCTCTTTCTTTAAAGGCAGATCCGATCATACCATTCTCTGGCTTAAAAACCTTTGATGGGTCCACATTATGTTAAGGAATAAAGTCTAACTCCTTAGCTTATCATGCATGGGTTTCATCCTCTGGCTCCATCTACTTATTCTCCACTCATTTTCTACCACAATTTCTCCCTCCCCAACTCTCTGTTGTCAAGCACATGTTTACTCTTGTCCCACCAACTCCCTCATAGTTTCCTTGAGCTTGCTTTTTCTCTTTGTGCTTGATCACACTGTTCCTTTATATAGAGGAACTGAAGAAACCAAGATTTTACAAAGAACACTCTTGACAGAGTAGGACAGAAGAAACAAGCCATGTTCCCAGAAATAGGCAATAGGTGCTGTTAGGAAGGAGTTCGGACAGGTAACTGCAGACTACTTCTTTCCGAGGCCAACCAGGAGCAAGGACTTGGCTCTGTAAGGCACTAGAGGCAGAACATTGATGAAACTGGTTGGTAACGATGTTCAACGGAGGCCTCCTTCCTGTTGATACAGATAGTCAGGAGCCCATTCTTATTTCATAGCTGGAGGACAGAGGAAAAGAGCCATAGTAGATTCCTAGTGGAGCAGTTAAGTTCAGGAAAACCCATTACCCTTATCTACCTACAACTCCTATCTTATTTCACTTTCCAAGGAGCAAAGAATTGATCGGAGCCCACAAGATTTAGTCTTCACATTGATGCATTGTTAAAGAGTCTAGAGCCATAGTTGGCAAACTGTGGTTTGCAAGCCACATGCGGCTCTTTGGCCCCTTGAGTGTGGCTCTTCCACAAAATACCATGGCCTGGGCAAGTCTATTTTGAAGAAGTGGCGTTAGAAAAAGTTTAAGTTTAAAAAATTTGGCTCTCAAAAGAAATTTCAATCATTGTACTGTTGATATTTGGCTCTGTTAACTAATGAATTTGCTGACCACTGGTCTAGAGAATATGGCCAGAGAAGGTGAGTCTGAGAAGTAGACTGACTGAAGGAGGAAAACCTCAGCTCTTTACCTCGAGTTCCTGAGGAAATTGAGGCTTCCCCATGCTTGTGCCCAGGCGCGCTTCTACTTAAACCTTGCACATTCTTGATTAACTTTTGTCCATTTTGTACATGTTTGATTCTTTAAAATTTTTTAAATTATGTAAGTAACATATTAACATATTCAAAATATTCAGAATATCTATGGAGAGTACTTTAAGTTCCCATCACAACTATCTTTTTCAATCTCAATAACCTCGCCATCAAGAGCAGAAAATGGCCGAAACCGGTTTGGCTCAGTGGTAGAGCGCCGGTCTGCGGACTGAAAGGTCCCAGGTTTGATTCTGGTCAAGGGCATGTACCTGAGTTGTGGGCACATCCCCAGTGGGGGGTGTGCAAGAGGCAGCTGGTCGATGTTTCTCTCTCATCGACGTTTCTAGCTCTCTATATCTCTCCCTTCCTCTCTGTAAAAAATCAATTAAAAAAAAAAAAGAGCAGAAAATGATGCCTATTTTCAGTTTGGGATGTATCCTCAGACCTTTTTCTTTGCATTGACTTAGAAATAAAGGTTTTGGTAGATAAATAGGCTTATGAAAGGAAGACATATAGTATTGCTTTATTGCTTTGTGTTTGTGTGTACTTTCCCCACAAAAAAACAAACAAAAATACCAAAAAACCATATCATACTGCCTCTCATTAGGCAAAATTGCTTTTTAGGTTTACAATATATCTTGGAGAACTTTTCATATTGGTAAATATAGATGATTTATCACATTTTTTCCAACTTCTGCCTGGTATCATCTTTAATGCTAGCCTGACTTCTTCCTCTTATCTTGGTGGTCTCACATGGACAATTAGAAGGTAAAAGGGGGAAAAATTACAGCAACCAAGTATTGATTCTGATGCCATTATGTAAGGAATAAGCTTGCAATTGTTGGCTGGCGGAGGAATGTTTTCCTTAAAAATTAGAATGTTGGACTCAGTTCAAAGGACATCACTGACATTAACACCCTCTCCCCTTTATTTACTCTCCCCTCTCCCCCTCCCAATTACTGGCATTGCTGGAAATTAAATGGAACCAGGGATCTTTGTGGTATATATATATATATACACACACACACACACACACACACACACACACACATACACACACACACATCTGGTTTTTCCTTTTCCATATGCCTAAGTCCCCCTTCTCCATTGCTTCTGTTTAGCAATTAATTTAAATTCCCAAATTAATTCAAGAAGCAAATTTGAAATCTGTAAAATAAGGGGATTAGATGATATTTTAGGGCTTTTACACCTCTAGGATTCTTTTATGTTATATACAAAAAGAAGTATAGGACTGAGTCAAAGTGAATAGGAGGTTCTGAGACATTTGCACTTGTTTTATGCTTTGATTTTAAAGATTTAAGAGGTACCATCATATACCAGGAGCAAAGGGTGAGGAGTCAGGAATTGAGGGAATCAGCCCCAGCCCGTCACTGACTCTCCATGATTGCAGGTCATTCCTTGCTCTTAAATTTTCATCTGTAACATGTAATAGATTATTTCTGGCTCTTAACTGACCCAGGGATATTTTGTAAAAAAAAAAAAAAAATCATCACTGCCTGTTATTCTGTGCTCCTTGGTACAGATTCTACATAAATTAATGGCAGCAGTGGGGTGGTTATTTAAGAAATTTCTTGAGAAGTACTCAGAATAGGTCACCTAAAGTTTTCATTATTTCTCTTAGGCCAACGAAGAGTGTTCTATGTTAGGTAGACCAATGCTGAAGACTGATAGAAAAGTAAAAGGTTTGTACACTGCAGGAGCCCATGGATGCTGGATATGGCTCTTTCCAACTGGAATGTGCTGAGCCATTTGGTGCCTTTTACAGTAATTAGCAACCTATCTTTTAGTTTAGTCTGTGTTGTTGTTTTTTTTATTGTATATTTGTATTTTATGTTGTTCAAATATTCTCTGTGAGGAGTCATTTAGATCATCTTGGAATAGAAAGTCGTATGCAAAATTTGCCACTTTACTTGAATTCTAACCCTTCTTGTAGGCGTATTGTGTCAAGTTCTCATTCTAAATTCCCTTTTACACCTTCTTGTGATTGGTTGCTTTTTGTTATAAGAAACATGTAAGAAATTCCTTGAAAAATACCTGTTGTTCTTTCAGTTGAAACAAAACACTAATAAACGTTAAACAAACAAACAAACAAAAAAACCCAATTGTAGAAATAGCTCCTTTCTGAGGGAAGACTTTAAAGAAATGAATTCTTTTCTCAAGCACTGCTTTTCAAATTGACGTCAGCCCAGGGGGTGTGACAATTCTTCCAAAGCTTCCTGCCCGTTGGGTGAACAATACTGACACACGATGGCATGAAGTCCAGTCGTGTTCCCTGTGTCTTTTCTGCATCTGGCGGCTATTCTGTTGTGATGTGAAAAATTAAGATTACAATTTTGAAAGTATATATTTCACAATCAAAGTATTTATAAATACATGTGAAACTTGTTCTGTCTATAACCTATGAGAAGTGGAATAGTTATGTTTATAACTCAGTAGGTAAACTGCTCTGGAATGCTTCCCACAGTCTCAACTGAGGCGAGACATTCTGAACTGATTTGGTCAGGAAGGGTCTGTTTCCTTATTCAGCAGTTTCATATGAATTTAAAAAGATGGCTGGTGATTGCTTTAGTTTCCAACCTAAGTTGGTTATGTCAGTAGAATGTGGTTTTTTTTTAATCTGTAGATTTAGTAGAATTGGCCTTGGAATGTGGCTTTGCAGATAAAAAGTAAAGGTTACTTATTTGATTCCTCTTGAACTTTAGAATTCAAACCAATCAAATAATCAAGAAGGGCAATTGCAAGGATACCCTGTTGTTTTTCCTTTCTTTACTTGAAATCATAAGCTGAATTTTTTACTTTAAAAGTTACTATTGAAGTAACAGAAGTTTAATAGCATCATAGAAAAGTTGGAAAAATGGTGAGGGGAATGAACTGTAAGGGACAGGATTTGCCCTGGTCTTGAGGAATACAAAGTTCTTGATGTATTCCAGACTTCCCGTAGCACATTTCCCCCCCTTTTCTGTGAGAATGTTGTATGTTATGCTGTATGCCTGCATGGGTCATCCTGCCTTGGGGGAAAGAGTGGTCTATTTATTTTCTAATTACAATATAATTTTTACATGTGGACTTGGATGAGTCACGTCATTCTGCCTTCATTTCTTCATCTGAATAATGATCATGGTTATATAATTTGAGATTTATTTAATTCAGTGGAGGCAAACCTTTTAAGTTACAGAGATTGCTTTCACTGTGAATGGATTTAAGACAGGAAGATAGCATTGCCACATTTGTGCATTCTTCTACGTTTAAGAATGGAACCACTTTTTTCCCCTTTGGCATAAAAATAGTGATTAGGCTCCCAAGATAGTTGGAGTGCCTCATGCATGTTCTAGCTGGCAACAATCTGAACCATCTTGCAATTCAGCATCTGGTTTATGCATGAGACCCCTATAATTAGCCAGTAGTATTTTTGTCTTTCAGGAAGATTTATGGCATACCTCAGGTGGTGTCAGGTAGCAGGCAGAAGACTAAATAGCAAGCTCTCTTAATTTGGAAAAATTCCATCCCCTTGATACCAATATTACTAAAATAAAATATTATTCTTTATAAAAAAAATCCATTTCCCTCTTCATTTGACATGATTGATAACTTTACTATCTGAGCCACCTAAGAGGTTTAAGCTCCTTGGGTGTGGTTTTAGAGTTTTAGGAAATCTCGGAAGAGCTGGCTTTTGGAGGGGAGAAGCTGGTGGTGTGTTCTGGGGTGTTATGCAAGGAAGACTTATTAGGCTGGGTGCTTTTCATGTCTGTAGCTGCCAGAGTGAAAAACTGTGGAGGCAAGAGTTTATCTCAGTACAAGTTCTCATGTGCTCTCTTCCCAGGACAAAATGACTTCTTAATGCATGCAAGAATCCAAATAATTTATAGGTAATCAATATCAACAAAAGGTGTGCTTATTTCTGATGAGTTACAAGTTAATACACACTCCCAAGGCTGTGTTCTGCTTAAACTATAATTATCAGAGAAATCTCGTTAAACAGGATTTTCTGAAATGAAGCCCGTTAATTATTCCAGACCCTTTGGTTTTACGTGGAACTATCATCATGGCGTGAATTGAAAGCTGGTTGTGCAACCTACTTATTTGGAACGTTCTTCACCTCAAATTTGGCTTCAAATCCATGACTTCTGGTAGAAAGGGTACAGTGAGAGGCAACAGATTTCTAAGCCAAACTCTTTCCCTTAAAAATCCCTCAGTGATCAAATTGCCTTGTATGAGTGGATTCCCATCAAGGGTTTGGGTTTGGTCAGTTTCAGGACATCTTATCTAAACATTCTTTTAGGGATGTTTAGACCCATAGAAATCAAAATTATCAACATGGTGATGACAGTGTAATTAGCCACATCTATCAGCAGTGCTTAATCAACTATATCTGAAGCTGCTGAAAAGTCCGCTGTGGTAAAATACTAGTGCTACCCTTGACTCATATTAATGACCCTAAGGATTTTGAACTGAGCTCTGTAAATGGCATTGACCCTAACCTGGAATTTACACTTTACCTGTAGGTAAAAAGTGTACAAAGTTAGGAAACTAGTTCAAAACCAAACTCACTTACAGCTAGCATAAATGATGGTAGAGTGAAAAATGGAAGTTTTAGCGAGTAGGACCCTCAAAGGAAGCTTAAATAAGTGCTTTTCGCATTCAGGTTAAAAAAAAAAAAATCGCCGTCTAAACTATTACAGTAGATTTTATGTAAATGGTTCATGCTAAATATTTGCAATGTATATTCCTATTTCTTTATACTTCCCATTTGATGAGGTTTTAAAACCGTGGTTTGCTGGAGGGGAAAAATAAACCCAAACCTAAACCACATAGAACAAATTGAATTACAAACCTGGTGTGGTCCTTTAACTCAATTACATCTAATTTGTGTTATTTTAGCCATCCCGGTGGCAGCTGTTCTGTGTGACTGCCCACAAACATTTTCAATGTAAGAATTTGTCCTGATTATAACTCCTTAAGGTTAGTAGTAGTCTATTTCTATTTTAATGGGCAAAGTTATAGATTAATTTGGTGTATTAGGACCTTTTTAAAAACTAAAAATTTAGTTGGTTTGTTCTTTAAATAGGCTTTAAAAAATTAAACATCTTACGTGTACTTTAAATGTTAATTTAAAAATATTTTTATAACTTTACCTTATTTTCTTATTTCTTATGCTTCTACTTAAGTTTCTCCTAAAAAATAACCTCTTAACTACTTTATCCAGGCAATTATGAATTTGAGGGCAAGGAAATACCAAATTTTAGATTTTGATATACTTAAATATTTTGACACCCTACCAAAACTTGGAATGATCTGGGAAGAAAGACATGAAAAAACATACTGTTCGGTTCAATATAGTTCAGTTAGAATTGAGTTAGGGTTGAGTCTGAGCTTGAAGAAATGAAGACATTGGAACTCAAGGGATTCATGCAAAAGCAGACACAGGAATCACTTATATGATTGGTGTCTAACAACTGATAGTATATCCTTCACTCATCTCCCTGTCTTTAATTATTACCTCTATTTTTTTCCCCTGGAGATTCATCTTTTTAGCAAATACTTAGTTTAATTCATTGCATATTACTAACTTGATTAGGAAAAGAACATAAGTGTCTATATAATCTTAGAAGTGAAATACACAGACTATCAGTGCAGAAGAGAACATGTGATAGAAGGACCTCAACTAATTTTCTAAGGTGGACAAATGCTAAATAGAGAATATAGTGAAACAATACTATGTAACAAAGAGAAATGGAAGAAAAGTCTTAATTCCTCAAAAATGACCCATGAATATGCTTGGAAAGACATTGTTTTTCTACTATATTCAGTAATTTTCTATTAGCAACTGAACTGCTGCTGTGGGTTAGGTATTGTTCTAGGTTAGGGGTGTCGAACTCAATCAGAGAAGGGGCCAAAATCTAAAATCCAGCCTAAATTGCGGGCCGAATGGTTTACTGAACAGTCATAAACTGTCATTGTGATGGAAACGCAGCAGAGTGCAGTGATGACAGCGCGGTGCGGGCCACATTGCCAGGCCTGGCGGGATGGATTTGGCCCGCGGGCCTTGTGTTTGACACATGTGTTCTAGGTACTGAACCTTCAAAGATGAGTTAAAGTTAAGGTCCCTACTTTGGAGGAACTTACCTGTAATAGTGATGGCAAGCATGTAAATAATAATTTCTAGCACCATGTGGTGAGTAATAAAGGTTTGAATAAATTCAAGGCTTCATATTTTGTTATAGGGAGAATATAGGATTAAAGTTAGGATATTAGATCAAAACAAGTGTATTAAAAAATATGCACTACTGTACATGTGATCTACTTTTCACTAGCCATTTAATTCAGTTGCTAGTTGATCCATAGACTTAGGAATATAAATTGTATAAATTTATGGTATCTATCCCTGTTACACTACTTCTCTACCATTCTCTCCTTAAGGAGGAAAGTAACATGATCATTTGAAGCACTTTCTTTTACATTATTTCATTTTAATTAGTTTTTAACTATACCAAGTTCAATAACATTTTTTAAAGTTTTCATCATTCTGTATTTCTCTTTCATATTTGACCTTGACTGTCTACCTTTCTACTGCTTAATAAAGCTTTCCTCCCAGGTTTTCAATGGCAGTGTGTTTTTTGATTCCTCTCTCCTTGCTTTTCTGACCTTACTTGGTGTCGCCTTTGCTGACTTCACCCCTGTGTCCATTGCTTAACAAATTACTTTAAAACTTAGAGTCTTATAATAATCATTATTTGTTACCTCACAGTTTCTATGGGCCAGTAATACCCTATCTATTTTTTTTAGTGTTTTTTAAAAATTTAAATTATTGTTTTAAAAAAATTCTTTATTGTTTAAAGTATTACATATGTCTCTTCCCCCCCCCCCCCCCCCCCCCCACACACACACACATTGACCTCTACCCAGCTGCTCCCACCCCTCAGCACAGGCCCTCAACCCTCTACTGTCTGTGTCCTTTGGTTATGCTTATATTTATGCACACAAGTCCTTTGATTACCCTATTTATCTTATTCACATTCACGTGATAAACATTTCAGCATTCAGTAGATAGGGCTGAATGCTTCATAAATGGATGTTATTATTCTAATTGAGGTTCTCATCAATTCACTCTTAAATGGCTCCACCAACTTCTTTGTGGCTTCCAATCTTTACCCCCATGCTGCTGTTAAACCACTCTCTCTAAAGAAATTCATGCTGCTGCTTCCTAAAACAATGATCAAGTGTGACTCTCATTGGCCTAATCTTTAAATTTACATTGGTCTTCTTGGCATTTAAAGCATTCCATGTACCTATTTATTGAACCATGTTTCTTATACCAGTCCCTGTCCCCATCCCTAATACTATGTTCAATCTTTCTTCTTGACTTTATTATTGATTTTCTCCCTCACCTATAATGCTTACTTCCCCCCCCCCCCCCCCCCCCCCCCCCCCCTCCTAGTATCTGTCTCTTAGCTCAGTGTTTCCCAACCTTCTCTCATGATGAGAATCACCTGGTGGAGTTGTTAAAACACAGATTCCTGAATCCCAACTAAGAAGTGCTAAACTAGAATTTTTGGGAGCATATAGGTAAAATTGTATACTTAACTAGTGCTCTAAGACAGATTTTATATACAGAGCACTAAGTTAGGAATGCAATTTTACCTAAATGTTCTCAAAAATTCTAGTTTAGCACTTCTTAGTTGGGATTCAGGAATCTGTGTTTTAACAACTCCACCAGGTGATTCTCATCATGAGAGAAGGTTGGGAAACACTGTCTTAGCTCATATCTTGTTACATCCCTTTCAACATTCTTTAAAAATATGTTGATTTGAGCAGAAGGGAGAGGAAGAGATAGAAATATCAACAATCAGAGAGAATCATTGATTGGCTGCCCCCTTTGCAGCCCGCCCCTCCCCATCCCTGCAACTCGGGCATGTGCCCTGACCTAGAATCTAACCTTGACCTCCTGGTTCATAGGTCGACACTCAGCCACTGAACTATGCCGGCCAAGCCCTTTCACCTTTTTCATAAAGCCATTTTGAACTTTCTTGGCTCAGTCTAATTTTTATTCTTTGAATTTCTTTTATATTAATGCTCAATATCAAATACTGTACTTCTTTCTCTTTAGTTTCAGTTAATTTCCCTTCTCAACTAGAATTTCAATTATCTCAGAGCAAAATCCTTCCACTTATGTGTCTATTATACTGAGCCCTCTAAGTGCATGTTGGTTGATTGATTGAAAATTAGAAAACTTGACTCAGCTGTAAAAAATTCTCTTTGTGGTGCTGCTGGATGAATTTTAACTCCCAGAGCCATCAATGAGGATAAAGTTGGACTTAGGACAGTTTGGAACTGCACTTCATCTTCATGAAGAAGTATTGCTGTATAAAGAGATTAATTTTTAAAAATGTTCCCTCTGGCCAGCTATCAAAACTGGCTTTTAGCCTTGAACTATCAAAGCTAAAGCTTCAGCGTAGCCTGGAGCAGAACAGGTATTAAGTAGCAAGCAGTTCAAGGTCTCTGATCCCTAGCCTGCTTCAGCTCTGGGTCTGGCCAAGCCCTTTGGCACAGATAAGTAGAACAAGGAATGTACTTTTATCTTCTCTCTCTCTTGAAAGTTTCATGGATTCGATTCACAAAGAAAGGGCAGTAATTAAAATCTTGTGTCAACATCTTCTCATTCATCTAGAAAACTTAAAGGCAGTTAATAATCAAAATGCAAGTACACGTACAGCCTGAAAATAACGTTGGGGTTAATTGTGTCCTATAATATTCTCGGTGTATTTTGTACCAGCCCTGAAGAATGAGGCCCAAGAGCCAGCAGGAGCTGAAGCCTAGGTTCTTTGGGTAACTTTAACTTTAGTTCTGTGCCTCTGCTGAGATGGAGCACCATTCACATTATTAGTTTCTATTAATATTACTTTGTATCTGCTTAGAGGTTTTCTGTTTTTTCTCTTTATTATCCCCCTCCTACAGCCATAGGTAGGGTATTTGGTCATAGTTAGAAAGGCGAACATCTCAAATTTTTATTACAGCCATCTGTAATTCTTATTAGGTTTTTATTTTAGGGTTATTTATAATATCAGGTCTGTTATTTAAGTTATGATTTGCACATTTTTGGTTTCCCTGTGGCTGAATTACTGGTGTTTATATAAAAAAGTTTTCCTCTTTTTGTCACTTGTTCATGTAGGTGTTTCAGTCAAGAGTGCCAACTTTAGCACTGGAATATTAGAAGTAGAGAAGTTAAGGGAAATTGAAAAGGTTAAAGCTCTTGATTCTTGCCTTTTTTCCTTACAGTAATGACTTCTAGACAAGTAGCTTGGAGAAGATACAGAATATCAGTTGTGAATTTACTGCCCCGATCACTTTAATTCATACATCCTGCCTCTGCAGTTCCTTCCTCCAGAACCCCTGCACTTGGGGTCCTCCTCATAATAGTCATTCCAGTGTCAATAACTATTACATCGGAGTTTCTTCCTCCTCCTCCTCCTCCTCTTCCTCCCTCTCCTCCTCCTCTTCCTCTTCCTTTTTTCTTCTTTAAATACACATTTTTAGAGAGGAAGGAGAGGGAGAGAGAGAGCGAAACATCAGTGATGAAAGAGAATCATTAGTTAGCTGCCTCCTGCATGCCCCACACCTGGGGATGTGACCTGACTGGGAATCGAACCATGACCTCCTGGTCAACACTCAACCACTGAGCCATGCCGTCCAGGTTTAGTTTTCTCTTTATTCATCCTGTACTTCTCCACATATGTTCCACTTATCTATCCAGTGAGCAATCACCAGCTATATTTAAAGGTAAAAGTGGTTAAGAAGTCAGAGGAGAGGGTGAGGCAGGGAGGGAGAGAGATAATCATGAAAAAAGTGTCAGGGAGCAGCCGTGTGAAGTCAACCTCAAAGCACTCTAGTCCAACTTGGTCTTGTTGCCACCCCTTTAAAGTTTCTAAAAGGAGTTTAAAATAAAAACTAAATGTTTTTGTGTTTCAGTTCTCAACACACAAATAAGATACTTTTCTGAAAATCTTCAATGATGGCCTTAAAACCAAACCTCCTGGTTTTTGCTTAGTTCCATCTTCCTTGATCACTCAACTGCATTTGATACAAATTTGAATATTCCCTTCTTGAAAAAAGGAAGTAACTTATTGCACACAGCTTTTGCCACATGAAATCTTGTCTAATCAGCCTCATTTGAAAGTGCATATTTGTTTGATGGCATTTGCAAATTATCCCGCCCCCACTAGGACTTGCCATATGAAAACGCTTCCATATGCTAAAAGTTAGCTTACTCATTTTGCTGAAGGAGAAAAAAAAAGAAAGAAAGAAAAATGTACTTTCCTGACATGCTGTCTTATAAACACGAAGCTGCAGCGTGGGCAAGGTTGGCAGTGGCAGCCCCTCCGAGCTCACTGTAAACAACGCTGCAGCCTTGGGGCCTCCAGTTCAACGAGAGTATGCAGTATTGTTTTTGCCCCACAGAAGTAAATTGTTAAAAATGCAACCGATTCGTGTATGATTGGAAAATACTTAAATACAGTTAATAATAGCATTTAACTCTTAATTTCTAACAGATCTGAACATTTTACATACTAACTGCTTTTGCTTTCAGATTCTTTGTATATCTCAGGGCATTTCTTTCAACAGCCACAACTCTGGTCTGGGCCCCCAACACCTCAAGCCTAGATTACAGCAATAGTCTTCTCCTTGATCTCCCTAACATCAGTCATTCTCCCTTTTAACCTGTCCTGCTGCCGCCATAAGATAATCTTTCTTAAACAACATTATGCCTTCTCCCATCAACTGATCTCATTTATCGTAATCTCACTAATATTTCTCTCAAAACCTGATTTATAATTTCCTGTAAGGAGTCTTTCTGATAATCCATTTGGCCCTGTTTTTCCACCGTATTTTTCAACCACACTCCTGCTCCATTACATTTATGTTGATTTATTGAAGATTAAAAAAAATTATTGTATATGTGCTTTTCTTTCCAAGTGTCTGTTAGTGTGATGGAAGTACTGTCTTCTATTTCTTTTGAATGGAGTCTAATATACATATCTGGTATAATGAACTCCCATATGACATTCACATAGTTTTATCTACTGTTAACATTGAGTTACATTTCCTCTTTCTTTCTCAAACACACACATATACAAACACACACACACACACACACACACACACACATATATATATATATATATATATATATATAATATATATATCTCAAATTATACATTTATTCAGAACCATTTGCTATTAAATTATAGAGGTTGTGACCATTAACCCTACGTTAGCAAGTGTCTATTAAGAACAATGACACTGTTTCACATAACCACAGTATATTGATCAATTGCTGTATTGTATTATTATCCAGTATATGACTCAGATTAAAATTTTAGCTATTGTCCCAGTATGACCTTTATGGGTGATTGGGGGATATAGGATTTTTAGTCATGTTTCTAATTTTATTTACTAAAGCAGCTTCTTAGCTTATCTTGTATGACATTGACATTTTTGAAGAGTACAGGTCCTTAATTTCGTGGAATGCCTCATTTGGGTTTGCCTAACCATTTCCACTATACTTGATTTCCCCTGCTTTGTTGTAGTTCAATTCTCTGTATTTGTGCATACATATGCTATGTGCTTATGTGTAAGTCTTCTTTTCTAAACTCCAAGTTCCTTGGAGACAGAGCTGATTCCTCTTATTCATTCTTGTTCTTCATGCTTTCAAGCACACAAAAACTTTGCCTTTAACAAAATATAAATATATTCATAAACCAAAAGTTCTTACCTATTCTAGGTTAACAGGATGCTTTAAAAAATACAGAGAAAAATATATCAGGTTAATTAAGTCTCAGTAATTAAGGACGTCAAAGAATGCTACTGTGACAATAGAAGCATTATGTTTTTCTTTAGAGTCTTGAAGGAAATTGGCTATTGCAGAGTGTAATGTAATATGGGGCATGCACAGAACACTGTGAATCCTGTACTAAGTGACCTGTGTTGTTTTCATCATTCTTCTAAGAAAACCCTTAGAAATAATATTAGAACTCTTTTTCATAAACAGAGTTCCAAATAGCATTTGCATCTGACCTGGTATTTCAGTGGACACTGAAGTTTAGCATGAAATTCTTAGACTTTAAAAATATGTCTTATGAGATTGCAAATATTTAAGGTTGTCAAGAAAAAGGTCTTTCATTATCCGTAATTATTTTTTCACTATTAATTAAGTAAAGTTATAAGAAAGTGACTTATCCAAAGTTTTAGGGACAAGCACAAGTCATAAGTTTTTCATTTTGAAGTCAGCATCTGAAAAGAGCATTTTAGAAGCTCTGAAACCCACTACTTATTTGTGAAGGTCCCAAATAAGCTTGAATTTGTTGTTTAGGATTAGGATTTCAGGAACTTTTAGAACATCATATTCTCTTGTTTTGATGAAGAACATTTAATATACTGGTTTTCTCAGTATTGACTTTCATAGCTCATCTGGAGACAGTTATTATCCCAGTTGATTATTTATCTCTGAAGGCCTAGTCTAACTCTACATTTATCTGAGCTTACTAAATAGCTCCACATTACTCAGCACACACTGCCTTGAAGATACTCTGAGGAGTAACGGCTGACATTTTCCATACTGTGGTTTGTCTCTGTGTATGTGCCTGTGGATAACTTGGCAATTGCTTCCTCAGTGAAATAACAGTCAGTATGGTTCAGCCAAAGTTTAAAGGAATAAAATAACCGAAGTGGGAGTTTTTTATACAATGCCAAATGATACTATCCTTGCTTCTTTCTTATTGAATTGTTCAGGTAATAGGTAGTGTTTCATTGCCTTGGAAGGTCTTAAAAACAAAGCAAACAAACAAAAAGAAAAACCAACAAACAGGAAATACCAGGTAATTCAGATAACCTATTTTCTTGCCACAATATTAAGCCAATAACACTTCCTGTAACTCAAAAATGTATGCTTAGATCAGAATTTGATTTTGAGAATGAAAAACATCTATTTTTTTTCCATGATCACGTTTAATAGAAAAGTGGTGATGCACTAATTTTTTTTCACAGACATGATTTGAGCATATCTCATATGTTTGTCAATTAAAAAAAAAAGTTTTTTGGGGTTTGTTTCTACTGCAGCAAGCAGAGGCACTGCGATTCACTGAATTGTGTGAATTGCAGGCATGATCAAGGAACGGGCCGTGGAGGGTGATGGCCCCCGCAGTGTTAAAAGTGCTTTGATCTTCTGTTTTGACATGTTGAGTTTATCTTTAATTATATGTGATGACATTTGATTATTATACACTTAGATTATTATACTGTGGTTTGTAAAATGCAGTTTGTACTATACAACTTCAGCACCCGTTTCTGTAGTTTGCAGAGAGATGTTTTTGTTTTGTGTATGTGGAAACGATTCGATTTCTGAATTATTAGACACTTCAAAGGTGAAGTAGTTGGCTGTAAGGAAAAGCATGCTTCGTGTGCAGTAGAGATTATCAGTGTGTTCTGTTGGACCTAATGTCTTATTTTATAGAGATGACAGAATTATATGTGGTTATTATTTCTGGTAACTGGCTGCTCTTACATTCTGTGGAGCTTTGAAAAATGAAAACTTTAGACTGCATGTTATCACAGGTTTCAGCTCTGAAATTCTATGAATCTACTCTTCTTTAAAGGCAAACATAATTCAGAATATAATAGAAATTCCTGACACATTTTTAAAAAGAAAGATGCTTTAAAAAATATTGCATGATTTGCTGGCTTTTGACCTTGCATTTTGATATGAAATGAGGTGCTTTTTAAAAAAGCACAATGACTTTTTTATTGCTGGGAAGAGGCAGTGGGGTTGGTGGCAACCCCACTATAAGGCTACAACTGAAGGAGAATTCTCATATGGAATTTCCTGTATTAGGCCATCACCTTAGCCTTGGGGAGATGATGCCTTTCCTTGAAATTACCTGCTTTGCTTGCATTTACATGCCAAGCTCTGGATTCTTCCCAAATATATGCCCCACCTATGAAATGTCCTTGAGAGTTTGAACTAATTGTAATTCGCAGAGGAAATTACAAAATAATCCTTTCTTTTTGAATGGTAGCCAGATATAGTGATTTGACTTTTAACACCATTTAAATCAATTTTTCCAGTGTTCCTAATAGGATAATTAGGCAAAAAAACCCAACCAACCAAACAAAAAACACACAAAAAATGAATAAACAAACAAAATCCTTTAAGTTCAGTGGCTATTTTATTTGTTTAGTGATGAGAGAGAAACACCGATTTGTTCCACTTATTTATGCATTCATTATTTGCTGCTTGTATGTGCTCTGACCAGAGATTAGACCCAGAACCCGCAACCTTGGTGTATTGACACGATGCTCTAATTAGCAAGCTTCCAATGTCTTATTTAGAACATATCATTAGAGAGCATAATATTCCATGTATTTTTATCCTGGATTTTGTTTATTTTATCATATAACCAGTTCTTTACTTGCTAAGATGGCTTCTATTGCAAGACACTTGTTCCTAACTAAAGGTAGGACCTTCTAGAAACATCTATAGTGATAGATCCATAGTAGAAACTTAAATATTTAAGTGAATTGCAATATCAGAAACACTTTTCATACATAAAACCTGAAAAACTTAAAAGACTGAATTAATATTTGAAGTTATGAAGCTTCTTAACTAATGCTAGAGTTATCTTTGTAGCATAAATTAGTTGTAGTATTTTTTTTCCTTCTATTGGCTATAAGATTTATTACTTTAAATTCTCATCTGTCAGATACAATTATTATTCTTTTAAAAAATAATTCTTTATTATTTAAAGTATTACCTATGTCCCTTTTTCCCCCCATTGATTCCCTCCAGCCTTCTCCCCTGTGACTCTCTCCTCCCCCTCCCCCCCCCCCAATGCTTTCTTGCAGCCTATTGTCTGTGTCTATGGGATATGCATATATGCATAAAAGGTTTTTGGCTCATCCACCCTCCCCCACCTTCCCTCTGAGATTCTGCACTCTGTTCCATACTTCCATGTCTCTGGATCCACTCTGCCTATTATCTACAGCTTGGTCAGGATCCTTTGAGATAGAGCTTCAGTCAGGAGAATGAGGGGAGAAAAGAGAGAACAAATTACCGAGCCTGAGGTAATAGCATCTGTAGATTCTCTTATTCCCCACCCTGGTGAATCTTCAGTAAAAATAGCAGATGGCTATTCAGTACTCAGAAGGAAAAATGTTGATCCCTAGGTACTAGCTTGAGTTTATAAAAAAAAATATTATTATAGATAACCTAATTTACTTCACTTTTGGAGGGTTATTAGACTATTAATCACACAATATACGTGTCTTAAATTTATGCACTTTTTGCCATGGTATGCCATGATATTATTGTGGGTAAAATGGACAAGAATGATGTGATATGATAATATAGTTACGTTGATATGTAACTGGCTTAACAACCTTCTGAAAGAGTGTTTAGGAGAATAAGTGTTAACCTGGAGGGAAGATTCTGGGGTGCCACAGGAATTAGAAATCAGTCTTCAGCTTCATGTTACATAAACAAAAGTTAAAAGAAAATATAGCTGGCACATCTGATCAAATTTGTAGATAATACACAATTGGGAAGGATGGCTAAAATTATTAGGTCAAAAAAGGTTTAAACATGCTAGAATGATGGACTTGACCAAGAAGATAAAACTTACTGAGAACAAGTTTATATTAATATATTACTAGAGGACAAGTTTATATATTACAAGTTTATATACTACTGATTCATGCACTGGCAGGGTCCCTTGGCCTGGCCTGCAGACATTTCCCGAGGGGTCCCGGATTTTGAGAGGGCACAGATCAGAGCCAGAAAGGGACTGAGGGAGGGCTCCAGGGCATGTCTGGCCTGTCCCACCCAGTCCCAATTGGGGCCAATTGGGCTGGCCGACTGGGGAGAGACCCCGGGAGGCTGGCCGGCTGGGAAGGGATCATGGGAGGGCTCCAGGTGTGTCCAGCCTGTCTCACCCAGTCCTGGTCAGCCTTGCCCCAGTAGCAAGCTTACTTACTGGTAGGAGCATCTGCCCCCTGGTGGTCAGTGCATGTCATGGCTAGTCTTTATACTTTATTCTTTCTTTCTTTCTTTCTTTCTTTCTTTCTTTCTTTCTTTCTTTCTTTCTTTCTTTCTTTCTTTCTTTCTTTCTTTCTTTCTTTCTTTCTTTCTTTCTTTCTTTTTTTCTTTCTTTCTTTCTTTCTTTCTTTCTTTCTTTCTTTCTTTCTTTCTTTCTTTCTTTCTTTCTTTCTTTCTTTCTTTCTTTCTTTCTTTCTTTTTTTTTTAAATACCGCCGCAAAGGATTCTGAATTTTTAAAAAATATATATTTTATTGATTTTTCAGAGAGGAAGAGAGAGGGATAGAGAGTTAGAAACATCGATGAGAGAGAATCATCAATCAGCTGCCTCTTGCACACCCCCTATTGGGGATGTGCCCGCAACCAAAGTACATGCCCTTGACCAGAATCGAACCCGGGACCCTTCAGTCCGCAGGCCGTTGCTCTATCCACTGAGCCAAACCGGTCCCGGCTGGTCTTTATTCTTATCTATTCACTCCTGCAATATCTTTCTGAAATTCAAAGTACTTTATGTAAGAGTTTAGAAAGGATAGTAATGTTGTTTCCAGGAAACATTACTTAAATATTTGGCACATTTTGATTAGCACCAAAACCTAAGTGATCATATGGCAGCTATTAGAAGGTAGTACTATGAAATGAATATACACAGACACATCAGGATAACCAAATTCATTGGTTTGTTCACTCACTTGTTCTTTTACACATTCATTCATTGGTATTTTTTCTACCTGGTAGGTGCTGGACCTGCTGCTAGGTGCTGGGAAGTTGATTATGTACTACAATTTCTGATTAAAAAATCTGTTAATAGGCATTGTTTCTTAAAATGTGCCAAAAAACACTTTTATTAAAAAAATAAACAAGTACCATTCTTTTAAAAATATTTATTTATTTTTTCATGATATAAACTAGAAAGGAAAGTATAAAAGAAACTGTGGGAAATCCTGAGTTTATATGTCAACTATTGTATGTAGTCATACACAAATCACACCTTTGTGCACAATGTCAGTGTGAACATTGCTTTGAAAATGAATTCTGAGGTGGAAAGTTGTCTTTCAGGATTCTCTTCATTTAGTACCAGAGTTTTGCACATTTTTTCTTTTTCTGTTTTAGAAAAGAGTGGCTTGAGATGCAGCTTCCATGTTGCTCTCTGAAAGGAAAAATAAAATATTGTATTATATAAGGGGTTTAATAATACATACCAACCTATTTTTTGAAGGAAAAAAAGCCTTGCTAGCTCTCTTGGCTAAGTGTTTTCAGCTAGTTTTAATTTCAGTGTATATTACTGCTAGGCAGGCAAGAATGATCTTGAAAAAAGAAAGCTTTTGAAATATTAAGCCAACAAAGGTATTGCCTACAGGATAAGTTTATAGTTGAACATATTCACTGGTTACACTGCCAAGTTTTATCTTTAATTTATTTTAATACAAGATGGTTTGCTCTTTGTCTTTCATCTTAAAAAATACACCTATTAACACTAGCTTATAAATCATTATCACACCCAGCTAGTGGGTAGATTAATAGTGCCTAGTTTTACAGTTAGAAATATAAAATGAGAAGCCAGCGCTTCTCTGCGTGACTGTAGCCAAGCAGGGTGTCAGGCCAGGAGGAGTCCCCACTAGTTGATCTGCAGGTCATCTGTACATGTCCAAGACTGCTGTTCCTGCCATGCCGTCTTCCTCTGAAGTTCACCAGGATTCTTTGGCGGAATGTTAGCTCCTGCCCATCAGTCTTCCCGTCTGCAACTTATAGTTTTCTCTGACTTTTTCCATAATCATTTCAAGATTGCAGAGAAATGGAAGAGAAAATTGGACACTCGTGTTTCATGGCAGCATTATTCACAACTAGAGGCCCAGTGCATGAAAATAAATGCACCCAGGGGGGTCCCTCAGCCCAGCCTGTGCCCTCTCACAGTCTGGGAGTTCTTGGGGTGGGGGTGTGTCCTACTGGCAGCTTAGGCCCACTCCCTGGGTGATCAGGCTCAAGTCAGACATCCCTCTGGCAGCCTGGGAGTCCTCGGGGGATGTCTGACTAATGGCTTAGGCCCCGGGGAGCGGGCCTAAGCTGTTAGTTGGACATCTTTAGCGCTGCTGCAGAGGCAGGAGAGGCCCCCGCCATGTCCACTGTGCTGGTCAGCCATGAGCTGGCTTCTGGCTGAGTGTCTGTCCCCTGGTGGTCAGTGGGCATCATAGTGGCCAGTTGTTCCCCCAGTGTTCCACCATTAGGGTTAATCTGCATATTACTTTTTTATTATATAGGATAGCCAGAGGGCAAGATCAACCCAAATGTCCAGGAGTACATGAACAGTTACATAAAATGTGGTGTATACACACAGTGGGATATTATTCAGCCTAAATGACACATGTGACAACACGGATGAACCTTGAAGACATTATGGTGAATAAGCCAGTTGCAAAAACACAGGTGCACAGCCACTCAGCCAACTGAGCCACACTGACCAGGGCTGGTATACTCTAACTTTTGGGAATTATTGTTGAGCTTGTTTAGCTTTGCTATCAGGGTGTGACTCTTCTGGAGTGTCCATGCAATGCTCTAGAGCAGTGTTTCCCAAACTTTTGACATATGTGTACCCCTTCTATAATTTTCGTAATGCTGAGTATCCCCTGGTACTTATGAGAACGTAGAATTAGGTGCAGCTAAGCACGGTGCAGTGCATATCCCCACCAAACTCTGGTGCAATGCGTATCCCCACCAAACTCTTCCCGTACCCCTGGGGGTACTTTGGGAAACACTGCTCTAGAGCAGTGGTTCTCAACCTTTCTAATCCTCATATTGTGGTGACCCCCAACCATAAAATTGTTTTCTTTGCTACATCATAACTTTAATTTTGCTACTGTTATGAATCGTAATATAAATATCTGTGTTTTCCGATGGTCTTAGGCGACCCTGCTAACAGTTCTCAATCTGTAAGTTGCAACCACAACATGAGGAACTGTATTAAAGGGTCACGGCATTAGAAAGGTTGAGAACCACTGCTCTAGATAATCTTTGAGGTCTCTACTTTAGCTGGTCAAAATGTCTAACCATCTTGTATGAATTCTGTGTATTATTTACATTACCACTCATGGTGCTTTTCATGACTTGGTGCCATTTACTCAATGCATTTGCAGTTTAGTTTTCACCCACAGTCTCAAGAGGACATCTGTGCAGATTTCTCAAGCTCTTCTCTGGATAACCTCCCTCTCACTAGGACGTTAGTACTCTCTCCTGTAGATTCTATCTCTTTCCTCCTCGTTAAACTCTGAACTCTGTTCATCTGAAGTCAAGACATTTATACTCTGCTTGAGTTATCACTGCCTTTGTTGCATTCCAGAAAATGCTTTCAGACACACATCAGGAGCCATTTGGGAGATTTCCTTTTTAATTTTCCTTTGTGTAGGGATCATAGTCCTACTCTGACTTTTGTCCAATGTGTGACAATAATTATTATTTTTTTATATTGTGTCCAACTTTCTCACTGTTTATAGGAGGACAGCTGTGGTCTCAGTTACCCTGTTATGTCTAGAAGCCATGTCCTTATTTTTTAAGGTCTCAAGGTCAAATGAGAGCTAATTATATGAGAATAATGAACAATGTATTAATTTCTTCACATTATTGATATTTCTCCTATTACTAAAGTATTATAAGTTCTACATACTAGACACTGTGCTAGGACTGGAGAATTCAAACCTATAAAACCTTTAAAGCTTTTACTTCCAAGATCTTTTAACCTGCAAAAGCAGACCAACATATAAACAACTCATTATAAGCCAGTGTATGATAAAGACTTTAACAGAGGCGGCATGAAATGATGTAAAACCCATGGACTGTGAAATCAGGTAGGCTCCGTTTAAATCTCAACTCCGTGACTTATTATTGTGCATTGTAGCCTCTCATAGCCTTAGTTTCCCATTCCGTGGAAGGGAGGAAACAGTACTTTTTAGGATGTTGAGATGGTTAAAATAATTTTTTTTTTTTTAAATAGAGAACTTGACATGCAGTAGAGGCTCATTAAGCACTGGTTTCTTTCTCCTTAGAATTAGCATAGGACAGAAGAGTAGTTAAATATTACTGTAGAATTCTTCAGGGAGGAAATAACATTTAAACTCTGCATGGAAGATCAAGTAGGATTTTGATATATGTTAGACGGGTTCCAAGGACATTCTACTTTAAAGGAATGGAGTGAGCTGTGGCTCTAAGGCACATGTGTCAAACACAAGGCCCGCGGGCCAAATCCGTCCCGCCAGGCCTTGCAATGTGGCCCGCACCGCGCTGTCATCACTGCACTCCGCTGTGTTTCCATCACAATGACAGTTTATGATTGTTCAGTAAACCATTCGGCCCGCGATTTAGGCTGGATTTTAGATTTTGGCCCCTTCTCTGATTGAGTTCGACACCCCTACTCTAAGGTGTAAAAGGTGGGGAAGCCTGCAAATATACTTAGAGCCTTAAGTTTGGATCTTAAAAACAAATAAAACAAAAAACCCACCACCAAGAACAAAAAGCCAATAGTAGGAAAGTAAATATGAATAAAACAAAATAAAGCAAAATATAACCCATGGTAAAAGTATACTTCCTTAGGCCATTTCTATTTACTGCCATGACTAATAAATTTGGGAAGGCCCGTGGAAAATTCCTGTGGGCTGATATTTTTCTAACCACTAAACAAAACTACTTTAAGTTGATATTCTAAGCTGATCATTTCATTAATACTAAACTCCAAAACGTGTCCCCAAGTTTCCTAAATTGGTTTTTTTGTTTTTTGTTATCTGTTTCCTTAGATAACTTCATTTTTTTCCCCTTTCTCATCCTGTAAAAATTGATTTCCTAGGTTTTCTAAGAGATTGATAATATGAAAATACTAAAAAGATTTTTCTTAGACTCTGGTATATCTTTCCGTGTTCACATTTGGTAGGAATACTGTAAAATATATAATGTACTTTCGACATTTCTTTGGGTGGAGGTTTGTAAACTTAAGTGCCTATGGCTGGCCCTGGCAAAGCCACCTGGGGTCTGGGTCCTGGTTGCCTGCGACTGGTCGGAGGAGGGAAGCCTGGGTCCTGGGTGCGGGGGGCCAAGGCAGAGGCAGTTAAGGGGCGATCAGGCAGACAGGCAAGTGGTTAAGAGCTATCAGGCAGGCAGGCAGAGGTGGTGAGGGGTAATCAGGTAGGTAGGTGAGTGGTTAGGGGTGATCAGGCAAGCAGGCAGGCGAGCGGTGAGGAGCCAACTGTCCCAGATTGCAAGAGGGATTGGCCCTAAACCGGCAGTCGGACATCCCCCAAGGGGTCCCAGATTGCAAGAGGTCGCAGGCCAGGCTGAGAACACCCCCTCTCCACTCATGCACGAATTTCGTGCACCTGGCCTCTAGTATGCATATAAGTTTTCCTTTTAATCTCTCCCCAGCACACCTTCCCACCCCCACCTTCCCTCTGGGATTTTTCAGTCTGTTCCATGGTTCTATGCCTCCCAATGTTTTTTATTCATCAGTTTTTTAAATTTAAATTCTTAATTGTTTAAAGTATTGCATAAGTCCCCTTTTCCCCCCATTGACCTCTCTGGCCCCTTCCCTACCCCTCAAACCTGCACCCCCCCCCCCCCCCCCCCCAGTCTGTGTCCATTGGTTATGCTTATATGCATGCATACAAGTCCTTTGGTTAATCTCTTACCCCCTCACCCTCTGCCTTCCCTCATAGGTTGGACAGTCTGTTCCATGCTTATATGACTCTGGTTCTGTTTTTGTTCATTAGTTTATTTTGTTTGTTAGGTTTCACAGATGAGTGAGATCATGTGATATTTGTTTTTCTCTGACTGGTTTATTTTACTTAGCATAATACACTCCAGGTCCCTCCATGCTATCTCAAAGGGTAAGAGATCTTTTTTTCTCTCTCTCTCTTTTTTTTTTTCTGCTGCATAGTATTCCATGCTATACCACATCTTTTTTTATCTACTCATTTACTGATGGGCACTTGGGCTGCTTCCAGATCTTAGTTGTAAATTGTGCTTCTATGAACATAGAGGTGCATACATTCTTTCTGATTGGTGTTTTAGGTTTCTTAGGATATATTCCTAGAAGTGGGATCACTGGGTTAAATGACAGCTCTTTCATTCTGCTATGTTGCTTTAAAAAAAAAAAAATCAAAGGAGACTCCTGGGGAAGGTAACATTTGAATTGGCTTTGAGAGAAGAATGAAAGTTTGCCTGGGATACAGTTGGGGGAAGGGCATTCTAAGCAGGTGGACCACCATGAATGATGCTATGAATCATGGTTGTACAGGTATATTTGTGTAAAGGACCATGTCCTAGTTTCCAATTATGAAGAAAATCAACAGAATTTTATAACTGGGGTGTTGTAGACACTCTGGCTGCCAATCTTGTCAGCTGATTTAACAATATTTAATGTTGTCCACCTCTGGCCCACATACAATAAACCTAAACTGTCCAACATGGTAGTAGTAAACACCTGTGGTCACTTAAATTTAAATTAATTAAGATTAAAGTAAAAAATTCTGCCAATGCACTAGCTGCATTATAGGTACGTGATAGCCACAGGTGTTCAGCGGTTACTATACTAGAAAGCACAGAAACGGAACATATCCATCTTTGTAGAATGTTCTTCTGGACAGCATTGTTATATCAATAGGTAGTTAACAAATGACTAGATAGAGGACTCTAGCAAAACATTTACATAGAAGAAGAGAATAGTGAGGGGGAAAAAAAGTTTCCCAAATTATTATAATAATGCTTTAAAAAACAGAGTGGGGAGCAGTTATTGAAAATTCTAATGTAATCAAGCTTTAAAAGGCCAGTTATGCTTTTTCTTTCTTTCTTCTTTTTAATAGATGAAAACTTCAGTTTATTTGACTTGGATAGGAATACAAAGCGAAAAGCTTCGTGGTCTTGGCAAATCACTTTATGGATATAGATTAAAAATCATCTAGTACGCCGCCTCCCTCCTCCCTTTAGCCTGGCTTGCCAAAACAAATGGCGTCAGCAACTCTGGATAGTCCTTGATCTAGGTTCTGAACCATTTAGGCTGATCATTCATTAAGCAAAGAACCTATTTTACCTAATATGGATCTATAATCATCTTCATAGTTATAGAAGTTTATATCCTGGCTCTTCTCACTTTATAAAAACTTCATATAAATCCTCAGCTATCCCCATGGAGGTTGGCTTTATTTCCTCAGACACAGAAATAAGAGTGCAGACAGACTGACTTGTCCAATATCATATAACAAGGAGGTGGCAGAGCCAATATGCAGCCTCCGGTTTTCTGATTCGGAAGCCAGGTGCTCCCCAAATTCTCTTTAAGGATATATCTCTTTAACTAAGATAAAAAGGAATGTAAAACTGTTATGACCAAAATCAGAAGAGCTCAGATGAAAGGTAGAATGAGTCATTAGAGAGGTGACTGTTTTGGGAGCAACAGGTTGACTCTCAAAGTCATTGGAAGTCACCAAAGTCTTCTCCGTAGAGTGGAAAGGGAAGTGTGATGAAAGTAGCCTGTTGACATTTTGATAATTTAGTTGCTCTTCTGAGGAGCAATTGGGTGAGAGATTATGTTTGATGTTGGGAGTCATGAAGTATTACAAACAAAAGATGGCCTATGCTTGGACTTTGTTAATAGAAAACAATTTAAGCAGGGTAGATTAAGATACATTTTGAAGAAAGAATATACATTATTTGGCAAAAATACTATTATTCCAACTGCCACTCAGGTTTAAAATGAAAATGTTGGTCTTCCCAGTTATACTCAGGATTGTGTCATGCTCTAGACTACAATATCCATTATTTACATAGTATTATAAGATTCATTATGGGCAACTTTCATTTTTTTAAATAGATATTGTCTCCCGTAATAGATTTTGAGCATCTTGAGAGTTGATCTATATTTATATTCTTGAGTGCCTTGCACAAAGTAGGTTCTCCATAAATGTTTGCTGAACTGAAATTAATCATTTTTAATTATTCTATCTTATTCTTGTACTTAATAAGTTACCAGTTTGTGACTATTTTCAGGCTCCCTCAATCTATTTACTTGTTTCTATGCTTCTTTTCTTCTTCCTCTCCCATCATTCTATTCAAGCACCAGGCACCGAATTTGTAGATAATTGGATAGTTTCTCTTCTTACTATAAACAATTTTTAAAAATATGGTTTTAAAATTGATATTTTAGAAAGGGGGAAGGAACAGGGAGGTAGAGGTAGAGAGAGAGAGGGAGAGAGGTAAGAGAGAACCATCAATTGGTTGCCTCTTGTACACATCCCAGTGACCTTTCGGTTCATGGGACAATGCTCAACCAACTGAATCACTCCTGCCAGGGTGATAATTGAATAGGTTCTTAATTTTGTCTTGTTATTTTCTCCAGTCCTTTCAACCTCTCCAACCTGCACAAAATGTCTAGAATCTTCTTCAAATAGTTGTTATCATTTTCCTCTTTAAATGTTTTTATTTATTGATTTTAAAGAGAGAGAGGAAAGAAGAGTGAGAGAAAAAACATTGATTTGTTGCTCCACTATTTACTATGCATTTATTGGTTGATTCTTATGTGTGCCCTGACCAGGCATCAAACCCACAACCTTGGCATGTCAGGACAATGCTCTAACCAACTGAGCCACCTGGCCAGGACTATAATTTTTCTTTTCTTTTCTTTCTTTTTTTTTCTCCCAGTGGCTTGCCATGATCAACTGAATTAAATGTAAATCCTTAAATTGGTGTTCAAAGCTCTTTGTATCCTAAGTTGATACCTACCTTTCCACAGCACCAAAGAAAAGTTGTTGTTTTAAAGCTTTATTGTTGAGATTATTACAGATGTCTCTCATTCCACCTCCCCTCCCCCCCCCCCCATTACCCTCCTCCTCCCTGATCCTGCCCCACCCCAGGCCTTCATCACCCTATTGTCTGTGCCCATAAGTAATGCATATATGCATATAAGATTCATTTAGTCTTTTCCTGCCCCCCTTCCTTCCCTCTGAGAATCATCAGTCTTATTTCTATGCCTCTGATTCTATTTTATTCACCAGTTCATTCTATTCATTAGACTTCTTATTCATTTATTTTGACTTTTAGATTCTTCCATTTCTTTAATTTGTGACATGTTTGTGTTTTTTTTTTTTTTTTTTTTTGTCTCCTCATTTTGTTTGCTTCCCTGTGTTTGTTTTTATGTATTGGGTAGAGCTGCTATGTCTCCTTGAGTTGGTAGAGTGGTCTTGTATAGTAGGTGTCCTATAGGGCCCAGTGGCTCAGCCTCCCCAGTCACCTGAGCTGGGCACTGAAGGTGCACCCCTCTGTGGGCTGTAAGCACAGTCTTGTAGTTGAGACTTGATTGCTGTTGGTGTCACTGGGAGGAATTGACCTCCAGACCAATTGGCTATGAGGACCAGCTGTGAGTACACTGGGAGAGCTGCAGGACTTGCTTCAATGAGATTTGGTGCTCACTGAGTCTGCCCTTTGAGTGTATCCCTTATGGATGTGTAGAGTTGTAATCTAGATGATGTAACACTGACCACTGGGTACACTGGCTCTTGGGTCTCCAGGGAGGAATACAGTCAGCCACTGCCTGGTCACCCAGCAGGAGTTAAAGAGAGAACTGGAGATTCTTCCTCTTTATATCAGGTTTGAAAGTACTCAAATGAAGTCTAGCTATGAAGCAAGGCTGGCTAGTGCTGATGCTGGGTCTTGGGTCTTTTTTTGATAGGTGTGGGGCTCCCTGACCCAGTTGCAGCTTGTTTGAGAGCTTTTACACTGAGCAAGGGCAGGCCTTTCATATGCAAAAGCTGCTGCAGGTAGTGTGGATGGGGTTGTAAAGTGGATGAGGCAGGTCTTAGAGAATTACCAGTGTAGAGTAAACTTAAATGGCTGCCAGTCAGCCCTGCAACCAGAGAGGTGCCAGCATAGGAACAGTGATCCCTGTGAGCATCTCCATTTGGGAGAAAACTGCCCCCTGAGTTTTTGCCCTGATGCCAGACAATCCAGTTCCTCCTCATATGTGTCTGTGTCCCTAGAGCCTCGCCCAGCACTGGAGTTCAGAGGTAATGGGACCCTGTAAGTTCAGTTCATAGTGCCGGCCTTTTATTTTATTTTATTATTATTATTTTTTTACTTTGTGTAATTAAGTATATTTAGAATATATATATATATATATATATATATATATATATATATATATATATATACCTTACACAAATAAAATAATAGCTTAACAAGATGTAATTCACAAACTGTCCAATTCACTCACTTAAAGTATATATAATCCTACCCCACTTAATGACAGAATACATTCTGAGAAATGCAGCATTAGGCTATTTTGTCATTGTGAGAACCTAGCTACATCTTTTTTGTTTTATTTTATTTTATTATTTTTATTTTATTTTATTTATTATTATTTTTTTATTGATTATGGTATCATATAATTGTCCTCATTCCCGGAAACCCACCCTAAATCCCTCCCCATGTATGCCCCCACTGTTGTCCGTGACCACTGGTTAGGTTTATATGCATGCATACAAGTCCTTTGGTTGATCTCTCCCCTTTTCCCCCACCCTCCCCCAACCTTCCCTCTGAGGTTTGAGAGTCTGATCGATGCTTCTCTGTCTCTGGGTCTGTTTTTAATCATCAGTTTATGTTGTTCTTTATTTCCCCAAATGCGTGAGATCATGTGTTACAAGAAATACACTTGTAAGAACCGAAAATGAGACCAGCCATAGTTATGCTGAGAGGCAAATGAATCAGTCTGTAATGAGTTTCTTTCTCGGCCAATAGTTTTTTTGAGTCCTTATTTCAATGTCAAACAGTTCCTTATGTGTAGATGTCAGCAATGATATTTCAGTTCTGGGTGGTGGACTAATGGTGGTGATGCAGGTCCAAGCATCTCTGATTTGGTCCTGGGTATCCTTTAGCGATGCACAACTGCTGTCTGCTAGTATGGCAAGGTGTTATCAGTGTCTTCCATCTCTGGACTGTTTCTCTTCTGTCTTCATGGCTGGAGCAGTCCTGTCAATTCCTCTCTGCTGCAGGAATCCACATGGTCCTGGAGTTTTTTCTGAAAATATACAAACATATTCTCAACCAAAAGTTAATAAAGGAATATTTTCTATAAATTTTGACTTAGGATCCTTTTTCATTTTTCCCCCAAATGATTTTTCTCTGGCTTGTTTTGACACCATGTGTGTTTTTCATGGGTGTCTTTCTGTTATCTTTACAAATGAAAGTTAATTTTCTAAAGTACAAATTTTTTAGGTGTAACTTACAGATATTTTTCCTTACATGATATTATTCTACTATCACCCCCCTTTTTTAAATTTAAGTATTAGGAGGTTTTTGGAAATTTTATAATGTAGTCTTGATAGCTTTTACATTTTAATTTTTTGTGCTAATATATGACTGCTTTAGGTTCATTACATGTTATTATACATAATTTTACCATGAGATGAACTGACAATAAATATTTTTGTTAATACTTTAGGAACAGCTTTTTGTGCATTACAAACAATTTTTCTAGAATATTTGCTTATTTCAATTAGCCAATTTAAATTACTCTGAAAACTTGACTACTATTCTACTATCAAACTGAACACTCTACCAGCAATCTTATTTTACCCCATGTATATTAGTGGAAAGGATTATTTGCCTTCTTGTGTAGGCCCTGAGCATTCCTGGTACTAGGCTGGATTTGGATATCAAAAACCCGCTTCCCCATGCTATGGGTGCAAGACATCTCAAACAAGTCCTATTGCAGTGAGAGGACAGCTGCTGTTGTTCAAGTTTCTGTCTGTTTCCTGGATCCCGATTTGAGCTGTGCATGGGCAGTGAAGCAGCCATGGGGGCAGGAGACCTCCCTCAGAAGGGGTGAGTGCCAGCCTTTTAAAGGAACAGCTGGGTCTCCAGCAGCCTCTATGTCACTGAGCCCAATCAGCACTGTTTTTACAACCCATAGTTCTTACGTCCCTGTAGGGACTTCTTTTCCCAGCTCTGGGACCCTGGGCTTGGGGTTTGGTGTGGGGCTGGGACC
The DNA here is from genome assembly GCF_014108245.1 of Pipistrellus kuhlii. Taxonomy (NCBI): domain Eukaryota; kingdom Metazoa; phylum Chordata; class Mammalia; order Chiroptera; family Vespertilionidae; genus Pipistrellus; species Pipistrellus kuhlii. The sequence goes on along the minus strand of NW_023425404.1, from coordinate 16,980,031 downwards.
CCTTGCTTCTCCAGCAGCTTCCAAAGTGATGATCTCCTGCCCGATTAAAAAAAGCAGCCCATGTGGGTGCCGGACCAGCCTGTTCTGCACCCCTGCACTTTCTGCCAGTTTCAGTGTGCTTTCAACTTCTCTAGTTGTAGGACTTCCATTCAGCTAGCTTTCCAGTGATACTGGATGATGGTAGTTCTGTATTTTAGTTGTAATTTTGATGTGGTTATGGGAGGCGGCAAGTACTGCTGCCATCTTCTTAGGGTCAAAGAAGAGTTTTAAAAACATCTGTAGTTCATAAGATTTGCCTATTGATATGTTTAGATAGCTATGTGATTCAAAAACTTTTAAAGACATATAATAACAAGAGATTACTTGAAAACCATACAAACTAATATAGTGTTATCAAGTGCTTGACCATGTAACTAGTCCAAAGAGTCTATAGAAGGTCATTGAAAGCTTATATCATCAGATATGCAGCTTCATTGGAGAAACTGATAGCTCTTTGGGATATTATAACCCATCCATTTTATTTACTCAGACCAAGTCTCCCCTTATTTTTCTAATACAAATATTTAAGGTTTTAGAGTAATAGGATCTGTTTTACCAGTATAAAAATATTTCCTGTGTCAGAATTCAGATAGTTATAGATAGATTTTCCTGCTTAAATGTCATTATTTTAAATTTTATTGGATATCTTCCCAGTACTTGGAAAATGTATATACCTGAGCTGTTTCTTCTGATCAGCTTCTACTGTGGACACTTAGTTTGAAGTCATATTGGAATAATTTGAAGAAAAGTAGAATTTGGCAGATGTTATTGCATTTGAGTAGCCATCATAAAATTTAGGTTTTAAACAGGGTATGGCATTGTTTAAGCTCAACTTATGATAAATAGAGTTTGTCTATTATGTAGTAATAAAAGTTCAAAAGTGCTATTTTTATAGGTGATAGATTTTTTCCTATGGTTAACTGCTCTGTTTGTACTTAATACAAAGAAATTTATATTGTTTTGTCTTTGAAAGTAAGAAATTTAGAGAGTCATACACAATATTAAAAATGTCAGAAGCCTTGAAATAATGCTTACACATTTTCAGGAATTTCCAAAAACAGAGGATGTAAAGTGGCTAGCTGTGTCTTTTTAATGATTGGATTGGTTATTTTTCTCGATGTAGGTGTTCTATCTAATTAATTTAGCAAGGCAACTCATTTCATTAACATGATATGGCTAATACCTTAGCTACTGGTAGTCAACTCATATCTATTGTCAGTCTGTAAAGAGGGTTGTTTATAAACCTATACTTATTATTTAGTATATTTAAACTTTATTTACTTTTGTATTCCTAAGAAAAATGAATAAAACACTTCCTCACTCCAATTCTCATTCCAATTTCTAAGGGCCTTCCGATTTATAGGCTCTCAAATTTTTTTCCTCTTCCAAGTTGAATTTAAGTAATTAGCTTCTTCCTAATTTGGAACCTCAATTTGAAAACATGGTGTTTGATTTGGCATTTAGGTGGGCATCTTATTCTTAAATGAGATCATGTAACTTCAGTTTTAGATGATCACAGACATGTTTGCCAAACAATAACTACATAGCTTTGAGGAAACTGGAAAATAAAATGTCTCTACTAAGATTGTGATTCTCCTTGACAGTCACTTTAACTAGTTAGGTATGGCTGTACCAATTTCAGTTTAAGCAACTGGACTCTGAACCTGCTTTTGTTTTGATTAAGAAGCTTATTTATATATTCCGGAATACAGAGGCACAACCTGTTAACAGCTGTAAATTTGCCTGATTAAGCTGTGTGTGGACAAATTTATAGACAAAGAAGAATATGTGATAAAGACTTCAAAGACTAAAGTATTTATTATCTGGGCCTTTAAGAAAAAGTTTGCTAACTCCTGGTTTATATTAGCAATAGTCATAATGATGATCCATTACAAGGATTCAAAGAGTGCCATCTGAATCAACAAAGCAAGATGAAAGTATAGTTTTTTATAGCTTTAGTCTTGGGATATTTTATTTCTGATGTGCATGGGAGGTATAAGATAGAGATGATACAGTATCCTTATAGGATTTTTAGGAGTGTTAAATCATGGCTCTTTACAGTACTTTACACATGGAGGACAGTAACAATTATTGCTGTTGTTATAAAAATATGTGTATTCTTGACAGTTGTTTCTACTTTGTTTTATGAGTCTCTATTTGTTTTATCTCTGCTCTTTTTGCATGACATTTAATTTTGTAATATACTGAGAAGAATGCTTCTCAGAATGATAGTTTGCAGCCTCTTTTATGCGTTTGGAATTAAAGAGAATGTAAGAAAGATTACATAAAAGTGGAAGACAGCGAGCTGGGGGTTCGATTATAAAATAATTAACAGGATTATGTGCTCTTGAGGGTGGTTTCTCTTCTGAGGGATTTGATAAGAGGCATTTAAAAAAGTGTGTTAACCTAAATGCACAGAAACAATGGACAGGGCTTGCTTAAGGCAAAGTCAATCTTTTACTAAAAAAGTTAATATGTCTGGAGCGTGACAACCCACCAAGGAATTTATGATCAGATCATCCTGGGAAGTTACTTTCCATAAAACTCCTTTTCTGTCCACACCACTTTTAAAATCTTCTTTATTATAGCTGACAGGCAAATCTTAAGTGTATCAAGTTTTTATATTGTAGGATAACAATGGCAGTGTAACAAATTATCCCAAAATTTAGTGGCATAAAACAATCAGTTATGATGTTTACAGATTCTGAGGCTCAAGCTTTGGGCAGGGCACACCAGGATGGCTTCTCTTTGTTCCACAGTGTCTGAAGCTGGAAAGCTAAAAGGCTGGGAGGTGGACTATCGGAAGGCTCGTTCATTCATGTTTGGCAGTTGTTATTGGTTGTTGGCTAGGAAAGCTCTAGTGTCTCTCCACATGTGTCTGTCCTTGTGATCTCCAAATGGATTAATTTGGGCTTCTTTATGTGGTGTCTGGGTTCTTTGGAGTAAGCATGCCAAAAAGAGAGCCAGGCAGAAGTTATATTCTTCCTGTGGCTAGCCTTGGAAATCCCAGAGCAACATTTCTATCCTTCTCTGCTGATCAAGGACAAGAAGTCACATGTCCATCTAGGTTCAGGGGAGAAAAGTGGACTCTCTTTTTTGATGGGGAGGGGCAAGGTTCTGGGAGAGCATGTGGAATCAGAAATATGCCTGAGGCCGAAACCGGTTTGGCTCAGTGGATAGAGCGTCGGCCTGCGGACTGCAAGGTCCCAGGTTCGATTCCGGACAAGGGCATGTACCTTGGTTGTGGGCACATCCCCAGTGGGAGGTGTGCAGGAGGCAGCTGGTCGATGCTTCTCTCTCATCGACGTTTCTAGCCTTCTATCCCCCTCTCTTCCTCTCTGTAAAAAATCAATAAAATTAAAAAAAAGAAAAGAAAAGAAATATGCCTGAGGACATTTTTGGAAATGCAATTTACCACAATTATATCACTTAATTTAATTAATAATCATACATATAGCACTTAATCTATATGCCAGGTATTATTCCAAGTACTTTACAAATTAATTTTTTAATTTTTAAATACATTTTTATTGATTTCAGAGAGGAAGGAAGAGGGAGAGAGAGATAAAACATTAAAGATGAGAGAGAATCACTGATTGGCTGCCTCCTGCACAACCCCACTGGGGATCGAGCTTACAACCTGGGCATGTGCCCTTGACCGGAATCAAATCTGGTATCCTTCAGTCCGCAGGCTGATGCTCTATCTACTGAGCCAAACCAGGTAGGTCATAATTAACTAATTTATTTAGTCCATAGCAGTTGAAAAGACTGAATCAGGACATGGGATTAACTGGAATACAATTTTCTCTGACCTTGAAGAATAACAAATAAGTTATTGTGTTTTTTTTTGTGTGTGTTTTTTTTACCTTGCATAGTATTGATTTAAACATTTAAAAATACTTCAAATGCATATTTATTTTCTTTGTATTAGTTTGATTTGAGAGGCATGGTTTTTAATAAGTAAGTTTAAAAAATATATTTATTGTTGAAATTATCACAGATGTCCCTCTTTCCCCCCCCTCCAAATTAACCCCCTTCACCCAGTTTTCACCAAAGCCTTCACCACCTATGTCTGTCCATAGGTTATATATCTATATCTATATCTATATCTATATCTATATCTATATCTATATCTATATCTATATCTATATCTATATCCATATCCATATCCATATCCATATCCATATCTATATATATATTAGTAAAAGCTTAAGGGATCATTGCGGCCCAATGATCGGAATGACCAGTTGTTATGACATACACTGATGTTCAGTGTAGGAGCTGCCCCCTGGTGGTAGGTGTACTCCCACAGTGGGAGCACTTCTCAGCTGACTGACCCATCCCAGCAGCCCACCAGCCCAGCAGCAACCGCTCACTCCCGCAATAGTCCTGCAGGTCCAATCTCCAGAGAATGGGCCGGCACTGATGGACCAGTGCCACCAGCACAATCCCAACAGTGGTACCAGCCTCCTGGAAGTTGGCCTCAGGCACTGCAGCTGCTTCCCCTCCATAGATGCTTTGTAAGGAAGAAATGATATAAAAACAGCCACCAGATTGCTCCTGGCAACGACGAGAACATCAGCAGGACAGATCCTGATCCCAGGCTGGCAAGGGCATCCCACCACCCACTGGAGGGCTGATCACAGCTTCCCTGCCCCCTGGGGACCCCACCCATGCACGAATTCATGCACTGGGCCTTTAGTATGTATAAAAAGTCTTTGTCTAATCTCTTCCCATTCCCTGACTCCCCTTCCCTTTGAGAACCATCAGTCTGTTCTATGCTTCTAATTCTATTTTATTCATCAGTTTATTCTGTTCATCAGATTTCTTATTTCTTATTTAGATTCAATTGTTGATAGGTATGTATTTATTGCCATTTTGTTGTTCATATTTTTTCTTTTTTCTTTTTCTTCTTCCTCTTCTTAAAGAATACCCTTTAATATTTCATAGAATACTGGTTTGGTGGTGATGAACTCCTTTAGTTTTTCTTGTCTGTGAAGCTCTTCATCTGACCTTCAATTCTAAATGATAGCTTTGTTGGGTAGAGTAATCTTGGTTGTAGGTCCTTGCTATTCATCACTTTGAATTTTTCTTGTCACTCCCTCTGGCCTACATAGTTTCTGTTGAGAAATCAGCTGACAGTCATATGGGCATTCCCTTGTAGGTAACTAATTGCTTTTCTCTTGCTGCTTTTAAGATTCTCTGTTTGTCTTTAGCCCGTGGCATTTTAATTATGATGTGTCCTGGTGTGGTCCTCTTTGGGTTCCTCTTATTTGGGAGTCTCTGTGCTTCCTGAGCTTGTAAATCTACTTCTTTCACCAGATAAGGGAAGTTTCAGTCATTATTTCTTCAAATAAGTTTTCAATATCTTGCTCTCTCTCTTCTTCTGATACCCCCACAATGTGAATGTTGATAGGCTTGAAGTTGTCTCAGAGGCTCCATACACTATCTTATTATTTTTGGATTATTTTTTCTTTTTGCTCTTCTAGTTGGGTGTTTTTTGCTTCCTCATATTTCAAATATTTGATTTGATTCTCAGAAACACCTACTATACTGTTAAATCTTGGTATATTGTTCTTTATTTCAGTGTATGCTTAATTTCTGATTGGTCTTTATCATTTTTTTGACATTTCTAAAAGATTCTTCAGTAACTTTATAACAGTGATTTGAATTCTATATACAGTAGTTTTCTTCCATTTCTTTCATTTGTGACATGCCTTCCTGTCTCTGCATTTTGTTTGCTTCCCTGTGTTTGTTTCTATGTATTGGGTAGAGATTCTATGTCTCCTTGAGTTGGTAGAGTGGTCTTGTGTAGAAGATATTCTATAGTGTCCAGTGGTCTTGTATAGAAGATATTCTATAGGAAGATATTCTATCCCATTATGGGCTGTAAGCACAGTCTTGTTGTAGTTGAAACTTGATTGCTGTTGGTGTCACTGGGGAGAAATTGACCTCCAGGCCAATTGGCTGTGAGGATCAGCTGCCGACTACACTGGGAGAGCTGCTGTGCAGGAGACAACCCTATGGAGCAGACTTGCTTCAATGGTGCTTTGGTGCTCACTGAGTCTGCCCCTTGAGTGTGTCGCTTATGTATGTGTAGAGTTATAATCTGGTATGGTCTGACACTGACCACTGGGTACACTGGCTTTTGGGTCTCCAGGGAAGAATACAGTCAGCCACTGCCTGGGTTCACCCAGCAGGAGTTAAAGAGGGATCTGGAGATTCCTCCTCTTTATATTGGGTTTGGAAGTGCCCAGATAAGACCCAGCTGTGAAGCAAGGCCGGCTGGTGCTGGTGCTGGTGCTGGTGCTGGGTCTTGGGTCTTTTTTTGATAGGTGTGGGGCTCCCTGACCCAGTTGCAGCTTGTTTGATAGCTTTTACTCTGAGCAAGGGCAGGCCTTTCATATGCAAAAGCTGCTGCAGGCAGTTTGGGTGAGGCTGTAAATTGGATGAGGCAGGTCTTAAGAATCGCCAAGGCTGAACAAACATAAATGGCTGCCAGTCAGCCCTGCAATCAGGGAACAATGATTCCCTGTGAGCACATTGGTCTGGGAGGAGCTCCCCAACACCCCCTTTCCCGTGTTCCTGCTCTGATGCCAGACAATCCAGTTCCTCCTCCTATGTGTCTGCGTTCACCAGAGCCTCACTCTGGTGCTGGAACTCAGAGGATGTGGGACCTTGTAAGTTCAGTTCTTGGTACCAGCCTTTTAAAGGAACAGCTGGGACTCCAGCAACCTCTGTGTCCTTGAGCCCCAATCCGCACTGGTTTTTTACAGCCCATAGTTCTTACTGCCCATAGGGACTTCTTTTCTTAGCTCTGGGACTCTGGGCTGGAGGTCTGATGTGGGGCTGAGACCCTTTCTCCTTTGGGCAGCCTGTGCAGACACGATCTCCCTCCCAGTTAAAAAAAATGGCACACATGGTTGCTTAACCACCCTGTTCCACACCTCCTATCAATCTCAGTGTGCTTTCTTTCTTATTTCTCTAGTTCTAGGACTTCTATTCAGCTAACTTTCCAGAGGTTCTGGATGATTGTTGTTCTATATTTTAGCTGTAATTTTGATGTGGTTGTGGGAGGCAGCAAATACAGGCATTTATCTCTGCCGCCATCTTCAAATCTCTCTAATAATTAATTTTTTTAAATGAGTATAGCAGTCAGGCCTCCAGATCCCATCCTTATGTATTCTTAGAGCTGGGTTATGATAAATGATTTGGAATTTGTTCATGAAGCTGTGCCCAAATGAATCATTGATATGAATACTCTTCTGTTTGACAACAATTTTGTACTAACTAACTTACCAAATTTAATTGATAAATTTATTTTATGTCCTTTTAGGAAAACAAATACAGTATCTTGGCCTTGCTGTGATAATCTTACCTAATGGCTATCTTTCCTTCATTGATATTGAAATGAATAATATGAATGCTTGTTGTACATATTTCATGCCCTGTTTTGTTTTTGGTTTTTTATATCCATTGATTCTACTTTGGAGATCTGGCAGTCTCTGATTAAGTTGCTTAGAGCAGCGTTTTTCAACCGTGTGCCGCGAGATGTTGCCTGGTGTGCCGTAGGTGCAGACAAGACAAGAATTTTATAATTTTTCACTATTTTGTTTACTTAATATTTCATAATAAAGTAATTATAAAATACTTTCTTTGTGTTTATTTGATTCCTATTCAAGAGAATTACTTTATATATAGTCAATATAGGCACAGAGTTAAATTTTTTAACATTTTCTAATGGTGGTGTGCCTCGTGATTTTTTTCATGAAACAAGTGTGCCTTTTCCCAAAAAAGGTTGAAAAACACTGGCTTAGAGGCTTTTCAATCTTGTTTGTTCCTCAGAACTTAGTGGTGTTATTTTAAGGTTGGGCCAAAGTGACTTTCACCCTGGTACATATGTGACACAGTTACTATATCTCCTAGTCTCTGCTACACATATAAATATATAACAAGTGTAAAGTACACAGATAAGAAGAGGGTATCCTTGTTAGATGATTAAAACTCAATGGAGTATCCAACATTCTTTTGGAATATTTACATATTTTTCTTTTCTAATTGGAGGATTGGGATAGTCTTTTAAAACAGATACTTGACTAGGAGTACATGTAGAAACTTCCTTGATCAAAACCATATCTGAGCTAACTAATTTTGTACAATATTTTTAAATATAGACATCTAAGAGAGAGACCTGCACTATACTAAATATGAATGAACAGATTATATTGATTGAAATTAAACTTGGAAGTTTTTATAATAATGTGGGAAAATGGCATATGTTTAAGTGGAGAACAAAAGGAAAAGATAGAGTATCTAATTAATATGAAATGATCAAAATTTTTAAAAGTATAGAAATATGCTAATTAGAGGGGAAATATTAGTGTTTGGAGAAGGTGAAGATATAGCTGTGTTCTTTTCTTTGTCCTCTTCATCATTTTCCAAGTTTCCAGTAATGAATGTATTTTATATTTATAATGAAAAAATAATATTTTTGTCACAAAATCAAAGTATAATTAATAGGTCTAATTTTTGGTTGAATTAAAAGGCATTATTAAACTAGATCTTTTCTATTTAGAAGTCATATATTTTCTTCTAACAACCAATACAATATACAAATTAATTCATTTTTTATAGATTAATATTGGATTCATTCCCCCCACTACATCATATAGGCTATCATAGATTTCCATGGAAAAATTTGAATTTTTATAAAAGCATCCTACATCAAAATTTTTATTGATTTCAGAGTGAGGAAGGGAGAGGGAGAGAGAGATAGAAACATCTATGAGAGAGGAGCATGATCATGCTCCTGCATGCTCCCTTCTGGGGATTGATCCCACAATCTGGGCATGTGTCCTCACCAGGAACGGACCTGGGGACCTTCTGGTGCATGGGATGATGCTCACTCAACTGAGCCACCCTAGCCAGGCCTACATTAAAGTTTTTTAAGCTCCAGAATTATCCATTTAAAAAACTGCTTAGTAATCCTATCAGTATGTGTACTGTATGAAGTTCACTGCTCCAGCCTCCAGCATACTTCGTACACACATCAGGCAGCACTCCCGGGAGAAGCCCTGCAAATGCAAACACTGTGGCAAATCATTTGCGTACCCAGGACAGCCATCTCCACTGCTCACACAAGGAGGGCAAGGGCCACTCTGTGGCAGCTGTGGGAAACCTTCCCAGATAAAGACGCCCTGTGCTCCCACATGAAACTTCATGAAGACTCTTAGCCCTCAGAGAGGTTGGGGACAAGGAGGAAACTATAAGGACTTGGGTTCTGTCTTTATTTTTCTTGTGCATGCATGTGTTGTGTGAACAAATGATGTTTCTACTGAGAGAAGAAAGAAAAATTGAACTGACAGATAAGCTCAATGACCAGATTTATCAACTGTGGTTTTAACAGATTTTTAAGAAATGTTTTTTGTCATTTCCAGTAAGAGTGAAATTTTGGTGAATTTACCGATAAATAGTGAAAGCTGGCTGTTAATAATTCTGGAGCATCCTGGAAAATCAGAACCCTGAAGAGAGGCATATTGAATTTCTGGGGTGAAAGAAAAGCCTTTTCTTGCACTCTCAATTGTAATAGGGCTCTGGCCGTCACCTATTAAGTTTCTTCATAGAATAAATTATTTAAAAAATTCACTAAAAAATAAAAATAAAAACTACTTAGTAGTTCAGTACCTATGATTTTAAGAAAATCAGAGATATATTGTTCCAAAATAGAGGCTGGGTCCTCTGTGTCCCACAGTTCTGTCTAATCCATTCATTGTTAAAATTTTATTTGACCATTTATAGCTCTTCTTACTTTTGAGAAGAAATTTTTCAGACCGTTTCAAATTATCTTCAAATACAAGCAGATTATCTAATTTCACACACTGCCAGAAAAGAGTTTTAAATTTTTCCTGTACCTTTTTAGTCAATAACTGGTTAACTTTAGTAGACAATTTAGGAAAGCTAAGCTTCTGTGTAATTTCTCCCCTCCTCCCTAAAGATTAAGATGTGATGAGACAAAACACCTGTGGCATACCTTATAGAAGGAAATGCTTTCTCGGTGACTTTTAAAAGGTACTAATTTAAATGTCAAAGTAAGTTCTTTTAAGGTTTTTATCTTTAATTCAAGGTTGTAATGTCTCTTACCACTTCACTTATTAAGTTTGGATGGGTTTCAACAAGAATTTGGTTTAAAAGTAATTTTCTGTATGTTTACGCAGGGGAAATTGAAGCATTTCATAATCTCTTGAACTCAACAATCTCTCCCCCCAAGTACTTCTTATTATTTCTGTGTTTTTCTCATGTACTGTTACTAACTGTTTGAATTATTCCCTTTTTTTTTTGTCTGCATCTTCTCTCTAAAATACCATAAACTCCTTGTAGCAGAGTCTGTGTGTGTCATGAGATATATAATGTGTAGTAAACTTTAGAGTAAGACAGACCAGGTTCAAAGTCTGACTTCCATTTACCATCTATGGGATCTTGGGTAATTATTCTTCTGGCCTCAGGCCTCTTATCTATGTAATGAATATAGTAATCTCTAACTTGTGGGGTTACTGAGAAGATTAGTAATGTTCCTGGCCTATAGTAGGCATTAAATACACAATTAGTTATGTATTCAGCAATAATTGAGTGAATGTATATGAGTATGCTTGGGCTGCTAGAAAGAAATATCATAGGCTAGGTACTTAAGCAACAGAAATTTGTTTTCTCACAGTTCAGGAGGCTTAGAAGCCCAAAATCAAGATGCTAGCTAATTTATTTCCCCTTCCTGGTTTGCATAGGGCCAGCTTCTCACTGTGTCTGCATCACATGGTTGGAAGAGAGAGAGAAGCAGCAGCAGCAAGCTTTTTGCTGTCTCTTCTTATGGGCACTAATTCCATCATGAGGGCCCCACCCTCATAACCTAATTTAATCCTAATTACTTCTCAAAGGCCTAAGGTTTAAACACCATCACCTTGGGGGTTAGGATGTCAACGCATACATTTTGAAGAGACATGATTCTATAGAAGACTGTTTCAGGGAAATCTTGTTTACTAAAACAGCCATTAAACACACATACAATATTTAATCATAGTCAAAATAGTTTAGAGAAATTGACCATCAGATTATAAAGAATCCTTGTAAGGAAACTGAAAAATAGCAAATAAAGGGATGGCGCAAACTCTACAAAGTATTGATTCAGTGGAGAAAAGAGTATCAGAAAATTGACGGTGGCAGATTCTATAGGGAATTCAAGTGGAAGATGGCTGAGAATTGGTCATTTTTGAATTTGCTCATGATTATTATATACCAGTTTCTCTTGGTATTTTTATTTTATTTTTAAGATAGATGAGAGAGAGAGAGAGAGAGAGAGAGAGAGAGAGAGAGAGAGAGAGAGAGAGAGAGGGAGGAAGAGAAGAGAGAGAGGAGAGAGAGATTGAGAGATTTGTTTAAAGGTAATTGCATCAGTTAACATATAACAAAAAAAGAGAGATCTATCTTACTGCTTGCTCCCTCATTCCTAGCATCTTGCCTCCTGGTTCAAGCCACTGAGATCATAGCTGGACAAAAGGAGAGAAGAAGAAGAGTATGCCCCTTCCCTTTCAGAGCACTTCCAGGAAGTGGCACATGGCACTTCCTCTTTGGTTAAAATTTAGTTAGATGGCCACAACTAACTGCAAGAGTGGCAATCAGGAAATATTGTCTTCTGGTTGGTATTAATGTATCCAGCTAAGAATTGGGGTTGTTATTACTAGGAAGACGAGGAAAATGGACAATGGGAACAGTTAGCTGTTATGCTGCAGAAATCATTTTTATTTTGAAGTATTGCAATGTTTATTAGGCAGTTGATAATGTTTGGCTTTTTATTTTTTTCATTCTAAACAACAGATAATTTCAGTTGCTTCAAATAGTCATGGAATACATTTTAGTTACTAGTCCCAATCTAAAAAAGGTGATGAGTATGGCCTCTAACCATGTTTTGCTTTTCTTTCTCAATATTTGAACTTTCAATGTCTTTTAAAAATCATTTAAAATTATTGTTTTAAAATTGCACTAGTATGCCGTTTCTTTTAGACAAAAATCAGAAAATATAGAGGAATAAAAAGTAGAAAAGTAAAACTACCTATAGTTTTACTATCTAATATTAGCATTTCTGGCATATGCTTGTTGAGACTTTCTCTCCTTTCATGTCAGAATTCATTGTTTTCATATAGTGAGTACAGAGATTTCATTTGGGAAGATGAAAAATTTGGAGATAGATGGTGCGTTGGTTGCATATCAATGTGAACGTTTCATGATACTGAACTGTATACTTGAAAATGGCTAAAATGGTAAACTTTAAATTATGCATATTTTATCCTGACAAAAAATTTATTGTTTGCAGAAATGAGATCATATTCAGCATTTATTTTATAATCTGCATTTTATACTCAACAATGAAAAGAGAACCCCTTTCCACATAAATAAATATGTTTTGCACTGTGATTTTTGTGGCCAAATATTTATTTTATCCTTTGGATGTACCACCTTTTATTGAGGGCAGTGTTAAAGCAAATAAAAGGAGCATTAGGCCTCTCCTTTTTAAGTGGATTCACAGAGAGCTTTGTGATGCATGGCAGAGGACTGGGGAAATAACCAGATGGTGGAAACTGAAAACCCCCCTGGGTCCTTAAACTGTGTCTGCCTTGTTCGAATGACTCTCTAAGTAAACTGCTTTACTGTTCTGATGTCAACATGGCAGCTTTACTTTTTTTTTTTTTTTAGCCAAGTATAATTTTTTTTATTTGTCTAAAAGGATGTTTATTCCAGACCAGTGGTTCTCTTGGATTTCTTCCCTGCTACGTTAATGTCATCTTAGAGGAATCACGGCAAAAGAGAAGCATAGATAGAGAACATCCCACCTTGAGAAATGGTTCCTTCACACAAGGATCAGATGCCAATGATGGCAGGCTCGTCTGAAATTTCAGCATTGGTAATACGCTTTCAGGAGGAGGGTTTCCTCCTGACTGGAGGTCTGGCTCTCCCCCGGAAGCCATTGCCCCTGTGGTCTTTCTGAGAGGATGCTCATCATTGTCCTCACCTTCGCTGTCCTACTAGGTCCCCCTACCACTTATAGACCACCGTCTCTGCCTGCTGTGAAATATTCTGCTCCTACTTTTATTTCTGTGCTATCCTTTTCCCTACTTCATCCTTTGTCTTATACAGTAGTCTGTTCTTATCTATGGGGGATATATTTCAAGATCCCCAGTGGATTTCTGAAATGCAGATAGTTCCAAACCCTTATATATTATGTTTTCTTCCTATATGTATATATCTATGATAAAGTTTAAATTATAAGTTAGGCACAGTAAGAGATTAACAAAAACAACTAATCATAAAAATAGAACAATTATAACAATGTACTGTGATAAAAGTAGTATGAATGCAGTCTCTCTCTTAAAATAACTTATTGTACTATAGTAGTACTTACTCTTTTTCTTGTGATGATGTAATCAACCAGATGAGATGAAGTTAGATAAATGACATAAGCATTGTGACTCAGCAGTAGGTTACTGTAAGGGTTACTTAACAACACAAGCATTGTGATATCATGACAGTTGGCCTGATAATTGAGGTGGCTATTAAGTGACTGAGGGGTAGGTAGCATATATAGCATGGCTCTGACAGACAAAGGGATGATTCATACTCCAGGTAGATGGAGAAGAATGGCTTGAGATGTCATCACACTACTCAGAATGATGCACAATTTAAAACTTAGGAATTGCTTATTTCTGAAAATTTCCATTTAATACTTTCAGGCCATAGTTGACTGGGGGATAACTAAAATCTCAGAAGCCAAACAGTGGATAAGGGGAGGGACTACTATACTTGTACCTCCATTTCTCCTATTTTTCTTCTTTAAATACCCTGGTCTTTTCATTAAAAAAAAAAAAAAAATCACATCTTTGAAATCCTTTTCTTCTGTGCCATTTTTCTACTGTCTTTTTACCTCTCTTCTGAAATTCAGATGTTTTCCTCTTTGGCCAGAATTTTTTTATCTTTCCAATATTATCTTGAGTTATACCATAATCCCAATTGCCTAGAATAGTACCCAATAGGCAGTGAGCACTCAGAAAATTTTGTTCAGTGAATGAATGATAATTTCAGTATTTTCTACTCTTCTCAAATGTCTTACTTGTTAATTCTGTCTTGATACTTGGCTAGTTTTAGGTCAAAAGAAAGATAGAAATCTTTATGACTAGTTTTAGGCCAATAGAAAGATAGAAATCTTTAGATGGAAAACTCCTTCCTCATCTGCCGTCAAAAGTGTAAATCTTCCCATTTGGTTATTTGTCCTTTGTCCCTTCTGTTATGAATATAAATTTTTCTTCATTTTTTTTTTTAAAGTCCCATTCTTTTCCATCATTGAGGGATCTTGATTTCTCTCTAATCCTGTCTCTCTCCCAAATCCTGTATGTAGACTAGTGATTATGAGCATTGGGCTTTGTAATCAGATAGTTAGATTCAAATTTGAGGTCTGTCTCTATGAAATCTTGGGTATGTTATATAATCTCTCTCAATCTCTGTTTCCTTGTGAATTAGTCTGGGATAAACATACCAATGTTATAAGGTTGTGAAGATTAAAAGAGATAATATCTTTGCCCTGGCTGGACTGGCTCAGTTGGTTGAGCGTGGTTGAGCGTTGTCCCGTGCACCAAAAGGTCACCAGTTGGATTCCTGATCAGAGTACATGCCTAGGTTTTGGGTTCAGTTCCTAGTTGGGTATCATACAGGAGGCAACTGATCAATATTTCTCTCTCATCAAGGTTTCTCTCTCTCTCTCTCTCTCTCTCTCTCTCTCTCTCTCTCTCTCTCTCTTTTCTCTTTCAAAAACCAATGAAAACATAGTAAAAGGGCAGGAGCAGGGTGGTGTGAGGCAAAGTGGTGGTAGTGGGGATTAGGGGACATCTATAATAGAGTCAACAAGAAAAAAATTTAAAAAAATTAAAAAAGTGGTAGTATCTTTAAAGTGTTAAGCTCTGTGGCTGGTACAAGGCACTCAGAAATAAAAGCCCTTGTATTATTATTATTATTATTATTATTATTATTACTACTACTACTACTTACTTCCCTTTCTATTGACTCCTAAGTTTATTAAGTTTATCTTTAAAAATTGTTCTAGTTCGTTTTGCTGGTATGGCACTGAGATTGAGTGTTGACCTATGAACCAGGAGGTCACGGTTTGATTCCGTCAGGGCACATATCCTGGTTGGGGGCTTGATCTCCAATGGGGGAAATGCAGGAGGCAACCAATCAATGATTCTCTCTCATCATTGATGTTTCTATCTCTCTCTCCCTCTCCCTTCCTCTCTGAAATCAATAAAAAAAATATTTAAAAAAATTGTTCTACTTAGGCTACATATTTAGCATTCAATCTTTTTCTTTTTCATCACACCTATTCCCTACTTTTTACCTCCTGCTCACTTTGGAAGCCACTTTAGTCTGGCTTCCCAAGCATTTTGAATTTTATTCTCAATTGTGATCTCATTACTTCCCCTCCCTCTCTCTCCAAGCCTATTCTGCCTGCAGTGACTTCATCTCCCAAAGGTTCCAGTCAGAAACCTGGAAGATAACTCCTTCTTCTCCTTCCCTTCCGCTATTTCATTACCAAGCAGAATTCTGATAATTTTGCCTCCTAAATATTTCCTGAATTTTTCTACATCTCTTTTACTATAGAAGCCACCATCCCAGTCCAAGGAGCTATCATTTCTCACCGAGTGGTGACAGTAGCCTGCTGCCATTTACTCACGCACTGCACTATTCCGCATCCTACACTGTACTGATCTTCTTTTAAAAAATAATAATAATAAATAAATAAAAAATATATATATATTTTTATTTTTTATTAATTTTTTACAGAGAGAAAGGGAGACAGATAGAGAGTTGGAAACATCGATGAGAGAGAAGCATCGATCAGCTGCCTCCTGCACACCTCCTACTGGGGATGTGCCTGCAATCAAGATACATGCTCTTAACTGGAATTGAACCTGGGACCTTTCAGTCTACAGGGTGACGCTCTCTCCACTGAGCCAAACTGGATAGGGCTGTACTGATCTTCTAAAAACTGCAAGCTGGTTATGGTGTTCCCCTTTCTGAACACTGCAGGGGCTTCTTACTTTCCTCACGGCAGAGCCCCTTTTGATCAGATCCTGCTTATCCCTTCAGCTCTATCTTGCACCACTGTTCCCCTTGTGATACCCTCACCTTGTTGAAGTTAATTTTTTTTTGCATTTTGTTCAACTATCTCTTAACTCTGAGCTATCTCTCATACATGTTCCTCTGCCTCTTTCATTATCTCTTTAAAAAATTTTTAAAAAATTGATTTCAGAGATGAAGAGAGAGAGAGAGAGATAGATACATCAATGATGAGAGGGAATCATCGATCAGTCGCCTCCTGCACCTTCCACCCCCACCGGGGATCGAGCCCGCAATCCCAGCATGTGCCGTGACAGGGAATCAAACTGTGAGGTCATGGGTCGATTCTCAACCACTGAGCCACACTGTCCAGTCTCATCATCTCTTTTTGTCTTAATTCCTACAGAGCCTCTGGTCTCAACCTAAACTTTACCTTCTCAAATAGGTCTTCCTGCAGGCTCGGCATCCTCGTAGTCTGTTCCATGTGACCCATGACCTTAGTGTTTGTTACATGTTATGGTTCTTTGTCTCCTGGCAAGACCCCTGATGGCAGAGCCATGTTCTTTTGTTCACAAATGTATTTCGTAGCAGACACTCAGGAACATTTTGTTAAATAATTAATTCAGTGAGGAGAAAAGCCATCCTATATCACATTTGTTAGGGCTTAGAGCTACATATGGTATTCCTGTGTTTAGCTTTGAATATTTCTTTAAACATAAGTAAATGTGGAAAATAATAAGCCTGCTTCAACACATGTTCTTATTTTTCTGTTCTGTCCTCGCACATTTTCTTACTTTAAAGTCTTTTAATATTTGTTTTTATTCTGTTTTACAAACACCCCCCCTCCCCCCCCACACACACATCCCCACTTGGATGCTTTTGAGTGTAAAATGCCACTTAATATCAGCACTTCTGCCAACATTTATTCAGTTTCCCAGTTATATTTGGGTGATATTTCCATGATAATTTCATGAAGTTTTTCAACTAGAAGTTGAGTTTAAATTATGCAGTTTTCAATTCTATGCATTCTAAAAGATAATGAATTCTACTGAGCTGTCTTGTTCTCCAACAAGCTAAGTAGAAAGCACGAGGAGGGCAGAGGGCTGAGGCCCTTTCATAGCCAATGGGACCGGCTGCTGCACACCCAGAGGCTGGTCAGGGGGACCTGTCCGTGGATTGCTGGTCCTCTCGGTTCCAGTCACCATTGGGCTGAAGCAGGCCGTGGAGCTGAATCCTCTGACATGGAAACATGACACCCTGGAAAGACTTGGGCAAATATACCTGCTGGCTAAGAAGCACTTCCTTCAAGTTTGTTATGAAAGCTTTATTGTGGAAGGCAGTTGAAACTTAATGTGTTTGCTCCTAGGACAGATGTCTTTAAAAAAAAAAAAATCTGAGATGCATTGGGTCATTATACATTGTTTTCTTTGCCTTACAAATATGACCATTAGCTTTTGACTGTTTGATAATAATTCTGGGGGAGCTTTTGTTCCCTTTTTTAGTGCATCTTGGATAAAAAATATAAGTACAAAAATTTTACAGGGAAGTATTGCTAACCTTGCCACGACTGGGCCTTTCATACCATTGGAAGATCAGGTTTGTTGGAACTCTTTTCTGCCCCAGCACAGTTTATACTTTTATTTTTCTATCAGTAATTATTATTTGCCTTTAAGTTAAGCCCATAATAGCAATGTTAGGAAGATGGTTTATTTATATAACACTGTTTGATACAAAATTATCATCACCTAGAGTTAATTAAATAATGGTTGTTCCTTGTGCAGTTTCAGGCAGACAAAGATATCACTTTTAGCATAAAAGGTAAATCTGTTGCTTTAAAGTGCTCCAGAGAAGGGCATGCACAGTTATGAAAAAGTCCTTTAGGGAGACAAACGGAGCCACTCCATTCCTGTCAAATTCTTCTCTGACAATTGTCTGCACCCAGAGAACCGGACCGCTCGCTGGAAGAGCTAAGAAGGGTTCCTAATGTTGCAAATCAGGTGAACTTACCCCCATGCACCTCGGATTTCAAGCCGAAGCAATAAGGGGATATGACTGAAAGGACTGACTTTGGGTCTCCAAAGATAAAGAAATTCATGCTGGGATAGGTCTGCTTTCTGGTTGCAACATGATCTCTGATACGTTCAGACTCTGATAATGTAGCCAGTTCCCCCACTTATGTAGATTAAACAGTGGAGAGTTGCATTCATGAATTTCATCATTTTATCTTTTATTTCCAGAGGCTGACTCTTTTTTCTTCCTTTTTTTGGTTTTTTTTGTTTTGTTAAAAAGTAACAAGGTGTTTGTATATTAGGAAGGTTGGCAGGATGCCAGTTTTAAAGTGTTCACTAATGAACGGTTTTTGTCTTCTGTACATGCTCAGATACTCTGTGAAAACACCAATAAACAAATTAATTCAAGTCTTTAAAAAGTGAAGAATTACTTTCTCGCAGGTTAATAGATTCCAAGTTACATTCTTGGGTTGGATGCAGAAGTAAGCAAATATAATGTTGATCTCCTGTTTTTGAGTATTAATACGCCAAGGAAGCATACCCGTTCCTCTTTTACAGCTGCAACACTGCAGAAGGTGGGATCTGGCTGCCATTTGTAAAGTTAACTTGATTTAAAATATATATATATATTTTATTGATTTTTTACAGAGAGGAAGAGAAGGGATAGAGAGTTAGAAACATCGATGAGAGAGAATCATCAATCAGCTGCCTCCTGCACAACCCCTACTGGGGATGTGCCCACAACCAAGATACATGCTCCTGACCGGAATGGAACCTGGGACCTTTCAGTCTGCAGGCTGACGCTCTTTCCACTGAGCCAAACCAGTTTCGGCAAGTTAACTCGATTTGTATGGGAAAAAATCCATCCGAGTTACATAGGGAGCAGCAATTAGAACAGTTTCCACCTCTCACCACTTCCCTCTGCTTGATCGTGATAGGAAGCTGCCACTGATAATCTGGACACTGCGAGGGCCATGCCTCCCTCTGGTAATAGAGGAAACACTGCTCGCTGGTGGCAGGCGCCACGGTATCACAGAAAAAACACACACATCGGAGGCTCAGATGCTAGTCTGCAATTTACTTGGTGTTTCATCTTAGCAAACAAACCGCCTTTTCTCATGCTCAGAGAGATTAAATGACTTTGAAATTAAGAGTGAGAAAAATGATGACATTTTATTTTTATGATCTGATTCATCAGGTAGAGCCATGCCTCCTGTTATAGAGCATTTTAGACATGATCTTCAGAGGTCTGCTACTATCATCCCCTATTATTGACCTTGATACCAATTAATGAATGACATACACTAAGATTTATAAGAAAACATACAATAACATTCAAGTATCCTGGTAGCACAAAGAAAACATCAGAATCGGTTAATTTATAAGTGATCTATCACTCTTTTCTAGTAGATGGTAAGGATTAAAGATTGATTATATGGTAGATTTCAAACCCTAAGGATTAAGATTGTCAATGGAACAAACACAGATTATGTCAAAATATAGATGTTTTGCTAAGATTGTTTAACACTCAGTTACTTTCCTTTTTTATGCTGTGTGGTTTCATGTCACATTATAAATCTCTAAATGCTGTTTTGTTGCCGTATAGTATGTTAGTAAGAATCTGGCATTTGAAATGTGTGGCTATTGTGAATCAAATGTCTAGGGAAAGAAAGAAATAAACAGTTGCCATCATTTTATGTCCAATAGTTAACAACTAGAAATTATGTCTATTACAGACACAAAAGACTTTGGAGAGAAGATTCCATTGAAACCATTGTATCCAGTAACTTAAATGCAAATACTGGCATATATCCAGGAATTAAGGTCAATGAAGTGTAATTGTTTCATCTTGCAAAATCTTTTTTCCACCAAGAAATCTTGGCAGCCATATTGATGACTTCTCATGAGAGAGTCAGATGGGACTGTAAAGAGACCTGAAATCTACTTTTTAAACTAACTTTTTAATTCCTCATCTTTTTAAATGTCAAGAGGAACTAGGCATGGGGATCAAGCACCCTGGTTTTTGGTCTGGTTTTCCAATCACGAGTCTAGTTACTCTTACCTGCTCAGATGTTATAATTTGCAGTGATGGCATAAGTGGATGTAAAAGAAGTGAAAATTGGATATGATCTAGATGGCAGATTATGGGCTTCGTTTCAAAGGCCATTTTTACCTGGAGAATAAATAAGAAGAGTGAACAGGCATTTTCCAGTGATCAGTGGTTTATCTGTTCCTCGTGTTCCACCTTGACTTCACAGTGCAGTCTCCGGACCCTCTCAAACCTCTCCTGCCTATGTCACCACTCATTTTGTTCCTCCGGAAGAGATCAAAGCTTTCATAGGCATTATTTATTGTAGCCTCGCAATTCTAAGGAGCTAAGTAGAGGCTCTGTGGCTCCATCTTGATTTTTAAAGCCAAGTAAGGGACAGATAAATCTCTTCTCTGAGGTTACAAAATAAAGCCTTGCTAGGGGCAGAAATAGCCTCCTTAGTCAGAAGCATAACCCAGTTCTGGCCCTTGTGTCGCAGATGCAGTAGATTGCTTGGCCTTTCTCTAAACAGGCCTTGACGCTTAGAGTGTGTGGAAAGTATGCGCTTCCGTCAAAGAGTTGTGCTTGTTTGGTTTTTCTTTGCCTGTTAAAGTAATGACCAGAGGACTGAAGAAAATAGAAAGAACATCCAAGCCTTATTTCAGCCTCTGCACTCGGTACATGTGAGCTTTGGACAGAGAGTGCTTTTATTTCCTTGGCATTACTTTTCTGTCTTTATACTCGACTTAGAATTTTTCTTCATGGCCTTTGATATTCAGAAATTTTGGGGAAATTATTATTTTATCAAAGCTTTATGTGTACATATTAGACTTTTGAAATAATGTATATTTCAGTACCAAACCACCCTGGAAATATAGGTTTAGTGCCTTTTTTACTTCTTTTTAACCTAAAAGTCATTGCAAAATGGATTCTATTTTAAAATTGCCTTAATTTAGCAATTTATATTGCTATGCATTAACATTTTAAGTAAACCAAATTGTTTGCTTTATTAAAAAGTATTTGGTTAAAATGACTTTTCTGTGTTTTCATTTGAGCACTTATTGCTCAGCAGCTATTTAATTGATGCTTTTAATTGCTTTTTTTTTTTTTTAATTTTGAGAATCCATAGTGCTTATTTGGAATTTTTAATACAAGACAGGAATTTGTTTTTCTTCTTTTCTTTTTTAGGGACTATTTCTCAAATTAGCCTGCCTGCCTAAACCTGTGTTAGAGTTCAGAAACAACAGTGGGATCTTTTGCATACAAATCTTTTTGTAAAGCCAGGTTAGCACCACTGTTCCCCTGATCTCTTCAACATCATAATCTTTGTAAACAAATCTTGTGAACGAATCTGACTATATTTATCCCCATTGTGTATGTGCACATGTTTGTTCTGCAGTATGATGACACTTGACAGTTATAAATTTTTCCATATGCTCCATCTTGTAGAGATAAACAGTGTGTATGCTGTACATTTCCCTCAGCTTTGAAGACTCGCTTTGGAAATAAACAATTCCATAGGATATTCCAGTCGGTTTTGGAAAGTCATTCATGCAAGCATATTCTCCATGAGAGGGAAGGAGGTGGATTTTCACCCTTTTAATACTAACTGGTTAATTGAACTTTTTAAAGGGATTGAGAGCAACTTCTCTGCTTTTAGTTTTTCAAAGATTTAACAGAGCAGTGCAGACCTGTGTTTGAAAGTCTTTAAAAGTGCTAGTTAATATTATACATGTCCATTTTGTGGAATAAATTCTTTCATTCTCTCAGTGATTTACTTTTGCTAGAAGGATTAGTGAAATAGCTTTGGATTTCCTCATAATTTCCTTTTTATATTTTACAAATTAAAACAGCATTGAAATGTAATGATGACATCTAAAGCATTTATATCATGGTGGTTGTTTATCTATAGGGAAAATCTTTATGATTCATTATAGGAGTTATTTCTTTTAAAAATTTATTGATTGATATTTAGAGATACAGAAAGGGAGGGAGAGAGAGAGAGAGAGAGAGAGACAGAGAGAACCAGACATATCAATTATTATTCTACTTATTTATGCATTCGTTGGTTGCTTCTTGTATGTGCTCTGACTGGAGAATAAACCCGCAACCTTTTCATATCTGGATGATGCCCACTGAGCTACTCAGGCTAGGGCCTAAGCAGCAATTTCTTTTATTTTTAATTCTCTTTGTGACCAGTTTTATTTGTAAAAATTGATATAAATTATTCTAAGTTTGATGTTCCTTTTTACTCAAGCAAATATTTATTGCCTCCATTTCTTTCCCCCAAGATGCTATACTGCTTTTATTAGTTGATTTTTTAAAGGCTTTGTTGAATAGATGTTCATAAGTTTTCTATTTTTAACTGCACACTTGGATACATACAAAATGCATATTACAGTCTCTGAGGTTTTTTGCTGTTGTTGTTCTCTCTTTAGCACATAAAGTTTACCACATTTCCCAAGAGATTTTCATCTTAGAAAACTCAAGTAATATGTAAGGATGGCAGTGTTAGCAACAATATATGAGATGTGTATGTGGCCAGTGGTGTGCTGGAGCCAGCCCCCACAAGCTCCCAAGAACTAACCATTCAATTTTCAGAAATTTAGTGAGATAGTTATATTAAAAATTAAACTATATGAGATTATAGTTAAATAAAAATTATGCAAAACTCATCACCATAATTATTTTGCTGTGTTTTATTTTTATCTCTGCTCTGGAAGTAACTTGTGTGTATTGTATCTGTATTTGCAATACTATAATATCTAATGATATATAGAATTGCACGTCTCTTCCAGCTCTGTGTTCACTATTGCATGTTGGTAACTGGAAAGCAGTCATAGAAGTATTAACAACATGGAAATTGTCAAATGCAGCAAATCAAGGCTTGATTTATTGTTTCGTTAATTGTCTAGACTTAAGAAAGTGATGGAGAAAATGTCTATGATGCAGATTTAGAAGATGGTGTCACGTGTATAGCCATTATGAATTGCACACACACAAACCTTGAGAACATATTCTTCTAGCATGGATGAATAAATGTGTGAAGTTCTGACATGTATCTGTGTTCACTTCTTTTGTTCCTTAACTTGAACAAAACCAACTAACTATTCAGCAGAATTGTACCACCCATGGAATGTGTTCCACAGACATCAGATGATAAATACATCAGTAAGCCTTTTATAGTTCTCTTTTGAAAACCATGCTAGTCACAAACATGCTGCCCCTTTTCCAACTCCTATGACTTCAGACTTCCTCTCTTTGCTCTATAGGTTGTTGTTAAAGGGTATGACAAATTCATTTGTAAAGCCATCAGTCACTCACATCCATTCCTTTGACCACAAATTATGTTAGGATGGTTTTACAAAATGTTGGTGGGAAAAGAGAAACATCATAATATTGGATTTATGAAATCATAGCTGTCCTTCTTTGGAGGCATAATTCTATTAGCCCACTGTTGGGAAGTAGTTTATTTTGGCTAATTTGTGTATTAAACAGGAAAATGGCTTTATTCTATGGACTTTTAAAAAAATATATATTTTATTGATTTCTTACAGAGAAGAAGGGAGAGAGATAGAGAGCTAGAAACGTCAATGAGAGAACATCGACCAGCTGCCTCTTGCACACCCCCCACTGGGGATGTGCCCGCAACCAACGTACATGCCCCCGACCGGAATCGAACCTGGGACCTTCCCATCCGCAGACCGATGCTCTACCACTGAGCCAAACCGGTTTCGGCGATTTTTTTTTTTTTTTTTGTGTTATGGATAGTTTGATGATCTGTGGTAATGTAGTTATGCAATTTGCAGAAGGATGGGTAAGAATATAATTTGGTTAATGTGTGGCCACTTGGAAACACATTCAGAACTCTCTTGTATACTTGTTCCGTGTAATGGGCTAATGGAGTAATCTGGTCAAGCTCCTGCCTTTAGAAATGCAGTAATCTTGTGTTAATTGATGTTTCTCAAACTTTAGTTAGTTGAGTACTACCTCCATCACTTTTGCCATATCCATGTACCTCTTGTACCTTTATTTAGTACCGTATTTTTCGGACCATAAGACACACTTTTTTCCCCCCAGAAGTGGGGGGAAAAATTCCCTGCGTCTTATGGTCCAAATATAGCCTACACATATACTTTAAAAAAAAAGTTTTTTTACTTGCCCGGCTCTGTGTGGTCTCTGTGTGTTTGCCCGGCTCTAAAATGGTTCTAAATGCTGCTATTTACTTTACAGGGTTGATTACATGTGTTTATGACTGTGATGTTGGGTTTTAATGCACATAAAATATTTTAGGACACTATTTGTTTCAGAATCTTTTTTTCTTCATTTCCCTTCTCTAAAAACTGGTGCGTCTTATGGTCCGGAGCGTCTTATGGTCCAAAAAATACGGTAATTTTTAAAGTTGTCTTTTTTTTAATTTTTTTAACCTTAGCTTTATCTTAAGTGATAACACACATGAAACCATGAGTTTAAGGAAATGGTTACTTTTTTCCTAATGCCAATTAAAACATTGCTTAATGATCATAAAGTTTAGAAGTTTGTTATTGTACCATCCATGGAATGTGTACCACACCGAAGGCAATATTATGCAGGCATTAGGCTAGCTAGTTGTATTTCTCATGTCAACTTTATGAGGTAGGCATAATATGACTACATAATATGTCTGCTTTTAAGTTATCAATTAATAAATGAGGGAACTGAGAAGTTAGAGCGGGTAAGTAACTTGCTCAGAGCCATGAGGTAAGCCAGAATTTACCTGACCAAGATCCGTGCTTAACCCTTGCTACTCACACTACGATGTGTGGAGCGGCAGTCTTAGCTTCACCTGGGAGTTTGTTGAAGTGTAAAAACTCTGGCTTTACCTCAGACCTGTTAATCAGAATTTGCATTTTAGCAAGATTCTTAGGTGATTCTCGTGCACTGTAAGGTTTGAGAAGCTTTGATTTAGACTCCAGAGCTGTCTGGCTGGGCTCCTTGTCTCTGCAGTGTCATTTCCTACATGCCTTGCTACTCTGAACCACAACTATTTTTAAGAAATTTGGTATTGATGGGAAGGTGATAATGTTCTCAATCATTTTGATTATTTTTCTCTCTTAAAATCATCTTTTGTCTGCTTTCCTTCTTTCCTTAATTGGCGTAACAAGATTAAGTTTGAGAGGTCGTCATTTCCACTCTTCTCTCTTTGTTTCCTTTCCCAGCATCCTCAGATCAATTTCTTGCCCTTTGCAGTCGCCTTGTGGTGGTTCTTCTTCCTCTTTCTTCTTCCTCTTTCTCTTCTCCCCTCCTTCCTTCTTCCCCTCCTTCCCTCCTCCCTTCTTTTCCCCCCTTTCCCTTCCCTCCTCCTTCTTTCTTCTCCTTCTCCTTTTTTTTTTTTTTTTTTTTGTCTACCTCAAGCCTACATAGGCCCTGAGAAATGTAGGTAGAGCTACAACTAATTTTCAATTATTCTTGGATGGTTTTAATGGTATGTATACCATCCTGGACTCTTGGTTTCTTAACTTTGTGCTCCTGCTCTCTGCCACTCATCTATATATTTTACTGCTTGCTTTCTTTTTATTAAGGCGTGCCTTGGCGTTCCTCAGGCCTCGGTTTCCATTCTACCATGCGTCTCACTCTTGCTGTTCTCACAGTTGTAAGTTTAATACTGGGGAGAAGCCTCAGGAGATCCCATAAAGATAATTTTCTGAAAATGGTCAAAGTGTTGGGAATCTGATTGTTGGATCTGGGAATATCAGGGTTGGCAGTGACTGACAAGTGTAGCTGGCTGTAAGTTCTGAAGTATCCCAATGTGTCATCAGTGTATTGTCCTTGTGGTTTCTTCATAAAGTTTCCCTGTGAATCCTAGGCCTGGAGCAGGGTTTCTAGACACCTCGCCCAGTTTGTACATTTACGGCCCTCTTTCTTAGTATTTATATAGTTGTTTATTATATCTCAAAATGACTAGTTACTTGGGATGAATAGAAGTTGGACCTATTCATGAGGCCAGAGGTTGCCTTCCTGCTCACTGGCGGCTCCACACAGGTTATAATAGTATTTTATTTTCTTAACTTTGAATAGTGTTAAAGGGAAGTTGACTCATTTGAATTATACGAGGTACTAAAAGAAAACTACATTATTCATTATATTTTATAAAGCAAGAAACAAAGAGAAATAGTTGCTTCTGACCACAGTAATTCCAGACTCTGAAAGATTTGTTTATCAGCCAACTGTAGACACACCTATCCCAACCCAGATTTTTTTTTTTTTATAGGTCTTCAGCTTTGCAATCATTTAGAATTGAGGGTCTTTCCTTCTTTCTGACACATTTTTTTGTACACACCCTTCTCCCCTCCCTTTTGTCCTACTTTGGTTTCTTTGAGAAAAGGAGAGTCCCTCTTAGCGTGTAGAATAAACATTTCTTTGTGAAGTGTGACTTATTTATGCTCCAGGGGTTGTCAGTGTCTGCACAATAGAGAAGGTGATGGAGGCTGCTAGACATGCCAAGTCAGCACTCCGTGCGTGTTAAAGCCAGAGAGCACGTTAAGCAGGCTGAAAAAAGTTTTAACAAGTCAGAACATTTTACCATTTCCATATTTATCAAGCATGTCAGGAGATGGGATCACAAAGCCTTCCAGGGATTAACTGCCTGGAGGACGTGAACTGTTTTATTAAGATGGAGGAACCCAAGTTCTCAACACCCCAGGATTTGCTCTAATAACCACAAGAGTTAGAATGTAGGTGATCTTTGCTGAATGAAAGGTAATCCTGGG